>NC_137148.1:45298052-48002708 GCF_951394435.1 Stenella coeruleoalba | reverse complement strand
CAGTGACTCATCATATCAAATCACACCACACCACATCGGCCGGTGTGGTCAGGAGCTAGGCTCTTAGGCAGACTTCATAAACAGGACTCCCAGTAGCTAAACTCATAGCCACAAGGAGGAGAGACACCCTCTCCCCCAGCACCTTACCAATCACCTGGCCTGTTGCAGTTGGATGCATCAATAGATGGATAGCTAAGGAATTTATTTGAAAGGAGCAGTGGAGTCCTGTCTAGACATCTGTCATGGCATCTCTACCTGTCTTTAAGAATGAAAATTTGAATTAAATTCAATAGAGATGTATCAAATTCCTGGAGCACTGGTTTTCCAAGAGATCCTTAGAGTGCTCCAGAGCACTGCACACAGTTTTGGAGCTGGGAACCAGAAACTGACACTCACTTACTCCCCATGTGAGTCTTCTTTACAGTCAAGTTTGAAAACTACCCTTTGGTGGCAAGAACTTCACACAGCCCTAGCACTTAGGAGGAGGCCTGCAGAAGAAAAAAATGGCTTTGCCTGATCATTATTGCCAGTCATCTCAGCTAATTAAAAGAATAATTTTCCATTAATAGGAAGATTCCAAGATGTGAGAATTAGATTAGATCTAAGGAACTTTAAGTCATTTGAAGATGAACACAAAGTTATTCCCACTTCCATGCTTTTATATTGGGGTATACTTTTTATATTATAACCAAAGCCAATTATGTTCCCTGGGATATAATTAAATTATTTAGAGAGAAAAAAAAGCCTAAAATAGCATAGTTAGCCTATGAATCAGGCTTATTCTCCCCTTCAGTGGAATGACAGAGAATTCTATGTGCCAAAAAAAGAGTAAAGAATGAGATAATAGAGATATTAGAGATGACACTTATCAGGACAAAATGTCCAATAACGGGAAAGTGCCAAAAGAATCTCCCTGGTCAGTCATTTCCACCAAATAGATCCTTGGGCAAAATAAGAAGTGGGCATTAAAACCACTGCTCTATCTTTGAAGAGGAGAAAAATTTGATCCATTTCAACTTTGTTAAAATCCAGAAAATGAAACTACTGATATTTCACTATTATCATTGTTTAGAGAGTGGGTGCAGATGCAGTGCTAGGTCTTTTATAAACAGTAACTCATTTGGTCCCCAGTCCCCCTTAGCACCTCTCCCCGCCCTGCCCTGGCACAAGAAATGAATGAAGGAACTGAGGCTCAAAGAAATTCATCAAAGGTTATTCAGCTCTGTTCTGGCCTAGCAGGTATTCAAGTTCAGGCTGTCTGATGATAAAGCCAGAACTTTTCCCATTATCCAGTATTTCCCAAACTTGCCCAGATTATAAGAATAGCCCTGTGTACTTGTTTAAAATTTAGATTTCCTTTACCTCTCCCCTGGAGAGGGCTGGGGTGGGATCTGGAATCTGTGTTTTTGTTGTTGTTGTTGTTTTAATATATGCCCTGGATAATTCTTTAGAAAAGACAAGTTGGGAAACATCATAATGCATAATTCAGCGGCCACATTATCACTTACCCACAGGTTTTCTAGAATTTTCTATAAGAAAGTGTATTCAACAACTGATCAACCAACCAATCTTTTCCATCCTATGTCTAAGAGCAGTGTATTCCGTTAAGACAAAAGTCTTTAAAGTTACAATCTGGGTTTTTGAAAAATAAATCATTACATCTCAACATATACAAAAAAATCAGGTTGGCAATTTTCTTATAAATTAATTTGCTTCAAATTTTGTAATTTGTACAATAATTCCCCCCTCTAGAGGTAAAAAGTGTTTGCTTTTGTTAAATATTAGATAATCTACTCTTGTTAATTTTTAGCAAAAATATTTTAGTGTAAATATAGTCTATTCGTTCCAATCCAAAGTGCAGTGGAGAAGATCGCATCAAATGAAACCATCTCAGAACCGGAATGTTTAACAAACCTCCAACATGACTTAGAACCTAGTGATAGCCAAAAGAAATAGGAAATGCCACATTTATTTATAGCTTTTAGTCCTTCCCCTTTAAAAAAAACTAACTTTTTTTAAAGTTTTTATTGGAGTACAGTTGATTTACAATTTTGTGTTAGTTTCAGGTGCACAGCAAAGTGAATCAGCTATACATATACATATAGATGTATCTACTCTCTTTTTTTTTTTTTTAGATTCTTTTCCCATATAGGCCATTACAGAGTATCCAGTAGAGTTCCCTGTGCTCTACAGCAGGTTCTTATTAGTTACCTATTTTATATGTAGTAGTATGTATATGTCAATCCCAATCTCTCAGTTTATCCCTCCCCCCCACCTCTGGTAACCATAAATTTGTTTTCTACATCCATGACTCTACTTCTGTTTTGTAAATAAGTTCATTTGTACCCTTTTTAGATTCCGCATATAAGCAATATCATATGCTATTTGTCTTTCTCTATCTGACTTACTTCACTCAGTATGACAATCTCTAGGTCCATCCATGTTGCTGCAAATGGAATGATTTTGTCCTTTTTTATGGCTGAGTAATATTCCATTGTATATATGTACCACATCTTCTTTATCCATTCCTCTGTTCATGGACATTTAGGTTGCTTCCATGTCCTGGCTACTGTAAAATAGTGCTGCAGTGAACATTGGGGTGCTTGTATCTTTTTGAATTATGGTTTTCTCCAGGTATATGCCCAGGAGTGGGACTGCTGGGTCATATGGTAGTTCTATTTTTAGTTTTTTAAGTAACCTCCATACTGTTCTCCATAGTGGCTGCACCAGTTTATATTCCCACCAACAGTGTAGGAGGGTTCCCTTTTCTCCCCACCCTCTCCAGCATTTATTGTTTGTAGATTTTTTGATGATGGCCATTCTGACCAGTGTGAAGTGATACCTCATTGTAGTTTTGATTTTCGTTTCTCTAATAATTAGTGATGTTGAGCATCTTTGCATGTGCTTTTTGGCCATCTGTATGTCTTCTTTGGAGAAATGTCTATTTAGAGCTTCTGCCCATTTTTTGATTGGGTTATTTGTAACTGTAACTTTTTAGTAAGTATTTGTTAAGCTTGTCACAAGATAGATAGACACAAGAATACTATTTAATTGAATAATGTAAAAAATATTTACTTCCACATTTATTTACCTATGTCAACTGGAAAAATAACTCCCAGTTTTAAACATTGAAAAAGTAGCACTATAGAAAAATCTTAACTTAGAAAATTAATGATTTCCTCAAAATTGCATCAATCTACCAGTTCACTCTTTGCACATATCTCTGGTAGGTGAGATGGTAGGAGAAAAACATATTGAAGACATTAAATGCTATGGTATGAACATATTCTCTAGGGAGTCAAAACGTGCTCTGACATGTATGAAGGATGTATTTGCAGAAAATAATGTCATCCCCCAAATCATTTCATAAACATACAGCATGAGCATTTTCCAAACTGATCAAACAGTATTTTATTCATTCTCATTCCCATCTGGAGGAAGTAAAGACATACAGTTCAGACAACCAAGTAACTTTTGGGGGCACCTTATGCCTAGAAAAAGATTATTTGCTTTTAAGAGACAAGCATGAAAATTAAAGTTAAAAATGTGAAAGCCAAACTTTATAACGTATTTATTAAGGACATTTTTATCACCTACAATATTCTAAATATTCAAGAACTCATTCCTTGTCAAGAATAGCATCATGACAATTCAGATACGAAAAGTGTCACTTCCAATGACTTCGTTCAAACCCAGAATTAAATATCTTGTGAAATGAAGCAGTCTCAGCAAAAGCTCGTATGTCAGATATTTTTTCAACCTGAAATCTATATTAACTAACACGTCCACAGAACTACACTACAATAAAACCATGGTTATAAGAACCTTTATAAGAACCATCTTGAATAGACATTTTCCCCAAAAAACTGAAGATTTATTTCTTAAGTACCAAAACTTTAAAAAAAATCTTAACCCTGTAGGCTAGAAATCTAATGTGATGCACTTCCTTGGCTTCTTAAGCATAGCGTCTCACTATAAACACAATGATGACCTCAAGAGCTACTAAGGCATGCAAGACAGTTTGTCCACAACTAACAACTCTAGACTTCTTTCATTCTTTCTTTCCTTTCGTCCTTCCTTCCTTTCACTTTTTATTTAGTTTTTAGTTTTTATGTCTTTTTTCCCTCAGTTTTTTTGGTCTTCTCCTCTACAGTTGTGCTGTCCCCTGTTACTTTTAATTATTGTCATATAACCCCATTCCTCCTCCCTTTCTGAATTGTTGCTTCCCATTTGCTGTGGCTTTGGAACCCAGAAAACCCACTTGTTAGAATTGTGTGTAAAATAAAAATCAACTAAGTTCTTAATGAGGACATCCCCTATGGTTAAAATATGCACAGTCTATGTCACATTTACTTCAGCTTCTTGCAGACTTCCTGGATTCCAGGTAGGTTGCAGATAAAGGGAAGGTTATTAGATGGTCAAACTCTGGCTTCTGAGGGGTTAATACATGATGATAATTGAAATTCACGATGATGGCTCTGAGGTGCCTGTTGAATGATCGTACATAAAATAATATACCTTGAGTATGATTTAGGTTTAAAGTCTTTATAAAATTATAATCCTTTGAAGCTTGGTGGTTCACATCTGGAATTTATGACAATATCCTAACAGATTTCAGATAACCCAGAAGTTGCCATTCCCACATCACATACAAGAAGGGCCTGTCATGCCTTCCTGTTACAGCTTGAGTTCACCCTGGAATGAGGAGGGATAGAGAACAAAATCCTCAACAAGCCCGCCTGGCAAGACTCAAGGCTATGCATTAGGAATGACCTGGTTGGTGCTCACCTTTCCAGCTGGCCTTGTCCCAGGTTCATTCCCCTCACTCTCTGGGGTTCTGCCAACACAGACTGCTCCCGCCTGCTTTCGGTTCCTTGAACATTTGAGGCTCACTTCCCCCAGAGCGCCTTTGCCCCAGAGTTCCCACTGCCTGGAATGCTCTCTCTCCCCAGGCCCAGCAATCACTGCCTAGTTTCCTCCTACTCAGCTTAATCATACTTCCTTAGGAAGGCCTGGCCGCTCTGACAGGTCAGCTCTGCTTGTTACACACTCTTGTAGTTCATGTACTTCCCCTAGAAGCCCTTCTAGAATTGTAATTTTTCATTTAGTTGTGTGTAGGACAGATTACCTAGAAAATAGTAGGTGCTCAATAAGTATTTGTTCATTCCATGGAAGGG
Organism: Stenella coeruleoalba; assembly: GCF_951394435.1. Lineage (NCBI taxonomy): Eukaryota > Metazoa > Chordata > Mammalia > Artiodactyla > Delphinidae > Stenella > Stenella coeruleoalba. The sequence goes on along the minus strand of NC_137148.1, from coordinate 47,997,531 downwards.
AGGGAGCAAGGGCACTTCAGCCAGACTGGCTTTCTCATTGTGGTTAACATCATGACCTGCCCGCAGAGCAGCTTCCAACATTTTACCTTCACTTGATTTCTGCCAAGGCCCATGGGTCTCTCCTTCCCTTTCAAGAAAAGAGTAAAATCTATTCAATGAACATGCAGCAGCATGCCATGAAGCTATTGCTACTACATTCTAGACATTGTGGCCTTATTCCAAGCAAAGAAATAAGAAGAAAATCTTTCCAAACAAATTTCAAAACGTTTGCCACACTGTGATACATGCTCCCTTTAACATTTGTCTTCTGTTAATTGTATTTTTCTGGTTTTTGTCTCAAGTTTTGGCAATTTCAAGTGTTCTGGTTACCATGGAAAGAGGAAACAATGATCTCTTAGAGGTTAAGGGGGAAAAATATTCGCTCCAAACTGTTACATTAAAGATTCATTATGCCCTCTCCCGGGGCTCTTGGGTTTATCCTTAAGACAAGTTCAAACTGCTGAACATGAACTATTAGCTCTAAGTGAGAACCTTTACCTTCTTTCCTCGTAAGCATCTTCATAACACTTCAGACATCTTATAAGTTCTTCCTGACACATGGGAAACTTAGGTTACGAAGAACCGTACGATACACATTGTCAATTTTATTTTTTCTTTCGTTATTTCAGAGGAAGATAAAAATTTCTTAACTTTCAGAGCAAGAAATAAACATTAGATGTTGCCTCTTTTTTGTTGTTGTTCTGTATGTAGTCTTAATAGCTGTAGTCTGAATAGTTATAGTCTTAATAAGTCTTTCACAGAAAACTTGACCAGTAATAACTGAATATTTTGAAAAATCTGGAAAAGGAAGAAGATAGTTTACTTATCTGCTGAAGAGGCAAATATCCCTACAATTTTACATCCTGTAAGAATGGTTTAATTGCTTTTAGACTTTGAACTTAGAACCTATGTGTGTATATATGGCTGTATAAGACTTGGTTTTGAACACATTATATAATATCCTGTGTTGTAATTTTCCACATCTCATGTCACCAGAAAGTTTCCAGGTTCCCTGAAGGACAGGTATGGGTGATTCTAACACTACCTCCTGCCTCATTTCTGTGTGGAAGCTGGCCTGCTGCCTCTCCCTCTCCATCTAAGGTGTCATCCTCCTGTAAAGCATCCATCTGATGGACTGCTTCCCACTGCACTTCCCCATCCCACCCCGACTACTTTTTCTTGCCTTAATTCTGGCTTTAGGAATATCCAGAGGAGGCTTCTATCTTAAAGTGTGTTTGACAGCTCATGCGGCTCAATATTTAAAAAAAAACAGCGCAATCAAAAAATGGGCAGAAGACCTAAACAGACATTTCTCCAAAGAAGACATACAGATGGCCAAGAGGCACATGAAAAGCTGCTCAACATCACTAATTATTAGAGAAATGCAAATCAAAATTACAATGAGGTATCACCTCACACCAGTTAGAATGGGCATCATCAGAAAATCTACAAACAACAAATGCTGGAGAGGGTGTGGAGAAAAGGGAACCCTCTTGCACTGTTGGTGGGAATGTAAATTAACACAGCCACTATGGAGAACAGTATGGAGGCCCCTTAAAAAACTAAAAATAGAATTACCATATGACCCAGCAATCCCACTACTGGGCATATACCCAGAGAAAACCATAATTCAAAAAGACACATACACCCCAATGTTCATTGCAGCACTATTTACAAAAGCCAGGTCATGGAAGCAACCTAAATGCCCATCGACAGACAAATGGATAAAGAAGATATGGTACATATATACAATGGAATATTACTCAGCCATAAAAAGGAACAAAATTGGGTCATTTGTAGAGACATGGATGGATCTAGAGACTGTCATACAGAGTGAAGTAAGTCAGAAAGAGAAAAACAAATACCTTATATTAACGCATGTATGTGGAACCTAGAAAAATGGTAGATGAACCGGTTTGCGGGGCAGAAATAGAGACACAGACGTAGAGAACAAACATATGGACACCAAGGGGGAAAAGTGGTGGCGGGGGCTGGTGATGGTGGGATGAACTGGGAGATTGGGATTGACATATATACACTAATATATAACTATAAATAGATAACTAATAAGAACCTGCTATATAAAAAATAAAATTTAAAAAAAAGTGTGTTTGAGCAAGGCCAAGTTTCTAAAGTTATTCCTCTCAATTTACAATTCAACCATTAGAGATTTAGTTCTTTTGGACCTTCATGAGCCCCCCTTTGAAAAATATCGATATCCTCCCAAGGGCTAAGACTTGAAGCCATTATCAATGTTTAATCCCAAGGGATTAGTTAAAGTGACCGAGTGCCAATCCCTCTGCCACCTCTCATGGAAAATTAAGTTGAGGACAGGCCCTATAGGGTGGTGCTAATAAGAAGGGGGTTGCTGAATGAACTTCACTAATTTCACAATGTTACCTTGGGTTTCACACTCTTCAACGCATGGCTCTCCTTGAAGTTTCCTTTTTCTTTATTTTTTTTTTCCCACCTTGTTCCACCTTTGTTCCTCATGCCTAGGTTTATCCGTGTGTGCCAATGTCTGCATATATCCCCAGGTCTGTCTTTGTCGTGACACCGACTTGTCTAGCAGGGTAACCATAAAAAAATTAATTCAGATTCCTTGTTGGATGATTTAGGTATTTTCAGCTTCATTAACAGCTAATCACCACACAGCGGATTACTCAACCACAGTTTGAAATACGCCTTCAAGGTGGCTAGACTAACAGGAATGATGGTGTAAGGGGACTTCAGGAGGGCATCATACACACACAGCTATTATGTCTTTGTGGGAACGTGCATTTGCCTGTGAATTGTCTATGCATGTTCTTGGCAGGTCCCCTTTCTTATCCTGTTCCCAGCCCCCAGCCCACCCCACCCAGCCTCTGCCCAGGTCTGCCTACAGGTCCCTCAGTCTCAGAGCCTTCCAGAGAGAAGTGAGAGCTCATTCAGGTCCAGCAGTGTCCTGAGGAGTGTCCCAGTGTGCCCGCAGCTGAGGCAGACAGGCCAACTGTACCCCAGCAGGGTTCAGAGTCAGGCTTGGAGGTAAAAATACATAGCCAGGAAGCTTGGAAAGGTGCCACTGGGGACACAGCCAGGTATTTTGCTCCTCTGGCCCTGCCCTGAGGGCCAAATTAGCATCAGAGCCGGAAGTGTGACCCTGGAGCCAAAGTTTTATATGGGCTCTTTCTCCAACCACTGAAAAGACACTGGTAGGTATGGGGGGTGGGTTGCTGTGTGGGTTAGGTTAGTATGAGAGATGATGAGACCCTCCCACACCCCACAGACGCCAGCTCCAGTGCTGGCTTTGACCAACTAATGTCAGCTTGGCTAGAGTGGCAGCGAATCGGGGTAGGGTGCTGGGTGCAAGCCTGTGCTCCCACGTGCAGGTTCTGCTTTTGCAGGTCTGGCACAAACCACTATCTCCTCTGGCCACACAAAGTGCTCTGTGGGCAGGGCTAGCCCTGTTTGCCCTGGACGGGGACCGTTGTCAGTGGCTAGTTGGATTGGTCAGGTTTGCTCTCAACATTTGTCAATGACCATTGTCAGGTGTTGCTAGGGTTGCAGGAGAAAGGTTACACTTGATTGGCTGAGCAACTGTATTCCATAACCAATCCAAATGCTGTGCCTGTGGGAGGGGGACTCAACACGATAGAGCAGTATCAAGCACAGGCAGACACATTCCGGGTACAAACAAGGCGTCTGGAAAAATGGAATGAGGGTGTGCAGGAGTCCCATGCCCCTCGACAGCTCCAGCCATGGCGTGGTTGCTCTTCAAAATGTTACAGCCTAAGTTAAGGTCATTCCCACTGATTGGAGGATATCAAGATTTCAAAACAGGGCAGTAGCAATTGTAAGGAGGAAGTAAAACTCCTTGCTCATTGTGTTTTACAGCCTTCCTTAGTAAAACTGCTGAATTGTAATTTAAAATATTCCACCCTTTCAAATAAATTAAGTGCAGCCCTTAAAAACAGGAAATGAGAGAGGCGCGCACGTATTGTCAACTAAACATTCACAGACCTAGTACCACAAAGCGAAGTTGAAAATCAGAGAACAGTCCTATGAATTCACTATAGAAGGATGACAACAGGGGTCACCACCAAGGGAGACGTTATGCCTCTGGCAGTGAACTCTTGGGCTGAAACCTGAATGCTAATTAGGAAACAAATGAAAGACAAACATTGGCTCGAAGGGAAATTTCGATCTTGCATGATCGTAGATATTCTGAGATTCAGATAAACCTTATGGTACTAAGGGAAGTTAGAGTGTGATGGTAGCAGCAGCTGAACCCTCCCTTCAGAAGACATAACTGCCAGTCAGCCAGATGTTCCTGCAGAACTCTGGCAATACATCAAAAGCAAACAGAATTATCTTGCCTGAAAGATAAGTTAAGCTTCTGTATAGTACTGATTTTCCATTCAGTTATCAATATAATCACCAAACTTTAGCATTTTTTAAAATTTTATGGAACATCTTTTTAATTTTATTTTGGCTGCTCCAGGTCTTAGTTGCGGCACACGGGATTTTTAGTTTTGGCACGCAGACTTCTGAGTTGCGGCATGCGGACTCTTAGTTGCGTTGCGGCAGGCATGCGGGATCTAGTTCCCCGACCAGGTATCGAACCCGGGCCCCCTGCATTGGGAGCGCAGAGTCTTACCCACTGAACCACCAGGGAAGTCCCTGAACTTTACCATTTTTATTGTCAGTTTCTATTCAGTCACAAGAAAAGTTTTTTTTAGTCTTCTTCCATTCCATGCCATGCCTCTCCCTTTGCTCTCAGACCTGTTCCTTAGAAAGATGGAGCAGCCATGCAAGAATACTAAGGGAGGGAAGGAAGGAAGGGAGGGAGGAAAGAAAGAAGGAAGAGAATGAAAGAAGGTACATCAATGTATGTTTCCCATGGGTCCCATCCCCTATTATTCATTTCCCCTTTCTAACTCAGACTCTTCTGCTCATGAGGGACCCTACATTCAAGCCAAGGAGCTTGAGCTTAGTTTCAGACTGAAACAGTGTTTCAGGATTCTGCATTCTACTTTATATACATTTTGAAGTAACTCAAAATGAGAAAAAAGAATAAGCTTCCACGACTGAGTTTTGGACCATTTCACCTTCCACTTCAATTGGTGTAAAGAATATTCATGAGGAGAAAATGAATGTGAGGAGGATTGGCAACAGGACTGCTTTACAGAAAGTACAGCTTCACAAGCCTTTCCACCAAGCTCCTCACTTAACTCTACCCACACAGACCAGTGGGACCCACCTAGCTCACTCTACCCAAGATCCTCCCGTGTCTTAATGGAGACACTATAATAGCAGTATCTAGCTTTTCCAAAGGGGAAGAAACTTAGTATTTTTGGTTTTTTTTTTTGTTGTTGTTGCTGCATGTGAGGCTAAATGCAGATATTTGTGCTGTTGGCAACATCTTAGGAAGTGATTTAACCCACTTGCATAGCCAGGCATAATTTATCATGTGGCCCTGTGACTTTAACCCTATTTGTTTCTCCCTTCTGATTATTTCAATCACGTTTGTGTATTAATGACTTAGGGCATAGCTTTATTATTCAGAGGCTCTGAAGTCCTGAATTTTTCTAATTCAGAACCTAGCTTTCTCTCATTCTGACCTTATCTGCTCTCTTCAGGAACAGATCCAGGAGACCAGAAAAACTTACCACCCACAGCTACTCTTCATAATCAAAGTCATTGGATGAAGACAGGCAGGTAAGCTGGGAAAGTTCTCCTAGATCCTGTTCTGGCCTGGCAGGCACACCCACACAGTCATCGGTGAATATTCTCCAGGGTTAGCACTGCCCAGGGCTTTGCAAATTGATGTTCTCTCTCCACAGTTTATATTTCAAGACAACTTCCAGTGAGAATCATATAGTCAGAAACCAAAATGGTAGGTTATAAAAACCTACTGGATCAGTGAAAAACAAAAATTTGACTGCTAATTTCAACCTATAATCAAACAGTAAAAGTCATCCATTTAACCTACATCCCTTTCTTTTTCTGAATCACCATCTCTAATAGAGGGGAAATTTTGTTTAATGATAAAAAGTAGAAGCAAAAGGCCTGGGATAACCCACAACTAAATAAGCAGTTGTAGAACATTAACGATCATTGGGAGAAGATGAAATCAAAAAGGGAGAGACAGGCAAGGGAGTTGACATGAAGTTTGAAAGACCACATTCAGCCTGCACCCTCAAGAAAATGTCTAAGAGAAAGTAGGCCAGAACAACAATGAAGATAGGGTGAAAACGATGTGACTTTAGTTTTCAAAATGTCATGTCCGTATTGAGTGTCCCTTTGGTCCAAACGAGAAACAAAGGGAGAAATCAAACAGCTTCACTGACAAGCAGAACAGTTGGCAAAGAGTCAGGGGTAAAATCTTGGGGAAAGACTCAGTGTGCAGCCTAAGAACAGGTGGGAAGAGTCCTTTCAGCTTCTCTGTTTCTCCAAGTCCTGCTTTTCTCATTGCCCACTATTCCCCCTTTCAGTCTGCTCTTCATTTTACCCCATGCCATCGCTCACACCTGACTCTCTCTGTGGATTTTTCTTTTCTTTTTTTTTAAAGCCTTCTGGGGAAGACTCTTCATGCATCCATGCTGTACATTCAACCCATTTAAGATGTGATTTTTCAATAACGTATGATTCATTTATAAAAAGCCACTTATGATGCCCATAAGCAGAAGGGCTGACTTGACTCCATAACAAGGCCATGACCAGGTGGTTTTATTGGTTGTGACTCTTTCCAGCCGTCAAAACAAGCTTGTTATTATAAAAAGCACAGTGGAAAGGGAGATCTAGACTTTGCTTCATTCTCTGGGATGTTCTTGAGAGTGAGTGTTGACAGATCACCAGGTTTTCCTTAATTGTTCCCAATGTGTACATAAGCGGATGTTTCTTTAGGCAAAAACAGCTATTACAATGAGCCCAGTGAAGCTCTGAATTTCCTTGAGCCTACAATAGATTTTAGGAACACCATTTATTAAGATCAATGTGCTTTGTTTAGGGCACTGAAAGCCATAACCATAAAAGAAAAAAATTGATAAAATGGACTTCGTTGAAATTAAAAATTTCTCATCAAAAGAGACCATTAAGAAAATGAATAGGCAAGCCATGGACTGGAAGAAAATATTTGTGAAACATAAACTTGACAGAGGACTGATAGCCACAATATATAGAGAACTCCTACTCAGTAATAAAGACAAAAAAATTGCTTGAATGGATGGAGGATTTGAAGACATTTCACAAAAGAAGATGTATGAATGGCAAATAAGCACATGGTGCCGTGTTCAGTGTTCTTAGTCATTAGGAAAATGGAAATTAAACCCACAATGAGATGTCACCACGTACTCACCAGGATGACAACGCTAAATGCAAGCTAGGATGCGGAGCAACTGGAACTCTCATGCATTGTTGGTGAGAATATTAAATGGAACATCTGTTTTGAAAAAGGAATAGCAGTTTCTTTAAAAACTAAACATACACCAAAGACAAATATCATATGATATCGCTTATATGCATAATCTAAAAAAAATGATACAAATGAACATACTTACAAAACAGAAACAGACTCACAGACTTAGAGAACAAACTTATGGTTACCGGGGGGAAGGTGGAGGGGAGGGATAGATTGGGAGTTTGGGATTGACATGTACACACTGCTGTATTTAAAATAGATAACCAACAAGGACCTGCTGTATAGCACAGGGAACTCTGCTCAGTATTCTGTAATAACCTAAATGGGAAAAGAATTTGAAAAAGAATAGATACATGTATATGTATAACTGAATCACTTTGCTGTACACCTAAAACTAACACAAAATTGTTAATCAACTATACTCCAATATAAAATAAAAATTAAAAAAAAAACCTAAACATACATCTGTGATTTACCAGTTATGCAAGTAGGTTTTTCCCAAGGGAAATGAAAGCATATGTCTATAAAAAAGCTTGTATAAAAATGTTCCCAACAGCTTTATTCACAATAGCCAAAAACTGGATACATCCCAGGTGTCCATGAACAGATGAATGGTCGACCATACAAACTGTGGTATAGTCACACGATGGAATACTACTCAACAATACAAAGGAATGAACTACTTTCACACAGAATAACGTGACTCAATCTCATAGACAGTATGCTGAGTGAAAAAGGTCTTACTCGAAAGAGTTTATTTTATTTGATTCCATTTTTATATGAAATTCTAGAATAGGCAAAACTAATCTGTAGTGAAAAAAATCAAAACAGTGGTTGCCTCTGGGAAGGGGAGTAGGGGCAAGGATTGACAGGAAACTAGGAGGGAACTTTCTGGGGCAATGGTGACGTTCTGTGTCTTAACAGGACTTCGGGTACACAAAACTCAGAAAGTATACACTTAAGGTTTTATATTTTATTATATATAAATTTTACATCAGAAGAAAAAAGTAAATATAAAACTGAAGTTTTTAGGTGGAATTTGGTTCATGCCTGCCATTTACTTTTTTTGGCCATGCCCTGTGGCACGCAGGATCTTAGTTTCCCCATCAGGGATCAAAGCTGTGCCCCCTGCAGTGGAGGCACAGAGTCTTAACAACTGGACTGCCAGGGAAGTCCCTGCCATTTACTCTTTTTTTTTTTTTTTGGCTACATTGGGTCTTCGTTGCTGCGTGTGGGCTTTCTCTAGTTGCGGCGAGCAAAGGCTACTCCACATTGTGGTGCACGGGCTTCTCCTTGCGGTGGCTTCTCCTGCAGCGGAGCACAGGCTCTAGGCGCGCGGGCTCAGTAGTTGTGGTGAACAGGCTTAGTTGCTCCGCGGCATGTGGGATCTTCTCGGACCAGGACTCAAACCTGTGTCCCCTGCATTGGCAAGCGGATTCCCAACCGCTGTGCCACCAGGGAAGCCCCCATTTACTTTCAAAGGCATGAGGAAGATAAGAAGGATTAATGGAGGAGGGATGTATAGATATGCAATAAAGCAAGGTAGTACAATGTTAATGGTAGACTCTACAATTAAATGGTGGGTATACAGGTATTCACTGTAAAATGCTGTGTAAAATCTTGTGTATATTTGGAAACACTCACAGTAAAGTGTTGGGGGAAGAAAATGAATGTGCTAGCCTTACTCATGGACCCTCTTCAGTTGTTTGTTAGATCTAAATACTCCATCTTTTAATATTCATATTAGATTATAAATACAGAAGATGAAGCCTTGGGTTTGTAAGAATCTCACATCTGACTTCTTTTTCTTTTTAAATCTAGTCTTTCATACCTTTTATTGTAGCAGACAAAAGAAGCCAGGAAATGGTTATTATGAGAGGAAGGGAGGGAGAGAGACCTGTGACCCTAAAAAGAAAACCACACACAAAAAAACCTCCTACTGTAAAACGTTGAGTATCAAGAGCCGGCAAGCGCTTCAGAGTTGTAGAATCAAGAAGTTAATGAAAGCACCAAGACTGCATCCTCAGAACCACTGGGGAATGATAATTACAGACAACGGTATTTCTGGAGTAGACACATAACCTTGATTCCCAGGATAGCCCCTAAAGCACTCTAATAGTATGCTATTTGAGGAAGGTTTTTCCACCTTTAATAACAGGGAAATGTTAGAAGGAAAGAAATGCCTTATTTAGCCACTAGGGTGTCATTATTGAGCCCCAGTTGAAGGCCCCTTTAAAAGCATCCATATGGTAAAAGAATATGTTTCCCCACGAAATCAAAACTGAGTACATCTGAGACTTCTGAACATCTTTTTTCTTGGATCTTAAAATGGATTTGTGCATATTTGTGAAAAAAAGTTTTATGATGTGCTATCTTCCAAAGTGAATGGTTACTTATAATTCATAAAAGACCTGAGCACAGGAAAATTCTTCCCTTTTATTAGCCCTGTAAAGTTAGACCAGCTGATCTTTTAGTACGTATTACAGACACCAAATTCTCCGTATGGTTGAAGTTTCTCTCCTCAAACTAAATGCAAAGAGGCAGTGCTACTGAAGCTATTCTTCAAAAGCTGGTGGGGTCCGTGTCTCTTTTGATTAAATGTTAAATAAACAAAAAAATCATTCTCAGAGCCAGTCTCTACAGACACAGAAGGGAGCATACTTGGAATGCTAAACATGCTTTCTAAATCTTGCAGAGCCTCTGTAAAATACAACGGCATATTTTTAAATGGATTTTCTTTTGTTTCCAACATTTAAGCATCGTCTTCGGACACAGTTGCCACATCGTTTCCTTTCAGCCGCTGCTGGCTGCTCGTGGGTCACAGTACAGGTTCATGAGCAGAAGTGACTTGGGTCAAGGAGTATGGGCACCAGGGATTTGGACCCATTACAGGGAGTCCTGGTGCCAAAGGCTCCCACCCAGCTGCACCTGCACATCCCCGACATGATATCACAGAAAGTTACTTCCTTCAAAGAATCCAGCTTCCTCAGCTCACCCTACCAGGGTCACGTCCACCTCGATTAGTGGTGTGCCTCGGACCCACATAAGAGAGTTTCATGGAATTTTTAGAGATCTAAGTTCAATCTGAAAATAACACATGGTTTTGTTTTCTTTGAAGTTCCCTGCCCTCTAATATTCCAGACGAGCCTTTTAAGCTCTGGTATAGAACTATCTGGAGATAGAAACTCTTTCTGTGTCCTGACTTTTAAATACCTTGACTTAAAATATAGGTTGCTAACTGTCCAACGCAAAAAGCCAACTCACTTATAGGACAGGATCCTTGGTCAGAAAGGATTACCTCACCTTGCAAGGACAAGGGATGAAGGATTCAAATGATTCTTGAGCAACTTTTTTACCACCTTATGCTGCCTGACTCAGAAGAGAAGGATGAGGAGATCTCAGCCTCTTGATGATACACCAGCTGCACTGTGTAGTACCAGCAGTGGGAATGGGAAAGGCAATATTTATTCTGAGGGCCCTGACAACATCATCATTAAGTCATTCGTCCACTCCTAAGTGGTTTGCGTCTTCCAAGATCCAGAGAGGGAGGCCCATGAGCTGTAATTCTAGGCATTTTTTCCCCTTTCTACCCACACTCTTATTCAACATGTCTAAGCACTGTTTGGAAAAACTAGATAGCTGACAAAACCAAATATGCAATATGCTATCATATGTTTTAGTTTAACACTTTCAGAATTCATTTCCCTATCACATAAATGAAATCTTTCAAGTTCTTCTTCCTCATCATCCACCACCCAAAACACTAAATCATTACATAACAGAACTGTTAATCAATTATCTACTGTGTCATATCCCTCCCTCCCTCCCTCCATCCACCCAACCATCCACGCTCCAAGTATTCCTTGAGAATTTACCATGTGCCAGTCCCTATGGTGGAGATATAGACATGAGTAATTTATAACCTTGCCCTTCAGGAGCTTCCAGTCATACAGAAGATGCTCACCTCTATGTCTCCCAAGCCTTCAATGAACAGTTAACTTTCTGCTGTTACTTCATCACAGCAAGAAAACAGGAGCTCTTCCTCTGCCCAGATAATACTCCTACGTTCATGAACTTTGTCCACCGCGTTTTCTCTGATCACCACCCTATCCTCTGAAACCTGGTACACAGTCAGTCATGAGAGAAACTAACTAAATTTACTACTGGAGCAAATTTCAGGACATAGCTTGGATAAGACACAGGATAAGGTCAAATTCTCACTTTGCAATTTTAACATTTAAATAGCCACTGCCAAATACAGTATATTTCATTTCCTCTCTCCTTTCTAGGGCACTGACCCCCTCCTTCAGAACTAGACCTTTGGGGTTTCAATTCATCTGGCTAATTCACTCCAATCTACCCTTCAGTCCAATCATCTTTCTGGTTTCCAGAGATAAGTCATGGGATCCTTCCTTTTGGGAGGCCCTAAGTGTAGCTTCCTTACCCATCATTCAACGAGCTGTGTCCTTTGAAATACTGTTGTGCTTTTTTTTGAGGGGGAGGGGAACTGAACTGGAAAGAAACCTGGGTTGGGGAGAGGATGCCAAGAAAGCACCCAAGGCTTCCCTTTATGCTGCATCCAGCCTCTGACCGACTCAAGGGTTTGTTTATGACATTTCATAAGCAGACCTAACAAGCTCCTTTGGCAATATTCTTTGAAGAAGTTTCCATCCCCCAGGACAAGGCCAGAGCTCCCCGGTCTGCCTGCCATAGCTCACCAAGACTGGGTTCCAGGTGTGCAGATGCGTTACAGTTGCGTCAAGATGTGGACCCTCTCAGCCCAAGAGGCTGCCAGCCTGGGTCAGAGGTAGCCAGGGCAGCCACTCGTGAAGGGCCGGGCTGATAAGAGTTCTGGAGAGGTGACCAAACTCGGCGCCCCCTGTTTGTCTAGGGGCCAGGAATTGGGGTCTGCCATCAGTTCCATGCTGGCACTTGGTACAGAGGCCGGCTCCAGTCCTGGAGTTATCTCCTTATCCTCAAAACCCCCCAACCTTCCAGGCTAGGTTCTCCGTCACCCTTCACTCCTCTTTGCCCTGAACCAAAGGTGACCACGTCTGGCTGCTCTTCTGCCTGGTGTTTAGGATCAGCCCTTTGGGAACCACTAGCCTGGGCTTTCCCAGCTTCTTCACCCTCAGTCCCCTTAGCGCAGCAGGTTCAACAGAATATAATGCCAGCCACTTATGTAATTTAAAATTTCCTACTAGCTACCTTTTTTTAAAGTTTAAACAGGTAAAAAAAAAATTTTTGCATCCAAATTTGTTAATTTAAAACAGCTTTATCGAGATAAAATTCACATACCATACAATTACACATTTAAAGTGTACAACTGAGTATATTCACAGAGCTGTACAACCAGTGCCACGATCAATTTTAGAACATTTTCATCGCCGCTTAAAGAAATTCCATACCCATCGGCACTCACTTCCCATTTCCCTCCAAAACCCCCAGCCCTAAGCAGCCAACCATCTACCTTCTGTCTCTGTTGCTTTGCCTCTTGACCATCTCATATAAGTGGAATGGTACAACGTGTGGCCTTTGTGTCTGACTTCTTTCACTTAGCATTGTGTTTCAAGCTTTCCTCATGTTGTAGCATTCCCTTTAATCATTTACTTGATTTAGTTCAATCTATCCGAAATATCATTTCAACATGTAGTCCATCTTAAAGATGATAAAGGATGCACTTTGCATTCTTTTTTTTTCACACTAATTCTTTGAGCTCTGGTGCGTATTTAACACTCAGAGCACGTCTCAGTCAGACCAGCCACACTGCAAGTGCTCAATACCCACATGTGGCTACTGGCCACTGTGCTGGAAAGCACAGCCCTAGCCAGAGTCCTTTCCATTACTCTTTAAAGGAAACAGCCTTCTCTGTTCACCACCATACTCCTGCATACCCTCTCTACCCCATCAGTACCTACACCGTGGTTCACAGGTGGCTTTAGGATTTTAAGGCCAGCACCATGCTTCTCTTCCCCAGTAGAGAGCCCCGAGCTTGTGTTTCCATCTGGGCAGTGGCCGCTCAGGTCAGAGCCTGCACACAGATAACTGGAGCCCATGCTGCCTGGTCACCTTCCTTGCCCAGGTGCCACAGCTGGATGATATATCTAGCTAAAGGGAAACTTTCTGCTTTGAGAAACTTAACAAAAGAAACTTTATTCTTACTTTTTAGAAGCAGGTCTGTCATTTCTTAATTTTCTCCCTGGTACATTTTCCAGCCATTGTTTTGCTAACAATTGCTCTAAGCTCACTGGTGGTGGTAGATGTGGGAAATTGCTACAAGCTTCCTCACAGCTTTATCCTCCTTCTGTCAGCCATTTCCTCAAGAAAATGGACGTTTAATCAGTATGGGGCTGCATCTTGTAAGTCTAGCTCATCAGCTATCACCTCCTTCTGGGCTCGAGAGAAGAAACAGAAGCCTACAGCACTGCCACCAACTGCCCAGGATGCAGGGATTTCAACAGGAAACGGGACCTTTATAAATGAAGCACATTATGTATCTCAGTGTGGGTATGTCTATATGGTCATATGTAAGTTACTTCTAAACACCTGTAATTCTTAAGATGGGCACACGGCAATGTTTGTGAAATTGCCTTTTTGAAGGAAAAGCTTTCAAAATTGGGGTTATTTAGTCCACAATATGGAAAATTGAGGGCGGGTTTCATACGTGCAAATTTAACAGAGACATAAGAACAACAATATCAGCATCTTCCGTGTTTTTCCTCAGGGTAAGAAGAGAGAAAATAAGCTGCAGGTGCTGGAGAAGGGACTGAGGTTCACCTTAGAAAGAACATCGTGTCAATAACATCGAAGCTCTGGAGAATCTCATGGAAGGAGCTTCAGGGTTTTGGTCAACATTCACTCTACCAACATTTACTGAGGACCTTCTGGGCCTTTCTTGGTTTGTGTCTAATTCAGTCACAGAGCTAAATCGGGAAGATTTCACTCAAATGCTTCTCTGGAGGGTTTCCCTAACGTGAAGTATTGCTATCTCTTTTTTTTCCCAATTTTTCTTCTCATTCTCTGCCACCTATGAAGGTTCACAGGGCCCAGTCCTGGACCCTGCAAAAAAAAAAAAAAAAAAAAAGGTTTAAAAATCAAGAATGATTCTAAAAGGACATCTGACCCACCGCACCAGTCAAGATTTCAGCCTCTTGATCAAACAGCCACTCATAAGGCAATGGCGTGCTGAGAAAAGCAGACAGTAATGGTAGCCAGTTCAGAGGTGTGAGGACGTGCTGTGAACTGGTTTATATTACCTACCTCCTTTTACTCAACAGAAACTTTCTTCTCTACAGAAAACGGCAATACCACTACCATTCTAGGATTCCTCGTATTAGGCCTCACCCAACAACTGCTTGGCTGTCTATCCAGCATAGTTAAAACAGCCAGTGCCCCAGGGAATGTCATAACATTTCACTGTATTCAGTGACGCCCTATTTCGTGAATTGCAGAGAACCTGGTCTTCTGCACACCTGGCTATGAATCACTGACTCAGTGACCTCCATTTGGGATCTGATTTCCTGAGGTAGTTAATTTAGCCTTCATGAGATGGAGGGACTGAACCTTTCTTAGGGATGCATGCCTAATTTCACATAACTGTGAAGTTACTTCAGTTGTTTACATGGCAATCTTGTGTGATCTAAGCAACTCTATTGCTGTCATTTTAAGACCGTTTGAAACGTCTTAATAGTCCCATTTTTTTTCTTTTCCTCTTGCTCATTTCCAAATGGAAGGAATTCTTATGAGGTAATAGGGTGGTGGGGAGAAACCCAGTTTGCTTTAGCTCCTACTAATTATTCCATGTTATGCTTGAGTGGGTTATTTGCATCCAATCTCTATTTGGTAACATCAGTGGGCTATGTTTGCATAACTAGATCGAATTATAAAAGGATTTCCATTTTGAATGGTTAACTCTCACAAAAAGAAAGAAAGAAAAAGAAAGAAAGAAAAGAAAGAAGGAAAAAGAAAGGGAAAAAGAAAGAAAGAGAGAGAGAGAAAGAAAGAGAAAGAAAGAAAGAAAGAGAGAAAGAAAGAAAGAAAGAGAAAGAAAGAAAGAAAGAAGGAAAGAAAGAAAGAAGGAAAGAAAGAAAAGAAAGAAAGGAAGGAAAGAAAGAAAAGAAAGAAAGGAAGGAAGGAAGAAAGGAAAGAAGGGACCATATCCTAAGCTAGAGATAGCAGCCTTGGGAAACCTGTATTGGAGGAAAAAAAGAATCTCTTAAAGTTCATCACAAAGACTTTCTGGTTTCAATTTCCTCTCTTCTTTTGAAATAAGATCCAGTACCCCAGCCCTCCACCTAGAGTAAAGAAGCTGGGACTTGGCAGGAAGTGGTGTGGCAGACCACCCAAGAATTAGGGGTATCTGATGTGGAAGGGAAAAGTTAAATGAAAATCTGAAAATGATGTCAAGTAGATGAGAATGAATCATCAATACTGAGCTCCCGTTTCTCTCCAGTGAAGATCCCTGTGCTAGATCGTCCAGTTAATCATCCAGCCAGGAAGGGCTGGGCTAAGTCACTTTCCAGGCCATACCTCAGCCTCCAGGCAGTGTAATCCTAACCCTTTCGAAAGACCTCCAACGCATTCAAGTTCCTGAGAAACATTCCTGTTCTATAAACTCCTCAGGCTGTCTTCTGTCAACACACCTCTTTTCCTTTTACTCACACACATTTCCTTATCACCATCTGATGTGTTTTGTCCCTTCCAATAAACTGTGAAGTTCTTGAAGCCCAACAAGAGCTCTTGCGCCACCTGACTGTCCCCCCTCCACCTCCCAGCCAATACCTGGACAGAGGGGTAACTTACTTGGTCTATTATCACTCTGGATCAAAGTTCTCTTTTTTAGATTGCAAGATTCAGGAGCGCAGGACCTCAATTAGTGAAAAGTGCAAGTGACTTCCTGCCAGAGTCAGCTTCTACTGGTAGACATCTGAAGCAACCACACCTGGGGTGTGACTGGAAGGGTTTTCAAAACCTCCTTCCACCCTCACCTTCTGAAATTCCACCAAGAGACACCTTTTCACTTAAGGTTTTGATCTTTGTTAAAATACAGATTCCCCCGGGAGCAGTAACTTGATAAGTTATCTGTGATTTAGAGTAGATAAAGGAACTTACTGAACCTGGAGAGAGGAGAGGAGACAGCAGTGGAGGGGAAGTTTGGGTGTCAATTGGCCCCATTCACACCAAAATATTTCAATAATGTGTGATGGTGGTGTTGATATGAAGAATCATTCTCCTTCAAAAGGCCCAGCCCCCAACACCTTATGTATTGACTGAAGTATGAATAAGGATGGGGACATTTAGTGAATGCTTTCTATGTGCTAGACAGCACTCTAAACACTTAAATAGTAACTTGTTACACCTCACAACTCCCCGAAGTTGGCCCTGTTATCCGTTTTACAGATGATGAAACTGAGGAAGACAGGGTCCCAAAGTCACACAGACAGAAGGTGGCAGACCCAGGAAACGAGTAAGAATGATTGACACTTTTAAATGTCCAAGCTTGCCTTTCTCATCCCTTTCCCATGTTGACCGCCACCCCTCCCCGATTTTCATCCTCCTCCCACCCTTGTCCGTAGATTTGCCTGAGATAACCCAAATGAATCCTCAATGTGGGAAACAAACAGGCATCTAAGAAAACAGAAACAGCGATCCAGGTATGGATGAGTCCTTCCACAAAGAAGTGTTCAAAAAACGACAACCAATATGCTGTCATTGACGACACTTAAAAAAATGTACATTGTGATCCAGTGCTTTAAAAGTACCCAGGGAATTTTCTAAATTGCAATATGCCCATTTCGGGTACTTTTTCCCCAACACTATGAGCAAAACAGAGATACTAACCATGGCAACCTCTATATCACTTGATACACGTAAAAGGAGCAAAGGCTTCCCGAGAGAGGGGGCCCTGCATCTGTGTGTGCATATGCTATTTCTAAGACGTGTATAAACTGAAACATACACAGGACTCACCCAACAACTTCTTTTCCTTGAGGAGGATGAGTTGAGAAAGTTCATCTTGTGCATCAGACTAGAGAAGATAGACTCCTTATTCATCTTCAGATTGGAAAAATAAAATACGTGTTGGCTCCCTGGAGTTGGAGGTGATAGCCCAATAATTAGAAGGAGACCAAACAAGAGGAAAAAGGCAGATAAACAGCAGAGTGGCAGTGGGACGGCAGCATGTTCTGCTCCCGATAGGCATTCATGTTTGCAGGGTTTCGTTCAGTGGAAGGGCATGGGATTGGAAAGTGGAGTGCTCTGAGGATGCCCTCACAGTGCAGCTCACGGAGTAACACGACTGGGACACCTATGCCCCTGCTTACCTCTGAGAAGGAACTCCAGGGACAACCCTGCCACCAATGGAAGCCAGATCTTCAGCAGGTGTGGCAAAGCTGAGATTTGCCTATGAGGGCAGCACTACTCCAAGGTGCGGCTGGGTTCTTCCTGGGAATTGCTCTTTCCCAGTCAGCATCAGAAATCAGCAGCAGAGTAATGATTAGAGAAATGCAAATCAAAACTACAATGAGGTATCACCTCACGCCAGTCAGAATGGCCATCATTAAAAAGTCTACAAACAATAAATGCTGGAGAGGGTGTGGAGAAAAGGGAACCCTCCTACACTGTTGGTGGGAATGTAAATTGGTACAAACCACTATGGAGAACAGTTTGGAGGTTCCTTAAAAAACTAAAACTAGAGCTACCATATGTCCCAGCAATCCCACTCCTGGGTATATATCTGGAGAAAACCATAATTCAAAAAGATACATGTACCCCAATGTTCACTGCAGCCCTGTTTACAATTGCCAAGACATGGAAGCAACCTAAATGTCCATCAACAGAGGAATGGATAAAGAAGATGTGGTACATATATACAATGGAATATTACTCAGCCACAAAAAAGAACAAAGTAATGCCATTTGCAGCAACATGGATGGACCTAGAGATTATCATACTGAGTGAAGTAAGTGAGACAGAGAAAGACAAATATCATATGACATCACTTATATGTAGAATCTAAAAAAATGATACAAATGAACTTATTTACAAAATAGAAACAGACTCACAGACTTCAAAAACAAACTTCTGGTTACCAAAGGGAAAAGGTTGGTGGGGGGATAAATTCGGAGTTTGGGGTTAACATATGCACACTATGATATATAAAATAGATAACCAACAAGGACCTACTGTAGAGCACAGGGAACTCTACCCAATAATCTGTAATAAACTATATGGGAAAAGAATCTGAAAAAGAATAGATATATGTATACGTATAACTGAATCACTTTGCTGTACACCTGAAACTAACACAACATTGTAAATCAAGTATACTCCAATATAAAATAAAAATTAAATTAGAAAAAAAATCATCAGCAGAGGCTTTCACCCTAAGCTCCACAACCTTCCTTGTGAGCCTGAGGTGTTCTTACATGTTGTGTGACTTTAAAAGATTTTAATGATCTTCACAAAGTTCATATTAAGGAAACAGCTCTTTGAAGCACATCTCTTAACCCTTCAAAACTTGTCTTTACAATTCGGGGGTTTGGACTGATTAATTTTTATGACAAACCATGTAAAGAATTTCCAAAATTTATTCTTTCCTTTCATTATTATCACTGGAGGCCACACTATATGTTCTTGTACATAGGTAGTGTATGGTCAACTTGTTGAGACTTTTGGAGGCTTATAATTACCAATAAAGCACTGGTAACTACTGTGCTTTACTCTTGTGCTAGTAAAAGACTAGTAGTACATTTTTTACTTTGAAAGAAATTTTACTTTCATAATGACCTTGGCTTGCTGGTATATCCAGTGCTACAAAAAGTATTGATAGCTGCCTAGGTTGTGTATCCTTTGCTTTCTACCATCCATGCTTAAAATTAGAGACACAGTAAGGATTCTACCAGCCCCAATATATCTATAGTTAACAGAAGTTAGAGGAGTTCTTTCATTCTGAAAGGAATGGGAATTTTTTTTGTTTTGAGAATTACTGAACCCACATTTGGTAATAAGCCCATTATATAATGGGTTCAGATATCAACCGTCAGTTTTTCCTTATTAAAAAATGGGGGGGGGCTTCCCTGGTGGCGCAGTAGCTGAGAATCTGCCTGCCAATGCAGGGGACATGGGGTCGAGCCCTGGTCCATGAAGATCCCACATGCCGTGGAGCAATTAAGCCTGTGCGCCACAACTACTGAGCCTGTGCTCTAGAGCCCACGAGCCACAACTACTGAAGCCCATGCGCCTGGAGCCCGTGCTCCACAACAAGAGAAGCCACCGCAATGAGAAGCCTGTGTGCACTGCAACGAAGAGTAGCCCCCGCTCGCCACATCTAGAGAAAGCCCACATGCAGCGACGAAGACCCAACACAGCCAAAAAGAAATAAATTAAATTTAAAAAAAAAAACAAACAGAGGCGGGAACCCTTAACTGATGGGACAAGGGAAATCTAGCTGTTCACACCTACTCTGGAGAACTTTTGAACATCCCATGGGGTCTTATTATTAAGTGTGTGTTGGAATGTCAGCTTCTTTCTTCAGGATCTTTAACTACTGACTCGTTTCTTTTCTAAAGTACTGTGTTTAGGTATTCAGTCCTTATCAACTTATTCCAGGGCGAGACTTTGCTTCTCTAATATAGCTGTTTCTGAGTCACTTGCAGCTCTTCCTATCTCTAACCTGGGCACTCCAGTCACAGCCACATTCTCCTGGTGAGATCAGTGTTCTCTCTCTGAGAGTACTGTGGCCAGGGCAGGGGCAATTTAAAAGACCTATCTCATGGGAACAATTTTTTCTTCTTGGAGTTTGAAGTAACTGCTTCCTTCAGTGGGAGAATTATGAAGAGGATCATTGACCAGCCTTTGTCTCTCACTTCAGGTATTGCTGTTTGAACATTTCATGTTCAATATCACCTTGAGTACACGAACACCCAAGGCCTTGAGGAAGCTCTGACATACATCGAGGGGGTACTGATGAGATGGGTGGTCCAGCCAAGTCACTTGGCTCTGGCCTCTGGCTGAAGGGGATCCCTGACCGTGGCTGCTATTCTGTAGCAAACTCACGCAGAAAAGCAGAGAGCATATCACCATCATGTGGATACTAAATTAAATTCATCAAACTCTCAGTTCTCACGAGATCTGCAGGAGAAACGCCAGATGCAGGAGTGAGGGGCCTTAAATCTGTAAGCTTCTTTGTCCTTTTGGAGGCTCTCCGACAGCCCAAAGACCTGTTGATGCAGTAATATTCTGCCGATTCCTACAGCCAGGACTGGATAGAATTTTTGTTATATCAGCAGTTGTCAGTCAACAAACCTCTCTCTTGTTGGTAAGGTGCATCAAAGGCCAGGACAATACCAGGAATGACTATTAAGTGTCCCAACAGGAAAAGGAGGCATCGTCACCCACATTGCTGGCCAACTGGTAAGAACCAGGGCATATGGAGAAGCAGTGCAGGCCGGAGTGAGGAGTGCAGACAGATGAGAGACAGCTGTTCCCTGGCAGGGTTCTGCATTACCTCGAGGGGAGAGCCAAGCTCTGGCTCTTGGAGGGACTGCTGTCTGCACTCGCACGCAGAGGCAGGGCACACAGGAGGGGCCCTGGGAGTACGCTCAGGCAAACGTGAAACTCAAGCCCTGAAAGCTAAGCCCCAAATCCAAATACGCTGGTACGCAAAGCATTCACAGATTGGCTCGCATTTGATTATCGTATGAGGTTACTTGTTGGCATGTGCTGAGTAATTCCCTGGCATGCCCGCAGCTTGTCAGGGGCATTCCTTCCTGAGTCACAACTGGACCAACAGCCTGGCCCAGGGAGCAGGGGCCAGCGCTGTCTAAGAGGCTATCTTTTTGATGAAACCTACAGCCCTCGGTCCTGATTTGCTGATGTCACCATGCCTGCTTTTCCATCTTCAAAGATGAGCTGGTAGGCGTTTCCAGTGAGTGTTTGACAGACCCAAGGAAACATTTTGGGGGTTGCACATAACTGTTGAAGTGAGGAATATTCGTCTGTCATCAGTTGGATGAGAAAAGTTAAAATTCCTGCCAGAACTTTGGAGGCCTAGGGAGATGGCATCTCTCACGGGAGCAACATTAGGCCAGTTACAATGCTCAGCATTTTCCCAACACTCTGGGTTCAGAGCTCTTTGCGATCCGTTTGTTTCTTTAGCTGAGTTTCTTAAACACACACCACCCCTTGTGGAGCTCTCTGGGCCTCCACCCAAAAGCTGAAGGATACAAAGAGGAAGAAAAGACAGAGCAGGCGGCTCTACCCAAAGAGAGGAATCAAGCCAAATATTTCAACGATTCATTACTCTCCAAAAGCCTGTCAATACTTACAATGGGGGGAAACGGAGCACAGCCAAAATGTACAGCAGTGGAAGACTGGCCACATACAATATGGAAAAATAAGCAGTCATTAAAATCATGCTGTAGATTGTAGAAGAAACTTTAATGACACGGAAACCTATAAACAATATATGGTTAGGTGAAGCTAATTACAAGACATCATGGACAATATGATTACATTTTGTACATACATATATATATTTCTAGGTGATATCTACATATAGAAGAAAGACTGAAAGAATATAAATTAACATGTTAATAGCAATATTTCTAGGTTGGGGTGGATTATAAGAGATGTTTCTTCCTTTTTTTCCTCTAAACTGTCTACAACGAACACGTTTTAATTTTGTTTACATTTTGTTATTATTATTATTTTGCTTATAAAATAAAACATGCTCACAGTATAAGGTTCAAACAATACAGACATGTTTAAAGTCTAAAGTAAAATTCCTCTTAATCCTGCCTAACAGATAATCCTTGCATGTACAAATCTGTATTTTAAAATTATTCTAGAATATTTATGCAATAGAATTACATGTAGGTCTTCAATTCGCTTTTTTTCACTTAAGGTATCTGGCACGTCTTCCCAGGTATGTGTGAGTACTTTTCTTTTTGTCTTTTTTAAGTTGATCAGTGGGCGCCCTGGCAGGCCAGCAGGGAATGAAGCTACAGCCACAAGTCCACCAGAGTGAGGGTCTCCCCCTTCCTGCTGCAGATGGGCAGGGGCATCAGTGGGCACTGAAGTCCCAAGATGTAAGAGTTGAAAAGAACTTTAAAAAAGACTTAATGAAACCCATTCCTTAAATGAAGAGATGAAGATCCAGAGGCCAGAATCCAAGTCTTCTAACTCTGTGTCCAATATTGCCTTTACCACACTGTGTAGTATAAAATAGATAATAAGAAGTACTTTTTAAAGAGCTCTTATCTTGCTAATCTTTTGTTTCAGCCTTAAAGTCCCTTAAGGGAGCTGGGAGAGGTTATCTCTCCCATTGTACAGATGATAGTACTAGCTAACCTTTGCTAGGCACCATGGGCCAGGTTCTAAGCTAAGCTATTCGCCTCTATTACCTCATACAGTTCTCACAAGAGATCTCAGAGGCTGGTCCTATTATTTTACACATCTTACAGATGAAAAAAATTAAGGCTCAGAGAGACTGAATAACTTTTCAAAGGTCCCACAGCTAGGACATGATGGAGCCAAGACTTGAAACTATGTTTAGCCCCAGAGTCCCTACTTTTAAACATTACACTTTCTTTCTTGCAGGCTTAGCGCATAAAGTTTTCACAAAACACACTTTAATTACTCTCTCCCTTTCCCCTTTGTTGTTGTTATCCAGTCCTCAAACAAAGCAAAACAGGAATAACATTAGAGAATGCAATTTGGTGTCAGGCAGGGTTCAGGGGCCCCACTTGGTGTTCAGGACTCCATGCCAAACACTGGGGTAAAAACAAAACAAAACAAAATAAAACAAAACACCCAGTCCAACCACAGCTATTCTCACAGTTGGCAAAAGAGCCGCCTGGCACTTTTCCTCTAAGGATCCTGCATGTCCCATACAAGGTGGTAAACTGCTTGCTCCCCAGGTATTTTCATTTCTTATGTAATAGTGCACTCGTTTCAACTTGGCCAACACGTTAGCACTTGTAGGTAAAGCCGATCTTTTTTTCAATCAGACACACAATACACACTGAGTCATGTGTAGAAGGCCTGTACAATGTTTTTATTGTGAGCAGAGCCCCAAGGGCCTCATCTTACAATCCTCACCTCCACAGAGAAAGAGCCTGCCTGATGTTGCTGCATGTGGCTGTCCCACGGAGCTGCCAGAGGCTGGGCTGAGCCATGAGCTGTCATTTCACCCACTCAGCTCTGGCCCCTCACAAGCTGGTGGTCAGGACTTTCCTGGACACTTATACTATAGCCTTCTCTATAACTTGTTCACCTTCTTCTCTTTCTTTCCACTTTTAGTGCCCTCCCTTCTCTCCCCTCCATGCTTCTGTTCAATCTCTCTGCCTTTTCTATTTTCTGATTCATTTCCTCTTCTTGTATCTTGAAAGGCTGCACTAGTTCCACTACTGTTCCATAAAGCACAGAGCTGGCCCCCTTTCTCTTTCTTCCATAATCCCCAGAGCCTCTTCTGTAGTCTCCCCCCCGCCCAAGTACCTTTTCACCTCCTTTCTCTGCTCACCAGCCTCTTTGTCACTATGATAGCCATTCTCAGCAAAGAGGTTGGAGGCGCTGTCCTGAATGTGGAGACTGCATTGAAAAGATTCAGTGCATTGGCTCAGGGGCCCCAGCTGCTTGGGGAAATTTCTTGGCACTGCTCTTTACTAACTAGGTGAGGTCAAGGAAGTCACCTAGGCTCTCTAAATCCCAGGTTCTCTCGAAGGCAGATGGTGATAATGAAAGTCCCTGGTTCTTAGAATTGTTGGGAGCCCTACATTAGGCTCCACAGCTCTGGGGTTTGGGTTCTAGACCTATTTGCTTTAGTAGTTGGGTGATCTTGGCCAGGACACTGAGCTTCTCTTTGCCTCAGTGTCCTTGCTTATAACATGAGAGTGGTAATAATAGTATCTACTCGATTGGTGTATTGAGAAGATTAGTTAATAAACATAAAAATACCCGGAATAGTGCCTGGCACACAGGAGCCTTCCCCCAGAGTTGTCCATCGTGACATTTATTCATGGATGTAAGATGCCTGGAATAGCTGGAGACACTCAAGTGGTGGCAGTTACCCACTTGCTAGAGACCTTTGTTCCTCTTGCTCTCTGTTCTGTGGCTGCGCCTTTCCTGGGAAGCCTGATCACGACCATTCTGCCCAGAGTCTGTTTTCGTAAGAACTCTCTCTGCCCTTTGCACCAAGTGAAAACCAAGTCATGGAGAAGCCCGGCTTACAGACATACTGCTAAAGAAGCAAAATAGGAAGGGAGCAACGTGGCAGGTTTTCTACAGCAGATTTGCTTTTGTGCCAATTTTATAGGTGGAACCATGACATCTTCCTGCATAGTTCCGCAAAATGACTTTTGCAAATCACATCACATTTAACTTCTCTCTTTAAATGAGAAACTGTAAATAAAGGGCTTAGAGCAGGTCTTGGAGCCCCATAAATTATAACTCTTGTTTGTTTTATTCTTGTAAGACTGATCTAGTCACATTATAGAAAGCTTAGAAGAGAAAGAAAAGGAAAAAAACACTGCTTCCTTAAGTTCACCACCTATGATCATTTTGTACTCTCACATCTTAATATACTACAAGAACTCATACTTTATTCTCGAATCCTATCGAGAATAATTTCAGAAAGTGAAGATTCCTTCTTATATTATTAATACTTATATTAATCATATAAGGAATACTACTATTTCTTATATTATTAATCTCTTCAAGATTGCAAGTAAAGATGTGCCTAGATTCTCTTTGGTAATGTGAGGAAGCCCAGAGTGTCATCTCCTCAAGTGATCTCCAGGTCAGAACATTCTCAGCATCTCTTGGAAGGTATTCTGCAAGTCAATGTCCTTAGTGTCTGTATTTCCCAAGAGAGAAAGTGATAGGATTCATTTGTAATCAACCAACTTAGAGGATAGAATATAGCACCAGATCACCTCAGGAATACTTGAGTTCACTTTTGTCAAAGGTGAGCCATGGATGTGGGGTGTTGAAAATATTATATATATGAAGGTTAAGGCTCATGGATCCCTTTTTTGGAAAAATAACAAATCACTTTGGTTCACCTTCTGGGGGAGCTCACCTTTCCACACCCTGGGTTCACTTTAAGTGTGGTGCATTGTGATAGCTCTTTGATTAGTGGGACCTTTATATTCTGTGCATTCACTGCCCCCTCTGCATCCACACTAAAATATTCTTCATATAAAGCCACTTAAAGATTTTATTCCACTAATTATTACAGAAATGCAAATCAAAACTACAGTGAGGAACCACCTCATGCCAGTCAGAATGGCCATCATCAAAAAGTCTACAAATAACAAACGCTGGAGAGGGTGTGGAGAAAAGGGAACCCTCCTACATTGTTGGTGGGAATGTAAGTTGGTGCAGCCACTGTGGAGAACAGTCTGGAGGTTCCTCAGAAAACTAAAAATAGAGTTACCATATGATCCAGCAATTCTACTTCTGGGCATATATCCGGACAAAACTATAATTCAAAAAGATACATGCAGCCCTATGTTCATAGCAGCACTATTCACAATAGTCAAGACATGGAAACAACCTAAATGTCCATCAACAGAAGAATGGATAAAGAAGATGTGGTATATATATATACCATGGAATACTACTTGTCCGTAAAAAAAGAATGAAATAATGCCATTTGCAGCAACACGGATGCAACTAGAGATTGTCATACTAAGTGAAGTATGTCATAAAGAGAAAGACAAATACCATATGATATCACTTATATGTGGAATCTAAAATACGACACAAATGACCCTATCTATGAAACAGAAACAAAATCAGGGACATAGAGAATAGACTGGTGGTTGCCGAGGGGGAGGAGGGTGGGAGAGGGTAGGAGAGGGAGTTTGGGATTGGCAGATGCAAACTGGTATATATAGGATGGATAAACAAGGTCCTACCATATAGCACAGGGAACTATATTCAATATCCTGTGATAAACCATAATGGAAAAGAATATTAAAAAGAATGTATATATGAATAACTGAGTCACTTTGCTGTACAGCAGTAATTAACAGAACATTGTAATACAGCTATACTTTAATAAAAATAAATTAACAAAAGTATTTATTCCATAGGAACAGAATATGACTAAGAAAAGCTTACAATTTGGAAAGATAATTGAAACTCCTTAAAGTCTGATGTCCTAAAGGGGAGGGGAACTCTACAATAGAAATAAAATTGTCAGCTTTCTATAATCAGCTACATATTCACGGCACTTTGTCAAGCGCAAAGCATTTTTTAACAGTCACTACGCATTTACTCATTGGTTTACTTATTCTTTCAATACCAGAATCACATTATGACTTTTGTGGGCCCCAGGTACTTTCGCCTTCTTGGGCCCCTTCCTCCATTAAAAAAAAAAAAAAAAAAAATTAAAATACCTTAGTAGATTTTTGTGGGCCCCAAAAATTTCTTTTCTTTTTTTTCTGATATGAGAAAAAATGAAAACACCTTTTCTACTCTGACAACTTGGGTTTTTTTTCTGATTTTAAGAGAAACTGAAACATTTTCATGGGCCCTGGGCATGGTGCCTACTGTGCCTCCATAAATCAGCCTGCACCAAGAGTGGGCTGGGGGTTAGAAATGCAGATGGGACTTCCCTGGTGGCGCCGTGGTTAAGAATCCGCCTGCCAATGCAGCAGGAGACACGGGTTCGAGCCTTGGTCCGGGAAGATCCCACATGCCACGGAGCAACTAAGCCTGTGTGCCTAGAGCCCGTGCTCCGCAACAAGAGAAGCCACCGCAGTGAGAAGCCCAGGCACCGCGACCCAGAGTAGTCCCTGCTCACCGCAACTAGAGAAAGCCCACACACAGCAACGAAGACCCAACGCAGCCAAAAAGTTAATAAATTAATAAATAAATAAATTTATTTAAAAAAAAAAAGAAATGCAGATGAACACACGTGGCTCCCGCCCCCTCAGGAGCTCAACAGCCTCAGGGAAACAGACCAGCACGCATGCCATGATGCTGCTGCTGCTCTGTAGTCCCGCTGCAATTGAGGGCTGGCAGCTGTCCCACAAGAGCATACAGGGGCCAGCATCTAACTCGTAGGAGAGCAGGAAGATGGGTTTCTGGAGGAAGCATTGTTTGAATGACTCTTTAAACCAGCATTTTTCAGCAATCTGTGTTTGAGGCCCAGGTTCAAATTTTAGAATTTCTGGCAGGCCACTTGAAAAATTGAGAAGTGAACATTAGGCCAAAGAAGCCAGTTTCAGGGAACTGAAGAAACCTGCTATTAATCTCAGTATATGGAGATATACACAATTTTATATTCTGATCAATACACAAGATTTATCGTTGCTGCAAGCACGGGGACATACGTTTACCTCTGTGTCAGAAGACAGTGTCAAGCTGACCGGCTGCTGTGGCGCTGGATGAAGGGGATACATCGGGCTGGGAGGAGGGGTGGGAGGCTCAGGGTATCTAGCTGGTTCCACAGGGAGATCACAGTTCAATGGGGGCATGAAAAACCTTTCCCTCCTGATCATATAAAAGACCACAGTGGAGGCAGAAAATATTTCTTCTCGGTGCTGAAGAACAACCAAATGATAACATTTAGCCTCACCTATGGGAAAAAAATATTTTAGACATTGATCAAAATTTGGCAACATAGTGAGTTGCAAGGCATTCAAGAGCCAAGCTCCAGTAGTTAAATCTACCAATCTCAGGATAATAAGAGCAAACACTTAGGATGTCCCAAGAACCATTGTGAGAGCTTTATATTTGCTTTTTTTTTTTTTTTTTTTTTTTTTTTTGCGGTACGCGGGCCTCTCACTGCTGTTGGCCCCTCCCGTTGCGGAGCACAGGCTCCGGACGCGCAGGCTCAGCGGCCATGGCTCACGGGCCCAGCCGCTCCGCGGCATGTGGAATCTTCCCAGACCCGGGCACGATTCCGTGTCCCCTGCATCGGCAGGCGGACTCTCAACCACTGCGCCACCAGGGAAGCCCTATATTTGCTTTTAATCTTCATAACAAATTTACTATGTGAGTATTATTATTATCCCCATTTTAAAAATGAGGAAAGTAAGACATGGAAACTACAGATAACCTGCCTTCGTGAGGGGCAGAGCTGAGATTCGAACACAGGCTCTGAGACTTGTTCTCTCCATCACTGCCCTTCACCATCTGGGGATGCCTCTGGCACACCGTCCACTGTCTCGTGTCTGAACACTGCTGCCTCTGCTCAGCCTCACATAGGACCAGCTTGACTGCCCCTCATTGTAGGCCTCTGACCTGGCACCGCAGAGTGTAGTGGGGACCCACTCAGCCCCACGGGAGCAACACAGAAGGGCTTCGAGGACTTACCACTCCGACCATTGGCCGACGGGGAATAACAATGGCTCAATCCCAAGACAGATTTCACACGACTTCGCAGTCACACAGGGTCCAGCAGCTGGTAGCAGAGTCAGGGTTGCCAGATACAACATAGAATGCCCAGTTCACTTTGAATTTCAGATCAACGACAAAGAATTTTTTACCAGAAGTATGTCCCAAATATTGCATGGTACATACTTCTAGTAAAAAAAATCTTTATTGGAAATTCGAAGTTCACTCTGTGTTTTATTATTTTATTTTTTGCAAAAAAGTGACACCCCTGAGCAGTAGCCACGCCGGTGATGCACGCTCTCACAGGCCTGCTTCCCTCCCTGCCTGGCTCCCCCGTCTCTCATCAGCTCCCTGGCATCACAGGCACAATAAAGAACTTGCATGGGAGCTTCTGTCACAGCCCCAGTTTTCTGGAAACCCAGACTATGACCCAACTGGGCAAGGATTTTGCCAGACAGCGAGGTAGCCATAATGCTCACAGCCATCCCGTGAGACAGGCATTGCTATCATCATCACACTCAAATTACAAATAAGGAGACTGAGGCTCAGGGAGACCCATCTGTTGGCCAGGACCCCCTCAGCTGCTCTGGCTCCACCAGTTTCTTACTAGAAAGAGCGTTCCAGGCCATTCTTGAGAGACATTGAAGCATTACTGGAATGAGCATTAATTGGTTCAGATGATCATTGATTCACTTAATAATTACCCCTATTTGTTGAAAGAAACTCTCTTGTCCTCGCATAAAGGAATATAGTGACATATGCACTGAGAGAATTCATCTCTTAGCAGCCATAACAGCAAGAGGCCCAATTTCTCCTGTTTTACTCTAGTTGGAATGATCACAGTTAAAGCATGAAGTTTTCAACCTCAGTTCTTCACAAATAAAACCAGCAGCACATTATTATTTCTCTATATAACTAAATATAATGTATTCATTCTAAAAGTTATGACTGATTACAAAGAGACAAATTCAGAGGGACTTCCCTGGTGGTGCAATGGATAAGACTCCGCGCTCCCAGTGCAGGGCCCGGGGTTCGATACCCGGTCAGGGAACTAGATCCCACATGCATGCCACAACCAAGGATTTGCGTGCCACAACTAAGGAGCCCATGTTGCCGCAACTAAGGAGCCCTGGAGCCACAACTAAGGAGCCCACCTGCCACAACTAAGATCCAGTGCAACCAAATAAATAAATACATAAATGAGACAAATTCAGAAAGTCTCGAAATTATACTTGCCTTTGACCTGCACCAGAAAGTTGGTTTCCTTTCCGTACATTATCTGTTGGGACAATTAGAGAAAAAAATAGCAAACATTAAAGAAAACCTGGGCCAAAGCACTTGTGCCCAGTGGGTTTACACAGGAGTGAAACCTCCTTGCAAACTTTCAAAAACAAAACCAAACCTTGGCAGCATATAAGCCTAAAATGAGAAAGAAGGTGCTCTTTTCTACATAAACCTTATGAAATGAAACCTTTTTTCCTCTTTGTCTGCTGGATCTTCATTACGAAGGAAGGAAGCTTGTAGATGTGAGAAAACCTTCCTCCAAGGTGGTGCTGGAGGGGCTCGTGGAATCAGCCGCCTCTGTAGCTCCATCCAGTGAGGCTTTTTCTCACAGCAGCCAGGGAAGCAGATGGAGCGCATGGCTGGCTCTGGTTACCTATGGCTGCCAGCCTAGTCCCCTGGGCATTCCAAGGCCCCACCTTCCACCTGGCCCATGACCTCTGACCTTGGCCCTGTGGCCAACACAGGAATGGGGGAGGCAGGGGGGTGTAGGTCTCAGGCTGTCTGGGCCCAGGCCACAGATGAAAGAGTCAGTTGTTTCCACTCATCATGTTCACTTGTGAGGTCCTGGGAGCTGCAGAACTGGTATTTCTCCATATCCCAGCTGCTCACATGGCCATGTAGACAAGCTGTAACTCTAGCTGAACGTGTGCATGTGTGTCGCACGGGAGGTGGCATCCTGGCTTCCAGTCCCAGCTCTGCCACTGACTTGCTCTGGGGCTTCACTGAGCCCCTCCGCCTCTCAGGGGCCTCAGTTTTCTCATCTGTGAAACAGGACAGTTGGATCCCTGCAGGTGCTGGGCCAGGGGGCTGCTGAGGAGGCAGATCGAAGCCATCTCCTGTAATCCTCCTTGCCACGTCCACAGAATCAATGAAAAATACTCCACTTTTATCTGTCTTACATTGTGTACTTTCATTGAAGATTTTCTTTGAAAAAAGGTTTCTGTTGCTTCTAAAAACCAGTAGAGTAGGCTGTCTCTAAATGACCTTCCAAACTTACGATTCTATAATTCCATGATCCCCAAACGGAAGTTCAGACTTGGCCTTTTTAAAGGGTTGCGTGGTACTTGGGAGAGAGAGAATTATGAGATACGTGATGATATGTTTCTGATCCTGAAGATCCTCTTATGCAGCCTCCCCTTGGGGACATATAAAGTTTCCAGGGCCCAAGCCCCCTCCTTTGTTACACCGGATAAAGGCTCACATGTTAATTATTTAGCCACTGGTGCCAACTGGAACACAGTCTTATAATGAAACTGCCTTGAAAATACTTCCGTGTGTGACATAAGGCTCTGGCAATTTGAACATATCTTTTCTTCTTTCATATCAGCAGTTGTTTTATGGACCGGGCTTAGACGGCTTAGACAAAGGGCGCTGGATTGGTGAATTATTCATATAATCTGCATTTCCTGGCCGCTATGGATAATTGACAGGTGTCACGTCACCTTTTGCAAACGTCCCACAATTAGAGACTGTATATCAGTGTTTGACTTCCATGTAATGCTCCCTTTCTAAGCTAGTTTCATATTTTATTTACAGCTTGGTGGCATTTTTGACTTGGCTGCCTATTTCTCTCACTTTCGATTTCAAGCCTTTTGCTCCACCTAATATAACCAGGAACATTTAAATAATGACTCCCTCTCAGATTGCTAAAGGCAGTCACTCATTGTGGCTGTGTTTTATTCATTCAGCCATTACGTTAGTCAATTTCTTGATGTAGGATGAAATGCAGCTGTAAGGAAAGCATGATATAAATCTGTTTTTATGACTTGTTTGGTTCACAGGGAAAAAAACTAGAAGCAAATCTTCCCGGGGCCTGACACAGGTTGTAAACTGTGGAGGAAGTTAGCTGGTTAAAGAATGTGACTTACTTAATAGGAGCAATGGAACATTTCAGATCTCCATCGGAGTGGGAAGGTTTCTGGCATTAGGAATAAAGCCAGGGTGAGTTCTCTTTGGGCCCAGTGAGAAAAGTTAGGTAAGAAAATAAACCTGGAATTGATAGCCCTGAAGACTAATGCGAGAACATAGCCATATATTAAACACTTTGAGCAAACAGAACCTTTGGAATCCTGCAGTCCTACTTTTCCACTTGACCCAACTGGAAACTGAGGCCTAAAGCATGCAAAGGCTTGCCCACCATCCCAGGACCAGTTAGCGGAAAAGCTAAAAGCTGGGTCAGCTGATTCCTGCTCCAGCACTTTTACTGCTCTGCAATGCAACAGATCATTCTTGTTACCCCTCCAGTATCCACTCACCTCTTCTCCGGCCATCACTTGCTGTTCCTTGGAGGAATTCACCCTTCCTCATTCTTAGTTGTGTGCACTGTGTGGAATTATTTCATGCTGACTCTCAGCGGGAGCATGATTGACTAAGCCCATCAGTGAATCCATTTTCCCATATGGGTATTTCAGGAATGGCCATGTGACCTAAATCAGACAGTGATTGCCAGCACTTGTGTAGGTGCTGTTGGAAGAGATTTTCTGTCCCAGTAGCGGGGGTTGGATTAGGCTGTGAGGGCTGCAGCTGCTGCAGATATTTTGCTATCCACATGGAAGAGACTGGAGCCACAGGGAGTAGGTGGGGGAAAATGTATCATGGGATACCTGAGGGTGAAATCTGTGATACAAAAACACCAAGCAGAGAGACCAAACCTTGGTTAAGTAAACCTATCATTTATCTTCTAAACTAGGACAACTTTGAGAATGAAACAGGACAAGAAAAATGCTGAACCAGACCGGATGCATAAACAGGACTAGCCTGGGCAAACAGGGACACATGGTCATCCTGCTCTATGATGGCATCATCTGAGCCACTGGATTAAGCTGGCTGAATTAAGCTGGCACTCTCTTTAGGCCTTTTGAGTCTAGGTGACAGTGAACTCTTCATTGTTGAGGCCAGTTTGAGTTAAGCGTTTTGTAACTTGCACAGCATAGTTTTAACTGACATAAGTATGTTGCTTCTTGTGCTTTCTAAAATCTTGTCCTATTTCATATCTTAAGCTTGCAGTTAAATGTGCTCATTATATGCTTTACTTTTAATAAATGTTAAAACTTTATATTTAACCTTTTGCTTCAAATAATTAAAACGATCACTTGTAGAACGTTTACATTTACAGAGAACTTCTAAGTTAATTGTCCTACAATACCCCTGTGAGATAGGTATCGTCCAAGGTTTGGAGAAGTTAAAAAATTTACCCAGGTCCACAGGGCTGATGTGGCAGATATGCAGTGGTGACTTTCTGCGGTGGCGGGAAAAATCCTACAGTCCTACACTGAATTTTATTGTTTTCCAGTTTCTGTAGTGTAAGTATTCCAGTGATATGGCCAATTTCAAGGCATCGACCTGACCTCACTGAGCGTGGAGCTGGGAAGAGCTGCACTGGCTCTCAGGGGCCAGATCCAGTGCCCCACTGCGTGGAACGTGCATCCAAGACTTCCGACTCCATTTCAAAATTCATCCTTTTTCTGTTCTAGACGTTTGGTGTGAGGTAGTCAGTTCTGAATTGTGCTCCTTTAACAATGGCAGATGTGCCCCAGGGCTTCAAGCCTTCAAAAGAGATTTCCCCAGAGCAGAACTGCAATGAGCAACTCAGTTCAGACCTTGCGTTTCCTGAGCCTGTCTCCACTGACACCTGCCCTCAGCAGGAACCACCTCTGGGCCTTCGGCATTTGCTCTGCTCCTCACTTGAATGCGGCTACTTCCCCGCCCTTCCCTTCCCCTGCTCTGCTTCTGCTCATCCTACAGCTGGTGTAAGAGACTTGTCTGGGCCCTCTCCTCTGGCTCCCGGGCCACTGTGTGGAATAGTAGCAGTAATATGGAAAGGTACTGTTTCCCTTCACCCCAGAGTGAGAAGCCAAGGCCTTGGCCTAGGATCCTGTGGGCTGGGTTAGCAACAGCAACTGACTATGCTACTCTGGTCACTGCTGTCAGTCCTAAGCCCTCACAGCGAAGGGGACACTCACAAACCCCGTTCACATTCACGATCTCATTTGAAGGTAATGACTGGATCATGTGCTAACTGCTTTGCTTCAGCAGAGAGGAGAAAGCTTGGAGAAGAGCTGAGTCATGTGAAAACGCTGGTGGCAGCAACCTAATTTCCAGTCCTGGGGCTTAAGTGAAACTAGCCAGGCTTTACAGGGCTTGCCTTACAAGCTCAAACCTATTGGTCACAAACAAATGCCACAGTAACCTTAATTGTCAAAAATCCTGGAGTCATTGAACTGCATGGTAGAAGTAATTTTGCATGACATCCACAGTATGTAAAAACTGAGAAGAAGAAGGTCTTCTGGTAACATTTCAACCCAAATATTTATGGATCACTTTTTCATTGTGACTGCTATTTCCTCCCTGTGAGTTAGGGAGGGGGGCAGCCATGGCGACACCATGGCATTAACAATGGCTAATTCCACCATGGTCAGTGCTCAATTGTCCACTCTCAGAAGGATAATTTAAAAAATCATTTAGGGTTGATTTGGGGATGGATTTTTATACTTATGCTTGAACGTGGGCATGTCAGAGCATCTGAGCATTCCCTTAGAACAACTTAATGAAGCAAGTTTATGAAGAATTGGGAAGCTGCCCTCTCTCACCAGGCTGCCCTCCTGCAATGGCGCCTCCTGGGGGAACAAAGGGTCCTTTTCCAGAATGATTCAAATACTGAAGGAGGTTTGCACCTCCTTTAGCTTTTCCTACAGAAGAAGGAATGGTGACTGTGCTTCATATTGCTTTTCCACATGTGAAGCGAATAGCGATGAAGTGAATCAACCAACACATATTTGTGTGTGTCAGGGTGAATGTGCTCATGCAAGATGTGTGGAGCATGAAGTCACAGTAAAGGCCATGGTCCCTGTTCCATTTCAAAGCTTGTGCTTTTTGACCTGCTAAGTAGCAGGAAGCAATCCACTGCAGATTATAATAAAGAGTTACGTTGGAATCGATGGCTAAGGCTGTAAAAGTTCAGAAGAACTGGAGATCAGAGAAGAATTTGGAAAGGAGAGGAATCTGAAGCTGGGCCTTGAGAGCTGAACAGGAAAAGGAGGACATTCCAGCTCAGCAGCATAAGAGTGTTATGTGAGACACATGGAGGCATGAATGTCTGGCCAGAGGGGCGTTTCTATGCATGATTACCATCAAGCAGCTAGGGTTCTCCCATAGCAAGCGAGTTATTTACAGAGCAAACTTCTTGATAGAGGAGGCGTTAACAGTTCATAAAGTGAAGAATAAGCAGACCCTGCCATGAAAGATAACATGGCAAATCCAGTCACCACTAAGTGGGAATCAACCCTAGCCAACACGTATCAGACAATGATGACTCAGAACGATGCTTCTTAGAACATCCAGCATCCACGCGTATTCAGACTGAAAAGTCCTTCTGATATTTTCAGTTGATGACCAGATTGGATGAGGCACACTGACTTGATTTGCTGTATAGTTAATGCTGTCATTGAGATGACCCCCCAAGAAACTAGACATTGATAAATTCATGAATTATTTAAAGTTACAAACTCTATGTGACAGATATTCTAGGCCCAAAGAACGTAAAAGTAATAAAAATGAATAACATTACATATTTCTAGGGGCTTAAATGTCTGCATACTTCTGAAAGCTTGACTTGACTCTGATAAATAAAGGACGATATTGAGCATGGGGAACCCGTTGTAGCAGATCCCCCATGGGAATCGACATTTCCACCATGCTGATCACTAGTCTTCCCTTGTAGGTGGTGGAACGACCAAAAGTTCTGGATCTCTCTATAGCACAGTATGTCAGTTTGACAATGTTTAAAATTTAAGAAGTTTCAGCTTCCTCACATATGGAAACAGGCTGATATGCCCCTCCCATACCCCTCAGATAAATAGGCCCCTCATAGGGAACTGAACCTTAGAAAAGGAAGCAACTCACCCAAGAAACACACTGAGTGGAGCCTGGGGGCATGTCTTGGGGAGAAGTAGAGTCAAAAACTCAGATATTCTATCCAAACTAACTAGAAAAAGAGGAGAAAACCCCAGTATATACAAATATCAGATGGTGGGGCCTCATGACAGATGAGTACTACTATTTGTGAGAAAATTAAGCAAGCCATCAGAGGAAGTTTGGGAATCTCCTTCCATAAATATTTAGGAATTTTTAACACAGTATTTATTTGGAGACAAGAAAATGGGATTAGTCCTTTCTGTTTGGTTTCTATTAAACTTCTGCTCCCAAATATCTTTCCATGAGACAACAATTTTTAAATCTTATTGGAAAAATGAAAAATCCCAAAGTGGTCAAGTAAAAACTTTATAATTTAGAGAAAAGAGGAAGAAAAGAGAATGCTTTGACACATGCTGAAAATCTTGGCTGGCTGCAAACAACAAAGTGTCTATCATGTTTCCTTGGAAAAAATGGGAGGTTTACCAGGAAAATGTGTCTGGACGGGAAGTAGATGTGGGAGCCTCCAGGAAGAGGAGCATCTCTGTCTGCTGGGCCACACTGACTTGTCCTCTTCTCTCTCCTGACCAGTTTGACTTCATTGGAGCTTCTGCTCCCTCATAACTAGCTTGCACATGGCTTCATGGCCTCCCAGGCCCCTCTCTAAACAAGACCCTTCAGTTCCATCTTCCTCATACTAACTAGCACATTCGTGCTGCACTTTAAATTGACAGACTGAATCTGATTGGCCCAGTTCACCTGTTGGTGCCAATTATAAAGGTTACATTATAGGCCATTGTCTGGCCAGTGCAATGGTTGTCCTTAGGTCAGATTCCCGCCACTGGTCCAATTCCTTGGAGCAAACGAGGGGAGGGGGCTAAAAGGATGTGGTCAGGGCATTTCTCAACAGAAAGGGCTGGTCATGAACATGCTCTGATTGCTGTCTCTGTTAAAATGTAGTGGTAACTGGCTCTTCTTCAAGACTAGCGCAAGTGCTCTTAAACTGCAGCTTGAGGGCATGTTTTATTATTTTATCTATTCAGTCATTTATTCATTCCAATCTATCTCCTATCATAAAAGGTTTGAGGTGACTCACAAAATCTATATACAAGTATCAAATGGTTGAGAAATGTAGGCAAATTCTTATTTTCCTAAGAATAAGACAATTAAAAGCCGGGGCAAAATTATCACCGCAGAGTACATAAACTTCAAAGTTAGGAAATTGCTAAAGATGGGCCTTGAGGACTTCCCTGGTGGCGCAGTGGTTAAGAATCCGCCTGCCAATGCAGGAGACACGGGTTCGAGCCCTGGTCCGGGAAGATCCCACATGCCGCAGAGAAACTAAGCCCGTGCTCCACAACTATTGAGCCTGTGCTCTAGAGCCCCGCGAGCCACAATTACTGAGTCCATGTGCCACAACTACTGAAGCCCGCGCACTCTAGGGCCCGCAACAGGAGAAGCCACCACAATGAGAAGCCTGCACACCACAACGAAGAGCAGCCCCCCCCCCCCGCCGCAACTAGAGAAAGCCCACGCGCAGCAACAAAGACCCAATGCAGCCAAAAATAAATAAACAAATTTATTAAAAAAAAAAAAAAAAAAGATGGGCCTTGAATTTGTTTCGAAACCTGAGACCTGCCAAACTTAATAGCAAGTGGCTAAATACAAGGGAAAAGTCCTGGCAGAAAGTGTCATTTGTGTTCTAACAGGTTACTAGCCAAGCCGCCTGTGGAAGCCTGTCCCTCCAAAGAGATATTCTCTTCTTTTTTTGATAACTTATGGGCTACCTCAATGGGGAAGGAGACCTACATTATGTCTCAAGGCTTCTTCTGGTCCTCATTTCATAACAATGGTTGTGATTTCTCTGAGCAAGCAAGAAAACAAATAATTAAGAAGGAAAGATTTTATGTAGATAAAACCAACCTCCAACACAACTTCATTCCACTAAATCCTTAGTCCCCAGCCCCCAGCAAAATTGGAGACATAGTTTGAAAGCTGAAAAGGCAGATCATAAAATCCTTATTTCTTTTTTATTGTGCATTGTAAGGCAAGAAATACACAGGAAGCCTCGCTCAGTGATTTTTCTGCTCTCCGCTTTTTTTGCCTGTAGCATTTCTGACATCCTCAGATCTTCTGAGGCTCTTTATTTAATTTATTTTTCTTCTTTTGATTATAGAATAGCAAAAAGTCCTAGAAAGCTTGGTGCTGGTGCATGACGATGGAAGAGCTCTTTCCTGGAGTACCAGGTCCGCCATGCTGGATGAGACGCACTGTGGGAGCTCTGGAAAGCAAAATGGGATGTTCCCTCTCAGACTGGAACTGGGAATTGTTCTATTTAAAAGGACAGCTGTCATTTAATATTCGCTGAGCAGCCACCATATTCTAAGTGCCATATGAAGCATATATGGACCTGACGTTTGAAAAGAGGAGACTAATTTTTTATGGAAACCAATTACAACTGATACTTGATTTTGGAAAGGGGTAGAAGGAATTCTTGGTGCTTCACGTTTTGCTGAGAAAAATGCCACATGGATTGCCAAGATGGTGATCCTGAAAAACCATTTGCAATATTCAATTAACAATAATTAAGGCACTCAGTGGGAAGCTCCTTAGTGACTTGCTTAATAGCAAAAATTGGTACTTGGAATTCCCGGTGGATGAGCAAAAAGATAATAAGTACCCCAAATATAAAGACAATCGAAATGAAACCCATAATGACCAAATTATATTACGCAAATAGACACACAAGTTGAATTAGGGATATTTAAGTTTTTGACGAGAAATATCAAAAAGTGATATAACATTTTAGCCATTAATTGATCATCTAATCTAGTTTAGTTCTGTGAAGGGAGCTGGTTTATAAAGCTTCCAGTTTTACATATGTTGATAAGGGACCACAGTCTATTATAACAACCTCATATTTCTTGGAGCTAGTAAAGTCTAATTTTCTGTTAATACAGTTAATAATGAACTATAATTGATTCTATTACCAATAGTCTTAAAAAGACAGCTAGTCATTTAGTCCATCTTTTCATGATCACATACTCATAAAATATTAAAGCTAATTTGATTTACTATATTCAACTTTAATAATTTTAAACTATTCTCCACCAAATAATTTTCTATGGTATTAAACAGATTCTTCGCTTTTTCTCCTTTATAGTTTTTTCTCACTTACTCTCTTACTATAACTCACTTCTCCATCAATTTCCCCTCCGTCATATATTTGAAATTGTACAATCAATTTCAATAATCCTCCAATATCCAATTAAGGTGTAAGTCAAGGGTTGCCTGTATATGCTTGAATGCAGTAAATCTAAAGCATGGGAGCCTTGTTAGATTTCCCTAATCCAATCTGCCCATTCATATGTGTATATTTAAGTCTAAAAATCTAACCCAGTCTGATCTCTGGCAAGGAAAAAACAATCAGTGCATTCATCATTAATCATGCAAGCACTGTAAAAGTTCTCTTCCAAATCCTCTGCTCTACTCCTTTGTATGTCCAAACCTCTGTTAAGCTCAGTAAAATCTTTGCTTTTTAAAACGTTATGTTTGAACAAAACCCTCATATTTATTATCAGAGAGCTAAGCCAGTCAATCCTTTCATATAAAAACAACTCTAAGGAAGTCATAAATCATGTCTAGCATGCAGATGTAAACATATATATCTGTGTATACATATATAAACATATGTGTATATATATAAAATGTTTTTTAAAAACTTGATCATACTTTTCTTAATATGTTGTAAATATCTTTTTATTCCAAATAATAGATATAAATTTTACCAGTTTAATGGCTGTGTAATAGTATGGATATAGTTTACTTCATTTGATTATTCCTCTATTGTTCAACATTTAGGATCTTCCGGTTTACTCGTACATACATCCTTATATACTTATTTCATTGTTTTCTTGGGATGAATTTCTTCAGGTCAAATGTTTAAGCCTTCAAATATATATTGACAATTTGTCCTCCAGAAAGGTAGTTTCATTTTGCATTGCCATGGGCAGTGTATGAACATGTCAACTCACCAACGTCCTGGACAACTCTGATTTTTCCTTATCTGATAGATGAAAAGAGGTATCTGGCTGCCATTTTTATTCTGTGGTTACTAGTAAGGAAGAAAATGCTTTCGTATGCTAAACAGTCATTTCTTCTTTTATAAATTCCCAAATCATGTTCTTTGTCCACTTCTACATAGTAAGAATACTGCCCCATTGTTAGTTACACCTACAGTCTTGCAAATGCTTTTCCCAGTCTGTATTTGTCTTTTAAATTTGTTCACAGTATTTTTTCTATTTTTGCATGCTTGTTTTTAAAAAATAAATACTCTTAGAAGCAGTTTTTAGCAAATAAAAAAAAAATAAATCCATTTGGGAGACATAGAAATTTTGTCAACTTTTAAAAAGTTTTCAAATGGCTGTAATTTTCAGTATGGACCTTGGAATTTGGAAGCTCTCTTGCAGTTCTTTCATTCATTGAGTGTCTCTGTGTGAAAAGCACTAAGCTAGCCATTGCGGGGGGGACGGGGGGGGGCGGGGTACTAGGATGTTTACACCTGATCCCTGTCCTCAGATCTAGACAAAGGAACAAACAAAACAACAACTACACATGGTTGAATGTGAGTGAACACAAGATGATAGGATAGTATTACAGTAGCTTTGGAATTCAGAATTTGAAAAAAAAAGGTTGTTCAGTGGAACTTGGGGGAAGATGTGTGGTTGTTGGTGAGCCAGTTGGTTTGCTTCAGTGGCACGACTGGTTTAACTTGGGGATTAGAGAAATGTGCCACCCTCAATTACATCCTGTGTCGCCTTTAGGGTATATATCTATTCTGATCCAGTAATGAACTCTCATTTGAAGCAGAGTACAGACTTGAATCCTACTAATCCTGGCCATCAGGATATTTTCTGTACTCAAATAAAAGCAAGGACCTGATCTAACACACTCTACTAGGAAGAATGTCTGCTGACCTCTAAGACTTCCATCAAAATCATAGTTTGCCAAGGTGTAAGCTGACCGCATCCTTTAGAGGCATGTGGGTCAGCCAGCTGGCAAGCCTTGGCCACCACTCTCCCCAGGCAATCAGCCAACAACCCAGCACTCCCAGCAAGATCCATTCCCACTGCAACATTTGTTTAATTTTATTTTTTGAGGCATTCTGTTAATTGGGACCTTTTGCAAAGTCTTTCAGGTGCTTTGAAGTGCCCATTCTCCCATCAATTTCTGGTGAAAATTTATAGTCCTGTCACACGTGTCTTCAGCAAGAAATCTGTACAAAGACTGAAGTTGATTTTTTTTCTTTACCTAACTCAGTGTAGCAGAAATGAGGCAGAGGAACTGTCAGTCATTTCTAAGGATGACAATTTTCACTGCTTGACAATCTTAAATATAAAATTCCAGCTATTTGATGATATGCCTGTGTATGGCCCATCCCCCAGATCCAATGATAAGTGTCGAACAGCAGGTTTAGGGCCCTTTGCTTAGGCATGATAATTCAGGGAAATAGTTAGCTCATCAAAATTGGCTGGGCGCCCTGTTTTCATATTATCCAGACAGAAGTCACTGAACCACGACTTTGCTGCTTAGAAATAGGCACCAAAAGGGAGGGAGTGCGGGAACTATGAATAGTTAGCCAGTTACCATATTCAATCACGAAGTGTACTTTACACTCAAGGATAAACTGATACATGCTAAATTATGCTTGAAGAAATGTCTGGAAGAATGCTCAGGAGATCTGCTGGCTG
The DNA here is from genome assembly GCF_951394435.1 of Stenella coeruleoalba. Lineage (NCBI taxonomy): Eukaryota > Metazoa > Chordata > Mammalia > Artiodactyla > Delphinidae > Stenella > Stenella coeruleoalba. The sequence continues at coordinate 47,955,801 of NC_137148.1, read as the reverse complement.
AACTCTGGTCTTCCCCAGCCAGGTGACCTTTAGCAAGACCCAGGACTCTTCGAACCAGAGGTTCTTCGCATGTGAAAGAGAGTCCAAATAGATGACTTCTAAGTTCCAGAGCTTCATGTTTTGAGAACTTGATTGAAAAGCCACATTAATCATTTCTAGGTTCAGGTACACCCTACTTTTATAAAGTCACTTTTTAAAACTGTAAACTCATAATTCATTAAGTAATTACTCTCTTAAGTCTACATAGGTGATTCAGCAGAGTATACCCTCTGTCTCATCTTAAGAAGTTCGCATGCTCAAAATAGGTACCTGAAGTTAGAGTAGAAATCCCCACCACATAAGATCACAGAGGCCCAGAGTGCTATGGGCATTGGAAACCCAGACGCGATCCTTTCCAGCTCTTCTGTTCTGAGACTGACTCTATGATATTTGTTTGGAGATTGCAAGCTGGGTTTCATGGAACAATTGGCATTTAATAGAGAACCTTGAATGAACAGTGAGATTTCCAAAGAGAAAGATGAAATGGAGGAAATTCTAGGCAGAGAGAACAGAATAAACACAGATGCAGACCCGAGAAATTTCGGACAATATTTAAAGAATTCCTGAACTCAAACACCTAGAGACAACAAATCCAATTTGTTTGCAATCCAGGTTAAGGTATTAATTTATCTTTTCCACAAATATTGATTGAACGCCCATGCTTGGTGTGGTAGGACAGCTAAAGATGTCTCTGGAAGTTCAAATATAGGGTTAAACTAGGTTTCTAACTAATAAAAGAAATATATGCATATTTTGCACAAAATATGGAAGACAGAGGAGGAAAAAGAGCTAAAGTAAAAATCACTCACCTTATTTAAGTTTATAGACTTTGAAGGTAATATCTCACCTAGTACACAGAATCAAACATATAAATTTGGATGAATAGAGAAGCAATCACTGATTAGCTCAAAGCAACATTTAAATTGATCTTTTCAGTGAAAAGGCGTTACAAAAAGCAATCTAAAGAACACCTGTTTAGACGCACAAGAATCAACAATTAAGAATCAACAATTACGTTCTTCAGGGAATGAGGAGTTTTCAGCTGCCTTCACTCCAAGGAGAGGCAATAGAGTTTAGCATTTTTATTACCATAATCCAGAACATTTAAGGGGGTCAGAGGAAAATATTCACACCCACTTCTTAATCTTGAACAGGAGGCAAGTCCCTTAAGGCACTCACTTAATTAGCATGGGCTGGGGCTGAGGGAGGGGACACCCTAGGATTCTTCACTTGACAATTTCCCTTTAAGAAATATGGGCTCTAGAGTAAAAGAAAAACTAACTTCAATCTCAATCATGTGACCTGAGAAGACCTAGACAGTGAATCTGACTGGTGCAGAGCTGGAAGAGGGAGAGTTGATGCCTCCACATGGCCTCTAGTCTAGAATGGCTGGCGCTTCCGCGAGGGGTCAGTTTGAAGCCACTAAAGCTGGCACCGCACAACTCCAGGGAATGGGAAGGTCATTCACAGAGCCTGTGATAGGAATGTCAAGTGGGAAAGCTTGTCTTCACTCCTGCTGCCCCCTCCTCAGATGGCTTCCTAATAATATTCAATAGTAACAACAGTAATAGCTAGCATCCACTGAGTGCTTACTACGTGCCAGATGCCATGCATTTGATGTGCAAAATCCCATTGATTCCCATGAGCAGGTAATATTAATATCTGAATTTTGTAGATAGTAGAGTGAGCACACAGTACATTTATTATCCCCCCTGGGGCACTTTTGAGAGAGAAAAGAGGTGCTATTACTAACGACACTGGGACAATAGGTGTAAACCAAGACTGACTCAAGTGAACCAGAGAACGTGGTCACCCTATAGATACGGGGGCTCAGGTGCAGAATCAGGATCAGGGTACTTCGTAACGTCAGTCTCAAAATGTTTCTATGGGACAGCTTTCATCTTTGTGCCAGGCCTTCCTGAGCTTTAAATATTTTTATCAAATGGACTTAATGAAACGACTTCATACAGTTATGTAAGGATGTAATCAGAGCAAAGCACCTACAAGGTGTGTAGGAGCTCAAAGTGCTAGTCGCTTAATCAACCTCAGGTACCTTCTCCAAACTCCCTCTAGAGTCCAGGCCTCTTTGGGACCTCAGGCAAGCCCCTTGACTTCTCTGGCCCTCAGTTGCCTCATTCATATAAGAATGGGGGTGGATTAAAGGCAAAACATTCCTTTTAACTTTGACCTTCTTTCTCCTCTGGTTCCTCTGGAGTTCATCTTTGTGCAGTCACAGCAGCAGGAGGAATGCCCCTCTCCTCTGCTTTTAGTTCAGAGAAGGGGTTCCTTTTGTTTATGCCTACTTTCATTCTCTAGTGCTTTCTCTAGGAGCTTTAAAATGGTGGCTGAGGGAAGACTTTCTCTCCCGCATTCTCTTCTTTCCATTGCCTTTGATTGTGCTGGAACTCCTTACGTAGATTGCCCCTCAATTTGGTACAGAAATGCCAAGGGGCAGCTGATGAGCTGGACAAGGAATCCCGTTTGGATCTCGTCAGGCGGAAGCTTTTCCTCTGCAATGTATCACCTTGTCCTTTCTTGGGACCACCAAATGTCTGTACTAGGAAAGATATGTCACAAATGGCATTCAGAGGTCACACAGTTATGCTAAATGCAAGGGCCATTTTTCCTAAGAATAAATGTTGGAATTGAATTGAGAATTAGACACCTTAGTGAATCAAAGGCAGTGGGAGGTGGGAAAGTACACAGGGCTTGTGGTATGAGATGGTTCCTTGTGCAAATCCTCAAGACAGTGCAGGCCTCCAGCACAGGCAAGGACGCCCGGGTGTGCTTTCTTCTTTCCTTCCTCCCTCTCCCTCCCTCCCTCCTTCCTTATTTCAAAGACGTTAGTTGAGCACCTCCATGTTATATTCAGGAACAATGCTAGGCTCTGAGGGTTGGAATAAATGAAAAACAGACATGGTCTCTGCCTTCATAGAGCTTCCACTGTAGCAGTGAGAGACATGTAATCTAATAACCACACGAAAACGTGTCAGATTAGGCCTCTGAGAAGTGCCATGGAGGAGAAATACAGGGTTCCATGGAGAGGTTTGACCTAGTTAGAGAGGCTGGGCAAGGTCTCCCTGAGGAAGTGATGAGGCTCCAGCCGAGACGGGAAGGATGAGCTGGCATTCCGGGCAGAGGAAGTAGCTTGTGTAAAAGCCCTGAGGTGAGAGGAAGCTCAGAGGGTTTGAAGAACCGAAAGAAGGTCAGAGTGTCTGGAGCCCTGAGAACCAGGGGAGAGGGTGCAGGATGGGACTGGAGAGGGAGATGGGGCCCAGACCACGCCCGGCCCCGGAAGCCCCTGTAAGCATTCAGGCTTTTCCTCAAAGCCACAGAGAACTTGTGCGAGTGTTCTCGGCAGGAAGGTGAAGGATCAGAGTTTATTTGAAAATGATCACTCCAGGAAAATGGATTCAAAGGTGGCAAGAAAGGAAGTGAGGAAATAATAAGGAGTAAGGGTAGTTAATGTTTATGGAAACACTGAAACCATGGACCAAGCATTGTTCTAGGAACTTCATACACATTATCTCTTCTAATCCTCATACAGACCTAGAGGCTATCATCCCCTCTTTTCACAGAAGAGGAGGTTGAGACACAGAGCAACTGGACCAACGTTGGTTGGCAAGGGCTGAAACCAGGCTGTGACCCAGGCAGTCCATCTGTTGAGTCCACTGTTTGATCACTACAGCACAGAGGCTCCTTCCTGCCTGTAGGTCAGGTGGAAGACGGAGCAGGGGTTGCACCAGGCCAGTGTCTGTGGACAGACCCTGGAGCTATTAAGTGGTAAGAATTGACAAGATTCAGACCAGAATTTGGGGAGGAGGGAGTCCCAGTTCTGTGTGGGTAAGAAGGCGAGGGGGGATGCAGCTCCGGGTCTAGAGATCCTGCGAGGGGCCAGGCTGGAGGTGGAGAGCATGATCTGGTTGGGGGTACTTCTTCACAGCTCTGGATCTAATGAAAAGAAAACAGCTTTGATACTTCACTGTGAGCATTCATTATGTTTTCTTGATCTCTCTTCCTCTTACTGGGAATTCCATGAGATCTGCTAAGAACTAACGACTTTAGGTCTCTTCTTTCAAAAACTAGACAGATGCCACTTCTCTTCCTGCTTTATTTATTTATTCGACTTGATGTTTAATTCTTTTAGTTTCTAAAAATTTTGCTTTCACTCTGACTGCACTCCTAGAAATTCTGTCTGAAGGTTACTTGGATTCACATGCTCATTGATTTTATCCCCCACTTCTCAGAATTAGAGAAAAATAGCCATGTTTTCTAGCTTCCAAACACTTTCTTCTGCCAACAACTGACATTCTTAATTCTGACACTGGTCAGCCCTGAGCCTTGGAATGTATACATAGCTTTATTTCAACAATGCACTTCAGGTATCTACACGTTACAATTTCTTAGACAATACACACCGTACTTGTCTATAGCTGCCACTAAAGTACATTTTAATTAATTTATTAATTTATTTTTGGCCACGTTGGGTCTTCATTGCTGCCCACGGGCTTTCTCTAGTTGTGGTGAGCAGGGACTACTCTTTGTTGCCGTGCACAGGCTTCTCATTGCGGTGGCTTCTCTTGTTGCAGAGCAAGAGCTCTAGGTGCACGGGCTTCAGTAGTTGTGGCACACGGGCTCAGTAGTTGTGCCTCGCGGGCTCTAGAGCACAGGCTCAGTAGTTGTGGCACATGGGCTTAGTGGCTCCGTGGCATGTGGGATCTTCCTGGGCCAGGGCTCGGACCTGTGTCCCCTGCATTGGCAGGCGGATTCTTAACCACTGCACAACCAGGGAAGTCCCTAAAGTACATTTTAAAATAGACAGTTACTTTAGTCTTGCCTCCAGGATAATTTTTGGACAATTTCCTAAAGAACAATCTTTTCACAGATTTCTGGTTCAAACCACTAGACTACAAAGGCCAATTTGGCAAAGTTGTTCTCTCTCTCTCTCTCTCTCTCTCTCTCTCACACACACACACACACACACACGCACACACACACACAGTTTTAAAAAGGAAGATGAAGTCATGTACTATTGCAAAATTTCTATAAATTCTAAAATATATCTCCAGAGGGACAGTTCTAACAAATTAGTCAGAATTGTAATTTTAACTCTGTAGGGTACTTCTGGCTAAGCTATTTGCCCCTAATGATTCCACAAAAGCAGCCAGACTCCATTTACGCTTCTTTGTTAAAATGCGTTGTGAGATGAGCGTTGATGGTGCCTTCATTAATTCACGCAATGATCATTTGGCACATACTATGTGCCAAAGACTGTGGCGGGGGCAGAGTGACGTGCTACGAGGGCATAAACTCCATCTTAAATTCCAATCTTGGGCTTCCCTGGTGGCGCAGTGGTTAAGAATCCGCCTGCCAATGCAGGGCACATGGGTTCAAGCCCTGGTACGGGGAGATCCCACATGCCGCGGAGCAACTAAGCCCGTGCGCCACAACTACTGAGCCTGCACTCTAGAGCCCGCGAGCCACAACTGCTGAAGCCCGCGCGCCTAGAGCCCATGCTCCGAGCAAGAGAAGCCACCGCAATGAGAAGACCACACAAAGAAGTTGCTCGCTGCAACTAGAGAAAGCAAAGACCCAATGCAGCCAAAAACAAATAAAATACAATAAATTTATATAAAAAAATTTCAATCTTGCGGAGGAACCAGAACTAAAGAAACCATTACATTACAGAGTTTCTGGAAGTAGAAAGCTTTAAGCTGAGACCTGAAGGATGAGTAGAAGTTATCAAGGAGACAAGAAGAAGAAAAGAGACCTCCAGGTAGAGGGAGCCACACGTTCAAAAGGCTCAGAGTGAACAAGAACAGCGTATGCAAAAACTGCAAGAAGTTCAGTAGGGCTGGATCTGAGAACGCAGGGGGGTGGTTGGGGAATGAGGCATGGTGAATGGTCATGAAAAGTCTTGTAACCATGTTAAGGAATTTGGAATTTATCCTGAGGGTAAGCGTTGCCCATTAAAAGGGTTACAGCAGAGAGTGTGGAGAATTGATTGAGGAGAAGCTGTTGCAATGATACAGAGAAAACGATGGCCTGAACTAGGACAGTAGCAGAGGGGGCAGATTCATAGGGTAACTGGAAGGTTGGCTACGGGAAATCAGGGCAGGGGGAAGGTGACAGACAGGATGACTCTCAGGTTTTGGGTTTGCCCAACCAGATGGATGACAGAGCCGTCCACTGAGAGAGAGAACACTGGAGGGGAGACAGGTCTCAGCATGCTGAGGTTGAGGTACCTGTGGGACACCCAAAGTACATGACCAGTATATAGTTAGTTCTTTAGTTAGTTAGTTAATTAGTTGAGGGGTCTAGACTAAAGATATAGATATGGTAACTGAAGCTAGCTGAAGGAATAGATGAGTGTGCTCAAGAAGAGCTGTAGGTGCCCAAGAAGAGATGTCCAGTGATTTTAGCAACATGGCGGTCATGTGATTTTGAAGGGGCAAGTTCATGGGGGGTGGGGGGACGTTGGTGGTGAAGGCAGAAGCCAGGTTGTAGAGTGAGCACGGGGAAAGGAACAGTGTAGACAACTCTCTCAAGAAGTTTAACCATAGAAGGGAAAAGAGAAGCAGGGGTGACTGCTTGGCAGTGGTTTAAGATTTAGGGGACTCTGGTGAATTTAAACATCCATGATAAAAACTTGGGAGGGAGAGAGGGGCTGAGCATTCAGCAAAAAGAGGCTTGGTCTTGGGGAAGGCTGGGGAGGACATCCAGGGACTGGGAAAGGAATAGAAAATGTGAAGGAGTTTGAAGATGTTCTCACTGAGGTTTTTATTTCTGTTACTGGAGGGCAAGGTAATCGGTTAAGCATGAGAGGGAAGTTTGTAGGATTAAAAGGGTAGAAGAGAATGGAGGTTTTCTTTTAAAAAAATAAAAATGAATATTTTTTAAATTAAAAAAGAAACACATGCCATGATTTTGAAAAATCCAAGAATATACAGTGAAAAGTAAGTCTGTGCTGTACCCCAGCAGCCCAGCCCTCCAGCCCTTCTTTCTGGAGGCAACCCCAGGGACCTGTCTCTTGAACCTCCTTTCAGAGATAGTCCATGCCCTGTTCTGAGCCACACTGTTTCACTTAACATTTTATCTTGAAGATGGTTCCACATCGGCACAAAAAGATCCACCCCATTATGAAATACACTTTCTTTAACCAGTTCTTGTACATACTTCTCGGCTCACGGTAGGAAACGTGTGTAGGGACAGAATTGCCCTCTAAGGATTTACGGGTCAACCTGAGTGGCCATGAGGTGCCCAGACTAAACATCATTTCTGGCTGTCTCTGAGCATATTTCCGGATGAGGTGAGCATTTGAATCTGTGGACTCAGTGAAGTAGATCATGTTCCCCAATGCGGGTGGGCCTCATCTAATCCACTGAAGGCCGGAACAGAACAGGAGAAAGGAAGAATTCGTCCATTTTTTCTTGCCTTGTTGCCTGACTTGAGATATCTCATCTCATATTCTTCTGCTCTGGGACTAAGATTTACACCATCAGCTCCCTTGGTTTTCAGGCCTTCAGAGTCGTACTGAATTGCGCCACTGGCTTCCCTGGGCCTCCAGCTTGCACACAGCAGATCGTGGAACTGCTCGGTCTCCATAATCACATGAGCCAATTCCTCAGAATAAATCTCTTTCTATGTATCTGTGTACATCCCGTTGGTTCTGTTTCTCTGGAGAATCTTAATACAATATCCTTGCCTATTTTTCTATTGGGTTGTTGGTCTTTTTCCTACCAATTTTTAAGAATGGTGAAGGTTTGCAGTAGTCTCCATGGAAGAGAAAGGCCAAAGCGGGCTGGTGTCCGGGGCAGCCACCAGGCTCCTCCCCTCTCTGCAGCGGAGCTAAGTACAGAACTCTGCAGGCACTCCTTGAATTGAATAGGTTTTCACTGAACTGCCTGTTTGCAGCCCTGGCCTGTGATTTCTTTCTCCAGAAGGATTACAATTCCCTGAGGCTATTGCTGACCAAGAGGCCTGCGGTCGGTCGGAGAAGGAAGGAAGGAAGGCCCCCATTCTGTGAGTTCCATTGTCGGCCTGTGAGTAGGTGGGGGAGAAGTTGCTCAAATCCCTGAGTCGGCCTGGGAAGGGACTTGGGGGCCTCCTTGCTGGGCTTGGTGTTTACTCTGGGCCCCAGTTTCCCGTACTTGATCCAAAGGGTGTGTCCTTCCAGGCCTGGAGTGAGCCAACCATGCCAGCCCCGGTAGATGCCAGTCTCCAGCACGCAGCTCTTGATGCCCCCGCCCCCAGCTGGCTGCCCTCACACACAGACTGTCACCTCGGCTGCCAGCCACCCTCCTTGACCACACACAGTCCTAGGCCCAAGGGCCTGAGGGCAGGGGGCTGAGAAGGCTGAGGATGAAGGGTGAGGCTGACGCTTCCCTGTCCTCCGCAGGTAGCCGGCTCCCTCTGCCCTTTTGCATTTCCCAGAGCCCCACAGACAGGTTCAAGGCCTGAAAGGTGTGAGAGGCCACTCTAACTGCTAAACTCCTCAATGCGAAGCCAAGAGAGCACCTTTTCCCAGAGCAGAACCTACAGCTTCCTGCTCCCCATGAGAACTCCAAGTGGTGTGAATTGTTACAGTTAAAATGACCTAAGTAATGAAAGGATAGAAACACATTTTAATCCTTCGTTAGCATATGTGATGTGACTGGTGCTGTGTTAAAAGGCTTTACATACATTTGGCCCTTACAAAAACCCTATAAGGTAGTGAGCATTGTTATCCCCATTTTACAGATGACAAAAGTGAGGCTTAGGGCAGTTAAGTAACTTTCCCTAAAACACAGGATTGGTAAATGGCAAGGCAGGCATTTGAACTTAGCTCTAAATATGGGAAATGTGTAAACACAGCCTTAGACTGTGGTGTGCACCCCTGTTCATCCCCCATCAACACAGCTGTAGCCACGGAGGCCCTTACTGGCTGGTATTTCATGTTTCTCAATGCTCTGTAGATTCTGCTTCTCCTAAAAAAGAGGACTGCCTAGGAATTCTGCCCCAGGATACTTAAACCCATCACAGGTTTTCAAAAACAGACGACCTTATTAAACAGGAACTCTATACCAGAGTCTAGTTGGGCCTCTCTGTCTAGTGACCAGATGAAGGTCTTGCCGGGGGTGGATGATTGCTTAAACTACTGAAATAGTTATGAAAAGGCGTATTCATATTACAACTCCCAATATTCAAAGGCATTGGGCAGTCTAGCATTTTTCAACTTTCATAACCATTGCTTTTAGACTCCACTTCTTTAATTAAAAATAATTTCTTGGAAACCATAAACAAAATGAAGACAACCTATGGACTGGGGGAAAATATTGGCAAATGATGCAACCAACAAGGGCTTAATTTCCAAAAGATACAAACAGCTCATACAATTCAATATAAGAGAAACCAAACAACCCAATCAAAAAATGGGCAGAAGGCCTAAACACATTTCTCCAAAGAAGACATACAGATGGCACGTGAAAAGGTATTCATCATCGCTAATTATTAGAGAAATGCAAATCAGAACTACAATGAGATACCCCCTCACACCGGTCAGAATGACCATCATTACAAAGTCTACAAATAATAAATGCTGGAGAGGGTGTGGAAAAAAGGGAACCCTCTTACACTGTTGGTGGGAATGTAAATTAGCGTAACCACTATGGAAAGCAGTATGGAAGTTCCTCAAAAAACTAAAAATAGAGTTGCCATATGATCCAGCAATCCCACTCCTGGGCATATACCCAGACAAAACTATAATTTGAAAAGATACATGCACCCCTATGTTCATAGCAGCACTATTTACAATAGCCAAAACATGTAAGCAAACTAAATGTCCATCGACAGGTGAATGAATAAAGATGATGTGGTGCATATATATACAATGGGATATTAGTCATAAAAAAGAATGAAATAATGCCATTTGCAGCAACATAGATGGACCTAGAGATTATCATACTAAGTGAAGTAAGTCAGAAAGAGAAAGACAAATACCATATGATATCACTTACATGTGGAATATAAAATATGACACAAGTGAATCTATCTATGAAACAGAAACGGACTCACATACATAGAGAACAGACTTGTGGTTGCCAAGAGAGAAGGAAGAGGGAAGGATTGGGAGTTTCAGATTAGCAGATGCAAATTATTATATATAGGATGGATAAACAACAGTGTCCTACTGTGTAACATAGGGAACCATATTCAATATCCTGTGATAAACTGAAATGGAAAAGAACATGAAAAAGAATATATATGTATAACTGAATCACTTCTCTGTACAGCAGAAATTAACACAACATTGTAAGTCAACTATACTTCAATAAAATTAAAAAAATGATAATTTCTTGTCTTCGCTTCCTATCCGACCCCTTCTCTTGTGAGTGGAGGTTTAAGCTCAGAATCTTAGCATCGGTGGAGCTTTGAGTTAACAGGGACTGGGATACAGACCCATAACTAGAATCCTGAGAGGTAGTTTGTTTTCTTTTTCAACCTTCTTGATGGCCAAAGGTGCTAAACATGTAGCTATGTAACAGCTGAAAAGGAAATCGAACACAAAGAAGAAAATGACACAGCCTTTAACCCACAATTTAAAAGGCAAACATTCAAAACACGTAGACTGAGGAAGTCTTTTTTTTTTTTTTAACCTTTTACTTCATAAAAGTTTCTAATGAAAGACCTCATGGAAAATTTTTTAAAGTTTTAACTTTTACTCTTTAGGTCGATGCTGATCAGAAAGTACTACCTTTCCTTACAACACACAATATTACCAGGGACGTTGATGGAGAACCACACAGCAATGAGTACATGTTCCTCTGGGTAAAAACTACCGCAGTCCATTAAAGGTCTGCAATTTTGTAAAATGGTTCCAATATCTGTTTCCCCTTTGTTTCTAGAACCCAAAATTTAGAGAATTCTTTCAAAATTTCTCAAGCTGCAAGTAGTGCATGGCGTCTCAAATGCGAAAAATGCTAAAAGAGTACTTTGATTTTCAGTGCTCTCTAACCAGTGAGTTCCTGGTTCGTTATTGTATCTTCAGGGTAGGAAGAAATGAAGTTTTTTTCCAGTGGCAGGGAGGGGACCCAATCATAATTTTTAGTTCCTAATAAAGAAAAGTGCAGCCAATTTAAATGGCCCCAAATAAATTATGGTTGAAACTAGCATTTTAAAAAATTGGTATGTTTGGAAACTAAAGGATTGGTACTAATTTATGAATAGCAAGTCAGAGAGGAAGCTGAAATAGGCCTGACTTTCCGGGTTGGCCTTGAGGGGCACAGCATGGCCACTCCTGTCGGCCCCTCTGAGCAAGACGAGAGAGATGCCCACGGGAGGTTTCTACGTTTTGAGGAATATACTTCCTAAAGTCCTGGATTCTTTTTATGTTCTGTTTTTTCTCTTAAGAGGGGTAGGTGTATCAGGGCAAACTAGGAAACGGATGGGGAGAAAGGAAAGTGCATTTCCAAGTTACAGAAAATTTGTGGCACAGTATCCCAATGGATGTGAACTGAATTTCACTGGCAACTGCATCCACAGTCAGAGCAACTAAACAAGGTGACTTCAAGAGGAAAGTTCCAATTTCTGCAGTGCTAAGATTAGAGATCAATGGCAACACCCTTGGACGCCTGGGAGCTGCTCCCTCTGTTCTCTTTCCTCCTCCACCCTCCCCACCCCTATTCCTTCCCACTCTTAGACTATCCAGTACTGTAATGTTAAGAAAACCACGTCTAAAGAACATATTCTCCCTAAGAAGGGCATTACATTGTTAGAGAGGACCCAACAGGGTCTTTGGAGACAGGCCCAGGTATGAGTCCTGGCTCTCCCCCACACAGGCTGTGTGTTACAGTCAGGCTACTTAACCTCTCTGAGCTTTAGGGTGCTCATCTGTGAAATAAGGACAACAGAACCTACCGTGTGTTTTTTGTTTTGTTTTGTTTTTTGCGGTACGCGGGGCTGTCACCGTTGCAGCCTCTCCTGTTGCGGAGCAGAGGCTCCGGACGCGCAGGCTCAGCGTCCATGGCTCACGGGCCCAGCCGCTCCGCAGCATGTGGGATCTTCCCGGGCCAGGACACAAACCCGCATCCCCTGCATCGGCAGGTGGACTCTCAACCACTGCGCCACCAGGGAAGCCCCAGCCGTGTGTATTTTTGAGAGGACTGTGAAGAAGTACATAAATGAAAGCCTTTGGAGTCAAACTGCCCAGATTCTCATGTTTCCCTGACTACTTTCCAGCTGTGTGACGTCTTGTAAGTAACTAACTTATATATGCCTTAAATATGAGTTTCCTCATTGTAAAAACAATAACACCCACCTTGTAAGTTCTTTTAAAGTTTCAGTGAGATTGTTGGTACACCCTTTGCAAATACCTGGCACATAGTAAATGCTGGATAAATACTAGCTGTTATTAAATAACATGTGTAGAGTGCCTAGGACTTAGCTGAGAAGGTATGTTCTATGAGCAGTTGCATCTACTAGTTTGAAAACTGTAACTGGTTATATTTTGATAAATCTTCAACTATTCAAGCTAAATGCACACGGTCATATATCTATACTTTTTCAGAGTTTTACTGAAGTATAACGTGTAGAGTGCAGACATCTTAGGTATAAATTTAATTATATTTAACCCTGTTTTAGGTGATTTAAAAAGCGAGAAGCTTTCTCTGCTGAATCTGACAAGTAGAAGAAAAGAGATTAATTTGTCTGATTAAAAGACAGGTTTATGCTGAGAGAGAAAAAAATGCAGTATTCAATACACACAATTTTTTACCAGCAAATAGCGTACATTTTATTCATATAATTACCCACTGTCTTCACTCATATCCCAAAGATTTCTTGGATTCACTAGAACATTTGCAGTTGTTGCTAAGCAGAGGCAATATTTTCATAAAAGTGCCTGTGAGTTTGACCTCTGTAGCACCCCTGATTTAGAATCTTAAATTTTTTTCTTTAATTGATTACATCTTGCAGGAAGTGCAACAGATTCTCTTGAAAGAGCTTGACAGACAGATGTTTTGCATCTGAGTGAAGCGTAAACACCAACATCGCTTAGCTTTGAAAATTCTTTATTCTGAAAGATTTGGCTGAATTCACCCATTACAAGCAAATGATAATTCCTCTTAGCAACTCCTCTACCTGGCAGTTGACATGTTTATTTTGACAATGATTGTAAAGCTCATTCTGATTTCCAAAACATTCAAATGTGAAAAAGCATGTGTCTTAGAACTGAGGAAGCAGTATTTTAATACTTCGCAACATACATTTCACCAAAAGCAATATGGGTTGTCTGTGTGTAAAAAAAAAAAAAAATTTTCAGGACACTGTGATTATGACTTTACTTGGCTTCATATTTTGGGAGCTAAGTTGTAATAGGAGCCAGAGATTCAAAGTGAGGAGTCTTGAATGTTTTCTCTAATACAAATATCACTTCAAGACAACTTATGTTTCATATTAATAATCATCATCACTTTGGAGTATCTGCTCTGTGCTAGGCACTGTGCAATGTACATTATCTCTCCTAGTCTTTATTAAAAGTCCTATGCAATCGGGGCTTCCTTGGTGGTGCAGTGGTTAAGAATCCACCTGCCAATACAGGGGACATGGGTTCGAGCCCTGGTCTGGGAAGATCCCACATGCTGTGGAGCAGCTAAGCCCGTGCACCACAACTACTGAGCCTGCGCTCTAGAGCCCGCAAGCCACAACTACTGAGCCCGCGTGCCACAACTACTGAAACGTGCACACCTGGAGCCCGTGCTCTGAACAAGAGAAGCCACCTCAATGAGAAGCCTGCACACCACAACAAAGAGTAGCCCCCTTCTTGCTGCCAACTAGAGAAAGCCCAAGCACAGCAACGAAGACCCAATGCAGCCAAAAATAAATAAATTTAAAAAATTAAAACAAAAGTCCTATACAATCGGTATTATTATCAATTTTTACAGACAGAGAAACTGGGGTTCAGAGAGATCATTGTTTAGGCTAACTCACCTATGAGGAAGATCCTGACTTTGAACCCAAGCCTGTCAGACTCCAACACCTAGACTCTTTCAAGTACACACAATAGCTTTCAAGGTTGTGCCGTGTTAAATACATTTAGGGTACTCAGAATACCAGAATGACTCCAAAGATCCGTTGGGGTAGAAGGAGTGGAAAGAGAGATAAACGTTTACATCCATATGTGTGTGTACATCTATGTATGTCACACACACACACACACACACATCAGTTTGTTAGGGAATTTCCTTTCGTTGAAGCTGTGTAAGGAGAGAAACCTCACTGGTGTAAACTATTGGAGAGAAGGTCAGACTAAATTAGTGGAAAGTATGAATTTTAAATTCATTTTAAATAAAATAGATTTTCCGAATGCCTCATGGATTTCAAAATGGATTCCCACTCATTCTCTTATTTCATGCTCATAACAACCCCTCAAACTAGGCAGAGTTGGTATTATCAACTTAATTTTACAGGTAAGAAAAGTAAGGGATGAAAAAACTATATGTCTTGCCTATGGTCATAGAGCTATTTAGTGATAAACTCACACCTCCCTACTGCAGGGTGACCTAATAAATTCCTTCTGAATTATCAGATAATTACCGGATAAGAATGATATGTATTCTTATATTAATTATTCATATATAAGAGATTGCCTGAAGTGCTCCAAGATTTATTTCAAACATTCCCTTTGTAATCTCATTTACATCATTCTTCTGCACTACTTAGCAAGACAGGGTTTGCTAAATGCAGGAAAATTTCTGCCCAGATCCCAATCGAGTTATTATAAATTCCAAATTAATAGGGTCTAAATAAATAAGAGCTTATTATGGGGCTAAAAGCTGATAATGTTATTTGTTTCTGATATCTTTTTTCATTTGCTTCAGCCCCAATTTGTGCATTTTATCTACTGCATTTTTTTTTTTGGTTTCCTCATTAGAGAAACAGGGCAAGAGAGGCATACAAGGCAAGAATTACCTGTATATGAATAAAATTAATAACCTGAAGTTATGGAAGGGGGTAGAGAGGTATCTTTTTGGTATTTTATCATAACGCTTAGTAACAGCAATTTGCAGTAATGAAATATCTAATCTTTACTTCTCCTGGATACGTGTTGTGTTTATCACTTTATGCTTTACTTACAATTTTTTTTTATTACTCCATTTGTTAAATTATTTAAACTTACAAGGCAACCTCTAACTTATTCATGGTAAGGCAGCCTTCTGAAATGGGAATCATGCAAATAATTATTTAATTTTTTATCCGTATTTTTAAGGGGGTCAGGATATTTTTGTCATTTACCCTGGGATTTATAGGGACTAAAATGCTCGTGATAATTCACCACCGGGGACAGGTAACCCAGCTTGAACTCTAAGTACCGTGAGGACTTATCTCCTTAAAATAAACTTTATATAAAAGTCATCTGGATGGAAATGTGCTTTTCCTCATGCTGGGTTTCCTTATGCTTTTAAAAGAGTCCTAAGGGATTAAGATGAGTGAGAGACAGGCCAATAGCATGAAAGGCCCAATGCTCTTAGAGATATTTCTTCTATGATTAAACAATAATGATTTTTTTGTTTGCCAGGTGTGAAGAATAAACACTCCTGGATTCCCTCTGTTCTGTGGTTTTCCCTCTAATCTACAAACACACCACAAAGGCTTCTCTGTTTCTTCCCTCAATCACATTTCTCATTCAGACGTCCTTCCTGTTTGGGGTTCTATTTCTTACTTCCATTTGGTTCTTTCCTTTCCTGTATGGGCTTCTAAGTTTGTTTATTTTCAGGTTTCTCACATTTTTCTATTTTTGAATTGTTTCTTTCTGCAGGACAATCTCCGTGTCTTGCTCCTTTTTCGTTTTACTCCCTGTCTGTTCTGTACCTGGTATTATTCATCATCTTCGTTTCTATTTATTTCTTTCCTCCTAGCTCTTATTTCTTTATCTCTGGCCCCTTATTTCCTCTCCTTGATTCTCCTGTTCCCATCTCGATGCCCTTTGACCAAACATCCTCTCTCTACCCCCTGCTTAAGGCAGTTGAAGAAACATTCCCAACTAGAATGGAATAGAAAGAATAGAGTAGAAAGAGAATAGAAAGGTGGCTGACTGAACCTAGGAAGGGTGTGTCTAGTCGTGTTAATGACTTCCCCATCCTCTGTTGGTCCCCGGCCGGTCTCCACCACTGTCTGCCTGTGTCCCAGCCGGGATGAGGCAGCATAACGGGAAGGAAGCCGGAGAAAAGGTGAGGGCTTGGGGCCATGGAGACTGCGAAGAAGCCGTTCTTTAAATACCAGACCGCCTGGTCAGCATTCATCGCAGAAACTCTACAAAACAGGATTATATTCAAAGCACAGAACCACTCAGATCAGCTTCCCAGCAAGCCAGAATCTACGCTTCTGCATCTAAAACTGAAGTAAGTATAACCAGAATGTTTTCACTTGACCCCGAATTACTTTAAAACTACCTGTGGGAGGGTGCTAATGCCCACTTCCAAAATAAACATCTTATTTCTCATGACTTGGCTCTGACCCAGCTCCACCCCTGGCATTTTTTATTTTAAAAATATTTCCAGATATGTTTATAAATAAATCACGCCTCTTAACACTGCCTTACTGCCACCCAATTGTACAGCGGAGGAAAAATCCATGACAGTTAACACTGTGGAAAGTTTGCTTCTCTCTCATCCCTCAGGAAAAAAAAAAGGAGAAGCATAATGAGTATTTAAAAGCCAAATGAACAAGAAGCTCTCAGAAAAACAATTTGACCAGCCCAGCAGCAGTAAGACAACCAACGGCACAAACAACGTGACCTTTCTTCCTTCCCCTCCTGCCACCTGGGGTGACGACCAAAGGGCATTGTGTGCAGTCTGGGACGGCAGGGACCTTGGGAGCCCTGCTGAGGACGGATGGTGACAGAGCGGACTCCATTTCTCCTTGTTCAGGCAGGTGTCAGTTTGTTGATTTTGAAACTGAGTCCCAGGGAAAACACCTTGCTCTTCAAATTCTTCAAAACAACAACAAACCTGCACTTTTCACATGTTTTCTATTTGGACAAAAGAAGTCTCTCTTTCTTAGGCTCAGGTACATTGCGGAAAATACCCTAAGTTTATGACATTGTTTGCTAGGATCCCCTCTGAGGTCAGTCCTGGCATGCCTCCTGCCTTGGCTACTCTTGAGACAAAAGGGAGAAGAGCTGGGTCTTAGGACAAATGAAAACAAAGTCTCGGGGCTGAGGCCTTTGTCTAACTCAGCACTGATTGAGGTTGGGTCTGAGCAGAGGGGCGCGTCCCCAGGCAGCCAGGAGTCCTTCCTGTAAGACAGCTTCAGGCGTGGGGCCGGGGTGGGGGTGGGGGATGGGGGGCGTGGGTGGGGGTGGGGTGAGGGGTGGTTCTGTCCACTCAGGGCTGCTATCCTGTGGGGACGTCTTGAATCAGGGGCCTCTCTTTAATAACATCTAAGGATTTTTTTTTTTCCTCGTTTCAAAAAGATCACAAAAAGAATGTGCCGAGAACTGAATCAAATAATAGAATCACAAGCACACACACCCCCAAAGTTAGAAATAAATTACATTCGGACAAATATACAGACAAAAATCACGCACAAGCGTTCCAATTTTAATGCTCATTTCCCTCCTCTAAGGAAGTTTTAAAATAAAATAAAAAGAAACAAGTAACAAAAATAAAACAAGAACACAAAAAAATCCTTGGCCGGGTAGAGTCCAGTTCCTGATATTCTTGAGATTTGCAGGTTCTGTGTTGTTTGTGGCCCCTCGTGCCCCCGGTTCCAGTCTCTGTAGTTGGCATTAGAAGCATCCCTGCCTGGTCTCAAGGCTTTCATCCCCTTTGGGGAGCCCTGTCACCTTGTCTCCATTTGCTAAAAGGGTGGGCTTTAAGCAGCTGTGTGCACAGTGTTAGCTGCTGCACAGAGGCAAGCAGTGGCCAGAGTTGGAACGGTGTGTTCCCTGCCAGCTTGGCCTGCACGCTGGACGGCTTCTCCCTGCCCCACCACAGAGGGAGGGGTTTCCTTGCTCTGCATCCCACAGGAAGAGAACTACCTCCAGGCCAAGTGTTCCCAGAAAAACCCACCACCATAATAGAGAAGCCGTGAATTCCTCTTACTCATTTTGTCACAAAAACATCCCATGCTGGAATACTCTGAGGTTTCACTCTTACTCCATTTTCTGACCATTGTTAAGGACATGTGACTAATGCTAGATGTATTAGTTTCTTAGGGCAGCCATAACAGAGTATCAAAAACTAGGTGGGTATCTATTTAATAAGTAGAAACTTTTTGTCTCACAGTTCTGGAGGCCAGAAGCCCAAAGTGAACCTGTTGGCAGTTCCATGCTCCCTCTGAAGGTGCTAGGGAAGGATCTGTTTCATGCCTCTCCTAGCTTCTCGGTAGCCTCAGGTGTTCCTTGGCTTATAGATGAGCACTCCAGTCTCCTGTCCTCTCACAGTGTTCTCCATGCGTCTGCATCTTCTTCCCTCTGTGTGTGTCTGTTTCTGTATCCAAATTTCCCCATTTTATAAGGACACCAGTCATATTGGATTAGGGTCCACCCTAATGGCCTCATTTTTAACTTGGTTAAATCTACAAAGAACCTATTTGCAAGTTAGGTCACTTTCTGAGGTTTGGGGGTTAGGATTTCAGCATATTTATTTTGGGGGACACAGCTTGGCCAATATCAGTAGGTTGCCTTGTTGTTTAAATGTTTTCCCAACTTACAAGAAAGACTACTCTCTCTTATTTTGTGGGTCAGCCTATGGAATGTTCTGTAACTACAGTAATAACTAGATTCAAACAAATGACAAAGAGCTGCTGGGTAGGTTCAATAGCGGCCCTGGCTTTAGAAACTTCTGCTTGGCCACTTCCCCTTGTGTGGGCCTGCTCCCTCTCCTCTTCCAGTTTCCATGAATGAAGTGGGAATCTGATTTGTACTTTCAACTGAGGTTTCTCTTTTCTAAGCTCTTCTCCAACACTGCAACACATCAGAGCTGCTTCTCCTCATTGTAACAGCAGCTCTCACCAGTAACAAAAAACGTATCCTCATTAGTAATGGAGGGGTGGGAGGTGCTGGAAGATGTGTCAACACAGGTATCATTGGTTGCCCCATAGCAATTCACACCCATTTGTACAGTTGTGATATAAGGCTGAAAGTGACATTTATTAAGTGTTTTGAAATTCTGAGATGAAAAGTAATTGAAAAAATCAATTGTTAGGATTGGATTGTGAAAGCATTTTCTTAAAAAACAGAGCATATTTGGGTTAATGAACATCTTGGGTTCTCCTAATTTTCTAGGCAATAATCATAACAAACCCATGATACAAGTCTTAGCCTCCAGGGCTTACACATCAATGTGGTTAATCACCTTTTATTTCCATAGCACTCCTGCCCCACCAGATTCTCATATCAACCTCCCAATGTAGGGCAACAGAGATGAGTGGGTAAAAAAAACAATGAGGTTCAAATTGCGGGGGAATGCCCCCAGGTGGTCTCTGGGGGCACCTGAGCTGGCTACTAGCTCCTCACACAAACTCGTGGTTCACTAAACATGCTGATTTTATTTTATTTATTGGGCTAGTTTTCAGCATCTTGTTTGAATGTTGTGTTTGATTTTTATTTTCCAGTTTTTCTAGTTGGGTAAGGCTTGGGAAGATAAGTTGGATCAGAGGAGAGATTTCTAGCCTACTACAAAGGCTTCCCTAGCAGGTGGGATTTAAAAGGGAAATAGGTGAGAGTAAGCTTAGAACATCCAGGTGAGAGACATAGCCAAACCCTCGTTTTTACACAGAGCAGACAGGAGCCCTTCATGCAAGAGGGAGGGGGACGAATGGATATCCTTTCTTTTTTTACTTTTTCCCCCCTGGTTGGAAAAAGTTATATTTTTCCTTTATCAGCACTACACAAAATTAAGCAGTACAGAGAAAGTGAAGGTTTCTGCAATCTCACCACTTCTCCACTCTGCTAGGAGCCACAATGATGACAGTTCAGGTTATTTCCTTCCAGACTTTCTAACACAAATACTGTACAGGTCTACATCTATATCTGTAAGTAAAACCATTAACAGAGTCATCTTATTCTGATCATTCTGTACCTGCTCTTTTTCCTCTTATATTGCCCATGTTTTTCCAGGTCAAACCATGAAGATACAACCTATTCATTTTTTTAAAAAATCATATTTCATGTTTTAAAATAAAGCAATTCTTGCACTGATTCAAACCATACAGAAAGCTATAAAGTGAAAGTAAAAGTCTTCCATCCTTTACGCCTAGTCCTTTTCTTCAAAGGTAGTCACTAAAACTGCTATCACAGTTTCCCATATATCCTTCCAGAAACTATAATTACTACTATTTCCATATATGTACATACAGAAAACTTTTATTTTGTCTGCATCTTGCTTTCTTTATGTAATATATCTTGAGATTCTAAAGAATCTTGAGGTATATATAGATATACCTCATTCTTTTTAACAGACGTGTAGTATTCCACTGTATGACTGTACTATTATTTAATTAATCAGTTCTCTATTAATGGACATTAAAAAAATTTTTTTTACTGGAGTATAGATGATTTACAATGTTGTGTTTCAAGTGTACAGCAAAGTAAAGCAGTTATACATATACATATATCCACTCTTTTTTTAGATTCTTTTCCCATATAGGCCATTATTACACAGTATTGAGTAGAGTTCCCTGTGCTATACAGTAGGTTCTTATTAGTTATCTATTTTATATATAGTTGTGTGTATATGTCAATCCCAATCTCCCAATTTATCCCTCCCCCACCTTACCCCCTGGTAACCATAAGTTTGTTTTCTACATCTGTATTAATGGACATTTAAGTTGTTTTAAAATTTTGTACTAAAAAAGAGCGCTAGGGGCTTCCCTGGTGGCGCAGTGGTTGAGAGTCTGCCTGCCGATGCAGGGGACACAGGTTCGTGCCCCGGTCTGGGAAGATCCCACAGGCTTCAGAGCGGCTGGGCCCGTGGGCCATGGCCGCTGAGCCTGCGCGTCCGGAGTCTGTGCTCCACAACGGGAGAGGCCACAACAGTGAGAGGCCCACGTACCTCAAAATAAATAAATAAATAAATAAATAAGAGCGCTAGAATAAACATCTCTCATACAGAATAAAACATTAGTCCTCATTTCTCTACACTGTCATCAGCCCTGAGCATTAGCATTTTATTTATTTGGCGTACTTTATTTATTGATTTATATTTTTACAAAAACTATTGCTGATTTGATTAGTGATATCTTGCTTTAACTTTTATGTCTTTGATTATTATGGAACCTAACCCTATTTTATATGCTTCATTGCCCTGAATTGCCTGTTCCTGACTTTTGCCTGGGTGTTTATCGGAATATTTCTCTTTTTCTTATTGATTTACAACAGGAGGATTGTCATATGAAAACATGCCTATAGAACTCCAGTGATGGAGCTAAGATTTTAAAAGGCAATTATGCTTTACATATTCATAATTCTCTAATAAACTCAGCAGAGACCAAGTTGATGCTTACATCTGTTAAGTAAACTTTTTTTCTAATAGAGTATAAACTGTGTAAAAAATAAATAAGTAAATAAAAGACACAGGAAGACAGAACAGCTTGTTTTCCAGTATCTCTTGCCATCTAAGGAGCACTTTTAGGGAGACAGTGAACATGCTAAGGAAATCATCCATCTATTTATTTATTTTTTATAATCAAATGAATACATTTATTTTTTTTTATCTTTTAACATCTTTATTGGAGTATAATTGCTTTACAATGGTGTGTTAGTTTCTGCTTTATAACAAAGTGAATCGGCTCTACATGTTCATATGTCCCCATATCTCTTCCCTCTTGCGTCTCTCTCCCTCCCTCCCACCCCTCTAGGTGGTCACAAAGCACCGAGCTGATCTCCCTGTGTTATGAGGCTGCTTCCCACTAGCTATCTATTTTACATTTAGTAGTGTATATATGTCCATGCCACTCTCTCACTTCGTCCCAGCTTACCCTTCCCTCTCCTCATGTCCTCAAGTCCATTCTCTACATCTGCATCTTTATTCCTGCCCTGCCCCTAGGTTCTTCAGAACCCTTTTTTTTTTTTAGATTCCATATATATATGTGTTAGCATACGGTATTTGTTTTTCTCTTTCTGACTTATTTCACTCTGTATGACAGACTCTAGGTTCATCCACCTCACTACAAATAACTCAATTTTGTTCTTTTTATGGCTGAGTAATATTCCATATATGTGCCACATCTTCTTTATCCACTCATCTGTCAATGGACACTTAGGTTGCTTCCATGTCCTGGCTATTGTAAATAGAGCTGCAATGAACATTGTGGTACATGACTCTTTGAATTATGGTTTTCGCAGGGTATATGCCCAGTAGTGGGATGGCTGGGTTGTATGGTAGTTCTATTTTTAGTTTTTTGAGGAACCTCCATACTGTTCTCCATAGAGGCTGTATCAATTTACATTCCCACCAACAGTGCAAGAGGGTTTCCTTTTCTCCACACTCTCTCCAGCATTTATTGTTTGTAGATTTTTTGATGATGGCCATTCTGACCGGTGTGAGGTGATACCTCATTTTAGTTTTGATTTGCATTTCTCTAATGATTAGTGATGTTGAGCATCCTTTCATGTGTTTGTTGGCAATCTGTATATCTTCTTTGGAGAAACGTCTATTTAGGTCTTCTGCCGATTTTTGGATTGGGTTGTTTGTTTGATTTTGAGCTGCATGAACTGCTTGTAAATTTTGGAGATTAATCGTTTGTCAGTTGCTTCATTTCTTATCTATTTAACACTCATTCCTCATAAGCAACTCTTTGCTATTCTGTCTTAAGGTACACACAAATAAAAGTAATAAAACAATCTAAGCCGTAGACTTGCACTCATTCTGACTGATTTCCCCCCCCTTAGTCCAAATTACTGAAATTTTCTTAATAATACTTAAAAACAAGCCCATTTACAAAGCCAGTGACATCATAACGATCAGTACTGCACTCATTTTCACTCCCTCACACATTTTCCTACTGGATGAGTGGCTTCCTTGTTTAAGTATGGAATTCACTGATCATAAAGTGGATTTCATCAGATACAAAATATGAAAAAATGAACTCATGGGAAATGACCCTTGAAATGCACACCACCCTCAAGGCTTGAAAGGATTTTCTATTTCATCAACTTTAGATGAGCTATAGTAATAAAACATAAAATATTATACAAGGATTAGGAAATTAAGAGTCAGCTACCTCATATTTCCTCCCCAGTCTCATTTTCTTAGCCTAACTCACTCTCAGCATTTACAGCCGGTCCACTTGGCCTTCCCCCAGGAATTGCACCCCTTGGTTGAGTTAAGGGTTTCTTCTCTGTGCTTCCAGAACACTCTGCATGGCTCTCTCCTATCACTCACTGGACAATTTTGAAATGACAGGGGATGTGGCTCCTCCCAAATTTGATCGCCAGCTCTGCAGGTCAAGGACCGCATAGTGTTCATCTTTGTGCACCTGCCAGCTCTCACAGTCCCTGGCACTTGGTGGGTTCTAAGTAATTACTTGTTTTGCTGTGTTATTGTTAATATGTTGAACAATATGGAGAACGGTTTGCTCCCTATTTCACAACTGATTGCCTACCTAACATCCATCACTGCCCCTTCCCCCTTTATCCTTGCTGGAGAAACCCTGGTTTTGTTTGAAGTTTCACTCTCCACAAAGCTACGTGCTTAGGAAATGACTCCTCTTTTCTGGTTCGAGGGAGAGCATGCATGGTGACTGGTCCAGTCAATCTTTGCAGTCCCACTCCCCTGGCCTGTGGCCCAATTCCAGCCAATGAGGTCTGAGAGTAAGTCATCTGGGGAGCTTCGGGAAAAGGCTTTTCTTATAGTATAGAGAGACTCATGGGAGGAGCCCACCTCTTTCTACTGGTCATTGGTGTATTGCATGGGATATCTGGAACTGCTGCAGACATCTTATAACACAAGGGGGACATCCCCAACCTGCTAAAGACTGCAGAGGCATCCTCCATGTTGTGGTTGGGCTGGTGTCACCTGCCTGCAGACTTTCACTGAGACATAATTAACCCCTGAAGGCAACCTAACAGTACGTCACCACACTGAATAAAAACAGGGAGAAACCAAAGGGGCATTAGGAGTCCTGTACTGGGGGAAACAGAGTCAAAATGGAAAGTTAAAAGGAATCAGGTTTTCTCTTATGGTAGAGAAGCCCATGGATAAACCCAGCTGTTTTCAAGTTCATGGAGGGTTTTATGGATGGGATATCAAACAGTTATTCCCCATAACTTCTGAAGACCTAACTGAAAGAAGAAACTGAATTAAAGCAGGAAAGATTCTGGATGGGTTTAAGGGAGAATTTGCCTGAGGAGTGATAAAACCCTGACAAAGTCCACTGAAGATGAGAGGCTGTGCCTTTAGAAAGAGACAAGAATGGAAAACACGAGTCTTTGAGCAGTTTATTATTCACCTACCTAAGGCGATGGGGATAACCAAAGGACTACTTTGAAGTTTGTAATTTTAGGTGAATCTAGAGAAGAGAAGCTACTCAAATTTAAGCAGATGAGGAATCAGCTACATATCTCCAAAAGTATCCATTAGGGTATAAGTTTGCTTCGACAAAGCTGGAAATACCTGTTTCAGCACTATCAGGCCAAAATGTCAGCGTGACATCCAGTTTATAAGTTACGTAGAACACACACTACTTATCAGAGCTTTGTGATTAGTCACATGCCCTGAACGAGGACATTGCATGAGAAATGTAGCCTTGGGGAAGGTGGCTGATTATATTTCCGGGGTGTTTATTAGTAAGGCTGATCCTAATCTGAATCCACTTTTCCATGGAAGAATGTAAAAATGAGTATTGGATTTGGTCAGTTCCTATGACCATGCCAACACGCTGAAGAACACACAGTATGCAAGTCACCAGGCTCGGCTCAGGGCCACCCATTCCTGAGTCCAAGGCTTAGGTTAACGGAACTACTCAAACAAACGATATTGCAAATTGATTTACTGACTGTGAAATTACAGCATGGATCACAATTAACCTGGGACAATAACTACTTCTCCCCTTACAACCAATTTTACATAAAACTATTATCTCTCAGATTAACCCCAGAAGCTAATGTAAATAAAATAAAGGCGTAGTAAAATCGGTTTTGAAAGGTTTTTTCTTGTTGATTTGGTTACGTGCATGTCACCACCTCGTTTTACTGGGATTGCTGGTGGGGCGTTTCTTTTCCTCCTAAATTTGGTTGGACAAATCTTAAAATGCAGATTCTGTGTATTGAAACTCACTCTTTCACAAATCAACAACTGCTCTTTCTGTCATACAGGCCTGGTTCTGCTGAGACTTTTATGGCAACAGCATGAGCTGACAGACACCGAGGGGAATGAGGGTCCCCTCCCAGCCCCGCTTCTCCTCTTCCCCTGCATGACTCTCTGACTCCTCTCCTCTCTTCTCCTTTCATCTCACTTTTGAGAATCCCTTCATGCCCTGACTAATTCTCCGCTGCCCTGGGCACACGCTCCCTGACAGCCGGGGAGCCCTGGAAACAGCCTCTGGGTTTTGAAAGAAATTCCGGACTTCAGATAAGGCACCCAACAGCCCGCCAGGGTGCTGAGAGGAGCTGTGCGGGAAGTGCTGTCCTGTCCCCTTCCCTTTACACCTTTCCTCCCACCATCCGCCCTGCCATTGGCAGTGGATGGAGGGAAGCCTGCAAGTTTAGCTGGTGCCAATTAGATTGTGTTGTTTTGAGTCCTCAGTCTTTCCCTTCCACTCACGGGGTCAACCCCTTACACAGGATGCTGACACAATCTTATGTCTTGGCTTTGAAGTCACCCAGACCTGGGTACAAACCCTACTCTGCCATCGAATACCAGTGTGTCTTCCAACAATGTATTTAATCTCTAAGAACTCGGTTTCCTATAAAACGAGGGATAATAATACCTACTTCTAATGTTGTCAGGATTAAGTAAGGGCCATTTAAAAAGCACTTATTATTCAGTGTCATTATAGGGAAGCAAAACCCCTTTTTATACAGCAGTAAGAGACTTCTAAATACCTGTGCTCAAAATATAGGTAGTATTTGCTGCTTGTACTCCAGTCATTTCCTTTCAAAGGAAACCCCCGTCTTGGGCCTACGACCGCAGCAAATCAGCTGCAGAGCCAAAGGACCAAATCGTTGGGGACAGAGGACTATCTTCCTGAGACCGGTGGAGGCTACAGCAACCCTGCATGTAGCACATGCCTTGCTGGGACACGGGGAAGGTTAATGAGATAACATCTAGGTGGAAAGTGCTGAGCGTGCTAAATATTACCATGTTGCAATTACCCTGCTACTGGGGCAGGCGTGCCTTTGTCCGGATTATTCAAGAGCAGGGGGCCCTGAGAGAGAAGGTGGCGGGAGAGATGCAATTTAGGCAAGTCACACACACCCAATCCCAGACACGCTTTCAGTGATGTTGGGAGCCACAAACAGGGAAAGGACTTCAGCCTCTGCAGTGCTGCAGTTTCAACGGTTTAACTTTCTGGGTTTAGAATTATTTCCTGCCACGTTTCTGCAGAGCTTCCTAGAGACGACTGACAACACAGCCACGGTGGACCTGCTGTTGCCCTGTGACCTGGGGCAACACCTCTCTGAGCCTCAGTTTCCCTGCCTGGAAAATGGAGAAAAGAATCCCCATCTATTTCACACGGTCTAAGACTACAAAGCCAAAGTGCTTGGAAAATTATAAAGGGATGCATAGTGATGTGAATTACTAGATGTCACTTTCTATTCTCTCATTTCTTATCTGACCATAACCAATCTTAAGAAGTAAAGTTCTCTGACTCTACTTGCTGTTACCAACCATCATACATCACAAAGTCTAGCTGAATTTCCATAAGGCTGAATTATGCATTAGGAGCACTGAGAAGAGATGGTACTATTGATTCTATTTTTAAGGACCAGCTTATCCATGATGTAGTGCTTCTAGTTTGTGGATCCACTAAGCCATGCTATTATATAGAAATAGTATTAGTTTTTATTATGTAGCACCTGGAATTTTTAAACACTTCCACGTATATCACCCCATAGTGTCGTTCAGTGTTTGTTTGTAGGTCTCTGTCTCTCCCAGATAAATCTTTTGGGATATCTGCTTTTCTCCTTACTGTTTTTCAGCACTTTGCCTCTGGAAAAGGCAGAAGCCTGGGGCTTCAAGGATTCAGGGCATGACCCCGGGAGTCTTACTGGACGACGTGGCCTCGGTGGAATCAGTGGTTAAGGAAATGAAGACAGCTCCAAGCTGCCCAGCCTGTCTCATGACCGGGACACAGACAGTCCTGCTCACAGGGAGACAAGCATCCCTCCACGACCTGCGGTCACCACAACAGTTTCAGGAAAGTCTCCCATGTACCCAGAGTCTCGGGCACTGCTTACTGACACACCAGCCCCTCAATAATCTTATTGTATGTTTTCAAAATAATTCTCTGTAATGCCCCAAGAATGTCTGAACTTCTGTATGAACTCTCTAGTTTGCATATTTTTCATCTTATTAGTGGGAACTCCGATAGACAAGGCCCATGACCTTATCTTTCCATGGACCTCTCTGGCAGGGTGCAAGGGCATTCTCTCCTGCTGGTGAACTCACAGTGCCCTTCTGATTCCCCCTCACACCCACTCCAGCCTCTTTCTTCCCTCACCTTCTTCACAATCAATATTAAGAAAATAACTTTGCTTAAATTACAGGTTACTCATTAAAAACTGCTACAAGATTCTGGTACTGAATTTTCGTGAAGCAAGATTCTGAAAAAAGAGAGCACACGGATGATGTTGCCTTTGATGACCTGTTGACCCTGACCCCATGCCACTGGGAAGGGAGCATTCAGGTTTCAGGATGAGTGCACAGGATCTCAGCTCTAATATAGCCTGTCGTTCATTAATCCCTGAGACATCCAGGCCCAGCCAGATGTGATGTGCCCTGGCTTAATCCTTCTGTGGAGATGCTAGGGAGAGTGGGAGTTAAGTGCTAGTTGGAAATGAGATCTTATATCAGAAAATTAAGGTTTTAAAAATGCTTTGAATGGGAGTATATTCAAGTGCATGGATACATCAATTCAGGAGATACTCTTATCTTATTTTGTTAGATGCAGCTAGAATGATAAAGAAGATAAATACCAAATTTCATAGCTATTGGACAAGTGCTTCCCAATACCTCCACCCAGGCTTTTGCTACATGTAGCATGATATATTTTGATCCACGTATGCAATTCTTCTCTATTTCCAGTTAGAAGTATCTATCCCACAAATGAAATGACCTCAGATTTAGGGACCTACAACAAGAGCAAAGGACCACAAGTAATTCCCAAATTTTTGCTTAAGTCATTCATTCACTTATATATTTATTCATTTTTGTTTCAAGAAACCTTTATTTATAACTAACTTTGTGTGCAGTACATTGTATGTATGTGCTATTCCATGAGAAGATGTAGAGAGTCATTCTGGCCATCAAACAACTAAAAACCATGGTAGGGCAATGAGAAATGTCCCTCTCAATTTAAACATCATTGCAAGAAATTTCATCGCAAGTGTATTATTAAAAACCAAGTGACTCCTACAGAAAATGAGGCCTGGGAACTGAGAAAAACTAGCCTGAGTAGTCAGGCAAAGATCAGAGCTGAGCAGAGCCTTGAAGGATGGAGAGTGAAGAATTTCAACCATGTTTCCGCCTTTCATTCCCAACAGAAAGCAGAAGGAACTGTGCTCTTCTTTCATTACTCCTGACTATCCCTAGTGGGAGGTCCAAGGTGCAGTAAAACGGCCGAAGCCTGAGACCCAGAGGGAGAAATAAGAGATTCGAGGATGCACAGATAGAATATCATCACACCCCAAAAAGTTAGAACTGACTCTAGCTTGGAAAGATGAGCCCTTTCAACTATTAGCACCTGCTACAGAAAAGGCCTTCAGGAATTATTAGTTGAACGAATGAATGAATGACCAAGATGATCCCCAGAACTTCCTCAGCCCCCACTTTTACTGTCTCTTCCCAGGTGCCCTTGCAGCCTCCAGAGGTGAACAAGGCAGAACTTGTCTCCCAGGGCTTCGTAAATGACTAGATTCTTGTTAAGTGCTCTTTTCTTGCAGAATGGGATTATGCAGTGATTTGCAAAAATACGTAACCATTAAGTTGTTTTTACTCCTTTGCTAGTACAAGCAAGTGCGATGATGAATGTCCTTGTGCGCATTTTCTCGGGTACCTGAATGAGACTGTTTCTAAGGTAGGCACCTAGATACATGCTCAGCCCTTCTAGACACTGCCAAATTGTTTTCCAAAGCGCTTGTACCAATTTACACCCCCATAAGCAATGAAGAATAGTTCCTGTTTGTCTACATCCTTGCCAGAACTTGGTATCATGAATTTTACCAAGATAAGAAGGGTAAAATGACATCTCATTGTTGTTTCTCTTTCCAGTTCCCCGTTTACTATTGAAGTTGAGTCTATTCTCTGAAACTCCTATTAAATCCATGTAAGGTCTTACCTACTCTGTAAGCCTCCTGGCTTCCTTTTCATCTCTTTGTCTCCTTTTTTTTTTGGCCACTTGTGCGGCATACAGGATCTTAGTCCCCTGACCAGGGGTTGAACCTGCGCCCCCTGCAGTGGAAGCGTGGAGTCATAACCACTGGGCCGCCAGGGAAGTCCTTCTTTGTCTCTCTTTTCTATCTTATGAACAATGTCTTCTAGTACGCTTATTTTTTCAAATGTGCCTACTTTTCCATTTAACCAATCCATTGGCGTTTTAAATTTCAATGATAATATTTTTTACTTTTAAAAATTCTTTTTGTTTTGCAAATTTGCAAGATCATTACTTTTAATCCCCTCTATTATTATTTTTTGCCAGTTAGATAGACATACACTTCTTTTGTTATGACTGATAATGACAGTATCTAATGTCCTTTGAGGTCTGATTCTCCCATTTTGTTTTTGGGCATCCCCCATGGTGTCGTGATTGCTTGTGTGTTTTGTGAGTTATGATGGTTTGGCCAGATTCTCTTCTGTTTAATCGTGAGAAGTTTTTGAGGCCTGATTTAAAGGCAGGTTCCTCCAGACTATATTGCTTTTATTTCTGTCATGTGCCTGGAATCGATTAAAACCTGAAACCACTTTAAAATAAAATTTCAACTTGAGGTTTTTTGGTCCTCATAGATAATGTAAATTTTGGACCACAAACCCCTGTGTAGGTTTGCTTGTGGTTATGAAGTTTGGGATAGAGTGTTCCCCTCTCCACCCAGCACAATAGTCAAGATAAGCAAGTTTCCTTGTTATCTCCATCTGTGGGTGGGTTTATATCTATTGATAGTTCACCCTTGTCCTGAAGGTGTTGCTCACTGGGATTCAAGCTTTACATGTGGGATCTCCTGTTAGAATGCACCTTGGCTGGGCCTTGGGCTTGGTCACCTGCCAACTTTACCCCTTGCCACCATTAACACCTTAGGTTAAGTCCAGCAGGGCTCAACTGATGCCTCCATGGAGAAGGCTAAATTCAGAGCGCTCTTAACTTTCAGGATTCCTGCTTTCACCTTATTTGCCTCTGAATATTTCTTACTCTCTTACTAGCTCAGGGATGCACTTAAAAATAATTGTTTATTTAAAAAAAATTTTTGGCCATGCCGTGCAGCATGTGGGATCCTAGTTCCCCGACCAGGGATTGAACCCACGTCCCCTGCATTAGAAGCACAGAGTCTTAACCACTGGATTGCCAGGGAAGTCCCTAAAATTAATTTTTAATTCTGAAATTTTATTTCACATTTTTAGTTGTTTTTAGTGGAGGGATGTTCAATTTGCCATACAGAAGCAAACAAGAGTCCTATTACATAATTTATTATAATTTCGTGTGTGTTTGTAGTATTTTATATTTAAAAGAATAACAACTCTGATAAAAACTCTTGGAAGGAAATAGACCAAAAAAGTGTTACGTAAGGATGGTGAGATTATTGGTGAGTATTCCCTATCCCTATAGTTCAAGTTCAAGGATTGGACTGGGTGTCAGAAGACCTGGGTTTACTTCCAGCATTCAGTAATTCAATGCTATTCAAGGTAGCATTGATAATACCACCTCAATATCCTCCTGAATATTTGTGAACTGGCAAAATTGATGGTACCCAAACCTATCAACATACTAAGGAAAAACCACCCAGTGAGGAAGTGTTTCAGGTATCTGTCCATGCCACCTCTGACCTCCTCATTACCCTACACTCACCAACAGGAGGTTATCAAATTCTAAAATTGTTGCCTACATGGTAGGTGAAAATGGTATCTCACTGTGGTTCCTTTGCCCCCTTTGACAGCAGCATAATATCTCATTGCATGAGAGTAAAATAATCGGTTTTTATTTAAATGACTTCTCCATTGACAACGTTTTAGATTACTTCCAACTTTTTGTTATTATGAACAGTGCTGCAATCAACTTTTTGGGTACATACATCTTTACACAATTGTTGTTTTACATTCTTAGGATAAATTCAGTATTTTGCTACTTGTTGCCAGACTGCCTTACTTTGGGGTAGGCACAAGTTCTTGCTGTAGATAAAAGTTCTAAAAAAAGTCTAAATTCCTAGATTAAATTTCTAAAGCTAAAAATATTTTCATTTATGGTTTAAAATTTTACATTTTATTACTTGCAAATTAAAGTCTTCCTGCCTACCATTATCTACAGATATATCTGGCTTTTAGAAAAAAATGTAAATCCAATAGTCCAAACTTACAAAACAAATAAGTTAGGGAGTGACTATTATTTGTTTTACAAAATGGTACCAATTTAAACTGAAAGCACTCTGAGAACTTTTGAAATATGACCAAATTTATAAAAACTCAATTTACACATAATATATCAAGAA
This sequence comes from Stenella coeruleoalba, assembly GCF_951394435.1. NCBI lineage: Eukaryota > Metazoa > Chordata > Mammalia > Artiodactyla > Delphinidae > Stenella > Stenella coeruleoalba. Next base: position 47,923,928 of record NC_137148.1, on the reverse strand, counting down.
TATATCAAGCACACAAAGTGAGGTATACTTATCTGAATATGATTTTATGAATCTGAGGAGGGTGATTAAATATGCTGCTGCTTTTTTGAGAGGCAAATTGTGTACACTGTAAGAAATCCATGAAGGATTAACAGAACTGTAATTACGTGATATTTTTTTCTCTAAAACTCTTGGGTTTGTTTTCTCTCTTTTTTTTTTTTTAAGATTGTGCTTCAAAAGCAGAAAGAATATCCATTTCCCTCCCTTGCTTTTCAGGCTTCCCACTACATGCCAGCCAACAGAGTGGCATACGGCACATAACGTGCACAGTCAACCTCCTACTAGCATATTTGCAGAAGAACCTAGAGTACATATTGAACTAAACCACACCTCACATAAAAGACCTTTAATCATCCTTTATTCCTTGGTGCAGAAGAATGGTGGTAGTCGGGGTGGGGGAGGGAGAGTTAGTTGTTGGCAAGATAGCTGAGGGGAATGGAAATATCATTACCATGGGGGTGGGTGGCCTTCTTACTCATTGGCTCTAATTCCCTCGCCAGACAAATGAAATGACAATGCTGTAGGGCTTAGAAAAATTGGGGCAACTCTGGGGCAGTGGGTGGCCGAGAATGTATTAATGACAGCCTGTCTGGGCCTTTGAGTGGCAGATAAAACACACAGATACACACTCTGTACACTTAACCAGCTCTGGTCCTAACAGACTTTCCCACTCTTTTGTCCCAATCACTCATCTTTTTAAGCCAGATTCAGAAAAGTGCATGTACCATGTAAAACACTTTTGTTTTTGTAAGAAGACTCTAACACAGAAGTTTGAGGGGGGAGTTTGGCATTTTTCCAGTACATTCGGGAATCCCCGCCTACACTCTGACCATAATTAGCGTGTGGCCTTCAGAATGCAGGCCCAGGAGGAAGGAGGTAGGCGTAGGCCAGGCCCCCTTTGCTCTTCCTTTTTTCCCTTCCTCACTTTTGCCCCTCTCCTCCCATTAGGCAGTCTGGCTATAGGCCATGCTTACCTGGTGCCCACTGGTCACCCCTAGAAGGCCACACAAGGTGTTGCACCCAGGGGCTTGCTTGGCGCTTTCAGAGTTTCTGGCCTCTGGAGTAGAAGAGGATTGACCTATTTTATTTTATGAGGTCAGTGGGAAATTAAAGTGGAAAACTAGTGGGAAAAGAACTGGACTGGGTGTCAGAAGACCTGGGTTTACTTCCATCTAGGCCTCTACTTAGCCATGTGACCTTGAGCAAGAAACTTAATCCCTGCAGACCCAAGTTTTTTCAGCTGAAAAGTGAGGTTTGAATGAAGTGCTCTGGGGAGTAAAACTGAGCCAAGTGATCGATTTTGTGTGTATGAGGGTGGCCGTGCCTCTGTGGTGTGTGTACACGTGTAAAGTACGAAAAGATCACCCCAAGGAGAAATGGATTAATGCAACCACAGCGCAAACACTCAGAAGGGAAAGTGGGCAGCTGAATGGTGAGGAGGTGTGTCAAAGGGGAGAAAGCGCTTTCCCATGGGCACTGTAAAACAAATTACCCTAAAACTTAGTGGTATAAACCAAAAACCAATCTGTTTGGGACGGTCTTTTTGAACGATTTTGTGGGTTACGAGCTCAGGAAGGTCTTGGCTGCTTTGTTGTCACCCAGCTTTTGGGGACACCCAAGCTGGCCTGTCCACATAGCTGGCAGTGGATGCTGGCTGTTGCCGGAAGCTCAGCGGGGCTGTGACCAGAAGGCCTTTCCAGCATGGCTTTCTTAGAGGAGGTAGGCTCCACACGGTGGCTGGCTTCCTGCTGAGCAAGCGTCCCAAGAAGAGAAAGCAGAAGCGGCATGGCCTTCTCAGACTCAGCCTGAGAAGTCACATGGGGACATTTCTACCATACTTAACTGGTCAAAGCAGTCACCAGCCCATCCTGGTTCAGAGGAGGGTATGGGGGACGCTTTCTCTTGATGAGAGGATATGAAAGAATGTGGGGGTCAAGTTGTAAAATTGCCACAGGCACCTGACAAGAGTGCTCTGATTTTTCTCAGTATCTTTGAAATAAATGTCTTGATAATTTATATAATTTAATCAGCTTTCTGAGATAAGAGGCTTCTTGACTAACGTGGCTTGCTGAGTACTTATGAAGCGAAGGTACTTAAAGAATCGCTGCACTTTGCACATAAGTTATATAGCTCCAATCTGGGATAACTTTAACTTCCACAGCTGGTTGATGCAAATCAAGTCAGCTCTATAACTCCTCAGTGTGGGGAAAAGGCAAAGAGCTGTGAAAAATCAAATAACCAGACTTATTATTTCTAGACTGAATTGGATGCTTCAGAAATGGGCCTCTGCTTCTGGGAATCTGACAGCTCCCTATGAATATGGGACAATAATGCTACACAACACCCAGGAAAGAGACCAACTCGCTATGAGTGCCTGGGAGCAGGCTATGACCAAGGGAAAACACCCTAGAATTCTATCTCAGGAAAATTGTATGCTACCTGGACTTGAGCTCTTCTGAGAATGGTGGCTGAGAGCAAACACACTTCACTCCTTGGTCTAATTTCAATGATTATTCCTTCCCATCTTGTGCAGCTGCCATCAGACTGATTTTAGTTCCTGGGGACTAAACAGTTTCTGAAGGTTGTTATCACTCCCCTTCAGTGGAGCATATCTTCAAACACCTTCCTGGATAATTACCATGGCCCAGTGACTGGGCAATCACGAGAGTGATTTTAAACACACCACCCACACACACACACACACACACACACACACACTTCTCCAGCGTGTTCCTTTGTGTTTGTTTTGTTTTTGCATTTTCAAAGCCCAGCGGTTTGTGAGAGGCAGAGAAGGACAAAATAAAAAGACATATGGTAGTGCTTAAATTATTCCCCAAAAGGGAAAGTGTCCAATATGAAATTATTCAGTCTTTCTACTATTCTGGGGTGGGGAGGGAGGCATCTCAACCAAGAAAATCATAGAATACCCACAATACCCAGAGGAGAACTGAATTATATTATCAACTTCCAAATACAGTCAGCAATATTTCACCAGAAAAGCTGTTTTGCAAAAATTAAACCTCTAATATTTACACTGGGAAATACCTCCAGTCCTTCTCTGCTGTCTCCCCCAGCCCCTTGCACATGTGCGTGCGCGCGCGCGCACACACACACACACACACACACTTTTCCTTCCCAGGATCCTCTTTGTTTGGTTCGCTTCTTTTATCCCAATGTGTACATAGGTGATGCTGTAATGAGGTGCCCAAAAGTCTCCAGAAAGAAAGATTACACAAAGTAGAATTTTGTCTCTTATTTTTCAAAATGTTCTAAGGACCTACAGACTCATCTGATATAAGCCATGGAAAACGGCAGCCAGAAGAAAATCAGTGAGACAATTCCGCGAGATCTTTTTTCATCCAAATTGATAAGTAGAGGAGGAGGTGGAGGTTGGGTTTCAGCTTTCTGTTCTTTTACTAAGTTTATGCAACTTCAATCCATTCAACCCAGGCTTAGGCATGCTACATAAATGTTTTATGAAACAAGATAAACTTTGAGAAATATTTTTAAATTTAAATTTGAAAAACAGGTGATGCATTCATGGTTCAATATGAAAGCACTATAATATGTATATGCTGAGAGGTCTGCCCCCATCTACTCCAGTCCCTCCCCACTCTCACCCACTCCTTATAAGCATATTGTTAGTTTCTTGTGTATATGCCCAGTGTTTATGCTAATACAAACACAAACATATCCATACTTTCCTTCTTTTTCCATTGTTTTTGAGAAGGAATTTAAGAGAGGTAGAACTGGCCTTGTTTGCTCTAGTGGTGAGAATACAGAAGTAGAGAAAGCATAATGGGATATCAGAAGCTTATAAGAATGAAATGATTTCACAGTTATGTAGATTCTCTGAATCACTTTCTTTGACATTTGTTCTTTTTTTTTCTTCTTCTTCCTAGTTTTATTTTATTTTTATTTTAGGCCATGCCATGCGGCTTGCAGGATCTTAGTTCCCCGACCAGGGATCGAACCTGTTCTCCCTGAGGTCGAAGCACAGGAGTCCTAACCACTGGACCGCCAGGGAATTCCCGACATTGGTTCTTTGATTAAATCTATTCTTTGGGCCTCTTCATTCTTTAAACTTACAAAATCTTTATTGTTTGCCCCAGCAAAATCTTAGATACTTTATATAGCTCATCTCTTGCTTAACAACAAAAACATGTATATGGCACATCCTTAAGAAAAGAACAAGAAGTACAGTAGCAAGTGCAGTGCAGGGTCCCCTTACTGGATGTCTGACCATGGACATCCAGTGGGGAGGCTGACCATGGCCTGAGGGAAGAACATTCATTCTGACCTGAAAGCTCTTCTTTGTCTTACATGTACACATGCAGAGAGAAAACAAGGGCCTTAGAACATCACACTCTTCTGATACTTGGCAGTCTAAAGTAGAACTATTTGGTAGGTTTTAGAAATAGCCGCAGGAATGTGTATGTAACCAGATAATTGACGCTGGGCATTGTGTGGGACTGTGCCAGACTCCAGAAACAATTAAATCATTTTAAACTCGTATTTTGGAAATGAACAGACAACAATGACAACAACCCATCTTTTGAACAAGTTGAAACACAATAATGATGTAATTTGTTGCCATTTTTGGGTGCGTAGTATTGTATTATATGCCAGATGAAGAAAAGACAAACTAAATTGTGAATGATATATAGAATAAATGATTGCATGGGTCATATCGTAATAATTGCTTTACATGGTCGATGCTTTCCTAAAGAGTTATATGACAGATGAGTTTTGGAAAATCAAAAAATGTTTAAAGAAATCCTTAAGCTGACTCATTTATTTTGATTTTTTATTTAAAATGAAACATATAGGAACATTCTAAGATATCTTAACAGGACAAAATGGGTGCAATAAAACAAATCTCCCTCCTACCCCATCCCAATTTGCCGGGCCCATTCCTCAGACACAACCAACATACCACTTTCTTATGTTTCCCACAGAAATATTCTGCATATTGTAATACGTAAATATCTCTCTTTTTAAAACACAAACAAGAGCGTGCTGCAAACCTATTCTTCACATGGCTCAGTCTCTTATCAGCACACGCACACCTATGCAGCTGAATGTCCCACTGGAAGGAAGGACCTCCTCAGTTTATTCAGCCAGGCCCCCAGTGAGTGATGACTCTTCTCTGACATGAATGAGAATCTTGGTAGAGTAAAATGAAATCACCTTCTCATGATCTCTTTTTTTAACTGTATTTGTTATACACCAAGTGTTGTCCCATCTCCCTTTCTGGCATCTGGAAACTCATTCGTTCCCTTCTCAGAGATCACCATCATGGGCTGCCTTATGTCCAGGGTCTGAAAAACACTCTTTTATACATTTTTAGTTTTTTCGTTGTTTCAGGCAGGAGGATAAATCCAATCCCTATTATTCCATGTTGGCCAGAAGCAGAAGTGTCGTATTTTTAAAACACTGAAGTGTTTCCTAAACTTGGATGTGTACAGTCATCTGAGCAACTCACTAAAAATGAAGGTTCCTGGGCTCCCATCCAGAAATTCGGATTCAGCAGGGCTACCTGGGAATCTGTATTTCTAACCAGTGGCTCAAGTAGTTGTTGAAGCCCTGCCATGGACCAGACCAGTTGTTTGGAAACCGCTGGCTTTAAGGATGATTATATTTATTTGTCAGCTATCCTCAAGTGATACCACCATATGGGACAGTTTGTTTGTCAGAAGAACAAAATAGAAATAAATGGTGAGATGGATTTCTTGCCAGACTTTGAATTACTGAGTTTTTGGAAACACACTGCCACCTCGGAAGAGTGTTTGAAGAGGGCAGGGTCCTGTTCCAAAGGGACAGCTCTACTCAGCATGTGACACAACAGACCCAATGAGCGTGAAGGCAGGCTGGGAGTCAAGGTGGAAGGGGCACATTTACTGGTCTGTACAGAAAAGGCACAAATCCCAGCAGCTTCAGCTTAGTTAAACTCGTTTTGGAAAATATTTTTGGCTTGTGTGGTTTTATGCTTTTAGAGTTCCATTTTTAAGCACTGAGCCTGTCCAAACCCACTGAAGCTGAGCTGAAGCATCCAAGGAAGATGCTGAGTTTCACACCGATCTCTGCTGAGTCTGTAAAAATTTTTCAGATTTGTCCAAACTGCTTTGTTGAGAAACCAAAACAAAAATCACTAATCCTAGTGGGGTTTGTAATATCCTGTGGTTTTCATCCAAAACTATGGCAAAAGCAGAGGTCGGTCATGTGACTTACAAGCCTAAAGGTTTCATTATGAACCCTGAAAAAAATCCACAAGCTTCAGTCTTAAAATATACTCCCAAGAGAAAAACCAAAAAAAAAAAAAAAAATCTTCTTATGGTTGGCCTGCAACCATAGACTAAGGAAACATTTCCAAACCAAATGTTGTCAGGGCTCACTACATTTTAAATCCAAAGCTGAATTTTATTCCACTGGGGTGACATTGTTTATTAACACTGTCTGTGGCAACTGGATTGTCTAGAAAAGTTCAGGAGAGCTGGAGGCCCTCTCTTATTTGTGCTATGAACAGAACTGGCCTGCTGCTCAATAAACAAAATGAGTTCAACAACATAAATGATGAGGTTTTATTTTGCCATATCTTCCTTCCCCTAGAATATGTAGACAACAAATTATGAAAGTACTCATATTTTCTATTCTTTAATATAAAATTTCACTCATTAAATGTCAGATCCCTTTACAATGATTCAAATTCTAGGATACACAAGAATAACCTGGAGAATTTGTGACATCTGTATATTCTTGTTATCTATCACATTGGATGTGACAAACTATCCCAAAACATAGAGGCTTACAGCAACAAACATTATATTGCATCTCATGATTTCGTGGGTCAGGAGTTCTGGCAGGGCTCAGCTGGGTGATTCTTCTGCTCATTGTGAACATCTGGGGTTACCCATTGGTTTTTAGCTGGTGGCTGGTCTCACCTGGAGGGTCCAAGATAGCTCCACCCTCATGCCTGGCAAATTGGATGAGCATAAATCTGGTTCAGCTGGGACCTTCTCGCTCTCCATGTAGCCATAGCATCTCTCCACATGGTCCAGGGCTCCCAGAGACCAAGCCTAGGCCTGGAACTGGCATAGCCATCACCTCATTGTTCAGAGCAGCCATGGCCAGATTTCAAGGGGAGAAGAAACAGACCCTATCTCTCAATGGGAGAAATGTCAAAGAATCTGTGGCCATCTTTTATCTACTACAATGCAAATGCCAGAGTTCTACTCCCAGAAATTCTGATTTTGTAGGTGTGTAGTGGGGTCCAAGATTCTGCATTTTAGAAAATACCCAGTGAAATTCTGGTATAAAGGATCCTCACAGCACACGCTGAAAAATACCACTTTACAAGATGTGATGGAAAGTGTGCTTATAATGAATCTGTCCATCAATCAATTAACAAACATCAACTAATCATATGATGTGTGCCCAGAACCACATTGGGTGCTCTGGAGAATAGAAAAGGAACATAATGAAGGGATCCCAGCCTGGAAGGTGCTCACACTCCCTGAAGCCAGGGTGCAGGGGAGTCTTAATGCCAGGATTCCCCATGGGAGAGGGCCAGGTAGGGGGAAGGATAGTACAAAGTGGGCACATTGCCAAGGTGACTGAAGCAAGCATCTGGAGCAGAGCCATAGGAATCAGATCAAAAAGTGTGTTGGAATGAGTAGGTGGCTAGAATAAATTATGGGGGGAAAGGGAGCTGTTCTCTGCAAAGTTTCTAGAGAGAAATGGGGATGGGCCAGAGCAAGGAAGCAGCGGGTATGACAGCTCCCAAGCACATTTTCCAAAGTGTGATCTTTGACAGGACCACTTCCCCATATCTTTTATTCCTCCCCAGTCCTGACTTTCTGGTCCTATTTGCCTGTGTTGCTCCTATCCCAGCGAGCCAAGCAGTTCAGCTTCAGGATGGGACAGCCAGTCTTTCCAGTAACAACGTGGACTTTCAGGGCAGGGTTCTGACTCACCCTGTATATGGCTTCAGTGACCAAATCGTCTCTGGATCCCACTCCCAAAGCAGACTCGGTGCGTGAGTGCCTGCACATGTATGCGTGTGTGTGTGTGTGTGTGTGTGTGTGTGTGTGTGTGTGTGTGTGTAAGGGGGTGATTCCTGGGGGGAGGCATAAGGTTGGGAGACTCCCAAAGCAGACTCTGTGTGTGAGTGTCTGCACACGTATGCATGTGTGTGTGTGCGTGTGTGTGTGTAAGGGGGTGACTCCTGGGGGGAGGCATAAGGTTGGGAGATTCTCAGAAGCTGGGTCAAGCTATGAAGAATGTTATTGAGCATCTGAGCACATTGCTGAAAATAACAGAGAAAGATGATCTGTAATCTAGATACATGGGATGACAGATAACAGTGGAATGAACTCGGTGGCCAGGGACCAGAAGAACGGGTTGGGAGGGGTGCTGGAACAGAAGGGTCCAAGAGGCTATCTGTAAACAAGGTTATGTGTAGGGTGCCGCAGGGGGTGAAGGCTGGCTACTCAAAGATGTCTTATTTGGCCTGATGGAAAACAATCCCTTCTTGTCCTGATCAGAGGCTGCTGTCAGTGCTAAGTCTAAGTTTTGAAGAGTCAGGACTGAAAGCCAGGACCAGCAGCAGCCAGGGAAGGCTGGGAGCAGGCTGGGCAGCCATGGTCTCACAGCACAGGGTGCTTCCTGGGCCAGCAGATGCTCGCAGACAGGCAGCACAGGGAGACACAGATCTCCAGGAACAGGGCCAGGAAGGTAGGCCTGGATCACACTATTATGTACATGGTCTCATTCCCAGCCATAGCTAGGGCAGGAAGCAATCGCAAATCAGTCCGGGGCTTCTGGGTCCATCCTCAGGACAGAATGGGAAGGAAATATTAGGTCTCTGTGCCAATTAGACAAAGGCTCAGGCAGGCAGCTGATGCCCTATGAGCCCTAAGGACCCCTCCTCCAGGCAGACCCAGGATTGAACCCCACCACAGGTTTAGCGAGCATAGTGCTGTCTGGATTAGCCCCCTCTGGCCCCTCAGCAGGGCCTTGGTGCAAGGCAGAAAGCATATAACCATACAAAGTGACCCCGGTGTGGAGGCAGGGATGGGGGCCAATTTTTGTCCTGGATGTTTGAATATACTGGCCAGATCTTGATTTTTTTTTTACCATAAGTCAGGAAAGTTTGGGGTTTCTCTGTACCTCATCAGACACAGGGCTGGTAAATCAGTCATGACAGGAGGGATGCAAAACATTAACACTGGGCTAGTTGGGAAAACGGGGAGCAAGTGAGTAGGTCCAGGACACCTGGTGTCTAAGCATTGTCATGCCAGCCGGCCTGTCCAGTAAGTGGCTGGCTTGAGCAGGGGACGAGCTGAGAAGGCTACTGAAGGCACTGCTGCCAAAAACATTGTTCCAGTTGAATGGTAAGCTATGTTCCACACCCTGGCAACTGGAGGACAAAAGCGTCTGCTGTGTTCCTTTGAAGATTAGGAAAATACCACCTCATTGTGGAGTTACTTCTGAAGATTTCAGGACACTTGCATCAAAAAACAACACCCTGTCACTCCAGGGGAGGCTGGTGCCCCAACCAGTGAGCTTTTCTTTTGCTAGTCCAATAAAGCTCTTAAAATACCTCTACTTCCTAATTCACCATCCACCCATTTCCTCACCTGTAGGTTCCAGCTTTCCCAGTGAGTGTGCTGGTGCTGGTGAGAGGCTCTTGACCTCATTTCTCTTTCACTCGGTCGGACCAGTTAGGTCTGACTTAGGCTAGTCTTTTGTTCAGTATTTCTTGAATGCTTGAGGTGTGCCAGGCACTGTGCTCAGGGAATGCAGAGGTAATTATGACATGGTCCCTCCCCTCAAGGAGTTTGTAGCATAAGGAGGGACAGACAGGTGGACAATGGCTGCCTACCCAGCACCCATTCCCTCCTCCTTCCTAGCAGAATTCTGACACTATTTGGAATCCTCCCTTCACTCATTCCCCTACACACACACAGAGACACACACACACACAGACACACACACACACACACACACACACACACACACAGACACACACACACACACACACACACACACACACACACACGCTCCTTTTGGGGTAGGGTGCAGGCAGTGTGAAGCCAGGAGCAGAATGAGTCAGGGGAAGGGAGAAGGGCCTGCCCTGAAAGTCCACGTTGTTCCTGGGAGGGCTGGCTGTCTCGTCCTGGAGCTGAGCTGCATGTCCTGCTGGGATAGGAGCAACACAGGCCAGTAACACTGGAAAGATGGCCAGCGAGTAGTTGTGGTTCATTCGTGTTCTTAAATATTATATTGTGTGAATATATACAACTTATACATTCATATAGTCAAGGGACATCAGGGTTATTTCTAGTCTCTTAAAATTGTGTTTCTTTGAACAGAGTTGTTTGATGTTTGTTATTATAAACAATGCTGTTATAAATATTCCTAAGCAGGTCTCTGGGTATCCATGTTCACATTTAAAGGATAATACCAAATTGTTTTTCACATGATGGTACCTATTGACTTTTCCATCAGCAGTGTGTAAGATTTCCATTTGTTCCATATCCTCACTCATGCTTCACTTCATAGCATTTTTTGATTAAAAAAAAAAATCTAGTGATTTCCACTGCAAATATGAATTTGAATTTTTCTGATTACTGATGAATATTATCATGAATATTGTTCATTTGTGTTTCTGCTTCTGTGAAAGCTTGTTCAAGACTTTTGCCCGTTTTCATTTTGAGATATTTGCATTTTTCTAATTGATTTTAGGAGTTATTTATATACTCTGAATAATAATCATTTGTCAGTTGTATTTGTTCCAAATATCTTCTTCCATCTTGTATAACATATTTTCACTTTTTTAATAGTGTCTCTTAATGAACAAATGTTCCTCATTTTTATGTGGGTAGATTTATCAATATTTTCTTCATGGTTAGTACTTGCTTGGTCTTTTTAATAAGTCCTTCTCTACTCCAAAGTCATAAAGATATATTCTTTTCTTTTATGCTAAAAATGTTAAAGTTTTGCTGTATGCATTTAAGTTTAATTCACCTGAGATTCATTATGTGTATGGTGTGAGATAGGGATTCAATTTCACTTGTTTTCCATATGTATAAGCAAGTGTCCCAGGAAAATTTATGGAATTATCCTCCCTTTTTCCAATGACTGCAATGCTATTTTTGTCATATATTAGGTTTCCATATACACAGGTCTGCTTCTGGGTTTTCTATTTTGTTCTATCATCAATTTGTTTAGTCCTGAACCTATACCACCTAGTGTTATTAAACATACCTTTATGAAAAAAATGTTGCTGTCAGGAAAGGCAAATTTTCCCACCTTATTATTCTTCAAGACTGCTTAGCTATTCTTAGGCTGTGCTCATCAATATATGTTTAGAATCGATTTGTCAAGTTCTTTGAAAACCTCTGCTGGGATTCTTATTGGACTAGCACTGAGTTTATAGATCAATTTGAGGAAAACTGGCATCTTCATAATCCTGAGTTTCCCTATCTGTTAAAACAGTGTATCTCCATTTATTTAGGTCTCTATAAAGTGTTTTCATTCACTCAAAATTCAACTGCTCTGTGCCAGACACTTACTCCAAGGGACAAATTCCTTGCCATGATGGAACATAGATTCTGGTAGGGAGAAGACAATAGAAAAAATAACTAAGGTAGGAGTTGTAAGACATGAGGTCAAAAAGGAGACAGGGACCCACTCACGTGGGTCAGAGTGATGCTGGGCTGATGACCAGAGGAGGGATGTGATCTGACTGTGCATAACAGGACTGCCCTGGTTGCTGTGTTGAGAACCTATGGAGCAGGAAGTAAGCAGGGAGGCCATATATGAGGCTCCTACAATAATTCAGATGAGCTGTGATAGTGGCTTGGACCAGGGTCATAGCAATGGGGTGGTGAGAAGTGGCCAGTGAGAAGTAGCACCAAGAGGATTTGCTGATAATGAGATGTGAGGTGGGAGAGGATCCAAGAACTGATTAGTCCAAGAGATATGATGCCTGAGCAAAGGAAAGACGCTGTTGCCATTTACAGAGAAGGGGAAAACAGGTTGGAGGGAGAATGTCAGGAGCTCAAAACTGGACATGATAAGTTTGAGATTTCTAGTAGACAGCTCAGAGGAGGTTCTCTGTGGCCTGCTGGATACAGAAGGCTGGAGTTCAGAAGTGAGACACCAACTGAAGTTATACATTTGGAAGTCACTGAACCGTATCAGTCAGGATTCCAACAGAAAATAATAGCATGTGCAAATTAGGAATATTTAAGGACAGTTTACTTACAGAGAGACTATTTTTAGAGGTGGGCATTTAGGGAAACCCAAGGAATCTTGGAAAACTCTAGGTGTTGCAAGCACCAAAAGAACAGGGGAAACAGGGGGGCATAGGAACTGGGGAAGAGTTGGGTGGAAAAGGGGGTCTCGAAAGGAGACATCTTTAGATAAGAGTTCTTACCCAGAAGGAGCCAAGGGAATAAATACCCCAGCCTCACGCTTCTCTCCCCTTAATATCCTGCCACTGTGCACCAATGTTTATAACCAACCAGAAGCCAGAAGGGACAGAGGCTGGTTGATAAGTAAATACAAGCCAACGTCCTAAGGCTAAGAACAGGGAGAAAGATGGAGAACAGATCTAGAGGGAAAGAGAAGATACCTGGAGCAGGCAGATAACATGCTATTTGAAGCAATGAGATTGAATGAGATGACTAGGGAATGTATGCAGACAGAATAGAGGAGAGGTCTAAGGACTGATCTCTGGAACATTCCAATTCTTAGAAGCTGGAATGATAAGGAAGAATCAGCAAAGGGTACTGAGAAGGAGTGACCAGAAAAAATCTCCAGGAGAGTATGGGGTCTTACAAGTCAAGTGAAGAAGCCGATTTTAAGGAGAGTGTGTCACATGCTGTTATTAGGTCCAGTAAAATGGGGCCTGAGAACTGACCACTGGACATAGCAAAGCAGAGGCCACCGGTGGCCTTGACAAGAGCAATCGTAGTGGGAGACGGACCTCACTGAAGTGGGTCTAAGTGAAAATCAAAGAATTGAGAATAGATAACATTTTCAAGGAATTTTGCTATAAATTATAAAATCATATATAAAGGGGTTGAGGGAAATGGGTGGCTGCTGGAAGGGAAAGATCAAGACAGGTTTTTGTTCTTGTTTTTAGGATGAGAGAAAATAATTGCATATCTGTATACTAACAGGAAGGATCACAGTGTAAAGGGAAAACAATGGATGATGCAGGAGAGAGTCAAATTGCTATAGCAATATACTGGAATGGATAAGAAGGGATGGGGCCTGGTGCATAAAGAGAGGGCTTGGGTTTAGTTCAAAGCTTGGGGAGTTCATCTACAGGAGCAGGAAAATTGTAAGCGTGTGGGTGCAGATGCTAATGGGTATGCAGATGTGGTGGGTGGCTCATGTAAGTTCTCATTTGATTGCTTCATTTTTCTTCAGTGCATAGAAAGCAGGGTCATCAGCTGATAGAGAGAATCTGGGAGAAGTTGGCATTTTGCAAAGAGAAAAATATATCAAGTAGTCAACTTAGTAATTATCAAAATTTTCTCTTTCAAAAATAATTTTGAAAAATAATGTCTCCTCAAAATATCTGCAAATGAAAAAAAAAAATCTGCAAATGATACAACCAACAAGGGCTTAATTTCCAAAATATACAAACAGCTCATACAACTCAATGACAAAAAAAAAAAAAAAAAAAAAAACCAACTGAAAAGCAGGCAGAAGACCTAAACAGACATTTCTCCAAAAAAGGTATACAGATGGCCAACAGGCCCATGAAGGATGCTCAACATCACTAATTATTAGAGGAATGCAAATCAAAACTACAATAAGGTACCACCTCACACTAGTCAGAATGGCCATCATTAAAAAACCTACAAATAACAGACGCTGGAGAGGGTGTGGAGAAAAGGGAACCCTCTTGCACTGTTGGTGGGAATGTAAATTGATACAGCCACTATGGAGAACAGTATGGAGGTTCTTCAAAAAACTACAAATAGAACTACCATACGACCCAGCAATCCCACTACTGGGCATAGACGTTGAGAAAACCATAAACCAAAAAGAGTCATGTACCACAATGTTCACTGCAGCTCTATTTCCAATAACCAGGACATGGAAGCAACCTAAGTGTCCATTGACAGATGAATGGATAAAGAAGATGTGGCAGATGAATGGATAAAGAAGATGTGGCACATATATACAATGGAATATTACCCAGCCATAAAACATAACAGTGTAGGTCTTGCCTCCTATACTGTTGGTGGTAATATAAGTTGGTGCAGCCACTATGGAAAGCAGTATGGAGGTTCCTCAAAAAACTAAAAGTAGACCTGCCATATGATCTGTCAATCCCACTCTTGGGCCTGTATCCGGACAAAACTATAATTCAAAAAGATACATGCACCCCTATGTTTATAGCAGCACTATTCACAATAGCCAAGACGTGGAAGCAACCTAAATGTCCATCAACAGATGAATGGATAAAGACTATGTAGTACATATATGCAAGTGTACCATGATTATGGTTAGGCAGGCCAGCATGTTAAAGCAATGAAAAGTGCAATGGAGTTGAGGATATACATATAATTCTTAGTGATTATAGTTCTCGGCCATGGAATATAATCTGGATAAGGTCTTCAAACAAGATTTATAATTTTTTTCATACTGGCTTGGGAAGCCCTTTGTTAAGTTCATTTCTAGGTTCTTTATAAAAGAAAATCTTTTAAAATATGTTTGCCAATTATTTGTTGCTAGAGTAGACAAAAAAAATTAGTTTTAATATATTGATCATACTATCAAGCCAGCCTGAAAAGCCCCAATACCTTGTATATAGGTTGCTTTGGGCTCTCTTGCAGCTGGTCATATCCTCCATAAATATTATCAGTCATGTTTCCTGCTTTTCAATCCTTATGCTTTTCTCTCTTTTTCATGTCATACTGTGTTGGCTAGTAACTCCAATGTAATGTTGAATACAGAAGTGGTGATAATGACTAGTATTAACTTATGACTGATTTTAAATGGAATGCTTTTAACATTTTATCATTAATTAAGATATTTACTCCAGGTTTTTGGTAGGTATTTTTTGTGGATTTTATTTATGTATTTTTTTAATACTAAATGACTCCTCCTTTCCTTGGATAATTTCAACTTGGTCATGATGTAATATTTTTTTTATGTCACTAGAGTCTTTGAATACTCACAATCTGAGGAGATAAGGTTTATTATGTTCATTTACAGACAAGAAACTGAGATTTAGAGAAAAACATAATATGCATAAGGTTTATACCCAGATGTCAGAATAGGAATTCAAACTCAGGTCTGTTTGATTCTAAACTGATGCTCTTTCTACCAGTTATCTTCCTTGAGGGCAGAGACTAGGTCTTTTTACTATGTCTCAAATGCTCAGGGCAGTGTTGTGCTCAAAGTACTTACTCAAGAAATATGTTGAATGAATACTGAATGGATGTTTCAGGACCCTACAGACTCTTTAAAGTTTCCTTAGCTGGAAAAAAATTAAATAACACTTTTCTCGTCTTAGGTATTGGTCACAAAATGATGTTAAATGTAAACGGAAGAAAAGATCTATAGAAGTGGACCTAAAAGATAATCTTAGTAGTTTTTTATTATAGTTCTTTAAATTCTTCATTGGAAGAATTTTAATCCATTGGGATGATTTTAGAAGGGCTAACAGGAGACAGAAAATAGTGAAATCAAGAGAAAGTCTCTTAAAATGTACACAGTCTCCCTTGGCCAATGATTTTACTATTGTGTTAATACTCAGGACCAAAGAAATCAAAACCATTGATGGTCAAGTCTTCTTTAAAACTTCTCCATTTCTTAAGTCCAAAAAGCTTGGGCAGATATGTTTTAAAGAGATTGGGAATAACTCTCTACAGTTAGAAAAAGAAGAGCATGCAAAGGCATATCTGAGCATGGTGTCAGGCAGAAAAATCAGGTCACAAAGGCTCTGGGAGGGAAATCCCCCTACATCCTGCAAGACCCTGGGATGGGCCTCTGGGGCATAAACAAGGGCAGGAGACTCTCTACATAAAACATCTGCCAAAATAGGATGAAGGAGTCAACAGTTGTAGCCAAAATAATATTTCACTGCTTGCCGAAAAACAGGCAGGAAAAACTACACCGTCACCTCTTCTGGGAAAAGCAAAAATAAAGTTGCATTTCAACCTTAATTTTCCACCCTGTGGGCAAAAATAAAAGGAAAATTACTTCTCGGCAATACTGCACATATTATAGAATAATGTGCCATCTTAGGCAGTTGAGCAGAGCAACCAATGTTCCTCTCTCTAGAAAAGAATAATGCAGTGAGTTCCTTTAAAGTAAACCTTAAAAAGAAATGCTATCTCCAGAAGGAGATACAATGAAACACACCATCAAGTGCCATCTAAGAATGTCACACATCTCTATTGAAGAGACAGTGTGACGCTTGGGAATAAACTGAAAGTATAGCATTTGGGAGGCTGATCTGATACACACACCACCCCATCACTGCCTCATGGCCCTCTCAACTTGAAGTTACTTCATGTATGTTTTCTTCCTTCCTCCCTCCCTCCCTCCCTTCCTTCCTTCCTTCCTTCCTTCCTCCCTTCCTCCCTCCTTCCCTCCCTTCCTTCCCTCACTCTGTCCTTTTTATGTTTTAAATGTTGATTCACTGGACAATCCAACAAATTTTTTCTGTGATGCCAGTCACTAAGATGGTCCCAAACACTACCAGCTTTCAAGACTGGCTTCAAATTGCACCGATGTGGCCCCCTCTGTGTCTCTGTGTCAGCAGAATTCTAAGATGGTCACCAAGATTTCTGCCCCCAGTGTATGTGCCCTATATAATCCCTTCCCTTTGACTGTAAGAGGAACCTGTCAATATAATGGTATACCACTCCCATAATCATGCTATGCTATATGGCAGAGGGATTTACAGATGTAATTAAGATCCCTAATTAGTTGACTTTGAGTTAATCAAAAAAGATTATCCTAGGTGGGCCTGGCCCACCTAACCAGAACAGCCTTTAAAAGTCATCAGAGGGATTCTAAGTGAAAGAGATTTCTCCTGCTGGCCTTAAAGAAGATAACAACCACTGTGTGGCAAGGACCTGAGGGTGACATCTAAGAACTGACAGTGGTCCCTGTCCAATAGCCAGCAAGAATCTGGGGACTTCACTCCCACAAGTCCAAGGAACTTAATTCTGCCAACAACCAGTGAGACTGGAAGAGGAACCTAAGCCTCAGATGGGATTGAGCCCCGCTGACACCTTGAGTACAGCCTGATGAGACCCTGAGCAGAACATCCAGCCAATCCACACCCAGATTTCTGATCCTTGGAAATGATGAGATAATGAATACATTATCTAAGCCACTAACTTTGTACAGCAACAGAAAACTAATAAATCTATCCTTGGCCTTAAAGTTTGATGACAATATCCCTAATCTGAGGTTTTGAGTGAGAATTTACTAAGTAATGTGGGAGAAGAAGTTAATGAGCTCCTTTATCAGCTGGAAAAAATTATCTCTAGTGTTTTAGCTGAGGGCATGTTATAGTCATTCCTGCTATTCACCAAATGTTTCCAGCTCTCTCTCTCTCTCCAGACCCACGACAGCCATGTACTAACTATCCCCTTGGTGCAATCCTTGTTAGATGGACCATGTACATCATGTTTGACATGTGTATCACTTCCGGGCCAGGGCACTGGAGCAATGCAGAACTCCCCGGAGCTCCCTTTGCCTAGTCACAGCAGTGCTCCTGATAGCGTGGGTTCTAGAGTGAGGTTACGTGGGCAGAGCCTATCTTGCTGGCCTGTGATTTCCCCTGTAGAGTGAAAAATAAATCTTATTTGCAGATACGACAACTTTACAGTTGTTTGTTACTGCATCATAACTTAGTCCACGCTCTCACGTGGGGAATTAATGAACTACACAGCCGAAAGGAACAGCCAGAGACACAGACGTGAGAAGATAGGAGAACACTCAATCTCTTACATGGTGTCACATGCCTGAATTATTTCCAGTTCTTATTGCAAACAAACAAACAAAAACAAAGAACAAATAAAAAATGCCTTAAGTAAGTGCATGCAGAAGAGAAAAAACATGAGAACATCAACCATCACTCATCTATACTGCAAAGCACGAGGATCACAGAATCCACTGAAGTCTGAGATGGCAGAACCAGCAAAGTGGCTGGCTCTTTATTTTGTGGGGGTAAGCTCTTCTTGGACAACTCTTCTTAGGACAAATGCCATCAACAGTCTTTGGGGTTTCCATGTTCCCTTAATTTCAAGAGCTGAGGACAGAGTCTTCATATCCTGCTCATCAAGATTGTCTAAAGATAATTTAGAAGACGTGTATCTACCCAGCAGAAACAAACAATGCAAACAAAAGGTCTGATTTTTAAAAAGTGCTATGATAGGAGAAAAAATAGATGAGCAGTACAACCCTGTTTTTAAAAGGGAGAGAAATAGCATCATGTTAATAGGGGGATGTTAATGTTAAACGATCAGTTTGATCAGTTATAAGGTCTTTTTGAAAATCATTCAGATGGTTTCTGTGGCAAACACTAAACTTAGATCTTAGATAGAGGTTCTGGTGAAATGTTCTTTGGGAAATTAACAGAAATTCCATGCTGGCAGATTTGGATTTTGAAGATAAAAATACCACTGTCTCTGTGAATAGTGGGGTAGTTAAAGCAGACAAGTATAAATTAAGCTAACCCTATGTATGTTTTCAAAGTGCTATTCTGTTCAGACCACATCAATAATGTATAGACAAGGAAATGGACTGAGGAATGAAAGAGATTTCTTGACCCCAGCAACCAGTGACTTGACCAATTATTATAGAAGTAACTAGACTATACTTCTCAATGTTAAATTTGATCAAAAAGATGCATCACCAAGAACTAGAGCTGGACACCATTACTTGTGGAACATTCTTCTATTTGAATATATTAGCTATGTCTACACAGTAAGAGGAAATGGAATACTGAGGCAATGATTGGGTCATTTAGGCTATACGTTTATATTTACAATGAAAACATAAAGTAATTGTGACAAGACAGGTAGTTAAATGGAATCACCTAAGGTAATTGCTTCAGTTCCTTCACTCCACATTTTTTTATAGATGTGTGGTCATAGCTTTTGAGAGAGGTAAGGATATTGTGGGTGCCTGAATGTTGGACTTATGTGCCAAAGGACACACGCCTACCAATAGTCCAAAAGCTATTCTCGGTGCAAAATACTTGCCTGCTAGTTATATGCTCCTCTCACTCCAATGCTAGGTGATGTTACCAGCATATGGCTTCCACAGGCAAGCTGGTGGCTATATTTTTTAGGTTCTATCTGTATTTCCCTGGACCTGTGCAATGAAGTCATCTGGATGTTGAGAAAAAAAACCAGCATGCTCTCGAAAGGAATGTCATTCGGCTTTCACAACACAGAGAGGTTCATTTAGTATACATTTAAATGTAAATAAATGCATCAGATTAATGATCTTGGCACTAAAGAGATACTAAAATAGGCCATTGATGACCTTTCATGCTCCACCTTGTAAAAGGATGGCACAAGAGGTAGCTTGGGTCTTTCGATAGAATCACTTCCTTTCTAGAACCATTTATCCCCCTTGGTTTCTCAGCTTTTCCTCTAAATAGCAATGCTGATGCTTTATTAATCAATAAGACATGATACAGAGTATGGTTATCATAAAATAATCATACCCTGGAGCATTTTGAGGCATGAGCCACTTGCCTCTAATCAGATTGGGTTGAGATTACCTCTGGATAACCACACTCTTGGGAACTGTCTCATTTCTATTATGAGTACATTTTATAATAGGGAAAAATGTACATTCCTGTAGGGGGAAAATGAAGTTGGCAGCTTATACCTAGCAATCATTTCAGTTGAGCCGAGAAACATTCCTCTTTTTGAAAGAAGTCAAACTATGCTTCTTCTATTCAAGCAATGTCAGAGAAGAGGCAGCTCACATGCCGTGTGGGTAACGTGATACAATGGAGACTGTATTTTACTTTGGCATTGCAAGCTCCAAATTATATGCAAACATTCAAAAAGGGCATTTGAAACTTGGCATGCATGTTTATAAAGGGCACATTCTGAATCTGGAGTGGGCTTAGGTGTCTAGGTTACAATAACAGATGATCTCCAATGTAAAAATGGAACAAAGCCTTTTTTTAACTTCCTCCAGAGAAAGATGTTCAACTTTCTGCTTCAATTATAATCCCAGGCACACTGAAGCTTCCGTTAAGAGCAATTTCTATTTCTCCTTATCCTGACCAGCCAAAAATTTTAATCAAATTACATATATTGGAAAGTTAAAGACAGAAAAGCCCAGTGAGCCATGAAATACACTTTACAACAGTGTGCACAGCACTCACCCCATTGGTTTAGAATGATGGAAAAATCCATTTAAAATGTTACATGAACACACTGCCGAGACGATTACAAATTCTTAGAGCTGTAGGCTTTAATCCTATTTTTCTATGCATAGTATCTTTTTAACACCTTTACTGGAGTTTAATTGCTTTACAATGGTGTGTTAGTTTCTGCTTTATAACAAAGTGAATCAGTTATACATATACATATGTTCCCATATCTCTTCCCTCTTGCGTCTCTCTCCCTCCCTCCCACCCCTCTAGGTGGTCACAAAGCACCAAGCTGATCTCCCTGTGCTATGCGACTGCTTCCCACTAGCTATTTTACGTTTGGTAGTATATATATGTCCATATGCACAGTCTTTTTATCCAGGAATTTTTAACATGGGTTAAATGATAAAGAATAAAAAAAGATGGTGAAAACACTTATGTGAATTGTTCTATGATAGAAATAAATATTTTTAACTAATAATTAAATTGAGATACAAGAAAGTTGGACAAGTTTTTGTCATTTTAATGGAATCAGATGATACTCTTTGTGTTTGTCTTTGTTAGCTATATGAGTCTCAAAATAAAAACAAAATTATTTCAGGTTGATCTTCTGAATGAAAGGAGAGAAGGTGGACACAATCCCGGGACACCATAAAGAGAAACAGTCTCATTTATGGATTTGTGATATTAGAATTAAATTTAGCTTCTACATGGCATTTGCTACATGGCATTTAGCTTCTACTGCATTTGATTAATGATACCCGTTTTCAATGCTGGTTATTTCAAGAGCCTCAGAATATCTATCTTGGGTTTGAACAATTGCTTAACGCTTCCTACTGTATCGTTTCCTTGGAATTGTACTTGATTTCTGCAAAACAGCTAGGGTAACTGGGCTTCTGGCTTAAAAGAAATAAGGGCTGGCCAAAAAGAAACCACGTAAGGATTTTTACTCATCATTAAAGGTTCAACTCACAGAACTAGATGAAAGAGTCAATTTTTAATTATTCAGAGAGCAGAAAGGTTCCCTACCTCAGATTTCCCCAAGTTGGTAGATTACTCATGTTTTCTACTAAAAGTCTCATTTTTTTCTTGCCCAGAAGAGGCCAAAAACAGCCTAAATGCAGCCTGTAGTGCTACCTCACACATCCCAGAATGAAAGACAATTGAGGGCCTTGTAGGCAGAGCTAGACTGAAATAGACCTGGGGAAGCTCCTCCTCTTCTGGAAGCAGTGACTCCTGGCCCAGCCCTGCCTCCGACTGATGTGGGAGTTCTCAGAGGCCTGCACCGAGCACCCTCTTCTATCACTTAAACATCTCCTGCCCCATTAACCTCCTACCACCTCGACTCTGACGTTAGCTACACCTGCACGACAACAGTTTTCTCTAAGGTCACTGCATAGTCAAAGGAGTGGCTTTATCAGTCTTCTCCTTGAGTGCTGCCCCATTCACCTCTACTAATCAACAGGCTCTTGAAATTCCTTCCTGCTTATGTGACCGTTCACTACAAGCTCCTCTCCTACATCTTGCTCATCTTTCTCTGCTTTGCTAGGTCCCTTTCCTTTCCTAAATAGTAAATATTTTCCCAAAACCAAGAGTGTCTTTGTCCCTTTGCTTTTTCTCTCTGGGTAATAAACCTTCTCTCATAGTATCAACGGTGTCAAATCCACAAGGCCCACTTTGACTTTTCATCCATCACTTGTTTTTTGTCTCCCACGAACACTCAAAGCTAAAAAGACCGAGCTTCAGAATTTCCAAGTGGCTCCCTGTGATTCCCCCCACTTGGTATCCACATCTTTGTGTAACTCTCCTCTTCAGCGTGGGTAGAGTCTGTTACTTGCTTCTAGCCAACGGAATATGGCAAAGGTGAAAAGACTGAGCAGATGCAATTCTGATCCCTAATCAGTTGACTTTGAATTCATCAGAAGGGAAATTGTCCTACGTGGGCCTGACCTAAAAGAGGGTGCAGACTTTCCTTGAAAGAAGAAACTCGAAGCAAGAGAGACACTCCCCTTAAGACCTTGAATTGCTTAGTGAGAGGATAGCCTCTTGGAGCTGAGGGGCTCAGTCCTATAATTGCAAGGAACCGAGTTCTACCGAGAGTCTGCATGAGCTTGGAAGAGGCCCAAGCTCCAGATGAAAACATCAGCCCTGGCTGATACCTTGACTGCAGTCTGTAGGACCCTGAGCAGAGGACCCAGTTAAGCTCTGCCCAGACTCCTGACACACAGAATTGTGTATTGTTTTAATCCACTAGGTTGTGGTCATTTGTTTTATAGCAATAGAAAACTAATATCTTACCTTCCCAACTTTATTATTGTCCTTTCAGGCTCTAAAGTTACCTGTGACTCTTTTCCTTCATCAAATACAAAGACTTGTCATTTATTCTTAACCAGTGTCTAATGAATTAAACTACATTCCTCTATTTTATTGAATTATTCTAATGTGTCTAATGAATTAAACTAATGAATGAATTAGTTTAATTCATTTAAACTAAACATTTAAACATTTAAACTAAACATTTAAACTAAACATTAAACATTTAAAATGAATTAAACTACATTCCTCTATTTTATTGAATTATTCAGCAAATACATGGCAGACACTGTGTCCAGCTCCGGTTATGCAATACTGCATAAGATAGGCATGGTTCCTACCCTTATGCAAATAAAGTTTAGTGGATAAAATGAACACTGCACATACAGTTGCAAGGTGCTTTGAGAGAGTCCTGCAGGGACTCCAACCTAATCTGGGTGGCGGAGGAGGCAGGAAAGACCTTACTACCTCACTGTCTCCAGCCCGAGTTCTGTTCCAGCCTTCTACTGAGTCTCCCTGCTTCTCATTCCTCCAGGCAGTACACT
This sequence comes from Stenella coeruleoalba, assembly GCF_951394435.1. Classification (NCBI taxonomy): domain Eukaryota; kingdom Metazoa; phylum Chordata; class Mammalia; order Artiodactyla; family Delphinidae; genus Stenella; species Stenella coeruleoalba. The sequence continues at coordinate 47,900,645 of NC_137148.1, read as the reverse complement.
CAGTTACTAGGTTTCCCTTCCTCAAAGATACTTTAAACCTGTTGGCCTCTGTTTAAGGACTTCCAATGGGTCCCTATGAACTCATAGATATAACAAGCAAAATATTAATAAGGTTGTAGCAAACATCAATTGTCCCTTATCTAACAAAGGCCCAAAAAAGTGTAAAGACTTGGCTGAAGCCACAGAAGTAGTAGAAGTAGGACTGAATTCCCTGTCAGCTAACTCTAAATCAAGTTCTCTTTTTTCACTTTTGCTACTTCTCTGATATTGTTAAAAAAAAATTATCTAGGGCTTCCCTGGTGGCACAGTGGTTGGGAGTCCGCCTGCCGATGTAGGGGACACGAGTTCGTGCCCCGGTCCGGGAGGATCCCACGTGCCGCGGAGCGGCTGGGCCCGTGAGCCATGGCCGCTGAGCCTGCGCATCCGGAGCCTGTGCTGTGCAGCGGGAGAGGCCACAATGGTGAGAGGCCCGCGTACCGCAAAAAAAAAAAAAAAAAAAAAAATCTAATCATGAGTATGGAGCTAACAAATGTTATAGATAAATCAGGTATAGTCCCTAGAGGAAAAACACATTGCCTATTTTTGGTCTGCATGCTTGAAGCTAATCGAAGATCAATATTTGGTTAATATGGCTGGTCTCATATGCCTGTGACTATAAAATGAGTGTCACATTTACATTTATACCTCGTTTACAGTAAATCCGAGACCACCCGCCTGCCAAAGAGAAATATAGCAGCAGTGTTGATGGCCCTGGTGCTCCAACCAGCTACCTTTCACTGGAATGCACCCACTACTATGATTTTAACAAGGCACAGCTTCCCTTTTCTCCAAAGAATTGTCCTCAGAAGCCTCTTCCTTTGGAAGGTCGTTCCAACCCTCTACATTTGGGCCAAACTTCAGCCAATGACTGCCTGATACATACTCAGCAAAAGATCAGTTGTGGGATGCAAAGCTCTACCCTCCAGAGCTTTTGTGTGAGGTCTGATTGAAGCGAACCTCCAGCGGAGACCTTATTCTTGGGTTGCTGGCATGCCCACCCTATCATGCTTCCTTCATGCCCTTCTCCTGAGAACAGTCCTCAAATCAATCACTTGAATAAGAATTCCCACCTCAGGCTCTGCTTTCAGGGAACTTATTCCCAAACAATAAACTTTACTCAAAGTGTCCCTCATTTGTTTCCATGAGCCATCAAAGGAGCCTCATCTGTGTCTACTAGCCATTATGTCATGGCAGCCTCATGGGGCATCCACCACCTTTCCCTCTCCCATTCAAATGTCCTCACCACTGCCCAGGAATCTGCTTGGATGAACCCCACTGTGGTCTCTGCTCAAGGCTCGCATTCTGAGAACAACAATGTCCATAACAAGGATGCTGCTTTTGGATATCCCTTAAACTGCCAGTCCTCAGGATGCCACAGCTGACGTGACTTCCATGCTAGTACGGCTTCCACCTTTACTTTCTGGATACTGGATACTTCCTGGATGTGGCCCCTCAACAGCTCTGCTTGTGCCCACAGTTTCAGGAGGTCTAGTTTCTGACCTTTATTTCTCTAATCCTGAGGAATCAAACCCATTTCTAGGGGTAGGGGGAAAAGCTGATACCATCCCTTTAAAATCCTCTTGCAGCATATGACCCCAAGCAAACACATCCCTTCTGTTCCAGCTAAAAAAACAAAGCCCTATGATGTGCATGAACGTGTGGGGAGAGAGTGTTGTCTACACTAGCAGCATCTGGCATCCAGTTCAAAAATTTTCTTAAATTTGGTTTTTATTTTAAGCCTGTGTATCAAGGAAACCTCCTTCCTGAAACTATTTTGGATAGAGAACTTCCGTAAAGTAGAACAGATACAACCTGTTTCTAAGAAATTCTTCTTTCATAAAAGTTATTAAAATGTGCTTAAATACACACAGAAGAAACATTCAGAGTATAATTCTTCTAGTTTTTACAAAGTTTGGTTTTAAATAAGGAAATTCTAGAATGAAATTCAAAGTGTTTTCCATTTCTCTTTCATAGAGATTTAACATTTATGATGGTATTTCCTAATATTTTATTACAAACATTTTCAAGCATACAGCAAAGTTGAACTTTACCATAAACATCTCTCTATGCATCATCTAGATTCCACCAGTAACGTTTTCTGTACTTGCTTCATCATGTATCAGTACATCTATCCATTCCTCTATTCACTCATCCATCAATCTATGGTGGCATTATAATTGTTATTATTTTTAAAATTATTTTTTGAAAGATATTTTATACTTGGATTTAAGCAAGAAAGTCTAAGTGAAAATAAATTCTACCGGATATCATCTCTTCAACAATAAAAATATTATAAGAAGATGTACTTGACAGAGTGGTCTGGCAAAGGAATCCTAAATTATCTTAACAAATACTAGTTCTGGATGAATATTGTTTTAAAGCCATGGTTAAATCAGTTATAAAATAAATCTCATGGAAATTTGAGAAGAATGCCAGGTAAAGTTTTAAGTAACACTTCTCTAAAACCCTGGTCTGTTCAATTGTCAGTGTGGGAAACTATTTTTATTTAATCAGTAGTAAATGTGCCAATTCATTAACACTTGTGTTTGAAGTCAGAAACTGAATTTCAGGGGAATAGGAACCAAGATGGCAGAGTAGAAGGACATGCTATCACTCCCTCTTGCAAGAACACCAGAATCACAACTAACTGCTAGACAATAATCGACAGGAAGACACTGGAACTCACCAAAAAAGATATCCCACATCCAAAGACAAAGGAGAAGCCACAATGAGACGGTAGGAGGGGCGCAACCACAGTAAAATCAAATCCCGTAACTGCTGGGTGGGTGACTCACAGACTGGAGAACACTTATACTACAGAAGTCTACCCACTGGAGTGAAGGTTCTGGGGCCCACGTCAGGCTTCCCAACCTGGGGGTCTGGCAACAGGACGAGGAATTCCTAGAGAATCAGACTTTGAAGGCTAGTGGGATTTGATTGCAGAACTTTGACAGGACAGGGGGAAACAGAGACTCAACTTTTAGAGGGCACACACAAAGTAGTGTGTGCATCGGGACCCAGGGGAAGGAGCAGTGACCCCACAGGAGACTGAACCAGACCTACCTGCTAGTGTTGGAGGGTCGCCTGCAGAGGCGGGGGGTGGCTGTGGCTCACCGTGGGGACAAGGAAACTGGGAGCAGAAGTTCTGGGAAGTACTCCTTGGCGTGAGCCCTCTCAGAGTCCACCATTATCCCCACCAAAGAGCCCAGGTAGGCTCCAGAGTTGGGTTGCCTCAGGCCAAACAACCAACAGGGAGGGAACTCAGCCCCACCCATCAGCAGTCAAGCAGATTAAAGTTTTACTGAGCTTTCCCCACCAGAGCAACAGTCAGCTCTAACCACCACCAGTCCCTCCCATCAGGAAACTTGCACAAGACTCTTAGATAGCCTCATCCATCAGAGAAAAGACAGCAGAAGCAAGAATAACTACAATCCTGCAGCCTGTGGAACGAAAACCACATTCACAGAAATATAGACAAGATGAAAATGCAAAGGGCTATGTACCAGATAAAGCAACCAGATAAAGCCCCAGGAAAACAACTTAATGAAGTGGAGATAGGCAGCCTGCCAGAAAAAGAATTCAGAATAATGATAGTGAAGATGATCCAGGACCTCGGAAAAAGAATGGAGGCAAAGATCGAGAAGATGCAAGAAATGTTTCACAAAGACTGAGAAGAATTAAAGAACAAACAAACAGAGATGAACAATACAATAACTGAAATGAAAACTACACTAGAAGGAATCAATAGCAGAATAACTGAGGCAGAAGAACGGATAAGTGACCTGGAAGACAGAATGGTGGAATTCACTGCTGCGGAACAGAATAAAGAAAAAAGAATGAAAAGAAATGAAGACAGCCTAAGAGACCTCTGGGACAACATTAAATGCAACAACATTCGCATTATAGGGGTCCCAGAAGGAGAAGACAGAGAGAAAGGGCCAGAGAAAATATTTGAAGAGATTATAGTTGAAAACTTCCCTAACATGGGAAAGGAAATAGCCACCCAAGTCCAGGAAGCACAGAGAGTCCCATACAGGAAAACCCAAGGAGAAACACGCTGAGACACACAGTAAACAAATTGGTAAAGATTAAAGACAAAGAAAAATTATTGAAAGCAGCAAGGGAAAAACCACAAATAACATACGAGGGAACTGCCATAAGGTTAACAGCTGATTTCTCAGCAGAAACTCTACAAGCCAGAAGGCAGTGGCATGATATAACTAAAGTGATGAAAGAGAAGAACCTACAACCAAGATTACTCTACCCAGCAAGGATCTCACTCAGATTCCATGGAGAAATCAAAAGCTTTGCAGACAAGCAAAAGCTAAGAGAATTCAGCACCACCAAACCAGCTCTACAACAAATGCTAAAGGAACTTCTCTAAGTGGGAAACACAAGAGAAGAAAAGAACCTACAAAAACAAACCCAAAACAATTAAGAAAATGGTCATAGGAACATACATATCAACAATTACCTTAAACATGAATGGATTAAATGCTCCAACCAAAAGACACAGGCTTGCTGAATGGATACAAAAATAAGACCCTTCTATATGCTGTCTACAAGATACCCACTTCAGACCTAGGGACACATACAGACTGAAAGTGAGGGGATGGAAAAAGATATTCCATGCAAATGGAAATCAAAAGAAAGCTGAAGTAGCAATACTCATATCAGATAAAACAGACTTTAAAATAAAGAATGTTACAAGAGACAAGGAAGGACACTATATAATGATCAAGGGATCAATCCAAGAAGAAGATATAACAATTATAAATATATATGCACCCAACATAGGAGCGCCTCAATACATAAGGCAACTGCTAACAGCTCTAAAAGAGGAAATCGACAGTAACACAATAATAGTGAGGGACTTTAACACCTCACTTACACCAATGGACAGATCATCCAAAATGAAAATAAATAAGGAAACAGAAGCTTTAAATGACACAACAGACCAGATAGATTTAATTGATATTTATAGGACATTCCATCCAAAATCAGCAGATTACACTTTCTTCTCAAGTGCACACAGAACATTCTCCAGGACAGATCACATCTTGGTTCACAAATCAACCCCCAGTAAATTTAAGAAAATTGAAATCATATCAAGCATCTTTTCTGACCACAATGCTATGAGATTAGGAATGAAACAGGGAAAAAATCGTAAAAAACACAAACACATGGAGGCTAAACAATATGTTACTAAATAACCAAGAGATCACTGAAGAAATCAAAGAGGAAATCAAAAAATACCTAGAGACAAATGACAATGAAAACACGCCGATCCAAAACCTATGGGATGCATCAAAAGCAGTTCTAAGAGGGAAGTTTATAGTTATACAAGCCTACCTCAAGAAACAAGAAAAATCTCAAATAAACAATCTAACCTTACACCTAAAGGAACTAGAGAAAGAAAAACAAACAAAACCCAAAGTTAGCAGAAGGAAAGAAATCATAAAGAGCAGAGCAGAAATAAATAGAAACAAAACAACAGCAAAGATCAACAAAACTAAAAGCTGGTTCTTTGAGAAGATAAACAAAATTGATAAACCATTAGCCAGACTCATCAAGAAAAAGAGGGAGAGAACTCAAATCAATAAAATTAGAAATGAAAAAGGAGAAGTTACAACAGACACCGCAGAAATACAAAGCATCCTAAGAGACTACTACAAGCAACTATATGCCAAAAAAATGGACAACCTGGAAGAAATGGACAAATTCTTAGAAAGGTATAACCTTCCAAGACTGAACCAGGAAGAAAGAGAAAATATGAACAGACCAATCACAAGTAATGAAATTGAAAGTGTGATTAAAAATCTTCCAACAAACAAAAGTCCAGGACCAGATGGCTTCACAGGGGAATTCTATCAAACATTTAGAGAAGAGCGAACACCCATCCTTCTCAAACTCTTCCAAAAAACTGCAGAGGAAGGAACACTCCCAAACTCATTCTATGAGGCCACCATCACCCTGATACCAAAACCAGACAAAGATAGTACAAAAAAAGAAAATTACAGACCAATATCACTGATGAATATAGATGCAAAAATCTTCAACAAAATACTAGCAAACAGAATCCAACAACACATTAAAAGGATCATACACCATGATCAAGTGGGATTTATCCCAGGGATGCAAGGATTCTTCAATATACGTAAATCAATCAATGTGATAAACCATATTAACAAATTGAAGAATAAAAATCATATGATCATCTCAATAGATGCAGAAAAAGCTTTTGACAAAATTCAACACCCATTTATGATACAAATTCTCCAGAAAGTGGGCATAGAAGGAACCTACCTCAACATAATAAAGGCCACATACGACAAACTCACAGCAAACATCATTCTCAATGGTGAAAAACTGAAAGCATTTCCTCTAGGATCAGGAACAAGACAAGGATGTCCACTCTCACCACTATTATTCAACATAGTTTTCGAAGTCCTAGCCATGGCAATCAGAGAAGAAAAAGAAATAAAAGGAATACAAATTGGAAATGAAGAAGTAAAGCTGTCACTGTTTGCAGATGACATGATACTATACATAGAGAATTCTAAAGGTGCCACCAGAAAACTACTAGAGCTCATCAATGAATTTGGTAAAGTTGCAGGATACAAAATTAATGCACAGAAATCTCTTGCATTCCTATACACTAATGATGAAAAATATGAAAGAGAAATTAAGGAAACACTCCCATTTACCATTGCAACAAAAATAATAAAATACCTAGGAATAAAGCTACCTAGGGAGACAAAAGACCTGTATGCAGAAAACTATAAGACACTGATGAAAGAAATTAAAGATGATACCAACAGATGGAGAGATATACCACGTTCTTGGATTGGAAGAATCAATATTGTGAAAATGACTATACTACTCAAAGCTATCTACAGATTCAATACAATCCCTATCAAATTACCAATGGCATTTTTTACAGAACTAGAACAAAAAATCTTAAAATTTGTATGGAGACACAAAACACCCTGAACAGCCAAAGCAGTCTTGAAGGAAAAAAACGGAGCTGGAGGGCTTCCCTCGTGGTGCAGTGGTTGAGAGTCCGCCTGCTGATGCAGGGGACACAGGTTCGTGCCCTGGTCCAGGGAGATCCCACATGCCGCGGAGCGGCTGAGCCCGTGAGCCATGGCCGCTGAGCCTGCGTGTCCAGAGCCTGTGGTCCGCAACGGGAGAGGCCACAACAGTGAGAGGCCCGCATACCGCAAAAAAAAAAAAAAACGAGCCTGAGGAATCAGACTCCCTGACTTCAGACTATACTACAAAGCTACAGTAACGAAGACAATATGGTACTGGGACAGAAACAGAAACATAGATCAATGGAACAAGATAGAAAGCTGAGAGATAAACCTATGCCCCTATGGTCAACTAATCTATGACAAAGGAGGCAAGGATATACAATGGAGAAAAGACAGTCTCTTCAATAAGTGGTGCTGGGAAAACTGGACAGCTACATTGTAAAAGAATGAAATTAGAACACTCCCTAACACCATACACAAAAATAAACTCAAAATGGATTAGAGACCTAAATGTAAGACCGGACACTATAAAACTCTTAGAGGAAAACATAGGAAGAACACTCTTTGATAAAAACCACAGCAAGATCTTTTTTGATCCACCTCCTAGAGCAATGGAAATAAAAACAAAATTAAACAAATTGGACTTAATGAAACTTAAAAGCTTTTGCACAGCAAAGGAAACCATAAACAAGACGAAAAGACAACCCTCAGAATGGGTGAAAATATTTGCAAATGAATCAATGGACAAAGGATTAATCTCCAGAATATATAAACAGCTCATGCAGCTCAATATTAAAAAAAAAACCCCAATCCAAAAATGGGCAGAAGACCTAAAGAGACATTTCTCCAAAGAAGACATACAGATGGCCAAGAAGTACATGAAAAGCTCTTCAACATCAAGAAATGCAAATCAAAATTTGCATTTAGAGAATTAATTATTAGAGAAATGCAAATCAAAACTACAATGAGGTATTACCTCACACCAGTTAGAATGGGCATCATCAGAAAATCTACAAACAGCAAATGTTGGAGACGGTGTGGAGAAAAGGGAACCCTCTTGCACTGCTGGTGGGAATGTAAATTGATACAGCCACTATGGAGAGCAGTATAGAGGTTCCTTAAAAAACTAAAAATAGAATTACCATATGATCCAGCAATCCCACTACTGGGCATATACCCAGAGAAAACCATAATTCAAAAAGACACATGCACCCCAATGTTCACTGCAGCACTATTTACAATAGCCAGGTCATGGAAGCAACCTAAATGCCCATCGACAGAGGAATGGATAAAGAAGATGTGGTACATATATACAATGGAATATTACTCAGCCATAAAAAGGAACGAAATTGGCTCATTTGTAGAGATGTAGGTGGATCTAGAGACTGTCACACAGAGTGAAGTAAGTCACAAAGAGAAAAACAAATATCGTATATTAATGCATATATGTGGAACTTAGAAAAATGGTACAGATGAACTGGTTTGCAGGGCAGAAGTTGAGACACAGATGTAGAGAACAAATGTATGGACACCAAGGGGGGAAAGTAGTGGGGGTTGGGGGTGAGGGTGTGATAAATTGGGCGATTGGGATTGACATGTATACACTGATGTGTATAAAACTGACGAGTAATAAGGACCTACTGTATAAAAAAATAAATAAAATAAAGTTTAAAATAAAAAAAAACTGAATTTCATTTACAATATTAGTGCACTAAATGGAACCATATATTTTAACACAGTGATTTACAAAGATTCAATCACTTCTCTAACATTTACATTTATGTGATCTAATCACCGAAAAGTGTTAACTTAGGAGCAATATATTCCATTCTGTGATGTCATTTTTGACAGGGCTCCAAGAAAAGAGATACAGAAGTTTGGTTTAGCACAAAGCAGACATGCATTTTGTTTCACTCTTGCAAAAGTAAAATTTAATCATGTTGGTACACCCAAAATAATTTTATCATTTTATTTTAATTAATAAAATTTTTTTGGCCACGCCTCATGACATGTGGGATCTTAGTTCCCTGACCAGGGGTTGAACCCATGCCTCCTGCAGAGGAAGCACAGATTCCCAACCACTGGACCACCAGGGAATTCCCCAAAATAGATTTATCATTTTAAATAGAATAACCAGACAGTTGACTCAAAGAGAGAATTGGCTTGTTTATTTATTGGCTAAAATTACTAGTTCCTTGAGAATTCCATAAGAAGATAAAGTGGTGGTGAGAACCAAATCCCTACATAAAAACAGAGCAAGTAGACAGCAAAACTCAAAATCCACGGACTGTATTTACAACCAAACTTGGTGGCAAGGTATCTCTATGAACCTGAAGATATAAGTGGGATTCAAATCACCAACAACCACAAGATCTGCCTAGTATCAGGATCTATACATATAAGGAGAAGCACAGAAAATCTACAGGGTATCTGCCAGATATGAGAACAGAAGATCTCAAAATTGCCTATTGGAATTCACTAAAAGCATAGGAGGCCAATTAGAAGAAAGCAGCTGAAACTGGCAGGACTTTACCCACTCCCATAGTGTGTGAATGCAAGGTGCACAACAGCACGTGAAGGGGTTGTTAGAGTCTATGAACTTTTGAAAATGATCAGCCAGGGTTGCCTTCCAGGTCAGGACTCCACACTGTAGCAAAATGCTTGCTAGAAGAATCTAACTTGAGAAGAATGTGGACAGTAGAGACCATGCAAAGAGATGGTCCAGATAAAAGCAGGAGAGAGAAACAAAACCAGGAAATTTAAGAATACAAGCTGTCATATTATAATACTTTATGAAAACAAGAAGGAGTTCTTTGAAATTAGGAAATCTACCTGAAGCTTCCTTCTAAAAGTTAAGGAAAACTCACATAAAAATAAGCAACATAAATGTACCAAGGTCAAATAGCATACTAAGTTATTATTTTTAAAAGCAAAATAAGGAGCAGAATAATACACTTATAGTCAATGAGAGCACACCAGAAAGACATGCCCATAAAACAGATAAACCTTAACTATTTCAAAATGATCTAAGAAGCATTAAGAAGTTAAGACATAAAAGAATAACATAAATCAAAATTAGGAAAATGAGGTGACAGAATTTAAAATGAAGAAAAAATTTATTTTAGGAATGAAGGCTAAACTAGAAGGAGCATGAGAATGAGTAAATAGAAAATAAAATGCCTTAAGAGAAATAGAAAGTGAAAGCAGATTTTTTTAAAGTAAAAATAAAGAGAAAAAGTATATGAGAAAAAGTGACAAATACTGAAAACAAAGATGCACTATGCGGATAATAGAAGTTCTTGATGAAAAGCAGAACAAAATAACAGAACAAATACGAAAAATTGGAACTTAAGAAAAAATTTCCTAAAACAAACAAATATTTGAAACTACAATTTTAAACTCAATGGACTAAAAAGAAAAAATTGGTGGGGGGTGGGCATCTAGCTCAAAAGGAAAAAAAATTACATTCAATCAGACACTCTGATAGCCATGCTATATATGTCAAGAGAAAATTGAGTAACATATTTAAGACACTCAAGAAAAGAAAATATGAGCCAAAGATATAAATTGAGCAATATACATCTTCAGATACAAAGGGCACAAACTGTTATCAATATGTGAGAACTCAAGGGATGTTGTTCCCATAAGTGCTTCTTCAGGAAACACAAAAGAATAAGCTTCAGACAACAAAAATGACTCAGCTACATAAGGACTGATGGTGAGCACTAAATATATAATTACTTGTAGAACTACATAAAGATTAAGAATTATATAATAGTTATATGCTCTGACAATGTGGATATAGTACAAGCACAAAATGGGGTTGGGTGGGTGGTAAGAATGGGAATACTCTATGCCAAAAAATAATTTAACTGCGGGCTTCCCTGGTGGTGCAGTGGTTGAGAGTCCACCTGCCAATGCAGGGGACATGGGTTCGTGCCCCGGTCCAGGAAGATCCCACATGCTGCGGAGCGGCTGGGTCCGTGAGCCATGGCTGCTGAGCCTGCAGTCTGGAGCCTGTGCTCCGCAACGGGAGAGGCCACAACAGTGAGAGGCCCGCGTACCGAAAAAAAAAAAATTTAACCGCTTTCAACAATCATAATTGTTGGTGGTATTATTAGTAATATTAGTATTATTATATTAATATTAGTAATGAGTATAACTAATATTAGTATTATTAGCACTATTATTCTGAGACTGTTGTGTGTACAGTTGGGTTAAAACAAATGAATTATTATGGGATATTCTAATTCTATCATCTCTTGAATCCTTGAGAACCAAGATTCCTGGTGTGGAAAAAGAGAGATACAGATATGGAAGAGGTGGGTAATCAGAACCCTTTACCAAGTCTGGGGCGAGTAATGTTTAAGATGAATCTGAAACATCTTGTCATACCAGAGAGTAAGGAAGCAAACAAAGATCACTAGGGTCATGTCAAAAGGACTCAGGAAGTGACTTAAGGAGACTCCCACTGCCAAAAATGGAACATTTTAAGATTCGACAAAGATAAGAATTGCAGTGGATTTAAACCTATCAAATCTATTCAATTCATCTGCTTATAATGATATCTTAAAAACTTATCTCGTCCAGAGGATAGCAGGGAAGCAGTTCATTACCTTGAAGTCTGGTAAATCAAGGAAAATCAAGCATTTACTTTGCCTTTCCTACACAAACTGTACCACTGAATAACCAAATAGTAGATGAAAAGAAGCATCTTTTAAAAAAATTATTCTAGCTAGTAAGTGAAAATGAAACAACTGAAGAAGAATATCACCATTTTCCAGCTCCAGGAATTAATACATCTAGACAATGGTGACATTACAAAAGAGAGACAAGACAACCACCTGAAATCTCACTACAGGCATCTAGCCTGAGTTTGATCTAGTGTCTGGACTCAATTTGCAGGAAATACAGAAGAAGAGGAACATGATGAACAAAATCTAGACTGCTGGAAACACTGAAGGTCAAAATTGCCCAGGTCACTCAACAGATAAACTGCGAGGAAATAAAAAGATGTATCAAAAAATCAGGCAAGACTAAACTATAGAGTCTAAGGATGCACACTTGGGTGATAATGTCCTAAAGAAACATAAGGAAGAGGGAGCTACAGTCAGGAGAGTGGTTACTTTCAGAGGGACATATAAGGGCATGACAGGGTTAGAGAAGCACATGGTAGGGCTTTTGGTCTATTTCTTGACCTGGGTAATGATTACAGGGTATTAGCCTTATAATAATTTCCTAAATGATGAGATGAGAGGAGACAAGCAGACAGTTAGACACACAAGTCTGGAGTTCTAGGGAGAAGTCAAGGCTGTATTTGGGAATCAAATAGATGGTACTTATATCTATGGGGTTGAATAAGGTCATCTATGAAAGTGGTTGGATTTTTAAAAGACCAGCAGCTCCAGGACAGAGCCATGGGAATGTCAACATTTGGATGTGAAGCAGAGAAATCAGAAAAAAAGGTGGATAAGTTACTTGGTAAGTGTGGTGTCGGGAAGCTTGTGACTCCTTTAAATCTTCTCAATCCCAAAGTTTACTCCAGTCACTGCTGTAATGACAAGTCCCACAAAGGCTTCAATAGCTTCACACAGGTGCAATCAGACAATGCCTGCCTCAGGTGGAAATCAGGTACCTCCCCCTTCCTGTCCTGGGGAGCTTCTCTGACCCACGTAGTGGGATGCTCAGGAACCTACTTGGCACTTCTGCGTGAGCTGGGACTGGGACAGTAACACTTGTGGGGTCACACTCCTGAATTGTGGTGGATGAGATCCGATGGATACATGCTTCGCCTTTTATCCCCCAGGCGGATACTTCTGAGGTACATTTTATAAGGCTCTTCAGGGTCTTATAAATGAGGGTCTTATGAATCAAGCACACATGGTTGCAGCAGTCACCTATAGGCATGGCCCACTCTATAACACAATCTTGTGTTGGTTTTCTCTCCTTTTCTATGATCTCTCACTTTAGCTCTCTGGAATCTTTCCCCAAATAAACCATCTACATACCAGTCTTTGTCTCAGGTTCTGCTCTTGGGAGAATCAGTATTTCAAGGAGAGAGGACTCAATTGTGTTGAATGCTGCCGAGAGGTTAAGGATCCACAGAATGCGGCTAGATGGAATTCCTAGGTACCCTGACAAGAGCAGTTTCAGTGGAGTGATGGGGCAGAAGCTTGATCGGGGGGGCCAGAGAGAACAGATGTGGAAACAGACACAGTAAATTACAGGTGCTCTTTCATGGGTCCTATTCATGGGTCCTTTCATAGGTCCTCAGCGGCATTCAATACAATTGACTATTCTCTCCTTTTTGAAATATATCACATTTGCCAGTGACTGGGAAGAAGAGAAATGGACCAGTAGCTAGAGATGTATGTAGGGTTGAGGAAAGGCTTTTTAAAGCCAGGAGCCAGTAGACCATGGGGATGATGAGACTGTCAATCAGAGAGGGAAATACTCAGGCAAAAGAGAGAGAAGGGAATATTGAGAATGAGAGCAGGTATGATCTTAAGCCCAGGTGTTGGCATTGGCCTTTCATTCAAAGAAGTGAAGAGAAGGCAGAGTACAGACAGGTATGGAGATGGGTTGGTTTGATGGTTTAGATGTTGGGGACATAAAGGAATTCATGTCTGATTGCTTCTATTTTCCAATGAACTATACTGTCAGGTCAAAAGCTGAGGGAGAGCAGCAGAGGGTGTAGCAAGTTTGAGAAAGGAACAGGAGGGAAATAATTTTGGAAACAAAGAACACAAACATATTAGGAAAGTGACTGCCGAGCTGAACTGAGTGTCCATTTATTTATTTCACTGGAGAGATTGCTAACTCACTTCTATCCCATTTTGGGGGCAGTGGGTTTTCTAAGGCCCAGGGTTACACCTGGGTATTGTTAATTTCTAAAAAAAAAAAATCTTGTTACCAATATGATGGAGTTGGAATGAAGATTACAAGGAAGAAGAGCAAGATAGAGATCTAGCCTCTCAAATCAAACGCAAGGTGGTTGTGGAGGCCAGCTGAAGAATGACTGCTCAAAGGAGCATGGTCCGAGGGGGGATATTTAATTCGGGTCATACAATTGGCTCAATGTTGTCAAGGTCCATCAAAAAAAAGTTTATTTTCCATCAGAAGTGTGAACATTTAGGAATATATGTTTTCCTTCCAACAATTCATTAAACAGAACGATACTGTTTTTCCCTTTTCTCCCTTAGAAAAATTAGAGTTGTATGAATTTATTACAGAGGTGGAGGTGAGACTTATGAAATAACTATAGGCTTTCCAAACCATGAGTCTAAATAGGGAAGTTAATAAGTACCATGCTGAGCAGTGACATCACTGTTTCCCTAGTTACCCAATGTGGAGGCAGAAATGAATAAGCTAGATATAAATGCAGTATCTAATAGGGTGGGAGTGTTAGAACATTTTATGGCCATGAGGTTGGTAAGCCTTGTAACTCAAAATGTGGTCACTGAAAACATGTAACCAAAAAATGTCATGGGACCTGTCAACTCACTGCTTATGGCATTGGTAAAATATATTCTATATTCATGTACGTGTGTGGAAGCTAAATGTAGCTAGTTCACTGGCTATACCTAAAATCCTGAATTAGGACTTTGTGGATATGTCAACACAAAAACATACACATATTTTGTATTTTACACAGAGCCAGTAGATAACAAGTATGTAGTAAATATAACATGATTTTAAAATAGGTATGTGCTTATTTATATAATACACATGGTTCATTCCTTTTAGTTAAATGATACCTGCCTCTGTAGACACTCTGAAAAGCTGAAACAATCCTATTCTTATCTTGATATTAAACTCATCTTTACTTCTCCTGTGTGCTTATTTTAACAATCAAAGTCTTTTTTTTTTTTTTTAATGTGATTGTCTTTGACAATCATCTGAATTACTTATTGGAGCAACTCCAATAGGTAAGCTAAAATGACTATTCCCATTTTAGAGCTGGAAAAACTAAAGTATAGATGGGTTAAATTTCTGTACAAACTCAGCTTTTACTGTTGTTATAAATAGTTTTGTTTCAGATTGGATGTAAGATCAGTGACCAAAGAAGACGGCTTCTGAATGTTACCTCATCCTTACATTCTAGGATCTCAGAGTTGTATTTGAGTACCAAGCTTGATATACAGAAACTAGAAGATAATACACACTGTCTATGGCTAACAGTGCCAAAAATTCAGCCTAGTAACTACTAAACATGCTTGAACAAAAGTTTATTTTCCATCAGAAATGTGGAACAGAATTTTTTTTGAAAATTTGCAGAAATCCTCATTTTTCATAGTGTTTAACAATGTCTCATCATTTGGACAATAATTTTTCGACTCTCTAGTTTAACAAATGATAAGCTTTCAATTATTTTTACAGAGGTTTTCCTTTCCTTTCAACAATTATCTTATCTCTATTTTTAGCTCATGATTCCCAAATAAAAGTGTAATCTCTTTCCAGAATTTTAGGGCTGTGCTCTATAGCCATCAATCTGACAAAAATCCTTGCAGATAAACAGCACATACTTTAAAAAGCTTTTTCTTTTCTTTCTTCCTTTCTTTTTTAAAAATTTGCCATGTGGAAAATGGCAAAGAACTTGGTTGAAAAACAATTGGTTGAAATAATAGATCAAGTGATAGAATAAATTTTAGGCAAAGTATCTTCAGATACACATTTCCATTATTTTCTGCTATATGTTTCTCTTATTTTTAGTTAGCTCCTATAACCCCTTATTTTTAATTTTTACCAATGTTATAGATTTTATAAACAGTTTAAAGAGTGAAGCAACTTTAGAAACCTTATCATAAACTTCATTTCTCACTCCCAACCCCACCATACCTCCAGGCAACCATTTTGAACTCCTGTAGCAGATTCTCTTGTTTACTTTCTTAATTCTAAATAAAGTGATTATTTTGTGACTTTTCCACTTTAGGCATTATCTGTTGATTTCCCAATATAGAAGATGAGGATTTAGTTATCTTTTACTTCTTGCTCCTCCACACAAATACACATATTTAATCCCCAAATTTGACCCTATCATGATTTCAGTTAGATCACTATTCAGTACTTACACTATTAAATGCTATCCTCATCTGTGCTACATAATATACTATGGTTATATTTCCTTTCCTACATAATTTTTTTTCTTTTTTAAAAATTGAACCTGAGGTACACAGATTTGGATTAATTATAACTCATGACACATACTTATCATTGGTCTATGCATAGCCCTCATTTATTTAGTTATTTAATTAGCTATTTTTAATAATGTAACTAGATCTCTTGAACTGACACCTAAAATGAAAGTTAGAGCTTTGAAAATAATCTACATCTATTTATCACTGCATCAACAAGAAAAAAATACTTAGGAATAAACCTACCTAAAGAGGCAAAAGACCTGTATTCTGAAAACTATAAGATGCTGATGAAAGAAACTGAAGACGACACAATCAGATGGAAAGATATATCATATTCCTGGATTGGAAGAATCAATATTGTCAAAATGATCATACTACCTAAGGCAATCTACAGATTCAGTGCAATCCCTATTAAATTACCAATGACATTTTTCACAGAATTAGAACAAAGAATTTTAAAATTTGCATGAAAACACAAAAGACACTGAATAGCCGAAACAATTTTCAGAGAGAAGAATGGAGCTGGAGTAATCATGGTCCCTGACTTCAGACTATATAACAAAGCTACAGTAATCAAAACAGTAGGGTGCTGGCCAAAAAACAGACACAGATCAATGGAACAGGATAGAAAGCCCAGAAATTAACCCTTGCACCTATGGTCAATTAATCTATGACAAAAGAGGCAAGAATATACAATGGAGAAAAGACAGTCTTTTCAATAAGTGGTGCTGGGAAAACTGGACAGCTACATGTGAAAGAATGAAATTAGAACTTTCTGTAACACCTTATGCACAAATAAACTCAAAATGGATTAAAGACCTAAATGTAAGACTGGATACTATAAAACTCCTAGAGGAAAACATAGGCAGAACACTCTTTGGCATAAATTGCAGCAATATTTTTTGGATCTGGCAGCTAGAGTAATGGAAACAAAAGCAAAAATAAACAAATGGGATGTAATTAAATGTAAAAGCTTTTGCACAGTAAAGGAAACCATAAACAAAACAAACAAAAAGACAACCTACAGAATGGCAGAGAATATTTGCAAGTGATGCCAACAAGGGATTAATCTCCAAAACATACAAACAGCTCATACAACTCAATATCAAAAAAACAAACCAAAAAACAAACAACCCAATCAAAGAATGGGCAGAAGACCTAAATAGTCATTTCTCCAAAGAAGACATATAGATGGCCAACAGGCACATGAAAAGATGCTCAACATCACTAATTATTACAGAAATGCAAATCAAAACTACAATGAGGTATCAGATATCATAATGGCATCATAAAAAAGTCTATAAATAGGGCTTCCCTGGTGGCGCAGTGGTTGAGAGTCCGCCTGCCGATGCAGGGGACACGGTTCGTGCCCCGGTCTGGGAGGATCCCACATGCCGCAGAGCGGCTAGGCCCGTGAGCCATGGCCGCTGAGCCTGCATGTCCGGAGCCTGTGCTCCTCAACGGGAGAGGCCACAACAGTGAGAGGCCCACGTACTGCAAAAAAAAAAAAAAAAAAAAAGTCTATAAATAATAAACGCTGGAGAGGGTATGGAGAAAAGGGAACACTCCTACACTGCTGGTAGGAATGTAAACTGGTGCGGCCACTATGGAGAACAGTATGAGGTTCCTTAAAAAAACAAAAATAGAGTTACCATATGATCCAGCAATCCCACTGCTGGGCATAAATCTGGAAAATATGAAAACTCTAATTCAAAAAGATGTATGTACCCCAATAGCAGCACTATTTACAATAGCCAAGACATGGAAGCAACCTAAATGCCCGTCAACAGATGAATGGATAAAGAAGATGTGGTACATATATACACAATGTATTATTATTCAGCCATAAAAAAGAATGAAATATTGCTATTTGCAGCAACATGGATAGACCTAGAGATTATCATACTAAGTGAAGTAAGTCAGACAAAGACAAATATTATATGTGGAATCTAAAAAATGATACAAATGCACTTATTTACAAAACAAATAGACTCATTGACATAGAAAGCAAACTTACAGTTACCAAAGGGGAAAGGGGGGAGCGATAAATTAGGAGTTTGGGATTAACATATACACACTACTGTATATAAAACAGATAAACAACAAGGACCTACAGCACAGGGAACGATATTCAATAACTTGTAATAACCTATAATGGAAAAGAATCTGAAAAAGAATATATATATATATACTTTTATATATATATTCTTACATATTGGACTGAATCACTTTGCTGTACCCCTGAAACTAAGACAACATTGTAAATCAACTATACTTCAGTAAAAAAAAAAAACAATAACCTACATCTAACCATCTTCTCCCTACCCACAACGAATCCATCTTTCTGCCTCCCTTTACCCTAAGTTAACCATAGTCTTGAATCTTGTGTTTGTCATTTTCTTACTTTCATTCTTGTAAAAGCTTATTGCATCTATATGTATTTCCACACAAAGGGATACATAGGGCTAGTAGATAAAAAGTATCTTTTGAGGCTTCACTTTAATGGCAAACTTTGTAATTGGGGCCAATCCTTTCAGTAAGAACAAGTTGAAATGCTAGAGAAAATATTTTCAAAAATCTGCTTGAAGTTATCAGAGAGATAACAAAACAGTAAAGAATTGTGAGATCATTATCAGGGAGAAGAAACCCAGAGAGGTGAGGAATTTGAGGCTATATTCCTCTTAGTCGTATGCTGATTTTGGAAGAGGTAACTAAATAGCTGAGCAAAGCTCCTGATAAACACGAGACCAGCAGACAAAACTGGAGTTCAGTGCCCACCAAGGAGGATGGTGTCAAGGATATCCTCCAGGTTTCAGATTGAGATCATAAAAGCTAAATCCTAGGAGTAAAGAGTGACTGGAAATAGACTAGCCTTCAGAGATTGAAGTAGATTTTTCTCAGTCCTCTAAGGAATTAAGGTGATCCAATATTGCCAATGCCCTTAGCAATCTTCTGGAACCAGACTCAAATCTTTGCTGGAGTAAGACAACCTCATTTTAGACCTCAAAGTATCTGTACAATGCCTGGCGTTTAATAAAGGATAACCAAGCATATGAAAACATAATGAAAAAACAAGACAACAGACAATAGAGGATCAAAATAATGAAGTTATCAAAGACAGACTTTAATTACACTTAATATGTTCAAAGAAATAAAAGACAAGATGGAGAATTCTAGTAAAGAACTGGAAACTATAAGAATAGAAAAAAATTCTGAAATGTAAAAACAATAACTTTATTAAGACCCCAATGAATAGATCTAACAACGGATTAATAAACAAAGTTGAAAAGAGAATTAGTGAATTGGAAGATAGATCAGATAAAAACATCCTAAATGAAGTAAGGAAGAAAAAGAATAAAAAGGAATATTTTTTCTATTCTTTCTTGTAACTTGTTCTTTCTGTAAGAAATATAGAGGACACAGAAGGGGAGAAGGAAAATTGGACAGAAGTAATATCTGAAGAGGTAATTTTAACTTTTCTAAAAATGATAAAATATGCCAAGCCACAGATTCAGTCATATTATAAATTACAAACAACACACACACACACACACACACACACACACACACACACACACACACACTTAGATATATCATAGTATGACTACTCAACACTAAGGACAAAGAGAAAGAGAAAAACAATAGATGGTTTTCAAAGGAACATCTGGTTAAACAGGGGCAACTGACGCGGAAAGGCAATGAAACAATATTTTTAAAGTGCAAAAAGAAAATAAATCCCAGCCTAGAATTCTATTCCCAGAAAAAGCAATGCTTTAAAAAGAATGTAAAATAAATAGATTTTCAAAGGAAAAAATGAGAGTATTAAAGGATGTTCATCAAGCAGAAGGAAAATTATTTCAGGGGAAATTCAGAAATGTAGAGAGGAATGAAGAGCAAAAAACAGATAAATATGTGGGTAAACCAGGTCAATACTGATTGCAGAAAACAACAGTCATAATGTTTTGTGGAGCTAAAAACATAGAGATAATTAAAATACATGAAAATGACAGTAAATAAGTAAGGAGAGTGATAAATAGGATTTAAATATGTTTTGAAAGTCTTTGAACTGTCCAGGAAGAGATAAAAGTACTAATTTATATTAGGTTTTATACATCAAGAATACAAGTTATAATCTCTGGGATTATCTCACAACAAGTAAAAGCATATGACTAATAACTGAATAGAAAGCAGGAAGATTAACATTTAAAAAAATTTTATGTAAATACATGAGGCTGGTTATAATATTTGAGATGTACTTTTTCCACTTATTATAGAATCACTCTGATTCACCCATATATTTACTTGTTTTAACTGCTTAAATGATCACAGTTTATTTATCCATTCTCCCACTGATGTGCATCTTTTGGGTTATTTCCAGGTTTTTGGTGAACAGTGCTGTGGTAAAACTTCTTGTACTTTTCTCTTATTATATATATATATTTTTTATTTATTTTTTTCTCCTATTATATGTATTTAAAACTTCCTCTTTCACCCTAAAAGAGTATTGCTGGGTCACAGAGTATGTTTTTCTTCAACTTTGGAAGGTAATTTCAAAATATTTTTATTTTTTAATCTCACCAGCAACACACAGAAGATTTTGTAAATCCACATATTATTCAATATTTGGTATAATGAGTCTTAATTTTTGCCAGTGAAATGGCTATATCATTGTGATCTTGATTTGCATTTTCCTGATCACCAGTAATGTTGAACATCTCTTTGTATTTATTGGCCATATGTAATTTCCTCTTCTGTGAAATACTAATTTATGTCCCCTGCCTATTTTGTGTTGGGTTGTTTGTGGTCTTACTATTGATTTTTACAAGTTTATTTTATATTCTTGATATTATTGGTCATTTATGTATATTGTGAATATCTCCTCAAGAGTCTTATTTTTTTTTTACTTGCTTTTGATGAGTACAAGTTCTTAATTCTTTCTTTTTAAAATAAATGTATTTATTTGTTTATTTTTGGCTGCGTTGGGTCTTTGTTGCTGCACACAGGCTTTCTCTAGTTGCGGCGAGTGGGGGCTACTCTTTGTTGCGGTGTGTGGGCTTCTCATTGCGGTGGCTTCTCTTGTTGCAGAGCACAGGCTCTAGGCATGTGGGCT
This sequence comes from Stenella coeruleoalba, assembly GCF_951394435.1. Taxonomy (NCBI): domain Eukaryota; kingdom Metazoa; phylum Chordata; class Mammalia; order Artiodactyla; family Delphinidae; genus Stenella; species Stenella coeruleoalba. The sequence goes on along the minus strand of NC_137148.1, from coordinate 47,879,322 downwards.
TCAGTAGCTGTGGCTTGAAGGCCCTACAGTGTAGGCTCAGTAGTTGTGGTGCCTGGGCTTAGTTGTTCCGCAGCGTGTGGGATCTTCCTGGAGCAGGGCTCGAACCCATGTCTCCTGCATTGGCAGGCAGATTCTTAACCACTGCACCACCAGGGAAGCCCACAAGTTCTTAATTCTAATAAGCCCTGCACAGCTTTTTAGTTTTCTCTGAAATTAACAGCGGTCTTTTTGTCAATTTACTTATTCTTTTATGGACTTGTTGCTAATATAATCCAAATCCTTCGCAAAGTGTGCAAGTTTCCACTTGAAATATTCAAATTAGTTATTTTATCAATTTCATCATCCTGAAGAAATCTCTTCTGGAACTTTGTGACCTGTTCCATCCTGAACATGTTGCCTTCTAGGCACGCCTGTCACCTGCAGGTCTCCATTTAACCCATTCTGGAGACTCTCCTTTTTGCTTTGTTTCTTGGATCAAGATCTTACTCTTTCTTACTTCACTTCCTTGTTCTGGTGGAGTACATCCTCCTGTACCCTCCTGAGAAAAGATGCAAGAGAGGCAGATTTTCAGAGATCTTCATTCTGCCCTCACACTTTTAGATGGAAATGAAATTGAAATTGGAAATCATTTTCCTTCAGAAGTTTAAAGACATTGTTTCATTGTCTTACAGCTTCTACTGTTATATTTTAGGCATTTGGTACCATTCTGATTCTTGATTCTGGTATGAAACACTTTCCCCAGTCCTCCGGGGACTGTAGGATTTTTCTCCCTAGTGCTCTGAAATGCCATAATATGATATGGTGTGGGTTATTTTAGACCATCATGCTGAGCAAGCATGCCTTTCAGTTCTGAGAAATTCTCTTGAATTACTTTTTATAATTTCCTTCCCTCTATCTTCTCTGTTTCCTCTTTTTGGAACTCCTATTATTTAGGTATTGAATCTCCTAGAGTGGTCTTCTAATTTTTTTTACCTTTTCTCTTCTATTTTCTATGTCTTCGCTTTTCTATTTTACTTTCTGAAATATTTCCTAAACTCTACCTTCTGTATAATCTCCTTTTTCTATACCCCCTTCATATCTGCTATGATAATTTTAATTGCCAAAAGCTTGTTTCTTTGTTCTCTGAATTTTTTTTTAACGTATCACCTTGTTCCTCATTTGTGAATGTAACAACTTCTCTTTTTTTCTGAATATCTTGGTCATAGAGGCTTTCCTTGTCCTTTTGGCATTCCCTGGCTGTTTGCTCAAACCGAAAGTTGTGCACCTGAAAGCTGATTAGAAACTCTTGTGTACGTACCTGTAGCTTGTTGACTGTAGTCTTCATAAGGTGATCTAGCTGGGTCTATTCCTTGGGAGATTCCTAATGCCAAGATCTCAGTTCTACTCCTTGGGGACATCCTGATGTCAGGATCTTAGTTCTTTTCCCTCCCTGAGAGAAGATTTCTATTTTTCTGCCAGTTCCATGTTGGTTGACAGCCAGCAGTCTGGGAGCTGAGAAGGTCAAGGGCAGTTTTTGTGTAAAGTGGGAAAGGAATAAAAGAATAATTGCTTCATTAACACACTGTCAGAGAAGACTTAACCCCATCTTCACCCCTGCCTTCCAGAGATGTTTGGGTCTTGGGGGATTTTGCAATGTAAATTGAGTTTCTGTTCAGTTTTCCTCGCTGCCGGTTTAGGATTGCTTTCTCTAGTCTGCTAAGTCAGTACCTACATACTTTCCAGCCTCCAGAACTTTGAGGCTGTCTTCCTTCCTGTTCTTTTATTATAGGTTTGTGCCTTTAACTAGAAATTCAACTTAAGCTTTTAAAGGATTGTCAGGTCAATTCAACAAGCACATACTGGGCACCTGTCAGGCGCGTGGTTCACATATCCAGGGGCTTGGGCTGTTATTAAATTCTGAACTGGAATGACGGATGCTTCTCAAGTCTTTATTGTTCTCCTTGCAACCACTGGGCTACTTCCTCCAGCTCTGAGCTATTTTGTTTATTCTTTTATCTCTGGGGTACCGTTAACTCTTTCCCTTATCTTCTATCAACTGGAAACATTGTTTTCTCATCTTAAATTTCCTTTTAGATTTAAGTACATAACCTATTTCCAAGTCTACCTAAAAATGTCTCCTTTATCAATCTGGAATAAATAGGGAGGATTTTTAAACTCTGCCTAGTAAGAAAAATTACTTCCAATTTGTGCTCAAGTTGTATGATATCACTTATATATGGAATCTAAGCAATACAACAGACTAGTGAATATAACAAAAAAGAAGCAGACTCCCAGATATAGAGAACAAACTAGTGGTTACCAGTGGGGAGACGGGCAACATAGGGGTGGGGAGTGGGAGGAACAAACTATTGGGTGTAAGATAGGCTCAAGGATGTATTGTACAACACAGGGAATAAGCCAATTTTTGCAATAACTGTAAATGTAAAGTAACCTTTCAAAATTGTATGAAAAATAAAAAATAAATTTAAAAAAATTTAAATGGATCATCCTCCCTACTCCCATCCAAAAATGCCATGACTCTTCCTATGTCATAGACCTGGCAATAGTGATTTAGGGCTGTTATAATTAATCACTATACATCAAAATGGTTATTATTTACTAATGCCCACTATGTACTAGAAATTTTCATATGTTTTGGGCAATATTGGATTGTGGAGGTACAGTGTATGAATTCCAGTTTCACCAGTTATTAGTTATATGATTTTGGATGAATTACTACTTTGTACTTCGTTTCTTCATCTGTAAAATGAGGAAGATAATGGCATCTACCTCAAGTGACAATTTTCTCTTCTGTAAAATGAATATAATTGTATCTCCTCCAAAAGACCATTTTGAAGATTAAATGACAATATATGTCAAGTCCTTAGCAAAGCACCTGGTGCACAGGAGGCAACATGTGCTGTCTATTAACATTACTGTTATATTAGAATTATTTCTATCTTCATCCCATGTAACAGAATAAGAAATATGAGTTCAAAGAAGTTCATTTAATTTATCTATGGATGCAGAGTTAGTCAACAAGTTAGTCAACATCAAGGCTGGAATACAAACTCTAGCAATTCTGACAATACTAACACTTTTCTCAGTGTCATGTGTCTCAATATAGCACGTGTCCATTTTAACATGTAGTTTTTTTTAGTCTTATAATTTATTAATCACCAATTACGTACTAGATAATATGGAGTTTAAATAGAACAATTTCTCAAATCGATGAGAAGAGAAGCTGTCCTTGCAATGGGGCAGTCTGCTATAGGGTATCAAAGCCTGAGTGGGGTAAGGAGGGTTTTTGAGCAGCAGAACAGCCCCAGTGTGGGGTCTTGGGGCTCAGGTGGGGTGAGGAGGGCTTCCAATGTGAGGTAGGGGCTGGGGGAGGAGGTAGTAGCTGCAGCCCTGGGCAGGGTGTCAGCCCAAGTGGAATGAAGAGGGCATTTGTTTGGGGAAGGGAGCAGCAGTAGCAAAGGGAGATTGGTTATACACAGGGGAGTTAAAGAAGTAAATGTATTAAATATAATGGGAGACAGATTTCTCACTGTCAGAAAAGGGAGTTTCATATATGGAAAAGATGAAAACTAAAGTCAACTTTGTGGTGTTGGATTGAGGGTATTGGTATGAACTGCAAATCTGTTATAGAAATAGTAGTTTATAACCTTCCCACAAAGAAAATTCCAAGTACAGATGGCTTCAGGGTAAATTCTCCCAAACATCTAATGATAAAATAATAACAATTCTATTCAAACTCTCCCAAAAAATAGAAAAGGAAGAAATACTTCCCAACTCATTCTATGAGGCTAGCATTACAATGAGATCAAAGATATTACAATAAGAGAAAATTACAAACTGATATCCCTCGTGAATACAGATGCAAAAATTCTAAATAAAATTTTACCAAATCAAATCTAACAATATAGTAAAAGGATAGTACATCATAACCCAGTGGGATTTATCCCAGGAATGCAGGGTTGCCTTAACAATAGAAAATTAATCAATGTAATTCATCATGTTAACAAACTGGAAAAGAAAAACACGGTCATCTCAAGAGATGCAGAAAAGACATTTGACAAAATCCAACTGATATTTGGCTACCATCCTGTCAAGGGAAGCCTCTGTTGAGAATCACAGATTTAGAGGGAGTAACATATAGACAACTATCTGTTCTGTTCTTTTTAAAAATTAATTAATTAATTATATTTTGGCTGCGTGGGGTCTTCGTTGCTGCACGCGGGCTTTCTCTAGGTGCGGTGAGCGGGGGCTACTCTTCATTGCAGTGAGCAGGCTTCTCACTGCGGTGGCTTCTCCTGTTGTGGAGCACAGGCTCTAGGCGCGCGGACTTCAGTAGTTGTGGTGAAGTCCCCGGGAAGCCCTTTTAAAGTGCTTCTACCAGTCAAGTGAAAGTATCTTTTTGACTGATGTCATCTGTGGCTTTTAAATATTTTTTGACAACTTATTGCTTTTATTAATCTGGGGTAAACATTTTAGATTCTTTTATGAACTTAAAAGATATTAAGAGAAACGAACTGGAAAAGTAAATAAGAAAAAATGGCAATTTCCATTGTGGTGGTATAGAGTTGGCACGTGTAGGAAGGTATATGAGCAGAGGAGAGCCGCAATAAAACTGATGCTTACAGAAAGCTATACTGGCCGCAGGTCAGGGTCAAGAACATCTATGCTTCCATGAAGGTGTCCCAGGCCACTCTAACCATGCTGTTTTCTGAACTCCTATAGATATTATACAATATATAAGCAATAATAAACAGGTGGATCAAAATAAAATGCTTTTAGCAGCAAATATAGAATAATTCACCCTGATAAGACAGCAATGGTTAAAATTCACATGAAAGTAAAAAACCTTGGGTACAATTTCTTCCCTGGAGTTAGAACTTTTAATATGTTAATGGGCATCTAGACAGTACAGGAAAAGCCTTATATTTCAAATGACGCTAGTGTTTTAAGGAACAGAGTTCAGGGAACACTAGGTTAGATTATAGTGTAATGTATTTAAGTAAGAGATCATTAAAGTTAGAATTTATGCTAGCAGCCTGTAACTAGAATGGCTGTGGAGTCCCACTTCTGCATATCCTCAAGAACAGAACAGGGCTTCCCTGGTGGCACAGTGGTTAAGAATCTGCCTGCCAATGCAGGGGACACGGGTTTGAGCCCTGGTCCGGGAAGATCCCACATGCTGCGGAGCAACTAAGCCCGGGAGCCACAACTCCTGAGCCTGTGCTCTAGAGCCTGCAAGCCACAACTACTGAAGCCCACGCGCCTAGAGCCCATGCTCCACAACAAGAGAAGCCACTGCGATGAGAAGCCCGTGCACCACAACAAAGAGTAGCCCTGCTTGCCGCGGCACACAGCAACAGAGACCCAATGCAGCCAAAAATAAATAAATTTATTAAAAAAAAAAAAGGGCTTCTCTCCATATACCAAAAGAAAGCCATGCAGTAAAAATGAAATTTCTCCTCATGTTTGCTAACTGCTATGGTCTGAATGTTAGTGTTCCCCCAAAATTCGTATTTTGAAATCCTAACTCCTAAGGTCATGGCATTAGGAGGTGGGGCCTTTGCGAGGTGATTAGGTCATGAGGGTGGAGTCTCATGAATGGAATTAGTACCCTTATAAATGAGATCCACCTTTCCATGTGAAGTTATAGCAAAAAGAAAGCTATGAACCAGGAAGTGGGCTCTCACCCGATATCAACTTGATCTTGGACTTTCCAACCTCCAGAAATGTAAAAAATAAATTTCTGCTGTTTATAAGCCACACGGTTTATGGTATTTTGTTATAGTAGCCTGAACAGACTAAGATACTAACACAGTGTTTCTTTCTGTAAGCATAAAAAATACATTAAAGGGAATTGTGTCCTGTGAGAGATGAATCTATAAAGAAGCTGGGTATCGAGTCATAAACCCACCACAGAAAAACAAAATAAAAAGGGAAACCCAGCTGAGCATTTTCCTTTTGTGTGTTCAGGGGATTTGTGCCTTATTCTTTGTGCAGAGTACTACACATCTTGGAACCAAATAGTTTAAATAAGGTAGTAATATGTATAATTTTCTTAATAGATCTTTATTGGAGTATAATTGCTTCACAAAACTGTGTTAGTTTCTGTTGCACAACAAAGCGAATCAGCCACATGCATGCACACGTCCCCATATCCCCTCCCTCTTGAGCCTCCCTCGCACCCTCCCTATCCCACCCCTCTAGGTCATTGCAAAGCACTGAGCCAATCTCCCTGTGCTATGCAGCTGCTTCCCACCAGCCAACCACTTTACATTCAGTAGTGTATATGTGTTGATGCTACTCTCACTTCACTCCAGCTTTGCCCTCCCACCCCATGCCCTTAAGTCCATTTTCTATGTCTACCTCTTTACTCCTGCCCAGCAACTAGGTTCATCAGTACCATTTTTTTTTAAATTTAGATTCCATATATACATGTTAGCATACGGTATGTGTTTTTCTCTTTCTGACTTACTTCACTCTGTATGACAGTCTCTAGGTCCATCCACCTCACTACAAATAACTCAATTTCGTTTCTCTTTATGGCTGAGTACTATTCCATTGTATATATGTGCCACATCTTCTTTATCTGTTCATCTGTCGATGGATACTTAGGTTGCTTCCATGTCCTGGCTATTGTAAACAGTGCTGCAAGGAACATTGTGGTACATGACTCTTTTTGAATTATGGTTTTCTCAGGGTATATGCCCAGTAGTGGGATTGCTGGGTCATATGGTACTTCTATTTTTAGGTTTTTAAGGAACCTCCATACTGTTCTCCATAGTGGCTGTATCAATTTACATTCCCACCAACAGTGTAAGAGGGTTGCCTTTTCTCCACACCCTCTCCAGTTGTTTGTAGATTTTCTGACGATGCCCATTCTAACTGGTGTGAGGTGATACCTCATTGTAGTTTTGATTTGCATTTCTCTCATAATTAGTGATGTTGAGCATCTTTCCATGTGCCTCTTCACTATCTGTATGTCTTCCTTGGTGAAATGTCTATTCAGGTCTTCTGCCCATTTTTTAACTGGATTGTTTTTTTGATATTGAGCTCCGTGAGCTGTTTGTATATTTTGGAGATTAATCCTTTGTCTGTTGTTTCATTTGCAAATATTTTCTCCCATTCTGTGGGTTGTCTCTTTGTCTTGTTTATGGTTTCCTTTGCTGTGCAAAAGCTTTTAAGTTTAATTAAGTCTCATTTGTTTATTTTTGTTTTTATTTCCATTACTCTAGGAGGTGGGTCAAAAAAGATCTTGCTGTGGTTTATGTCAAAGAGTGTTCTTCCTATGTTTTCCTCTAAGAGTTTTATAGTGTCTGGTCTTACATTTACGTCTTTAATCCATTTGGAGTTTATTTTTGTGTATGGTGTTAGGTGCTGTTATAATTTCATTCTTTTCCATGTAGTTGTCCAGTTTTCCCAGCACCACTTATTGAAGAGGCTGTCTTTTCTCCATTGTATGTTCTTGCCTCCTTTGTCATAAATTAGGTGCCCATATGTTAAGGTAGTAATATATTTAAGAGCACCTTTTGAAAGTTACAATCCCCAAGGTAGATACACCATAATAATCTTTTCATTGAAAAAAAGAATTCAAACACTTTTGTTATAACAAAAGAGCAAAATAAATCGTGGTGTGGGTAGTATGCTGAATTCACAAGAAGCAATGTTCTCTCCCAGCCTGATACTGGATAAGTAATTTTTCAATTAAGTACTTTTATTTGTTTATTTTTTTTCCTTTTTGGCCACGCCACACAGCATGCGGGATCCTAGTTCCCCAACCAGGGATCTGACCCATGCCCCCTGCATTGGAAGTGCAGAGTCTTAACCACTGGACCACCAGGGAAGTCCCTAATTTTTCAGTTAAAGTGCCTTTTTCTCAATACTTGAAATGTTCTTGGATGAGTTGTAAAGTGTTCATATTGACTGCATTAGGCCAAATGGTCATTTCATATAAACAGGAACAAGACTTCAGCTAATCCAGAATAGTGTGACAAACATTTTGATTCTTTGGCTGAAGCTTTAGAACGAAGCCCATAAAAAACAGGAAGATACTGAAATCAGTTTACTGTGATCTAGACTTAGCTTGCAAATTCAGCTAAGGCCTAAAATATATATGTTTTGAAACACAGGTCTATCAGAAGTGATAAACTTAGTGTACTGTCTATTTTGTCTTCCATTTCAAAAAGCAAACAAAAGGATCAAATTATAATTTTAAAAGGCTTCAGAAATACACTTATATTACCTGCACTTAGGACATGTACAAATTTGGTAAGAAAAATTCTGGAGAAAAAAGATTGACTTATCCACACTATTATTGTTTATTTTTCTGGAAAGAGGCTTTCAAAACAGAAAAAGTCTTAAGTTAAACTAATCCACCCTTCTCCCCTTTTATGGGCCTGCCCCTTGGAAATTATAACCATTTGTACAAATAATTTTACTCCACAGTATATTTATTGAGGCAATGCATAATTAGTGGGGCCTTAACATCTTTCTAGCATTGCCATGGTCTGTGAAGAACTTAAGAGAAATGTGAGATATATTCTCTGCCCTCTAAGGACATTTCATTCTATTAATTTTAGAATTCTAGAAATAATACCAGAGATAGTTTAAAAACTAAAACATTTTATTTTCCTGATGAGACATACTTGCAAACATGAATCTTAAGCAAAGGTACAATCCTGGATACTCTATTTTATTATTCACCTGGATGGAAATGGCCATCTTTGTGTCCAGACAGCACCTACTACCTTAGAATAACCAAAAGAATGGTTGTTCTCCTTCATTAGATTACTGGCTCACTACATCTTTGTTTAGAAGAAGATAGTTTCATTGCCCACTGTCACATTTTTATTTGTATTGATTAGGTCTATGTCCAATAGAAATGCATGCCCTGAGCCCCAAGAGATAGCATAAGAATAGTCATGGCAACACTATCTGAAGTAGGGACAAACTATAATCAACCCAGATGTCCAACACAGAAGAAGGGATAAATGAATTGTGGTACACGTTTACAACAGAATACTGCAAAACAATGAAAATCAACAAACTGCTGTTACATTCAACAACATGGATGACAAATGGAAGAAGCAAGACTACAGAATACATCAAGTATGATTTCATTTACATAAAGTTCCCCAACACACAATACTAAACTATATGGATATATCTGGTGCATATGGGTGCACACCAAAGTGGTAAGACTATAAAAAAAGCAAGGAAATGATTACATAAAAAGTGAAACTAGAGCTTAGTCAGAGAAGAGTGTGGGGAGAAGGTTCTGATTGGGAAGAAATTCTAATTCTTCTAATTCTCCTCCTCCCCCTCCTTCTTTTTCACCATAGGTGGCAGTTACAAGGGGTGTTTTCTCTTAGAACAATTCGTAAACTGTACATGTCACATTATCACTTTTTTATGAGTATATTATACTTCACAATAAAACACATCTAAAAACCCCACAGGTTACTATGCTAAATATTAAATACATACATATATACCTACATGTGTGTATATAAAACATACACTAAACTCTACTAGTTTCAAGAGAAAAAAAGAAGAGTGACTCTGTATTAGACTTCTCTTGTCATCCCCCTCGCTCCGGCTTCTGCTGAGCACAAAAGAGAGCAAACACACTTAAAAAATGAAAGCGATAAGGGCTTAAAAGTACACCAAAATATACCATTCCTTGTCATGAATGTTATTTGAGAGTTTGAAAGACTTATGTGGCTTTTTGGCTGATGGTGGAATTGCAGGTATATATTCCTAGTTTCTCCTTTGTCTATTGATATAACTTACTGATATAACTATGCTGAAGCAGCTCTTGAGAAAAATGGGCATCTTCCTGTCCTTACAGCTTAGACACAGAAGAAGCTGTACTTTGATCTTACACGTAATGGCCTGCCCCTAAGTTTCCTGCTTCTACCAGCAATGTTGATTCTAATCTTAGAAAAAGTCTGCTTCTTTGAAGAAAAAAAAAAACACACGCAACAAAAACCCTGAGCTAACCCAGCCGTGTCCACCTATGATATGAGTTATCTGACTTAAGCCTTCATCAACCTATTTTTCTCCATGCTCCTGAATTAACTGGGCACTAGGTAATTGTGTTACCTTTTCATCTGCCCTGGATGAAACCCATAACAATACCTGAATACTGGTGATACGACATCCTCAAAGCCTCTTTCAGCAATGATCCCAATACAAATCTTGGTTAAAAGACTGACAATATCAAACTCTAACATGTCACACAAGAAAGAAACTGGGTTGCCCAACTGCCCACCTCTGTGCTCCAGGATACACTTTCTAAAAGGAGCACAGAAAAATACAGCAACTTTGTTCTCCCCTCTGTGATCATTATTATTGTATAGCTCCTGGGTAGGTCAAAATCAATTTTACATTTAAGAATACCTGAATATGATCTGCGCTCTTATAAGTTAAATTTCACTTTTCAAAATCAATACTCCCACATAATATCCTGGTGGAAACAATGTAGAGGGCAATACAGTTCACTCTTGATCTTCCAAAGGTTTATCCACAGCACAGCTTACTTCAAGCAAACCTTGATCCAAAGTTTGGTAAAATAACCAATTCTACTCAAGTCACATGTGGCCAACACTCTGTCTATTTAATCTAACAACCAGATTCCAGGCCTTAAAGGCAAAATAATTATTTGCCTCTCTTTAGTCTGGCAAAGATAAGCAATCTTTTTAAGCTGGTGCTTTATTTCACCCTGAGTTACGACTTCCTCTTATTGCTGTTTTTTTTAAATGAGACTAGGAATGCATTCTGCAAGGAAGAAAGGAAAAAGAGCTACAGAACAACCTTATAATGAAGTTGAATTACTCTACCTAAGTATGTCTACATTGTAGCTCATTACTTGGCTCAAAATACTATATGTCAAAGGATATTTCCCCAAATAGAACTATATACAATAAGAACATGATTTAAGAGGTACAGACCATAACTGGTAACCCTGTTCCCCAGTATCACTGCTATGAATGGGGTCACACTGAATTAGTCTCCCAAAATATCTCTCACATTCAAATACAAATTCTAAGATATTTCAAAATCAAATCTCATTATGTTGGAAGTAGTTACCATTTGGCTTATATATACCATGGTTTCCTTCACTTATAATGAAATTTAAAAACTGACATACAGGGACTTCCCTGGTGGTCCAGTGGTTAAAGAATCCGTCTTCCAATGCAGGGGACGCAGGTTCGATCCCTGGTCACGGGACTAAGGTCCCATGTGCCATGGGGCAACTAAGCCTGCATGCTCTGGAGCCCACACACCACGACTAGAGAGAAGCCCCTGCACTACAACTAAGACCCGACACAGCCAAATAAATAAATAATCAAAAAAAGATTGACATACAGTATATGACTATTTTTATGGAGCAGAAACAAATGTGTTCTGGGACCATATTTAAACTTCATATATTAAAAAAGCATTTCAACAGAGGAGGGATAAAAATAATCCTCCTTACATTTGTAAGCAACTGGAATTCAAACCCAGGCCTTCTGAGTCCATGGCTGGTGTGCTTTCAACATACCACAGCTGTCCTTAGTTTCCTTAATAATGACTTATCCAAAATCTTTATATGAAAAAAGTGATTTTAGGAAACAACTGCAACATCCCAGGCTTTTGTTTTTAATTAGACAAACAGGCATTCTCATTTGTTTCTATCACCCCTCCCAAACGATTCCTTACAGAATAAAATCTGAGTAAAAAAACATGAATTTTCTACTCAAACGTGTTCCCTAAAGGTTCCGCCTGAAAAATATTATGAGAAATTAGAAGATCACAGCCATATGCCTCCTTTTTCTACTCCTCAGTGGCAGTCAGTGACCACAGAGTGACATAACTGATGCAAGAATAGGATCTAGAGCCTGCACATAATAGTATAGATTATTTTAATTGAACACTAGACCATAAATTAAGTGTAAACGGTTTCTAAATCAAATGTGGTTTAAAATTAATTAAATACTTACAGCAAGAAGCTTACTTGTTAATTCATTAAAGTCAAGATCACACTTATTCAGATAATTTCAACCATCCAGCAGCTTCAACTGCTATTTTATTTCCTTTAATTAATCTCTCTCAAGATACATATAAGCATATAGCAAAACCATCATTTTATCAGGTTATAATATTAGCTTTAAAATTTTATAGCCAGGGACTTCCCTGGTGGTGCAGTGGTTGAGAATCCACCTGTCAATGCAGGGGACACGGGTTTGACCCCTGGTCCGGGAAGATCCCACATGCCTCGGAGCAACTAAGCCCATACGTCACAACTACTGAGTCCATGTGCCACAACTACTAAAGCCCGCGCACCTAGAGCCTGTGCTCCGCAACAAGAGAAGCCACCGCAATGAGAAGCCGGTGCACCGCAATGAAGAGTAGCCCTCGTTCACTGCAACTAGAGAAAGGCCGCATGCAGCAACAAGGATCCAACGCGGCCAAAAAATAAATTGATTAATTAAAAAAAAATTTACAGGCCAGCATGGTTATTTGTACAAATGCTGGAGTTCTGAGTTTTGATAAAGGGTGTCAACCATGTAAATTCACCATCTATGAGTAAACAGCTGTTGTTATATTTAAAATCAAGCTAAAAAAAAAGAATGTGTGTATGCGTGTATATATATGTGTATAGCTGAATCACTTTGCTGTATGGCAGAAATTAACACAATATTGTAAATCAACTATATTTCAATTTAAAAAAAAGGTAAAATCAAGCTTCCTTCAGTTTTTGGACAGCCAGTGATTGCTTAAGTAATGTGCTATGCAGACATAGAAAATAAAATTTTAAATACTTATCTTTGTGTCAAACTGTGTTAAACAAGGCAAACGAACAATTCTCATTCAATGCATAGCCCCCTCTGAGTTAGATATTTTAAAGATTACTAATTCAAAGACGGAATTCTAAAACAATCACCCAAAGCATGAAAAAAAGTCACCCTAGTGGACCAGAGTTTCATAAAACTAACTGCATAAGAAGCTATCAGTGTATGAAAATGGAATAGGAAAATCTGAGACACAAAACTTTGACTATCAGGAAAAATTTCAGCAAATATCAATAATTTAAAAAAACTTGGAATTGATTATTTTATATGCACTTGTGGTCTTTGATTGTTAATTGTTGCCTTTCAGTGACTGAATTACCTCTCATGCAGTGGCCTTGCTTAAGCTCAAAGCTGACAAAGTTGATGGAGAAGCTGCAGAGCAGAGAACCTCCCACCGAGGGCAGAGCAGGTAGTCTAGGAGAAGCTGCAGTTGGGTTTTCTTGAAGTCATGAGGTAACAGAGTTGTCGAGATCAGTGGTCCCCATGCTTGTCTGTTCATCGGAATCACCTGGGGAGTGAAAACACTCTTGATGCCTGGGTCCCACCTCCAGAAAGTGATTTAATTGGTCTGCATGTGGCCTGGGCTTTAGAATTTTAAAGAGATGTAGGTGATTCTAATGTGTGGCCAAATTTGGGAACAACTGGTCTGTATTCTTTTACGTTTTTAATCTTAAATTTTTTTTGACAAATTAGATTCATGTCCATTTTCTCATACTTCCTATATGTCTCATGGCATTTTGGGAAATCCATGGAAGTACTATGTGTTCTGGAACACTCCCACAACTGTACCCTGTACAATACAACTGAATTATTTATTATTGTCAAAAGGAGAATAAAACTAGGAAGAATAAAGGCATGAGTAAGCTGAATTTCATAAGATGTTTCTTCATGACAAGAATTACTACTGTATGTATGGAGTTTTTTTTCAAATCCAAGTCCTAGAAACTTTATTGCTTTCTATCCTAAAACCAGACAGAAGACTTAGAGGACACTGCCTACAATAATCTGTGCTTAAGTAATGATCTGGATTTGTGTGACCTATTCCAACTTTCCACTTTATCAGATGGAGCAGAGGCAGCTGCTGGAATGAGGAATAGGGAACTGGGTCTTACACATGAATAAACCTGTAGAGATACTAAGTTCATTAATGTTCTTGTTGGCAGGAATCAAAATGACTTAGAGGCAGCCAAGTTGAATTACAGGTTTGATTTACTTAGAGATACATGCTATGCGGACATCAGCATTTTTTTAAACCAGCCTCAAGGCAGGCTTGACAACAAGTGTGCAATCTCTTCCTTTCACAGTAAGATTCACTTTTATTTCCCTGTGGCTTCTCTGCCTCCTGTGGGGCATATGTCCAGACTAGAGGGGAAAGAAAATAGTTTTAAAAGTTAAAAATGTCAGTTTATCAATAGTGATTAATGGGGATACTAGATATCTTTGCTCCTTAAAAAAAAAAGCACCCACAACAGGTGAGTAGATTGACGCTGGAAAGCACATTACAGTGTCAGAGATTCATAGTAAGAACATGTAATTTCACTCTGATACATGGGGTTAACATGCTTTAAATAGACTGAAGTACTGAGCTGAAGGTATTGCTCCTTTGAAATTAAAACGACCAGATCATAATGAAGCTATGTGGATGTCAACATCAGAACCTCCCCACCTCATGACACAATGTAATCTTATGTCAGTTCAAAATTCTACTAATAGTTGGGCAAACCAAGGCATTACTCACGTAAGTGGGAAGTGGGGTAAAGGCTCCCAAGGAGAAGCCTGTGGTATGAGTGAACTGTAGACAATGGACAAAAATCAACAGTAAAAAGCAGCCTATATTGTTCAATTTTAAAGGTTTGTTTGGCTTAGTGAAATACAACGCTTTCTAAAAGCCAATACAGCTAATTCTCAAGATCTTCCCAGTCTTACTGAAAGCTGACTGCAAATCACCAAAGCACACAGAGACGAAACAGAAGCTGTGTTCTCGATTATTTCCAAATACACAAAATCATCCACAAAGATGTGTTCTTTTGGCAAGTGACATGGCAATTTGGTGTTCATTTCTAGTGCCAACTGCAACCAGTTGTTTCTTCTGAGTCTTTAAACTTAGGTCTTGAAACTGAGCTCTTCATTTCCCTGTCTTCTGCTTTTGCTTCCCCCATATTTGCTGCCAAAGTTACAGTCTACCACCCACACAATGGCCAAGCCGGAACCTGGGAGTCATCACGGGCTCCTCTTTCTGTATTTCAGTGCCTACCCTCCAAGTCCCATCAATTATGTATTCTGAATATTAAATTTAGCCTCCCCTCCATCCCTTACACCACCACCAGAGGTCACGTCCTCATCCTCACTGGTTTCTGTACCCTAATTTTGTGTTCTGTCAACACTCCTGCCTACCCTTCTGAAGTTTTTTTCTGGAGTTCATGTTACTCAAATATGAACATACCATCTCCCCACATATTCTTTAACAACTTTGTGCCTTTATTCTTGTTTCTCTTTTGCCTGTAATGTTCCCTCCTGCCATGTTCTTGCTGACCAGCTTTTTCTGTCAAGCCCTTTCTGACTTTATCAGACTGAGTTAGGTGTTTCCTTTTCTGTGCTTCTTATACACCTTGTACATAACTCTACTAGAGGGTTTGCCACAGTGTCGTCACTGTTTGTTTACATGTTGGTCTTCTCTCCTGACCTATGCATGAAGGGTGAGCTCCTTATCCTGTTCAATGCTATATTGCCTACGCCTGGCACTCAGAAGGGCTTAAAACGTTGATTTAGACTAAATCAGTGATTCTTCAACTACTCACTGGAATTGCCTGGGGAATTTTTTAAAAGACTGAGGCTTGGATCCTACCCCAGACCAATTCAAATTGAATTTCTGATGGCAAACCTAGGCACCTGAATTTTTTTTAAACTTCCCTATTGATTCTGATGTTGTTAGTCACTGAAAACCACTGTGCTAAATTATTTCTCAGGAAATGCTAGTTAAAACAGCACCAAGAACACATGAAGTTTGAGGATCTCCTGTGAGTTTTTATTTTTTAAAAGGACACTGTATTAATTATCTATGGCTGAGTAAAAAATTACTCCCATATTTAGCAGCTTAGAATAACCGAAACTGATTATCTCACAGCTTCTCTTGGTCAGGAATAGGGGCACAGCAGGGCTCAGGGTTTCTCAGGAGACTGCATTTGTGGTGCCAGCTGGAGCTGCCATCATCTCAAGGCTTGACAGTGAAGGAGAACTTCCGTCCAACTCCACATGTGTGGTTATGGCAGGGTTCGGTTCCTCATTGTCTGGTGGCCAGAAGCCCTCCTCAGTTCCCCTGCCTCTCCATAGGGCAGCTCACAGCTTGGGAATCTGTTTCCATTAAAGTGAGCAAGTGAGAGAGCCAGGAGAGGGTGAGCTACATGGAAGCCAGAACCTTCCTGTAACCTAATCCTAGAAGTGACACCCCATCCTGTTGCTGTATTCTATTCATCAAAAGTATGTTATTTGGTCTACCCCAAACTCAACGGGAGAGAACAACAACAAGGGCATGGATGCCAGGAAGTAGGGATCATTGGGAGCCGTCTCAGAAGCTGCCTACCACAGACATTTAATGATACTTGGCTTAAAAACTAACCTACCTTAAAGGAATCCCAACCAGACTGCCTTAACATTAGGAGCACGCACATCATTGGTTTCCTTGTAAAACTGATCCAACCTGCTTTAAAAGAGATGAACCAGAAGTAAACTGACAGGTATACTTTCTAATAATAAATTTATATTTTTTGTTTTATTATATAACTATAGATATATTAATTGAAGGCCATTTATACAAGACAATATCAAGGGAGGTCAGTTTGCATAACTCCAGGCTTCACATAGCCTTATGAAGTATGTCAATGTGTTTTTCAAAGATAGTGCTTTCTTTTCCCGAACATCTTCCCAGTCATACAAATTCACAGAAAATAGGCCACTTTAAGTATTTAACATAAATTTTGTTTTTAGTGAAGGGCAGGCAACAGTAAATCTAAAGGTAAAATACCAAGCAAAAAAGGCAAGTTAATGCACAGGCTTTACGCTGATCAGAGTAATCAATTTTAATTTTATTTCATATTTTAGAGGGAAAAGCCAATGTATTGGACAATACTGAATACTGATCTTAATAACCAAAATTTAAGCCTTCCTTAAAGATCCCATCAATACGAAAGACTTCAGTTGTCTTCGGACTACTCACCATTTAATGCTAAGATGGCAAGTTGAAATGGCTTAACAATATTTAGTAAAACAATACAATGTAATAAAAGCAAAAGTATCTGTGTCAAGACACAAATGACTTGCATCCTTGAACCTGATGTGAACAGCACATTTACACGAAATCCTAAACTTTAATTTATATTCCAACTACAAAATGCCATCTCCCAAAAATCAACTGGTTTTTGGTGCAGAGAGAAAGTGCTAGCCTTCCAGATTAAGAGTACTCCCTTTGATAGCACCTTTCTCCTTGAATCATTTCCTAAATATTTGTTCAAAAATATTAGTAGCCCATAAAACCTGATGTGATTTTTAAAAGGGTATGATCATAATGCAAGGTTATAAAAGATGTAACTGAGAAATTGTGTTTTAAGTACTTTATACATGGGCAGAAATGATTATGAGCAATCTATGTAGCTTGCTTTTCAAAAGATAAAATAGCACCACTGAGGGGAAATCCACCCTTTCCTTTAGCTGAAGCAGCAATTTTTCATGACTTGATTATATTAAGACATGGAAGATAAAGCCATGATCAGCTACTATTACCCAACATAAACAATTCTGTTTCAACCACTGTGAGTTACAGCAGCCATGAGGATTAATGCTAGTGACCTGGACTGTCGAAGCCCTTTAACCACTCATTCCCTGAGCCATTCAATGCTCATGGCCTAGACATACTTATTTGGGGCTTAAGTTTGAACTGATTAATCTTACTTAAAAGATGGCTTTTTAGCTGCCAAACTGAAAGGCTGGTTGAAAACAGACGGGTCATCTAAAAATTTAGTAAGTTTCCCCCCCCCCCCCACAGTAGTATGAGTTAGCAATTCTAAAACTACCTTTCACGCATTCTAACCTTGAGCAAGTGAGTAAATATACTGAGGATAATGGTAGCCAGGTTTCTTTCTGTTGATGGAGTTACAAATATGAAAAAACAGAAGACTAAAAAGTAGTGATAGACTGGAATTGATGGTACCAGTATAACCTGGTAGTTTTTAATAGGTACAGAGATATAGATATTTGTATGCATATTCGTCTGCTGAGAGGAACTACAAGCAATGACACACGAGAAGCAATGAGCAAACCTAGCACTCAGCTCATGGTTCCTGGATACCATTTTCCATGAAAAGCAAGCAGAGCTCCTTGAAGAAATGATTGATTCCAGGGCTGGGGCAGGGAAAGTAAAAGATGAGCTGAGAACATCTGGTTGTACCAAAAAGTAAGAAAGGGCTTAAATGATGAGGACATGACACATCTGGGGCTCCTGACACACAGAGGACACATCCTGGCACTCCCATTGATCAAATCTAGGACAATGAGAACATCAAAATAAATAATGATGGTAACGGATTTTAATGTTAACCAAGAAGCCATGAATCCATCTGTTATAAATAAATGAGTGAAGGAGAAGGGAAACATTTCCTTTTATCAGAATGTCAACAAATAAATATAGATGGAATGATGGAGTTAGAAAATCTGTCACTCAGTTGGATAGGGACTGGGGGGATGGACAGGTTTGTGTCCCGTGGTCAAGTGTTCAGTCTCTTCAGGGCACAGTGATATACCAAGAGCTGTTTCTCAATGGGCATACAATTATCTGCTGCAGATGGCATGACAGTGCTTCAGAATCCCAAGGGTCTGTGTCATGATTCTTCCACTAGACTTGCCATAAATTCCACACCACATCTTTTCCCATCACTGACACCACTAGGATCTGCTGGATCATATGGTCCAACTGTTAGTCAGGGCTGCTTGCATTGAAGCCTGGAATTGTCACAGAGCCCTTTTCTGTTCTGGGTCCTATTTAAAGGGGGCAGCCTTCCATGTCACTTGGTACCTAAGCCAGAGCTTTTCCTAGTTGTAGAATGTGTTGATTCCAGAAGCAAAAGAGGCCTACAAAGTGCCCTACCTCCTTCTTTGTGGTAAAGGCTGTAAGAGGCAGCAATTTGTCTTTCACTTTGGAGGGGATATCCTGATACTCCTCTGACTGCTGGACCTCTAAAAACTTTACTGAAGTGGCTGGCCCCTGAAGCTTCATAGTGTTTATCTCCCATCCTCTGGAGTGTATGTATCTTACCAAGGTCTTCGGCATACTAGCCACCTCTTGCTCATGTGTCCAGTCAGCATGATGTTGTCAGTAAAATGGACCAAAGTAGTGTTCTGAGGGATATTTAAGTGGTCCATATTTCTTCATATTATGACAGGATGGGAGAGTTAACACAGCCCCAAGGCAAAATTCAGTCTAAATGAATATCGCTGACTGTTCTTCATGAATGTGAACTGTTTCTGATACTCTTTTCCAGTTGGAATGGAAAAAAAAGAAGTATAGCCAAATCAGTGATATACCATGTATCTGAGCCCTTATTAAATCTGTTCTACCAGAGTCCAGCACAGAAAGTCCACTGTGATCAGGGTCTTCACTTGGTTAAATCCATAGTATATAGTCATTCTCCAGGATCCATCCAGTTTCTTTAGGGTCCAGACTGGTAAATCAAAAAACTAGGATTGGGATTAGCACCCCTGTGTCCTTTAGGTCTTAAAGGATCAGTGGCACTAATCCTCACCATTGCCCTAGGATACAATATTTTGCCTGACTTACTATCTTGGAAGGAGCGATGGGAAGTTACAGAGGGCTCCATTTGGCAGTCCCCACTATGCTAACTCCTACCTCCACAGACCTGGAAACCAGTGCAGCAGTTACTCCCACTGCCACAAATATAAATTCCAATTATGCACTTGGGGACTGTGAAATGACCACTGGGTGGGTCCATGGACCCAGTGGGCCCACTGTGAGACTAACTTTAGCAAGAACACCTGGTCTGGTAGGCTCCCATTCTAACAGTAAAGCTGTGATGTTGCTTTACATCTCTGGGTATAAACATCAATGCTGATCCGTGATCAATAGTCTTCAAAATACCCGATTATTCTTTCCCCAGGGTACGGTCACTCAAATAGATAGCCCTAGAGTCCTTTGAGAAGAATTGCCATGCACTTATGTACTTGCCATGGTGTGGTAGGGTTCTTCCTCCTAGGAACCTATATTTCCTAGGAGGAAGAACTAGGTTCATATTTCCTATATGAACCTATATTTCATATATTCAGTTCTGGATCTGAAAATTGTCTTAGGTCTGGGAACTAAGCAAGGGAATCATGACTTTTTATTGCAATTACTGCCCTCAGCCTCCAGCTCCTCTATTCTTGCTTTATATAGTAACAGACGTTAATGAGCACCCTTGTGGACTGCCCATCTATTTTCCCCCTAGGGAGACTATTCTCTATTAGCCGTCTCCACAACTCCTTTGAGTCAAGCTCCTTTGGCTGCAATGACCTTGCCAGTCATTATGGTAATTGTGGCCTTCTAGCTTCTGCCAGTTAAGCAACACCACCTGGCCTCTTTTTCTTCAGGGCTCTATTATTCCCATGGATGCTAATGAGCCAGCTCTGTGGCTGCTTCTCTTACCTCCATCCCTGGCCTGCAAACTTCTTAGTGATGTTGGTGCCTCTCTCACCACTGTTTTCATGATGGCCTTGGGTGAATGGTGTATCCTCTGGGCACATTCATGGAGCATAATCCTCTGATGCGTCTTCTGTTCTGGCATGCCCACTTTGCTCAGCGTCTTTATTCCTTCCTCTATAGTCTGCCAGTACTACTCAGACATTTTTCACTTTGCTGAGAACTGGCTGTATTTTTCTAAAAGCCATCCCATTATTAGCAAGCTTCCCCTGAACACTAGGGTCTGACTTAGTTTGTGTTACTGTTAACAGAAGACCACAGACTGAGTGACTTAAACAACAAACTTTTATTTCTCACAGTTCTGAAGGCCGGGAAGTCCAAGACGGAGGTGCTTGCAGATTTGGTGTCTGGTGAGAGCCCATTTCCTGGTTTGTAAACAGCTGTCTCTTTGCTGTGTCTTCACATGACAGAAGGGACAAGTTAGCTCTCTGGGGCCTCTTAACCTCCAAATCACATTGGGGATTAGGTTTAAACATATGAATTTTGGGGAGACACATTCAGTCTATAGCAGAATTCTTGCTGGGGTGTTAAATCCCCCATACATGAGAAAGTGCGCCCAAGTCAATGATTTCTTATTCATCTAATCCCATATTCTCACCCCTTTGAAAAAACACCTTTAAAATCCAATCCCAGGAGTCCTTTCCTGGTTCCTGCCAGTAACGTCAGTTAAACCATGGAATTTTTTAGGAGAATAGTCTCTTTCCTTCCTTATCAGGCCCAGCATGTCCCAGCTGGGTTATGCTGGGATTTACCAGTGACTGGATTTGTTATTGGTTAATTATTGGCTTGACAGCCGGGAAAGAAAGAGGAGGGCAGTGTTGGCGAGGAGGGCTACTGCCTTGGGGGCAAGGGGCTTCTTCAGCATCTTCCAGCACAGCAAATATTCTAGTTCTCACTAGAGAAAGGTTACTACCACTGCAAGCCCTGAGAGTCCAGGAGTCACAGGGGCATCCATTGGATGACCCCATCTAATGTTTAGGATTCTAGGTTTCCCCACCTTCACGTTAACAGACCCATCCTGGCAAAACATTCAATGCTCAAATGTCTTTGGAGCTCTGTGACATCAACAATTAGCTGGCTCTTCAGCTTGCAGTTCAACCAAGTCTTGTCTTTCAATGGTGACAAGGCCCTCTCTATAAGCTACCACAGAGGCTCTACAGCTCTCACACTTAGCTGTTAACTGTTAACTGCTTGTTAACAGCTCTGTTTCTCATTTTCCTTCAGCAGTGCTCCAATACAACTTAGCAGTAATCAGCCAACTCTTTCTTTGTAGGTATTATTCCTCCCATATTTTTCAAATACCTGCATAATCACACCTACCACAGTTCCCCTCCACTAGGACATTGTCTCAAGTCAACACTGGTGAAACCTTAACAATTTATCTGTAACTTTATGCCAGGGGTGGTGAGTGCCCCATCTACCCACCAGGGTGGCATCTTCTGGCCAGGTAATGAACCTGTTCTGAATCCCACTTTTACCATCCCAGAGGCCAAGATGGGATTAAATGTGTAAGATTTTTATTAGAGGAAATATCTGTGAGAGAAAATGGGGAAGGAGCTGGGCAAGACTGGGTAAACTGTCACACCATGATGCAAGTCTGACCCCAAGTGAAAGAGAGAGGGGAGGAAGACTGGGTAGAAGTGTCCTAGACTGCAGTGTAGCCTATGGAAGGCTTGGCAAGACAATTGGAGGAGTCCCTGACCACTCATTGGCCATGAGAGGAGTCTTCTGTCTCCCAGAAGCAGGCCTTAGTATCTCTACTACGCTCAGTCACTGAGCTATGAAAGAAGCAAAGAGTTAGCAAAACAGTGATGGATTTCTGAGCACAGCAGCTGGGGCCCTTGGACAATTAAGCTCCTTAGAGCGGGAGTCTGTGAGGTGCATTCTCATAGCCATCTCTTCATCCTAGCAAGAGGCAGAACTGGGATTCAAACCAGGTAGTTTGGTTCCAGTCTATATGTCAACCACTGCAGTAAGAAGGTATCTCTTAGAGCTGCAGAGGTCTGAAATAAACGGTCCTCTATCATGTCGAAAATTTACACAGCAGGTTGGACCAGACTGGTAGGAATCATTACACTCCTCTAAGGAGTTTGTACTTCATTCTACAGACAGTAAGGAGGGGAGAGGGGCACATCACAGATTACTGTATATGAATATATTCCATATGCATTGCATACACACATGAATAATTTATAGACCCATATGTAGCTTTAGTTTCTTGTGGTATAAAAAGGTTTAGCAGACTTGAAAACAACTGCAACAGTGATTCCTGGACTGCATATATGGTAAGATGGTCAGAAAGTGCTGACAAAGCATTCACATCGTGTAGGAAATAAAAACTTGAAAAAAAAATGGACTCAGACAAATTCATTTTCACTATTTACAATCATTATCACTTTTTATAAAATCTTACTGTGGTACAGGGGATCAAAATTTCATTTAATTTTTACTATTTTATTACTAGTATTGAGAATTATCTTCTACCATTTTTATGCAGAGACACTCTTTCCACTTATGCTGTGTGTCAAATAGCCATAAATAACCACTATTTATAACATAATTCCCTGGGAATCTGTGTAAGCTCCCAACAATCAATTTACAAATGAATTCTATAGAATTCAACCTCTTATAAAAAAGAGGCTACATGTTTATTAACTAGTTAGTATTGCAAAAAACAGGTATTATTAATTCTACTTTATGGACACAGGAACCTAGGCACAAAAATATTAAATTATTTCTTTGGTCCACACAACATGATCAAATATGAACCTAGAACAAGAGATTAAGTCAGATTCTTATACACCTATACTCATTAACAATACAAGTCTACAACTGCAGTAAGTCCTACAATAGAATATTGAAACTTAAGAGATGAAAAGAATCTCAGGAGGACATTGGTCCAACTTTCTGTATGAAGGCAGGTATTATCATCTTATTACAGAGAACAGAAAATTAGTTGATCAAGGTCAATTCTAACAATTAAGAAAAATTCAAAGCCTCTAGAAACTCATCATATGCACCACTATTATTTATTACACTTCAAGGGGACATATGTGAATCAGAAAGGAGTTTTTGGATTTCAGACTGTTTCACTTCCTGACTTAAGTGTAAAAACATAAACTGTGAACTCAGCAAAAGCAATTTATGAATTTGGGACTACGATATGTGTCTAAATGATGGTTTAGGGAACTATATTTATAGCCTGGCACCAGTAAATTTTTGTTCACTTCTAAATCTAGATTCCAAATATACACATTATACTCTGAGGGCTATTAAAGGCACAAGATAGCTTTCAGAATTAAGACTTTGGGATGCAGTTCCACACAATGATTTCCTATGTTCCCTAGTTCTGAATGATATGATTATAGTACAAGATTTTAAAATAAACATAAAAGTTAGAAGCAGTAGAAGAATTTTACTAGCAAATAACTACTTGTTACATATCAAACATCTTTGTAATGTTCTGGGTTTCAAACGCTTGATCTACAGGCATAGTATATATACTGTGCCTTATTTCACCAGGGACTGGAGTAATCTTACTACATGAACATATACAATAATGACAGGTACAAAATATCTGTCCTAGGAAAAATATACTTAAAAAGAAATGCAAGTATGCAAGTCAGGATGGATGTTAAACATGAATTTCAAATTTGGCTCTTGAGCTTCCGGTCAAATCAAAGACAGGCAAAATTCTTCCTATGAAAAAGTGGCTTCCAAAACATTTTTTAGAATCACATTCTAAAATATCTTATATGGGACTTTATATAAAGGGCACTGTATGACACAGAGGACAACATACCTGACAATATCATACAGCAAATATGGTTGTTTGATATGGTTACTTCAAGTAGCTTGCTTAGGTGAAGGTGGAATGTTTAAAATTAAAATGTTACTCAGCAAAGGTGATGGTGCTAGGGGCTGCTTTTGCAATACACATTGTTTTTACACTGAAGGATTCTTTTTATTTATTTATTTACATCTTTATTGGAATATAATTGCTTTTCAATGCTGTGTTAGTTTCTGCTTTATAACAAAGTGAATCAGCTATATACACTGAAGGATTCTTATACGTGGATTAGTTTTCTCAACTGGATAGCAACTCCTATTTAATGGCTACGAGACCCTAGCACAGAAATTAAAGGTGACTTGACACGGCTAATATTATTACATCATTTAGGGATAAGCCTAATATTTGAACTTCTAGATTCAGCAGGAAAGCTTACTGTCTCTCATGACTTTAACAGGACTGCAATCCAAGGCTTCAGAAGAATTTACTGGAAACTTTACCCTTCCAAAAGGGTGCCCTCTAATTACAGGGTATTAGTTTGCTGCATATGCATGTATAGTACATTCTGGAGATACAGAATTATAAATAGTTTCAGTGTTCAAAAAAGCAGAAACACCCAATTTTTAATATTATGTGAAAAGACTTCTATAAAGTACCCAAAGCAGCAATACATATCACTCAAACACACTGAAATGTTTCTTAAACGTGCAGAAAAGGCCATAGGCAGCAAGGAATAATCAACAAGAGAAGCATCTGCTATCTAATCTTTCTTTTGCAATCTGAAGCTGGGAAATATCTAGAGAGGGCATCTAGCCTGCATATACACACCCCATTTTCAAAGATCTCTATTTAGATCTCTTGTCTAGCTTGTTCTTATCTTAAATCTTAGCACCTACAGTCTAGGACTAATTCCTTTTATCTTATCAATGAAGATGATGAATCACTATGTTCCTTTAACATACTTTTACATACTTGGAAAGACTTAAGCAACTAGTTTTCTTTCATTAACAAAATAACCACAATTATTTTTATCTTTCCCTAACATCTTATTTACTAATCTTTAGACCTATTCTTACTGAGGCAACCCTTATTACTTTCAAAACATACAATAACTGTTTGGTACTTTAACACGAGCTTTACAAGTTCCCAGGATTTAGATTATTTCATGATTCATTCAAACACTAAGTTTTATTTGTAAGTGGCAATGCTCTATCTTGGAATCAATTATTCAAAACAATATTCTTTCTAGGTACTGTGGTAACTGATCTCATATAGCTTACATTCTAGTGGGAAAAAATAAGCAATAAACAAGATGTCAGACTGAAGTGTTTTGAGAAAAATAAAATAGGGGTAGAGAGGGTTTTTGTGAGGAGGTATCATCTGATTTGAAACCTCTAGGAAGGTAGCAGTCCTGCAAAGATAATGTTCCAAGCAATTTTTGGCTAAGGCAGGTTTAACTAATTATTCTGATACATACACACACACACACACACACACACACACACACACACACGTATGTATATCTCCTTCTGAATTATATGACCTTTCACTGCTCCCTACTGAATCTTCTTGTTCTTATTTTGAAGATAAATTCTATCTTTTAAAAGCTTTTCATTACCTCCTTAACTGGTATATCCCATAAAGTTTAAGAAGCATGCCTTCTAATTTAGACAAGTATTTCATAATAATATTAGCCAATTATTTCATTTAGGATGTGCTTTTGCCAAATTACATTTAACAATGGGTGAAAAATAACAATATTTGAAAAAACAAAAGTCATGTTACTGGATAGGCCTAAATGAATTTTTCAGAATACTTTGGTGATGCTTTCTTTGTAGGCAAAATAGGCTGAAAGCAAACTGGCAGAGTATGACCCATTCAGAAGATGAAGCCGAAGGGAGGGTGGAAAGTTGAGTGAATCACTGATGGGTTGGTCTAATAGCAGTGAAAGTGCCCAAAAGAGAAGTAGAGATTGATAGATAGGTCGTGTATGTGGGATGAAGAAGCAAATCAACTGGCAAGGCTGGAGAAAACCTTCTACACCACACTAACTCTTTGAGACATGCTGCCACCACCTGGGCAACAGACAATTTTGAAGTATGGGAAGATTTTAGTTGTGATTATTAGTTAAAATTAACAATTACAGATTTTAAAAATTACTTTCATTTTATGAAATCAGCATTTTTGTCTAGTCTTTGACATTAAAAAAAACAAGCAGGGATTTTTGGGGCCAGATCTGTTTAGAATTCTGCCCTACTTTTTAAGTCTCTGGTTCCTTATCTGTAAAATAGGTATAAGAATACCATCCTACAGAGTTGTTTAGTCTAAGGATTAGTGATAACAGATACAAAGCATCTAACCTAGGACCTGCTACACAGTAAGTATTCAATAAATAGCCTTTAAAAATTATTATTCTGCAGTATGGTCTTCCAAATGTTACTAAAACCCGACTATTACTTTTTAAATTACATAAATGTACCTATTAAGAAATGTATCTGCATTGTGGGTTTTTTTTGTTTTTTTTTGCGATACGCGGGCCTCTCACTGTTGTGGCCTCTCCCGCAGAGCACAGGCTCTGGATGCGCAGGCTCAGCGGCCATGGCTCACGGGCCTAGCTGCTGCGCGGCATGTGGGGTCTTCCCAGACCGGGGCACGAACCCACGTCCCCTGCATCGGCAGGCGGACTCTCAATCACTAAGCCACGAGGGAAGCCCTGCATTGTGTTTTAATGGTAGGAAAAACTCAGAAATAAAACTTAGGGGAGAAACCAATTCTATCAAAATAAGTCAAATATGTGAAACGTTACTGCAGGAAATAAGCACAAATTGTTCAGCAGGTAAGGAAGCTCTTAAAATCTTTAGTTAACTCTAGATTATTATAATAGAATCTTATTCAGGCTTTACTAATTCACAATTTTGACATCAGTCAGGGTGAAATGTAACTTTGTATCATTCAAGAGAAAAAAGAGTTTTAAACAAACTAATGAAAGACTAGGACTTCCTTTCTTAAGAGGAAAAAAGCTCAGAAATTTTTAAGGCTCCATTTTCTTTTTTTTTAAATTTTATTTCATTTTTTATACAGCAGGTTCTTATTAGTTATCTATTTTATACATATTAGTGCATATATGTCAATCCCAATCTCTCAATTCATCCCACCACCACCACCTCCCCCCCCACCTCTTTCCCCCCTTGGTGTCCATACATGTGTTCTCTACATCTGTGTCTACTTCTGCCTTGCACACTGGTTCGTCTGTACCATTTTTCTAGATTCCTCATATATGTGTTAATATACAATATTTGTTTTTCTCTTTCTGACTTATTTAACTCTGTATGACAGGCTCTGGGTCCATCCACCTCACTACAAATGACCCAATTTTGTTCCTTTTTATGGCTAAGTAATATTCCATTGTATATATGCACCACATCTTTATCCATTCTTCTGTCCATGGGCATTAGGTTGCTCCCATGACCTGGCTATTGTAAATAGTGCTGGAATGAACACTGGGGAGTAAGGCTCCATTTTCAAAATATAACTGCAATAGAGTAACTAGTGCAGATGGTGATGTGATATGCTACAAAGGAATTATTCTTATGCAAAGACAAACCCTCCTTAATTAATAGTGCAAGCTTTAGTTACTTTGGTTAATGCTACACAAACGGTTAAGATTTTATTTCTTAAAAATAAATACAAGCAGACCTTATTTCCTTGTTATTCTAAGTTGATATTCTGAAACACATTTGCAAGAGAATAAAAAGCCAATTAAGGATCTTTCAAATAAAGACTAAGCCTTTAAGAAAACTGGCTATGGTATTTCCACTAAATTCCTTATTCTGCTGCTGCTTATGAAGCCGAAGTCAGAAAAATGGCCAAATCCAGTCCAATCAACAGAATTTTCAAGCTGAAAGAACCCCAGAGATAACCTAATAGCTTTCCACATACACAAGAGGAAACAGGCTCAGAGTGACTGATCAGAGTATCAGATCAGCAGAGACAAGGCCTATGAATCTCAACTCCCAAGCTGAGACTCCTCTAGAAAGTATTCCGCAGCATCTGAACCAATCTTGATGCCACCTTTCATTAAGGCAATGCAGGTAGCAGTAGGGAGCTCAGCTGTGGCAACCGCTACGCTATTCCTGGCCTTTCAGCCTGCCCTGGAACTGGAAGCTACATCAGTAATATTAGACAGTGAAAACCTGATTTACACTAGAGCCAAAGACCTACCGAGGCTTCCTTCTTCTGTGCCTTTTATTCCGGCCCAAGACTCCTATGCATTTCACAAGGGATGCAGCAGAGTGAGCTACAGGGGAGGCAATAATGAGGAAAACTGTCTAACCGTGATTAAAACAACATACGCAGGGCTTCCCTGGTGGCGCAGTGGTTGAGAGTCCGCCTGCCGATGCAGGGGACACGGGTTCGTGCCCCGGTCCGGGAAGATCCCACATACCGCGGAGCGGCTAGGCCCGTGAGCCATGGCCGCTGAGCCTGTGCATCCGGAGCCTGTGCTCCGCAACGGGAGAGGCCACAGCAGTGAGAGGCCCGCGTACCGCAAAAAAAAAAATAATAAAATAAATAAATAAAACAACATACACATATTGGTCTCTGGAGTGAAGGACGTTAAAATAAATTCTGACCCTCTCCTGGAGTTACTATTTGGGCAAGTTTACAAAACCACATAGAGTTACCATCAGCAAGTCAAGTTTTCAGTACACACAATCCAATGACTGAGTCTTATTCTGGCTACTAGAGGTACAGGATAGGTCCAAGCAGCACAAGCTTTGAAACCATCATCCAAGTTTTCAAACAAGAATGAATAAGAAAACAACTGCTGCTAATACAACATACAAACATTAACATATGCCCAACAA
Organism: Stenella coeruleoalba; assembly: GCF_951394435.1. NCBI lineage: Eukaryota > Metazoa > Chordata > Mammalia > Artiodactyla > Delphinidae > Stenella > Stenella coeruleoalba. The sequence continues at coordinate 47,850,090 of NC_137148.1, read as the reverse complement.
ACAGTATTTTACATCATTAGCTTATTTGCCAAAAGCCTGTTCCCTGGTAAATAATAGTTACTGTTATACCTAAACTAGTTATACATGTCAAAACTTGCGCCTCAAAGAGAACATTCTATAGCATTTCAAGAATAAAAACCTGCTTTATTTGGCACGCAACAGTGAAGAGCTCTTGCAACATCTGAAGAGGTAGTCAAACAGAGCAGTTCAGTGCAAGAGACCACAAAATCTGATCACCAACCAAACCAGAGTTAATCTCTCAGTTCCTTTAGTTTAGAAGACAATATATTAACTCTCTCTTTCTGCTTGTTGACTTTTGAATCCCTTTATTTGTGTATTGGAAGAACAAGTACCTCGGTGGGAACTCTACGCCCAGTTTAATTATTTATCAAGTTTACTCTGGGCAAGTATCGATCATGCTTTTGTGAAAGAGTTAAGTTCTTAAATTAAAAACCCCTCTTCACACAGCATGGCTGCATTTTCCCTTAATAACAAGGTTCGATGGACCCACCACGGTCCAGCTGCTGCTCTGTCTCCTCGACGTGAGGCGTTAACTATTGTCCAACCCGAAGATGAGAAGGTCAAAGAGTGGAGTGTGAACCCGAGGAACTCGCTAGAATCCTTCAAGAGTCGCAGTGTCACCCTCACCTTGACTCTGGGCGGTTTGTGGGAACCAACTCCTTTCTTGCCGCCGCTCTCTGGCTGGAGTTTCCCAGGGTCACGGACCTTACCCACCGGGGCCCTCCACCCACGACCGGGCTCCTGCAGGGGAGCGGCTGTTCCCCGGCTGACTTCGGGGGCAAAGGTAGGGGGCCCTCCGTGCTTCCGGACCAGCTCCCGAAGGCCGGAGCCCACCCGAGCCTCAGGAAAGACGCCGCCCCGACAGAAGGCGCGAGACTCGGGATCCGAGCCAGCGACCAGCCGGACGCCGCCGCTAGCCCCACGTGGCCTCACCTGCCGCTCCCCGGAAACCCGGGCGCCGCCCCGCCCTCCCCGCGTGCTCGAAGTCCGGGTCCCGGGCCCCACACAGCAATGGCGCAGCCGGAAACTGGCCCCTCGACTTCCTCAGGCCGGATCCAGGCAAGGGCCGGCCTGTGGGCGGGTCGGGAGAGCCGCGGCTTCCGCCTTCCTGCTTCCGGCCTGGAGGTTAGTTGGGAGTTGGGGGTACGAACCCACCGTCTCGGGTGCGCTGTAGGGGAGGCCGGTGGTGGCCGCAGCCGCAGCCGCAGTTTTGCCCCCGTGCCCGGCGGAGGCGGCCACGGCGCCGACGGCCCAAGGTGTGGCGGGGACGACCTCTGATTCCCGGGGGCCGCCCGTTGTGCGAGCTCCGCCGGGCCCGCGCTCGCCGAGGTGGAGGGTCTGGAGAGCGTGGCCCCAGGGGCGGGCGGCCGGGTGCGGTGAGGAAGGAAGGGTGAGCGAGGAAAACACAAGGAAGGAGGGGAAGTGCGGATGGCTGTGAGGTTCCATCAGCTGCAGCTTTAGGCGCCGCGCGGGTCTGGCCCGGAGATCAAGCCCGGCCGATCCTTCTCGGAAGGAAGAAAATATTCCTTGGAGTGTGGGAGGCGCGTGCGCTTGGGGTCCGAAATTGAGGTGCATGGGAGGTTTGTGTCCTGTGGACGGTAACTCCTTTCTCTGTGTTAATGGCTAAAACTCGGCCATAACCGGGTCCTTCACTTCCGCTTTACTCTTTATTGCAAAGTTCTTTTGCTCATCTCTGAATCTTGCATTAGTTAATTCATTACTGGGTTGGAGAAGCTGAAGAAACAGATGGATATCCGTAGAGCCTGGGCTCGACTGTGTGGGTGGGAGCCTACGAATGGGGTGGGGAGGCTAGGATATTTAACGATATCTTAGGTACTTTAATGTGTCTTCAGTTGAAAATATGAAGAAGTTGAGATAGGATGTAATTAAAACCAGTCATGGTAGTTTTATGTAGGTGATGGGATTGTGGGTGATATATATTTTGTTTTGCTTATCTGGGTTTTCTATAAAGAACACAAACTGTATAATAGGGAGACAAAAAAAAAACCTTTTAAGAGTAAAGCGGTGTTTGATTTTGCGATTGTATACTTAACCCTATAAACAAATAATTGACTTTTTTAGTATAAAAAGTTCAAGATCTAGGAATGGATATGCTGTAACATATCAGTGAGCTAACTTATTTTATATGTTGGTGAACTTCGTAAATAATTTTATTTTTGAAGTAATTTAGTAAAATATTTGATCTCCAGTAACTAGGATTTTCTTACAGGGCATTTACCATTGTGTAATTATTTCTTTCTTAAAATTAGAAAGCAATAGATATTAAATGTATTTAATGTGCCAGGCGATTTTACATGTCATTTATAGGTTGCATATAGAGAATTTACCATTTAAAATTGTATTATAATTATTCCTTAAAGTTGACTTTTAACGTTTTTCTTTTATCTATTCTTTTCAACCCAACCAGTATATAGAATTTAAGCATTCTCTCAGAAGTGTATGGTAGAGCTAAAGAAGACAGCCAACCAAGGGTCATCTGAAATTGTGATTGGCTAATAATCCCAGGACAAAGTTAGAGATCACTACTCAAAGCATAAGGTAGATGATTTTTTAAATCCCAGCTGAAATTTTAAGTGACTGTATATACACCCATTCCTCCCCAGGTATTCTGATTCTCCACTTTGAATAGAGATCAACACAAACATGAAGGTTGAAAAGCCTCTGGGGCAAAATAGAAAATGTCACTCAAATCCACAACATCCTCATTTGCCAGATGGCCCTCCCTTACCAACTCAAAACGGAACAAAACGCATGGCACCTGTAATGGTTAATTTTCTCATCTATTAAAGTTGTTCTCATTTACTAATTATGTCCTCAAATAGGAGTCCTCAAAGCTGAAAGAGGGCATAAAATAGCATGTCACCTTTTGCTTATAGAACTCTTTGCATATGAATGGATATTATGGTTCCCTTACCCTCTCTTTTCATTCCTGGAAACAGCCATCCATTACCTCCCTTTCTCCAGGCATTTCACATATTCTGTGGCTTTCAAATAGCAAATTTGATGATTGTACTTTTGTTAATTAGCACTTAATAGAACTAAGGCTATGTAAAAAAATGACATAATGGGATTCAGCTGTTTCCTGGAATGAGCACATAAAACTCAAAATTCTTTGAAAACTCTGCTGCTAAATAAAATTTGTCTTGAATATAGGAGGCATATGAGAATGCCTAGTCCTTATGACAGATTCCACATGGTTTTTCCTTTTATCTTCTATAGCTTCACATCTTTTAAGTGTCACTCTTCTGGTTGTCCTAGGTGAATTATTTTTTCTTACAAGAAACATTAGTCCTTATTAAAATAGTACTAATTAGTACTTTTTAAAAACAACCAACCAAACTATTGAGTGATAATGGAATTCTGAGTTAACTGAATTGTATGGGGTACCTTTTTCAAAATTTGATTAACCACATAGGCTTTTCTCTTGTCTCTCCCCCCACCCCCTGCTTTCCTAAGGCCTCTACAAAGATGTTTGATATAAAGGCTTGGGCTGAGTATGTTGTGGAATGGGCTGCAAAGGACCCATATGGCTTCCTTACAACAGTTATTCTGGCCCTAACTCCATTGTTTCTAGCAAGTGCTGTACTGTCTTGGAAATTGGCCAAGATGATCGAGGCCAGGGAAAAGGAGCAAAAGAAGAAACAAAAACGTCAAGAAAATATTGCAAAAGCTAAACGACTAAAAAAGGATTGAAGGAATGAACAGGCTCTGCAACCAGAGGAAAATCATCTGGAAAATTATGCAGCTTTGGAAGGACCCATTAAGGTTTCTTTTAAGATCTTGTGACAGTATTATTTAGTAAACGAAGTCTGAGCATGTGGAAGAATCATGTTAGTTCTCACCTGTACTATAGCAACTTTTAGGCTTCGGTGTAGAAGTCTGTTGACAGTTACTGTAAATTGGCATTTATTATGCTACAGATTCTTTATAACTGACTTAGTCATTTGCCTTTTTGCAGCATATGTACTACAGTGAAAACATCCTGTGGAGAAAAATGGCTTTAGATTATGGACTCTATTCAAATAATGGCTTAAAATGGGGTCCTGTTCTGGACAAAGGAGATTAAGAATGTAAAAATCAGAATTGTCCTGAGGTGAAAAGCATGCTTTGGCTTAAAAGAGATACAGTGTGTTAATCACATCTTTTATCATTATTACTTATTTCTTGAAATAGAATCATTTCTGGCTTCCTCAAAGCAAAGTATTATTCAACGAGTACTTCTATTTTCTGTATTTTTCTCATTTTAGCTTTTGAGATACTGGTAATTACCAGACATTCTGCATTTTTAAAAATCTAATTTTATAAAGAATTCTCTTATTATCTTGACCATGTAGAATACCACTTACTGGATATAACAATTTTTGTACTTATGAACACTGCCATTTTCTTAGAGATGACTTGAGTAGATCAACACTATGATTTAAAGCTTGGAGTAAAAATGCCAAACCTTGTAGTACCTTGGAACCAGTTCATTCTCACTTGTGCTATAAGTAGAAATGTGAAGTAGTTAAAATGTCTTATCAAATAATTTGCTGATTATATAATACCACTTTTGTTTTTCATTCCATTCTTTAATTCATGTGGTAGTGATGTCCTTTACTTTTTTGATCAAACAGGTTCATGGTGAAAATTAAAATTCAAATCTCTTTTAAGGAACTTTGAAAGAGTAACAGTTAAGTCATATTTCATAAATGGTAAAGAAAGGCTTAACAGTTGGAAAAAGTTTGTTTAGCATAGTATTAGTTGGGTGAAAAAGGTGTAAATCATGTCAAAATTAGAATGTGTTATAGTTAGAAATAAAGGGCTGAAGGATATTTCCTTCAGTTAAGTAGTATAACTGGAACTTTTTACTCTTTAACATGGCTTTTAGAAATGCATGGTTAATAATTTTGTTGTCAGTAATTAATAGCTTATTAATGTTTTCCTCACCCCTGATAATGAATCTTAAATTACAAAAAAATTGTCTAAAAGCTTTAACTTAAAAATGAAACTAGATATTGAAATAAATTTGATACATTTTTATAAAGAGGTCCTGGGCTTTGTTTTTTTTTGTGGGGGGAGGAGTAATAATTCAAGTTAAATATGTTATAGAAGTTAGACTTTTCAGAGGGTTACAAATTTCATTTATAGATAAGCATGCAGTTGACCCCTGAACACCACGCTGGGCTTTGTTTTTTTTTGTGGGGTTAGGAGCATGAGTCCTCCCTTGCAGTCGAAAATCCCTGTATAATTTATAGTGGACCCTCCCTATACATTGTTCCTTCCTATATGCAGGTCCTCCATATCTGCAGTTCCGAGGTCCCTCTGTAGCCACAGTTCTTCATCCGTGGATTCAGCCAACCCTGGATCATGTAGTATTGTAGTATTGACCACTAAAAACATCTGTGTATAAGTGGCCCCACACAGTTCGAACCCATGTTGTTCAAGGGTCAACTGTACTTGTAAAAGTTGAGAGCAATGTTTCTCAAATATGAGAACCTAAGGACCTCTGAGAATGTTTATGGACTGGTTGAACAATACTTATTACTGTTATTTTAGGTTGTCAGTTCCTACTTGGTGCCAGTGTGATCAACACATTGCAGCTCCAAGCACTGAAATAATTCAGTGTTTAATTACAAATTAGTTATTCAGGTGATCTAGGATAATGCTTTTTATATTGTCATTGAAATTTAAACAAAACTTACAGTTATCCACTAAAGCTATGGTTTCATTGCTCATTGTGACAATTTAAAGGTATTTAACTAAAATAGGTTTTTCTATAGTCCCTGTTAGTCTTAATACAATTTTGTATTTGTTTGGCATAGGCCATTTATTGTTTCTTCAGCTTTTCCCAAAATTTATGGAGGCTTTTTATACATTTGAGATCAACAAGGTTTTATAATATGTGTCTATATGTTTGTGTGTGTTGGGGGGTGGTGTAAATTAGAGACTATAGAGCTACCTCGATTTAAAATGGATTACATCCTGATAAACCCATTGCAAGCTGAAAATAATTTACTGAATAATGTACTGAAAGTGAAAAACAGAATGGTTGTGTGGGTATCGGTTGTTAACTTGTGATTGCATGGCTGACTGGGAGCTGTGGCTCCCTGCCACTGCCCAGCATCACAAGTGTCCTACTGCACACTGCTAGCCCGAGAAAAGATTAAAACTCAAACAACGTTTCTGTTGAATGTGAATGTGTATCGTAAAGTTGAAAAATTAAGTTGGGGACTGTGTATTATGAGTTTTGAGAGTCTTCAGAAAAATCAATCTTTTATTGTAACATACTGTTATGGTTACAAGAATCCCATTTACTGTTACCCAGAATAACTCTTTTAAAAACTGCCTACATATTATGTTGTTTCTGAAGTTCTTAGAACTAATATAATCAATTATGGCTGGTTTTGAAGGAAAAACAAGCTGCCTATAACAAACATTTTACCACCAAAAAGTTTGTGCATCAGAATTTGATCCATAGCGTCCACGTGGTAAACTTCAGCATGGTGTTACTGTATCAGATGTGCAAGGGGATTTTAAACCTATTTCCTGAAATTACAGTGAGCAAACTTGAAATAAGTTCGGATGCTGTAAGCTAGAAACCCAATGTTGAGATCCACTATTAAGTAACAGCTCGTCACCCATTGTTAGGGGCACTTTATACCTCATCTGGTTTTAAGTTAGAGGAAGTCTGATACCTATTTAGGGATGATTGCTTTCAGGTTTGCAACTGATTATAGGATCACTCTGATTTACTTCATATCTGTAACATATAAGGACAAATTCTGTATTTCTCAAACATTAAAGGGGATTCCGTGTTCAAATACCAAAAGTTTGGGAAACACAAGATAAGACAATTCATTTCTTCATGATTTCTTGGAGTCTTTTAACCTTCTTTGACTATCATAGACTCTTTTCTTTTCCCCCAAAGAACACAAATAGTTTGAGAAAGCCTAGTCTAAATGAATTCAGGTTACATTTTAGATAGTGTGGTTAATGAGACAGCATTAAAAAAGTCAGTATGATGGTATTGGGTCAAGGCTGATGAAATTAGGAAGTAAATGAGAGCCAGAAATCAGTAAAAATGGAATGCAAAAGGATAACATAATGGGGAAAAATTATTTCCTCCATTTTTTTTGATTTTTAACTTCAGATATCCAAGGCATAGCTAATAGGCTAGATTTATATGGTTAAACCCAAAAGGCAACGCATGTATACCTGAGCAGTTTGTATAATAAGGCCTTTGGGGGAAAAAATGCTATATGCATGTATAGCAGAGGCACAGGAAGTCAGGAAGGATTTATCTGAGAGAACTTAAGGTATGTATGACACTTTAATTATTATTATTATTTTAAATTAATTATTTTTGGCTGTGTTGGGTCTTCGTTGCTGTGCGTGGGATCTCTAGTTTGTGAGTGGGGGCTACTCTTGGTTGCGGTGTGCGGGCTTCTCATTGTTGTGGCTTCTCTTGTTGCGGAGCACGGGCTCTAGCCTCGCAGGCTTCAGTAGGTGTGGCACGTGGGCTCAGTAGGTGTGGCACGTGAGCTCTAGGGCTTAGGCTCAGTACTTGTGCGTGGGTTTAGTTGCTCTGCAGCCTGTGGGATCTTCCCAGACCAGGGCTCGAACCCATGTCCCTTGCATTGGCAGGCAGATTTTTAACCACTGCGCCACCAGGGAAGCCCCAATTTAATTATTTTAAAATGAACATTTTAACTTTTGAAATTTAAAAATCTGCATGGGTTTTGGAGTCTGTCTTGAAAAGATGAAGAAAAACATTTTCATTAAAAAAAAACTTATAAATTCCCCAAATATAACTTTAAAATATGAAATATGGTGGACAAGTGAATATTTTATGTGAAACTCTGATTCTGATTTGCATGTGTCTGGCTTAAAAGCCACATATAAACACAAGATTGTTTAGAAAGGCAATCTTAATTCGGCCAAGATTATAGTTCAGTTTTTATGTAGGACTAAATCTTCTCAGAACTCTGTTCTGATACCACCTAACAGTGTAAACCAGTCATCCTAAAAATGTTAGTCTTGAGGAAAGGAGTGTGGATGGATTACTACAAAGTTTATTCTCAAAATCACTTTGAAAGTTCATACTTTACTAATAATGGGTGGGCCAGTATCATCTTCTTATGTAACGTAACTGTTGGCTAAGATTTTCTTTTATGTAAAACAGGTATTTTAAAATGAAAACCATAAAAATAAAAATTAATGTAAATTCTGTCATACATTAAGATATTTATAAACAGCCTACACAACAAACTTTTGTAAAATATGTATATAGAATACAGTTAATAAGCTGATAGGAATTTGGTAGTAGACACATTCTATTCTAGCATGTTAGAATTTACAGTTTTTCCTGTAACCTGGGGTTCAAGAACATCTTACTTTACAGTCAATTATACAACAAATTTTATCTCTTTTTATATTGCCTAATAGCTAGTTCCTTTTTTGCCTCTTTGGTAAAATGTAATACTACTTTGGAATAATGTAAAGAGACAGAATGATTAACTTGATATTAACAGGGCTGCTGGAACGTTAATATTACCACCTAGGGGCTTTTTTTTTTTGTCATTTCATGAGTGTTATGGTGATTACATTTGATTACTTGTTTCAGTATAACATTTTATAAAGTTGTATTTTTCTGTAGTTTATTTCTTAAGCAATTAAAATTTTTACCTTCTAATATTAAGTAAAAATCTCAGTCCATATTTATTGAGTAGTTGCTACAATGTCAAACACTGTTAGAAGACCTCTATATTAGAATTAGAACTCTGTTAGCAACAAAAACTTGGTTGTGCACTTCAGAAAATGTATGACACTTTTATATATAATCTGTTTTAATGTTGTCATCTGTCTATAATTTTCTCCAATATAGAAATCACTGTAATCTCCACTATCAGTGGAATCACGTTCTGAGAACTCTGCCCTATTTTCTATTTCTTCAGAGTAATTTTTAATCTCACAGAACTGCAATTACTGTACCATTTCTCTGTTTACCATCTTTTCAGACTTTTGTGATAGATTGTCTACTTCCATTGGTCCTAATTCTTCTTTAAAACTCCAACCTCAATTCCACCATAAAATAGCTTTTGTCCCATCTACTATATCATAGGGTGTTTTTCATTTATCAAATAAATTTTCTTGGCCTCCACGTGTTTTTATCCTGGCCTCCATGTGTTTTATCCAAGTTCATGTTTTTGATTAGTTCTTTAGAATCTTACAGAGTGCCTCTACAGAAATAGCAGTCTTCTCCTTTTATATTTGATCATTTAGGACAGTTCAATATTTACCCTTATCATTTTCTACCAAGATATATTTTGGGTGGTTTCTAAATGATCGTAAGGATCTAAAATGTACTGAGCATTTACAGCTACAAGATACTTCTCAAGGGAGCAACTCAAAGAGGAAAAAAACTAAGCAAATTTATAAACAGAGAATGAAGACTAAATCAAGTGAAGGATTTAAGTCTAAAAGAAGTTAGGTTCCTATAGTTCATAAACTCACACTTCTTATGCATAGTAAAAACAAGTTCTTAAGTTTACTGGAATAGAGAACTATTGTACAGTCAGAAAATACGAAGTAACTTTTTACTTTTACTTGTTAAAATAGTCACATACATATATAAATGAAATGATTTTACCACAGTGCATTCATTGATTGTGGCTCTTGCCATCTTGTGGCATCCAGGATCCTGGCTGAAAGGTTTTACCAGTGCTGGTGGGAGCCACCGAGGATTCTTCTTTTCCAAAGTACGGAGCAGAGGCATGCCCTTTAATCTGAGTTTGAACTGGTGGAGCCAAGTGTTCCTTGCTGCTCTCTTCTCTGAGGAGTTTTTCTTTTTCATAAAAGTCTTTGGTTTTAATTTCTTCTTTATGTTTTTCATTCTTCATTATTTCCTGCATGCATATATAAATGGAAGAAATCATTAAATTCCTAGTTAGAAGAAAACTCAAACTACAGGTTTTATAAAAATAAAATAGCTAAAAAAAATTAAGTACATATATACATGATACTTGCCTTGCATTTAAATAATATATAGATATGTACAGGGTAAGTCTGAAAAAGCTATCTGATTATATAGCTTTATATAAAGCCATATAATGATAGAGTGATGTTATTTTGAATTAAACAGCTATCTCCTTGTATACTATAATAAAAAGATGAGAGGGATAATGAAATAGAAATATTTACTACCCAGTAAGTGAAACAAACCACTTAACATGAAATATTACACAAAAGCATAAAAGTCACTCTTACCAAAGATTTTCTAAATTCAACAGCTATTTACTGCCTCAAAAACTAATCAGTGATTTGTACTTTCTATTGAAGATGAAGTGAAGGTGAGAGGGCCTCAGAAGGATGCTCCTGCCAGTCTCTTCTCTGTGGGACTTAAAGCATGGTTAGCGCCAGGACCAAGTCCCATCTATTTCCCTTTCGCCTCTGGAGTGGTATGGCAGTGAAGAGGAGGACAGAAACGGAATCAGAGTTCAGCAAGCCTTAGACACCAGTTCCAGAGAGGCACTTTGCTATTGGAAATGCTTCCTCAAATCAGTGCAAGCAATTTGTGCAATGCAGTTTTGTCACTCAGATGTGCTATTCTATTTGTAAGGATCTATACCCCGAACAACAATGAACCTATTACTGTATTTCATTGAATACAAGACCATCAAATTTAAGATGCATCACTGTTATAGGTACCACTAAAAAAGGCAAACTCCTTCACACATCCTGATTTCAGAGATGTTAAAATTTGAAGATATGCATCTTAAAAACAGATGAATAGTAATTACGTCTTTTACCTTTATTGATTCCTTCTTCCTCTTCTATCTTAATTATTTCTAAATGGGTGGATTTTTTTTTTTTTTTTTTGGCTGCGCCTCACAGCTTGCGGGACCTTAGCTCCCCCACCAAGGACTGAATGGGCGCCCTCGGCATTGAAAGGGCAGAGTCCTAACCACTGGACTGCCGGGGAATTCCCTGAGTGAAATTTTTAAATGTTCTTTTCGCTTATCTGTATTTTCTGATTTTTCTTTAAGAATATATTTGTTGGGCTTCCCTGGTGGCACAGTGGTTGTGAGTCCGCCTGCCGATGCAGGGGACACGGATTCGTGCCCCAGTCCGGGAGGATCCCACATGCCACAGAGCGGCTGGGCCCATGAGCCATGGCCGCTGGGCCTGCGAGTCTGGAGCCTGTGCTCCGCAGTGGGAGAGGCCACAGCAGTGAGAGGCCCACGTACTGCAAAAAAAAAAAAAAAGAATATATTTGTTATTTATAATATGAATGTTAACATAACTAATATCTGACAACATTGACAAAAACAAATTCTCCCAAGTTATTTTAAAATTTCAACATTTAAAAAATTGACACATCTGGGACTCCCCTGGTGGCACAGTGGTTAAGAATCCACCTGCCAATGCAGGGGACACGAGTTCAAGCCCTGGTCCAGGAAGATCCCACATGCCGCAGAGCAACTAAGCCCGCCTGCCACAACTACTGAGCCTACACTCTAGAGCCCGCGTGCCACAACTACTGAAGGCTGCGCGCCTAGAGCCCGTGCTCCGCAACAAGAGAAGCCACCGCAATGAGAAGCCCACACACCACAACGAAGAGTAGCCCCCGCTCGCCGCAACTAGAGAAAGCCCGAGCGCAGCAGCGAAGACCCAATGCAGCCAAAATTAAATAAATTTATTTAAAACAATGGTTCCTTTAAAAAAAATGACACATCTGGTTATTTAAATATATGATGCAATCTTTCTGTTTCTAACATGAATTTCAAGCAATAATAGTTCTCCAAAAAGGTAAACCCTGATATTTAAAATCACATTTAAAATAATGGTCTATACTTACAGGAAAAGATTTGAGGAGATTGTAGTGTTATAGACTTTTAGACACAAAGAAGGGCCCATCTAATGAAACCTCTCCTAAAGCAAACGTGAGGGAAGGCATATTTATAAATATTCTTGTAATTTCTATAACAGATCAATTCCCTATGAGTAATTTAATAACCACAGTAACTATGAGTTTAGGGACAGCTGCTATGAGTGAGGGTGAGAGTCTGGCTTTGCCTTTCATATACTCTGTAGAATTCTCAGGTGGGGTGACCATATGTCACAAAAGAAACCCCTCAATATGATACTGGAAATAATGGAAGTAGGTGGAAATATTTTTCAGTCTGAGGCCATCTCATCTTCACTTCATCTCCAGACTCTTCAAGACCCTCTATGAACTGGTGTGTCAGCCCGGAGGCTCTTTCTCCTGAGCAGAATGAAAGGTTCACGAGGGTTGAACTTGCACTAGTAGCCCACCACAGGGAGCAAGACACTACTGAGAAGCTGGTATAAAGCTTGCTTGGCTTGGTATAAGAGCATCAGTCACATTGCCTTTAGGGATTTCAGCTCTACTGTTGCAATCTTACAGCTGGTGCAAGCCTATGCCTTCTGCATGAAAGGAAACTGAGGGCAGAGAGCTGTTCTTCCTTTATTCCTGCCTTCATATAATTTCTCTTTACTCATCATTACTCTGCCAAGTAGTTTCTTTCTTATAACAGCTATTTAGGCCAATAAAAAGTCAATCTGAATATGTTAATTATTTTAATATGAAGATTAAAGATTTCAGAGTTGAAAAACATGGAGACTATAGTTTTTCCTAGAAAAGAATTTGTCTTTTTTTTTTTTAAACTAATGGTTACCAGACCCCTGCCAAGAGCTTCCAGAAAAATTACACAGAACATAAATCATTTGTGAAAGGAAATCTAGTTTTGTAAATATTTGGAATAGATAAAATGAAAGTAGTTAGGTGGAAAAAATAGGAATTTGTAGACTAAAGGAGAAACAGAAGTAATTCTGTAACAAAGCCTATTTCATAGCAGAAATTACTATAAAGCAAGGATTTTTCCCTTACATTATTTCCTTGGAAACATCACGTTAAGTCTCAATATGTATATCAATAAAAACATTGTTTCAGCATTTTAGGGATAAACCAAGGGTAAGTAGGTCTTCACATAACTGTTTGTATGTTTAAAGCAAATATTTATCCTTTTGCATACCACTTTTCACCCTGTCAGTATTCTTTCACATTAAAAAAAAATAGTTGTATGGATTTTATCACTTGCATTATACCATGACTTATGTAATGTCTACCCCTATTTTTGTTTCCAATATATCACTTTTTCATAAAAAAAAACAGAACTCTGATGACTATCCACATACATAGTTCTTTGACCCAAACACATAGTTGCAATCCCAAATCTACCTTTTACTATCTGTGACACCAAGAAAGTCAGTTAACTTTGTTCAGTCTCAGTTTCTTTATCTGAAAATGGGAATACAGTGACTATGTATACATAAAATTTACATCTCAAATACTCATATGCATACTGTTCACACTGTTAGACCTTCTGAAAGTTTGCAGTTAAAAACATGGGCTTTGAAGCAAGACAAATTGCATATAAATCTCAGTTTTGCCATTTACTAGCTGTGACCCTGTTAATGTTGCTTAACCTCTCTGTGTCTCAGTTTCCTTGTGTGAAATGGAGATTACAGTACTGCCTTCTTCTATGGGCTGTTGTAAAGACTGGGAAAGAATTGGCTATTGGGCAGTAATAGTACAACAGAAGATGTTACAGGTGGATTTTTAAATAGTGATTGTTTATTCTATTCCATTAAAAATAAACACACCAAACTTATATCTGTCCCTCTTTCTCATCTCCGGGTAGAAATGTAGTCTCAATACTTATGTCTTTAAGTACTTAAAAATTTAACCCACTAATTTGTGACATACATTGAATAACTATTTGTTGTGAACATTTTGTAAATAGCAGGATCCCTACATCAATTGCTATCCTTATGAAGAATGAACAAAATTCATAATTTTGCCAGGATGAAAAAATCTCCAATTTAATGTGCTACAGTCTCCAACAAAGGCAGCAACCACTACCACTGGATTGAGAACAGAGGTGTTAGTAAGACATAATCTACTGGCTTGAAAACAAGATGGAGTAACTGGTGTCAGACTAGTTCTTCTGCCATAAACAACTAGAAAACTGGACAAAAATACTAAACTTTTCAGATACTAAACAACAGCCAGTGCAGTACTGTGATCCGAGAGAGTGGGGAAACAAACGAGATAAGCCCTGTATCACCTCAGCTGGAGGCTGCTGCACAGGGTCAGGGAACCCAAGCAGAGGCTGGTTACCTCACTGAGCTAAAGAGATAGAGATGGTTGGTTAGGAAGGCTGAGGAAGCTGAAATTTGTGGGGCACAGTACCAGAACACACACACACACACACACACACACACACACACACACACACACACACAGAGTTCTAGAAACCTGGATAGGGGTACCCTTGAGTGTTCAGCTGAGTATCAAACTGTATGTGGGTAGGATGAGACTCTACAGGGCCAGGAAGGTCAATTTCTGGCTAAAGAATAACTACTGGGGAGCTGTAAACTGAACAACTGCTGCAGCTTGCATGAGACTAGGGGACATTCAAGTTCTAAAAAGCCAGAGATGCCTCACCAAACCTGCAGGGCATTTAGTATAAGGACTTCAGAAAGATCACTCCTTACGAGTAAGAGTAAATTGGCACAAGAGTTGAGGTAACTCTAGATCTGCACTGTCCAATACAGTAGCCACTAGCCAAATGTTGTTATTTAAATTAATTAAATTTTAAAATTTAGTTCCTTAATTGTACTAGGCACATTTCAAGTGTTTAGTAGCCAAATGTGACTAGTGGCTACCATATTGAAAAGTACAGATACAAAACATTTCCATTATTGCAGAAACTCCTATTGAACAGTACTGCTCTAGATCCACCTGAACAAATCTTAAAAATAAAGCCTCCAAAAGTTTGGGCTGATTCACATGTAAATTAATATACTCAAAAAAAAAACAAAAACCTCAACATTTTTAAAAGGAAGACAACAAAACACAGACAGTAAACAATATACTATTTCAGTGTTTATCATCCAATCAAGAAGTGAAGAAGGAAAGTGTGATCCAAAACCAGTCAACAGAAACATGATAGAAATGATGAAATTAATAGATAGGGACTTTATCACAGCTACTATAAATATGTTAAAGACTTAAAAGAAAAATTAACATAAAGAGAAGAAATGTAGAAACATTTAAAAAGAACCAAATGGAACTTCTAGAGGTGAAAAATACAATACATGAAATAAAAGATGTAATGGATATGCTTAACAGCAGATTAGAACCTGCAGAAGAAAAGAAAAAAGAATCTGAAAACAAGGCAATGGAAACTATGCAAACTGAAGCAAAAGAGAGAGAAAATTGCTTAAAAACTGAACCAGAGCCTCAGTGAGCTGTTGGGCAATATTAAGCAGTCTCACATACATGTAACTGGAATCACAGAAAAAGAAGAAAGAGGAAGGAGAAAAAATAATGACTAAAAAATATATCAAATAGATAAACACATAAATCTACATATCCAAGAAACTAAAAAAACTCCAAGTAGGAAAAATACAAAACCAAAGCATATCAAAACCAGATTGCTAAAAACTAATGATAAAAGAGAAAATCTTAAAATAAGCTACAAAAGAAAGACATTTATGAGACAAAGATAAATACTATTGAGTTCTCTTCAGAAACAATGCAAGGTACAAAACAATGGAATGACTTTAATACACTGAAAAAAAATAAAAACTGTCAATTTAGAATCCTATATCCAGTGGAAACATCCTTTAAAAATGAAGGCATAATGACATTTTCAGACAAAAAAAAAAAAAAAGATGTTTTTGTCACAAGCAAACTTCTATTACAAGAACATTAAAGGAAGTATTAAATACTTTAGGTTGAAAAAATGATACAATATGGAAACTTGAACCTACATAAAGGAATGAATAGTGCCAAAAATATCAGAATGAAGGACTTCATTGCAGGGAAAAATGTTAGACTTTGGGACACTCTGCTAGGTACTCAATGCCCTTTGATTTTATGTCTACCCACTCCCAGCTCCTTGAGCCCATGAGGAGCGTCATCACATTGTGCATTGAAACTACTGCTATAGATTTTGAGGGTTATCATCACTGTACCCCCACCAGAAGAACTTCTCAAGCTTTGCAAAGATGTCAGTTACCACTAAATAGAGGAGAAGTACAGCCTGAAATGCAAGAGGACTATTGTGACCATATGCAGCCCTCAGATTAATAGTACTACCTGGGAGACAGATGACACCTCATTCCCTCCCTACTCCCACCTGACAAAGAGCCTCTGCCCACCAAACCTTCCATGTCTTGCACCACTGTCCTGGCTTCCCTGGCCTGGGATTTGAAGCAGAATGTCAACAATGGCCCTTCTCCACTGAAGCTGAATCTGGTGGGGTGGACAATCAGAAAGTCATGCATGAGGTTAACTCGTTTCTGAGAAGGTCACATCAAAGAGTCCCCTGGAGTGAAGTACTGAAGGATATCATTCTCAACCAATCTCAGGGAAGAAGAGAAAGAAACCATACTGACAACAGAGAAAGCACAAGCTGTACCAAAATCTGATATTTCAGAACTTTTCCTAAGTATATTGTTTATGAATGACTATTGTTCTGTGACAATCTCTCTCATTTCAACAGGCACCAGGGGTGTTCAGTTGGAGCAAATTAGCTTAGGCTTGAGTTGTTTACAGAGCCTTAATATTGGAAAAATAGACAAACTCAGTTGTGAAAAGTATTGTGTTAAATGTTTGAATTTATATATTTTTCTACATCAAATTATAAATTACCATTGTTTGTGTAGGATTACATTGAAAAAAGATTAAAAAAAAAAGCTCTGGATGCATTTAACAAGCTTAACCCTGGTTTTGTAGTTTAGACAAGTTAATGGTTATTTATTGTGCACTATTTATTAATTCAGTGATGAGAACTCAAGCCCCCAAAAGGTTGCAGCTCAAGTCCTTTTCAGTGCCACTTCTTTGCTAAGAGCCCTGCTTAAGAGCCCTTTTGGTAGCTGTCCTGTTGTTGTACTACATGTTGCAAATTGCTAAGTGTGGTAATCACAAAAGCATTTTTAAAGTTGTTTTTTATTAAACTACCAACATACAGACAAAAATTAAGGCCTGAAAATGCAGTCTTCAAACATGTTGACTCAAAGAGGTTAGGAATTATATTATCCCAATCTAATCATATAGTCCCTTATGTGGAAATCTAGTACACATGACTTTTGGTGTAGAAATGGTGAAGAAATCAGCTCTAATATACAGTTATAGCTGTGGGAGGTACTATAACAGATCTGGATACTTGCACTATAAAAAAAGAGGTGAAACAAATGGCAGAATAGGACTAGAGGTCTCTGCGATGATGCCTTGGGAGAGATAAAGGACACTAAGGCAATGCAAACCTGAACCTTGGAACCATACTCTAGCATCTGAGGGAAGAGAGAGAGAGCTGTCCACAAGTGCTCTCTGATGAAGTCATCTTGACTGGAAGAAAATTTAATTACTCAGTGAGTACTGGAGAAAGAAAAGGGCTGAGAAATATCTGAGTGAGTTAAAACAGTTTCCCAAAGATTTTTCTGTCTCAGGTATCCAGTCATTCTGCATCTCTGGGGCCACACTTGGACAAGAGGTGAAGGAGTGAACAGTTCTGAGTCTACGCTATTAAACAGAATTGAGTATTTGGATACAGATCTAAGCATACATACAAGAGCATTTAGGAATATCTATTATTACACATATACCTTGTGGACAAGGGCATATAAATACAAATTAAAAATTACCCGTCATTAATAATTTATGTAAAGTATCACTAGTATTTTTAAATTTAGTGTGCTTATTTGTATGTGCCACATGTATGTATAAATAAAAAAGAAAAATGGTTTTCATGACATAATTCAGGAGCTCAATCCCCTAACCCTGTTTCTCTCTTTAGAGTCTCAGCCTAGTAAAGAGAAAATTCTTCTGTCAAGGAATATTTCAGTAATACACTCTATGTACATATATATGATGGTGTGATATTCATGTTAAAGATAAAATTCCACAATAATAGACTTCAAAATTATTTTATAATTTTTATACAGATAGACCTGGAAATGGAATAGAGCTAATGGTCAGTTCTTTATTAGGAAATTATAAAGTTTGTTCTAAAAGTGCTATGAACCCAGCCAGGAAAAATGGCAGGCAGAATACAGTTATACATAACAACCCATTTCTTCTTTGAGAGTCTGGCTCCACACTCCTCTGGAGTTTGGTATTTATAAATGGTCTCCATTTGGTTTCAAGTACTTGTGAACTCCATGTATACCATATATAACTACGTTCAAACTTACATACAAAAGAAATCCCAAGATAAAAAATCTAAATACAGTTTAAAGTAAATTCAACAGTGCTTCATTGTTAGAAAGTTACCATATTCAAAAGCAAGTAAAGACTTAAGAGTCAGTCTTAACAGATATTGATAAAATTTCCCATGTCACTAAATTCTTTTTTAGCTTTCTATGGGAACAAAACCATGGCCATTTCATAATGATCCAGTTATATTACATACAAAAAACAGGAACCTAATTTTTTTTTAAGTTTTAGTTTAAAATTATAAATTACCAATACATTTGTGGCAAAAGCTTAGTGTAAATATATCTTTAATAACTATGTAGATGTGTAGATATGTACTTTTCAAAGTACACATAAAATAAAGATACAATGAAAGTTTTGGTCTTAGAAACAGATCAACTTTCTACAATATTTAAATTACTAAATACATTCTCCTCTACCCATACATTTTCACCTCTCACTAGACCATGTGATATACATAATATAAATATATTTGACTTTGACAGCCCCATTTTCTTTCCATAATTTAAACTATACATACTAATGAATAATTTTTATTTTAATCAACATTAAAAATTTTAAGGTACGACTACACTGCTTTTGGTCTATTTAAAAATATTTTGGGGGCTTCCCTGGTGGCGCAGTGGTTGAGAGTCCACCTGCCGATGCAGGGGACACGGGTTTGTGCCCTGGTCTGGGAAGATCCCACATGCCGCAGAGCAGCTGGGCCCGTGAGCCATGGCCGCTGAGCCTGTGCGTCCGGAGCCTGTGCTCCCCAACGGTAGAGGCCACAACAGTGAGAGGCCCACGTACCGCAAAAAAAAATAATATCTATATCTATATATATATATAGATATATATATAGATATATTTTGAAGAATACAAAAAGATTGAGTAAATAGATTTAAGTGAAGACTTGACATAAAGTATGGTACAGGTTCTCAAACCTTAGAGACATATGGTTATTGTAACATGGTCTCCTCCAGAAAGTAGCCTCCCAGTATATGCCACATACTCCACCCAGCAATCAACATGATTATAATGGGAATTTGATTTGTAACTGTTTCAAAATGTTCTAAGATGAATATTCTTTTTACAGTGTCAACTTTATAACATACCAAGAAACAATTTAAACCTAACAATAGCAGTAGCAATGCCTAAGCTTGAAAATATTGCCAAATTGTTTAATTAAACTACATTTTCTAGTTCTACAAGTTGAACTGCCAGGATGAAATAGTAAGTTATTATATCACCCTTTTTCAATGTATGAAAGAGAGAAGAGAAAAAAAGAGGTGAGGTTATGAGGTCACCAAAATGTTATGAGATCACCAAAAGGTACTCTGTGCTCAGACCAGAGGCGATGCCTGCTAGATTAGTAATCAAAAATGAATTTAATCTTGCCTGGGTAGGAGTAGAAGCCAAAATGGTAAATAAATGACAGAGCGTAGGTTAGTATGATAGCGCTGGGTTGCCTAGAAATCTACTAGAATGAAACAACAACCAAGCAAGTTCTGCTTACAGAAGCTGCTCCTGCTATGTGTTCTTGCCAATCACTAGTGTGACTCTGCCAAGTCAATGTCACCTTTAATTTATTCACATTCAAGTCTGCTGCAAACAGACTTTGATCAATCACAATAATGAAAATGTAGACTGAGTTTTGTTGTTTTGACATGCTTTCTTGAACTTTTCTCCTTCATTTTTTCAAAACACTTCTAATTGCAAGAAGTTGATCTCAATGGTTCCTGTTATTTGAGGGAACAATTGTTAAGGTTTGTTTATTTTCCTTGCTCGCTAGGAATTTCTGGCATTGAGTTTTCTTTCTTTGAACTTGAGCCAGATTAATTATTAAATCTCAAAATGTCACTAAAATGAACTAATCACAGAGCTCAAGTCATTAATAGTTTTGCAGGTGGTATTTCCCTTAATAAAACAAATGAACTCCCATATATATATTAAAAAAAGACCTTTGAGCATAAAGACACAATCATTTAATTGAAAAAGGAATTTAGCAGTTAAACATTAATAAAAAAACAATTAGAGTCATTTAACATTAGTCCTATTTAATTGAACTGCCCTGGTGGGAGACAAAGAAAACCTTGCTCCCTTGCGTGAGAAGGGGAAAGACCATAATCCCTGGAAGAGAAGGCAATGTCAGGTCCCCATGGCTTTCCGGGCATGGACTTTGAGAGTGGGAAAGAAATGGCAGAGAGGCTGGAGCCCTGGAGGAAAAAGAAGGTTCCATCTGTGAATGACTGCTAACATTTATTGAGCTGTTATGTGCCAGCTGCTGTAGGGAGAAAAGAGTTTCTCTCTCCGAGGTTGAGAAAGGGAAGTAGAGGAGGTGGGCAAGAAGGTGAGACACAAAGTTAGAGAAGCTGCAGTTCCCGCTATACAGAATCTGCCCTAAAGATTCAAAAATATCATGGCCAGAGGTTTCCCTCCCCAGGACCTAATGCAAGGATACTGTCCCCCGATGAAAGGGACAGCAGGACCTGGAGCCCTGAAAGATATACTCATTCATTCATGCATTTTTCATTCAATAAATATATACTGAGCACCTACAGTTCAAGGCCCTGGGGATACAGAGGATAAAACCTGGCTCCGACTCTTATGAAGCTTTCTTGTGGGTAGAGAGGACAGGCAAAGGCGGTGACTTTTGGAGGACTCAAGGTAGGGAAGAGCTGAGTTAGCACCAATGGCCAAGTACCAGGCTAATGCTTATGGGTTCTTTCCTATTTTCTCATTCACTCATTCATTGGTTCATTCACACATTGAGAGCCCACTATGTGCCAAGGATAAAGAGTTAAAAGAAACAATTTTTTACCCTGTTCTTAAGGAACTCACAATCTAGGAAAGATAGATGTGTAAAAAATTAATTAAATTTACTATATGATAAGTTCTGTGATAAAATCAAGTAAAGAATGTTATGAGGGGCTTCCCTGGTGGTGCAGTGGTTGAGAGTCCGCCTGCCGATGCAGGGGACACGGGTTCGTGCCCTGGTCTGGGAAAATCCCACATGCCGCGGAGCAGCTGGGCCCGTGAGCCATGGCTGCTGAGGCTGCGCGTCTGGAGCCTGTGCTCCGCAACGGGAGAGGCCACAGAAGTGAGAGGCCCGCATACCACAAAAAACAACAACAACAACAAAAACAACAACAAAAAAGAATGTTATGAGACTGCAGAAGAAAAGTTGGTGTTCCTATTATTATCCACAGGGTGGGGAGTAGGGGGTTAGAAATGACTTCCTAGAGAAGATGATGCCTGAGTCTTAACAACAGGAATTAACCAGAAAACTGAGAAGAGGGGGCATTCTGGGAAGAGGTAAGTGTACACTTAGAGGTATGAAGGAGTAAAGCAGCACAGCAAATTCAGGATACTGTAAGCAGTTCATACGGCATGAAGCGGTCAGAACATGCTGAATCTTATAATGCAATGTTAGGACATTTAGATTTTATCCTGAAATATTCTGACTTCGAAGCAAGAATAGGATTTCCAGATAGAAGAGTAGAATGATCAGTTAATTTGAATTTCAGATAAACAAAAATTAATTCTTTAGTATAAGTATGTTCTAAATATTGCATGGGACATACTCACTTATAATTATTGTTTGAAATTTAAATTTAACTAGGTGCCCTGTATTTTTATTTGTAAAATCTGGCAACCATAGCAAGACTTAGCATTAAAAAAATGACTCTGGCAACTGTAGAAACTGAATTGGAGGGAGGCAAGACTGGACTAGAGAAATCAGTTTGGGTGCTACTGCAGAAATGCAAGTGAGAAATCATTAGGGCAGGAACTAAGGCAATGGTAGTGAGATGGAGAGAAAAAGATAGACTGTTGAGACATTCAAAAGGAGAAAGGTCTTGGTCACCAAGTATGTGGAAGTGAAGGAGACCAGAACAATCCCCAAGTTTCTGATGAACGATGATGGATAATGCCATTAATTAACCATAGTAGGAAACAGAGAAAAAGAGGAGTTCCATCTTAGACATACTGAATTTGAGATGTCTATAAAATATCCAAGTATTCTGTATCGAACTGTTAGCTCCTTCTTCTTAGCCAAACCTCAAAATACTGAAGCGCTTCAGGACTCAATTCTAGGCCCTCTTCTTTGCCTATACTTTCTCCCTAGGTAATTATTTCTATATATGCTGAAGAATTTCAAACTTATACTTTCAGGCCTGACCACTCTCCAAGCTCCAGAATCATATAGCCAACTATCTAACTGAAGTCTCCACTTGGATGCCTAATGGACATTTTAAATTAAATATATCCAAGACCAATGAGGCTCAGAGGACTAGCTCAGGGTCACACAATTAGCCTAGACTTGAAACGGAAGCTTCTGTCTCCACTGCGTTCTTTCCTCTACTCATACTGCTTTGCACAGTTCTCAGCAGGCCCCTGCAGTGCTCAGCATACAGCTGGGCTCAGTAGAGTCGGCCTCACTGCATTGTTCCCCTGACACCTGGCAGCTGTGCCTAGTTTCAGTCAGGCCTCATCCTATTCCCATTCTTCACACGCTGAGATCCAGACAAGCTCCAAGGTGACGTCCCACTGCACATACACAGAGAGGGGCCATCCAGCTAACGGGCAGCTCTGAAAGTTAACTACCATACTCTTAAAGTAGCCTTTCTGACATATCAAAGGCAAACATGGGCAGGATCTGGGGAAGAGGAAGAGGCTACTGGGATGTCCTCATGGTGGGAAGCAGCACTTCTGCCAGCAGAAGCTAAATCAGCCTCCCTTACACAGCTATATTTACTAAAACTATTCCTACTTTCCTTTACCACCTACATCCACCTAGCACTAAATCCTATCAATTCTTCCTCAAAAATGTATCTTGAATTGTATGGTTCTCTCCATCTTCATTGCCAACAACATTTCTTGCCTAGATTACAATCGCTTCCTAATAGGTCTCCTTGGTCCTCTATGATCTAATGTCCACGTATCAACCCCTGACTTTTCATGCCACTTCTCACTAACAATTCTTTAACGGGTCCTTAGAACAAATCCCAAACTTGCCCATGACAGACATGGAGATACTCTGATTAGCTCCCCCTTCAAGAAAGGACTTGCTTCAGGTGCAGGGAGTGTGGTGGGCAGACAGCCTACACTGTATAGCCATACCATGGCTTATCAACAGATAGACATTTGGGTTGTTTTCTAGACTTTCACTATGTCATATTCACTATTTCTTTTACAGATAGTGAGTTATGCCAAATCATGTATTTTTACCAGATAATTCTGAGTAGATTTCTAGAAGTTGGATTGCTAAGGCACAGGGTAAGTACATATATATATTCTGCTATCTCAAAGAGAATGGGTTTTTGACTGCCCTTTCTACCTCCCTCCTCTCCTCCTTCTTCCCCCCATTACTCAGTGCCTAGAATATCTAGCACATTATAGGTGCTCAATATATATTTGTTGAATTAATGAATTTGGCTTTGCATATACACTTTACTAACTGCTGAAAGATCAGATGAAATTTGTATTTTGCAGTTGTGTTATAAGTCCAAATCTAAACTTCAACACCTAGTTATAAGTCCAAATCTAAACTTTAATAGCTAGTAATCAATGATAAATCATATTCCATTAATAAAACAAATTCTGATTCTAAGTGACTTAAAGCCCTTCTCTTCATATGCTAGAAAAGTCTTAATAACTTGAAAACTGAGAAAAGACAGGTACAAATTTATTTATACTCCTGCGAGCTTACACTAGTTTTTGAAAAAATCAATGTAGTAAAGTTGACTAAGTTTGCTCTTTTGAAAATTGAGAAAAAATTATTTCTGTTTTTCTTCGTGTACCTTTTACCTGTCAACCAGTAAGTATTTGACTTAAAATATATCACCACTCAAATACAAAGTTCCTAACTTAGGAAGGCGTTAAAGGGAGAAAGTTGAAAAATAAACCAATTATTTTGGACTTAAAACACTTCTTTTCCCTCAGAGAAATGGTTTTATAATGATGGTTATATTCCCTGCCTAGTATATATATTAAGCAATTTAACCACAGTGTAGCATATTTGCAATAAAAAATACAATGTGATACAATCACAGTACCTCATCCATAGTGAGTACGACTGAATTGAGACTTGAAAACAGGCTGCTGACATCTCAGAGGGACAGCTGGTACTGTTTCCCCAAAGAGGCAAGGGTACTATGGGGAGATAGATGGGTAAGTGACCCTCAGTTCAAATGGAGCTCTCCAGTCCACACACCTCCAAAGAGTGTCCAAGCATCTTCCTTCCTATTGTGGGATTGGAGAAGATAGAAATAAGAGGATAGGCTTGGGAAAGGGTAGGTAGTGGTAGAGAGTGGGAGAGGGTGACCACATGGCCAACTAGAAATGCAGCAGTCAGATAAACAACCGCCACGACACCAGCAATAACAACAACACCCACTTCAGGCAATGTGAGTAGCACCGACAGGCAGTTGAGGCTGTCTGCAGCAATTATACCGGGAAGAGAGTGGAATTCCCAGAAGAGTAGCGGCTGATGAAACCAACTGAAATGACATGGTGGGAAGGAGAGACGATAAAAGGAAGGAACCACAGAAACATTTTTTCTCCTAAGAGAGAAATGAAAAGGCTAGAATATTAATTAGGATTGTAGAGTGAGTTCTAAAGGTCAGGCAATCAGGTGAGCAAGCAGGTGTAAATTCAACTGTGCATCAGTTGTAGTCTAGGAGCCAGGCTTCCTTTAGGTTTGGTGCCAGGAGAAAAAGAAAGGCTCAGGAGTGTCCCAGCCTAATGGAGACAGGAAAATGAACAAACAAGGTGGGTGAGAATTCTTATGGGAACTGGGGGGAGGGCAGCCAAATGGTCACTGAGAAATAAGAACAAAGGCAAAAGGAAATCAAGGGCAGAGAAGCAAGGGGCTTCCTAAGGCACTCACCAAGAGACCTCAGCTGAGGTCTGACCTCTCTTTCACTTTCATTTACATACTCATTTGATATGACTGAGCTCCTACTCTGAGCCAGGCACTGTTCTAGATCCACGAGATACAGCAGAGGACACGAGGCAGTTCCTGCTCTCATGAGGCTTCAATTCTAGAACGAAGAGAGAAATGATAAACTAGCGAATATAAGCTAACTGGTAACTGCCTGCTATTGCCATATCCTTCTCATTTAATCAGCGTGCCCTTTGAGTTTACTAAGAAACAGGAAACTTGAAATAGTAAACTACCAAAGGAGTAAACAGAGCTTTCTTTAGCTCCTTTTGAATGTTCCTTTTTCCCCTCAAAATCACTTTTTTTCTATAATAATATATCTTGAAACAAACACTGAAATTTAAACAAAAATCTATGAAGTCAAAGTGTAAATCACTTACAATTTCATATTCACTGTTGAAAAGTCTGGAGTATGTAATTATATACTTTCCCCTATAGTACACATACATTTATAATATGAATATATGTCATTTACAAATGTATATTTATAATTATAAATAAGATGTGCATACTGTTTCATAAACTGATTTTTCACTTAATAGTTTCCAGGTATCTTTTGGTGTCAATATATAGATGTATATTACCCCTTTTTTGAAATTAATGTATACTTTACTACTTATTCTTTACTATTTTTACTTTTTTAAGTTAAAGCATAGGTGACTGACAATATTATATTAGTTTCAGGTGTATAATACAGTGATTTGATATTTTTATAGATTATGTATTCTAATAAAGTTCTTATAAAACATTGAGTATATTCCCTCAATGTGTGATGTGATGTGCATTACATCCTTGTAACTCATATATTATTTTTTTAAAAAGGGTGTTTTTATATGTTTTTCTTAATATATTTTATTTATTAAACATCTTTATTGGCGTATAATTGCTTTACAATGGTGTGTTAGTTTCTGCTTTATAACAAAGTGAATCAGTTATACATACACATATGTCCCCATATCTCTTCCCTCTTGCGTCTCCCTCCCTCCCACCCTCCCTATCCCACCCGTCTAGGTGGTCACAAAGCACCAACCTGATCTCCCTGTGTTATGAGGCTGCTTCCCACTAGCTATCTATTTTACGTTTGGTAGTGTACATAGGTCCATGCCACTCTCTCACTTTGTCCCAGCTTACCCTTCCCCCTCCCTGTACCCTCAAGTCCATTCTCTACAAGGTCTGTGTCTTTATTCCCGTCTTGCCCCTAGGTTCTTCATGACCATTTTTTCTTTTTGGATTCCATATGTAAGTGTTACCATATGGTATTCGTTCTCCTCTTTCTGACTTACTTCACTCTGTATGACAGACTCTAGATCCATCCACCTCACTACAAATAACTCAACTTCGTTTCTTTTTATGGCTGAGTAATATTCCATTGAAAACATGTGCCACATCTACTTTATCCATTCATCTGTTGATGGACACTTAGGTTGCTTCCATATCCTGGCTATTATAAACAGAGCTTCAATGAACATTTTGGTACATGACTCTCTTTCATGTGTTTCTTGGCAATCTGTATATCTTCTTTGGAGAAATCTCTATTTAGGTCTTCTGCACATTTTTGGATTGGGTAGTTTGTTTTTTTGATATTGAGCTGCATGAGCTGCTTGTAAATTTTGGAGATTAATCCTTTGTCAGTTGCTTCATTTGCAAATATTTTCTCGCACTCGGAGGGCTGTCTTCTCGTCTTGTTTATGGTTTCCTTTGCTGTGCAAAAGCTTTGAAGTTTCATTAGGTCCCATTTGTTTATTATTGTTTTTATTTCCCTCTCTCTAGAAGGTGGGTCAAAAAGGATCTTGCTGTGATTTATGTCACAGAGTGTTCTGCCTATGTTTTCCTCTAAGAGTTTTATAGAGTCTGGCCTTACACTTAGGTCTTTAATCCATTTTGAGTTTATTTTTGTGTATGGTGTTAGGGAGTGTTCTAATTTCATACTTTTACATGTAGCTGTCCAGTTTTCCTAGCAACAGTTACTGAAGAGGCTGTCTTTTCTCCACTGTATGTTCTTGCGTCCTTTATCAAAGATAAGGTGACCATATGTGCGTGGGTATATCTCTGGGCTTTCTATCCTGTTCCATTGATCTATATTTCTGTTCTTGTGCCAGTACCATACAGTCTTGATTACTGTAGCTTTGTAGTATAGTCTGAAGTCAGGGAGCCTGATTCCTTCACCTCTGTTTTTCTTTCTCAAGATTGCTTCAGCTATTCGGGGTCTTTCGTGTTTCCATACAAATTCTGAAATTTTTTATTCTAGTTCTGTGAAAAATGCCAGTGGTAGTTTGATAGGGATTGCATTGAATTTGTAGATTGCTTTGGGTAGTATAGTCATTTTCACAATGTTGATTCTTCCAATCCAAGAACATGGTATACCTCTCCATCTATTTGTATTATCTTTAATTTCTTTCATCAGTGTCTTATAGCTTTCTGCATACAGGTCTTTTGTCTCCTTAGGTAGGTTTATTCCTAGATATTTTATTCTCTTTGTTGCAATGGTAAATGGGAGCGTTTTCTTAATTTCACTTTCAGATTTTTCATCATTAGTGTATAGGAATGCAAGAGATTTCTGTGCATTAATTTTGTATCCTGCTACTTTACCAAATTCACTGATTAGCTCTAGTAGTTTTCTGGTAGCATCTTTAGGATTCTCTATGTATAGTATCATGTCATCTGTAAACAGTGACAGCTTTACTTCTTCTTTTCTGATTTGGATTCCTTTTATTTCTCTTTCTTCTCTGATTGCTGTGGTGCAAACTTCCAAAACTATGTTGAATAATAGTGGTGAGAGTGGACAACCTTGTCTTGTTCCTGATCTTAGTGGAAATGGTTTCAGTTTTTCACCATTGAGGACGATGTTGGCTGTGGGTTTGTCATATATGGCCTTTATTATGTTGAGGAAAGGTCCCTCTATGCTTATTTTATGGAGGGTTTTTACCATAAGTGGGTGATGAATTTTGTCGAAAGCTTTCTCTGCATCTATTGAGATGATCACTGGCTTTTCTCCTTCAATTTGTAAATATGTTGTATCACATTGCTTGATCTGCGTATATTGAAGAATCCTTGCATTCCTGGGATAAACCCCACTTGATCATGATGTATGATCCTTTTCATGTGCTGTTGGATTCTGTCTGCTAGTATTTTGTTAATGAATTTTGCATCTATGATCATCAGTGATATTGGCCTGTAGTTTTCTTTCTTTGTGACACCTTTGTCTGGTTTCGGTATCAGGGTGATGGTGGCCTCGTAGAATGGGTTTCAGAGTGTTCCTCCCTCTGCTATATTTTGGAAGAGTTTGAGAAGGATAGGTGTTAGCTCTTCTCTAAATGTTTGATAGAATTCGCCTGTGAAGTCATCTAGTCCTGGGCTTTTGTTTGTTGGAAGATTTTTTTTTTTTTTTCTGTACGCGGGCCTCTCACTGTTGTGGCCTCTCCCGTTGCGGAGCACAGGTTCCAGACGTGCAGGCTCAGTGGCCATGGCTCACAGGCCCAGCCACTCTGTAGCATGTGGGATCTTCACAGACCGGGGCACGAACCCGTGTCCCCTGCATCAGCAGGCGGACTCTCAACCACTGCGCCACCAGGGAAGCCCTGTTGGATGATTTTTAATCACAGTCTCAGTTTCAGTGCTTGTGATTGATCTGTTCATATTTTCTATTTCTTCCTGGTTCCGTCTCAGAGGGTTGTGCATTTCTAAGAATTTGTCCATTTCTTCCAGGTTGTCCATTTTATTGGCATATAGTTGCTTGTAGTAATCTCTCATGATCCTTTGTATTTCTGCAGTGTCAGTTGTTACTTCTCCATTTTCATTTCTAATTCTATTGGGTTGAGTGTTCTCCCTTTTTTTCTTGATGAGTCTGGCTAATGGTTTATCAATTTTGTTTATCTTCTCAAAGAAGCAGCTTTTAGTTTTATTGATCTTTGCTACCGTTTCCTTAATGTCTTTTTCATTTATTTTTGATCTGATTTTTATGATATTTTTCCTTCTGCTAACTTTGGGGTTTTTTGTTCTTCTTTCTCTAATTGCTTTAGGTGTAAGGTTAGGTTGTTTATTTGAGATGTTTCTTGTTTCTTAAGGTAGAATTGTATTGCTATAAACTTCCCTCTTAGAACTGCTTTTGCTGCATCCCATAGGTTTTGGGTCGTCGTGTTTTCATTATCATTTGGTTCTAGGTATTTTTTGATTTCTTCTTTGATTTCTTCAGTGACCTCTTGGTTATTAAGTAGTGTATTGTTTAGCCTCCATGTGTTTGTATTTTTACAGATTTCTTCCTGTAATTGATATCTAGTCTCATAGCGTTGTGGTCGGAAAACATACTTGATACAATATCAATTTTCTCAAATTTATCAAGGCTTGATTTGTGACCCAAGATTTGATCTACCCTGGAGAATGTTCCATGAGCAGTTGAGAAGAATGTGTATTCTGTTATTTTTGGATGGAATGTCCTATAAATATCAATTAAGTCCATCTTGTTTAATGTATCATTTAAAGCTTGTGTTTCCTTATTTATTTTCATTTCAGATGATCTGTCCATTGGTGAAAGTGGGGTGTTAAAGTCCCCTAATATGATTGTGTTACTGTCGCTTTCCCCTTTTACGGCTGTTAGTATTTGCCTTATGTATTCAGGTGCTCCTATGTTGGGTGCATAAATATTTACAATTGTTATATCTTCTTCTTGGATCGATCCCTTGATCATTATGTAGTGTCCTTCTTTGTCTCTTGTAATAGTCTTTATTTTAAAGTCTATTTTAAAGTCTATTTTGTCTGATATGAGAATTGCTACTCCAGCTTTCTTTTGACTTCCATTTGCATGGAATATCTTTTTCTTTAAAATAAAGACTTTAATAAAGTCTTTATTTTAAAGTCTATAGACTTTATTTTAAAGTCTATTTTAAAGTCTATTTTGTCTGATATGAGAATTGCTACTCCAGCTTTCTTTTGACTTCCATTTGCATGGAATATCTTTTTCCATCCCCTCACTTTCAGTCTGTATGTGTCCGTGGGTCTGAGGTGGGTCTGTTGCAGACAGCATATATACGGGTTTTGCTTTTGTATCCATTCTGCCAGTCCATGTCTTTTGGTCGGAGCATTTAGTCCATTTACATTTAAGGTAAGTATCAATATGTATGTTCCTATTACCATTTTCTTAACTGTTTTGGGTTTGTTATTGTAGGTCTTTTCCTTCTCTTGTGTTTCTTGCCTAGAGAAGTTCCTTTGGCATTTGTTGTAAAGCTGGTTTGGTGGTGCTGAATCATCTTAGCTTTTGCTTGTCTGTAAAGGTTTTAATTTCTCCGTCAAATCTGAATGAGATCCTTGCTGGGTAGAGTAATCTTGGTTGTAGGTTTTTCTCCTTCATCACTTTAAATATGTCCTGCCAATCCCTTCTGGCTTGCAGAGTTTCTGCTGAAAGATCAGCTGTTAACCTTATGGGGATTCCCTTGTATGTTATTTGTTGTTTTTCCCTTGCTGCTTTTAACATTTTTTTCTTTGTATTTAATTTTTGATAGTTTGATTATTATAATATGTATCTTGGCGTGTTTCTCCTTGGATTTATCCTGTATGGGACTCTCTGTGCTTCCTGGCCTTGATTAACTATTTCCTTTCCCATATTAGGAACCTTTTCAACTATAATATCTTCAAATATTTTCTCAGTTCCTTTCTTTTTCTCTTCTTCTTCTGGGACCCTTATAATTCGAATGTTGGTGCGTTTAATGTTGTCCCAGAGGTCTCTGAGACTGCCCTCAATTCTTTTCATTCTTTTTTCTTTATTCTCCTCTGCAGTAGTTATTTCCACTATTTTATCCAGGTCACATCCGTTCTTCTGCTTCAGTTATTCTGCTATTGATCCCTTCTAGAGAATTTTTAATTTCATTTATTGTGTTGTTCATCACTGTTTGTTTGCTCTTTAGTTCTTCTAGGTCCTTGTTAAACATTTCTTGTATATTCTCCATTCTATTTCCAAGATTTTGGATCATCGTTACTATCATTACTCTGAATTCTTTTTCAGGTAGACTGCCTATTTCCTCTTCATCTGTTAGGTCTGGTGGGTTTTTGACTTGCTCCTTCATTTGCTGTGCGTTTCTCTGTCTTCTCATTTTGCTTAACTTACTGTGTTTGGGGTCTCCTTTTCTTAGGCTGCATGTTCGTAGTTCCCATTGTTTTTGGTGTCTGTCCCCAGTGGCTAAGGTTGGTTCAGTGGGTTGTGTAGGCTTCCTGGTGGAGGGGACTAGTGCCTGTGTTCTGGTGGATGAGGCTGGATCTTGTCTTTCTGGTGGGCAGGTCCATGTCTGGTGGTGTGTTTTGGCGTGTCTGTGGCCTTATTATGATGTTAGGCAGCCTCTCTGCTAATGGATGGGGTTGTGTTCCTGTCTTGCTAGTTGTTTGGCATAGGGTGTCCAGCACTGGAGCTTGCTGGTCTTTGAGTGGAACTGGGTCTTGGCATTGAGATGGAGACCTCTGGGAGAGTTTTGCCATTTAATATTATGTGGAGCTGGAAGGTCTCTTGTGGACCAGTGTCCTGAACTTGGCTTTCCCACCTCAGAGGCACAGCCCTGACACCTGGCTCGAGCACCAAGAGCCTGTCAGCCACATGGCTCAGAGTAAAAGGGAGAAAAGAAAGAAAGAAGAAGATAAAATAAAATAAAATAAAGTAAAATAAAATAAAAAATAATTATTAAAAAAATTTCAAGTAATAAAAAAATTAAAAAAAGAAAGGAGAGCAACCAAAGCAAAAAACTAATGCACCAATGATAACAAGTGCTAAAAACTATACTTAAAAAAAAAAAAAAGAGGACAGACAGAACCCTAGGACAAATGGTAAAAGCAAAGCTATACAAAGTCACACAGAGAAGCATACACATACACACTCACAAAAAGAGAAAAAGGAAAATATTATATACATTGTTGCTCCCAATGTCCAGCTCCTCAATTTGGGATGATTCATTGTCTATTCAGGTATTCCACAGATGCAAGGTACATCAAGTTGATTGTGGAGATTTAATCTGCTGCTCCTGAGGCTGCTGGGAGAGATTTCCCTTTCTCTTCTTTGTTTGCATAGCTCCTGGGGTTCAGCTTTGGATTTGGCCCTGCCTCTTCATTTAGGTCCCCTGAGCGCTTTTGTTCTTCGCTCAGACAGGACAGGGTTAAAGAAGCAGCTGATTCGGGGGCTCTGGCTCACTCAGGCCGGGGGGAGGGAGGGGTACAGAGTGTGGGGCGAGCCTGCGACAGCAGAGGCCAGCGTGACATTGCACCAGCCTGAGGCACGCCGTGTGTTTCCCGGGGTATATATATATTTTAAATTTATTTTATTTTATTTATTTTTGGCTTCATTGGGTCTTCTTTGCTGCACGCGGGCTTTCTGTAGTTGAGGCGAGCGGGGCCTTTCTCTTTGTTGCCATGCTTGGGCTTCTTATTGTGGTGGCTTCTCTTGTTGCAGAACATGGGCTTTAGATGCGCGGGCTTCAGTAGTTGTGGCACATGGGGTTAGTAGTTTTGGCTTGCAGGCTTTAGAGCGCAGGCTAAGTAGTTGTGGTGCACAGGCTTAGGTGCTCCGTGGCATGTGGGATCTTCCTGGACCAGGGCTCAAACCCCTGTCCCCTGCATTGGCAGGCAATTCTTAACCACTGTGCCACCAGGGAAGCCCCTTATTTATTTTATAGCTAGTACTTTGTATCTCTTAATCCACTTCACGTATCTTGCTCCTACCCCTACTTCTCTCCCCTGTGGTAACCACTAGTTTGTTCTTTGTATCTTTGAGTCTGTTTCTATTTTGTTATATTCGTCCATTTGTTTTATTTTTTAGATTCCGCAATATAAGTGAAAATGTACAGTATTTGTCTTTCTCTGTCTGACTTATTTCACTATCTTGGCTGCAATGAACACTGTGGTGCATGTATCTTTTTGAATTAGTGCTTTGGTTTTATTCAAATAAATAACAAGCAGTGGAACTGCTGGATCATATGGTACTTCTATTTTTAATTTTTTGAGGAGCGTCTAAATTGTTATCCATAGTGGCTACACCAATTTACATTCCCACCCACAGTGCATAAGGCTTCCCCTTTCTCCACATCCCCGCCAATACTTCTTATTTGTTGTCTTTTTGATAACTGCCATTCTGACAGGTGTGTGGTGATATCTTGTGGTTTTGATTTGCATTATTTGCATTTCCTTGATGACTAGTGATGTTGAGTACCTTACCTTTTTATGTGCGGGTTGGCCATCTGTATCTCTTCTTTGGGAAATGCCTATACAGGACCTCTGCTCATTTTTCAATCAGTTTTTTGGGGGGAGCTATTGAGTTGTATGAGTTCTTTATATGGTTTAAATATTAACCCCTTATCAGACATATCATTTGCAAATATCTTCTCCCACTCAGTGGGTTGCTTTTTCCTTTTGTTGATGGTTCCCTCCACTGTGTACATTATCCTTCTTAATGGCTGCATAGTAGCTCGTATTCCATTGTACAGAGATAACATAATTTATTCATTCAGTCCCCTATAGACTGATGTTTAGGATGCTTCACATTTTACAATACTACAAACAACATTCTTGTATAAAATTTTATACACTTTTCAGTTATTCCTCAGGATACCTTCTCACACCAAAACTACTACATCAAAAGGTTCCCATATACAGTTGTCCCTCAATATCTGGGGAGGTTTTGTTCCAGGATCCCTGCAGACACCAAAATCTCAGATGCTCAAGTCTCTTACAGTCGGTCTTCCATATCCAAGGGTTTCACATCCGTGAATTCAACCAACAGCAGATCATGGTTGGTTGAATCCATGGACGCAAAACCCATGGATATGGAGGGCCAACTTTATTTGGAAAACTGATTTCTAAAGAGTCAACATCAACTTACATCTGTACCTACAGTGAATGAGAAGACCTGTTTTCCCACAAATTTGCCAATACAAAAAAAAAAGCCCTTACCTGTATTGTGTTTAAAAGCTACTACCCCCACCCTATCTTCGGTTGGCCTCTAACCTTGTCTAGGATTTTTTTTTTTTTTTTTTTGTCTAGGATTTTTTAATGAAAAAGTAAAAATTTCTTATGCTGTCAAATTTGTCAATCTTTTCATTATAGTATCTGGCCTAGCTGTCATGCCACTCACTCTTTGTCTTGCTTGTTCTTTTTTATCCTTCAGGTCTCAGCCTAAATGTAACCTCCAGAGCAGCTTCCCTAAACATCTCATTTAAAGAAAGCTGTCCCTGTATTCGTAGAATCTTTGCTTTTTCCCTCAGAGCTCTATTTACAATCTGTAATGGTCCATTTTTGGTATTTGCTACATGTCTGTATTCCCCACTACAGTATAAGTTCTATTAACACTGGAATAATATGGCAACTGTAGCTACTGAGTCAGGCAAGTTATATGTGATCTTTGAGGAAATTCTTCTGATTCAAGGATTGCAATATTGTTTTTATGACAGTCAAGAGTGCAACCACATGCTGTATTTGAAGAATTTTTGATGGTTTCAAAATCTATCACTAGAGTTCAGGACTTCTGCTCATTTTTTAATGAGAAGTGTTGTGATGCCAGAGCACTCCAAAAGTTAGGAACTTGTAACTTTAGCTTCTTTCAGGTATTTAGGCACAAGCTTCAGCAACAGTGACAGTCAATTCTTTGACAGTAATCAGTTCATAAGGACACAGACTGAAGTTTAGGGTAGGATGTTTTGCCACTTGCTAGACAAAAGAGTTCACTTCAAAGATATGAGGGTTGGACCCTTTCATTCTGGAAAGAAAAAACTCTATGATACTTAGGTTAGATGGATATTTTTTAATGATAATTCTTAAGAATGTTTCTTTCCTTTTTGACTAAAATATCTTTTCATTGTGGCAGGAATTAGTAAAGTTCCTATCTAGGAGTTTTTCAAGAATACCTGTATAAAAAAAAAAAAAAAGAATACCTGTATATTAGGATTCAAAAGTCTAATACAAATTTAAGTTGAACAAAAGTTGGGTTCTATTTCCATAGTATAGGTTAATAGTATTTACATTCTATGATTATCATTTACTTTTGTTTCTTAAATTGAGAGGCAACTGTGATACTTTGTTGATTACATAATATATTAACTTTCACTGAATATATCACTGTACTTACTACATGCATTTTCCAATACGCAAATGAATTTTGTTAACAAGTACTACTCTAGTGGGATAATATGCCATGACTTTTTATAATTATTCCATTTAAATTACTATGCAATGTAAATTTCTTGGCAAAAATATCCATCTGGTGATAAAAATTTGGAAATAATTCAATAGAAAATCTTGTTAGTGAGGTTATTTTCAACAAACACATATGAAAGGAAATGTTTTTATGATAAACTGTCATGTAATTTGGTGACCACAGATAATGCAATTAGTCTGATTTTGTGGGGGAGACAATTACTGAACCCTTATGCTTATTAGTCCTCAGTAAATTATACCTTTTCCCTGTCTTAAGAAGAGAGACTGTCAAAACAAATAATTATAGAACTAGAAATACTTTAAAAGACAGGACAAAAAACTTTATTTTCCTCTGTAACATTTCACCAACTGTGCAATT
This sequence comes from Stenella coeruleoalba, assembly GCF_951394435.1. NCBI lineage: Eukaryota > Metazoa > Chordata > Mammalia > Artiodactyla > Delphinidae > Stenella > Stenella coeruleoalba. Next base: position 47,814,297 of record NC_137148.1, on the reverse strand, counting down.
CAGAAAACATTTAAACCTTATTACTGCATAACAAGAACTTCATACTTTAAATATAAAAAGCATTTTTTAACGCAATAAAAGTAAGTACAAATAAAAGAAAAACATTTTTTAATAAGAGATTAAGTTAAGCAAATACCTAAATTTGTGGCATTTATTTTAAGTAAAAAGCACTTCTACTCTTCCATCAGAAATGGAACTTTCTTTTAGTACTAGTGTATTCTGGCTTTTAGTATAATCAAATTTCTAAGTTAATGATATGATTAGAGGCACAGGATTTGGGGCACACTTAGTGCAAAATGCATTGATTTGTAATACTATTTTATAATGTGTTGGTTATTTATTATCATTGTAGCCAGGCTTTAAGGCTATCTAAGATCAAAAGCAGAAGAACTGGCCCATAACGAATGAAACTAGTCACTTCTAAATTTTAAATATATAAACTCTCATAGCTAAATACAACTAGCAACAAGCTTTTTAAAAAATATTCAATTGATTTTTTTTGTTAGCTATTTAGATTCCTTACATTAGTTAAATTAAAATATTTTCAGCTTTATTGAGGTGTAACTGACAAATGTAAATTGTAACATATTTAAGGTGTATAACATGATTTGATATGCATATATATTGTGAGAAGATTCCCCCAAATGAGCTAATGAACACATCCACCACCTCAAATATTTAACTTTTTTCTTTTTGTGAGAACATTTAAGTTCTACTTTCTTAGCATAGCTCCATTATACAAAATACAGTGAATAAACCATGTTACACATTAAATCCTCAGAGCTTATTCATCTTACAGTTGAAAGTTGGTATTTTTTTACCCACCTCTCCCTATCTCTCACATCCCTCAGGCCCTGGCAACCAATATTCTCTGTTTCTACGAGTTTGACTTTTCTTTTCTTTCCTTTCTTTTAAAAAAATATTTCACATATAAGTTGTACTATGCAGCATTTGTCTTTCTCTGTCTGGCTTATTTTACTTAGCATAATATCCTGAAGGTTCATATATTTTGTTGCAAATGACAGGATTTACTTCTTTCTCATGGCTGAATAATATTCCATTGTGCATATATACCATATTTTCTTGATCCACTCACCCACTGATGGACACTTAGGTTGTTCCCTAAGTGGCTATTGTGAATAATGATTCAATGAACATGTAAGTACAAATATCCCTTTGAGATAAGGTTTTCATTTCCCTTGGATAGATACCCACAAGTGGGACTGCTGGGTCGTATGATAGTTAATACCATATGGCAGCCACTCTACCATATGTCTTTTGACTGGAGAATTTAGTCTGTTTACATTTAAAGTAATTATTGATAATTATGAACTTACTGTTGCTATTTTGTTCATTGTTTTCAGGTTGTTTTGTAATTCCTTTGTTTCTCTCTTGCTATCCTCCTTTGTATTCTGATGATTTTTCTGTAGTGTTATGCTTTGATTCCTTTCCCTTGATCTTTCATATATCTATCATAGGTTTTGCTCTGTGGTGACCATAAAACATCTTATATTTTATGCTTACATAAAACATATTTATGACAGTCTGTTTTAAGCTGACAACTTCACACACATACAAAAGCTCCACATTTTTATATTACCCCTCAACATTTTGTTTTTGATATCACAATTTACATTTTTACATTGGGTAACCATTAACAAATTATTGTAGTCATTGTTATTTTTAATATTTTTGTCTTTTAATCTGCACACTAGAGTTACAAGTGATTTACACACTACTATTACAACATTAGGGTATTCTGATTTTAACTATGTATTTACTTTTACCAGTGGTTTTATATTTTCATGTTTTCCTGTTACTAATTAATATCTTTTCATTTCAGCTTGAAGCCTTTAACATTTCTTTTAAGGCCCACAGAGTGGTGATAAACTCCTTCAGCTTTTGTTTGTCTGGAAAACCCATTATCTCTCCTTCAATTCTGAAGGACAACTTTGCTGGGTAGGGTTCTTGGCAATTTTTTTCTTACAGCACTTTGAATATATCATGACAATCCATTCTAGCCTGCAAGATTTCTCATAGTCTTATGGGGGTTCCCTTACATGTAACAAGTTGCTTTTCCCTTGTTGCTTTCAAGATCCTCTCCTTGTCTTTAACTTTTGACAATTTAATTATAATGTGTCTTGGTGTGGGTCTCTTTCGATTCCTTCTATTTGGAACTCTCAGGGCTTCCTGGATCTGGATTTGTTTCTTTCCCCAGGTTAGGGACTTTTCAGCCATTATTTCTTTAAATAAGCTTTCTGCCCCTTTCCCTTTTCTCCTTCTGGGATGCCTATAATGTGTATACTGGTCTTCATCATGGTGTCCCACAAGTCCCTTAAATTCGCTTCACTTTTTTTCATTCTATTTTCTTTTTGCTCCTCTGATTGAAAGAATTCCACTGCCCTGTATTCAAGTTCACTGATCTTTTCTTCCACTTGATCTGGTCTGCTGTTAAACACTTGTATTGAATTTTTCAGTTCAATTATTGTATTCTTCAGCTTTTTGATTTCTGTTTAGTACTTGTTTATATTTTCTGTCTCTTTGTTGAAATTCTCACTTTGTTCATGCACTGCTCTCCTGACTTCGGTGAGCATCTTCATGACTGTTATTTTGAACTCTCTATCAGGTAAATCACTTATCTGAATCTCATTAAGTTCTGTTCTTGGTTACTTAACCTTGTTCTTTTGGTTGGAAAATATTCCTCTGTTTCTTCATTTTCCTTGAATCTCTGTGTTGGTGTCTGCTTATTAGATAAAACAGCCACTTCTCCTGGTCTTGACACAGTGGTCTCATGTATAAGACGAACCTCATCAATCAGCACAGCCTGAGCTCCTGGTTGTCTCTAAAAGCTCTGTGATTGTCCAAGCCACCTTCTTTAATCTTACTGGCTCCCAATAGTTGAGAGTGTGTCAAGACCAATCAATGTCCCAAAAGGCAGAATTGTATTGAGCACCTAGATGGAGGATGACTGGAAGCTGAACCCTCAGTCAGCAGCTTCCAAAGTATATAGTTAAGCTTCTTCCAGGGAGAAACTGGGAGTTGGGTGTTTTTGCCTGTTTCCTCTGTGCTGGGCCCAGGTATATAGCTGTGGGAGGCAGGGTAGGGAGAGAAGGGTGCTCCTCTGCCCATTAAGAGCTGCTTCTTTGTTTGCTATAGGCCTGTGGGGCTCATAAATGCAAGCCCCAGTGTCTATTGAGCCAGGTGATCCAGTGACCTGTCCCTTTGGGTAGCTGATGCAAAAGCTGGGGCACCAGATGCATGTACAAGCTTTGTGCAGGGAGATACCAGCAACTTGGAGTGGTCTAGAGGGAGAAGGTGGGGAGGTGTCCGCTGGTTTCCCTGGTGTCCAGGGAGGATTGCAGCCATCCCCTAGACAGTGTGCTAAATTAGAAGCCTGACTCACAGGCAGCAGCTTTCAAAGTATGCAGATGGGTCCCTTTCAGGGAAATGGGCATTTCTACCTGCTCTCTCTGCACAGCTGTGGTGAGTACTCCAGTCCATTAATGACTGCTTCTTTGCTGTAGTCTGTGGGTCTCATGGATACAAGCTCCACTGGCTTTAAGAGCTATGTGTTTGGGGAGCCCATTCCGTAGGTGGGAGTCTTAAAAGTTGGGGTGCTAAATGTGGTACTCACACCCTTTGCTCTTCAGGGAGTAAATCAAATTACATCTGATAAAAGTGGTCAGCAGCAATTTATTTTTCTAAAATTTAGATTATGAAGAATAGCACAATAATGAATAAGAGGAAAATTATAAGAAATTGTTTTGGTGAGATAACTGAGAAAAAGTATGGATAAAAAACAAAAAAAAACCCTAATCTCATTTTAACTCCCTTAACCTTTTTCACTCTGGATGTAAATCCAGTTTTAAAACCTAAATGGAGCTTGTCTTAGTGACTGATGATATGAATCAGAAGGTTAAATATGCAGGACTAATTCTGTACACTTTAAAATATGCATCCAGGAGGTTATGATGAATCTCAGAAGAACCTGACCACACGTATATCTAAAAATAATGAATAATAGCACTTTATTTATATACAACTTAAAGAAAAAACTTTTACATTCTGCTTTAAAAGTCAGATAAAGGTCAAAATAGAAGAAAATATGTTCCAAAACTAAGGCCAAACTCAGACCTCAGCTTTGTACAGAAGTATATAAGAAGCAATCCTTTCAGACCGAGAAAGGTGGGATGCTTGAAATTTGAGATGCTACTTTTTAGTAAGACCCACCTAAACTCAGTGTTTTGAAAACCAAAAAGATTTACAACATAAACTAGCATAAAAATTTCTTTCACAATTAATAAATAAATACCTATAGATAGGGAGGCTCACTAGCTTATGGTTAAAAGTATAGACTCTGAGGAGCTCAAAACACTCAAATGATTCACTTTCATTTCTTACCACATTTTTCTAGAGAAGCATGGCAAATTTCATATTTTTTTTCAGTTTTTACAAAGCTAGAGGTCAATACCAAAGAAGGTACATAGAAAAAGCAACTATGTGTTATGCTATTGTGTTTCAAGTGCTTTTTAAAATTCCTTTATTATGACAGTGAAACGAAAACATCAGAATACAAAACAATAAACATACCAAAATTACAATTATTTGCCGATGTATATACATGGGTAAATTAACTTGTTAAAGTTAAGAATTGTGCAGCCAGCCATAGAATTTGGGGTAATTTATTATTTCTATTAAATATTATTGTTATATTAATTTTTTAATAAAACAAAGGAAAAAAAATCAAGTAAGGTCATAGTGTATAGGCCAAGCCAGAGAGTCACAAAAGTGCCCAAGAATTACACTAGCAGGTATAAATTTCTGGGCTTCAGGCACTCCTGAATGGGGATAAGCCTGCTTCTTCATCTGTTTAAAGGCAACCACAAATGAGTTAGGTATAAAAGAGGTCAATAGACTGGCATAAAACTCGGCCCAACGGGGACCTTTCATTGTGGACGGTGGTAAACCCATTCAACCACAACTTTTCCTTTGGGTAGGCAAAAATGCTAGTAGGTAAATAAAGAATGGTATGTTGATCAAGCTCAGGATATATCCTTTCTAATCCTGGAAACCAAAGATCTCAAAATGACTGTACCACCAAAGATATAATGCTCCTGTGTAAAATTGCAATAAGATCCAATTTCTGAAGGCAATATGTGAATGTTTTTTCCTTGCAACTGTAAAGAATCAGATTAATTCAGTTTCACAGAGGAAAAAAGATGATACTAAAAGCAGTTTACACATAATTTAACAGAGTTAAGATATCTAGGACAAGTTGTTGTGTACAACATATGTCTACAAAGAAATTATACTACCTATCAAGCACATACTAGATGCTTGATAAATAACTGAATGAACAATAAAGTTATATAAGCATTAAATCTTTAAAAAGGAGTTCCAAAACCTAAACCACACTGGTTATTTCTTACTCATATTGCCATGTAATTCCTTAAGTGCTTTTGGTATTTCAGAATTTCAAGTATTTCATTTTTCAGTTTATTCTGAATATCTTATTTTTCTATCAGGGATCCAACATATTCTCTTAAAATATATGATTACGAGGCTTCATTGTATTCTTTTTAAATGAACTATTTCATGTGTATAAATAAATATAGCTAATAATATAATATACACTCATGTGCCCACCATCCAACTTAAGAAATAAAACACTACAAATATGACCAACTTAAGAAAGAAAACACTACAGGTATGACCACCATCCAACTTAAGAAATAAAACACTACAAATATGACCAACTTAAGAAATAAAACACTACAGGTATGACCACCATCCAACTTAAGAAAAAGAACACTACAGACATGACCAATAAAATGCTCTGTGAGCCCTCATCTACATTCTCCTTCCCCAGCGGTAATACCTACTTATTCATGCATGTTTTTATACTTTCACTACATCTTTATATATCAATAAACAAAACAGCAGTGATGTTTTGAAATTTTTTACATACTTATCTCCTAAGGCTTTTAAAAACTATGCACCGCCTTGCATATTTAAGTTTACACTTAAATAATGGCAAAGGATGTATTTTCCAGTTTACTGCATATCAAATGCATGCTTTAAATATGTTTTTGTCAAAGCCTTGAAGCTGCAGTTTAGTTTATTCAATTTACGGAAAATATAACCATATAACTTAATTGGCAAAGCCAGTCCTCATTGTCAAATGCAATCACCCAAATTCAACCTACTCTCAGAAAAATTCTAACTTAATTTTAAAATTCAAATAAATGTGTTATTATGTGTCCCCATGACAACTTTCTCACTTGTGAATTTTAATTTTAAGATAGATAAATGGATAGCTAGCTAGCTAAGTAGACAGAGAAACTATAAGGCATGGAGCCTTACTATGAGTTTGTCACCTGGATGAAATAATGTGTTGCCCCTTTCAATAATTTTTATTGAAGCTTTCTCTGTTTTGTTCTCAAGGGACTCTCTCAGGAGAGACTCTCTGATAGTCTCTGTTTGCTGCCCTGATTTTTAAACCCCAAGGCAACGCACCATAGTAAGATTTAGTATGGACAAGAAGTAAGCTTTTCTTTTGAAAGACAGATGATTATGAAAAAAGTCAGAAAGGAGAACTGGCAGACCAGAAGGAGTTCTCAGGCAGATCTTTTTTTAGGAAGGACTACATATGGAAAGAGAGAATATGGAAATCAATTGCTTTAAAGCTATTCATACCTGTATATCCCACAGGAAGTCTTTGTGTGCCCAGGGTACAGGTATCCCAATTTGAAAACCACTGATCAACAGCTGGGGTTGGCAAACTAGGATCCAGCTGCCACTTGTTTTGCATACAAAGTTATGTAGGGCACAGCCACACTCACCGGTTTACATATTGTCCATAAGTGCTTTCACAGTAAAACGACGAAGTTAAATAGTTGCAACAGAGATTGTCTCACAATGGCCAAAATATTTACTATCAGGTACTCGAAAGAAAAACTTGGCTACCCCTCATCTACGGCACTGTGTATGTGTTTTTTCAAATTCTTTTCTTTAAATTAAAGTTATATATTCACATAGTTTGTAAGCACACATCATCGTAAAAGGCTTATTATGAAAATATTATTTCTCTCTCGCCAGAAGCAACTACTTTATATTCTTTTAGCTGATATGTATGGTACAGGCCAAACCAGAGAGCCACAAAAGTGTTTGACAGCTATCAAACAGACTTTGCCCCAACCCTTCCATAACATTTTTATAGTATCATTCTTTATTATTCAGTTTCAAGCACTGTATGTTAACTTCTCATTACTGAAAATGAGGATTTAACCCATCCCATATCCTCAATATAGTTGTAAATCAATATTCAATATTTATTATTATGAGTAAACACTAAAATTATTATTCCTTCTCCTACCCAAGGTTTACTTTTTTGGAGATAACAAATGAAGTCTGTTCATTTTCCACATACTTATCTATAATTCAACTTGATATGTTCAGTATATATGTGTTCATTTAATCCCTCTATTTTTCCGAATGTACCTCTTCCCTCAAATATGTCTGGAGAACAGTCTGTACTGTTTTCCCTTTGCCATGAATAAAACTCCAGGTTTCAACTGGGTAGAAAAGTTGCCTGGCTTTCAGACTTTCACAAAGGGACTTTTAACAATGTCCTTTTCTTTTGCTTCAGGAGATTTAACATTGATACAACGCTATTATTTAATATATAGTTCATGTTCAAATTTTTAAAAACACCCCAATACTGTCCTTTATAGCTAAAGTTTTCCCTCAATTCAGGATCACGTGTCATATTTGTTCATCAGGTTGATTAGTCTTTCTTTGTCGTTCATTACACTGATATGACTGGCCTGGCATTTCATGAAGTTTTCTGGTTACTTCCTCATGATTAGATTAAATTTGTGCATTTAAAAAACTACTACATGAATGATGTCTTACTTTCAGTGCATCATACAAAGAGGCAAACATGACATCAGGGCTGTTCTACTTGGCACGTCTAACTAGCTGGTTACGGTGGTATGGCCAGATTTGCCCACTATAAAGTTACTTTTTCTTCCCCTTTGTAATTAATAAGTAATCTTCAGGGAGATACCTTGAGACCATGTAAATATCCTGTTCCCCAACAAAATTTGATCCAATGGTTTTAATATCCACTAATGATTTTCCCCTGAATCGATTATCACAATGACAGCTGAAAAATGGTTATTTTCCAACTCTGTTATTTCTTCTACATTTATTGGTTAATGTCGAATTGCTTCTTAAATAGATTTTCAACCAGGTTACTGTTTTTAGCACCAGCCTCAACTCCACTTTCAGTTTCCTGGCACTGCCAATTACTGAGCATTCCGGGGTTCTGTGGTTTAAACCGGGTTTCTTCTAAGCTTTCTCTTCTGCTAGATTAGGGGTTGTACTCCTCAGTTTTGCTAAATTTGTTAACATTGCTCATCTGCTTTCCAGCTTCCAAAACATTGTTGCTGCGTTTGCCTCTTCAATTTTTCTTTGACCTTATGCTTTTAAAAGTAACCCCCTTTACTGCCATTTTCATTAGGCTCAAAAAGAGAAAGTAAACTTATGTGTTTAACTGACTAACTTCATTTGAAATTTCTTTTTCTTTCCCTGCCTTCAAATTTTATATAAATGGTATCATGTTGTACAAAATCTTCTGCAACTTGCTCTTTTTACTCAATATTATGTTTCTGAGATATGTGGATACATGCAGCTCTAGTTCATTCATTTTTAATGAATGATGTTTTAATGCAGCGTATGAACATGTTACAATTTTCTTATCCAATTCCACTATATTACCAAAAGTGAGATTGCGAGGTTTGGGGTAGGGGTCTATTTTTCCATAAGAACATACACTCCCCATTTAAGTCCATAGGAAAATAGGATTATATATGCAAAATGTCAATTTTAAGACATTTCAATTCTGTAACTTATAAAATGAACTAATAATACTAGGCACAGAGAACTCACTCAATAAATGTCAGTCACTTAGAAACAATGAAATGGGCTTCAGAAATTCAGAAATAAGATTCTTTTCTGAAAGTTAAACTGCAAGATCAACACATTATAGGCCAGGGCAGAGATATGAAAAGAGTAAAATAAATGAAGGACTGCAGGGCCAGCAACATTTGACCATAATATAACTAGTGTAATAGCAAAAGAAATAACAGGTCAATCAGAAAGGAGTAGCAGAGAAAAAAGGATAATCATAGAAACAAATGCTGGCAATCCATAAAAACACTGTTCATGGGGGCAAAAACTTTAATACACATGTGGCAATTTTTTTCTATTCCAAACCATAAGGCTATTCCTAGGATAAAGACAGACATTGGGAATTGTGGTCAATTCTATTTAAATATTTCCATTACTATGGATCAGACAATCCCTATTGTAAGATGGACACAACAGGTGATTTTAGGCTGGATGCAATTAAACATTTATTTTACTACTTAACTTCCCTTATCCTAATGCCGCACTCACCAGATATCCTACTGTTTTTTTCCTATGCCAACTTAATTTCTTACTATAAATTAATATACTGGAATTCTGGCAACGCTTTCAAACTCTCTTGTGTTTTAGTCACTGTGATATCTTTTAGAGCCAAATCACCTTGGACGTGGACAAAAAATGAGTCTTTGGAGCCTCCGGACCAGATCTGAGAACATGGTCAAGTAAACAAGGTGCTGTGCAGTATGGACCTACCTAGCTGCCCTAACCTCTCCTTCGACTACAGTATCACCATCCAACTCCATTCTCTACTGATTTCTAGAATTTCCTCTTCCTCTTTCATGGAGCATATGTATTAAAAATGAAGTGAGTGAGCTCTAATATTACGGATTTCTTCTACTGTCTGTAAACCTGTTGCTGACTCATGTATTTTGTCAATACTTGGCAATACATTTATTTACTTTTTCAAACAGAAAACTTTGTTTCCTACCGTCTTGTCAGGATGAAAGGAGAAGCAATATTTCAGAATACTTGCTGCATATGGCTTCTAACGGGACAGAGTCAAGACTAGGAAAAGTCTACTTCATTAATTTTGTGAAATGTTAATTCAACTTGTACTGAACTGATGAACAGGTGTTGAACTATATTGGCAACCTGCAGTAAAACCGAATTTTCATGAAAAAGTACAAGCAGTGCTCAATTTCAAAATACGTTCAGTTTCTCAGGGTTATTTTATAGTTGGTCGCTGGAAATTCAAACTCTGTCATACAAACCATGTAATATGTTTACATGGCATTGAGATTTTCAAGTCTGTCAATAAAAGCCTATCTAACTAATAATGAATCAGGTTCTGTGTTAGGTGCGTCTGTTATATAAATGAATAAGACATAATCCCTGTGCCATATAGCCCATAATATAGTCAGCATAAAACAAGTAATTATAATACTGAACTCAAAGGGTTATATAAGTGCACAAGGCCGCGTAGCTATATCAAGAAAGAAGTGACTAACTATGAGTTAAGAAGTTGGGAAAAAAGTTAAGGAAAGTATCACAGAATTTTAAAGGGCCTTTTAAACAGAATTAAGCATGAGCAGAAGTGTCCTGCTGATGGGAGAGAAAGATATTCAGCTTGAGAAACAGCAAGGAGTGCCTTGGAAAGTAGGATGGGTATAACAAATATAAGGAGGAAAGCTAGAAAGTTGGGCAGGGCGGGAGGCTTAAATGGAATTTCAAGGAACTAGATCTTTTGGCCAGAGCTTCCCAAGAAGTGTGCCTAAAAATTGATTCCTTCAGCCTTCAAGGTGGCCAGGAGAGAAACTGTTGAGTTATAGGGTAGGCGTATGTTTGACTTTATAAGAAACTGTCAGTTTTTGAACATAGTTATATCATTTTCACACCAATCAGCACTGTATGGTTATATATGAATGTTTATGGTTGCTCTAGTTATGGTTATTGTCAATCTTCTAAATTTTAGCCATTTTCATAGATGTGTGGTGGTATCCCATTATGGTGACTAGTGATGTTAAGTATCTTTTCATATGCTTACTGGCCATTCTTGAATCTTATTAAAGCCAATTCAAGATTTTCACCCCATTTTTATTAGCTCTGTCTTTTATCATTGAGTTGAAGTGTTCTTTATATAGTCTGGATGCAAGTCCTTTGTCAGATACATGTACTGTGATTATTTTCTCCCAGTCTGTTGCTTTCCTAATGTTCTCTTTTGATGAGCATTAGTTTTTTGTTTGTTTGTTTTTATAATTAATTTTTATTGGAGTATAGTTGCTTTACAATGTCGTGTTGGTTTCTACTGTACAGCAAAGTGAATCAGATATATCTGCCCTCTTTGTTAGATTTCCTTCCCATTTAGGTCACCGCAGAGGACCGAGTTCCCTGAGCTATACAGTAGGTTCTCACTGGTTATCTATTTTATACATAGTATCAATAGTGTATGTATGTCAATCCCAATCTCCCAATTCATCCCACCTCCCCTTTCCCCCCATGATGTCCATATATTTGTTCTCTTAATTTTGATCAGGTTCAATTTACCAATGTTTTTCCTTTATGGATAGTGCTTTCTGTCTCCTGTATACCCCGAAGTTGTGAAGATATGCCACTATGCCTTTTTGTAGAAGCATTATAGTTTTAGCTTTTATGTTTAGTCTATGATCCATCTTTAATTAATATTTGTGTATGATGTGAGGTAGGGGTCAAGGTTCAGCTTTTTCCATATGGATATTAAGTTATTCTAGCACCACTTGTTATGAAGACTTTCCATTCCTAATTGTGTTCCTTTGGTGCTACTGCCAAAAACCAACTGGCTGTATACTATTTCTAAACTCTCTATCCTTTTCCACTTATTTGTTTATATATCCTTATGCCAGTACCACATTGTCTTTTTTTTTAATATTTTTTTTGATGTGGACCATTTTTAAAGTCTTTATTGAATTTGTTACAATATTGTTTCTGTTTTATTTTATTTTATTTTTTGGTTTTTTGGTCCTGAGGCATGTGGGATCTTAGCTCCCTGACCAGGGATCGAACCTGCACCCCCTGCATTGTAAGGCGAAGTCTTAAGCACTGGACTGCCAGAAGAGTCCCCACACTTTCTTAATTATTATAGTTTTAGAGTAAGTCTTAAAGCCAGGCAGCATAAGTTCTTTAATTGTCGTCTCCTTTTTCATGATTGCTTTCAGCTATTCTAGGTCATTTGCATTTCCATATATATTTTAGAATCAGCATGTTGATTTCTACCAAAACAAGTCTAATGGGATTTTAACTGGATTTTTATTTGATTGAGTCTATAGATAGTGGTTCACAAAGTAAGGGCTCTGGCCCAGCAGCATTACCACCACCAGGGAACTTGTTATGAATGCAAATATTCAGGCCTTACCTCAGACCTTGTGGATCAAAAACTCTGGGAATAAGGCCTTGCAATCTGTGTTTTAACAAGCCCTCCCTGTAACTGGTGCATGACAAAGCGTAAGAATTACTGCTGTGAGGGACTTCCCTGATGGTCCAGTGGTTAAGAGTCCACACTTCCACTGCAGGGGGCACGGGTTCGATCCCTGGTTGGGGAACTAAGATCCCACAGGCTGCGTGGCCAGAAAAAAAAAAAAAGAATTACTGCTGTGAATCAGTTTGGGAGAACTAACATCTTAGCAATATTGAATATTCCAGTCCATGAAGAGGTATTTCTCCCCATTAATTTAGGTCTTCTTTAATTTCTCTCACCAGTGTTTTATAGTCTTAAGTCTACATGTCTTGGACTTCCCTGGTGGTGCAGTGGTTAAGAATGGAAGATCCCACATGCCACGGAGCAGCTAGCCCGTGCGCCACAATTGCTCACGTGCCACAGCTACTGAAGCCCACGTGCTTAGAGTCCATGCTCTGCAACAAGAGAAGCCACTGCAATGAGAAGCCCGCACATCACAACAAATAGTAGCCCCTGCTCGCTGCAACTAGAGAAAGCCCTCACACAGCAATGAAGATCCAACACAGACATACATACATACAAATAAATAAATATTTTTAAAAAGTCTACATGTCGCATATATTTGCTTAATTTGTATCAGGGTATTTTATGCTTTCTGATGCTATTGTAAATGGTATTCTAATTGCTACTGGCTAAGCTTCAGCCATAGTCTACAGGTGATATGGGCAGAAGTCTATTTGGGGGTGGGAGTTCACTAAGTGATTTGAAAAAAAGTAGAGAACTCAAATTACTGGTAGCATCTTGAAAACAAACTAGTTTCAACAGATATGCAAGAATAGGAGGTTGTTTCTAATGAATTGATATAGGTATTAAGCATGAGCAATTACAAAGATCACAAAAAGAAGGACAACCAGACATAATGTTCTCCTGTAGTCTTGCCAAACATTTTCTACATTCTTGACAAAAAGATCAAACATCAATATCTAGCTTCTGGATCCAGCTGCCAATGTGGAAGAAAGACAGAGGAGCAGGGGAACATGTTGAATTACACGGAGAGCATAAGATCAGCAAAATCTAGACTGTGGCAAACTCTTTAAGTCAAATGGGCTGGGTTTTTCAACAGACAAATTTGTAAGGAAATAAAAGTGATGGAGGAAGAACATATAAACTGAAAGAGATTTAAAACAAATATGAAGTTTTTACAAAATGGGCAAGTCTAAACTATAGTGTACATTTGGCTGAGAAGATTATTTAAACACGTGAGTAAACAATTACTATAAAAGTCAGGTTCAGGGTTGCTTTTGTGGGGAGAAAGGAGGTTGTATTGAGATCGGGCACATGAGTAGCTGGCAAAGTTCTGTTTCTTGACTTGGGTGGAATTTGCCTTATAATAACCTATTAAACAATACATTTAATTCTTGTGGTCTTCTGTATACATGACTTATTTTAACAGTAAATAGGTTTTTCCTCCCTCTTAACATGATATATGTAAAATCTGGGATTGAAGAGTTTATAAGTTTTAGTGATAGAATGATGTTTGCGGATGACACGAACTAAGGTGTGGCTACAGAAGTGGTTGTTTATTGAAGTAGGGATACTGGTGTGGATGAAGTCAAAGAAGTAAATGGCTAAGACTTAGGAAGACACTGACGGGGAAAAAACCGCAAGTCTGGTTCTAATCTCTGCCATCAGTGTGGGAGAGTGCCCTAGAGGTTAGCAAAGATAAAAATGATGAACAGGTCGAGAGAAATCTACTTGGATTGCAAAGGTACCACACTCTCCTGGGCTCACAAAATGGAATAATATTTTGGAAATGACTCAGGGAAGGTAGAAGCAATCGATCCCAATTCCTTTTCTATGGGTTGTAGGAAAATGAGCACAATTTATCTCAAGGAAAAAAGAGACTCACTATCTTTTAGACACATAGATTTTACTTGAGGCTCTATGGTAGAGAAAGTTCCTAGGACAATATTAAAGGTGAAGGGTAATTTGCTAATAAAGAAACGGAAATTCCTGGAACACAATGGAAAGGGTCAGGAGGGAGAGAAAAGGGTGTGTGCATTTGTGTGTGTGTGTGTGTGTGTGTGTGGTGTGTGTGTGTGTGTGTGTGTGTGTGTGTGTCTGTTGGGAGGTACAGAAGAGCATAAAGAATGATGTGATTAACAGTACATTAGAAAAGAGGCAACAGAGGGCCCCTTTTTAGATATTCAAGAATGTGAGCACCATGGAGGGAATGACTTGGTCTCACTGTTCTGACTGGAACTTGTCTGAGATACTGGGATTACCTAACATTTATAGGAGTAGTGCCTTAGGCCTGATTATTGCAGTTGCCTCCATCTAATCACTTTGCAAGTATCAATGTTTCCATGGAAGAAGGCTTTCAAAGTCTGGAGGATAGAAGAAACACCTTTTTCTCTGAGAACAGTAGCTCTTATTATGGCCCAGAGAAGGGGAATCAGAAGGGCTCCTTGATCCATCCTACCACTGGAAACCACAGGGGATACTTCTGAATATTGGATCACATTGACTTTTTTTCGCTTTTATTCCAAGGTTCACTGATATTAGAAAAAAGGGTCTGAGAAGAGTAAGACAAGGTCAAGGTAGAAGCAACATACAAAGCTAGAAATAGGCTTAGAGATGTGCTCACTCAGACTCCAGGCAGACACACCTTGATGGAGTCAGTCCAGGAGGAATGGAACAAGTAAAGATAGGTATGCCAATGTATAGGTCATCATAAATTCTGCCCTGGAGTATCCCACCTCTTAAAAAGTGTGGCCTGAGTATCAGAGCCCATTTACATTGTCAGCAGAGTTGTAGTAGTGAGGGAATAGGGGAGGGAAAAGAAGAGTCCTCAGTAGCAGAAAAAATGGAATAGGTAGTATATTAATTTGAAAACTTCCCTCTTATGAAATACATTTATTTCTTACAAATTAACTTTAGAACATTTCATGCTATTGTTTTAAAATAAAAATTATGAAATAATCATGTTTTAAAAACACAAATACCACAGCATTGCTATGCTTTTTATTCTGCATCCCACCCAAACTATGTTTCTAAAGTTTTTTTTTGTTTTTGGCCGCTCCACGTGGTTTGTAGGATCTTAGTTCCCCAACCAGGGATTGAACCTGGGCAGTGAAAGCACGGAGTCCTAACCACTGGACTGCCAGGGAATTCCCTATGTTTTTAAGTTTTAAATAAAAATTCAATTCAACTATTAGTTACCAAGTGTTACATATTACATGCTAATTGTAATAAGTTTCTCCAGATACTAGATGGTGTTAAATTTATATAAAATTATAAAATTTTATGTTTTATATAAAATTAAGGGCAGAGCATGATTTAGAGAGGACCAAGAGATTTAGTGTTTCTCAAACTTTTCCACCAAATCATCAGTATCAGAACAGAGAACTCCCAGGGGACAGGGAAATGACCTAATGCAAGCTGCTGTAAGTCCAAACATTCTCTAAAGTGTTTTTATTTTGTTTTAAATTTTTATTATTTCATTTAACATTTTATATGGATTTTGTTACATCCCACAATTTGTGCATTTATTTTATTATAAAAATGTTTGAAATTATTTTCTATGGGGTAAAATTAATGCTTTGGAGAGGTGGCATCACATATATTTTAGAGGTTTCACGTATCCCTGAGAGTACAAACTCCCAATTGAGAAACACAGCATTATAAACACCTATTTGAATATTTTCCTGTGTATTCTTACCTCCATAGTAGGTGGAGTCTTTCTTGTTTTTCTGATCCAAGCTATAAAGAAAAATAATATTTAAATATAAGTTTTCTATAATTTGCACATTTTATTCATTCATGCATGAAACAAATATGTATTAAGCACCTGTTATATATTGTTTTAGGCACATGAGTTCCCTCCTCTCCTGTAGCATATATACTAGTGAAGGGGCACAGAAAAGAAACATATTAGGTAATGATTTGTGTCATAAAAATTACTTAAGTGTGGGGAGGATGTAAAGGGGATAGTTTCATAACTGAAATCATACCCCATAATCATCTGAATTCAATTTAGGGTATATATGGCATATAAGCCAAATCATAATACAGTAAACTTCAAGGCAATATTAAAGTTACATTATCCTGGAAATGTGAACCAATTATTGCTCAATATTTAAAAGAATGGATGTAGAAAAGTTTTCATTTACAGAGATTTCTCTTCTAACCTGTTCTAGCAAGCAGTCTATCTTGTCTGGTTGGTATCTTAGCTGCAACATTTGGGAGATGAGAGGCAGAGTAGAAAGAGCCCATATTTGTGAAGTGCCTTCTGGACGCTGGGCACTGTGCTAGATGCTTTAGTAATAGGAAGGGAGTGGGGCAACTGCCTCTAGAGAAGTGTATCAGAATCACATGAAGACATGTTATAGTACTTAGCAGAGCAGAAGCAGATTTTGGGGGTGCAAATCCCAACTTAAGTACTTACTAGCTGTGTTACCTGAGGCAAGTTATTTAATTTTCTAAGCATCAGATTTCCCACCTGTAAAATTATAATACTAGTATCTAGATTTTAGTATCTACATTGTGCAAGTTATATGAAATAGTATATATAAGTTCTTAGCTCAGAGTCTGGCACAGAGTAAACATCCAAGTCTAAGTTATCACTATCACTATTATTCAGTAAACCTGTATTTTTTATAACAGACTCAAAAAAAAGCAAAGATCAACAAAACCTGCTTGGCCTATGAGGATATATAGGAAACTGTGAGAAAACACACTGTAAGGAATATAGTCTTTGAAAAGTAGAAACTATTATTTTATCACTTTAGTTAATTCAATCTTCATTACAAAATCATGAAGTATGCTTATTTTATAGAGAAATTCAATGACATTCCCAAATTTATACGTTAAGTAGTAATGGTGGAATTTGAATCCAGATCTGACCCTGTCTCTGGATCCAAAAACCATCCATGCTCTACTAAGCAGTTTCTCAAAGTTTATAAGCAACAAGCAAAGAACACTAAACTAGGAAGAGGAACAGGTCACAACACTGACTACTGTCAAAAAATAAGATTCACCCCATTTTACAGATTGGGAAACTAAAGATTAAGCAACTTGCCGAAACTCACATATTTAGCAAGTAACAGTCTGAGAATCAAATGCTGGTTGAACCGGCTCTAAAATCTGAGCTCTGCCCATTCACCAGCCACCTTCTCTTCTGACAGGCTAGCTCTGCTACCCTGCCTTCTGTCATCCAAGTAATAGCAGCGGGACCTGTCCTCATGACAAGCCCAGTAATGAATGATTGTGCGGGTACAAAGAGCAACATTCAACTGTGGGCCTGTGATAAGTTATTTCTCCCTACTTTGTTCTCTCTTGCACTGGCCCCATACGTGTATTTTCAATACAGACCCAGTGTTTTGCCTTCTCTATTTCTGTTTCTGAACTTCTATCTCTGTTATTATTTTCTGCATCCTATTCTTATTAGCTTCCAGCTCTGTTTGGTCCATTTCTAGCCACAACTTGCACAAACTTTGTATTTCTCGTTAGGCTGGAAGGTTGTCAAAGGCAGGATGCATCCACAGGAGATTTATTTTTCTACCACCGAAATGCCTCGAAAGAGTAGGTACTTAAATACAGTTGTTGAATGAATACTTCCACTATAAAATACTCTCACTATAAAAATATTCATTGTAATGGGATTTTGACCTGTATTAGAAAACCCAGCTTAGCAACAGCAAGATTCCTCTGTACGATCAAGGAAATAAGTGGTTTATGGAAGCTGTCAACTGCCTCTTTATGGTCAAAATAAGGGGTACTTGTCTATGTTTATGGGCATTTTTTTCCCCCAGGAAAGAGACTTCTTTTAAAATAATTCACCATGAGCCATATACCTCTAAAAGGTTTTAAGCAATAAATCTTCAGTTCTAATTTGGATTAGAAAGTTAGTTCAGAAAAATCAACTGCTTGGCAGGGGTATATAGCCTGCAAGCAAAATTCGGCCCATGGCTTGTTTTTTGTTTTAACTGCTGAAAAACATAACCAACAAAGAACAATATTTCATGACACATGAAAATTAAATAAAATTCAAATTTCAGCCTCTGTAAATAATGTTTTATTCGAACACAGTCACATTTATTTACATATTATCTATTATAATGTGGGCTACAATGGCAGAGTTGAGCAGCTGTAACAAAGACCATATGGCCCACAAAGCCTAAAATATTTACCATCTGGCCCTTTAATGAAAAAGTTTGCCAACCCCCGTGCTAGGGCTACCATAAGTATAATCCTTTTAGTAACAACTATATATCTTGATTCAAAAACACTTTCATGAGCTTTCCTGGTAGTGCAGTGGTTAAGAATCCACCTGCCAATACAGGGGACATGGGTTTGAGCCCTGGTCCAGGAAGATCCCACATGCTGCAGAGCAACTAAACCCGGGTGCCACAACTCCTCAGCCTGTGCCCGTGAGCCACAACTACAGAGCCCGTGTGCCACAACTACTGAAGCCCATGCACCAAGAGCTTGTGCTCTACAACAAGAGAAGCCACCACAATGAGAAGCCTACGCACCACAACAAAGAGTAGCCCCAGCCTCTTCAATGAGTGGTACTGGGAAAACTGGACAACTACATGTAAAAGAATGAAATTAGAACACTCCCTAACACCATACACAAAAGTAAACTCAAAATGGATTAAAGACCTAAATGTAAGGCCAGACACTATCAAACTCTTAGAGGAAAACACAGGCAGAACATTCTATGACATAAATCACAGCAAGATCCTTTCTGACCCACCTCCTAGAGAAATGGAAATAAAAACAAAAATAAACAAATGGGACCTAATGAAACTTCAAAGCTTTTGCACAGCAAAGGAAACCATAAACAAGAAGAAAAAGACAACCCTCAGAATGGGAGAAAATATTTGCAAATGAAGCAACTGACAAAGCATTAATCTCCAAAATTTACAAGCAGCTCAGGCAGCTCAATAGACCTAAACAGACATTTCTCCAAAGAAGATATACAGATTGCCAACAAACACATGAAAGAATGCTCAACATCATTAATCATTAGAGAAATGCAAATCAAAACTACAATGAGGGCTTCCCTGGTGGCGCAGTGGTTGAGAGTCCGCCTGCCGATGCAAGGGATACGGGTTCATGCCCCGGTCCGGGAAGATCCCACATGCCGCAGAGCGGCTGGGCCCGTGAGCCATGGCCGCTGAGCCTGCGCGTCCGGAGCCTGTGCTCCGCAACGGGAGAGGCCACAACAATGAGAGGCCCGCTTACCGCAAAAACAAAACAAAACAAAACAAAACAAACTACAATGAGATATCATTTCACACTGGTCAGAATGGCCATCATCAAAAAATCTACAAACAATAAATGTTGGAGAGGGTGTGGAGAAAAGGGAACCCTCTTGCACCGTTGGTGGGAATGTAAATTGATACAGCCACTATGGAGAACAGTATGCAAGTTCCTTAAAAAACTAAAAATAGAACTACCATATGATCCAGCAATCCCACTACTGGGCATATACCCTGAGAAAACCATAATTCAAAAAGAGTCATGGGGCTTCCCTGGTGGTGCAGTGGTTGAGAGTCCGCCTGCCGATGCAGGGGACACGGGTTTGTGCCCCGGTCCAGGAAGATCCCACATGCCGCAGAGCGGCTGGGCCTGTGAGCCATGGCCGCTGAGCCTGCGCGTCCGGAGCCTGTGCTCTGCAACGGAAAAGGCCACAACAGTGAGATGCCCGCCTACCGCAAAAAAAAAAAAAAAAAAAAGAAGAGTCATGTACCACAATGTTCATTGCAGTTCTATTTACAATAGCCAGGACATGGAAGCAATCTAAGTGTCCACTGACAGATGAATGGATAAAGAAGATGTGGCACGTATATACAATGGAATATTACTCAGCCATAAAAAGAAACGAAATTGAGTTATTTGTAGTGAGGTGGATGGATCTAGAGTCTGTCATACAGAGTGAAGTAAGTCAGAAAGAGAAAAACAAATACCGTATGCTAACACATATATATGGAATCTAAAAAACAAACAAAAAAATGGTCATGAAGAACCTAGGGGCAAGACGGGAATAAAGACACAGATCTACTAGAGAATGGACTTGAGGATACAGGAAGGGGAAAGGGTAAGCTGGGACAAAGTGAGAGAGTGGCATGGACATATATACACTACCAAATGTAAAACAGATAGCTAGTGGGAAGCAGCCGCATAGCACAGGGAGATAAGCTCGGTGCTTTGTGACCACCTAGAGAGGTGGGATAGGGTGGGTGGGAGGGAGACGCAAGAGGGAGGAGATATTGGGATATATGTATAGCTGATTCACTTTGTTATAAAGCAGAAACTAACACACCATTGTAAAGCAATTATACTCCAATAAAGATGTTAAAAAAAAAAAAAAAGTAGCCCCCACTTGCCACAACTAGAGAAAGCCTGCACGCAGCAACGAAGACCCAAGGCAGCCATAATAAAATAAATAAATAAATAAAATTTAAAAAGCAAAACACTTCCATATTATCTAAAATAAAAATCATTATTAACTATTACACTTTTTTCACTTTGCTGTACACCCAAAACTAACACAATATTATAAATCAACTATACTCCAATAAAAATTAAAAAGCAAACAAAAAAAACCCTATTACACTTTTTACCTGATTGCCATGTATTCTAGACTCTATGAACACTACCACTGGCATCAGACCATGTTAAAAAATATAATGGCACAATGCACACTTACCATTACCATGAGAAAAACAACAATTTGCCTTACTGATGAGTCTATAAAACATCACTTTCCGTTATTTTTAACATTGGGAAAAGAAAAATACTTCAGTAGAATCCAAATAATCTTTTAAAATTCCACGGTGGATGAATAGGTTGAAGAAACTCTGATATGTGTTTTCTAAACCCTACTGGTTTTGTGTAAGTTTATAAAATTCATTCATAGATATAAGAAAGTAATATAATTCAGATAACGTATTAAGTAGTACCTAGACTATTCACTCTCATGAGACATTATTCTCTAAGGAAAGATATAAGGGCTTCCTTTAGCTTTGTTTTAAATGGCTCAAGGAAGAAGATTTTTGTTTAGATAGATAAATGCAATTTCTGAAATAAATAATTCTACAATATAATTTACAATTTTTATAATTTTACAATAACCAGATACTTGAAATGTCTTCTTGAGATGATGGTTGATGCCTGTTCACTGATATGTATCCAATAAAGGTTACAGCTAGAAATTTTCAGTGTGATCACTCATTTATATAATCATCCCTAGTTTCCCAGTCACTACATACAACAAAGGAAATGTCCTGCTGATGGCTGGCAAAGGTTAGGAGGAGGAAGGAACAGAAATAAGCGCTAATATAAAATCATTACATTTATTTTTTTTTTAACCTCAGAACAATCTGGAACTGAACCTCTATTCAATTATGAATTATATAATGATTTTGCCATTGCTAATTATATTTGTATGGTGGATTCTGTATCAGTCTTCATTATAATGTAACCATTGTTTGAATAGAATTTAGCAAGAAAACCGGACAGTTTATGCCTTAAGATCCTAGCATTCTTTCATCAACACTCATTTGCATTCTCATCAGTGGGCATGAGATTTTCACTGAACTTTAATACTCTTATTGGAATATAACACAGTATAATGAGCGTAAAAGTGAACATGCAAGTTAAATACTTCATGAAGCATAGATTCTTCAAAATTCTATAAGAACTGAAAATGGCTAATACACTTTTAGAAGTAGTACCAACAGGGGTTAAGGTAAATGAGAAATTTATCACCAGATTCAGTAGGTGACCATTCAGAGCTGAAATTATAGATAGGTTATCAACAGTTTGCATCCAAAAGATACATTAGAAGTATGTGTTTACACTACTAAAGGAAAATATGACATTTTAATAAAGCTTCATCTTTCAAAAAACCATCTTTGCCAGTTCTGAGTGTTGACACATCATAAAGAATATAAAAAAAAATCCACATTTTTTCACTTTTTCACCACAAGAATTTTTCCACATTTCACCACAAGAATTTGTTGAAAATTCTTCAAATGATATATTACAAAATGAGTTATTTTCTGATTACCGACTCTAAACAGTTTCTTAAGGATATTATTAGATTTACTTGGCACAATTAAGTTACAAACTTTGTGATGCTCATGGCTATTACTGTTCTTTTTTCTTAATCAACTTTATTGAAGTATAATTTACATACAACACAGTGAAACCATTTTAAGTGTGCAATTCCATGAGTTCTGACAAATGTATACAACCTTGTAACCAGCACCACAATCAGGGTATAGAACATTTCCATCATCTCCAAAAGTTCCCTAGTGTCTGACTACATGCAAACACCCACCTCAATTCACCCACAGCCCCCAGTGAGTGCTCTCTATCAATACCCTTTGTCACTGTTGATTAGTTTTGCCTTATCTACAATTTCATATAAATGGAATCTTATAGTATGTACTATTTTGCATTAGCTTCTTTTACTCAATATAAAATAATCTTAATCCCCGTTACTGTGTATAGAAAACAGACTCTGAAGGTAACCTCCAAAACCCCTACCACTTGGTGTTCATGCCTCTGTATGATCTCTTCCCCTTGAGTAAGGACAGGACCTGTGACTTACTTCTAACTATGAAAATATGGCAAAGGTCATGGAATGTATGTGATTACATGATGATGCTACATAAGATTATAGTATCCTTCTTTTTGGAGTCTCTCTTTCCCTCCCTGACTGTAAGGAAAAAGAAGGCCATGTTGGGGAATATTATGTGGCAAGAAACTGCTGGCAACCTCAAGGAGGTTATGGTGGTCTCTGGCCAACATCAAGCAAAAAACTGAAGCTCACAGCCCTACAACCGCAAGGAACTGAATACTGCCAACAACCACATGTGTGGGAAAGTGGATCCTTCCACACTCAAGCCTCCAGATGAGAATGTGAGACAGGTTGGGACCTGGGATCCTTTGTTGCAGTGCTTGCACCTGGACAAATGTCTCCTCCAGCAACAAAATACAAAGAAACTATAAAGGACTAAAAATAACTGCGTGCTTGCACAGTTGGGGAAAATTATGAACAATAAGATACAAAAAGACCATAAACCCAACTGCCACTTCTGGAGAGACTGGAGCAAAAGCAGAGTACCGCACATGAACCCTGCACACAGCACCATGAAGGGCGTGGGCAGACCACCTTAGCCACCCCTCTGGCCCGAGCCCTGGACACACCCCTACCCTCATCCCATATAAGGAACCAGCTGCCCACCCCACTCGAGGAGTAAGCAAGGGAACCTGTTGCTTGTTTTTGCTCCCTCGTGCTATAGCACTAGTCCCAGTAAAACCTTGCTTGAATTTCTTGTCTGGTCGCTTACCAATTTCTAGTGATTAAGGAGTCCAAGAGCACTGGTCAGTAACGAATGCAGCCCTGGCTGACGCCCTGATTGCAGACTTGTGAGACCCTAAGTAGAGAACCCAGATAGCCTATGCCTGGACTCCTGACCACAGGAACTGGGAGATGATAAATGTGTGCCATTTTAAGCTGCTAAATTTGTGGTAATATTGATATGGAGTAATAAAAAAAAAAAAACAACAAGCATAGCAGCAGTTTATTCTTTTTACTGCTGTGTGGTATTCCACTGTATGGAAAAATGACAATGTGTTTATCCACTCACTACTTGGGCAGTTTTCAGTTTTGGGCTGTTATGAATAAAACTGCTGTGAAAAAATTGGGTACAAGTATTTGGGCAGACTTATTTATGTCTCTGGGTAAACACCTAGCAGAATTTCCAGGTTGTAGAGTAAGTGGACAGTTAAATTTATAAAGAGCTGATAAACTGTTTTCCAAAGTACTTGTACCATTTTACACTCCAGCCAGAAATTTGTGAGAGTTTCATATGCTATATATCCTCATTAACACTTCATATTGTCAATCTTTTAAATTCTAACCAGTCTAGTGTTATTTCACGATGGTTTTAATTCACATTCCTTGACGACTACTGCTATTATGTATCTTCTTTGGTGAAGTGCCTTTTCAAATCTTTTGCCCACTTTTAAAAATTCTGATGTTTGTCTTATTACTGAGTCATGACAGCTCTTCACACGTTCTGACAAGTTCTATGACAGCTATGTATTGCAAATTTTCTCCCTATCTGTCTTGTCTTTTCATTTGTTCAAAGGTTTTTGTTTAAAGAATAGAATTTTTAAGATTTTGGTGAAGTCCAATTCATCATTTTTTTTCTTTGATATTTGTTATGTGTGTATCCTATCTAATTCTTTGACTATCCCATGATTGAAAGATTTTGTCCAATGTTTTTTTCTAAATGTTTTAACTTTTACATTTAGGTCTGTGATCATTTTCAACTGAAGTTTTTAGAGATGAAGTGAGGTAAAGATCAAAGATTATTTTCTTTCATATGGATATCCTGCACTAGCTGTTGAAAAGAATTTCCTTTTGCCATTGAAAAAATCAATTGACCATGTAAGTGTAGAAATAATTCTGGACTTTCAGTGTGGTTCTCATTAATTTTATATCTATCCTCATAACAGCATTAAACTGTCTTGATAAATATAGCTTTTTAAAGTTAAATCTTCCAATCTTGGTCTTTTCAAACATGTTGTAGGTATTCAAGGTCCTTTGAATTTTAATATAAAATTTAGAAGCAGTATATCAGTTTTGATTGGGAATGCACTAAATCTACAGATCAATTTGAGGTGAAATAATATCTTTTAAATATTGACTTTTCTGATCCATGGAAGTTATAAATCTCTCCAATTATTTAGATCTTCTTTAATTTCTCTTGGCAATACTCTATATTTTTCAATGTATAGGTCTTAGAGACATATTTCTGTAAATTTATCCCTAAAGACTTCATGTTTTTAATAGCATTTAAAATGATATAACTGAAAATTTTATTTAGCAATTGTTTGGTATGAGAGTGTAGATACATAATTGATTTTAGCATATTGCCTTTATATCTTGAAAACTTACTAAATTCATTCATTAATTTTTGTAGTTCTTTTTAGATTGTCTACATGCACAATCATGTCATCTGTGAACAGTTTTACTTTGTCCTTACCAATCTGTATTCATTTTATTTCTTTTTCTTGCCCTATTGCACTGACTTGGATTTTCCAGAATGATATGAAATAAAAAGTGAGAAAAGATACCTTTGTTTTATTTGCAATTTTAGGGGACGAGAGTTCTTTCACCATTGAATATGAGGTTACATAAATGTTTTTTTTTCTTCCTCTTAATGTCCTTTAATAGGTTGAGGAACTTCTTATTCCAAAGTTTGTGGAGAATTTTTAATCATGAATGTGTGTTGAATTTTGTCAATATTTTTGTACCAACTGAAATTAACTTACGGTTTTTCTCCTTTATTTTATTAATGTGTTGAACATAAATGCAAATCAAATCCACAATGAGACATCACCTCAAACCTTTTAGGATGGCTATTACCAAAAAGGTAAAAGACTACATGTACTGGCGAGGATCTAGAGAAAAGAATACCCTTATGTCCTATTGGTGCAAATGTAAATTGGTATGGCCATTATGGAAAACAGTATGATGTTCTTCAAAAAAGTAAAACTAGAACTA
This sequence comes from Stenella coeruleoalba, assembly GCF_951394435.1. Classification (NCBI taxonomy): domain Eukaryota; kingdom Metazoa; phylum Chordata; class Mammalia; order Artiodactyla; family Delphinidae; genus Stenella; species Stenella coeruleoalba. The sequence continues at coordinate 47,788,342 of NC_137148.1, read as the reverse complement.
CCATATGATCTGGCAATGTCTCTTCTGGGTATATAACCAAAGGAAATGAAATCACTATTTCAAAGAAATATCTGTGTTTCCATGTTCATCGCAGTCTTATGCACAACTGCCAAGATATAGAAACAACTTGTGTCCACTTACAGATGAATGGGTAAAGAAATTGTGGCATATATATACACACACACACACACAATGGAAAATTCTTCGCCCTTGAAAAAAATCCTGCCATTTGTGATGTACCTGGATGTACCTGGGGCACATTAGGCTAAGTGAATAAGCCAGACACAAAGAAAAAAAACTGCATGGTTTCACTTTTATGTGGAACGTAAAAAAAGTCAAATTCAAGGAAACAGAGATTAGAATGGTGGTTAGGAGGGACAGTGAGGTGGGGAAAATGGGGAGATGTTAATGTTCAGATGTTAAACCAATCTATGTTACTGATATAAACTCCACATGGTCATGGTATATTACCCTTTTATATATACTGGGATTCAGTTTGCTAATATTTTGTTAATGATTTCTGCATCCAATGTTTATGTGAGATATTGGTTTGTAGTATTCTTCTCTTTATTGTCTCTGTGAAGAGCTGGTATCAAGGTAAACTTGGTTTCATAAAATGAGTAGATAAGTATTCCTCCACATTTTGGAAAGAATTTGTGGCCCATCCTGGTGAGTGCTGCACATGCATATGAAACAAAAACGTTTGGGCTTTCCTGGTGGCGCAGTGGTTGAGAGTCCGCCTGCCGATGCAGGGGACACGGGTTCGTGTCCCGGTCCGGGAGGATCCGACATGCCGCGGAGCGTGTGGGCCTGTCAGCCATGGCCGCTGAGCCTGCGCGTCCGGAGCCTGTGCTCCGCAAAGGGAGAGGCCGCAGAGGTGAGAGGCCCGCATACGGCAAAAGAAAAAAAAAATGTTTATTCTACCATTGCTCAGTGGAGTGTTCTATAATGTCAATTAGGTCAAGTTGTTTGATATAGCTGTCTTCTATATCATTCTGACAATTTCTGCTTTTAACATGTAGGTTTTGGACCATCTAAATTTACTACAACTATTTAGATAATTAGGTTTAAATCTACAGATATTTGTATACCTATGTTCATAGCAGAATTATTCAATAGCCAAAAGGTGGAAAAAACACAAATACCCATTGATGGATGAATGATAAACAAAATGTGTTACAGTCGGCCCTCTATATCCACAGGTTCTGCATCCACAAATTCAACAAACCATGGATCAAAAACATTTGGAAAAATAAATTCTGCAAACTTCCAAAAAGCAAAACTTGAATTTGCCATTAATCAGCAACTATTTATACAGCATTTACATTGTTTTAGGTATTATAAGCAATTCAGATATGATTTAAAGTACAGTCATCCCTCAGTAACCATGGGGGGTTAGTTCCAGAACTCCCACAGATATCAAAATCCACAAATGTTCAACTCCCTTATATGAAATGGAGTAGTATTTGCATATAATCTATGCAGATCCTCCTGTATCCTTTATTTTTTTTAACATCTTTATTGGAGTATAATTGCTTTACAATGGTGTGTTAGTTTCTGCTGTATAACAAGGTGAATCAGCTATATGTATACATATATCCCCTCCCTCTTGCGCCTCCCTCCCGCCCTCCCTATCCCACCTTTCTAGATGGTCACAAAGTACTGAGCTGATCTCCCTGTTCTATGCAGCTGCTTCCCACTAGCTATCTATTTTACATTTGGTAGTGTATATATGTCAATGTTACTCTCTCACTTCGTCCCAGCTTACCCTTCCCCCTCCCCGTGTCCTCAAGTCCATTCTCTATGTCTGTGTCTTTATTCCAGTCCTGCCCCTAGGTTCATTAGAACCATTTTTATTTTTAGATTCCATATATATGTGTTAGTATATGATATTTGTTTTTCACTTTCTGACTTACTTCACTCTGTATGACAGACTCTAGGTCCATCCATGTCACTACAAGTAACTCAATTTCATTTCTTTTTATGGCTGAGTAATACTCCACTGTATATATGTGCCATATCTTCTTTATCTGTTCATCTGTTAATGGACACTTAGGTTGCTTCCATATCCTGGCTATTGTAAATAGTGCTGCAATGAACACTGGGGTAAATGACTCTTTTGGAATTATGGTTTTCTCAGGGTATACGCCCAGTAGTGGGATTGCTGGGTCATATGGTAGTTCTATTCTTAGTATTTTAAGGAACTTCCATACTGTTCTCCATAGCAGCTGTATCAATTTACATTCCCACCAACAGCACAAGAGGGTTCCCTTTTCTACACACCCTCTCCAGCATTTATTATTTGTAGATTTTTTGATGAGGGCCATACTGACCAGTGTGAGGTGATACCTCATTGTAGTTTTGATTTGCATTTCTCTAGTGATTAGTGATGTTGAGCATCCTTTTATGTGTTTGTTGGCAATCTGTATATCTTCTTTGGAGAAATGTCTATTTAGGTCATCTGCCCATGTTTGGATTGGGTTGTTTGTGCTTTTGATATTGAGCTGCATGAGCTGTTTGTATATTTTGGAGATTAATCCCTTGTCCATCGCATTGTTTGCAAATATTTTCTCCCATTCTGAGGGTTGTCTTTTTATGGTTTCCTTCGCTGTGCAAAGCTTTTAAGTTTCACTAGGTCTCATTTCTTTATTTTCGTTTTTATTTCCATTTTTCTAGGAGGTGGGTCAAAAAGGATCTTGCTGTAATTTATGTCATAGAGTGTTCTGCCTACATTTTCCTCTAAGAGTTTTATAGTGTCCGGTCTTACATTTAGGTCTTTAATCCATTTTGAGTTTACTTTTGTGTATGGTGTTAGGGAGTGCTCTAATTTCATTCTTTTACATGTAGCTGTCCAGTTTTCCCAGCACCACTTATTGAAGAGGCTGTCTTTTCTCCATTGTATACTCTTGCCTCCTTTATCAAAGATAAGTGACCATATGTGCGTGGGTTTATCTTTGGGTTTTCTGTCCTGTTCCATTGATCTATATTTCTGTTTTTGTGTCAATACCATACTCTCTTGATTACTGTAGCTTTTGTAGTATAGTCTGAAGTCAGGGAGCCTGATTCCTCCAGCTCCGTTTTTCTCAAGATTGCTTTGGCTATTGGGGTCTTTTGTGTTTCCATACAAATTGTAATTTTTTTGTTCTAGTTCTGTGAAAAACGCCATTGGTAGTTTGATAGGGATTGCATTGAATCTGTAGATTGCTTTGGGTAGTATAGTCATTTTCACAATGTTGATTCTTCCAATCCAAGAACATGGTATATGTCTCCATCTATTTGTATCATCTTTAATTTCTTTCATCAGTGTCTTATAGTTTTCTGCATACAGGTCTTTTGTCTCCTTAGGTAGGCTGATTCCTAGGTATTTTATTCTTTGTGTTGCAATAGTAAATGGGAGTGTTTCCTTAATTCCACTTTCAGATTTTTCATCATTAGTGTATAGGAATGCAAGAGATTTCTGTGCATTAATTTTGTATCCTGCTGCTCTACCAAATTCACTGATTAGCTCTAGTAGTTTTCTGGTAGCATCTTTAGGATTCTCTATGTATAGTATCATGTCATCTGCAAACAGTGACAGCTTTACTTCTTCTTTTCTGATTTGGATTCCTTTTATTTCTCTTTCTTCTCTGATTGCTGTGGCGCAAACTTCCAAAACTATGTTGAATAATAGTGGTGAGAGTGGGCTCCTGTATCTTTTAGATCATCAGTACAGTAAGGCAAGAAAAACTAAAATTGGTAAGTGAATTTAGCAAGATTGTGTAAGGTACATGGTTAATATAAAAAAACAACTGCATTTCTATGTGTTATCAGTGAATAATTTGAAACTGAAGTAAAAAACAATCAGTAAGAGCCCATAAAAATTAAGAAACACTTAGATTTTAATTTAATAAAATATATGCAAGACCTGTAAACTGAAAACTACTGATGAAAAAGTGAAAGAAGACCTAAAAAAGTGGAGCGAATATGCTGTATTTGTATATTAGAAGGTTCAATTCTCTTCAATCTGATCTATAGATTCTATACATTCCCAATCAAATTCCTAGAAGGATTTTTTTGGGGGTAGTAATTGATAAGCTGATACTAAAAATCATATGTAACAACAAGGGGCCTAGAATAACTAAAAGAATTTTGAAAAAGAAGTTGGAGGACTCAAATTACCTTATTTCCAGAGTTACTACAAAGCGCCAGTAATCAAGACGGTGTGGCACTGACAAAAGGACAGATACATATTCATAGACAGAATAGAGAATGCAGAAATTGATCCACACCCATAGGGTCAACTGATGTTTGACAAAGATGAAAAGACAATTCAATGGAAAAAAAGATGGTCATTTCAAAAAATAGTCCTCAGAGAGTAATCACAAAGAAAGTATAATGGTGGCTGTCAGGGGCCAAGGCAGAAGAAAGAATGGGGAGCTATTGTTTAATAGGTATAGAGTTTCAGTTTTAGAAAATGAAAAGAGTTATGGAGATGGATGGTGGTGATGGCTCCAAAAAATTGTGAATGTATTTAGTATCGCTTAACTGTACACTTAAAAATGATTAAGATGGTATGTTCTATGCTATGTGTATTTTAACACAATAAAAAACTAGTGCTGAAAAAACTGGATATCCATATAAAAAATAAAATTGACTGATATCTATACCATGTACAAAATTTAATTCAAAATTAATCAGAGACATATATGTAGAACTGCAAACTCTAAAACTTCTAGAATAAATCACCAAAGAAAATATTCGTGAGCTTGGGTTAGGCAAAAATTTCTTACATATAACACCAAAAGCATGATGAGGCATAAAAGAAAAAATGATAAATTTGACTTCATTAAAATTAAGAATGTGTCCTCTTCAAGCAGCACTGTGAAGAGCATGAAGCCACAGACTGGGAAAAAAGTATTTGTAAATCACATATATGGTAAAGGACTTGTATCAAGGATATATAAGAAACACTCAAAACTAAACAAATAGGAAAAAAAAGCCAACCAAATAAAAAATATCTGGGCAAAAAGAAGAGGTATACAGATGGCACAGTGGCTCCAGTTGAAAACTGCTGTCAAGTGTAAAAGACCCAAATGTCTTTCAGCTGGTGAAAAGATAAACAAACTGGTATATCAATATGATAGAATTCTACTGAGCAATTAAAAGGAACAAACTACTGATTTGTGCAAGCACACAAATGAATTTCCAATGCATTAAGCTAATTGAAAGAAGGCTGCCTTCTTTTTCTAGCCAAGATGGAGCAACAGGGACAAATTATATGGAACAACAATTTTCAAAACAGTGGACATCGAGTAATGAATACAGTCGTCCCTGAGAATGTAAAATAAACAAAGGTTTCCTTACAATTGCCTCAGCTTACTGCCTTGACAGTTTCTAGGTTGTGGCACAGGGAGGGGATCTAGCCAAAACCCACCATACTACCTAAATTATGAAGATGGAGCTAGGAGCCTAGGGACAAGGTGATTAAAATTCAAAGGATAGACTACCAGACAGGAGACAGCTACAGAGAGCACACTCTGGATGGAGATTAGCAGAAGACCAAGTATTCAGCAGAGTACTGCTCAGTTCAGGTGAGTGAGGAATTCTCGAGGCCAGGAAGAGAACCACCTGAAAGGATCAGAAGGAACAGTATTCAGGATTTACACAGGGGCAAGAGTAATGTCAATTCCTACCACCCAGAGTGGAAAACCTCATGACTGATGGGGCAAAGCAGAGTGCTGAGAAATGACTTGCATCAACAGTACAGAATTATTAGTTCTAGATTGTATTATGCTCTAGTCCCATCTAACAAATCTTTAAAGTCATCCCTGAAATAATCAAACTGTTTCCAAGTAACTTAACTGTGTCTCAGAACAAAGCTCAAATATATATATATAGGAATACAAAAATATCCAGTATTCAACTAGGCAAAAATTTTAAATGTCTGACATCCAATCAGATATTGCCGAGCAAACAAAGAAGCAGAAAAATACTTCCCATATTGAGGAGAAAAAAATCAACTTACCAAAACCAACTGAAAACAGATACAGATGGTAGAATTAGCAGACAAGAACATTAAAACAGTTATAACTGCACCCCATATGTTCAAAAAGCTACAGGAAAGATTGAACATGTAAAGCAGAGACCTAGAAGATATAAAACAGACCCATATCAAACTTGTAGAGATGAAAACTATAATGCCTAAAATGAAAAATACTCTGGATGGATTAATAGTTATTTGACATTGTGAAAGAAAAGATTAGTGAACTTGAAGACACAGCAAGAGAAACTATAAAAATTGAAACTGAAAGAGAAAAAAGTCTCTACAAGTGAACAGAACATCTATGAGCTGTGACACAACTTCAAGCAGCCTAAAACTGTGAATGGAGTACCTAAGAGAGAACAGAGAGGGAAACAGGAAAAAAATGTTTGAAGAAACAATGGACAAAACTTTTCTAAACTTGATGGAAACCAAATCCACAGGTCTAAGAAGCTCAAGAAACATCAAGCACAAGAGATTACATCATGGTACATCATAATCAAATTGCTCAAAACCAGTTAAAAAAAGAAAAACTTTAAAACAGCCAAAGGAAAAAATACACATTACATACAGAGGGATAAAGATAACCATGACAACAGATTTCTCAACAGAAACCATGTAAGGTAGAATATCTTTAAACTACTGAAGGGAAAGCAACTACCAACCTAGAATACTACATCCAGAGAAATACCTTTAAAAATCTTTAAAAATATATTTCAGACACGTAAAAAGCTGAAAGAGTTTAACATCAGTAGATTCACATTTAAAGAAATGTTAAAGGAAGCCTTATAGACTAAAAGAAAATGATTCCAGATGGAAATCTGGATCTACAAAAAGGAATGAAGAACATTACAAATGCTAACAATATCGATAAATGTTATATTTCTCCTATTAATTAAATATCTCTAAATGCTAGTTCACTGTTTAAATAAAAATAATGATGTAGACTGTAGATTGTAACATATGTATAACTAAAACATATGATAATAACAGAAATGTTAGAAAGAAAAACTGGTGGTATACTTTTATAAAGTTCTTGTACTCTATATGAAGTAGAATAACCACATAAAGACTGATATGTTGAAGATGGTAGTCTGTAAAAACTGAAGCAACCAGTAAAATAAGAAACCAAAGAAATATAGCTGATAACCCACAAAGAAATATAGCTGAAAACCCACAACTGAATCATAAACAATACTCAGAACTAGAAGAGGGGAAAGATCAAGATGGTGGAATAGAATAATGTGCAGTTCACCTCCTCCCACAAATACATCAAAAATACATCTACATGTGGAAAAATTCTCACAGAACACCTACACAACAGTGGCAGAAGATCTATACATCCAGAGCTACAAGAAAGACCACCATGTAACTGGGTAGGATGAGAGGAAAAAAAAAAGGAATAGGGATGGCACCTGAGCCCCTGGGAGGGAGCTGTGAAAGAGGAAAGGTTCCTTTACCCCGGGAACCCCCTTCAACATCTGGGAGATCAGCCAGGACAGATAGGGAGCTTCAGAGGCTCAGAGAAAAGTGTAGCAGCTGGCTTGTGGCAGGCAGAAGCAGAAAGAGACCACCACAGATGGTCCTGACCAACTTACTGCACTACCCAGCCCAAGATGCACATCTTCTGCTGGTGTGCATGGGGGTTGTGTGCTGAGAGTCGAGTTTCAGTGGACAGACCTGAGGAGAGGACTTGGGCTGGCTACCTGGAGACAGTCCCAAGGGGCTGAAGTGTGGCCCAGGCTTCAATTGAGGGTGTGCACAGGATGGAGCCTGGCCCACTATTGGAGCCCCGTTGTTAATGCACACGAAGAAGGGGCGGAGCCCCACCACAGCAGCCTCATTCTCATTCTCAGTGTACTCAGAGCAGGTGTGGCTCTGCCTCTAGGAGCTCTGGGAGTGTGCAAAGCACCTGTGGGCTGCCCACATGTGGAGGTGGGGCTGAAATCTGAGCTGTGTCCTGGTGGCTTTGGAGGATTTACATGCTGGTGCCTCTGTAAGCTCAGTACCCTCAGGATATCCAAGTGAATTACTGGTACTCCTGTGGCTGGGCAGGCCTGGCAACAGCAGCTACAGGCTTTGCAGGCATGTGCACGTAGAGGCGTGGCTGGGGTCTGGGCTGACCCTGTAGCTCCCATGATGGGGCCAGGTGCACGAATACACGCAACTATGGCAGGTTCTGATACCTAACTTCAGCGGATCTGTGCCAATGGATCTGTGATGGTGGCTTTGTGAGCACAGTGCCTAAGGGGCATCTGGGCTGACAGCCTGTATTCCCATGGATGAGGCAGGGTCCAGGGCAGTGCCAACGACAGTGTACTTTGTGAGCACACACAGCTGGTGATTGGCAACACCACAGAGCACACTTCCCAGTGGACAGCCTCTGCGGAGGAATACTCAGTAGCTCCTCTCCCAGTGGAAGTGCTCCAGTCCCGTCTACCTCACACCACAGCTCAGAAGCGGATCTGGGAGCTTCTACTCCAACAAGTGGGGAGCAGACCTTGCCCCAGACAGGGCTGTGACAACCACAGAGCAAAGAGGAGACCCAACTCAATATCCAGTGCAGTCTCTGGTTACCACAACACCAATGACACCCCCTATCAAGGGGATAATGGCCAGCACACACTGAGGAAAGATGTGGTAGGCATCCATTCTAAAAACAGCCCTCCCACCAAAAATATTGGGTTGGCCAAAAATTCGTTTGGTTGTAAGTAAAAATGACACATTTTTCATTTTAATCAAGAACTTTATTGAACAACGTATTCATTAACCAAATGAACTTTTTGGCCAACCCAATATTAGACTCATGAAGGGTATACTGGGATGCTCCCACATAAAAATAGTCCTTCAAGACCACAGCAGATAACTATTTCTCCTAAATTCATAGATTCAGAGAAGTAGAAGTAAAATGAAGAAGCAGAGGATCCACTTCCAACTAAAAGAACAAGAGAAATCCCCTGAAAGAACAAACAATGAAACAGACCTTTCCAGTCTACCAGATCCCAAGTTCAAAAAGGAGGCAATAGGGCTTCGCTGGTGGCGCAGTGGTTGAGAGTCCGCCTGCCGATGCAGGGGACACGAGTTCGTGCCCCGGTTCGGGAAGATCCCACATGCCGCGGAGCGGCTGGGCCCGTGAGCCATGGCCGCTGAGCCTGCGCGTCCGGAGCCTGTGCTCCACAATGGGAGAGGCCACAACAGTGAGAGGCCCATGTACCGCAAAAAAAAAAAAAAAAAAAAAAAAAAGGAGGCAATAAAAATACTGAAGGAATTAAGAAAGTCTATAGATAGAAATGTAGATTACTGTAACAAGGAACTAGAAACTATAAAGAGGAGCCAACTAAATTAGAAAACACATTTGCTGAGACAAAAGACAAGCTAAAGGCAATAAATAGCAAACTAAATAACGCAGAAGAACGAATAAGTGATCTGGAAGATAGAATAGTGGAAATCATCCAATCAGAACAGCAAACAGAAAGACAAATTTTAAAAAATGAAAGCAATATATGAGACCAATGGGATAATATAAGGCAAGTCAATCTATGCATAATAGGGATCCCAGAAGCAGAAGAAAGAGAAAAGGGGATTGAAAATGTATTTGAAGAAATTATGGCTGAAAATTTCCTAAACCTAAAGAAGGAAACAGATATCTAGATACAGGAAGCACAGAGGGTCCCAAACAAGATAAACCCAAACAGACCTACAGCAAGACATATTAAAATAAAAATAGCAAAAGTTAGAGATAAAGAAAAGATTCTAAAAGCAGCAAGAGAAAAATGAAGAGTTAGTTACAAGGGAACCCCCAAAAGGCTATCACCTGATTTCTCTAAAGAAATGTTGCAGGCCACAGGGAGTGGCAAGATGTGTTCAAAGTCCTGAAAGGGAAAAACCTGCAACCAAGGATGCTCTACCCAGGAAGATTATCATTTAGAATAGAAGGAGAGATAAATAATTTCTCAGACAAGCAAAAAGTAAAGGAATACAGCAATACTAAACCTATCCTAAAAGAAATATTGAAAGGTCTTCTCTAAATAGCAAAGAAGCAAGAATCTATAGGAAAGAGAAAATCACAATTGCAAAGTAAATCACTTAAATAAGCCAGTACATGGATTAAAAACATTTTTTTGAGAAAGTAATGATAACTACAAAGAACAGCAAAAGAATAAACATGAAGATGTAGAAGAGGACATCAAAATCATAAAATGAAGGGGAGGGGAGTAAGAAAATGTAGATTTTTTCTTAGAATGTGTTTGAGCCTATATGACTACCAGTTTAAAGCAAGTAGATATAGTAATGGGTTAACATACTTGAAAAACAGGGTAACCACAAATCAAAAACATACAATAGACTCACAAAAACCAAAAAGAACACAAGAGCAAAACAAAAGAAAATCATCAAAATACAAAAGGAAAAACAAAAAGAAAAAGGAACAAAGAAGATATACAAAATCAACTGGAAAACAAGGTTTAAAATGGCATTAAATACATATATATCAATAATTATCTTAAAGGTCAGTGGACTAAATGCTCCAATCAAAAGACATAGAGTGGCAGGTTGGATAATAACACAAGAGCTTACAGTATATGCTGCCTACAAGAGACCCACTTTAGGGTGAAGGACACACATAGTGTGAAAGTGAGGGGATGAAAACGACATTTCATGCAAACATAAATGCCAAGAAAGAGGGGTAGCAATACTCATACCAGACAAAATAGACTTTAAAACAAAGCTCATGAAGAAAGATAAAGGACACGATATAACCATACAAGGATCAATAAAGAAGAGGATATTACACTCATTAACATGTGCACCCAACATAGGAGCACCTAAATACATAAAACAAATACTAACACATAAACGTAGAAATTGACTGGAATACAATAATTGTAGGAGACTTTAACACCCCACTGACATGAATGGACAGATCTTCCAGACAGAAAATCAATAAGGCAACAGAACTCCTAAGTGACACAATAGAATAGTTAGACTTAATTGATATTTTCAGGACATTACCTCCAAAAAAACAAAAACAAAAATCAAAAAACAGAGTATAAATTCTTTTCAAGTGCCCATGGAATATTCTCTAGGATATACCACATATTAGGACACAAAAGAAGTCTCAACAAATATAAGAGGACAGAAATTATTTCAAGCACCATTTCTGACCACAACAGCATAAAACTAGAAATCAACCACACAGAGAGAAATGAGAAAAGAAATGATTACATGGAGATTAAACAACATGCTACTAAAAAACTAATGGGTCAATGATGAAATCAAAGAGGAAATCAAAAACTACCCTGAGACAAACGACAATGAAAACACAACCATACAAAATCTATCGGATGCAGCAAAAGCAATTCTTAGAGGGAAGTTCATAGTAATACAGGCCTTCCTCAAAAAGCAAGAAAAATCTCAAACAACCTAACATACCACCTAAAAGAATTAGAAAAAGCAGAACAAACAAAACCTAAAGTCAGCAGAAAGAAGGAAATAATAAAGGTCAGAGAGGAATAAAAGAGAGATTTAAAAAAAAATCAATAAAACCAAGAGCTGGTTCTTTGAAAGGGTAAACAAAGTAAACAAACCTCTGGCCAGACTCACCAAGAAGAAAAGAGAGAGGACCCACATAAATAAAACCAGAAATGAAAGAGGAGAAATAACAACCGATACCACAGAAATACAAAAACTCATAAGATAATACTATAAACAATTATATGCCAACAAATTGGACAACCTAGAAGAAATGGATAAGTTTCTAGAAACATACAGCCCACCAAAACTGAAGCAAGAAGAAAGAGATAATTTGAACAGACTGATCACTAGAAGTGAAATAAAATATGTAATAAGAAACAACTCCCTGCAAACAAAAGTCCAGGACCATATTGCTTCACTGAGGAATTCTACCAAACATACAAAGAAGAACTTACACTGAGCCTTCTCAAACTCTTCCAAAAGACTGAAGAGGAGGGAACACTCCCAAAGACATTCTATGAAGCCATCATCACCCTGATACCAAAACCAGAAAAAGACACCTGCAAAAAAGAAAATTATAGGCCAATATCTTTGATGAATATAGATGCAAAAATTCTCAACAAAATATTAGCAAACCGAATCCAACAACATATTAAAAAGATCATGCACCACAATCAAGTTGGATTCATCTCAGGGTCACAAGGATGGTTCAACATATGCAAATCAATTAATGTGATATACCACATCAGCAAAGAAAAGAAAAATCATCTCAATAGATGCAGAAAAAACATTTGATAAAATTCAACATCCATTCATGATAAAAACTCTTACCAAAGTGGGTATAGAGGGAACATATCACAACATAATAAAAGCTATTTATGACAAACTTGCAGCCAACATAATACTCAACGTGAAAAGTTGAAAGCCTTCCTGCTAAAATCTGGAACAAAAGAGGAATGCCCACTCTCACCACTTCTATTCAACACAGTATTGGAAGTCCTAGCCACAGCAATCAGACAAGAAAAAATAATTTAAAAAAAGGTATCCAAGTTGAAAGGGAAAAGGAAAAATTGTCATTATATGCAGATGACATGACACTATATATAGAAAACCCTAAAGACTCCACACATGAACTACTAGAACTGATAAACGAATTCAGAAAGGTAGCAGGATACAAGATTGACATACAGAAATCTGTTGCATTTCTTTACAATACCAATGAAATATCAAAAAGGGAACATAAAAAAATCCCTTTTTTTAAAAATAAATAAAATAAAATACTTAGGAATAAACCTGACTAAGAAGGTGAAACACTTATACACTGAGAACTATAAGACACTGATAAAGAAAACTAAAGATGATTTAAAGAAATGGAAAGATAACTGTGCTCTTGGATTGGAAGAATTAATATCATTAAAATGGCCATACTACCCAAAGCAATCTACAGATTTAATGTGATCCCTATCAAATTACCCATGACATTTTTCACAGAACTAGAACAAATAATCCTAAAATTTATATGGGACTATAAAAGACCCATAATTGCCAAAGCAATCTTGAGGAAAAAGAACAAAGCTGAAGTCTGTCCCAGACTTCAGACAATACTACAAAGCTATGGTAATCAAAACAGCATGATACTGACACAAAAACAGACATATAGATCAATGGAACAGAACAGAGAGCCCAGAAATAAACCCACACACCTATAGCAATTAATCTTCAACAAAGGAGGCAAGAATACACAATGGAGAAAAGACAGTCTCTTCTGCAGCTGGTGCTGGGAAAGCTGGACAGCTGCATGTAAATCAATGAAGTTAGAACACTCCACCACACCATACACAAAAATAAACTCAAAATGGCGTAAAGACTTAAATATAAGGCAGAATACCATAAAACTCCTAGAAGAGAAAGTAGGCAAAACATTCTCTGACATAAATTGCAGCAATGTTTTCTTAGGTCAGTCTCCCAAGGCAACAGAAATAAAAGCTAAAATAAACAAACGGGATCTAATCACACTTATAAGGTTTTTCACAGCAAAGGAAACCATAAACAAAACGAAAAGACAATCAATGGACTGGGAGAAAACATTTGCAAAAGATGCAACTGACAAGGGCTTAATTTCCAAGATATACAAACAGCTCATACAACTCAGTATCAGAAAAAAACCAAACACCTAATCAAAAATGGTCAGAAAAACCCAAATGGACATTTCTCCAAAGAAGACATACAGATGGTCAACAGGCCCATGCAAAGATGCTCAACATCACTAATTATCAGAGAAATACAAGTCAAACAACCATGAGGTATCACCTCACATTGGTCAGAATGGCTGCCCTTAAAAAGTCTACAAATAATAAATGCTGAAGATAGCGTGGAGAAAAGGGAACCCTCCTACACTATTGGTGGGAATATAAATTGGTACAGCCACTATGGAAAACAGTATGGAGGTTCCTGAAAAAACTAAAAACAGAGTTACCATATAAGTCAGGAATCTCACTCCTGGGCCTACATCTGGAGAGAACTCTAATTTGAAAAGATACATACACCCCAATGTTCATAGCAACACTATACAATAGCCAAGGCATGGAAGCAATCTAAATTTCCATCAAGAGATGAATGGATAAAGAAGATGTGGTACATATATACAATGGAATACTACTCAGCCACAAAACGAATGAGACAATGCCATTTGCAGCAATGTGGATGGATCTAGAGATTATCATATTAAGTGAAGTAAGTCAGATAAAGACAAATATTATACGATATCACTTATATGTGGAATCTAAAATATACAAAAGAACTTATTTACAAAACAGAAACAGACTCAGAGACATAGAAAACAAACTTATGGTTACCAAAGGGGAAAGGGGAAGAGGGATAAATTAGGAGTTTGGGATTAGCAAATACACACTACTATATATTAAAATAGATAAACAACAAGATCCTACTGTATAGTACAGGGAACTATATATATTCAGTATCTTGTAATAACCTATAATGAAAAAGAATATGAAAAAGAATATATATATATAGCTGAATCACTTTGTTGTACACCAGAAACTAACACGACACTGTATATCAACTATACTTAAATTAAAAAAAAAAGTAATAGAAAAAAACCCCTCAGAACTAATGTATTAGTTCACCAGGGCTGCCATAACAAAGTACCACAGATTTGGTGGCTTAAACAACAGAAATTTACTTTTTCACAATTCTGAATGCTATAATTCTGAGACCAAGGTGTTGGCAAGGTTGGTTTCTTCTGAGGCTTCTCCTCAGCTTGCAGATGGCAGTCTTCTCTCTGTGTCTTCACAAGGTCTTCGTTTTGTTCACATCTGTGTCCTAATGGCCTTTTCTTTTTCTTTTTCTTTTTCTTTTGTGGTATGCGGGCCTCTCACTGTTGTGGCCTCTCCCGTTGCGGAGCACAGGCTCCAGACACGCAGGCTCAGCAGCCATGGCTCATGGGCCTAGCTGCTCTGCGGCATGTGGGATCTTCCCGGACCAGGGCACGAACCCGTGTCCCCTGCATCGGCAGGCGGACTCTCAACCACTGCGCCACCAGGGAAGCCCTAATGGCCTTTTCTTATAAGGACATTAGTCATATTGGATTAAGACTGGTCCTAAGGACCTCATTTTAACTTAATTACCTCTTTAAAGACTCTGTCTCCAAATACAGTCTGATGTACTGGGGGTTAATACTTCAACACACAATTTGTGGGGACCCAATGTAGCCATAACAATTAGGAATGAAAGAGGTAACATCACACAGATTCTGAAGATATTAAAAGAAAAATATGGTAATATTATGGTCAGTCTTATGCCAAAAAAATTTGGAAAATTAGACAAAATGGCAGATTCTTTGGAAAAATATTGGTTGGCCAAAAAGTTCCTTCAGTTTTTAAGTAAAAATAAAAGACACATTTTTCATTTTCACCAAGAATTTTACTGAACAACATATTCACCCTTTTGTTCCACTACCTTCTGCCATATTTCAGGCAACTTCATAATTCTATCTTCCCAAAACTTTTAATCTTTTTGAGCAAAGAACTGTTCCAGGTGCCTTTTACAGCCTTCCAGGGAATTGAAATGTTTTCCATTAAGAGAATTTTGTAAAGACCAAAATAAATAGAAATCTGAAGGTGCAATGTCTGGTGAATGTGGCGGATGAATCAGAACTTCCCAGCCAAGCTGTAACAGTTTTTTCCTGTTCATCAAAGAAATATGTGGTCTTGCGTTATCCTGAGGGAAGATTATGCATTTTCTGTTGACTAATTCCAGACGCTTTTCGTCGAGTGCTGCTTTCAGTTGGTCTAACTGGGAGCAGTACTTGTTGGAATTAATCGTTTAGTATTCCGGAAGGAGCTCACAATAGAGGACTCCCTTCCAATCCCACCATATACACAACATCACCTTTGGATGAAGACTGGCCTTTGGTGTGGTTGGTGGTGGTTCATTTCACTTGTCCCATGATCTCTTCTGTTCCACATTATTGTACAATATCCATTTTTCATTGCCCATCATAATTTGTTTTAAAGATATAACGTTTTCATTACATTTAAGTAGAGAATTGCATCGGAAATATAGTAAAGAAGGGTTTTTTCACTTAACTATGTGGAACCCAAACATCAAAGCGATTCACATAACCAAGCTGGTGCAAATGATTTTCAGCACTTGATTTGGATATTTTGGGTATGTCAGCTATCTCTTGCGTGGTATAACACTGATTGTTCTCAATTAATGTCTCGATTTGATCACTATCAACTTCAACTTGTCTACCCGGCCATGGAGCATCGTCCAGCGAGAAATCTCCAGCATGAAACTTTTGCAAACCACTTTTGACATGTTCAATCAGTCAAGCACCTTCTCCATACCCTGCAAAAACTATATATATATATATTTTGCGTTTTGGTTGTGTTTTTACCTTTCTTGAAATAATAAAGCATAATATGCCTAAAATGTTGCTTTTTTAGTTCTATCTTCAATATTAAAATGGCTACACAAAAATCCACCAATTTTGATTTTTTTTTTTTTTTAGTGCATGCTGATATGACAGCTGTCACAATATATTCTAACAAAATTGTTTCAAATGAAGTTAAAGACTAAAGCCATGTTCCAGAAAAAACCAAACAAACTTTTTGGCAGACCCAATACAACCTACCAAAGGTCAGTCAAGAAGTAACAGATAATCTGAATATCCTGTCTAATAAAGAAATTTAACTTGCAGTTAAAAACTCCTGGCCTAGATAGCTTCACTGGTGAAACCTATCAAATATTTAAAGAAGAAGTAATATTAACTCTACACAAACTCTTACAGACTTTTGAAGAAGGAATATGTCTAAACTCATTTCATGAGATCAGCATTACCCTGATATCAAAACAAGAAAAGAAAAGAAAAGAAGAATTACTAACTAGTATCCCTCAAGAACACAGATATAAAAAGTCTAAACAAAATTTTAGATAACTCAATCAAAAATATATTAAAAAGTAAAACATAAGGAATAAGGCAAGACTGTTCATTCTTATCTCTTCTATTACAGAGTGTACTGGAGGTTGTAGCCAATGCAAATAGGCGAGATTAAAACAAAGACATCCAGGTTGGAAAGAATTAAGAAAAATGTCTTTATTCACAGACAACATGATCTTCTATATAGAAAATCTGATGGAATTGACAAAAAAGCTACTATAATTAATAACTGAGTTTAGCGAAGTCACAGGATAGAAGATCAATATACAAAAACCTACTGAATATTTATTCGATGGCAACAATCAGAAATTAAACTTGAAAAACATTATCATAACAATAGCACCAAAAATATGAAGTTGTTAGGGATAAATCTGACAAAAGAAGTGCAATATATGTACAATGAAAGCTACAAACTTTGATGAGAGAAATTAAAGAAGGCCTAAAGTAAATGAAGAGATATATAATGTCCAGGGGTCAGAAGATTCTTATTGTTAAGATGTCAGCTCCCTGCAAAGTGATCTATAGATTTAACACAATCCCAACCAAAATCCCAGGAGGCATTTTTATAGAAATTAACAAAATGATCCTAAAATCCATATGAAAATGCAAAGGACCTAGAAGAGCCAAAATAACTTCAAAAAAGAAGGACTAACAGTACCTGATATCAAGACTTAGAAAGCTACAGTTATCAGGGAACTAAGGCCCTAAGTCAAATAGCCAGGAAGAACCTGAAATCAGGCAATAGCCATTTGAGTGAGCTTGGAAATAAATCTTCTACGGCCTGACAAAACCATGTGAATGAGCTTGAAAGTAGATGAGCCCTGAGAGAAGCCTTGAGATGACTGCAGCCAAGACCAACACCTTGTCTACAGCCTTGTGAGAGACCCTAAGCCAGAAGATCTGCTTAAGCCATGCCTAGATTCCTGACTCACAGAAACTGTGAGTTAATAAATGTTTGTTGTTTTAGGCCTATAACTTTTGGGGTAACTTGTTATGCACCAATAGATAATTAATATTTGCAGCTATCTTATCCTCTAATGAAGGAGATCACCATCAACTTTCAGCAATTCCCAGCCAAGCAATTTGGTTATACAGTAGGTCCAGAGACTCTGGGTTGGGACATAAGTTGATTACAGATAATTCTAGAGTCATATAATCATAGAACATTAGAGACAGATGGGGCCTTAAAGGATACCGAACCCAGCCTTTTAATCTGACAGATGAAAAACAGAGGTAAAATAGATTTGCCCAAAATGACCAAGGTAGTAAATGCACATTGGAGGACCTGAGCATAACCCAGGTCTTCTGATGCTGGGACAAGGATAGCATCATGCCATATATATTATTTTATGAAGTTTATTTTGAAAATTATTGGTGGGGAGTTCCTGTGGCTTGAGAAAAGCACGCTAAACAATTATTAATTATTAATAATAAAGCAATAAAAGTGCATATGATATTTCATACTGAGATATTATTAATTGTGTTAATGATAGACAGGTATGGTCTAATATGTCTAAAAATTAATTTTTACCTGACTTTATTCTGAAATTTAGTTTTATATTTTAATGAGTATGTGTGATTAAGTAAAGATTAATATTCCATTAAAAAGACATACTGGATCAGAGCCTTTCTGTCTCTTCCTATTATACTCTACTTTGTATGTATTTTAGGGTTCTCATTAATAATGCTTATTACTGTCAACAAAAAACTAGCTTAAACTTAACAAAATAACAAAAAAGGAAAAAAATGGAAGATACACTGTGATCTGAATTATGAAGATAAAGCTTTTGAGAGGCTCTGTATAAGAACTACACATCATGCCATGGATTAAACTTAAAAGGTTCCCTGAAACTTTGTAAGACTGTTCAGTAGCTAGTAGTATACTAGCTAGTACTATACTATCTCCCACATCTGAACCTTGAGTGTCCTTTATGTTAGGAACCAATTGCTTTGGTGTACCATTCCATGTCTTTCTTTTTAAAATGGACTATTTTCAGCAAATCAGCAAAGTCCCCAAAATGTCTCTTCCTTATGTAGTTTCAATTTTAAATGCATTCACTCACCAAATATTGATTGAGCTTGCACTTATTTTACGTTAAGTGTTGAACTAGGCCCTAAGAATACAAGGATGAGCAAGGTAAAGACTCTACACTAGAGAATCTTCAAGTCCAGGTAGAGGAGGTAGATAAGTAAACAGGGAATACTCTACAGTGTGTTGTGTTATGCTGCGGAGAGGCATCAAGTGAGATGAAAAACAAAAACAGGAACATCCCACTAAGCACTAGGGGGTGAGAGGTAGGGTCAGAAAAGATGTCCAAAGGAATCCGTGTCTACCCTAATACTTGAAGGATAAGTAGGAATTAGCCTGATCATTATGGAGTAGGCAATACAATATAATATTAAGAGTAAAGACTCTGGAGACAGATAATTTGGGTTCTTGGCTATAGCTGCTATTTGTATTTAGGGAGTTATTTAATCTCTCTGTGCTTCACTTGGAGGAATCAACAGAGAATTTATACAAGTTATTACGACTACATGATCTACCTGCATCTATGACTATATACTCTACTTTTCTGCTACTACTACTGAGGAACTTTCCATGCTCTTGTCAAAGGCCAATTCTTCCACAAGTGTATTAGATCCTGTCCCATCTTGCTTTCTCAAGGTCTTCCTCCTGCACCATTAATGCTTCCTTTTTGACTGGAACTTTCTCATCACTATTACAAAATTTGGTTACTTCTACTGTCTTTAAAACAAAACATAATAAAATTCCTCTCTTGACTCCACTTTCCCATGCAGGTACTGCCTCAACGCTCTTCCTTCTTTTACAGATAAACTCCTCATAAGCATTATCTATACTTATTCTCTCCAAATTCTCTCTTGCTATTCTTTTTTTTAATCAGGCTTTTGTTCCTAACACGCTGCAGAACTATTTTTGTCAGGATCGGTGACTTCCTATTCTTAAAGCAAAGAATTAATTCTTCGTCCTTATTTGACATGGTTGATCACTTCTTCCTCCTTGACACTTTTTCTTTTATTTCCCACTTTTCTGGCTGCTCCTTTTTTGTCTTCATTGTCTCTAAACCCTGTTATAGCCTAGGGGTCAGTCTTGGAATTTCTCATTTTCTTTCTTTTTTTTCTTTATAATTCTTTTCTTTTCTTTTTTTTACTGGAGTATAGCTGATTTACAATGCTGTGTTAGTTTCAGGTGTACAGCAAAGTGAATCAGTTATACATATACATATATCCATTCTTTTATAGATTCTTTTCTCATACAGGTTATTATAGAATATTGAGTAGAGTTCTCTATGCTATACAGTAGGTCCTATTATCTATTTTATATATAGTAGTGGTTATCTATTTTATATATAGTAGTGTGCATATGTTAATCCCAAATTCCTAATTTATCCCTCCCCCCTCCCCTTTCACCTTTGGTAACCATAAGTTTGTTTTTTACATCTGTGACACTACTTCTGTTTTGTAAATAAGTTCATTTGTACCATTTTTTTAGATTCGACATATAAGCGATATCATATGATATTTGTCTTTCTCTGACTTACTTCACTTAGTATCATAATCTCTAGGTCTATCCATGTTGCCGCAAATGGCATTATTTCATTCTTTTTATGGCTGAGTAATATTCCATTGTATATACGTACCACATCTTCTTTATCCATTTCTCTGTTGTTGGACACTTAGGATGCTTCCATGTCTTGGCTACTGTAAAGTGTGCTGCAATGAACATTGGGGTACATGTATATTTTGAATTATGGCTTTCTCCAGATATATGCCCAAGAGTGGGACTGCTGGATCATATGGTATGAACTTCTTATTTTCTATTTACACACATTCCCTGATCTCATCCTGTCTCCTGGCTTTTCAATACCACTTATTTGCTGTCAACTTCCACATTTTATCTCCAGCCCAAAGTTTTCCACCAAATTCTTAGCTTATATACAACTTAATACCTCTACTTGGATATCTAACAGATATCTCAAACTTCATTTTCAAACTTGATCTCATTTTCCCCCCAAATGTCCTCCTTCCAGTCTTGCCCCTCTCAGTCAATGGCAACTGCACTTTTCCAGATGAGGCCCAAAAGTTTAACAGTCATCACTGACTGCTCTCTTTCTCTCACATTGCACATCCAATCTGTCAGCAAATCTCATGGGCTCTACTTTTACAAGAGATCCAGAATGCAACTACTTCTTTCCACTCTCACTGTTACTCTGGTTCAAGCCACAATTAGCCCTTGCCTGAGTTATTACAAGAGCATACTGTCTCCAAGTTTTCTTTATGCCCCTCCTCAGTCTCTTTGCAATGCAGCAGCCAGACTGATCCTGTTAAATATAATTCAGGGCATACAACTACTCTTTTCAAAACCTTCCAGCGGCTTCCAATCTCAGAGTAAAAGCCAGAGTCCTTACAATGGCCTATAAGGCCTACAAGATTGAGTAACCTATTACTTTTCTAACCTCATTTATTACCTTCCCTCTGGCTCTACTCCAGTCACGCTGGCTTCCGTACTGTTCCTTAAAAACCTGAGCATGCTCCTGCTTCAGGGCATTTGCACTAGCTCTCCAGGAATGCTCCTCTGCTACTTATCTTCATGACCAGCTCCTTCTGCCTTTATTCAAAAGTCATCTTCTTGGGGCTTCCCTGGTGGCACAGTGGTTAAGAATCTGCCTGCCAATGCAGGGGACACGGGTTCGATCCCTGGTCTGGGAAGATCCCACATGCCGTGGAGCAACTAAGCCCGTGCACCACAACTACTGAGCCTGCGCTCTAGAGCCCGTGAGACACAACTACTGAGCCCACGCACCACAACTAATGAAGCCCACGCACCTAGAGCCCATGCTCCATAACAAGAGAAGCCACCGCAATAAGCCCACACACCGCAACTAGAGAAAGCCTGTGTGCAGCAACGAAGACCCAACACAGACAAAAATAAAAATAAATAAAATAAATAAATTTATTTTTTTTAAAAAGTCATCTTCTCAACAAGGCCATTTCTTTATACTATTTAAAACTGTAAAACCCTCCACAACACTTCCTATTCCCTTTATCTGCTTTATTTTCTGTGGCCATTAACATACTATATAGTTATTTATCTGATTTATTATCTTTCTTCCACCCACTCTCCCACTCCAGAATGTAAACTCCATGAATTCAGAGGTCCTCAATAGATGTTTATTAAATAAATGAATGAAAAGGGTGAACCGTTTAATACATATCATGGCAGGAAATGCAGCGTGTGGGTACCTGTATTCTGCTACTAACAATTGACAAATACAGTATTCATCTGGACCTGAAAATACTTTAGATTCACTTGGGGTTGACACTATTCACTTTAAGTTTTTTTCTTTCCTTTCCTGTATACAGTGTTTTGTGTATTTATTTATATTTTACTTTACTTTTTCATGGTATGGAGTTCTTATTTTTTACATTTAATTGATATGCAACACTATAAAAATAATTTTTGTTTCAATGTTTGGTTGATACATTTGTTTTAAGGGTGTGCCCCATGGGAGGGTTATGCTAAATTATTAAGGTCAGGACAGAGCCATAAAAAGCATTAGAATTTCATTCTAATTCTCTGAAAGTCTCAAATGCTTAAAAATGAGTCACTACCTATTTATTTATAACTTAATTTATTTCTATAAACATTTTAATTCTATATTACTATTGGAAAAAATGATAAAATAGGTTCATTATAAGAAGGTGCAAGCATTATTTGAGAATTGCAAATGTCGCTTATAACACTGGAGAGTCTGTTAAAATAAAAAAGCTCAGGGACTTCCCTGGTGATCCAGTGGTAAAGAATCCGTCTTCCAATGCAGGGGGCATGGGTTCGACGCCTGGTAGGGGAACCAAGATCCCACACGCTGCGGGGCAACTAAGCCTGCGTGCCACAACTACTGAGCTCACGTGCCTCAACGAGAGAGCTTGTGTGTTACAAACTACAGAGCCCATGCCCTGGAGCATGCGTGCCACAACTAGAGAGAAACCTGCGGGCCACAATGAAGAGCCTGCGCCACAATGAAAGATACTGCGTGCCTCAACAAAGATCCCGCATGCTGCAACTAACACCCAACGCAGCCAAAAAAAATAAATTAAATAAATAAATATTTTTTTAAAAAGTAAGAAAGCTCAATTACTCCTGGACATTGCCAGTTTATATTCTGTATTTCTTCAAAAAGTCCCTGGTATCTACCCATTTTAATGTTCTTTTCTCATAGTTCTACTATTTTCATAGCTAATAAAGAAAAATGGAAAAGATATGTCCAGGGAAATATTTACACTCACATGCTGACATAAAAATAACTCAATGCCTATAGCTACCATATGTTAGGTATAATGCTAAACCCACCAGGAAGCAAAGGGTCCACTGCTTACAGTGTGTAGCTGTATTACCCAGGCAGTTTATCTCATCTTCTAGAACTTAGATTCCCTATTAAATGGGACTACAGTGTCTACCTCATAGGATTATTGTGATAATTAAAACAATATAATGATTGTAAAGCAATGGCATAATACCAGGTATACAGGTAAACACTTGACAAATGTTAAGTGATATATAAGATAGGTATTGGTATTTTAGTTAAGGTTCTTTTAGTTTCAAATAACAAGGGTTAACTCAAGCTAGATTTCAAGTATTTAATATATACTTACTGAGCACTTACTATGTGCTTTCCTATGTGCCAGGCACTAGGCTAAGAACTGGTAATAAACAAGGGGAAATTTATAACACAGATGTGGGATGGCACTTAGAACCTGACGGCAGACTTTCAGATGAACTTCATTCAGAAAGAAATGGAACTGGGAATTGGAAAGTTGCTGAAAACATAGGAAATATTCTCTGCCTTGCTACATAGAGTTGACTCTTGAACAACACAGGGATTAGGGGCACTGACCCCCTCGTAGTCAAAAATCCACCTATAACTTAACCGTTGGACTTCCATATCTGCAGTTCCACATCTGCAGATTCAACCACCACGGACCGTGTAATACCATAGTATGAACTTACGGAAAAAAATCTGCGTATAAGTGGACCTGCTTCTAACCTGTGCTGTTCAAAACAAAAAAATCAAAACAAAAAACAAACACCTGTGTTGTTCAAGGGTTAACTGTACTTCTCTTTGCAGACTGGTTTCTATTTTCTTCTTAGTAGATAAAGAAGTTTTTTTTCTGCAACAAAGGTTAGATAGTGGATTGAAGATAGCCACCCATGTGCTACCAAGTTCATATGATACTACTCCAGCCTTATGGAAAGACTGCTACTATCTTCTCTTCCTTTCATTTTTTTACCTTAATTCCAAAGTCCTGACAGGGATCAAGTAAGTGTCCATCCTTGATTAAACATGGGGGCAATTAATGGGGTCACTGTAAGTTGAACAAATATTCCAAATGGCATCTACAGCAAGTATTATCCACAATTTATAAAAGAGGAAGCTAAGACTGAGAGGTATGAGTTACTTTCCCACGTGCATGTGGGTAGAGTGCCAGAAACAGAATTCAGATCCTCAGGTTGTATAAGTGCAGGGCCAGCATATCAAAGTGAATGCCTTCTTCAATTCTGCATCTAAGAAACTTTGCTTGCCTCACCCTAGTCCCAGCTCTACTAATGCTTCTTAGTTCTTTTCACTATGTTCCCTTACTAAAATGTAGCACCTTCACAACTCTCAAAGAAATGCAAAGTTTAAAAAAAGTTTCATGGATTCAGATTGTAAAAGTTTTTGCAAAGAACATGAAATAATGTTATGTTCTTATTGATTTTGTGTATAAACTATTTGCCTTCCAAAAGACACTACTAAAAGCAGAAACTTACCTTCCCATTCTGCTGGGATATCCCCTACTTCATAGTCTATTTCTCTTTTATTTGCTGATTCTACAATTCTTTTCTCTCGAATAGTTTGTCCTGTAAGACAAAAGTGATTATTACATTTTTAAATGAACCCATGATACAGTAGTTACTACATGAAATATTTTCTCTTTAGATATTACACACCTCCTCCTATGATAAGAGAATTAACAGGGAAAAGAATAGATTCCATTTAGAATTAGGTATATTAGAAAAAGCAGTTTCTAAACTACTTCAGAAATTTTAAATTTCCTACATTGTATGCAAAATTAATTTTGGTAGAATAAGTCTAGATTCTGTGTACAGAAAAAGAGAAACCAATTAATTTGCAGGCCAATAAAAAACATTTTAATAAACAACAGAATGTTTAACTCCTTCAAACTCTGCAGGTATATATATCAGAGGTGCCAGTGGCTGCTGCTACTGCCTAAGGGAATCAACATTCATGGCCCCACTATGGAAAATAATATGGAGGTTCCTTAAAAAACTAAAAACAGAGTTATCATATGACCCAGCAATCCTACTCCTGGGCATATAACCAGAAAAGATGAAAACTCTAATTTGAAAAGATACATATACTACAATGTTCACAGCAGCACTATTTACAATAGCCAAATATGGGAGTAACCTAAGCGTCCATCTACAGATGAATGGATAAAGGAGATGTGGTATATATATATATATATATATATATATACACACTATGGAATATTACTTGGCCACAAAAAAGAATGAAATATTGCCTTTTGCAGCAACTTGGATGGACCTAGAGATTATCATACTAAGTGAAGTAAGTCAGAAAGAGAAAGACAAATACCATATGATATCACTAATTTGTGGAATCTAAAAACTAATACAAATGAACTTATTTTCAAAACAGAAAGACTCACAGACATAGAAAACAAACTTATGGTTACCAAAGGGGAAAGGGAGGAAAAGGAAGGATTAATTAGGAATATGGGATTAATAGGTACAAACTACTATACATAAAATAGATAAGCAACAAGGATTTACTGTATAGCACAGGGAATTATATTCAATATCTTATGATAAGCTATAATGGAAAACAATCTGAAAAGTATATATATATACATATATATATATATATATGTATATATATAAAACTGAAACACTTTGCTGTACACCTGAAACTAACACAATATTGTAAAACAACTATATATCAATTAGAAAAAAGAGCCTTGATTATAACCTTTCAAAGCAGCAGCAGCTTTGTCAAAATGGTGATTTCAAAACATATTACTTTGTCATTGAAACTTTGATCCTGAGGAAACCAGGTAAGTTTCTATTTCCCAACAGTTAAAAAATGTGCCTGCCTACTCCAGGGAATGCAGGCTAAAACAGAGAAGGTATTGGTAGGTAATGATGAGAGGAGAAGTATGGCTTAACAATGGTCAGAACAGTCAGGGAGAGAAATCTGGGCCTTGCAAAATACCACTTTCTCTTCCCACTCCTAGGCCAACCTTACACTATGCCAAATAGACTGGGTCACATAATTCAAGAAATTGACTTTGTTGACTGCAAATCTCTCTCCTAAACTACCTGAAATTCTACATTAAAAAATTCCTTCGGGAATTCCCTGGCAGTCCAGTGATTAAGACTCTGCGCTCCCAATGCAGGGGGCATGGGTTCCATCCCTGGTGTGGAACTAAGATCCCGCATGCCGCAAGGAAGGTACGGCAAAAAAAAAATCCTTCAATTGAAGACAAGGAAATTTCTAGGAGTGACTGTGCAGGAGAAAGGGAGACACAAAAGGGTAGCCTAAGAATACTGAGTGGCTAGTTTTATTTCCTCTGCCTTAGTAATAGTAAGTGAAAGGCTAGAATTTCCTAGACAAGCCATTAATGGCTAATAACTCTGAGATGAGCTCAGGGAATCTCTGCATTTTATTATGGACTCATTTAACTGGGCTGATTTAATCCTAATACAGAGGTTTTCCAAGTTTTATAAAGAGGAGTTACCTTTTGCTTATCTTATCCAATAAATACACAGGAGGACAAGGGATTAGTAGTAAAGTCCCCAGGGTGTAGGGACAAGAATTAGGGTAAAAGGAGCCTCTAACAATGACAGCTGCACTACTCTCATAGCAGAGGCTCAACATATATACATATATTTTTACTAAAAGGCTATTTATATCCAAATATATAAACACATCATAATAACAAGTTACCATAAATTTAGCATAGACTAAATTTACTAAAGTATGTTTACATTACAATTTTCAAAATGTTTGAAAGAGTCAAAATATCTGTGTCTTCATATATTCCTTATCTAAATACCAGGATGTAAGTATATCTTTTTAGCAATAACAAGTACAGAAAAGAAAATTATCATCTAAAATACGAAATGCTAACAGATGGCCTTCTGAAAGTACATGTGTGTTCTATAAGCTTTTAAGTGTATGTCAATGAAATTTAGTGCATAGGGAGAGAACAGAGAGGTCTACCATTTCCAGCAGCACCACTAAATGCATATATAAGTAAGTATATCTATATGTCTGTGACATAAAAATTAACTTTTTATTCCTACCCTCAAGTTTATAAACTTCCTTTGTATCCTAAGAGTTTTAAGAATCAAAATTCATACCTATTTTTGTGTATATGGAAAGACAGGAAGAGTAATTCATGAGTTAGTCACAGATAATTGCTGAAAAAAACCTTTGTTTACAAATAGATGACATCAAAAGTTTATGAAATGCATGTACACATCTTTAGCAATATAAAATAAGGCCATTAATTTATTGAATAAACTCTTGGTAATCAGATATGGGCTTTTCCCTCCAAATAAATTGTTTTAAGACTACTCCTTCTGTACAATTTTTATGAATTGGGAATAAAACTTATGCCTCCCACTGAGTAAGAAATTATGCACAAATTGTACACTTGCTCATCCTAATATGCTTTCATACAAAAGTTGTAAAGACAATCCTACTTCTCATAGCAAAATAAATTTCCATCTAGTAAATGGAGCAAATTTAAGTACTTACTCAAGTGTTAAAATTTTAGGGTCTAATTTACATTTAAAAATTAACTTAGGGACTTCCTTGGTGGCCGAGTGGTTAAGAATCCACTTGCCAATGCAGGGGACATGGGTTCGATCCCTGGTCCGGGAAGATCCAACATGCCGCGGAGCAACTAAGTCCGTGTACCACAACTACTGAGCCTGCGCTCCAGAGCCCGCGAGCCACAACTACTGAAGCTCGCAAGCCTAGAGCCTGTACTCCTCAACAAGAGAAGCCACCACAAGGAGAAGCCCACGCACTGCAACGAAGAGTAGCCCCTGCTCGTCGCAACTAGAGAAAGCCCGCGCGCAGCAATGAAGACCCAA
Organism: Stenella coeruleoalba; assembly: GCF_951394435.1. NCBI lineage: Eukaryota > Metazoa > Chordata > Mammalia > Artiodactyla > Delphinidae > Stenella > Stenella coeruleoalba. The sequence goes on along the minus strand of NC_137148.1, from coordinate 47,760,181 downwards.
AGCAGCCAAAGATAAATAAATAAAATAAATAAATTTTAAAAAATTAACTTAATAACAAAAACTTTTAATCTAATATATGTATAGGTTTAATAAGTCCTAATACAATAATAAACAATTGACAGTGGCGTACTCAATGAGTATTAAGTAAAACACCATATTTACATGGTGTTTTACTTAATATTAAACAATATTAGATTTAATTAAAACAGTCAAAATAAAAGTTTGAATTCAAGTAGATCATAATGATCAATGGTATACGGATTTAAAGACTGGGTAAGTAACAGTACAATTTCCCAAACTTAAAAAAATTTAAAGCTGCCTGCCATTGAACTAATTGCCCTATGACGATAGCAGGTTTCCTATTCCTTTATTTAAAAAAATATGGGGCTTCCCTGGTGGTGCAGTGGTTGGGAGTCCGCCTGCTGATGCAGGGGACACGGGTTCGTGCCCAGGTCTGGGAGGATCCCACATGCCGCGGAGCAGCTGGGCCCGTGAGCCATCGCTGCTGAGCCTGCACGTCCGGAGCCTGTGCTCCACAACGGGAGAGGCCACAACAGTGAGAGGCCCGCGTACCGCAAAAAAAAAAAAAAAAAAAAAAAAAGGAATCCATTCAGTTAAAAGAAAAAAAGGCAAGATTCCCTTTCAGGTATCAGGTAGACGATGGGTTTAGATAAGAGATGGATTTCATCTGTTCTACTGGGTTTCTGGGATAGAGTAAGAACCCTGGACACAGACTCAGGAAAGAGGAGTTAGAGCAGAGTTCTCAACTTCAGCCATTCAAGTGCCAGCTTTGCAATTTTGGTCACACTTTGTAGTATTATATTCCTAATATTTTTCTTTAATTTGGCTTGCTTTTTTCTTCAATATTCACTTTTTACTTTACCTCCCCCCAAAAAACCCCATAAAATCACTGACTAAATACACTAGTTGTATTTTGTGTTCAAACATACATAAAATAGATATATCTTAAAAATGTAACGGGCTGTCTTTGTACCTGCTGAAGTCATCTTGTAGACCACATTTCGAAAACCACACTGGTCTATAGAGACAGGCCCAGCAGAACATACAGTGATACAGGGCAAAGGAACCAACATACCAGTAAGAAATTCCTGTGGATAGGAAACAGCTGATGAACATCAAAGTCTTGCTTGGATTGTGTTTACCCTTCATTTCATAAAATCCTATGTTATGTACAACCTTATGTTATGTTTGAAAGAAGAGGGCAGAGATCTTAGAAGTAGGAAGGGAGTGGCACTCGTCTGAGTATATACTTCTCAATAAGTTTGAAAGCATGCTAATGTTCTGTATATTCAAAAAATTAAATCAACATGGATGTGAAAGGGAAAAAAAGAAGGAAATGAAAGCAAACTGCAACAAATAAACCCAACTTTATTTCAGACTAATAACATAACCACACTGAATGGGGAAAGAAAAGAAAGTGGTATGTGCCTATGTACCCTTACTTTCAGGAAGGAAAAGAACTGCAAACACATCCAGAACTGTTTGTAGTATGTTTGTTTTCTGTAGTGGTATGGGCGAGGCAGTTCTGAAACTACTCTAGATATATTATATGATTCAGCAAATGAGTAAATGTGTTAATGTTATTGGAAGCAGGGTTCTCATTGTAGAAGGACATACAGATATGTAATGGGGAAAGGTAAAAAAGTACAGGGGTCAGATTGAAACTGGAGATATCAGTTACTTATGATAAATAAGATAGATAAGTATTTATACACAGATATATGTATTTCCATGCATACATATGTATATATTTTCCTGCTTCTATGTGCAGAAAGAGCCTAGAAGCAAAGACCCTAATAGCAATAAGGACCCCTAGAGCCCAAATCTTGGCCTCTACGCCATTATCCATCAAAAGAAACCAGGATTCCTCAGGAAAATGGCTGATTCCAGGCCTAGGGCAGGGTGGGTTCAAGATGAGCCTGGAGCATCTTGCTATGTCAGAAAATAAGATTTCTCAAAAAAAAAAAGAAAGAAAAAAACAATGATAATAGGGGCCTATCACAAGGACTTAAGGGCCAGCTTCAGGGCCAGCTTAGCTGACACTGGCTAAATCTGGGATAACCTGAGCACCAAAATAATCCAGGAATTATAGACCAGCAATTGTCAAAGTGTGATAGGGAAGTCTGAGGGGTACTTACGACTCTTTTAAGGTGTCTGTGAGGCCAAACCTATTTTAATAATACTAGATGTTATTTGTCTCTTTCACTTTTATTTTTTCATGAATGTACAGTGGAGTTTTCCAGAGGCTACATGATATGTGATATAGTAACATACTGAATGAGGAAACAGATATGAAAAATCTAGCTGTCTTTTATTAAGCCACACATTAGGGGATCTGTAAAACAAAGCAATGCTACTCTTTTCTCTAAATGTTTCTGTTTTGGAAAGTATAGTTACTTCTGATCAAAAATATATTCTTTCTGTAAACATTTATTACATTTATTAGGGTTATTTTTAATGAATTAAACACTTTTAAAATTCTGTTTCAGTTTCAATGTGATAAATATTAATACATATCTCATAAACAAAGCTTTTTCAATAATTGTGAAGAGTTTAAAAGGATCCTGAGACCAAAATGCTTAAGAACTATATACCACTGGAAAAAAAAAAAAAAGAAAAAAGGAACCCATAAAGGTAAACTACTAAAGATATAGATAAATAGATGGATAAATAAATAAATAGAGATAAAGGAGCTGCTGCTTACCACAGTGCTAAAGAGTAAATGTGCAGCAAGTGCCAGAGCTGGAAAATCATCATTTTGTAACCATCTTGATAAAGAATGGTTCTTGCAAGAATCATTAATGGCAGGAGATTCTGTCTTTTGTTTTTTATTTAGAAAGAATTTCCCTTTCCTCTACCTGCACTGTGTTCTTACACATTTGAAAGCTGAACAAGACTTACACATTAAAAGGATGGTTGGGTTAGAAATTTATAAAATTTCTAATTTGGTACCTCAAATACTGCCTTCCTAGGGTCTTAGTAATCCTACTGATGAGTAAGACCCTTGACAGGTACCAGTCTGAGGCAGGTGACACCAACGGTCCAGAAGAATGAAACAGCAGACTTAGACATCTCTCCTTCCCTGGGCCACTGCTCCTTCCTTAATCCATCCACACAGGCCAGGGAAAATATTTAAGCAGGCTTTAATCTTTAAATTTTGAAGCATCAGAACTCACAAGCTATCTATTATAGTGGAAAAGGAATTTTCTTCCATCAGTACCAAATCAAAGGTGAAGGCCTATATTGGTCGTGACCCACTAGCACGTGTGATCTTGGTGAGGGTTTTCAACCAGCTGTCTACTTCCAGCCCAATATTTCCCACTGGTGGGGCACTGCGAGGAGAGATGAATGGAATTCAGAGGTGACTTTGGGGTGGAAAGAGAGATTGGGCTGAGTAAAGTGACACATCTCTGAGACAGCTATCCCCCTGAAAAGAAGCAAGATTCAGGCCTTTGATGCCTGACAGGAGCCCCTGGCTTGGAGGAATAGTAATGAAGTAGGTAGGATGACCAAGGTAAGACCCTTTCTGTCTGACTGATGTCTGGCCCTTTACCCCAGTGGCAGAGATCAGTGCAAACCAGGTGATAATTCTAAATCAGTTTGCGTAGTGATGTATAAAAGACTGAATTTTGCATACGAAAGGAGGCTTAGAAGTGTCAATGCATAATATATGAAAGCAAGGGCTATTGAAAGCCAAGAACCATACTACGAATGTTAGATTTGGGGACTTTAAACCTTGTTATTCTGAACCCTCGTAAATTTTTTTTAAAAACATCAATTAAGAGTACTAAAATAAGAATCCTTACACTGAAAGTCATTTTCCCATATGACTTAAAGCATAATTTGACTGAAGTTACTCAGATGTAGCATTTTTTTATTAAGAACCTGCTATGTACCAGGCAATGTTTAGGTGCCTTTCATATGTTATCTCTTATCTTTAAAACAATCTTTTAGAGATGAGGCAAAAGAGGCATTAGGTGATGAGATTATCCAAATATACATGGCTAATTAAAGTAATATAGCCAGTATTTGTACCTAAGTATTTTTCTGACTCCCAACAGTATGCATTTTCCATTTAAGATTTTAAAATTAGCATTTACAAAGTTTGCACATGGTATCATTACAGATATCCAATTAAAAACTAACATTTTATTCATAACTATCATAAGCTATTATTTTCCTAGAGTGATCAAATGAGGCATTCCTACTTGAAAATGTGATGAGTCTATAATTTGACATATTCTACATATATTTATGTGAGCATGGAAGACTATCTCAGCAGGTCTCAGCAGGTAATACTTTTTTAAAAGCAATTAAAGAGAACTTCCAGATAAGCTTTCAGAATTTTTAAGACTGCCAACTAGTTCAATGGACTACCTAAAATCTTATTAGCTTCCCCATTCTTACAGTTTTCCCATAAGGAATCTCAGCTTCTTCTATCTTAGAAAATCCAAAATTATTTAAAACACTTGGCTATTCTAAAATGCTTTATATAATATGGTTTAACTTTTCAGGACCCAAAAGCTGAAAGGTCTTAAACTACACCCAGAAAAACAGCAGGAAAATCCCAAGGGACCTATTTCCTCTATTAGCATAAACATTTTGTGGCAAGTTTATAGCACACCAATATTCTTTTGTTTAAATCTGACTTCATCAATTTTTCAAAAGCCATCAATAAAATTTAGGTCTGAAAGTACATAGGAAGAATATCACAATTTAAGAAAAAAGATGAATCTAATGCAAATTGTATCTGTGCTTTCCACATGGACAATAAACTCTTATTTACTATTTATTTTTTTAAGAGTTCCATAGTAATATTATAAGCAAACAAAAATTTAAAGTTCCAAAATGTTATTCAACCAACAAATATATATTAAGAGTCTATTACAATAATCTAGAAAGATTCAAAGTCAAAAATTAAACAGGTTTTCTGATTTCTGATTCTAGTCCCAAATCAAGCACATACGTCTTAGAAATGTCTAGTATTTTACTTCATTTACTGCCTTTCCATTACTGTGGAAATCAAACATTGAAAATTATTATGTTTTTAAAAATAAAAACACTTAAATGTTATGTAAAAAATCATTTATTTTCTAAACTGCAAGGAATTTTTGATTCTCAGAAAAAGTGTAGCTATATTTCTCTTGCCCTTCAGCCCCCAAAAGAGGTAATTATTAAAAAGAAAAATTCAAATGATGGATTCATACTATTTAGTCCATGTAACAATGTGTTCACTTTGAAGAGCTGAAAGAGAAGCAGCTATTTCAGGTTTTCATTGATGTGTAGGAAATCAGTATCTTGAAAGTACTTTATTCATCTAATACATTCTACAGTTCTTTGTAAAGCTAAATTATCTTCAATGTATAAAGTATATTTATATTGAGAATTTGAGCATTTAAGAAAATAACACAAAAAACTAACATTAGGTGATTCTGCTGTGATTACATCTGAATCATGACAGATGACTTAAATGTCTTAAATACACATAAAAAAGGAAGGAAAATAAAGGGGGGGGTAAAAAATTTTGTAGCCTAATTAAATAGGCTTTAAGCTATTATCACATGGAAATTCCAGGTTTTAAAAAGACTATCTTATAATGAGGAAATTTATGACTGACTGGAAAAAAATTTCCATTATATAGTGAAAGTTGCTAACTAAACCAAGCAAATTCCATATGGTACACCCTTAATAGAAAAAGGAAGAGTATTTTCTCCTCTCAAAATTAGCAAACACTCACAGTGTGGTATAAACCAATATAATCAAGTATTTGATTTCCACTTTGAGAATCCAACTTGAACACTTGGGGCTGTCAATAGAGAGGTAAAGAGAGAAACTGAAGGAATTAATTTTTAAAAGTGGCAAATACTATCAGAATTTAGAGAATTATAAAGTTATGCCACTTGTAAAGTTTGGGCCTAGCCCAAACTTTATTTTCACATTTGAAATTTCTAGATCCAGTTTCACAGAAATCAAATAGTACTTGGTCATCTATCAAAGATCTTAAAAGCAGGGGCTTCCCGGGTGGCGCAGTGGTTGAGAGTCTGCCTGACAATGCAGGGGACACGGGTTCGAGCCCTGGTCCAGGAAGATCCCACATGCCGCGGAGCAGCTAGGCCCGTGAGCCACAACTACTGAGCCTGCGCGTCTGGAGCCTGTGCTCCACAACAAGAGAGGTCGCGATAGTGAGAGGCCCGCACACTGCGATGAAGAGCGGCCCCCGCTTGCCTCAACTAGAGAAAGCCCTCACACAGAAACGAAGACCCAACACAGACAAAAATTAAATAAATAAATAATGAAAATTAAAAAAAAAAGAGTAGCCCCTGCTCTCCGCAACTAGAGAAAGCCCACGTGCAGCAACGAAGACACAATGTAGCCAAAAATTAATTAATTAATTAAATTTTAAAAAAATATCTTAAAGGCATCAAGGACTGCACTGTTAGCTACCATTAGTAACTCATAGAATATATGACAGTTTTAAATATGGATAATTTAGTGAAAATAAATAAAGTACATTTTGTGATACATTAGTCTTAATTTTAAAATATACATATTTATTTATTAGTCCATGAAATTACTAATACCCTTCATTAATCTATTTAATTTGGTTACCATCAGGCACTACTTACTAATGAACAGAAATCTATTCTGATATAGAAAAAGACCACATAATCATTTAATAAAACCTGATAATCATCAGCTTAACAGGAACTGTACAAGTAATTGTGAACCAGATTTCTGAGTATAAAAATTAGGCTCAGTTGGTAAGAGGCAGAGGTGTCAATAATTTTCAAACTCTTGTCTCTAAAAACATCTTCTTTAATAGAGGTCGAATTTATGAAACTGTTCAAAGCAGAGCTTCTCTGGTCGAGGCAGGCAGGGGACACGGGTTTGAGCCCTGGTCCAGGAAGATCCCACATGCCGCGGAGCAACTAAGCCCGTGTGCCACAACTACTGAGCCTGCTCTCTAGAGCCTGAGAGCCACAACTACTGAGCCTGTGTGCTGCAACTAGTGAAGCCCGTGCGCCTAGAGCCCATGCTCCGCAACAAGAGAAGCCACCGCAATGAGAAGCCCGTGCACCGCAATGAAGAGTAGCCCCTGCTCGCCACAACTAGAGAAAGCCTGCGCACAGCAACGAAGACCCAATGCAGCCAAAAATAAATAAATAAATAAATTTATTTAAAAAGACAAAATTAGATGACATAAATTTTACCTTCATTCTCTACTCCAGATTCACTGGTAGAAAGACACGCTAATAAACTGTGATTTCACCAAAAAGAAGACTGTTAGGAGCATGAAAAGGTAAGATTGGTCTCATTTTGCTTGTCAGGGTTGCAATAAAGACCATTCATTCTGCTATTTTTACCTACTTATTCCTTATTTTCCATTGATATTAAAAAAGATAAAGAAAAACAAGTTACAAATAGTGAAGATCTGTGAAATGATAATATTACTTTAAGATGGTTATCTCCAAAATTACTGTGTACATAAAAGTGGGGACTGCCTCTATTCAAGAGTATACTGGTAATGCATGTCAGGATATTACCTACAAAAGAATCAAATAATTGGACTTAAAAATTCTGTTTTAGTAGTAATAAATGATAAAGCTTAATATTTTTTCCTACTCTTTGCTACTTCTTTTTAAGTTTCCAGCATCTAGAGATCACATAATTTAGTCTAATTTAGCAACATTTTTTAATGCGGTTTTATTTATCAGTATTATCTGACTCATTTAGAAGATGAGCAGAATTATATTTATTGAGCAACATTTATATGTATGGTACTTAGTTGACACACTTCCCACATCCTCCTTTCGCTTTGGGCCTAGAGCAACTTAACTGTTGTATGACAACAGCACCACCTATTGGCTGGCAAAGGGATTGGAATAATCCAAAATACCACCTGCTTCCTTGCCCTTCAGAAAGACTAATGGATAATTTGGGCTCTTTTCTTCATTTGTTATTAAACCCACTTGAAAAAAATTTCAGCTGAGTTAAACCCACTTGAAAAAAATTATTTTCTCATATATATCGTCTCTTTTTTTTCTCCTTCATGTCTCCTGTTAAAAACCTGTAGAGTTATTGCATCTCTCTTGATTCCATTGCTAACCAATGTGTTTTTGTTAACACGCAGTAATTCAGATAAACTGAGGATTAAAAGGGTTTTGTGAATTATTCTGGAAAATGAAATGTCATTTATAACACAATTACTGTTGAAAAATTTACTGAATTTAAGCAAGCTGCTTATGTGGAATTTTGGAATTCAAGTAATTTGTAGGTTGGGAACTTGCTATAATACAAAAACATAAAAAAGCATTAAGACTCTCACTGTAGTTTCCAAGGCAAATAAAGAAATAGAATTCTGATACAAAGCAATATTGGATAGACCTTTCCCCCTTTTCAGAGCTGATGAACATCTATCTGCCTTGTCCTGTGGAATTTGAATATTGCACTACACACAGTGGAACACTCAAAAATGATGAGATGTATTGCTATTTTGCAGTGGCTCATTAAAGGTACACCAATGATATAGGAGAGAACATTAGAACCCATTATTTTAACTTTATCTCTATGATGAAAATAACCACAATTACATCTATAACCCTAACCACTTAATGAGCTCCAATCATGAACTTGGATGTCCTTACACTTCTGTTACGCAGAGTTCTATATCTTTCTGTAATACATCCTTAGTATCTAGCCCTTGAGGTTGTCCTATCTTCATGGTAAGCCCTATAAGTTCTCATCAGTGGGGATTTTGCACTGAGGCAGAGAAACATGTAAGATACCCCAAGCTAACTGATCAATATGAAGTCATTTTTATTGCCAGTACTAATCAAATAGCAAAGGGTTTTGTCCCTTGGCCTTTTCCCTGTATCTCAGTTCTAGAAACTGCTCCTGAAATCCTGATTTGAGCCCAATTTGTTACAGGCAGGGAAAGGGGGCTTCTTTCTGCCCCATATACATTGTAACCATAACTGCTCTCACCTATCTGGACAGAGCCTATTCTTGGTGGAAAGACAGACCCTACTCCCTTACACTGATTCCATGGTCTACTGAGACCTGTTTATGGCCTAATGTTGATGTCAACTGCCCAGGTTGCCAAGACCTCCTTTTGTCTTGCAAATCACCTGTCCAGGACTCTTTTATTGGCTCCCCAGGACTTGGAAACCTATGGTCCGGCCTGTTTAATCAGTAGTTATGACATCTACCTCTCCTGAGCCTCAACTGCTTTTCCTTTTAAATCTCTCAAATCTTTTGATAGTACTATTACTTTACTCATTTCTTAATTCAAAAACTTCACTTGTTTTTACAAGATGAATATACTTAACATTACATTTTTATGGTTAAATTGGTCAGTATTGTGTTTTTTATCACAAAAATTTTTTCAATTTTTAAAAATTTTAAACAACTTCAATTGATTTTACTACTGCTCCCCTCCCCAACAATGCAAACTTTCAACAAAATACATATACACATATTTATCTTCCTCTAATTTATTCTTTTTATCTCATTATTACATCACCACCCTCACCCAGGCCCTTCTTGTTTCATGCCTATATTAATAGAAAAACCTCTCTAACCATACTATATTGATGTCAATTCTTTATTGTTTAGAAATCCTTTCTTTAGGAAACCATTCATTATTCCATTCCTTTTGATCCTGTTCTGTCCACTGAGTTTGGTGGGGCTATCACCCCTCCATCTACAAGTAGGAATGTAAACTAAGTCTGGCCACAGTATTACATCCTTTTAGCCACAAAAAGTATGTCAGGGATGGGCACATGACTCCAGCTGGGCCAGTAAGCATGTTCCTAGAACTTTTGCTGGAGCTTCCAAGAAAGACTCTCAACCTCTGTGATCATGAGCTATAAAGACCATACAGACCTGGAACTGCTGAGGCCAGCTACGCTACATTGTGGAGAAAACCTACCTATGAATGAAACCAATTGGGAGGAAGGTAGAGTCATGTGATAGAGAGAACACACCCTGATGACTGAAGCTATTTTTATTTTTATAAATCAAAAATTAGTCATACTCCTCCAAAATAGTTGTACAGACGATTGATCTCATAGCCATCGTGAAGTTCTGACTGGAAGGTTGTCCTCTTTTGAATCAGCTGCTACAAAGCTCAGAGTTGCAAGCCTGTGTGCCACAAATACTGAAGCCCGCGTGCCTAGGGGCTGCACTCTGCAACAAGCGAAGCCACCGCAATGAGAAGCCCACGCACCGCAACAAAGAGTAACCCCTGCTCGCCACAACTAGAGAAAGCCCGCTCAGCAACGAAGACCCAATGCAGCCAAAAATAAATAAATTTATATATATATTAAAAAAAAGAATATGCAAACATATTAAAAAAAAAAGCTCAGGGTTGCGTTTGTGGTCCATTCTTAGAAAATGTGCAGGTAATTAGAGTTTATATTAAAGCCTCATATCTGGCTCCACTATTCCCTCACCCTGATTTTACTTTCTCCTTTCACTGCAATTTTATGCCTCTGTCTTCATCTTTGAGTCTTCAATCTCATGTCTTTTCTGGAAGAAGGAAGAGAATGATCTTATAACACAGTTTTACTGTATCACAACTCTATCACTCTATACAAAACTTAAGATCCTACTGCATGTATTTTTCTTTATATATATATATTATTTATTTATTTATTTGGTTGAGCCGGGTCTTAGTTGCGGCAGGCAGGTTCCTTAGTTGTGGCTCGCGGGCTCCTTAGTTGCGGCTCACTGGCTCCTTAGTTGTGGCATGAGAACTCTTAGTTGCGGCATGCATGTGGGATCTAGTTTCCTGACCAGGGATCAAACGCGGGCCCCCTGCATTGGGAGTGAAGAGTCGTAATCACTGTGCCATCAGGGAAGTCCCAGCATGTATTTTTCTTAAAAGCAAAAATCCAAATTCTTCACCTCATTTAAAATATATATAACTATAAATATAGTTATATATATAATAAATATTTATTTTTATAAATACACACACACACACAAAGTACATAAGTCAAACACTTTACTATATATGGGAGAAAGAAAAAGAAGGTTCAAGTTGCTCACAGTCTGGTTCAATGGTGTGAATATTTTTTCACTATGACTCACATCAGACAACCTAATGGCCTCACATTCCCAGAGGCATATCAAGACACATGGTATGTACAGTTCTCAGCATGATAGCAACAACTTTTCTCTTTGGCTATTACTGATCTGAGACATACTGGTGGTCTCAGGGGGTCAGACGGTTAAGAACAGAGATTGACTACAACACAGAGAGACAAGTATAAGAGAGAAAATGCTCTACGCTATACCACACAAGAAAAAAAATAAGGTACTCAAAGCTGTGGAGTAAAGACGAATGGAAAACTTTCGATAAGAGATACCTATCAAACAGGGGTTAGGCAGGCAAAGGAGGAAGAAAACTGAGATTAGAAGGATCATTCCAGAAAATGGAAAGTTTAAAGAACAATTGGAAAAATAAAATAAAATAAAGGACAATTGGATATTACACAGGGAAGATGGTGAAAATAATTCTGGGCATTTGAATATATGCTACTTTGTATAGTATGTCATCTTTCTAGCATCACTAAAAAAATCAGCTAATCCATATGATACCATTTTTAGATACACGAAGCCAATTCCTTTGAAAACCAAAATATTTCCAATCTGACCATTTTAATGAAAATAATGTTTAAATACTTTACGGATTTTTTTTTCTGCTTTAGTAAATTAAACACCATTTTATGTACTCACTTTCTCTTTGGATCTCACGCTAACTATAAATAAGTCATTATACAGTTGACCCTTGGACATTGCTCAGGTTAGGGACCATAACCCTCTGTGCAGTCAAATATCAGCATATAACTTTATGGGCTGCCCTCCATGTACATGGTTCCTCTGTATCTGCAGATTCAATTGATCACATATAGTACTATAGTATTTACTATCAAAAAATTCACATATAAGTGTACTCGTGCAATTCAAACCTATGTTGTTCAAGGATCAACTGTATATTGTACTTTAACATAAGTAGGTCTTACTGAAATTGGTTTTTTGACTTAGAAACTATCCCACTATATTATAATAATCCAGTTATTTCTTATTGCCAATAAGTATTACTGCCTCTAACTACTGTCTATCACCTTTTTACCAATCTTTTATGTGTAGAAAATTATGGGGAAAATTGGCAGAGAAAGGAATATTATCAAACTTGCTAAATCCCTAATTTGTTTTCGCACACTATACCAAGTTATTAGCAGCTCTGCTCTGAGGATAGCTGTATTCTGTATAATGTTCAAAATACATAAATTTTGTGATTTACTTTTTTTCACACTACCTCGAAAAGATTTTGTTTTGGTCAATACCCAGGCATGTTTTCCTGACTTCTCAAGCTGTCATAAACCTCCCTCAAGGACTATCATTTGGGGTATAATAGATTAGAAAAGAGTCAATTGGCACATTATTAAAATTCAGACTTTTCCCATAATCTCAAAACAAGATTGTACATTACATAATAATGTTCTCTGTGTTAAAGTTTGATTTAAAATATACTACTCTACCTCACACCTATTAAGATAACTACTATTAACACCCCCCCAAAAAAACTAATAAAAAAATGGAAAATAACAAGTGTCAGCAAGGATGTGGACAAACTGGAATCCTCATGCACTGCTGGTAGAAATGTAAAATGGTACAGATGTTATGGAAAACATTATGGTTCTCCTCAAAAAATTAAAAATTGACTTATCATATGATCCAGGAATTCCACTTCTGGGCATATAACCAAAAGAATTGAAAGCAGGGTGTTAAGAGATATGTGTATACCCGTGTTCATAGCAATACTACTCACAACAGACAAAAGGTGGAAAGAACCCAAGAGTCCATTGACAGATTAATGGATGAACAACATTTGTGGTATACAGATACAATGAAATATTACTCACCCTTAAAAAGGAAGGAAATTCTGACACATGCTACAACATGGAAGAACCTTGATGACATTATGCTAAGTGAAATAAACCAGCCACAAAAAGACAAACACTGTATGATTCTACTTATATGAGGTACCTACTTTCTTCTATGTTCATAGAAATAGAAAATAGAATCGTGGTTGCCAGGGACAAATGCGGAAGGAAGGGAAAGGAAAGTTTTTGTATAATGGGTATGCAGTTCAGTTTTTCGAGATGAAAAGAGTTTGGGAGATTGGTTGTACAATAATGTGAATGTTCTTAATACTACTAATCTGTACACTTAAAAATGGTTAAGATGGTAAATATTATGTTATGTGTATTTACCACAGTTACATATATGTTGTGTGTGTGTGTGTGTGTGTGTGTGTGTGTGTGTGCACGAGCATATAAAAGTTACAGTTTTGTAGCCCTGTTTTGACAATTCTTCAACTTTTGGTAACTAAGGAGTAGTCCCCTCAAAGGAAGTGAACGGACACATTTAAAAGGTCTGGGGTTTATCACAGAAGTAAGAACAAGCATGTTTTTCTATATATTTCATCTGTAGCTTGTTCTCCAAGTAAATTACAAACTCCTATGTATAAACACAGTGTCTTCTGCTTATTGTAGACAGTCAATATTCTATGCCAGGCAAATAGAAAGCAATTAATGCTGGTTGACTTAAGAATGTTTGGGTAGCATGTTACTCATATCTCCAAATTTTCACCATATAATTTTAAAATACATTAGAACTGAAAGGAAACTTGGGAGATCCTAACAGAATCATCATCAAGCCATTTCTTAAAGCTCTTAAAAACCAAGGAATGGAAACTTATTCCTTCATCACTCATTCAAAGACATTATGCATTAGGTTAAAAAATGTCCTCATAAAATGTTGTGGAACTAGACAGAGGTAATGGTTGCACAACAATGTGAATTAACTAAATGCCACTTAAATATAAACTTGAGTCAAGGACAAACAATTCGTTGGCAGAGAAAATGGAATTTAAATTCTGGTCCATATGACTTTAAAGCCTGTGCATGTACCATTTTCTACTACCCTGTAGTGTCAACAAATATACAACCAAAATAGTTAAACTGCTTTATATAACTAAAATGTAAGTTTGGGTATATTGAATACTTGTCAAGAGCACAGTTAGCTGTGATGGAGGATAAAAATCCACGTCTTACTCCTTAAATACCTTTTTAGCTCTTGATGAGATCCTAAATTATATGGACTAAAAACAACTTTTCCCTAGAAGTGAGTTTTTTTTATTTAAATCTTTCTTAATAAAGGAAACTCTTTATATCAAGGAAGACTGGGTTTATAAAAAATTACTATGTCCTCTTGTGACATATTTATACTATTTTTAGTAAAGGGCTACTTGAATATATTGACTCAAATAGCATATAATTAGAGGCTATAATACCACAGGGATATACTTGATCTTTAAAACTGCCAAATTAAAATCCTTTCTATATATATTACAAAGAATACAAAATTCTGATATAAGTCCAAAATGCTTAATTTTGTAGATTAATATACATAGGCTTTTTTAATGTACCTTGGCTCCCACAGAGAGATGGTAGGGGCGGATAGTTTTACTTTGCATGTTGTGTCAAAGCAACTTGAGACACAACCCACAAACCCTAAAAAAGCAGATCCGACTGTGAATGTTCCTCTGCCACCATTCCCTTCTCAAATCACCCATCTTAATCCACTCTGGTTAGACTCTGGTGTCCTTACAGTCTCAAAGATGATGTAATATTTTGCACTGCTTCATTGTTTCTACCAAAAGGATGAGTAACATCTAAATCACAAAGAAGAATGAGGAATGACACTTCTCCTCTACAACGTCTTCAAGAAAAAAACACAAAAGTTACAGGAAGAATTCTTATTCAGGTGTTAGGATTAAGATCAACTTTTCTTAGATTGAGAAATAAGGTGATTAGCCCAGGTATAATGGTGTGAAGAGAGCTGCCTGGGATATAGCTTTTGACAACACTAACTTCTCAATGCAAATTATTAAACATTTCCATTACCTGTACCCTTAGGAAAATTCATTTATCCAAAAAGAATCCTAATTTTATAACTCTAATGTCTCATTCTTTTTTTAAAAAAATATTTATTTATTTATTTATGTATTTAGGCTGAGTTGGTTCTCAGTTACGGCATGCGGACCTCTTAGTTGCGGCATGTGAACTCTTAGTTGCGGCATGCATGTGGGATCTAGTTCCCCAACCAGGGATCAAACCCGGGCCCCCTGAATTGGGAGCGCAGAGTCTTACCCACTGGACCACCAGGGAAGTCCCTAATGCCTCATTCTTCACTTCTATAAAACAAAACCTGTCCATGACTTTGAAATAGTTCAAGGCACCCTATCTGATTAAAGAGCATCCACATTTTAAACTCAATCTCCTTTTCAAAAAGTTTAATCTGAGTAAGCACTAACCCCAGGATACAAAAATAATTTGACAACTGAGTTATTCTGCAAGAAACGATATGAATATTTATCTGTTTTTTTATTTAAAATGGATAAACAAGAAAATATATCTCCTCAGTTGAAAGCCATTCAAACATAATTTCAAAACTCTCCAACTTGTAAAGGGAAAAAAGAGCCAAGGGAATGAATTTTTAAACTTAGTTCCAGAACATATTAGGAATTTTAAAAAATATTAGAACTAGGTCTTATTCAGATAAACACTTAAATTTGTGGTATGAAAAAGAAATGAATTCATTCGTCAATAATGAGAAGGCAATTTTGCAGGGAAAAATATGAAAAGAAACAAGTCTATCTTGATTTTTTTCACTTCCTGTTTAATAAATTGCTTTGAAAGTAAACTTTCTTTTACTCCATCTTCCATGAAATAAGGACTATAAAATCATTAATAAATAGGTAGAAAGGCTTTCCTTTAACCACAGTGACAGTATATACCCTTACATAAATGCCACTTAAGCTGACCTTAGGCATACACAGCACCACCAAACACTCCATTTCACTCCCTTTACTTTTCCTGACCTGACCTTAATATCTCAGTAGGAAACCCTACTGGGATGAGATACTATTCTGGGAATAGTTGGGTCGATTCTTTTTTAGGTTGTGTGCTCTGCGGAAGGTTATAATCCTACCTGACAAAGACAATGTTCTAGTCATGGTTTAAACAACATGAAACATCAGAGAGAAAAATGTGGTTGTTACAGCACTGAGGTTCACAGGTAGTATGCATCTAGTACCAACTCTGGGTTGGTTCAGAAATTACTGAGGTCTACCCTCATTTCAAACAGTTATGGCAGTGTTTTACTTTGCAGGTCTCTACAAATAGCTAAGATTACCTTGACACCAGCTAAGCTGAAAAACAAATGCTGAATAAACGTAGATTTTTTTTTTTTTACACTGCATAGGCAATTGGTTAAGAGCACAGATACTGGAGCCAGACCACATGGATCTGCAACTTACCAGGTTATATTCTTTAGTACTACTTGAATTCCCTGTGCCCTACTGTCCCTATCTATAAAACAGGAAAAATAAGATAAAATATGATAACAGGATAATTTAGTGACTTGGCACTTAGTATTACATGTATTACCTATTACTATAAATTATTCTGTTGGTCGATTATAGTTTAAAAATCATACTACAAGCCAAATAAAGAGTTTTTTATATTAAACTTAAAGAGATAACATTCAGATATTGCATGAAGCCTCAAAAGAGAAGCAACACAGAAGTTTTAGTGCTCTCCCTAGGGTGTTATGAGGCTGGTGAGAGTAGAAGGTTTTCACCAGAGTGTAAGATTATGTTTAACAACTGGCAGTTTTGCTGCTGAAGGGTAGTGGTAGGCAAGGGGAAGTTCTGACACTCTTGAAGTTCTGATTAGCCTGATGCCCTGTAGAGTCTGGTGACTTCAGGATCAAAGGAGCAACTCAGAAAAGTCGGTAGGAAGTTCAAAGGTGAGGTGGCCAAGATGGAGAAGAAGGAAGACCCTGAGCTCACCTCCTCCAAATGGACACATCAAAATTACAGCTACTTACAGAGCAACTATCTATGAGAACAACCTGAAAACTAGCAGAAAAGATTTTCCACAACTAAAGACATAAAGAAGGAACCACGAAGAAACAGGAAGGAAGGATAGAGATGTGGTAGTCAAGACCCACAGCACTTGGTAGGCGACCTACAAACAGGAGGATGATCACAATTGTAGAGGTTCTCCTCAAGGAGCAAGGGGTCTGAGCCCCACAATGGGCTCCCTTGCCTGGGGGTCCTGCACTGGGAAGATGAGCCCCCAGAACACCCAGCTTTGAAGGTCAGTGGGGCTTGTGTACAGGAGAGCCAGAGGGCTGTAGGAAGTAGATATTCCACTCTTAAAGGGAACATGCAAAATTTCACATTTTCTGAGTCCTAGCACAGAGGCAGTCATTTAAAGAAACTTGGGGGACTTCCCTGGTGGTCCAGTGGTAAAGAATCTGCCTTCCAATGCAGGGGATGCGGGTTTGATCCCTGTTCGGGGAACTAAGATCCCACATTCTGCAGGGCAACTAAGCCCTCACACCACAACTACTGAGCTTACATGCCTCAGTGAGAGAGCTTGTGTGCCACAACTACAGAGCCCACGTGCCCTGGAGCCTGCACGCCATAACTAGAGAGAGAAAATCCACACGCCACAACTAGAGAGAAGCCCGTGCACCACAACAAAGAGCCCACACCACAATGAAATATCCCATGTGCCACAACTAAGACCCAACACAGCCAAGAAAATAAAGTAAAATAAAAGGAAATAAAGAAAATTAAAAAATAAATATTTTTAAAAAAAGAATAGGAAAAACCATAAAGATACTTGGGTCACACACACTTGCAGATCTTGGAGAGCTCCCAGAGAGGCAGGAGGCTACTGGGACTTCCCCACTGGGCACACAGATGCAGGCAGCAGCCATTTTGGGGAGTTTCTGTTCCACCACAAGGGCAGTGGGGCTGGCAAGCACCATCCTGGAGTCCTCCTTCTAGACTGTTAGTGATGGGGGCTTACTCGTCCACCAGCAGGCCAGCACCAGTTCCGGACTATTCTGGGTCGAGCATCCAGCTGCATGGCAACCCAGCCCTGACCACCAGAAGGCTGGCACTAGCCCCAGGCCCCCCAGGCCCCCCCAGTCAGTGGTGCTGTGACGCAGCTCCACCCACCAGAGGGCCAGCAGCCATAGCACAAGGCAGGTATTAGCAGCCAACCAGGCCAGGGGCCAACACCACCTACAGACACACCCACAGTAGTCAGCCCTGCACAACAGAAGGGCCCATGCAGCCCACACAGGAGGCACCCCTAAAGCATACAACTCTGGTAACGAGAGGAGAA
Source organism: Stenella coeruleoalba (assembly GCF_951394435.1). Classification (NCBI taxonomy): domain Eukaryota; kingdom Metazoa; phylum Chordata; class Mammalia; order Artiodactyla; family Delphinidae; genus Stenella; species Stenella coeruleoalba. The sequence continues at coordinate 47,741,882 of NC_137148.1, read as the reverse complement.
TGTGCTACTGAGCCCCACTGGATGTCTCTGCCCCATTGGAGATCTCCTACAAAAGGCAATTTCTCCAAGATTGAGAAATGTAACCAACCTACCTAATACATAGAAATAAACACACTGACTTATGCAAAATGAGGAGACAGAGGAATATGTTCCAAATGATGGAACAAGACAAAACCCCAGAGGAACTAAGCAAAATGGAGATGAACAATCTACCTGATAAAGAGTTCAGGGTAATGATGCTCTGTGAGCTAGGGAGAACGGATGAACACAGCAAGATGTTTTACAAAGAATTAGAAACTATAAAGAAAAACCAAACAGAGTTGAAAATACAATGACTGAAATAAAAAATACACTGGAAAGAACAGTAGATTAGATGGCATAAAGAAATAAATTCATAAACTGGAAGACAGAAGTGAAAATCACCCAAACTAAAAAGAAAAAAGAATTTAAAAAAATAGGCCTCTGAGACTAACATTCACATTATAGGTATCCCAGAAGGAGAAGAGAAAGAGAAAGAGGAAGAGAACTTATCTGAAGAAATTATAGGTGAAAACTTCCCTAACCTGGGAAAGGAAACAGCCAGCCAGGTGCAGGAAGCACAGAGAATCAGTCTCAAACAAGATGAACCCAAAGAAGTCCACACCAAGACACATTATAATTAAAATAGCAAAAATTAAAGATAAAGAGAGAATCTTAAAAGCAGCGAGGAAAAACAAGTTATGTACAAGGGAACTCCCATACAGCTAGCAGCTTACTTCTCAGCAAAAACTGCAGGCTGGAAGGGAGTGGTGTGATATACTGAAAATGATAAAAGAGAAAAAACTACAACCAAGAATATTCTACCTGGCAAGGTTTTTATTCAGCTTTGATAGAGAGATCAAAATTTTACAGACAAGCGAAAGCTAAGAGTTCAGCACCACCAAACCAGCTTTACAACAAACGTTAAAGGGAGTTCTTTAAGTGGAAAAGAAAAACAAAACAAAACTAAAAATAATGAAAATTTAAAAAGGAAAAATCCCATTGGTAAAGGTAAACATACAGTAAAGATAGTAGATCAACCACTTATAAAGCTAGCAGGAAGGTTTAAAGAAAAAATTAGTAAAATTAAAAGACTACTATATCCACAATTAGTAGTCAAGGGATACACAAAACAAAAAGATGTAAAACTTGTCAAAAACATTAAACATGTGTCGGGAATAAAAATGCAGAATTGTTAGAATATGTTCAAACTTAAGAGATCAGCCAACTTAAAATAATCATACACACACACACACACACACACACACACACACACACACACGTCTCATGGTAACCACAAACCAAAAATCTATAATAGATACAAACCCACAAAAAAGAAAGGAATCCAAACACAGCACTGAAGACAGTTACCAAATCACAAGGGAAGAGAGCAAAAGAAGAAAGAAACAACAATAAGAAAACTATAAAAACAATGAACAAAATGGCAACAGGTACATATCTATCAGTAATTACTTTAAATGTAAGTGGACCAAACGCTCCAATCAAAAGACAGAGTGGCTGAATGGATTAAAAAAAAAAAAAAAGACCCATATATATGCTGCTTACATGAGACTCACTTCAGATCTAAAGACACATACAGACTGAGTGAGGGGATGGAAAAAAACTATTCCATGCAAAGGGAAACAAAAAGAAAGCTGGGGTAGCAATATTTATATCAGAAAAAATAGACTTTAAAACAAAGACTGTAACAAGAAAACAAAGGACACTGCATAATAATTAAGGGATCAATCCAATAAGATATAATAATTGTAGATATATATGTACCCAACATAGGAGCACTTAAATACATAAATCAAACTAACAAATATAAAGGGAGAAATTGACAGTAACACAATAATAGTAGGGGACTTTAACACTCCATTTACATCAATAGACATCATCCAGACAGAAAATCAATATGGAAATACTGGCTTTAAATGACACATTAGACCAGATGTACTTAATAAATATACAGAGAACATTTCAACCAAAAGCAGGTGAACACACATTTTTTTTCCAAATGCACATGGAACATTCCTCAGTATCACAAGCTAGTCCACAAAACAAGACTCAGTAAATTTAAAAAGACTGAAATCACATCAAGTATCTTTTCCAACCATAATACTATGAGACTAGAAATCAACTGCAAAAAACACAAACATGTGGAGGCTAAACAATATGCTACTAAACAACTGATGGATCACTGAAGAAATCAAAGAGAAAATCAAAAAATATCTAGAGACAAATGAAAGTAAAAACACAACGATCCAAAACATATGGGACAGAGCAAAAGCAGTTCTAAGAGGGAAGTTTACAGCGATACAAGCTTACCTCAGGAAACAAGAAAAATCTCAAATAAACAACCTAACCTTACACTTAAAGCAACTAGAGAAAGAAGAACAAATAAAACCCAAAGTTAGTAGAAGGAAAGAAATCATAAAGATCAAGCAGAAATAAGTGAAATAGAGACTAAGAAAACAATAGAAAAGATCAATGAAAATGGTTCTTTGCAAAGGTAAACAAAACTGATAAACCTTTAGCCAAACTCATCAAGAAAAAAAGCGAGAGAGCCCAAATCAATAAAATCAGAAATAAAAGAGAAGTTTCAACTGACACCACAGAAATACAAAGGATCATGAGAGATTACTGTGAACAATTATACACAATAAAATAGATGACATAAGTGGATTAATTCCTAGAAACATACAATATCCCAAGACTGAACCAGAAAGAAAAAGAAAATATGAACAGACCAATTACTAGTAATGAAACTGAATCAGTAATTTTAAAAATTCCCAACAAACAAAAGTCCAGGACCAGATGCCATTGATAGATGATGGATAAAGAACACGCGATATATTAGTCAGCCAAAAAAAAAGAATAAAATCTTGCTATCTGCGACAACACGGATGGATCTGGAAGGTATTATGCAGAGTGAAATTAGCCAGAGAAAGACCATATGATTCCACTTATATGTGGAATCTAAAAAACAAATAAACAAACATAACAAAAGAGAAACAGACTCATAGATATAGAGAACAAACTGGTGGTTGCTAGATGGAAGAGGGATGGGGGAATGAGTGAAATAGGTGAGGGAGATTAAGAGGTACAAACTTCCAGTTATAAAATAAATCAGTCAAGGTACTTAATGTACAGCCTAGGGAATACAGTCAATATTATTTCACTTATATGCTATGACAGATAAGAAATATATAGCAAAATGGATATCAGAGACTACGGTTAAATATAACTGTAAGAAGTCAAAATGTGCAGAGGAACGCACAAAACAGTCACTGGGGCCTAGGGAAAGCAAACCCTTATATTTTGGGGATGCCTTATTTGAAGTTTAATATTTCAGACATGAATATTAAAAAAAAAATCTTCAATTGGGAAGGCCTTTCTATAAATGACAACCCAGAAACTTTAAAGAAAAGTGCTGCACAATTTTCTTTATAAAAAACTTTTAGGGTGGGCTTCCCTGGTGGTACAGTGGTTGAGAGTCCACCTGCCAATGCAGGAGACACGGGTTTGTGCCCTGGTCCAGGAAGATCCCACATGCCGCGGAGAGGCTGGGCCCATGAGCCATGGCCGCTGAGCCTGCACGTCCGAAGCCTGTGCTCCACAACGGGAGCGGCCACAACAGTGAGAGGCCCGCGTACCGCAAAAAAAAAAAAAAACTTTTAGGGAGCAAAAAAAAATACCATTAAACAAGGTCAAAAGACCAAAGAAAAAATTGGAAAAAAAAAAAAAGAAAGGTGTTTAACCAATTAAAAATCAAAGGGCTGTAAAGCATTTATACTCCAATAAAAAAAAAAAGTCAAAGGGCTAAATGTTTCTAATATACAAATAGGTTGAACAAAAAAAGGAGAACAAACATAAAATTATGAACAAAGGACATTAATAGTCTTTATATAGGAGAAAAGTATATAAATACGCAGATAGAGATGCACAACCTCATTAAAAATTAAAGAAGCATAGATTAAAAAGAAATTCTCCTCCACGGCTCCAGAGCTCTTTCCCTACCAAAGTATCTGAAGAGGCCTCATGTTCTAGATGTTGCAGCAACAATATGGTGGAATCTCTCCATCACCCTGGTTCTCTAAGTGGAACTGACAATATTCTCACCCCCAACCTGGAGTAGACAACTGAGAAAGAAATCTCTGTCATATAAATCACTGGAATTTCAATGGTTATTCTGTTCTAACTTGTATAAACACACTCCAAATTGCAAAGTGGTTATTTCAAGGGGTTGAGGAAGGATTATGGTAGACTTCTGATGTCTATATCAAATATTTTTATTTTTGTATTACTTTTATAATTAGGAAAAAATTAAAATGTAAAAATATAAGAATAAAACACTGACATCCAAAGTATCAATACAAACACTGGTAACAATTCCCACAGATGTGCACTACTTCATTTGAAGAATTATTTCTTATTTAGGTTAACACATTCTTCTCTAAAAGACTGCCTACAGAGAAGGCATCCTTCTATTCATAAATGGCTTTTGGTAGGGCCATATTGGATTTATTACCAACATTCAGGCCCCAAAGATGATTATTTCCATTGAATACACAGAATTGGGGTGGGATACACAGAAAAATGTTCAAAGATTAAAAAAGAAAGGCCATGTTTCACTAGACGAGTAAGTGCCTTGTTAAGAAAAATAAGTTCATATTAAGAAAGTACCTAAACTGCTGGTAATCAAAATTACTATCCTACTAAATGGAAAGCTCTACAACATCCTCCTAAGACTGTCAAATAAGGCCAATCTAACCTTACTTCTATTAATTTGATTTTTCTAGATACAACAATGGAAGTCAAATTAAACCTAAAGGGTTCCATGACAGTATTTCAAGGGCAGCCTTGGAAGGAACAAGGTTCCAGGGAAACCCCTTCCTTCTTCCAACAAATCCTCCACGTCAACCAAAAGACCTCCATTTTTAGTTTTTTCCCACTGGTAAGCCAAATAACATTTTGTCTGAAGAAATGAGCTGGAGCTAAACGATAGAAAATGCTTCATCTAAAATCGTGATTGTAGGAAGATACTGACATAAAATATCAACCCGCATGAAAGAAGGTGCCACATTAAGGTGCATCTTTTGAATACCAAGTGGTTAAAACCTAGGAAAGGATTCTAATCACTACAAAGCATACATCATTGCAAACCGCCAAATGAACATATGAGCATAATACGTGAAATATAATTATGTCCAAGCTTCCGTTCTCAATGTAATGGTACACTTGATGATCCAAGCTCATCTAATCTAAGAGCCTATACAACTGGTTCTTCATAGTAGGGAAGTCTGTAAGTTTTAGGGCTCAGTTCATCTGCACTGGGGATAGACAGGCAGGTTTACTGGTGAAGTTAGCCTGAGCTGAACTCAAGAACGGACATTGGGAAGACAGAGTTGGGTAACTGGTAAGATTGCTAGAAGGGCTTGTGTTTCAGACAGGAAAGGGTTACATAGGATTACTCTATTTCATCAAGTCTCACAATAATAGGCAGGTCCTTTATTGGAAAGATAGCTTCATGGAGTAGATGAGAATATCTTGTGGAATAAAACTGCATGCTTGTTATGCTGCCCTAGAGAGCAGGGACCTACTTAGACATATCCTGCCCAAAGGCAGAGCAGCAGGTTCAATGGTTGATAGTTGTCCATATTTTGACAAAGATATCCCCAAAGCTAGTAAAACTGCAAAAATTGTAAACCAGAGCTAGTCACACCAATCTAGAACATTTGTTGTCATATTCACCCTGGGTTTTTACAAAGCACACTGATACACTGGAGGACAACTGGACAGAGGTGACCAGGATGATATGAAATTTAGAAACTACAACTTCTACAGAAAAGTTAGAAGAACCATGAAGTTAATTTACTGATTGAAAGACTCTGAAGGGAGATCAGAGTCATACCATGATTCAAAGGGACAGTACATGGAATCTTTAATTGCCAGTACATGGCAACTTATACCTAACAGGTGCCTATATATTTTCATGATTAATTCATATCAATCCCCAAAAGCAACTGTTTTTAAAATTTGTTTTCGCTTACTGGGCTTCTCTTAAAGAAGAATTCAACCAGCATACTTTTAAAAACAGAATTTTCTTTCCTTCTCTTCCCTTCCTCCCTTTCTCTCGCCCACCTTTCCTCTTTTTCCCCTTCCTTCCTTCCTTCCTCATCCCTCCCTCCCTCCCTTTCTAAGTAATATATTCACATGGTTCAAACATAAAGCATAAAATGGTATACAGTGAAAAAACTCCCTCCTATGCCTATGTCCTATTGGCTGAGTTCCCATCCCTGCACATAAACATAGCTGGCAACCCCTCTTTATTAGTTTATCTTTCCAGAAATTACTTTTATGCACACAAAAGTCAATATAAAATTTATATGTATGTATATTATACACATACACACATATATAATTTTACCCCTTTTGTTTTTCCACAAATCACTTACTCTACAAACTTTTCTGCACTTTTCCTTTTACTTAGTAACATATACACATTTACTGTGTATATGTACAATTTATGGTACTGGCCCACTAATGATAAGCACTTGGGTTTAAGAGGAATTTAAATTACAATCATGGAATTATTTGTTTATAAAGGACCAACAAATTTCAAACTGAAGGTAAAAATCTCCTACGGTTAAAACAGCATTATCAAGATTATTGGGTTCATTTAGGTACTTAGAATAATAGTACTAAGTCCAAAAGTAAAAATACATTTCTAAAGAAGACTCCAGCATAGTAATAGTTATAAATCTACTTGCTCATATCTAGATTTTTAATTTGAGTTTATTATGGGTAATTTTATCCATATGATTCACTCACAAGATATGTCATGGAAACTGTCAGGCTTCCAGAAGCATACCTGGTTTGCCCATGGCTGCCACAGAGATTTCTATTTTGATTCATGGCATGTGAAAACATCATTGGAAAGCAGAAAGAAAATAATTACCAAGTGGCCCTTAAAATCATCACTTTCCTCTAGGAAACATGGTGAACAAATGTCTAAAAAGATGTCCTCTACTAAAAACAATGACTCTTTTCTCCTTATTAGGAGAAGACATTTGAGTGACTGCCCGTAAGATTTAGCCATTACAAGAGATGTTTATTCACCCAGTTGGATAAACTAAATTTTGCTTATAATTCATAATTTATTTATGTAGCTAAAAATACATACATTTAAGTCTTTGCCAGTTTTCAAAATTGGCAATCTCTTATTCTAGTACTGGTCCATTTCCTGTAATGAGTTAAATTAATATTTCTTACTTCAGTCTCTATAAGAAGGGAGAGAATTTAATATACAAAGACTAGGAATTCTTGTATATTAAAATTCATGAAAAAAAATGGGACCGGGGAAAACGACCTACAACTACCTCAAAGAGTCATTAGTGCCTCTATTGGCAGTATTTCAACTACTGAGTAAGAAATATTCAAAGGGGCAATTTAAAACTACTTGTAATTAAAGAGAGACAAAAAAAATGACACTAGTAAATGGAGAATATATTTAAATTGAGACAGAAGAATATTATTTAATGACCATTTTTCATATCTTAGAAATTTAGGCTATAAGCTAAGCCTTTAAGATTAAAAATTTTAAATTTTTATATATCCATTTAGATGTTATTTTGGAATGTCAGTTCTTCATAAAATACCATGTTACTTTAAATTATGGTTTTTAGTCTTTTTACTAAAATGTAATCTTTACAAATGATATGTGCTTTGGACAAAATTTTGATAGTTAAGCAATCATTTATTTTCAGTTGTGCTCTATAATGTTAGAGCAAAATTGTGACAAACTGAATATTCTCTGGAGAATTCAGATTGACAGCCCTTTAGAAATGTCATTTACTTTAAAATTCACTTCAGATCTTATCTTTCATATGAATGGGATCTAAAAGTGGTAGTAACAGCTAGCATACCTTTGCTAACAATAGAAACCTAAGCCTGCCAATTATCTCCAACCTTTTCCATACAGAATATCCTTATGTTTATTTATATTCTTGTCTTCCTCAAGTATGCAAATTTAATAAAAAACTAACATGTTTATTCAGGAAGAATACATTTGGGAACCTTAAAAAATAAATGTACCCACAGACTTATGTGATAAATATTTGGGGGACACTGAATCCTACTATGGATGAGTATGACATGGTTTTGTCCTTGAGGACTTCACAGTACAGTAGACAGGACAAATATGTAAAAGTAAGTAGTAAAACATAATACGTTTATAGGAGAATGGTTAGGAATACTGTCTTGGTTTCCTAGGGTTGTCACAACAAAATACCACAAACTGGGTATTTTAGAATAAGAGAAATTTATTCTCTCACAGTTCTGGAGGCTAGAAGTCCAAAATCAAGGTGTAGGCAGGGCCATGCTCCCTCTGAAGACTTTGGGAAGATTTCGTCTTTGCATCTTCTAGTGGTATTGGCATTCCTTGGCATCTCTAGGCATGTAGCTGCATCACTGCAGTCTCTGCCTCCATCTTCAAAAGACCTTCTCTGTGTGTTGTCTCCTCTTCTTGTAAGACACTAGTCACTGAATTTAGGGCCCACTCTAATCTAGTAGGACCTCACCTTAACTAATTACATATGCAAAGACCTTATTTTGGGCAGACAAGAACTTCTAGGGGATACTATTCAACCCATTACATTGACCATGTATAAGGGAAAAAAGCAAAAAACAAACAAACAACAAAAAAAAACTTGTCAGACTGTGTAAACTTCAAGTTAAAGTGTTCTACAATTTGTGTTTCATGGTTGAAGCTGGGGAAAGAGGACAACTTTGTAACTTCTCAAAAGTTCTTAAAGTGTTCTGTTCTATGTGCAAATCATCATTTCAATGATGGATCTGAGATGATTTAATAGAATATCTTCAAAGTCCAAAAGAGTTATTGTGTCTTGATCTATATCAACGGCCCTTCAAAATTTCACCCTGTACTATGAAAAATTACAAAATAAAGTAGGGATGACTGTTCCATCCATCCCTGCTTGCAGCAGCGTGTATCTCATCCGAATTAAGGGCAAGGTTGGTTTTCTCTTTGATGAGACATAAGTGAGATGTTTGATTTTTATTAAATGTAATTATTCATACTTGCCAGAAAGAACAGAAATACAGTCACAATCATTAAAACAAAAGAACCAGCTATCCCATCACCTGAGGGATTCTTAAAGACATCAGAAGTCCCCCAAATCACAGTCTGATTATTAACATCTAAGTTAATTGGCAAAACAGGTTAAATATATCTTTCCTTGTACTGTTTACCAAATAGTATTTCTGTGGTAGAAAATGACAAAATTATTCACTAACATTCAGTTTGAAATTTGGGCTTAATTACTATTTTCTAGGAGGTAAATATATTTCTTTGAGTTTTGGGATTTAAAAAAAAAAGATTTACGTCACAACATTCATAGTTTCTCTTTTTGAGAACTATTATCTACTTGTTTTGTGTGCTTCATAAAATGCCTGATAGATGTTATACCTTCTTCAAAAACATGATTCTTTAGAAAATGAATTCTATAATACGTTTGCTACAAATATGGTCTCTTCCCACCCCCTTTTTCAACAGTAGCTTAAATAATGCAAGTACAAATGCCACTTCTTTAAATATCTGATGGGTCCTCAGCACTCTGGCATGTGTTAGCTTTGTCCCCAAGCTTTTTTTTTTCTTGGCCTGTCAGCTGTGAGAAACAGTTTTCTACCAATTACTGTCAAAATATGAATAAATTCAAAACTGAAAATATAAGCACTGAATATTTTCAGTAAATTTATCCCAAAACTACATTAAAATAGGGATTTAGCATGTAAACAAGGAATTTAGCAAGTAATAAGGAAGAAGCATCACATTGTACTTTGTCTTCTCTAAATAAAAACACAATATAAGAAGATAAAGGGAAAAGCACTTAAGCACAGAAGAGAAATGGGCAAATGACAGTGAGCGTATGAAATGAAAAGAAAGTTACAGCTGCGAAGAGAGTATCAACTAAGAACTACGACTCCCGAAAACAATGTTAGAGTTGTTCCTGGGCTTTTCCCCCTTTTTGAATGATTGATTACGACCTAATAACAAATAATTTTTAAAAGATTTATATAGCATTTCTCTCTTTGTCCAACACTGGTTTCCTTAAGTATGTGGCGCTAAACAAACATTAGGCCAGCAGCTGGTTGTTAACATGACTGGGGTTCAAAAGGTGTTGAGAAACATGCTATAAAAATTAGCAGTGTTCTTAGGTTAATACTGTTAATAAAACCTCAAATAAACAAGATACAGTTGGCTCTTAACTCTAGACTGGTTCTGTGCCAAAAATTTTTTTGGGGGGGAGGTTTAATAAAAATCCTAAGTTTACAGGTACAACTAATAAGTATACAGTTTGAGTTGGCTCTGTATACATAATCCCAATGGTCTGGTCCATCAACCTAGTTTGATCAGAACACTGCTCTTCTAGTCCTGAATCGCGATTAGTTTGTATACCATGGTGATGATGCACAATTATTCCCAGGATACATTCTTTTAAACTCATTTTCAGAATAGGCATTATGTTGCCCTTTGTGTACTGTCATACATTCTTCTCAAATGTCTTCTTTTATACTTCCTTCTTAATGGTCTGTGTACATTATAGATTGCAGTTTAACAAACTCACACAGAATAGAAGATTTGGGCCTGAAAGTCATAGTTTGTGTCATTACTGACCTCTACCTCTCGCTCTGACCCCTCCCTACTTCTTATCACCCACATTCAGTCAAAGTCATGTTATCATTTCTTTCCTCTAAATGCCCCTCACAAGTGTGCATCTTTTACAGCCCACTACCACCCTTTACTTCAGACTAGCACTATTTGCCTGTATTACTGCAGTAGCAATAGCTTCCTAAATGAACATGTGCACTCCAATCCATCTTGCATAACACTGCCAGAATAATCTCCCTAAATTACCCCTTTAATCATGTCGTAACTCTTTCAGAACTATTCAAAGGCTTACCATTACCTATGGAAGCATTTCTCAAAACAGGTTTTATAGAATAATAGAGTTTCACAAGATGTTAACATGTTTCAGTTCAAAAAAGAAAAGAATTCTTTTGCCATGTGAAGCTTAGCAGAAAAAGTGGTTTCTGTACAAGATTTTTCAGAGCTTTCAATATACTAAAAACACATTATATATATCCAAGGGTGGGAGAGTATACATTTCCCAAATTTATTTCATTGCATAACTCTTCTACCACACAATACCTTGTAATCCGTCCTAGAACGTCGTGATGGTTTTTAGAAGCACAAACTCCTTAGTTTGCTCATTATGACTCTCTAACTTCTGACCTCAAACTATTCCTAAACCTACCTCTCACTAACTTCTGTATGAATTCCCACCTTCAACTGGACTCCACACTCAGTGTACTCTGAGCAAGCTATATGTATGTATGACTCTATCCTCCTTGTCTATAAAAACTGTAAACATTTCATAGCCAAGTTCAAGTTTCAGTTCTTTCACAAAGCTTCCCCTAACAATTCAAGGGCACAATGATCTCTTTCTCTTCTGAACTACACCACTTACACTTCATCTAATGCTCCATGTGGCACTCGATCACTGCTTGAACACAAATCTTCTAGAGACTTGCCTTTGAATTTAGTTTGTGGTTCCCTCTCCCTCACTAGAAAGCAAAGTCCTTGAAGGAAAAGGCATACCTTTTGTATATGCCCCATAGTATTTACAGCTTTGCAATGAACAAGGCCTAGAAAATATCTGCCAATTAGACGAAAAAAAGATTTCTTAGGACAGTGTGCTGTTTGCCCCTCTAGATCCAGTCCCTGCCTTTCTGCCCTCTGCCCTAGGAAGCTGACCTATATGGATTACATCAAAGGTTCCCTTTGCCCTCTGGATTCTACTGGGATTCAGATATTAGGGAATACCAACAGGAGACTAGAAGGAAGGAAGGAGAATAAGGTCAGAGAATTTATTTTGCTGGCTCACTCCCTACAAATTCAAATGGCCTGGCTGTTTCCCTTACTCAAGGTCACAACTCCAGGCCCAAGAAACCACTTCTCCTCACCCTTTTAGGCTTGCAAATGGTGAAGACACCCTGCTGTTAACCCTCTAGTATTGCACTTGTGGTTTCCCACACCCTGTGGTTTCCCTCCTAGACCCTGCCCACACCTTTACATAGTCCCTTATTATCTAATTTGAATGTGCCATCTGTTTCTTGCCTGAATCCTAACTGATACAGATGGTATACAAATCTTTTGGCTGTTTTAAAAAATACTTATTAGTCTCATAATACTAAGAATAGGCAACGGATTTGTTTTGAAAATCTAAAACTAAATACAGGCTATAGTCTACAATGAGTTTTAGAACTCGTTTATGATTCACTTGAAGGAAGAAACCATGACTTATTCATCTTTCTAACCCTGTGCCTAGAAAAGTCACATGCACACTGTTCACAATAAACACTCACGTAACTGGATTGAATCAACTGTGGCAAAGATAGCTCGTGCTCACCAATTATGCACAAGCTCCTCTACATCTTCCAGCCTCCCCTGCTGTTTGGTGGAGGTCACATGACTGGGTTCTGGCCAGTGGAATATGGGTAGAAGAGACATATGCCTCTTCCAGGCCCAGCCCTTAAAATCATCCCAAGTGAGCTTTCAGCTAGCTCTCTTCTCCCCTTGTCAACCTTGAAGATTTTTTCCAAGTGATGAAAATATAAAATAAATGACAGCTGCCTGATTCAAGAAATAAATGCTTGTGTTAAGCCACTGAGCTTTGTAACTTATTTATTATTTATCTAATTGAGTTCAAGTATCCCCTACTTATAACAATTTTGCATTTTAAATAACAACTGATTTTTAACTTCTATTTGGATATGATAGCTTTCTCATGAATTTTTTCATCATAAGACTAATCAGATGCTCCACACTATACAATGAATGAAAATAAATGCCTAATTATTACTGACAAACAGAAAAAAGAATTGAAGGCATTCTTTTTATTTGTTTGGCGTTAAGAAAGCCTCAGAATAAGATAACTGTAAAATGGGGTGTTGTGATATGAGGAGTTCTACTTCTAGGCTGAGACCCCAGGAGCAGGCCCATGTCTTGTTCCTCTTGGCATTATAGTGAAGAGGAGAGAAAGGGCTGTTCTGTGGTTGAAAAAAGAAGGCATAAAGAATGGTCTTTGCAGAAGTTTGGAACATTTACAGATTTTCTAAGTATTTTCTTTTTGTTTTTTTAACATTTATTTATTTATTTAATCTATTTATTTTTTATTTGGTTGCACTGGGTCTTAGTTGCAGCAGGCAGGCTCCTTAGTTGCAGCTTACTGGCTCCTTAGTTGCAGCATGTGGGCTCGTTAGTTGCAGCTCAAGGGCTCCTTAGTTGCGGCTCACCAGCTCCTTAGTTGACGCATGTGGGCTCCTTAGTTGCAGCAGGCAGGCTCCTTTAGTTGCGGCTCGTGGGTTCCTTAGTTGTGGCTCACTGGCTCCTTAGTTGCGGCACGTGGGCTCCTTAGTTGTGGCACGCAAACTCTTGGTTGAGGCATGCATGTGTGATCTAGTTCCCTGACCAGGGATCAAACCCAAGCCCCCTGCACTGGTAGCAAGGAGTCTTAACTACTGCGCCACAAGAGAAGTCTCCCCAAGTATTTTCTTTATGTTCCCTCTTGCCTATGTTATGTTTTATATTTTCAGCTTAAAAGCATTTCTCAAAAAATAAGAGAAAAAAAAGGGAACAGAGCTGTCTTGTTCTCTTTCATCTATTAAAAATATACTATTTTCTTAAGTAATGGGTTTTGAAATTTTTATGCTCCAAATGTTTTTAGCTTTTTGTGTCTGCTTAATACTCATATTCAATGTTATCAAAGAAGAACATATTTGTTACCTACATATATTTACCCATCTAAGAAAAACCAAATATATACACTTACATAAATTCATATATAAAAGTAGATGGCCATTTTGTGTCATTTGTAAGACTTAAAAAAGTCTCATCTTTTTGAGGTTTAGTCTTTCTAGGAGTATGTTTTATTGATTTGAGCAACTGTCCTTGGCTTTGTGTTCTGTTCATAGTTTGAACATGCCGTTTTGTTGAATTTTGATGATTATGTGGGAACACATCAGGCCCCCTATCTTACTGCCATTACATTTCCTGTGGCTACAGTTACAGACATTTTTGTGTTCTTGCCCTTTTAAAACACTAGTTAGAGCACTGCCTTTAGCAGACTTTCCATCTCCATCTCCTCATTAGGATTAGTAACAGATATACTGTCAGTAATTTTTTTTTAGACCTTTTCCATTCCTCTTGAAATATAAATACTTACCTATTTTTCCTGCAGAGCTTTCTGAAGACTCCTCTTCTAATGTATGGGTTAGAATATATATCTAACTCTCTATAGCACTGCTTTCCTTAGCTACCATAAACTCTAAAATTATATAGTGACTTCTCTCAAGTTTCTACTTTACTGATCAATTTTCTCCTTAATGATCAGAATTAGGCCACGAATAGTAGATGTTTCACTCTCCTTCTGACAAAACAAATGAGAACCTCAGCCAATGATTTGTCATATGCAGCAGGTGTGTGTGTGTGAACGCACGTGCACACTATCTATTTATGTACAATTGTTTCCTATAGAGTTAAATATAAAGACACTCCTTTTGTTTGTCTAATCTCTCCCTATTCCTTTTTTCTATGAGAAGTTTTACGTCCTTCTAAGTGGTCTACTTAGTATAGCTTTGGTTTATCCCTACTCTGATTTTTAAAAATACAGATGAACCAAAACATTCCAAGAAAGAATAATTCTATATAAGGAGAGTTTAAGATTATCATTGCCAGAACAACCTGAATTTCTGCTGAACAAATACTGGAATGAATAAATTTATAAATAAATTGTACTTACAAGTATAAGAGAATGTTCAATACTTATCATACAAGAAGTGTCCTAAGTCATTCCAGGTTTACTAATTATAGGTACCATTAAATGAAAATGTAAACAATTTTATGATAAAAATTAAATCTATACCACAAAATGGGTATCATATGGACTATAAAACAGATTTGTATCATGAAGGATAATATATAATAAAGCCCCTACTTGAAAGGATATCTTTAATATTTTCCATAGTACTATAATAAATTCATTATGTATTGGCATAGATAGTATAAAAAATCTACATCACTGTCTTCATATAGTGTAATAATTAAGGTTCAAAAAAACCTTATATAAACCCAATTTCTTAGAAGTTATCTATGTAAAAGCATAATGGTTATTCGACGATTGCTGAGAGGTACAGAACTTGTCACCTATATCCATGACTCTCACATGAGTTGAAGTGGTTGATAAGTATAATGGATGTAATAAAGGAGTCTATACAAAACTAAGTTTAAAAGAGCAGTCAAAGGAACTAAACAGAAGAGATGACAGTGATAAGGCAGCCAGGAAAAGGAGCTAAGGAGGCAGACAAATGGTGTACCTAAGGCAAAGAATAATGGTAACTAAAGAATGGGTGTTTGTTAGAAGTAGGTTCAGGAAAAATCTTAATGTTCCAGTTTAAAATAGAAAGGTTACATAACTTTAAACTTAAACTGCTTGACCTTTTGCTATAAGAAACCTCATCAGTTATTTCGGGAATTAGAAGTAACCTTCAATATGCTTTCAAGTATTAAAGAAAAAGAGGAAGGAAGGGAGGAAGGAAGAGGAAAACAGAGGAAATTAACTGTTAAACTATCTAGATATTATATAACATATCTTACTTGTATATTTAGATTTATTAACCTTTTAATAGATCGAAACACTTCACATTTTAAAAATGCTAAGAAAGAAAACATTTAAAGCAAAAAACTATTAGAAAACATAATCAACGAATTTACACATAAAAAAATCTAAATTAAGAAGTAGATACCTCAAAATAAATGTGGTCCAAACTAGTCAGATTCAATAAAGGATCTAAGAGCTGAGGTCTGTTGGTGACAGCACAGCTTGCAAAAGTGTTATTCCAAGTCTCAGTTTCTGAACCACACCATGAACCTCTAACAAATAGTAGAAGAGTAATAGATACATACTCTGAACACATTTAAATGGTAAGAATGAATAAGATAGGGAATGGGAAAATAGGGAATAGGAAGGCAAAAGAGAATTGGCTACTCTATATAAGGCAACTCCAGACTTAACTTGAAGAGTTGATAAGTTTCCCTACTTGTCATGTCCATTCTACCTAAATTCTCAAAACTCTGTTTGTCAGAAGTCTTGGATTAACCAATATGCACTCCCTAACTACCCATCAAAGACAGTATAGTATATCCCCTAAGATTCCTATACATGCCCTATTACTAAAATCTAATTCAAAGACCTTTATGCTCATCCTACATTAAAAACTTGAAACACCATCTGGCTCTTTACACATCTGTACACTGAATAATCTTTTAGACACACCATTTAAAGGCATGATCTCAGTCAGTCAGAGCTTCATCAGGATTTCACTTTCCCTTTTCTCTAGAGTCCAGCTGCTAATGCAGTCTATGGTCACTCAGGCTATTGCTGGATCACCATAGCTCCCAGTTCACATAAAGAATAAATAAAGGCAGAAACCAAAACGCTCTCTAAACATAACCTTCTAGAATGGGTGGCTGTGAAAAGACTAAGCTAGCTGATAGCAAAGGGACATTTCAACATTAAGATTCTAAAAAGAAGAGACTGGTTGAGACTAGAGATATATTTTGTTTATACTTTAAATCTGAAAATAGGAATACACTTTTATCTGGTTGTAGCAAACTGCCTGGCAAATGACAAACAGCTTTGCCCCTTACCTGACCTCTGTTCACTGGTGCACATCACATACTGGGATGAAGACACTTGCCCAGTAAAGTGTCAACAATATTACTTTAAAAAATTTCAGGGATAGGCCTAGAATGTGCATGTGATTTCAGATTCAGAAAAAAATGCACAGTAGCCAAGCAACAATCTGACAAATAGAACTGTGTCTTGATCATAGCAATATGTAACATAGGAAAAATGCTTGCTCAAACCCCAGAGAAAAATAGTGTCAAGGAAAGAATATGTTTGACCTCTCAGGTAACAACTTCTAAATGTAGTGAACTCTTGTGTGCATTGACAAAGAGAAATCAATAGCACAGATAATCCAACAGGCTTGGCAAAGATCTCGTATATTTAGTTTTGAAAGCAAGTATTCACCCAGACCGCTCTCCTACAGTGTGTCAGGCCTTGTGTTACTGGTCAGAGGGTCAGAGTGGGTGAAGAATATACTTAAACATGTGTTAAAACCCAACATGGTAAGATTGATAAAAAGTGATCTGTACAGTTCCGTAAGGGCACAGTGTTCCATTATTCCAAATAGCATGCCCAGGGTACACACAAGCTGAGCGTCACGGAGACAGATGACTGATGGGTTAAAAACAGTCAGAGGAAATACACAAAACATAATACAAAGTTGCCTAGTGCTAGTAAGGCTATGGAGAAAAGGGACACTCCCCTACACTGGGGTGAGAAATGTGAATTGTTAAGATTTTTTTGGAAAGTACTCTGGTAATATTCATTAATAAATATTGGACATATCCTTTGCTACTGCAATGTCAACTCTGGGAATTTATTTTACATACGTAAAAGCATGAGTAGGGGGCTTCCCTGGTGGCGCAGTGGTTGGGAGTCTGCCTGCCGATGCAGGGGACGTGGCTTCGTGCCCCGGTCCGGGAGGATCCCGCATGCCGCGGAGGGGCTGGGCCCGTGAGCCATGGCCCCTGGGCCTGCGCGTCCGCAGCCTGTGCTCCGCAACGAGAGAGGCCGCAGCGGTGAGAGGCCCGCGTTCCGCAAAAAAAAAAAAAAAGCATTAGTAGGAAAGGATATTTGTACAGGATGTTTACTGGAGCATTTTCAGTAGTAGTAAAAAAAATTGCAAGCAACTGAAATGTCCATTAATGTATTAATCAAAGGCTAAATAAACTGTGGCATTATCCATATTATGACAATATGAATTTTAAAAGGAATTGCTTTTGGTCTGTATCTTCTGATCTAAGTAACGGTCATGATTTACTGCTGAGTAAGAAACACAAGTGCCAGGGAAAGGTAAATATAATGATTCCATTTTTTATAAAAAACAAATAATACTCCCTCCAAAGAAACCTTATTTCTACATATTTGTATATAAATATACAAACTGTATGAGATGGAAAAGCTACAGGAGCTGTGGAAGCATAATTCTAGACTACTCATGTTGAGTGTGACTAGAGGATGGGGATAAGTGAAAAACAAACACTCATACAGCAAAATCGGGGGGAAATGCTCATGCTATACAAAGTAAAGGGAAAATACATAGAACTCCCAAGTATTACACACTCCCTCATTTCACTCAGGTTTCTTTTCAAATGGAACATCATCAGAGAGATCCTTTTAGAACTTCCTATCTAGTCACCACATCCCCACTCTGTCACATTCTAGCCCCTTATCTTGCTTTGTAGTTATTCATATTCATGAGTAACATTATATTACATATTCATTTATTTACTGTCTCTCTCTCTCCCACTAAAATGCAAACTCCATGAAGGTGGAGAGGGGGCTTTGTGTTGTTTACTACTGTGTTGCCACAGTAGTTGCCAGCACCTAAAATAGTTTCTGATACATAGGTATCAGTAATAAATGTTTGTTGAATAAATAAAGAATAAATTATATCTCATGGATAAAAACTAAAAATACACATGAGCAGAAGCAAGACACTAAAATAGCAAATGAAGATACTGATTTAATTGGGTGATGAAATTGGTAGCAACTTAAAGAAAAAGGTGACTTTTAATAAGCAGTAAATTAAATTAGCTAGGCTCATGTATTTTGGAATGCTGAATACTGCAAATTCTCAAATGGGTAGGCAGGGAGGGAAAAGAAGAAAGAAAGAGGGAGAAGTCTAGAATGACTTCTTGAATGAATGACCCAAAAATGTGTATGCCTGAGTAAGGCTAGGAAGAAAAAGCACAAATGAGAAAATAGTTTTTCCAAATACCTGTGAAATCTATGCTGGACACAGTGGTACTTCTCTCATAAAATAGTATTGCTTTGGTTTGTAAACTAATGCATAAGAAGTAAAAATATACTTAAGTGGCAGATTCTGGTATTAACACAGAGAATAAAACAATAGCAAGTAATGTTGAAAAAGCAAGCCTTCATAAACTCCTAGCAGAATAAGCACACTCTTGTTATGTAATCTGAAGATGCTCATTTAACACCTAAAGCAAATTCTGAAACTCCGAAAAATGTCCATGTGTATATTTTAGCACAAATATCAGAAATGTATACTGTTCTTCTCAAATTAAAATAGTTTACAATATAGATATAGTAGATGTTCTCAAATATAATTAAATATAACAAAACTAATGGAATCAGTTTCTATGTTCTTATATTCTTAAATAATCTAGTACATTAAAAAAAATAAAAGCTAACAATTATGTATATATTTTCTGGGTAACAATCTCACTTTTATATTTAGACTACATAATTTTAAACAAAATATAATTTTTTTCACAGAAAGGATACATTTTTACATACAATTGTGCAAATACTAATCTTCCAATAAAGCCATCTGAGGGCACCCTGTTATGGTTAAAACACACTGTCCACAGAGACAAAGAACTCTGCGGGAACAATGAACACATTCTTGAGTCGTTTAGTTCACCTACAATCCATGAATATTTTAAAATCATGTACAATATGAAATCTCTACCAGACAAGCATTAAACAAAAGAATTAACTTTTTGCCAATTTTGCTCAAAAAAAACCCCACTTTAAAATGAGAATGAAATAATTTCCTTGAAAAGGCAACTTGTTATCTGTGATTGTTACTTGGCTGTCTGTTCAAAACATTTTTTTAATATTTAAAATAATGAGTTGATATTCTCAAAAAGTGAATTGTGTGTTACTTACAAGAACATGAAATGATTTTTCAATCGTATAAAAAACAAGCTTGTACTCTGTTCCTACAATACTCATCTTTTATCTTGAAAGGCTCTTATGAAAATAACCCACACAATAAAACCTTCTATAACTTCAAGAAATACCTTATTTTTCCTATTTAAATAGTAAAGACGAATAAACTGACTTTTAGGTACATATTACATTTTCTACGTATGACTAAACACATATTTAGATATCAAATGTAGACATATTTAGTTAAAATCAATTAAACTGAGAAGTCCTTCCCTTCTGGCTGTCCATATTTTTCTTTAATCCTGGTCAGTGTAAACCCTTATTACCAGTAATTTGCCACTATAACGCTGAGGAAAAATGCTAGCCTCACAATTTTTGTCATTTCTCTCCCCCCTCTTCCCCTGCAGGCTGCTACTGTTGATGGCCTTTATGGAAATATAAATTCAATCAGCAGCTGCAAATTTCATGAGACGTCCATCTTCATGCTGAATTTCTAACTGAGTGTCAAAACAATCTGTGGATTTCTCCCTGATGAAACACACATTGAATTGTAAATTTCTCCAATTTCCTCATGTTTGAATTTCAGCTGCAGCAAAATAGTGCTAGCCCAGATATACTGCCGACCAGGCTGAAACAAGTAATTTTCTTTTCTTACCCCTTCATGCCTGTTAAAAGAGTTAAATGTTTTTAAAAGCCATGAAACAAAATATTTCCTCCCAAATTAAAGAATTGAATTTTCTATACAATTATATAAAATGAGGATATAAAAACCATTAATATATTTTATATGTTTTAAAAGAGATTTTTTTTTCTCAAGAGATTTATTTGTTGTATATGGTTATCTTTCTTTCTATTGCTTTTGGTGGTGAATAATGCTATGAGCTTTCATAAAATTAATATTTCTATACACAGTGTCAAGATAGTACATAAATGAAATGCAGTCACAGAATAATTACTAGTAACTTCAAGTTTAATGAGATATATTTTCATTAAGTATTGACAAGAGTAAAAATATTAAAGCAAAGAACTATACCAGTTAGACTAAGCATTCTTTTTTTTTTTTTTTTTTTTTTTGGCTGCGCTGCACAGCATGCTGCTGGATCCTAGTTCCCCCAACAGGGATCGAACCCACTCCGCCTTCAGAGGAAGCCTGGAATCCTAACCACTGGACCACCAGGGAAGTCCCTAGGCATTCTTCTTATTACATACTTATAAGTGAGTTAACTTTTTCACCAGAGAATCACTTTCAACTGAGTAGCTAAACATAATTGCTTTTAAATAACTCACCATTAAGGAACCTATATTATTTTACAACTAAATAAGCAAAAATATCATGTGTTTAAAAAAGATATCTCAAGAAACCCATTGACTCGCATTCCAAGAGAGCAACTTCTTGTTCTTACAAACATCTTTTCATTAATGTCACTAACAAAATAATTCATAGCACTATTTAAAAATTCAACAAGAGTGAAAATGTTAAAAGTTACATGTGAGTTTATAGTCAATAAAACACATGTTTACTAGAAAATACCAAAAATTTTTTTAAAATAAAATAAAATAAAAATTCAACAGGACATCGCAGTAAGCAAACCTTATGGGTGATCTGTAAAACAAGTAATGAAATAATCATTCATTCTTTCAACAAACATTTATTGACCATCTCCTATGTGCCAGGTAATTTTTACTAGGCCATGGGGACAAAGAGATGTGCAGAACACAGTTCTTTGCCTCAAGAAGTTAGTCGAGTTGAGAGAGAAGAAGATCATTTTTATTAAAACATAGTGAAATAAGTACTATACACAAGTACATTAAAGAAGGAAAAATTTAGGAGAGTACTGAGGAGAGAGATGACTATCTCATGAGCAGTTAAGGAAACTTTCAGAAAGAGTTATAGTTTCTAAGGACATATAGGAGTCAGCCAGGAGTGAAAAAGAAGGAAGGTACATTCCAGCCAGAGGGCAGAATATAATAAAAAAAAAAAAAAAAAAACATACAGGCTCCTGGGGAGAGACCTTCAAAATGGCGGAGAAAACGTGCAGATCACCTTCCTCCCCACAAATACATCAGAAATACATCTACATGTGGAACAACTGCTACAGAACACCTACTGAAGGCTGGCAGAAGACCTCAGACTTCCGAAAAGGCAAGTAAGTCCCCACGTACCTGGGTAGGGCAAAAGAAAAAGGAAAAACAGAGACAAAAGAATGCAGACAGGACCTGCACCCCGGGGAGGGAACTGTGAAGGAGGAAAAATTTCCACACACTAGGAAGCTTCTTCACTGGTGGAGACGGCGGGTGGCGGGGGGGAAGCTTCGGAGCCACCGAGGAGAGCGCAGAAACAGGGATGCGGAGGACAAACCGGAGAGATTCCTGCACAGAGGATCGGTGCCGACTGGCACTCACCAGCCCGAGAGGCTTGTCTGCTCACCCACCGGGGTGGGCAGGGGCTGGGAGGTGAGGCTCCAGCTTCGGAGGTCGGATCCCAGGGAGAGGACTGGGGTTGGCTGCGTGAACACAGCCTGAAGGGGGCTAGTGTGCCACAGCTAGCCAGGAGGGAGTCCAGGAAAAAGTATGGACCTGCCCAAGAGGCAAGAGACCATTGTTTCAGGGTGCGCGAGGAGAGGGGATTCAGAGCACCGCCTAAATGAGCTCCAGAGATGGGCGTGAGCCGTGGCTATCAGCACAGACCCCAGAGACAGGCATGAGACGCTAAGGCTGCTGCTGCAGCCACCAAGAAGCCTGTGTGCAAGCACAGGTCACTATCCACACCTCCCCTCCCAGGAGCCTGTGCAGCCCACCACTGCCAGGGTCCCGGGATCCAGGGACAACTTCCCCAGGAGAACACACGGCGTGCCTCAGGCTGTTGCAATGTCACGCAGGCCTCTGCCATCGCAGGCTCGCCCTGCATTCCATGCAAACCCCTCACTCCCCACGCCTGAGTGAGCCAGAGCCCCCTAATCAGCTGCTACTTTACCCCCATTCTGCCTGGGCAGGAACAGATGCCCTCTGGTGACCTACATGCAGAGGCGGGGCCAATCCAAAGCTGAACCCCAGGAAATGTGCAAACAAAGAAGAGAAAGGGAAATCTCTCCCAGCAGCCTCAGGAGCAGCAGATTAAATCTCCACAATCAACTTGATGTCCTGCATCTCTGGAATACCGGAAGAGACAACGAATCATCCCAAAATTCATGCAGTGGACTTTGGGAGCAACTGTAGACTTGGGGTTTGCTGTATGTGACTGACTGGCTTCTCTTTGTATGTTTATCTTAGTTTAGTATTTACAGTTTATTATCATTGGTAGATTTGTTTACTGATTTGATTGCTCTCTTCCTTTTTTATATATATATATTATCTTTTCCTTTTACTCTTTCTATGAGTGTGTATGTGTATGCTTCTTCGTGTGATTTTGTCTGTATAGCTTTGCTTTTACCATTTGTCCTAGTGTTCTGTCAGTTTCTGTTGTTTTTTTTTTTTTTAGCACTTGTTATCATTGGTGGATTTGTTTTTTGGTTTGGTTGCTCTCTTCTTTCTTCCTTTCTTTTTTCTTTTATTACTTTTAAATTTTTTTATTTTTAAAAAATCTTTTAAATGTTTTAATTTAATAACTTTATTTCTTTTTATTATTTTTATTTATTTCTTTCCTACTTTCTTTCTCCCTTTTCTTCTGAGTCGTGTTGCTGACAGGGTCATGGTGCTCTGGCCGGGTGTCAGGCCTGTGACTCTGAGGTGGGAGAGTCAAGTTCAGGACATTGGTCCACCAGAGACTTCCCGGCTCCAAGTAATATCAAATGGCAAAAGCTCTCCCAGAGATCTCCACCTCAACACTAAGACCCAGCTCCACTTAATGAACAGCAAGCTACAGTGCTGAACATCCTATGCCAAACAACTAGCAGGAGAGGAACACAACCCCACACATTAGGAGAGAGGCTGCCTCAAATCATAATAAGGTCACAGACACCTAAAACACACCACCAGATGCACACCTGCCCACCAGAAAGACAAGATCCAGCCTCATCCACCAGAACAGAGGTACCAGTCCCCTCCACCAGGAACCCTACACAACCCACGGAACCAACGTTACCCACTGGGGGCAGACACCAAAAACAACAGGAACTACAAACCTGCAGCCTGTGAAAAGGAGACCCCAAACACAGTAAGATAAGCAAAATAAGAAGAAAGAGAAACACACAGCAGATGAAGGTAAAAACCTGCCAGACCAAACAAAAATGAAGACGAAATAGGCAGTCTACCTGAAAAAGAATTCAGAATAATGATAGTAAAGATGATCCAAAATCTTGGAAATAGAATGGAGAAAATACAAGAAACGTTTAACAAAGGCCTAGAAGAACTAAAGAGCAAACAAACAATGATGAACAACACAATAAATGAAACTAAAAATTCTCTAGAAGGAATCAATAGCAGAAAAACTGAAGCAGAAGAACGGATAAGTGATGTGGAAGATAAAATTGTGGAAATAACTACTGCAGAGCAGAACAAAGGAAAAAGAATGAAAACAATTGAGGACAGTCTTAGAGACCTGTGGGACAATATTAAATGCATGAACATTCGAAATATAGGGGTCCCAGAAGAAGAAGAGAAAGAAAAGAGACAGAAAATATTTGAAGAGATTATAGTTGAAAACTTCCCTAATATGGGAAAGGAAATAATTAAGTCCAGGAAGTGCAGAGAGTACCATACAGGATAAATCGAAGGAGAAACGTGCCAAGACACATATTAATCAAGCTATCAAAAATTAAATACAAAGAAAAAATATTAAAAGCAGCAAGGGAAAAGCAGCAAATAACATACAAGGGAATCCCCATAAGGTTAACAGCTGATCTTTCAGCAGAAACTCTGCAAGCCAGAAGAGAGTGGCAGGACATATTTAAAGTGATGAAAGGGAAAAACCTACAACCAAGATTAATCTATGCAGCAAGGATATCATTCAGATTCAACAGAGAAATTAAAACCTTTGCAGACAAGCAAAAGCTAAGAGAATTCAGCACCACCAAACCAGCTTTAAAGCAAATGTTAAAGGAACTTCTCTAGGCAGGAAACACATGACAAGGAAAAGACCTACAATAACAAACCCAAAACAATTAAGAAAATGGTAATAGGAATATACATACTGATAATTACCTTAAATGTAAATGGATTAAATGCTCCCACCAAAAGACATAGACTGGCTGAATGGATACAAAAACAAGACCCATATATATGCTGTCTACAAGAGACCCACTTCAGACCTAGCGACATATACAGACTGAAAGTGAGGGGATGGAAAAAGCCTTTCCATGCAAATGGAAATCAGAAGAAAGCGGAAGTAGCAATTCTCATATCAGACAAAATAGACTTTAAAATAAAGACTATTACAAGAGACAAGGACACTACATAATGATCAAGGGATCAATCCAAGAAGAAGATATAACAACTGTAAATATTTATGCAGCCAACGTAAGAGCACCTCAATACATAACAAATGTTAACAGCCATGAAAGGGGAAATCGACAGTAACACAATCATAGTAGGGGACTTTAACACCCCACTTTCACCAATGGACAGATCATCCAAAGTCAAAGTAAATAAGGAAACACAAGCTTTAAATGATACATTAAACAAGATGGACTTAACTGATATTTATAGGATATGCCATCCAAAAACAACAGAATACAGTTTCTTCTCAAGTCCTCATGGAACATTCCCTAGGATAGATCATATCTTGGGTCACAAAAGAGCCTTGATAAATTTAAGAAAATTGAAATCGTATCAACTATCTTTTCTGACCACAACACTATGAGACTACATATCAATTACAGGAAAAATTCTGTAAAAAACACAAACACATGGAGGCTACACAATACACTACTTAATAACCAAGAGATCACTGAAGAAATCAAAGAGGAAATCAAAAAATACCTATAAACAAATGACAATGAAAACACGACGACCTAAACCTATGGGATGCAGCAAAAGCAGTTCTAAGAGGGAACTTTATAGCAATACAATCCTACCTCAAGAAACAAGAAACATCTCAAATAAACAATCTAACCTTAAACCTAAAGCAATTAGAGAAAGAACAAAATAACCTCAAAGTTAGCAGAAAGAAAGCAAGCATAAAGATCAGATCAGAAATACATGAAAAAGAAATAAAGGAAACAATAGCAAAGATCAATAAAACTAAAAGCTGGTTCTTTGAGAAGATAAACAAAATTGATAAACCATTAGCCAGACTCATCAAGAAAAAAAGGCAGAAGGCTCAAATCAATAGAATTAGAAATAAAAAAGGAGAAGTAACAACTGACACTGCAGAAATACAAAAGATCATGAGAGATTACTACAAGCAACTGTATGCCAATAAGATTACAACCTGGAAGAATGGACAAATTCTTAGAAAAGCACAACCTTCCAAGAATGAACCAGGAAGAAACAGGCAAATCACAAGCACTGAAATTGAGACTGTGATTAAAAATCTTCCAACAAACAAAAGCCCAGGACCAGATGGTGTCACAGGCAAATTCTATATCAAACATTTAGAGAAGAGCTAACACCTATCCTTCTCAAGCTCTTCAAAATATACAGAGGGAGGAACACTCCCAATCTCATTCTATGAGGCCACCATCACCCTGATACCAAAACCAGACCGAGATGTCACAAAGAAAGAAAACTATAGGCCAATATCAAAGAAAGAAAACTACAGGCCAATAGCAAACAGAATCCAACAGCACATTAAAAAGATCATACACCATGATCAAGTGGGGTTTATCCCAGGAATGCAAGAATTCTTCAATATACGCAACTCAATGCATGTGATAAACCATATGAACAAATTGAAGAAGAAAAACCATATGATCATCTCAGTAGATGCAGAAAAATCTTTCAACAAAATTTAACACCCATTTATGGTAAAAACCCTCCAGAAACTAGGCATAGAGGGAACTTACCTCAACATAATAATGGCCATATATGACAAACCCACAGCCAACATCATTCTCAATGGTGAAAAATTGAAACCATTTCCACTAAGATGAGGAACAAGGTTGCCCACTCTCAGCACTATTATTCAACATAGTTTTGGAAGTTTTATCCACAGCAATTAGAGAAGAAAAAGAAATAAAAGGAATACAAATTGGAAAAGAAGAAGTAAAGCTGCCACTGTTTGCAGATGACATGATACTATACATAGAGAATCCTAAAGATGCTAACAGAAAACTACTAGAGCTAATCAGTGAATTTGCTAAAGTATCAGGATACAAAATTAATGCACAGAAATCTCTTGCATTCCTATACACTAATGATGATAAATGTTAAAGAGAAATTAAGGAAATACTCCCATTTACCATTGCAACAAAAAGAATAAAATACCTAGGAATAAACCTATCTAAGGAGACAAAAGATCTGTCTGCAGAAAACTATGACACTGACGAAAGAAATTAAAGATGATACCAACAGATGGAGAGATATACCATGTTCTTGGATTGGAAGAATCAACATTGTGAAAATGACTATACTACCCAAAGCAATCTACAGATTCAATGCATTCCCCATCAACTACCACTGGCATTTTTCACAAAACTAGAACAAAAAATTTTACAATTTGTATAGAAACACAAAGGACCCCGAATAGCCAAAGCAATATTGAGAGAGAAAAACAGAGCTGGAGGAATCAGTCTCCCGGACATCAGACTGTACTACAAAGCTACAGTAATCAAGACAGTATGGTAGGGACTTCCCTGGTGGCAGTATGGTAGGGACTTCCCTAGGGACAGTGGTTGAGAGTCCGCCTCCCATGCAGGGGACACAGGTTCAATCCCTGGTCCAGGAAGAGCCCACATGTTGCAGAGCAACTAAGCCTGTGAGTGACAACTACTGAGCCTGCGCTCTAGAGCCCGTGAGCCACAACTACTGAGCCCACGTGCTGCAACTATTGAAGGCCACGAGCCGACAGCCCGTGCTCCACAACAAGAGAAGACACCGCAATGAGAAGCTCACGCACCGCAACGAAGAGTAGTCCCCACTTGCCACAACTAGAGAAAGCCTGCACGCAGCAACAAAGACACGACACAGCCAAAAATAAATAAATAAAATAAATTTATTAAAAAAAAAAAAGACAGTATGGTACTGGCACAAAAACAGAAATATAGATCAACAGAACTGGATAGAAAGCCCAGAGATAAACCCATGCACATATGGTCACCTTATCTTTGATAAAGCAAGAATATACAATGGAGAAAAGACATCCTCTTCAATATGTGGTGCTGGGAAAACTGGACAGCTACATGTAAAAGAATGAAATTAGAACACTCCCTAACACCATACACAAAAATAAACTCAAAATGGATTAAAGAACTAAATGTAAGACCAGACACTATAAAACTCTTAGAGGAAAACATAGGCATAACACTCTATGACATAAATCACAGCAAGATCCTGTTTGACCCACTTCCTAGAGAATTGGAAATAAAAATAAAAATAAACAAATGGGACCTAATGAAACTTAAAAGCTTTTGCACAGCAAAGGAAACCATTAAAAAAGATGAGAAGACCACCCTCAGAATGGGAGATAATATCTGCAAATGAAGCAACTGACAAAGGAGTAATCTCCAAAATTTACAAGCAGCTCATGCAGCTCAATATCAAAAAAACGGACAACCCAGTACAAAAATGTGCAGAAGACCTAAGTAGACATTTCTCCAAAGAAGATATACAGATTGCCAACAAACACATGAAATGATGCTCAACATCACTAATCATTAGAGAAATGCAAATCAAAACTACAATAAGGTATCACCTCACACCAGTGAAAATGGCCATCATCAAAAAATCTACAAACAATAATGCTGGAGAGGGTGTGGAGAAAAGGGAACCCTCTTGCACTGTTCGTGGGAATGTAAATTGATACAGCCACTATGGACAACAGTATGGAGGTTCCTTAAAAAACTAAAAATAGAACTACCATACAGCTCAGCAATCCCACTACTGGGCATATACCCTGAGAAAACCATAATTCAAAAAGAGTCATGTACCGCAATGTACAATAGCCAGGATATGGAAGCAACCTAAGTGTCCATCAACAGATGAATGGATAAAGAAGATGTGGCACATGTATACAATGGAATATTACTCAGCCATAAAAGGAAACGAAATTGAGTTATTTGTAGTCAGGTGGATGGACCTAGAGTCTGTCATACAGAGTGAAGTAAGTCAGAAAGTGAAAAACAAACACCATATACTAACACATATATATGGAATCTAAAAAAAAAAAAAGGTTCTGAGGAACCTAGTGGCAGGACAGGAATAAAGACGCAGATGTAGAGAATGGAGTTGAGAACACGGGGAGGGGGAAGGGTAAGCTGGGACGAAGTGAGAGAGTGGCATGGACTTATATATACTACCAAATGTAAAATGGATAGCTAGTGGGAAGTAGCCGCATAGCACAGGGAGATCAGCTTGGTGTTTGTGACCACCTAGAGGGGTGGGATAGGGAGGGAGGGAGGGAGACACAAGAGGGAGGAGATATGGGGATATATGTATATGTATTGCTGATTCACTTTGTTATAAAGCAGAAACTAACACACCATTGTAAAGCAATTATACTGCAGTAAAGATGTCAAAAAAAAGGAATACAGACTCCTGGAGAGAGACTCAGTTCAAATCCAGCTCTGCTACCTGCTGGCCATGATTTTGGGCAAGTTTCTTTCTCAATGTCTTAATTACCTCATCAGTAAAACAGTGATAATAATACTACATACCACAGATTGGCATTAGAATAAAGTTTGGTAGGGTCTTTAGGTCTAACTCTAATACACAAGAGTCCCAAAGCAAATACTCTAATTAAAATCATCTAGAACACTGTTTGGCACAAAGTACACATCAACTTATTTTCACTTAGAGAAACATTTATTGAATATTTATGTACAGATACTTGCAAAAAATAAAGTTTAAAAATCCCACTAGAAGGGGAAAAGTTAAAATAATTCTAAAATAGATTTTTTTCAAAGTATTAATATAGAAAATCAATCAACATTCTTAAAACATAAAGACACTAAGATTCAATCAAATTTCTTCAATATTTCCAAAACAACACAGACAATTCTTACAACATGGTAGTCCAAGCTGATGTGTAGGGGCTTCCTTCCTGCTTCAAACATATAAAAATGATAGATAAAATACTTTAAAAATAATACATTGCTAAAATTTTTTTTAAAAAGTTAAAGAAAGGGAAGTTCCTCAAGTGCTGGAAACAGACAAGACATCAAAGCCAGCGCCCTAAGCTTGAGTTGAAACAGTGGCAATGCACAGGGTTTCAGACCCAGCTCTAAGCCCTAAGGGCTGAAGGCTGGGATATATAGTTTTAAAATCTCTTGTGGGGAAGTGGGGTGGTGAGGGGGAGAGGAGACATAACTTTACCTGTGAGCATCTGCATAAAGCTCACAGCACCAAAGAGCTGTGCTACTCATGAAAAAGTAACCAAAAAACTCTGCCCCACGAACTCCGAGAAGGAGCAAAGAAGCCAGTCTGAGGCCTTTAATGGGCTGGGGGATGCGGGGTGCGGGGGAGTCTCCAGTAAGAAATCAAAAACTCTAGAGGAGTATCACATATATGTGAGGGTTTCAAATTTACACAATAGCACAGTATGAATTTCATAAATTTAAAAATAACATAAAATCTGGCTGGATATTTGAAATCGTTAAAGATCCAGAAGATGTAAGTGTAAATAGCCCTATAGTGATACTCAGATACTACACTGGATTTCCATGAAAGAAATAATTCCTACTAAAGATGAGTTCATCATAAAAAAATTACACCTTGAAGAAGGCACCATGAAGGGAGAGTTTTAGCTGGTGAAATAAAGATACAAAGGAGCTTCCAAAAACTACAAACAGAATAATGTGAAAGTGACTCAAACAATAAGAATGTTTAGAATGATTACAGATTTTTAAAAGGAGAGAAAAAACAATGAAAAACTGGTCATATGGAAAAAGAACTAACATATTTTTGAAAGAGCCAAAAAGAAACTTAATGAACAAATAAATAAAATAAACATTGATGAAAAAGAAAACCTCAAGGGATATAGAGAATGAATATCTTTATTTTTTTAATAATTAAACAAATTCATATTTAATCACAAAATCTATATTCTTCGGAAAAGCTGAAACACAGATATGTAAAGTCACTCGGAGATGAACAGTTGAGAATGAATATCTTTAATAGTCATTCCAGAGGAAATGACAGAGAAAGGGAGAAGGATGCAATATTTGAAAAGATAATGGCTGATAGTTTCCAAAATTGATGAGCCACATGAGCCCCTTCCCTGGTCCAGGAATGAGAAAAATCAGGATAAATAACAAGAAATCCATACCTAAATAAGCTGTAATGAAAAATGCAGAACATCAAAGACAAAGAAAGGATCTTAAAAACAATCAGCAAAAAAAAGGGCAGCATGCCTACAAAAGAGACAGTTACATTGAAGGTAGATTTCTCATAAGTAACAACAAATGCTAGAAAACAACAGACAATACCTTCAAAGGGCTGAGGAAATAGACATGTTAACCAAGAATTCTATACCCAGGTAAACCATCATTCAAGTTTGAGGACAAAATAAAGATATTTTCAGAAAAATGAAAATTGAGAATGTATTTCCCATAGACTCTCAGGAAAGATCCATTAAAGAAAGAAAATTGAACATAAAAAGGAAAGTGAAATGCAAGAATAAATTGTGTGAGCAAATATTGGCAAGCATATCGGTAAAGCTAAATTAAACACAGAATCTTAAGAACAGTAACAATAAAACTGAATAATTTGGAGAGTGTAATGGTTAATTTTAATGTGTCAACATGACTAGGCCATGGTGCCCAGATATTTGGTCAAACATTATTCTAGATGTTTTGGTGAAGGCACATTTTGTATGAGATTAACATTTAAATTGGTGGACTTTGAGCAGAGCAGATTACTTTCCATAATGTGGGTGAGTCTCATCCAATCAGTTCAAGACCATAATAAAGACTGACTTCACCCAAGCAAGAAGAAATTCTGACAACAGACTGCCTTTGGACTTGGACTGTAATTCATCCCTGGATCTCCAGCCTGCTGGCCTACTCTGCAGATTTTGGATTTACCAAGCCTCCAACATTGTATGAGCCAATTTCTTAAAATAAATCTCTCTCTCTCTCCTGTTGGTTCTGTTTCTCTGGATAACCCTGTCTAATATGGAAGTCATTTAAAAACAAAGGGAAAATAAAATGCTAGAGAATACAAGGAAGGTGCAAAAGGGGATGGTATTCAAAGATGAAATTTCAAGGTCTTTATTTTGTTTTGAAGAGGCTCAACAGAGATATTAACTTCAGACTTTGTTAAGTCAAACATGCATGTTACACACCAAATAGTATACTGAGGAAGAGAAACAGAATGTATAACATCCAAAACAGTAAAAGGGGAAAGGTTGGGGAGGGGAAATAACATAGAAAAATGTATCAGTCAGAGAGGGCTGGTAAAGACAGAAGTAAAGGCATGATTAAGAGAAAACATGAATAAAGTGATAGAAATAAGTCCAAACATATCATAAAATATAAAATAATAAAAAGATTACACTCACCTATTAAAAGACTGAAAAATCTTAGAATATTTAAACATTTATACTTTTATGCTGTTTATAAGAGATTACCTAAAACATTAAAATATACACACACAAAAAAGAAAATAAAGGGATAAGAGAAGATATACCCGACAAATATTAACCAAAATGAAGCTGGTATAGGCAGTATTAACATAGACAAAAGCATTAATAGATTTTGAAAGGGCCATTAATGATAAAAGGGAAATTTTACTGGAATGCAAAACAATCCTGAAGCTAAACACATCTACCAACAGAGTCTCAATATACATAAAGCAAAAATTGATAGAACTACAAGCCGATATATACTAATATTGAAAAAAATAAGAAATCTTAACATACTTCTCTCATAATCTAATGAAGAAATAAAAATCAGTAAAGATTTGAAAACTCTGGACACTACATGTATAACAAGCTTGATTTTGTAAATATAATCTTGCAGAAAACTACATATCCACAACCAGGTTCTTTTCAAGCATATACGGAATCTTAATAAAATTTAATGATGTACTAACTGAGCTACAAAGACAGTCTGAAAAAATACCAAAACCTATATGTCACATGAACATACTCTAAACATAGTGTCTGTGATTGGCAGAATAATGTTCCCCTCATAGATGTCCATGTTCTAATCTCTGGAACCTGTGTTACCTTATACAGCAAAAAGGACCCTGTAGACTAAATTAAGAGCCTTGAGTTGGGGAGATTATCCTGAATTACCTAGTAGACCCAAAAAAATCACAAGAGTGATAAGAAGAAGGCAGGACAGTCAGAGTAAGAGAAGGAGATATGAGTACAGAAGCAGAGGTTTGAAGGTCAGAGAGAGATATTAATGCGGAGGAAGGAGCCACAGGCCAAGAAATGCAGGTGGTCACCAGAGGCCAAAAAAGGAGAGAAAACAGATTCTTCTCTAGAGCCTCCAGAAGGGACACTGTCCTACTAACACCATGATTTTAAGCCAGAGAGACTGATTTTGGACTTCCCATCTTCAGAACTGTAAGAAAATAAATTTGTGTTGTTTTAAGCCACTAAAGTTGTGGTAATTTGTACAGCAGCAATAGGAAATTAATACTGTGCCAAAATGTTAGAAATGAGATATCAGTAATAAAAGAAGCACCAAATCAAGTGTCCTAATACACCTGGGAACTTAAAAAAAAAGTTCAAAATAATTAATGGGTCAAAGAAGAATTCATAATGGAAATTATAAGACAGTTAAAAACTTTATCAGATGAGCACAGTATAGTGTACCAAGTATTGAGACATGTATCCAAATTATTATTTATAGGAAAACATATAGCCCTAAATGTTTATATCAAAAACCAAAAAGGTAAAAATTGATGATCTAAAATTAATTCAAGAAATTATAAAAATAACATCAACAGGAGAGAAAAACAAAGGAAGGATAATAAATGAAATAACAAGAAGAGAATGTTTAATGAAATACAAAATAAATAAGCAATAAAAAAGAAACTATAAAGTTGAAAGCTGGGTCTTCAAAGAATTATAGACAAATTTCTTATTAATTAGTCAAGTTTTAAATGGGATGGGATAAATAAATACTATTAAATATACACAAATATATGTAAAAGTGTAAGAAAATATAAACAATTTTATGCCAATAAATTTGAAATGTTAAACTGAACAATTTTCTAAAATATATAAATTATAATTATGAATCAAAGAAGATTGGAAAAACTAAATAGAACCTGCAACTATTAAAGAAATTGAATTAATTGTCAAAAATCTTCCTGTAAAAAAACACACTAACTCAGAAAGTCTAACAGGTGTATTTTCCAGGAACAGGTAACCCTTTTTCATACAATCTATTCCAAAGAATAGAGAAAGAGGAAAAATGCCTCAGTTCTTTTTAAGAAGCTAGCATAATCTGATACCAAAAGCATAGGAGGCCAGTACAAAAAGGGAAAAATAAAGCTAATCTCATTTATAATGGTATATGTAAAAATCATTTATTTAAAAAATACATATGTATATGTATCTCAGCTGGACATTTAAAAAAGGTTATATTTCATCCAGCACTACAAAATATTTTGTAGCAGAAGAGATTTTCAGGTTTTAGTCTGTTTTGTTGATGGAAAAAGAAGTCTTACAAGGAGATTTTAAAGTTCTTAATCTGTTATAAACTTATTGAATTATACTGCACTTTTTTTTTTTTTTTTTTGCAGTACGCGGGCCTCTCACTGTTGTGGCCTCTCCCGCTGCGGAGCACAGGCTCCGGACGCGCAGGCTCAGCAGCCATGGCTCACGGGCCCAGCCGCTCCGCGGCACGTGGGATCCTCCCGGACCAGGGCATGAACTCGTGTCCCCTGCATCGGCAGGCAGACTCTCAACCACTGCGCCACCAGGGAAGCCCCATACTGCACTTTTAAAGACTATTTCTCAATACTCCACTTGAGAAGAAGGAAAAGGGTGGTAGTTTAATATGAACCATCAACCCTCCGTGAAAAAGAAAGGGACAGAAAATGAAGAGTAAGCTACAGTAGGGGAAGAAGTAGAGGCAAGAAAAGTAAAGGGAAGGGGGAGGAGAAGGAAAAGAGAAGGAAGGTAGAATAGCAGCTAATATTTATACAGCACGTACTTTGTGCCAGAAATTCTTTTAAACACTAATAAATTTACTTACCGAAACTCAAAAATAACACTAAAATGATGTGTACTATTATTATCCCCATCATACAGTAAAAGAAATAAGTGAAAAATTACAATCACTCTAATTTTCTTTGTGGGTTAAGATACTCAGTGGACTCAGAAGCAGCACTGGAAAATTAATCCCTATGAATAAAAGGTAATATTTTGATCAATCATCTTTTCTATCTTAAAGATTATCTAGTATAATCTCTTTATATAATGGATGAAGAAATGGAAGCTTTTAAAGAGAATGAGAATTACACATGCAAGGTAACAGAACCCCAAAATGACAGAATCAGGACAAGAAAGCAAATCTTCAGACTCCGGATACTTCATTTGGATAAAACTTTCTTAGTGATAAACTAAAAAGATCTTCACAGTATACTGCTCATGGTTTTCTAATAGTGCCAACATGAGACACACAATAGTGTCAAACTCAACAGATGAACAGCACAAAGGTTGCAAAAGCTCCTTCTATCTTTTTTATTTTACTTGTTCTAAGTAAAGGTCTTCAGTATGCAAAAAAGGCACTGGAAATTATGCCATACAGTGATTCCTAAGCCTGGCTGATGATTGGTACCACCAGGGAAGGTTTCTAAAATGCCAGGTTCTTAGGCCATCCATAAACCTATGGAATCAGAATCTCCAGGATACAACTCATGTTTCTGCTGTCATTATTTTTAAAGTTTCTGTTACTTTGATCAGTCACTTATGGAAATTCTAATATAAAGGTTGTTGAGGATATTAAAATTTAAGAAAACTACAAGCTAGCTTTTTGTCATAAATGCATAAATACACCTCATGCTCTGGGTAGTAACATATTGGATGAATAAAAATATATTTTATTGCCACTTGTGTAGCTTAAATTTAAAGCATTTATGTTAAATCTTAACTTATTAATTAAAAAATTAACAAAGTTTGATGAATTTAAACCAGTGGTATGCTAGCAAATATTTAACAACCAGATCTCCAGGTATAATTCCATGAGTGTTGATTGTATTACAGTTTTTTAATATTGAAAGACTATTTCCTCAATTTTTATGCAATTTACAATATAATGAGTATAGGTACACTATGCATTTATTAACCTTTTTTTCTATTACTTTAAGTGCAATCAACAAAACAATATATCAAACTCTGATTTGTAGCATTTGCTAATTTCTGTGGTATAAACTTCCCACCATGGCCAAGTTCAAGCTACTAACATGATGTCACTGAACATGGAGTTTGAAGAGATGCACAGTAGTCCACCATGATATAGTATTCTACCGTAAAGATACAATAGGTATAAATAACCTCAAGGGCACAGATAATAGTAAAATGTAGTCAATTAATTATAAAGTAATGAATTTTAAGTATGTATTATCTTTGTTTTTAATATAACTTAATTATACATTTATATGATTTAATTTTTAATAATGTCTGTATTGAATAACCAGCACACAAAATTCCTGAAAAGTTAACAATTAGCTCTTATAAGCCATTGCAAGCTGGCTCCAGTATACCTTGAAACACCTGTAATTACTACTGCTGCTTCTGAAATTTCACATAAAATCACACATCTATTTTAGTTCAAAAATTCTGCAGTTATCTGATTTAGCAAAAGTCAATTTATATCAAATTACCGGTATGTCCAAAGAAAATCCGAATCAATAATCTGCTTGATTACATTTTAGTTCAAAATTTCTACATAGATTTTTAATTTAAGATTATAAGTTTATACAGAAAGGACTCCAATGCTTAACTCTCTGAGTATGAGGTTTTTATTTTGCTCTTATACACACTGTCAACATAACATTAATATGAATTTGTGCTATTCCAAAATAATTTTATTAGCACGTAGTCAATTCTTGTGGAACCTACTATTTTTTAAAAATTTTTATTGGAATATAGTTGATTTACTGTAACCTACTATTTATTGTAGGCTGTCTCATGCTTAACTTATCTTAATAGAGGAGGAGTAAAAAAAGAAGAATTAAAAATAGAGAAAAGAAGATATTTATGATCTGAGGCAAATGTTGAGCCCCTAAACTACAACAGAGGGATAGAGAGGAAAAAATAAGTACTTTTGCTGGGATAGTGCTGACAGTTATCAAGAGTGGCCAGGCACTCAGGGGCTAGACATCCCAGATACATCAGAGGTACAGTGAGAAGTACAGGCTACCCAGGCACAAGCAACCTACCAATCCTTTAAAAAACACACACCTAAGAGTCATTGTTATTCTTTACCTTTCCAACATAGCATTGGCCCCTAAACTCAAACTCCCTTATTATAATCTATATTCATAAGTCAAGTTCATATCTAAAACTACAAGCTTTAGTCACTTTAGGTTACATTTAGATGATTAGAAAACAAAGTAGCATTTGATTTGGGAGCCTCCAGCTTTGAGGAGAGAACTGTCCCAGAGAATCCTACCATGACAGCAGGGGAAACCACAGCAACTGTTTAAGCATAAACCACCTTAAGAAATGCAGCACTTCAAGACAGAATATGTTAGCGCGATAGAATGCAAAATGAGTCAAAAAAGAACAAAGCTTCAAATTCCCTCCTGACAGTTAATCCATAGTTTTCCCACTTCATAGTTATTTGCTACCAGCTTTCACGTTACTTGGCTGCCACCTACCAGAAATGTCATTATTATAATTTCAATACACATGCAACCACGGCAACCATCCAACAGGATTTCACTGAAATTAGTCCTATTTCCCCCAACATATAGTTATGTAATTTCAGCCTACTGCATCCCCAATTTACATAGCATCCCACTCCCTACCTCTGCTGCCTTTCATCTTTTTCTACTTTTACATAAAAAAAATTATTTTTACTTCTGTATGAATCATTTAAAAAATCCTACTAGCAAAGTATTTAATTATTAAAATATAATTCACAATTATTATTGTTTAACTTCTTCCCTCGAGATTTTAAATCGTCCTTTAAATAGAAGTTTGGAAATTTAGAGTACAATTGCTATTCTGACATGTAGAATTTTCTGTGCAATAATGTGGAAAGATTTTTGAGTAGTGGTGAAGGTCAAGAAATATTTAAACAATCTACTTGTTTCCATGAATCTCCTATTAAAGATAAAAATATATACAAGAGATTGGGTATTACATTTAGTAACATTGTTAAAGTAATTAAAAATAGTATATCAGGTAAGTATACATTGGTTCAGTCACTCAGTTTTTAAAACAAATTCTACCATTAGTAGTACACACTTTCAGGGTTAATAGGAGTTCATACCTAAGCATATCTATTTCAGAACAAAGTCAGAAAATGTCCAAAAAATCAATCTTGCTTGTGATAGTTCTTTTACTTCAATTTGGTCTCAACAGGTAATGAACAAGAAAGTTGTGGAGAAACAAAGAATCCACATTCTTATTTAATGTCTATATCATGGGTGTTCAATGAATATTAAACATATGCAAAAGAAATTCTCTTCTCCCTGTAAGTGGTTAGAGTTTAACATTATCCTAAACTTTTAAAACCCAAGGTCTGTTATATAGGTAATTAACAATAATAGAAAGTTTATCAGTTTTGGCATTTCCAAACTAGCCTCAAATAAGAGTTAACAACTATGCCAAAATAAAAATTGAAAAATGGCCTACGATCAAATTCAACAGTCTCCAACAGGAACTGTGCCAAGGTCCACTGTATAAAACAGAATACCTATAAAGATGCTTTGTATATGACATACACATAAATTATACAAACCTCACTGAAACTTCTCAGTACCTTTTCAAATTTCTAGCTTTGTGTTTTCTACTACTCCTATGAATTCTGATTTTACTTCCATGAATTCCTAACTCTACAAAAGGAAGAGATAAACTTGGGAACAATCAGGACCAAAAGATATCTTAGCTAGGCTCCAGTGATGCACAGCAAAGGTCCATAGAATACGTGACTGTACAAGCATATTCAATGTCATATGATTCACAGCAATGAATTTAAAAACTGGCTTTATTCAGAATCTTCAGGACTTCCCTGGTGTCGCAGTGATTAAGAATCTGTCTGCCAATGCAGGGGACACAGGTTTGATCCCTGGTCCAGGAAGATCCCACATGCTGCGGAGCAAGTAGGCCCGTGCGCCACAACTACTAAAGCTCGCACGCCCTAGAGCCCACATGCCACAACTACTGAAGCCCGAGTGCCCTAGAGCCCATGCGCTCTAGGCCCCGCACTCCACAAAAAGAGAAGCCACCACAATGAGAAGCACACACCACTACAAAGAGTAGCCCATGCTCACCACAACTAGAGAAAGCCTGCATGCAGCAATGAAGACTCAATGCAGCAAAAATAATAAATAAAAAAATTTAGAAAAAAAAGAATCTTTAAACCTTCAAACAGATGTCTAACAGAAAAGAATAACAGTTAGAAATAAATCCACTAGCTTTAATATAATCCAAGTATACAACACACAGCATTTTATCAATATATCAACACAGGGAACTCTTAAAATACCTTATTTTAAGAGAGTTGAAAGAAATTATTATAAAGGGAAAAATTTCTTTTTATGTACTTTTGAACATTAGACAAAATTAAAATCCAAAAGAAACTACCGTGCTTCCATAAATTGTTTGAAAAAAAAATCTAATTCAGCTTAACGGTTTCAAATGAATAAAACTGCATTAACATATTTTTTGCATCAGCTGTTTTCTGAGGGTGATTAAATATAAAAAGCTACTCTGCAAATTTCAATAATTTTCTCAACTTCTCTGTTTGAATGTTTGCAACAATAACAACCAATTTTTATTTGTTTACGTGGCTTAATAATTCTCCAATATGAAGAAGTTTTTCTTACAAGGTAACCAAACTGTTGAAGAGGTTTCTAACTGAAACTACCTGTCATGCTATTTACATGATTGCTACCTAGAGAGTTCAGGCAATATACAAATTTGTTAAAGCAAATTATTGTTATAATTTTCAAAACACTTAATTGAAAATGTCAAGGTGAATAAGTGAGATTATAGGTGAAATTTTTATGTAAGAAATAAAGTTTGACTACTTTTATATCACATTTTTCTGAAAGCTAAATTCTACTTCGAAAAGATTAAGATTTCTACTAAATAAAAATGGTAAATTAAAATTGTTTAAAATGTAATTAAAATGATTTCTCAATATAGACTAATATAGATGCAAATGTATTCTAGTTTTGGTCTATTCAACATACAATACTAATATTATTTGTGTCTACGCTCAGTAGTAAATTCCTGGTACTAAACAGAATTTTTGGAAATTATCTATAGTCTTAATTGTACACTGATAGAAAAATAGAAAGTACTAGACTAAAATGAAAAAGAATTTATATATACCATATATAACTGAATCATTTTGCTGTACAGCAGAAATTAACACAACATTGTAAATCAACTATACTTCAAAAAAATAAACTTTTAAAAAACCAAAAAAACGAAAGTACTAAAGAAAGAAAAAATATCTGAAAATAAATCTTAACTGTGAATTTGCACCATGTACATTAACTTAATTTCAGCTAATCTGTTGATAATTAGATTAAGCAAATGATTTAATAGCCATATCTACAGTATCTGTCTATTGGGGAAGGACAACAAAACTTGTTTAATTTTAGGCATGTAGGATATGTTGAGTGTGAGAGGTTTGTGGGATATCCAGATGGAGATATTGAGTGGGCAGCTGGATATAATGGTTTGAAGCTCAAAAGAGAGATCTGGGTAGAAGATAACTTTTGGTAATCATCATCATGTAGAGTAACTGATGCTATAGGAGTGGGTGAGCTGAATAAAGAATTCTGGGGGATCACTAAAATATAACAGCTGGCAGATAATGAGGAATAACTTCAGAAACCTGAAAAGAAAATAATCAGAATGGTAAAATGAGAACCAGGAAGGATAGTGTGTTCAAAGCTTTAAAGAAGTTCATCAAGTTATAGTGAAAACACTGGATCTGGAAAGCAGAATACTGGCAGTGATCTTACCAAGAGCAATTTCAGAAGATTACTGGAGCTAAAGTGAAATTACTGGGGTAGGTAAAAGAGTTGAGATCAGAGGCATGGATTCCTCATTTATTAAAAACAAACAAGGGCTTCCCTGGTGGTGCAGTGGTTGAGAGTCCACCTGCCGATGCAGGGGACAAGGGTTCGTGCCCTGGACCGGGAAAATCCCACATGCCGTGGAGCGGCTGGACCAGTGAGCCATGGCCGCTGAGCCTGCATGTCCGGAGCCTGTGCTCCACAATGGGAGAGGCCACAACAGTGAGAGGCCCGCATACCGCAAAACAAACAAACAAACAAACAAAAACTGAGTACCTATTTAATGTACCAGGCAGTGATCTAGGCTACATTGAGATGCTACCCACCACTATGGGGATATACTGATGAGAAGACAGTCCAGACAGCATTTATAATCTGCTAGAGAAGACCGATCATGACTGTATCAGTAAAAGATTTTAACTGCATGCAACGGAAACCTTTGCTTAGTTTCAACCAAAAATGAAATGTTAGATAGTTCACAGAATTGTTGGCATGCTGAAGAAACAGGCTCAGAAACTATGTAATGAAGGAGAAAAGCATGGAAAATGATACCACAGAACTAGTCCAATGAAGACCTTACTGCTGCTGTCACCAAGCTTTAACTGCTACAACTGTCATCTCACTGGCCCTAAACAAAGGATGGCACCTCCAACCTGAAAGTTCTATTGCCACCCACCCCCAAAGTTCTACCTACTATAGCCACTGCCAGGAAGAATTCACTGTTGCCCCCACTTATTTGTATCACTAACGCATGAATTCAAAAGTGAGACAGACACTTCAGTTCGGTTAAGTCTAGATCGTACATCATACCCCAGCTACAAGGGAAGCTGAGGGAGTGATTACACAACTTTTCTACTGTGAGAGGGGCTCTGCCTCCTAGTAAGACTCATAAGGTACAGAATTATCCAAACACAAGAAGAGGCTCAGATGAAAAGCAGCTATATCAGAGTAAAAATACACACTGGAGTAAGTAACACTAGCTTAAAAAAAGATGGAAGCTTATTTTTTTCCTCACATAAAGGAAATATGGAAGCCAAGAGTGCAGGGCTGATATGGTAGTAAACTACAGTCATAAGGAATCCAGGTCCCTTCTATCTGGCTGCTCTGTTGTCCTCAGTGCCACTTCATGACCCAGTATGGCTACTCAAGTGCCAGTCAGCACATTCACATACTAGTCAGCAGAAGGAGAAAAGGGAAGGGGCAAAGAAGAGTATGTGCCTTCCCTTTAATGATAGTTTTCAGAAATCACACTCAACTTATCTCATTTCCTAAGAATTAATCATAAGGCAAATGGAGCTGTAAAGGAAAAGAGAGAATATAGTCATTGTTATGCAGCAATGTGCCCAGCTAAAAATAAGAATTCTTATTGCTAAGAAAGAAGGAATGAATGTCTAGTGGGAGGTAAATAGCAGCATCAGCCACAGTAGGCTCACAATGAACAACCACTACAATAAGATACGTAATAACAATGAAGAGCAAAGGATTCTGACGTGGTCCAGAAAATAAGGAAGATCTCCTTGGGGAAGATGTATTTAAATGAAAAGTAAAGGATGAGTACTTAGCTGATGGAAAGGTTAGAGGCAGAAAGGAGAGAAGAAGGAGACGGCAGTTAGGGGCGAGGGAAACATGTATAAAGGCATGGAATGATACACAGAGAAGGAACAGAAAAGTCTCTCGTGGGCTGAAGGCTATAGTAGAGAGTAAGGGGAAGAATGGAGTGAGATAATGCTCGTCAGAGAGGCAGGGTCCCGATTCTGTGAAAGGCCTCTTAAGTTCAGCATCTTGGACTTAATCCTAGGGTGGTATGAAGTCACTGATTAAAGCAACACAGTGCTATAATCAGATTTGAAATGTAGGAATATCATTAAGACTGTAGTGTGGAGCCTGGATTAGAGGAGAACAGGTTGGAGGTAGAAAATCAAGATGCAGCTGTAGTTCAGGAGAGAAGTGGCAGGGCCTAGACTGGGGTAGAGGTACTGATGGTAGAAAGAAGTGGCCTTCCACTTTAAGAACTATTTAGAAAGTATAATTGGCAGGCCAGGTAACTGAAAGGATACTGGGAATAAGGGAGAAAACTGACTCTCGGGTTTCTAACTTGGATATCTAGATAGAGGGTAGGCATCATTTGCTAAGAGAGAAAATACTAGAGGAAAAGCAATTTTTAGTTCTTGTTTAGAGGAAGGGAATAATTAGTCTCACTTTTAACATTCTGAGTGTGAGGTCTCATTGAAGTATCTCATAGGAATTGTTCAGTATGCTGTTGTTTCTGTCTAAAGTCAGAAAATAGGGGGAATGGATCTAATATGTTTTAGAACAATGAGCACTGAAGCCATGCAAGTGAATTCCATGGCTTGAAGAAGATGTACAGTAAGACTAGTAGACAGCTGGGAAAGAGCTCCAGTTAGCCCAATCATTTAAGAGATGGGAAAAGAAAAACTAGGAGACATTTTACCTCCCTTCTCCAAGATTCTGTTTTAATAGGACTGGGGTGAGTCCTAGGAATCCTGGAACTTAAAAAACCCTAACCAATTCTGATATAATGGGTCCAGAGTTTTCTGGCAATCATTGCTGTAGATCTGTGTGTCCCAATGAAATTAATCTCTAGAAATGCTCTAGCGGGGGAAAGAAAAAAAAAAGGATTCCTTGGCCAAATTAATTTAGGAGATGATACTATATCCTGCCCACTATATACCCACCTTCCCTCCTGGAGATTCTCAGTGCACAACAGCAAATAAAAAGCCCAAGAAGTTCTGTGTTTTGTTAGGTAATCTATGTAACTCTATTGAACAAATTGTTCCTCAACTGTATTGGCTTTGGCATACTTCTATCTTGTAAAACCTAAGAACACTCTGTGATCTGAAAACACTGCTAGAGACTTTTAACAAAATATAGGGAATCACTATAAACCATGAAGATAATTATAAAATGTATGGATTAGTAGTGAAGACCCCATAAAAATATGCACATGACATGTAGAAATGATAATGTAGAAAGACGCAAACAGTAGGAATGAAGAAGCTCAAGTAGAAGACATACTTAGGGAAATAAATAATAAAATTTGAAAAACTGGTGAGAGATAATAAAGGTAGTTCATAAAAAGCCTTGGATGCTACAAATGCAACCTATCTTTCACCGCCCTCTTTAATGCTATTTTCTCTACAGACTTAATATTATCTGCCTCTATGGACAAGATAATAATAGAAAGAGATGGCCATTAGCTTTGGAATGAGAAGTACCTATGTTCACATGCTGATTCTGTCATTTATGAGCTAAGTCAACTAGCCAGTATGTGCCTAAAATGTTTCATGAATGTAATGATGAAGGTGATGATAATAATACTGACTACTATTTATTGATCACTTTCTACATACCAAGAGAGGCAGGTACTTCTTTACATACTCAGTTACTATTCACAGATGCTTTAAGATAGGTGGAATCATCCTAATTTTATAGGTAATGAAACTGAGGGTCAGTGAATGTAAGCAACTTTTCTAAGATCTTGAGAGGTCATTTTGAATATCAAGAGGAATAAGGTGTAAATGAAATGTTCTGAAGGCTGTAAAGTGCCATAAAAATTTTAAGCACTATTAAATAAAAATGTACATAAATACCTTTGTTATTTGTGTACACTTGCTAATTAACCTTTCTTACAAAGACTGCTCTTAGTAATA
The DNA here is from genome assembly GCF_951394435.1 of Stenella coeruleoalba. Taxonomy (NCBI): domain Eukaryota; kingdom Metazoa; phylum Chordata; class Mammalia; order Artiodactyla; family Delphinidae; genus Stenella; species Stenella coeruleoalba. The sequence continues at coordinate 47,697,022 of NC_137148.1, read as the reverse complement.
CCATTTATCAAGGTTTGAGAAATGGTAACCTCAGTTCCTCAGGAACTAAACACTGATTGACAGCTTCTTTCTACTGTATTATTTCAAAACCAGACACTTAGTGTTACTAGTATTTTTGTAAGTTCTGATGAGTCAAATGCTTTAACCTAAATGATCATTCAGTTTAAATAAATAAAGCGTCATGTTTCTATTAGAATATTAACTAACTAGATGGTAATACCCTGACTCCAGTATACTCTCTAGACACATCCCCAGGAATGATTAATTATGGTTAAATACAGTTTTCTAATTAAAAGAATAAATGGTGAAGTCCTATTGAGATAAAAGACATTTTATAGCCATAAAGGATTAGTATTCCAGTGTCTGAAATAAAGGATGACCTAGGGACTTGACTGGACTATTTCGGGTTCAGTGCTATGGGAAACCCACCTTATCTCAGAAAAGCTTTAAATTTTAACGTGTCTTTGATCTGAAACAGCTCTTTGTGTGTCTCTCTCCATGGCTGGTGGTACTCGATCACTTAGACCCTATGTGTTCTTCCACAGGCACCAAGTGATTTGCCTGTAAAAGTGCCAGCTTCCGGGGCTTCCCTGGTGGCGCAGTGGTTGAGAGTCCGCCTACCGATGCAGGGCACAAGGGTTCATGCCCCGGTCCGGGAAGATCCCACATGCCGCGGAGCAGCTAAGCCCGTAAGCCATGGCCGCTGAGCCTGCGCGTCCAGAGCCTGTGCTCCACAACGGGAGAGGCCACAACAGTGAGAGGCCCGCGTACCGCAAAAAAAAAAAAGTGCCAGTTACCAATATTAAGGGGCTGGGGATACAAAAATGAATAAGATATAACATCTATCTTCAAGGAACACTCAGCCTCATAGGGAGGACACTATTACCATTGAGATTACTAACCAATATCAATTTTATTTTGTATTCTTGGTTTTCTAGATTAAACAGAAAAGTCAAATGGTATAACTCATTCTCTATTTCCATTTTGGACATCAAATTTTATAAAACAAAACAAAAAGGATTTTTTTTAAAAAATTGAAAGGCTAAAAGGCAAATCCTATCATGCCATTATATTTTAAGCAGGGAAACTTGCGTAAAATCTTTCAAGAGCTTCCAAATATAATTAGAATAAAAACCAAACTCATTACCATTTGATCTTGCCTTAGATACTTCTGATCTCATTTCATATTACTCTCCCCTTTGCTCGCTACAGTCCATCCATAAGCCGGAAGAGAAAACCACTCCTGCTTTAGGACCTTTTCTGATCATTCAGTCAAAAAGCAAAATCCACATGTCCCTGTCCCCTGTCCCTGCCTTGCTTATCACATACCCCAGTTCATTTCTTTTTCTTTTTTTTTTTTTTTGGCGATACGCGGGCCTCTCACTGTTGTGGCCTCTCCCGTTGTGGAGCAACAGGCATCCGGAGCTCCGGACGCGCAGGCTCAGCGGCCATGGCTCACGGGCGCAGCTGCTCCGCGGCATGTGGGATCTTCCCGGACCGGGGCACTAACCCGTGTCCCCTGCATCGGCAGGCGGACTCTCAACCACTGCGCCACCAGGGAAGCCCACCACAGTTCATTTCATAATGGCATTTCTCATTATCTGATAGAATACTGTTTATCTATTTGTTTATTTTGTGCCTCCCTCTTCTAAAATCAGAATGCCATGACATCTCACACCGGTTAGTTTCAAAAAGACAAGGGGTAACAAATGTTGGCAAGGATGTGGAGAAAAGGGAACCCTTGTGCATTGTTGGTGGGAATGTAAATTGGTGCAGCCACTGTGGAAAACAATATGGAGATTCCTCAAAAAATTAAAAATAGAATTACCATGTGATCCAGCAATTCTACTTCAGGGTATATATCCAAAGGAAATGAAATGAGTATCTCAAAGAGTTATCTGTACTCCCATGTTTATTGCAGCATTAGCCAAGATATGGAAACAATCTTAAGTGTCCATTGATGGATGAATGAATAAAAAAGATGTAGTACATATATATTCAATGAAATATTATTCAGTCATGATAAAGAAGGAAATCCTGCCATTTGCAACAACACTGATGGTCCTTAAGGGCAATATGCTAAGTGAAATAAGTCAGGTAGAAAAAGATACTGCATGATCTCAATTAATATATGGAATCTAAAAAAGCCAAACTCATAGAAACAGAGTAGAATGGTGATTGCCAGGGACTGGTGGATGGGGAAAATGGAACATGTTGGACGAAGTATAAACTTCCAGTTGTAAGATGAATGTTCTGGGAACTTAATGTACAGCAGAGTTAGCAATACTATATTATATACTTGCAAATTGCTAAGAAAGTAGATCTTAAATGTTCTCACTACAAAAAAATAAGTAATTATGTGATGTGATGGAGTGTTAACTAATCCTATTGTGGTAATCATTTCCCAATACATTTATGTGTCAAATCATAATGTTATACACTTTAAACTCACACAATGTTCTATGTCAATTATATCTCAATAAACCTGGCAGAAAAAATTAAAATACCATGAGAAAACCGTACCTTTTACATCTTGCTTACCACAGTATCTCAGAACTTCAAATAATACCAGGAACATAGTAGGTGCTCAACAAATATTTGTCAGTGAATCATAAAAGGACTGAGTGGTTGAGCTAGGATTCAAATCCAGGACTAGTTGGGTGCCCATCCTTAAAGCTTACCAATTGTATCAGAGAGCTTGTGAGGACAAGATTGGATCTGACTTATTTTTCATATCTTCCATATCCCCTAGTACACTGCTGTGTGTAAAATATCCTATAAATATATACTTACTGAATAACATTTAGATTTCATACTATAAGTTCTTAGGTACTAGACTAACAAACAAAATCAGTCTGTGAGTATCTGTAGGTACAGAACCAATTCACACCATTTCTTCTTCCCAGAACACATCTCTAATCCCATCCCTTCCTTCTTCTATTAAAAACTTCTTACTTTGTTTTCAAGAACCACAACTTGGTTTTTTTTTCAGTCTTTCCCAGCATTGAAAGAAATAGTTAGACATACAACTTCTGAATTCCCATAGCAATTTTTTCCTACTCTTATTATGACTGATTTTTTCCACAAGACTGTGAGTTAAGTCAAGGACCTGAATCCAACCCTTTTATTCCTTCCCTTATCACTCCTTCCTTCTCTCTTTTTTCTTTTCCTTTTTTCCCTCTCTCTCCCTAATTCTCCATTTCTTCTCTCCTTTCCCTTCTTTTATTTTTAGGTGATTAAGGAGAGAGGCTTAAAATTCTTTTAAAATATGAACATCTAGAAATAGCCTCATCCACCAGAGGGCAGAGAGCAGAAGCAAGAAAAACTACAGTCCTGCAGCCTGTGGAACAAAAACCACATTAACAGAAAGATATACAAGAAGAAAAGGCAGAGGATTGTGTACCAGATGAAGGAACAAGATAAAACCCCAGAAAAACAGCTAAATGAAATGCAGATAGGCAATCTTCCAGAAAAAGAATCCTGAACAATAATAGTGAAGATGATCCAGGACATCGGAAAAAGAATGGAGGCAAAGATCGAGAAGATGCAAGAAATGTTTAAAAAAGACCTAGAAGAATTAAAGAACAAACAAACAGAGATGAACAATACAATAACTGAAATGAAAATTACAATAGAAGGAATCAATACCAGAATAACTGAGGCAGAAGAATGGATAAGTGACCTGGAAGACAGAATGGTGGAATTCACTGCTGCTGAACAGAATAAAGAAAAAAGAATGAAAATAAATGAAGACAGCCTAAGACACCTCTGGGACAACAATAAACACAACAACATTCGCATTATAGGGGTCCCAGAAGGAGAAGAGAGAGAGAAAGGGCCAGAGAAAATATTTGAAGAGATTATAGTCAAAAACTTCCCTAACATGGTTAAGGAAATAGCCACCCGGGTCCAGGAAGTGCAGAAAGTCCCATACAGGATAAACCCAAGGAGAAACACGCCAAGACACATAGTAATCAAATTGGAAAAAATTAAAGACAAAGAAAAATTATTGAAAGCAGCAAGGGAAAAATGACAAATAACATACAAGGGAACGCCCATAAGGTTAACAGCTGATTTCTCAGCACAAACTCTACAAGCCAGAAGGGAGTAGCATGACATATTTAAAGTGATGAAAGGGAAGAACCTACAACCAAGATTACTCTACCCAGCAGGATCTCATTCAGATTTGATAGAGAAATCAAGAGCTTTTACAGGCAAGCAAAAGCTAAGAGAATTCAGCACCACCAAACCATCTCTACAACAAATGTTAAAGGAACTTCTCTAATTGGGAAACACAAGAGAAGAAAAGGGCCTACAAAAACAAACCCAAAACAATTAAGGAAATGGTCATAGGAACATACATATCGATAATTACCTTAAACGTGAATGGATTTAGTGCTCCAACCAAAAGACACAGACTCACTGAATGGATACAAAAACAAGACCCATATATATGCTGTCTACAAGAGACCCACTTCAGACCTAGGGACACATACAGACTGAAAGTGAGGGGATGGCAAAAGATATTCCATGCAAATGGAAATCAAAGAAAGCTGGAGTACCAATACTCATATCAGTTAAAATAGGCTTTAAAATGAAGAATGTTACAAGAGACAAGGAAGGACACACATAATGATCAACAGATCAATCCAAGAAGAAGATATAACAATTATAAATATATATGAACCCAACATAGGAGCACTTCAATACATAAGGCAACTGCTAACAGCTATAAAAGTGGAAGTCCACAGTAACACAATAATAGTGGGGGACTTTAACACCTCCCTTACACCAATGGACAGATCATCCAAACAGAAAATTAATAAGGAAACAAAAGCTTTAAATGACACAATACACCAGATATATTTAATTGATATTTATAGGACATTCCATCCCCAAACAGATTACACTTCTTCTCAAGTGCGCACGGAACATTCTCCAGGATAGATCACATCTTGGGTCACAAATCAAGCCTCAGAAAATTTAAGATAATTGAAATCATATCAAGCATCTTTTCTGACCACAATGCTATGAGACTAGAAATCAATTACAGGGGAAAAATGTAAAAAACAAAAACACATGGAGGCTAAACAATACAATACTAAATAACCAAGATCGCTGAAGAAATCAAAGAGGAAATCAAAAAATACCTAGAGACAAATGACGATGAAAACATGACGATCCAAAACCTATGGGATGCAGCAAAAGCAGTTCTAAGAGGGAAGTTTATAGCAATACAAGCCTACCTCAAGAAACAGAAAAATCTCAAATAAACAGTCTAAACTTACACCTAAAGGAACTAGAGAAAGAACAAACAAAACCCAAAGTTAGCAGAAGGAAAGAGATCATAAAGATCAGAGCAGAAATAAATGAAATAGAAACAAAGAAAACAACAGCAAAGATCAATAAAACTAAAAGCTGGTTCTTTGAGAAGATAAACAAAATTGATAAACTATTAGCCAGACTCATCAGGAAAAAAAGGGAGAAGACTCAACTCAATAGAATTAGATATGAAAAGGGAGAAGTAACAACTGGCACTGCAGAAACACAAAGGATCATGAGAGATTACTACAAGCAACTATATGCCAATAAAATGGACAACCTGGAAGAAATGCACAAATTCTTAGAAAAGCACAACCTTCCGAGACTGAACCAGGAAGAGAGAGAAAATATAAACAGACCAATCACAAGCACTGAAATTGACTGCGATTAAAAATCTTCCACCAAACAAAAGTCCAGGACCAGATGGCTTCACAGCCGAATTCTATCAAACATTTAGAGAAAAGCTAACACTTATCCTTCTCAAACTCTTCCAAAATAAAGCAGAGGAAGGAAGACTCCCAAACTCATTCTACGAGGCCACCATCACCCTGATACCAAAACCAGACAAAGATGTCACAAAGAAAGAAAACTACAGACCAATATCACTGATGAACATAGATGCAGAAATCCTCAACAAAAAACTAGCAAACAGAATCCAACAACACATTAAAAGGATCATACACCATGATCAAGTGGGATTTATCCCAGGGATGCAAGGATTCTTCAATATATGCAAATCAATGTGAAACACGATATTAACAAATTGAAGAAAAAAACCATACGATCATCTCAATAGATGCAGAAAAAGCTTTTGACAAAATTCAACACATATTTATGATAAAAACTCTCCAGAAAGTGGGCACAGAGGGAACCTACCCCAACATAATAAAGGCCATATATGACAAACCCACAGCAAACATCATTCTCAGTGGTGAAAAACTAAAAGCATTTCCTCTAAGATCAGGAACAAGACAAGGATGTCCACTCTCACCACTATTATTCAACACAGTTTTGGAGGTCCTAGCCACAGCAATCAGAGAAGAAAAAGAAATAAAAGAAATACAAATTGAAGTATTCCTGTAAAACTGTCACTGTTTGCAGATGACATGATACTATACATAGAGAATCCTAAAGATGCCACCAGAACACTACTAGAGCTAATCAATGAATTTGGTAACATTGCATGATACAAAATTAACGCATAGAAACCTCTTGCATTTCTATACACTAATGATGAAAAATATGAAAGAGAAATTAAGGAAACACTCCCATTTGCCATTGCAACAAAAATAATAAAATACCTAGGAAGAAACCTACCAAGGGAGACAAAAGACTTGTATGCAGAAAATTGTAAGACACTGATGAAAGAAATTAAAGATGATACAAACAGATGGAGAGACATATCATGTTCTTGGATTGGAAGAATCAATATTGTGAAAATGACTATACTACTCAAAGCAATCTACAGATTCAATGCAATCCCTATCAAATTACCAATGCATTTTTTACAGAACTAGAACAAAAAAACTTAAAATTGGGCTTCCCTGGTGGCACAGTGGTTGAGAGTCCACTTGCCGATGCAGGGGACACGGGTTCGTGCCCCGGTCCGGAAAGATCCCACATGCCGCGGAGCAGCTAGGCCTGTGAGCCATGGCCGCTGAGCCTGCACGTCTGGAGCCTGTGCTCCTCAACGGGAGAGGCCACAACAGTGAGAGACCTGCGTAATGCAAAAACAAAACAAAACAAAACAAAACTTAAAATTTGTATGGAGACACAAAAGACCTCGAATAGCCAAAGCAGTCTTGACAGAAAAATATGGAGCTGGAGGAATTGGACTCCCTGACTTCAGATTATACTACAAAGCTACAGTAATCAAGACAGTATGGTACTGGCACAAAAACAGAAATATAGACCAATGCAACTGGATAGAAAGCCCAGAGATAAACCCATGCACCTATGGTCAACTAATCTATGACAAAGGAGGTAAGGATATAGAATGGAGAAAAGACAGTCTCTTCAATAAGTAGTGCTGGGAAAACTGGACAGCTACATTTAAAAGAATGAAATTAGAACACTACCTAACACCATACATAAAAATAAACTCCAAATGGATTAAAGACTTAGATGTAAGACCAAACACTACAAAACTCTTAGAGGAAAACACAGGAAAAACACTCTTTGACAAAACTCACAGCAAGATCTTTTTTGATCCACCTCCTAGAGTAATGGAAATAAAAACAAAAATAAACAAATGGGACATAATGAAACTTAAAAGCTTTTGCAAAGCAAAGGAAACTACAAACAGGATGAAAAGACAACCTTCAGAATGGGAGAAAATATATGCAAACGAATCAACGAACAAAAGATTACTCTCCTAAATATATAAACAGCTCATGCAGCTCAATATTAAAAAAAAAAAAAAAAAAAAACCCAATCCAAGAACGGGCAGAAGACCTAAATAGACATTTCTCCAAAGACATATAGATGGTCAAGAAGCACCTGAAAAGCTGCTCAACATCACTAATTATTAGAGAAATGCAAATCAAAACTACAGTGAGGTATCACCTCACACCAGTTAGAATGAGCATCATCAGAAAATCTACAAACAACAAATGCTGGAGAGGGTGGAGGAAAGGGAACCCTCTTGCACTGTTGGTGGGAATGTAAATTGATACAGCCCCTATGGAGAACAGTATGGACGTTCCTTAAAAAACTAAAAATAGAATTACTGTATGACCCAGCAATCCCACTACTGGGTATATACCCAGAGAAAACCATAATTCAAAAAGACACATACACCCCAATATTCATTGCAGCACTATTTACAATAGCCAGGTCATGGAAGCAACCTCAATGCCCATCAACAGATGAATGGATAAAGAAGATGTGGTATATATATACAATAGAACATTACTCAGTCACAGAAAGGAACGAAATGGGTCATTTGTAGAGATGTGGATGGATCTAGAGACTGTCATACAGAGTGAAGTAAGTCAGAAAGAGAAAAACAAATATCGTATATTACCACATATATGTGGAACCCAGAAAAATGGTACAGACAAACCAGTTTGCAGGGCAGAATTTGAGACACAGATGTAGAGAACAAACGTATGGACACCAAGGGGGGAATGTGGCAGGGGGGTGGGGGGGGGTGATGAACTGGGAGATTGGGATTGACCTGTATACACTAATATGTATAAAATGGATAACTAATAAGAACCTGCTGTATAAAAAATTAAATAAAATAAAATTTAAAAATTAAAAAAAGAATGAACATCTAGTCCTAAAATTACAAGAAATTATAATCCTTCAAATGATGTGACTATGTCTTAAATGCCAACTAGTTACATTTCTCCAAGAAAACTGTCCATAGGGTAGACTGTGACAAATTAAAGCATTCCCAGTGAAGCTGAGACACCAATAACAGTTTAATAGGAGAATTTCTAGGATCACGAGATCCCAAGGAACTCAAATACTAGATTTAAATTTACTCGGCCTCCCATAAATACACAAAAGCATATATAAATTTTCATATTATTATAGCTAAAAAACATCTAAGATATGAAATCTTTTAGTTCTGATGTTTAACACTCTCAAGAATGCTCTTTTACTCCCTTATGTGATATTCCACTTGATTTCACAATCACAGCTTTTGAAATACTCCATATATTGAGTAGTCTACAGTTGGTTATCCATTATATAAAAGATTTTGTACAATAAGAACCCATCAATTTCAGTTTTAAAGTATTATTCTTTACATTCAGTAGCATAATATATCATTGGTATGTAGTACTCTAACTTACTCATTTGATTTGATCCACAGGAGATCATGTTTGCTATAGGAAGGTACATAGACATAGGAAGGTAAAAGGGATATGTGTAAGCCAAGAGCATGGGAAAAGAGAAAAAAATAAAAAACAGTAAGAACAGAAAAACTCAGTGAACACAGGCATGAAGGATAAACAACATAGATGAAAACTACCCAATATACCTCAAAAGAGCTATGAGGGCACAAATATTTTACAGGATAGAAAAGTAAGTGGTGGTCATTACTATAATATAAACCATCATATAATATCTTCAAGAAGACAAGAAAGGGTACAGGGTGCCAGAGATGTTTATTATCAACGCAGACACTATGAAGAAACCCAGCTAGCTAGAATAATTTTTTTCTGGGGCTTAGCAGAGCTGAAGTTTTAGGGTATTGCTATGTCTATTTTACATTGTTACAAAAATTATTGTAACCTGATCATGCTGCTTCAAGGATATAACCTTTCATCTGCGAGACAGGACCTTGTTTAATTCACTGCACCTAAAATTTTTACCTGGTCCATAAGTAGAAAGGGTTTTTTGTGAAGGGGCTAATTTAAATTGAAATATTAATAACAGAAAGAAATCTTTCTGCCATTTTAGCAATAAAACTTATTTGAGGCAATATTCTTAGTTCTTTAAGTAAAGAGTTAAAAACTTTACAGACAGTATATTCCAAAGGCCTCCTTAGCCAATTTCCTAAAGTACAGAACGATCAATAAAAATCAGCCTGTAATGGTATCTTCCAAACATCAACTGGAAAGAGTCTGTGTTCAATGGGATGCCAAATAGTACTGCCAGACATTTACTCTTATAGAAAAAGAATGCTATGTTTGCATTGTTCTGTTAATAGCATGATAACAAGTATGTTTACTGTAGGATCAGAAATGGACAGAAAAAAATACATAATAAAGCAGTGAATGGTGGACAGCCATTCATACTCTACTGGTCTACAGTTACTAGAGAGAAGAAAGAGTAAGTCCTATAATCTTAGGAAGCTATAAAAAAGAATACTCTCTTGTTAAAGCTCAAGAGAATCTGAAGAGGGAATAAAAGAGAAAAGAGTCAAACAGATTATGCTGTCAATTTTAGTTGTCATAATGTGCTTCAGAGATAAAACATTCCTCTGAATGGCAATTGAACAGATGGAAATTTTCATTTTTGGTTAACTGGATGGAAAAATTGGACCAGTACCTAAAATGACATTGAAATGAAGCTCAAATCCCCTCCCACAAGAAGGAAACAGATGCATCACTCCAGATACAAAATAAATTATTGAACAGTGCATATATTATATTGGCATCATTGTATCCAACTGTACATCTGCACAATGTTTTAGTCTCCTGGTGAGAGAACAGACATTTCTGAAAGGGAAAATAGGCAACTAGTGGAGTGAATCAGATAAGTATACCATTTGGGTAAGAAAAGCCAAACAACACTTCACTGAATTTGAAGTTATTCATGCTGAGATGAAAAAAGAACCATAAAGTATATTGATTCCAATGCCCTTGAACTTATACATTGATTTAAATGTAGTAGATTTAGAAACATAAAACCACATTTTCAAGACTTTTATAATCTTAAATCAGAATGAATAAAAATATATATATATGACTACTTAAGACTCTAAGGAAGTTAGGGTTGAATACCCACCTCACTTGAGTGGACAGAGAAGTGAGTGACATACTAAACTAAAGCTGCATTCCTTATCTTAAACTATGACTAGAGAGGATTCACAGAATAGGAAACACAAATCAGACTTATTTGATAATTTAAAGTTAATAACTGATCCCGTGAGTTGTGAACTAAGGAAATGGGGTGATGAACTCCTTTTTACTCTTTTATAAGTCCCAATTCCACCTTCTGACAATACTGTCCTTTTCGGTACTTTCCCACTGCTTTCCTAGCCAGCTCTTGACAGAGCTTATCCACGCAGGCAGCTTACACCATCCTACACTTGCACCACAGTCTTCCTATCAATCCTTTCCATTCTTTCCCAACTCATTAAATCCTCAGTCCAGCTGCAGAGAAAATATGAGATACCAGCTTTAGAGGGTAGGTAAGCAAGCAGGTTGTTATTTTGTTTTAAGGTATAATCTCAGTTGGCACTGGGCCAGCAACACTTCTGCATTATAAGGTGACTGTATACGGTCTGATCGGGGGATGCAGATGATGCCTGAGGATGCCAGCAGAATAAATTCTGAGGTTAGAACCTAAAAGGGAAAGAGGCAAAAGGAAAAATGTCTCTAACATAAAAAGATTTTATAGTTAAATAACAGAAATTCTGACTTTTTTTTATTTATTAAGTCATTCATCACAATGTAATGAGATTTTCCAAATATCTAAAGTGATAGGGACTTCCCTGGTGGCGCAATGGTTAAGAATCCGCCTGCCAATGCAGGGGACATGGCTTCGAGCCCTGATCCAGGAAGTTCCCACATGCTGCAGAGCAACTAAGCCCGTGTGCCACAGCTACTGAACCTGCGCTCTAGAGCCCATGAGCCACAACTACTGAGCCCGCGTGCCACAACTACTGAAGCCCACATGCCTAGAGTCCGTGCTCCACAACAAAGAGAAGCCATCGCAATGAGAAGCCTGCGTGCCGCAACTAGAGAAAGCCTGCACATAGCAACAAAGACCCAATGCAGCCAAAAATGAATAAATAAATATTTTAAAATAATAATAAAGTGATAGAATATTTTATCAGATATGACTTCCAATCCAACTATATTTAACAAGGATTCACTATCTTGAAGACCGACTGAAATGTCTCACAAGACTACCAGAACAGCACAGGTGAGAAAAATAAGTTCAGTGCCAGCCCTACAAAATACTAATGGAAAGCGGATATCATGGGCACAATGAATTACGAGTCTGTACTGGTGTATAGTATTCACAATGGTATTCCCTCTAGAAATAAAGTTGCACAGGGAAGTCATTCTTTGCATTCTCCCCATCATTTTTAAACACAAGCAAATGTGAAGCAGAGCTCATTAAAGATATAGAAAGACAAATATAACTTAAAAGTAAAAGTATAAGGAGGTTGGGTCCATCTGGACTTATTAGAGAAAAGCCTTGAGGGGAATAACTGGGAATATGGGATAGGAGAAATAGTTAGAAGGTAATTGGGAAAGGGGAACTCAAGTTGGCTCCCTCCCTGGGGTGTTTCTGCCAAGGAAGGAGAATAAGAATAGAACCTTCAGGAATAGTATCATGTGGTGGCTGGATGCCCAAAGAGAGTCTGTTGCTAGAAAAAGGCCATGGTATAATATGGTAATGATTCACAGAAGAATAAGAAAAAGAAGTGGACCAGGAATCATCAATATTTTGTTCCTCTGACTCATTCCGATGCTCTATGTTTCCAGCTACTCTATTACCCACTCTCTGTTAGCTGTATCTCTGTCATTCTGTAATCATTCTTAAATTAACATTAGCAAGATTTAATTTAAAAGATAAACTAAAACAAAAGGTTTCACAAAATATTTTATATTTTCAGATGTTTTATGGTCACTGGTCATGGGACTAACAGAGGAGACTGATGGATCATAACCAAGGAGTCAGGTGAAAACTTCTAATCCAGAGGGCAAGAGAACAGGTAGGAGTCCCAGGTCTTCTTAAATGAGGACAGAAACAGCACGAAAAGGGCTAACCTAAAGGAAGCAGTGTGTTCTCATTTGAAGTTAAGTCTACCTCTATCTGCACTTCATTGTCATTAGAGACAGATACTTAAGATTCTTATTTTGATATCCATGTGTTTTCTTATCAAACACAATAACTGCATATCATTTATTGACTTTAAACATGAAGTAAGGTAATTTATGAATAAAGCATTTTTAATATGGTTTAGAACGTGTTGAAACATAACCTTTGAATAAACAGAAAGTACATACAGAAACTCTGGCAAGTCTGACTGGAGGCTGGATTTACCTAAGTGTAAAGCCTCAAATGGGGCAGAGAAAAGCCGAAGTGCTATTAATGAAACCATATGTGGCAAATGAACATTAAATCTACTCATCTTTCATTGAAAAGGAGCACTAGAGACTAAAGCTCTTTTAATCCCTTTGTTCATCTTTTTTGTTGGGCAGATGATTAGCACATTTTCAATGCTGACAAATTACATACTCTGTTAAGCACTGGATCCTTCAACACTGTGAAGATTATGCTCTTCGGCAATCATTTACAACAATTTTAATGTTTTTCTTCTATCATGTTGTCTTCTAATATTTTTTATTTTTCCCCATCAAAAATCATTATGCAAATTTCAGCCATAAAGAAAGAAATTCTCTCAATCTGGAATTCTAAACATTGTTAGCTTTTCTGTAAAAGGGAAAGAATAGAAACAAACACCACTTCATCCAACAAGGTTTATAGTGCATCTAGTTTTTCGAGAACTTCCTTTAAATAGTTCCAGAATAAGTACTCTGGCTTCACAGCAAACATATTTCAAAATACACTGTATTTGAAGATGCTGATATTAACAGCATTATCCCTGTGTACTAGTGTAACTAGTTATCCTTTTTTAAAAAAATTGAGATGAAATTCACATAAGATAAAATTAACTATTTTTTTCATTTTATTTTTTAAATTAATTCTTATTGGAGTATAGTTGCTTTACAATGTTGTGTTAGTTTCTGCTGTACAGCAAAGTGAATCGGCTATACATATACATATATCCCTTCTTTTTTGGATTTCCTTCCCATTTAGGTCACCACAGAGCACTGAATAGAGTTTCCTGTGCTACACAGTAGGTTCTCATTAGTTGTCTATAAAATTAACTATTTTAAAGTACACAATTCAGTGGCATTTAGTATATTCAAAATGTTGTGAAAACACCCTGTCTAGTTCCAAAACATTTTCATCACCCCAAAAGAAAACCCAGTAACCATGAAGCAGTCATTCCCCATTCTCCCCTTTCCCTAGCCCCAGCAATCTGTTTTCGGTTTCAATAGATTTACCTATTTTGGATATTTTCATATAAATGGAATCATACAATATGTGACCTTTCTTGTCTAGATTCTTTTATGTAGCACATTAATATGTTCACAAGGTCACCCACATTGTAGCATTTATCAGTACTTCATTTCTATTTATGGATGAGTAATATTCACAAGTTATTTTTCTATTCATCTACTGATGAACATTTGGGTTGTTTTCACCCTTTGGCTACTGTGAATAGTGCTATCAATATTTGTCTACAAGTATTTCAGTACTTGTATCAATTCTTCTGAATATATACTTAGGAGGAGAATTGCTGGATCATATGGTAATTCTATGTTTAACTTTTTGAGAACTATCAAACTGTCTTCCAGAGAAGCTGCACCATTATATATTCCTACCAGCAATGTAGAAGGGTTCTAATTTCTTCCTATCTTTGCCATCACTGTTTATTTTTCACTTTTTTGATTACAGCCATCCTAGTGGTTATGAAGTGGTATCTTACTGTTTTAATTTGCATTTCTCTAATGAATAATGATGTTAAGCATCCATTCATGTGCTTGTCGGTCATTTGTAAATCTTTGGAGAAATGTCTATTCAAATCCTTCGCCCATTTTAAAATTTGGTTATTACTTTTTTGCTTTAAATACTAGACCCTTATCAGATGTATAGTTTGTAAATGTTTTCTCCCATTCTGTAGGCTGACTTTTCACTTTGTTAATGTCTTTTGATAAATGAAAAGTTTTTAATTTTGAAGTCCAATTTATCCATTTTTTCTTTTGTTGACTGTGCTTTCAGTGTCGTATCTAAGAATCCACTGCAAAATCCAAGGTCATAAAGATTTACCCCTGTGTTTTCTTCTAGGAGGTTTATAGTTTTAGTGCCTACATTTAGATAGCTGATCCATTTTGAGCTAATTTTTGTATGTGATGTGAAGTGGAAGCCCAACTTCATGCTTTTGTATATGGATATCTAATTGTCTCAGCACCACTTGTTAAAGAAACTATTCTTTCCCCCACTGAGTGGTCTTAGCACCTTTGTTACTAATAATTGGCCATGGATGTATGAGTTTATTTCTGACTTCCAGTTCTATTCTATTGGTCTGTAGTTATCTATTTGAACTGTATACTTTTCTGCATGCTCAAAGCATAAATACAAAAGAGCTTGGATAAGAAACACTACTCTAAGATCTTTTAACTTGACTTAAAGTTTCCCACTATACTGGGAAACTATACTCAGATATAACTGAGTTATATCTTTGGTAGGGATGATACCCTGAACTGGCACTGATTTTAAGCACCCTCTTCCTGGAGCTGACAGGAGGAATGACGGAGATTCCTTAGATTCTTGCAAATCAACTTGAGGCACTCCTTAACGTAAATGTATGTGGTATTGAGATAGCACTACCAACCTTCCTCTTTGTGTAGCTCATCATTACTGGGAGCAGAAAGAGTGATAAAAAAGGAAAAAGGTGACAAAAAGAAGGCACAGCTTCTATTCTCAGGAGATCTGTAGAATAGATCTTGTTAGCAACAGCTAATAAACTTGGGCCAAGTGACCAAGAAGCCAGTTTACCAAATACTTATAAGCATCTGCAATGATTACTAGTAACCACACAGCCACAAATACTGTAAAGATTTCATTGGAAATTGTGTGAATGTTTGGTGTTTGCTGCAAATGACACACGTTCTCTTGATTTATTAAGGAAACAGACATGGAAATGGGCAAATGAAGGAAGTGAAGGGGTAAAATACTGTTTTGTTAGTTCCAAAAATGTTTTTTGAACTTACTTTTAAGACTCATTTTTAGATAGTTTTAAAGAAGAAAAGTCTCAGGAATTATTTTTAGAAAGTATAGGGAAAAAGTACAGGAAACAAACAATATAGGAAATTACTTTTTTCCTTGTTTTATTCTCACTAATATTCTAGTAGCAAAAATATAACTTAGCTAGCCCTGACCTACCAAGTCCACAGTTCTCAACAATGAACACTGTTAATGGATTTATTTACAACACACAGTACAATGACATTAAAAGGTAGGCAGAGGGTCATAAATCTTAAAATTGTGGTATGATCATGGAAATAGCCATCATTTTTACTTTTAAGAGGGAGGGAGGTAGCCTCTTTGGGGCCAAATATACCATTAGAATTAGATGGTGCTTGAACTTTACTCATGAGATATTGGAAGTCTGCTTCTTTCCTCATATCAGCCAGAAAAGCAGAACACTTAAGAGCAACGGAAGAATTGGTCATCTGGCTGGTAGCTATCAGCCCTTGTATTAGGTACTGTGATAATACTACTACCATGCAAAAGCTCTACTCCAGAGTGCCCCAGGATCTATTAATCTCACTCCCTTACATGAGAGGCTCTCTGAATTTATAAGGAATATCTTCTGAAAGGCTGTACATAAGAAACTTTTCTACCATCTGATAAATCATAGCTAGGTGATAAGGGTCATATAAGAGGGAAATTTGACTTATTTCATCAACCTCTTTTAGGTGGTATATTCCTTAACACACCTTTTCTTCTTTCTCTCCATGTCTCAACAGGGAAGTACTAAGGATACATAACACTGAGCTAGAAAAACAAGAGTCTAGAGTAGCCTGAACTGGGAAGATCAACTTAAAGGGGTTGGGGGGCGGAGTGGGACAGGGAGAGTGGAAGGGCTCCTTTCTAAACTAACCATGCTTGCTTAACTCAGATATCAGTCACTTAGAGCAGTGCTTCTCAAAACTTTAATATGCATGTGAATCACCGGTGGATCTTGTAAAAATGAATATTCTAATTCAGTAGGTCTGGGATGGCATCTGAGATTCTACAGATTGTATCTGACAAAGAGAAAGGTGATTTTCAGGGAGATACTACCAGGACTCTGAACAAAACTGCGAAGTCTATGTCGACCATTCTACTTTCTTTCCCAAATGTCCCCCCCCATTTTATGGTTCCTCATTCCTTCCGTATCTAAAAAGTCTTCCACCTCATAGAGATAAGCCTCTCAAATAAGAGAGAGGAAGATCACTCACCTTAACCTTCTAAAACAACTCCCAATTTAACTGCCCTTTGGTCCAAAGTGTTATTGGATTAAAGCATACTGTTATCCTTAATGGTTAAAGCAATACAAACTAAAATGAGAATTAATGATAACTTTGCTCCTCCAAAGGGGCACTTGTAGTTTAATCAAGATTATCTTATCAACCTACATTCATATCTACTAGGGAGACTGCTATGTGGAAAATATTTTCAAGATCCTCTGCTCCCTATTCATCTGGTAACACAGTATTATTTCCACTCATCTTTAATTGGTCTGGAAGGGTTTTAAATACATAGAGTCTATATTAAGAACATGTAGCCTCAAACCCTCCAATCTCACTTCCTCTGCCATTGTTAAGTGGCTTCATACCTCTCAGTATACTGAAAACAGGAGGTGATACAGTGCACTCAAATACTCAAAATTTTAAATCATAAACCTCTGAACATAATGGGTCTCCTATTCTGAAAAATCTCATCATAATAAATTACATAGCGAAAAAAAAAATTAAGGGACTTATGAAGGTTTGGTAAGTAATTTTACAGAGATAGGTCATAGTATGGGAAGGGAGCCAGAGAAAGGTATCGCCTGCTGTGTAGGGTACTATTAGAAGGAGAGAAAAATGGGATTTTTGTAGAGAGAAAGGACGATCATAGAGATTATAGTTGAGTCATAGTATCTTTTTCACTTTGGAGGGAGCACATGATTCAAACTTCTATAACATTTTTGTGGTTTACTCATTAATAACCAAAGCCTTTGTTAAGTCTCTGATTCCAATATTCATGCCTATTCATAGGATAAAGTATGTTTTCAGCATGTTGAGAGCAAATAAAATTTTACAAGTCTATTCCACATATTTATTAAACAAAAGGAACATTTTTAAAGGTATTGAGACTACTATATTTCCAAAACAGCAATAATTTCTTACGGCTAAAACAATTTATTTGGATTTTCACATATCTTATTTCATAATTTTCGGAAAACAGATATAAGAATAATCCTTCAAAATGATACATACTGAAAAGAAAAGAAAGTGATCATTAATTTTTTTGTTCCTTCAGTATCAGTTTCTTAAAGGACACAGTTAAATGTTAATGATTAAAATTGTCCTTATTAAAATTAAAGCTTTAGATTTACTGGTTTAATTATTCATTCATTCAAGTTTATAGTCGCCCAAAATGTTCCTGAATATTTAGCTTTTCAACAATTTAAGCAGTAGCTATAAATTTAATTCTGCTGACCTAGGTGCATTTCTGAGACTCCTAGAGTTTAAAATTTTGACTACCTTCTATACCAAACCCCCAGAAAAGATAAAGGTGGGTGCCACTCATTGGCTGAGAATCATATTAAATATTTGCTTGCCAATAATTTAGCAGGATACTTGGCAGGTCGCCAGAGAATAAGCCTTTCTCCAAGATGCTAATACCTCATTTAGACGCTATTTTAGACATTAAAAAATTTTTGTTCTTGCACAAGCATATAATTTAAAAGTATAAGGAGGAAGGAATCCAAGCACAATAAAGGTAAGAATGGAAAGGGAGATCCTGAAAAGATTTTATTTGCTAATGGGTATAAAATGGTGGTCATTAAAGTAATAAAAAAAGGAAAGGAAAAATAAAATTTTATTAGTTATAAATAATTATGCTTAATTCTTTTATTTTCTAATTATATTCTGATGTCACATCAAGTTGTCAGGATTTATTTTCCAGATTATGAATCAAAAGTAAGTTATCTGAAAAGTAAGTTGTCTTTAACTTATTGTTAAAGACTATTAAGTCTTTAACTCTAATGTTAGCAGCCTTTTCAGCATACCTAATTTGAACTAGATAAACTGTTATATAGCTGATTAAAATCTTAAAGTGGCTTTGACCCATTTTCCTTTCTTATAGCTTAATCAACTGTTTTTACAGTATTTCCAATGTTTCAGTTATTTTCCTCAAATTTGGACATCCTGCCTAAGTGAAAACATCTTAGTGAAGTCAGACACAGTTACAGGAATATTGCACAACAGGGTCAGACAGATCTTTCTATGAGTTTCCAAAGAGACTGATTGGAGTCTACACTGCAATCACCAAACCTCTGTCTTGATGAACATGTGCCACATTTATAACACAGTATTGGGCTACTATTGTTGCTATATGTCATTGCTTCAATAATAAATCCTTGCTGCATAGTTTTGTGAACTAAGTATAAAGCTTGACTTGGTTCTGATAAATAGAAGATTTTTTTCAAAAGAAAAGCAGATAAAGAGCTATAAATGTAGCAGATGTGGTGTATGGGTGCGTGTGTGTATAAGATAATAGCACTAAAGAAGCTTCAATTGGTATAAAAGAATAGTAAAGTATTTATTGTGTGGTGCACATTAATAAAAAGCACACTACAAAATCACTTTTAAAGATCATTTTTGTTAAACAACACTGGGAAAATATAGCCTGAGTTCTTAGGATCTTTGGGCCAGTAACAATCTCTTTCAGACCTCAGTTGCCTCATCTGTAAATGAATAAGAGTACCCATTCAAAAGGCCCTCCATTTACAATTTATATCTGAGTGGCAATAACAGTGTCTTAAAGTTACACACACAAGGACAAACAAGGTTAAAAATTTAAATAACCTAATGATTTCTTTATCTTTGTTCTTCAAGCTGGTCATGTGGTTACTGATATAATAAAATCAGAGTTGAAAACACTTTAACTCTAATTTCCTATCAGAATAGCTTTTAGTGTTAAACAGAGACAGAAAAGAAAAAAATCCAGGAATTATTTAAGTTAAAAATACTTTTTAATATAAATTATGCTAGATTATTTTTCAGTTACTCTTTGGAAAACTAGAAATGCACAGTCAATGCTCTCATGTGGAAAATGTAAAGACCAAGCAAGTGAATCTAAGATTCAGAGGAGGAAAATACCCATGTAAGAGTCATGAAGGAAAAATATAGGTGTCTCTATTAGTAATGGATTTAGAGATGAGTGTGCTATCTTACCAGAAAGCACTTATCTTTGGTACAAATGGTTGAGTGGTCAAAAGAAGTCTTGAGGGTAAGAATACTTTAGAAAATACATGTGAGGTGAATGTCTACTAATGATGTATTCCAAATATTTTATGATATTTATCATATGTTATTCCATAATTCAGGTCATTAATAAAATACAATTATATGAGAGAGACTGCTTAATAAAGGTACATTTCCTGCATCTGCATAAATTTTACCATAGACTTTAAGTATTCCGCATATGCTCTAGCTTTGATAAAAGTTGGTTGTTTTAAAAAGTTGTATTAAAGTGTACATAAAATTTAAATATCTCACTTCTACATTTAACACCTTCTCACTGGCTCATAATTTTACTTTTGACTTTCACTGACAATATATAGTAATCTCCAATCCTTAAGGAAAAGCATTTTCAGTTTTAAGAATGCCTATATTTGACTGTACTGTATTATTTTATGATTTTGATCATTAATTAGTCAAAATATTTGATTAGAAACTAGATCTTAACAGAAATATGATAAGAAAATTTACGAAAATAACATTTCTAAGAAATAAGGTCTGTTTTAAACACACACTTCTAGTAAATGCCTGATACATAAACAATATTCAATGACTATTAAAGAGATGAATGAAAGTAGTGAGAGGTGGTTCTAGTCTTATGAACTGCCCATTTCTCCTCCTATTATACCATCTGTCTCCCTAGATGGCATATAGGCATAAAACAATATATCTGATTATTTTTTTTTTAAAAAAGACACTGCTAAGAACAGTCACTAAATATAGGTTCATTTCAAAAGCAAAAAGGGAGGCTTCAGAAATAACATCTTAGAAAAAGAAAATCAAATTTTAGAGGTAAAATGACAAGAAATCTCTTAGGTTTAAAGTAAAACCATCTCAAGGGCTTTTATACTCTCAAACGGACTACTTTTCTCTTTATTCTGCTGCTGCTGCTTAAGAGAAAAAAGCAGCAGAAGCACTGCAAGAAAAGAAATGAGATAACCACAGCTTTGTAGTCTAATCTGAAGTCCGGGGGTGTGATACCTCCAGCTTTGTTCTTTTTTTCTCAAGATTGCTTTGGCAATTCAGGGTTTCTTGTGGTTCCATATAAATTTTAGAATTACTTGTTCCAGTTCTGTGAAAAATGTCATGGGTATTTTGATAGAGATTGCACTGAACCTGTAGATTGCTTTGGGTAGTCTGAACATTTTAATAATATTAATTCTCCCAATCCAAGAACACAGGATATCTTTCCATTTCTTTGTATCGTTTTCAATTTCCTTCATCAATGTTGTATAGTTTTCAGAGTGTAGGTCTTCCATCTCCTTTGTCAAGTTTATTCCTAGGTATTTTATTCTTTTTGGTGTGATTTTAAACAGATTGTTTTCTTGCTTTCTCTTTTTTTTTCTTGCTTTCTTTTTGATAGTTTATTAGTGTATAGAAAAGTGACAGATTTCTGTGTATAAATCTTGCATCCTGCAACTTTCATTTACTAGTTCTAGTAGTTTTTTGGTGGAGACTTTAGGGTTTTCTATGTGTAGTATCATGTCATCTGCAAATAGTGACAATTTTACTCCCTCTCTTCCAATTTGATGCCTTTTATTTCTTTTTCTTCTCTGACTGCTGTGGTTAGGACTTGCAGTATTATTTTAAATAGAAGTGGCGAGAGTGGGCATCCTTGTCTCATTCCTTATTTTAGAGGAAAGACTTTTAGCTTTTCACCGTTGAGTATGATATTAGCTGTGAGTTTGTCATAAATGGGTCTTTATTGTGTTGAGATATGTTCCCTCTATGCCCACATTGATGAGCGTTTACATCATGAATGGATGTTGAATTTCGTCAAATGCTTTTCCTGCATCTGTTGAGATGATCATGTGATTTTTATCCTTCCTTTTGTTAATGTGGTAGACCACTGATTGGTCTGCAAATATTGAACCATCCTTGTGTCCCTGGAATAAACCCCACTTGACTGTGGTGTGTATTTTTTATTTATTACTGAATACAATTTGCTAATATTTTGGGGGGGACTTTTGCATCTACATTCATCAGAGGCATTCTCCTGTAATGCTCTTTTTCTGTAGTGTCTTTGTGTGATTTTTGTATCAGGTTAATGATGGCCCCACAGAATGAATTTGGGAGTGCTCATCAATTTTTTGGAGCAGTTTGAGAGAATAGGTATTGGCTTTTCTTTATATGTTTGGTAGAATTTCCCTGTGAAACCATCAAATATCAGACTTCTGTTTGTTTTTTTTTTTTTTAGTTAAAAATTCAGTCTCACTACTAATGATGGGTCTGTTTAGATTGTCTGTTTCTTCCTGATTCTGTCTTGGAAGGCTGTATATTTCAGGAATTTGTCCATTTCTTCCACATTGTCCAATTTGTTGGCATACAACTGTTGGTGGTACTCTTTTATTTTTTTCTGTATCTCTATGATATTGGTTATTATTTCTCCTATTTCATTTCTTATTTTGTTTATTTGGGCCCGCTCTCTTTTTTTCTTGATGAGCCTAGCTAAAGGTTTATCAATTTTGCTTAGCTTTTCAAAAAAACACCTCTTGGTTTCATTGATCTTTTCTCTTGGGTTTTTTTTTTTTTGGTCTCTATTTTATTTATTTCCTCTCTCCTCTCTCCTCTTTATTTTTTCCTTCCTTCTGTTCATTTTGGGCTTTACTTATTCTTCTTTTTCTAATTTCTGTAGATGGTAGGTTCAGTTGAGATTTTTATTGCTTCTTGAAGAAGGCCTGTATCACTATAAACTTCCCTCTTACTGCTTTTGCTGCATCCCATATATTTTGGAAAGTTGTGTTTCCATTTTCATTTGTCTTGAGGTATTTTCTGATTTCTTCATTTAACCATTGGTTTTTAAATAGCATGTTGTTTTAGTTTCCATATGTTTATACTTTTCCCATGTTTCTTCCTGTACTTGATTTCTAGTTTCATACCATTGTTTTCAGAAAAAATGCTTGATATAATTTCTATTCTCTTAAATTTGTTGAGGCTTATTTTGTGACCTACCCTGTGATCTAAATGGAGAATGTTCCATGTACACTTGAAAAGAATGTGCATTCTGCTGCTTGGGGATGGAATGTCCTGTTGATACTGATTAAGTCCAACTGGTCTAAAGGGTCATTTAAGACCATTTTCCTTATTGATTTTGTCTGGATGATCTGCCCATTGATGTAAGTGGGGTGTTAAAGGCCCCTACTATTACAGTATTACTGTCAATTTCTCACTTTATGGCTGTTAATATTTGCTTATATATTTAGGTGCTCCTGTACTAGCTGCATACATGTTATATCCTCTTTTTGGATTGATCCCTTTATCTTATATAATACCCTTGTCTTTTGTTATAGACTTTAATGTCTACTTTGATATGAGTATTGTTACCCTTGCTTTCTTGTCGTTTTCATTTTGATGAAATATCTTTTTCCATTCCCTCACTTTCAGTCTGTGTGTGTCTTTATCGCTGAAGTTAATCTCACGCAAGCATCATATAAATGTGTCTTGTCATTTTATCCAATCAGCCACCCTATGTCTTTTGATTGGAGCATTTAGTCCATTGACATTTAAAGTGATTATTGATAGGCACGTACTTATTGCCATTCTGTTACTTGTTATCTGGTTGTTTTTGTAGTTCTCTGTTGTTTTCTTCTTTTGGTTTCTTCCCTTGTGGTTTGATGATTTTCTTTAGTGTTATGCTTCTGTTTCTTTCTCTCTAGTTTTTGTATATCTATTGTAGGTTTTTGATTTGCAGTTACGATGGGATTCATGTACTTTGATTTCTAACTATATCTACTTGTTTTAAACATGCAGATAAGTTCAAACACATTCTAAAAGATCTACATTTTTTACTCCCTATATTTTGTTTTTGATGTCACATTTTACATCTTCATGTTTCCCTCTACTGAATATTGTAGTTACAGTTGGTTTTAAAATTTTTTATCTTTTAATTTTTGTACTAGCTTACTTACTTGGTTGATCCTCAGCCTTTACTATGTATTTGCCTTTCCTATTGGGATTTGCCTTTCCTATAGATACTTATTCCTTGCTATAGCCTTTTCTTTTCCACTTAGAGAATACCCTTTAACCTTTCTTTTAGGGTTGGTTTAGTATTGATGAATTCTTTTAATTTCTGCTTCTCTGAAAAGTTCTTTATCTTTCCTTCAATTCCAAATGATAATCTTGCTGGCTAGAGAATCCCAGGTTGCAGTTTTTTCCCTTTTAGCACTTTTCATATATCATGCCACTCCCTTCAGGCCTGCCTTGTATATAACTCTGTTTTTCTCTTGTTGCCTTTAAACTTCTCTCTTTAACTGTTGTCATTTTAATTAACATATGTGTGCATCTGTTTGGATTCATCTTGTTTGGGATCCTCTGTGATTCCTCTAACTGGATATTTTTTCCTTCTTCAGATTCAGGAAATTTTCAGCCATAATTTCATTAAATACATTTTTAGCCCCCTTCTCTGCTTCTTCTCCTTCTAGGAACCCTTTAATGCAAATGTTGGTATGCCTGATGTTGTCTCAGAGGTCCCTTAAATTGTTCCCATTTTTTAAATTTTATCTTTCTTTTGCTGTTCTGATTGGGTGATTTCTATTATTCTATCTTCCAGATCACTTATATATTCTTCTGTATCACCTAATCTGCTGTTAATTCCTTCTAGTATGTTTTTCATTCCAGTTACTGTATTCTTCAGTTCTGACTGGTTCTTTTTTATATTGTCTAGTTCCTTGCTAAAATTCTCGCTGTGTTCATCTATTCTTTTCCCTAATTCAGTTAGCATTCTTATTACCAACGCTTTGAACTCTTTATCTAATAAATTGTTTATTTCTGTATCATTGGTTGTTTTTTTCAGGGGTTTTCTCTTGCTGTTTCAATTGAAACAAATTCCTATCCTCTCATTTTGGTTAACTTTCTTTGTCACTATGAAATTAGGTGGAAAAGTTAGCTATTTCAATCTTAAAGCAGTGTCCTTGTATAGGAACATCCCTATACATGTTGCATGTGCCCAGTGGCTTTGGTGGGAGAGCTGGGTCTGATGTGAACACAAGTCACATCTTTCCTCAGGGCTAGCTGGCAGCACTCACCTTGGGAGGAGGTGGCACTGGAGATGGAGGTGCTAGAGAGCCAAGTGAGAGCTGGGGCTTCTCCTTTGGTTAGGATCCAAAACCACTCTATTCGGGGTGATGGGTCCCAAGCTGCTGAAGCAGAAGCCCCGAGGGTCAGGTTTGAGCTGCCTCCATTCCCTTTAAGTGTGTGTTCTTCTCCCTCCCAGTACCAGCACCCTCGGCCCAGAGGTGAGCAGTGCTGGAGAGAGAGGGGCTGGTACAGGCCCTTAGTGTGGGTCTAGGCGTGGGCTGTGTTGATCCCAGCTGCAGTCAGCAACGCAGGCAGCTTCTGATGAGCTCCCTGTGTAAGCAATCAGTAACGGCTGTCCCTGCCCTGCTCAGATGCTACTTCAGGTCTGAACAGCATTTGTCCCTCACAGCTGAGCTCTTCCTCAGCTGCTGCAGCCCTTGCCGTGGCAGGGAGCTGTGCCACTGAGCAGGTGGGGCAGGTGCTAGCAATCAGTGGGTTGGGGGCATGGGCTGTGGCAGTCCAGCCAAAGTCAGAGTCCCAGACTGCTTCTGATGCACTGCTTGTGTAAGTGCCCACAATGGCTGCCCCTGCCCTGCTCAGAGGCCACTACAGGTCTGAGCCACCTTTGTGCCTCATATCCGAGCTCTCCTCTCAACTATGGCAGCCCTCACCCCAATGTGGAGCTGCATCATGGTGCAAGCAGGGCTATAGCAATCGCTCAGCTCAGGCTGGGGCATATGCCAGGAGAGTCATGGGAAACCGGCCAGTGACCGAGGCAGTTTCAGTCTGCCCTGTTTCAGGAGTAAGCAAGCATATGTGCGCTCCTCACAAATAGAGTCCAAGCTTCCAAGAGCCCTCCTGTTAGTCCCATTGCCCATCCAACTGGCCAAGGGGACTGAGCTTCCCACTGTCAGACCCCAGGGCTGGTGCACCCAAAATATGGCTTGAACCACTCACTCCCAAGGATCTCCTCTTCTGAGTCCCCTCCCAGGGGCACAGGTCCCAACCCTCTCACCTCTCTTCCCTTCCTGCCCAATTCTGTGTGGATCTTTCTTACAGCCCTGGTTGTACAGGAGTCTTTCTGCTACTCTCCAGTTAGTTTTCAGTGAAAATTTGTCCACATGTAGATGTATTTTTGATGTGGTCATGGAAGGAGGTGAGTCCTATGTCCTTCTACTCCAACATCTTGATGTCCTCTTTTGATTTTGTAATTCTTGTAGAGTAACTAACACTTATACAGTCTCCAAATAGCAGCAAAAATGAACTGCCGAACTGAGTAGTACTTTGGGAAGTGAGAGGGCTAAGTAAGAAAAGTAATAGTTTCAACTGATTTACCTGGACAGAGCAACTTGGGTTCAATGATGAACACAAATGGAGCTCACCACTAAATGACATTGACAAATCAATACTAGATATATTATTTTTCATTTGTTATAATTCTTCCACAAATACAGTGAATCATGACAAGTGCTAGCAATAGTGTCTAATTCATAGGATTTAATAATACTAATTACAGTGATTGCTGCTATTGACATTACTACTTTTTTTTTCTTTTTTTTTTTTGCGGTACGCGGGCCTCTCACTGTTGTGGCCTCTCCCGTTGCGGGGCACAGGCTCCAGATGCGCAGGCCCAGCGGCCCTGGCTCACGGGCCCAGCCATTCCACAGCATGTGGGATCTTCCCAGACCGGGGCACTATGGGAACCCCTGTCGCCAGCATCGGCAGGCAGACTCTCAACCACTGCGCCACCAGGGAAGCCTGACATTACTACTCTTAATATAAAGCAATTATGAGATACTCAAAGCAAAAAAGGACAATAACTCTTTTTCTCTTACATGAAACATATTCAGCCTCACTCAGAAATAGATATAACTAGCGTAGTCACTCATTCATTATTAGTTTCCATTTCTGATCAAAAGGTCCCATATTTCCCTGGCAGGGAAAGGCAGAATTGAAGATTATGGTTCCTTAAATTCTTAAAGACAGTATAAAGGATTGCCTGTATGACTGTGAATAATTTCATGCTCCTGTTTCTCTCTTGGACGAAAGTATGACTCTGATGTGATTCCACTGGTATGAGACAGGAATGCAATCAAGGACTACAGGGAAAATGTTGATATTTTCCCCTCACCAAAATACAATTAAATGTTTAAGTACATGCATGCATACACACACAAACTAAGGAAGTTCAATAAGCAATTGAAATAATCTCAGAGGAAAACACAATTAAGAAATGAAATTTTAAAATGAAGATAAGAAAATGGAAATTCCAACATTCAGAGAACATTAAGATAACCTATGTAAAAAATTAACCATTTTTATTATTTTATATTCAACAAAGGATTTTAAAAGAAGTTCAACTTTTTTCAGGTATTCCTAAACAGAAGGCATGGTTTAAGTAAAATCATAAAACATTTTAGGATATTCTATGAATTTGATGATGTCCATGGTTATGATTATATTATGTTATCTCCAAAAACTCAAGACAGAATATTACTTACTGTTAGAAAAATTATATGTATGATCTTTTAAAATTTTGGTCAATTCTTCAAAACATAACTGTCACTTTTATCACTGCATTACTGACTAGGAGTAATCCATAGCGTCATTTTGAAATCCTTGTCTTATGACTAGCATTTTATAAAGCAGTAGTGCTGGGTTTATTTGGAAGAAAAAATATAAATTCAATTATAAAGAAAAGATTCCTTCCTCAAACTGGCTCAAAGAAAAATATTTAATAAACTGGCAAGCTACATTTTTCAAGACAATGCTGCCACCTGCTGGAAAAATATTTCCCAAATGTTAGAGTAAAATCACATTCTAAAGAACTATATATCATAATCTTCCAATTACTCACTGAAAAAAGACACACCTTATTTAATAATTCTGACCATTTTATTTTTCTGACTTTTAATAACTATGTCTTAATTGAATACGAATTAACTATGGTTTTCAGTGTATTTAAACACTAAATACAAATAAGTTGAAGTGACATCATCAAAAACAATGCAGCTCTAAAGAGCTAACACCTATCCTTCTCAAACTCTTCCAAAATATAGCAGAGGGAGGAACACTCCCAAATTCATTCTACGAGGCCACCATCACCCTGATACCAAAACCAGACAAAGATGTCACAAAGAAAGAAAACTACAGGCCAATATCACTGATGAACATAGATGCAAAAATCCTCAACAAAATACTAGCAAACAGAATACAACAGAACATTAAAATGATCATTAACCATGATCAAGTGGGGTTTATCCCAGGAATGCAAGAATTCTTCAATATACACAAATCAATCAATGTGATACACCATATTAACAAACTGAAGGGAAAAAACCATATGATCATCTCAATAGATGCAGAAAAAGCTTTCAACAAAACTCAACATCCATTTACGATAAAAACCCTCCAGAAAGTAGGCATAGAGGGAACCTACCTCAACATAATAAAGACCATATATGACAAACCCACAGCCAACTGAAACCATTTCCTCTAAGATCAGGAACAAGACAAGGATGTCCACTCTTACCACTATTATTCAGCATAGCTTTGAAAGGTTTAGCCACAGCAATCAGAGAAGAAAAAGAAATAAAAGGAATCCAAATCGGAAAAGAAGAAATAAAGCTGTCACTCTTTGCAGATGATGTGATACTATACATAGAGAATCCTAAAGATGCTAACAAAAAACTACTAGAGCTAATCAATGAATTTGGTAAAGTAGCAGGATAAAAAATTAATGCACAGATATCTCTTGCATTCCTATACACTAATGATGAAAAATCTGAAAGAGAAATTAAGGAAACACTCCCATTTACCATTATGAAAAAAAGAATAAAATACCTAGGAATAAACCTACCTAAGGAGACAAAGGACCTGTATGCAGAAAACTATAAGACACTGATGAAAGAAATTAAAGATGATACAAACAGATGGAGAGATATACCATGTTCTCGGATTGGAAGAATCAACATTATGAAAATGACTATAATACCCAAAGCAATCTACAGATTCAATGCAATCCCTTTCAAACTACCAATGGCATTCTTCACAGAACTAGAACAAAAAATTTCACAATTTGTATGGATACACAAAAGACCCCAAATAGCGAAAGCAATCTTGAGAAAGAAAAATGGAGCTGGAGGAATCAGGCTCCCAGACTTCAGACTATACTATAAAGCTACAGTAATCAAGACAGTATGGTACTGGCACAAGAATGGAAATATACATCAATGGACCAGGATAGAAAGCCCAGAGATAAACCCACACACATATGGTCACATTATCTTTGATAAAGGAGACAAGAATATACAATGGAGAAAAGACAGTCTCTTCAATAAGTGGTGCTGGGAAAACTGGACAGCTACATGTAAAAGAATGAAATTAGAACACTCCCTAACACCATACACAAAAACAAGCTCAAAATGGATTAAAGACCTAAATGTAAGACCAGACACACTTAGAGGAAAACATAGACAGAACACTCTATGACATAAATCACAGCAAGATCCTTTTTGACCCCCCTCCTAGAGAAATGGAAATAAAAACAAAAATAAATAAATGGGACCTAATGAAACTTAAAAGCTTTTGCACAGCAAAGGAAACCATAAACAAGACAAAAAGACAATCCTCAGGGCTTCCCTGGTGGCGCAGTGGTTGAGAGTCCGCCTGCCGATGCAGGGGACACGGGTTCATGCCCCGGTCCGGGAAGATCCCACATGCCGTGGATCGGCTGGGCCCGTGAGCCATGGCCGCTGAGCCTGCCTGTCCAGAGCCTGTGTTCTGCAACGGGAGAGGCCACAACAGTGAGAGGCCCACGTACCGCAAAAAAAAAAAAAAAAAAAAAAAAAAAGACAACCCTCAGAATGGGAGAAAATATTTGCAAATGAAGCAACTGACAAAGGATTAATCTCCAAAATTTACAAGCAGCTCATGCAGCTCAATATCAAAAAAAAAAACAACCCAATCCAAAACTGGGCAGAAGACCTAAATAGACACTTCTCCAAAGAAGATATACATATTGCCAACAAACACATGGTACGATGCTCAACATCACTAATCACTAGAGAAATGCAAATCAAAACTACAATGAGGTATCACCTCACACTGGTGAAAATGGCCATCATCAAAAAATCTACAAACAATAAATACTGGAGAGGGTGTGGAGAAAAGGGAACCCTCTTGCACTATTGTTGGGAATGTAAATTGATACAGCCACTATGGAAAACAGTATGGAGGTTCCTTAAAAAACTAAAAATAGAACTACCATATGACCCAGCAATCCCACTACTGGGCATATACCCTGAGAAAACCATAATTCAAAAAGAGTCATGTACCACAATGTTCACTGCAGCTCTACTTACAATAGATGGAACACGAAGCAACCTAAATGTCCATCGACAGATGAATGGATAAAGATGTGGCACATATATACAATGGAATATTATTCAGCCATAAAAAGAACCGAAACTGAATTATTTGTAGTGAGGTGGATGGACCTAGAGTCTGTCATACAGAGTGAAGTAAGTCAGAAAGAGAAAAACAAATACCATATGCTAACACATATATATGGCATCTAAAGGGAGGGATGGTTCTGATGAACCTAGGGGCAGGACAGGAATAAAGATAAAGACGTAGAGAATGGACTTGAGGACATGGGGAGGCAGAAGGGTAAGCTGGGATGATGTGAGAGAGTGGCATGGACTTATATATACTACTAAATGTAAAATAGATAGCTAGTGGGAAGCAGTAGCATAGCACAGTGAGATCAGCTCAGTCCGTTGTGACCATCTGGAGGGGTGGGTTAGGGAGGGTGGGAGGGAGATGCAAGAGGGAGAAGATATGGGGATATATGTATATGTATAGCTCATTCACTTTGTTATAAGGCAGAAACTAACACACCACTGTAAAGCAATTATACTCCAATAAAGATGTTAAAAAAAACATAAAACAATGCAGCTCTATAATCACACGTTAACAGTTGGATGATACAGGTTTTGAATTATCAGATGATGATTCATTCATCCTGAAAGGAAAAAAATATGACTGGGTATCTTTTGGAGTATTTTTTTTAATAAACTTATTTATTTCACTTATATTTTTGGCTGTGTTGGGTCTTTGTTGCTGTGTGGGGGCTTTCTCTAGTTGCAGCGAGTGGGGGCTACTCTTTGTTGCAGTGCACAGGCTTCTCATTGCAGTGGCTTCTCTTGTTGCGGAGTACAGACTCTAGGCACGCAGGCTCTAGAGCGCAGGCTCAGTAGTTGTGGCGCACGGGCTTAGTTGCTCCACAGCATGTGGGATCTTCCAGGACCAGGGCTTGAACCCGTGTCCCCTGCATTGGCAGGCGGATTCTTAACCACTGTGCCACCAGGGAAGCCCATGACTCAGTATTTTAACAGAAGTTTGATGCCCGCAACTAAGCTAAGTTCAAACTGGAACCACACTAGAAAAGTTATGGAAAAGACAGTCTTATTTCTAATGAGAATATTTTAATCCCTGAAGAATAATTTGGCCCATTTATAATAAATAAAAAGAAAAATATACCTTAATCACTGTTTTAAGATTTTGTAAAACTAAATCATTTCCTACATTTTAAAAAAATCTTGCTTTGTTTTTGCTTTTATAATTCTGGGTCCATAAATATCTCAGTTCATTGAACAGCTATTTTTTGAGTACCTACTCTGTACCCAGGCACATACACATAAAGTTCATTTATGTATTCAAAATGAAACAAACACCTCATGTTTAAGATAAGGATAATAATCCTTAGTTATATGGCTGCTGTAAAGACATGAACTAATCAGTTAACACTCGATGAATGACAGCTATCATTAATGGAACTACTGCTAAAAAGACTGGAGGCTATCGTGAATTGAGAACAAAATGGAGGAAAAAATGTGTTGCTAATTTGTGTTACAAATTAAATATGTAAACTTCAGTTTAAAATTGCCATTGATTTATGTTTACCTCATTTATCTTCCCAAATCCTATTGACTTTATTAAAGAATATAGGATGCAGCTAAACTGGACAAGTGATACAGTTAAACATCAAAAGGTGAGAAACTGAAGCCAATAGACCTGAAATACATAAAACAGATATGTTCTGCATAAAGCAGTGCTGAATAAATATTTGTCACATGAGAAAACTAGTGAATGGTACAAGATGAATGGAAGGCAAAACCAACAATGCTGACTGGTCTGTAAATCAGCACAGACATAACAGGACACACTGGAAAGAATTTCTATGGGTTTTTCCAAAAAGGAGTACTGAGAAAACCCCAATCTTAGAGCAGCAAGTATGAGAGCAAGGGGCAAATAAATGGTAAGGGTCAAGTCAAAGGAATTTGGGAATGCCATCAGTGCTCCTAACAGGAAGGCCTAGTTATCACTGACGTGAAGAGCTTGTAAGACGTCACAAAATAAGATCTTTTTTAAAAGGCTCCAAACAATAGTATGTGCTAAGTATCCCAATGAGCCCCTTCCCTATTTCTCATAGGCAACTACAACTCTGACCTGATACTGACATTCTTAAGATTCCCACTTGCAGGGGATTAAAGTGAAGACATCCTGAGTACTGAGTACAGTTCTCCCAGAGAAATTCTACCAGAACCCTATAGGAAGCCACAGGCCTGTAGCATTCACTCAGGTCTCACTTAGTACAGCCAAGTTCAAGTAAAATGAGGGCTATACTACAAAAGACATCTAAAAAGGTAGGGATAAGAAGACATAAATAACAAAGCATAAAAAATAAGATGAC
The DNA here is from genome assembly GCF_951394435.1 of Stenella coeruleoalba. NCBI lineage: Eukaryota > Metazoa > Chordata > Mammalia > Artiodactyla > Delphinidae > Stenella > Stenella coeruleoalba. The sequence goes on along the minus strand of NC_137148.1, from coordinate 47,664,109 downwards.
CAAAGATGAAATATACCACTTCTTACAACAAACATGAATGGATTAATGCCATTAAAAAAAAAAAAGTAACTTTTTGTTAACACCCACTCCCAAAAAAAGTAGGGGTGTGCGTGTGAGAGAGAGAGAGCAAAAACAACATAAAGAGGAAACCTATAAACTACAAGAGACTTAAAAAACGTATTAGTGGACTTCCCTGGTGGCGCAGTGGTTAAGAATCCACCTGCCAATGCAGGGGACATGGGTTTGAGCCCTGGTCCGGGAAGATTCCACATGCCGCAGAGCAACTAAGCCTGTGCGCCACAACTACCAAGCCTGCGCTCTACAGCCCACAAGCCACAACTACTGAGCCCATGTGCCACAACTACTGAGCCTGTGCTCTAGAGCCTGCGAGTCACAACTACTGAAGCCCACGCGCCACAACTACTGAGGCCGACACGCCTAGAGCCCATGCTCCGCAACAAGAAAAGCCACTGCAATGAGAAGCCCGCGCGCTGCAATGAAGAGTAGCCCCCACTCACCGCAACTAGAGAACGCTGGCGCCCAGCAACAAAGTCCCAATGCAGCCAAAAATAACTAAATAAATTAAAAACAAAAAAAAACCATATTAGTGATCATGATGTAAAGATTTTGTTTGGAGGTCAATTTATACCGACTGCAAAACTAAATAAACAAATCAACCAATAAATAAGAGCATTTTATAGGACAATCAAGGGAATATGGACAGAATATTTGATGATATTAAGGAATTTTTGATTTCTATATGTGATGATGGTGTTATTGTTATATTTAAAAAAAAGGAGTCTGTGTTCAAGGGATATATACTGAAAATATAAATAAACATGATGTTTGGTATTTGCTTCAAAATAAGAGGAGAGTTGGGTGGCAAGGTGTGGAGAAAATAAAATTTAACCATGAGTTGATAACTGTTTAAAGTGAGTGATGGGTACGTGGTGGTTTGTTTTATCATTCTATTTTTTATGTTTGAAATATTTCATAATTCAATAGTTAAAGATAAATGGATAAATAAATAAAATAAATGATTGTCAGGTTAGAAAAAAGGTAAAATCCAACTAATTTTTTAAAAAAGGAAGCACATAGAAATGATATAAAATAACCTTCAATTTTAAACAAAATTCAATCTTAGATTGACAGACCTCAATATTAAATGATCACCTTTAAAGTGCGGTTTATACCTTTTCTGATTTGGCTTCCCAAGAGTGTTTGGAAACGCCATGTTCAAAGGCCATCTTTTTTTTTTCTTTTAACCAAAAAGCATGAAATGTAAAATTCAGGAAATATTATTATAAACAACGTGTCTGACACACTGATAATCTAGATATATGTGAATCTAAACACACTCATATAAATATAGAAAGTACAGAAAATATAATTTGGCAATAATGCTTTCACTAAAATCTTAGCACAGATTTTTCTTTGCTCACAATTTCTATAAATGTACAAATAATGCCTCATTTAAAAACTGAGCATAAAATGAAAAAAATCTTTTAGCATGTAAGATTTTCTAATAAAATGCTGGAACTTGAATAGGTTTATTTTATAATTATTAAACTGTGAACAGTTTGAAAATCACTGGCAGTAGCCTAGTGTAAACAATTCAATACAAAAAGCCTTAATGAAGGTTATACAATTTTTTAAAATGTGTTCCAAAAATAAATCTACCATGTTTGATGAAATATTTGTCCTGAATTCTAAAAGAAAGCATCGCTGTTACCTACGGTCCACTGATATCCCTGCCTTGCCCCCAACCGATTCCATTTTTGGAACATCAACGTTACAGACTAGATGCAACTCTTAAATAACTACATTCAATTAATTTTAACGCTATTTTTTGAATGCTGAAAATTAAATACTATCTGATTCAACTCCCTGATAGGAAATCATGTAAGCTTTCAGGTTTGAGCTCTCCTAATAGCATAAATATCTAGGCTTGTTATAAAACCATTGATCTAAAGATTAGACTAAAAACAAGTATCACTTTCAAGATGGACTCAAAGGTCATGAATGCCAGCCAGGTAGTTTGGATTTATTTTCAGGTAACAGGAAGCCACTGAAATGCCAGGGTTCCCAAATACTTGTCTCTTTTTTTTTTTTTTTTTTGCGGTACGCGGGCCTCTCACTGTTGTGGCCTCTCCCGTTGCGAAGCACAGGCTCCAGACGCACAGGCTCAACAGCCATGGCTCACGGGCCCAGCCACTCTGCAGCATGTGGGATCTTCCCAGACCGGGGTACGAACCCGCGTCCCCTGCATCGACAGGTGGACTCTCAACCACTGCGCCACCAGGGAAGCCCCCAAATACCTGTCTCTTAATATCATGTTATTATTATTCTTTCCCTGCTTGAATCCAACTATCCCTACAGTTTTAGTGATCACCTCTATTAAGATGGCTTCCAAATTTGTCTTTTAATCACTGACATCTTTGGAACTGCAGATCTGAGTATACAATTGCCTGATTATACAGGTGCCCTGTTATAAGCAACAAATTCTATTTACTCTTCCACCAAGCCAAGCCTAAGCCCTGCTTCTCCATTTGCATTAGTCCCTTATAGCCTCTATTTGCATGAATCGGTACACTACCATCCACCAGTTCTCCAGAATTAAAACAATAAAATCAACTTTGGCCTCTCCTCTTTTCTTTCCCCTTCTAACAGTCCAATTCATTACCAAGTCCAAAAGTTTTGTCAAATCAAACTTTTCTTTCCATCACTTCAGTCCAAATAGATCTCTATCTAGGATCACAGTAAACCTAGCGATGCTCCCACCTAACAGAATTTTAGTTCCCTCCCTTTCCCCTCTAGCTCATCTTTCCCAGGGCTTCCAGAGTCATTTCTCTAATAGCTCTAATTATGACACAAACTTTTCTCTGTTGAACAGCTTTCAATGGCTACCTACCACCTACAGAATGAAGCATAAATTTCAAACCTATGCAAGGCCTTTTATAATCTGACCTTGTCTATCCCCTCACTAGAACAGCTTCTATTGTTCTTCTACTCTGAAGTCTACCCACATGGGACAACCTTCTAATCTCTGTGGTATTTCCTATCCCTTCCAGGTGCCAACCAGAAATACTTTTCTACCACTCTTTGTGAAATCGTATTTATCCTTCAAGGTGCTGATCAAATGTTTCCAGCTACTTATCTCCCTAAATTCTCCCAGCTACAATCAAACATAAGGCACTCTCTTCTTTTTCTAGCACAGCCCTAACAGTCTGAAAGTTGCTTCTTATAAAAAGGTAAACATTTACCCTCTGATCTAAGTTCTGAGTTAAAAGGCTATACAGATGAGCCTAATCCTTTCCTTTTATCTTTTTTAAAATTTGGCTGTGTCGGGTCTTAGTTGCGGCATGCTGAATCTTTCATCGTGGTGTGCAGGCTTCTCTCTAGTTGTGGTGTGTGGGCTCTGTAGTTGCGGCACTTGGGCTCTCTAGTTGTGGCACAGGGGCTCAGTAGTTGCAGTGCATGGGCTTAGTTGTCCTGTGGCATGTGGGATCTTAGTTTGCCAACCAGGGATTGAACCTGCATCCCCTGAATTGGAAAGCAGATTCTTAACCTCTGGGCCACCAGGTAAGTCCCAAGCCTAATCCTTTTCTATACCACGATTTTTCATATACTTGAAGTTCCTCGTAAATCTTCTCTTCAAAGGGTAAACCTCCTCAAGACTCACAGCTAATAATACTCACATATATAATTTCCAGAAAATTTTATCATCATAACTATCCCTGTCTGGACACTAGATTTTCAAGCATCTCTCCTAAACTGTGTCCAGAACCAAACACAATACTCCAAACAGGTGTTTTTGCATATTATGCATAATATTCACCCCACCCCCAAAATCCAGACATTCACAATGTCAATTAGCAAATAACAACTCAAAATAGTTCTTCAGTTAACAAATTTGTTAGTTTTAGGGGTGTAGATGTTTAATAAATGTGCAAAAGGAGGTGAAAATAATGAAACAAGGTTCAAAGAGGTTCCAGTCAGAATCAAGTATACAAATACAAGAATTTATCTTAGAAAGGAAGAGAATTACCTTTTGAAACATGAGATAAATGGAATCGTATGGATAAAAACTCAGGGAAATTACAAATAAGAAGGGTGCAATAACTAAGGAATTTTCTAGATCAAGTTTGAGGAATCTTCTACTAAATAATCTACTATAGAGCAAGCAAACTTTCAATAAAAAGATGTCAATCAACACTTTGCTATTAAAAATGCCGAGTACATGCTATACTCATAATCTTTTTATCCTGAAATGCCAATATGCTTTTTTAAAAAAAGTTAAAATTTCCACAGTTCTAAACTTAAATTCAGCTGACTAGACAATACTCAAGACTTATTTTGAATTACATAACAACAGATTTTCTCTTATTAAATAAAACCCTACGTGGAAAATATAGTAGTTCTTTGATGACTGGCACCACAGTAATTAACTGAATTAAAAGAAAAATTAATTTCCTCTAAAGGGTTCTTAAACACTCTTCATTGATGGTGTTCAATTATGCAACTCAAAGAAAACTCAAGGAGACCTCTAAAGAACCACCTTTCATATCAAGGAAATAGAAAAGTTAGATGACTTATTTTTTGAAAACTTGCTTGAAAACAAACTAAAAATATTTTCCCTTGCTTTATAGTAGAAGGCTTAGGAAATGTGTAATGGTACTTATAGACTGTATAACACATCTGTACCACAGCCCTCAATTATCTAAGAACTGAGACACACAGAGACATTAGACAGCAGCATGCATTGATTCTACTACATCATTGGTAAAAGCCTGATTTTCTCACAATCAAGAGTACATGGATTCAAAATATCAAGCTAATTGAAGCATAAATTGGCATAAGCACTTTGGAAAACAACTTGGTATTATAATAATAAAATTATAAGATAAACATTACCTGTGACTCACAAATTATACCATTTTAGAATACACATGATTTTGTTAATTTAAGTCTTTCTTTAATGATACTGTATTTTCAATGAAATGAAATTAATACAAATTTTTTTTAATGGTCAAAAGATTTGAACAGATACTTCACCAAAGATCCATGGATGGCAAATAAGCACATGAAAAGATTCTCAACATCCTCAGTCATTAGGAAAATGAAAATTAAAACCATGAGATAACACTATCTACCTATTAGAATGTCTAAAATAAAAATAAAAACAAAAAAACTGACAAAACCAAGTGCTGGTGAGAATGTGAAACTAGAACTTTCATGTGTTGCTGGCAGGAATGAAAAATGGTACAACCAGTTTGGAAAACAGTTTGGTAGTTTCTTACAAAGTTAGTTATATATACATTTACCCACAACTCAGCAATTCCACTCCTAGCTGTTCACCCTAGAGAAATTATGTTCACACAAAATCCTATATGTGAACGTTTATAGAGGCTTTTTGCACAATCACCAAAAACAGTAGAAACAACCTAAATGTCCTTCAGCTGCTAAACAGATAAACTGTGGTAAACCCATATAATGGAAGGGAATACTACTTAGTAACAAAAAGGAACTACTGATATATGGATAAATCTCAACTGCATTATGCCATGTGAAATAAACTAGACTCAAAAGACTGCAACTTGTATTCAATATAGCTCCATTTATTATACATGATGTTCTGGAAAAGGCAAAACTGTAGGAACGTAAAACAGATCAGTGGGTGTCAAGGGCAGGGTGAGGGAATGAAATATTAAGGGGTAGGAGGGACTTTTGGGGGTGATGGAACTGTTCTATATCTTGACTGTGGTGATACATGAGAGTATGCATTTTTCAAAAATCATAAAACCACACACCAAAAAGGATGAACGTTACTGTATGTAAATTATACTTCAATTTAAAAAGGTCAATCTGATGTTTTTCGTATTTTTTTAACGTTACCTGACAACTTATGGAAAAGAAACATTTTTCTCTCTGCTTCCTCTGTCAAGAAACACTTCACCACCATTCTAGGTTCTTTGTGGACTTTTAAGACTTATTTCCTGCCCTGATAGAGTTTAAATGCTCATTAGGGAAACAAGTCTAAGATATTAAAATAAGTTACAGAAAAGGGCTAGGCAAAACAATTTTGAGTAATAAATCAAGGAATACCCTTTACATATGCTCTACGAAGAAGAAATGCCCTCTGTCAAGAGTTACGGGAAATGAATGGAACACAACTTTTAAAGGTCTTAGTGTTTCTCAATATTATTGCTATTATTATTATCTCTAACTTTCAAGTGAGGATACTGAGACCTGCGGAGGACAAATACTTTGTCTGTGACCCCTCAGTTATTAGATCTCAAAGTTGAGATTCTAACCCATGCCTTTCTGACCCCAAAGCCCGAGATCTTTTGCATCGCGGCGCTGGAACAACACAGAAGAGTTTACCACGACTGCCACGTGGTGTGATCTCAAAGACCAGCAACGGCCCCTACCTCCCCAAACATCAAGACTTCGCAAGATTCCTGCACAGAAACACGGTTAGCGCCCTGTATCTTCAAGTCAGCGCAACAGGGTCTTGGGAGTGTAAACTCATGGAAAAGGTAACGTGGAGCCTTGCGGGGATCTCTTTTCCATACAGTCAGCGTGCATGGCCCTACTTCTGACAGTTTTGGCCTTGAGGAAGGTGACGCCTGGGGCCAACGCCGGAGCCACTGAAAAAGGTCAACACCACGAAAGAGGAGAGCGGAGGCGCTCAAAATACACCTCTTCAATTACCCCGCGCCAGCCTGGTCGCAAGAGGGTCACGGGAGGAGGAAAGGCACTTCCCTACCCCTCCCGGGAACCTTTGGTAAAAGACGTCCGTGGACTTGTCCCCGTCTACGTCGCCCGACCTCAAGGACCCACACTGAGGGGGGCAGAGGGGGCGGTCCTCCGCTGGCGGGGCTCTCGGCGATGGGAGATACAACGCTAGCGTTGTATCCGTTCACCGACAGCCCGTCTGAAAGCCAGCGGCCAGAGTAGAGAGGGTTGTGGGGAGAACGAACTCGGGTTGTCTACTCTGGTGATTACAAGTGCCGCACATCGTTTTTCGACACCCCAACCGCTGCCCTAGCTCTCATCTCACCTCTCCAGTTCTTGTACTCTGGGATATAGTAGTATTTGTTCCCGAACAGGTCTGTGCCCACTTGCTCCTTCACTTCCTTTGACAGCGCTCTCCACAAGACACGGAACAAATTCTGAGACCAACCCATGCCTTCCCACCGGCTCCAGCGCGGGTCGTGCCGTGACCTGCCGAGGTTCCCTGAGACCAAAGCGAGAAAGCCCAGGCAGCCGACCCAGCCCACCTGCTCAGAGGAGTCCCACCCACCTCCTTCCGTACACCCTCAAGTAACGACGCTCTCCATTGGCCGGATGGCATCATGCTTGACCAATGGGAGACTCCGCTCTACACCCCAGCCTCAGTGTTCTGTCATGGCGCCGTCCAGTTCGCAAGCCGGTGTGAAGGGACGGGATGCTAGGGTTTTTGTTGGCACGACAAGCGGGTTTGGACGACCCTGTTCGCCTTCGGAGAGCGGAGTCCACACGGAGGTAAAGAAAACCTTATTCTTTTATCTAATATTCAGGTTAAATTCTGGGCCAATGGGGCTTCCCTGGTGGCGCAGTGGTTGAGAGTCCGCTTGCCGATGCAGGGGGCACGGGTTCGTGCCTCGGTCCGGGAAGATCCCACATGCCGCGGAGCGGCTAGGCTCGTGAGCCATGGCCGCTGAGCCTGCACATCCGGAGCCTGTGCTCCGCAACGGGAGAGGCCACAACAGTGAGAGGCCCGCGTACCACCAAAAAAAAAAAAAAATTTGGGCCAATGGCTGTGTTAGCTTTGCCTCACACTTGGCCGCCTCATTACCACTTTTCTCCACCACAACTGGGCTTTACTCTCTCTTCTGTTCTGTGGCTTGAGAAAATAGGATAGGTTTTATATACCTGTAGGCAGGTGGGTGCGCACGCGGGCTCGAGTGAGGGCGCTATAAATCTAAATGAGGATATTTTCATTTTACTTTATTCCTTCGCCCCGATTCCCAAGGAATAACTATCTTCCAAGAATTCGTTCTTTCATTTAGTCAACGTATTTAGTGAGCTGTTACTATGTGACAAGCAATATGTTAAAGTCGGAGCATAGGCCAGGAATTGAACAAAGTTTAGCATGACTAGAGCAGAGAATTGTGGAGAGAGGGCCATTGACAAGAGATGAAGCTGGAGAAGTAGGGGAGGCTAGATGGGGAAGAGTCTTGTATGCTTGGTTAAGTGGTAAGAAGATGAGAATAAGGTGACAACTGTTGCATTTTGTCATCTGCTTAGAGAATGGATTGAAGTTGAGAGCAGGATTGGGAGCCAAGTTAGGTAACTGTTGCAAGGAGAGAGTTGATGGAAGCCCAAGCCAGGGACGTGGCAGTTGGGGCCAAGAGGGTGAAGATATTTAAAAAAAATCTAAGAAATAGTATCAACCAGCCATGGAGATTAATTGGATATAATGAATGATGAAAAAGGAAAAGTCTGCAATGATTCCCAGCTATGTGCCTTGTATGTCAGGGTGAATGATGGTAACATCTCTCCCCAAAGAGGGAGCAAGTTTTACTTTAATTTTGTTCATATTGACTTTTCCCATATTGCTTTCAAGGAACTTGTGGAGATTTCACTTGGAGAGTGCAGGACACAGTTGCATATAGTATATGTTTGATGCTCAGGAGAAATTTAGATTGTTTAATGCAAGATGATACGTGAAGTGAGGAGGACATAAGATCACCCAGGCACTATTTGTGGAGTAAGAAGAGAGAAGCAGTTCAGTGATTACAAACCTGAAAAATACCAACACTTAAAGTTAGGCAGAAGATGAGACTGCAGAAGAACTGAAAAGGAGTAACCAGAGGGATTGAAGGCAAACTAGGGTGGTGAGGTATCATGGATGCTGAGGGAAGACTGTTTGAAGAGGGAGCCATCAAATGTGTCAGTTGCTGCCCCCGAATCCCTTCTTTGCTCTCAATGGTTCTCCATCCCATTATTCTGCTCTGTTTTCTTCATTCAATTTATTGCCACTGAAATTGTATTATATACTTATTTTTTTTACTGGTATATTGTCTTCTAAAACCCTGTATTCCCATTGCCTAGAAGAGGGTTTGGCACAATTTGTATGATGTTTTGTGTTCTAAGATGTATTATCCTTACATTTTAGTATTATGCTTTTAGAATGGGTAAATATGTTTCTAGATAGTACATACAGTTTTAACTAAATAAGAGAGTATTAATTTTTTTACCATGTTTTGGTTAGTTTTAAGCATGATTGGGGTTGCATCTCCTACTGTCCTCCAACCCCCGTTAGTGCACAGTTGACAGTAATTCCTTTTCAGCTAGGTCATCCACTTTAACAAAAGCATACAGGCATATCCAGAGTTTTTTATTCCAGTAACTGCAAGAAATCAAGCAAAATTTGTATGTATCAAAATTTGTCAGTCTGCTTAAATTTGTCAGTCTGCTTTGACTATGTGGCTTGTTTCCATCAAGTAGTTCTGCAATTCTTCCCTAATGATCAGTGAAGTAAAGTTTGGAAAATGAGTGACATTGTCCATTATCTTTAATTTCAGTGACAGTAGCGGTACTTTTTTGAAAAGAAGCAGCATTATTCTTTTTTCCCTCATATGACCAGAGGTCTTATCATATCAGTAGTAATGTAAATCGTGTGCACCACTGAGTGTCTGAAAAATTTGGTTTCTTGTTGTCTTTTAATTCCAAAAAGTCCTTGGTCTGAGGAAGCAACTAAGTATAGCTCTTTAGCACAGTCAAAATTCTGTGACCTAAACCTCTTACTTCATTAGAAGAAATAAAAATTCAAAACAGTGAAGGTTTCCTAACCAAATTGCCAGATTAATCCATCTTTAAATAGATTTCATTTCCTCTGTAAAACATTGATTCCCCAAGCATACTTAACCTTTCTGGTTACAAACCTGTACTCTAGTAATCTCATGCACATCTCTCCCACCAATTGCTTTGTGTGCTTATCAAAAGTCATTATTTCTCCCTAACCCTATTAATGCTAGTTTTATTTATTATTCTGATGATGTCATTTTAGTGGGAGCTGATGAAGTATGAATACAAAAGTTGCTATTCTTATAAAACTAAATGGACCACTTTTGAAATAGTGCAAACAAATGGCTTAAAACAAAATGAGATATGATTGAGACAGTTATTATAAAAGATTTGGGGAAAGTGTAAAAAGATGAAACAGTCTTTTTCAACTTTGCCAGAATATTTAAAATAACATAGGGTATTTGGAAAAAATCCTCATGCTATCGTTCCAACCCCATGTATTCTAGTCTAATTGGTCTAGGACACTGGAATTTTTTAAAGCGCCCTAGCTGATTGTAATGTATAGCTAGAAATGAGAATCATTGCTTAAGAAAGACTCCACATTCAATTGCTTTGCATATGTCTTAGATTCCATATTCAGTTGCTTTGTATATGTCTTAAATTTTCACCCAACTAAAATATATAAATTAATAAATAAAAAACAAATTTTAACAATCCTTGAAAATCATAGACTATATATAATATGTGTATGGTTTATGGAAGAAAGATGTTATGGCCCTCTGTTCAGCACATTTCATTCTTCTTCAAAAAATTAGCTAATATTCAGACAGTCTTTGCTTTGCATAGTAGTGCACATCCATAAAACTGATTGTGTAAGCTAAAACCTATGCAAAGTTATCTTAATAATTAGTGCGGAAAATTCAAATTGTTCTGTGACCTTTAAAAAAATTTTTTGAAGCACTAGAAGTCACTATCAGTTATCTGTGTAACGTAAAATATTAGAAATGATGAGAACCAAAGTATATTTCTTTGTTTAAAAAAAAAAACTTGTCAAGAGTAGTTTGAGCAGTGCTTGTCTTCTCATTGAACAACTTACAAGTTGAGCATCTTTTCTTTACCTTGGCTAATTATCACACGCCTTTCTAAATTTGTGTCAGATTCCAACATTTTATCCTTTACATTCTCAATGGCTTGAAATATCTCTGAGAGTCCTCTTTATTTATTTATGTATTTATTTATTGCCATGTGGTGCGGCATGCAGGATCTTAGTTCCCCGACCAGGGATCGAACCTGTGCCCCCTGCATTGGGAGTGCAGAGTCTTGACCACTGGACCACCAGGGAAGTCCTTGAGAGTTCTTTTAATGTGAAGATTTCTGCCAGCATCACTTCTTCTGGGACATATTCAGCCTTTTCATCGCAAACACTTTACCTCATTTATGTCGATAAGTTCACCTTCATTGATCTCTTCAGTCTGCATATCTAGAGTTTCTAAAATGGCAGCAATGTCAACATTCCGCAGTGAGCTATTTCTTTTGTAATTCCATTTACATTCAATTTGAGTTTCACTTCCAGTATCATCACTTTGTGTTGCTTTTGTGCACTTTAATTATGTTTGCTAATTCCCCCATTCAGTTATCCATTTTTGTGGAATTCCTTGTGGGTTTATCTCAGGGGCACAGAGGTAACAAAACTAAATGCTGTGTGTGAACTGAATAACAAATGCACAGTGATCATCTGCAGACTTTGAAAGAAGTCATGCAAAGTGCTCACTAATTTTAATGTACATGTTATTTTCATAGTAGCTTGTGGACTGAAAAGCAAGTATTGAACACTGCGCTTTTTACTCACAGTTAATATAGCATGGTAACTGAGATTTGAACCATGTTGTCGTGGTCTGGTATTAACTAAATCATGGTAACTGAAATTCGTGTGTATCAGACAATGCAAAATAAGAACTACTTGTATATTTAAGTTAAACTGTTTAAGGTAGTTTTTTTTTAAGATTCCCCTCTTTAATGATATTTTAGCTTAACTAAACAAATACAATCCTATTTTATTCAAAGAAGATGTCTACTGTCATTTGCCCTAGTTTCTTCCTTGTCGTTGACTACAGGCAAAGACATGAACACTAAAATGCAATGTTTATAATTCATACCCTCCTTTTTTATTTTATAACTCTACTGAGGTACAATGATATACACTAAACTGCACATTAGAGTATACAATTTGATGAGTTTTGACATATAATACACTTTTGATACCATCACCATAATCAAGGTAACAATCATCCATAAGCCCCAAAATTTCATCAAGACTGTAATCCCTTTCTCCCTTCTTTCCCTGTTTCACATTCTTTCTACTCCAGGAAACTACCGATCTGCTTTCTGTCACTATTGATTAGTTTGTATATTTCAGAATTTTTTATAAATGAAATTATTTTTTCTTAGCGTTCTTTCACTCAGAGTAATTATTTTGAAATTTCTCCATCCTGTTGCATGTATCCATTCTTTTATTGCTGAGGAGTTTTCCATTTTGTGGATATACCATGACTCGTTATCCATTCATTTGTTGATGGGCATTTGAGTTGTTTTGGGACTAGTACATATAAAGTTGCTCTAAAGATTCATGCACAAGTCTTTGTATGGGCATATGCTTTTATTTCTCTTGGGTGAATACCTGGCAGTGGAATGACTAGGTATATGTTTCACTTTTTAAGAAACTGACAGTTCTCTAAAAGCTTACATTCCTATCAGCAGTGAATGGAAGTACTGATTGCTTCACATTTTTATTTACCTGTTCCTGCTTTCTTTTGGGTTATTTGAACATTATTTAATATTCTGTTTTAATTTACCTATTGTGATTTTGACTATATCTCTTTGTATAGTATTTTTTAGTTATTGCTCTAGGAATTGTAAAACACCTACTTAACTTCATTTTCTACTTAGAATCAATATTTTACTCCTTCATTTGGTATATTGAAACTTTATCACCCTTTACCTTCCACCATATGTGGTGTTGTCTTATATATTAGATTTACATACATTGTAAACTCCATTGGACAGTGTCACAATTTTTGTTTTCAACCATCAAACATATTTTAAAGGGAAGAATAGCCTATTTACCTAGATATGTATCATTTCTGGTGTTCTCTTTTCATTTCTGATATCCCAAGTTTCCTTCCTATATCACTTCACTTCTGTCTGAAGAACTTTGTTTAGAAATTCTTTTAGAACAAGGCTGGATGGCTCTATGGTTTTGGAAAAGGAATCTGCAGTTAGTTCAATCATTTGTTTCTCTATAGGTAATTTGTCATTCTCTCTGGTTGCTTTGAAATTTTCTTTGTTTTTAGTTTTCAGCAGTTTGATTATAATGTGTCTGAGCATGGACTTCTTTGGGTTTATCATAGAGTCTATTCTGCTTCTTGAACTTGCAGATTTATATCTTTCCACAAACTTAGGATGTTTTCAGCCATTATTTCTGTCCAATATTTTTTACATACCACTTTCTTCTTTCTTTCTGAGACTCTGATGACATTTGGCCTTTTATAATTGTTACTTAGGTCCCTGAGACTGTGTTCTTTTCTTTTCTTTCTTCTTTTTTTTTTTAGTCTTTTTAGCCTATGTTGTTAAATTGTGTAATTTCAATTGATCTGTGTTGAGGTTCACTGACTTTTTCCTCTGTCATCTCTAATCTGCAATTTAGTCTATCAGAAAAATAGTTTTTAATGAAAATTAGATTTTTGATGAAAAATAATTTAACATTTTTCAGTTCTAAAATTTCCATTTGGTTCTTAATTATGTCTTCTGTTTCTTTGCTGAGACTTTCCTTTTTTAACATTTGTTTCAATTATGTTCACATTTGCTTGCTCAAGCATATTTTAATGGCTACCTTGAAGTCTTTGTCAGATAATTCCAACATCTGTGTCACCTCAGCTTTGGTGTCTGTCTGATTGTCTTTTCCCATACAAGTTGAAATGTCCATGGTTTTTCATATGCAGAGTAATTTTGCATTGTATCCTGGACATTTTGTAATGTCATGAAACTCTGGGTCTTTTTTCAGTCCTATGAAGAATGTTGATATTTTTGTTTTAAGAAGCAATTGGCGAAGTTAGGTTCAGGCTGAAAGTTCTTACCTCCTTATGTTTGCCATGGTTCTAATGTCAATTCAGTTTTCAAAGCCATTTCAAATCTGCCCCCAATGTGTGCCACTCAGTAGTCTGTTACCTGAGTGGTACTCTGTTAGCTTAGTTTTCAGAATCTTTTGTATGCTACTTAAGGTTAGCTCCATGCATGCTCTGCTCAGTGATGAGTCCTGGAGTTCATAAATAACTTTATGAGGTTGCCTTCCTGAGCTTCTTTCTCTCAGTGATCTTTCTGGTACCTCTCATCACTGGGACTCTCCCTTTTGGTACTCCTGCTGGAAACATTGGGCTCAGTTACCCTGTTTACCATACACTAATGTGTTTGGGCCCAGTTCTGGTCCTGTAAGTGAGAAGACAGAGGAAGAAAGCAATGGTGATTGGACCCACTCTCTTGGGATCAGAGCTCTGATGAACAGAGAAAACAGATTCCTTCCCCAAGAGTTTTGACTCCCTCAGGTCACTATTTCCAGCCATTGCCAGTGCTGCTATCAGATTGCCTAGGGGCTGGGATCCACAAGAGAATGGAGAAAAGAGAGAAAAAATATAGATGGGTGATTTCTGCATGTCCTTGAGTATTGGAGTTCCCTTTTTTACTCCTGGAACTTTCTCTGTCTGTGCCACAGTGCTCACTTCCAGGTTTCCAGCCAGGAAGTAGCAGAGGAGAAAAAAATAATAAACTGGCCATTGTTTTGGTGGTATGTTGGATTTGGTGTTTCCCCCAGTCCAGTTGCTGCTATTTACTTTTTGGAGTCCTCAAATAGGTATTCCATGCATTTTGTTCACATTTTATAGTTGTATTTCTAGGGAGATGGGTAAAGTGTGCTAGTTATCTTACCTCAAACTGGAGTGGCTACTTTTGAGTATTGACTAATGAAGTGGATGATCAAACGAAAGAAATATGTCAAATCACAAAGCAAGTATAAAAAGTATGAGAGAAACGATAAGAGATTTGGAGAGTAGACCCAGAAGACCCCAGAGGCAATAATAATTCCAGAGGGAGAACAAAACAAACAAGCAGAGACTAGATTGACAGACTAAAAAGGTTCACTGAAGTGCAATAGGATTGATGAAAAAGACATAAAATTAAAAATATCCTAGTAAATATATCTAGGAATGGAGAAAAAAATTATTAAAAGCTTCCAATGGTAAACAATTTATTCATAAAAGAAAAACAGGTTGACATTAGACATCTTAGCAGTTCTAGAGACTGGAATGATATCTACTAACAAGAAAAAAGGACTGCAAGTCAGGAATCCAAATTTAGCCAATCTGTCCAATATTGTGCATATGCTAAAATTCCTAGAAATATTTCACCCCTTTCCCCTTCAAGAAAAAATACCCAAGGAACAACATTAATTGATGAATAAATGTATTTGAACAAGGCCCCAGGGTATTTAAATGATGAAGAGGAGAGGAAACAGAGAAGAGCAGTGAACCTTGTAGTATGTGTATGGTTAAATCTAAATATATAATAATAAACAAGCTGGAAATATATAACATGGCTGATGAAGATCTTTTTAGACACACTTCAAAATTAGCAAAGGGGAATGAACAGCAACTTCATTGAACTAGCAAAATGAAAAGTTAAAGATGGAACTATGACATTAAGTAAACAATAAATAATATCAAGTATATCAGATGTCATACCAAAGGTGAACAGGCTGATTCCTCCCATTAAGAAGCACAGATTATCAGATTAATTTTTAAATAAAATATAGCTAAAAGCTGTTGCTCAGAAATACCTCAATTTAAAATATTTTTAACTAGTTTACAAAATTCTTAAATATTAAAAGTTAAAGTAGAGGATAAAAAGATATTAGACAATTGTCAACAAAATGCAGAAGTCACTGTTAATATTAGTTAAGGTGAGATTTTTGGTTAAAAGCACCAAACATTGTAATAGATGATATTATTTGAAGCACAATTGATGAACTGGTGTAATAAAACATGTATTCAAACAGTTAAATATATAAAGCAAAATGTAAAGAAAATTTGACACTAGTTTCTTTTCCAGAATGGTCCTGATATAGTAGAGAGAGAATACATACATATGGGGGAAATGGATAAACAACACACCAAATTTAATAGACATATATAACTTTACATCTCTTAGAGAATGTGCATGTTTTTTATATGTCAGTGGTACATTTACCAAAATTTTTATGTACTTGGCTACCAAGAAACCTTTAACAAATTCAAAAAGGTAGCCATCTTTACAGGTCATATTCTTTGATCATAAGCTAAAGAAATTGGAAGTAAATTAATTAATGAGAACATCACCATCACCTCTAATTCAATGTTTAAAGAATTAGCAATTACAGGACTTCCCTGGTGGCGCAGTGGTTGAGTCTGCCTGCCGATGCAGGGGACACGGGTTCGTACCCCAGTCTGGGAAGATCCCACATGCCGCGGAGCGGCTGGGCCCGTGAGCCATGGCCGCTGAGCCTGTGCATCCGGAGCCTGTGCTCCGCAACGGGAGAGGCCACAACAGTGAGAGGCCCACAGACCGCAAAAAAAAAAAAAATTAGGAATTACATTCTAGATAACTCTTGAGTCCAAGATGGAATGAAAATTGAAGTTATAAATTATCTGGAGAGAAAGGAAAACTATTTCTACAACTTAGGGGAAACAGGGAAACTTGTATTCAAAAAAATGTCATAGGGGCTTCCCTGGTGGCACAGTGGTTAAGAATCTGCCTACCAAGGCAGGGGACACGGGTTCGAGCCCTGGTCCGGGAAGATCCCACATGCCACGAAGCAACCAAGCCCGTGTGCCACAACTGAGCCTGCGCTCTAGAGCCCGCAAGCCACAAGTCCTGAGCCTGCATGCCACAACTACTGAAGCCCACATGCCTAGAGCCTGTGCTCCACAACAGGAGAAGCCACCGCAATGAGAAGCCCGCACACCGCAACGAAGAGTAGCCCCCGCTTGCCACAACTAGAGAAAGCCCGCGCACAGCAACGAAGACCCAACACAGCCAAAGATAAAATAAAGAAGATAAATAAATAAATGTATTTTTTAAAAAATGTCATAGCCTAAAAAAATAAAAATGGAAGTATTTCATCATTGAAGAAGATGAAAGGATATAATAAATTTTTTAAGCCATCTTAAGACGTTAAAACAAAAAGTTAAAAGTACTCGCTCTTTTCCTTACCCTGCTTACCCCAGTTTCCTCTGCCTTCTCCCATATCTCTTCTCTTTCACTCCTTTCCCCTTCACCCTCTCTCCTTCACTTTCTCCCCTCCCTCTTTTCTCCCATATTCTCCCTACCCCTCTTCCTTCTACTTCTATTCTTTTGTGTGGAGGGTGTCCCCAAGACCACCCCCAGGTTTGAGGATTCTCTGGAAGGACTCAGTATGCAGCATACGGTTGTACCAAATTACTCATGGCTATGATTTATTACAGCAAAAGTATACAAGGTAAAATCAGTGGAGGGAAAGGCACATGGGTGACTTGTGAAGGAAACCAGGCACAAGCTCTCAGTGGAGTCACACAGATAAGCTTCATTTCTTTAGCAATGAATTGTGACAGCTTAGGTGAAGCTATCAGGGAAGCTCATTAGAGACTCAGTGCCTAGAGTTTTTAATTGAGAACTGGCCACATAAGCACTTTCTGCTTAGCATGTACCAAAATTCCAGACTCCCAGAAGGAATGTAGGTATTCATAATGTCCATTGTTTGCTCCAAATATTAGTTTGGGTCCAGTGAGCCATTCTTATCCAGAAATGTTGGGAACCCTCCTGAAATCCCAGAAGGCAGGTAAGGGCCAGTCTTGCAAGCAGCCCTTTCTAAAGATAGCAGTGTCAGACCTGCCATTTTAACTATTTTTTGCACACCTTGCCTCCTTCCACACAAACCCCACCCCTGTTTCCCTATTGTAGTACCCTCCCCCATTCCCTTCATCTTAACCCCTCCTTCTGGTTCCCAAACAATTCAGACCTAAAGTATTTAGGTTGGGTAGAGGTAGGCTACCTATAAGGCAGGGATTAGGTTGGCCAAAAGTGAGATTTCACTGGCTGAGCAGGTTGAGGAGGTAGTCCAAAGGTGGAGACAGGCAAGCTCAGCTGATCAGGGTGCTGAGAGAAGCAGAAATCAAAGCCTAAGCCTGGTAAGCAGCATCCTTGTTGGAGGACGGGGTAGTAGTGGAGATGGGAGATTGGTTACATACAGGGGGATTGATCAAATAAATATATTAATGATAATGGAGACCATGTTTTCGCTGTTAGGAGAGGGAGCTCAAGGAAGGGATGATTCTCTTTGTACACGTCTTTATGATACTATTTTACTTGTTATAAGACGCAAATATTACTGTTATAATTTGAAAAGTCATCAGATGGAAAAATATTTTAAGAGGAAATAGGCATTTCAGTGGAGAAAATGTGAAATATTATTTTCTGGTGAAATATTGAAGTTTAGAAATGGTAGAAGAGCATAATGGTCTGGAGAAAAAAATGTCAGAGTTCAGATGTAGTTCAACCAATTATGTGATTTGGGGCAAATTACTTATGTCTTAGTTTTTTGGGGGGGTTTTTTTTGGGTTTTTTTGCGGTATGTGGGCCTCTCACTGTTGTGGCCTCTCCCGTTGCGGAGCACAGCCTCCAGACGCACAGGCTCAACGGCCATAGCTCATGGGCCTAGCCGCTCCACGGCATGTGGGCTCTTCCTGGACCGGGACACGAACCCGTGTCTCCTGCTTCGGCAGGCAGACTCTCAACCACTGAGCCACCAGGGAAGCCCTGTCTTAGTTTTATAATCAGGTAAAGTGTTTAATAATGTAATCTACCACTGGGAAAGTTACTACTTAGGATTACCATTTATTACACTTAATAAAGTGATTACAATGTCAGCAAATAGTAGGCTCTTAATTAATATTAGCTGTTTTTATTATTGATCAAGGTTAGACAAGTAGTAAGTGTTAGACTGGATATTTGAATCTAAGGCTAAACTGTCTTCCAAGAGAAAAAGAGGAACTTGTATATCTTTAAATCAGACACTTGCTACTGTTAAAATGATTTCCAAAATGTTTATGGGAATTAATAGTACTGTCACTGCATAAAAATATCAGTATGTACCTTTCCTAGCACTGTGCATTGTTATTTTTTTTAAAAAAACTATGATAATTTGGTAGGTTAAAACTTCTCATTTTATGAAACTTGACCCCTATTTTATACCCCTCACAAAAATTAACTTGAAATGGATTAAAGACTGAAATGTAAGTCCTGAGGCCATGAAAATCCTAGAAGAAAACATAGGAATAAAGCTCTTTGACATGGCCTTGGTAATGATTTTTTGGATATGACACTTAAAGCAGAAGCAACAAAACCAAAAATAAACAAGAACTCCAAAGGTGGGGAGGAGTGGGGAGGGGTGGATCTTAGGCCAAAGGAAAGCAAACTGTGAATGGTAGGAAATAAACACCAGGGCCATGATGTGAAACTTTTGTCCATTTCAACAGCTTTTTTTCCAATATAGGATGGGTTTTGGTTACTGCATACCTACCAACTACAGTGTGATATAACATGGAATAAGCACTCTTACCAAAAAAAATCAGAAACAAATAAACAAGTGAGACTACGTCAAAATAAAAAGCTTCTGTACAGCAAACAAAACCATCAACACAGTGAAAAGACAACCTACAGACTGGGAAAAAATATTTTCAAACCATTTATCTAATAAGGGGTTAATATCCAAAACATGAAGAACTCATACAACTCAATACCAAAAAAAAAAAAAAAAATTGAAAAATGGGCAAAGAACCTGAATAGACATTTTTCCGAAGAAGATATACAAATGGCCGACAGGTACGTGAAAAGATGTTCAGCATCACTAGTCATCAGGGAAGTGCAAAAACAGTGAGACAACACCTCACACCTGTTAGGACGTCTGTTATCAAAAAGGCAAGAGATAACAAATGCTGGAGTGGATGTGGAGAATATGAAACCCTTGTGCACTGTTGGTGGGATTTGTAAATTAGTACAGCCACTGTGGAAAACCAGAATGGAGGATCCTCAAAAAATTAAAAATAGAACTACTACATGAGGAGGAAAACCAGAATGGAGGATCCTCAAAAAATTAAAAATAGAACTACTACATGATCTAGCAGTTTCATTTCTGGGAATATATCCAAACGAAATGAAAACGATAACTCACAAAGATATCTGCACCTCCATGTTCATAGCAGCATTATTTACAATAACCATGACAAGGAAACCTAAGTGTTCACATATGAATGAATGGATAAAGAAGTTGTGGTATATATTTACAATGGAATGAATATTATTTAGCTACAAAAAGTGAGGAAATCCTACCATTTGCAACTACATGGGTGGACCTTGAAGGCATTATGCTAAAGGAAATAAGTCTGACAGAGAAAGACAAATACTATATGATTTCACTTAAATATGTGGACTCTTAAAAGAAAAGAAAACACTCATAGAAAAAGAGATCAGACTTGTGGTTACCAGAGGGAGGGGGTGGGAGCAGGAGGAGTTGGAGGAAAGTGGTCAAAATGTACAAAATTCCAGTTATAAGATAAATAAGTACTAGGGATGTAATGTACAACATATTGACTATAGTTAACACTGATGTATGATATATAGGAAAGTTGTTAGTAAATCCTAAGAATTCTCATCACAAGGAGAAAAATTTTTTTTTCTTTTTGTTGTATCTATATGAGGTGATAGATGTTAGCTGAACCCATTGTAGTAATAATTTCACAATATAAGTAAATTAAGCCATCATGCTGTATACCTTAAACTTATACAATGATATGTATTCATTTATTTCTCAGTAAAACTGGGGGAAAAATCTTATTTAAATTAACATTATTTTGATCAATAATGAATTTAGAGATCATTTGGTTAAATTAATGTAAATGCTTTTTGACATCCAAAAGATTGAGACAACTTCTAATAGTTAACACTCACTAGGCACTTACTATATGCTGAGCATTGTTATGAGCACTTTTTATGTTTCAACTCATTTAATCTTAACGTCCTCACCAGGATAATGATGGTTTACAGGTATTGAATATCAGAAATTTCATTCGTCTTAATTTGTGAGAGTACTTGTTAATCATTTTTATTTATATTTAATTTGATTTATTTAAATGTGCTTAATTGTTGAGTTGAACATGCTCGTTTTATATTTCTATAAGGCTTAAGAAACAGGGGAATTTTTTTTAAACTGTAATTTAAACTTTTGTCCACTAGATGTCCTCAGCTAAGTTTCAGTTATCAGAATTTAACTTTTTGTTCATGAAAATTTGTTTCAGTTTCTAGCTATCTAAATTAAAAATTAATAAAATACACCCTTTAAATAAGAGATAAGACAATGCTTCAGGAGAAGTTCTTTACATGTAACTGTTAGTACTCTTGTTATTTTAAAAATTTGTATAAGGTCTTTAATAATCTATAAATACCTTTGGATGTATGTTAGGAGATTTAAGCATTACTTGTGATTTTTGACTCCATGTAATTTTGGTGAAATAAGGACATTTTAATGTTAAATTACTTTCTTATTGTTTAACTTTATTTTTCCTTTTCCTCCTTTTAATTTTTATGTTTTGCAGGGTTTTGGGACTGGAGTTAAACAAAGACAGAGATGTTGAAAGGATCCATGGCAGTGGAGTTAACACCCTTGACATTGACCCTGTTGAAGGGAGATAGTAAGTTTATTATATAATCATTTTTGTTCCTAAGTGAGATCCAGTAAAATCTTGCTTTCAGATTAATTTTCTGAAGTTTCATAAAAATTAATAAAAATTCTAAATTTGTAGCATTTTAAATCTGGCATTATTAATTTCAAATAAATACAGAACATTGAACCTATGCAATGTTGCCAAATAAACATTTCCAAACTACTTTAATATAAATATATTCATTGTTAAATCAACGAATACTGAACTTTTTTGGATGCAGAGAGTGTGTAAGTGCTGAGGTATGTCTTTAGCTGCTATTTCAAAACAGAGTTGTTACTCTCAAGGAGTCTGCTGGGAAAACAAATATAAAAAGCAGAAGTATATTTTGGAAAATTAAGTTTGAAGCACACCAGACTTGTGTTTGAGTTCCTCCTGGCTTCATATTCATCAGCTATGTGGCCTTGAGCAATTTATCTAACCTTTCTAATTCACAGTTCCCTTAGCTACACAATGTAAGAACAAAATCTAACAAGTTTGTTGTGAAGATTAATTGAGATAATATGTATCACATGATTAGCATAGGACATGGCATACTGTAAATGGCTGCCACCACTGTTGTTAATCAAAAGCATTATCACCTATACTTTTACTCCTCTCAATCCATTTTCCATACAACAGCTGAAGTGCATAGAAAAATGTGCCATCTCCCCCACTTAAAACTCATCTACCCCACATTACTTTTACAAGAAAGTTCAAAACCCTTCATGTGGTCTATAATTAAGACAAGTGTAAAAGTAACTAAAGAAAAGTTTGTCTTACCATGTTCTGTTTAGCATTTGCCCCCAAATTTTTATATTATAATGAAGTATTATTATTTACATTAAAATAAGCCAGAGTAGGTTTAATAGAAATCTGTTTTTTATTTCCAGCCTCTGTCATGGTCTCACCTAATAGTATATGAGAAACACGTACAGTGAACGAATGCTCACTTTAACACATGGTTAAATCTAAAAGATGACCTGTGATAATTCTTTTCTTCCTCCTGACCTTTTCCAGGCTCAACATAACACCTCCCAATTAAGGACAGGTGTGGGACATTTGCTTATAAAATAATCCAGACATGAGCATCAAGGGATAGCTGATTTCTTTTGGTCTTAGGTGCTGGTAGAAAAAAATGTTCAATACTCCAGCCAGTCATTTGGGGTAGTGATCAGTTGTTTGACCTGTAAAGTACATGAATCCAGTAGGCTACCAGTTGGGAGAGTTAGTGAGAAATGTGGGAAGTTATAGATTACATGTGCATTAAATAGGTGTGAGAAATAACAGACTGAGGAGTCTTTGCAGAGCATATACAGAAAAGTCAAGATTCTCACTACAGTGGTTTCCCCCTTTTCCCCCTTTTTCATAGTAAAAATCTACAACTATTTATTTCATTGTTTGCTAAGACTTATATTTTACATTAAACCCTTTTGGCAGAAAAGAGAAATAAAAATCAAAATGAATGTTTAATGGAAAATTAAATATAGGTCTTCTTTTTCTCAGAAAAATCAATTCACATGTAACTTGCTCAAAATACTTAATATTTACCAACCACTGTGAGAGCTGTAGTGATACCACGGAAAACCAGAATGAAAACTAGAATACATAAATCTTGTAAAGAAGCATTTATTTCCAAAGTTAGGAGTTAATTGAAGAAGTCTATCTGAAAACATTTTAACAAGTGCAACTACATAAAGTACATTTGTATATCATCCTATGAAGCTTGAATTTTCTTTTATGTCTTCTAAATTCTTCTGAGTTGATTCCATGCGTCTTTGGTACCGAGTTTTCTTGTCCACATAAAAACGTCAAGTCCTGTCTTTTACTGTGTTCACTTTATTAGCAGGGTAATAACCGTAGAGTTAGGTAACATCATTGCCATCAGATACTTCAACTACGAAGTCAGTTAATTACAATAATGTTCAATTTTTTTCACCCAATTAATGTAATCAAAGGAAAGCTTTTGGAAGTCATTCTAGCAAAGATGAAACATCTTATGTTATTGTAAATACAATTTAAATTAAGACTAAAAGTCCAGCTTTGAAAACAATTGTTTTTACATTGATAATACATGCAATGCCATGGTAAAAAACAGTATTTCACAAAGTACAAATATGCAGAAAATGTTTTTGGAATTGTTATGGTACACATGTAACTCAAAACTGTGTTCAAACAAGCTGCAACATGTTATCAACCAAAACAAAAGCTGTAGTTGTTAAAATTTACAAAGATTTCTCTGTATACACAATGAGTAACTGAACCACAAAATTTTGTAATGAAGCTAACACTATTAAAAAAAAAACCTTCAGCATGGCATTACTTGCTGTATTTCTTTACTGCCCCATCATCAATTAGATTTAGAACTATTTGAGCAAAGAACTTTGAAGAAGTACTGTTAAATTAACCTAATTGTCCTACAAATTGATATTGAATTTTTCTTAAAACAAGTCTATAAATCAGTGCTTCTTGGACATGCTGCTAGTTCATGAACCCTTTGTATCTGGTTCACAACAAGATAAGGCACTTGTACCAGAATGTGGTACAAGTCACTAAGCACACAGTTTAGATAAGCTATATTTTTTTTTGTAGCAGGACTATCTCAGTGAAGAAAGAAGTGTGTTCATTTCTGACACAAGCTCTTTATGTTGTACTGTAAATAGCAAAGAAACTAAAGATGGCAAAATAAAAAACCAATGTACAACACTCATAACAAATATAAGTGATCAAATATCTCCACAAACCACAAAATACGGATGAATGGGAGCAAAACACTGATAACTACAAAATCAGTGTGGTATCAGCATCTATACCAGGGGAGGCAATAAAAACCACTGGGGCATCTAATAGACCTGATAACTCAAAATAACTGACAGTTAGTTGAAAGCTCAGCAAGGCAATTTGACTACAACATTGAAACTGGGAAAGGATTGTGTACTCTAGTTGTTCAAGGGATTCACGGTAAGACCCAAAGGGGCTGGAGTACTGTAGGCCCTATAATCTCTCCAGCTAATCACCTAAAGATGTCCTAATGGAGAGAACCCTACGTTGAGGAGAAACTGTTTGGAATAGAATCCAAAGTGAGCAGTACAGGAACAATAGAAAGAAACAAGGGAAAAAGATGGATCAGATAAAAATTGGGGTGGTGAATAGAATCAGGAAATCTCTGAAAGTTAGCTGCCATATTTTGAGCATCTTATTTGAAAAAGAAGAGGAGGGGGATGTTCTAGAGATATAAATTTTAAATATTGTTATAAACGAAGCCTCCCTTTTAAAAGTTTAAGAAAATTAATTTTACATAAAAATGAGCAAAAGAATAGGATTAAGATCAAAGCCCATACAAAATTATTTTAAGAACAAAGAGAATAAATAGAATAATGTTCCTTTAGACAGTGTAGTTGTGCCAGAAAGATATGCCCACAAAATAGATAACTCTACCTAATATTTTAAAACTAGCTGAAAGTCATTTCTATTTTTTATTTTCTTTATTTTTTTGGCTGCACCATGTGGCATGTGGGATCTTAGTTCCCCAATCAGGGATCAAACCTGTGGCTCCTGCAGTGGAAGCACAGAGTCTTAACCACTGGACTGCCAGGGAAGTCCCTAAAAGTCATTTTTAAAAGGTACAGTGTATGAAAGAGTAACATAAGTAGGAATTAGAAAAACTGAAAAATGAGATGATCAAACTCAAGAAAAAATTAGAAAAGAAAGTTTCAGAAATGAAGACTAAAGCATAAGGAACACAAGCAAATAAAATATAAGAGGAAACATTTAAAAATCAAAAAGAAATGGAGAAAGGAAAAGTATTTGAGATACAGATGTATGTAGAAGATAGGCAAAGAAGATCTAACATACATATAATAGGAGTTTCCAGAGAAGAAACCCAAAGGAACAGAATGGAATAAAGACTAAAACTATATTCCAAGAAAACGTTCCTAGAATGAATAAAATCTGAAACTACATATAAGGGAAAGAGAATCATATTGTAACCAGACTTTGATTTTGAACTTTTTGCTCAAAGAAATGAAATTTCTTTTCTAAGATGTTCAAGGAAATAAAATGTGAGTCAAGGATTTTATATCCAACCAGACTAATTTTCAAGTACAAAGGGACTAATTATTAGTAACATACAAGAATTCAGGGAGTATTGTTCTCATTAGGCCTTTCTTAAGAATCTACCAGAGAATAAAATCAGAACAAGAATGAATAGAAACAGCACCAGAATTGATGGTGAGCAGTAATATTAACAAATAGCAATACTTTATGTAGATGCATAAATATTTACATATATAGATATATAAATTAAATTCACAAATCTATGTGTTTTCCCTATTAGATTGTAAACTGAGGCGTCAGGAATCATGCCTGTCTTATTCATAGTTGAATTGGCATAATGCCTAGCATATTGCAGAAGCTCAAAATTGAATGAGTTAAGTACATGCATTCATAATGGAGGGAAGAAATCTAACACTTATGGATCCCCTATTTTTTGCCAGGCAGTATAAAAGCCCTTTGCATATGACTTATCTTTGTATCAACTTTATGATTTAGGTGAAAATGTCCCACTTTTCACAAAGGAAAAACCTTAGGTGAAGTAACTTGCCCAGGGTCATATAGCTAGCATCAGTAATAACTGGTCTGTCTGATTCCATTTATAACTAGGCCATTTAAAATGACTTTGTAATATTTCACTTCCTTAAATAAGTATCTTTTGCCATCTTGTTTCTACTGTCCTTTCTTTTTGGAATCATGAAGGTAAATTTTAACTGATCACAGATTGAATCATTCTATACTCATTCTTCCACAAATATTAGATTAAAAATTTTAGTTTATTTCAGCCTATACTAATGAAGATTTACTCTGTATTTATGGGCATAATAAATTTGAGTTTGTAGGTCAGTAATTTTCAGAAATACTTGGTCATAAATGAACTATATAAAATGATAATGTGAACTTTTTTTATTATTAGCATGTTATCAGGTGGTTCAGATGGTGTGATGGTGCTTTATGATCTTGAGAACTCCAGCAGACAACCTTATTACACATGTAAAGCAGTGTGTTCCATTGGCAGGTGTGTATTAAAAATGTAATTCATGAATTTATAAACATTTAAGTATTTTTTGCATCGAATGCAAAACATGAAAAAAACTTTTGGTTATGTTCTTTTTGTTCTCCACCTACATAGCACACCTCAGTAACTAATTTTAGTTTTAGACTACTTAGCATAAGACTCATTTGAGTCTTTCCAGCTAAATATAAACACAAATTAGATTTTTCAACTATCATTAATAGAACAAAAAGATTAACAGCTAGAAGCCGTAAATATACTAACAATCACACACACACACACACACACACACACACACACACACACACACACACACACACACACACACCCCTTTCTTACCTCTCTATTTACTCAACGCTGCCTAACTTAACATACTTCTCTTTGTCTTGAATTTTTTGACTATTTACTGGCTTTCCAATCTTGTGAGAATTATTTTTAAGGTTTTAATAAAGTGTTTTGTGATTTTGTTTTAATTTGTTCATAATCATCACTTAATTCTTTTTCATTTCCTGTATTTGATCTGATTTTGAGGAGACCTTGAATTAACAGAGAGAATAGGTGTCGAAAAAATGTTTTCAAGAGGAAAAACTTCATGAACATTCATATCAGCAACCACTCTGTATTAAAGCTGTTCCCAAAGCACTAGATAGATGCATAAGTTCATGGAATATTTGTGAGGAGATTTACGAATGTTTCTTGGCTCTGGTGCTTCACTTTGGAAATACAGATTTAAGGAAACTATTTCTCTGAGCCTCTGACAAAACTATTTTGTCTTAGAGATAACTATACTTGCCCTATTATTCTTGTAAGTTTTCTGTAAGACTTAAATGAAATACTGTCTTTTAAAAAGCATATTAAAAATTGTAAAGCCATCATATAAATAGGAAGCAATATAATTATAGGTACATTTGGTACAAAACAAGATACCACTTCAAGTACTTTGGAACTTGGTTCCTAAGAGGCTTACACCATTTTATATTCCCTCCACTCCCACCAAACAAACAAACAAAAAATCTAAATTCTAAAGTGTAAGACAGTCATTAATTAAATTCATCTTTGTCTTATTTTATCTTAGCTATCATTTTAACACTGTTAAAATAATATTTTTATATATACCACCTGCTATGTAACGTTATTCCATGAGTGGCTATGATTTGCTTTTCTGGTGTGTGATGTCAAGTAAATGCTTAGGATATCAATCTTACTTTATTATGACTTTCTTCTTAGATTCAAATTCTTAACTTCAAAACCATGACTTTGGTAAATGGGCATATAGTAAGCATCTTTACAAAATGAGTTAAAGTAGCATTTTACATTCAAAGACTTTATAATCTAACTTTAAAAAGTAATTTCAATAAAAATTGTTACTAAGTTAATGTGGCTTAGACTGTTTCCTGATATTTATTTTTGCTTTACTTAATGTGTTTGTTCTGAGCACCAAAAAGATTCCTGTACCCAAATTTTTATTAAATGTGAATGAGAATGACAGATCATACATAGTAGGAGAATAATACAATATTTTGTCCTATTTTTAAATCTAAAATATAAATGAGCTTTTATTTGTGATCACTACATTAAAGATTTATTTTATTTAAAACTGGAAAATCTCTGTGTAGATCCTTAGGAACAAATAGAAATCAATTCTGTTTATCTTAAGCAGAAATTTATTGGAAAGAAATTTAATATCTCACATAATGGCAGGAAGGTGGAAGAATCAAATGTAGAAAATGAGCAGAAAAGCAAGAGAAACTAGGACAAGAGAACACAGTCAAGGTCACACCACAGGAACAATTTAGTTTGGGTTCTGCTACATGTCACAAACACAGATTCTCAACTCCACAGCTATAAATAATTGCTAACTATCCTTGGTTTGCATTACTAGCTGGAGTTTTAGAGTCCCAGGCAGGATTGATGAAGCCCAGGACACATGTTCATGCCCCCACTGCCAATGGCAAGGGGAAGAGAATATCTGGAGCCCCTTGCTTTATGTAACAAGAGGCAAGGCCCTGCCTTTCAACAAAACGAAGGGAATTTCCGCCCAAAAGGAAGTTTGGATATTCAGCCAAGAAAAGGGCGCATGTCCACTACAGTCCACCCATTTGGCTGTCCAATATCAGTATATACCTTTCTTCCCATACCTACCCTTCCTTTTAAAAAAAAAAGTTTCAGCCTGACCTAAAGCAAGTATCCATTATTTGACAAAAAAATATAATTATCCCCTTCCCCAAAGAGCTATGACCCTAAGTCTGTTTATTTACCACATCTATCTCCAGTTCAGGATAATGTCTATTTTTCCACTGGTTTTACGGGATCTTATATCAGGATTATGCAACCTGTGGGCTCAATTGTATAGTTAACCTATATAAAATAACGGAGGTAAGAAAAAGAGGAAAGAAAGAGGAAATTAGTTAAAATATATACGTATATACATGACATAGAAAGTAAGGAAATATGAATAGGTACTACAGTCCTTTTTTGCAGCTGTCTCAAGGCCAGCTTGAGGTCTTCAGGTAGCACCACATGTGTCAAGGACCTTTATTCTGTATTGTGATCCAGACCTTCACCTTAAGGAATCAGAACTCATGATGGTCCTATCTGCATAGGGTTGCAGTAGTCTTCTGTTTACTTTTATCTTATTGAAAATTTCTAACATACATGAAAATAGAGAGTAGTATAATGAACTGTGTACCCATCACCCAGCTTCAGCAGCTATCAGTCATAACCAGTCTTGTTTCATCTTTACCCCAACCTACCGAGCTACTCTGAGGATTATTTTGAAGCAGATCTCAGAAGGATATTGTTTCATTCATAATTATTTGTATCTCTAAAAGGTAAAAGGTGTTTTATAAGCATAACCCCACTACCACTATCTCACATCTATAATAATTCCTGATATTAAGTATACAGTTGGTGTTCAAATGTCCCACCATTGTCTCTTAAGTGTTCCTAAACAGCCAGTGTCTTTCAATTAAGATTCAGTAAAGGACATACTGTGTTGATCACTGGTTCAGAGCATATACTGCATCCTTCAGGATAGCACATCATCATCACAAGGTGCTATATTGTAACTGATGTCATAACTGAGTCTTCAACAGATCATGATTCTATGGGTGATGTGTTACATAAGAGTAATGAATCTCATGGGCATCTACCAGTTGCATTCTTTTGTTGTATAAGTAGGGTTCTTAATCAGAAGCAATACTGTGTGGGACACCACGGAAGTATGTGAGGCAACAATTCTAAGAATGGTGGTGTTGAGAAAATGATGGCCAGGAAAAGCAAATCCAAAACCAGAATAGATATCTCTTCCAGTAAGGAAAAATCACTGTCTCCATGAAGCGGTCCAGTGTGGCTGGCTGATCCCTCCAGGATATAGTATTGAAATCAGAAGTCTCTCATTTTATGAGCCTTAGTAGGAAGCAGCCCTCCACATCATACTGTGAAAGCTTAAAACTAGAGATGCCTAGATATTCTCTTTCTCTAGATAGCTAGGACATGGCATGTGATCTAGGTTTGGCCATTCATATCATCGTTCCTGAGACTGCTACTCGTGAATATAGTATCAGTTTTGAAACTCAAATAAATCAGTTATCTCTAAATTTTGATTACTGTTTTGTAGAAGCCATCCTGATGTTCACAAATATAGTGTGGAGACTGTACAGTGGTATCCTCATGACACTGGCATGTTCACATCAAGCTCATTTGATAAAACTCTGAAAGTATGGGATACAAATACATTACAAGTAAGTACATTAAAAACTTTTCCAAGTTGCTCTGTGCGATAAATGAGAACTTAATCCTAAACCATTTTAGTGTGATTATTTGCTAAGATGTCATATGGTAGATGTGAAATTAGTATAGCAGTTAAGGAGACCTGGAGTGCTTGAGTTCATATCTTGGTTCTGCTGCTGACTGTCTATGTGATATTTGTCTGAACCTCTCTGTATTTATCTGTAAAGGGGGTAATGATTGTACCTTATAGAATGGTTGTGAGGATTAAATAGGTCAATATATGTAAAGTACCTGGAACAGTGCCTAGCATATAGTAAGTGCTCAAAAACCATTAGCTATTATTATTATTTGCTTTATTATTCAAAAACTACTATGGTCTAGTGGTGTAGGGAAGAAAATTGGATTTATCTCCTATTGGCCAAAAGACTTAAAGGAAAAGAAAGTTATTAACATTATAGCTTAGTAAAGGTAGACAGTAGATAATAGTTTTTATATTTGATCAAATTTATATTTCTTTCTCATGCTAATTTTTTCCCTGAGCTCTAGTCCCATATGTCTCCACCTGTCTTCAGAACCTCTCTTTTTTTTTTTTTTTTTTTTTTTTTTTTTGCGGTATGTGGGCCTCTCACTGCTGCAGCCTCTCCCGTTGCGGAGCACAGGCTCGGACGCGCAGGCTCAGCGGCCATGGCTCACGGGCCCAGCCACTCCGCGGCATGTGGGATCTTCCCGGACCGGGGCACGAACCCATATCCCCCGCATCGGCAGGCAGACTCTCAACCACTGCGCCACCAGGGAAGCCCAGAACCTCTCTTACTTAAATGTAATGTCATCTTCTCAAACTTAACATGTTCCAAACTAAAGTGAACATGATGGCTCCTCACATCCATTTAGTCCTCAAATCTTAGCAATTCTTCCTTCAAACTCTCAGATTTCCCTTTCCTATTTCCCTCACCATCACTGTACATCTAGACTACTCCTAAAAACTCCTAACTGGTTTCTCTGCATTATTTTTCTTCCACATTTCCACAGCAAGTTTACCCCAGAATTAATCAGAATCAAGCAGTTTCATCCTGTCTCAACACGAAACCTCTAGTGACTCCATTATCTAAATTCAGCCTGGCATTCTAAGTTCTCCATAACCTCACTTC
This sequence comes from Stenella coeruleoalba, assembly GCF_951394435.1. Taxonomy (NCBI): domain Eukaryota; kingdom Metazoa; phylum Chordata; class Mammalia; order Artiodactyla; family Delphinidae; genus Stenella; species Stenella coeruleoalba. Next base: position 47,632,550 of record NC_137148.1, on the reverse strand, counting down.
CCACTTTCTCAACCTTAGCTTCTACCTCTTTTCAACCTAAATGATGTACTGCCACTAAATTGATCTCTTTTGCCTTCTGAACACATGTTATGTGTTATGTTCCCTGCCTCAGGTCCCCTTCCCTATGAAACTTCTCCCGTCTCTTATTCATCTATAACTGGAAGTTTATACTCTTTAACCAACATCTTTCTATTTCTCCCACCCCCCAGCCCCAGTAATCACTTTATTCACTGTTTCTATCAGTTTGGCTTTTTAAGATTCCATATGTAAGTGATATTATACAGTATTTGTCCTTGTCTGCCTGACTTCACTTAATATAATGCCCTCAAGGTTTGTCCATGGTCACAAATGACAGGATTTCATTCTTTCTCATGGCTGAATAATATTCCTGTGTGTGTGTATGTGTCTGTGTGTTATCTTCTTTATCCCTTTATGCGTTGATGAACACTTAGGTTGTTTCCATGACTTGGCTATTATAAATAATGCTGCAAAAAACATGAGGGTGCAGCTATCTCTTTGAGAGAGACAGTGATTTTATTTCCTTCAGATATATACACAGAAGTGGCATTGCTGTATCATATGGTTCTATTTTAAATTCTTTGAGGAACCCCGTATTGTCTTTCATGATGGCTGCACCAATTTACATTCCCACTACCAGTCACAAGGGTTTCCTTTTCTCCATATCCTCACCAACACTTATCTCTTTTTGATAATAGACATTTTAACAGATGTGAGGTGATATCTCATTGTGGTTTTGATTTGCATTTTCCTGATGATTAGTGATATTGAACACCTTTTCATATTCATTTTGGCCATTCTTATATTTTTGGAAAAATGTCTATTCATGTCCTCTGCCCATTTTTTATTTGGATTGTTTGGGTTTTTTGCTACTGAGTTGTATGAGTTCTTTATATATTTTGGATATTAACCCTTGATCATGATTTTCAAATATTTTCTCCCACTCTTTAGGTTGCTTTTTCATATTGTTTATGGTTTCCTTTGCTGTGCAGCAGGTTTTTAATTTGCTGTAGTTCCATTTGTTTAATTTTGCTTTTGTTGCCTTTGATTTTGGTATCAAATCCAAACAGTCTTCACCAAGACCACTGTCAATGTTTTCTTCTAGGAGTTTTATGATTTCAGGTCTTACATTCAAGTTTTTAGTCCATTCTGAGTTAATTTACGTGCATGGTGTAAGATAGTGGTCCAGTTTCATTCTTTTGCGTATGGTTGTTCAGTTTTCCCAGCATCATTATTGAAGAGACTATCCTTTCCCCATTGTATATTCTTAGTTCCTTTGTCGTAAATTAATTGACCATACATGCCTGGCTTTATTTCTGGACTGTCTTTTCTGGTCCATTGATCTGTGTGTCTGTTTTTATGCCAGTACCATAATGTTTTGATTACTATAGCTTTGTAATGCAGTGGTCCCCCCTTATCCATGTGGGATACATTCCAAGACCCCCACTGAGTGCCTGAAACCACGGATACTATCAAATTACCGTGGTTATAGTATATACCAACCCTGTATATACTATATTTTTTCCTATACTCATGTGTGGGTAGCATATATGATATGGATACACAGAACAAAGGGATGATTCACATACAGGTGGGACAAGCAAACTTTCATCATGCTCCTCAGAACAGTGTATTATTTAAAACTTATGAATTATTTACATCTGTAATTTTCCATTTCATATTTTCAGACCACAGTTGACCTCAGATAACTGAAACCGAGGAAAGTGAAATACAGATAAGAAGGGGACTGCTGTATAGTCTGAAATCAGAAAGTGTGATGCCTCCAGCTTTGTTCTTCTTTCTCAAGATTGTTTTAGCAATTCGGGGTCTTTTGTGGTTCCATACAAATTTTCAGATTATTATTTCCTATTTCTAGAAAAATGCCATTGAGAATTTGGTAGAAATTGCACTGAATTTATAGATTGTTTTGGGTGCTGTGGACATATTAACATTGTTAGTTCTTTCAGTCCACTGGTATGGAATATCTTTTCATTTATTTGTGTCTTCAGCTTCTTTCATCAGTTTCTTATAGTTTTCAGTGTACACCTTTTACCTCCCTAGTTAAATTTATTTCTAGATATTTTATTCTTTATGCTGCGGTTATAAATGAGATTGTTTTCTTAATTTCTCCTTCTGATAGTTCATCATTAGTGTATAGAAATGCAACTGATTTTTTTTAACAGTTTGAATCCTGCAGCTTTACTGAATTTGTTTATTCTAAAAGTTTTTTGGTGAAGTCTTTAAGGTTTTCTATGTATAATATCATTTCATGGGCAGATAGAGACAGGTTTACTTTTTCCATTCCAGTTTGGATGCCTGTTATTTCTTTTTCTTGCTTAATTGCTCTGGCTAGGACTTCCAGCACTGTGTTGAATAAAAGTGGCAAAGATGGGCATCCTTCTCTTCATCCTGATCTTAGAGGAAAAGCTTTCAGCTTTTAACTGTTGAGTATGATGTTAGCTATGAGCTTGTCATATATGGCCTTTATTATGTTGAGGTACATTCTCTCTATACCCATTTTATTGAGGAAAATATTTAATACTTCTTAATATAAGTCAATACCCATTCGTGATTTTTTTTTTTAATTCCTAACATAGTAGGAATAAACAGGAAATTCCTTAAACTGGCATTTACAGATTACATGATTACAAACATGGAAAATCCAAAGGAAACTTTAGCCAAATTATACTATAAGAAAATTCAGCAAAATTGCTGAATATAAGGTCAGTTGTATCTGAATTCCAGGCACAAAGAATTATAAAATGAAATTTCAAGAGTATTATAGTTTATAATTGCAGCACAAGTCATCATATACCTAGTAAGAAATTGAAAAGTGTACAGGACCACTCAACACTACACAGAAAACCATAGAATATTATTGAGAGAAATTAAGACCTAAATAAATGGTGGGATATGTCACATTCACACTCTCACCACTTTTATTCAACATAGTTTTGGAAGTCCTAGGCATGGCAATCAGAGAAGAAAAAGAAATAGAAGGAATCCAAATTGGAAAAGAAGAAGTAAAACTGTCACTGTTTGCAGATGACATGATACTATACATTAGAAAATCCTAAAGACACCACCAGAAAACTACTAGAGCTCATCAATGAATTCCAGTAAAGTTGCCAGAAGCAAAATTAATATACAGAAACCTGTTGCATTTCTGTACACTAACAATGAATTTTCAGAAAGAGTAATTAAGGAACAATTCCATTTATAAACGCATCAAAAATTATAATACCTGGGAATAAACCTACTTAAGTTAAAGAACTGTACTCAGAAAACTATAAGACACTGATGAAAGAAATTGGAGAACACACAGATGGATATATATACCGTGTATATGGATTGGAAGAATTAACATTGTTAAAATGGACATACAACCAAAAGCAATCTACAGATTCATTGCAATCCCTGTCAAAATACCGAGGACATTTTTCACAGAACTAGAACAAATAATTTTAAAATTTGTATGGAAACGTGAAAGACCCTGAATAGCCAAAACAATCTTCAGAAAGAACAGAACTAGACGAATCACGCTTGCTGACTTCAGACTATACTACAAAGCTACAGTAATCAAAACAGTATGGTACTGGCATAAAAACAGGTACATAGATCAGTGAAACAGAATGGAGAGCCCAGAAATAAACCCATGCACTTATGGTCAATTAATCTACGACAAAGGGGGCAAGAGTATACAATGCAGGAAAGACAGTCTTGGCAATTCCCTAGTGATCCAGTGATTAGGACTCTGCACTCTCACTGCCGAGGGCCCAGGTTCAATTCCTGCTCGGGGAACTAGGATCACACAAGCCCTGTGGCATGGCCAAATAAAGGAAAAGAAAGGAGAGTCTCTTCAATAACTGGTGCTGGGAAAACTGGACAGCCACATGTAAAGGAATGAAATTAAAACATTCTCTAACACCATATACAAAAATAAACTCAAAATGGATCAAAGACCTTAACGTAAGGCTGGAAACCATTAAACTAAAAGAAAGCAGAACATTCAGCGCATTCTCGATATAAATCATACCAATTTGTTTTTGCATCTGTCTCCTAAAGCCAAGCAATAAGAGCAAATATAAACAAATGGGACTTAATTAAACTTAAAGCTTTTGCACAGCAAAGAAAGCCATAAACAAAACAAAAAGGCAAACTACAGAATGGGAGAAAATGTTTGCAAATGATATAACTGATAAGGGGTTAATATTCACATATATAGACAATTCATACACCTGAACATCAAAAAAACAAGCCTAATTAAAAGATGGTTAGAAGACCTGAATAGACATTTTTCCAAAGAAGACATACAGCTGGCCAACAGGCACATGAAAAGATGCTCAACTTCATTAATCATCAGAGAAATGCAAATTAAAACCACAATGAGATATCACCTCACACCTGTCAGAATGGTTATCATCAAAAAGACCACAAATAACAAATGTTGGTGAGGATGTGGAGAAAAGAGAACCCTTGGGTGCTGTTGGTGGGAATGTAAATTGGTGCAGCTACTAAGGAAAACATTATGGAGGTTTCTCAAAAAACTGGAAATAGAACTACCATATGACCCAGCAGTTCCACTCATGGGTATGTATCTGAAAAAAACAAAAGCACTAATTCAGAATGATACTTGTATCCCAATGTTCATAGCAGCATTATTTATAATTGCCAAGATATGGAAGCAACCCAACTGCCCATCAACAGATGAATGGATAACGGAGATGCGGTGTATACAATGGAATACTACTCAGTCATAAAAAAGAATGAAATTTTGCCATTTGCATCAAATGCATGGACATGGAGGGTATTATACTAAGTGAAATGTCATACAGAGAAAGACAAACACTGTATGATATCACTTATATGTGGAATCTAAAAAGTACAACAAGCTAGTGAATATAACAAAAAAGAAACAGACTCACAGTTATAGAGAACAAACTAATGGTTACCACAGCGAGGAGAGGGAAAGAGGGAGGGGCAAGATAGGCATAGGGGATTAAGAGGTACGAACTACTATGTATAAAATAAGAAAGGTACAAGAATATATATTACAACACAGGAAATATGACAAATATTTTATAATAACCATAAATGGAATGTAGCCTTTAAAAACTGTGAATCACTTTGTTATTGTATATCAACTATACCTCAATTCTAAAAAGAAGAAAGAAAAGAATTAGAAGGCTTAATATTATAAAGATAATGATTTTACCCAGTATGATCTATAGAATCAATGCATTTCTGATCAAAACCTTTGCAGAATTCTTTTGTGGAAATTGACTAGGTAATTCTAATGTATAATACATATGGAAATGCAGAGGGACAAGGTGCTCTTGAAGAATAATGAAGCTTGAGGACTTCACTACCTGTAACCAAGACTTTACCATAAATTAATTACACTAATCAAGGCAGTGTGATATTGGTACAAGTGAAAACAAACACACACAGGGGAACAGGATAGAGAATCATGAAACACACCCATAGCTGTATAATGATGTGGTTTATGATAAAAATAACACTGCAGTGAATTGGGGAAAAGATAACCTTTTCCATAAATGGTCCTGGATGAACTAGGTATCCATATTTAAAAACTAGTTTTGACCCTTACCTCACACCAGACACAAAAGTCAATTTCAGGTGGATTACAAGTATAAATGTGAAAGATAAAATGATACAGCTTAAAGATGAAAAAAGAAAATGTGTTTGTGACTTATGACAGTTAAAGACACAAAAACTACAAACCAAAAAGGCAGAGATAGATAAATTGAGCTACATTAGAATTAGGAATCTCTAGTCATCAAAAAACACTATTACAAAAGTGTAAAGGTAAGCCATGGAATGGGATGATATATCTGACATATGCATCTGTTTGAAAAAGGACTGATGTACAGATTATATAGTCAACAAAAATTAAAACAGTCCTATAGAAAAATAGGCAAAACACTTGAATAGGCACTTCAAGAAAGAGGATATCCAAATAGCCAATAAATAAAAGTGTTCAACTTTATTAATTGTGCACCTGGATGTGTTATTTAAATACATAATGAGATACCTCTCTGTACCCTCCAGAATGGCCAAACTTAAAAGAGGTTGATGAGGGCTTCCCTGGTGGCGCAGTGGTTGAGAGTCCGCCTGCCGATGCAAGGGACGCAGGTTCGTGTCCCAGTCCGGGAAGATCCCACATGCCACGGAGCGGCTGGGCCTGTGAGCCATGGCCACTGAGCCTGCGCGTCCGGAGCCTGTGCTCCGCTACGGGAGAGGCCGCAACAGTGAGAGGCCAGCGTACCGCAAAAAAAAAAAAAAGAGGTTGATGATAACATCATCAACCTCTCTGTACCCTCCAGAATGGCCAAACTTAAAAGAGGTTGATGATAACATCATCACACATTACATATGTTGCTGATGAGATCACAAATTGGTACAGATATTTGGTATTGACTGAAGCCAAATATGTGCATATCCTCTGACCCAGCAGTTACACTTTTGGGTATATAAATGCATGCATATGTGTACTAAAGGATATTTGTAAGAATGTTCATAGCAGCACTGTTGATGATAACCAAGAACTGGAAACAACTCAAATGTCCATTAGCAGCCAAATGAAATCTGGCAAATTTTACATCGGAGTACTCTCCTACAATGACAAGGGAACACTTCTGTATTAACAAAGTGTGTGAATCTTATATAATATTAGATAAAATAACCAGAAACTAGAGTGCCTAATAAATAATTCCCCTTATAGGAGGTTCAAAAATAGACAAAACTAATGATGATAGAGGCCTGTATGATGGTTATCTTTCTTGGTGAGATTTGTAAGGGGGGGTTCTAAGGAGCCTTCTGGGGTATTTGTAATGTTTATAATGTTCTGTTTTTCAATAAAGGTGGTCATTACTTTGTGAAAATTCACTTTGTGAAAATTAATTGAGCTGTACACTTATGATTTTTGTGTACTTTTCTGTATGTTACACTTCATTTAAAAGTATGGCTTTTAATTAAAATTTTTTAATTTAATTAATTAAAAATTAATAAGCCATACATTTACATTTTCTTTCCTTAACATTGACTTCTATTAAAACTCTGACATCTTGGATTTAAATTTTCTTTAAAACATAAATGTTTTGCTAACTTAAAACAGTATTCTATGAGTTCATAATTCTGTTTGAAATAAAGGTATGACAGTATTTTATTTTATTTATTTATTTATTTATTTATTTTTTGCGGTACGCGGGCCTCTCACTGTTGTGGCCTCTCCTGTTGTGGAGCACAGGCTCCGGACGCTCAGGCTCAGCGACCATGGCTCACGGGCCCAGCTGCTCCACGGCATGTGGGATCCTCCCGGACCGGGGCACGAACTCGTGTCCCCTGCATCGGCAGGCAGACTCTCAACCACTGTGCCACCAGGGAAGCCTGACAGTATTTTATTTTTAATAATAAATTTGAAAGCATTCAGTAAGAAACAATTGTGCCTCTGCTATGTATAAAGAAAAATAAGGAAGGCAAGATACTATCCTTTTCTCCATCCTCTACTCCCATCATTAGTTTTTCCTATTAATATATATATTAGGTACTTTTCATACCTTCATCTCAGTTTTCCATGAGCATGTTTTAATAGCTTGAGCATATGTTGTGGCTTAGAGGAATGTCTTCTCTAGAGTCTTCTCTATTTAACTTTTAGGTGTAGAGCCAAGTGGAGATAATCCAGGAATTGAGCTATACCTAGGTGGAATTTGGGAGTGTGGTCTAAACTGAAAATATAGACTTGTGAGTCACTAGGATATAGCTGGCAGTTGAAGAGAGGAGTCTAAACCTTGAGGAAGATTATAAGGACAGGAGAAGGAACAACAAAGCCTGCAGAAGACAATGAAAAGGCCTAGCCAGAGAGAATAAGAGGGAAATCAGGAGTATGTGATATAATGGAAGCCAGTGGAAGAGATTGTCTTAACGAAGGTAGAATAGTCAGCTGTGTTGAATGCTACTGACAGATTAGGTAAGATAAAGACTACATTTGGTGATAGAAGGTTATCAGTGGTATTGGCAGGGTGGTGAGAGTGGGAGTAGTGGAGATAAAAAATAAGTTTGCAGTGAGTTGAGAAATACATAAGAGATAAGAAATTAGAGGGCTTCCCTGGTGGCGCAGTGGTTGAGAGTCCGCCTGCCGAGGCAGGGGACACGGGTTCGTGCCCCGGTCTGGGAAGATCCCACATGCCGCGGAGCGGCTGGGCCCGTGAGCCATGGCCACTGAGCCTGTGTATCCGGAGCCTGTGCTCTGCAACGGGAGAAGCCACAACAGTGAGAGGCCCGTGTACCGTAAAAAAAAAAAAAAAAGAAAAGAAATTAGAGACAGCCAAAATTTGGATTTAAAGGGGGAGGAAGAAGATTAATTAGGAGGAATTTGGGTGAAAAGGATTTTGTTTTTTTGTCTTGGGGAGGGGAGTGCTGTTACAATGAAAGAGACTTGAACATGTTTTAGTGCTGTTGGGAACGAGCCAGTAGGGAGAGAGCAGTTATACATACTCGGGAAATAGAGGCAATAATGTATAGGGTGAGATTTCTGACAGTGCTGAAAGTGATCTGAACACAGGTGGGGAAATTAAATAAGAGGAAGGATCATTTTTTTCATGATAACAGGAATGAAGAAGGAAAAAAGATAAGCGGAAGCAAATGTGTTTATAAGTTTGTTGTTAAGACAATAAGGAAATTCTCATTGAATGGCTCCTATTTTCTCTTTGGAATGAAAGATCAGATCACCTGTAGTGATGAAGGGGCGATTTTTGTGGAGAGTGGCGAAGGTTTGAAATAGCTGCAAATATTGTGGACAACGCTATTGAAATTGTAGGACCGGCAGTCAGTACTAAAGCCCAGTTGAGATGAATGATCTTTTATAGTGATACTAGTCTTCTCTATTATAAGATTTTCTTCACCTGGATAGGGCAGAGGTCAACTAACTGCGGCCCATAGGCCAAGTCTAGGCTCTGGGCCAAGGCTTCTCATGGACTCTTTTTGTAAAAAAAAAAAAAAAAAAAAGTGTTACTGTAACACAGACATGCTCATTTATTGTCTATGGCCACTTTGACACTACAGTGACAGAAATGAGTAGTTGGTTCTCAAAGCCTGCAATCTGACCCTTTACAGAAGTTTGCTGACCTCTGGTGTAGTTAAACCTGGATATAGGTACATGGAAGGCAGACATTTGGAGTCAGGTTGAGGTCTTGACAAATGCAATGATAACATAAAAGATATTGGCAGTTGAAGCATTGAAACTTGGAATCCAAGCTGAAGAAGGAAAAGAAGTGAAGAAAGGAACTGATAGGACTTCTGGGCTTTATTGGGGTGTCTTGTAGGTAGCTTGGTGGGGGGACCTGGAATGATATAAAATTTGGTCATATATAACTGAAATAGGTGATTTCAAAGGAAAAGGAGTTCTAGGTGATGAGAATGTCCTGGGTGTGGTAGCTGAGGTTGTATGGCACTGAGAGGCAGAGTACTGGCTAGATCATCTGTGTAGATGCTGAAGTCCCTCAGAATGGAGCGGAAGGGAAGATGGTGAACCAAGTGGTTGTCTTGTCTTGATCTCTGAGATTTATTAAAGAAAAATAAATAAATTGCTAACAGCCAATTAAAAAATTGCTAACTGTGAAAATAAGTAAATAGAAAATTTGTTGCTTTTGTGATTGTAATTAGAACTTACACTTATTTTAAATGTCTTTTGATTATCAGATTGCAGATGTATTTAATTTTGAAGAAACAGTTTATAGTCATCATATGTCTCCAGTTGCCACCAAGCACTGTTTGGTAGCAGGTTTGTACACATGTTGTTTTTTAACATATTGAAAACTTTCTCCCTTTTAATATCTAGTTAGTTTTGATATAAACATTTTAACCCTGATGAAGATCACAATTCTTTAAAAAAAAAGTGTGTATTACTCTTTGTATTCAGTTTAACGGATATTGTACAAGTTGGGCACTGTGCTAGGTTTCAAAGTGGCTCGGATTCAAAGATTAAGAAAGCACATTTCTGTTCCCTTAAGAGTTACTTTTTTTTTTTATTTTTAACATCTTTATTGGAGTATAATTGCTTTACAATGGTGTGTTAGTTTCTGCTTTATAACAAAGTGAATCAGCTATACATATATCCCAATATCCCCTCCCTCTTGCGTCTCCCTCCCACCCTCCCTATCCCACCTGTCTAGGTGGTCACAAAGCACGGAGCTGATCTCCCTGTGCTATGCAGCTGCTTCCCACTAGCTATCTGTTTTACATTTGGTAGTGTATATAAGTCCATGCCACTCTCTCACTTCGTCCCAGCTTACCCTTCCCATCCCCATGTCCTCAAGTCCATTCTCTACATCTGTGTCTTTATTCCTGTCCTCCCCTTACGTTCTTCAGAACCTTTTTTTTTCTTTTTTTTAGATTACATATATATTTGTTAACATACGGTATTTGTTTCTCTCTTTCTGACTTACTTCACTCTGTATGACAGACTCTACGTCCATCCGCCTCACTACAAATAACTCAATTTTGTTTCTTTTTATGGCTGAGTGATATTCCATTGTATATATGTGCCACATCTTCTTTATCCATTCATCTGTCGATGGACACTTAGGTTGCTTCCATATCCTGACTATTGTAAATAGAGCTGCAATGAACATTGGTGGTACATGAAAGAGTTACTTTTAAATCACCAAAGTTTCAAAGATTTTACGTGAACAAAATTTGGCAGCTTTTTCATTTTGACACAGTAAAACAAGGAAATGATTTCCTTTTCTCTAGAATGTGTGATTCAAATTAAACATCCATTTTTATGAAAGCACCTGCAACAAAAATTTTCATGTGTGAAGAAGAAAAAATGTCTTTCTGGTATCTGGTATCAGATCCCTGTGATATTATTTCTGTGGCACTTCATGAATCTCTTCATCTCCAGACATCAGTCAGCTGCTTCATCTTTAAAGAGTTTGGGCACTAACTTGTCTTTGGGGTCCACTCAGTCTGTGTCCAGAGTTTCTGTGAATCTGTTACTAGTGATTAGAAGTATATCATTACCATGGAAAAGCTAAGCTATTAAAATAAAATGAATTTTTCTAGTTATAAACATTAATAACTATTTAAAGTATATTATTAGCATACATTTTTATATTTCTGCATGGATACAGTGAGTATGTCATGACTCATAGGGTAGTTTCTTGTTTCCTTTTGGTGATGATTTATAGTAAAATTATCTTAAACTATTTTTTTTGTTTTGTTTTTACAGTTGGTACTAGAGGGCCCAAAGTACAACTTTGTGACTTAAAGTCTGGATCCTGTTCCCACATTCTACAGGGTATTTGAAACAACAACTACTTTGAGTAAACCATTCAACAAAATGAAACATTATTAACAATGTATTCTTTATAAGTGACATGACTGATGTATTTTGTGCTAGTTGTTAGAAGTCAGCAGGGAATTAAAGATCCTTTTGTGCATTATTGTTATAAAACTAAACTATTGAGGAGACATTTTTATGTACAGTAGCCAAGGGGAAGCTCAAAGAATATAGAAAGTCTAACTCAAAAACCGTGTGTTATTTCTACATTGAAAAAAATGAACTACTTATGAAACTTACATCAGTACATTTGTCTCCATGAGCATTTTTTTAATATTGTTCTGGCTGAGTAAACATTCTTAATAGTTAGGTGCTTCTTTTCTCAATAAAAATATTTTAGAAAAAGGTATTGAAATAATACTTCGGTAAAGTTTTACTAGCTTAAATTATTTTTGCTACTTTTTTATTAGTATTAGATCATCTAATTCTAAACAGTGAAAAAATAGGATGTAATTCAGATATACTATTTTTATTCATCTCTGAGAAACACATAATAAATATATCAGGAAAACTTGGTGAGATGGATAACATTTGTTTTACATTATCATGAATTTCTATGAATATAAGCTAGGTGGATGAAAATATATGATTTGAATAGTTTAGTTAGGTAGAAGTGAATTAAAATGCTGAAATCACTTATCCTATGAACTTATCACTTGTGCTTTCTAGATAAAAATTTTTATATAAATACCTTTTACAATCATGATTTAAAATAATTTTTTTCTGTTATAACTTTCTGAAAACTTAGAGAACATTTTTATTCTTTAGAATGTTTATCTTGTATGGTGGTTTGTTGCAGGGATTTTGTTGTAGAGATAAGTAAGTAAGCTTGAGCTAGATCACTTATTAATGGGTAGACTTGCTAGGCTAACACCTGTATTTGAAAAGACAGACTCACTTGCTCTGAATGTTTTTTCCAAAGCAAACCCAGACCTTTTATAATAAAATAGCATTGTGAGAAATGCCCCACAGACTTCACATTAATATTTAAATATAGATTATTATAAATGTGAAAAAAATCATGATTGTATCAATTTATTTTTAAGATTTAGTCTATGCTTTCTTCATAATCCAACAAAATTAATTGCACTGTATCTTTTGATTTTTTTCAAATATTTTGCAAGTCATTTTATACAGTTGTTTTGCAGGTCACAGACAAGAAATATTGGCAGTTTCCTGGTCACCGCGTTATGAGTATATCTTGGCAACTGCAAGGTAAAATGCAAATTATTTGGTTTTGAAGTTAATAATTAATGATAAGCATTTTGGAAAGACTGTTTTTATGTTAGACGCATATTTAGTTGCTAAGTAGGTCCTAGAAAATAAGATAATTGAGTTACAGATTTTAATTCATATCACCAAAAGAAATCTTCCTTTGCATCATAATCTTAATCCTGACTATCTATCTTGAAGGTGCTCACTTTGTACAACAGAGAAAACAACAGAATCTATGTAGCAATGCAAATCTACTAGTGCTACCCATGAAACAACTGTGTTGTGTCATTTTTGCTTACAAAAGTGTAACACTGTCAATTTAAGAATAGTAGCATTTTAATTCATTTTCTTTAACCCAAAATTATTTTGAATCTGATTCAGCACATTCATCCACTCATTGATTCAGTTTACTAACATTTAATGACTCCTGTCATGTGCCAAGCATTGTGCTAGGGACACAGAGGTAACACAGGCGTAGTCCTTTCAAGAAGGTAATAGTCTAATGAGGGGGTATAGTCAGAAAAATCAGTGATTTCAGAACATCCTGAAAAATGCTTTAATAGAGATATGTCTCTGGTAGGTATAATATGGGGAAAAAGAACAAGAGCACGTAACTCTTTTTCTTTTCTTTTTTTTTTTTTTTTAATTGGGGTATAGTTGTTTTACAGTGTTGTGTTAAAAGCACTTAACTCTTGATGATCAGGGGGGTTGGGGCTTTTGTTTGCTGAAAGGAAGAGTCTTACATATTTAAATGCTGACGGAAAAGTATCGCTGGAGAGAAATTATTGAAGATAAGAAATGAAGGGGTGACTTCCCCAGTGGCGCAATGGTTAAGAATCTGCCTGCCAATGCAGGGGACACAGATTTGAGCCCTGGTCTGGGAAGATCCCACATGCTGCAGAGCAACTAAGCCCATGCTCCACAGCTACCGAGCCTGCACTCTAGAGCCCATGAGCCACAATTCCTGAAGCCCGCACGCCACAACTACTGAAACCCGCGCACGCTAGGGCCCACGTGCTGCAACTGCTGAGTCTGCGTGCTGCAACTACTGAAGCCTGTGTGCCTAGAGCCTGTGCTCCACAGCAAGAGAAGCCACCACAATGAGAAGCCCATGCACCATAATGAAGAGTAGACCCTGCTCACCGCATCTAGAGAAAGCCCACGTGCAGCAGAAAGGACCCTACGCAGTCATAAATAAATAAATAAACAAATTAATTAATTATTTTTTAAAAAGGAAGAAATGGAGGGAATAATTGGTACATCAGGACCTTGACTAGACAAGAGAGGGTAATATCAAGGGTCCCAATAGAAGGGGACACTGATTTGACACATGAAGGGTATCATGAGACTAAATGGAAGGAGGAAAAAGGCATGAATACAATTAAATTTGTGACTTTGACAGAGAAGCTCAAGAAATGTGAACCCAGTGGCCTCTGTTGTTTTTTAGTGAGTAGAACTTGATGTCATCTATTGAAAATACTGGAATAGGATGCAATTTTCAGGGAAGGTAGTTAAAGATTTGGAATAACAGTTTTAATGAATGGAAGAAGGAGCTGATTAAGGGCACATAGGATTGCTGGTCAGTATTTTGTGCTCTATCGAAGGTGTAGCCCACAGCTGTACTAAGCCACAGAAATCAAAACATTGAATGACACAGACTTAACAATTGTCTAAAAATCGTTCAAGTCACAGGTATAAGGAAGGAAATAAAATCACCAAAAGGCTTATAGGAAGGATCAAGGACCTAATGAGATACAAGCATGAGTGTTGATAAGAAAATTTAAAAACTGAAGGGACAGGAAGTAGTAATCAAATTTTGATATAGACATTTTAATAAAACTTTTTGCAGAAGAATTATTACAAAAACTACTTTTATTAGTCTTATAAAGAGATGTCTCAATATTTGTATAGCAGCCAGCCCTTCCTCTCTGTCACAGTCTATTCCTCAGAGAAGCTTCTGTTAGTAGTTTGCAGAATGTGACATTGAAATTTATGATTTCTGAAGTAGAACAAAGTCTAGAATGTAGCCATAAGAAGGCTGCCCAAAGAGGTGTGAAGGTGAGGAGCTAGGCACTACTTGTGGGTCCATGCTAGACTGGATTTACATTGTTTGTTTCTAATTTGGTTTTCCTCAAATCAGGAGGGAAACTGAGGCTTTCAATTCTCAGAGTACCCCAGGAATTTGAATCAGTACTACAATGGACCTAGTAATCAATGTTAGGAGTTAGTTATGTGCATATCTAATCTGTTTCAGAAGAGACTTAAGTCCTCAGACTCCTCCCATTGCAGACCTATTCCCCAGCTGGAAAGAAAGAAAACCAAATTGAGAATGGAAAATGCTAACTTTTTGCCGACTATTCTAATTGGCTACGTTTGATGGTGATCTGTGAAAATAACCAAAGTTATGGGAAGAGATAAACCCTGTATAGATATTTTTTTAAAGGTTTATAAACGAGAAATAAGCTTATAAAATGCAGCGTAATACTCTTTCTAATTAAAATGACCTGGATAAACCCAACAGGTTAGAATATGATTGAGGGCTTTGTGAGGATATGATAGCATCAGTTGAACTGATTTATATTTTCTTTAGTAGTAGTTTAGAAGCTGAAATTGATATATGATCATGGTTTTACCTTTTTTCGTTTCACTTGAAATAAAATGAAAATAAGTGTCGAATTTCAAGGAGACATTAAATTTATTTCTTGTATATCTGGCAAAGATTGATTTGAGTACAGGAAACCAAATAAAAATATTTTGTCCTTATGATTCACCTTATTCTTAATTTTTTTCATAAAAAAAGAAAAACCATATTCCTACCAAATGGATTCTTAAGCAAAGTGAAATTAGTTCACTGCTTGATTATCTAGGCAACATTTGAATAACAAACAGTAGAACAGATATAGTAACACATTTGCCAAGGAACAAAGCTCTAAGCCTGTCTAGTCTTTGGAGAGGAAGATGCTCATGTCATTAAAAACAACAAGAAACAGCAGAATTCCATCCTTGTGATTTACTTTTTTTTTTTTCTATTTTTTCACTTCTTTGTGCTACTATTGACTATTGAATATTTGCTGGAAAGGCAAAAGTACAACCATCCAAATGTACAAATACATTTGTGCTAATATACTGAGACCTCTGTATGCCATAATACTGGAAAGGTGGGTGAGGAGTACAGTTATTGTCCTAGCTACACACGTTAATGTAACATTTATGTCTTCTCAGTGCTGACAGTAAAGCAAAATTATGGGATGTGAGGAGAGCATCAGGATGTTTGATTACTCTTGATCAGCATAATGGGGAAAAGTCACAAGCAGTTGAATCAGGTAATGAAACACACATTAATATAGAAATATGGCATTGATAGTATTTTTATATTGAAATTTTTGAATTGAAACCAAATAATAAATGTATGTTGACAAATTGTAGATTTTATGTTTTTTTTAAAAAGGCATTCACAACAAATCAGTTTCTAAATTTACATCAACTAAATTATGGTTGTCTTTTTTTTTCTTTTTTTTTTTACTAAGGATTCCAGTGAGCTTTTTTTTTCTTTTAAAAAATTTTTTTTAATTTTTAACATCTTTATTGGAGTATAATTGCTTTACAATGGTGTGTTAGTTTCTTCTTTATAGCAAAGTGAGTCAGCTATACATACATCCCCATATCTCCTCCCTCTTGCGTCTCCCTCTCACCCTCCCTACTCCACCCCTCTAGGTGGTCACAAAGCACCGAGCTGATCTCCCTGTGTGCTATGCGGCTGCTTCCCACTAGCTGTCTATTTTACATTTGGTAGTATATATAAGTTATGGTTGTCTTTCTTTAAGATACAAGTAAGGGGACTTCCCTGATGGTCCAGTGGGTAAGAGTCTGTGCTCACAATGCAGGGGGCCCAGGTTTGATCCCTGGTCAGGGAACTAGATCCTGCATGCTGTGTGGCGTGGCCTTTAAAAAAAAAATAAAATAAAGAAACTAAAAGATACAAGTAAGTATGGCATTTCTTCTGCCCCTGAATTTTTGAATGTAGAAACTTTTCTGGATTAACTTGTCATTTTATTTTTTTCCTCACATGAGGCCAACTAATACAAATTCAGTGCAATTTAGGAAGTTGCAGTAAATTAAAGAAATGGTAATATTTTGTGTCCATTTTGTCACAAAATTTGCAAGTTGTGTTTAATTTGAGTCCACTGCAATCCAGGTGACAAAGTACCTCGATTGCATTTTTATAATGGAATTTAATTTCTGTGTAGGTTAAAATTCTGATTCAGAATTAAATTGGGACCAGAAGTACATTAGGTTGAACTATATAAAACCTATGATTGTTTTAATAATCTTTTAAATTAAATTAATCAGGTTATTGAGAATTACACTTTCTCAAACCTGTTCATTTTAAAAGTAATATAAATTTTGATTGAGACTATAACACTTCTTTAAGTGGCAAATACTAGTATTATTGATTTTTTTTCTTTTTTTTAGTATTATTGATTTTTAATAGTCCATGGAATGATTTTTAGATTGCAAATGGAAATAATATATAAGAAGTTTAATTTTCAATTTAAAATTTTAGTGGTAAGTTTATGCAGTTAATTGAGTTTGATAGCACAGCTTACTCTCTGAAGAAAAATTATATTTGGCAGGATTTTCTCCCTTTGCTTTTCCTATTTTCCTCTGCTTTTATGGTTCTAATTTATATAGCTTATGTTCAAGTAATCCAAAGGGATGATTAGTTTTAAATATAATCAACTTATATTTAGATAATTCAGATAGTTTTCCTTTAATATGTTTAAATAACTATATCATCAAGCATTAAGTGTGTGTTGAATTTATAAGAACAGATAAACTGAATTGTGTTTTTCATTGCAGCAAACACTGCTCATAATGGGAAAGTTAATGGCTTATGTTTTACAAGTGATGGGCTTCACCTCCTCACTGTTGGTACAGATAATCGAATGAGGCTCTGGAATAGTTCCAATGGAGAAAACACACTAGTAAGACATTTTAAGTACCTTGAATGTTTTGGATCTACATTAAAGAAATGAATCTGTGACTTAACACTTGGTGTTTTTCTGTAGATTTGACTTTGTTTCTTGCCTCTGAATCACAGCTTTCTTTATATAATATTTTTCCATTATGTGAACTAGTAATTCTCAACTCAGGACAACCCGCCCCACCTCACCCCACCACATTCTCCCCACTTAGTGTAGAGTCATTGCTCTGTTGAGCCACTGTGTATAATGGGAGCGTGCCATCTCTCTCAAGTATATTGTAGAAGAATAAAAGATTGAGAACAACTGATATAAATTAAAGCTATAAAGTTAGTCAAATTTTATACTATATCTGACTTTTAAACAAAATCCAAAATGAGGGATTTCCCTGGTGGCGCAGTGGTTAAGAATCCACCTGCCAATGCAGGGGACACGGGTTCTATCCCTGGTCCAGGAAGATCCCACATGCCGCAGAGTAACTAAGCCCATGCGCCACAACTACTGAGCCTGCGCTCTAGAACCCGCGTGCTACAACTACTGAGCCTGCGTGCTGCAACTACTGAAGCCCACGTGCCTAGAGCCCATGCTCCGCAACAAGAGAAGCCACCGCAGTGAGAAGCCCGCGCACCACAATGAAGAGTAGCCCCCACTCAGTGCAACTAAGAAAGCCCACACGCAGCAATGAAGACCAAACGCAGCCATCCATAAATAAATAAATAAATAAAAATCCAAAATGAATGTTATAGTATGAAAACATATGGTAATTGGAATAGATGTGTTCTAAAAGTGCTAGATTCTTTTTTTTTTAATTGAAGTATAGTTGATTTACAGTATTGTGTTACTTTCAGGTGTACAGCAAAGTGATTCAGTTATACATATGTATATGTGTATATCTTTTTTTTTCAATTCTCTTCCTTTATAGGTTATTACAAGATACTGAATATTGTTTCCTGGCTATACAGTAAATCCTTGTTGTTTATATATTTTATATATGGTAATGTGTATCTGTTAATACCATACAACTAATTTATCCGCTCACCTTCCCCTTAGGTAACCATGGGTTTGTTTTCTATGTCTGTGAGTCTGTTTCTGTTTTGTAAATAAGTTCATTTGTACTCATTTTTAGATTCTGCCTATAAATGATATCATATAATATTTGTCTTTCTCTGACTCACTTCACTTAGTATGATAATCTCTAGGTCCATCCATGTTGCTGCAAATGGCATTATTTCATTCTTTTTTATGGCTGAGTAATATTCCATTGTGTATATATATATATATATATATATATATATATATATATATACACTACATCTTCTTTATCCATTCATCTGTCGATGGACATTTAGGTTGCTTCTGTGTCTTGGCTATTGTAAATAGTGCCACCATGAACATTGGGTTGCATGTTTCTTTCTTTTTTTAATTCTTTTTTATTTTTTTTAAATTTTTATTTATTTTATCTTTGGCTGCGTTGGCCCTTCATTGCTGCGTGGTCTTTCTCTAGTTGCGGCGAGCCGGGGCTACTCTTCGTTGCGGTGTGTGGGCTTCATATTGCAGTGGCTTCTCTTGTTGTGGAGCATGGACTCTAGGCACACAGGCTTCAGTAGTTGCAGCATGCAGGCTCAGTAGTTGTGGCTCACGGGCTCTAGAGCGCAGGCTCCATAGATGCGGCGCACAGGCTTAGTTGCTCCACAGCATGTAGGATCTTCCTGGCCAGAGCTCAAACCCATGTCCCCTGCATTAGCAGGCGGATTCTTAACCACTGTGCCACCAGGGAAGCCTGCATGTATCTTTTCTAATAAGAGTTTTCATCTTTTCCCATTATATGCCCAGGAGTGGGATTGCTGGATCATATGGTAACTCTATTTTCAGTTTTTTAAGGAACCTCCATACTGTTTTCCATAGTGGCTGCACCAATTTACATTTCCACCAACAGTGTGGAAGGGGTCCCTTTTCTCCACACCCTCTCCATACAAGTGCTAGATTCTTATGTGGTAATTAATTTTTAGTCTTTTTAAAAATTTATGTTATAGTCCTTACCAGATGGACCTCTGGTTTAGTCACTTTCAGAATAAGCTACCAAAAGTTTATAATTTGGCAATAATACTAATAGTTAATATTTATTGAGAGCTTATGTGCCAGTTACTATGCTAATAAAAATTAACATTTAATATATGTGCCAGAGTATACATGGTGTTGTTTAATCACCACATCAACACTCTGAAGGGTGTTACTCTTATAACACACATGAGGAAAATAAGGCATAAAATTAGGTAACTTGCCTGAATTTACATAGCTAGAAAGCAACAGAGTTTGACTCTAGATTCTACTCTTGCCATAATGCTGATTATACCCAGACCCCTTAAAGCATTTATTAACTACCTTAAGGTTCATATTAATATTAATCATATTCCTTTCTTTAATCATCCTTTCTAGCTAATTCTCTCTTAGATATTCTAGGTATCACTTTTATTATTAAAAACTAACTTTAAGGTCAGGATTGTTTGTGCCAGATTACTTTAGGGTTTGCTAATCCCTCTTATTCTTTATGAAATGCTTCTCCATCGTGTCTCAGGCTAAAAACTCAGACATTGCAAATTTTAATTTAGAATCTCTCACTCATTATATTGTACCATGTCCCTAATCAGGTCACACCTTCCTTTTTCTCATTTTATTCATTTGTTTAATAAGAATTTATTGAGTACTTCCTATTTTCCAGGCAGTATTATACAGGAATAGACAAAACAGAAAAGTTCTATCCTTGTGGAGCTTACGTTCCAGGGAGAGAAAGAAAGACATCCATCAATCAATGAATGGATGGATGGACGAATGGGTAAAATATATATTCGGTGCAGTAAGTACTGTAAAGAAAAGCAAAGCAAGGAAGGGAGCATAGAAAATATTAAGAAGCTGGAGTTGATGTTTTACCTAGGGCAGTCAGGCTAGGTCTGACTCAGAAGATGACATTTGGCCTTAAGGAAATGAAGGAGTGAGCCATCCAACATCTGGGAGGGAGAGCATTCCAGGAAGAGGAAGAAAGAAAGTACAAAGACCCTGTGGCAGGAGCATGCTTGGGATACCCAAGGAGCATGTATGTGGCTCTTGTGTTAGACTAGAGTAAGCAAAGGGGAGAGTAATAGGAGATAAACAACAGAAGGAACAGGATACCAGAGCTTACAGGCTTGTAGCCCTTGGTAAGGGCTTCGGCTTTTTCTATGCGTGAGATAGAAAGCCACTCAAGGCTTTTGAGTGGAGAAGTGACAGGGTCATTTTGGAAAAGTAGGTTACATGTGCATCAAAGGTGAATGTGATAGAAATAAATGGTATTGAGTACATACATAAATTGTTAATGTGATTTTATTCCATTTTTCTCTCCATCTTGAAGGTGGTGATACTCATACTCTATGGATTTTTGCTAGTAAGCCCATATTTTGAATAGTGTGTTTAGAATGGATAATACATTTTAAAAAGGACTTGATCAAAGGAAAAGTCATTCATGCAAAAATACTAAAGTGGCCCAGAAACTCACCTACAAAGAACACTTAAAGGAATTGGGACATTGATCCCAGAAAAAGTAACTCTCAGGGGAAGCACACTGTATTCAAACACTTAAAGTGCTGTCAGACAGAATAGTAAGCAAATTTCAGCCCTGCCATTTAGTAATTTGGGTAGTAGGCAATTTATTTAAGGTGAGATCATGAAGGACTATGGTCAGAGTTTCAGTGTCTCCATCTTGTAAATCAGGATTATTAGGTACCTAAACAGTAATTGTAAGGGCAAAATGGAAGTATGTTAAGAGTAGTACTGTACCTGCTAAATAATAGGCATATCATAAATGATAACTTTTTGTTGTATGGTGTTGCCTTATTGGTAGTACCCTTATAATTTAAGAAAAATGTATAAGTACATGCTTCCAATATATGTATAATTATTTATAAATTATATACACGTACTGTTGTGAGTCCATATATTTTATTAAAGCTTAATTTCTTATTTTTTAGTTAAAAATGAAATAGAAATTCTCACATTTTCCCCTCATACCTTAATGGATCATCTTACAGACTCTTTGAGGTGCCAACTGCACTCTGGAAACCATTCCCTTAGAGTACAGAAAACTCTACCTACAGGGAAAATTCACAGAGAGACAGCTTTTGGCACAGCAACAAAATTTTAAAATAGCTATTCTGGTGTTTACTGTTTTAGTTATTGGTGTTATCATTCACCCAGTCACCAATGGCTAGAAAGTGGGAGTCTATCCTTTATTCTTCCCTTCCCTTATCCCAGCTATTAAATCATTTACAAGTCCTCTTAATTGTTTCTTCATAATTTATTTCTTAGCTCTCTTCCCTTCCAGCACTTTGGGCCCTCATGGTCTCTCTTTAATTACTCTAACGTCCGTCTAACTTTTCCCAAACTCATCTCCCAGTGAAAGTGTTTCCTCAGTAAACTTTCAGGTTATGAAAACTGAATATTTTTGCCTGTTGTGCACAAGGCCTTCATAAGCTGTCCCTTCTAACTCACTAGCTTTACATCTTGCCACTTCCCCATTTTTTCCCGTGTCCTTAGCCATACTGAGCTACTTAAAGGTCTTGAAATATATGCTCTCTCACCCTTCCATTCTTTGCGTCGACTGCTGCCTTTGCTTTGGAATACCGTCTCCTCCTTCCTGTCCTAGCTGCTTCTCAGCTTTCAAGATTCATTTCAGGCACAATCTCTTTTTAACTCCTCTAGTCTAGCTTACCTGCTTCCAGAGTACCCAGTGCTCACTTGTATTACAGTAGACTGTGATCATCACTTAGTGGAATTAAAGAAAAATAATTTACCACAGTGTGGCACAGTGCTTTTTGGTTAGTATAGTCTAGATTTCAGTTTCTGATTCTGTCACTTACTAGCCAAGAGACCTTGATCGAAATACTTACTTAACCTTTCTAAGTGTTTTCTTTTTGTTTAATAATGCTACCTATCTTATAGTATTGTTTTGCATATTATATGAAATAATGCATGTAAAATATTTAACACATTGTCTGATACTTACAGCAAATGTTAACACTTAGTAAACATTACCTGTCATTATTATTAATTATGCTGATAGTTGTTTGACAGTGAAATGGGCTGCCTTATGACGGAATCTCGGCATCACTGTAGGTATTTATTCAGTGACTAGATGTATATATTTCCTGGAACAATAAAAGGGATTCATAAGATAGGGAACTGTGTTTGCCATCATCCTATCCCACATCTATGAAAATTTCCTCCCCATCAGAATCTTTTCAAAGACTGTACATACCACCTTTAAGACATCATAACCAAAAGTACCCTGTTCTTCTTCAATACTTTCATAATATATAGCATGATATTTGTCACATACTGCTTTTTATGGTAAGTGTTTATAGTCATAAAACGGGGAGCTTAGATAATCACCTAGCACAGTGTGTGACACTAAGCACTTAGTAATTGGTAGATCTCTCCTTTCCTTCACCTGTTACTAGAACTTCATTCCATAGGCATTGAAAAGATATTGATAGTTTTGAGCCCACAGGTGATTTGATCACAGCAGTGATTTACCAAGATTAATAGGACAGTAAGTTGCAAGATGGATTGCAGGGGGAACGCCTAAGGACAAAGACAAAAGTTAATTAGCTGGTTCAGTATTTATACCTCATTGAACACTTTCCAGTTCACATTTGGGAAGGAATGTGGTATAGTGGAAAGAAAATAGATTTTGTAGGTAGGTGTTCTGATGTGTGAATAAGACCATCACATTCTAGCAGTTCATAATTTTTCCAGGAGGAACAGAGAATTGCTAGTTGAGATTTGTGTTTTTTCTCCACCCCACCTCCCCACCCCACAGTGTTATTCTACAAATTGTTGTGCATGGAGGATCAAAAGACACAAATGAGGGAATGTTATTCTTTTAAATATATAGGAATTAATAAATCTAAGGACTCACTGAATACTTCTATATCCTAAGTGTTTTCTTATGCATTATTTCATTTTTTAAAAAATATTTATTTGGTTGCACTGGGTCTTAGTTGCGGCAGGCGGACTCCTTAGTTGTGGCATGCAAACTCTTAGTTGCGGCATGCCTGTGGGATCTAGTTCCCTGACCAGGGATTGAACCCGGGCCCCCTGCATTGAGAGTGTGGAGTCTTAACCACTGCGCCACCAGGCAAGTCCCTGCATTATTTCATTTTATTTTTCACAATAGCTCTGGTAAATGATGTTATTTCCTTTTAACAGATTAGAAGAATGAAACTCAGAGGTTAAATCATTCATTACTCATAAGAGGCAAAGGAGGGGTGTAGTGGGTTTCAAAAACCGAAGTCTACTGATTATAAGTTTAATGTTTTAACATTTCACTGTACTGCTGCTGCATTGAGATAGTTGAACACACATGCTCATTTCTGTCACATGTTAACCTTGAGGGTGGGTAAGCCGAATGTAGTATCCACAATTATCAGCATATATCCATTTGAGCCTCAGTGTTTGTTTATACACAGAAACACACACACACACACACTCCCACCCAACCTTTAGAAAAAGAAGGCAAATCAGTCACTGTCTGTTTAAACTCCATTATTAGCCATAGTGAAGGGAGATATTGGTGATCTGCTTGCTCATAATTCCTAAATGATTAGATACTGGTTTTACACTTACCCTAAGCTTCTTATCTAAATTATCACCAGGAAGTAAACCTTTATCCCCAAGCTTCTCAGACTTTGATGGACCTACAGAACATCTAGGGATCTTGTTAAAATGAAGATTCTAGTTCAGTAGATTGCGATGGGGCCTAGAATTTGTTTCTAACTGCTCAGGTGATGCTGATGTTGTTGGTCTTGCATCTTTGACTTACAGGTGTAGAATTTTTGTTTTTGTCCCAAATATATAATTACTTATAAGAAGCTGCAATTGTAGTATACACAGTATTTGTGTTCTTTGCTTTTTTATACTTAACTTTTATCCCTATTTTCTGCATAATTTTCATACTTATGATTTTTTTAATTTCTATATAAACTGTAGAGTTAATATAACACTATTAGGAATTTACATCTATTCTCAGTTACTTTGCCATTCTAGATAGTGTGGAATTGAATTCCTCTCGGCATGTACCTTTTTGCTGTTTAATTATTTCCCTAAGATAAATTCCCAGTAATAGTTACTACGTCAAGGAATAATGTCTTTGTTGTTTAAAGGGTACAGAGTTTCAGTTTTGCAAGATGGAAAATGGATAGTGGTGACGGTTGCACAACAATGTGAATATACTTAATGTCACTGAACTGTACACTTAAATTGTGGTTAAGACGGCACATTTTATGTTATGTGTATTTTATCATAATTTAAAATGTTATAAATAAAAAGAAAGTTATCCTCCCTCCAAAAATATATATATATATTATATATGTATGTGTGTATATATTTAATTTTTTTTTCTGGAGGGAGTATATACATATACGTGTGTGTGTATATATATATACATATACATAAAGTATACTTTTATATTTTGTTGCATAATAAACCATTTGGTCTTATTAGAAAGAATGATCAAATTGTGGTGCCACCTACACATTTACCTCACTTGCACTAGTATTGAGTATCTCAATGGTTTATTAAAATTTTTGCTAAATGGTCTAAAATGATTCTTCAAGGTTGCCTTAATTTGCATTTTTATTTCTATCACAGTTGAAATGTGAACATTTGTTTTTGTGGGTCTTTTTACTATTTGTGTTTCCCTCGTATATGAAATGTACATTTATATCATTGGCCCTTATTCCTATTAGGACATTGATCTTTTTTTTTTTTAGACTTACTAGAGTCATTTCTATAGTAGAATATTTTAAGTAAATATTTTTTCCTATCTTTGTTGTCTTTTTAATTCAGATTTAAGTAAGTAACTGTATGCTTTTACATCCTACAGGTGAACTATGGAAAAGTGTGTAATGACAGTAGAAAAGGATTGAAATTCACTGTCTCCTGTGGCTGCAGTTCAGAATTTGTTTTTGTACCATATGGTAGCACCATTGCTGTTTATACAGTTTACTCAGGAGAACAGATAACTATGCTTAAGGGACATTATAAAAGTGTTGACTGCTGTGTATTTCAGTCTAATTTCCAGGTAAGAATGATATTTAGGGGAATTTAGAATGTTCGGGTAGCTAGCTTGCCAGAGTAGTTGTATATAAAAGAGTAAATTGCAATTTCATTCTAAGGAATTATACTTTTTATCCACATCTGAGCTAGAGTTTATTAAATAGAGGATAGATTTTTTTTAGGTGGCATAGGATGTCTCTGTGAATCAATATAATACTGTGCAACTTGACTGGGATAAATTCTTTCTTTTGTATATGGGCTCCATTTATTTGGCAGTTGAAAATCTCTGGCAAATTAAAATAATTTCTTGCAAACGAGCTTTTGGGAAAAAAATGGAACATATGTGTCTCATCTCAAAATATAGTTTTTGTATCTTGATTTACGTATGTGTGAATGTCTGAAATTTTATTTTTTTCTTATTTTCTGCCAATGGCTAATAAGTTTACTTTAGTGTTGATGCAACTTACATAATTTCTTAAATACCTATGGTTTTTGTTTGTTTAACATCCTAACCTTTCTCTTTCATCTCACCAATGGAGCAGATTGGTTTTTTCATAGAACATTTACATAGATTACCTCATATGCTCCTTTAAATGAGTCCCTAATGTAGCAAGATTGTTGGTATTTTCCCTGCATCGCAGATAACGAAAATGAGGCTCATGAAAATTAAATACTGAAAGAATGAATATTATGGGTTATTAGAGCTAGGAGGGAATTTGTCACCTTATTCATTCATTCATTAATACTCATTACTTAATTTGTGTCTGACGCTGTGAAGTAAGATATACAGGGCTGGTTTTTCAGCCAGCACACATCAGCATGGCAGTATCCATTATTAAAATACTCAAATTCATATCCTGCTGTTTGTTACATAGCTGTTATACTAAGCCCCCTAAGTGACTTCCAGCTTCACCCCCTTCCCTGGGGCCTCCTAGACCCAGTAACTAAGAGGGACCTTCAGACCCTGCTCCCTCTCTATGTCCAATATCTCTTCGGATTGGCCAGTGTCCTGATGTACCAATTATTAAATATTTTTAGTGTTACTTCTGGGAAAAGGCTACTAAGGCAACCAGAGGGGTGATGTGACTTGCCTCAAATCTGCAAGTAGATTGACAAAGCATGATTATCCCTTCAAAGAAATTCTTAGAATACAGTACCTCTTTTCTTATCCAGAGTCACTTAGAGACACAGCCAAGATTTTAACACAGTTATTCTGACTACCAGTTGTTGCTTTCCACCAAATCAGACCTTCCTAGAATGTATTGAAAGTATGTCCAGATATTTGATTCCCTTCAGTCCCTGGAATAGCTGGGACAAGCCTAGGATAGCCAGAGAGCTGGGGCCAGTTGCCTCCTGGCAAATACCATTCCTTTTATTTATTTATTTATTTATTTATTTAGCTACATTGGATCTTCGTTGCTGTGCGCAGACTTTCTCTAGTTGTGGCAAGCAGGGGCTGCTCTTTGTTGTGGTGCACAGGTTTCTCATTGCACTGGCTTGTCTTGTTGCAAAGGACGGGCTCTAGGCGCATGGGCTTCAGTAGTTGTGCTGCGTGGGCTCAGTAGTTGTGGTGTCCGGGCTTAGTTGCTCCGCAGCATGTGGGATCTTCCCGGACCAGGGCTCGAACCCGTGTCCCCTGCATCGGCAGGCGGATTCTTAACCACTACACCACCAGGGAAGTGTGCCAAATACCATTTCTATATGTGCTGTGCCCTAAGAAAGATTTGAATCACTGCATTACATCAGAAAGCTTCCAGCTCTTATCCCTATTATGATTTCTGAAAAGGAAAATAATTATAAATCTAAATTATAAAAGTAAAAGAGAGTAGTATTTTTGCCTCCATTCAGCATCAGAACCCTTTTAACCAATTACATGTTACACACAACCCACTATCTGAAAATAAAATTGATATTTATAGTAATTCTATCATAAATGTAAAAATTTGAAAATATATACCCAACATCAAAATAAATAATGATAATAACTGATTATTTCCCTTTGACTAAAATAGGGATCCATGAGTCCATTCTGCTATTAGTAAGTAATAAATTGAAAGTCTGATGAGGAATTTACATAATCTCAAGGTAGCACCCTACAAAATATTAATTACAAAGGTAAAATGAGTAATTTTACCTTGAAGAAGACTGGCATACATCAGCTTAATCAAATTATCAAAGTGTGTGATATTCCTGGCAAAGATACATCACCTGAATTTAATCATGAGGAAACATAAGACAAGGTTATCTGACCTTAGTGTATCTTGGGTATATATCTTCTCAGGAAACTAAATTGCCCTAGGGCACTGAGCATATGAAAATATCTTTGCATCATCCATAGTTAGTGTAACCATACATTCTAGGTTTAACAGTGCAGTCTGTAGAATTTTGTTCCATTTAGGAAATCCGATAATGTGTAACTAAATGTAATTTACTTAATTCTCTTTATATCTATATTTCCTATAAATCACTTCATAATCTTATTTTCCCTTTACCCAGAACCTTTACATATTTTTTTTAGAAAAATACTAATTGTACCATGCCTCAAATAGCTTTTGAGATGAGTAACAGTAAAACTAAATAATTTCATACCAGAACAGGAAAAAAAAGTTATAGTGTTAGAAATATTTGTGTAGAAATATATTTGCGAGAAAAATAAACATTTAGTCAGTCAGAGGTTTATAACCACTTAACATTTTGCTGTTTTTTCTTTTTAGCCCTTCCTCTTTGCTTAGTAGCTTTTTAAAAAATTGACCTAGTATTTTACATCCTGTTTTTTTCTTTTCACACTATGACTGTTTGGTTAACATCCTGCTCCTTTCTCTTGACAATATGAATATTTTCCACTGTCATTAAATATTCTTCAAAAATAAATTTAGTGATTATGTAATATCACATCATATTAATGCAGCATAAATTTAGAAATCATTACCCTAGACAATAATTTTTGGAAAATTATTATTTTTGTTATTATAAATATAATATTGATGATAATATCCTTGAATTTCATGTGTGTCTTTGGCATGACTTCCTAGAAATGCATACAGAAACTTCTGACACATGTTGAGATTTCATTCTCTGAAAAGATTATAGCAATTTATACCCTCTGTATGGGAGCGTATCTATTTCACTGCCGCATAGGAATATTTTCAGTACTAGCCAATATAACATATTTCTGAAGTTTTGTGGGGAGGTGAATGAACATTGTTCAGCGTGTGCAGGCAGCATATCCATAAAGACATTGACCCTGACTGTGCATCAGCCCAAGCTGCTTATAAAATAAGCTTCTCAGCAAGCATGGCATATATGTCTTAATGCTCTTTAGTTGAGTTCTTTTTTTGAACTTTTGGTCTATTTTAGCTAGAAACTCATATGGTTTCTTCATTGAAGTCTTTATTAAAGCTCAGTTATTGACAGAAAAGGACGAAATTTATTTCTTCCATTTTTTTCTCATTCTCTGACACTTGAAATAAATGGATACTATGGGGCTTCCCTAGTGGCACAGTGGTTGAGAGTCCACCCGCCGATGCAGGGGACACGGGTTCGTGCCCCGGTCCAGGAAGATCCCACATGCCGCGGAGCGGCTGGGCCCGTGAGCCATGGCCGCTGAGCCTACGCGTCCGGAGCCTGTGCTCCGCAATGGGAGAGGCCACAGCACAGAGAGGCCTGCATACTGCAAAAAAAAAAAAAAAAAAGGATACTATGATTGATTAAAAATTACAGTGATTGTTTTTGTGAATTTTAACATGTTAGCAACATGTTAACATATCATAATACTATTTTTAAATACAAAACAAGTCTTTACTACATCTTAAACAGAAAAAAACATCAGCCCAGTTTCTTTGGGGAGTAGAAATAGAATTAATCTTAATTAATCTAATCTAAGAAATAATCATTTAAAAATTGATGTCATTTATTTCAGATTGGCACCAGCTTTAAAGTGACCTACAATTACATCTTTGCTTTGTGTTATAGGAACTTTACAGCGGTAGCAGAGACTGCAATATTCTTGCTTGGATACCATCCTTACATGAATCAGTTCCTGATGATGAGGAGGTAAAATATTATTTATACAAATTGAACAGTGACTTCTAAATCATAAAAAAAGTTTTTATTAATTTACTTTATATGAGAGAAACTTTTAAAGCATTTCTTGCTATTTTGTGATTGTAAAAATAATTTGCCTCTATATTTGGAAAATTCAAAAAAATATTAAGAGAAGAACATAAATTTCTGAAGTTTATTAATTACTATTAACATTTTGATTTAATTCATTCTTGTTTTTTCCTGTGCGTACTTTTTAGCATGGTTAATATTATGCTTGAACATACAGCTTAGCATCCTGCTTAAGACTTTTTCCATGTCATTAATAAGTATTTGTAAATATTGTTTTTAATAATATAGCATTCTGTCATTTATTTACCATAATTTACTCAAGTATTTTCCTATTGGAAGACATTTCTTTTGATCATTATAAACACATCAAGGTAAATATCTGTTCAAAAATTATTTACATTTCTGATTACTTCTTTGGTTAGATTCCTAGAAGTAGTGTTACCTCTTGAGTTATCACGTATGACATGTTTAAGGTTCTTTATTCACACTATCAAATTTTATCAGTTTACACTTCTACCAGCAGTCTGTTAGTGCCTATCTCAGAGCATAAACTGGTACAAATATGACAGTGTGAATAAAGAACCTGAAAAATGTGGTGGGGAAACAAAGATAAATAAAACATGATTTCTGGTCTTAGGTAGTAGCCTCTGAATTTTTTTACTTTTTTGTCAAGCTATCTAAAGGTGAAATCTTCCAGATTTCATCATGTGTCTATGATTTATTATGGCTTTGATTAGTTTTAGTGTACACCTGCTTTAAATACTGAATTTTTTTTTGTACAAAGCTTAATATGTTCAAATAATTTGGTTCAGCCATTGATTTTGCATTATTATTTAATTACTGTGTCCTGCTGTTTGGGAATTACTATATACATTAAATCCAACTCATAATACTATAAGCCATGTTAGAAAGTTTAACAATCATTCACCAAATGAAAACTATAAAAAAAAAAAAGCTAGAAATAAATCATCTTTGGGCTTTCGTGGTGGCGCAGTGGTTGAGAGTCCACCCGCCGATGCAGGGGACACGGGTTCGTGCCCCGGTCCGGGAAGATCCCACATGCCACGGAGCGGCTAGGCCCGTGAGCCATGGCCACTGAGCCTGCGCATCCGGAGCCTGTGCTCCGCAATGGGAGAGGCCACAACAGTGAGAGGCCAGCGCCAAAAAAAAAAATCATCTTTGACTTATGTATGAAAAAAGGATATTATTTAGAAGAAAACTAAATTGCTTATTTTATAAAGAGAGTATGTGACTCTGATGGTTTATTTCCTCATTATATAGTTACAGTGATAGTTTGAACTCCCCATCTAGAAGAATTTTTGTATATGGGAAGTTAAGCTGAACAAGTAGAAATCAAACAGAGGTACACAAAAAATAGGTTAGCTTTATAGTTAAGCTTTAGAGCTATGAAACCTTACCGTTTAAAATGCACTGTATATATTCTTTAGGATAGGCACCATTCTCAAATTAATATAAAATGGTAAGTGCTAAGATTATTTCCACAAAATTTTAGTTTGAAAGATTTCTGTGAATGTAGGTAGAACATGAATATGATCACGATGCAGATCCCAATAGAGAAGTCTGTCTACACTAGACCCTGTTCCTTACATGTATATTTACTATTTAACTCATATTTAAAAGTATTTTCATCTCACCTATCAAATGAAGGACTGCTGCAGTTCCCCAGAGAGGCAACTTAACACAAAACAAAGCATACACATGCACATACTCACACACTCGCTTTATCTGTAGTTTCAGGTAAACTAAATAATAGTAATACTGGTAACTGGGTTCGAATCCCAGTTCTGCCATTCATTAGTGATCTGAGACAAGTTTATGATATCTTCAAACATCAGAATCATCAAAGCAAAATTGTTCTTAGGTTTCCTTTCAAATCCCCCCTTGAGATGAGATTTACTTCTCCATCAACCAACATACAATCCCTTAGGGGTGTTTTCTTCTGATATCCAAGATAGAAGAGGAACTTAGTTCTACCATAAGAAATTGAAGGGCATTGGGCAATAGGGGCAGGTTTTATGGTCTTTAAGCATAAATCCTGTTATTTAATTGGCAGGCTGTTTTGTTATATTCTGAGGAATCTACCTTCCTTTTGCCCCCTCTTCCTAACATTTGGTCACAATCAAAGCAAGCCTATGTAACTCCTACTCACTTTTTCCTGGCTGAGATCTCTAGGGTGACTATATTACAGTTTAAATCTGACCTCTCATCAAGAATCTTACTTTATTTTGACAGTTACACAATATGTAGCTGTTTTATTTACCACTTGTGTAGATGTATAATCACTTGCTATATTGAGACAACCCTATATTCTACCTATAAAGATTTTCCACTAATTACCAGTAAGAAATTTAGAATTTATCAAGATGCATGTATGGAAGATGGTCCAGTTTGGTTTTGTTCTTCCTTCCCGTTACATGGACCTGAACTATATCCCCTTTAAACTCATGCTTCCCTGTCTCCATAACATTCACAACTATCTGTCAGTAGAACAGGCAGGCTGGATGGATATGTTCAAGCATAGAAAGAATGTCCACTAGGAGGAGATGTTGTAAAGAAAACTGAAGTAATAGATGGTAGTTAACTTGATCAGTAGGTCTCAAACAGTATTTGTGTACCACATCATATATAATATTTTTACTGAAGCTTTCAATTACAAGTAAGATGTTTTATTTGTGTTTTTTAACAATAAAATGTACTTCTAATAATACTGCAATATATTCATATTGTTATCCTTTACTGCTATAAACAGTAAAATTTATATGCAACTGCCTTTCCAATTTTCACTTATTTTTGTTTGCTTACCATAGCAACAATAATTTACATTAAAATATAATTTTGCTTCTCTGTTGATTTTTAAAATGAAATTTAAGTGTTTAATAGGTTACATATTTGGCTTCCATAGTGAAATTAGAAGGCATGGCCTTTGTGTGGTTCATCTACCCAGGGACATTTTGGGGTAGATATCTAAGGCAGAGTTAAAGGCTTTTAGAGCTAGAGTAGGGAAGAATAATCACCTAACCCCTAAGGATAATACATCTTTAAATAAACTGTCACTAAATAACCTAACTTGGTAGTTAAATTATAAACCCAGAAAGGTAGGAAATTCAGTAAACACTTGGATGAAAGAATAAATGAACAGTCTTCAGTATGCTACTCTTGCAAATCAGTGGACTGCTACTAGAAATAAGTGAATAGTTTGCTGAGGTTTGGTAATAGTTTTGGATCTGGACACCAGGTATAATGGAATTTTGTTTGTGCAACTAAGTGACAATAGCCAATGTTACGTTTAGTAATGGTGACAATACCACCATTAGATTAAGTAATGGACTCAGATCTAAGCTTTAACAACTGTAAAGAATACCTAAATTCACATATTGTTTTCTGACTGTCCTGGCTGATACTTGGGGAATTTACTGCAAACACCCACTATTTCTACTGTTATCATTGTTTGAATTTTAAGAGTCTAAATCATCATGTTCATCAAAAGGAAATGAACATTCTCAGAGATACAGTAGGGGCTACCCTTAACATAAAATATTGCTATATGTTGTAAAAGGTAATATATCTAAGATAATTTAAGAATAATCTAAGAACTAATACATTATTGGATTTGGAGTCTGAACAAACTGGCAGCAGACATAAAAACTGCAGAGTAGGAAGCACACGTGGCTCATAATGCCCAGATACTCAAAAAAGAGATCATTTTAAAGTCCTTTAATCATTTGCCAAAGAATAAGAAGGTTAGCCATTCAAAAAATTTCTCCAGACAAGTGAATTGATTTGAAATACCACAGGTAATTAAAATTCCTCTGTTGCTGATTACATTTATTATTAAAGTTGTGAGAGTACTGTGATGTTTTGTTATTTTAGATAAATACCATCTAATGCATGTTCTCTTTCACAGAAATCTCCCAGGGAAACCTATGTGCTAATGACAAAATGTTACCGTTTCCAATACATTTTACCTGTCTTTTTCAACTGCTTTCCTAACTACATACATACATACATACATACATAAATAAACCTCGCCACTTAATACCAAAAATGATATTACTCTGACGAACACCTTATTCCCCACATGTGGATATTTGCTTATTTATAAAAATCAGGTCCATCCAAGCAGTAAAAAGTTGCTCACATTAATAATTTGGGCTCTCAAGTCAGACTGTAGACCTGAGTCCAGGCTTAGCCACATGGATATTAATGTGCCCTCTTCTCCAGGTAACTCCAAAGAGGTGTAAAAATGCCTTAAGTAATAGCAGCAGCAGCATATGTGTGTCTGTGCGTGTCTGTGTGTGTGTATGAGGTAACTACTTTGAAGGAAACAGATAATTTAGATAAAGTCTGATATGTCTATTTAAAATGAAGTTACATTATTTTATATTGTATGCGGGGTGTTTCTTTTGTTAACTTTTGGTTTGAAATTAACAATTATATAGTTTCTTCAAAAATAATCTAGTTGCTTTTTATCTGATATATTTCATAACTATATTGTGAGCCTAAAATTATGAGGTAGAATAATTGAGTCTTTCTTTTTTGCCCCTTTTTTTTAGACTTCAACCAAAGCACAGTTAAATCCAGCATTTGAAGATGCCTGGAGCAGCAGTGATGAGGAAGGATGACTATCATTCTTAGTACCTTTTTGTCTCTATTGATGAAACTTTTAAAACAGGACTGTTTTATTTTTTTAACTGTCCAGTGACAGCTAAATTAGCCCTGAATTTGGGTGGTTTTTTTCCTTTTATTTTAAAATGAAGTTAATAGTTGCATGAAATCCTGCAACAGAGTTCCATATAGTTTATTTAATCAGAACATGTCTCCTTGATCCCAGTTGCTGTTGTCTGCCGCAGCCCGTATAGCTGTAGTAGGAGACAGGTCATGGTAGCCCCTTTGTGGGAACTTGAGCAGATTGTGTGAACAATAAGATGCAGTCTTAGAGGATGAGCACGTAGAGGTTATCAGCACTGACCTTCTTCTGCTGGTTGTACCATCACCTTGCTCATTTTCACTTTTAAGAATGATTTTACTGAGGATTATATCAAAAAGTATAGTTGAGAAGTTAACATCAAAATTTGTTTATTATTATTTATGTATTCCGTTTTTGCAATGATTTCATTTACTTAACCGTTGTCTAGCTTTATGTTAAATTTTCTTGAACTCATTGCCTTCCACAATCTAAAAAGTGCGTCACAGGAGGTATTTAACTTAGGGAAAATACCATGTTTCCTTTATTTTAATGCATCAGATGGCAGCTTAAACTACTCTTCTATGAATCTGTTTAAGATGTGACCAAGTCCTACTTCATTCATCAAAGCAGAAAATATCCTGGCAGGGAATTTGGCTTAAACATGAAATGTCATAAAATTTCTATTTTATTTTCCACTCTTCTTGTGTCATAACCCACAAGTGATTATCATGAACCTAATCTTATATTCCCTTTCTTTCTGATTCTATCAATAGGAGGCTAGTTAAAGAGGTTTTTGTGAGCTTGAATACCAAGTATACAGTTGTTGAGTTTTTAAGTGTGTGTTAGGCCTCATATCAGACCTTTCTGGCCAAACGTTTTCCATACGTTTACTTTATAGTTGATCTTCTTAAGCCCTGACCATTTTACTCTCACTTTTTCTCACTTGGTGAGGATTCTTAACAATCTTTGAGAATGCTACTGAAATTGGAATTTTTTTTTAATTTTAAGAAAAAAGGAGTCTTTCTCCAAACTTCAAATACACATAGGTAACTGGTACATTTCGAAAAGGTCCATCTGCTGGGGATGTGGAATGACTACCCTCCTAGAGCCATGGGATGAGTCTAATCCACTGACTGGGCAGTGCCAACAACCAGTGAGGCCTTGTCAGTACCTCGTGTCTGCGACGTTACATGTTCCTGTAGGCATCCATAAACCATTTTCCTTTTCCCCTCTGAGCTTTTCTGAGTCAAATCTCCGCCTGTTCCTCAAAGTAGTCGGAGATGGCTGCACCTGAGCACTCACCTGTGTGCTGTGGGCCATTTGTGGGTTTGGTGTGAGGGCCTTCTCAGGAGATCATGGCTCCCCACAAGCACTGTTCAGGTCACAAGCTTCTCTCTGCTGTGTCTGCTTCCTGCTGTCGCAAGCAATCCGTTCCCCACACTAGTAGGGTATAAGAGGTCCCATCCCTGGAGACCGTGACTCAGTGTTTAATGAAGAAGGAGAGGAGGGGAAAGGAGCACCAGTTTCCAGCATGTCCCCCGCCAAGACCTGAAGAGTTGATCCAATTAATTTTAAACATACAAAGCCCTGGTCCATGCATATGGGCCCTCATAAGAGCTGCTGCTTATCAACATGCAAAGAGTCTCATGCTCAAAACAAAAAATGTAAAAGGTGAAGTTGATGCCACCGTTGCTTTCCTAGATGTAGACCCTAGCCCCTCTAAGGTTGATTAGGACACCCTAGAGAAGGGGGGGCGCTGCTTACAGAGAGGCCACTAGCGACCAATAGGAGCTTATCAGGTGAACACCCAACAGAAAACAAAAAGGAAAAGTGTTAGTCATCTAGAGGTACAAGCCATTCTGTAAGTTTTAAAAAAAAGGTGGCAGTGTGAGGAAGGGACTGATGATTCCATGGACAGGGGCAATCCCGGGGGTAAGTTGCCCAGAAGCACCTGGCCCCTTCAGCCTGCCTTTTTTCCTCTTATTAGCCAGAAAAAGAAAGTAAAGACTGCACCTTCAGGGTGCAAAAGCCTGAAACAGGAAGAGAACAGAAAAACTGACTGCCACTTTAGGTGGATACAAGCTCAAGGGGAGAAAAAAACAGGTACTTTAAATCTTAGGTACTAAGCAAACACCAATCTAGCAAACATAATGCTAATTGTGGATTACTTAATGATTTAAAAGCAAAAACAGAAAATAAAAGGTAATTGAATAATGTATACATAAATATAATATTAAAGCAAAGTTTTATAATTTGATGTAATTGTAAATCCAGAATTTATATACTAAATGAATATATTAAAGAATTTATATAGCAATAAGATTAAAATGCCACCTTATGATGGATTACTACAACGTTAATGATGTGGTCCCATCCATTGGGGCCCCCATACTCAATATCCAATGTCATTTCTTTTAAATTTTATTAAAGTATAATTGATTTACAATGTTGTGTTAATTTCTGCTGTACAGCAAAGTGACTCAGTTATACATATATATATTCTTTTTCATATTCTTTTTCATTGTGGTTTATCACAGTATATTGAATATAGTTCCCTGTGCTATACAGTAGGACCTATATTTTATCCATCCTATATATATAATAGTTTGCATCTGCTAATCCCAAATTCCCAATACTTCCCTCCCCCACCCCCCTCCCCCTGGACAACCACAAGTCTGTTCTCTATGTCTGTGAGTCTGTTTCTATTTTGTAGATATGTTCATTTGTGTTGTATTTTAGATTTCACATATGAGTGATATCATATGGTATTTGCCTATCTCTTTCTGACTTACTTTGCTTAGTATGATAATCTCTAGGTCCATCCATGTTGCTGCAAATGGCATTATTTCATTCTTTTTAATTGTGTGTATATATATTTATTTATTTATTTATCCCACATCTTCTTTATCCATTTATCTGTAGATGGACATTTAGGTAAATAGTGCTGCTATGAACATAGGGGTGCATGTATCTTTTCGAATTATAGTTTTGTCTGGGTATATGCCCAGGAGTGGGATTGCTGTATCATATGGCAACTGTATTTTTAGTTTTTTGAGGAACTCCATACTGTTTTCCATAGTGACTGCACCAGTTTACATTCCCACCAACAGTGTGAGACCCTTTTCTCCACACCCTCTCCAGCATTTATTATTTGTAGACCTTTTAATAATGGTCATTCTGACCAGTGTGAGATGGTACCTCATTGTAGTTTTGAATATCCAATATTATTGAAATTACTGATTCTATTCAGTCAACAACCTGTAAATATTTTGCCCCTGTACACTTGGCTAACATGTTCTGTTCAGTGCCTATTTCACCAGCCTCTAGCTGCTGTTCGCCTTCACTTCAAAGAGACAATACACCTTTTCCAGACTATCTATTGGGTACCTCAGCAGCTTTGCCATCACAATCTAGGCAGACAAGATCTCAACTGCATCCACCTTTTTCCA
Organism: Stenella coeruleoalba; assembly: GCF_951394435.1. Taxonomy (NCBI): domain Eukaryota; kingdom Metazoa; phylum Chordata; class Mammalia; order Artiodactyla; family Delphinidae; genus Stenella; species Stenella coeruleoalba. The sequence continues at coordinate 47,594,615 of NC_137148.1, read as the reverse complement.
GGAGCACAGGTGTGATGTTACATTGATGACATCCTCCTCCAAGGAGACTCATTTGATATACATTTAAGGTATACAGGTCCAACATGTTTTAGTACTTTGGGGGTTCTGAAGGCAACATATTCTTTATTTACAAATTTTACTTCCAAATTCAAATCAGTAGGTACTCCCGTTAGTGCCCTGAAGGACTCTTTCACCAAGGAAATTTTGGCAACCTCTTGTCATACCTCCTGGAATCTCTAGACCACGTAGGATGGCCATAAGTTGTCCAAGGGCTTACGATGCAAAAAACTGCCCTCCCAGCCTCATACTATACTCCATTAAAACAACAAATAAAATACATGCTGAGCTCTCTGGAAAATAGAGGCTCTCACATACTCTGAGCCTGTGACCTTTCATACCCAACTGCTTGTTAAGCGTTGGGTCATAGAAACAATACACCAGAAACTCAGCACAGCTACCAAGGCCTCTTTAGACAGGATGGAGCCGAACCTGAGCTCTCTGGCGTATTCCACCTGCAGGAGGAGGTGGCTTCCCCTGTCCTCAGTCCCTTGTTAAGTGCCATGGTGCTGGAGGATGTCATCCCTCCCCCAGATCACTTGGCTGCTCAGAATCCACTTGGGATTAACTGAATGAACAGCAATGGGAGTACATAGACTATGCAAATGGCACTGCTAACCATCATACATGATGGAGCTCAATGAAATGTTGCTGTTTTCCATCTCAGGGATGTCCCTAATAATGGATGGGACCCAAGAAACAACACACTCAACCAAACTTCTGGATGCCCTGGCCAACAGGTAGCCTCATTTCACATTTATTATAAACTGTTGGGTCATTGCCTAAAATTGTCCCTTTAAGGGAGAAAAAAACTAACAAAACTGGGACTCTCTTGCCTCACAGATGTCCAAAATATAAGTCAAAATCACACATCTCCATATATATTTAGGCCACAATACAAGGCCTTTCCAATTGCACGCCATACTACTTTTAGAGTTACAGATGTTATTGTTAATAACTAAGATATACATTTTTCTTCTAAAAATACACAATGCTAATCTCTTGGAAAAGGTATTCAATAGAACTTTCACATCCCTTGTAGGTATCAGATAGCCAGTTTAATTAAGAGACATAATGGTCTCACACAGCTCTTTTTCAAATTCCACTCAGGTAAATGGACCCCTAAATGGGTCTCTATCTTGCTCTAGGCCTTAATCTCTCTTAATTCAAGGCCCCTTGGCCAGTTTACACCTCACACCAACTTTTAAAAGTTTTCTTTCCCCCTTATATTTAAAGGGGATGTGCATTGCCTCCGTGTATATAAAGACTCCTTGTAAATGAGACCCTTTTTATAATGTCTTCCCATATCTTTATAAATGTTTTATCATTCCTTCATCCCAGAAGGGCTGGAGGCCAGATCAAGGGGCGCATTAACCAAATTGTCCATATACTAGACAGCTGTTTACCTGATAGAGGACCCATTTGAGCTGAAACTTCCACCAAAAACAAAAGCCCTCTCAGTGCAGCTGCTTATCTTCCTGTTGACTGTTGGTCTTACTGCTATTGGTCTGTATACTTTCATTAATTTACAGTCTGAAGACCCAAACATGGTAAATGTGAGACCCCACATCACCTCGAGTGGATACCCTCTGGGAAAGGATACCCCAGCCCCGTATCCCAGAGGGCATCTCCTACTCCAAGTGCCCATCATTGGAGATGACTTCAATCTGACACTAAAACCTCGCTTCCAGCAACACATGGGTTGCCTCTCCTAAGGCACAAATTGTACACAGGACGTTTTTGCTTTTCTTCCTTTGATATTAGGGATCCCATTACATTTCTGAGCTACTGTCTGCCTAGCCCATGATCCTACTCCTTGTTCTTTGCCAAAAGGCACACCCCTCATACCTGTGCCTAAGGAGAAATCTAGTAGAGGTTACTGCTCTCTGTGTTCTAAATTAATGGAGATTATTGCTTTCCCTGGAGGCATTTGCCTCGTATTAGTCAAATCCCTCAGCACTTTGGGGAGAGGACCACCTAGTTCCCAAGGCATTTTCCTACTCTCACCTTGTGCCTCCCACCATGATCGCCACAACCACTCTTTCTCCTTGGTTACACACAATCCCACTAATCTTACATATACTTTACTAATGTATCATTTCATACTGTCCAACAGAACAACTGCTGGACCTGCTATCTTGATATATCATACCTTTAGCACACTTTCCAACTCCACTTAGATATTGTTGGAGACCCCAAGAATTTCCTATTTCTTGGTTAATGCCATATAAATAGAAAATCTAGTCATAGGCTGGCCTGCAAGGACTCCTTACACCTCTACTTGTGTTCTTCCTTTCTAATCTCTTAGTAAAATGTTTTCTACAGTGTTAGTGCAACTTATGCCCTGCTCGCTAAAAGTCTCCACTAGTATCACTCCCAGGGATTCCTTGATGTGATGCCAGAGCATCACAGGGCCAATGGTATTGACTACATTTTCTTATTTTCTGTATCCTGGATACTGTGGCATTTGGATCCTTGATCGATCCTGGTGACACTGCCCCTTCCAGAACTAATTCCCAGAGATAGCAAAGGACCCCCCTGGAAGCATGCCTTTAGTATACAAGACAACCAATCCAGAGTCCACACCCCCAACCATCCCCTTTATCAAATTCTCACACGTGAGCCAGTATTCTCCCTGCCCTAACCCACCCCAGAGCCAGGTACCAGGCAGCTAGGAACCAGCCCTGTAGCCCAGTCTACTGAAATTATTCAAAATATCCAATCCCCCCAACAACAACAAAAAAAATCCAATCCCAAACTTACTCAGTGTACCTGCCCTGCCTCCCCCATTCCTTCCCACAGAAAATGTTAATAAAGACTCTAGGCCATGCTGCACCCTCTCCCTCTCTGCCTCCTGACTGATCCTGGTCCTTCCCCGTGTGGCTCTTCATGGCATGGTGTGCCATGCTTCCTGGTTCTAGGGATATTTGAGTATAAACTATCCTTCATTTCCATGTCTGCGTGTCTTAGGAGAAATCCCAGCTACAAACACGAAGTCATTCTTTTTATTAACTTCACAATACTCCATCTTGTGAATGTACCATTTGCTCCCAGCCATTCCCGTGTTGAGGGCCACATGTACAGTGGTAAAGATTGTGAACTGCACTATATCTTCCTTAGATAATGTATTTGGGTGATACACTTTAGTTATTGAATATCATCTTTTCCTCTAGCAGAGGAAATGGTAATTTTGCTGGGTAGGATTCTTGGGTTGTAGTCCTTTTCTTTCATTAGCCTGTAACTATTACGTCCATTGTCTTCTAGCTTCTATTATTGCAGACTAGGATTTTATAATAAAACCAGTTTGATTTTTTTCCCCTTTGTGGGGAACTCGTTCTTTATAGCTAAAAGCTTGTCAACTATGAGGGTTTTTTTTTTCCTTTTTATCCTTAGAGTTCCTTAATTTTATCAGATGTCTGATAAGTCTACCCCTCCCCCCTCACTTCCTGGACCTCTTGTGAGCTCTTTCAATCTGAAGCTTCAAGCCTTCTCTCAGCTCAGGAATATTTTCTTCTAATATTTGTTTAATTGTTGCTTCTCCTCTTTTTTTTTTTTTCCTTCTCTGCATGACCTAATAATTGCATGTAAAGTCTACTCTACTCTCTCCTTCATAGTCTTATCTTATCCTTCCTGCTCACCTTTTTTTTTTTTAATCCTAGAACAGTTCCTGCTACTTAGTAGGTGCTCAGTAAATACTTGTTTTGTGGTTTCTGTTCTGTACTTCGAGATTTTGCACTTGACCTGTGAGGTCACTAATTCAGGCCTGACTGTGATCATCAGGAGAGACTTTAATTATTGTTTTATTCTCCTCCCTACCCTACACCTTTGTTTTGTTTTGTTTTTAAACACTTGGAGAAATAGGAACGATCTATAGAGGCTTCTACTTGAAACTTTTTTTTAATTGTTTCATTCAATTGGTATTTGTCCAATCTTACTGACAGTATATATCAATGAACCTATTACAAAGGTAGTAATCACCTGCAATTTCTCTCCATTGCCTTTTACATTTTATGGATTTTCCTTCCATGGTGACTTGGCTAACAGTATGTGTCTTTTAGTTATATAAAGTGCTTGTATCCTGCCATATTTCAAAGGACACATATGCCAGTTGTTTACTGCACCTCAGATTGATCCCAGTTTTAAAGTCATTTATGGTACACCTGTGAAATGCCTAGTTTTTAAAAATATATAGAAAGAATAAACACACATGTTTTATTGACATAGCCCTAAATCTCTGTTTTAACAGGAAGTCCAAAAACAGCATCTTAGATAAGCTTTTTATATTTCCTGCCAAGTCTTTTCTTTACAATTAATTGAGGAAATACCTTAATAGAGAAAAAAAAAAGATATCTTCAACTGAAGCATGCTTTCTCTTCAGTTTATACTAAAAAGCCCCATTTAAACTAGATAAAAACCTTTAAAGAAAGCTCTGAAGACAAACCCTTAAACTGTAAACGTTGTATTAACAGATAAAAATAACCTCAAAATGAAGACTCTTCGGTAAAGGACACAAAGGTATAGAGAGCCTGCTATTGGTAAGACACTAGAAAACAAAAACCTTTAGCTCTGTTATTTAAAGTCTCAGTGAGACAATAATAAAACCAGTTTGTCTCAACAAACTCATCTCAATTATCTTTCAAAGAAAAGTCACTAAACCTAATGGCTGCATAGTTCTAACTCATACTTCATTACTGTTCTGTCATATACTAATACTTGGTTGTTTCCATAAAAATGGTTAACTACTGAAGATTAGAAAAGAATTTCTGTAAGCTGTAATTTTTATAAACAAACACACTGATAAATTTCCTTTTTTCCAACATAAATTTTTCTCTATATTCAGGTCCTATTTACTGAGCCTGCATTTTAAAACTCTTGAGTATCATTAGAACAGTAAACTTAAAATCAGTCAAACCATGCCAGAAATGAAATTGGCAAAAAGCCTAGCATGCTTGAGATTTTTCCTTTCAAAAAGTATAGCAGGGAAAGCTAATTACAGAAAGGAAAATAATCACTTTGTATTGTGATGAAGGTTCTAGACATCTGAAGGTTAAATCTAACAGAGTTGTTTCTTCTGTTTTAGCTCTGGAAAAAATATTAAATTTAGGGGACATATCTAACAAAGCTCAATCATGAATATGGCTTTTCTTTGCAAAAAATATGTATAGTCCTTCTGTGCTGCCTTGATCATTGTACTAAACCCTGGTGCCTAGAATTTATTACAAGTCATTTCTGGTAAGGCAAGCTTGTCTGTCTTACTAGAATATCAGCAACATCCTCAAATACGGGAGGCATAGTTCTTTTGCTGCCATCTAGTTCTTTATTTTTCTGCTTTTAAAGTTGGACAATTAAAAAATAGAAAAAATCTAAGGGAAATAATAAGACAAACAACTGTGTTGTGACCGCTCTAATTCTCTGTGTGTAGGAATCTACAAATGCCCTGTATCCTCCTGACAAACCACTCTTCTTTATCCTTATGAGGATACTCATAAACGTTGTACTAGTGGGTTAATACAGCTCTCCCAGTCTTTGCTCTCCCTAGGCTTGGAACTAAATAAATGTCACAATCTTAACTTGGTTTGTTATTTTATCACTAAAAACACAAGTCAGTGTTTAATACCAAATTCCTCAAGCTCCTCTTATTTTTTATGCCTTGACAGTCTGTCCAGTGGTTATTGCAGAGAATCTGTAGCCTTGGGCCTAACCAGTGACTTTGTTTCCTAGGCACTGGTGGTCAGCTCTTGAAGGCAACAAATGATTGTCTGACTGTGGCACAAGAGTGATTGGCACAAGCCACTTTTCCTTTGTTCATCTAAGCATTACAGCAAGAGTTAGCAACAGTACTAAACTAGGGCCTGCTAACCCATTCCTGTTCAAACACCAGCAGGAACAGGAGAGCTGCTACTTCCCAGGTGGCTCACACTCCACTCTCCAGCTTCTCTTCAGCTGTATAGTAGCATTATCCACTGTCCTGTGAAACTGTGTATCATCTATATAAATGTACTGTTAATATTGTGCTAAAATGAGGAAATAGTACTCCTAATAGGTCTTTGAGAATTGAGCTATTAACTATTTTTATTGTATGGTTTTAATTTTTTTCTATATATCATGTATGAAAAAATTTGAGTTTCAGTAAGTACTGTAGAAAAAAATGTATTAAAAATAACTCAGTGGGCTTCCCTGGTGGCGCAGTGGTTGAGAGTCCGCCTGCCGATGCAGGGGACACGGGTTCGTACCCTGGTCCGGGAAGATCCCACATGCTGCGGAGCGGCTGGGCCCGTGAGCCATGGCCGCTGAGCCTGCATATCCGGAGCCTGTGCTCTGCAACGGGAGAGGCCACAACAATGAGAGGCCCGCGGACCACAAAAAAAAAAAAAAAAAAAACACAAACTCAGTGATGATCACTATGAACATTAAGGAATGGTAAGTTTATTTTTAAAATGAACTGGTTTCATAAAGAAATAAATAATAAATAATAGTCTGGAAATCAGAAGACCTGAGTCTTCATCTTAGTTTTACTACCAAGTAAACATATGAAATTTGAATACTATTTTTTTACTTTCTTTTTTTCCATTAGTTAAAAAAAAAAAGAAGGGACAGAAAACTGGAGTAGAAAATTGTCAAATTCATTCCTGTTCCAAAATCACACATTGTAATATTTAGAAAGCATTTTAAAATGGTATTCACTGTGTGAAATACATAAATAAGTAGAGGTTTATAGTCAAGGCTAACTGAAGTTTATTGAAGGCAAAGGTAGAGTGTCTTTATAAAAGGCTCATGAATTATCTTATACTGAATAAACACTCAAATTTTAATGGAATTAACATGTATTTTGCCTAAACTGAAACTTGTAAAGTTCCCATCCAAATTATTATGGAACCACCACTTGATTTAGCAAGTTAGCCTCCCTGAGCTAGTTTCATTTGTGGAAAGGGAATAAAATACACCTTACAGAGTTGTAAAGATAAATGAAATAAAGTTCTTACATATAATAATTGTTCAGCTAATAGAACTCTTGTTACTTAAAATCTCTTAATTATTGGGTTCTGAGGTCTTGTCAAATTCTCTCACATTTTACCTCCTCAGGACATGGTCTGTTTATTTTATCCTTCTCTCCCTCTAGAATGTGTATTCTATGAGGGCAGGGGTTTTGTCTGTTCTAGTTACTGCTGTATCCTCAGTACTTAGAACACTGCTTGGCAAGTAGAAGATGCCATATATATGTGTAAGTTATTAGTGAACACCACCATTACCAAGCACTTAAGTGCAGAACAATTTCACTCATAATTTGCAGATGATAAAATGCTTAATTGATTATGCTATTTTTAAAATTTACTATGTATGAAATTTTGTTATTAAATATTAGTTAACAACTTGGGTATTGCATTAATCTTGTAGTCTTTCTTCTCACCCAATGGCAAAGTGTCCTATTCTTAAGGTTGCTATTGGTCTGTACACCTATCGTAGATCCTCCCTGAATCCTTTAGAGGGCTGCTGTTATACCAGAGACTTGCTATGTGAATCTCAATAGCCAAACAAGATTAGGGGATCTTTATGAAACCTTGAGTTCAGATTTCTTTACGTGGTCTTCTCCAACTCTAGCCCATTTCCACCTGCTAATATTATGGTTACACTGAATTTCTCCATTGCCTTTGGCTCTAGAGTTCTGGGCTTTCTTTTCTCGTCTACCCCCTTCATGGAAAAAATGACAAATATTTTTGGAAATTTTACCTGCTCAGGGCACTGACTATCTTTGTATCCAGAAGGAATGCAAGAAAGGCAAGACGAGGGCTCACAATCTCAAATGCTTACAAAGGCCAGGAGAACATGGTAAATGAGTGAAGGGGTGGTGTAACGAGTATCAAATATGAGAATTATATCATTTATTTTTATTGCACTTTGCTATAAGCATGTAACATAAATATATGATATTAGAGATTAAATTTTGATATAAATTCAAATACTAATACATATTTTACTTATGCATTTCTTCTATAATTCATTATTTTTATCTTGAACCAGGGAAATGTGACTTTTTTCTTCATCTGTGAGCAATATTAATTTTATTCAAATTAATAATGTAAGGTTTTCACAGATACGGTTTTTCCAAAACATAGATTCCTCACTCAGGTTTTTGGTTTTGGGGTTTTTTTTGCATTTTTAAAATATCTGAGTTATTTATAGAATTCAGTTCCTGGTTAGTTTTTGGAACTACGCTTTAGTATACTAACTTCCATTTTTTAGCTCTTTATTCACATGATCAATATTAGCTGAGAAAAGGCAAAATGATCTAAGTTTATTTTTATAAATTTCAAAATCAAATAACTTAGAATTCAGTTCTTGGCTCCACAAGGGATAATCATCACTTAAATTTCTGGAAAATGATTTCTGCATATTAAAGCCAGATTTTTTTGTGGCTAGTGAGTTTCCCAAAGGCACGGTTTGGTTAGAAATTAGATGAATAAAAGGAATGATTGGTTTGTGTAATTGATTGCGAACACACTTGTAGAGAAATAGAGTGTGAATGTCACCCGGAGTCCCAATCTTCGAATAAATCTTCACTGATGGGTTCAGATGACACTTTCTTTAGATAACACAAACCAATTTATTAGAAACATCCAAAAAAAAAAAAATCCCTTCATTCTCACACCACATCTACTTTGCATACAATTCACCAAGGAAGGAAAGCATTGGCGTGTCTCCTGTGGTTCAAACCACGGTAGCACATTCATTTCATAGTATTCATTGCTATATTCATTTTCTGTTCTCTTTTTCTAAATTAAATTTTATTCTTATTTAATTATGAAATAAACATATTATTGTATAAGTTGTGCAAACTGCCAGCATGGACTTCAGTTTTGAAAAACAAGTCCAGTATTAGCTCTGCCTTGCTGAAGCACCTCCTGCGGCCCTGTTTACCCACTTCACTCAACATGCAAAAATAATGTTCTGATATGCCTATTACTGGCACAAAGTTCAAAAGCAATTCAAACACTTAAGGCCTTCCAGACACCACAAATGACTCTAGCTACTTGGGTGGTATTTATATCTTTTATATCTGTACACTCATTGGCTGGAAGGGGAAAAAACTGTAAATGATTTAACCTTTTCATGCTGCTTCATACTGTAAATCCCTTCATTCCAGCTTCAGCATGGTAAGAAATATTACATGATGTTAAACTTATATTTGCAAATGTTAGTTTCTATTCAGGACACAATTTCTGCTGCAATCAACCTTTTCATAAACCCATCACTGGCAAAAGGTTTTAATGCCAAGAACATTTTTTTTACTTAATACATTTTACACCATTATCATTGCTGTAATTCCAATCCTTGTTTTCAGTCCATTAAGTTATTCATTAAGTTTGTCATTAACATGTCTTTGCTTTTCTGGGTATATTTCTTACTGTGGTTGGTTTCATAATAGCTTCTGAAGTCATATTTAATAGAGTGTGCATTAGTAGTTGGTGTGCAGTATTAGTCATGTAGAAATAGTCTCTACTTCCACAATGACATATGCTCTTCAACTTCCTTTGAAACACATGACTATGTCAGTTTTTCATTTTTCCACTTTTAATGGTGAGAAAAAGTGTTATATGACGATAAATGGCAACCCCTGGTCAATATTAGGGAGTTATTACATAGTGGTGGGATTTGTGATAAACCTGAGAATACCTGCTCAAAGGCAGTAGCTTTTATGAATTAGGATTAGATTTGCCTGAAAACTCAAATAACATAGCTTAAATAAAATATAAATTCATTTCTTTTGATAAAAGTCCAGGAAGGCAGTCCTCAGCAGTATGCTGATTCTGAGATCATCAGGAAACTAGGTACTTTCTTATTGCTCTCACATCCTCTATCAGCATCTTCCCCCTTGAGATACAACAAAATTGTTCTAGCCATTGTATTCACATTCCACCCAACAGGAAAAAGGAGAACAAAGAAGACGGCATCCTCCCTTTGAGGACAGTTCTTTCTTTCACACACTACTTTCAGTAACATCCTATTGGCCAGAACTCCTGGTCAGACCTAACTGAAAAGGAAGCTGGGTCTTTAAGTGGCCATGTGCTCAGCTAAAAAGTGGGAACTCAATTACTGTTGACAAAAAGGAAAACAAATATAAGAGAACAACTAACAGCCCATGTCATATGACTACTCAGCTCCAGCTAACTAAGGCCATGTGTGAATGTGGGCCTATTGAAACTAGAAATACTAATTATTCAAGAGAAGTGAAAAAATCCATATTTTTATGGGAAAATACAATTTTTAGATGTTGACAATTCAAAAATTTTTTATGGCTAGAGAGTCAAAAAGTGGTCTACATCCTACCTGAGTGTACTACTTGTGACCATTTATGTAGATAAAATATAGAACATCATGCACAAGAGATCTGCTACATGTCTTCATGTTTCAACATTTATGCAAGAGGAAAAAAGGATTTATTATGGTAGAGGGAAGTTACAGGTATTAACACATGTATTCTCAGGGGTGACATTCACCTGCTCCTTACCAGGTGATGACACAGGGAAGAAATATATCCATACTAATTTGTGGCATGCTTTTGATGAGGCTATCAGAAATGAAGTGACACAGTGCTTGCTTCACCAGCACATACAATAAAATTGGAGAATTTTATTGTATGTGGAGAAGATTAGCATGGTCCTGTACAAGGATGACACAAAAATTTGTGAAACATTTCATTAAAAAAAGAAGAAGAAGAAATGAAGTGATTCAACATAAACCAACAGCCCATGTTGCTCAGGGAAGTAACATAGCTTGGCAATTAAACTAATCTCAAAACGAATTTCTAGGTATTTGTCATTACAACTTTTATTCATTCAACATATTTATTGAGGACCTTGTAAATGCCAAGCTTTTCTACACATTTTTATGACAAAAGATCAGGAGCCAGAGGGCTCCATTCTCAGCCCTGTTTTCTTCAGCACCAGATCTTTAATAAAGATATTAGTGGCAGTGGTGATATTTGCATATGACACTAAGCTATGAGGTATGACAAATATCATGGATGACAGACATAGGATCTAAATTATTTTAACAGCTTGGAACAAATGATATGCCAAATTCAATTAATTGAAGGTGAAAATGTCAAATCCTACTCTGAAGACCTGTGGCAGACACTGTTCTTTGTCTACCTGATATCTATTTCCATTTCCTCCTTCTTGAGAAACCCAAATTCTGCTTGGGGAATCAATGTATCCAGCTAAATACTCACTTTCCCTACATCCCTTGCAATTTAGAATGGCAAGATGACACACTTCTGGAAACACATAAGTAGAAACATACAGGGACTTCTCTGGGGAACCTTTTGCATTTCTAAAGAGGTCAGAGACAACTTGCACCTTTCTTTCTTTCTCTTCCTTCATCCTGCCTTCAGTATCAGAGGTGACATTTGACTTGCAGCCATGGGGGACAAGCACACAAGAAAGGACAAGAGAATGGCAATGATAATAGGGCTTGACACTGTTAGGCCACTGAACTAACACTATACCAGCAATATGTACCTCTGGTCTTCTTAATGTGTGTGAAAAATAAACCCCTAATTATTTAAGCCTCTCTTTGGGCTTTCTGTTACTTGCAGCAGAACGCATTCCTGACACAAGTCCAAAATACCAATTGGAAAAGGAGGTATACTTCACAACTATGAGGCAAAATCTGGTGGTTAACTAGAAGCCTAATATACCAAGCCAGTGCTCTCTTAATTTACTTTAATAGACAGGTAAGATTCATAAACAAGAAAAAATAAGATCACATATAAAGTATTGTGGCTCGTTTCTAATTCCTTGCAGTACATTTGCAATTAGGATGAGCAGGAGACATGAAATCAAGTCATATGAAAATGACCAAAGGGATCAAGAGCCATTTAACCCAGAGAAAACAAAGTCTGCTGTGGACATGACAACTATCATTCAATGTCTGAAGAACAGTCCTATAGTATAAAGATTTATGTGTGGCTCTAAAGGGCAAATTAAAAACCAAAGGAAAGCGCAGAAGCTTTTGTTTCACTGTGCATGGCATGTGGGATCTTCGTTCCCCTACCAGGGATCAATCTGCACCCCCTGCAGTGGAAGGTCTTAACCACTGAACCGCCAGGGAAGTCCCAGGAAAGAGTTTTAAAGCATGTATTTCTCAAGATCCATTTTGATTGACATTTTTTAAAAGCTTGTGTTTTTCTTTAATATTTAATATAAGCACATCTAACCTAGAGCCTGTTGTACTGTTTTGTATTCATATATACTCTCTTCCTCTTTCCTCCTAACCTCTCTGCTTAGAACTGTTTCAAATGAATGAGTTACTCAGAATAAGCTTCCTTTCCAATTTACATTTTTAAGACATTTTTGCATTTTTAAGACTGGGCTTAAAGTTACTAAAGTTACTAAAGTTGCAAATTTAAAACCTTGTTTTATTTAATAAGCAAATTCATCGCATAAATCTTGTTATTCTACTTGTAAATCTAGTAAATTTTAAGCATGACATATCAATCAACTGAAGTTAAAGAACTCAACTTCTCTCTTTTTTATTGATATAATTCACACACCATTTAAAAAAATCACCTTTTAAAAATAAACAATTCAGTGGTTTTAGTGTATTGCCAAAGTTGTGCAATCATCACCGCTAATTCCAGAACATTTTCAACACCCCAAAACGAAATCCCATACCCCTTAGCAGTCACTCCCCATATCCCGTAAAAATCCCTAGCCCTAAGCAACCTCTACAGATTCTGTCTGTATAGATTTTCTTATTCTGGACATTTCATATATATGGATCCTACTATATATGGTCTTTTGTAACAGGCTTCTTTTAATTAGCGTAATGTGTTCAATATTCATCCATATTGTAGCATGCATCAGCACTTCATGCTTTATTTATTGCCAAATGATATTCCATTGTATGGATATACCACATTGTATCTATCAGCTCATTAGTTGATGGTCATTTGGATTGTTTACACTTTTTGGCTATTATGGATAATGCTGCTATGAACATTGTATACAAGTTTTAGTGTGGATATGTCTTCAGTTTTCTTGGGTATACATATAGGAGTTTAACTGCTGAGTCATATGTCAACTCTGCATTTTACCTTTTTTTATTGAAGTATAGTTGATTTGCAATATTGTGTTAGTTTCAGGTATACTGCATCTTTATGAAGAACTGTCAGACTGTTTTACAAAGTGCTTACACCATTTTACATTCCTACAAGCAACATACGAAAGTTCCAACTTCAATTTTTCTACATTCTTGCCAACAATTGTTATTGTCTGTCTTTTTTATTATAGCTATATTAGTAGGTGTGAGTGGTATCTCACTGTAGAACTCAGCTTCTCTTAAACCGTAAGTCCTATTCACAAACCTATTCAAATTCCCTTAAACTGCATTGATAATTTTAATAACTGATGTTTTTAAGCACTTCAAATACCTTACCAGACAAATGAACATGCAAAGCTTCCAATAATTTCAACATCTCTTATAAATCCAATAAATTAAACTTACAAATGCAATAAAACAACTTTTCATTTCAGACATTTAATACTGACTATAAAGATTTTAAATGGTTACATCTCTAACCTTTAAATTGTGAGTCTGAATTCAATGATAAAACTCAAAATGGAATCATAAACCTGATCTGTCGAATTCCTTAATATGACTGATTCTCCTGAATACAAAAATTTTAAACCCTAAATACTCATATTATCTATAATTACAAGTATCTATCATAATTATAGATATTTAATATTTACAATATTATACATAATCATTATCAATAATTACTAACTTATTCCTACATTTAACATGAAAGTATCAAACTATGAGTTTGACCCCTTTTACCATCTTCTAAAATTTTAACTCTTCCTGGGTTTGGAAGGACACTTACTCGCTAAGGAAACAGTTGTACTGGATCTAATTAATTCTTGATCCATTCATTATAACGAGTTTAAGCACAAGCTATGTTCCGGTGAACAAAACAGACCAAATCCTTTGCTATGCTCAAACACTTCCATTGCGAGTGAGGGTTACTAGTATGACTTTAAAACTGTGACTGAAGAAATGGAAATGGGAGAAGAGAGATGCATCTTTTAAAAGGTGAGAGTTATGATCTTATACTGAAGTGGAGGAAAAAGACAATAAATAAGGTGAATATGAAAATAAGATACATTATCGAAAAGTGCAAAGGAGGGAAAAAAAGACAAAAGGGAATGAGAAGTGGGGGGCAGGAACCCGCATTAAATTTTTAGATAGGGCAGCCAAGAAAATCCTCACTGGAAAAGATAAATTTTGAGTAATGACTGAAGCAAGTGAGGGAGCTAGCTAAGCAGACATCTGGGGAAAGAACATATTCTAGATAAAGAATATCAAGTGCAAAGGCTCTGAAGCAAGAGCATACATGGAATAGCCAAGGATCAGCAAGACAGCTAAATGGAGAAGAGTAATTAGGGGGATAGTGGTTGGAGATGATGTCAGGTTAAGAAAGGCCTTGCAGGTCCCTGAGGGGATATAAGAAGTCATTGGAAGGTTTTGAGCAGAAGAGAGACATGATTTGACTTAGGTTTTAATAGGATCACATGGTATCAGTGTGGGGATTGGCTGAAGAGGAGCAACAAGCAGAAGCAAAGAGGCTCGTAAAATCCAAGCAGTCCCAGGGTGCTGGCAGTGGGGATGGTGAGAAGTGGTTCTGGTTAAATTGTGAAGGTAGAATTGGCAGAGAGGAAGAGGAGAATCAAAGATAATTCCGAGGCTTTTGGCCTGAGCAACCGAAAGAAAAGAGCTGCCATTAAATGACATCGGGAACACATGGCAAGGGGGAAATATCAGAGGCTCTATTGTGGACATTTAACTTTGCGATACTTAGACATCCAAAAGGCTCTCCCAGTAGGCACCTGATGCAGATCTGGAGTTCAGGAAAGAGATAGCATCTAGAAATGTATGTTTTGTAGTCATCAGTATACAGATGGCATTTAAAGCCCTGACATTTTTTAAAGTTTTGATCCCCTGAGGAATGAGTGTAGAAAGATGAGAAGAAGACCAGGACTGAACCCTGGGCGCTCCAACATTTAGAGGGGGGAGATGCTGTTGAAGAGCCTGAGAAGGGGTGGCCAGGAAAGTAGGAGAACAGCCAGGCAAATGTGGTACCCCGGAAGGCAAGTGAAGACGGCACTTCAAGAAGACAGTCACGACTGTGTCAAATGATGTTGATAGGTCAGTTAAGAGGAGGACTAAAAAGTGACCATCGGCTCATATGCTCAGCAACTGCATCAGCTTCCAGTCCTGGAAGAAGAGTAAGTTTCTCTAGAAGACTTTTTCCTGCCAGATCCCAGTGTGAATTAGGAGTTTCCCTTTAGTGCTCCTCTGGCACACGATGCTTATCTATATAAGAGCATTTAGTCATTCAGCAAAAATGTATCTATTATTTATTATTTGCCAAGTACTACTGTAGGCTGGCAATTTAACAAAAAGTCAAAAATCCTTTCTCATGGAGCTTTCGTTTTAAGAGGAGTGTGGAGGGGAACAGACAGTGAACAACGTTAAAAAGAAAACATGTATAGCATGTTAGAAGGTACTAAGTGGGCGGAGAAAAATAATAGAGGGAAGGGGATGGGGAGTGTAAGGAGTTGTCATTTTAAATAGTGTGCCCAGAAAAGGCTCGCTGAGCAAAGACTGGGAGAACAATCCATGGGGGTGTCTGGGAGAAGAGCATTCCAAGCAGAGGGAACAAACACAGAAGCCCTAAGGCAAGAGCATGCCTGCTTTGTTCAAGGAATAGCAAGGAAATCTGCGAGGCTAGATCAGAGTAAGGGAAAGGGAGAGTGTTAGGAGAGAAGGACAGAGAGGGTATGAGGAGAGGTGGCAGATCAGAAATGGTCTTATAGGTCATTGAAAAGACTTTAGCTTCTTGAAATGTAGACAGTCAAATGGAGGTGTGCTTTAAGTGTTAATACACATATTGAATTTTGAAGACAGTATAAAAAAATGTAAAATAGCTTGCTAATAATTTTTATAGTGCTTGCATGTTGAAATGAAAATTTTTGATATATTGAGTTAAATAAAATATAGTATTAAAATTTTTTTAAAAAGACTTTAGCTTTGGGCTTCCCTGGTGGCGCAGTGGTTGAGAGTCCGCCTGCCGATGCAGGGGACATGGGTTCGTGCCCCGGTCCGGGAAGATCTCACATGCCGCGGAGCGGCTGGGCCCGCGAGCCATGGCCGCTGAGCCTGCGCGTCCGGATCCTGTGCTCCGCAACAGGAGAGGCCACAACAGTGAGAGGCCCGCGTACCACACACACAAAAAAAAGACTTCAGCTTTTTCTCGGAAACAAATGGAGAGCTTGGAGGGGGTTGAAAAGAATGACATGAGGTCACTCTGGTTTCTGTTTTGATAATAAACTGTAGAGGAGGGCACCAGCAGAAGCAGAGAGCTAGTTAGGAGGCAATTGCAATAACAAAGGTGGGGTTAGGAAAACTTGTCCAAAGTAGAATGCCAAAGAAGTTGCTAGGTCTTATCCAGCAAATACCAGAGAGGCCAAGGGAAGAGGCAACCATTTCCTGCTTTCTGCAGGCTGAGAGGTAACATCCTTGACCAACAGTACTATTCTGTTATATCAGTTGGGGCAGGCTAACTGTGGTATCAGATGAACTACAAAATTTCTGAGACAATGCAATATACGTTTGTTTATAGCTCATATAAAATCCCTCTCCTCCAAATGTAATTTGAGAACTTAGGATCCCACCATCTTGTGGCTCCACCACATTCAACATAAGGCTTCCTTATGCTGCAGCAGAAAGGATCTTACTTGGTAAGTATGAACGAGCCAGACCAGGAAATGCCAAGCCCTTCTGCTCGAATTCCATTGGCCAGAACTCTATCATATGGCCACACCCAAACTGCAAAGAAGGCTGGGGAATAGAGCCCCTCTGTGCACCCAGGAGAAAGAAGAAGCTGACCTAGTGAAGAGCTAGCCATCTTCTGCTCCAGCTGTGAACGGGTATGCTCTTCATCACCACACATTCCAAGACCTCTTTCTTCAATGCACCAAGAGCTAATTCCTTTGCAGATTTTTAAATTACAAGGAGCTGGCTATTTGTGTGCCCACCACTGTTTTCACTTACCTGCCTGCAACTCTTTAAGCTTTCTGAAAAGGTCTAATTTTCCCTCAGCCTAGCCTAGAAGAAAAAAGCTGAAATGAATGAAGTTGTAACAAACCAAAGGACTAAAAAACTGCTTTGAGGAATATAGTCCACAACTGCTCCACACGCATTTCCTAGACTACTTTATCTGCGCAATTGCTTTATCATTTAGAAATAGATAGGGAACTCATTTTACATGCAACAGAATGGATATGTAAAACCAAGAACAAGAGAGATGGAAGATACGCCTTTTAAATTACATTTGTGTGCACAGTCAGCTCTTAATGATCTGTGCGAAAGAAAAAGAAATATGGATAATATAAAGCAATATACATCTTTTCTTCACTTAGAAATTAGCCACTAACACATATATGCCCATCTCCACTCAGTCTGATTTTCAGAGCTGGCCTGTACTATCATTTATGACAAATGATCAGTAAACGTTGATTAACTGACTACAGGTTACACTCATAGGAAGATATCCTGAAACTGTAAAATAAAAACATTCCAGTAAGAGTTTAAAATGCGCATTTCAATTAAAGACAATTTGATTGTTTTGATGTTCTTGTAGGCAGCTAAGGTTCACACATGTTGATAGAACATAATCCCTGGTGCCTCTTTCTGCTTACTTATTACAATTTTATTATAGTAGCAGTCTCCTGGAAAATACCCAAAAAGCAACAAAAATTTTTTTAAACTGTTAGTGTATCACATAAGATTTAAAATGTAATGATGAATCTAGTATTTTTACAAAATCTTATGTGATACCCTATTAATAGAAGTGTCCTTAGTTTCTTCTCTTATCTCAAATTGATAAGACTTTCACAAAAATTAAATGATTACCCAGTCATCCTGAATGTATAATAAATTATACAAGTTCTCGCTTCAGTAGCAGGTATATCTAGGGGAAAAAATATATGCAATGTTTAAAGAGAGAGAGAGAGAGAGAGAGAGAAAATTGATCAAGATTCTTACCATTGGTTATTTCATAGCTGTCCAAGGTAGGGTTGGACCACTATTTGAGGGACCTAAAAAAATCTGTGTTTTTTAACATTTGTTTCCAGTGATTATGCAAATCAGGTAAGTTTGTGAAACATCAACCAAGTACAAATGTAACTCCTCCAAGAAGACAGAGCTTCCATCTGCTGAATTGTTTTGTAAACCTACAAGGTACGGGACTTCCCGGGTAGTCCAGTGGTTAAGATTGCGCTCCTAGTGCAGGAGGCCCAGGTTCCATCCCTGGTCAGGGAACTAGATCCCGCATGCCACAGCTAAAGATATCGTGTGCTGCAACTGAAGATTCTGCATACAGCAATGAAGATCTGGCAGGCGGCAACAAAGATCCCACGTGCCGCAACTAACACTCGGCACAGCCTAAATAAATAAATAAACAAACCTACAAGGTACACTGAACAGTTACTAATACATAAAATTTAGAGTAACATAGTACAAATATAGTATATGTTAAAAATTCCAAAAGAATCATGACTGCTAAATAGTTTTACTATGTAAAATTTTTTGTTTTCTTGTTGTTTTGTTTCAAGCACATCATTAAAATATACCTTATCTTGATGGTATATTATTTAGTCATTCAATAAGATATAAATTATGATAGTTCTCCTATCTGAGAAACATTTTATTATGAAATGAAATATATAAGAATTTTAATTAAATATTATTTAGACTTGGCCTTCACAGGAATTTGTGATATCAAGATATTGATTGAGGGACTTCTCTGGTGCTCCAGTAGGTAAGACTCTGTGCTCCCAATGCAGGAGGCCCCGGTTTGATCCCTGGTCGGGGAACTAGATCCTGCATGCATGTTACAGCTAAGAGTTCACATGCCTTAACTAAAGATCCCATGTGCCAGTGCAGCCAAAATAAATAAATAAATATTTTTTAAAAAAAGATATTTGTCGAATACACAAAATAAAACACTGCACTTTAGTTTCAGATAATACAGTTGATTCAGAAATCAGTTCCAGGGCTTACCTGGTGGTGCAGTTGTTAAGAATCCGCCGGCCAATGCAGGGGACATGGACGGGTTCAAGCCCTGGTCTGAGAAGATCCCACATGCCATGGAGCAACTAAGCCCCTGTGCCACAACTACTGAGCCCGAGTGCTGCAACTACTGAAGCCCACACGCCTAGAGCCCGTGCTCAGCAACTAGAGAAGCCAACACAATGAGAAGCCTGTACACCACAATGAAGAGTAGCTCCTGCTTGCTGCAACTAGAGAAAGCCCTCGTGCAGCAATGAAGACCCAATGCAGCCAAAAATAAATAAAATTTATTTAAAAAACAAAAGAAATCAATTCCATAACATTTAAAATCAAATTAATCATAGTTAATGTCATAATCACAGTAAGTGACAATCCTTCACGGTGGAAAACCATTTGTATTAATATTTTCAAATGATTGGGGTTTATAGGAAGATAATTATAATACTGATTTTTATGATAGTTTAAGGGATATTTGCATTCCATATCTCACTTATATCCTGTCCTGGGGATATAAATTTTATAGACGTCTTAGATATCTGCACAGAAGGATACCAAAAGGAAAATGATTTGTCTGAAACTCATAGTTTGCATTTTCAGTGCCAAACAGAAATTATGCCATTAAGCTTGGCAAGATATAGACACATTGGGGTAAAGGTTGGTAGTCACCTAGTCAATGTACCTATCACATTGCAATCATTGTTCTTCCTCTGATGATAGCAAAGTTATCTTTAATTTATTTTTTTATAAATCTTTGTTATTTTTATTTATTTAATTTATTTATTTGGTTGCGCCGGGTCTTAGTTGTTGCAGGCAGCCTCCTTAGTTGTGGTTTGCAGCCTCCTTAGTTGCAGCTCTCCAGCTCCTTAGTTGTGGCATGTGAACTCTTAGTTGCGGCATGCATGTGAGATCTAGTTCCCTTACCAGGGGACTGCATTGGGAGTGTGGAGTCTTAATCACTGCGCCACCAGGGAAGTCACAAAGATATCTTTTACTGTTTTATTTTTTTAATTAATTAATTAATTTATTCATTTATTTTTGGCTGTGTTGGGTCTTCATTGCTGCACCTGGGCTTTCTTCAGTTGCATCGAATAGGGGTTACTCTTTGTTGCAGTGTGCGGGCTTCTCATTGCGGTGGCTTCTCTGTTGTGGAGCACGGGCTGTAGGCACGTGGGCTTCAGTAGTTGCAGCACACAGGCTCAGTAGTTGTGGTGCACTGGCTTAGTTGCTCCACAGCATGTGGGATCTTCCCAGACCAGGGCTCGAACCAGTGTCCCCTGCATTGGCAGGCAGATTCTTAACCACTGCGCCACCAGGGAAGCCCCAAAGATATCTTTTAAATGTATATAAAATGCACATGAGAAAACATTTTTAAAGCATTTAAAAGCAGCTTCACACAAAGTACTTCCAATGACCTTCCTAAAATTCCTTTTTACCTTCTGCACACTTATTTAGCATCCACTGTTGGAAGGCTACTATTCTAGGCGCAAAGGATACAAGAGAGATTAGATAAAATCTCTGCCATTTCATTGGGGAGGCAATAATAAATATCAGAAGAGATAGGTTATATGTAAGAAGTTTCCCAAACTGCAGCTCTCTGGGCAACCATAGCCGAATCATATACGGTGTGTGTTAAAATACAGACTATGTATCCCACTATCTAGACCTACTAAATCAGCATCTCTGGAGACACATTTCCAGGAATCTTCATTTTAACAACATCCTGATAATCCTCGCTCTCAGGAAAGTTTGTGAATCACTGGTAAAAGTTAAATCCGTAACAGAGTGACATACAGTAAGAAGTTGCAGGTTAAGGATTCAGTAATTATAATTATTCACAGGAGATATTATTGTCTCAGTTAAAAAATCATAGAAATTCTACAGATTACAGAGTTTAATAAAGACGAAGTATACACAATAATTACAGAAAAATTAATAACATTCCTATATTTACAATTAGAAAATGTAACTTAAAAACACATATACTATTTATAATAGCCACAATAATTATAGGGTTCCTAGGAATAAATCTAACAAAATATGTGAAAAACCAAAACAGAGAAAAATCAAAACTTTATTAAAAAACAAAGAAGATTTACATAAATAGAGAAATAATATCATGTTCATAAATGGGTCACTTCAATATTCTAAAGATGACAATTCTCTCTAAATAAATGTTTAAACTTTAAGGCAATGCAAATCAAAATCCTAACATAGCTTTTCGTTCAAAAAAAAAAAAAAAGAAAGCTGTTCTTAAAATTTACGCAGAAGAGTAAAAGACAAAATCCAAGGCAAGACAAATAGACAGTGGAATAGAACAGAGAGCTTACACAGAAAGACGTGTGTGAGATCTCAACAAATGTGGAGGGAGGGGGGAAGATACCTACCACTTATATCACAGCAAAGGGCTAATCTTCCTACATATATATTAAAAGACTCCTAGAAATTGATAAGGGGGAAAAAAAAAGGCCACAACCTGATAGAAAACTAGAGAATAGAAACAGTCTACAGAAATGGAAATGACTTTTAAACATATGAAACAGATGCTCAATCTCACTAACCTTAAGGGAAACACAAATGGAAACTACAGCAATCTCCTGTATTTCATTTATCAAATTGACAAACATCCGAACATTTGATAACAAATGTTACCTTAACTGTGGTAAGGCTATGGGGGGGAAAGATACGTTTATAGATTGCTGTCAGGAGTGTACATTAGTGCAAGACTATATAGAGGTAATAGCTAGCACAATTACATATGTACTTACTCTCTGAACCAGCAGGTCCACTTCTAGGAACTTACATAGTGTATGCAAGGGTATTCACTGTAGCACTGTATGTGATGATGAGTCTGAAGGCTAGAGCATGGTTTTAAATTCTAGCTCTACCACTTACTAACATTATGTTCTTCGGTAAGTTACTAAATCTCCCTGTGCCTTGGTTCCTTCATCTGTAAAATGGAGGTAATGATAGTATGTATTCTTTGGGTTGGCGTGAGGATTAAATGATTTAATCTATATAAACAGTACTTACAACAGTACCTGGCACATACTATACATGTGTTAGCTGTTGATAGTAACATCACAAGACTACAAACAACCTACATATTTATCAATAGGAAACTTGTTAAATAAATCATGGTAGAGTCATACAACACAGAGAGGAATAAGGTTTTTATGGAAGTATCTCAATATATATTGTTTAGTGAAAAAAACAGCTGCAGCGATGTGTATAGTATTTACTATTTGTGTAAAAAAAAGACAGAAACAGGAAGAATACGCTGTGTTTAAAAAATTATTTTTAATCTCTCAAAGTATATCAGAAAAGCGTAATGAGAGATGAGATAGAGGGAGATTTTTCACTGTATGACTTTTTGATGTGCAAGGCATGTGAACGTATTACCTGTTCAAACATACCAGTTTAAAAACAATTCCATATCGATTAAAGATCTAAATTTAATAAGAAAAAAATAGATTTTGGAAAACAAAAATGAGTATATTTATAACCTCAGAAAAAGAAACCATTTTTTATTTGAGAGGCAAAAAGCACAAAGCATAAGACAAATATTGATAAATTTAACTATATTTAATTTTTTAAGACTTAAGAATAACAAGACTCCTCGTAAAATTAAAATATAAGTCCTATATTGAGAAAAGATATTATAAAACATACAATGGACAAGTCAACAAAAAAATATAAAATAAGTACATATGACTAAGCCAGTGCTTATTTTTCTAAGCAAATGATATGAAAAAGGAATTCAAGGAAACTATCTCAATGACTAAAAAATATATATAAAAAGATGTTCAGTATCACTAGGAATCCTGAAAATGTATACTAAAACAACAGTGAGGGGACTTCCCTGGCGGTCCAGTGGTTAAGGCTTCACCTTCTAATGTAGGGGGTGCAGGTTCGATCCCTGGTTGGGGAGTTAAGATCCCACATGCCTCGTGGCCAAAAAACCACAACATAAAACAGAAGCAATATTGTAACAGATTCAATAAAGACTTTAAAAGTGGTCCACATCAAAAAAAAAGAAGAAAGGGGAAACAATAGGACCCCAAGCCCTTCCTCCACATCCTTGCTGCTTAATTGGAACTTCAGTGTGGCTTTCGCAGTTCTGATTCTGAGTGAGTGCTGTCTTTGATTCCCGCCTCAACAGGATGAGCATTTCTGAAAAGGTATATACGGCGGGAGAGGAGAGGGGTTGGGGGAGAGTGAGAAAGAAGAAGGAGGAGGAGGAAGAGGAGGAGGGGGAGGGGAAGCGAGGCGAGGGGGAGGGGAGGCAAGGGAGGGCGGGTGACCAGGGTGAAGATAGGGAGGAGAAGGAAAAAACCAACAAGGTTTACAAATATGCACAGGTTAGGAAACAGTAAGTAAAATTTGAGGTGAAAATGGTCTGATGTTTTTAATATCACTTTATATTAATTAAAATTTAATATTACTTCTTTTTCTTTTTTTTTTTTTTTTTTTTTTTTTTTTTTTTTTTTTTGCAGTACGCGGGCCTCTCACTGTTGTGGCCTCTCCCGTTGCGGAGCACGGGCTCCGGACGCGCAGGCTCAGCGGCCATAGCTCACGGGCCCAGCCGCTCCGCGGCTTGTGGGATCTTCCCGGACCGGGGCACGAACCCGCGTCCCCTGCATCGGCAGGCGGACTCTCAACCACTGCACCACCAGGGAAGCCCATTAATATTACTTTAATAAACACTTGATTTGTCTTTAGTTGATGATGGATTGGTTGGTATTATGTGTGTGTGACTATAACTACAAGGAAGCACGTGAGTGGCTGTGTTTGAGGTTCAGTCCTACCTCCCAAACCAAGGAATAACCACACCCCCTTATTTGTGCCTTGATCTTGAAGCATGCTAAATGGCTTGTTAATAACCTTTAAAGATGTGGTTTATTCTGGTTTTTTGTTGATGTGTTGTTTGTTGCTGGGACGAAGAGTTTGCATTTCATAATCACGGGTTGAATTTACGGACTTTCAGTGAGTGTGAAGAGCATTAAACTTTAACTGGAGAATAGTTTAAGTGACTCATCTGAGCTCCTGATTTTTAGAGCCTGCTTCACTTTCTTATCCACTCCAAGAAGCTTTTATCTAACTCTTAGAATCTGACTATAAGTATGGTGATTCACATTCAATTTTTTTTACATTGTATAAAGAAGTCGAAAGCAAGAAGAATTGGTCAATACAGAAATTATGTGGCATCCTTTTGTATTTTATAATAATATTAATGGAGAAATTCTAACCAGGGCCTATAATAATTTCATTTCAAAATTAGCAATATAACAAACTAATAAAATGTATCCAAACTGAAATATAGATTAGAGAAATCAATGACAGAGATATGCATTCTCTTAGGTTCTCTTTATAACATACTGGTTTCCACTTTTATAATAGTTTAGTGATGAAGCATCTCTCCCTTGCCTTGGATCACATTTCTGTTTTTGACATTTATGAACTTAAATTTTATTATGCTCTTTCCACGTAATTCTTCTATTTCTACTTACAACAGCACTAAAACTTCTGTTTACCGGTTGACTGTATCTCCCCACATTGATGATTTTTCTGCATCAATACAACAGCTTGATTAAACAGATTATTTTAAAAGGAACATTCACTTCTTTAGACTCTGATGGGATGCTTCAGTATATGCTAATCACATTTGTTAAACTTTCTTTGATACCGTTCGTTATTATAAATTTGTACCTACTTTGTTTTTATTTCTATCAGCCACAAGTTTCTTTGTAAGGTAGTCATGAAGAAAATATTTTCCAGCTATTAGAAATCAGTGTTCAGGTGTTTCTCCATATATATATCCAAAATAGCATTAAGAAGTGTGAACATTGTTTGGTTATTTCATTGTGGATCTCTTTTTATTGTCTGTTTGTGTTCTCTGGGTGTTCATATCATCACCCAATTTAGTATCATCTGTGATTTGAATTAATGTGCAGTGTACCTCTATGTCCAGACCAAAAATAAAAGAGTTAACATTCTTCCGAGATACTTTAAACTGAATGCAATTTAATATCCAAAAAACAAACAAACAAACAAAAATGTGAGGGGACTTCCCTGGCAGTCCAGCGGTTAAGACTTCGCCTTCCAATGCAGGGGGTTTGGGTTCAATCCCTGGTCAGGGAGCTAAGATCCCACATATCTCGTGGCCAAGAAACCAAAACATAAAACAGAAGCAATATTGTAACAAATTCAATAAAGACTTTAAAAATGTTCCACATCGAAAAAAAAAAAGGAACAACAACAACAAAAAAAAAAAACAGTGAGAAATCATTTCACACCCATCTGACTGGGAAAAATATAAGGGCTGAAAACATCGAATGTTGGCAAGGATTTAGGGAAACGGGAACTATTAATACAATGTGGTGCTAGTGTAAATTGGCACCACTTAGCAAAGTCTATCAGTCAAGGAGAGTCTGTCAGTCAGGGTCCTGAGCTGCAAGAAATAGAAACAAAGTAAGTTAAACATAAAAGGTGTTTATTGAAAAATATTGAGAGCTTACAGAGTCTCCACAAACGCTGGATAATAGGCTTGGAAAATGTAGGAACAAAGTCAAGCTTTGCCGACAAACTAGAGCTAAATTTATGCCAGTGAATCAGTCTGGGAAGCCACCCATGCCACTAGCAAACACAACTTCTTGTGTCACTAGCTTCAATTTCAGAATCCTGGGAGGAGGGTTGTCAGGGAGTTGCGGCAACTGTGAGCTCTAGCTGCCCAAGCGGGTGGCAAAGTGAGTATCATGCGTTTTCAGCTTCTTTAACGGGAGGTGAGCTCTGCCTCTATGAAGTCATAATAGGAACTTCTTCAAATATAGACAGAGGATTCGGATACAGGGCAGCCAAAAAACAGCAAATGTCCGTAGAAGAGAACAATCTATTCCATGACCAGCAGTTCCATTTGTAAGTATAAACCCTAGAACTTTTTCTCCATGTGTACAAGAAAATCGTTGCTTGTATATTCCTTGACACATTGTCTCCAGAGGGAAAAATTAGAACTAACCCAATTTTGTTCATTAGAAGGCAAATGAATAAATGGTTTAGTTATACAATAGAATACTCTATAGTATTTAAATGAGTGAGCTACATGAATCAACATGACTAAAAAACAAAGTTGTAGAAGAATACATACAGTATGATACTATTTCCATAAAATTTAACCATATACAAAATTACAGTATATATTGAGATAGATATACTAATGAAAGTATAAACACATGCATGGAAGTGATACATAGCTACTTCAGGATACCTTTGGGAGAAAGAAAAGGATTAGGATAGGGTGGAGCTTTAACTGTAACATTTTATTGCTTTAAAAAAAAACATCAGGGCTTCTCTGGTGGCGCAGTGGTTGAGAGTCTGCCTGCCGATGCAGGGGACACGGGTTCGTGCCCCGGTCCGGGAAGATCCCACATGCTGCGGAGCGGCTGCGCCCGTGAGCCATGGCTGCTGGGCCTGTGCATCCGGAGCCTGTGCTCTGCAACGGGAGAGGCCACAGCAGTGAGAGGCCCGCGTACCGCAAAAAAAAAATAAAATAAAAATAAGCTAAATTTGGAAAATATTAACATTTGCATAGTGAACAATATTATTATTTCACCCAGATCCCTTTGGATCCCTACTGACCTCAATAAATCACTTGCACACAACTTTCTGCCTCAGGCCTGCTTCTGGGAAATCTGACCTAAAACAATCTATCAACACAAGCTCCTACTTCCCCCCAATCTTTGCCCAGAACTCTACCTTCCCTCTGTTGCCTATTGGTGAATGTGCATGTTCGGATCTGAAAACCCAAATGGGGTGGGTTTTCATTCCTTCTGTTTCTCCAAACCTGTTCTGTCATGGTCAACCAAAGACTTCCATATTGCTAAATCAAGGGCCAATTTTGGTTCCCAGCTTATTGGGCGATCACTTCCCTCACCTTGAAACACTTTCTTCCCTTGCTATGATAAAAGTTTGGATTCTTGTTCAGCAAATACTCATTCTCCTCATCCTTCCACTGTAGGTTGAATATGCTTCCCACTCCCCTCTGATGTTGGATTTGGCTATGTGACCCACTCTAGCCAATGAAATATTGGCCAACCCGATGTGAGCAGGGGCCTTAAACATGCTTCAATAACGTGAGCAGAGGCCCACAAATCATGTGGATTTTGGACTGCCTCTTGTACCCCGGTTGATCTTCTCCAGGTGGCTGCTGACTCTTCAATCTGGGTTCCAGAAATAACACACATGGGACAGACTTAAGCTGAATCTGCAACCTAAAGCAGAGCCACCCAGCTGAGCACAGCCTAGATCTATTGAACTGCAACCAATCTGCTGACTCGTGGGCATGAGAACAGGTATACTGCTATAAGCCACTGACCATGGAGTGATTTGTTATACAGAATTATTGTGGCAATAGCTGACTAACACACTTGCCTTCCAGGAAACCACACTCTCCTGATTTTACTCAAATCTCAGGACTATTCCTCCTCATTCCCTGATGGCTTAATAGCGGGGTGCCCCAGGACGAAGTTCTGAAACCTCTTCTCTAGTCTCACTCACGGTGCTCTTAGCCATTTTCAGACCAGAGAATAAATAAATATCATGTGGAAGCTCCCAAATTTATATCACCAGGCCAGACCTCTCTCTTGAACTCCAGACTGGTATAACCAACTTCCTACTTGACATTCCCACTTGGATATCTAATAGGCATCTTAAATTAAATCAGTCCCACAAACAACTCCTGATGAACCCCCACCCAACTGTCTTCTCTCAGTCTTCCTTTTCTTAGTAAATGGCAGCTCTCTCCTTCCAGTTGATAGAGGAAAACACCCTGGAGTCATCCTTGACCTTTTACGTCCCGCCTTTCACACCCCACATCAGATCCTTGCGAAATCTTGTTGATATTACCTTCCACTCCACTCCAACAGCTCTGGCCTCCTTGCCGTTCTGTGAACGTGATCATCTGGGGCACGCTCATGCCCTGGGCCCTTAGCCTTACAGTTCCCAACGACTGGAATGCTGTTACCCAGATAGACACACAGGCTTGCCACCTCATCTCTGTACAATTTTGGCTCAAATGCCTCCTTCACCTGAGGACTTCCCTAGCTACTTTAACAGTGCAACTCCTCACCTCCCCACCTCCAGAAGTCCCTATCCCCATTCCTTCTTTACTTTTCTTCACAGCACTTATCACTACATGAACACTCATACTTTACTTGCTTATTCATCTGGGGTCTGTCATCTGCAACTAGAACGAAGGTAAATGAAAGTACGTTCCACAAGAACAGAGGGTTTTTTTTTTTTTTGGTCTGCTTTGTTAGCTGTTGAATCTTCAGAGCCTGGAACATAAAAGCACTGAATATATATTTGTTAAATGAATGAATCCATTTGATCTTTTGCATACTTGAAATTTCATAATTGTATATAGATGGGCAGATAGTGACAAATGCAAAGACAAATATTGTTAAGCAATTGTCTCTAGTTCCCAGTAGCCAAGACTACTAAATGACATGGTTTTATTATGAAAGCAAAGTTTATCTAAAAGGAAGGAGAAATCTTTAGTTTCACTGAAGCTGGGATTCTCTTAAATTTGAGCTTTCATGTTTTTTGTTTTTTCTTTTTTTTCCTGAATGGCTACTATGGGGGCTCTCAACATTTTGTATAAAACATTTAAAATCTCTTGTTGATGCAGTAGGATTAGGTGATGGTAGGCAACTACCTGTATGTGAGGAAAACATGCTTGTGGCCCACTGAGTGTTCTTCCTACCCTCCCTCCCCGGTAGTCTGGACCCTTTTGTTGTGATTTCATGCTTAAAACTCACAGCACAAACTCACAGGCCAGGTTTGTGAGGTGCATGGGCCAGGACTGCAACCCCTGAGGTTATTTTTCCAGTTTCTAGAAGACAACTCAATTCTAGTTCTTGGTTTTTGCCTCCTGAACAAGTAACTTCTTTTGTAAGTAACAAGTAACTCTTATTTTGCCCTCCAGCTATTGATGCCAGGATTCCAAAACATGAGAGCGGTTAGGAGGCTCATGATCAAACACAAAGCCAGGTAAGGTAAAAAATAATGGAGCGCGCATACACACGCCTGACATTCATCCTCACCCCACCACTCAAGCCAGCCGTGGATGAGGAAAAGTCAGTGTGCCAGAGTGTGTTGGCTGCAGCAGCAGCTGTTACTAACCAGGGCAGAAAAGTTAACTTAGATTATATACAATTTCCTCTTCATTGCTCTAAAAGCCCCCTTCACTCCCCAATATTTGCGGCAATTCTCCAGTTTTTAATAAGCAGGGGATGGAGCTGACCCAAATTGGGTCTCTCGCCGCCGTTGGGTCTGGCCTCCATTTCAGATAATGAATTAACCCTCCGAATAGCCTTTTCAGGAGCAAGAACTCCCCTTTTTTCTCCCTCTCCGCCGCCAGCCTCACCCTGGGCCAGGTTTTCCTCATTTCAGATTTTTCTGCAACTCAATCCTGAGTCATGCATGACGACAGTTTTCACACTATTTATGTTAAGCCTCGAGATGACCTCAGGTGATGACATTTGTGCTCAGAAAGAAATGTAATGAGTCTGGATCTCCCCGAGCGGTCCTCGGTCCCCCGTCCCGGCCGCGCTTCGAGCTGCGGGGCGCCGAGCCAGGCGGAGGTGGGGCGACCGAGGCCGCGCGCCCTTCCCGGTCGATCCCTCCCGGGAGGGAGGCTCCTCCCCGCGGTCCCTCGCGAGTACCTGGCGGCGGCGGCGGCGGCGGCAGGCGGTCAGGGGGCGGCGCTCCGCGGCGTCACGCGGCGGGGTGGGAGAGCGGGCAGGTGACACCCGGCGGCCTCCACCCCTTTTCCAGCTCGGTCGGCTGCCGGGGCAGCAGGGCCCGCTGTGAGGAGCTCCGCGCTAGCGCCGCCGCCCGCCGCCGCCCTCTGCGCCCGCGCCCGGGCACTTGGGCTCAGCTCCTCGCCGGGTGAGTGTGGGGCTCCCAGCCGGTGGGCCGGGGCCGAACTTTTCCGAGGCGCTGAGGAGAAGAGATGGGGGGAGGGAGAGAGACGCCGGGGGCAGGGGTCGGGAGCAGCCCAGTGGAAAGAACTTGGGCGCGGCGCGCGGGGAGTGGGATACGGGTCCCGGAGACTCGGGAGCCCGGCCAGGCCCTGCCTGGACTCTGGCGGGCCCCTCGGAAGTTGTTGCCGCGCCGTCTTTGGGTGCCCAGGGTCGAAGCCCTTCGCGCCGGAGGGAGGGGCCGCCGCGCTCACCTGCGCCTTCTCTGGGAGCCCACCGCCGCCCCCAGCATCCCAAAGGGACGGTGGTCCCCGCCGCCCCTGGGCTTTTGAGCCTCTCCCGAGCGCTCCCGCGGGACAGGGCCCAGCTGTTCCGGGCGGGAGGACAAAGGTGCTTGCGGGTGGGACTGGAAGGGAGAGGGACCTGCTCGACCTTGACCTCCGAGGTCACTTTCCCAGCTCCTGGATTTGGGCTCGCTCGCCCCACCCCGAACCCCCCCCCCATAGAATCCCCGAGCCCCTTTCTTTCTGCTTTTCCCCTCTGGGGCGCTTTTGTGTCCTCGAGGCCGGAATGAACTTGGGGCGTTGCTCTTGCAGCGGGCGCTGCCTCTTTGGCTCCCCGAGCTGCATCCTGTCCCGACGGCAGCTGCTGGCTGAGGAGAGTGATGAGTACACAGCGGTGGAACAGGTCGTGCCGGAGATGGAAATCGGAAAGCCTGTTGTTTCATCTTACAGGGTATCGTTGGTTAGGAAATGGGCCTTCTCCCCTAATCAGCCAGCGCTGATTCAAACTTACCGGATGCCGAGAGAACGCTCTTGGGAAAGCTGCGACAGGAAGGATATGGTCTCTACCCCTGTCCAATCGCTGTGTGGTTGGGAAAACAAGTCGCACAAAGACTGAAGAATAGTTTTAGCGAGCCAAGCCTTTTTCCTCTTGCTGAGCTGTTCCCTCGAAAAGCATTTTCATTTAACCCTGTACTCGCAGGTTACTCTTTATTTCACTTCTCGCTTGTATTGCTTAACTGCTGTGAAAGAGTCTTCGATACTCTGGGGTTGCCTCTGGCTTCTTAGCCATCACTTGTTAACTCCCTTATTTTGTAGTTTCTGCTTCTACCACTGGCCAGGAATTGTTCTCCTCAAGGTCACCGACGATTAAAAAAATATTTTCCCCCCAATGGCAGACATTTATCGAATGCTTCTGTGCCCGGCACTGTTCTAAGAACATGTATCAACTCTTTTAATCCTGGCAACAATCCTATGGGGGTAAATAAATGATAACATTATCATTTTACGGATAAGGAAACTGAGACACGGGAACTTGCCCAGGACGCACAAGTAGCAGGAGGAGATTCCAACTCAGGGGCCCTGGTCCAGTGTTGAGGCTATTAACCACTGTGCATACTGCCTCACCTAGAGTTCCTTTCTTCATCCTTACTTTCTTGAAGTCCTGTGCTTTTTCATGTTCACTGACTATGCTCTCAGTCTCAGGTCCTTCTTTTCCTTCTTGTGTGACTTTGTACTCATTTAGGTTTTCTTTTCATAGAATTTTGTTACTTAGGTAATCCGTGCTACTTACCCACTTAAAGATTCTGTGCTTTCCATGTATCTGGGGGCTTCCCTGGTGGCGCAGTGGTTGAGAGTCCGCCTGCCGATGCAGGGGACGCAGGTTCGTGCCCCGGTCCGGGAGGATCCCACATGCCGCAGAGCGGCTGGGCCCGTGAGTCATGGCCGCTGAGCCTGCACGTCCGGAGCCTGTGCTCCACAATGGGAGAGGCCACAGCAGTGAGAGGCCTGCGTACCGCAAAAAAAAAAAAAAAAAAGATTCTGTGCTTTCCATGTATCTTATTCAGTTTTAGTGTAGCATATGTCCGTGCATACTGTAATATTCCATTTGGACTTGCCCTGCTTTGCCCCAAAGCATTTCTAGTTAGCGTCATTTATGTCAGCCTCCCTCCCTTTTATTGTAGTCACCCAGGTGCAAAACAGCAGTCAAGTCTCACATCACACTTCTCCCAATCATGAAACCTCTTCTGTCGGCTTTTACCTTGTCTCTTCCTTCTAGCCTTCCTCATTCTCATCCCCGTTCCCTACTCCTCTTCACCAGTCTCCCTCTTCCCCACTCCTGAACATTCATTTATCACTTATGTCATTTTTCTTTTTACTGTTGGTTAGCTTCTTTCATAAATATTCATGGTCCACAGAAAGATTGTTAACAACTTAAGACTTTAACTTTTCAAGCCTTACAACTAGTAGTTGCTTGATAAATGTTTGCAGAATATGATGCAAGATGAATTAATGTAGCATATATTGGGTGGGTTGAATAATGGTGGAAACCTTTTTGAAATTTTTAAGCCGGGTTTTACAGGGTGTTAAGGATGCGTTGGTAGACGTGGGGGACCTGGCAGGCTTTGTAGAGGACGGGCAGGGAAACCTCTGCCAACTCCATTGCTGCAGATAGGAACCCAGCTACCCTGGCTAAACATTCCATTTAGAAGGGTAAGGAAGTAGGGCTATATCAGCAGAGAGCCATGAATCCTAACCTCATCCTAGCCAAACAAAATATGAAGCCACACAGAGTTACAAGAAAAACCCAATTTCATTGAAAAATATAACACATACACAAAAATGCATAAAACATAAATGAAGAGATTACCACAGTAGATATATTTA
Organism: Stenella coeruleoalba; assembly: GCF_951394435.1. Lineage (NCBI taxonomy): Eukaryota > Metazoa > Chordata > Mammalia > Artiodactyla > Delphinidae > Stenella > Stenella coeruleoalba. The sequence continues at coordinate 47,561,776 of NC_137148.1, read as the reverse complement.
GCAGTAGAATGACTGTCTTCTTCTGGCAGTAGATATGATAGTTGAATGAGACTGCAGAAAAGCCAAATGGGAATCTTTTCTCGAAACCTCTGTATAAGGTAATGTGGGCCTGGACTAGTCCTGAGAGGCATTGTCGAGGAAGAATTGGCTGTGTTTGGGGAGGGTTGAGGAGAGGAGAAAAGAAAACTGGAAGGATGTACCAAAACGGTGAGATTGGCGAGCCAAGAAGAGAGTTTTGACACCTTGAGTGTGAGTCGACCAGACTAAATATTTTGCCATTTTACCTTTGTCTCTCTCTATTTATTTATTTATTGGCTGCGTTGGGTCTTCATTGCTGCGCGTGGGCTTTCTCTAGTTGCGGCGAGCGGGGGCTACTCTTTGTGGCAGAACGCGGGCTTCTTACTGTGGTGGCTTCCTTGTTGCGGAGCACGGGCTCTAGGCACGTGGCTTCAGTAGTTGCAGCACGCAGGCTCAGCAGTTGTGGCACATGGGCCCTAGAGCGTGTGGGTTTCAGTAGTTGTGGCGCACGGACTTCAGTAGCTGTGGCATGCGGGCTCAATAGTTGTGGTGCACAGGCTTAATTGCTCTGTGGCATGTGGGATCTTCCTGGACCAGGGATCAAACCCATGTTCCCTGCATTGGCAGGCAGATTCTTAACCACTGCGCCACCAGGAAAGTCCCCTCTCTCATTTTTTAAATGCATGTTTTCCTACATCCTACTACATATAGAATTTTAGTATGTTGTGTTTTCCTTATAATACATAGTAAACATTTTTCACCTGTATTTTCCAAAACTCCTATTGTCTGCCTTATATTCTAAAAATTTTAATGTAATTTCCTTAACTAATCCTCCGTTTTTGGATAGGTATATTAGCAACAGTTATAAACAACTTAAGTCACAGTAATGCTTACCTTTGCAGTTATGTCATTTTACAAATTGGGATTTGTTTCTTTATGCTAGACAGTGGAGTATACTTAAAGCCTCTGACCTCAGGTACTTACTGGTCGAGTTGAAGAAATAAGACTTTTTGGGCTTCCCTGGTGGCGCAGTGGTTGAGAGTCCGCCTGCCGATGCAGGGGACACGGGTTCATGCCCCGGTCCTGGAGGATCCCACATGCCGCGCAGCGGCTGGGCCCGTGAGCCATGGCCGCTGAGCCTGCGCGTCCGGAGCCTGTGCTCTGCAACGGGAGAGGCCACAACAGTGAGAGGCCTACATACCGCAAAACAAAAACAAAAACAAAAGCAAAAACAAAAAAAAGAAATAAGACTTTTTCTAGTTTGTTTAATTGCTTATTCTCCTTGGTGTGCTACATGTGCAAACATCAGCTTTAGAATATAGAAGAATGCTGTTTACCAAACTAATAATTTTGGAGCCTTTGTATATACAGTAGCATGTTAAATTGAGAACTAATCTTGAGTTTCAATAAAACACACCATATAGCATGGAAAGAAGCATGCCATAAACACATTTTTAGAGAGGAATATATCTTATATGTATTTCTGTGACTCATCCAATTTGGACCATTCACATGTTATGAAATAGCTGAACACTAATGCAAATTTAGCACTTTATAAGATTGGTCTTTTTTAAAAAAATTGAGATTTTTAATTATTCCTAATTGATTTAGATATATTAAAAGCACATGTTATTGCCTTGACAAGTAAAATTATCCTTTTTGTTAGTGATAAATATTTCTAAACAGACCGTTATTCAGAGGAACTAAGTTACCATATAACATATAACTCATAAATGTGCCACGTTAAAGACAAATCTTCATCTACTTGGAGAAGCAGCACAGGCCTTGAACACCAGCAGCCCAGCTCCTTTGTCCCCTCTAACATAAGGTATAGAGCAAAATCTAGCCAAAATCGGGGAGTTTCAGAAGTTGCATACTCAACAAACATTTGAGTGTCAGCTTTGCGTCAGGCAAAGTAGTCGGCAGGGTGCTGAAGCCCGTCCAGATCTATGTGGGTTCAAGGGAGGTAAACACTTAGAGTACAGTGTGGAAAACTGTGATTAACACAGAGCGTTGGGGAAGCCGAGCAGAGAAAGGCAGACAAAGTTGTCCTCCTGAGCCAAAAGAAGGAAGACTGGGAGTTGGGGCAGCAGAGAAATGGGGTGAGGGTGGGAAATCAAATTCAGGCTGAGAGCATGCAGGTGCATTCAGAGAATTGGAAACACTGTAAAATCACTGCAGAGGAGGGTGTGAGAAGAGGTTGCCTAGGTATGCACAGCTGGCTTACTGAGAGCCTTGATTCACCTAGTAAAGATTTTGGATTTTATCCTACAGACAATGGGGAGCCAGTGGAGCCCTTTAAGAAGGGAAGGGACCTGTTAAGATTTGTATTTTTTGTTGTTGTTTTTTTGGCTGCATTGGATCTTTGTTGCTGCGTTGGGTCTTCGTTGCAGTGTGCGGGCTTTCTCTAGTTGCGGCGAGCAGGGGCTACTCTTTGTGGCAGTGCGCGGGCTTCTCATTGCGGTGGCTTCTCTTGTTGCGGAGCTCGGGCTCTAGGCGCACGGTCTTCAGTAGTTGTGGCACACGGGCTCAGTAGTTGTGGCTTGCGGGCTCTAGAGCGCAGGTTCAATAGTTGTGGTGCACGGGCTTAGTTGCTCTGCAGCATGTGGGATCTTCCCAGACCAGGACCCGAACCTGTGTCCCCTGCACTGGCAGGCGATTTCTTAACCACTGTGCCACCAGGGAAGCCCAAGATTTGTATTTTGAAAGCACCTGTCTGCATGTGCAACTTAACCTTTCTGGAACCTCCCTTTCTCCCGTGGAGGCTTTATCTCCTTTCTCTATCTGATCTGGAAAGGACAGCTACCTTCACTATTTACATGAGATATCTTGATTATGCTCAGTGTACATCACAATTTGGGAATAGAAAACGATCTTGTGCCACATGTTTATAGAAAGCTCAAGCCTGCATTTAAGTTTTTACCTGCTTGCTGAAAATCATGAGGTGAAACGTTTGGGCATCTTTTAGACATCAGTCATAGTTGCAGTCAGGCACTTTCTGTGCATTTTCTCAGGAATTGTCTAAAGCCAGCAAGGTCTGCACCAGAATCCTCACAGCACACATGGGTGCAGAAAAGTGAAGAAAGGTGCTCAGGTGAAGAAGCAGAAAGGGTGCTCAGCTAGGGTACACGGTTACAAGTGCGAAGCTAGGATTTAAACCCAGCTGTGGTTACAATGTTCAGGTTCTTCCCCCTCTGCATACTAACTCAGTGGGTTGATGATTTAGAGGGTATGAGAGACACTAGGGCTCTGATATCCAACGATAGTTTTGTGAGGGCATAAGGACAACCATAAACGTAAACCTGATTTAGACTTTTTAGGGTCAGTGGTAGAAATGTGAGAACTAGAAAAAGAGGGTTTGGCTAGTTGTCCCTCAACTAAATACAGCCCCTCCATTCTTCTGCTCCTTCCTTTCCATCCCCAATTGTGGGATTTTGTCTTAATAGCACATTGTGATGTATTTGTTTGCTTATCATAATTCAGTGACATAACATGGACAGAACAGAAGGAAAGGCTGCTTGTATTTAAGGGGGACTTATCCTAAGTCTGTATGGGGCTTCCCTGCCCTCTCCTCTTCTTTCCTTTTTCCTGCCTTCTCTAGGCAGAGAGTGCTGTGTTGGATCCCGTGAGCCAAAAAGTTTTATGTCTGAGAAGCAAACAAACAAACTAATGAATGCTGGCCTCACATTTTAATCCCTCTGCTCTTTACCCTTCAGTTCACTAGAAGGCACACACTCATACCTTCAGTCTTTGAAGAATTTCTTTGAAATTCTAACAGGTGTGACTTTAACCTGAAGAAAGAAAGAAGGTAGAAGTCACATTCTTAGGAAACCAGAGTTTAATTACTGATTATTTAATAGCTTGTTCCTGAGCAAACATGGAATTTAAAAAATGAAGTTGTGGGGCTTCCCTGGTGGCGCAGTGGTTGGGAGTCCGCCTGCCGATGCAGGGGACACGGGTTCGTGTCCTGGTCCGGGAAGATCCCACGTGCCGCGGAGCGGCTGGGCCCGTGAGCCATGGCCGCTGAGCCTGCGTGTCCAGAGCCTGTGCTCCGCAACAGGAGAGGCCACAACAGCGAGGGGCCCGCGTACCACAAAAAAAAAAAAAAAAATGAAGTTGTGAGAACCACTATTCATTGTTCAAAGGGAGGGGAAAAAAAGGATAATAGATGTGATATTAAACTTTAAATATAGTTAGTATTTTTAAAATTAAAAAATAGAAATATTAGGTTGAACACATGCAATTGCCGTTTCTCTAGGAGAAATATTTGTATATTGGCAATTACATATGGTTCATCCTAATATAAAGACAATCCTCTTGACATCTAACCAGTTGACCCTAAAAGCCCATGCTTCTCATTTCCCCAAAAAGCAGACCAAATGCTGCCCAGGCATGATGAACACCAGTTCCTAGCAGCCTGTTCCCTGCTCTGATGGCTGGCTCGGTGGCTGTATGTATTGCAAACTTGTTGGTGCCAGTTATGCTTGTTATTGTGATTAGATAATTTAAATGTGTGTAAATCTATAAAGTGCAAAAGGGAAAGAGTATTATTGCTTCTGTGAAAGGAATGTTGAATTCTCTGAAAAGATTCCATAAAAGTGAGTGCCTTAAAAAGTGGGCAGGAGAACTAACTGTAAAGAGTTGGAGAGAAAATTGTGAAAACTTGAAAGATAATATCCTGAGCTTGCTTTACAAGTTTTGTTTTTGTTTTTTAGTTTTCAGTCCACTTAGAACATTAAAAGTGGAAATTGTAGAAAATAAATTCTGAGTATGGTTTACATGAGAAAAATATCGGGGAGGAATTCTTCCTCAAAGAAAATCTTGAAACTACTTTGGAAAGTTGGCAGTTAATGCATACTTATATGTCTCAAGGTAAAGTACGTATTTATGGGGTGTACATAATTTTTTAAAAAATATTTTATTTATTTTTTTGGCTGCTTTGGGTCTTTGTTGCTGTGTGCGGGCTTTCACTAGTTGCGGCGAGAGGGGGCCACTCTGTTGTGGTGCACGGGCTTCTCATTGAAGTGGCTACTCTTGTTGAGGAGCAGGGGCTCTAGGCACGCGGGCTCAGTAGTTGTGGCTCGCGGGCTCTAGAGCGCAGGCTCAGTAGTTGTGGCGCACGGGCTCAGTTGCTCCGCGGCATGTGGGATCTTCCTGCACCAGGGCTCGAACCAGTGTCCCCTGCATTGTCAGGCGGATTCTTAACCACTGTGCCACCAGGGAAGCCCAAAACATCAATTTTTAAGGTAGTATTTTTTTCCCCTAGAAATGAATTGTAAAAGGGATTTATTTATGAGGTAGGTTCTTATAAAGAGGATCTTGAATCACTTCATGTATAATACTTTCAATAATAGTTTTGGTAAAGATGGAAAGATATTCTTTAAATTAACATTGGTTCTTTTTAAAAAAATTTTTTTTAATTAAATTAAATTTTTATTTGGCTGCACCACACAGCATGTGGAATCTTAGTTCCCTGACCAGGGATCAAACCCATGCTCCCTCCAGGGGAAGCATGGAATCTTAACCACTGGACTGCCAGGGAAGTCCCGTAAATTAATGTTGGTTCTTGGTAACTCATTTATCATGGACATGAATGAAGGTAAACCCTTTGAAAGCATTTCTCCAAAGGTGCCAGGGCTAGGCTAATAAAGTTTAGGTTCTTATAACGATATACAATAACAACTCACATTAGGTAGATCAGGGTATTTTTAGACCTGAGATTGGTCTATGGATGGGCATTAGAGGGTCCATAAACTCTCCAAAACATCAGATTTATGTATACACATCATCTCTAGGGAGGTAGCACATAGCACCATAGTCTCAAAGGTTAAAAGCTATTGATTTGGGAAAGACATGAAATAAAATATATAAAATGCTTAATAAAGTTTAACTTATTGTATACATGTACAAGGATTAGCTTTTAATGTTAACGTTGGAATTAGACATATAATGTTGACATGAACCAACTGTGTAGACTTTATCCATGTTATAAGGACACAGTACCGATAGTGAGGCCCTAGAAAAGAGAGATCTGCTTCATCCGTGGTAGTTTTCATTTCTGTTTTCCTGGTTCTCTGGGAAGAAAGGTTTCTACTTATTAAGTGTTAAATCAATATTCACTCATTTATGAAATAAACATTGGCAGTTTTCTGTGTGCTAGACCCTGGAGATATAGAAATCTAGACGTCAACTCCTCTTCTCATTTATTTCTTTATCTCATGCCCACATCCAAATTAGCAGCGGTCATGTCAGCTCCGTCCCCAAAGTGTATCCTGAATCCATCTATTCAGTAAACTCCTAATCCTGCTGCCTCCCTACCATCAACTCTCTACCAAGCAAGTAACTTAATTTTTAAATCATAAGTCAGATCATGTCACTGCTTTGCTTAAAAGCCTCTGATGAGAGTTTCAGTTTTATAAGATGTAAAGAGTTCTAGGATGGAGGGAGGTGATGGTTGCACAACAATATGAATGTACTTCATACCACTGAACAGGGCACTTGAAAATGGTTAAGTTGGTAAATTTTATGTGTATTTTACCATAATTAAAAAAATAGTCATACACACGAGTTAGACAAGGTTCTCAGAAGAAACACATTTCGTGTGTATAGGCTTTAAGTGAATTCAAAGCAATGGATTCCTTCTAGGACAATAGGCTTTAACAAGAAAGCTTTTTCTTTCTTTTTTTCCTTTTAATTCCATTTTTATATGCATACCTGCTGACTCGTGTGCTTCTGGCATGGATAAATTAAGGGAGCAGTGTCTGCATGTAAGATGAGATGTGATCAATATTACTGATCCATGTGTAGCCTGGCGAGGGGACGGGGAATTCCCGTCCCCAGGTGGCACAGAGCTGTCCTTTGCAACATTCTCATAAAATTGGGCAAAGAGTTCGCACCGCAATGTTTACGGGAGCAGGAGGGATGGGGAAAATAAACGTAACTCTACAAAAGCAAACTCTAATGCATGCAAGGATCATTAGGTTGGCAGGTATATTAATAAGTGAAAAATCTGGAAGTGTAATGGTAGAACATAAGGCTTGTACTGCTTCTGTTTTAGTGCAGAAATGTACTAGCCCATACGCTTAAGTGTATGGCCCACAAATTGAACAATTTAATGTTGACATCATATCCATGATATTATGTGGAGTTTTTGCTAAGGGGAAACTAACTCGTCCAGCCTAAAATGTTTCTTTTAATCTGTATTCTGTTCTTCTAGTCATGCCATTAATAGTGCTCATGTTATCAATTTCCCCCTTTATTGAAAACAATAAACATTTATTTAAAACAATTATAATCCTTCTGGGGGCACTGGAAGCACCATGTGGTGATCATCTTGCTTTTACTTTTTTAAAACATTTGAACTATGATTTTGCTAGAAATAGGAGGCCCAGTGATGGAATGTTAGAGGAATGGAAACTGACAATGTTGTGAAGGTTTAGAGGCAAATACATACGTGTAGCTTGGAGTGCTGATATCTAATATACCATTGATTCCACTAACTCGAAATAAACACATTTAATCTTGAAAAAAATAGTTATACAACAACAACAACAAAAAGTCTTTGGTGGTTTCCCCTTGTACGTAGAATAAAACCCTGGCTCTTTCACTGAGGCCTCAAGGCCCTGCATGCCCACTTCTCCGAGTTAGCTAGCATCCACGTCCTCTTTGTGCTCCGCTCGCCGTTCCTCTGACGTACTGTTTGTCCCTGCCTCTGGGCCTTTGCCCTTGCTGTTGTCTCCTGCAGGACTGTTCGCCCTTAGATCTTCTCAAATGTTCTAGAGCTTTCTGGCTACCCTTCTAGTGTTGCTGCCCTCTGCCTCTGGTGACCCTATCACATCAGTCTGTCATGTTTCCTTTCTTCATAACTTTTGCCACATTTGCCTGATGTTTGTGTTTATCTTTGTTTACTTATGTGTCTTCCCACAAGAAAGTAAACTGTATGAGAATAGGGATTTTGCTGTATCCCTCATGTCAAGAAGGGTGCTTGGCACACAGTGGGTACCCAGATATTTATTGAATAAGTGAATGGAGATGTGGTCCCTTCCCCCAAGGACCTTACAGTTTCTGATACTGAGTCTCAGGAGCCCTGAATTGTGCTTGTGAGCGAGGTCTCACATGGCGGATAGGCAACTTGTTCTGCCCCAAATAAAGTGATGTGGCGAAGGAGAAGGAGAGAATGATGTTGGGGCCAAAAGGGTCAAAAACACATCAGCTGTTACCTCTCATTCAAGGATGGAGAGAAACTTTTCCTCTCTTCTATCTCCCTCCCCATCTAAAAGAAAAATATGAGAAAACAACACGATAGGTACGTATCAATATTCAGGCATGAACCCTGCGCAAGCCAAGCTTAAAATGAAAATTACGTAAGATATCTTTTATTACATTCCCAGAAACACCTGACACCCCTGGACCATTTGCTCTTAGAGGATCCATTATGAGCACTCAGTTGTATTCGTCAATCAGATTGTCTTGCGAAAATGAGACAAAAATCTTCCCAATCTTTCTATCACTCCAATATTACCTTCTTTAGCACACATTTCCCCGGTGACAGTCAAAACTCACCCTTTCCATACTGCTGTCATACCAAGGTCGTTTTGTGCATGGATAACTGGACTTTTGTGTTCATGTTTTTCATTAATATTTTTCATGGTAAATATAGGAAAAAGTTTTATGATATAGATAGATTCTCTATGCTTGACATGGAAAATCATACTTTCACATAATCAGAAAAGTTAGACTACTTTCTGACTACAATAATAGATTGTATGCTGATTTTAGAAATATAGAAGACTTGTAACAAAAAAACAAAACAAAACAAACTTGTAACAAAAAGAAAACAGACATCACCCATAATCCCACCAACCAGAAATTACCATTGCTAACATTTTGGTAAATTACTTTGCAGCCTCTTGTAGGCACTTTTTCAAAGGTTGTCAGAGTTTTTCTTGGGGAAAAAAATTGGAAACTACTTAGTTGAAGAACAAACCATTTCCTAGTATACTTAAAAAACAACCACCACCACCACCTTATAAGCATTTTTAACATGGAAATTTTCTTTCTTTCTTGTTTTAAAAACTCATATTATGGAAATTTCCAAACATTTATAAAAGCAGAGAGAATACTATAATGAACTAGATGTACACATCACCCAGGATCATGGCTAATCTTATTTCATCTGTAAATATTTTGGTGTATCTCCAAAGGATAAGGACTTTAAAAAAATTACCACAGTACCATTATCACACCTAAAAAGTTAAAAATAATCCATTAATGCCATCAAATATCCAGTCAGCAGGAAGTTTAAAAAATACGTATAAATCAGGTTATGACTAAAAGGGCAATAGTTTAGAAATTCTTGGCTAATAGGATGATATACGGTCCACTTAACAAACTATACAAACAGTTATAAGAAAAGATTAAAAACAACAGAAACTTACTTAGCAGTGCTTATTTCATGTAGGTAAGTATTAATATGTTATTAAATAATCTGACAATATATTTCCATAACTTTGCTATTTCTACATTCTCGGTGTTCAATTTAAAATGCAGTGTCCACCTGTGCCAAATGAATTTTTTAAATTCGTCTATTTTGGGGGCTAGTACAGGGCAAAAGTGTGAACTGGGTACATAAAAGTCAGCAGTTTATTTCATTTATTTATTTTTAAGAATATTTTGCTGCGTTGGGCCTTCATTGCTGCGTGCGGGCTTTCTCTAGTTGCGGCGAGCAGGGGTTACTCTTCATTGCGGCGCACCGGCTTCTCATTGTGGTGGCTTCTTTTGTTGTGGAGCACGGGCCTAGAGTGCGTGGGCTTCAGAAGTTGTGGCACAAGGGCTCAGTAGTTGTGGCGCACAGGCTCTAGAGCGTGGGCTCAGTAGTTGTGTGTATGGGTTCAGTTGCTCCGCAGCATGTGGGATCTTCCCAGACCAGGGATTGAACCTGTGTCCCCTGGCATTGGCAGGTGGAGTCTTAACCACTGCACCACCAGGGAAGTTCCAAGTCAGCAGTTTAAAATGTTCTCATAAGGTCCCATACTATGCACATTTAATATATTTTCCTAAAGCTATAAATACTTTATCTGAAGTAGAATAAAAACGACAATTTTAGGCATAAACTCTGTTACATTAATAAAGCAGAGTAAAACCATTTATTTATCTGGGTTTTTATGAGTAGTAGAAATAATCTTTATGCTCTTAAGAACACATGATAACTTTTAAAGAAAAAAAAGCAAAATCCTAAAAGTCTCTGATGAATGTATTCCTATTTCAGTTATTGTGAGGGTGTAATAGAGAGAATTTAGAGAATAGCAAGAAAATTTACTTGGCCAAGAGAATTGCTGGACGATTCAGGTTGCTGGCTTGTCACTGTCAGTGGAGAGGAAACTAGGGTGTGAATCAGGGAAGATTGATCCCTTGGTCCAGCACAGAGCCTGGACAGGTGTCTGCTGTATGGATGGAAAGGAATGAGAAAGGCAGAGAAAGTGAAGGAAAAGTGAAGAAAAGGAAGATCTAGAAGAAGGAAGGGTAGGAGGCCAAGGTTTGGAGCCTGGAAACATGGGTAGATTGTGGTGTCAAAATTGGTCTTAGAGAAACTGGATCAGAGGAAGGTTTTGACTGAGATACTGGTAATTCCTTTGTTTTTATTCCTTCGTAATCATTGCAGGTTAAGTGAACAAATTACATGCTCATTTGTAGAGTTTGAGACTTTTAATCAGTGACTTTTTCAGGGCAATTCCTTCATGATGGGATATTTAGAGATTTAGCAATTGTTGATATATTTCAAAGATTAGATGGTTGAAACTCATAATGGTAGATAAAGCCAGAATCATTAGAATTTCTCCCTCGCCTCTCCTCCCCCACCAAGGGAAAAATCCTTGGAAATCATTTAAGTATTGCCTGTAAAACTAACTGGAAAGGAAAAGTCTTTCTTTGTTTATTTAGAAAGACATTTGTAAATATTTGCTGTGACCACTTTTATAGGGCAGTCATTGTTTTAATCTTGCATTGGTTTGCAATTTCTCTTTGATGTTGAGCTATTGTTTCAAAGGGCCATAGCTGGAGGCGCCCACATTGAGATAATATTGAACTAAACTCTATTTTTCTATCCAGATAAATAGTGGGGGGATATGTTTGTCTTTCTAAGTTGTTAATGCTAGAATCATTCATATCAAAATTATTTAACTTAAAAATTAAGTAATGCTATTTAGCAATACTATACTATATTATAAATGTATTGTATTTTACATACATTATGCATTAAATCTATTTGTCTCCTAGCTTAGGAATGTAACTGTATTTTTCCCTGGGAAAACCTTTTCTTCAGCTAAAATAATCAAATTATAAATTTTGTTCTCAGTTGGCGATGTCTTTTGCAGACATGGAATAAATGCAGATCCTCTGTTGTTCTCAATCTGTGTTACTTTTTAATTTGTGAAACAGCACTGAGACGCCTTAATAACATTTTATTAGAACTGAATGAAGAATATGGTGTAGATACAGGAACAAGTCTGCTAACCCAGGGGCCGTTTATTATGAAGTTTCATTTGCAAAATGCTATTGAAAATCAGTAAGAAAGCAGGGAGATCATCCCTGAGCAGAGAAGACAGTGTCCTGAAGTCCATTGAGTAAATCTGTACTTGACCCATAGGGAGATCCTCTGGTTTTTAATCACAGCCCATATAACATTATTTTATTTTATTTATTTATTTTTCCATATAGCATTATTTTAAACATTCCAGCATCATTGTTTATCTAGTTTCTCATCCCATAGCAGATTAAGGGCAGCAAGTTAGAAAGAATGGGGTCTTATAGAACCAGGAATGCTGTTAACAGACAATGTAGTGGCTAAGGAGCTGATAGGGAGGAGACAGGAAATACATCAGAAGCAGACACGGGTTTTGGAACTTTTTAGTGTAGGGCAAAGGTCCACAGCTGTAGACATGGATAGTCCCAGAGAGCAGTGCTGTGATACTGCTGGTCTTACTAATATCCCTGAATCATCCAGAAAGTTTCAGTGTATAAGATGGTTGAAATCTTTTAAAAAATGTTTTACATTTTTCTATCAGAAGCACTTTTTGAAGTGATTACACCTACAGATAAGCATTTCAGTATCTAAAACATTCACTTCTATGGAACGCTGCAATCCTGGATGAGGCTGGATAAATGAATTGTATCCAGAAATAGAAAGCAGGATAAATCAATTTAGTCTTTACTGTTGGTTACTTTTCTTATCCACACTTCTTTTTGAGGACCATTTGTTTTTCTTCCTTTTATGGGCTTCTCTGCATATTTTAGGGATGTGTGCTATTAGGCACATGTGTGTTATAATACTTTCCCTATGTTCAGATTTTTTGTTCTCTCTAGGAGTCATCAATCCACATGACCTACCCATCTACTCTGGGTACCATCTCCCTCCCCTGATGAGGCTTCATTCCCTATTCCCATCCCCACCCAGAATGAACCTGTTACTGCCAATTCTGGCTTGTCTCAAAGGCGAAGTATTTGAGGTCAGTTGATTTCCACCCTTCCTCTCATGATTCTTGGTTACTGCCTATAAGAGATACGCCTTACTAGGTATTACAGCCTTTCTGTTGTCTCCTCCTACTGTTAACCACACCTTCAGCTCTGTCTTTTATCCTTTGAAACCCTGTTCCACTGTGTTCAAACTCTATCATATCTTCAGTACTATCACCTGCCAAAAATAACTGGATCATGGCTCTTCCCCTTACCCCATGCCCACACGCTCCTCATGAAAAGGTTCATCCATCCATCCACTCAACAAATATTTGCATGTCTGACACATCCCAGGCACCATCTCAGGTGCTAGAGAGGCAGCAATGCACAGAACAGAAAAAGATCCCTGCCCCCAAGGAGCTCATATTCCAGAGTATTACTGGGGAGTGGAGGGAATCAGACCATAAACAAATAAATATAGAATGTTGGTGAAATATATAAAAATAATGATGTCATGGACATATACACACTAACAAACGTAAGGTAGATAGCTAGTGGGAAGCCGCCGCATGGCACAGGGATATCGGCTTGGTGCTTTGTGACTGCCTGGAGGGGTGGGATAGGGACGGTGGAAGGGAGGGAGACGCAAGAGGGAAGAGATATGGGAACATATGTATATGTATAACTGATTCACTTTGTTATAAAGCAGAAACTAACACACCATTGTAAAGCAATTATACCCCAATAAAGATGTTAAAAAAAATAAAAATAATGATGAAAAGTGCTATGGGGAAAAATAAAGCAATAAAGACAGGGAAGTGCATGTTGATGGGGTGATGAAGGTGACATTTTAGTAGAGATCCGAAAAAAGTAAAGAAGCATGCAGGTATCTGCAAGAAGAGAATTCCACATTGTCGGGACAGTGATTTCAGATGCTTTGAGGCAGGGTTGTTCTTGGCATGTTCAAGAAAGGACAAGGAGCCCAGTGTGGCTGACACTAGCTAAGTAAGAGAAGACGTGAGAGGAGGAAAGGTCAGAGAGGTAGTCAGGGCCACTTATAGGAACTTTGACTTTTAGTGTGAGTGAGGTGGGAAGACATTGGCGCATTTTAAGCAGAGAAGTGACATCAGTTGGGTGTTTTTCTTTTGTTTTGTTTTTTTCTTCAGCGTGATGAATACATTGGAGATGGACAAAGGTGAAATCGGGGAGACCAGTTGAGAGGCTATTGCAGTAATTCAGATAAGGGAGGACCACCGGTAGAATGAAAAGTGACTTGGACCACCAGTAGAGTGAAGAGTGCTTGGATTCTAAAAACATATTTAGGAGACAGCGTTGTCAGGATTTGCTGACGGGTTTGATGTTGGGGGTGAGAAATGGAGGATTTTTCTCGTATTCAAAGGTACTACACGTTTGGATGGACTGGCCAGAATTCCCCTGTCTTCCCATTGCCACATCTGAATCAAACTTACTTTTTCACTTCCATGGGCAAGTAAAACAAAACTCTCCTTTTCTGGATGCCTCCCTCTCCAGCTTTGCTCTCTGCTTTTCTTAAACCTCTTTGCCCATCATTTCCCTCTTCAGTCCCACACACATTGTGGACTTTGGCATCTGACTTGATTTGGCATCTCCCCATCCTCTCTCTCTCTGGGAGACTTCAAAACCCTTTCAGAGACCAACTACGAGTAGCCTCATCAGACAAAGTTTGTTGTCTGACCCAACTGTGATAAGCTCTACTAGACTGTAATTGCCTGCTTTCATAGCGCATCTCTGGGCCTCTTCACCTGGAAATGTGCCAAGAAAAAATCATCAATTCTAATATCCCTTCTTCGAACCACAGCCTCTGGTTTATCAGCTCTCTTACACCTCTCCCTTTTTTTTTTCCCCTTCCAGTTTTATTGAGGTATAATTGACATACATAAGCTCTAAGCTGACAGTATAATTATTTGACTTATATACATCCTGAAATGAGGACCACAATAAGTTTAGTGAACATCCATTGTCTTGTATAGATTCAGAGTTAAAGAAATAAAAACATTTTTCTACCTTGTGTTGAGAGCTCTTAGGGTTTACTCTCGTGACAACTTTCATATGGAACACAGAGCAGTGTTAATTATATTTATCACGTTGTATATTACATCCCTGGTACTTATTTATTTATTTTCTTTACTCTCACAAAGTTTATATGCAACCATGGGGGAGATGCTCAACAAATGAAGGAATACACATGAGGGGGAAAAAAAGGATGAAACACAGATGGTGCGATGCTAAGAATTCAAGGTGATGTTTCTGTCAGGTTTGTTTGTTTTACATCTTTATTGGAGTATAATTGCTTTACAATGCTGTGTTAGTTTCTGCTGTATAACAAAGTGAATCAGCTATACATATACATATGTTCCCATATCCCCTCCCTCTTGCTTGTCCCTCCCACCCTCCCTATCCCACCCCTGTAGTGGACACAAAGCACCGAGCTGATCTCCCTGTGCTATGCGGCTGCTTCCCACTAGCTATCTGTTTTACATTTGGTAGTGTATATATGTCCATGCCACTCTCTCACCTCGTCCCAGCTTACCCTTCCCCTCCCTGTGTCCTCAAGTCCATTATTCTCTACGTCTGCGTCTTTATTCCTGTCCTGCCCCTAGGTTCTTCAGAACCATTTTTTTTTTTTTTTTTTAGATTCCATATATATGCGTTAGCATATGGTATTTGTTTTTCTCTTTCTGAGTTACCTTACGCTGTGACAGACTCTAGGTCCATCCACCTCACTACAAATAACTCAATTTCGTTTCTTTTTATGGCTGAGTAACATTCCACTGTATATATGTGCCACATTTTCTTTATCCATTCAACTCTCAGTGGACACTTAGGTTGCTTCCATGTCCTGGCTATTGTAAATAGAGCCACAGTGAACATTGTGGTACATGACTCTTTTTTTTTTTTTTTTTCGGTACGCGGGCCTCTCATTGATGTGACCTCTCCCGTTGCGGAGCACAGGCTCCGGACGCACAGGTCCAGCGGCCATGGCTCACAGCCGCTCTGCGGCATGTGGGATCTTCCCGGACCGGGGCACAAACCCGTGTCCCCTGCATCGGCAGGTGGACTCTCAACCACTGCACCACCAGGGAAGCCCCATGACTCTTTTTGAATTATGGTTTTCTCAGGGTATATGCCCAGTAGTGGGATTGCTGGGTCATATGGTCGTTCTATTTTTAGTTTTTTAAGGAACCTCCATACTCTTCTCCATAGTGGCTGTATCAATTTACTTTCCCACCAATAGTGCAAGAGGGTTCCCTTTTCTCCACACCCTCTCCATCATTTATTGTTTGTAGATTTTTTGATGATGGCCATTCTGACTGATGTGAGGTGATACCTCATTGTAGTTTTGATTTGCATTTCTCTAATGATTAGTGATGTTGAGCATCCTTTCATGTGTTTGTTGGCAATCTGTATATCTTCTTTGGAGAAATGCTTAGACCACTATTCTTCTCATTCATCCACAACTGGTTTTAATCACCATCTAGATGTGAAAGCTTCCCAAATCTGTATCTGCATCCTTGACCTTTCTCCCAAGTGCCTGCTGGCCATCTCCACCTGAATGTCCCACAGGCTTGTAACACTGGAATTTATGAATTCCCTGCCTCTTAAACCTGTTCCTCTTTCTGTGATCCTTATCTCCTCTGGTGACACCACCACGCACATACTCACTCCACCAAACCAGAAACTTTAGTCACGCTACCTTGTGTCTTTATCCTGTCTAGCGAATCACCAAGCCCTTCCTGTATTGCCTCACAAATATTTCTTGACTTTGTGTCTACCACCACTGCACATCACTAAATTATCTCTGCCCTTGTTGAGGACTTTCAGCATTTCTCATTGGGATGATTGCAGTTAAATCCTAGTTGGTCTCCCTGCCTTTCTCACCCCCTGACATTCATCCTTCATGAGCTAGGTCACAACACTGGTTTAAAACCCTTCAGGGACTCCCTCTGCCTTTGCTAAGGCTTGCACACGCTTACTGAGAGGGTGCTGCTGGGGTAAGCTTGAGGGAGGGGGTCAGGGTGGTTGGACACTGGCAGAACCGTCTGGTTGAGCTCTTCGGCATCATTATGCTTCGGCATAATATTTCACCTTTTGCATTGCCTATGCACCATCTTTTCTTTGTTTAAAAAGTTAATTAATTAATTAATTAATCTTTGGCTGCATTGGGTCTTCATTGCTGCGTGGGCTTACTCTTCGTTGCAGTGTGTGGGCTTCTCAGTGCGTGGCTTCTCTTGTTGCGGAGCATGGGCTCTAGGCACGTGGGCTTCCATAGTTGTGGCACGTAGTCTCAGTAGTTGTGGCTTGCGGGCTCTAGAGCACAGGCTCAGTAGTTGTGGTGCATGGGCTTAGTAGCTCCATGGCATGTGGGATCTTCCCGGACCAGGGGTCAAACCTATGTCCCCAGACGGATTCTTAACCACTGTGCCACCAGGGAAGTCCTACCATCTTTTCTTGCTATTCCTCATTTGCACTTCTTCTTCAGTGCATTTGCCCATGCTGTTACCCCAAAGTGCCCAATTCCTGCCAGTCACTAAGAAGTAGCTCAGATCTCATGTCCTCTAGGAAGTCTTCTTATCAGTCACATCTTTATTAATTTTTTCACTGAGATTTATGGAACATCTGCATTGTCTCAGGCAGCCAACAACATCCCAAAAGGTGGAAGATGGGAACGTACCTGAGTGAGTTAGAGCTGTGCTCCTTAGACTTTCTGTGATGGTGGACCAATTGAGTTGTTCTTTGTTTTTGCTCTATCACGGACCAATAAGTGGTCCTGTTGCACATGATTAAGATACAGTTTGCACCACGTGTGACTCACCACACTAATTCAACAACATCCAAACTGGTGTATACCTTGTTCAACAAGTATCACATACTTGGATGTCCCTGCAATGTCAAATTGCCATAAACATTTCTAAGTACTTACACCTGATTTCTGGACTTACCTTGGACCAGAATGGTAATAAACCATTTGGACACCAGCACCAGTCCACAGGCCAGCTTTGAGTAGCGTTGTACTAGAGGGTTTGCCGCAGATGCTGTGGTAGAAGAGGAGACAGTTACATCAGGGGCTCAGAAGAGACTAGACAGAGCTGTAAGATGAGCATAACCCTGTTAGAGGAGGGCAAAATTTAACAAAAATGAGATCTGCTTACCAGCCAGGTGAACGAGGCTTTTTAGCCATGAGGGGAAGGTGGAGCATGAAGAGAGAGGGAAGGTGGAGTAGGCTGGGACTGCGAAGCCTAGGGTAGTAGGAGCATAGTGAACAGGGGCTGCTGAAAGGGAAGCAGTGAGGATGCAGCGTCAGCAGGGGTTGATTTTATTTACTCAGCAAATACTTTCCAAGAAACACCTATGTGCCAGACCCTTCCTAGGCACTGGAATTAGAAGCCAAGCAGAGACAGTTTTGGCTCTAGTAGAGCTTAGAGGGGTTGCTAAGAGTAGCCAAGGAGTTAGACTTTAACTGCAGGCAGTCTTTGAAGGATTTTGAGCTGGAACATGGCATGCTCAATTTAATCCTTGGAAAAATGACCCTGGTGGATTGGGGGAAATGGATTTGGGGAAATGGATGGCTATTGAGTCAGGAAAGTTAATCGAGAGGTCATTATAGTAATCTAGGTAAGAGATGATAAAGGTCAGAAAGTAGCAGTCAGAGGTTGGGGGAAGAAATGGGGGTGAGGGAAAGAGAAGGGACTTTTAGGAGGAGTATTATTAGGGTGATATAAATCACAGGTCTGGAGGGGTCAGTGGAGTTTAGGATGGCCTTCTGTTTCTGACTTGTAAGAAGGTTGGTGGTCCAATTCATTGGAAGAGGGAGAGATTGGAGGAGTAGTAAGTAAAGCATCTGCGGACGTCACACAGTTAGGTACCCTTCTCTGTACTCCTGCAGTGTGCTGTGCTAAACTGTATCATAGCATTGTTTAATGGTTTCTGAGCTTGCGAGCTCCTTGAGAACGTGTGCCCACTTTTCTACCCTAAACACTTGGCGCAGGGCCTCACATGGAACAGGCTCCACAAATGATTCTTAAGCTGAACAGGAAGTCTTCATTTTTTATTACTGCCATAACAAATTATCACACGCTGAGTGGATTAAAACAGCACAAATTTATTATCTCAGTTCTGTAGGTCAGAAGTCCAGGTTGGCAAGGGTGATCACTCTGCTCTGTGTTTCAAAGGTGCTGGCCATCTTGGCTCTTATCAGAGGCCTCTAGAAAGAATCCATTTCCAAGCTCATTCAGGTTGCTGGCAGAATTCAGTTCCTTGTGGTTTCAGGACTGAGGTCCATGTGTCCTTGCTGGCTGTCAGCAAGAGCTGCCTAAGCTCTTAGGGGAGTTCTTTCCAGTCCTTGAATGTGGGCTGCTACATCTGAGAGCCACCGACAGTGCACTGAATCCTTCTGCGTCCAATCTCTCTGTCTTCCTGTCTTCTTCCAACCAGAGACAGTTGTCTGCTTGAAATGCCTCGTGTGATTACATTGTGCCCACCTGGATAATCCACGATAATCTCCCTACTTTAAGGTCTGTAACCTTAATTAGATCTATAGAGTCCCTTAGAGATTCCAAGGATTAAGGCATGGACATTTCGGAGGGGCTGGGGAAGGTGGGAGCATTGTTTTGCCAACCCTATTAGGAATTATCCACCGAGTTGTGTGGAGGTTACCATCATGTTTCTTAATTATTTGTAAATTCCAGCACCTCCCATTTGTATAGGAGAGCACAAGGAGACTAAGGCTGGCCCAGTGTCGGAAGGAAACGGGAGCAGAGAGAGATCACAGTCCTTCAGTGTCTACTCTTTCTTCCAATCATCCATCTTTTTATCTATCCCATCCATCCATCTATCCATCTATCCCATCCATCCCATCCAGTCATCCTTTCAATCTGTTATGTACTAATGAACACTTGAATACCTGCTTTGTTTTAAGAGTGTATGCTAGGTTGGGAAATGAGGACGTGAGTGAGCTACAAAGATAAATGACACCTGATTTCTGTCAGCCGGTTTTCAGTATATTGATGTCTACATCAGATTTTTATAAATCCATACCATCTACTGGTGAGTTTGACCTGTTTTGATAATGTGCTCTTCCCTGCTTAGTGAATCTTTTTTTAGCAGGCTTTAGCTTCAAACCCTATACCAAGGACTCAGTAAATGTACGTGATTATGGTCATGACTGCTTGGCTCACTCCCTTTTATGCGTGGCCATAAAGTTTGGGAAACATTAATAAATATAGATGATTGTTGTGTTAATTTTTAACTTAAGATAAGTAACCACTGTTACCAATATCTTACCAACCTTTCCAGAGATACGGAAGTATTTATCCTGTACCTGGCGTTAATTATGGTTTTTAGTGATTATTCCATAGCAGCTTTGAAAAAGCTACTTCATTCCTTTTTTTTTTTTTTTTTTCTTTCAATACGCGGGCCTCTCACTGTTGTGGCCTCTTCCGTTGCGGAGCACAGGCTCCAGATGCGCAGGCTCAGCGGCCATGGCTCACAGGCCCAGCCGCTCCGCGGCATGCGGGATCCTCCCGGACCGGGGCACGAACCCGTGTCCCCTGCATCAGCAGGCGGACTCTCAACCACTGCGCCACCAGGGAAGCCCTACTTCATTCCTTTTTATATCTACATAGTGTTTCCTGGTATGAGTATGGCAGTTTTTTTAACAGGTCTCACATCGGTGTACATTGGTTAGTTTCCACTTCTTTTGCTATTAAAAATTGTAAAAACTCTTCTATGTGTACCTTTCACACAAGTGTTCAACATATACCTAGAATATTTGCATTGCAACAGATATTGCCAAATCACTCTGACAGAGGTTGTACCAGTCTAAATTCCCACCGGCAATGTACAAGGGTGCCTGTTTTGCTGTACCTTGGCCAGCAAAGTATGTTATCAGACTTTATTTGATAAAGTAAAAATGGTATTTCACTCTAACTTTGAACTTGTTATATTGCTGAGTGAGGTTGGATGTCTTTTTTAGAGTTATTTCTATTTCCTTTTCTATAAATTATTCATATATTTTATCCATTTCTCTGTCAGGTTGTTGGCTTGTTTCTTATTAATTTGCTGGCATAAGCTGGGACAAAGTGAGAGACTGGCATGGACATATATACACTACCAAATGTAAAATCGATAGCTAGTGGGAAGCAGCCACATAGCACAGGGAGATCAGCTCAGCTGCTTTGTGACCACCTAGAGGGGTGGGATAGGGAGGGTGGGAGGAAGAGAGACGCAAGAGGAAAGAGATGTGGGGATATATGTATATGTATAGCTGATTCACTTTGTTATAGAGCAGAAACTAACACACCATTGTAAAGCAATTATATTCCAATAACGATGTTAAAAAAAAGTTGCTGGCAGTCTTCATATATTGAGGAAATTAGCCCTTTGGGAGATGAGATGCATCTATTTTTCTTTCTGTTTGACTTGTTTTTTGTTTTTGGTTTTTTTTTGTGGTACGCGGGCCTCTCACTGTTGTGGCCTCTCCTGTTGCGGAGCACAGGCTCTGGACGCGCAGGCTCAGCGGCCATGGCTCACGGGCCCAGCCGCTCCGCGGCATGTGGGATCTTCCCGGACCAGGGCACGAGCCCGTGTCCCCTGCATCGGCAGGCGGACTCTCAACCACTGCACCACCAGGGAAGCCCTTGACTTGTTTTTTGATTTTGTATATAATTAGGCTTTTGACATGCACAAATATTTAATTTTAGGTGGGTTTTACATCTTTACAAACTTCCAACTGTCACGGTTGGAAAGGCCTTCCTCATTTCAGTATTATAACATAATTATCTCAGGTTCACCAAGTATTTTTTTAACTTTTTATTTTGAAATAACTGTAGATTCACAGAATTAGTGCAGAGAGATCTTGTGTACCCTTTACTGAGTTTCCCTCAATCACCAGGTATTTTTATAGTTTCATTTTTTTATGTTTCAAATTTTGATGCATCTGAGATTTATTTTGGTATGAGCTGTGGATTCCAATTTCTTTCTTTCCAATTGGTTACCCATTTGTCTAACTTCATTTACTGAATCATCTGTATTTCCTCCAGTAATTGAAAATGCATACATAGCAATCATGTGCTAATAAGTTCCCACATATACTGGTTAATCTTTCAAATTTTTAAAGTATCACAACTTGAAGAGAAACTGAACTGTCACTGTATATTTTTCCAAGAGCTACATGTTGGGATGACCAGAGCTGGCCTTGTTTCAGAATCCTGTTATGGTATAATTTGGCCTGTTTGTCTAGAATTAACTTTGTAGTGCTGTGGGCTGTGCTGGGATTCACGTGAATAACATTCACTCCGTGGCCTCCAGGAGTTCATCTTAGCTTATTGATCCCAATCTGTTGAAGTGAGGCCTTTAGACTGTGTAGTGCTTAAGGTTAATCATGCAGTTAACTTCACAAGACCTTTCTGAGGGGTGTATATTACCTCCATTTTGTAGATAGGAAATAGTGACTCAGATTAAAATTGCCCAGACCTCAGGTCTAGAGCAAGTTGTCAGAGCTCAGACAGCTTCTGGACTTATGATTAGTATTATCCCACACTGTTCCAGGACATGCCTCAGACCTGCCCGAGGTGTCTCTTTACTCCATGGATCTGAGATAAAAACCGACATAACTTCTAGGCTGCAACATAACTCCGTTTTTCCATCTCTGCCTTAGCAAACCTAAATCACCGTTTTTAGTTCTTGCTTTCCAGTGAAAAGACTAAGCAAAGACAGATAACTTTTCCAGGGTTTTTCTGATTTCTTTCTGAGCGATGCTAAAGGAAAAATGAAATACTCATCTGCTTATTTAGTTATCTGAATTTAAGGAGTAGATTTAGATAATTCTTAAATTCTTTCTCAGCTCTGTGATTCGATATATGTTTTTTATCTGGCTAGTATTTTCCATAGTTTTATGTGCCTATATAGGAGGGAGTGAACAAAAGCATTTAAAGAATGACAAGTATTTTCATGTGGGTTGTTTAGAGGGAAAACATGCTAGAAATTCTTTAATCCAATTAAAATCACAACTGTTAGGGGAAGTCCTGTAGGCTGGTTATTGTATAATATAATAGGAGTCTTGATTTCAGTTCATTACAGTAGCTTGCTAGCATATATTTAAAGGCCACCCTTTAAAACTGTCTGTGTGCTTTGAGTTTAAGGTTATCAATTCACACACCCTGTACGGTCCACTTACAATTTCTGTTAGCTGCAGTGTAGTCCATGTGATGCTTTTCATGGGATAGGGATTTTAGGAGAAGTAAAGCAGGTGAGTCTCCAGCGCTGAATTTTCCACTTAATGTTAAGAATGATCACTGTAGGGCTTCCCTGGTGGTGCAGTGGTTGAGAGTCCGCCTGCCGATGCAGGGGACATGGGTTCGTGCCCCGGTCCGGGAAGATCCCACATGCTATGGAGCGGCTGGGCCCGTGAGCCATGGCCGCTGAGCCTGTGCGTCTGGAGCCTGTGCTCCGCAACGGGAGAGGCCACAACAGTGAGAGGCCCTCATACCGCAAAAAAAAAAAAAAAATTATGATCACTGTAGCAAAGTAAGGTCTTCCAGATGATTTTGCCCACTTCTCTTGGAAGCCGTGTCTGTATGTGGTTGCTAAGGACAGTCCTCACACTGGCCAATTTGGATATCTAGATACATAAATCATTTCATGTGTTTGGTGGGGAGGAGTATATTCTTAGGGTCTAGTGAGCTAATACAAGGCCAGCCACACCCAAGAAACTGGCTCATAAACTAGAATCCCAAGTCATTCATTTAAAATTGGTCATATATGTAGACAAAGCCAAGATGGAGTAAATGTGCAAGTGGATAATCCTGCTCAGGAGATCCAGGTCTAGGTGAGAAGATTGTTTGGTAAAATTAAAGCAAAAATGTCTAATTCTGTTCTCCTCTCTAGAGTTGATTCTTTCTTTTAAAACCTTCATTCACAACACCCTTCTATGCAGGGCTGGAAAACCTAGTAAGTGCTTTGCCAACTGTGTTTTTGAGACTTTGAGGGGACCTCTGTTGTTCAGTTTGCATTCAGTTTTACATTACCTTCACTGATTTAAACAGAACTGTCACAACCTACAGGCGTACATACCTCAGAGATATCACAGGTTCAGATCCAGACCACCACAATAAAGCGAATATGGAAGTAAAGGGAGTCATATGAATATTTTCATTTCCCAGTGCATATCGAAATTATGTTTACACTATACTGTAGTCTGTTAAGTGTGTAACAGCATTATGTCTAAAAAAAATGGATGTATCTTAATTATCAAATACTTCATGGCTAAAAATGCTAACCATCATCTGAGCCTTCCGTGAGTCATAGTCTTTTTGCTGGTGGAAGGTGTTGTCTCAGTGTTGATGGCTGCTGATGGTCAGGGTGGTGGTTGCTGAAGGTTGGGTGGCAGTGGCACTTTCTTGAAATAAGACAACGATAAAGTTTGCCCCATCAGTTGACTCTTTCACGAACGATTTCTCTGTAGCACACAATTCTGGTTGATTGCATTTTATCTGCAGTAGAACTTCTTTCAAAATTGGAGTCAATGCTCTCAAACCCTGCTGCTTTATCAACTAAGTTTATGTAATTCTAAATCCTTTGTTGTCATTTCAGCAATCTTCACAGCATCATCACCAGGAGTAGATGCCATCTCAACAAACCACTTTCTTTGCTCATCTATAAGAAGCGACTCTTCAACCATGAAAGTTTTATCACGAGATTGCAGCAATTCAGTCAGATCTTCAGGCTCCACTTTTAATTCTAGTTCTCTTGCTTCTTCTACCACATCTGCAGGGACTTCTCCGCTCAAGTCTTGAACACTTTCTTGTCATCTGTGAGAACTGGAATCAACTTCTTTCAAACTCCTGTTAATGTTGATATTTTGACCTCTTCCCATGAATCACAAATGCTTTTAATGGCATATAGAATGGCGAATCCTTTTCAGAAGGTTTTCTACTTAGTTTACCCAGATCCATTAGAGGAATCACTATGACAGTTATAGCCTTATGGCATGTATTTCTTAAATACTAAGACTTGAAAGTCAAAATTACTCGCCGGTCCATGAGCTGCAGAATGGATGTTGTGTTAGGAAGCATGAAAACAACATGAATTTCATCTTACATCTCCGTCAGAGCCCTTGGGTGACCAGGTGCATTGTCAATGAGCATTAATACTTTGAAAGGAATCTTTTTTTCTGAGCAGTAGGTCTTAATGGTGGGCTTAAAATATTCAGTAAATCCTGTTTTCAACAGATGGGCTGTCATCCAGGCTTTGTTTTTCCACTTATAGAACACAGGAAGAGTAGATTTAGCATAATTCTTAACAATTTTCAGAATGGTAAATGAACCGTGGGTTGAATTTAAAATCCCCAGATGCATTAAGCCCTAACAAGAGAGTCACCCTGTTCTTTGTAGCTTTGAAGCCCGGTATTGACTTCTCCTCTGTAGCTGTGAAAGTCCTGGATGGCATCATCTTCTTATATAAGGCTGTTTTGTCTCCATGGAAATCCTGTTTAGTGTAGCCACCTTCGTTGATGATCTTAGCTAGATCTTGAGAACTGGCTGCAGCTTCTGCATGAGCACTTGCTGCTTCACCTGGTGCTTTTACAATGTGTTACGGAGACGGCTTCTTTCCTTAAACCTCATGAACCAAACTCGGCTAGCTTCAGACTTTTCTTCTGCAGCTTTCTCACCTCTCTCAGCCTTCACAGAATTAAAAAGAGTTAGAGACTTACTTTGGATGAGGCTTTGGTTTAAAGGAATGTTGTGATGGTTTGATGTTCTCTCCAGACGACTAAAACGTTCTACATATATACAATAAGGCTGTTTGGCTTTCATATCATTTATGTGTTCACTGGAGTAGCACTTTCCTTTGCATTCACAACTTTTGGCCAACTGGCCCAAGAGGCCCAGCTTTCAGCCTGTCTTGGCTTTCAACATGTCTTCCTCACTGAGCTTAATCACTTCTAGCTTTAAAGTGAGAGAGGTGCAATTCTTCCTTTCACTTGAACACTTAGTGGCCATTGTAGGGTCATTGTATTGATAGGTTCACAATATTGCAGGGTTATAAATGGGCATAATTTCAATATTGTTGTGTCTCAGGGAATAGGGAGGCCTGAGGAGAGGGAGAGAGATGGGGGAATGGCTGGTTGGTGAAGTAGTCAAAATACACACAACATTTATCGATTAAGTTTGCCATCTTGGTGGGGTTCATGGCACCCCCAAATGATTACATAGTAACATCAAAGATCACTGATCACAGATCACCATAAAAAATACAGTAATAAAGAAAATGTTTGAAATATTGCAAGAATTACCAAAATGTGGCACAGAGACACGAAGTGAGCAAGTACTGTTGGAAAAGTGGCGCTGATAGGACTTGCGCAACGCAGGGTTGTCACAAAACCTCATTTTGTAAAAAGCACAATATCTGTGAAGCAAAATAGAATATAGACTGATGAAACAAGGCATGCCTGTATTTTGATGAACTGCTAAACTGTCTTCTACAGTGGCTGCACCATTTTACAGTTCCAACAGCAACGTATGATTGTTCCAAATTCTCCACATCCTTGCCAATGCTGTTTATTGTCTGTTTTTTTAAAATAAATTTATTTATTTTATTTATTCATTTTTGGCTGCGTTGGGTCCTCGTTGCTGCGCGTGGGCTTTCTCCAGTTGCGGTGAGCGGGGGCTACTCTTCGTTGTGGTGCGTGGGCTTCTTATTGCGGTGGCTTCTCTTATTGTGGAGCACGGGTGCTAAGCGCACAGGCTTCAGTAGTTGTGGCACACAGGCTCAGTAGTTGTAGCTCACGGGCTCCAGAGCGCAGGCTCAGTAGTTGTGACGCACGGGCTTAGCTGCTCTGCAGCATGTGGGATCTTCCCGGACCAGGGATAGAACCCGTGTCCCCTGCATTGGCAGGCGGATTCTCAACCACTGCGCCACCAGGGAAGTCCTTGTCTGTCTTTTTGATGATAGCCATCCTAGTGGGTGCTTGTCTGGTCCACTTCGGAATCCCAGCATAGGGCCTGCTATGGTGTTGATAAATGTTGGTTGATTCCCTAAGTATGTTTTGCCATCTTGCTCATCTTAGGACCCTCCACATCGGAAAGCTGTGTGCTGCAGTAAACAAGCATAGACTAGGGTCCTGTTGAACTCTGAATACCTGCTCTGCAACATAGTAACTGTGTGATCAGGAACAAATTACTTAAGGTCTCTTCAGCTTCAGTTTCCTTATCTGTGACCTGAAGATTATGATACCTTTTGCCTAGGGTTGGTGTGAGGCTTAAGTAGATAATGTGAGTGAAACATCTAACGCAGGACATGACCCAGAGCCCTGGATAAGTGGACACTGTTGTTATTCTGTTGTTATTCTCTTGGATAACTTGGGTAGCAGCTTGCCCTACTCCCTTGCCTCAGGACGAGGCAACAGTTGATTTCAGATGTGCCTAGTTGCATTGCCTGTGGTGTGCCGGGTCAGCTC
Organism: Stenella coeruleoalba; assembly: GCF_951394435.1. Lineage (NCBI taxonomy): Eukaryota > Metazoa > Chordata > Mammalia > Artiodactyla > Delphinidae > Stenella > Stenella coeruleoalba. The sequence goes on along the minus strand of NC_137148.1, from coordinate 47,534,814 downwards.
CCTTTCTTTCTTCAAGAAAACTCCCTGCAAATCTCCTCACAGGATCTGTTAAGACCTCTTCAGTTTTTGAGTAAAACTACTGGGGTCTAAGGAGATAGCTGACTGTCATTTGTGGTTTTGCTTCTTCCTTGGGAATTTCTGCTTAAGGTTTAACCGACCCATTTCACAGATTTGCTTGCTTCTATTAACTCATTATTAAAAGGGCATTCCTTTCAGAGGTACCAGTTTTTAAAACTTTAATAAGAGCAGCTTTTTAACTGCAAAAATCCCTGATAATGAGGATTCCAGGTTGGCACAGGTTGATTTGGGCAACTGAGAAAAGTCTTTCCGACCTTTGTCAGAGAAGTTGCTTAGCAGAACTTGTTGCCATCTTGCTTTTGAACCTCTTGGTTAATTTATGAAAGCAAAGGAACTGCTTTCATCTGAGACACACAGTGGCTGAGTTCCCGTGGCAGGAAGTGTTTGTCCTTACAAATCTCATGCACAGTGGTCACAAGGGAGACCTTGGTATTTTGTTTTACTTGTTCGTGCTTTGTGGTGATTTCACAATTGTTTCAGTGTTTTTACCTGAGAGCTATAATAAATAAATAAGACACACTTGCCCTTAGGGATAGTCATTATTCAGCCTCAGTCTAACTGTCCGGTTTTATCTGCCTCTTCCCCTCTTCACAGATCCTTGTGTACTATACAACTAGACTAATGGTTTTTTAACAAGCAGCCTCTGAAATTTCTAAGTCCCCATTTCTGTTAGTAGAAAAAATGTGATAGGAGCAAAACCAAACAGCTGATAACTTTTGAGGTTAAGAGGGGAGGGGAGAGGACAGGTGGGAAATAGCTTACTGGAAAGAGAGAGAGAGGGAATAAGGGAGGGAGAGAGGGAGAGAGAGGGAGAGAAAGATTTTAACGTTAGAGTAGTAGGGAGTGGTGGGAAGTAAACTGGAATCAGATAACGGAGCTGAGAACTTGGAACTTGATGTGATTTATAATGGGGTGTCACTGTAGGTTCTTGAGGAGGGAGAAAATATAATAAAAGTGGTATTTGAGGCTGATTTTTTTTCTGGTAATAGTATCAACCCTAAGCATGAATCTAAAGGAAATAAGCATGGAGGCAGGCGTTGTCCCAGCCTGGGTGCAGTAATACAGGGTGAAGTGGAGTTTTGGGTGTTAGCATGAAAATGGTGGAGAAAGGTTTCATCTAAAAAAAAAAAATCAAATTAATTTGTAGCAGTTTGCAAGTTAGAGATGAAAGAGCAGAGTCAAAGATGAGTCTGGTGTTTTATATAGGAAGAGAAGTCAAGCCATTAACATTGGTGTAGGTATTGGATAAAGAAGCCAACTGGTGGAAAGTAGAAGTTGGGCAAGATGAGTTCCTTTGGGGATTAGTTAGGTTTTCTGTGACAGTGGTATGTCCGAGTTATAATGTTTATGGGCAGCTGCAAATAGCGGCCTCTGGCATACATGAAAGGTTAGCTCAGAGTGTAGATTTGAAAGTCGTTACCATAGTAGTAAGAGCAGGCAGATAACAGGAAAATCCCACAGATTGAGAAAGAAAGCCCCAGTGCAGGAGCATGAAGAAAAGAACCAGCAGAACAAAATGATAAAGAGCTGACGGATGGAAAGGCACGAGGCCAGTTAGAAAAGTGCTATGTTCTGACAGCCGAGGTTAGGCTTTCAGGAAGGAAGGAAGAAGTCAGAATTGTGGGATGGCAGGGAAATCAGCATAGATAAGAACTCAGGAAAAGCCTTTGGGTATAGCAAAAGGGGGGTCTCTAACCTTTGTGTGTGGCTCCTGTGAGCAAGGACACCTTTAACCAAGAGGGGTGGTTGTTTGAGAACAGTCACACCCTCCCTCAAGCACCCTTTAGAGACAGTGGGGTCCAGAATCTCCACCGTGATGAATCACAGTGTGTCAGATCTACTCAGGAACAGTCCCTCTCTCTTATTTCATTATCATAGGCCTAGCCCTTATTTTTTCCATTTGGATTGTGTCCCAGCATGGCCAGGGGCTTGTCGCTGTTGTTATTGATTTACCAACACAGGCCACCACAGTTAAACTTTCTCCTATCACAACACATGTCTTATGATGAAAATTCAATATATACCAGACAATAAGTTTGGCTCTCTGTTGTCAAACGTATTGGCAAGGCTCCTTTTGCTACTTTATGCTCTTTCCTTTTAAGTTTTTATTTATGTTTCTCACTTTTCCTTTTTTCCTAGAACTTGTCTTGGATTAAGATTGAGGTTAGAGAAATAGAGAAGCATTCTTAGAAGAGAATAAAGAAGAGCTAGGGTCATTGGAAGGGTAGGTTGACAGTTGTGGCTGGGAAGGGATTTTACAGAGTAATGAAAAGAGGCTGCATTGTTACTATCCTCAGCATTACGAGAATTCTGTGAACGATGTTTGACTGAGAGGTGTAAGATCAACACAGTTAATAAAAGCATGAGTCAAGGTTATATTCCTAAATTTTATTTGGAGGAATCACAGACTCTACAGCTCAGAATTAGCTAAAGCTAATTTAACTATACTCGCTTCTATACTATATAATACATAATATTTCCAAACACAACTTCTGACCTTAAATGCTATTTCTCCCCAACCAGCAATTCTCAATTCTGCATTTCAGTATCTTCCCTCAGAAGTGAATTTCAAGTTGTTAAGTCTGTCAGAACTGGTGGTAGCACCTGGTACCCCAAAGGTGGAGCCTGGCCTCCTTCCATGCGACACTGAGACACCAGTAGGCACGATGAGGTTTCTGTTTAATTTCACATCGCAACAGGGTGCGGTGGACACCACGACGCCCGCGGACACAGCACTCTACTCAGACATTCATCAAACACTACACGTCTCACAGGATCAAGAATTTGGCAACTGACAGTCGTCTGTATTAACTTTCATAAAAACAGGCTTATCTTTTCTTATTCCTGGACATATGGCAGTTCTAGAAGATGGTGCTGCACACGCTGTGGTTTATTTGTCAAGGGAATTCCTTCAAGCCACGAGGATTTCATTAAAAGGTCACAATTCAAATGAGTGAAATGCAAGTAATCTTATTTCTAGAGTTAAAAAGAAAAAAAAAAAGTACAGCTGACCTTTAATGAAAACACATTCCTCAAGTTTTTCAGAATCAAATCCCATTAAAGGAAATCTTTTGAGATGATCAAGTACAGCCTCTCAGTAAAAGGCAAAAAGCATAAATAAATCCAATTAAACTGTAAGTAATTGAGAAGTTGACCTTGTCATGTGAGATGTTTACAGATAAATATGCCTTATTTCCTTACACTTTAACTTAATTTGAAGCTGAGAAAATTGGATCTTCCTGCTAGCCGGTGCAACAAAATGTAAACATCAGCTCTGATCATTTACTTGATTGATTGATTGATTAATACCATGGATTTTTTTTTTTGCCTCCCCTCCCCTGGTTTAGTTCTGTATGAGATATAAATTTGCATAAGACACCCCTCCCACCCTACTCCACAAGAACTTACAAGAGTTTTAAGTGATGCAAAACATGTCTACAGGGCTTCCCTGGTGGCGCAGTGGTTGAGAGCCCGGCTGCCGATGCAGGGGACACGGGTTCGTGCCCCGGTCCGGGAAGATCCCACATGCCCCGGAGCGGCTAGGCCCGTGAGCCATGGCCACTGAGCCTGCGCGTCCGGAGCCTCCGCAACGGGAGAGGCCACAACAATGAGAGGCGCGCGTACCGCAAAAAACAAAACAAAACAAAACAAAACAAAAAACATGACTACAAATAAAATTAAATGCAGTGTGATGACTACCAAATATAGAGTGTCAAAATAATTGACAACCAGTTTGGCGTGAATGTCCAACCCACCAGATAGAATGCCACCCGTGAAAAACTGACCTGGACATCCCAATGCACAAGAGCGAAACACTAGTACTGGTTATATATACTGTGCTGTAGGATTGCATATAATTTGGATAATTCCATAATTGATTCAGCTGAATAGTAGTATATGATAATGGGCTAATCCATCGTCAGTTTTGGACAGAACAATATTTCTAACATCATTAATTCCTTACAGAATCTCTTTAAGCAGATGTTTAGATACGCAGCAGACAATAGCTAAGAAGTAGGCTTAGGGCATCCCTGGTGGCGTAGTGGTTGAGAGTCCGCCTGCCGATTCAGGGGACGTGGGTTCGTGCCCCGGTCCGGGAGGATCCCACATGCCATGGAGCGGCTGGGCCTGTGAGCCATGGCCGCTCAGCCTGCGCGTCCGGAGCCTGTGCTCCGCAACGGGAGAGGCCACAACAGGGAGAGGCCCGCGTACTGCAAAATAAATAAAGAAAGAAAGAAAGAAAGAAGTAGGCTTAGAAAAACTCATATATTTGAAAAGCCTGGAATGAATGGATGAATTCATCTTCTCTCTTCCCCTTCAGAAGGAGTTCTAATGTCACTGTCTTCACCCATGAGTGTGAAATGAAGGCGTGTATTAAGTTTTAATACATAGCAGAGCGAAAATCCTAGGGGCACTGCCCCAGACTGGACCATCCTGCTTCTGTTGTTCTGCCCCAAAACATTTTCCTTCATACTGTAAGAAATGCTTTATTTCATTTTCTTAAGTACCTAAAACACTCACTTAAAAATCCATTTGTGTTAACAAGCAGTGTTTCCCTACCTGTAATTGAAGACCCCTGGAATGATATGATCACCTTCTGGGGAGGCCCTAGAAATAGGCCTTTTCAACAAGTATCTCAGGAAAAGTCTAATGCACATTAGAGTTTAAGAATTACCCTCTTGCGCTCGCTTCGGCAGCACATATACTAAAAATGGAACAATACAGAGAAGATTAGCATGGCCCCTGTGCAAGGATGACATGCAAATTTGTGAAGCATTCCATATTTTTTAATTGCAATCATTGTTGCTTTTGTTGTGGTCATCCATTTACAGTGCTTGGTGTCAGTTGATTTATCTCTTGTAAAAATAAAATACAGTGTGTGTGTGTGAAAAAAAATTACTCTTGTTCTGAATAGCGATGAAATTCTTTTCTTTCCTGTATCTAGCCAATATGAGTTGCAATTTAATGAATTGACTTTTTGTCTGCTTGTTTGGGGGACTAGGTAGTTGTGTACTTGGAACATTTTTGGTGGGGTTGAGGCCTTGGTAGATAGGGGATTTAGGGCTGAATGAGATCTCTGGGTATAATGTATACCCAAATACATCTCATATACTCAGGTTGTATTCTCACTTTTAAAGTGTTGTTAAGTATCTATACCAAGATTCACTCCACCTTAAAGGTGTGTGCCATTCCCAAGGGACACCTTTAAGGCGCCTGTCTCCGCTCACCAGTTGAGTGTGAGGCCTCCATCATCAGAGTCTCTCTATTGTTCCCTTCTCGAGCTGGAGAAGGGAAAGATTAGGATTAGTCCATTTGCTTCTCTTCAGACTCGGGGGTGCTTGTGCAAGTTCTCAGGCTCTTTTGCAACAGCAGTGCAGCTGGGGAAGAGGCTGTGTTGGGTTAGGAGCTCTGCCGTCCTATGCATGCTACTCTGCTCCAGAGCCTTTCCTGGGCCACAGATTTTTTGAAATTTAGAACATTTGTCTGTGTCCCTTCCTTATTTGGTTCCTTCTGTGAAGTTTTGTGGCTATTTATTTATTTACGATTCATATTACTTTTTTTTTTTCATTATTTGGAGGGAGGTTCTACCAGGCAACTTTATTCTGCAGGTTTCTGACTGTTGCTTCTTTATGTTTTTCCATGGCTTCTCTTTCTGTTTTATAAACACGGGTGTTCACTGAGAAGGTGCCCTTTGCCTTGTTTCCTCCTGCATTATTTATCACAGAAATGTATTCTGCTCCCATGTTATCAGCTCTCTTTATTTATAGTTGATGATGACCTTAATCCTGAGCTCTGATTCTGGGTGTTTCTCCAAGCTGGCTGAACATTTTCACTTACTGTGTTAGTTTGCTAGTGCTGCTGTAACAAAGTTCCACAAACTGGGTGGTTTAAATAACAGAAATTTATTGTCGCACAATTCGGAAGCCTAGAAATTCAAAAGCAATGGGTTGGCAGGGTCAGTCCCTGCTGAGGTTGTGACAGAAGGGTCTGTTCCAGGCCTTTCTCCTTCATTGGTAGATGGTCACCTTCATGTTCATATTAGGTTCTTATATGCATGCCTATGTCCAAATTTCCCCTTTTTATAAGGACATCAGTCATATTGGGTTAGGGCCCACCCTAATGATATCGTTTTAACTTGATTACCTCTACAAAGACCCTATTTCCAAATAAGGTCACATCTGAGTATTGGAGGGTAGGATTTCAACATATGAATTTTCAGGGTCACAGTTCAACCCGTAACACTTGATTGTTCACTTCATGCCACAAATATTTTCTGCTACATGCCAGGCAGTGGTCTAGGCGCTTGGGAACACAAGGATAATTAGGCCTAATCTCTTCCTCTTGATGAGTGAAAAGATAAGAATTAATAAACAGGCATTTTCAATACTGTGCAATAAGTGTTATCATAGATGAGATGAATTGTTATGAGAACACCTTAGTGGTACACCTCAGCCCGACTGATTGAATCAGGGGTGGCATCTCAGAGGAAGCAATGCTTATGCTGGATTCTTCCCAACAGAATTCAATCACTGCATTGTCTTTCTCCCTGCTTCCAAACCACACCCTCAGTCACCCAGCCCTGGACTCTGCTACCCAGATAATCTTCTCAAGCACCACTTTGATTAAGATATTTCTCAGTTGAGAAACCTGTAATGACTCTTACTTTGTCAACAGAGTTAAGTCTAAAAAATTCTTTCGCTTGGCTTTTGGGTCGTCCACAGTCAAGTACCAACCCTGGAATCTACCTTTCCTGTGTTGACCTTTCTATTGTTCCCCTCTTTCACTCTGTGCATTATCAAAACAGACTAACAAACATTCTGGAAATGCAGTTGGAGATTTTCTATAATTTTGTGAAGGCAAGGTTTTGATTTTGTTTCCTACTATATCACTGGCACCTAAAGCAGTGCTTGACCTATAACAGATACTTAAGAATATTGGTTGAATAAGCAAATGAAAGAACTTTCCCCTGGAGGTCCCTCTGCTTGTGATGTGCGCCTCTCCCCTGTCCCAGGTGCACACATTTTTGCCTATTGAAATATTATACTCAAGGTTCAGCTCATATGCTCTCCTCCATTATGCATTTCTTCTGGGTCACATGTCCCAGATGTGAACCTTCATTCCGAGAGGCTGTAGTTGTCTGTGTGAACTGTTCACGTGACCCTGCATTCTGCTTTGCATTTTGGGTATCTGTTTAGGTGTTTATTTTTTCTTCCAAACTGAAGATTGTTTGAATTCAGGAACCATATTTTAAAAGTATCCTGTTCAGCACTTCCTTGCACAACAACAGATGCTCAAAAAATACTTTTTGTTTGAAGAGAAAATGAACGAGAGGGGTATCTCATTCATTTGAAACAAAGTAGAGAAGAAGGCCTAAGGGATGGAGTATTTGGTCTGGCCCCCTTGCCTGGCCTTGTTTTTCTGAGTTTATACTTAAAAATTAATTCAGCAGATATTAATTGAGCACCTACCCATTTTACTCAAGGAATTGTACTAGGACTTAGATTACAAATAGGAATTAAACTGCCCTTGAGGTACTTGTCACTTCTTCTAACAGAAAAATGAGTCCTATTGGTCCTGGTGGTCTCTTTAGTCTATTAGTCTAGTGGTTCATATATATATAGTGTTATAGTTTCCAGAGGCATCTAATTTGTACAGTTTTTCAGATGCTTTTCTCTTCTCAGATTTATCGAATTTTCTAGAATTCTCCCACATGTTGAGGCTGCCTGAGGGCAGGGCCCTATTTTCATCCTCCTATTCCCTACTGCCTAGCACTGAGTTTACAGCTGCTGGTGATTTGAGCAGGTCCTTTATTTACCCTAAATGTTCTCTGACTCTTCCCTGAGTTGGCCTTGCCTCTCCAATTACAGAATGCTGTCCTGGGACCTGAGATGCGGCAAAGACACTGATTACTCTGCTTAGCCTGGGAAGCCCTCTGTTTTCATAAGAGTAATAGTAAGCACAATAAATAGTGCATTTAGCATTTTGGTAAAGGTTTTACATGAATTGTATTTCCTAGTGGGGCCTTTTGCTAATATCATTGGTTTCTAGGATGCTTTCATTTCTAACAAGTTGTCATATTAACATGTTGAGGTTGTTAAATGAATATCTAAACTAAAGTCTGTCTGCCTCGTACATACTCATGAGTCAGGATTATGTTTCAGAGCCAAAGCAGGAATGTAATCTGATGTACATAATAATGTATATAATGTGTGTGTGTGCATAAATATATATAAATATAAATATATATGTAATGTAAACCAGTCTGGTGGGTCATGCATATATAGTGTTATGTTATCCGGAGGCATCGAATTTTAATAGGTCCCTCTTTCAAGGGAAAGTGAAGATGTGAAAATCAAGATGAAATAATAGAATTGTAAGGAAAGGAGGGGGTGGTAAGGATATTTGTTTTGAGGTCCTGCTTGACATGAAAAGTAGAGCTCTTAAACCTGATTGAAGGGCAGATCTGAGTCTATTCATACAGAGAGAGTGTTAATATGTAACTCCTATGTCATTGTTATCGGGAGTGGGAAACACCCATTTTACTTAAACATGCTGTATACCAGTGAGAACAACATTAAGTTTGTGGAAGTGGTAATAGCAATTACAAGTGTGAATCCAACTCTATGCTGTCTGTGTTTATGGACTTAGAACATATTATCTGTATCATCAAAGAGGCTGTGGCACAAGGTAATTCCAAATAGCAGACATGTAAAAGTCACTAGGAAGTCTTATATGGTGTTGCAAAACATGCTTAACTTATTAATCATGTTTTGTTTAAACAAACAAAACAATCAAGATTAGTCTATCCTGAACACACATCACCAGGGGGAGCAGAGAGCACTTAGATGGGTGGGTTCCCTGTCAGACCTTCGTTCATATCTGAACTATCACTCCAGAGTAATCACCTAAAGTCACAATTTAAGCAAACATTGTTTCTCAAAGCTAACCTCCCTTTCCTCCTCGTGGGTTAATCAGCCTTCTGCCTTTTTCAGGCTCCTGCTTCCTCCCTGAAGCCATGTGCTTTCCCACACGTGCGGGGTGGGAGTCAGCACAATACCAATTACCCTGTAGAAACCACTGCAGGCCCAATCCTTTTTCAGTGCTTGGTTTAAATATGGGCACTTGATACAATCCTGGGAGGAGGTGTTTTAGGGGCCTCTGGGAGCATTGGGAAAGGTTTTAAACCTCCTAAAAAGAGACACAAAGAAAAGACCCTTTTACTACGCTGGAAGAAGGTGTATGAGAATGTGATATTTTGGAATGACTGTCACCATCTTTTTCCACAAAAATGACAAAACAGAAATTTCAGAAGAAATTTTCCTACCTTTGGACTCCTTTTTCTATGAGATAACACGTCCTCTTACTGCTTAAGCCATTTGAGTTGTGTTCTGTTATTTGCGAATGAAAGCATCATCCCTGATACTATAACATTCCCATTTGAAAAACAGAAAGTTAGGCGTTTAGTATCTTTATTTGATGTTTGAGTTGATCAGTTTTGTTTGCCTAAAAGACAAGGCTTATAATCTAATTTTCTGTAACTTCCTAAGACCTCAGATGTAGCAGTAATTTTCTCTTTTCACAAATGCTTGAGAACGTCAAGCTTATTTCACCCTTGAAATAGGAGTTTAGTGTATGCTGACTCAAAGATCTCCCAGATTTCACATCTGTTGAAATTATTTTGAATCACCAGAGAAATCTTTTCCAATATTGATTGCACCTCCTGGTCCTGCCCTTCTTGACCCAGATACCTTATCATATCCTAGTGACATTCATTTGGAACCCCTTGTCATGAATCATGCCTATTCCTCATATTGTGGGTGTTGTCATGTCAGAGAATGGTTTATGCAGTATTAAGAAGTTCCCAAACCTGGCCCATCATCAGAGTCTCCCCAGACATACTAACTGAATCCAAATCTCTCTCTAGGTAATTATGACAATCAACCAGGTCTGAGAGCCACTTGTATTAGGGCTATAGAAGAGAGGAAATTTGTACTGACCTGATCCCATACATAAAGTAAATGGTTTCAAACCTCCCTTGACAAAGTCAGCATATAAGAACAAAATTTTATTTTGTTATAGCTTAATTTTTAATTTTAATAAAGCTTTCTTTATTCTTTGGGCATGGTAGGAACCTATTTCGGTCAACTCTAAATGTGACCACCCCTCTCTCCATCACCTCTCAGCAAGTTAGAAAAAGCTTATGTATAAGTTAGAAGGAGGGGTCCTTTAGTTTCCATGGCCTCTGTCCACACTGCCATCCCCTGAGATGTCCAGGGTCCTATCAGGTCTTTGACCACTAGTCCATACAGGTCTGTGTTGTTGCTAAGCTACATGATTCCTTCATTTTTTACAGCTCTTCTGCAATACTTCCACATCTATTGAGTGTACTCAGAAGACTTTCTGCTGCCCTTGCACCACGCTGGAGCAAGAGTAACTCTCTATGGATGCCTAAGGCCCCATCAGCCACCTGTTCCCGCTCTACCCAGGCAGCAGAGCCTGACCCCTTCTCCTCTGTTTCCATAATACTACTTGGCACCTCACCAGGGCTTATTGCCCTTTTCTCTGAGATCTGCACTAATTGCTTTCCCTCTGACTTTCTCCCTTCCCAAGCCTGAAGCATGCTCTTCTGTGCTAGGAGGCATGGAAACCTCAGAGGTTTCCTCCTAGATCTCTTGTCTATGCCCTTGAGTTCTTCTGTATGGCTAAGTACCTAAGCTTTTGTAACTTAGAATCTAGGATTAAACTTTCTGGGTTTTTGCCTTCTATGTTGTGTTTCATTCCCAAGGCGATTTGCATTAACCTAGCTGATAAAGGAAATACCAAAGAGAAACACAAGTTCATATATGTATGTGAAGCATTGAAATAACACACAAAATCCTGTATGGTAAGTGTAAGGAACATGACATGTTTTTTGCTTCTGCTGTGTGTGTGTGTGTGTGTGTACGTATAATTGCAGTACACACATGTATATAGTAATTAATAAAATTGAAAATCCGTACGAAATAATTTTTCACCGAGTCTGTTCATGTTCTAGATTTACTTTCTTTAATTTGCGTTCATAATAAATGACAAAGGGAAAAAGGATTTAGGATAATATGCTGGCAAGTACACTTCCCACATAGTTACCTCAGGCTACTTTACATTTATTCCAGTAATATTGCCATAGCCCTAAACATTTCTGGATTTGTTCCTTTGCAATTCACAAACCGTAAGTTGAAAATCTTAGTAAATTATGATAATCCCACCTCCACTTCCCCCATTCCCACCCCCACTTATCAATATGTAGCTCAGCTTGATCCGTTTACCTTCAAAATCGCTCTTACGATTAGTTATGAGCTTGATTTTTAGAAGCAGTAGACAAAGATTTTTCTTCCTTAAAGCCAATTAAATGAAATTCTGGAAAACTCTGATGTTGATTTGTAAAGAAAAGCTCAAAAACTGCTTTGAACAACAGTATCACTGAAATAAATATATAATTGCCAAAGTGATTACCCTGAAGCAAACTACTTTTATTTAGATGAAAAAATGTTGGTAGTTTACTTTAAACCAGTGCTTCTCAACTAGGGATGACTTTGCCCCCCAGGGGACATTCACCAATTTCTGGACACCTTTTTGGTTGTCTCAGCTGGGGAAGGGGTGTTCCTGGTGTCTGGTGGGTGGAGGCCAGGGTTCATGCTGAGAATCCTGCACTGCTCAGGGCAGCTCCCCACGACTAAGCATTGTTTGGCCAAAATGTGGAGAAAGATGAGGTTGAAAAACCCTGGTTTAAACAAACAAATGATCCCTTTATAGTCATTGCTCACATTTTAATACACTTAAAAGTTTCTGATCCCCTTCCCCCAGACTTAGGCAGGTCAGCTGTTTTGTTCTTACCCTGCTGCCCTATTTCTATTACAGACCTCCATCCCTCTGCTGGTACCTGCCTTAGCTCATTTCAGTTTATGTGTCCCTGAGCAGCATCTGGGGCTAGCCAGAAGTGTTCTTGCAGCTTTGTCCCTGATGTCTGATTTAAAAAGCAGAGATCAGTGGGGAGCCCAGAACCTCCCAAACATCAAAGAGAAAGGGAAAATCATAGGGCCCTGCTCTGGAGTGATAGGCATGCCCTAGGAAAGCCATACGCTGCCTCTATCCTCCTTTCCCTCAGGGAGAATGTCCCAGCGTAGTTTGCAGGGTTTGGACAAATCTTTTTACATGAGGGTTCACCTGTAAATGGTTGGCCATGGTTTTTGATTTCTGGACTCCTGCCAGGTCCTTCCCACCACAGGCAACCCTAAGGTCATGTCCCCATCTGAGTAAATTCCAGCAAGAAGTCCTCCCAGCTGAGTGCTGCCTTGTGAGTCCTGTTGAGATAGATCTCAAAGTGATCAGATTCCTCAAGCTCACTCTGTCCTGGTGTTAGCATCTGTGTGGCTTTGAAGAGTTTCCAGGTAAGCTGTAGGTGTCAGGCACATTTCTCAACTTGACATCTTTAATATAGGTCTAAAGAAGCTAGTCTGGGCAGATTAAGTCCCTTTTTTAAAAAAAATTAATTAGTTTATTTATTTTTGGCTGCATTGGGTCTTCAGTTGCTGCACGCGGGCTTTCTCTAGTTGTGGCAAGCCGGAGCTACTCTTCGTTGCAGTGAGTGGGCTTCTCATTGTGGTGGCTTCTCTTGTTGCGGAGCACAGGCTCTAGGTGCGTGAACTTCAGTAGTTGTGGCTCGCGGGCTCTAGAGCACAGGTTCACTAGTTGTGGCACACGGGCTTAGTTGCTCCGCAGCGTGTGGGATCTTCCAGGACCAGGGCTCGAACCCGTTTCTCCTGCATTGGCAGGTGGATTCTTAACCACTGTGCCACCAGGGAAGTCCCTAAGTCCCTTCTTTGCCAAGTGGTCCAGTTGCCATGTGATACTGTCCAAAACAAGGAGTGGAATTCATGGGTTAGTTGCAGGTGCTGGTCAATGAAATAGCAGCACCAGTTCCCCGTCAGTGAGCTCCTGTTTACTCTAATCCTGCCACATACATTTGACGCCTTTGGAAATGGGCTGAGCTCTGGCAGGGAGCCTTTTTCTCTTCCCCTGTAGCACCTGCCTGTCTCTTCCACCCATAGTGAAGGTTTGGTAATTTGTCTACTGTTTTTGAGTTTTAAGTCTCTGCTTCACATTCATGGAGCCCTGACTATTCTGGCATCTCCAGATCTGAAATTTTATGTCATTGAGTATTTAAAATCAGTTATTAAGGTCCTAGTTCTGCTGTCAGCTAGAAGATATCTCTGTACCTTCACCACATAGAATAAGTTTCTCCCCATATCTATGTACCATTGCCTAGCAATCAAGGGTCCCTGTTGAGGGGGGAGGTCTGGGTTGGGACTGGGGAGATATGCCTGGCTCTAGCCCGGGGGTAGCACTGAATTTATAGGACAACTCAGGTTGCCCCCAATTCATTTATCAACAGTTTTCTAGTCTAGTCCCTATAATGTAATATTGGCATCCGGTCCATCACTGTCCCAGCTTATAAGGAAATTCTCAGCAGTTTGTTTAGTTCCAACAAGCTAAATGGATCAGGTTTCTTTTCATGCCCCATCCCTACACAATCATGCAGGCTCGTTCTCTTCTGGTGGGCCCACAAGGGTTAAGGACTGTTGGATGGCAGGTTATTTACGAGGAAAGGATCCGTGACAGAGTTCCACTCCAGTAAGCTTGAGACAACAGATCCCTTTCCTGCCTCTCCAGTCCGCCCTTTCACCTGCTTGAAGGGCATCTACTTCTGTCTCTCCCTCCCCTCTCTCCCCGCCCCCCCAATGTGAGTTATTCCTCTGACAACCTTCTCCCTCTTCCTCCATCTCAGTCTTGTATAGTCTTCTGGATTAGAAAAGCCAGCTCTCTTTGCTGCCTGTGAATATTACTGAACTGCATTAGACTGTGGTTTCTTTGAGGCTTCGTGCTTTAGTGAGGGCTGGAGAGAGGAAAATGGCCTATGTGGAATGAGTGGGGGGAAAAGAGGAGGCAGGGCTTGCACAGAAACCAGTTTAATACTTTGAAATGTAAGCCCACCATATGCCCTATAAAGTAGAATCTTTCACTCCGATTCTGAATAATTTAAACAGCATTATTTTGGTAGTTTAATTATGAGAATAATGGCTCGAGGTCTGTTACATCAGCAGTTAAGGTGAGCTGGAAAGTAGCTTTTATCATGGTCTAAAGCACTCCTACCAAAACCACTGGAAAACATCAAGGGAAGAATCATTTATAATTTGTGACATACCAGCTCTTATAATGAAAGTAGTAGACTTTTCTCTAGATTTGTGCCATATACTGCCACTCAACTGAGTTTGGCTGGATGTTTTCCATTTAAATTGGTACAACTTATCTCTACAAATGATAATGTCTGACTCTGATTGAATATTCATTCTTTCTCAGATTCTGTGCTCTAAACTTTAGACATACATGTTATCTCATAGAGTCTTCCAGACAACTCTGTGAGTTTCTTTTATCTTGGTAGGTTGTAGAATTGCCATTTTACAGATAAGGAAATTGAACTTTAATTGTGCCCAGGGTCACACAGCTCGTCAGTGGTGGGATTCAAACCAAGGTCTCTGCGATCCCAGAGCTTCTGCTCCTACCCGCATATCACACCTCCACTACAGAAATCATCCACAGGAAAACCAGAATCCAGGCTGACTCTGGCAAGTTCCTGGCATCACCGTAGCTAATTTGAGTCTGAACTCAGCTTGAGGACACTGGATGTATCAGATCAGAGGCCATGCTGAGATATCACCCTGGACTGGGAGAGGTCCTCTGGAGTGGACAGATCCTTGAGGCATTAAGATTAAAATCCTCTTTTGTGTTTATGTGCAAGTGTGTATGGGTGTTCAAGCAACGATGTCCCAGCAAAAGTGCAGCTGATTCCATTCTTTTTTGTTTGTTTATTTAAAATACTTTAACTCTTTATTTTTGTATAGGTAATATAGTCACATGAGTCAAGACCCAAACAGTATAAGCTCTTCCTTCCATCCTTTCGGCCCAGTTTGTACCCCGATCCCTTCCCCATGGATATCTTTTCAGAGTTCCTTGTATGATAACATATATAAATGGAAATTTATATTCTTATTCCTTTCTACCTTTTCTGTATAAAAGGTAGTCATTTAAAAATTCTGTCCTGGGCTTCCCTGGTGGCTCAGTGGTTAAGAATCCACCTGCCAATGCAGGGGACACAGGTTCGAGCCCTGGTCCAGGAAGATCCCACATGCCGCGGAGCAACTAAGCCTGTGTGCCACAACTACTGAGCCTGCACTCTAGAGCCCGCAAGCCACAACTACTGAAGCCTGCGCACCTAGAGCCCGTGCTCTGCAACAAGAGAAGCCACTGCAATGAGAAGCCTGCGCACTGCAATGAAGAGTAGCCCCTGCTCGCCGCAACTAGAGAAATCCTGTGGGCAGCAACGAAGACCCAACACAGCCAAAATTAATAAATAAATAAAATAAATTTATATATATATATAAAAATTCTGTCCCTTCCTTTGCTTTTTTCACATAGACATTTATCTTGGATATTTTTCCATGTTAGCACACAGAAAGCTTCCTCATTCTTATTTACAATGGCATGGTATTTCCTGGTGTTAGACATATCATCATTAACCAATCAGTCCATTTTTAATAGACATTTGGCTTGTTTCCAGTCTTTTGCTCTTACTGACTGATGCAATGATTAAGCTTGAATATATGTCATTGAGCATATGTGCATATATCTCTATAGGAGAAGTTTCTAGAAATAGGATTGCTGGCTTAAAAATATGCGTTTATAATTTTTTTACTGATAATGCCAAATTGCACCAAGGGTTATACTAATTTGCACTCCCACCAACAAGGTATGAGTTTCCCACAGTCCTTCCAACAGAGTGAACACATTTTTGGATTTTGGCCCATCTGATTGATAAAAATTTTTGGACTTTAGTCCATCCAATGCAATAAAATATTGTAGATTTCTTTTTTTAAAACTTTTTAAAAAATTAATTAATTAATTAATTGTAAATTTGGCTGCGTTGAGTCTGTTGCTGCACGCGGGTTTTCTCTAGTTGTGGCGAGCGGGGGCTACTCTTTGTTGTGGTGCCCGGGCTTCTCATTGCGGTGGCTTCTCCTGTTGCAGAGCATGGGCTCTAGGCACATAGGCTTCAGTAGTTGCAGCACGCAGGCTCAGTAGTTGTGGCTCACGGGCTGTAGAGTGCAGGCTCAGTAGTTGTGGCGCATGGGCCCGGGGCTCGAACCCGTGTCCCCTGCATTGGCAGGTGGATTCTCAACCACTGCGCCACCAGGGAAGCCCCGTATATTTCTTACTATGGTTAAAGTTAAGCAACTTTTCGTATGTTTAAGAGCCATTTGTATTTCCTTTTCTGTGAAATTTGCCCATTTTTTTCTTGGCTTATAGGTCTTTTTCTCATCAATTTCTAGGAACTCTTAATATATGGGGGAGAGTAGCACTTGTCTGTATTTTAAATTGAACATATATATTTTTTTCTGTTTGTCATTTGGTTTTTTTCCTTTCTTCTTCTTGATTTTCATATGGTTAAATTTGTTAGTCTTCTCTTATGTCTTATGGATTTTAAGTCAAAGTTAAAAAAGAGTTTTTCTACTCCCAGGTTATAAAGGTGTTCTCCCTGTTGTCATCTAGTACTTTCATGGTTCTTTGAAATTTTTACTTAAATCTTTGATATATTGGAGTTTATCTTGGTTTTTAGTATAATTTTTGGATCCAACTTGTTTTTTGCAGTTGACTATCTAGTTGTACAATACCATTTACTCAGTAATTGCTGGTAATTCAGTGCCTACTGGTTTGAGTTGTCACCTTTATCATATACGATATGTCTTTAAAAAATACATATATACTTTATATATGTATATTCTAAAATGTCTTTATCTTAGAATGCTAGAATAAAGTCTGAATATTTCTGTTGCAGACCTAGAGGGTTTATTTTTTATTGTGGTAAAATATACATAATGTAAAATTTAACATTTTAACCATTTTTAAGTGTAAAGTTCAATGGCATTAAGTATATTTGCATTTTTGTGCAACCGTCACCACCAGCTATCTCTAGAACTTTTCATCTTCCCACCATATGACTTGAAATCAAACCTACTATTCATTTTATGATGCACCATTCCTTTGTAAGGTGTGTGCTGTTTTCAGAGACGTTAAAATTTGGGAAAGTGTACATCTTAGAATTTATGAAATATGGTATTAAAATCCCCAAAGTTTTTGGTGTGTTTCTGGATGTTCTGTTCTATTCCATTGGTTTGCCTCTTCATGTGCTAGTGTCACACTGTTTTAATTACTGAATATTTAGAATATCTTTTAATACATGATAGAGCTAGTTTTCCCTCATTGGCCTTCTTTTTCAAAAGACTTCTTTTTCCAGCTGTTTTTGTCATCAGTCCAGATAAACTAGGCAACTTCTCTTTGGCTCTTGTAGATCTTTTCCTCCCTCTCTCTACCTCTATTTCAATTAAATTATAAACACTTGAATATAGAAGATCTTCTTACGCCTGAAGGTCAGCTAGAAGTCTGGATCAGGTCTTCCCTGGTGGCGCAGTGGTTGAGAGTCCGCCTGCCGATGCAGGGGACGCGGGCCCGTGCCCCGGTCCGGGAAGATCCCACATGCCGCTGAGCAGCTGGGCCCGTGAGCCGTGGCCGCTGAGCCTGCGCGTTCGGAGCCTGTGCTCCGCAACGGGAGAGGACGCAACAGTGAGAGGTCCGCGTACCGCAAAAAAAAAAAAAAAAAAAAAGTCTGGATCAGAGTATCTTTTCTGAAAGTTTGTCATCTTGACTTTCTTCTGGGTTTTTACTTCAACATTGCCATGGGAGGTACAGCCCATTCCTGACCTATATTGTTTCCGTAAAGGGAGATAGATGCTCCTATGACAGTTCTTAGAATCACTTACTCCTTTTGCATCTCGTACATAGAACATCAGCTTTTTGAGTGAATTAAGCATTGTCCTTATGATGAAAAGTCTTAAATGTTTGCAACTGCATCAGGGTTTAATGTGGTTCACTAATGCATTTACCCTCAGTAAGTTTGTTGTTTTGCCAGTTATTCCTATTAAATTTTTAACATTATTAATATTGTATTAGTAGAAACTTGGCTTTATTTGCATCCATAGATCATAAACACATCTCTTTTTTGTTTTACTGAAGAACCCATTGTAAGGGCGAGTAAATCCTGTGGAAAATGGCCTTCAGTGATCTTACATCGAGGACAGTGCGTCTTTATGGTAATTGGATCAAAGATGCTGGTAAGTAACCAAATTTCTTAACTATGGCTCATCCTTCTTTTTCCTGTCAGATTCCCATATTTAATAGGATTTCATTGAAACAGAACGAGAGACTTTGCAACTTAACACTCCCTCACTGACACCCCACATATTGATTTTTATTACTAGTTAATAAAGTGTCAAAGATTTCACTGAAGATATGTACAAAGATAGAGGTACGCAGATGATGTTCATTACGATGTTTATAATAGTGAAGATAGCTTTAATATCCAAGGAAGGGAACTGGTTAATAAATGATGGTACATTCCAACTCAGTAGCCATTAGAAGTGATTTTGGAGGCACAGGGCTCTTAGGCTTGATTCTGCCCTAATGCTCCTAAGGGAAATAACAGTTACTGCCAACAATGGCTCTGTCCAGGATGACTCTTGAGTGGGAAGGGCCGCAGCCCCCAGGGGCGTATCAGAAAGGATGGGGAGCGTTTCCTAGGGTAACCCCTGAGTAATTCTAGAAGGGCCAGAGTAATTCTCCCCTTGCCCATTAGAAAAGTAAAAATCAGTGTTGTTGAAGAACATTTAATGCCATAGGAAGAAGTTTAAAATACATTAAATGAAAGCAGCTTATAAAACACCACATGTATTTTTTTTTGTGAGGGTTAGCAGTTATCTCTGTGTGGTAGGATTATGGGTAATTTCTATTTCCTTATCTATGTCTGTCTAGATGTTTTTAAACCACACAAATGTATGTTGCTTTTATAACTACTACGAAATGTGTTAATAATATAACAAAGGTAATTTTTTTTTTTTAAATAGACAGGAATCAGCACATTTTAGAGCTGAGATGGACTTAGGTATCATGAAAGCTACCTCCTCATTTTAGAGTTGGAGGAACTGAGGCCCAGAGATGTGACCTTCCCAACGTCATGGTCAGTTGTTAGCAGAAAAGATTAGAACCTATGTTTCCTGATTAGGATTAGTATTCTGACATTTCACATTTGAATTACTTTCCACATATTCACCACCATCACCACTTCACATTAGTTCTTACCCATCAATTAGAAATCACATGTTCACCAAATGCAGGGGGAAAAGTGTCACCTCTTGATACCTACCACAATTGAAATTATATTCCAATTTACACTGATTTCAGGAAAGATACACTGTTTCATGATTGCTGTCTTTCTCAGTAGACTACTGAAGACTAATCTTATTTCACGGAAAAAGGTCCTAACAGTTTTGCCCCTGAAGAATGCCAAGGACCTGAAAGAGATCCCATAAATAAAGAAGCTTCACTCTGGTGAATGGAGAGTTAAGGGAATTTTTATATTTTCTCATTTTTTTCTTAGTTTTTCAACTTATGTATGGTGCAGAGAATTGTAGCTTTCTTTAGAAGTCATCTTTCTCTGAAGGTTTACAGTAGTTCTCATAAATTCAGTAATTTAAAAACTAATTTTTTTGTTTTGTTCTAATGGTTTTTATTTTTATTTATTTTAAAAAATATGAATATTTTAATTTCTTTTCAAAGTAGAGGTGTAACTTGCTACCTGAACGCTCACGATTTAACCTTGAAAACCAAGTAGATTTGGGTACATTTTTAAAAATAGACCTGTTTGGAAGAATAGATCCCTTACTATCCAACTCTTGCTATTAACTATCCCAATTGCAGGAACCCAAGAGATTCGGGTAATCCATATCCTAACTCAGACGATGATGAGTATCTATATAGTGCCAGAAGGATAAAATGTTTTAAGATGAACTACTTCTGAATTCCACTTCCACTTTTATTCATGGGTCAACACTTTATTTTTATTAGGAATACTTACATTGGAAAGCCCAGTAATATTAGGTCAGAAAAAGGAACGACAAAGGGGTGGAGGTGGTTAGGGAGAGGCAAGGAGAACCCTGGAAGCAGTGTTGCAAACAGTGCAGGGAGGAGGAGAGAAAGAGGCAGGTGATGGTACCTATCTGAAGCTAAGCTAATTTAAAGTCTTGAGAGAAGAGGAAGGGTAGGGGTGTGTAGTGAGAAGACCTAGATTTAAGTTCTGACACTACTGTGAACCAGCTAGGTGATCTTGAACAAAGTATTTATTGTCTGTGGGTTTCAGTTTCTTTGTTAGCAAAACAGAGATGAGAATGGTATCCACCAGCTACCAGACAATACGCATGAAAATGCTCTGTTGTTTGGGAAATATCCCTACACAACCGGTGGTGGTGGTTGATGACTGATAGAGCATTTCCATCTTCAAACACTTTTAATATAGCATATCATTTTTTTAAAAAGTTTCTCCACATTTTCTTTTCCTGTCAAAATCCAGAAGGGTTAAAATGTTTTGTGTTGAGATTTATAACTTTATGAGAACACTATCGCGTGTAACTGGAGAGGTTTTTTTGCTTCTGCTTAGTGTGGTATCGATCTCTGAGAGCCATTAGGAATCATTTCTGGCCATCTTAGTCCAGTTTTACTTTGCCTACCCTCTGAAGGTCTGAGCCCATGATCAAGTGCCAAGAATTTCAAGCGTATTCTTGGCTTTGGCCCTAATCCTGAGTAGACTTTGGAAAACTTAATGATATTCATTGGTTTTCTGATTGCTAGAGAAGTGGGGGTCATGCATAGTTATTTCATGTGGAAAATTCCACAGCTACAGAATTTAAAAACAGTTTAATTAATACTTAAGCCATAAGAGGGTTTATTGTGATTCTTAGATATGAGATGTCAAACCTTGAAACAGTGCTATAACATTTTTGTGTGTGTGTGTGTGGTACACAGGCCTCTCAGTGTTGTGGCCTCTCCCATGGCGGAGCACAGGCTCCGGATGCGCAGGCTCAGCAGCCATAGCTCACGGGCCCAGCCGCTCCGCGGCATGTGGGATCTTCCCGGACCGGGGCACGAACCCGTGTCTCCTGCATCGGCAGGTGGACTCTCAACCACTGCGCCACCAGGGAAGCCCTATAACATTTTTAATGTTTGAAAAGCAACTTTCCTTGCATTTGGATAATAATGATGATGACTTTTCAGACATAGTTGTGATTTTTTTGCAAGAAGACAATGTCTGAGTAAGATTTGCTGCCACTCTGAACCTTTAGTACTTCACAAAGTATGAGAGGTACATGTTTGCTTTTCCTTCCAGCTTCTTCATCTTATTGGTGCTTATACCTTTAAAAGGGTGTACTCTTTGAGCTAGTACATGCTACTTAAGAAGTGAACACACTCTTAAAAGTAGTTGGTGGAAAAGTTCATTAATATTCTATGTATGTGGCCCTTGTACTCTCCTGTACTCTCTTTAGAACGCTCTTAGAAAAGCATTATCGGGCTAGTAATAAGTCAGAACTCTGGTAATCACTGGGTCATGGGCTCTCAGACAGCCTGCCCTCCCATCCTCTGCCTTTATCTTGGTTCTGCTCATAACACTTAAGCCCAACTCCGATGCTAAATACAAGGTACATGAAACTCTCCCTCCCTCTCTAGGGAAAACAGAGCTCACTTGACCCCTGATCCTTTTGTAATTTGTGGGATCACAGACTGAGGCAGAATTAACTTTAAACATTGTTGAGCAGCCCCCTCTACAACCCCCTTATGGAGTCACCAGCCACACCTGGCTTGTAGACGTCTCATCACCGGGAACCTCCTGCCTCACATAGAAGTGGGCTCCCTATTCAGAAAGGTATCACTGTTGCCAAGAGAGAAGGCAGGAACAGTGAGCAGTCATCAAAGTCGTGGACATATTAGGACTTTGAATTTTATTCGCTCAGCAGGGAGAGCTAATTTAAGCAGAGGAATAATCTGAGCAAAGCTTTACTTCTAGAAAGTGAATTTGGCAGTTGTATAGAGACAAGACATAGCAGATTGGGTCAGGAGGCAGGGAAATCACATAAAAGATTATTGCAGAGCACCTAGTGAGGAGTACTGAGGACCTCAGTGTAGGTGAAGGAAGCACTGAAGCCCTGGTTTATAACGTTGATGGTTCATCACGGTCACCTTGGCAGCTTTTTTCAACATACAGATGCCTGGGACCCATGCCGAGTCTTTTTTTTTTTTTTGCTATCTGGTTTATAAATATTCCAGAGGTGATTCTGCTGTGCTGACAAAACTGAGATCTGCTGAAATAATAGTAGCCGTGCTTACTGAGCAATTTGAGGTTGTGCCAGGCTCTTTACTCAAAATAACTCACTAAATCCTCTCTGAGCTACCTGCTGTTTTATGCCCAATTCACAGATGAGGAAACTAAGCACGGAGAAGTTAAGTCGGTGGCCTCAGGTCACATAACAAGTCAGTTATGTGAGAGCCAGGATCAGAGCGCAGACTGAAATAGGATGAAAAAGCTTGGTGTTTTGTTCTGTTATTTGCTTTGAAAATAATATGAAATTAAATTAGCTAGCTTTTCCTAAAAGATAAGATTTTTTTAAAAATCTGTAGAACTGGAAAGTCACACTCAGGATTCTTAAAAAAAGGTGTGTGCTTAAAATGTTAAATTACAGGAAAAATGATTTATTTAAATCATTTTTAAATAAAATGAGCCAGCCCAGCATGCATTTCCTGGCTTTTTGTTTCTCCTACTGCTACCAGCAGAAGAACAGAAATATGATGTCATTTGATACCCACGTACCACCCCTTCCCCCCTCCCCTGCCACCACTGAGCTAATGAAAGAGTACAATAAAATATTTCTGATTCAGGAATTCCTTTGCTGACGAAAACAAAAGCCCAAAAAACTAGTTTTCCATCATGCCCGTGATGTCCATTAATAACAGAAACATTTAAAATTCCTTATAAAGAAAAAGAAAAAAATAAAAATCACCCATATTGTCCCCATCTGAAGGTGATAATGTTAACATTCTTCCAGAAACCTTCTTTTAGTATTGGTTTTAAGTCTTTATTTCATTGGAGATAAAAACTTGACCTATTAATATGGTTTATGATGTTCATATATTTAAGGTTTGGATTCCCCACTGATGGAAAAAATCCGTCATTTATAAATTTATTTTGGCAAAGGGCTATCTTTCCTAAACGGTGCTCCACAGAATGTTAGTTCCACAAGGTGTTAAATAGTATTCTACAAAAAAACAGGGCTACATGGCCAAGTAAGTTTGGGGAATGCTGCATACCACCATTCTCATCTTGGCAATTCACAACAAACATGAAGCACTAAGAAATCATGCAGAAAGGCACTTGTTTGTTTAACCTAGCATTTCTAGTAGCCTTTCCCCACTTTTTGTGGAAAGACTTTAAATAGCTTTCTTATATTGCATAGTTTGGGACATGCTTGGATAGGATACAAGGTAAGGCACAAACTCATTTTTCTCCCAGGTAGTCAGTTTTCCTATTTACTGAATCGTCTCTCCCTTCCTGCTTGCTTATGAGGCTTTCTTTATCATACATTAAATTCCTAAATATCTTGGGGTCCCTCCTAGAGCTGACTTTTGGCTTATGTATTATTTCGAGATAGGGCATCTGTCAGTATTTTTGAGGGAAGCACATTTGAGTATAGAATAAATCACCTTTAATAGCTACAGCCATGCCCTGGTATATCTGAGTATCAAATGTGAACTTTCCAGCAATAAAATTGAGGCCAAGTGAGTCATCAGGTGTGGAGTCTATTGAAGAAATTTTTTCATTGGGTAGGAAGTCAGACTTGAAGGGATATGCAACGTTTTTTTGGTAATTGGCCACATCATTAGCAGTTTCAGTGGGCAAGGGCTGTATTCCCCCCACCCTTTTTCCCAATTAACAAGAATGATGGTACTTAGCAACCTAAGGTTAGTCAAGACTCAATTTTGAGTCAGATGTATTTGGAAACTTGTCCATACATATTTTCCTTTACAATATTCTGGCTTCATGAGGCAATTTAGTAAAATTATACCCGAACTACTTAAGATTATAGAATTAATCACATTTCATCTATGAGTTGCAAGTTTTAATTGATCTAATTCTCATGGCCTGGAACTAGCAGGGACCACGTGAATTTCTTTTTTACATGGTTGTGAGGCTAGTACTTTTTTGTTTGTTTTTGTGTAAAATATCAGATTGATTAGCCCACATTTTGGACACCTAGAACCCACATTTTAGATACTTAAATGATGCTAAATCCCCTTTCAATTGTATGATACAGTATACAGAAAACTTTCCCCCAGTTTCCTTGGGGAAAGAAGAAAGTTAAGAAAAACCAAACATATTTATATATATAAAAGCGTGTCTGGATGGAGAAACTCTAACATGTTACTGGTGGTTATAGACAGATGATAAAAGTTTGCTGGGGGCTTCCCTGGTGGCGCTGTGGTTGAGAGTCCACCTGCCGATGCAGGGGACACGGGTTTGTGCCCTGGTCCGGGAAGCTCCCACATGCCGCGGAGCGGCTGGGCCCGTGAGCCATGGCCGCTGAGCCTGCCCGTCCAGAGCCTGTGCTCCGCAACGGGAGAGGCCACAACAGTGAGAGGCCCGCGTATCGCAAAAAAACACACACACACACAAAAAACAAACAAAAGTTTGCTGGGTATCTTCTGTTCTTCAGATTCAACTGTGTACCCCTGGTAGAATGACCAGGATGAACTACATCCATGGGCTTGCTCCCCTGCCCTCTGGTTTCTGGTTGAGTTCGGCAACTGGAGAGAGAGGGAGGAGGGTGAGGCTGGGGTATTGATTTCCCTGGCCCCTTATTTGCAGGATTGCCGTGCTGGCTGAATCCCTCAACTGAAGGTCACAGCTCCTCGCCAGAGGGGCTCCTCCATATGGCTCTCTCCTGGGTTCTGGTAACCACTACCTCCCTTTGCCCTTTGAGCCTCACTGTTTCGAGCTCCATCACAATCCCTGGTGATTTCCCTTGGCACATCCTAAAAATAGCAGTGATCGCTGACCAAATAGTCCACCGTCAGCGTTAGGATCTAGGTGCTCACTTAAATGCTGGTTACTGTCAGTTATCTCTTGGCTAAATGGATGTGCACTTACACCTTGTTTTTCTCTTAGATCCAAGAGTTGAAGACTGGCTCCTCATGTCCTCGCCTCTGCCACAAACTGTCATCCTGGGACTCTATGTCTATTTTGTCACATCCCTGGGACCAAAGCTCATGGAGAATCGAAAGCCCTTTGAACTCAAGAAAGCGATGATAACGTACAATTTTTTCATAGTACTCTTTTCTGTGTATATGTGTTATGAGGCAAGTGTCTTCAGTATTCCTAACGGGAGAATTTTGCCTGAGTCTTTATGTTTGTCTGTCATGATGTTTCTTGTTATGACTGTAAGGGTAACTCTCCAAGATTTAAGAAATTTCAGAAACTTAGCTCACTAGAGTAGATGTTTGTCAAAAAATTGTTATATATAGACCAGATATTGAACTCCTTAGAGGATATAGTCTGCCTCACAGGTGGTGAGAAAAATTAAGTCCAGGGACTTGCACGCAGTTAGCCATAAAAGATGATTGAATGAGTCCATAGATGTTAAATTTTAAGGAAACTCAGAGTTGGAGAAGTTAGATAACTTACCCAAAGTACTGTAGGTGGTAAGTGGAGGACTGATATTTGAATCCAGGTCGGTCTGACATCAGAGCTCATCCTGACTCTAATGAGTTGACATCATCATGGTAGCAGCTTTGGGTTCTGCATGCCCTGATGACCTGTTAGGTGGTAGACTGTTTGGTTTGATTTAGCTGGGCTCTGTTGGGGACAGAGAACTTAGACTCATACAAAGCAGTAGGTGAGGGAAGCTGTCCGTTAACTGTCAATAAGAGAGGTGGAGAACTTCTAGGACCCAAAAGCAGACTCATGTATGCTCTCTCTCCCCTCTGCTGATTACAAGTCTCAGCCACCCTCCCTTACCTGCTTTTCTGGGATTTCTTGCTTCTCTTCCAATGCTGGCTGGCTTCCTCATCCTATTCTCCTTATTTACTTCCTCTGCAGCATAGCCTATGCTTCCTCACAGCTGGGTCCCAGGAGGGCCTCGCATGACCTCTCCAGCCTCTCTAGACACCATGGCCTCTGCACATGCATCCTTCCAACCTGATTCCTGCCACGGATCCACCCGATCAGATCACCTTAAATCTGCTCTGGCCTCATTTCTCACGGCCTTCCTGAAGTCTGGACTTCCTTTGCTGCCTTCTACTTTATTTCCAAAATTAACTCACAGGTCACCTTACTCTCCTTTCTGGAGCATAAGCAACTGAAAGGGAAGGAGTAATAGAATAGAGCTAGGGAGCAGAAAAAATACATGCTTTGGGCAAGTTATCAGAGATAGGATATTGCCTACTATAGGACAGTGCTAAGAACAGACCTGGAAGCCAGGAGACCAGGGACTAGTTAGTCCCAGTTGCACTACTAACTAGCTACCTGATTTTGAACTAGTCATTTAAATACTCTGGGCCTCACTTCTCTCATTTTATAGAGTCAGGATTGACCTTGTCTCTCAGATCCCTTTATGCTCTGTGTCTGGTTGTACCATTGAATGTGATGTCCCCAAATATATTTCCCTGCAAGGAATCCAGTTATAACCAGTAAGTTCTGGTTTCTGTTTTAGCAATTACAACATAAAAGGTTTGAGAATATCTGAATCTGAGAGTTTCTATCTCCCATTAACCAGTAATACTAGAGTAACTTATATGCAGTTTTGGGGTTTTTTACCTGCCAAATATAAATTATTACTCTTCCTTTGTGAAAGCCTAAAATATAGACATATATGTCAAAAGCTCTGCAGGCTTTTGGAATGTTCTTAAACTTAATATCAGGAAAGCATTAAGTTCTACTTTCTATTTAAACAAAGACTTTTGACAGCTGAGCAACACATCACCTCCAGGACACATTCAAACGCATGGTTTATTGGGTGGGGCACAATTACATTTGCTCTACAGAGTGAACCCCTCTACTAGGGATGTTAGGGCAAATATGAATAAGGTGAGAGGAAGTACATCAGACTAAAGGAACCCACGTGCCTCATTTTATAGCGATGGTTTGAGTGTGCTAGTTACTTGGCACCAGTCAAGAAATAAAGAGAGACCAGTGAAGACCCTGAAGAAGGCTACATCCCACAGCTTCTCCTATTTGGTGCAGCACTTGTTTGGCATAGGGTAGCATGGGGAATCAGTCATCCCCATCTGAGTGGATGGACTTAGAGTGTTACTTGCATCAGTCAGAAGTGAGTCCAAGTGCAAAAGAATAGGAAGATGCTCACTGACAGATCAGGATTTTGTAAAACAGATTTAACTAGTTCTGTACCACATTCCCTTGTTCCTTTGAGAAAATTCATTGACTTGTTTTTGTAAGATACTTTTCTCACCCATGATATATGTCTTATACTTTTCTGAATCTTAATTCTCAAGATTTCATAATTTACCAAGTTAATAGTGTGATTAATTTATATTACAAATCAAGCTAGGAGCTAGTATCAATCAAAAAGGATAGTGTTTTTAAATACCACAGTGTAAAAAAAAAAAAATAATAAAAAAAAATAAATACCACAGTGTAAGTAGTTTTTCTTTCTCCTTCATTTCTTTTCTTTTTACCATTAAAGTGTCATTCTGATTATGCCTCATAAACTTTTGCCTTTAGAAGTTAATTTACTGTAAAGTTGTCATTTCAGCTTTAACAGTAATTAAAAGTACAAACTTGTAATGTAATAGAAAATGATATAATCCTTATGCTGAGAAAGAAGACATCCTAGTGAAGATGTTGGCATTCGTGAGAATAGGACTCCAGAGAAGAACTGGTCATATTGTCAGAACAGTAAATTAAGCCAGCCATTTAATATAAATGTTAATTTTAAACTAGAACCCTTAGTTTTTCATTTTCAGGTACTGTTTTAAAAGGAGACCTTCCCACCGTCAGACTGAAAGAATGTCAATGTAATCTTTGAGTTAAGGTCCAGATTTATCAACAATAGGCTTTTTCTTCTCACCACTAGCCTAAGGTCACTTCGTGGGTGTGTTGGAATTAAGGCTTGCCAGACTGCACTTTCTTGTTAGTATTTTCATCTCTTACTTGTCATGTGAATCCAAAGCAAAATTAATACGTGAGTCTTGTATTTGGTCGATCTTGATTTAAAAGCTATGGACTATCACTTCACGTTACATCCACTAGCCGAGATAGGAAAAACCCAGTTGATGCAGCCGTTGGATGAGTACATTGAGAAAGCTGCTTTGCTCATTTATTTGTTGACTAATTGCAAAGGCTAGAAATTATCAGAAAAGACTGATTTCAGACTTAGTCACCCCTTTGAGAGTACACAGACATATGCACAAGCACATAGAGATGTACACAAGGTCAAGCACTTACCAGTATTTGCTGTTCCAACAAAACATTCCTAGTATTTTGTTCTCCACTATATTAGAATAATCATTCCAAGAAATAGGTATTTTAGTTAGTACACAGTTTATATAAATGTGACTTTAAAATTTTGAAAACTCTTTTTTCAACATCTTTATTGGAGTATAATTGCTTTACAATGGTGTGTTAGTTTCTGCTTTGTCACAAAGTGAATCGGTTTGAAAACTCTTGATGCTTTGATATCAAGCAAGTTCCTGGTTTGTAATTGTTCTAGCCCGCCTTTCCTTCTGCACTGACTGCTGACTCAGCTGAGAATGTAATGAAGAGACATACTCAAAACTACCTTCATTGTAGCCGTTGAGCAAATATTTCCTTCTTTAATATGCATGTGCTCTCTTGCAGTTTGTGATGTCTGGCTGGGGTACAGGTTATTCCTTTCGATGTGAAATTGTTGACTATTCACGCTCGCCTACAGCATTGAGGGTAAGTTTCTTTTTGGAGAAACTTGTAACACAAAATCAACGTTAAAACTTTTTGGACTCTATTTGTAAACACTGAATGTGAAATCAGAATGAGTAAGTGACTCAATTATCAGAATATATGTATTGAGAGAAAAAGCTAAAAATTACAAGAAAAAAATTCAAAGAAATTCAGGTGTGTAATTTTCTGTAAAATGAAAACTGGTGCTTTTCTTTGTGAATTTCTTGGATTTAAAAGTAAATTTATGTCTGGTTCTTCAAAAAACAGAATTACCATATGATCCAACAATTCTACTTCTGGGTATATACCTAGAAGAATTGAAAGCTGGGATTCAAAGAGAGATTTGTACGCCAGTGTTCACAGCATTCTTCAAAAGATGGAAGCAACCCACATGTCCATCAGCGGATGAATGGATAAACAAATAGTGGTCTATACATACAATGGAATATTTTTCAGCCTTAACAAAGACGGAAATTCTGACAACTGCTACAATGTGGTTGAGCCTTGAGGACATTATGCTAAGTGAAATAATCTAGGTACAAAGGGGCAAACAAATACTGTATGATTCTGTTATACGAGGTACACAGAGTAATCAGATTCAGAAATAGGAAGTAAAATGGTAGTTGTCAGGGGCTGGATTCACCAATGGGGACTTACTGTTTAATGGATACAGAGTCTCAGTCCTATAAGAGGAAAAGAGTTCTGTGGATAGACGGTGGTGATGGTTGCACAAGAATGTGAATGTACTTAATGCTACCAAACTGTACACTCTAAAATGGTTAAGATCGTAAATTTTATGTAATGTGAATTTCGCCAAAATTAGAAAAAATAAAATTTTCTTCCATGTAAAAATAAATAAATTCATATCTATGTGTGTTTCTGCAGATGGCACGCACCTGCTGGCTTTATTACTTCTCCAAATTTATTGAGCTCTTAGATACTGTGAGTATATAATCACCACATTTGGTAAATGTTTGATGTTTCAATGAAAGCAATAAACTGTGAGTGTACAGTTGTCTCATAACTTTGGTTATCTCTGTTCCTCAGGCAGACCTCATATTATCTTTTACTTTTTATTATCAGTTATTTTAGAGAATAGGATAAACTTATTTTTCAGTCTTTTGCAAATGCCAAAAGATTTTCTTCTATATCAACCGCCTGGTTAAGATAAGAATGTAACTAACACATATACTACAAAGCTATGTCTCTATATAGATGGATGACAAGTTGTTTTGTGAAGTAAGTTCAAGAAGCAAAGAGCAGAGAATATGTTGCCTTTGGTTCTTTATAGCAAAGCACTGTGTCATCCATACTCCTTTAAGAAGATAAATGCTTCAAAATTCATAAACTTACACTAGAATGTCAGCTTATCCCTGGAATATCAGTAATTTGGGTAACATCAAAACTATTTCCATCTGCCTTTCTGAAGTCCATGTTTACTGGTCTTCTCCCTTCCTGAGTATCAACTCTGACTTTGAGTGACTAGGCCTGGGAGAAGCAAGTGCCATGGATTAGGGTCCATGATGAGAGGAGAAAGCCATGCACCTTTATTTCCAGAAACAAAGGAAAGCTGGCTATTTATTTTGGTTTTGTGGCATGTGGCTCTTATTCATCTGGAATCAGTTCGGGGCCTAAGACTGACACGTGTTTTCTCTCTTCAGAATATATACCACTACATTTCTGGTAGCAAATTTCAATATGCTTTACCTTCTCAGCTGGCTACGCATAATGTTAGAATTAGAAAGGAGAATTTAGTGAGTGTAGAATCCAGTGGTTCTCAAACGTTAGCATGCATTAGAATCACCTGGAGGACTCATTAAAAACACGTGTGCTTGGATCCCACCCGCAGAATTTCTGATTCAGTACGTGTTCGATGGGGCTCAAGAATTTGCATTTCTCTCAAGTTCTCAAGTGCTGTTATTGCTGTTGGTCCAGGGTCCACACTTCAAGAACCCCTGCTGTAGTCCAGTGGTTCTCAAACGCTGTGGTGCTGGAGACCTAACCGCGTTAGGAAACAAAAACCTGGGCCCTGCCCCCAGAGATTTGGTGTCAGATGGTCTGGAGTTAGAGACCAGGCATGGTTATTTAAAAACAAAAAACAGACCTTCCTGGTCACTGTAATATGCAAACAGGGTTGAGAACCACTGACCTAGCCTGGAGCATTAAATCTGAAGAGAAATGGAAGCCAGAAAGTTACAAGACTTGTCCAGAGGAACACCACTGCTGACTAGGACCTAGGACCCCAGATTGCTGGTTTATGGCTTTTTCTGTTGCACCGTGTTGCCTTCCTCCACATGCATAAGCAAAAGCATTTTGACTTCATTGTTCCTGCTTTGCGTGTTCTCAGTTTCAGCTTCCATAAGGAAACTTGCTGCTCTGTGTTCTTCCCTGAACCACATTTCTCAACTACTCTTAGGAACGCTTTTGTTTCTGCTACTCTGTTTAGTCCTGTACTAGAAGTCTAACTCATCACTGGTCTTCTGCATTTTGAATATTTTTGAACATTTAATTCTGCTTTTGAATATGTTTTTGAACCCCCCCTCCACAAAGCCTTCCTCTTCTACCTCTTTGTTTGTCGTTTCTGTAAACCACTGGAGACATTCAATCTGGATGGTGCCTCTGTTGCCTTTCTCATTTTTCCTAAGCTGCTTTGCTTTCTTTTCCACCCTACTTCCCCAATTAACTCTTCAAGTATTTCCCTTTTCCTCTTTCTTTAATAATAATTTGCTAACTTCAGATTTGCTACAAGTCCTCTTTTAGTTTGCTTAATCCCTTATCTAACTTGGTAGGATGTGTTAGTTAGGGAGCAGTGTAGAAATTCAGTCCTAGGACTTAAAAGTCTCTGCTTCCCCATATATTTCAAAATCCACGTGGGTTTTTTTTTTTAAACCAGTAACATTTTTTCAGTAATTTTTGGTCATATTCTTCACTTTATATCTTTGATTTTTAAATCTTCATTCAATATCTTTTCACCTTTTTATTGATTCTTGCATGACTAGGCATCGTACCTAAGTTCTCTCATACTTATTAGCTTTTGAGCTGCCTCTTGGAGAATCAGCTGCTTCTACAGGCATTCTGTAAGGCAACTCTTTCAAAGCACATTACAACGTGGAATAGTTTGCACTTTGCCAATAGTTTTGTAACACTAGATAAATTATTGCATGATTTTATATGAACTTGATTTTCTTTAAATTATTTCAGATCTTTTTTGTTCTGCGTAAGAAAAATAGTCAAGTGACTTTCCTGCATGTCTTCCATCATACCATCATGCCATGGACCTGGTGGTTTGGAGTCAAATTTGCCGCAGGTAGCCAAGGGAGAGTTGGGATCATGTGTTACAATTGATTACGTTTCTGTATGCTATAAGCATAAATCCTGTCCTTAAATGTGATTTAAAAGAATCTCAAAACATCAAAGAATCACTTTGATCAAACTTCTGACTTTCATTAATTATCTGAAACATAAACATAGGACTCCTAACTAGATCTCCCCTCCACCCCCCAATACTCTTTAATATGTAAGACCTTTGGGTATAGTCTTCTACACATATCCTTTAGTTGTTTTGTTTGGATTTTATTCTTGTCCTATATAGTTCTATAACTATTTCTAAATAAATAATTAACAAACAAATAAAATGACAAAATCCTTGGTTTTATAGGAATATAGCTAGATAACTTATTCCTTGTATTTCCAGGAAGTTAGAATGTTTATCTCAAGTTCCATGTCTTCTTTGCTTTCAAATTTCCAAAAACTGATACACATCCCAATCCCTAACAACTCTGTAAAGATGTGTCAAATTGCAGTTTCCCACCTTCCCTAAACATCCTACCATAGTAAAGGATGTTTTGATATTGTTTTTTAGGTCAAAAATAGTTTAACTCAAAAGCTTGGCAAACAGGTTCTTTAGTTGGTTTTGATTTTATGCTTCTGAACATCTAGAATATGAGAAAACAGAAAGGTAAGTAATTTTACCTATCATAAATTTTTAAATAAGTGATATCCTGAAGGATATAGTCTTACTAGCAAAAATTGTTTGGGGTATTTATGTATGCTAGTTTCTTCAATTTAAGAAGTCTTCATGTAAGCCTGCAGCTCATACTAGACAAAGCTTTAACATTTCCGTGAAGAGCTCACCTCTATTGGGTATTCTGACTTGGTAAGACTAAAAGGAAAGAGAAACCACAATTGAGGAACTCTTGTTTGAGTTTTAGACTCTCTAGGCATGGGGAAAAATTCTGCATGTCTCAGAGCATGAGGGGACATGGATAAGCCAGTGGCTAGAAGAAGATGGCAGAACCTAGGGGAGCTGGAAGGGCTGTCCCTACCTTGGCCTAAGGGCATCAGATTTTCCAGCATGTAAAGTAGCTCCTTGCCCCAAATTGGCATTTATCTGTTGAGGATTTTTTTTAAAGGAAATGTAGTTGTTTTTCTTATAATGTATATGTGTTAATTTAAAAATTTAACTCACATTATAACAAGATAGTCTCATCTGTGTCCATTTTACAAATTGAAGGTAGTTATATTATTTAATCTCCATTATTTTTCTTTGCTTTCTGTGTTTTTATTTTCTCTCGCGTGTATATTGTGCCTCTCAGTTCTTTCTACAGTGGTATTTCTTAACACTATTTTTTTTGGTGAAAATGAGAAAATACCTAAACATCCAGTAATAGAATGGTTATGATGTCTTGTGTTTATAGTTGTGAAATGCAAATGATATTGAAAGACATTTAGCTCAAACTTTTGTTAAGAAGCTTGGCTCCTAAATTATCAGAAATAGATGGCTATTCTTACTATTCTGTTTTTAAAGTATGCTAGACAAGGTGTTTTCACACCCTTAGAACGAACTTATTCAGATTTCTTCCCTGAGACCAGATTATTCTATTACAACACTGAAAAATAAATATAGATTAAAAATATATAGGAAGACAATACTCCAAAAACAGTGATTTAGAGAAATCGACACAAAAGTGGTCTCCCTCTCCTTCTTTATCCATCTCTGCATTTTCTAATTTTTCTAGTTTGAATATCTGTTGGTTCTATAATGGGAAAAAATAAATTTTATTTGAAGAATAGAGTTGAGCATTTTTCTAGTTTCTCTCTTTGAGTCCATTGATAGTCTGGTTTCCATTTAAAAAACAAGCAATGCTTTCAATAATGAACATTTAAACATATAATATTCCTCAATTTTTCAATGTTACCATGTACATTAAGCACTTTGTAGTGGATTCATTGTCCACACCTCAATTCCCCGTCGGCTTTACAAAATGTAAGTGGTAGAAAATAATGTTTTCTTCTCTCTCATATGTTCCATGAGTTGGCACTTCTGCTCAGTCTCATGTGTGGAACCTAGTAAACCCTTGTACAGCACACCTGGTATCTATTCAGTGACAAGCACAGCAACAAGAGCTGAGGTATTCCCAGAAGTGTGGTGTGGCATTGGCTTTCATTCCTAGAATAAAACTGTCCAGTTTAAACTGTCCTTTCAAAAACTTGAGCACAGCTGATCTCTATCTAGTATTTAATTTCCTGTTTGCCTGTGGTACTCCTCCCTGGGATAATAGCAATCCACCTTTTCTTTTGAACGTGATGAAAATATTTCTGAGGCAGGTTTTTATATTAATTATGTATATACTCCTTCCCAGAGATATGGAGAGTTGTGATAATTACCCAGGTGGCTCCTTTATTTTTTTCCAAAGCAAAGGAGTAAAATGTGATGGTACTAATTATAATTCATCCTGAGATGTTTGCTTTTCAGAACTATTATGAAGAAGAAAACAAGCTTAGAAAATACTTTATTAGAAAAGCCTTCCAAAGAAGATATGAAAAGCATTACTAATTAAAATGTGATTGTTCTGTGAACAAACATTAAAATAACTTATCAGAAAATAATCATTACTAGAGAAAATAAGCAAGTTAATTTGATTTGATAGCTTATTTTGATCAGTAACCCTTACTGAACACTCTTAGCTACACGAGTGCTTTGTTAAATTCCTGTCCGTAGGAGCCTCATTTTAGGACATTTAAATGGTGAAAGTTTCTGAGTGGAAGATAGAACCCTTGACCAAAAAATGGGAGAGGTGTCTTAGTGAGAAAGGCTCAGTCTAATGTAGTTCATTATCAAGCATGAAATAGATTTCCTGTGTATATGTAATGGTGAGACAAATGGACTTGAGAGGTATTTGGCTTGTCCCCATGTTAAGCAGCTTGACTCCTAATCTATTCTATTTTTAAATTAGCCTAGAAAAGGTGTTTTCATACCATACTAATTTATTTATTCAAGTTTCTTTTGGGAAATA
Source organism: Stenella coeruleoalba (assembly GCF_951394435.1). Taxonomy (NCBI): domain Eukaryota; kingdom Metazoa; phylum Chordata; class Mammalia; order Artiodactyla; family Delphinidae; genus Stenella; species Stenella coeruleoalba. Next base: position 47,499,480 of record NC_137148.1, on the reverse strand, counting down.
AGACTAGTCCAAATGTAAATAATAAAAGCTGGGAGGTTGTTAATAAGCTTCATTAATTCAGTTTCTTCTGACTTGAAGTTTGTGATAATTACAGGATTAGCTGAAATTTGATTTACTTAGGAAAGTTTATGAAGCACAGTATAGCATAAAAGAGACTTTAGGGGAATATTTAAACTACTTAAAAGTAATTATTTAAAACAGGTATTTTAAGGGTGTACTTTGGCAGTGGTAGTATTTAGAAGAATCTAGCATTGCTGCAATTATGAATGATTTTTTAAAAAAATAATTATTTCTTCCATGAAACAATTTTTATGACATTTCTCCTTAGAAGATTGTGGTTGAAGTAATAAATTTGTATTTTGCTTTAAACTTTCTATAACTCATAGTGTTCATGGATTCAGTCCTTCCTCTAACATAGGCAAATCTGTGAGGTTTTGCTTAATTTCTGAAATTAAAGAATATTAGAATAAATAAAATAGCATATTTTGGAGAAAAATTTAAATTCTAGGTCAGCATTACTAAGCTGAATCAGGCTGTGCATAAAGAATGAAGATTCTTCAAGATTGTGCATCTTAGGAAAGAGACACTAGGGAAGAGTTTTGGTTTTTTTCCCTACCATCAACTGAACACTCTGTTACCTCTTCCACTGTACTACTGATCCAGCTAAACACAATTGTAACAATCTTTGCTTATATTCCCCCCAGGGTCCTTTTCTTCTATTCTAAATTGAAAGTGATCAGTGGGAGATGTGGTGAGATCAGAAGAGGAAAACCAGGATAGGAAGGCACAATTGATAATAGTCAAATAGAAGCAGTAAGGAAAGATGATTTAACAATTAATAAATGTTTATTTTGGAAAAACAATGATTGATTAAAGCAAACTTAGCACAGCTTGGTAATGAAAGCCAGTGGTTTTACTGCCAAAATTTTGTGGCACTTGGACTTCCCTGGTGGTTCAGTGGTTAAGACTCCATGCTTCCACTGCATACTGCAGGGGAATGGGTTTGATCCTTGGTCAGGGAAGTTCCGCATGCCACGCAGTACGGCAAAAAAAAAAAGAAAAAAAAAGAAAAAAATTGTGGCACTAAAAGTATTGATGGAAAACTATTGAGAATGGAAAAAGTTAATTTGATTCCACACAATGTTATGTAAAATAATATTCTTAGTGGCTTTATTCATAGTAACCCAAATTGAAGACAACTCAAATGTCTTTTAATGGGAGGATGGATACATTGTGATGCATTCATATCACGTAATACTACACAGCAATAAAAAGGCAATCACGTGGTTGAATCTTAAAAACAGTATGTTGATTGAAAGAAGGTAGCCACAAAGAATACATCCTGTGTAATTCTATTTATATGAAGTTTTGTAACAGGCAAAACTAATAGTTGATGATGGAAGTCAGAATAAAAGTTACATTGGGAGGAGTATGTCCTTGGAAGGGGCACATGGGAACTTTATGTGGCATCAGCAATGTTCTATATCTTGAATTTGGTGGTGGTAACAGGTGTATACATATGTAAAAAATCATCAGGTTGTACACTTAAGATTGGCGTATTTTGTGTGCTTTATATATGTTAATTCTCACTAAAAATGAATTTGATTACTATTACTTAGCAATATATTATATTTAAAAAGAAGTCAACTTAGTTTGTTAAAGTAACCAAATCATAAGACTGTTTTAAGGTTAAGATATTACAGAATAAAGTCATGCTAATTTATTTTACAAGATTTGTATTTTAGTTTTACTAACTGGATGTATTATCCAGCTCCCTCTAATTTTATAGCTATTTAACAATAGAGATATTTCATATATAGTTTTCTTCCTAATAAAATTAAAGAAATAATTATACTAAAATTTCAGTTCAGACACAAATATGTCTCATTTTAAGGAACAGTGCCCCTATTTTACAATATTTTTTTCCAGGTGGTTTGGGAACATTCCATGCCTTTCTAAATACAGCTGTACATGTAGTCATGTATTCCTACTATGGACTGTGTGCATTGGGACCAGCCTACCAGAAGTATTTGTGGTGGAAAAAGTATTTGACATCATTACAGCTTGTGAGTAATTAATTTTCTTTAAAACCAGATATGAAACTAAACTGGAGTCCCTTGTCTTCCTTACGAATGAGGATACTAACTAAAGAGCAAAGTTTACAAAACACAGGGATATAAATTGTCTGGCCTCTTATGGCATCCCATCATTGTCCTTTCTTTGTTATGTGAACTTTTCTCAGGAACTTTATTGAAAGCAAAGCCTATTTGGTAGCCAAGAGGCTCAGACAATTAAACTAGCGTGGGTATCTTTATACTATTTTATGCATTTATATAAAATAAAAATATTTATGTTCAAAATTATGTGAACCTCATTATACATAATATTAAATTAGAAGTTAGACATTCCATATTCTAGATCTAAATGACCTTGAGGGAATGTAACTTTGAGAGGATTATGAGCCTTTCTGTGTGCCTGCCTATCTAGTCCTAACATTTATAAGTCTATTTTCCCTCCAACTAGTAAAAGTACTGTGGGAATTAAAGGTGTAGAATGGTGGTGTAATATACATATTGACAAAAGTGACAACACCCTAAATAACTAACCATAAGGAAATGAAGAAGTAAATTATTCTAATTCCTGCTTGGGAATATTACAAAGTCATGAAAATTATTCACAAATCCTTTCTTTTTAAGCATTTTTTATGATTGTAAAGTAATATGTCCTCATTGCAGAGAAATTCTTTTTAAGCATTTTTTATGGTTGTAAAGTAATATGTCCTCATTGCAGAAATTATTCACAAATCCTTTCTTTTTAAGCATTTTTTATGATTGTAAAGTAATATGTCCTCATTGCAGAGAAATTAGAACATCTATACTGCATATAGAATTTTTTTTAATTAATTAATTTATTTTTGGCTGTGTTGGGTTTTCGTTTCTGTGCGCGGGCTTTCTCTAGTTGCAGCGAGTGGGGGCTACTCTTCATCGCGGTGCGCGGGCTTCTCATTGTAGTGGCTTCTCTTGTTGCGGAGCACAGGCTCTAGAGGCGCAGGCTCAGTAGTTGTGCCTCACGGGCTTAGTTGCTCCGCGGCATGTGGGATCTTCCCAGAGCAGGGCTCGAACCCTGTTCCCTACATTGGCAGGCAGATTCTTAACCACTGCGCCACCAGGGAAACCCTGCATACAGAATTTTGTATCAGGCTTTTTTTTCACTTAACATACTCTTAAATGTTGTAGAAACTTTTTAATAATGTGGAAAAATACTTATATAGCAAAAAGAATACATGTTGTTCATTATTTTTTCAAATATGTTGATAATATTTACACAAACACACCTGCATAGAATGTTGAGGATGCTGCTTACACTTTCTAAGGTTTCATTTTCTCGTCTGCAAAATGAGAGGAATAATTGTATCTACCGCACAGGAATGTTCTAAAAGTTCCTTAAGATAATGCAAGGAGGGCTTCCCTGGTGGTGCAGTGGTTGAGAGTCCACCCGCCAATGCAGGGAACACAGGTTCGTGCCCCGGTCCGGGAAGATCCCACATGCTGTGGAGCAGCTGGGCCCGTGAGCCATGGCCGCTGAGCCTGTGCGTCCGGAGCCTGTGCTCTGCAACGGGAGAGGCCACAACAGTGAGAGGCCCACGTACCACAAAAAAAAAAAAAAAAAAGATAATGCAAGGAAAGCTGATGATTATAACAGGAACAATGTGAAAATCTTAACTATGGTTATAACAGGATACATTGTGGGTAATCATTATTTATTTTTATGTATAGATTTTTATTTTCCAAAATTTCCACAGAACGCATGTTGCCTTTTAATCATGAGAAAAAATATATCCAAAAAATCTGGATGTTAGCCCAAAACATGTCCCTTTTAAGACTGTGTAGAATGTTCTAGAACACAGAGCCCTTGGGCATCGCTAGGAGGGTCACCAATGCCCTCTCACTCCTTGCAGATTCTCTGCTGCAGTTGGCAGATAGGATGTATTTTTTATCTATGACGGTGGAGGACCGGTGGCAGATATGAGGACTTAGCGATGCTTTGGCTCCTACAAAATAAGCGGGGCTCTAATTAGAATGTTTCTATTCCCCTCCCTACCAATGGAAATATCCAGTCTACCAACAGGACAGAATGTTTGAAATCAAACTGCCCTAGAAAATTAGGCCATAAGGTAGTGGTCCTGTATGCATTTCATCGGTCAAGGACTCAAGTCAGAGACTGATGGTTCTCTGAGTGTGAAAGGGCTGCTGCACTGCCCTGCTCCAGGGACATTTACATAGCTCCCCCTGGAGCTGTGCACTTTGGCAGGACTGAATAGTAGTTCCAAATTCCCATCTGCATTTTGACATTGTTCCACCCACTGTCATTCCCATAGAGGCTAGATTGAAAGATAAAATTCCCTGTCCAACAGTAGCCTGGATGTGGTTGGAGAGTGTTTAAACATAAGCAGACAAAGAATGCATTAAATAATTGCTCCATTGTGACTCTTCGTAGCTAAACAATACTTTTCATTCTTCCGTCTGTTAGGTCCAGTTCGTTATTGTCACTATACACATAGGCCAGTTTTTTTTCATGGAGGATTGCAAGTACCAGTTTCCAGTCTTTCTGTACATCATTATGAGTTACGGGTGCATCTTTCTGCTGCTCTTTCTCCATTTTTGGTACCGTGCTTACACCAAAGGTCAGAGGCTACCCAAAACAGTGAAAAATGGAATCTGCAAAAACAAAGATCACTGAAATTCAAGCACAGCATAAATCTATGAATAAGACTGATATCTTGTCTTCCTTGACAATCAAGAGATATTTCCATGTGCAGTGCATTTTGTATATTTTTCAAAACTAAGAGCTTGTATTTTTATGATAAGTTATTGGGGTTTCTGATATTTGAGAGCCCAAAGCTCCCAGATAACAGTCTTCTGATAATTAGAGCCTAAAGCAGCCAGTTTTTCAGCTGCTTTTAAACCTAATCTAAAGGTTTTATTTAACACATTTTGTTAGCTTGAAAGAAGGATGTGAAACAGTAGAGTACTCTTCAAAGAAGTCCAGTATAGATGAAAAATATCGTTAGATATTTTGAGCACGGACAGAGATCCATGCCGTACAGTAGATTCCTTCTGCCGGGTCTGGAAACCTTTAACTGTGGGCTCTGGCTTTGTTGCTTGTTGACTATATTCAGAAGACACTGTATTTACTCTAAACTTAAATTCCCATTCTAAAGAGCTAATAGGGCGATCGTTCAGTGTATTTTTGATCAGTTATCATTTAAAATCACTAATGGTAATTTTTAATGGATCTTTTGAGTAGCCGGCACCAGTTTTGCTTGTAAGACTTCCTCACAACGCTTTTGTTGTGTAAACTGTTTAAAAGTGACAATCCTTTAGGGTAATACATTGATGCACTTGAAACTAAGGTTAAGTTATTATTTGGAAAACAAGGTGATTTGTTCTGATGGCTTAATGAACACTTTGCTATCACCGTTTTGCAATGAACTTTGTATATTTCGGGAAAGAGGTGAATTTATCAATGGAAAAAATAGTTGTCTGTGGTGTTGTCATGTCACTTTCTCATATCATGGTTTAAAGGATTATCTTGGTTAAATATATATTGGTTAGATGTGTAAATGTTCATATCACTGGCACACACTAAATGATTTTAGACCACCCAGGGATGGGTTAAGGGTGGCTTGTGAAGCAACTGGAAGCAAATGGTGGCACAGAGATTATCCAGGCAAGATTTGGTGACAAGGGTCTCTCTCATAATGAGAGAGAGCAAGAGAGAGACTGTATAATAGTTATTGTTATAGATTCACTGCATGGAAAAATATTTTCCAGAATTATGAATTAATTAACAGCCTGGAATTCTTTTTTTCAACCTTATAAACTATATAATGAGGGACTGAAATTCATTTTGCATAGCTCTCATTTCTTTAAAATTGCTACTTTCTAAAAGTCGTATTTTCTTGTTGGAGAACCCAACTACTGATCAGTAGAGTTTTGCCCAAGAAACAGCAATATTTGGACATTTCTGAATTTTTCCACAGTGTTTTTTTTTCTTGTTCTATTTTACTTGATTTTGAAGGATTGCTTATGCTTGTATGACTGTAAGCAATTAGTACCCCAGTAATTGTGTAACACACAGTGATACTTATTGTACAATAAAGCCTGAGTTTTTACCAACTGTAAACTCCTAGAGGTAGGTGTCTCCCTCCTAATCCATTAATCTGTACCATGGCCTTTTCTCTTCACACTCAGCAAATTAGTAAGGTTATTTGCCTTTAGTGACTTCACTCGCTTACAATATGAGAATTTGAGGGTTGATAAAAGGGGAGATTTCATTTTTTTTTAATAAATAGTAAAGAACAGGAGAGCAAAGCTAAAAGAAACAGCAGCTCTAATTTATTTCTCTGTGAGAGTCTCAGGGTTCCTTAAGTGTTTTCCTGTTTTTCTCTTCAAATCCAACCAGTGCTAAAATGAGGAGGTACGGTAGATGCTGTTACACATACACACAATTCCCAAAGACCCCAGTAGGGTAAAGACCAAAAGGAAGCAAAACTAAAAGAAGAGAAAACAGGAGAGTTTGTTTCTTCTCTTGCATACTTTCTGCCCTGCACTGTACAACCCCTCCTTGTCTCCGTGTAGTCTTTAAAATGTTTGCTGTGCCTGTGAACTAACAGCAACATGTGACAGAATCACACTCTACGTTATATGAATAGGAGTGGAGAGCTAGAATGTTACATGCAAAGAAATCACAGCTGGCAGAGGTAACCTCCGTATGAACAGCAGCAGATTAGAATGGGTATCACTGGATGTAGGATTGGATGGGCCTTGTTTTATTAAACAGCTCTGTGGGTCACATAGAGTTTCTGCTGGAGTTTCATCCCACTTTCCAGGACTTCCTTGCCTTTGGGTTTGCTTACCTAACAAATAAAAAGGCCAAAAGGCCAGCTGCAAAATCTGGCTTATGACATAAAGCTCTATGAATCCTTTAGAACCTATATCTATATTACAAATAAATGCAAATGTAAAATTTTAAATATCTGTGGGACATTGCCATTTTACAGTCTTAACTGAGTAGAATTCTTAACTGAGCAAACTACATTGTTACATAAATTATAAGATTATGATGTTACATTTCTTCAATTATCCCTTATCTCTGTTAACTACTTTTAACGACTGTGGAAAACTCTGTGGATACTGTCAAAGTTTGGGTTTGGTTTTTGGTGTGTGTATTATAATAAATTTGTGGTATCACATGCACATGTGTGTGTCTTTCATTTTGGAATCTAACTGCATGTGTTTGCGTGGATGGATGGTTTTTAATATGAATATTCATTTAACCAAATCATTTTACACATTCGTTGTACACTTGTTATGTTCAGAGCCCTGTGCTAGACATTAGAGTGATACAAAATACAAAGATGCCTTCCGCATAGTTGGGACCTCCTGGAGCTTGCAGGCTGGCAGAGGAGATTATGTTACAGGGAAGTATATGATTGTTGCCGTATGATTGAAAGTCGTGGCACTTAGCAAGCAGGTAGGCTCCATGAAGGTATTTAAATTTGGGTCATGTATTTAAGATGTACAGGTTGTCAAAATGGGGAGTGGGTTAGTGGGCAAGGTGTTCTAAGTGAAAAGAAATAACAACTCAAGGCCCAGGGGAAGGAAAGCATTAGGAAAGTGTAGGGAATGGCCAACAGACCAAATTGAGCGAGGCACCTGTAGGTGTCACAGAGAGATGAGGCCAGTAGGGAGGAGGGCTCTGACACTGGAGATGTGCTGCTGCAGCATCCGCCCTTGATGCCTCAGGCAAATAGGAGCATCCAAGGATTTGGGGGAGAGGAGAGGTATGACCAAAGTGGTACCCTAAGAAGAGTCACCTGGTAGGGTGGGGTGGAGGCCTGAGACACTAAAGGCAGAGATAAATTAGTTGATTAGGGTGAGGGGAAGAGAGCTGGAACGTGTGACTGGAAAGAAAGAGGCTGATGTGAGAGAGCTTCTGGTGGGAGAGTTGAATCTGGCAACTGATTGACCAAGGATGAGCTGTGCTGCACAGTTCAGAGAAGCAGTGTGGGAGTGTGGAAAGGAGGTTGAATCTGAAGCTGTGAGGCATGGATATTAGATGCCAAGCGACCTTGAACAAGCCAGTTAACCTCTCTCAGCTTGTTTCTTCATCTGTAAAACGAGGATAATAGTACAAGTTCTCCTGGCTGGATTGTTGTATGGTTTAAATGAGATCATGTATTTAAAAGCCTTCTGTAGTAACTGGTGAAAATATGAAATAACATAAGCACAAAGAATACAGATTTACCAGACTTGAGTGGGGAGGAAAAGAAGGTGGATCCTTACCCAAGAGAGACCAAGGGTTTTGGTACCTCCACTTCAGGACGTAAGTATATGTGTTGATTGGGGAGGAGGTGGGGACAAAAGTTTTTCTAGACGTTTCCAGCAGATGCAATCACAATGCAGCAGGCTCACAACAGGTCCTGTAACACCAGCCTGCCCCAGAGAGAAGACCAGAGGGCTCTTACTTTTATGTGGCTACCCGGGTGTGGTCATGGCTTTCACTGACACCTGGTATCAGGTCAGGCTGTACTTGCACATATGGCCCAACCATCTTTACAAACTGCAACACCCTTATCATCTAAAAGAGCATTTGTTCCTATATTTAAGCTGCAGCATTTTGAAAATATTGCTGTACCTTGTGTATATTCTAAAGCCGACAGGATTCAGTTAATTTAGGGAACAGTGTGGTTACTAAGAGAGAAGGCTTGGTACAAGGTTGTATTGGCTTCAAGTGCCCAGGCTGCCCAAAGGGACATTCTGTGCTTAGTACTTACAACTTCAGTAGGCATGATGTAAGCATCTGACTACCTGAATGCGAAGGCCGTGAGCACAGACCTGCTGCCTTCTATCTTAAAAGCCGCACGAATCTTGGTCAGCGTGTCTTCCGCTTGCTTTGTGTTATCGTGCCCATGAATCTTTTCCTTTCTTTCTTTTTATTGTGCCAAATATCCTACTTCAGGCCCAAATAGTTTTGCCCAGATGAGAGAATTATCCTTGGTCTTTTTGCATTTTCACGGACTATAAGAACCTTGTATCCAACTAGGCTGCTTTCATGGAGGGGAGCTTGGTGCAGTTGGCTGAGAGCACCGACTCTGGAACCAGCCACCTGGTCAGAACCTGGCTCTGTCACTTATGAACTGTGTGACCCGGACGACCTCTCTATCTTAGTGTCCCCACTGAAAGTAGGAACCCTGGCACTACTTCCCTCATCAGTTCATTGTGGAGATTAGATGAGTTAATAGAGGGAAAACTTTTAGGGCCGTGCCTTCCTGCTGGTTCAGGCCAAAAACCTGAGTCATCCTCAACTCCTCTTTCTCACTCAACATCAAAGGCTTCCTCTTAAAGTATCACCAGAATTTGACCACTTCTGGGCCCTCATCATGTCGGCCTGGATTTCTGAAATAGCTTCCTCTCTAACTCACTGCTTCTGCCCTTGCCTCTCTACAAGGCATTGTCCACAGAGCACCCAAAGTCATCTCTTAACATAAAGTGATCATGTCACACTTATACTCAAAACCCACCAATGGCATGTGATTTCACCCAGAGAAAAAGCTGAAGTCTCTACAGTGGGCTACAAGGCCTTCCATCGTCTGTCTCGCCTGCCATTGCCCCTCAGTCCTCATCTCCCACTTGGCTCCCTGTGGCCCAGCCACACTGGCCTCCTTGTGTTCACTAGACTGTATGAGGCACATTCCCATCTTAGGCCTCAAGGTTTAGCTTTTGCCTCTGCCTCGGGGGCTCTTGCCCTTGGCTAAACCCCTCATTTCCCTCCAATCTTTGCTCAGATCTTGCTTTCTCAATGAGGCAGGCCCTGCCTGCCCTGTTTACTATTGCAACTGGCACCCCTCTTTGCCTTGCTCTCTCTTTTTTTCCATACAGCTCTTATTACCTTCTAACATGCTATACAGTGTGCTTAGTTATTATTTATATTATTTATTGACTGTCTTTCTCATTAGAAAATAACCTCCTTGTGGGTAGACATTTTTGTCCGTTTTATTCACTGCAAGTGCCTAAAACAACGGCTGGCATATTCCAGGAACTCAAAAAATTGGTATTGAATGAATGCACGAAACACCAAATAGGTGTTTGCTATTGTTACAGGTTCTCTTCCTCTGCTCACTTTTTACTGACTTATTCATTCATTCAACAACAGGTTTTTTTTTAAATAAATTTATTTATTTAATTTTGACTGTGTTTGGTCTTCGTTGCTGCGTGCGGGCTTTCTCTAGCTGTGGCGAGCGGGGGCTACTCTTCGTTGTGGTGTGCGGGCTTCTCGTTGTGGTGGCGTCTCGTTGCAGAGCACGGGCTCTAGGTGTGAGGGTTTCAGTAGTTGTGGCATGCGGGCTCAGTAGTTGTGGCTCACGGGCTCTAGAGCACAGGCTCAGTAGTTGTGGCACATGGGCTTAGTTGCTCCACGGCATGTAGGATCTTCCCGGACCAGGGCTTGAACCTGTGTCCCCTGCATTGGCAGGCAGATTCTTAACCACTGCACCACCAGGGAAGTCCCAACAGTTTGTTAAATACCTAGTATGTAACAGGTTTTGTGCTGGACACTGAGCATAAAAAACAAGTCAAATAATAGCAATCCCCACAGAGGTTTACACTTGGATAGAGGGAGACAAACATGTAAACAAGTCAAGTGATCCAGCTGCAAAAGTGGTGGTTTTTAATCTGCATAATGTAGGGACACAAAGGAGAGACAGTTCTCCCTGGCTGATGTCAGGACTTCAGAAAAGGCTTGAAAGAAGTGGTAGTATCATATGACTCATGAAAGGTGAGGGCCTGTTTGTTAGACAGAAAATGAAGACAAGAGTGTGCCCAAAAGATAATTCCAGGCAAGAAAGGGAAAGAAATGGCCTGCATGAACTTGAAGGAAATGTGTAAGGTGAACCCAGTGTTTCAGCTTCAAGAGTGCAGGCCCAGGACCAGGATTGACTGGGATTCAGGAAGAAGGAACACATGGTGAGTTGTTTTGGCCATGTTGAGTTTGAGGGATATCCCTCCATCAAATCTTCTCCTTTTCCTCAGGCGGTAGTGTGATGACTGTTCTTTCAAGGAGCTAGGATGAGGAGAGGATAAAGGGTAGTAGGTAAAGAAATGAGGGATTGAGGGAAATTTTCTTTAAAGAAGAAGATGCATAAACATGTTTATTTCCTCTAGGGATGGCTTGAGGAGCCATCTGCATAAATACAGTGGGGAATGGATGTGCCTGGCCACAGCCACAGATGTCAAATATTTCCCAGCCTCCAATAGAGCCCTGCTGAGTCTGGAGACCATACATCTGTAGTGGTCTCGATGTGCATAACCGTGTTAGCCCACAATCGTGTGGGCACTGAGAAGACTTGCACTGACCAAGGTGGGGATTTGCAAGAAAGATGCAGCAGGACAAGGAAGGGAGGATGTTGAGAATGCCAGTAAGAGCAGACAAAGTGATGCATTATGGGAGCTGAAACCAAGATTCTCAAAGGACAGTGGTGCTTACGAAGCTCCTTATGTGTCTCATGAGGTGAAATCCTCACAATATCCCTATAAGATAGGTACAATAAGGAAGATACAGGTAAGGAAATTGATGCTGATAGCATTTAAGTAACTTGCCCAAGATCATGCAGTTATGAAGTGGTAGAGCTGGTGTGAAACCAAATCTGTTTGATTTCAGAGCTCTTACTCTGAACCATTGTGCTGTAGGGCAAGGAGGGGTTGATGGAATAAGGGAGTGAACTGATTTGTAAGTTCAACTAGGAACGATGAAAACCCAAAATAACAGTTACTTAAACAAGATAGAAATTCTTTCTCATGTAAAGTTCCAGAGATGTGCAGTCAGAGCTGAGTTGGTTACATTATAGTATCAAAGACCCAGGAACATTCTATCTGATGACTCTGCTATATGTGGCTTCCATTCCATAGTTATCTCATGATCCAAAATGGGTGTTGGAACTCCAGCCGTTATATACACATTTCAGCCAGCATGAGAGAGGAAGAGGATAAGAGAAGAACTTGATCTCTCCATTTAAGGACAAATAACAAAAGTGGTAACTGATTGGCCAGAATTTAGTCATATGGGTCACATGTAGCAGAAAGTAATCCGGGAAGTGTAGTTTTTATTTTAGGTGACTCTACGTCAAGCTAAAACCAGAGATTATAACTATGACTATGGAAGAAGAAGGTGAATGGGCGAGGGATGTAGGCTGTGGTCAGAAATTCAAAGTGTGGTGGTAACACTGTATGGCTCTGGAAGTGAGAGACTGACATAGAAACTGTATGCTGGTTATTGGAATTGAACAGATGAGGAAGTGGTAGGCATGGGCTGGATGGGTTGTCCATGTGAATGTTGAAGAGCCTCACGATGATGAAGAATCTTGGGAGACTTCCCTGGTAGACCAGTGGTGAAGAACCCGCCTTCCAATGCAGGGGATGCAGGTTTGATCCCCCATCAGGGAACTAAGGTCCCACATGCCATGGGGCAATTGAGCCCGCGCCACAACTACTGAGCTTGTGCGCCTCAACGAGAGAGCCCGAGTGCTGCAAACTACAGAGCTCACGCGCTCTGGACCCCGCACACCACAACTAGAGAGAAGGCCGTGTGCCACAATGAAAGATCCCGTGCGCCTCAAGGAAGACCCTGTGTGCCATGACTAAGACCTGATGCAGCCAAAAAAATAAAAGAAAAATAAATAAATTTTAAAAAAAAGATGATGAAGAATCTTGGAATAAAGATTAGCCAGGTGACAAAGTGCTCTGAATAGGGAGGGGTATATGGCCAAGAAGACAATAGATGACGGTAATGAGAAAAGCAAAGTGATGAAAGCCTCAAAATCTGGGATGTGCAGGACTTAGGTTCTTTTTTAAAATAAACTTCACAATAGTTTTAGATTTACAGAAAAATTACATGGTACAGAGAATCCCATAAATGCTTACCCAGTTTTCCCTATTATTAACATCCTATAGGGACTTCCCTGGCGATCCAGTAGTTAAGACTTCGCCTTCCAATGCAGGGGATGTTGGTGTGATCCCTGGTCAGGGAGCTAAGATCCCACATACCTTGCGGCCAAAAAACCAAAACATAAAATGAATCAATATTGTAACAAATTCAATAAAGATTTTAAAAATGGTCCACATCAAAAAAAAATCTTATATATAAGTACGGTACATTTGTTACAATTAATGAGCCAATACTGATACATTACTATTAACTAAAGTCCATACTTTATTTAGACAGATTTCTTTAGTTTTTAACCTAATGCTCTTTTCTGTTCCAGGATCCCATCCAAGATACCACTGCATTCAGTTGTCATGTCTCCTTAGGCTCCTCTTAGCTGTCATAGTTTCTCAGGCTTTCCTTGTTTTTGATGACATTGACAGTTTTGAGGAGTACTGGTCAGGTATTTTGTAGAATGTGCCTCTTTTGGAATTTGTCTAATGTTTTTCTCATGATTACATGTGTTGTTAGGTTTTAGGAGGAAGACAATAGAGGTAAAGTATCATTCTTATATCATATCAAGGGTACATACTATCACCATGACTTTTCACTGTTGATGTTAACCCTGATCACCTGGGTGAGGTAATGTTACTCTTTTTTTCTCCTTTTATACTTTATGCTTTGGAAGGGAGTGACTATGTAGTCATACATACATAAATTCCAAATAATTCATGCAGATACTTTGCCCTCCCCTTGAGGGCAAAGTATCTGCATGAATTATTTGGAATTCTTCTGCCTGAGTCAGTTACCTATTCTGTCCCACTTATTCATTCTCTCATTTATTTACAGTAGTATGGACTCATGAATATCTACTTTATACTCTTGGTTATAATTCTAATACTGCCTCATTTATTTTGTTGCTCAAATTCTTCCAGCTTTCACCACTGGGAGCTCTTCCAGGTGGCTCCTGTATCACTTTGACATATCTCTACTTCCTTACTTTCTGGCACTACAAGGTGCTCCAGACTTATCTTGCATATTTCCTGCCCCCGTCCTGGAATCAGCCAATTCTCCAAGGGGCCCTGGTTCCTTTGACTGGAGAATGGTATTAGAAACCAAGAGCTGGCACCGGGTGTACTCACTGCTACTGGGATGTCATTGCTTCTAGACCCTATCACCTGACAGCAAGGACGTATATGTGTGTATACTAACCAGTGCATATGCATATATCTATAAATGTTTCTATAGGTAACCATCTGTATCTACATTAAGATAAGCATAAGTTCATATTAATATCTTCAATTCTTTTTTTTTTTTTTTTTTTTTTTGCGGTACGCAGGCCTCTCACTGTTGTGGCCTCTCCCGTTGCGGAGCACAGGCTCCGGACGCGCAGGCTCAGCGGCCATGGCTCACGGGCCCAGCCGCTCCGCGGCATGTGGGATCTTCCCGGACCGGGGCATGAACCCGTGTCCCCTGCTTCAGCAGGCAGACTCTCAACCACTGCGCCACCAGGGAAGCCCTAATATCTTCAATTCTAATCCATTACTAAATGGATCACTCTAGCCTTTGCTCCTTGCTTATCTGTAACTGCTTCTGAGAAACCTTGCCCCAACATCTGCCATGTGTTTACTTAATAGTTCAATCCTAGTATACACGGATAGTGGTTTCAGAACTGTTAACCCATACCCCACTTGATCAACTAAAGTTTCTTTTGCCTTTCATTTACAGACTCCACTCATTTCCACAATGACTTACGTCAGCACCTTCCCCCCTCATCCTCTTCAATGAGGTTGTTTCATATATTTGTAATAGATTATTTTGTCACGTTCTACCTTCTATCCTGGGAACCTCTCACCTTCTAAACAATTAAAAAAATTTTTTTGCCTCCTTTAAGGTTGACTCTTTGTGCTTTAAAGCTCTTTGAGTTTTGATAAATATGTGGTACCATGTATCCACCATCACAGTGTCACACAGGATAGTTTCACTGTCCTAAAAAATCCTCTGTGTTTCGCCGGTTCAACCCTTCCCCACCCTGAACCCCTGACATCCACTAATCTATTTACCATCTCTCTAGTTTTGCCTTTTCCATAATGTCATATGAATGGAATCATGCAGTATGTAGCCTTTTTGGATTAGATAGCTTCACTCAGAAATATTCATTTAAGATACCTCCATGTCTTTGTGTAGTTTGATAGCTCATTCCTTTCTGTTGCTCAGTAATGATCCATTGTCCGGATGTACCACAGTTCTTTATGCATTCACCTGTTGAAGGACATCTTGGTTGCTTCCAGTGTGGGAGGATTATGACTAAAGCTGCTATAAACATTCACATGTGGTTTTTTGTGAGCACATAGGCTTTCAAATCGAATGGATAAATGCCTAGGAGCACAATTGTATGGTAAGACCATGTGTAGCTTTGTAAAAAAACTGCCAAAATGTCTTCCAAAGTGGCTGTACCATTTTACATTCCCACCAGCAATGAATGAGAGTTCCTGTTGCTCCACATTCTCATCGGAATTTGATATTTTCAGATTTTTGGATTTTAGACATTCTAGTAGGTATATAGTGTTATCTCAGTATTGTTTTAGTTTGCACTTTCCTCATGACAGATGATATTTAGTATAATCAAGTTCTTTCTATTCCTCACATGGGATGCTTTTTATTTTCTGATCTTTGCAAATTCCACACGTTATCCAGACTTTGTTCAAGTGCTTTCTCCTCCGTGATGTCTTTACAAACCTTATGAGCCCTTAACATCACCTTCCTTTTTTGACTTTCTATTGCACTGTAGCGGAGTTACATCAGACTCATATCTAACTTGCTCAAATTCAGTTACAGATCCACAATCTTTTTCTGTGATTATGAAACCCAAAGTTTTAAGTTTGCAGCACATGTATTTGGTGGCCAAATCTGACATGGGCAAGGAGAGACCATCTTTTTATTCATCCACACAGAGTGAATATTCACATATTTTACTGCAGAAATATGGATGTGTTTGATTATGTAATGCTGCCCAAAGCTCTACTGTGATGTTAAATAATATACTGTACACGTACCACATATTCTTCTCAAAAACATCCTAGGTTACATTTAGTAATCCTCAAGGGAGTAATGGTATTTTAATTTTCTAGGGACGGGGAGGAAATGGATCTGAAGAGGCTGAGAGATACCTTTGGCTTCTGAGAGCAGAGGGGACCTTCACCTTCCTTTGATAGTATCTCTGGGGAGAAATGGCTGCAGGGGGCATCTGGTCAGACAGGTCCAGAAAGAGCCTAGTAAAGATTTCTGGACCTTGCGGCTGTAGAAAGGGGATGTTGAATCCATGGGGAGAGGGAGGGAAGGTCAGTGGGCATCGCGAGGGCCATGTCTAAGGTCAGATGACAAAAGTCATGCTCCCTCACCCCACCTTCCCATACCTTCAGAAAACCGTGGAAAGAACTGAGGGTAAATTTTTATCTGTTAAATAGGATCAAGCAAATAAGGATAAAGGTCAGGGTTAGACATTAAGTTCGACTTATAAAAAACAGAAGCAGTTCTATTTCTTGGAGTCATGAGTTTTGGGGCTAAGAATCATACCTGACATATAGAGGTAAAATTACATCTAGTCCTCACAGAAAGGTTGATGTATGTCATTGGAATAAACTGCTCAGGGTCTCACATCTTGGATGTCTTTGAATCAGCCTTCCAGGCTGACTACTGATTCACAGATCAATGCAGTTTCTGATTTTCATTAGTAGATAGCCCTGTGGTGTCTTGTGAACTGATTGCTTACATTATGGTACTTTTCCATATATTTTCCTCACCTGTGTACTGTATAACTCTCCAGCTTTCTTTGTACCATTTTGCAAAGTGAATCAAGATAAATGCTTTCTGAAATTGCCCTACCCATTGTAAGAGTAATCACAGTTGCCAAGAGAGAAGCTTTAAGACTGCGATTTTTAACAATGTAAATCAATTTCCTACCTACAGGCAAAGTAGCCTAGTAAGGCAATTCCTCATTTAAAGTACATTTCGTTTGCCATTATTTCTTTCACTAGAGAGCACTTTTGCATAAAAGTGCAATATATTTTGTCCTAGTTGAATCAGAGTTACTTCAAAGGAGTAGAGTATCTAATTTTGTGTCCCTGGCTATAGGAGGGAAGGGAACACCTGTTGCTGCTGGCTGGTGGTGATGGTGATGGTGCTGGTGGTGTGGTGTGTGATTTGTTTCCGTATCTAGTGGCCTCCTTCGGCACTTCAATGACTTCCAATTTCTTTCTTCTGGACTACTGTTGACTACTATGGACTAATTATGCAGATTCTTCTTGGTCTTTCCTCCTAGGGTCAAACACATGAATCCCCAAACTGAATATCACAATTACTTTTAGAATATCTGTGATTCACAGTCACATTGTCATTTTTGTACAGGAGTCTTTCTTTCTTTCTTTTTTTTTTTTTTTGCGGTACGCAGCCCTCTCACTGTTGTGGCCTCTCCCGTTGCAGAGCACAGGCTCCGGACGCGCAGGCTCAGTGGTCATGGCTCATGGGCACAGCCGCTCCGCGGCATGTGGGATCTTCCCAGACCGGGGCACGAACCCGTGTCCCCTGCATCGGCAGGCGGACTCTCAACCACTGCGCCACCAGGGAAGCCCTCTTGTCATTTCTTAATAGGCTCTAACACTTAAGGAATGTGTGAGACCTGTACTACAATGAGTTTATCTTTGCCTAATTCATTGTTGTATGCATGCATATTTTTCTTTTCTTTTTTCCAGCTTTACTGAGGTATTATTGACAAATAGGAATTGTATATATTTAAGGTATGCAACTTGATGTTTTAAATACATTGTGAAACGATCACCACAATCAATCTAATTAACAAATTCATCACTTCACATAGTTACCATTTCCTTCCTTCCTTCCTTTCTTCCTTCTTTCCTTTCTTCTTGCTTTCTTGCTTTTTTTGTGGTAAGAACACTTAAGATCTACTCTTTTAGCAAATATCAAGTATATAATACAGTATCGTTAACTACAGTTACCACACCGTACATTAGATATCCAGAACTTATTCATCTTGCATAACTGAAACTTTGTGCCCTTTGACCAATATCTCCCCATTTTCCCCTCCCACCCAGCCCCAGGCAACCACCGTTCTACTCTCTGCTTCTATGAGTTTGACTACTTTAGGTACCTCATATCGGCGAATCATGCAGTATTTGTCTTTCTAAGTCTGGCTTATTTCACTTAGTGTGATGTCTTCCAGGCTCATTCATGTTGTCACTAATTTTTTCAAACGTGTCCTTGTAGGGGATATGTTTTTATGGCTGTACGTAACCAGCTGGCAAACATATGTATGACACAATTTTTAATAATCGAAGATAATGTGGGATAATATGGAAAAAGACATGGGCTGTATTGATAAATAACTTTCTACTCTGATACATGAGGTAAGAAAATGGGGCAGAGTATTACCGTGGCTTATAAGTAGCCAGATGGTGGGATTCTTCAATACTGTAAGAGCTACATTTCAAATCTTTACCCCTAATTATTTGGTAATTGAATAACATATTGATCCTTCAGTTTCTCCTTTCCTTGTTCTACAAATGGAAAAGGTTGTTAGAACAAGGCAGAAATGTGCGGTTTATGGGTTTAGAGGCAGTGGAGGAAAGACGGGCCAGTGCATCTGTCTAAATAGGGAAGCCTTCAAGAAGAAGGGCACCAAGACAAGCCCGTAATGATTTGGTTGTTAAGACATAACATTTTTTTTTTTTACAGCGTTTACAATGTGAAACTTTCAATGCTTAGTTGATTGTACCTTGCATGTACTGTGGAAAGTAAACAAGTTTATTCTAGTTTAAGTACAGAATTGGGAAGGAGAAACGACTTCATTATTTTCATTGGTTTTTTTTCCTTCTAATTCTTCTTTTCAAATATATTATTTTTCCAAGTCTAATTTAAAAGATAGTATAAGCTAAAAGTAGAAAATGTGGAAAATACAAAAAGTACAATTGGAAAATGAAAAATCTACTTATATCCCCTCCACCCAAAGAAGACCACTGTTAACATTTTGTTATAAATTTCAGGTAACTATCGACAAATAATACTACTTAACAAAACAACCTCAAAATCTCAGTGGTTTGCAACAACAAATATTTATTTTTCCACTCATGGGTCTGTGGGTTGGTTGGGTTGATTTTGGCTGAACTCAGGTTTGGCTCTAAGCAACAGGTCTGGGGTAAGTCCACGTCACGTGAGTTATTTGGGGCCCCAACTTAAGAAACAGTACTACAGTTTTCCAGTGAAATGGTAATGAAGCAGGTATAAGCTGGGCTGGGAAAGAGTGGGTGGGGCTATAGATGAAGCAGCATTGGCCATACGTTGCTAATTATTGAAATTGTGGGTTTGCTATACTATTCTCTCCACTCATTCATATGTTTAAAATTTTACATAATAAAGAGTTAAATTTGTATCCAAATACTGCTTTTACTATTAGAAAATTCTTTTGATAACAATCCCTTAATATTTGTATATATATTATTATTATTATTTTATTTGTTAGCAAATACTGTGGATTCAGTGTCTAACCTATGATCCTGTAATGGTCATGAGCTCGTTTTAAGATCCTTCCAAAGGTCCATCAATTTTTATTGAAGCTCCTGACTTGTTATATTTGTTTGATTCACTGTGTGTTCAATAACAGATGCAGACAAAACTGGAAACTGTTTTAATAATGGGTATACCAGGATCACCACTCCCTCCTCTGCCACTGCCCACACCCCCGCCCTAGCCAGAAATAATCACATCCAAAGTAATTCTACAGTTTGTTTGTTCATAGACCATCTGTCATCCTATGTATGTACTATAGATTCCCAGGGTTTATCAGCACTATAACCAGCCATTCCAGTCTTCTGTTAAACCCCAAGAGGACTCCAAGGGACTGAGCAGAAAGGCTCTCTACCTCGACCCCAGCCAGCTCTGTCCACCACTGCATTTAAGAAAGTAAGTCCTCAATGAGGGGCTAGCTCATCATACTCTCCTCTAGACTGAGGTCTAGGAAGCTCACAGCACCTAGGACAACATCTTTTTCCCACATGGGGAATCTTACAGGACATCCTCTTTGTCATCAAACATTATTGCAAAATCCCTACAGACATAGGGAATTTCCACTGATGCGAGACTCAGCCGTAAGATCAAGAGTGATCCATCTCCACAGCCCTACCAGGATTTTCACCCGTAAGAATAATCTATCTGTGGAATGAGGACAGCATTCCTAGAAAGTGACTGCTAGCTGAATCGTCCAAGTTCTTTGATTTTTAAGTACCTGTAACACCACTAACTCTTCTACTAGACACAGGTGAATTAATAGTCTTAACCAGTAGTTGAAATTTCTTTCTTTGTAGTGCTAGTAATTTAACTATTTGGTTTGGTTATCTCCTGTTGCACAACACATGATCCCAAAGACATTGAAAGATAAACTACCACAGGTTCTGTGGATCAGGAACTCAGACAGGACCTAGTCATCTCTCTTCCATGACTGAGGCCTCTTGTTCTGAAGATTCAGAAGGCTGGGAATGCCTTGAAAGGCTGAGGGCTGCAATCATCTGGAGGCTTCTTTATTCACATGTGAGGCACCTGGGCTGAGATGACGCCAAGGCTGGGCTCAGCTGGGCTGTCAGCTGGTGCCAACACTTGGCCTCTCCCAAGCTTGGCTTTTCACAGCATGGTGGCTGGGTTTCTAGAGTGAGGACCCAGTAAAGAAACTTCTGTAGAGTGAGTGGTCCAAGAAAACTGGGGGGAATCTGCATAGCCTTTCAGGACCCAACTCCAGAAATCACATGGCATCATTTCTGTCATACTCTATCAGCTGAAACAGTCATAAGCCCACTGGATTCATTCGGGAGACAGAGCGGCCGCCTCTTGACAGGAGGTGTTTCCAAGCATTTTGGGGCCTGTTTTAAGACCACCACATAGCTTCAGATTCCAGTGGGAGCTGCTGTGCCTCCAGAGTTCCCCCGGTGAGCTGCTTCGCTATCGGCATGATAATTGAATGAGTGCAGGGTAAACTATTGTCTGGCATTGCAGTCTGGACAAAGTGCTTTAATGTTCTTGCTTTTCCAAAATTCTTTCCCAGCATTCTTATCTCTAAAACAAAATGTGTAGTTTGACCACCTCATTTGTGTTTTTAGAGCTTTTAAAGGGCTCGATTCTCTTCTGTATTTTCTGCGGAGCATTCCAAATATATCATTTGTTTTGGTGTTAGGGAAGGAAATGTTTCCTCTGGCTGTCTAGCCTCCGTTTTTTTGTATTCAGTGGATAAACCGGTTGGGGTTATAGTCTGTGCAGGGCAGAGCAGAGTGTTTTTGACACCCCTCCAGCTGTAGTAGCTGCAGGAGGCCCCTCCAACAGTGTCCTCACCAGGTGGAAGTAGCCAGTGAACTAGGCAGGCTCCTACCCTCGTCTCCCCAGTACCAGATACCAACCCTTTTACATAATATTGGCTACTTCTGTTTCATCCCTGGTAACCTTCCCGTGCCTGTCCTTTGCTCACTCTTCTATTAATTAATCTCTTTGCATTTCTTTAAACAAAGGTTCTTTTTATGTTTACATAGCAACCCTATGCTTTCTCGTTTTAAAATGGAACATTTAAAAACAGTTTTGTTTTTACTTTTTTCTTTCATTTATATTTTTCTGTATCTCTAATTTCCACAATAAACATGTGTACTTTAAAAATAAATGCACACTCATTAGGATGGCCAGTATGTAAAAAAAAACCCAAACAGGAACCAATAAAGATTGGTAAATTGGAGAAATTGAAATCCTTTTGCAGTTGCAATGGAGAAAAGTTTGGTATAATAGTTCCTCAAAAAATTAAAAATAGAATTACCATGTAATCCAGCAATTCCACCTTTGGGTATATATACAAAAGAACTGAAAGCAGGGACTCAAAGAGGTATTTGTACACCCATGCTCATAGCATTCTTTACATTAGCCAAAAGGTGGGAGCCACTCAAGTGTCCATCAATGGATAAATGGGTACAGAGTTTCAGTTTCACAAGATGAAAATAGCTCTGGAGGGCTTCCCTGGTGGCGCAGTGGTTGAGAGTCCGCCTGCCGATGCAGGGGACGCGGGTTCGTGCCCTGGTCCGGGAGGATCCCGCGTGCCGCGGAGCGGCTGGGCCCGTGAGCCATGGCCGCTGAGCCTGCGTGTCCGGAGCCTGTGCTCCGCAACGGGAGAGGCCGCAACGGTGAGAGGCCCGCTTACCGCAAAAAAAGAAAAGAAAAAAAAGAAAAGAAAATAGTTCTGGAGATTGGTTCCACAACAACGTGAATGTACTTAACACTACTTGAACTGTACACTTGAAAATGGTTAAGATGGTAACTTTTATGTTACTCCTTTCTCTTTGCATTTACTATGTCAATCAGATTTGGTGTCAGTTCTGCTAGCATTGTAAAAGGAGTTGGAAAACTTAAAAAAAAATTTTTTTTAGAGCACTCCCACATGCCTCACAGATTGTATGTAGCTTTAAGGAATCATTCAGATTATTCTCTGGACTCCCTTCCTCCCAGCTATCACTGCTAAAATTTTCCACCTCTACAGGGCTGAGACAGACCAGGTTTTGTTTTTGTGTGTGTGTGTGTGTGTGTGTGTGTGGTACGCGGGCCTCTCACTGTCGTGGCCTCTCCCATCGCGGGGCACAGGCTCCGGACGCGCAGGCTCAGCGGCCATGGCTCACGGGCCCAACCGCTCCGCGGCATGTGGGATCCTCCCGGACCAGGGCACGAACCCGTGTCCCCTGAATTGGAAGGCGTACTCTCAACCACTGCGCCACCAGGGAAGCCCGGGACCAGGTTTTCAGTGGTGCCACATCTTAGGAGAGCACAAGGGCAGATCCTTCAGAGTAAGGGAAGGGTGAAGGTCAGCCCTGTGCTCAGACTGTTCCCTCCCGTAACCTCTCACCTATCCCTTCCTCCTCCCTGCAGAAGATCCACACAAAATTCCAGCTCTTATCCATCTCTTTCTCTTCCTCCAGAGACCTCCACACTGCCTTTGAAGGCTCTTGGAGTATGTTTGTTTATTGGCTTTGTGTACCTATGTGTTCCTAAACTCTCAGCATTATCAACTCCAATCTCACTTCTGTGCCCTCAGGGTCCTATGGAGTGAGCATCTGCCCAGCCTGCCAGCTACCCCATAGTCCCTTACCCTAGCTTATGACAGTAAAGACCTCAGCATTTTTCTTGTTTCTCAGATATTCCAATTTCCTCTCTTTACCTCAGAACCTGCTAGACTCACTACTCCCATACCCTCTGCCACCAGCACCACTACCCCCAACACACACACACACACACACACACACACACACACACACACGCCTTTTTCCCTTGAACTGAGTAACTCCTATCCACTTTTCAGATCCTAGATCTCAGTTCCTATTTATTTATTTATTTATCGGCCATGCCACGCAGCATGCGGGATCTTAGTTCCCCGACCAGGGATCGAACCTGTGTCCTCTGCAGTGGAAGTGCAGAGTCTTAACCACTGGACCACCAGGGAAGTCCTTCTAAGTTCCTATTTTAAGGGAACCCTTCCCAACCCAGAATATGCCAGACTCCTTGATGTATGCCTAGAACTCAGTGTGCCTAGTTTTAGAGATTTACAGTGTTTGTAGTTAAATATTTATATGATCATTTGATTCATATTTGCCTTCTCCACTAGACTGTAAGCACAGGAAGGCCATGACTGTGTGTGTCTTGTTTCAAATTTTATCCCGGGTGCTTAGCACAGTGTAAGCATTCAAAAAATATTTGTTGAATCAATATAGTACTGTAAAGATAAGTTGTGAGCCTATTCTATATTACACTGGGTCAGGTATTGAAGGGTAAAGGGTTTAATACATAACACCTTATTTTTCACCTGCCCGAGTTTGGAACAAACTTGGAGATAGATGTAGGAGTCAGGCAGATAAAGATAAAAACAAAACAAAACAAAACTTTGTATCAAAGAGAAATGGCATAATAAATACCATTTCCAGTCAAAAGGAATGGGAACTTCTTGGAGAAACGGCTGCTTCCAGGTCTGGAGAAGGAAATATATTATATGAGCTTAAAATATCTTGTAGCAGAAATAAAGACACTATTTAAAAACTAACGGGGATATATGGAAACAACACAAGAGCTGGTTTCAAAAAGACAAATGACAGAAATGGATCATAATTTGATAAATAAACAAGGAATCCCTGAGTCCATAGTCATACTCAAAAAAGCAGGCAGTGAGGGGAAGGGAGGAAAGCTCTTTTTTATAAAAGAACTCCAGTTAAAAATGTGGAAGGAGGCCCGCCTCCCGCAGCGGAAGATGCGGCCGAGGAGGAGGTGGCGGCGGCGGCGGCGCGCTCCTGCGGTCTGAAGCGGCGGCAGGCTGCCACGGGCCGGCGGCGCGATGAGCTGGGCGGCCGCCTCCGGCTCGGGGCTGTGAGGGGCTCGGGGCCGGGAGTGGGCGGCGGCGGCGCGGCGGGCGGCCCACGCTTCTCCTCGGCGGCGGCGGCGGAGGCCATGCGCAGGACGGCGCGGCCGCTGGGCCGGGGCCGCCTCCCGTGGACCCACGGCCTGAGGGCCCTGCCGCCGCCCCTGCCCCGAGGCCGCCGGCGCTGCCTCCCGCGTACGCGGGGCCTGGCGTGAGCGTCTACCTGAGAGAGGACGAGGTGCGCCGGCTCATCGGTCTTGTTGCAGAACTTTATTATGTGAGAAATGATCTTGTTAGTCACTACGCCCTATCCTTTAACCTGTTAGTACCCAGAGAGGCAAATTTCCTGCACTTCACTTGGCATGCAAAGTCCAGGGTTGAATATAAGCTGGGATTCCAAGTAGACAATTTCCTGGCTATGGACGTGCCCCAGGTCAACATTTCTGCTCAGGGGGAAGCTCCACGCACTTTATCAGTGCTTCGGGTCGAGCTTTCCTGTACTGGCAAAGTAGATTCTGAGGTTATGATACTAATGCAGCTCAACTTGACAGTAAATTCTTCAAAAAACTTTACAGTCTTAAATTTTAAACGAAGGAAAATGTGCTACAAAAAACTTGAAGAAGTAAAAACGTCATCCTTGGACAAAAACACTAGCAGAACTATTTATGATCCTGTACATGCGGCTCCAACCACTTCTACGTGTGTGTTTTATATCAGCGTAGGGGTTTGCTGTGCAGTAATATTTCTCGTAGCAATAATATTAGCTGTTTTGCACCTTCTTCGTATGAAAAGGATTGAACTGGATGACAGCATCAGTGCCAGCAGTAGTTCCCAAGGGCTGTCTCAGCCATCTAACCAGACGACTCAGTATCTGAGAACCGACACACCCAACAATGCAACTCCTATCGCCAGCTCCTCAGGTTATCCCACCTTGCGGATAGAGAAGAATGACCTGAGAAGTGTCACTCTTTTGAAAGCCAAAGCTAAGGTGAAGGATATCGCAATATCCAGGGAGAGGATAACTCTAAAAGATGTACTCCAAGAAGGTACTTCTGGGCGTGTTTTCCATGGGATTTTAGTAGATGAAAAAGATCCAAATAAGGAAAAACAAGCATTTGTTAAAAACAGGTAAAGATCAAGCTTCTGAAATTCAGGTGACAATGATGCTTACTGAAAGTTGTAAGCTACGAGGTCTTCATCACAGGAATCTTCTTCCTATTACTCATGTCTGTATAGAAGAAGGAGAAAAGCCCATGGTGATATTGCCTTACATGAATTGGGGGAATCTTAGATTGTTTTTACGGCAGTGCAGATTAGTAGAGGCCGAAAATCCACAAGCAATTTCTCCACAAGACCTGTCCACGTGGCTATTCAGATTGCTTGTGGAATGAGCTATCTGGCCAGAAGGGAAGTCATCCACGAAGACCTGGCTGCTAGGAACTGTGTCATGGATGACACACTTCAAGTTAAGATCACAGACAATACCTTCTCCAGAGACTTGTTCCCTATGGACTCTCATTGTCTGGGGGACAACGAAAACAGGCCAGTTCGGTGGATGGCTCTTGAAAGTCTGGTTAATAATGAGTTCTCCAGTGCTAGTGATGTGTGGGCCTTTGGAGTGACGCTGTGGGAGCTCATGACTCTGGGCCAAACGCCCTATGTGGACATCGACCCGTTGGAGATGGCCGCGTACCTGATAGATGGTTACCGAATAGCCCAGCCGATCAACTGTCCTGCTGAACTATTTGCTGTGATGGCTTGTTGCTGGGCCTTAGGTCTGGAGGAGAGGCCCAAGTTCCAGCAGCTGGTCCAGTGTCTCACAGAGTTCCATGCAGCCCTGGAGGCCTACGTCTGACTCCTCTCACAGTCCCCCAGCGTCAGGAGGAAGGAGCCTGCCAGGGCTCACTTGTAGCCAGTCACGGCTGCTGCATACGCCACGCAGCACCACAGAAGCACATTTGTCTTCCAGAACACCGTGCCTTAGGAATGCTTTAGAATCGGCCCTATCTAAGGCAGACTTAACGATGTCAAATATTTTCTAGACATCACTTTCATTAGGTTGAACTGAAAATGTTTTTGTAAATTTTTTGGCCAAAAATTTTTTTAAACATAGTTAACTTTGGACTAGGGGTACATTCTTACAAAATAAATAAACAGTTTTTTTAAAAAAAAAATGTAGAAGGAATGATAGAATTAGAAAATCACTATTTGCAAACACCACTACTGCAAATCACTATTTGCAATCAGTAATAACTGATTATCCATGGATGCTAAAACCATGGGTATAAGTTTGTTGGGGAACAGGATATTCGTATGGGCTCACAGTATCACCCAACAGGTTACTTATTAAGTATAAAGGGAAAAGATACCTTTAAAATGAAGAGATCTGGTGGGCACCACGTTAACCAAAGTGATTAAATCCAGCATCGGAGATACTGGAACAAACTGACATTGTGTTCTTACTGATGTGATGCAATTGGAAGCATACGACATCACAAACCTGGTATTCATGCTAAATATTTAACATGAATTAATCATAAGGAAGCATCATTATGGTGTATTTTATGACACAGTCTGGCCTTTTCAAACTTGTCAGTGTCTTCTGAAAAGGAGGGAGATTATTCTATAGGTTATGGATAGTAAAGAGACAAGACCAGTAAATGCAGTGTACGGTCTTTAAAACAGGTATAAAGGAACTTTTGAGGTAAACTAGGGTAATATAAATATGGAATGTATAATAGATAATAATGTATCAATGTTAAACTTCCTGAGGGTAAAAATTGTATCATGATTAAGTAGAAAAATGCCTTTGTTCTTAAGAGATACCTATTGAACAACATAGGTTCAGCCAAAAAAGAAAAAAGGAAAAAAATAAGAGAGAGAAAGATGACAAATGGAACACAGTATTAACAACTGATGAATGTACTGAATGTATGTGGTGAGTATATATGCTTTGAACTTTTTCCAAATAAATGTTGGGGAGGTAAGGTTTTAAGAATAGATGGCTTTAAGTCTGATGACTAAGTGGACTTCCTTATATCTGAACTAGCTAGATTTACCTTGTCATAGTCAGTCACTCCTGGACAGCCATAGTCTTCTCCCACCTCCTGTTCCCTCTGCCCCTTGCCGTACAATTTATGGCTCAGAGTAGCAGAACAGAATCACTAAATTTTAAAGGCAGGCAGATCCCACATAAAATCCAGTAGAGCCTGAGCCATGCTTGCCCAGTTTCACCTCCTAAACTCACTGTTCACAGAGGTTACCAGGCCAGAAATATTCCTGTAGGGCAGTGGTTCTCAAGGTACATTGTACATCAGAATTGGGGATCCTACATCCAGGCCATACCTCAGTATAATTAAATCACAATCCGTGGAGGTGGAACCCGGGCAGCAGGAGTTTTCGAAGTTCCCCAAGTGATTCCAGTGTGCAGACAAGTTTGAGAGCCATGGCTCTTAGGAATTTCTCCTTGGAGAAATACGATTAAGTAAGGAATAAGTCTTCACTCTCAATATCAGTCAGGGAAGGCCCCCAGGTTGTGATAGAATGCAAGCTCAGGAGGAAAAAAAGCTCCTAGGGGCTTTAGAAAAATAAAGATAGAAAACCCTTCCCCACAGCCATCCAGCTCCTACCCAGCCTGTCTGTCTGTCCTTGCCACAGTATTGCAAAACCTTCTTCTTAGTTCTAGCAGCTGTTTTGTAGACCTCAAAGGATTTTCTACATAGGCTATCATGCTGTCTGCAGATAAAGACGGTTTTACTTATTCTTTCCAATTTGGATGCTTTTTCTTTCTTTTTCTTGCCTCATTGTACTAGCTAGCCAGTACAATGTTGAATAGAAATGATGAGAGCAGATATCCTTGTCTCGTTGCTGATCTTAGGGAGAAAGTATTCAGTCTTTTAACAGATACGATGTTACCTGAGGACTTTCATAGATTCTTTTCTTAAAAAAATTAATTAGTATTTTTAGCTGCGTTGGGTCTTTGTTGCTGTGCATGGGCTTTCTCTAGTTGTGGCGAGCGGGGGCTACTCTTCGTTGTGGTGCACGGGCTTCTCATTGCGGTGGCTGCTCTTGTTGCAGAGCATGGGTCCTAGGCGCACGGACTTCAGTAGTTGTGGCATGTGGGCTCAGTAGTTGTGGCTCGTGGGCTCTAGAGCGCAGGCTCAGTAGTTGTGGCACACGGGCTTAGTTGCTCTGTGGCATGTGGGATCTTCCCAGACCAGGGCTCGAATCTGTGTCCCCTGCATTGGCAGGCGGATTCTTAACCACTGCACCACCAGGGAAGCCCTTCATAGATTCTTATTAGGTTGAGGAAGCTCCCTTGTATTCTCTAGTTTGTTGAGAGATTTTTTAAAAAAATCAGAAATTGGATATTGTCAAATGCTTTTTCTATTTTTTTCTCTTCCCTTATCTTAAAAAAAACGTTTAAAATAGAAATTTCAAACATAACAAGAGTAGACAGAATAGGGAATAAATAACCCGCATGTACCCATCATCCAGCTTGTTAAAAATGGAAATTTTCGGGCTCCAACAAAGTTCTACAGAATTAGAAAATCTTGGGGATGAGACACAGTAATCTGCATTTTAACAAGTTCTCCAGGTGATTCTGATGCATGTTAAAGTTCTAAAACCACAGCCCTTAAAGACTGAGTCTTTTAAAAGATAACTGCAATACAATTTTAAACTATAATTCTTGATTATCTTCAAATATCTATTCAGTATTCCATCTTCCAATTGTCTCCCAATTGCTTTTTAAAATTTTTAGTTTTTATCATTTTTACAGTAGGTTGAATTATGATCTAAATAATTCCACACGCTGTGAATGGTTGATTTGTCTCAAACCTCTATGGGCTCTCCCTCCACCCCCCGCACCCCACTTCCTTGTAGTTGCAAATACCCGGTCACTTATAGACTTCCCCACATTCCAGACGTTGCCAATTGCAATTCCCCATATTTTTCCATCCTCTGCGTTTCCTGTAAATCGGTAGTTACCTCATAAAAATGAGGTATGGTCAGGTTTAGTTTCAGTTTTTTGGGCAAGAATCCTTAGTAGATGAAGCTGTGATCCTTGTCTCTTTAAAAGCTCCTGGCTAAAAGTTGATTCTAGCTATTTGCACTGCAGCTCTGTAGTTACTCTAGGTTCTGCCTCAAACCTCCTGTTCCCATTTCCTTGGGCTCTGTATTATTCCTGGCCTCGCTGGGAGGCCTGACTTGACTCTCCTCAAGGCTTTTATCTAACATTCCTTTAGGATGTTACTTCTGGAACTTCATCGTCATGCAAAGAGGAACAGGTAAGAGGCACTTTCTCCTAGAATGCTGCCCAGGTCCTCAGGACACTCCTGGCAGGGCCTGCAGAACCCCACCTCCAGCCCTCAGCTACTCTGAGGGAGAGGATCAGATAATAATGGCATATCTGTGGTCACGCCTCTGGTGCCCCTATGCCCTGAGGGAGCTACTTTCAGGAGACCTGGAGTCAGGCCTGGCATCTGTGTTTTAAATAAGAGTCTCCAGGGTTCTGGTATGTAGACAGGCTGGAGGTTACTTCATAGCTCTGAGGAGCTGCTCTCCCTCCTAATCCCACACTGGAGGTGGGATCAAAGCTCTGCCCTGTTAATTCCAGGAGCAACCCAATCACTGACTTTTTAAAATTTATTTATTTTTTGGCCGCGTTGAGTCTTCGTTGCTGCGCGCAGGCTTTCTCTAGTTGTGGTGAGCAGAGGCTACTCTTCGTTGTGGTGCGCAGGCTTCTCATTGCGGTGGCTTCTCTTGTTGCGGAGCGTGGCCTCTAGGCGCACAGGCTTCAGTAGTTGTGGCTCGTGGGCTCTAGAGCGCAGGCTCAGTAGTTGTGGTGCACGGGCTTGGTTGCTCCGCGGCACGTGGGATCTTCTCGGACCAGGGCTCGAACCGTGTCCCCTGCAATGGCAGGCGGATTCTCAACCACTGCGCCACCAGGGAAGTCCCCTATCATTGACTTTTCAGAGACAGCTGAATAAGGAAATGTAGTCAAGCGGGTTTGAATGTCTAGAAAGTCTCTCTTTAATTAAAAAAAAATTTTTTTATTTTGCCATATTACATACAGTAAGATGCATTTTTTTCAATGCTTTTCTTTTTTAAAAAAAATTATTTTATCTATTTATTTTTGGTGGCACTGGGTCTTTGTTGCTGTGCACGGGCTTTCTGTAGTTGAGAGCGGGGGCTACTCTTCATTGCAGTGAGCAGGCTTCTCATTGCGGTGGCTTCTCTTGTTGCGGAGCACGGGCTCTAGAGCACAGGCTCAGTAGTTGTGGCGCGCAGGCTTAGTTGCTCTGTGGCATGTGGGATCTTCCTGGACCAGGGCTCAAATCCGTGTCCCCTGCATTGGCAGGTGGATTCTTAACCACTGCGCCACCAGGGAAGCCCCCGTCCACTTTTTATAGTTGGCTTTTGGGTTACAACTAGATGGACTAAATTCCTGGTAATTTGTGAGGTGGCTCTTGTTCCCTCTTTAGTCTGGGGTAAACTCTTTCTTGTTTCTTTTTTTCTTACATAGTAGAAGATCCATACCAGTTATCTTTAGGCAGGTAGAGACTGGAGGTCTGCTCAGGTCCTGGTCATGTTTTGTTTCTTGATTGGGGTGCTGGTTACAAGGATGTGTTCAGTTAGTGAAAATTTCTCAAACCCTATACAGATAATGAGTGCTTTTCTCCATATGTTATAACCCAATAAAAAGTTGAAAGAAAGAAAAGAAAAATATCTGTGTCAGAAACAAACAAAGAAAAATATAAAGTAATCATCAGTAAGGACAAAATGCTTAAAATAACTTTGTTTTTTATATCCAAGCCAGTTTCAGTTACTTGCCTCTGAAAGAAAATAAGAGTGGCAGTGTCGTAGGCGAACACAATAACCACTGTTGCCTTTGTTAGCCCTTCAAGATAGCCCAACACATAACAGACACCCTGCCCCAGCTCACAGACCTTCCTTGTTCCCCAACTGCTTTTACCTCACAATCGCATTTTCATCCTGCTCTGGCTTGGTGCTGCCACCCACTGTCCTACTTCTGACTCTCTGGGCTCTTGTGTTTGTTTGTGGTCCATGGGCCTTGGCTCCCAGGGTCCTCTGCTGCTGCTGCCAGGAGTAGGAGATTCCCTGTTAAGTATCTTACCTCTGCCCTGGGCACCTTACTACTTACAAGCACCTGGCTGTGAGACCAGGCAGCAGTGTTTTCTAAAAGTTCTGCACATTCTTCTCCTCCTCCACTTTTTTTTTTTTTTTTTTGTAAATTGAATTCTTTGGGGGCTATCCTAAGTATATTTGCTATTTCAGGGACCATTTGTGATGAATCTTTTAAAAGTGCAGATAATTTTATCTTACCTTTAGATTTTTCTTAAAACTGAGCTTAGGGGCTATGGGTCAGACAGCTGATGTACTGATACCAGAATATATCATTTAACTATTGGTTTGCTACCTGAAAGTTCAATAACATGTAATGATTTGTAATTCTGCTGAGGTGAAAACTTGAATCTTGAGCCTTTGACAGTGAAATAGAGGAGAAAGTCTTTGATGAATGCCCAGAGTTGAAGCCTCTAGGGAGGGAACCAAGAGAGTGGGATAATCCCCTAACTGAGCTATCCCTGGCCCAGGACAGGCTGAGGAATCACAAAGATGAAGTGCCCGGAGCGGGCAGACAAGCCTAGACTCAGAGGTGAAGCAGCAGTTTTGTTTTTTTTTTTTTAAGAGCTAGAACAAACAGTTAATTCTCACTACTATCTTATTCTATTTAACTTTACACACATTTCTTTGTATGGAAACAAGAACTACACATCTAAGAAATATTCTAAACCCCACAACAAAGTGGATATTGTGGAAGTTTATCAAAAAGATAATGTTAATTTTAAGGTAACTTTAAAGATGTTTGGTGACAACAGGAGGATAGTTCAAAAATAAGTTAATTTGTTGTACAACAAATGGCTGCTCTGTTAAAGTGTTTGGTCTTTATGAAGATAAATGAGGCATATAATTTTTTAGGCTGTCATGGGGCAAGGCAAATTTAAATTTACCTTATAAGAACCAATAGAAGTTTTCTATTGAAGCAGCAGGTTTGAGGGCCAGAGAAACTTGTCAGTCAGGGTAGTAAGCTAAAGGGCTGAAATGGGACAGTGAAGGCCTCTGTTCTTCTCTCTATATTCTTCCTTCCTCAAAGTCCTCATTTATCTGTAGGTCTTCAACTTCCCCAACTCTACCCTGCCCTTTTCATCTAATATTTTCAACCATGAGTCACCTCTATTTGGCTGTTTCACTGTCAGTCAAAGGCTGCATATCCAAATTCCAACTTCTTTTGGCTTTTAGCATTTATGAGGAATAAGTCCATTGACTTGGATAATTCTGAAATACAACTATAGCATAATATTGTCCCCATAAGATACATAAACACAAACAGTAGAGAATATCAAAGTCACATTGGACATGAGATCCTAGGGGTTGGCTAGGCTCATGTACAAGCTGGATGACATTCTCTTGCATACCAGCCTCCAAGGTGGGAGTTTTAAAGTTTTGCCTCATCAAAATTAGAAACATGTACATGGATCTTTGGAGTTGCTGGTAAGGAGTCAAAACCATAAATCACCCATGGAATCTATGTACCTAGGATTTTAAACCAGCTACCTTGGTGATTCCTGTCTCTAGGATCTTCCTCTTCGAATCCTATGTTCCTTGGCCAGACAGATGTTCGTTTAAAAAATATTGTTTTTCTATCATATCACTTTCTTAGATGTAGAGAATTATACTTAGCCATAGCAACACAGAGGCATGGCTGTGATATGCCAGAAACTGAACTTGTGTCCAAATATGAGAAACCATTCAGTTAGGTCCTTGCTAAAGATTTTCTTAATCTAACTTCAAACTATAATGGTGTGATTGTGAGGTGGCAGGAAGTCTGTGTGCGTGTGTGTGTGTGCACGTGTGTGTGTATGCGTGTGCACGATTATAACACAAGGCATGGGGTATGGATTGTATTGGGTTGGCCAAAAAGTTCGTTCGGCTTTTTCTGTAACATCTTACGGAAAAAACCCGAACAAACTTTTTGGCCAACCCAATATCTTCCCAGACTCAAAAGGGAGAAGCAAGAATGGATAATCCTTTAACAATAAGACCTACCAGAATAGTAGGTTCAACAGCAAATTGTATAGGTTAAATTGAAAATATAAAAGTTAGCTATTATATCGAAGAGTACATACCTGCAAGAAATACACATAGATAAAATGAATTGAATCCATCTTTAGGAGATGAATAACTTTTTTTTTTGTTTTTGGTTGATCTGGGTCTTAGTTGCGGCAGGTGGGCTCCTTAGTTGTAGCATGAGGTCTCCCAGTTGTGACATGTGAACTCTTAGTTGAAGCATGCATGTGGGAGCTAGTTCCCGGACCAGGGATTGAACCCAGACCCCCTGCAGTGGGAGCATGGAGTCTTATCCACTGCACCGCTTAGTTTCACTTGCTCATTCATTTATTCATTCAACAAATATCTGTGGAATGTCACTATGTGCCAAGCACTGTACCAACCAAATTTATTTATTTTTCCTGCAAGTGTATTGCAACAGTATCCCTAACTGGTTTTCCTGCTTCCACTCCATACCGACACCCATTCCAATCCATTATCCACACAATGGCAAGAGTGCTGCTTAAAAAAACCTATTTAAGATCTTGACACACTCAAAACTTTTTAATACATTTGCAACAAATTCAGAGTAAAATCCAAATCCTGTGGCTCATAATGTGGCCTCAGAAGCCCCTTTCCACTCTGTATTCAACCCCATCTCCTCTTCTCTCCCTTTCACGCACCCCATTCCAGTGACGCTGGCCCCCTTCCCGTATTCCCTGGACGTGGCAAGTATGTGTCCACCTCAGGCTTTCACATGGGCTGTTGCTCCACTGGCTTGGAAGGTCCTGCCTTAGACAGCTATCCCTCTATTCCACTCAGATTGTCTACCCAATGTCACTTCATCAGACAGAACTTTCCCGACCACCTGAGCCAAAACAGCATCCACTCCCTCCACCCTCCTCTCTTTCTTCTTCTACTTTTCTTCCCAGCACCCAATTACCACCTGATATATTATATATATTTTTATGTATTTTAGTTAGCTTGTCATCCCTTTCCCCACTAGGATGTCAGCTTCTGGAAATGAGAACTTTGTTTTATTTACTTCAGTATTTCAGTGATTGGAACAGTGCCTGCCACATAGTTGGTACTCATACATACTTGTTGAATGAATTAATGAATGAATATAAATTCTCTATTTCTTTGGGACATTTATTTTTTAAATACTGAAATAAAAATATTATTCAACAGTTTCAATGAAATAGTATGGTTTTATGTTTTCCATATATTTTTATCATTTCTTCTTCACCCATACCCCAAAGAATATGATGCCCCTATTAGGGAATAGGGTTAATACAACCTCTGGGGGAACATTTCCTAATAGAACAATGACAGTACAGACCAAGAGCCATGGAAATCAAGTCACAGATATTACAACTTTTAAGAACCTTGGCAAATAGACAGTCTTGATGGCTTAAATGCCAACAAACACAACTGAATGTAGTTGTAGTACAATCTGAAAGGCTCAAGTTGAATGTAGGAACTGAGTGACTTGGGTTTCAGCAGAGGAGTTCTTTCAAAATGACCCATCCAACTGGCTGGGAGACCTTTCAGGCAGCAGCAGAACTGCATGTAGCAGTCAGGAATCCCCTGGGGAGTGAGGGCACCACTCCCAACTCTTCCCTACTGGGCATGATTGAGAAACACAGCTTCCAACCCCACAATATACTTGAGGCCTATGTTGCTTTCTTGCACCATAGCTTGGAACTTCCTAATATCAGTGACAAGTCAGGTGGTGATGGTGAAACTGCCCATTCTCAATGTGCTAATACTCACTTTATAAAGATGTTCTGAGGCTGAGGCAAAGCTTCTATAGGATCTTGATGGCCTTACACTTATATATGCCAAGAAGAGTATGAACAGCAATTTATTAAAATGGCTTCCACTGTGAATGTGGAAATAATTTTTTTTTCTTTTTTTTGTGGTATGCCGGCCTCTCACTGTTGTGGCCTCTCCGGTTGCGGAGCACAGGCTCGGGACGCGCAGGCTCAGCGGCCATGGCTCACGGGCCTAGCCGCTCCGCGGCATGTGGGATCTTCCCGGACCGGGGCATGAACCCGTGTCCCCTGCATCGGCAGGCGGACTCTCAACCACTGCGCCACCAGGGAAGCCCTTTCCTCAGCTTTTTATGAAACTCATTCCTAGGAATGATCATTTGGATAAACTTATGAAAGGTTTCTATCCTTCTCCCCCCTCCTGAAATGTGTCTTTGCATAAATATAAATGTGAAACTCTACTTTACATTTGGAAAGTATCCTTTTTGATTTGTGAAGGCCTTAGTAAAAACCGACCAACTAAGCAATCAAACCAAAGCAAACCAAACTCCACAGGCTTTGGCAGCAGAAGGTATAGGTTCAGTTCCAAGTTCCGTCAATTACTGGCTGTGGGACACTAAACCTCTCTAGTTAAGCAAGTCACTTAGTCTCTGAAGTTTAGCTTCCTCAGCAGTAGGATGGGATTATCCATATTTGCATATCCATATGGTTCTGAGGATTAAATGAGATAATGTGACAAAGCTTTGCAAGCAGCTTTACAACTGTAAGGACTGTAATTTATTTCTTAGAAGTAGTGGGTAACTCTTTCCAAAAAGGAACTGAGTCAACTTACGATGTATTTATAGAATACCATAGAATACATAGAAAATAAATGTAGAAAAATGAAATAATGCACCATTATATTCTTTATAGTTGTTAATCTATCAAACAAAAAAATCAACTAGCATTTTTTTGTGCTTATTCAACTGGGGTGCCCAT
This sequence comes from Stenella coeruleoalba, assembly GCF_951394435.1. Classification (NCBI taxonomy): domain Eukaryota; kingdom Metazoa; phylum Chordata; class Mammalia; order Artiodactyla; family Delphinidae; genus Stenella; species Stenella coeruleoalba. The sequence goes on along the minus strand of NC_137148.1, from coordinate 47,463,183 downwards.
GGATTTGGAAGGAAGATTGTGGTATGCTCAGGCATGGAGCTGTAGAATCCGCGTAGAATTGGAACTGTAGAATCCAACTGTAGAATCTCCCTCCTGCTTCAATTTTATTTGAGCAAGTTAAAACATTTTTACATTAAAACAAAGTTATATATTAATTTTGTTAATTGAGTGTTTACTATGTATCAGATACTGTTTTTGGAACTGGAGTACAGTGGGAAACAAGAGGTCCTTGATCTCATGGAGTTTATAGTCTAGACAGAGCAATCATTCACAACTGGATCGGGGTCAATACTCTTTATTCTGCTGAAATGCAATTCACAGGTAACCAACCTACACATAATTAAAATTAACATTTTTTTATATAATGATGAAATAAAAAGGAAGTAATTCATAATAAAGCAATATTCATTTCAAAATTTAAATAAATACCTAAGCATGATTATATCAGAAAGATATAATGAGATAGGCAAGTACTTGCATCTACTTATAAAAATTAATTTGGGGGACTTCCCTGGTGGCACAGTGGTTAAGAATCTGCCTGCCAATGCAGGGGACACGGGTTCGAGCCCTGGTCCAGGAAGATCCCACATGGCGCGGAGCAACTAAGCCCGTGCGCCACAACTACTGAGCCTGTGCTCTAGAGCCTGCGTGCCACAACTACTGAAGCCTGCGCGCCTGAAGCCCGTGTGCCTAGAGCCTGTGCTCCGCAACAAAAACCACCGCAATGAGAAGCCCACACAATGCAACGAAGAGTAGCCCCCGCTTGCCACAACTAGAGAAAGCCTGCATGCAGGAACGAAGCCCCAATGCAGCCAAAAATAAATAAATAAAAATTAATTTGGATTGAAGAGAAGTAAAGGTAAAGTCAACTGAATATTCTTGTCATTCTTCCTTTATATTTGACATTTGAAATAAGGACTAAATAAGTATACAGCACCTTTATGCATAATTCCCATGAATTCAAGAGTTGCAGATACAGGATGACACAGATACATGTCTCAAATACCATTAGCTGCGTTGCCATTACTGATGCTCTTGTGACATGGTGAGCAAGTTTTGGTACAATCCCAAATGGGACCGGGTATGATATTCCTGGAAACTTCAAGTGTGTACTCTAGCCGGCCAAAACTACTTTTTATTTTACATGTAAAACAGAGTTAGGTTCTAGGCTCAGATAATAACAAACAGGTTATTCACTTACCTGAATGTCCAGTGGACAATAAAAAGGCATGTAGAACATGGGCCAATTGTAGATTGTGTGGCCTGACTTAAGCACCAGAAGACATCAAGCTCCCCTGACCCCTGCCCACAAAATACCAGTACTGGCCTTCCTACCTTTTAGAAGATCAGAAAACAACCTCAATGCCTAAAGGCCCCAAATGCTCCCAGAAGCTGGAACCCCTTCATTTGACAACCATCATTGTAGAAGTAGAAAAGAAGAAAATAAGTAATTCTAGTTACAGGTAAGTGCTCAGAAGGAAATAAAACAGTACAAGAGTAGGGTGGGCGTGTCAGGCTTCTCTATACAGGAAGGTCAAGGAAGGCTTTTCTAAGGTTGGCAGCATTATGAACTGAGACCTGAATGGTGAGATGGAGACGGCCTTGCAAAGAGCTGAGGAAAGAACATTCCCAGCAGGGGAACCAAGCGGACTGTGAGGTTGATGGAAAGAGGACTGTGAGGTTGATGGAAAGAGGACCACTGTGGCTGAAACATAGGTCAGAAAGGTAGAAAGCACTGGCATTTTAGGGCAGAGAGAAGGTGAGCAATTTCCCAGTTGATTTATGTGATGCTGAAAGACTGGTAGATGATCAGCTGTCTAATTTAAACTACATTTACAAAGACTGTCTTTGTGGCCTCTGATATGTAGATCATTGGGAGATACGCCTTTCCAGAAAAAGGAACTATCTTGTCTTTGGCTCATGACCAACTCTTGGGAAAATGCTCAGGAAGCAGGGCATGATGTCTTGTACCAGATCACAGTTCCACCACTGTGGCAGGCGCTGACAATCCCCAGATGGACAAGGCTCTGAAATTTCTCCTTCTGTCACTTGTGCCCCATGGGTGTCCCTTGCCAAGGACAAGCAATATTTCTTCCATGGAGTTTAGAGGTCCAAAAAAAAGAAAAAGTTCTGATAAGGATTGGAAGTAAAAAAATATCTTCATTGCTTTTTTCTGATGACAAAAGTAATACATATGTATCATCTCAGGAATTTTTGGGGCTTTCTAAAATGCAGCTAAATACATATCTAAGGCAGCAAATGCAGCAAGAGTATTAACAAAGGGTGGGAATCTGATCCTTTCCTTATCTCTTACTTATGATATCTCATCCTGAATGGTTGCTGAGGTGATGACATATGAACTTTGAACTTGTAGGCATAGAGTGGTGACCTCATTTATCCCTTTGAATAATTGCAAATCACACCGTCAATTCCTAGGGGGAAAATTCTGAGCAGCAAAATGAACTCAGAGCCCTGTGGCATAGGACTGAAAATTTCAGTCAGATCCAAAAAACAAAGAACTTAAATTCCAGGGAAAGACCACTCTACCAGAAGAACAACACAGGAAGCTGAATGGGGCTCTTTTCCAGCTCTTTGTTGTTCTTACACGCTGTCGACACTCCCTGTGGCCAAGAGCTCTTATCTAGTTTTTACATGTCCCTCCACTTGAAGAGGCTGTCCCCTCGCTTCCTTTCACTACCCACTTCTCCCAATCTTCGCCGCACCACCAGGTTCACGGTGCACTTGGAAGGACGGACAGGGATTTGCCTCTCCAGTCCAACCGGCTTTCGGTCACTGAATTACACACGTTCAACGACCCTTTTGCGGAGACTGCTTGCGTGTGCGCGGGGTGGGCGAGGGTGGGCCGCGGACTCCACCCCTGGCGGTTGTGAACCTACTGCCGCTCCGCAGCAGGTCTCGGAGGAGACGCCCACCGCCCCCTCCGTGGGGCCCCGGCGGCCCCGCCCCGCAGTTCCCGTCACGTGCCGCCGCACCGCCCAATCAGCGCCTGCAGCGCGTGGGCTCGGGATTCAAACTGCGGCGCCTAGGACTCTCCGGGATCTGCGTTGGTGTGGCCGCGGCCGCCGCTGCGTGCGGGCCATGGAGCACCGCATCGTGGGGCCCGGGCCATACCGGGCCACCAGGCTGGTGAGTGTGCATACCGGGATCTGGGCGAAGCGAGGCCCCGGCCTGAGTGCCGACTGCGTACTCGTCAGTCCTCGCTTCTCCAGGGCAGGCCGGGCCCGGGTCTGGAGGCGGGACATGTTTCGGGTCGGGCGGCGGTATTCTGGACGACGCTCAAAGAAAGGCTAACCGGGCCTGGGGTCCAGCCCGTCCAGGGTGGGCGCAGCTTCGACCCCGAGACGTTGGCTGGGTTCTCGCCAATCAACGGCGCCTCCCTGTTTAAAGCGTCCGGAAGACCAGGGTGACACCCCTCTCCCCTCTCCTGTCCTCCGGAATCCAACGCCCCAGTCCGTAACTTTAGGGCCACCCGCCGCCTGGAGCGTGTCTCCGTCCCGAGTGTCACTTGTGGTGACACTTGAGGTTCTTTCTAACGGTGCCCAGAACAGAGGTGGATCGCCCTGGCCACGTTTCCGGCTCCTGACGTTTCTTTTTCTGTGAGCACCGACCTAAATGAGGAGGGTGGGCCGGGACTTAGGGTTTGAAAGAGCCTTTGCAGACCCTGGTCCAGGGTGCTGACTGTTTTCCTGGGAGAAGGGCTTTGGTAATCAGAGTTCTGAGGCGTACTTGATTTCTTTGTGACCTGGAGCAAGTGATTTTAGCGATTTCATAATGGAGTAAGTGGCGATAATTTGGTAATGTCTAGAGTAAGTTTTAGACAACTTTCTATGAAAGCTTAAAGGTGATTTGGGAGGAAAGGACTGCTCTCCTTGGTCTGTCAACACTTCTCTGGCCCCAGCTAACTTGGGAATTAGGCTCCTTGTTCTATGCACCCTAAGGGATATCCAGGAAAAGGTGAGAACAGGATGGAAGGAGTTATCGTAGTCATCTTTGCAAACAATGTACTACAGACACCCATAATGATTCATTCATTGAAAAAAAATTCAACACATATAAATTTAGGTTTTCCTTTGGACCTGCCTCTAAGAGGTATGGATGCTGGTAGCAGGGAACAAATAGGATTTTATAAAACCTCTTTTCATATCTGCTTCCACTTCACAGTTGCCTCTACCACTTGAAACCATCTGGGGTCAAGGCTATTGGTAGGTCCATCTTTTTTTTTTTTTTTTTAACATCTTTATTGGAGTATAATTGCTTTACAATGGTGTGTTGGTAGGTCCATCTTTAAGGATGAGATATACAGGTTGTGCCTTATCAGGGACTTTCAAAAACTTTACTATTCTTTGTGGAGGGAAAATAACACTCCCCTGCTGCCAATTTATTCACAGCACTAATGCAGGGGAAATAGAGAGAGACTCTGGATCTTGGGGTAACCAGTTCTCATTCTTCCAGCTTTAGACTAAAAAAATAAATTACATGATAATTGGAACTGTTTTTTAATCTCATTCACAGAATTGTTTGAAGTACCACATTTTATAAATGCAGAGTGCCTATGTGAAAGGCATTCTTGATTCTGAGTCACATTAAAATATTATCAAAGGAATTTACAAAGAAAAGTACCCTGTTCTTCAGAAGTCTTCAGTCCCCAAGAAGTGATATTTGAGTCAGATTTAGCCAAGACTGATCAAGTTAAGTAGGAAATTAAATATGTGAATAATTAATGAAAATACCAGAATTTCCTAGGTAGTCAATTCAGTTCTCAACTTTATTCTATTTGAGAATCTTGATCGTAAACTAAGATTTTTGAAAACACAGAAAACAATAGCCATTTTTTTAAGTGAATATTACTGATTTATCAGTGATCTCTGTAGTCATTACAGGTACTTTCCCCTCATTGTAAAATCTCTGTTTCCCTGAACATAATTCAGTTGTGCTTTACAGCTTTAATCAGTTAAATCATAAAGTTTGTGATTAGTCCTCTGTACTTATCTGCCCCAGCTCGCCTTTCCTCCCTGGCTCCCAGCTTAGCATTTCCATCTTCTCCCAACATCATCCTCAACCTAATCTTCAGGAAAAGCTTGGGAAAAACCTATTGGTACACAAAGAGCAGGCGTTTACTTCCTCCTTTCATGGCTCACTATACTTTCTCAAACTATGTACAGCTCCATTTTCTAAGACACCAAAGTCTTATCTGAAAATAGCATTTTATGAACTAGGTAAATTTCTATGCCCAAAATAAAATGACAGACACTGTAAGTCAATTCATGGTGAATATGGAAGCTAATTAGCAACTTATTCATCTTCACTGAAATAGCTTTCATTTTAACCCACATATGAAATAGTTCATTAGTTAAAAAGAAATAATGAGAGGGCTTCCCTGGTGGCAGAGTGGTTAAGAATCCACCTGCCAATGCAGGGGACACGGGTTCAAGCCCTGGTCCGGGAAGGTCCAACATGCCACGGAGCAACTAAGCCTGTGCGCCACAACTACTGAGCCTACGCTGTAGAGCCCATGAGCCACAACTACTGAGCCCACATGACACAACTGCTGAAGCCTGTGCGCCTAGAACCCGTGCTCTGCAACAAGAGAAACCACGACAATGAGAAGCCCTTGCACCGCAACGAAGAGTAGCCCCCGCTCACCACAACTAGAGAAAGCCCGTGCGCAGCGATGAAGACCCAACACAGCCAAAAATAAATTAAAAAAAAAGAAAAAGAAAAATAATGAGAAAGACAATTGCTTTTTCTGAAACTGCTTAAATCTACTGATCCTTTCTTTGAACTTAGTTCTGAGTTGTCTGTATCTTCTGATGCAACTAGTAAACTTTAAAAGACTTACAGCCATCATTGAATCTGAGAGTTTGAATGGACTCTAAAGATTATGTAGTCCAATTCCCTCATTTTATTGAGGTGTAAAGGGGTGAACTGACTTGACCAAGTTCACACTGCCAGTATGTGGCAAGTACATCTAGATCTAGCGTTCGTTTGCCTCTGAAGTCCCTGGCCAGGTGCTATATCATAATACTTTTGATATTAAGAAGTAAAGAAATGGAATAAATATTCAAGAGAAAAGAATAGGAAGCACATTTCAACACTCAGTATTTGTCACGTTAAGCAAAAATAGTTGTATGATTTTTTTAATATAAATTTATTTATTTTTATTTTTATCTTTGGCTGTGTTGGGTCTTTGTTGCTGCATGCTGGCTTTCTCTAGTTGTGGCGAGTGGGGTCTCCTCTTCCTTGTGGTGCGTGGGCTTCTCATTCTCTTGTTGCGGAGCACTGACTCTAGGCGCATGGCCTTCAGTAGTTGTGGCACGGGGGCTTGGCAGTTGTGGCTTGCGGGCTTTAGAGCGCAGGCTCAGTAGTTGTGGAGCATGGGCTTAGTTGCTCCGCGGTATGTGGGATCTTCCTGGACCAGGGCTCGAACACCGTGTCCCCTGCATTGGCAGGTGGCTTCTTAACCACTGCGCCACCAGGGAAGCCCCAGTTGTATGATTCTTTATGCCTTAAACTAGGGGTTTGAAATAAACAAAAAATGTTTTTTAATCACAAAACAAATCTGTTTTGTCCGCTTTGCTATAAAGATTGTCTCGTAATACGTCGTTGAAACAATCACATTCTCAAGCTCTATCTAGTTCTTTGTTGATGTAGGATATTTTCTTTCTAAATGTTACTGAGGATAGTGAGTTATTTTAAAGGTAACTTTTTCTTTCTTGGCAGAGTAGCCAAATAATGACTGAATTATTTTTGGAAATACGTGGGAGCAGAGATCACGGTCCTTGCTAGGTTTTGAAAATCTAAAGTGTCTCATGGATTCAGTAAATATCCTAATGTTAAATGCTATTAAAAATCAAAATAAATAAATTAAAAATTCTTTTTATGAGTTTTTCTAAAAAAGAGATATGAGGCTTTGATAAGGATGTCTTCTTAGAAAATTTCTAGTGTAAAATGAAAACTAGCTATCACCAGAATAGCTAAAAAACCAATCAGAATCCTAATAGATTTTTTCCTCCCTGTGTGGGGATGCATTGAGTAGAAAGCTCATACAGAAGAGTAAAAGTGGAGGAATTAAAAGGTTTTAAAAAAGATGACTATAGGTGACTTTGACCTACCAGAAATTTAAATTTAGTATTAATAGACTGTAATCACACCAGTGTAGTATTGTTTAGGAATAGACAAACAGCTCGGTGGGATTAAAAAAAAAAGAGTTCAGAAACAGAATCAAGGACTTCCCTGGTGGTGCAGTGGTTAAGAATTTGCCTGCCAGTGCAGGCGAGCCCGGGTTCGAGCCCTGGTCCAGGAAGATACCACATGCCACGGAGCAGCTAAGCCCGTGCACCACAACTACTGAAGCCCGCGCACCTAGAGCCTGTGCTCCTCAACAAGAGAAGCCACCGCAATGAGAAGCCCACGCACTGCAACAAAGAGTAGCCCCCGCTCGCCACAACTAGAGAAAGCCTGTGTGCAACAATGAAGGCCCAATGCAGCCAAAATAAATAAATAAATAAAATTAATTAAAAAACAAACAAAAAGCAAAATAAAAAGTTAAAAAAAAATAATAAAGTAAAACATTAACAGTTTCAAAGTTCGTTCATAGCTAGCTATTTAAAAAAAAAAGAAAGAAACAGAATCAAGAAAGGTAGTATGTAAGGTAGCTTACTATTTCAGTTTAGTGAGAGAAGGGTAGCATAATTGACTCTCCATTTGGGAGAAAATAGAGTTGGATATCTCCTCCCCACAACATAAAAAATTTCAGTTGAAGATTCAGATATTAAAATCCCTGTAAAATATTAAAAGAAAAATTTGATAAGTATTTTTAATATCTCAGGATAGGGAAACTTTCCCAATTGAGGGAGTAAACCCTGAAGCTATAAAGATAAGAAGATATATTTGTTTTCTTAAAACAATATAATCATCAGTGAAACCTTTATATAGCTAGAGACCAAATAAACAAATTGATAAGTCAGGGGAAAACATTTCTAATATATTTGAAAAAGGATTAATATTCCCTATTTATATTCATTCAATACGTATTTATTAAACACATGTACTGTATGTCAGGCACTGTCCTCAGTTGTGGGGATACTGAACTGAGCAAAATAGAGTAACTTTCCTGACTTCTGTGCACTTAGATTCAAATTCTAGATTTAAACAGTTCTTAAAATTAAGTAAAAGATAGAGAAAGACAACCCAGAAGAAAAATGGCAAGTCTCAAATGAAGAAATAAAAATGACTGAAGATAAAGGCAGGAAAATACAAACAAAATATAAAGATACCATTTCTTGTGTGTAGATTGGCAGGCAAAAGAATGATAATATCTAGGAATGGCCAGAGGTAAGGCAGCAGGCTCATACAGCATTGCTGGGAGTGTGAATTGCTACAACTGGTTTAAATAAATAAAAGGATTGATACATTAGGTTATGTAAACAAGGATATACTTGTGAAACAACAAACTGGAAACAGCTGCATGCCCATTAGTTGGAAAATGGTTGAATAAATTATGGAACTCATTCATTCATAAAATGGGCTATATCTATAGGTACTGACACAAAAATACCCTGGTATGTTTAATGCAAAAGCAAGTTGTAGGATAATATGTACAATATGGTTGATCTCATTTCTTCAAAAAGGAAGCAAACAGCGACAGTGATAATAAACGAAATACATACATACAAAGGGAAGGATTCTATCTATGTGTATGTATGATTAATAGATATGTGGGATTGGAGAGAGACAGGGCAGAGTCTTTTGTATATATTTCTGCATTTAATTTGTTACAGTGTGCATTATTCTGTAATTAAAGTGACAGTAGAGGAACTGCTAACCAGCTTGAGTCAAATAACAGGCATATTTACTTATATTTTGAAATATTGGGCCCCAGAGAGCCGTATCTTCATTCTTTTATTAAGTAATGCATAAAGTACTATGCATTAAATTTATCAATCAACCTAAAATAAATAAAACTCTTTTTTTTATTAACTCTTCTTTCCTCCCCATCTCCCAACATATATTAATCAGGACTGAAATGCAAGGTTGGTGTCAGCAGAGAATTGAAAAAAAGACCCAAACAGCCAATGTTTAAAAATATGTGGAAATTGTTTAAAGCTATGTTGAAGTTTGTAGGTTCTTGTTATAATGAAATGACCACTCGAGAAGGAGAGCATAGAGTAGGTTTCCAGATCTTATTATGAGACTAAATACCTGAGTGACATGTGCCAACTTGCCTGTCCTCTTTGGATCTTGATTTTGCCCCAAAGTTTCCTTCTAGCTCCAGAATAGATTGAACCTGTAATTTGTTTCAAGAGATTATCCTGGGAATTTTATATATTCTCCTTATGCTTGAGGAATGCCTTATCTTTTACAGAGGGCTTTCGTAAGCATGATCTCACGAGAGACGTCACAGTAACTTGGTGAGGGAGGTGGGTAGAGAGTGAACCTAAATCAACATTCATGGACTCTTCCTGGCTCTCTTTCTGCTGTTCATTATTTCATTCTAGCCAGTTTGCCCTGCTTCTCCTCTGTTTACATTCAAGTCCCTCTTTCATCCACTCACTTTGTTTTTTCTTCAGCTACCCTCCTTAATCTCTTCCACATTCAGTTTACCAGCACAATCAGCTAGTTCATATTTATCAACTTTCAGGTTGGTAATTTAAAATTGTGGATTGCTCTCAAGGAAGATTTTAATATATGAGTGTGTGTGTGTGTGTGTGTGTGTGTGTGTATGTGTGTTTTTTTTTTAGCCCTTTATTCTGCATAACATGTACAGAAAAGCACACAAATTATAGGCGTACAACTCAGTGCATTTTTACAATGTGAGCGCCCCATTTAACCAATGCCCACATCAAGAAATATGACATTACCAGCAGCCCAGATGTCCCTCCGCCCCTCCCAGTCCCTACCTTCATACAAATTAACCACTACTTTGATTTCTAATACCATGGATTAGCTTTTGTCTGCTTTTAAACTTTATGTAAATACAATCATATAGTACTTTTCACATCTGGCCTTCTTATATCAATTATATTTTATCTATGTTATTCATCTATGTTATTGCATGTAGCAATAGTTCATTCTCATTGCTGTGCAGCATTCCATTGCATGAATCAATTTATCTGTTCTTATGTTGGTGGATATTTGGGTTGTTTTTGTCTATTAAGATAGTGCTATTATGAGCAGGGTGGCTTTTGGTGAACATATTTCTGTGGCATATATACTTAAGAATGGAATTGCTGGGTTATACAGTGTGCATATAATTTCCAGTTGTTCCATGTTCCCTTGGTAACACTTAGTATATTGCCTTTTTCATTTTAGCCATTCTGTAGGCATGTAGTGGTATTGCATTATAGATTTCTTTTGCATTTCACTGCTACTTAATGAGATTGAATATCTGCGTATGTTATGGTAAATTTGGAGGTTCTTTTATGTGAAGTGCCTGTTTGTTTTCCCATTTTTGTATGGAGTGTCTGTCCTTTCTTGATTTGAATTTTTTGTTTTGTTTTAGAAATTCTGGTTATAGGTTATCTTACTCTACAGCTTGTATTGTTTTTGTGTGTGTGTGGTTTTTTTTTGTTTTTTTTTTTTTTTTGTTTTTTTGCGGTACGCGGGCCTCTCACTGTTGTGGCCTCTCCCGTTGCGGAGCACAGGCTCCGGACGCGCAGGCTCAGCGGCCATGGCTCACGGGCCCAGCCTCTCCGTGGCATGTGGGATCTTCCCGGACCGGGGCACGAACCCATGTCCCCTGCATTGGCAGGCGGACTCTCAACCACTGCGCCACCAGGGAAGCCCTGTGTGTGGTTTTAAGAAAGTTAAAAAGAAAAAGTTTAAATCTGGACCAACTTAATTTGGAGCATGGCTTATAGTAGTGTCAAAGGAAGTAGAAAGATTGATATGCATAGGACAAAAAGATGTTTGAGTTTGGCCAGGAGAAAGACATGACTGGGAGTCAAAGTAGAATTAAGTTGAATGAGGTTCGGGGGTAGTTAAAAAAAAAAAAATAAGGAAAGTGAAAGACCAGTTAGGCGTTTGCTTGTTGAGTACCAACTGTGTGTTTGTTGTGTCTGGTGCTGCACATCCAGGGTGCCTGCTTGCACAGACCCTACCTGGGCCCTTAAAGCACCTGGTGTTGTATACTCAGGAATGATTACTGTGGCTGAGAAAGTTAGCCATCAAAGAGAGAAGAGAAATGGGACAACAGGTGCAGAGGTGATTGGGCAGTAGAGCATATGAAGAGAAACCTGGAAGAAGAGGCCTGGTTGGAAGAGAAGACAGGGAACCAGTGTTGGGCAAAATAAAAAGAATATGCTGAGGTCAGAACTATCACTGAAAGAAAAAGGTGAAATCAGAAGAGCTGATTTCAGTAGGAAGGTAGGTGAAAAATAAGGCTCAGAGTCTGTAAAGTGATAGACTTGCAAGAGGAGCATAAGAGGAGAGAGAATGGTTATGAGAGTAAGACTCCGAGTTTTCGGGACTTTTAGAAGGAATGGTGGGAAGACGAGGGTCCTAAGAAAATGTTGGAGTAATTATGCAGGAAGAACACCATATGTGAACATTTCATTTAATTTAGGGATGGCTGATGATGGCTTGGATGTCTAGATTTTATTTTTTTAATTAATTAATTTACTTATCTTTGGCTGTGTTGGGTCTTCGTTGCTGCACGCGGGCTTTCTCTGGTTGCGGCGAGCGGGGGCTACTCTTCTATTGTGGTGCGTGGGCTTCTCATTGCGGTGGCTTCTCTTGTTGTGGAGCATGGGCTCTAGGCACGTGGGCTTCAGTAGTTGCAGCATGTGGGCTCAGTAATTGTGGCTCGTGGGCTTTAGAGCACAGGCTCAGGAGTTGTGGCACATGGGCTTAGTTGCTCTGCTGCATGTGGGATCTTTCCGGACCAGGTAGATTTTTTTAAAATAGGAAAATATAATGCAGAATTTTTAAACATGCTTTGACACCAGGCACTGTATTTTATGCATCTCCCTTTTCCTCTCCCCATACAGTGCCTTTCGTGTAACGAACAGTAAATACATGCAGAATGAGGTAAACTCGTATTAAACACAGGGCTCTAAGAAGTGAATTATGCATATTGAGCTCAGTTTTACATTATTTTTGTTCATATGTTTCTCATTAATGTAAAAATCCGTTAAGTTCACATCATTGGACAACTTGATGGCAACATCTCCAGTAAATATTTATTGCATGAATAAATGCGTTTGTAAAAGTTACTTTCTCTTTAGCGTGTAAAGGTTGTAAATAAAAAAAATTTCAAGGCTCCGTCTGTTATTAAGGCAGTCTTTTGTTTATTTATTTTTATTGAAAAAATAATTATTTATTTTTGGCTGTGTTGGGTCTTCGTTGCTGCACGTGGGCTTTCTCTAGTTGCGGCGGGGGGGGGCTACTCTTCGTTGCGATGCGCGGGCTTCTCGTTGCGGTGGTTTCTCGTTGCGGAGCATGGGCTCTAGGCACGCGGGCTTCAGTTGTTGTGGCTCGTGGGCTCTAGAGTGCAGGCTGAGTAGTTGTGGTGCACGGGCTTAGTTGCTCCGCAGCATGTGGGATCTTCCCCACCAGAGCTCGAACCTGTGTCCCCTGCATTGGCAGGTGGATTCTTAACCATTTGCGCTACCAGGGAAGTCCCCTTAAGGCAGTCTTTTAAATGGAAAAACTGCATTCATTGTCTTAAATATTTGGGATGTAATAACCTTGTAAAAAACTCAATCGATCACTAAATACATTCCTCTCTTTTTGCCCCTAGTGGAATGAAACAGTCGAGCTTTTTCGCACCAAGATGCCGTTACGGAAACATCGGTGTCGTTTCAAAAGTTATGAACGTTGCTTCACAGCGGCCGAAGCTGTGGATTGGCTACATGAGCTGTTGAGGCGCAGCCAAAACTTTGGCCCCGAAGTGACCCGCAAACAAACGGTCCAGCTGCTAAAAAAATTCCTGAAGAATCACGTTATTGAAGACATCAAGGGAAAATGGGGCCAGGAAGACTTTGAAGACAACCGTCACTTGTACAGGTAATGGCAACAAGTCAGCCCCGAAGGGGAGGAGTTTGGGGAGGACCAGTGGGTCTGGTCAGTCTGTTGAAACTTCCTCATGTGAAAGAGCTTACTTGTCCGTGGGCGTGATGCTTCAACTTGTGATTTGTTGGGTGGAGAACTGAATCTGCTGCTACAGCAAAATTGATTACAGTTTTTCTTGGTGCTCTCTTCTTCATAGAGCACCCCTTAAGTAGTCTTTTGTTGCAGTGGCTTTTCAGTGAGGAAGACTTTTTGTGCCTTTTGCACACTGGGAGGATGGCTATAGTAGCTTAGTACCTCTCCTGGGGAACCTGAAAGGGTGAAACAGTAGTTCTGTCTTGCACCTTTCTGAGCAGTGTGAAGGTGTGTATTCAGGGGGTTAGTGGCAGAGGCGTCTGATCTTTAAGTGGAGCTCAGGTCTATAATGAAGAGTTGTACTAGAATTCCCCGATGTCTCAGATTAACCCTGCAGTGCATGTCTACTTTTCCCTAAACATTTTTGCTCGTGTTTTAGTGCTGTTTTATGATTGCTCACTTACTACCCAATAATCTGAGGGTAAGGATGTCTCTCTGCTGACACTTCTGTCCTCACTGCATGCTAGACTGTTTCATTGCTGGAGGTGGAGGAGACCTGCCTAGGATTCAGGGAATGGGAGAATACTAAAGAGGAATGAAGTCACACGAGTCCAGAAAAGAGGAATTGTTGAGCTATCTACAGAGAGGGCTACCAAAGTGCTAAGAACCTGAGAGGTATTAAATGAAGAAACGAAGATGATGGGCCCTTAATATTTGCTGCCTTTTACTCCAACAGAAGAATAAGGAATTCTCTTACAGCACATTCAGCGAGGCATTTTGGGGCCACGGGGGCACCTGGGTTTGAGCAGAGAAAACGTGACTGTTTCCTATCTGAGTCATTTCTTTGGTTCCTTTGGGGACTAGAGGCTGAGAAAGGCTGCAGAGCAAGGGGAGGGTGGTCACCAGCACCAAGGCTAAGGCCAGACAACTTTGTACGTTTAGGATCTAACTTCGTCACGGAATTCCATCAGCAATCTCCCTCTTCTAGATGTCCAGGTTGTCAGCTGGGCAATTAGTTGTCTCTCCATTTGGCAGTTATCTCTAGCTTGCTGATCCAACTTTTAATTAGAATCTTGGGTGACTTTAGCCTGGTCTGAGACCACAGTGCTTATTAGTATCAGGCAGTGGAAACTCTATCCTTGGTTCCAAATGCCGTACTTCACTGGGGATTCTTTTTTTTTTTTAATTGCCTGTGTTTTTTTAATTGAAGTATAAGTTAATTTACAATATTATATTAGTTTCAGATGTATAGCATCTTACTAAGTTCTTACTTAGAACTTTCTTAGAGCTTAGTTCTAAGGTCTAAGAAAGGAACTGATACCAACAACACCTGTGATGTGCCAGACTCATTGCACAGTCGTCATTGAACTCAGCACCTGTAGATGTTGGTGGTATTATCTTGATCTTAAAGATCAGGAAATTAATGAGGCCAAAGTTACTGACTTGTCCAAAGTTACTCAGGTAGTAGTAAGAGTCAGGATTTAAACTGAGGTCTCTATCTCTGAAGCCTGTGTTCTTGTGGCGTGTCAGACTGCCTCCATTGCCATGGCATGAGGTTGACTAGCTTATTAAATAAACTAATGACCGAATGAGTAAACAGAATCATAAACCAGAAATATTCAGTGTAGTCAACACACGTTCATATATTCACAGAATTCCAGTAATGTATAAAGTACTATGTAATACATATTAAATGATCAGCTGTCTTCTCAAATAAAGGAGGTAAGGTAAACATAATCAGCTTAAACACTTACATAAATATAGCAGGGGATAGGTGGTTTCCTGGGTCTGTGAATTACAGAAAGGCATAGTTAGAGAAAGCAACATGAAATATAAAGACTCTTAGAGTATTTTTTAAAGACAGAAATTACACACACACCACAGGAGAATTTTATAACAGAAATGATGAGTGAAGCTTTTATTTTGGAATGTGTCAAATCTTATTTTTAGTTTAAAAACATGTCATATTTGCTGTGTGACTGCATTTACATTTGTTAACTATGATTTTATTTTTCAAGAATCCAAGAGTTAAGTATAGAAAGTAGGGGGAAATAGTGAATTTTTGTGTGTAAGAAAGGAAAGTGAGATCCTAATATCTGAATGTCCCTAACAGAGGAGATTTTGCAGAGAAGGGCCCAGAGCTATTTACTGAACCACTCTTTGCTGTTAGTAACGTGGGTGACTAGAAAGAGAGCTGGACTGGCTGCCAGTGGAGACAATTTTCGATTTCACTAAAGGGTCCTCATAGTCGAGCCATATGCTGTCATCTGTGTCTAACAAAGCTTCGTGGCCCCAGACTTTGGATGAAGAGAACCAGTGATTTTATAAGAAATTTCAGTTTATGAAGCAATTCTTTATGATCTCATTTGATCTTCGTGACAACCCCGTATGGTAGACAGGGTGGATAGTTCATCCTCAGAGAACTAGACAGTTGTCTCTTTGAAACCTCTAAACAAAACATCAGTAAATTCCATGGGGATCATTGAATTGGCCCATTTATGTATGGGAACAGACAGTTACATAGGATTATTTAAACCTAATGAAGTGGGTTATGTAGAAATAGAGGTGTGTATTATGATCATTGCTTGTTTTGGACTATTAAATGAGGAAAGTGTTTGGCCGGCTTTAGATCTTTAGCAGGATGGGTCCTTGGTCTGGAGCCTCCACCGGGCCCTTGCCCTGTTCTTACTACTGATGCTAGCTCTGGTATGCAGTTGTAACCACGGTATTCATGGCTTACGGATAGAAATTCACTGGCTCGGGTGTAGTGCTTGTGATCTAATGTGCAGGGAACCATTTTCTTTTTATTTTCCTTCCTCTTCCTGTGCCTTTTTTCCTTTCCTTCTCTATTTCTTTCTCTGTTTATACCACTTTATGTGTATGACTGGCATGTTCCCACTTCTTTCCCCTTTTCTTTTTCTTCTACTTCATTTCTCTCTCCGTTTCTTTCTGTCTTTTCCCTCATATTTGCTTTTTTTCTGGCTTATTTCCAAAATGTTTAATTTGAACCTAAAATTTGTTATGTAGATTTTGTCAGCTTTCTTGAACGTGACTTTCACTGTTCTTTATTTAAAAAGCAGGAGTCATGCTACCTAGTTTTAAGACTTACTCTATAAAATCACAGTAATGAAGACTGGTGTTGGTGAAGGGTTGGATGGACACTTGGGTCAGTGGAACAGAACAGAGTCCAGAAACACACACAAACATGGCCAGTTGATTTTTGACGAAGATGTAAAGGTAACTTAAAGGGAAAAGATCAGTCTTTTTGGCAAATGATGTTGGAACAATTAGAAGGCAGCTATGCTTACCACTATACCACCAATGCTCACAATGTTGGGACAGTTGGACATCTATTCATCTACATGCAAAAAAATGAACCTCAACCTAAACCTAATTTTTTAATACAGAAATTCATTCATAGAATTCAATGTAAAACTAAAAAAATTTTAGAAAAACAGAAAATCTTTATGCCCTGGGGTTAGGCAAGGAGATTTTAGACATGACACCAAAAGCATGATTTATAAAAGAAAAAACATGATAAATTGGACTTCATCAAAATTAAAAACTTTTGCTATGTGAAAGGCACTGTTAAGAGGATGAGAGGACAAGCGAATGTTGGGGAGAAAATACTTGTAAATCGCATATATGACAGTGAACTGGTATCAAGAATATATAAAGAATTCACAAAACTCAACTGTAAGAAAACAAACAACAAATAATAGATTTGAAAAGACACTTCATCAAAGATATAAAGATGCGTCATCAAAGATATACAGACAGCACCTGAAATAAATAAATAAGCACCTGAAAAGATGTTTAACATTATTAGCACTAGGGAAATGCAAATTAAAACCATGGTGAGATACCACTACATATCTAGTAGAATGGCTAAAATAAGAATACTAATAACGCCAAAATCAAGAGAGGATGCAGAGCAATTGGAAATCTCCTCCATTGGTGGTGGGAAGCCTAGATTGGTAGTCACTTTGGAAAACAGTTTGGCAGTCTCTTTTAAAGTTAAACATGTACTTATATATGACTTCATATTCCTGCTCCTGGGCGTTTACCCTGGAGAAATGAAAGCTTATGTTCACACAAAAACTTGTATGTGAATATATATATTTTTAACATCTTTATTGGAGTATAATTGCTTTACAATGTTGTGTTAGTTTCTGCTGTATAACAAAGTGAATCATCTATACATATACATATATCCCCATATCCCCTACCTCTTGAGCCTCCCTCCCACCCTCCCTATCCCACCCCTCTAGGTGGTCACAAAGCACTGAGCTGATCTCCCTGTGCTATGCGGCTGCTTCCCACTAGCTATCGATTTTACATTTGTTAGTGTATATATGTCAATGCTACCATCTCACTTCATCCCAGCTTACCCTTCCGTACCTAAATATTTATAGCATCTCTGTTAATTCAAATGTTCGTATGGGTGAATGGATAAACACTGAACATCTATATGGAACGCTTCTGTGCATATCCAGTGCAGTGGGAGGTGTGACTAAGTCAGAGCAGGAGGGAGGTTTTTTGTGAATAATTGAATTGTTCTGTTTGTTGATTGTGATGGTGGTTTTACAAAGTGTATATGTGTGTTAAAATGGATAGAGCAGTACACACACACACACACACACACACACACACACACACGAAAAAAAGAATAAATTTTACTATATGCTAATAACATTTTTTTAATGCTGGAGATTTGAAAAATCTCTATTTTTACCTCTAGTGAAAGAAATCCTAATTTACATTGATTGAGGTATATGGCCCTTCAGTCATTTTCTGTGGCTCTGGGAAAAAGTCTTTATTATTACCCTATAGGTCTTTTGAAGGGACCAATAGGAACTTCTTCAAGTTAATGGACTATTGGCTCCCTCTAGTGGACACCTTTTGTTTTTATAGTAAAGCTTAAAATTGTGATTGTGAGTTGTTTTTCTTTTGTTTTTATTCATTTAAAGTCCTGAGTTTTTATCCTGTGATAGTTGGATAAATTTTGTACATTTCCTATGCATCAGTTTTTTTCATCTATAGGATGACAGCGCTGGACTAGATCTTTAAGGTCTTTTTCCATTCTAAACTTTTATGGTTCCAAATATTGAGTACATATCATAGATGTTTTCCAAGCCCTAGGCGATGAAGAAGATATGAAAGAAATGTAACATTCTTTTCCTCCCTAATTTTGCAATCTCTTTTGAGAGAGAGTATGCATATATAAAAAAGATATGTAGCAGAACCAAGGCAGCATTGAATTAATTAACCAAAATGAACCTGTAACAAAAGCTTAGAGGTACTACACTGGCAGTCCTTGGGTTGACACAGCTGTTTCGTTTAACTGGCATTGTGTTTTTAATCATTGAAATTTTTTTCTCATTTTTGTTTTTCAATTTTGTGTATTTTGTGAAGGTAATACATTCATGTGTTTCAAAATTTACAAAGTACAAAAGAGTATATACAATAAAAATTTCCCTTCTACTTTGCTCCCCCAGGTGGGGTTCAGGCCTTGAACTTGCATTGAAGCTTTCTTATTTTTATTATTTATTCTCAAGTTGTGTTGTTCTTTTTAATACCTTAAATGCTAGTTTGTCCTGGATGAGAAGAAGCTGAATAACTTTCAAATGCACAATAGAAATAGAGTGGGGGGTAGAGGGGGAAGAGCAGGATAGAAAATAGTTTATTCTTACTTTTTCCCATGTAAAGGCTTAAGCAAAAAAATATAGAAAAGTCACAATGTTAACAGTAGTTATTTCTGGATAGAGGGCTTAAAGACAGCATAAATTATTTTCTCTCTTCTTAATTTTACACATTGAGTACATATTGCTTTTATTTTCAATTTTTAAAATCATTCCAGTAAAAGAGTAATCAATAAATTGTATTGTTTGGAAGTTTACAATGATAGGATGACTTCTTCTGGGCACCTCTGCTCCATACCAGTACCCCACTTGCTTCTGGATACTGTGGACTAAGAATGCTGCCTGCCATTATCAGTAAACAAAGGATGTTGCAGCCATCGAGCAATCAGCCACTGCAGCCACCTTGTTGAGCCCTGAGGGGACTCAGGATGGGAGAGCACAGGATACTGGCCCCAGATAGCTAAGGTGCATGTCAAAGGGATGATTTCAGTGAGCCCAGACTCTTGCATCTTCCCATACATAGAAAAGCGCCAAGTTAATTAACTTGAGATATGTGGTTTTCTTTAATTAATCTTTTGATGTTCCCACTATCTGGACTTTGTTACAAAACTCCTATATATCTTGGCTCTCCCCTTACCTCTTCAGAGCAGTTTCTCAGAGCTATCTGAGAGGCTGCCTTCCAGGCTTGAACTCCTGAGAAAGTTCGCCAAATAATACATGATTCTGAAGTTTTAGGTCGTCCATTTTTTTCAGTCGACAGTAGTAAAAATTCATCCGGAAGAGAGAAGGCACAAAAGTAGCCAAAAAAATCTTGGGCAACAAGACCTTCTGCTTTATCAGAAACTAAAATGCCATAGGGCTAAACAGTGTGATAGTAGACCTGGAATAAATAAATCTGGAACTGACTAGAGTAGAGAAAAAACAAACTCTCCACCCAGTTCCCTTCCCCACAGGCACCTAATGTTATTAGCTTATAACACAGCGTCTTAAAAAATTGTGAACAAATGGGAGCAAATTTAATTGGAGCAAATTCCCCCCAGTTGCCGCCCTTCCCACCACTTCACTACATCATACCAGACTGTATCATGGTAATGTTGTCTGTCTTGGTCAGTGCAGGAATTGTGTTTGTGACCCAGTCGGTGTGGACTGGAGTTTTGTGAGATCTCCTGGAGGAGGGAGGTGGAGGACGTCCATCTGGGTCCTGAGAATGGGATAGGGTCTGGATGATCAGATGGGATGGGAAGGGGGAGCATATTTCAGGTGACAGGACCACGGCTCTCAGTCAGATATACCTAAGTCAGCTTCACTGGGAGAAGAGGGAGGAGGCTAACCTGGCTGGAGAAGTTTTAGGTCAGGAAATCATAGGGCTAAATTTGGTGGTGTTTCTTAAATATCTGGCTATGGAGTTGACATTTATGTAAAAGGAAAAGGCAGCCAAGGTCCGTGTTTTGAGTAGGAATGAAGTCTGTGTTCTAGAATAGAGTTAATTGGACTTCCCTGGTGGTCCAGTGGTTAAGACTCTGTGCCTGCACTGCGGGGGGGCATGGGTTCGATCTCTGGTCAGGGATCCCACATGCCATGCCGTGTGGCCAAAAAAAAGGGAATAGAATAGAGTTAATTGAATAGTAGTAATAGAATAGATTTTTAAGGCAGTGAAACTGGTGAGGTTTTCAAGGTAACTGGCGGGGGTGATGTTGCCTGGATGAGAATGCCAGCCATGGGGCTGAAAAAGAAGGAAGGGCCCACATTTATAGCCAAATTCCAGGCTAGACCCTAACTGCTCCATAGGCCTTCGGGTTTGCCTGAAGTCTGACATTTTTTAAATGTATTATTCATTAGTCTGAAATTGCTATTTTCATTTAGAATCTTTGTTGACGTTTGGCATTTTCTTTTACTGAGGCCTGGAATGTAACTCAAGTACTTTTCAAGGCAACTGTCAATCCGTAATACCTTGCAGTTATTCAGACACATCTACAGTGTTTAGTGGGTGTTTAAATCTTTGGAATGGCTTTGTTCCTATTTAATGTCTCAAGGAGTTTGGAGCCTCCGGAGCTGGAACTGGGTGAGTGTCTCAGAGTCTCTGTCCCCATACCTCCCACAAGGGTCAAGAATGAACGTCCAGTTCACAGTGTCATAGCTGTGGGATAATGATGGAAAAATATATAGTAGAGGGAACTTCCCTGGTGGCGTGGTGGTTAAGAATCCGCCTGCCAATGCAGGGGACACGGGTTTGATCTCTGGTCCGTTAAGATCCCACATGCCGCGGAGCAACTAAGCCCATGCGCCACAACTACTGAGCCCACGTGCTGCAGCTACTGAAGCCTGTGTGCTCTAGGGCCCGCTTGCCGTAACTACTGAGCCCGCGTGCTGCAACTACTGAAGCTCGCATGCCTAGAGCTCATGCTCCGCAACAAGAGAAACCATTGCAATGAGAAGCCCGTGCACCGCAATGAAGAGCAGCCCCCGCTCGCCACAACTAGAGAAAGGCCATGCGCAGCAATGAAGACCCAACGCAGCCAAAAAAAAAAAAAAAGAAAAAAAGAAAAATATATAGTAGATGTTTGGCTTTTTTTTGCTGCCACGCCTTCTAGACTCCTTTTCTAGTTTGTGGGATCTCTTGTTTGTGTGAGCCTTGGTGGGAAGGAGAGCCCCGCCCCCAGTGGAAGCCTAGGCAGGTGAGACGCTCTCTCCCTGCCCCTGAGCAGTTACGGTGCAGGCACACATCCTACACGTGGCTGTTGGTATGTTCCTACCTAGGACTTTGGACAGCTTAGAGTTTGTTGCGATAGCAGTGGTGGCCTGCAGGAGCAAGGACAAGCAGCCCTGGTGCCAGCAGTGGCTTTCACACTAGACTGTCACTTGTGGTTCCTGCTGTGTGTGCTGTGGGGCTTCCTTTTGTCCAAACTTTTTTTTTTTTTTTTGACTTTCTGATCCTGGTTTTCCAGCTCTCCTATTGATCTTGTGACCTACTAGGATATCTTCAAACTCCTTTCTGGTTAAATTAGCCAGAATTGGTTTCTGCAACCGAGAACTCAGACTGAAATAACAAACAATGCCTATAGAGGTAGCAAAACTGGGGCAGCTCTTTGGGCCTAGGAAATAGTGCCACAATTTCTGTGTGTATTGGGACCGCCTGAGAGCTAAGCACCAGGTCAGATTGGCCTGTAGCAATCAGAGAAAAGGAGATGGAGCTCAGAATCCCTGAAGCACAGGAATGGAGTCTACTAAGAATAATGGCTACACATGGCGGGGGTGGGGGGGTGGGGAGCTGAAAGTTCTGTACTGGGCTGTTTAGTCTAACTGATTCTAATGGAGGTTGCATTGTAACTGCCGTCTTTGGATGTAAAAGATGCCAGTATGGTGCGTTAAATAGAAGGTTGAAGTAGATTGCCCTCACTCACAAAAGACAACTCCTGGTAACTGATCAACTTTTGTTTTGTAACATCCTTTCTTAGGCTTTTTGGTGATTAACTTGTGAAAATTGCAAACTTGTGATTTATCTATCTTGGTCTTTCATTTGTGGTCATAGTTACACATTGCCTATCAGGTTACTTTATCCTTCCCTTTATATTTGTTTGTTTTATCCACTTGGTCTTCACCAACTTGCTCTTGGAATTCTTTTTTTCTTTAACCCTTACCCAGCTTTCTTTTCTATGAATTTATGATACCTGGTTATTATCATTAATAGAGAATGATGCATCATTAGTAGGGAATGGGACAATGGAATTCAGAAAAATCAAAGGCTTACTGAATGCCTTTGGCTTACTGAATGCTCCAATTTCAGATGGAGACAAAGCTCTTTAGGCCAGAGAAGGTAGATTGAACAGGGGTAGTTCTCAAATACTGTTGACCTTGAAACAAAATATAGTTGACCCTTGAAAAATGCAGGGGTTAGGAGCGCCGACCCCCTGCACAGTCAAAAATCCGAGTATAAATTTTTTTTTTGCTCTCCGTATCTCCACATTTGCATATTCAACCAACTGCAGATTGTGTTGTGCTTTGCTTTGTTTTTTTTGTTTTAGTGTGTATTTTTTTTTTTTTTCTTTTGCGGTATGTGGGCTTCTCACTGTTGTGGCCTCTCCCGTTGCGGAGCACAGGCTCTGGACGCGCAGGCTTAACGGCCATGGCTCAAGGGCCTAGCCACTCCGTGGCATGTGGGATCTTCCCAGACCGGGGCACGAACCCGTGTCTCCTGCATCGGCAGGCGGACTCTCAATCACTGCGCCACCAGGGAAGCCCTTTAGTGTGTATTTTATTTTATTTTTTTGAAGTTTAGAATTTTATTTATTTTTTTATACAGCAGGTTCTTATTAGTTATCCATTTTATACATATTAGTGTATACATGTCAATCCCAATCTCCCAATTCATCACCCCCCCCCCCCCACTTTCCCCCCTTGGTGTCCATACGTTTGTTCTCTACATCTGTGTCTCAATTTCTGCCCTGCAAACCGGTTCATCTGTACCATTTTTCTAGGTTCCACATATATGCATTAATATACGATATTTGTTTTTCTCTTTCTGACTTAGTTCACTCTGTATGACAGTCTCTAGATTCATCCATGTCTCTAAAAATGACCCAGTTTCTTTCCTTTTTATGGCTGAGTAATATTCCATTGTATATATGTACCACATCTTCTTTATCCATTTTTATGTTGATGGGCATTTAGGTTGCTTCTAGGACTTGCCTATTGTAAATAGTGCTTCAATGAACATTGGGGTGCATGTGTCTTTTTTTTTAAACATGGGCTGGATCCCTGCCCTGCTTTCTCTCTCCTGGAAGCAGCCATGCTTTTTTTTTTTTTAAATTAATTAATTGTTTATTTATTTATTTTATTTTTGGCTGTGTTGGGTCTTCATTTCTGTGCGTGGGCTTTCTCTAGTTGCGGCGAGCGGGGACCACTCTTCATCGCGGTGTGCGGGCTGCATGTGTCTTTTTGAATTATGGTTTTCTCTGGGTATATGCCCGGTAGTGGGATTGCTGGGTCATATGGTAATTCTATTTTTGGTTTTTTAAGGAACCTCCATACTGTTCTCCGTAGTGACTGTATCACTTTACATTCCCACCAACAGTGCAAGAGGGTTCCCTTTTCTCCACACCCTCTCCAGCATTTGTTGTTTGTAGATTTTCTGATGATGCCCATTCCAACTGGTGTGAGGTGACACCTCCTTGTAGTTTTGATTTGCATTTCTCTAATAATTAGTGACGTTGAGCAGCTTTTCATGTGCTTTTTGGCCATCTGTATGTCTTCTTTGGAGAAATCTCTATTTAGGTCTTCTGCCCATTTTTGGTTTGGGTTGTTTGTTTTTTTTAATATCGAGCTGCATGTGCTGTTTGTATATTTAGGAGATTAATCCTTTATCTGTTGATTTGTTTGCAAATATTTTCTCCCATTCTGAGGTTTGTCTTTTCGTCTTGTTTGTAGTTTCCTTTGCTTTGCAGAAGGTTTTAAGTTTCATTAGGTCCCATTTGTTTATTTTTGTTTTTGTTTCCATTACTCTAGGAGGTGGATCAAAAAAGATTTTGCTGTGATTTATGTCAAAGAGTGTTCTTCCTATGTTTTCCTCTAAGAGTTTTATAGTGTCTGGTCTTAAATTTAGGTCTCGAATCCATTTTGACATTATTTTTGTGTATGGAGTTAGGGAGTGTTCTAATTTCATTCTTTTACATGTAGCTGTCCAGTTTTCCCAGCACCACTTATTGAAGAGGCTGTCTTTTCTCCATTTTATATCCTTGCCTCCTTTGTCATAGATTAGTTGACCATTGATGCGTGGGTTTATCTCTGGGCTTTCTATCCTGTTCCATTGATCTGTATTTCTGTTTTTGTGCCAGTACCACATTGTCTTGCTTACTGTAGCTTTGTAGTATAGTCCGAAGTCAGGGAGTCTGATTCCTCCAGCTCCGTTTTTTTTCCTCAAGACTGCTTTGGCTATTCAGGATCTTTTGTGTCTCCATAAAAATTTTAAGATTTTTTTGTACTAGTTCTGTAAAAAATGCCATTGGTAATTTGATAAGGATTGCATTGAATCTGTAGATTGCTTTGGGTAGTATAGTCACTTTCACAATATTGATTCTTCCAATCCAAAAACATGGTATATCTCTCCATCTGTTTGTATCATCTTTAATTTCTTTCATCAGTGTCTTATAGTTTTCTGCATACAGGTCTTTTGTCTCCCTAGGTAGCTTTATTCCTAGGTATTTTATTCTTTTTGTTGCAGTGGTAAATGGGAGTGTTTTGTTAATTTCTCTTTCATATTTTTCATCATTAGTGTATAGGAATGCAAGAGATTGCTCTGCATTAAATTTGTATCCTGCAACTTTACCAAATTCATTGATTAGCTCTAGTAGTTTTCTGGTGGCACCTTTAGGATTCTCTATGTATACTGTCATGTCATCTTCAAACAGTGACAGTTTTACTTCTTCTTTTCCAAGTTGTATTCCTTTTATTTCTTTTTCCTCTCTGATTGCCATGGTTAGGACTTCCAAAACTATGTTGAATAATAGCGGTGAGAGTGGACATCCTTGTCTTGTTCCTGATCTTAGAGGAAATGCTTTCAGTTTTTCACCATTGAGAATGATGTTTGCTGTGGGTTTGTCGTATATTGCCTTTATTTTGTTGAGGTAGTTTCCCTCTATGCCCACTTTCTGGAGAGTATTTATCATAAATGGGTGTTGAATATTGTCAAAAGCTCTTTCTGCATCTATTGAGATGATCATATGGTTCTTATTCTTCAGTTTGTTAATATGGTGTATCACATTGATTGATTTGTGTATATTGAAGATCCTTGCATTCCTGGGATAAATCCCACTTGATCATGTTGTATGATCCTTTTAATGTGTAGTTGGATTCTGTTTGCTAGTATTTTGTTGAGGATTTTTGCATCTATGTTCATCAGTGATAATGGTATATAATTTTCTTTTTTTGTAGTATCTTTGTCTGGTTTTGGTATCAGGATGATGGTGGCCTCGAGAATGAGTTTGGGAGTGTTCCTTCCTCTGCAATTTTTTGGAAGAGTTTGAGAAGGCTTGGTGTTAGCCCTTCTCTAAATGTTTGATAGAATTCACCTGTGAAGCCATGTGGTCCTGGACTTTTGTTTGTTGGAAGAGTTTTAATCACAGTTTCAATTTCATTGCTTGTGATTGGTCTTTTCGTATTTTCTCTTTCTTCCTGGTTCAGTCTTGGAAGGTTATACATTTCTAAGAATTTGTCCATTTCTTCCAGGTTGTCCATTTTATTGGCATAGAGTTGCTTGTCGTAGTCTCTTAGGATGCTTTGTATTTCTGTGGTGTCTGTTGTAACTTCTCCTTTTTCATTTCTAATTTTATTGATTTGAGTCTTCTCCCTGTTTTTCTTGATGAGTCTGGCTAATGGTTTATCAATTTTGTTTATCTCCTCGAAGAACCAACTTTTAGTTTTATTGATCTTCACTATTGTTTTCTTTGTTTCTATTTCATTTATTTCTGCTCTGATCTTTATGATTTCTTTCCTTCTTCTGACTTTGGGTTCTTTCTCTAGTTCCTTTAAATGCAAGGTTAGATTGTTTATTTGACATTTTTCTTGTTTCTTGAGGTAGGCTTGTATTGCTATAAACTTCCCTCTTAGAACTGCTTTTGCTGCATCCCATAGGTTTTGGATCGTCGTGTTTTCATTGTCATTTGTCTCTAGGTATTTTTTGATTTCCTCTTTGATTTCTTCAGTGATCTCTTGGTTATTCAGTAATGTATTGTTCAGCCTCCGTATGTTTGTGTTTTTAACGTTTTTTTCCCTGTAATTGATTTCTAATCTCATAGTGTTGTGGTCAGAAAAGATGCTTGACATGAGTTTAATTTTCTTTTTTTTTTTTTAAACATCTTTATTGGGGTATAATTGCCTTACAATGGTGTGTTAGTTTCTGCTTTATAACAAACTGAATCAGTCATACATACACACATGTTCCCATATCTCTTCCCTCTTGCGTCTCCCTCCCTCCCACCCTCCCCATCCCACCCTTCCAGGCTGTCACAAAGCACCGAGCCAATATCCCTGTGCCATGTGGCTGCTTCCCACTAGCCATCTACCTTACTACGTTTGTTAGTGCGTATATGTCCATGACTCTCTCCCGCCCCGTCACAGCTCACCCCTCCCCCTCCCCATATACTCAAGTCCGTTCTCTAGGAGGTCTGCGTCTTTATTCCTGCCTTACCCCTAGGCTCTTCATGACATTTTTTTCCCTTAAATTCCATATATATGTGTTAGCATACGGTATTTGTCTTTTTCTTTCTGACTTACTTCACTCTGCATGACAGACTCTAGGTCTATCCACCTCATTACAAATAACTCAATTTCGTTTCTTTTTATGGCTGAGTAATATTCCATTGTATATATGTGCCACATCTTCTTTATCCATTCATCCGATGATGGGCACTTAGGTTGTTTCCATCTCCGGGCTATTGTAAATAGAGCTGCAATGAACATTTTGGTACATGACTCTTTTTGAATTTCAGTTTTCTCAGGGTATATGCCCAGTAGTGGGATTGCTGGGTCATATGGTAGTTCTATTTGTAGTTTTTTAAGGAACCTCCATACTGTTCTCCATAGTGGCTGAACCAATTCACATTCCCACCAGCAGTGCAAGAGTGTTCCCTTTTCTCCACACCCTCTCCAGCATTTATTGTTTCTAGATTTTTTGATGATGGCCATTCTGAGTGGTGTGAGATGATATCTCATTGTAGTTTTGATTTGCATTTCTCTAATGATTAATGATGTTGAGCATTCTTTCATGTGTTTGTTGGCAGTCCGTATATCTTCTTTGGAGAAATGTCTGTTTAGGTCTTCTGCCCATTTTTGGATTGGGTTGTTTGTTTTTTTGTTATTGAGCTGCATGAGCTGCTTATAAATTTTGGAGATTAATCCATTGTCGGTTGCTTCATTTGCAAATATTTTCTCCCATTCTGACGGTTGTCTTTTGGTCTTGTTTAAGGTTTCCTTTGCTGTGCAAAAGCTTTTAAGTTTCATTAGGTCCCATTTGTTTATTTTTGTTTTTATTTCCATTACTCTAGGAGGTGGGTCAGAAAGAATCTTGCTGTGATTTATGTCATAGAGTGTTCTGCCTATGTTTTCCTCTAATAGTTTGATAGTTTCTGGCCTTACATTTAGGTCTTTAATCCATTTTGAGCTTATTTTTGTGTATGGTGTTAGGGAGTGATCTAATGTCATACTTTTACATGTACCTGTCCAGTTTTCCCAGCACCACTTATTGAAGAGGCTGTCCTTTCTCCACTGTACATTCCTGCCACCTTTATCAAAGATAAGGTGTCCATATGTGCATGGGTTTATCTCTGGGCTTTCTATCCTGTTCCATTGATCTATCTTTCTGTTTTTGTGCCAGTACCATACCGTCTTGATAACTGTAGCTTTGTAGTATAGTCTGAAGTCAGGGAGCCTGATTCCTCCAGTTCCTTTTTTTGTTCTCAAGATTGCTTTGGCTATTCGGGGTCTTTTGTGTTTCCATACAAATTGCGAAATTTTTTGTTCTAGTTCTGTGAAAAATGCCAGTGGTAGTTTGATAGGGATTGCATTGAATCTATAGATTGCTTTGGGTAGTAGAGTCATTTTCACAATGTTGATTCTTCCAATCCAAGAACATGGTATATGTCTCCATCTATTTGTATCATCTTTAATTTCTTTCATCAGTGTCTTATAATTTTCTGCATACAGGTCTTTTGTCTCCTTAGGTAGATTTATTCCTAGATATTTTATTCTTTTTGTTGCAATGGTAAATGGGAGTGTTTTCTTGATTTCACTTTCAGATTTTTCATCATTAGTATATAGGAATGCCAGAGATTTCTGTGCATTAATTTTGTATCCTGCCACTTTACCAAATTCATTGATTAGCTCTAGTAGTTTTCTGGTAGCATCTTTAGGATTCTCTATGTATAGGATCATGTCATCTGCAAACAGTGACAGCTTTACTTCTTCTTTTCCGATTTGGATTCCTTTTATTTCCTTCTCTTCTCTGCTGTGGCTAAAACTTCCAAAACTATGTTGAATAAGAGTGGTGAGAGTGGGCACCCTTGTCTTGTTCCTGATCTTAGTGGAAATGCTTTCAGTTTTTCACCATTGAGGATGATGTTTGCTGTGGGCTTGTCGTATATGGCCTTTATTATGTTGAGGAAAGTTCCCTCTATGCCTACTTTCTGCAGGGTTTTTATCATAAATGGGTGTTGAATTTTGTCAAAAGCTCTTTCTGCATCTATTGAGATGATCATATGGTTTTTCTCCTTGAATTTGTTAATATGGTGTATCACATTGATAGATTTGCGTATATTGAAGAATCCTTGCATTCCTGGAATAAACCCCACTTGATCATGGTGTATGATCCTTTTAATGTGCTGTTGGATTCTGTTTGCTAGTATTTTGTTGAGGATTTTTGCATCTATGTTCATCAGTGATATTGGTCTGTAGTGTTCTTTCTTTGTGACATCCTTGCCTGGTTTTGGTATGAAGGTGATGGTGGCCTCGTAGAAGGAGTTTGGGAGTGTTCCTCCCTCTGCTATATTTTGGAACAGTTTGAGAAGGATAGGTGTTAGCTCTTCTCTAAATGTTTGATAGAATTCGCCTGTGAAGCCATCTGGTCCTGGGCTTTTCTTTGTTGGAAGATTTTTAATCACAGTTTCAATTTCAGTGCTTGTGATTGGTCTGTTCATATTTTCTATTTCTTCCTGATTCAGTCTTGGCAGGTTGTGCATTTCTAAGAATTTGTCCATTTCTTCCAGATTGTCCATTTTATTGGCATAGAGTTGCTTGTAGTAATCTCTCATGATCTCTTTTATTTCTGCAGTGTCAGTTGTTGCCTCTCCTTTTTCATTTCTAATTCTATTGATTTGAGTCTTCTCCCTTTTTTTCTTGATGAGTCTGGCTAGTGGTTTATCTATTTTGTTTATCTTCTCAAAGAACCAGCTTTTAGTTTTATTGATCTTTGCTATTGTTTCCTTCATTTCTTTTTCATTTATTTCTGATCTGATTTTTATGATTTCTTTCCTTCTGCTAGCTTTGGGGTTTTTTTGTTCTTCTTTCTCTAATTGCTTGAGGTGCAAGGTTAGGTTGTTTATTCGAGATGTTTCCTGCTTCTTAAGGTGGGCTTGTATTGCTATAAACTTCCCCCTTAGAACTGCTTTTGCTGCATCCCACAGGTTTGGGTCGTTCTGTCTCCATTGTCATTTGTCTCTAGGTATTTTTTGATTTCCTCTTTGATTTCTTCAGTGATCTCTTGGTTATTTAGTAATGTATTGTTCAGCCTCCGTATGTTTGTGTTTTTAACGTTTTTTTTCCCTGTAATTGATTTCTAATCTCATAGTGTTGTGGTCAGAAAAGATGCTTGATATGAGTTTAATTTTCTTAAATTTACTGAGGCTTGAATTGTGACCCAAGGTGTGATCTATCCTGGAGAATGTTCCGTGCGCATTTGAGAAGAACATGTAATCTATTTTTGGATGGAATGTCCTGTAAATATCAATTAAATCTATCTGGTCTATTGTGTCTTTTTTTTTTTTCTTTGCGGTATGCAGGCCCCTCACTGTTGTGGCCTTTCCCGTTGCAGAGCACAGGCTCCAGACGCGCAGGCTCAGCGGTCATGGCTCACGGGCCTAGCTGCTCCACGGCATGTGGGATCTTCCCGGACCGGGGCATGAACCCATGTCCCCTGCATCGGCAGGCGGACTCTCAACCACTGCACCACCAGGGAAGCCCTATTGTGTCATTTAATACTTATGTTTCTTATTAATTTTCTGCTTGCATAATCTGTGCATTGGTGTAAGTGAGGTGTTAAAGTCCCCCACTATTATTGTGTTACTGTCGATTTCCTCTTTTATAGCTAAGAGTTATAGCTAAGATTTCTTCTTTTATTGTTAAAAGTTGCCTTATGTGTTGACGTGCTCCTATGTTGGGTGCATATATATTTATAATTGTTACGTCTTCTTTTTGGATTCATCCCTTGATCATTATGTAGTGTCCTTCCTTGTCTCTTGTAACATTGTTTATTTTAAAGTCTATTTTTTCTGATATGAGTATTGCTACTCCAGCTTTCTTTTGATTTCCATTTGCATGGAATATCTTTTTCCATCCCCTCACTTTCAGTCTGTATGTGTCCTTAGGTCTGAAGTGGGTCTCATGTAGACAGCATATATATGGGTCTTGTTTTTGTATAGATTCAGCGAGCCTGTGTCTTTTGGTTGCGGCATTTAATCCATTCATGTTTAAGGTAATTATCGATATGTATGTTCCTATTACCTTTTTCTTAATTGTTATGGGTTTGCTTTTGTAGGCCCTTTTCTTCTCTTGTGTTTCCCACTTAGAGAAATTCCTTTAGCATTTGTTGTAGAGCTGGTTCGGTGGTGCTGATTTCTCTTAGCTTTTGCTTGTCTAGCTTTTGATTTATTTCTCCATCAAATCTGAATGAGATCCGTGCTGGGTAGAGTAATCTTGGTTGTAGGTTCTTCCCTTTCATCACTTTAAGTATATCATGCCACTCCCTTCTGGCTTGTAGAGTTTCCGCTGAGAAATCAGCTGTGGGAGTTCCCTTGTATGTTATGGGAGTTCCCTTGTATGTTATTTGTCATTTTTTCCTTGCTGCTTTCAATAGTTTTTCTTTGTCTTTAGTTTTTGCCAATTTGATTACTATGTGTCTTGGCGTGTTTCTTCTTGAGTTTATCCTGTATGGGATTCGCTGCACTTCCTGGACTTGGGTGGCTATTTCCTTTCCCATGTTAGGGAAGTTTTCGACTATAATCTCTTCAAATATTTTCTCGGGTACTTTCTCTCTCTCTTTTCCTTCTGGGACCCCTATAATGCGAATGTTGTTGCATTTAATGTTGTCCCTGAGGTCTCTTAGGCTGTCTTCATTTCTTTTCATTCTTTTTTCTTTATTCTGCTCTGTGGCAGTGAATTCCACTGTTCTGTCTTCCAGGTCACTTATCCTTTCTTCTGCCTCAGTTATTCTGCTGTTGATTCCTTCTAGTGTATTTTTCATTTCAGTTATTGTATTGTTCATCTCTGTTTGTTCTTTAATTCTTCTAGGTCTTTTTAAAACGTTTCTTGCATCTTCTCTATCTTTGCCTCCATTCTTTTTCTGAGGTCCTGGATCATCTTCACTATCATTATTCTGAATTCTTTTTCTAGAAGGTTGCCTATCTTGCTTATCTCCACTTCATTTAGTTGTTTTTCTGGGGTTTTATCTTGTTCCTTCATCTGGTACATAGCCTTCTGCCTTTTCATCTTGTCTGTCTTTCTGTGAATGTGATTTTTGTTCCACAGGCTGCAGGACTCTAGTTCTTCCTGCTTCTGCTGTCTGCCTCCTGGTGGATGAGGCTATCTAAGAGGATTGTGCGAGTTTTCTGATGGGAGGGACTGGTGGTGGATAGAGCTGGCTGTTGTTCTGGTGGGGAGAGCTCAGTAAAACTTTAATCTGCTTGTCTGCTTATGGATGGGGCTGTTTTCCCTCCCTGTTGGTTGTTTGGCCTGAGGTGACCCAACACAATCCTACCTGGGCCCTTTGGTGGGGTAATGGCGGACTCTGGGAGGGCTCAAGCCAAGGAGTACTTCCCAGAACTTCTGCTGCCAGTGTCCTTTGTTCTTGTCCTCATGGTGAGACACAACCACCCCCTGCCTCTGCAGGAGACCCTCCCAACACCAGCAGGTAGGTCTTGTTCAGTCTCCTATGGGGTCACTGCTCCTTCCCATGGGTCCCAGTGCACACACTGCTTTGTGTGTGTGCCCTCCGAGAGTGGAGTCTCTGTTTCCTTCAGTACTGTCAAAGTTCTGCAATCAAATCCTGCTAGTCTTCAAAGTCTGATTCTCTTGGAATTCCTCCTCCCATTGCTGGACTCTCAGGTTGGGAAGCCTGACGTGGGGCTCAGAACCTTCACTCCAGAGGGTAGACTTCTGTGGTATAAGTGTTCTCCAGTTTGTGGGTCACCCACCCAGCATTTATGGGATTTGATTTTGTTGTGATTGTGCCCCTCATCCTGTCTCATTGTGGCTTCTCCTTTGTCTTTGGATGTGGGGTATCTTTTTTGGTGAGTTCCAGTGTCTTCCTGTCGATGATTGTTTAGCAGTTAGTTGTGATTCAGGTGCTCTCGCAAGAGGGAGTCCTAGTATAACTTTTGATTCCCCCCCCCCAGATTTAAGTACTAAGAGCCTACTGTTGACTGGAAGCCTTACCGATAATAATTAACTGTCAGTTAACACATACTTTGTATGTTACATGTATCATATACTGTATTCTTACAATGAAATAAGTTAGAGAAAAGAAAATGGTAAGGAAATCATAAGGAAGAGAAAATACATTTATAGTACTATACTGTATTTGTTATATTCATGCATTCTTTTTTTTTTAAGATTCCACATGCAAGTGAAAATAAACAGTATTTGTCTTTCTCTGTCTGACTTATTTTGCTAAGCATAATACCCTTCAGGTCCATCTATGCTGTTGCAGATGGCAAAATTTCATTTTATGGCTGGGTAATATTCCATTGTATATATCTACCACATCTTATTTATCCACTCATCTGTTGATGGACACTTAGGTTGCTTCCATATCTTGGCTGTTGTAAATAATGCTGCTGTGAACATTGGGGTGCACGTAAATCTTGAATTGGTGTTTTCATTTTCTTTAGAGATATACCCAGGAGTGCAATTGCTGGGTCATGTGGTCATTCTATTTTTAGATTTTTGAGGAAACTCCATACTGTTTTCCATAGTGGCTACACCAATTTACCTTCCCACCAACAGTGTACTAGGGTTCCCTTTTTTCCACATCCTCACTAACACTTATATTTGTTGCCTTTTTGACAATAGCCATTTTGACAGGTTTGAAATGGTATCTCATTGTTTTTTTTAAAAAAATTATTTATTTTAATTAATTTTTTTTTGGCTGCATTGGGTCTTCGTTGCTGTGTGCTGGCTTCTCATTGCAGTGGCCTCTCTTGTTGCGGTGCGGGCTTCTCATTGCAGTGGCTTCTCATTGCAGAGCGTGGGCTCTAGGTGCGCAGGCTTCAGTACTTGTGGTGTGCGGGCTCAGTAGTTGTGGCTCTCGGGCTTAGTTGCTCCACAGCATGTGGAAACTTCCCAGACCAGGGCTTGAACCCGTGTCCCCTGCATTGGCAGGTGGATGCTTAACCACTGAGCCACCAGGCAAGTCCTTCTCATTGTGGTTTGGATTTGCATTTTCCTGATGATTAGCGATGTTGAACATCTTTTTATGTGCCGATTGGCCATAAAACTCCTAGAAGAAAACATAGACAGTACACTCTGACATAAGTCTTAGCAGTATTGTTTTTTGCATCTGTCTTCTCAGGCAAGGGAAAGAAAATAAAAAATAAACAAATGGGACCTAATTAAACTTAAGAGCTTTTTTGCCCAGCACAGGAAACCACTGACAAAATGAAGACATCCTACTGAATGGGAGAAAATATTTGGAAAGCATATGTATGATAAAGGGTTAATACCCAAAATATATAAACAGCTCATACAACTCAATATCAAAAAAACAAACAACCTGATTAAAAAATGGGCAGAAGACCCGAATAGCCATTTTTCCAAAAAAGACATACAGATAGTATTTATCGATACTGTAAGTTTACATCATCTGTTTACAAGATGAATTGTCTGTCAGTTTGTAACATCAGTATTGTCTTATATGGTACAAAACACTGTACATGTTATATGTATCACTAACACTAGACATCACAAATGAAAAGATAATGTGATAACTCTTAAACTCTCCCTTCAAGTGTTTCATAAATTTAGGATTTAAAAGAATATCTTAAAAAAAAGATAATGTGAAAAAGAAATTCATATTTATTTACAGGTATAACGATCCATGCATTGATAACAAAGAAGCAACAATATGATTGCTCCATAGTAGACTACCCTATACACTAGTGAATAAATTCTCACAAAATTTTTATGACATACGGTATTACAGTCATATAATACTGTTACATGTAAGAAAAAAAAGCCGCTTACCTGTGATGATAGGCTGATATATGGTTTCTCCAAATACAAGAGAGAGAGGCATACGGTATGGTAATATAATTCTTTGAAAGCAAAGTTATGAAATAGTAAAAAAAGTAACACAGTAGTAGTTTTATATTAAATATCACTCATCTTATGCCTATGTAAGGATAGGCTATTCACTTGGAGTCTTGCACAGGATGTTCTATACAGTGAATACTCAGATGATGATGATGACACAAAAATGTCTCATACAGTTCTTGCTGTACAGTTATGTGATTTTCACATGAAGACACACACAACAGATAAGCTTATTAACTGGGTGATGATTATTTACTATTCATTAGGTATAAGTGGATCATCATAAAGGCTGAGTAGGCTGAGGGGGAGGAGGGAGAGGAAGGGTTGGTCTTGCTGTCTCAGGGGTGACAAGAGGTGGAAGGGGAGGAGGAGGTGGAAGGGGAGGGAGGAGAGGCAGACACACTTGGTGAACTTTACAGAATACATCATAATTTCTGACTTTTTTGCTTTTTCATTTGTCTACAAATGTTTCTATGATACATGGTACCAATCATTCTTCCACCATTTGCTTTAGTTTCAGTGTCTGTATCATAGAAGGGTGCATGCCGTAAAAGAAGTCAAAAGCAGTCTTGAAGAATTGGAACCCTCTGCCAGATTGTCTAATGTCAATTTGTTTTCTGACACTGCTTCTTCCTGTATCTTCTTCCTCTTGTCTGGCACTGGTTAGGAATACCCATCTCCATCAAGTTGTGTTCTGTTATTTCTTCTGGTGTGGTGTCTGTTAGCTTTTGAAGTTCTCCTAGATCCATGTCTTGAACCCTTCAGCCTCCCCCTTTTGTGTCATATCCACAGTATCTTTCATGATTTCCTTGATTGGCTCTTCAGTAATTCCTATGAAGTCATGTACAGCATCTGGACATATTTGTGTCTGGCAGGAATTGATTGTTTCAGTCTTGACAGCTTTCACAGCTTTTTCTGTAACAACGATGGCATATTCAATGGTGTAATCCTTCCAGACTTTCATGACATTCTCTCGATTAGGGTTCTCTTGCATAATGTGACAGTCCTTTCCATAAGGTACTGTGTGTAATTAGCCTTAAAGGTCCTTATGATCTCCTGATGTAGAGGCTGAAGTAGAGACGTTGTGTTTGGGGGCAAGTAAACCACTTTGATGCCTTCAGTGTTGAACTCATAGAGTTCTGGGTGGCCAGGGGCGTTGTCCAATATCAAAAGAACTTTAAAAGGCAGTCCCTTACTGGCAAGATATTTTCAGGGACAAAGCATCGATGGAACTGGTCCAGAAAAGGGGTTCTCGTCCAGACCTTCTTCTTGTACAACCAGAAGACTGGCAGCTGGTGTTTAGCTTTCCCTTCAAGGCTCATTCATGGGTTAGCAGCTTTTTATAAATAAGGGCAGTCCTGATGGTAAACCCGACTGCGTTTCCACACAACAATAGAGTTAGCCTGTCCCTTCCTGCCTTAAATCCTGGTGCTCACTTTTCTTCCTTACTAATAAATGTTCTTTGTGGCATTTTGCCTCCAGAATAGGGTACTTTCGTCTGTGTTAAAAACCTGTTAAGGCAGATATCTGATTTTCTCCTCATTGATTTTCTTAATGGTGTCGGGGAATTCATGTGCTGCATCTTGGTCAGCAGAAGCTGCTTGTCCTGTTATCTTGACATTTTTTAAGCCAAACCTTTTCCTGAAATTAC
This sequence comes from Stenella coeruleoalba, assembly GCF_951394435.1. Taxonomy (NCBI): domain Eukaryota; kingdom Metazoa; phylum Chordata; class Mammalia; order Artiodactyla; family Delphinidae; genus Stenella; species Stenella coeruleoalba. The sequence goes on along the minus strand of NC_137148.1, from coordinate 47,426,715 downwards.
TAAACCATCCCTTGCTGGTATTAAATTCTCCAGTTTTAGATCCTTCACCTTCCTTTTGCTTTAAGTTTTCATATAATGATTTTGCTTTTCCTCGAATCATATTAGAGTCTATATGCCTTTCTTATAGCAATCCTGTACCTACCTGAAAACTGCATTTTCAGGGTGAGATAAAAAGGTGTATCTCAAAAAGTGCAAGGTTTTTGCACCTGCTGGATTATTAGTGGCAGCAACAGCTTCACGAATTTTTCTTTCTTTCTTTCTTTCTTTTTTTTTTTTTACAATGTTCCTTACACTGAATTCATTTGTCTTGAACTGGTGGACAACCACAGCGTCCGACCTCAATCTATGGAACATATCAAGGAATTCGACTTTTTCTTGTCATGTCATGACTTTTCTCTGCTTCTTGGGAGCACTTCCAGCATCACTAGTGGCACTTTGTATGGGTCCCGTGGTGTTATGCAAGGTTTACGGCCCTAAACATGATGAAAAATACATGAGAACAGTGAGAGATCACTTTCTACTTCAAAACGCAATTTACTGGAGATATGAACTGCTCCCGTGGAGATGATTAGCGTCACAGGGCATTTTAAGCAGGTATTGGCAACACTTGAGCTCACTGTAATGGCAACAGGAAGTGGCTACCAAATTACTACAGTAGTACATTGTGTACACAGTTAATTCTATGCAGTTTTTTTTTTTTTTTTTTTGGCGGTACGCGGGCCTCTCACTGCTGTGGCCTCTCCCGTTGCGGAGCACAGGCTCCGGACGCGCAGGCTCAGCGGCCGTGGCTCACGGACCCAGCCGCTCCGCAGCATGTGGGATCCTCCCGGACCGGGTCACGAACCCGTGTCCCCTGCATCGGCAGGCGGACTCTCAACCACTGCGGCACCAGGGAAGCCCTATGCAGTTTTAATACTGCATTTTTATGTTTGTTTACCTTTTTCTCAACTGCAACTGGTGCCATGTGCAGTCTGTAAGAGTTTGTGTGTAAGTTTTGACCAATTTTAACTTTTTATAATAGATTTATATATATTTTATGGTAGTAAATGATAAAATAGACTAGTCTCTACATATAGTTTATGCATTCAGGACATACCTAACTTTTTCTTAATTTTTTTTGATAGTTCTAGGCTACATTGTTTGTCTGCTAGTTTTTTTTCAAATTGTTGCAAATCTCCAAAAAAATTTCCACTATGTTTATTGAAAAAAATCCGTGTGTAAGTGGACTCACGCAGTTCAAACCCATGTTGTTCAAGGGTCAACTGTGATATAGATCATGTGGGCATCAATCAGTTCTTCTCAGTTAATCCTAAAACTGTAACTTTCTGAGAAGAGTGGGAACTTGCCTTGAGTTGCAGTTTATAAGACTAGACTTATAAAAGTCGTTGAAAGATGCCTGTTACCTAGCATGCACTTACATTGTTTGAATTGATTTGAAGTTGTCACACAGAAAGGAGTACAAATTAATAGAAGATTCTGTTAGTTCAGGTCCTCTGAGAAGAGAAGGAGATGCCAGGAAGGGACTAGATGTGCAGGCATTATAATGCCAGGGTTGATGAGGGGGGTGGGGCACCTGGAAAGGATAAAGGGAAGGCAAGAGGAGTTGAGGTGAGCTTTCAGACTGTGATGCAGATCTGACCTCTGTGGAAAGCAGAGAAGGAAAGAGGAATCGGGAAGGAAGAGCCTAAGCCCACAGGGTGCAATTCTGAGAAGGTCTCGGCCGGGCCGATGTGATGGGGAGGCCTTGGGCAAAGGTTGCCAGCTGGAGGAGTCCTGTGTCTTCTCGTGGGATTGGCCTGGCTCCATACCCCCACTGTGCTCACTGATGTGCTGGAAGCATCCTGGGGGAAGTGTGAAATGTGCGGCAGCTAGAGGCTGGAGGCTGTCCTGGACGCTGCTGCTCTTGAAGGGAGATATGAGCTGTGCACCTCCATGGATGGCACTGTCCATTTCTGGTGCTGCACAGGTCTGCTTCTCCACATGTGTTTATAGGCCTTTCTTCCTGGGGCAAAACCTAGGAGATGGAAATTTCTAGGAAGAATACGTTCTCTGTTGCTATAGCTGATCTCATGGATGCAACTGATGCTGATTCTTTCCCTTCTCCACTCTCCATTGTAGATTCTCCCACCCTCAGCTGTCACGTTGGCAGACTTTGGGTGTATTACCTAGAAGTGTGACCCGAAAGTTCATTCTGAGAATCTGGACCCTTGATAACCGTGCACTTCTCAGGTGTGATGTTTGTGCACATGCCCATTCACGGTACAGTGGGGCAAGGGAGTACAAGAGGTGTGTGGGTATTCATTCCTTCCTGCCCCCGGGGGCTGAGAGCAGCCCCGCCTCGTCCTGCTGGTCAGGATCGGTTACCCCTGCTATGACAGGGGTTCCTGTTCTTGCCTGTCGGTCCCTGCTATGACTCCTGGCAAGAGTACTTACTTCTCTTTGGGGGACAGAACTTCTAACTGCAGAGCCCAGGGTTGTAGGGATGGGAAGCACAAAGTCCCCCAGTGGGTCACTGGGAGGGATGGTAAGAAGGGCTACTCCTACTTCCACCCCTTGGTCCCAGGACGTGTATTCATGTGTATATTGGACCCAGCACTGTATAAAGCCCTCTGATTTAATTCATACACTATTCCATTGTCCTGTATGTCCACCTTGTCTCCAGTACCATTTCGATTACAGTAGGTTTATAATAAATCTTGAATTCAGATAATGACCCCTAACTTCCTTTTTTTTTCCAAAATTGTTTTGGCTCTTCTAGTTCTTTTGCCTTTTCATATAAATTTTAGAATCAACTTGTTTATTTCTATAAAAATTTCTTTTGAGATTTGGAATGAAATTGTGTAGAATCCATAGATCAGCTTGAGGAGATTTGATAACAAAATTGAGCCTTCCAAATCATCATGGTGTACCTCTCAGTTAATTTAGGTTTTAAATCTCTCAGCAGTGTTTGTAGCTTTAAGTATAAAGATTCTGCACAAGTTTTGGAGATTTAGATCTAAGTAGTTCATGTTTTTGGTGCTATTGTAAATGGTGGTAGTTTTCCCTATAGATCTTGTGCATTTCTTTTATTTTTTTGTCATAGGTATTTAATATATTTTATTTTGTTGTAAATGGAATTTATTTTCTAAATAGTTATTGCTGATCTAAAGTAGGAATGTCTTTCAGCTCAGATCATATCTCTCCCCTTCTTGAAAATACTCATTTGATTCTTTACTCATAGAGGAATCTTTATTCATACAGAATACGGAATGATTCTGAGCTTGTAGTTCAAAGAGTTCCTTAGTTTATCAAGTAACTTTTTCCAGCTTCATCTATCATTGTCCTTCCCTCAAATACTTTTAGTTCCTGATACACCTTTAAGCAGTATCGTGAGATGTAATCATTGGCAGTTTTTCAGCACTTAAGTGATACAGTACTATATACCACTATTGGGCTCGAAAAATATGTTGAATGGGTTTACAGAGCATAGTGAAACCCAGAAAAATACTATAAATTTGCCTAACCCATGGGTTTCTGGGAAACAGTGGTCTCAGAGAGATTGGCTCCTATAATAATCACTACTGAATTGCTTTTTTTAATACAAAGGCTTTAGGCTACTAAGGCAAAGAGGCAGGGTGGTAAAAGCTGTAGATGCTGCAAGTTTCTACAGATGCTAAAGGAACAATTTTAGTATATATTGTGAGAAGGACTTTAAGTCATTCCGTCCTCTGTCATTAATGAGTGAAATTTATTAAGATTTATAAACTTGTTTTCCTTGGGGTTTAGATGCCCTAGAATATTTTTATTGATTGATTAGGTAATGAATTCTGGTTTGTTTCAAGTACATTCATCAAAGGATAGTAGCTTTGGTATGGATTATTATTATTTTTAAAATTTTTTTGTGGTACGTGGGCCTCTCACCGCCGTGGCCTCTCCTGTTGCGGAGCACAGGCTCCGGACGCCCAGGCCCAGCGGCCATGTCCCACGGGCCCAGCTGCCCCGCGGCATGTGGGATCCTCCCGGACCGGGGCACGAGCCTGTGTCCCCTGCATCGGCAGGTGGACTCCCAACCACTGCGCCACCAGGGAAGCCGGGTATGGATTATTATTATTATTTTTTTTGCTGTACGCGGGCCTCTCACCGCTGCAGCCCTCTCCCGCCGCGGAGCACAGGCTCCGGACGCGCAGGCCCAGCGGCCATGTTCCACGGGCCCAGCCGCTCCGCGGCATGCGGGATCCTCCCAGACCGGGGCACGAACCCGCGTACCCTGCATTGGCAGGCGGACTCTCAACCACTGCGCCACCAGGGAAGCCCTGGATTATTTTTTAATGGCTTTTTTCCAACCAGTATTTGGCAACAGAGGTGGCAGTAGGAGACCTGGGTTGTTTTATTGAATGATTAGCTGTGGCCAGTTCCTTTTCTGCCCTCAGATTTTTCAGTGTGCAAATGTGGAGTTTGTGCTAGATCATTATAAGGGAACTTTATAATTTTGGAATCCATGATCATGTTGGGATTAAATTTATAGTTGGTGTTTATTTATTTATTTTTTGGCCATGCCTTGCAGCCTGCAGGATCCCAGCTCCCCAATTAGGGGAGCGAACCCGGGCCCTTGGCAACGAAAGCAAGAAGTTCCAACCACTGGACGGCTGGGGAATTCCCTATAGTTTTTAAAGACAAATGTTGCCCAGTAGAGAGAGCTCTGCTCTATTTGAATGTCCTCAATCTTGAGAAATATATTTTTCATGCAAGAGTGTATAAACTATATTTGAACAATTTATATAGGAATAATAAAGCAAACACGTAACTACCCACAATTTATTTCTTCTCTAGAGAGATCATCAATGTCCTGACCTCATTTGTTAATGTGTTAATCATTTCCTTGCTTTTCTTTATTGTTTTTAACACTTAGATTTGTATCCTTAAACAATATACTATTTTTGTTTGAAACATTTTTCTTTGTTTTGAAATTTATATTAAAGATATCAAAGAGTGTCTGTTCTCTGACTTATTCTTCTGTTGCTCATGATTTTTGAGATTTCATCCATGTTGGTGTGTTTAATTATAGTCGTGGAATTTCCTCAGCTATATTATGTTCTATTATATTGATATAATCTCTGTAATCTGTCTCTTCTGACAGTAGAGATTTGGGTTGCTTTGAGTTTTTTGCTATTATAAACAATGCTGCCATCAACATTTATGAACATGTATCCTTTGCACATGTGTGTTTCTTTAGGTTACCCAGAGTTACCGAGGAATGGAATTAGTATACAGGATATGGGTATGTTCATACATGCATGTTCAACTTCACTAGGTCATGCCAGCTGTTTTCTGTAGTGAATATGCAAATTTTTATTTCAGTAGTAGAAAATATTTGATATTGGCTGACTCTACCTTTTGCCGATCTGTGAAATGATCTTTTATTGTGATGTTATTTTGAATTTCCTTGATTGCTAATGAGATTAAGTATCTTTTTTTTAATTGAAGTATAGTTGATTTACAATATTGTGTTAGTATCAGGTGTACAACAAAATGACTTGGTTTCATATATTCTTTATTTTTTGATTCTTTTCCATTATAGGTTATTTCAAGGTATTGAATGTAGTTCCCTGTCCTATACAGTAAATCCCTGTTGTTTATTTTGTACATGATCGTGTGTATCTGTTAATCCCACACTCCTAATTTATCCTCCCCCACCCCGAGATTAAGTATCTTGTTATATGTTTATTCATCATTCCTGATTCCACACCTGGAAGTGCCTGCCTCATGTCTTTGTCTTCTCTATAGGATTTTTATTTCTTATAAATCCTTAGCAGTTTTTAAAAATATTCTGGATATTAATCCTTTGTCAATTATATAGATTACAAAATCTCACTCTTTTTTCACCTTATGGTGTCTTGATGAACAGAAAAGTTTTTAATTGTGATGTAAGTGAATGTATCAGGCTTTTTTTTTTATACTGTGTGGTTTTTATGTCTTGCTTAAAAAAATTCCTTTATTGCCCAAGGTCAGAGAGATATTTTCTTATATTGTGCCCTGAGTTTTATGGTTTTGCCCATGATTCTTATTCATAGTGTGATTTTGGAATTGTTCTGGTTTTCTACTGCTGAAAAACAATTTACCCTAAACTTTAGTGGCTGAAAGCAGCCATTTTATTTAGCTCATGGTTTTTGTGTCAAGAATTTAGAAAAAGCTCAGCTGGCAGTTTGCCCCTTACCCACAAGGCATTAGTTGGACTAGAAAATTCACTTCCAAGATGGCTTCTTTCTCTGCTCACAATAGTGGTGTCTTTGTGCTTCCTGGCTCCCTTCTCTTTCTACATGAGCTTTTATCCTCTAGGGCATCTCCCATGGCTTGTGCTCCTTGCAGCATGATGGGCTTAGGGTAGTTGCTATTCTTATGGGGTTGTTGGCTTCTAAGAGGTATGTTCCAAGAATGAACATCCCAAGAGCAAGTATTTACAATAGGCAAGAAGAGGAAACTGCCAGGCAGCTAAGATCTATGCCTGAGTTGGCAAAGTGTCACTTCTGCTTATTCTGTTTATTCAGAAGAATCACAGAGCTCACTCACGTTCAAAGGAGTAGAGAAATAATCTCCTCCTGTTGATGGGGAGTGTTAAAGTCACATTGTGGAAGAGGTAGAAAGAATGGGAGATATTGTCGTGGCCATCCTTGAAAAATACAATCTGACCACAATAACATTCGTTTGCAAACTATATTTACCCCCTTCCTCAAGACTCCCAGAATTCATCATGTTATGGCATCACATACCGGAATCAGTAGCCCATACATTGCACTTCTAAAATGCAGTTGAGGGACTTCCCTGGTGGTTCAGTGGTTAAGAATCCTCCTGCCAATGCAGGGGACACAGGTTCGAGCCCTGGTCCGGGAAGATCCCACATGCTGTGGAGCAACTAAGCCCATGTGCCACAACTAATGAGCCTGTGCTCTAGAGCCCGCAAGCTACAACTACTGAGCCCACGCCCCACAACTACTGAAGCCCGCGCACCTAGAGCCTGTGCTCCGCAACAAAGAGAAGCCACTACAATGAGAAGCCTGCGCACTGCAATGAAGAGTAGCCCCCACTTGCTGCAACTAGAGAAAGCCCGCATGCAGCAACGAAGACCCAATGCAGCCAAAAATGAATAAATAAATAAGTTTAATAAATTAGGAGGAAACCATTTGATACCTAAAAAAAAAAAAAAAGTAAATTAAAAAAAATGCAGTTGAACATATGTCTGCCATTCCTTGATTAGGTCACAGTTCTGCTTCCTGGGAGTGATTCTGTGTGGTTCCTGCCTACACCCTTGTGCTCTTAGCTCTAATTTCTGAGTCATTCTGGCCCATGACTGCAGCGGAAAGCTTTCTCAGATGCTTCCTGCTTATAGAAGCTTGAGATTCTTGACTGTTCTTTTAATTTTGAATTGTTTCTTTTTTAGTCCAAGTGGCTGGTGATTTTGTTAGTACTATTATCTTTAAAATGCTGTGGCTTTTCTATGAATTTCATTGTGCTTTAATCCATTAGACAAAAGTCACACTCATAAATCTCTTTGAGACAGACTCTCCCCTGCCTTGGGCTGTTATAAGTCTGCTGTGGTACAATGCTCTTTTCTTAAAGTACTGCTTTTATAAGGTACTACCTTAAATCTTCCTGAAGTTATAGCAAAAGTTTTGTAGCCACACACTTGTGACTACTCTGAGACAGTAGTTTACTAGAAACATCTTGAATTTGATATTTGTTGTAAGACCATTTTTACTTTGAGAACCTTTTGCTGGGAGAGATTAAGGATGAGAAATAGCTTTGTTTTCTAATCATTCAAGTCACGACTCTTTTATATTGCCTCTAAATTCTGCTTAAAAACTAAAAAGTTCCTTCTTCAGTTTCTTTCTCTCTGTCTATATCTTTTTATCAAGGCTAAAAGAAACAAGTCGGCATTTTGAACATTCATCCTGGGAAACTCCTTAGATCCACCTTTTGTATCTTCCTTGTTACCGAAGGTGCCAGTTTTAACTGAACTTTATGCCACTACGTAACATGGGTCTTTCTCTGTCTTCCAATAACAGCTTCCTCGCTGTTCTTCCAGCCTCCACTAACAAGTCTCTCTGAGCTCCTTCAGACCTCCACTCACTGCCTGGCCCTGATGCCACACACTTCTGTTCTGGTTATCTATTGTTGTGTAACGAAGCTATGCCCAAACCTAGTGGCTTAAAACAATCATTGTAACTTTTACGTAATTTTGTGGGTTGGGAATTTGGAAGGACTTAGCTGGACATCAGCTGAGGCTGCTGAGGCTGAGGAGTCCACCTCCATGATAACTTCTTCATCCACAAGTCTGGAACTTTGGTGCTCCTTGACCTCAATTTCTTTCCACGCAGGGTCTCATCTAGGGCCTCTTCCTGTTGCTTAGGCATCTCACAGCATGCTGGGCTCAGGGTGGTCGCACTTCTTACATGATGACTGGTTTCCAAGAGGGAGCTTTGCAAGAATGAATGATACAAGGGCAAGAGTTCCAAGAGGCAGGAAGAAAGTTTCAGGCTAGTTAAAGGCTAGTGCCCAGAACTGCCACACTGTCACTTCTGCCGTCTTCTATTTATCAAATCAGTTAGAGAGGGCTCACCCTAACTCGGATACACTCTACCTCTTGTTGGGGTAGTGGCAAGATCACATTGCAGAAGCACGTGTAGGTGGGAGGTAATGTTGCAAAACATCTTTGGAAGTGCACTCTGCCACAGGGATGCAGACTGTTCCCAAATGGATAACCAGTTGGATCAGAATTCTTTATTGAACAGTCTGTACTTTTTCACTGATCTGTAATGTCTGTTCTGTCATAAATCAGGTTTGTAAACATGTGTGTATTTGTTTTAGATTGCCTGTTTTTACTCGTGGTTTACAACTGGGGGCCATTCTGCAGGGGACAATATTTGGAGACATTTTTGGTTGTTACGCTTGGGAGAACATGCTGCTAGCATCTAGTGGATCTGCACAATGTGCAGAACTGCCTCCCACGACAAAGAATTATACAGCCCAAATGTCAATAATTCTGAGTTGAGGGCTTCCCTGGTGGCGCAGTGGTTGAGAATCTGCCTGCCAATGCAGGGGACACGGGTTCGAGCCCTGGTCCGGGAAGATCCCACATGCCGCGAAGCAACTACGCCCGTGAGCCACAACTACTGAGCCTGCGCGTCTGGATCCTGTGCTCCGCAACAGGAGAGGCCACGATAGTGAGAGGCCTGTGCACCGCGATGAAGAGTGGCCCCCGCTTGCCGCAACTAGAGAAAGCCCTTGCACAGAAACGAAGACCCAACACAGCCAAAAATAAATAAATAAAAATAAATAAAGGAATTCCCTTAAAAAAAAGAAAAAAAAATTATGAGTTGAGAAATCATGGTCCGTGCCACCAGTATCATCCTACCGTATTATCTTAGTTAGCTTAATAGCTGGTACAGTAAGTCACCTCACTTTGCTTTTCTTCTTTAAGAATGTCTTGATTATATTTGGTCCCTTGCATTTCCGTATAAATTTTAGAATCAGTTTATCATGTGTCATGGAAAACTTTATATTTTGCCTGGAATTTCGTTGTAACTATATATCTTCATGATGGAAATTGACATTTTATGATATTGAATCTTCTTATTCACTAACATGATATCTCTATCAATTTAGTTCTTTGATGCCTTTTAATAAAACTTTATAATTTTCTTATTAAAGGGCTTGCAAATCTTTTGTGCAAGATTTGCTCTCTTGACCAGGTAGCTGCTGGGCTTTTAATAAGTTGTGTTCCTCTTTTGGGCCTTAATTCCCCTAAGTGAAAAATGTGACATTTGGAATAGCGATGACACGATTAAAATGTTAGAAATTGAAAACTGTCAATGTACAAAATACAGGTGGTCCTCTAGAGGGAGCTCTTCTGCATTTCATCTCAGGTCGGGTTGACAGTCGGCTGTGAAGATACCACCTCAGTACTGACAGCTGCAGATGTTATAGCACAGACCTCATCTTATCAGGGCAGAGGAAGAAAGTGACTCCCTAGTATCTCATCAATCACAGTTCTCCACATAAGAAATTCTGCTTTGGTCTTTGGAAGATATTACTTGTTTCTGGGTATGGGAATACAAGAAATATATTTTGAACCTAGGAGGAAATTTATAGATCATCCAATTTAATCCCTTCATTTAACAAGTAAAAAAGCTATGATTTACATAGAGATGCTTTCTCTTTCCAAAGGATAAACAGCTTGTGAGAGAGCCAAGGCTGGAACTCAGGTCCATACTTTTCACACTATAGTTGAAGGAATGGGGAAAAGAAGTAAGCAGTGGGTATTAGTGATGGGGTGGGGGTAGGGATTATGTTTAATTTTTAAAGGATTGAGAGGTGGGTTGTTCTGTGAATTCCTGAAGTTATATGCAGTATTGTATATGTGAATGTGAAGAGTGTATGTGTGTATGCGAGTGAGTGTGTATGTGTGTGCATACACATGCTATACTTTGGCTGGAAATAGGACTTTTGCTGTGATTGTTGGCTTCTAAGAAATAGGATTGGACGTTGGTAAGCCAGCCTTTATTTACAAAGTAGAATAACTTTCACTGACTTTAGAGATGCATTTAATTTATAGTTTGGAATCATTTGGAAATAACTGCGTTGGTAACTTGAATACCAGAAATTTAAACTGTCTTTCAGTTTATTTATCCTTAAGTTGATTTAATGATTTCAAGACCTCTTTTTTTTCTTACTGACTCAAAACTGACTTTTCAAGTAAAGTGCAGTTATTGGATGTTCTTTTCAGAGAAGATAAAGCTGAACTTCTCTCTGTTAGTCATCCTTTTTGAAGTCTATTGTGACTGTTTTTGAAAGGTTTCTCCATAGTTCTCTTATTATTTATGATTCTTCTGATTCAGCTCAATACGAACTTGTACACAGTAGACATTTTAAAATTCTTTATTTCTGCAGTTGCCTTATGAATAAGATCTTTATAGTTTATTTGGATTATTTTTTTGTGGATATCATGGACAAGATTTTAAGCCTTTATTTCGGCTTAAATAAATAAAAAATGAAGATAAAAAGTCATTACCTACTAACTTCTATGTCTACTTTTTAATTGATTTTATTTTATTTTTGGCTGCGTTGGCTCTTAGTTGCTGCACTCAGGATCTTTGTTGTGGCATGTGAGATCTTTCATTGCGGTGCGTGGGCTCTCAGCTGTGGTGTGCGGGCATCTCTCTAGTTGTGGTGTGTGGGGTCAGTAGTTGCAGTGCGTGGGCTCTCTAGTTGTGACGTGAGGGTTCTGTAGTTGCAGCATTCAGACTCTCTAGTTGTGGCTTGTGTGCCTCAGTAGTTGTGGTGTGAGGGCTTAGTTGCCCCGCAGCATGTGGAATCTTAGTTCCCCGACCAGGGATCAAACTCACATCCCCTGCATTGGAAGGCAGATTCTTAACCACTGGACCACCAGGGAAGTCCCTATGTCAGCTTTAAGAACTACAGTTCTTGGGCTTCCCTGGTGGCGCAGTGGTTGACAGTCTGCCTGCCGATGTAGGGGACACGGGTTTGTGTCCCCGTCTGGGAAGGTCCCACATGCCGCGGAGCGGCTGGGCCCATGAGCCATAGCCGCTGAGCCATGGCCGCTGAGCCTGCGCGTCCGGAGCCTGTGCTCCGCGACGGGAGAGGCCCCAATAGTGAGAGGCCTGTGTACCGCAAAAAAAAAAAAAAAGAACTAGAGTTCTTGCATTGCTTTTTCAGTGCAATGCAATATGTCCTTCTCTAGCAAGCTAACAGAAAAAGATGCTCTGAGAAAAATATGTATTTAATTGCCTCTATTGTTCTTTAGACTTCCATGTATTCATCCAAGGAGTGATGATGTTGATTCCCAGGGGGAATAAAAACAGAAAGGAGTATAAAAGGGCAGAGTAAGGATATTGGGAAGCTTTATATCTCCTCCAAGATGGATTTTTAGACTGAAGCTTCAGTCTCATTGTGAGGTGTTGGATATTCAAGGAAAGGAGGATTAATCTTTATTAGAAATAGTTATGAAAATGAATTTTAGGCCAAATGATTTTTGTGCTAATGTTACTTTCCTCAACAAGTGTTACTGAAGATTTATCTGTCAATAATTTCCATTTGCATACTTACCACCTAAAAATTTCAGCAGGAGTTATGAGGCAGTAAGGGTTTTGAGCTGGGTGAAAGAAATGGCTTACCCTAACATCCCATTAAGAGCATGTTTAATCATGAAAATCAAGTGACAGACCAAGGTTTATTTATTTAAAAATGCGTCACATGTTTGACTCCTGTTTTTCTTCATAAATGTTATTTAATGGGCGTAATGAATGGATGTTTTTATTTAAAAAATTAAAAGAAATTTTTTTTCCTTCTTTAACATCTTTATTAGAGTATAATTGCTTTAAAATGGTGTGTTAGTTTCTGCTGTATAACAACGTGAATCAGCTATATATATACATATATCCCCATATTTCCTCCCTCTTTCATCTCCCTCCCACCTTCCCTATCCCACCCCTCTAGGTGGACACAGAGCACTGAGCTGATCTCCCTGTGCTATGTGGCTGCTTCCAACTAGCTATCTATTTTACATTTGGTAGTGTATATATGTCATGTCACTCTCTCACTTCGTCCCAGCTTACCCTTCCCCCCACTGTGTCAAGTCCATTCTCTATGTCTGTGTCTTTATTCCTGTCCTGCCCTTAGGTTCTTCAGAACCCTGTTTTTTTTTTTTTTTTTTTTTTTAGATTCCATATATATGTGTTAGCATATGGTACTTGTTTTTCTCTTTCTGACTTACTTCACTCTGCATGACAGTCTCTAGGTCCATCCACCTCACTACAAATAACTCAATTTCGTTTCCTTTTATGGCTGAGTAATATTCCATTGTATATACATGCCACATCTTCTTTATCCATTCATCTGTCGATGGACACTTAGGTTGCTTCCATGTCCTGGCTATTGTAAATAGAGCTGCAATGAACATTGTGGTACATGACTGTTTGTGAATTATGGTTTTCTCAGGGTATATGCCCAGTAGTGGCATTGCTGGGTCGTATGGTAGTTCTATTTGTAGTTTTTTAAGGAACCTCCATACTGTTCTCCATAGTGGCTGTATCAATTTACATTCCCACCAACAGTGCAAGAGGGTTCCCCTTTCTCCACACCATCTCCAGCATTTATTGTTTGTAGATTTTTTCATGATGGCCATTTTGACCGGTGTGAGATGATACCTCATTGTAGTTTTGATTTGCATTTCTCTAATGATTAGTGATGTTGAGCATCCTTTCATGTGTTTGTTGGCAATCTGTATATCTTCTTTGGAGAAATCTCTATTTAGGTCTTCTGCCCATTTTTGGATTGGGTTGTTTGTTTTTTTGATACTGAGCTGCAGGAGCTGCTTGTATATTTTGGAGATTAATCCTTTGTTGCTTCATTTGCAAATATTTTTTCCCATTCTGAGGGTTGTCTTTTGGTCTTGTTTATGGTTTCCTTTGCTGTGCAAAAGCTTTGAAGTTTCATTAGGTCTCTTTTTGTTTTTATTTCCATTTCTCTAGGAGGTGGGTCAAAAAGGATCTTGCTGTGATTTATGTCATAAAGTATTCTGCCTATGTTTTCCTCTAAGAGTTTGATAGTTTCTGGCCTTACATTTAGGTCTTTAATCCATTTTGAGTTTATTTTTGTGTATGGTGTTAGGGAGTGTTCTAGTTTCATTCTTTTGCATGTAGCTATCCAGTTTTCCCAGCACCTCTTATAGAAAAGGCTGTCTTTTCCATTGTATATTCTTGCCTCCTTATCAAAGATAAGGTGACCATATGTGTGTGGGTTTATCTCTGGGCTTTCTATCCTGTTCCATTGATCTATATTTCTGTTTTTCTGCCAATACCATATATCTTGATTACTATAGCTTTGTAGTATAGTCTGAAGTCAGGGAGCCTGATTCCTCCAGCTCCATTTTTCTTTCTCAAGATTGCTTTGGCTCTTCGGGGTCTTTAGTGTTTCCATACAAACTGTGAAATATTTTGTTCTAGTTCTGTGAAAAATGCCATTGGTAATTTGATAGGGATTGCATTGAATCTGTAGATTGCTTTGGATAGTATAGTTATTTTCACAATGTTGATTCTTCCAACCCAAGGACATGGTACATCTCTCCATCTGTTTGTATCATCTTTAATTTCTTTCATCAGTGTCTTACAGTTTTCTGCAGACAGATCTTTTGTCTCCTTAGGTAGGTTTATTCCTAGATATTTTATTCTTTTTGTTGCAGTGGTAAATGGGAGTGTTTGCTAAATTTCTCTTTCAAAAGTTTTATCATTAATGTATAGGAATGCAAGAGATTTCTGTGCATTAATTTTGTATCCTGCTACCCTACCAAATTCATTGATTAGCTCTAGTAGATTTCTGGTAGCATCTTTAGGATTCTCTATGTGTAATATCATGTCATCTGCAAAGAGTGACAGTTTTAATTCTTCTTTTCTGATTTGGATTCCTTTTCTTTCTTTTTCCTCTCTGATTGCTGTGGCTAAAACTTCCAAAACTATGTTGAATAATAGTGGTGAGAGTGGGCAACCTTGTCTTGTTCTTGATCTTAGTGGGAATGGTTTCAGTTTTTCACCATTGAGAACGATGTTGGCTGTGGGTTTGTCATATATGGCCTTTATTGTATTGAAGTAACTTCCCTCTATGCCTACTTTCTGGAGGGTTTTTATCATAACTGGGTGTTGGCTTTGTCGAAAGCTTTTTCTGCATCTATTGAGATGATCAGATGGTTTTTCTCCTTCAATTTGTTAGTATGGTTTATCACATTGATTGATTTGCGTGTATTGAGAATGCTTACATTCCTGGGATAAACCCCACTTGATCATGGTATATGATCCTTTTAATGTGCTGTTTGATTCTGTTGGCTAGTATTCTGTTGAGGATTTTTGCATCTATGTTCATCAGTGATATTGGCCTGTAGTTTTCTTTTTTTGTGACATCTTTGCTTGGTTCTGGTATCAGGGTGATGGTGGCCTCGAAGAATCAGTTTGGGAGTGTTCCTCCCTCTGCCATATTTAGGAAGACCTTGAGAAGGATAGGTGTTAGCTCTTCTCTAAATGTTTGATATTATTCTGAAGTGAAGCCATCTGGTCCTGGGCTTTTTTTTGTTGCAAGATTTTTAATAGTTTCAATTTTAGTGGTTCTGATTGGTCCGTATATATTTTCTATTTCTTCCTGGTTCAGTCTCAGAAGGTTGTGCTCTTCTAAGAACTTGGCCATTTCTTCCAGTTTGTGCATTTTATTGGCATATAGTAATTTATTGGCTTGTAATAATCTCTCATGGTCCTTTGTATTTCTGCAGTGTCAGTTGTTACTTCTCCTTTTTTATTTCTAATCCTATTGATTTGAGTCTTCTCCCTTTTTTCATGATGGCTAATGGCTTATCAATTTTTTTAATGTGCTCAAAGAACCAGCTTTTAGTTTTATTGATCTTTACTATTGTTTCCTTCATTTCTTTTTCATTTGTTTCTGATCTGACCTTTATGCTTTCTTTCCTTCTGCTAACTTTGGAGTTTTTTTGTTCTTCTTTCTCTAATTGCTTTAGGCATAAGGTTAGGTTGTTTATTTGAGTTGTTTCTTGCTTCTTGAGGTAAGAGTGTATTGCTATCAACTTCCCTCTTAGAACTGCTTTTGCTCCATCCCATAGGTTTTGGGTCGTCGTGTTTTTATTGTCATTTGTTTCTAGGAATTTTTTGATTTCCTCTTTGATTTCTTCAGTGATCTCTTGGTTATTAAGTAGTGTATTGTTTAGCCTCCATGTGTTTGTGTTTTTTACAGAATTTTTCCTGTAATTGATATCTAGTCTTATAGCATTGTCATCAGAAAAGATACTTGATATGATTTCAATTTCCTTAAATTTACCAAGGCTTTTTTGTGACCCAAGATATGATCTCTCCTGGAGAATGTTCCATGAGCACTTGATAAGAAAGTGTAATCTGCTGTTTTTGGATGGAATGTCCTATAAATATCGGTTAAGTCCATCTGTTTAATGTATGATTTAAAGCTTGTGTTTTTTATTTTTTTTCATTTTGGATGATCTGTCCATTGGTGAAAGTGGGGTGTTAAAGTCCCCTCTTCCTATTGTGTTATTGTCGATTTCCCCTTTTATAGCTGTTAGCATTTGCCTTATGTATTGAGATGCTCCTATGTTGGGTGCATAAATATTTACAATTGTTATATCTTCTTCTTGGATTGATCCCTTGATCATTTGTCTCTTGTACTTCTTTGTCTCTTGTACTAGTCTTTATTTTAAAGGCTGTTTTGTCTGGTATGAGAATTGCTACCCAGCTTTCTTTTGATTTACATTTGCATGGAATATCTTTCCATCCCCTCACTTTCAGTCTGTATGTGTCCCTAGGTCTGAAGTGGGTCTCTTGTAGACAACATATTTATGAGTCTTGTTTTTGTATCTATTCAGGCAGTCTGTGTCTTTTGGTTGGAGCATTTAATCCATTTACATTTAAGGTAATTATCAATATGTATGTTCCTATTACCATTTTCTTAATTGTTTTGGGTTTGTTATTGTAGGTCTTTTCCTTCTCTTGTGTTTCCTGCCTAGAGAAGTTCCTTTAGCATTTGTTGTAAAGCTGGTTTGGTGTTGCTGAATTCTCTTAGCTTCTGATTGTTTGTAAAGGTTTTAATTTCTCCATCGAACCTGAATGAGATCCTTGCTGAGTAGAGTAATCTTAGTTGTAGGTTTTTCCCTTTCATCACTTTAATTATGTCCTGCTACTCCCTTCTGGCTTGCAGAGTATCTGCTGAAGGATCAGCTGTTAGCCTTATGGGGATTCCCTTGTATGTATTTGTTACTTTTCCCTTGCTGCCTTTTTTTTTTTTTTTTTCTTGCGATACGTGGGCTTTTCACTGTTGTGGCCTCTCCCATTGCGGAGCACAGGCTCCAGACACGCAGGCTCAGTGGCCATGGCTCACGGGCCCAGCCGCTCCACGGCGTGTGGGATCCTCCTGGACCAGGGCACGAACCTGTGTCCCCTGCATCGGCAGGCGGACTCTCAACCACTGTGCCACCAGGGAAGCCCCCTTCCTTGCTGCTTTAATATATTTTTTTTGTATTTAATTTTTGATAGCTTGATGAGTATGTGTCTTGGCTTATTTCTCCTTGGATTTATCCTGTATGGGACTGTCTGTGCTTCCTGGACTTGATTGACTATTTCCTTTCCCATGTTAAGGAAGTTTTCAATTTTAATCTCTTCAAATATTTTCTCAGTCAATTTTTTTTCCTCTTCTTCTTCTGGGACCCCTAAAATTCGAATGTTGGTGCGTTTAATGTTGTCCCAGAGGTCTCTGAGATGGTCCTGAATTCTTTTCATTCTTTTTTCTTTATTTTGCTCTGCGGTAATTATTTCCACTATTTTATCTTCCAGGTCACTTATCCGTTCTTCTGCCTCAGTTATTCTGCTGTTGATTCTTTCTAGAGAATTTTTAATTTCATTTATTGTGTTGTTCATCATTGTTTGTTTGCTCTTTAGTTCTTCTAGGTTCTTGTTAAACGTTTCTTGTATTTTCTCCGTTATATTTCCAAGATTTTGGATCATCTTTACTCTCATTACTCTGAATTCTTTTTCAGATAGACTGCCTATTTCCTCTTCATTTGTTTTGTCTGGTGGGTTTTTGCCTTGCTCCTTCATCTGGAGCATCTGTGTATTTCTCTGTCTTCTCATTTTGCTTAACTCACTGTGTTTGGGGTCTCCTTTTTGTAGCCTGCAGGTTCTTAGTTCCCGTTGTTTTTGGTGTCTGCTCCCATTGGGTAAGGTTGGTTCAGTGGGTTGTGTAGGCTTCCTGGTGGAGGAGACTGGTGCCTGTGTTTTTGTGGACACAGCTGGATCTTGTCTTTCTGGTGGGCAGGACCACGTCCAGTGGTGTGTTTTGGGGTGCCTGTGAATTTATTATGATTTTAGGCAGCCTCTCTGCTCATGGGTGGGGTTGTGTTCCTGTCTTGCTAGTTGTGTGGCAGAGGGTGTCCTGCACTGTAGCTTGCTGGTTGTTGAGTGGAGCTGGGTCTTAGCGTTGTGATGGAGATCTCTGGGAGAGCTTTCGCTGTTTGATACTACATGGGGCCAGGAGGTCTCTGGTGGACCAATGTACTGAGCTTGGCTCTCCCACCTCAGAGGCTCAGGCCTGACACCTGGCTAGAGCACCAAGACCCTGAAGCCACACGGCTCCAGGAGTCATCGTAATGACAGCCCTTCACTGCCCCACAGCAGACTCAGCAGCCGTACAGACAGTGCGCTTCAAATTGCCAATCTGGTAGACTGCCTGCAGAATCATTCCTGCTCTTCGTCTGCCTTGGGGGGAGCTGGCGCAGCCAACCTGGCCAAGAAGACGAGGAAAAGGTGTGGGGTCTGCGTGCCCTGCAAGAGGCTCATCAGCTGTGGCCGAATGAATGCTTTTAAAAAATCATACATTGTTGGGTACTATTAGCCGTGTGTAATGATTTAAGTACGAATTCATTACCTGAAGTTTGGAATTATATAAACTCTCAAGGATAAAAGAAGTGGGGACTATTGTTAAAATATCTGTGTTTCCCACTGACTGCAATAATATTTTCTTCTTGGTTTTTAGATTTCCTCCTTCCTCACCCCTGAGACCATATCCAAAGAGGCCCCCATATCAAAAGGATGTTATTAAATTTCCAGAATGGGATGATCCCCTACCAGGCACTTCACAAGAGAATATCCCAGTGAGGCCAGTTGTGATGGTAAGTGCCATTATAGAAGCTGGAGGACTAGCAGAGGGAAAGATAAGAAATAGTCTGTGAACCATCAGGCTTAGTCCAGTTTCTCTTTCGATCCCTTGGAAACAGTGGTCTGAAAGCACTTTAAAGCAATATCATATCCGTTGATAGCTGAGAGACTAGTAACACAGGAAGATTGGCTTTTGCATTTTTTCACTCTTGCCTATGGACACTGTGACTGAATATATGGTAGCTGTTTTCATATGTTTAGACTGAGCAGTTTTCTCTTAAAACTCCCTTCTAATTTCCTTTTCCTTTCTATTCTATAATTTTCCTCTTCTCCCTCTTTGTCTTCTCTTCCTGAACTTTTTTATAATTATTACCAGTTGAAAGTGTGAAGTTTGGGACATGGAAGATTGTGGAGTGAGTCCTGACACAATATGAACAAAGGTAGGTTCTGCTAGTTTTGGGAAACCTAAGCACATTGTAGAATAAACTACCTTTTTTGGGGTGTACTTATTCCTTGAAATACCTCAGTAGAAAACTATTAAGATTGCCATAATGCTAAAAAATAAAATGCAGACAAATATTTTATACTGCAGTTTTTAAGAATTGTACTAACACCAATGTTTTAAGTTAATCTAGTCTTATAGGACTGGATGTCCAGTTCATACATTTGCAAAGATATGTTGTAAACATTTTTAGGCAATGTGATTGAAAGAAAAAATTTTTTTCAACAGAGGTTGTATTGTATCTCAGTTTGGAGAGAATAATTAAGCAGCTTAGGCTTTATCAAAAATAATTCAAGAAAAAGAGTGGCACCAGTGACAGAAGTGGGGACTCCGTATGAACTTGCAGATTAGTCAGGGACAGTGATGACTGTAGTTTTAAATATGTTTGATGAGAAAGGTGGGTTGTATTAAATGGAAGTATCTAACAGGCAGATGGAGATAAAAGCTCTGGAACTTAGATGAGAGGTCGTATTTGAAAGTCATTAACATTCATTCAGCAAAGATTTGTTGATTGTCTACTGTGTACCATGCATCCTGCCAGGTTCTACAGATGCAGCTGTATGTAATACAGTTTTTCCTCCAAAAGGGCTCATAGTCTAGTGAAGTATTCAATACGATGATAGATTATTAGAAAACAAAGTGGAACTACTCTGAAAGAGTGAGCACAAAGGGTATTTGAGGACTATTTAATTCAATACTAATGAGGAGAACATAATTAAGGTCTAGCTGATAGTTCCTGTACTTAAGAAAGTTAAAATATCAGCTCCATGAAATCAGGTTCATTTTTTTTAACATTTGTGTTTAAACACCTAATATGACCTCATCAGTAGAGTGGTTATTCAACAGACGTTTTTTCATTATAATGTCGTCCAGTATTGTTTATACAAAAGAGGTAAAAATCCCATATTAAACTAATGTGTATTTATGTCATCGATATAATAACTTCCCTTTTTTGTTCTTTTTGGTTCTGTGAACCTTTAGGAAGACCAGCTGGTCATTAGCACACTTTTCATGCACCAATGAAGAAGACAGTGTCATCTCTCTTCTCTCTTCTGTTTTCAGTTTCTAATTTTTCATCAGCCCTGAAGTGGTGGTATACCAGTGTCTCAGATTCATCAAACATTTCCCCCACAGCTTGTCATGTCGCTGGTCGTCTGTATGTATATTTCTGATAATGTTGCTCTTGCCTTTTCTTGTACTTCCCTCTAAATCAAGTGGTGGAGGTTTGAGCTCCTCACTTGCTACAGTTCCTCTAAAGCTTGGGCTGTCCGGAGGAAGAGGACTGTCCAGAGGAAGAATGGCAGAGCAGGATCTGTTTCCCCGTTGGGCCTTATGCAGGTTTTAGGTTGATGAGGTTAGTAGTCAATAGAGAAACAGTCCACCTTTCTTATAGGACCTGAGCTCGTATTCATTTCTTCTATCTTAATTGTCCTCTTTGTATCTCTGCCTCCACTTTGCTTGTTCGTTTTTGTTTTTGTTCTGTCCTATCCTCTCTCTTGCCTAGCCATTTTATAAAATAAAATGAAGTGAGGCAAATAGAATGATTTGTTGTGTTTGCTGAGGGGCAGTGTAATGTGGAGAGGACAAGTGTGAGCTCTGGAGACAGACTGCTGGATTTGAATCTTGACTCCTTCATTTACTAGCTGTGTGATCTTGTTTCTCTGTTTTATTCACCGTGTCTGTGTCTCAGTTTTCTTTTTGGTGAAAGTGGGATGAAAACACCCCCCTGGGGTAAGGTCATTATGAGAATCAAGTGACTTCCTATCTATAAAGTGTATAGAAGGTGCCTGACACACAGGTTTTCAGAAACTGTTAACTGCTATTGCTGTTATTAACAGAATTGTTCATAGGTAGAGACAAAAGAAAAAAAAATTACTCATAATATCATCCAGAGAGAATTAATATTAACATTTTTGTTGTGTTTTATTTTTTCCACGCATGTTTTTAACAACAAAATGAGATTGTGCTGTGCTGTTTTGGTAGCCTATATTCTTCACTTAGAACAGTGTATTGTGTCCATTTTTTCATGTTATTCAACATCATTTTTAATATCTGCATCATGTCTATAAAGGATTATGGTTTACTTATCCAGTTCTTTACTGTTAGATGTGTACCATGTTTTCAGCTTTTTCAGTATGTGTGTAAACAATGCAATGAACAGTATCTTTACAGATAAATAGTTGAGTATTTCTTTAAGATAACTTTTAGAAGTGAATTTGCTAGGCAAATGCAACAACTGATATTCCTGCCTTTAAAAGAGAACACCGAATTTGGATACTTTAAAAAAAAAAAGTCACAAATCCATGTGACCTTCAAGTTTCTTTTGTAGTTCAGTAATTCTCCAAAAACGAAACTAAAAACCACATCAAAAAACAACTGTCCAGTTCACTTTTTCCAATTAATAAGATTTTTCTATAATGACACTTCTGCAAAAAACTATTATAAAAGTCCTTTGTAGGTGATTTCTTATACGTTTTGCCTTTAAAAGTTCATAGTTCCTCACTGTCATTACCAAAAGGAAGTTTTAAGATTTCTGTCTAGTAGCCTAAATGTGAGAAGGGAGGTGCTAAGAATGTTGAAGCGCTAAAGCTATGTGACTTTGAGCAAATTACTTAACCTCTCTGGGCTTTAGTTTTTCTTCCCGGCCATCTCCAGCTGTCCTTGTGGAGCTCTTTTTTTCCCTGCCTTCTTCAGATGCCTAAGATCTGGGGCCTGCTATCTAACATTGTACTTAGTTGATCTTTCCTTATAAAAAACAGAGAATTCTTGAAAGTAATAGACTTTAATGTTATTTTAAACAATCACTTAATTTGGACAGTGTGTGAATTTGGATAGATACTCCTCAATGTTAATTAATTTGAATTAATGAAATTTTATTTTACTGCTACTTCACTGATTAGTTAGAACTCCCACAGGGAAAAATAGCTAATGTCATGCTTATTGCCATAGCTGTTTTGCAATTCTTGAATATTCATTTATGATATGACCTGATCTTTGAGTCATACTTTATTACTCTGCAGTCCATGCAAAGAAAGTTAATGTTTCAAATTATTATTTTAAAACAAGTTAAAAATAACCAAATCAAAGAAATTTCTCATAAACTCATACCTCTGTCTATTGAAATACTTATTCTCTCTCTTTCTTACTCTCCTCCCCCACCCTAATTAGAATTCTGAGATGTGGTACAAGCGTCACAGCATTGCTATTGGAGAGGTGCCGGCTTGCCGTCTTGTCCACCGCAGACAGCTGACAGAGGCCAATGTAGAAGAGTTATGGAAGACTATGACATTATCATAGTATGTGCATTTGCTATTAATGAGAACTTTAAGTATTTTTCTTTTTTTTTTTCTGTTTTGCTTCACTACTACTCTCTGCATATTTAATTTTCTGAAACTGTGTATAAAACTCTCAAATTTGATTGCATTATTTGCAGCTGTGCTGCTTAGCAAACATAATTTAACTGAATTCTGGGAATTTTCTATTGTCATTTATATGCTAGTTAAGAATAGAACATTAAAAGTTCTTTTTTTTTTTTTTTGCCACTGGTCCAAAATTACCTAATGTTTAATTATTTTTATTTTTGTTTTTTTAAATTTAACTATAGTTATTTACAATATTGTGTTAGTTTCAGGTGTACAGCTTCAGATTCTTTTCCATTATAGGTTATTACAAGATATTGAATATAGTTCCATGTGCTATGCAGTAAATCCTTGATGTTTATCTGTTTTATATATAGTGGTGTGTATCTCTTAATCCCATACTCCTAATTTATCCCTCCTCCTCCCCTTTACCCTTTGGTAACCATAAATTTGTTTCTATGTCTGTGAGTCTATTTCTGTTCTGTAAATAAGTTGATTTGTATTATTTTTTTAGATTCCACAGATAAGTGATATCATATAATATTTGTCTTTTTCTGTCTCACTCACTTCACTTAGTATGATAATCTGTAGGTCCATCATCCGTGTTGCTGCAGATGGCAATATTTCATTCTTTCTTATGTCTGAGTAATATTCCATTGTGTATATGTACCATATCTTTATCCATTCATCTGTCGATGGACACTTAGGTTGCTTGCATGTCTGGGCTATTGTAAATAGTGCTGCAGTGAACCTTGGGATGCATATATCTTTTTGAATTAGAGTTTTCATCTTTTCCGGATATATGCCCAGGAGTAGGATTGCTGGATCATATATGGTAGCTCTATTTTCAGTTTTTTAAGGAACTTCCAGACTGTTTTCCATAGTGGCTGCACCAATTCATATTCCCACCAACAGTGTAGGAGGGTTCCCTTTTCTCCACACCCTCTCCAGCATTTATTATTTGCAGACTTTCTGATGATAGCCATTCTGACCAGTGTGAGGTGGTAACTCATAGTTTTGATTTGTATTTCTCTAATAATTAGTGATGTAAAAGTCTTTAAACTTTCTAGTTACACTGAAATCTTAAGCTTAATGAAACATGTAGTGGAAAATTTGGTCTCCTAGATATTTGATGTACAATAGGTAATTAAAGTTAACAATGTCATAGCAAGTTTTTTTTTTTTAATTCTTATAAAGATGTACTCACAGCGGTTTCTCATCATTGGATAAGGTAGTTTTTGTTATTATAATATTTTACTTAGAAAGTCATTTTCTTGACATTCAGTGTGTTGTGTTTTTAAATTAGTGAAGTACTATGTTAATAACAAAATGATCTAAGTTTGTTTTATATATGCAATGTCTAACCTTTTTGCCCCACAAAGGTGAAATGTGTGAAAACAGCACATTCTAAAGATTGATCTTTTACAGTGCCAGTTCTTGGGAAGATAATCATTTTTAAAAAGTAACTAATTGGGCTTCCCTGGTGGCGCAGTGGTTGAGAGTCCGCCTGCCAATGCAGGGGACGCGGGTTCGTGCCCCGGTCCGGGGGGATCCCACATGCCGCGGAGCGGCTGCGCCTGTGGGCCATGACCGCTGAGCCTGCGCGTCCGGAGCCTGTGCTCCGCGACGGGAGGGGCCACAGCGGTGAGAGGCCCGCGTACCGCAAAAAAAAAAAAAAAAAAAAAAAAAGTAACTAATTAATTTTTTTTTTTTTTTTTTTTTTTTTTTTTTTTTTTTGCGGTACGCGGGCCTCTCACTGTTGTGGACTCTCCCGTTGCGGAGCACAGGCTCCGGAAGCACAGGCCATGGCTTACAGGCCCAGCCGCTCCGCGGCATGTGGGATCCCCCCGGACCGGGGCACGAACCCGTGTCCCCTGCATCGGCAGGCGGACTCTCAACCACTGCGCCACCAGGGAAGCCCATAACTAATTAATTTAATCATTATTTATCTTTTTTAGTTTACAGAAAATCCTTGGCCTGGATTCCTTAGAAGAAGTTTTAGACGTTAATCTTGTCAACTCCAAGTTCATCATCCATAACGTATATAGTGTGAGCAACCAGGGAGTTGTTATCCTTGATGACAAGTCAAGTAAGTGCATAAAAGCCGTTTTGTTCCCGGTTGACCCAGTACATTGGCTGTACAGGTCCATCAGCTTCTATTTGACCCTTCCCTAAACCTTACATATGTTTACCCCCTCATTACATATAGCCTTAGCTCACTTCCAGAGACCTTTAAACTAATTGTTTGGAGTCAGGAAATGTTATAGAAAGATGAATACCCAGGAGTGAAAGCTTCAGCAAGCTCCGTCCAGATGCTAGTTCAGTGTTAGCCACACAGGACATTAAGTGGTTCTTTATCATCCCCAGAAAATCCCTGAGAAGTGAGTAAGTTTAATGCCTAACAGAAAGCTTGAGTCAGTTTTTACGTGGGTCCTGGGGTCTGACTGATTTTTTTAGAACTCTCACTGACCTTTTCATTATGGTGTCTCTGTGTCAGATTTTCTGGGATAGTCTTGGTTTATGTCATTTTTTTTTCCTTTTTAATAAAGGTAGCTTTCCGGGCTTCCCTGGCGGCGCAGTGGTTGAGAGTCCGCCTGCCGATGCAGGGGACGCGGGTTCGTGCCCCGGTCAGGGAGGATCCCACATGCCGCGGAGCGGCTGGGCCCGTGAGCCGTGGCCGCTGAGCCTGCGCGTCCGGAGCCTGTGCTCCGCAACGGGAGAGGCCGCAGCAGTGAGAGGCCCGCGTACCGCCAAAAAATAAATAAATAAAATAAAATAAAGTAAAGGTATCTTTCCAGATGTTGAAGGTGCTTTAATTTTTTTATACTTTTTCCTCCAAGCCAGTTTACAAATTGGGAAAAAAGACATTTAGCAGCCACCTATCCTGGTTTTTGATTAGGAAAAATAAGGTCCTGGTAACTGTAGTGAGCCAGAATCCTCAAACTGATTTAAAAATTTTCTTCCTCTGGATAAGGGATAGACCAGAATTGGATGGACTCTTCTTTTACTTCAAACACTTGATCCTAGGAATTAGCTGGAGCTAGAATGACGTTTGGATGTGGGAAGATGGTATAGTACTTTTGGGCTTTTGTAAATTATTATTAAATGTAGGGCTGGAGGCTCCTGGGCAGCAAACAAACCTGGCCTAGAAGGAGCCTGAGCAGTGAGACAGGAAGAGGTTTTTCTAGGCCATGTTTCCTGACATGAGCAGAATGTGTCTTTGAAACCTGAAACACTTCCCCTTTAAAGCCCCTCTATCAGGAATGAAGAACATTAGGAAACAGAAATAAACAGATTTGTGACTTCGTGAGTTGTCAGGTTAACATCAACATATAAAATTACATAGAATGAGGAGGGTATTGTTGCCTTTGAAGTACATCTAAAATCCTTCCACATTCTCTGAGTACAGCAAACATGGATACTTTCAGCTACCAGTTGGATGATCAATTGTCTTTTTTTTTAAAATTTATTTAATTAATTTTAAATTTTTGGCTGTGTTGGGTCTTTGTTGCTGCGTGCCGGCTTTCTCTAGTTTCGGTGAGCAGGGGCTACTCTTCGTTGCGGTGTGCAGGCTTCTCATTGCGGTGGCTTCTCTTGTTGCAGAGCATGGGCTCCAGGTGCGTGGGCTTCAGTAGTTGTGGCATGTGGACTCAGTAGTTGTGGCTCACGGGCTCTAGAGCGCAGGCTCAGTAGTTGTGACGCACGGGCTTAGTTGCTCTGCGGCATGTGGGATCTTCCCGGACCAGGGCTCGAACCTGTGTCCCCTGCATTGGCAGGTGGATTCTTAACCACTGCACCACCAGGGAAGCCCCGATCAGTTGTCTTTTATTTTATTTTATTTATTTATTTACTTATTTTTTGCGGTACGTGGGCCTCTCACTGCTGTGGCCTCTCTCCCGCTGTGGAGCACAGGCTCCGGACGCGCAGGCTCAGCGGCCATGGCTCACGGGCCCAGCCGCTCCGCGACATGTGGGATCTTTCCAGACCGGGGCACGAACCCGTGTCCCCTGCATCAGCAGGTGGACTCTCAACCACTGCGCCACCAGGGAAGCCCAGTTGTCTATTATTTTATTAAGTACATTCTTCAGAAAGAAGAGAGCACTTTACAAGCCTCAGGTTCATTAGCTCTAATGCAAGTCAACCAACCAGTGTCTCTGCAGTTTCACAGACAGTGGAGAAGGTGAGAAGTGGAAGCATGAGTGCTGGCCCCGCTCATCAGATGTCTGTGGCAGGGCCAGGGGAAGAGACCCTGTACCAAATGGTTCAGCTGGGTTTTTTTGTAGCAATGCTACTGATTATTATTTTAAGGCTGTCCTAATACTAATAACCTATATTGATATGTCAGTGGAACTTTCTTGCCTTAAAACATTTTGAAAATTGAAACATGTAAAATGATACTTATATTGGACATCGGACATAAAGAGTTTAACTTTTTTTTTTTTAAGGTATCTGATGAACTGGTTTCATAAATGCATTTGATGACTCATACTTTTGCTTTTTATGTTTTTTTCTTCTCTTTCTAAAATTCTTAGGATAATTGATTTGTTTGTCAGTGTGTTTATTTGGAACAAACTGTCAGATTTCTTCTTTTCCCTAAAACTTATACAAGTACATCTTGTCTTTAGAGAAATTTATAGTTATGGTTT
This sequence comes from Stenella coeruleoalba, assembly GCF_951394435.1. Taxonomy (NCBI): domain Eukaryota; kingdom Metazoa; phylum Chordata; class Mammalia; order Artiodactyla; family Delphinidae; genus Stenella; species Stenella coeruleoalba. The sequence continues at coordinate 47,399,501 of NC_137148.1, read as the reverse complement.
ATATAATCACGTGCTGTAACATCCCTGCTAAGGAAAAATTATCTTTTAAATGTTCTGATACACAAGCAGGTGATTTGTGATTAGCAGGTATGTTTCATATTACTTGGGCAAGTATCATTCTTATGATACCAAGTGTGTATATAATCCCTTGAATTATATGTAATTGAATAAAACATCTTTTTATTTTCCTTTTTCTGCAGAAGAACTTCCTCACTGGGTACTGTCAGCTATGAAGTGTTTGGCAAATTGTAAGTACTAAGTACCTGCCATTTTTATGAAATTAACAGAAATTCGTCCCCTAAATTAGAAAATTTTTGTGCTCAATGCCCTGAACATTGATTTGAGACCTTTGAGACTGGCAGTTAATTGTTTGGGGATTACTGTGCTTTTAATGATAAATTTGTGACACAGTGAAAGGGCTGAGTTACCCAGCATTTTTAAAGGGGTTTTGTGCTTCCATTTTCTTGTGGGTATAATCACACTACAGATAAGGTCCATACTGCTTCTTCTGCATGCTTCATCACAGGAAAGAATAATTAGTAATATTGAATGCAATATTGTAATAGATAAATGCCTGTTAACAGTTTATAGGTTTTTATTCCTAAAACCTAAATTTTTATTCCTAAAACATGTATTCCTAAGTATGCCTTATATTTACCTCATCAGTTTACTCAGCAGATCCTGTTTCCCGTTGGCTTTTTATAGGGCATTGGTTTAAGTTGGAGAGAAATGTTTTCAAAAACTAATCTAATTGGTATTCAGCATGGTTTGGAAGGAGAAGAACATGCATGCAGAGAAACAGAAAAGCCCGTTTCAGCGATTTGGCTGTAAAATGAGGGGTCTGGACCTGGGCAGCTCCTCTGAAGTTTTTCATAGGCATATGAAATCTCTTTCACTGGATATCATAGGCACTGAAGAAATGAGTTATCATGGTATCTCATTAACACTACTATTTTTCTGGGATTTTCAGAAGGCTTAACCCAAAGAAGGGATTCTAATGGTTAATGGCTTAACCCAAACAAGTGATTTTAATGAGAAAAATTCTAGTTATTTTAGCTGACTGATAATGGTGATATTTGTTCTATAGGGTCTTTTGAGTCTCAAAGATCACCTCAGAGAGGTTGTTTCTTTCTTCCCTTTTGGGTAAGACTAGCATGTACAGAGATACGTGTATAAATTCTTGAGTTAGTAGGCTCTGAATTATTAATTTCACTGAAGTTAGTTTTGTTTGATTATAGAATGAAACTAAAATAACTGTTCAGCTCACTGCGGGTGATCTCAGTGGTAAAATGTAGAAAATGATTATGTACTATCATCCTAAATATAAATAGCAATGGTAGTTTGTGAGAAGCCCAAAGTTCTCTGTGTTTAACTATTAAGATTTTCATAGGTTTTTGGTTCATGTTTTGGAACCCCTCTGAGATGTAGAGTCCTTTGGTTTTTAGTTTGGGGGAGTGCTTTTTATTCTTGCTCAGTCATTTGAAGCAAATTAATCTAAATTATATCTGTGGCCGGAATGACAAAATAGAAGGTATAAATGGGTTAAATGACCCATTTATGAATTTTTGGAAAACCAAGGATTTTGGAAGTTGATCAACTGGGAATGAACAGAGGAAGCCAGTATAACAAGTCTAGGCTATAATACGTAGTAAAGTGTATATTAAGGTGTGGTTATGATGTTGAATTCTCAATGGTGATCAAAATGTAATGAAGAGTATAATTTTCCCTCAAGCAAGATTTATACATAATGCCACAAAACTTCTGCAGAAAGGTTAGAATAACTGGAATTACCAATGGAGAGGAAAGATGTGAGGATCGACTTAGTAATGTTCTCCACATTAATGTTATGTTAGGTAGAAATTCTCGGGAACAGGGACACCTCTCACACGTATCAAGTGCAGTGCTTTACAGATGGTTGGCACATCCATAAACGTGCTTGCTTACATGTCAAAGAAAAAAAGGTGGCCAAACGGTGAGGTCAGCCTTTTGAATAGTTTTATAAAATTATTAATTTTTCCAAATTCTTATTGGCCTCCCCAAATTTACTTTGAGTCTCATCAAAGTCATGGTCTGTTCCTTATCCTTCTTATCTTTAATGAGTCTAGGTTCCCATTATAGTCCTCTAATAGGGAACAGAAAGGATAGGCTGATTATATGAGATTTTGAAGGCCCTGTGCCTCTTTTTCTGTAGTTTTACTGCTCACCTCTTCCCTTTGGGCCCATCTGCATTTATTGCAGACCATTGGCCTGGGTGCTTTCGTTGTTGGCCAGCCTCATGGTGGGCCACAGAATGAGGGACTGATGCTAAATAAATACAAAACCAGGTTAACTGTTTTTCTTCCTTGTGCACGTAGATTGCAAGAATCCAATAAAAAGTGGATGTAAGCAACTGACAAAGGATTAATCTCCAAAATTTATAAGCAGCTCATGCAGCTCAATAACAATAAAACAAACAACCCAATCCAAAACTGGGCAGAAGACCTAAATAGACATTTCTCCAAAGAAGATATACAGACTGCCAACAAACACATGAAAGAATGCTCAACATCATTAATCATTAGAGAAATGCAAATCAAAACTACAATGAGATATTACCTCACACCAGTCAGAATGGCCATCATCAAAAAGTCTAGAAACAATAGATGCTGGAGAGGGTGTGGAGAAAAGGGAACACTTTTGCACTGCTGGTGGGAATGTGAATTGGTACAGCCACTATGGAGAACAGTATGGAGGTTCCTTCAAAAACTACAAATAGAACTACCATATGACCCAGCAATCCCACTACTGGGCATATATCCTGAGAAAACCATAATTCAAAAAGAGTCATGTACCAAAATGTTCATTGCAGCTCTATTTACAATAGCCCGGAGATGGAAACAACCTAAATTTCCATCATCAGATGAATGGATAAAGAAGATGTGGCACATATATACAATGGAATATTACTCAGCCATAAAAAGAAACGAAATTGAGCTATTTGTAATGAGGTGGATAGACCTAGAGTCTGTCATGCAGAGTGAAGTAAGTCAGAAAGAGAAAGACAAATACCGTATGCTAACACATATATATGGAATTTAAGAAAAAAAAATGTCATGAAGAACCTAGGCGTAAGACAAGAATAAAGACACAGACCTACTAGAGAACGGACTTGAGGATATGGGGAGGGGGAAGGCTGAGCTGTGACAAAGCGAGAGAGAGGCATGGACATATATACACTACCAAACGTAAGGTAGATAGCTAGTGGGAAGCAGCCGCATAGCACAGGGAGATCAGCTCTGTGCTTTGTGACCTCCTGGAAGGGTGGGATAGGGAGGGTGGCAGGGAGGGAGACGCAAGAGGGAAGAGATATGGGAACATATGTATATGTATAACTGATTCACTTTGTTATAAAGCAGAAACTAACACACCATTGTAAAGCAATTATACCCCAATAAAGATGTTTAAAAAAAAAAAGGCAAATACCGTATGGTAACACATATATGTGGAATTTAAGAAAAAAAAATGTCATGAAGAACCTAGGGGTAAGACAGGAATAAAGACACAGACCTACTAGAGAATGGACTTGAGGATATGGGGAGGGGGAAGGGTAAGCTGTGACAAAGTGAGAGAGAGGCATGGACATATATACACTACCAAACGTAAGGTAGATAGCTAGTGGGAAGCAGCCACATAGTACAGGGAGATCAGCTCACCGCCTGGAGGAGTGGGATAGGGGAGGGTGGGAGGGAGGGAGACGCAAGAGGGAAGAGATATGGGAACGTGTATATGTATGGCTGATTCGCTTTGTTATGGAGCAGAAACTAACACACCATTGTAAAGCAATTATACTCCAATAAAGATGTAAAAAAAAAAAGTGGGTGTAAACAGTTCTTTTCCAAAGTCTTTCAGGAATAACATTTATAAAAACTAGATTAAAAAATATTCTGAAATTCAACATGATAGAGAAACAAAAGATCTTAGAACTATGGCCTCCTCTCATAGGGCTTGCCATGCATTGGCATTTTTAGGGAAACCTTTTTTTGGCTTGTTTTTGCATATTTTTATCAAGAATGATGAAGTGTTCAAAAAGGGGTACAACTGCTTAGAATGAACTGCATATTATCCTGGGAGGGAGTAATTCAAGGCAATGTGTATTGCTTGCTGAGACATATCCCACTATTTCAACTGACCAAACTTGGGATATTATACAGGAGGAAGCAAGTAAAAATGGCTATGTTTGCTGCTAGGTTAATGAGGTACCACACATATAGATATTTAATAATTTTCACTATTTTAGTCAATTTTAGAACATTAAAAGGTAAGAGAATTTTAAAGGAGACCAACAAAAAGCTGTTTCCACAATGTCCCAATGGCCTTGAAATGTGAAGGCCCACAATACTTAACTGTTCTTTTTTGTTTGATACTTTCTCTTTAGTTACAGTGATTCTGTAGGAAGAATTTCCTATCAATTTTTACTGGCTTCTCCTGCTGTCCTGAGAGTAGAGATCGGTTCCGGTACAGTTGCTTGTCTTGTGTTCTGCTGGCCCAGAACTGGCCAATCCATTTGCATCCCTTTCTTCCACACTGTGATGGAAATAGACAAGGCTGGCCAAGCAGCTCCTCGTGGACCACTTACCATTTCCCTCAGGCATGGGCAGATCCAGTTCTTCGCTCCACTTGGCGATGTAAATCTTGCCATCTGTGTATGGATTGTTGGGGGCATTTGCTGCCAGCTCTGTAGAGAGCTAAGAGTTTCTTGTTCCTCTTTGGTCCCTGATACAATGGGATCTCTGCCTCACTTGTTCCAGGCTTCTTGGTTCCTAGGTTGTCCCAGGTTTCTTAGAGTTACTTTGCAATATGACCCTGCTTGATAAACTATCTTTTTTATTTTTAAACTTGTTTTAAGCAGAAACATCAGTTTGTTTCTGCTTTGGTGTTATTTTCTATTATAATTTTGTTTAATAAAAATTCATTCAATGCCACTAATCACTCAAAAGCATTGTTGGGTAAATAAAACCTAGACTCTTAGATCAAAGAATTCAATAGGAATTTAGAGGTCATTTTATCCTGTCTCCCATAGTCTTTGTTTGAGCAGCTTTAAAATTTTTTTTAAAATTTTTTATAAACTATCTTTTGATGGTTGGTGATCAAATGGAGAGTTTTATAATCAGAATGAATTTAAGACACAATGTAAAATCTCCTTTTCAGAATATCTTTAGGAAAAAGAGTATACATTCTTATTAGTCTAAAATAGTTTAGAGGCAGAAATTATTTCACTCAACTCTGATTCTTGAATTTTATTTTATAGCAATGATGAAATAATGAAAAGCTTTAAAAAATTGCTTTATAGCTTATCTATTACATATATGAGGTAATTACTATGTTGGTTAGCTGTGTCAAGACTAGGAAAATATCTGGACTTCCCTGGCGGTCCAGTGGTTAGTACTGCGCACTTCCGCTGCAGGGATCGTGGGTTCCACCCCTGGTTGGGGAACTAAAATCCCATATTCCGCATGGCAAAAAAAGACTAGGAGAAATATTGACTATTTCGAAGAGAATTATCACTGTTTACATTTAATAAAAATGCCTTTCAGAAGGTCATAAAAGAAAGAGTCGGTTTCTTTGAAAATGGAAGTAAGCCAGTGATTTTCCTCATTGTTTTATAATAGATTTCAATTTAGACATAAAGTATATTTATATAAGCAAAATGTATAGTATTAGTCTTCTCCTTGAAAACTTTTCTGATCTTAATTATCTGTACACACCACACCTATGCACAGAGACTAATACTTAGAGATGATTGCCCCATTAATGTTTCTCTTTCTTTCTCTTTCCCTTTTTTAACAGGGCCTAATTGTTCGGATTTGAAGCAGCCTATGTATTTAGGATTTGAAAAAGATGTCTTTAAAACTATAGCTGATTACTATGGTCACTTGAAAGAGCCTTTGCTTACGTTTCACCTTTTTGATGCCTTTGTCAGTGTATTAGGTAAGTTGGAATATAATGACCGTATATCTTCACTACTGATATGGAATCATTTCATTTTTCACTATCTTGAGACTTCCATTAGCCCAATTTCCATAGCTTTTTTGAAATAAAAACAGATGGGATGCTTGCCTAGTTGGAGTCCTGCTCTATAAAGGAGGAAAAGAAAATAGTTAAGCTCTGTTATGAAACCTAAACAAGGACCAGTAGTTTTTTTTTTTTTTTTTGCAGTACGCGGGCCTCTCCCGTTGCGGAGCACAGGCTCCGGACACGCAGGCTCAGCGGCCATGGCTCACGGGCCCAGCTGCTCCGTGGCATGTGGGATCCTCCTGGACCGGGGCACGAACCCGTGTCCCCTGCATCAGCAGGTGGACTCTCAACCACTGTGCCACCAGGGAAGCCCCGGACCAGTAGTTTTTATTTCTTAGGGAGGAATAGTACGTTCTATGTCATTTCTGTACAAACAAGTATGACTTTATTGGTAAATAATGTAAATTTGACATTTACTCTTCATGAGTAAATCTACTACTCTGGATATGACTTCATGAATAGTCAAGTGTGAGAGAGATATTTTCATATAGAAATCTTATTTCTTTTTATAGAAGGAACAGGTTTTTGTAGGACTATTTGTTATCTGTGACATGTAAAATATAGTAACTACTGTTCTCTAAAACTTGTTGCTACTTCTCACATAGATTTATATTTCAGAATTTAAACTGTCAAAGAAACATGGTAAAAAGGAAAAAGAAATAAATATTGTTGGTATAGGCTTTTCTGATATTGTTCCTTTCTTCTTGGAAATCAGATTTTTCTGTTGATGTTGTGATTGTTCAATAAGTATTATTGTTTTCTTGTCCAAAAGTTTGCTTTAGTGACCAAATCACTGTGTGGGTATCATACTCTGTTATGTAAATTTGTAGGAATTAGCATCCTCTTGGTTTTGAGTGTTGTGGGCTTAGCAGTCTTCGCCTTCCCATTCCTCCTTCCCCATCTCTTCCCTTTCTACTGTCTTATTTTCTTGTTGGAAAGTAGGGATGCAGCCATAGTATCCTAACAAAATAACGTATCAGCAATATGTGAATAATGTACCTGATCTCTTAGCACAATACGTCGATTTTAAGATTTCATAGGATTTCTCATAATAAGAAGCAAAATGGAGCAATTATAAATCACGTACATAAGAGTGAGTTTGTTCTCAGAGAGACCAATATTGAGAACAGATGAAGGGATTAGACCTAGTACTGTGCTTTGAGACCACTGGGTCTTCTTGGTATTTTGTTTTCCACCAAGGAGAATTGGGGGGCTTATGTCCTTGTGAATATCATGCCTAATGATGACTACTTGCTGTTATTTAAGATGCATAAAGACTAATTGAGTAGATTCTCATTATAGCCACTTAATGCCATTATGCGACTGGTAAAAGACAAATTCTAAAGACAGGATTAAAAACCACTTCTTAGATTTTCTTCTCATTTTCCATTTTCATAATGTTTTATGGTAGAATTTAGAAACAAAAGAACTTGGAACTTAAAAAAAAACGAATTCCAATTTTAAAAAATTTTAATTTTTTATTGGAGTATAGTTGATTAACAATGTTGTGTTAGTTTCAGGTGAACAGCAAAGTGATTCAGTTATACATGTATCTATTCTTTTTCCCATTTAGGTTATTACAGAGTACTGAGCAGAGTTCCCTGTGCTGTACAGTAGATCCTTGTTGGTTATCTATTTTAAATATAGCAGTGTGTACATGTCAATCCCAAACTCTGTATCTATCCCTCCCTCCCAACCTTCCCCTCTGGTAACCATAAGTTCATTCTCTAAGTCTGTGAGTCTGTTTCTGTTTTGTAATAAGTTCATTTGTATCAATTTTTTTAGATTCCACATATAAGCGATATCATATGTTATTTGTCTTTCTCTGTCTGACTTCACTTAGTATGATAATCTCCAGGTCCATCCATGTTGGTGCAAATGACATTATTTCATTTACTTTGATGGCTGAGTGATACTCTTTTGTACATATGTACCACTTCTTAATCCATTCATCTGTTGGTTGGTGGACATTTAGGTTGCTTCCATGTCTTGGCTATTGTAAACAGCACTGCAGTGAACATTGGGGCACATGTATCCTTTTGATCCATGTTTTGTTCTGGATATATGCCCAGGAGTGGAATTGTTGAATCGTGAGGTAGGTCTATTTTTACTTTCTTAAGGAACCTCCATACTGTTCTCCACAGTGGCTGTATCAATTTACATTCCCACCAAAAGTGTAGGAGGGTTCCCTTTTCTCCACACCCTCTCCAGCATTTATTGTTTGTAGATTTTTTGATGATGGCCATTCTGACTGGTGTGAGGTGATATCTCATTGTAGTTTCGATTTGCATTTCTCTAATAATTAGTGATGTTGATTATCTGTTCGTATGCCTCTTGGCCACCTGTATCTTCTTTGGAGAAATGTCCATTTAGGTCTTCTGCTCATTTTTTGATTGTGTGTGTGTGTGTTTTTTTTTTTTTTTTATATTGAGCCACATGAGCTGTTTGTAAATTTGGGAGATTAATTGCTTGTTGGTCATATCATTTGCAAATATTTTCTCTCATTCTGTGGGTTGTCTTTTCATCGTTTTTATGGTTTCCTTTGCTGTGCAAAAGCTTTTAAGTTTAATTAGGTCCCATTTGTTTTTGTTTTCATTTCCATGACTCTAGGAGATGGATCAAAAAAGATCTTTCTGTGATTTATGTCAAAGAGTGTTTTCCTCCAAGAGTTTAATAGTATCTGGCCTTACATTTAGGTCTTTAATTCATTTTAAGTTTATTTTTGTGTTTGGTGTTAAAGAATGTTCTAATTTCATTTTTTTTACATGTTGCTGTCCAGTTTTCCCAGTACCATTTATTGAAGAGACTGTCTTTTCTCCAGTGTATAGTCTTGCCTCCTTTGTCATAGATTAATTAACCATAGGTACGTGGGTTTATTTCTTGGCTTTCTATCCTGTTTCATTGATCTATATTTCTGTTTTTCTGCCAGTACCATACTGTCTTGGTTACTGTAGCTTTGTAGTATAGTTTTGAAGTCAGGGAGCCTGATTCCTCCAGCTCCGTTTTCCATTCTCAAGATTCCTTTGGCTATTGGGGGTCTTTTGTTTTTCCATACAAATTGTGAAAGTTTTTGTTCTAGTTCTGTGAAAAATGCCACTTGTAATTAGATAGGGATTGCACTGAATCTGTAGATTACCTTGGATAGTATAGTCATTTTGACAATATTGATTCTTCCAATACAGGAACATGGTATATCTTTCCATCTGTTTGTGTCATCTTCAATTTCTTTCATCAGTGTCTTACAGTTTCCAGAATACAGGTCTTTTGTCTCCTTAGGTAGGTTTATTCCTAGGTATTATAATCTTTTTGATGCAATGGTAAATGGGATTGTTTCTTTAATTTCTCTTTCTGATCATTGGTAGTTAGTGTATAGAAATGCAACAGATTTCTGTGTATTAATTTTGTATCCTGTAACTTTACCAGATTCATTGATGAGCTCTAGTAGTTTTCTGGTGGCACCTTTAGGATTTTCTATGTATAGTATTATGTCATCTGCAAACAGTGACAGTTTTACTTCTTCTTTTCTAATTTGGATTCCTTTTATTTCTTTTTCTTCTCTGATTGCCATGGCTAGGACTTCCAAACCTATGTTGAATAAAAGTGGCAAGAGTGGACATCTTTGTCTTGTACATGATCTTAGAGGAAGTGCTTTCAGCTTTTCACTGTTGAGTATGATGTTAGCTGTAAGTTTGTCATATATAGCCTTTATTATGTTGAGGTATGTTCCCTCTATGCCCACTTTCTGGAGAGTTGTTTTTTTTTTTTATCATAAATGGGCGTTGAATTTTGTCAAAAGCTTCTTCTGCATCTATTGAGATGATCATATGGTTTTTATTCTTCAATTCGTTGATGTGGTGTATAACACTGATTGATTTGCAGATATTGAAAAATCTTTACATCCCTGGGATAAATCTGACTTGATCATAGTGTATGATCATTGTAATTCAGTGTTGGATTTGGTTTGCTAGTATTTTGCTGAGGATTTTTGCATCTATGTTCATCAGTGATATTGGCCTGTGATTTTCTTTTTGTGTTGTATCTTTGTCTGGTTTTGGTATCAGGGTGAGGGTGGCCTCATAGAATGATTTTGGGGGTTTTCTTTCCTCAGCAATGTTCTGGAATAGTTCAGAAGGGTAGGTGTTAACTCTTCTCTAAATGTTTGATGGAATTTTCCTGTGAAGCCAACTGGTCCTAGACTTTTGTTCATTGGGAGTTTTTTTTTTTAACATCTTTATTGGAGTTTAATTGCTTTACAATGGTGTGTTAGTTTCTGCTGTATAACAAAGTGAATCAGCTATACATATACATACATCCCCATATCTCCTCCCTCTTGCGTCTCCCTCCCACCCTCCCTATCCCACCCTTTTAGGTGGACACAAAGCACTGAGCTGGCCTCTCTGTGCTATGCGGCTGCTTCCCACTAGTTATCTGTTTTACATTTGCTAGTGTATATTATGTCCATGCTACTCTGTCTCTTTGTCCCAGCTTACCCTTCCCCCTCCCCGTGTCCTCAAGTCCATTCTCTATGTCTGTGTCTTTATTCCTGTCCTGCTGTTGAGAGTTGTTTTTTTTTATCACAGTTTCAGTTTCAGTACTTGTGATAGGTCTGTTCATATTTTCTGTTTCTTCCTGGCTCACTCTTGGGATATTGTACCTTTCTAAGAATTTGTCCATTTCTTCTTGGTTGTCCTTTTTATTGGCATATAGTTGCTTGTAGTAGTCTCTTATGATCCTTTGTATTTCTGTGATGTCCATTGTAGCTTCTCCTTTTTCATTTCTAATTTTATTGATTTGAGCCTTCTCCCTCTTTTTCTTAATCTGTCTGGATAAAGGTTTGTTAATTTTGTTTATCTTTACAAGAACCAGCTTTTAGTTTCATTGATCTTTTCTATTTTCTTCATTTGTATTTCATTTATTTCTGCTCTGATCTTTATGATTTCTTTCCTTCTACTAACTGTGGGTTTTGTTTGTTCTTTCTCTAGTTGCTTTAGGTGCAAGTTTAGGTTGTTTATTTGTGATTTTTCTTCTTTCCTGATGTAAGATTGTATTACTATGAACTTCCCCCCTTAGAATTGCTTTTGCTGCATCCCATAGGTTTTGGATTTTCGTGTTTTCATTTTAATATGTCTCTAGGTATTTTTTGATTTCCCCTTTTGATTTCTTCAGTGATGTGTTGGGTGTTTAGTAGCATATTGTTTAGCCTCCATTTGTTTGTGTTTTTCACCGTTTTTTTGTGGGTTTTTTTGTGGTTGATTTCTAATCTCGTAGTGTTGTGGTTGGAAAAGTTGCTTGATATGATTTTAGTTTTCTTAAATTTACTGAGACTTGCTTTGTGGCCCAGCATGTGATCAATCCTGGAGAATGTTCCATGTGCATTTGAGAAGAATGTGTATTCTGCTGCTTTTGGATGGAATGCTTTATAAATATCAATTAAGTTCATCTGGTCTAATGTGTCATTTAAGGCCTGTGTTTCCTTATTGATTTTCTATCTGAATGATCTGATAGAAATGGATGGACCATCTTGATGGTCCATTGATGAAAGTTTGGTGTTAAAGTCCCCCACTATTATTGTGTTACTGTTGATTTCTCCTTTTACGGCTGTTAGTATTTGCCTTATATATTGAGGTGCTCCTATGTTGGGTGCATATATATTTACAATTGTTATACCTTCTTCTTGGATTGATTCCTTGATCATTATATAGTGTCCCTCTTTGTCTGTTACAACAGTCTGATATGAGTATTGCTACTCCAGCTTTCTTTTGATTTCCATTTGCATGGAATACCTTTTTCCATCCTCTCACTTTCAGTGTGTATGTCTCTAGATCTGAAGTGGTTCTCCTGTAGACATGATATATACGGGTCTTGTTTTTATATCCATTCAGCCAGTCTATGTCTTTTGGTTGGAGCATTTAATCCATTTACATTTAAGATAATTATTGATATGCATGTTCTTACTGCCATTTTGTTAATTGTTTTGGATTTGTTTTTGTAGATGTTTTTTCTTCCCTTCCTCTTTTATTCTCTTGTGATTTGATAACTAACTTTAGTGTTGTGTTTGGATTCCTTTTTCTTTCTCATGTGTATCTATTGTAGATTTTCAGTTTGTCGTTACCCTGAGGTTTTGATATAGCAGTCTATATATATAAACAAGATTGTTTTAAGTTGCTGCTCTTTTAATTTCAAGTGCATTTCCAATATCCTGCATTTGTGTTCTCTTCTTGCAGTTGCTGGTTTTGATATCATATTTGTGTGCAGATGATTTCCAACCTTTGCTGTATGTTTGCCTTTACCAGTGAGCTTTTCCATTTGCTATTTTCTTGTTTCTAGTTGTGGCCTTTCCTTTTCCACTTAGAGAAGTTCCTTTAGCATTTGTTGCAAAGCTGGTCTGGTGGTGCTGAATCCTCTTAGCTTTTACTTGTCTGTAAAGCTTTTGATTTCTCTGTGGAATCTGAATGAGAGCCTTTCTGGGTAGAGTCAGTTGGAAGCTCAGTGGAAGCTGACTGAAGAAATTCTCATTTGAGTACTGGCCTCTAGGAAATCAAATGGAAGGTGTTTAAAAATGTATGAGTTCCAATTTGCATCAGTTACATTTGTGATATCATTGGTCTGTTCTACCCCCAATTGTTCATTTTGTTCTCATCTAGGAATTAAAGCTGGTTGTTTCCAAATTGATGTCAGAGTCAGCCATCAGCTAAAATATTTTCAGTAGAGGCTTTGAGGTGGAAAAGGATGGATAGAATGGAGAATTTATTATTCTTAGGTGTCAGCAATAATAGACTAGTGTGTATAGATGGTGACATATATTAACCTTCCCTGATCAGTCCTGCTCAAGTGAATATATTTCAGACACCCTGCATTGAAAACCATAGTTTTTAGAACTTTACATAGTGAAAGAAAAAAGTCTTCTAGGTTATGACGACCATAATTTGTTTATATGAATAACAAATATTATCTAATATAGCAGTCCTGTTAGAATCTGTGGGAAAGTGTATCATATCTAGGTCTGTGCAAACTCGATACATAGGTTGAATCCCAGGAGGAATTAGTCATTCCTTAAACCTTTTGACTTACTTTGATTGGAATAGGATCCCCTTAGATAAAATGCTTTAAAGTAGGTAATCAGTCTACTTTGTTGTAGAAGCTAATTCTGCAGCAATTTCAATGGAAATGGTTTTTAGTTTAGTTAATGAATTTCTTTTGAGGGTTATTCCTTTGCTTCTTGCATGAAATAATTCTGGCTTTATGCCATAACTGTGACCCTGAGAACAGTCATTGATAGGTGAAACAGGATATCGAAGTGTTCTTAAAGAAAAAAATGAAAAAAAAAAGACATTTTTGGAGGTTTAAGACTTACCCTTTACTTATACTATACTTCGTCTCAGCAGTCTGACCTAACAACATAACTGTGACTAGTAATAAATCTTCATTTCCAAAATGGCAGTTCCTTATATTAAGATCAGAGTTCGGCTGACTCTTGAATAGGGTGAGTGAGATAGTATAGCAGCCTTTACACACACTTCACATGCACCCTAGGATCCACTGAGCTGTGTAGCTTGCAATAAGTTGGCATACTGAGGAAAAAAGAAGGCAGAAAGGAAGCACAAAGGGGCATGGGAGCAGGGAAGAGTGTTTTGGAAAATTGGCTGGCTTGTGTGTTATATGATGTTAATATCTGAGATCCTAGACTGGTGATCTATGGGCCAAATCTGGCTCATGAATACATCTGGTTTAACTTGTGTGTTTTAAAAAGAAAGTTTAATTAATTGTCAAACTTTAAGAAATAGGAAATTCACATAAGAGTTTATATTTTTGGCTTCTGCTCCTATAGGCAGGTGAGTTTGTGGCTGGCTCCTGGTTTATGTGCTAATAGGCTGGAAGGCTGACACAGTAGGTCTTTCCTTTCTCCTAGATGTAAAGTTTAGAAAATGCCATTGAAATTCACTAGACCGGTTATACATTGGATCATGTAACTCAAAGACTGAGATCTCCTCCTTTGTTTTTTAACCTAGAAATATCCATAAGGTTAGGTTTTCCATTCTTTGGTTCTTTTGTATAGTGATTTCTAGGAGATCCTCTGGAGCTGTGTGCCATCTTGCTTTGTAACCTCTTTGCCCTCATGCGCTTCAGGTTATCTCAGGGTCCTTATCCCATAGTGGAAAACAATTCCTTTTTTCAGAGAGTGCCTACTTGGTGCACCTGAACAGACAGAGAGCTCTTGCCCATGTTAGTCTGAAGTTCTTGCTGGTGGTGCTCTCTGCTCTCAGGGCCCAGGGCTTATGGCCCAAGCTTTTGAAATTGCAGATGGACCAAGGTAAAGATACTGAATCACCTCCAAATGTAATGACTACTGTTATGTCAAGATTATTGGAATAAAGTGAGTTAGGTAGTTCTTAAAGATGGAAATTTAGGCAAATGCCTAGGTATTCACTGGCTGTAACTAAACACATAAATTACACACTACTATATATAAAATAGATAAGCAACAAAAACCTTCTGTATAGCACAGGGAACTATATTCAATATCTTATAATAACCTATAATGGAAAAGAATCTGAAAAAGAATTATATGTATATATATATGCACATATAAATAAATCTATATGATATAGTAAATATATATATAACTGAATCACTTTGCTGTACACCTGAAACTAACACAACATTGTAAATTAATTCTTCAATAAAAATGGTTAGGTGGTGCAGTGGTTGCGAGTCCGCCTGCCGATGCAGGGGACACGGGTTTGTGCCCCGGTCTGGGAAGATCCCACATGACGCGGAGCGGCTGGGCCCGTGAGCCATGGCCGCTGAGCCTGCGCGTCCAGAGTCTGTGCTCCGCAACGGGAGAGACCCATGTACCAAAAAAAAAAAAAAAATTATTGGTATGTTCTGCATGTAAATCCTTTGTTAGATATATTTATTGCAAATATTTTCTCCTGGAATGTGGTTCTTTTCCCCCTTTTTCTTAACAATGTCTTTCAAAAAGCAGAAGTTTTCAGTTTTGAAGTCTATTTTATCATTTTCTTTTATGGTTCATGCTTTTTGTATCTCAAGAAAATTTTGCCTACCTTTAAATATTGTACTATTTCATTTATAATGTTACTACCTTACAACATTCTTTCATTTTTTTCCACTGCCCTTTGTGCTATTGTTATCATACATTTTAGTGCTACATATATTTTTAATAATGTGTTATAACCCTACTATATATTGTTGTTATTTTTTCTTTAAACAGATGATTTTCTTTCTTTCTTTTGTTTCTGTTTGCTTTCTTTTTTAATATTTTTTCTTCCAGTTTTATTGAGATATTATTGACATACAACACCTTATAAGTTTAACATAAACAGCATAATGATTTGACTTGCATACATCCTGAAATGATTACCAGAATAAGTTTAGTGAACATCCATCATGTCATTATAGATGCAGAATTAAAGAAATAGAAAAAAATGGTTTTTTTCCCCTTGTGATGAGAACTCTTAGGATATACTTTGTTAACAATTTTCATATATAACATACAGCAGTGTTGATTATATTTATTTTGTTGTACATCACATTCCTAGTACTTATTTACCTTATAGCTGGATGTTTGTACCTTTGATTGCCTTCATCCAATCCCCCCACCCCTGCCTCTGGCAACCAGAAATCTGGTCTCTTTTTCTATGAGTTTGTCTATTTGTTTGTTTTCGATGTATTGACCTGCAACACTACGTTAATTCCTGTTATACAACATAGTGATTTGATATTTCTGTACATTTTAAACTGATCACCAAGATGAGTCTTTTTACAGTATGTCACCATACGAGATATTACATAGTTATTGACTGTATTCCCCTAATGTACTAAATGTATATATATGTAATTTCATACCTGTGATGCATTTATTTTGCAACTGGAAGTTTGTACCTCTTAGTCTCCCTCACTTTTTCTTTCCTCTCCCCACACATCTCCCCTCTGGCAACCACCTGTTCATTCTACGTATCTATAGCTCTGTTTTTGTTTTGTTATGTTTGTTCACTCCTTTGGTTTTTTAGATTGCACGTATAAGTGAAATCATACAGTATTTGTCTTTCTTTGACTTATTTTACTTAGCATAATACCCTCTAGGTCCATCCATGTTGTTGGCAGTGGCAAGATTTCATTCTTTTTAATGGCTGAGTAGTATTCCATTGTGTGTGTGTGATATATATATACATACACGCACACACACAAACACACACACCTTCTTTATCCATTCATCTATTGGTGGTCATTTTGGTTGCTTCCATATCTTGGCTATTGTAAATAATGCTGGAATGAAATAGGGGTGCATGTATCTTTTATAATTACTGTTTTTGTTTTCTTCAGATGTATACCCAAGAGTGGAATTGCTAGATCATATGGTAGTTATATTTTTTAATTTTTGAAGAATCTCTATAATGTTTTCCATAATGGCTGCACCAACTTGCATTCTCATTAACAGTGCACAAGAGTTCCCTTTTCTCCACATCTTCGCCAACCCTTACTTGTTGTCTTTTTGATAACTGCCATTCTGACAGGTGTGAGGTGGTATCTCACTGTGGTTTTGATTTGCATTTCCCTGATGATGAGTGATGTTGAACATCTTTTCATGTGCCTGTAGGCCATTTGTATGTTTTCTTTGGAAAAATGTCTGTTCAGATCCTCTGTCCCCTTTTTAATCAGGTGGTTTGGTTTTCTGATGTTGAATTGTATGAGTTCTGTTTTTTTGGGGGGGGTATTAACCCCTTATTGGATACATTGTTTGTAAATCTTCTCCCATTCAGTAATTGGCCTTTTCCTTTTGTTCATAGTTTCCTTCACCATGCAAAAAGCTTTTTAGTTTGATGTTGTCCCATTTGTTTATTTTTGCTTTTGTTTTTCTGGATACATATCCAAAAAATATTATAAGACCAGTGTCAGAGAGCACGCTGCCTGTTTTCTTCTAGAAGTTTTATGTTTTCAAGTCTTACATTTAAGTCTTTAATCCATTTTGAATTTATTTTTGTGCATAGTGTGAGAGAGTACTCCAGTTTGATTCTCTTGCATGTAGTTTTCCGGTTTTCCCAACACCAATTATTGAAGTGGCTGTCTTATCCTTATTGTATATTCTTTCCTCCTTTATTGAAGATTAATTGCTCATATTAGTGTGGTTCACTTCTGGGCTGTCTGTTCTGTTCCATACTGTTTTGATGATTGAAGCTTTGTAGTATAGTTTTAAATCAGGGCGTATGCTACCTTCAGCATTGTTTTTCCTCCTCAAGATTGTTTTGGCTATTCAGGGTCTTTTGTGTTTCCATAAAAATTATTTAGAATTATTTATTCTTGTTCTGTAGAAAATGACAGTGGTGTTTTGCTAGGGATTACATTGAATTTGTAGATTGCCTTGGGTAGTATGGCCATTTTAACAATGAGCACGAATGCATGAGCACTGCACATCTGTCCAGTTGTTTTTGTCATCTTTGAATTCTTTCATTAATGTCTCATTGTTTTCAGAGTACAAGTTTTTTATCTCCTTCATTAGATTTATTCCTAGGTATTTTATTCTTTCTGATGAAATTGTAAGTGGGATTTTCTTAATTTCTTTTTCTGATAGTTCATTATTAGTGTATAGTAATGCAACAGATTTTTGTATATTGATTTTGTATCCTGCAACTTTACCAAATTTGTTTATTAGTTCTAACAGTTTTCTGGTCCTGGACTTTTGTTTGTTTGGGGTTTTTTCATTACTGATTCAATTTCATTATTGGTAATTGGTCTGTTCAAGTTTTCTGTTTCTTTCAGATTTAGTCTTGGGAGACTGTACATTTCTAGGAAGTTATCCATTTCTTTTAGGTTGTCCAATTTATTGGCATATAATTTTTGTTTGTGGTAATCTCTTGTGATCCTTGTATTTTTGGGGTATCTGTTTAACTACTCCTCTTTCATTTCTGATTTTATTGATTTGGGCCCTCTCTCTTTTTTCTTGATGAATCTAATGATTTATCAATTTTATTTGTCTTTTCAAAGAACCAGCCTTTAGTGTAATTGGTGGTTTTTATTTTTCGGTTTGTTTTTTGTCTTTTTTTCATTTGTTTCTTCTCTGATATTTATTTCTTTCCCTCTACTAACTTTGGGTTTTCTTTGTTCTTCTTTTTCTAGTTCCTTTAGGTGTAAGTTTAGGTTGTTTGAGATTTTCTTGTTTCCTGAAGTAAGCTTGTGTCACTTCCCTCTCAGAACTGCTTTCACTTCATCCCATCAATTTTGGATCATTGTATTTCCACTCTCATTTGCCTCCAGGTAGTTTTTGATTTCTTCCTCTTTTTGTTTTGTGTATCCTTTGACTACTTATTGTAGACATAGGTGAATTTTACTACTTTTGCCTTTTAAACTTCCTATTAGCTTTATAACTGGTTGATCCACTACCTTTACTGTATGTTTGCCTTTACCAGTGAGATTTTTCCTTTCATAATTTTTACATTTCTAGTTGTGGCCTTTTCTTTTTTGCTTTGAGAAGTCCCTTAACATTTTTTGTAAGGCCAGTTTGGTGGTGTTGAAGTCTTTCTAGCTTTTGCTTATCTGTAAAACTCTTTATCTCTCCTTCAACTCTGAATGATAACCTTGTTGGGTAGAGTATTCTTGGTTGTAGGTATTTTTCCTTTCATCTCTTTGGGTGTATTGTTCTACTCCCTTCTGGCCCACAAAGTTTCTGCTGAAAAATCAGCTTATGGTTTTATGGGACTTCCCTCGTACCTAACTAGTTGATTTTCTCTTGCTGCTTTTAGAATTCTCTCTTTACATTTAATTTTTGCCATTTTAATTATAATGTGTCTTGTTGTGGACCTTTTGGGGTTAATCTTGTTTGGGACTCTCTTTACTTCCTGGGCCTGGATGTCTTTTTCCTTTGCCAGGTTAGGGATGTTTTCAGCTCTGATTTCTTCAAATAAGTTCTCTTCCCCCTTCTTTCTCTGTTCTCCTTCTGGGACCCCTATAATTCAAATGTTAGTATACTTAATGCTGTTCCAGAGGTCTCTTAAACTATCCTCATTTTAAAAAGTTCTTTTTCTGTTTTTTTTTTGTTCAGCTGGGTGAATTACCACTGCTCTGTCTTCCAGACTGCTGATTTGTTCCTCTGGGTCTACTATATCTAGTCTACTATTGATTCCTTCTAGTGTATTTCAATTATTGTATTCTTCCACTTTGTTTGGTTCTTTATGTTTTCTAAATCTTTGTTGAAATTCTCACTGTGTTCGTCCATTCCTCTCCTGAGTTCAGTGAGTATCTTTATTGTCATTACCCAGAACTCTTTATTGGGTAGATTGCTTATCTCCACTTTAAGTTTTTTCCCTGAGGTTTTGTATTGTTCCTTCTTTTGGAATATATTGCTTCTTATCCTCATTTTGCATAATTCTCTGTTTTTATGTCTATGTATTTAGTAGGTTGGTTACATCTCCTGATCTTGGAAGAGTAGCTTTATATAGGAGATGTATTGTGGGACCCAGTGGCACATCACCCCCTTCTGGTCACCAGAGCTATATGCCCTGCGGGTGCTCCCTACGTAGGCTGCGTTTGCCCTTTTGTTGTGGTGAGGCCACCTACTGTGGGTGCACTGGGAGGTGGGGCTGCTCCCCTTCACCCCCAGCCCAATTGACTGCAAGGCCCTGAGTCGTGTGGTGGATGTGGGCTTGCTAGAGGGTGGGGTAGGCTTCACACATGGCTGGCTCTGTGATCTGGTGGTCCATGTGGCTGCTGTGGACCCGCTGGTGGTGGGGGGGCAGGCCCCCTAGCACTAGTAGATTAGAGGGAGGATTCCAAAATGGTGCTTGCCAGCACTGGTTCATCACGGTAGAATGAGCTCCCCAAAATGGCTGCTGCCAGTGTCTCCACCCCCAGGAAGAATCCCAGTCTCCTCCTCCCTCTCTGGGAGACTCTCCAAGATGAGCAAGTTGGTTTGACCCAGGCTGCTTTCAAACTACTACTTCTGTGCTGGGACTCAGAGTACATGAGATTTTGCACATGCCCTTTAAGAGTGGAGACTCTGTTTCCTCCAGCCCTCCAGCCCTCCTGAAGGTAAGCCCCACTTGGTTTCAAAGCCAAATGTCCTGGGTGCTTGTCCTTCTGGTGCAGGAACCCCAAGCTGGGGAGCCCCATGTAGGATCTGACCCCTCACATTCTGGGGAGGACCTCTGCAGTTGTGATATTCCTACCATTTGTGGGTTGCCTACTCATTTATGTGGGTCCTTTAATATTGAATCTCTGCTCCTCCTACATGTTTCATTGTGACTCTTTCTTTATATCTTTAGTTGTGGAAAATCTTTTCTGCTAGTCTTCGGGTCATTTTCATAGCTCTGTAGGTAGTTGCAACTTTGGAGTGCCCATGGGAGAAGGTGAGTTCAGGGTCTTTCTACTCTACCATTTTGTCCCTCCCCCTACCCTTGAATGTTTACTTTTATGCTTTGTACCATATACTAGGAAATAGGACTTGCCAAAAGAAATGCATTATGATTTCAATTATCTTGAAGTCTTATTTATAAAACTGTGTGTGTGTGTGTGTGTGTGTGTGTGTGTGTGTATATGAAACATAAAGTTAAGGTGAAATTTGACTCTCCACAGGTGTTTATAATTTGGTAAAAGAAGGGATTTGTGGCCTAATGTGATAGAAGTCTTTGTGGCAAAAGTAAAAGACGTCATGGAGAAATAGATCTAGAATGTAATTGGTCTTTACCAGATCCAGCTGCTACCAGTTCCAACCTCATGCAGACTGTAATCATGCCTTGAATCTTCCTTCCTCCCTCCCTGTTATCCCTTTACAGTCTATTCTCTATACAGCTGCCAGAGTAAAAATAATTCAAACCAAATGGCTCTCCTGCCCAGAATCCTTCAATGGCTTCTTGGGTCAATTACAGTGAAACCCAGAGTCCTTAATGATAGTCTACAAGGTTCTACATGATCTGGCTCTTGGCTTCCTCTCTAACCTCATTTCTGACTTGAATATTTCTTGCATACCCCTCTCTCTTCACACTGCCCTCATTGCTGTTCCTCAGACATTCCAGACATACTCCCTTGTCACAATCTTTGTCATTGCTATTTCCTTTACCGTGAAAATTTGTCTCTGTGTTATCTGCCAGGCATACTCTCATTTTCTTCAGATTTCTGCTCAAATGTCCCCCTTAGTGAGTAACTTTCCCCAAAACTCTAGGAGTATTTTCTCATCATTCCCCAGCTCCTTTCCTTTTTTTCCTTCAAACCCAAAGTCCTTAGTCTGGCATTCAAGGCCTTCTAAGATCTCATCTCTGCTAACCTTTTTCGCTTCATTTCTATTGGGCACTCACAGCCTATGCTATAGTCTTATTGAGTGACTTACAGGTTCCCTAATATGCCTGTTGCACATGTCTCTTGCAGCACCTCTCACATTTTGCTACTTACTTTTTTATGGGCCTCTCCTCACAGTGCATAAGCTCTTTAAAGGAAGGGACCTGGCATATTTTTATATTTCTGAGACCTAGCATTGTTCCTGGCATATCGTACATGGCCAGTAAATATTTACTGAATATAAAAGATGGTTTTGTCTCCAAGCAGAGACTAGTTGGAACTTGAAAAAGTTGGATATGAACCAATAAATGGTTGAAAGCAGTTTCATCTCTTCAGAAGGCTTGGAGGTGTGTGTGTCCAGAGACAAATATGGTTGAAGAGAGCACAATATTAGAATACCCTAATTTTTAGCAAAATCATATTGGGTGAGGAGGGATGACATGTAACATGACTGAATCATCACACTTAGCTAGAAAAAATAGCTTAAGTGGGAGGAAGGTGTTATTTAGAAAGAAGCAGAGCCATTAGGCACCGGAATGACTCTAACAGCATTAATCCTATTATTTAGTCTGTGAGAGTCATGCAGGATGGTGACCATGCTCCTCATGAGGAAATAGTACACAAGGGGAAACTTCAGGGCAGTGATGGCACGTTCATGTTCTTGCTCATGCTGTCTTGGACCTCTTGCAGAGTGTTGAGAGTTAAGTTAGGCTTAACCTGACTGCTCTTGGCTCAGAGGGAAAGAATGCTATGAAAATTTAGTTTTATCTGTCAAGGGTGTGGGAGGGGGAAATGGCTGTATTTGTTTTATATATTTGCCAACGCTGGTTGGTGGTTCGTGTTTTCTATGCAAATTTGTGACAGTGGATCTATGTCAGTTAGCCCAGTATAATTGCACATGCAAACATGCTTTATATAATTTTAGTAATACATGTTTTGTAAAAATGTGAACATAATAGAGTCAGGTAGGCTATAGGTTTTTAAAGGATTAAAACCTTTTTTTCTTTTTCTAAATCAGGTTTGTTACAGAAAGAGAAAATGGCCATTGAAGCATTTCAAGTTTGCTGCCTCCTCCTGCCTCCTGAAAATAGAAGAAAGTTACAGCTGTTGATGAGGATGATGGCAAGGATCTGCTTAAATAAGGAGATGCCACCACTGTGTGATGGCTTTGGCACCCGAACACTGGTACGTTGATTTCTAACATCTACGAGGACTGGAGTTTCGGGGTTAAAATTCACTTGAGTAAAGTTTACTAGCTTGGCAACCAGAGGAAGGTACAAGGCAGGCCGACTTAAAGAGCCATGGCTTGGAATCCACCCAGACTGGTATTGTGCTTTTGGTCTTAGTGACTTAAAGAACATAATGAAAAGTAAAGAGTGAGTAGGGGTAGAGTGTAGAGTGAGTGTAGAGATAGCTGCTGCATCCTGCCTGCTGTCAACACAAGAGAAGGAAGCGTGGACAGAAAGGATTACTGGCGTGTCAAGAAACAGCATTCTCTCCTCCAGGACAAAAAGAGTCGCAAAACCTTTGTTACTATAACCAGTAGGAGAAGATGCAGCATATATCATGGATTAAAGAGGGAAGAAGTAAACTATAGAGTTAGACCAGACAACTTGGAAGGAAAGAATGTGTGTCTTTCAGGGTATGATCTAAGGGTCCATGAGTGAGGATATTTCTTAATATATTCTGTTTTGCTTAAAAACAGGCTAATTTTGAATTCTACTTTGTCATGTCAGCATGTGTTTTAAAATAGGGTCTAGGTTTAGGATTATTTACTAGCAAAATTTATTAATTTTCCTCAAAAAATATCTTAGAGCAAAATTGATGTTTCATTGGGATGTACATCCTTTCTATATGTTGGTGAACCATTGTGTATGCCTGAGGGTCCACTGTTCGACTTTTAGAGGTGTGGTATAAGATCAGAGGACAAATCAGCACCCAGTAGAGTGATTCTTGACCTTTTTTGGGGGGTGGGTGGATGGGTAGGTGGGCTAATGGACCTTTTTGTAAAGCTGAAGAAAACTTTGCACCTATTCCCCAGAAGAATGCATGTGTAAGATTTTCTATACAATTTCAAGGCACTCACAGATCCCCTGGGGTCCCTAGTCTCCAGATAAAGTCTCTGTGTATTTCTCTCCCTCTGTACATATATGTGAGTGAAGATAAAGTATCATCTGCAGTATGTTGATGAAATGAAGTCTTATTAAACAGAATTACATGATGTTATGCTTATAGGTTTTTAAAATTATAGTTGATGTACAATATTATATAAGTTGCAGGCGTATAATATAGTGATTTGCAATTTTTAAACGTTCCATTTATAGTTTTTATAAAATATTGGCTATATTTCTTGTGCTGTATAATATATCCTTGCAGCTTATTTTGTACATAATAATTTGTAATTTTTTTTTTAATTGGAGTATAGTTGATTTACAATGTTGTGTTAGTTTCTGCTGTACAGAAAAGTGAGTCAGTTATGCCTGTACATATATCTACTCTTTTTTAGGTTCTATTTCCATATAGGTCATTACAGAGTGTTGAATAGATACAGTAGGTGCTATACAGTAGGTTCTTATTAGCTATCTATTTTATATATAGTAGTGTGTATATGTCAGTCCCAATCTCCCAATTTATCCTTCTGCCCCTTTCCCTTTTGGTAACTATAAGTTTGTTTTCTACATCTGTGACTCAATTTCTGTTTTGTAAATAGGTTCATTTGTACCATTTTTTAGATTCCACATATTGCGCCTCCCCTCTCCACTCTCCCCACTGGTAACCACTTGTTTGTTCACTATATCTGTGAATCTGTTTCTTTTTTGTTATATTCACTAGTTTCTTGTATTTTTTAGTTTCCATATATAAGTGATATCATATAGTATTTGTCTTTCTGTGCCTGACTTGTTTCATTTACATGCTTATAGATTTTGAAATAAGATTGTCAACAATAAAATTAGTAGGAAAAGGAAAAAATAGTCCATCCAAAGGATTGCATTAAGAATGGATTAGTTAAAATGAATTCTATGGAAACAGCTGCTATAATATTTTTTGTATTTCATCACCTAATGCACTTCTGATGGTTTTGTTCAAAGGTGATTGTCAAATGTACTTACAAAATCCTGAAGAAAATGACAATTAACTAGGAAAAACTAATTGTTGAGGCACATAGATTGTGCTCGCAATCTTTTTTTAAAACAACGAAATAAGACAATAATGAAATTAGGATATTATTAGACTAAATGGCTATAAAGTACTTTTAACTTAAAAGTGCTACATGATCCAAGTTGTGATGGTGATAATAATTTTCAGAATTTGTTTAAATATATATATTTAAAACCATCTATAAAAGGGGGTGCCTTTAAGAACTGCTCAGACAAGCATCTCTGCTAAGTCTCTGTGAGATGTGACGCACATTCTGTACATGCTGGTTGATGAGAAGATCAGCCCATCTGAGATGACAAGATGTGGGCAGGTGCCAGGTGAGATGTGCACCCTGTGCTGTGGGCCATTTCTCACTGACTAGGCACATTTGGTTTTTGCAAATTAGATGGCACTCAGTTCAGAGTAGTGAAAAAACCTCATCTGTGTTTATTTAAAAATTCACCCTCCCTCCCCTCTATTTTTTTTTTTTTTTTAGATGGTTCAGACGTTTTCCCATTGCATCTTGTGTTCCAAAGATGAAGTGGACTTGGATGACTTATTAGCTGCTAGGTTGGTGACGTTTCTGATGGACAATTACCAAGAGATTCTGAAAGTCCCTTTGGCCTTGCAGACCTCCATAGAGGAGCGTGTGGCCCATCTACGAAGAGTCCAGGTAAAGGAAGGGATGTTACCAGTACTATAAAATTGCCAGCAGAAAGTTATGTAAGTTTGCTAGGCTTCTTGGCATTTTTTGTTTTGAAGATTGAGTGAGTTAATTTGTACAAAGTGCTTACAACCGGGCGTGGCACATGGTAGGCAGTGCACATGTTTGTTATTATCTTTGAAAATTTGTGGAATGCCCACTAGGTTTTGTTGTGTTGATCAATGCTGCATACTTTTGGTTGCAAATTCCTAAAATGGGTTTGTTCAGAATCTACATATACTTCCTGATGGAAGTGATTTATGTGCAATAAAGTCTTGATTCATAATAGCCCTGCCACCTAGGTACTATTTTTTGAATGAGAAAGCTGAGGCACAGAGAGCGTAAGTAATTTGTCCAGGGTCACAGAGCTAGGATTCAAACTGATAAAATCGTTTTCCAGAATCAGTGCTCTTAACTACTATGCTATACTGCCTCACTGTAAAGCATGGTATGGTAGAAGAACCCGGCTTCAGAGCCATAAGGACCTGGGCCAAACTCCTGGCTCCCCACTTGCCTGGTTATGTGGCTTTGGGCAAGTCCCTTAAGCCCTCTGGATTTTAGTTTCTGCAAGTGTTGAAATGGTCAATACCTACTCGATGAAGTTGTTGTAAAGAGTAGACACTACATTGTAAAACGTGTGGCACAAATTGTCATATGGCAGATACTTTTTGAAAGGTATTTATTGTTTTTGTCGTTGCAGTCATTATATTAAAATGATGCAAAAGAAATGTAATGTATTACTATCACGTGGGCCCCCCAGAGGGGTTTGTATGTCAGCCTGCAGGAGCAGAAACGTTGGGTAAAGGCAGGCAGGTCTGCTTGTCTCCTTCTGAATGACTGGCCCTCTTTCCCCTTAAGCATGTTTTGAGGCTCCACAATTAAGGACCAGTGAGCTGCTACCTCCCAAAGTATCATTAAAGTAAATAACCATCTGTTTTCAGTGTGCAGTTTAAAAATTAAAATAAAAAATTTTCCTATTGAAGGAATTTGGAAAATAGAGAAAACACACTAAAAAATATCAGAATAACTCTAAATGTTCAGTGTTAAGAGTCTTTTCTATTTCCCCCTCTCCCTCCCTTCCTTCCTTCTTTCCCTCCTTTGTTCCTCTTTTATAACTTACTTTCTCTTAACAATACAACAAGAAGAAGTTTCCACATCATTAAATATTCTTGATTGACCCAGGATGGCCGGGAGCACAGACTAAATGGTGTTTGAATTTCTGATGTGCCCTTTATTAGCCATGTGACCTTGGCATGTTGTATAACGACTCTCTGCTTTAGCATCTGCCCCAACATCTCTTTTTTTCATCAGTAAAATGCGATAACAATAGTTGATAGCTACCTCCTAAGGCTATTTTGGGAATTGAAAGGCTTAAGACATGTAAAGTGCTTAGAATAATGTTTATCACATAGTAAGTACCTCATTTGGTACTGCTGCTGTTATTATTATCAACATTATTGTTATATATTCCACAATATCATTATGATTGGTAACATAATATTCCATGATATGAATATACCATAATTTATTTAAATGATTTTCTTTGGTTGATATTTATATTGTTTCCATTTTTTTTCCATTTTACAATCATTATAACAGTAAATATTTTTATAGTTAGATTTTTTTTTCGTCGATCTGTGATTACTTTCTAAGAATAAATTCCTAGGAGTGGCATTTCACGGTCAAAGACCATGAATGTGTGTTAAACATTGATTGCATATTGTCAAATTTCCATTTAGAGTGATTGTTCCAAGTTGCATTCCCATTGTTGGTATAAGAAAGTGTTCATTTCTTTACACCCTTGCCTACTTTGGGTAACATACATACCTTTGCCATTTAAATGGGTGAAAAAAACAAATTACTGTTGTTTTAATCTCCCACCTCCCCTTGATATTTTATGAGCCAAACTTAAAAAAAAAAAACCATAAAAATGAAAAGAAATACTTTCACTGAATTTCTGTAAAGAAAAGTGATAGCAGTGACTCCGTTGCTTTGCATCCTTGCTGGGCTTGTGTATTCACATGGCACAGGCTTGTATTGCAGGAACGTAACCCTGTGAGCCTTTCACTGTCAGCTGAAGATCAGATGGCTGAGTGATGATTAACTTAACCGCAGAGTAGCATGACCTGTGAAGGGGGGCTGTGATGGCCCTGAATAAAATCAGTAACTACGCAATTGTCCAGTTACATTTTCTCTCTTAGAAGTACACGCTCATTAGAATTGCCAAACAATTGTTTGTTTTAGTGCTCAAAGCCTATAGATCTCTCTTCTCTTGCACAGGGTACTCAGCCACTCCGTCATAACACATTTAGGGTGGTACCTTTCTGAAAATGAAGTGTTACTTGGACTGTTCTGGTGATTTGTTTTGGAGCACTTTCAGGGCTGACCCTGGGATAGATAAACAGTGAGGTCAGCGTTGTTTTTGACACCAACCTTCTGTTGACCGTGTCTGTAACCCTCTTCTTCCTCTTATACCCTTTACTCATAGATATCTTGTGTTTTTCTCATGTCCTAGGCTTTGGCGGTCACATTTTACCTGGGCCTCACCTTTTTCTTCTGGTCCTTTTCTACTTTTTCCAGAATTCTTGGTTCAAATACAAATTAAGTGTTGTGTGTGTACTCCTTTCCTTATGGTTCTGGTCTGTTTCTCTTGGGTTGTCCCTAAATTACCTGGTAAACTGATGCTGAGGCATGGAATGTTCTTCATGGAATAACCCTTCCTGGCAACACAATTATTTATTTATTAAAAAAAATTTTTTTTGAATTTTATTTATTTTTTTATACAGCAGGTTCTTATTAGTCATCCATTTTATACACATCAGTATATACATGTCAATCCCAATCGCCCAGTTCATCACACCCCACCCCCACCCCCCACCGCTTTACCCCCTTGGTGTCCATACATTTGTTCTCTGCATCTGTGTCTCAACTTCTGCCCTGCAAACAGGTTCATCTGTACCATTTTTCTAGGTGCCACATACATGCGTTAATATATGATATTTGTTTTTCTCTTTTTGACTTACTTC
Source organism: Stenella coeruleoalba (assembly GCF_951394435.1). Classification (NCBI taxonomy): domain Eukaryota; kingdom Metazoa; phylum Chordata; class Mammalia; order Artiodactyla; family Delphinidae; genus Stenella; species Stenella coeruleoalba. The sequence continues at coordinate 47,371,295 of NC_137148.1, read as the reverse complement.
ACTCTGTATGACAGTCTCTAGATCCATCCACATCTCAACAAATGACCCCATTTCGTTCCTTTTTATGGCTGAGTAATACTCCATTGTATACATGTACCACAACTTCTTTATCCATTCGTCTGTCGATGGGCATTTAGGTTGCTTCCATGACCTGGCTGTTGTAAATAGTGCTGCAGTGTACATTGGGGTGCATGTGTCTCTTTGAATTATGGTTTTCTCAGGGTATATGCCCAGTCGTGGGATTGCTGGATCATATGGTAATTCTATTTTTAGTTTTTTAAGGAACCCCCATACTGTTCTCCATAGTGGCTGTCAATTTACATTCCCACCAACAGTGCAAGAGGGTTCCCTTTTCTCCACACCCTCTCCAGCTTTTGTTGTTTGTAGATTTTCTGATGATGCCCATTCTAACTGGTGTGAGGTGATACCTCATTGTAGTTTTGATTTGCATTTCTCTAATAATTAGTGATGTTGAGCAGCTTTTCATGTGCTTCTTGGCCATCTGTATGTTTTCTTTGGAGAAATGTCTATTTAGGTCTTCTGCCCATTTTTGGATTTTTTTAAATATTGAGCTGCATGAACTGTTTATATATTTTGGAGATTAATCCTCTGTCCGTTGATTTGTTTGCAAATAGTTTCTCCCATTCTGAGGGTTGTCATTGTGTCTTGTTTATGGTTTCCTTTGCTGTGCAAAAGCTTTGAAGTTTCATTAGGTCCCATTTGTTTATTTCTGTTTTTATTTCCATTACTCTAGGAGGTGGATAAAAAAAGATCTTGCTGTGATTTATGTCAAAGAGTGTTCTTCCTATGTTTTCCTCTAAGAGTTTTATAGTGTCCGGTCTTAAATTTAGGACTCGAATCCATTTTGACTTTATTTTTGTGTATGGTGTTAGGGAGTGTTCTAATTTCATTCTTTTATATGTAGCTGTCCAGTTTTCCCAGCACCACTTATTGAAGAGACTGTCTTTTGTCCATTGTATATCCTTGCCTCCTTTGTCATAGATTAGGTGACCATAGGTGCCTGGGTTTATCTCTGGGCTTTCTATCTTGTTCCATTGATCTATGTTTCTGTTTTTGTGCCAGTACCATATTGTCTTGATTACTGTAGCTTTGTAGTATAGTCTGAAGTCAGGGAGTCTGATTCCTCCAGCTCCATTTTTTTCCCTCAAGACTGCTTTGGCTATTCGGGGTCTTTTGTGTCTCCTTACAAATTTTAAGTTTTTTTTGTTCTAGTTCTGTAAAAAATGCCATTGGTAATTTGATAGGGATTGCATTGAATCTGTAGATTGCTTTGGGTAGTATAGTCATTTTCACAATATTGATTCTTCCAATCCAAGAACATGTTATATCTCTCCATCTGTTTGTATCATCTTTAATTTCTTTCATCAGTGTTTTATAGTTTTCTGCATACAGGTCTTTTGTCTCCCTAAGTAGTTTTATTCCTAGGTATATTATTCATTTTCTTGCAGTGGGAAATGGGAGTGTTTCCTTAATTTCTCTTTCAAATTTTCATCATTAGTCTATAGGAATGCAAGAGATTTCTGTGCATTAATTTTGTATCCTGCAACTTTACCCAATTCATTGATTAGCTCTAGTAGTTTTCTGGTGGAATCTTTAGGATTCTCTATGTAGAGTATCATGTCATCTGCAAACAGTGATGGTTTTTCTTCTTTTTTTCCAATTTGTATTCCTTTTATTTCTTTTTCTTCTCTGATTGCTGTTGCTAGGACTTCCAAAAGTATGTTGAATAATAGTGGTGCAGAGTGGACATCCTTGCCTTGTTCCTGATCTTAGAGGAAATGCTTTCAGTTTTTCACCATTGAGAATGATGTTGGCTGTGGGTTTGTCGTATATTGCCTTTATTTTGTTGAGGTAGGTTCCCTCTATGCCCACTTTATGGAGAGTTTTTATCATAAATCGGTGTTGAATTTTGTCAAAAGCTTTTTCTACATCTATTGAGATGATCATATGGTTTTTTCTTCAATTTGTTAATATGGTGTATCACACTGATTGATTTGCATATATTGAAGAACACTTGCATCCCTGGGATAAATCCCACTTGATCATGGTGTATAATCCTTTTAATGTGTTGTTGGATTCTGTTTACTAGTATTTTGTTGAGGATTTTTGCATCTATAATCATGAGTGATATTGGTCTGTAATTTTCTTTTTTTGTAGTATCTTTGTCTGGTTTTGGTATCAGGGTGATGGTGGCCTTGAGAATGAGTTTGGGAGTGTTCCTTCCTCTGCAATTTTTTGGAAGAGTTTGAGAAGGGTGGGTGTTGTCTCTTCTCTAAATGTTTGATAGAATTCACCTGTGAAGCCATGTGGTCTTGGAGTTTTGTTTGTTGGAAGATTTTTAATTACAGTTTCAATTTCATTACTTGTGATTGGTCTGTTCATATTTTCTCTTTCTTCCTGTTTCAGTCTTGGAAGGTTATACGTTTCTAAGAATTTGTCCATTTCTTCCAGGTTGTCCATTTTATTGGCATAGAGTTGCTTGTCGTAGTCTCTTAGGATGCTTTGTATTTCTGTGGTGTCTGTTGTAACTTCTCCTTTTTCATTTCTAATTTTATTGATTTGAGTCCTCTCCCTGTTTTTCTTGATGAGTCTGGCTAATGGTTTATCAATTTTGTTTATCTCCTCAAAGAACCAACTTTTAGTTTTATTGATCTTCACTATTGTTTTCTTTATTTCTATTTCATTTATTTCTGCTCTGATCTTTATGATTTCTTTCCTTCTGCTAACTTTGGGTTTTGTTTGTTCTTCTTTATCTAGTCCTTTAGGTGTAAGGTTAGATTGTTTATTTGAGATTTTTCTTGTTTCTTGAGGTAGGCTTGTATAGCTATAAACTTCCCTCTTAGAACTGCTTTTGCTGCATCCCATAGGTTTTGAATTGTCGTGTTTTCATTGTCATTTGTCTGTAGGTAGTTTTTGATTTCCTCTTTGATTTCTTCAGTGATCTTTTGGTTATTTAGTAACGTATTGTTTAGCCTCCATGTGTTTGTGTTTTATACGTTTTTTCCCCTGTAATTCATTTCTAATCTCATAGTGTTGTGTTCAGAAAAGATGATTGATATGATTTCAGTTTTCTTAAATTTACTGAGGCTTGGTTTGTGACCCAAGATGTGATCTATCCTGGAGAATGTTCCTTGCGCATTTGAGGAGAAAGTGTAATCTGCTGGTTTTGGATGGAATGTCCTATAAATATCAATTAAATCTATCTGGTCTGTTGTATCATTTAAAGCTTCTGTTTCCTTATTTATTTTCATTTTGGATGATCTGTCCATTGGTGTAAGTGAGGTGTTAAAGTTCCCCACTATTATTGTGTTACTGTCAATTTCTTCTGTTAGAGCTGTTAGCAGTTGCTTTATGTATTGAGGTGCTCCTATGTTGGGTGCATATATATTCATAATTGTTATGTCTTCTTCTTGGATTGATCCCTTGATCATTATGTTGTGTCCTTCCTTGTCTCTTGTAACATTCTTTATTTTAAAGTCTATTTTATCTGATACGAGTATTGCTACTCCAGCTTTCTTGTGATTTCCATTTGCATGGAATATCTTTTTCCATCCCTTCACTTTCAGTCTGTATGTGTCCCTAGGACTGAAGTGGGTCTCTTGTAGGCAGCATATGTATGGGTCTTGTTTTTGTATCCATTCAGCAAGCCTGTGTCTCTTGGTTGGAGCACTAAATCCATTCACGTTTAAGGTAATTATCGATACATATGTTCCTCTTACTATTTTCTTAATTGTTTTGGGTTTGTTCTTGTAGGTTCTTTTCTTCTCTTGTGTTTCCGACTTAGAGAAGTTCCTTTTGGATTTGTTGTAGAGCTGGTTTGTTGGTGCTGAATTCTCTTAGCTTTTGCTTGTCTGTAAAGCTTTTGATTTCTCCATCGAATCTGAATGAGATCCTTGCAGGATAGAGTAATCTTGGTTGTAGGTTCTTCCCTTTCATCACTTAAAGGATATCATCCCACTCCCTTCTGGCTTGTAGAGTTTCTGCTGAGAAATCAGCTGTGAATCTTATGGGAGTTCCCTTGTATGTTATTTGTCACTTTTCCCTTGCTGCTTTCAATAATTTTTCTTTGTCTTTAGGTTTTGCCAGTTTGATTACTATGTGTCTCACTGTGTTTCTCCTTGGGTTTATCCTGTATGGGACTCTCTGCACTTCCTGGACTTGGGTGGCTCTTTCCTTTCCCATGCTAGGGAAGCTTTCGACTATAATCTCTTCAAATATTTTCTCTGGTCCTTTCTCTCTCTCTTCTCCTTCTGGGACCCCTATAATGTGAATGTTGTTGCGTTTGATGTTGTCCCAGAGGTCTCTTAGGCTCTCTTCATTTATTTTCATTCTCTTTTTTTAATTGTGTTCTGTGGCAGTGAATTCCACCATTCTGTCTTCCAGGTCACTTATCCGTTCTTCTGCCTCAGTTATTCTGCTATTGATTCCTTCTAGTGTAGTTTTCATTTCAGTTACTGTATTGTTCATCTCTGTTTGTTCTTTAATTCTTCTAGGTCTTTTTTAAACATTTCTTGCATCTTCTTGTTCTTTGCCTCCATTGTTTTTCCGAGGTCTTGGATCCATCTTCCCTATCATTATTCTGAATTCTTTTTCTGGAAGGTTGCCTATCTCCACTTTATTTAGTTGTTTTTCTGGGGTTTTATCTTGTCCCTTCACCTGGTACATAGTCCTCTGACTTTTCATCTTGTCCATCTTTCTGTGAACGTGGTTTTTGTCCCACAGGCTGCAGGATTGTAGTTCTTCTTGCTTCTGTCTGCCCTCTGGTGGATGAGCCTATCTAAGAGGCTTGTGCAAGTTTCCTGATAGGCGGGACTGGTGGTGGGTAGAGCTGGGTGTTGCTCTGGTGGGCAGAGCTCAGTAAAACTTTAATCTGCTTGACTGCTGATGGGTGGTGCTGGGTTACCTCCCTGTTGGTTGTTTGGCCTGAGGAAACCAACACTGGAGCCTTCCCCAGCTCTTTGGTGGGGCTAATGGCAGACTCTGGGAGGGCTCACGCCAAGGAGCATGTCCCAGAACTTCTGCTGCCAGTGTCCTTGTCCCCACGGTGAGCCACAGCCACCCCCACCTCTGCAGGAGACCCTCCAACACTAGCAGGTAGGTCTGGTTCAGTCTCCCCTGGGGTTACTGCTCCTTCCCCTGGGTTGCGATGCACACACTACTTTGTGTGCGTCCTCCGAGAGTGGAGTCTCTATTTCTCCCAGTCCTGTCGAAGGCCTGCAATCAAATCCCACTAGGCTTCAAAGTCTGATTCTCTAGCAGTTCCTCCTCCCGTTTCCGGACCCCCAGGTTGGGAAGCCTGATGTGGGGCTCAGAACCTTCACTCCATTGGGTGGACTTCTGTGTCGTAAGTGTTCTCCAGTCTGTGATTCACCCACCCAGCAGTTATGGGATTTGATTTTACTGTGATTGCGCCCCTCCTACCGTCTCATTGTGGCTTCTCCTTTGTCTTTGGATGTGGGGTATCTTTTTTGGTGAGTTCCAGTGTCTTCCTGTCGTTGATTGTCCAGCAGCTAGTTGTGATCCTGGTGTCCTCAGAAGAGGGAGTGAGAGCACGTCCTTCTACTCCGCCATCTTGGTTCCGCTTCTGTATTCTTTTAACACATTTATTTTTAACTGTGGCTTCTGGGGAAAAAAAGTCTTAAACCAAAGACATGAATATAATGGTAGTAATTTTATCCAGTGCAGAAGAACAGTAGGTGCTATATTTTTGAGGAGATGAACCTCTTGGACTCTGAAAAATTTTTTTTAACTTTTTAATTTATATTGGAATATAGCAATTAACAATGTTGTGACAGTTTTCAGGTACACAGCAAAGCGACTCAGCCATACATATGCATGTATCCATTCTCCCCCAAACTTCCCTCCCATCCAGGCTGCACATAACATTGAGCAGAGTTCCCTGTGCTGTACAGTGGGGTCCTTGTTGGTCATCCATTTTAACTATGGCTGTGTGTATACATGAATCCCAAACTCCCTAACTATCCCTTCCCCCCACACTTGCCCCTTGGTAACCATAAGCTCATTCTTTAAGTCTGTGAGTCTGTTTCTGTTTTGTAAATAAGTTCATTTGTATCATTTCTTTTTAGATTGCACATATAAGCCATATCATATGATATTTCTTTCTCTGTCTGACTTACTTCACTCCGTATGACAATCTCTAGGTCCAACCATGTTGCTGCAGATGGCATTATTTCATTCTTTTTAATGGCTGATTAATACTTCATTGTATATATGTACCATATCTTCTTTATCCATTCCTCTGTCGATGGGCATTTAGGTTGTTTCTATGTCTTGCCTATTGTAAACAGTACTGCAATGAACATTGGTGTGCATGTATCCTGTCAGACCATGTTTTTCTCCGGATATATGCCCAGGAGTGGGATTGCGTGGTCATGTGGTAGCTCTATTTTTAGTTTTTTGAGGAACCTTCATGCTGTGAAGGTGGCTGTACTAATTGACATTCCCACCAAGAGTGTAGGAGGGTTCCCTTCTTTCCACACCCTCTCCAGCATTTATTGTTTGTGGATTTTTTTGATGATGGCCATTCTGACTGGTGTGAGCTGAATCTCATTGTAGTTTTGATTTGGATGAAATTAAGTATTTTTAATGGATGCTTTTATTTATAGATCTTGGTACCTTTTTCCCTCTTATTTCAACCTTCTGCCTTTTGCCCTGTAGTGTCTGCACATTTGTTTTCACTAGTTTCATGCTGTGAACATGTTTGGAGATGGGTGCAGTACTTCCCTCTACACAGCAGCTGAGCTAAACTTGTACTTTTGTCAGTGCCCAAGGGAGGGAGGAACAGACTCTCCAGATGTGGGAAGAACCTACATAGTTCATCATGTGTGTTTGGAATCATTCTAGGCAATATGTTCAGTTTGTGTGTAAATTTCAGATCTTATTAGAAGAGAGCACAAGGTTTTTTGTTTATGAAAATGGCTTTGGGGTTTAAAAAGGCAAAAACTTATATGCTACACTGTGGCTTTACGTGATTTTTTTTTTGAAGTTATGGAAACACCTTTTACTTTTCATTATAGTTTTTCCCAGTCAAATTGAATGTCATATCATTCCTACTAGGAGATCTACGGTCTGAATTAATTCTTGAAATTTATTTGAAAATGCGCTTTCACTAATAATCCCTTTGCCCCAGATAAAATACCCAGGAGCTGATATGGATATCACTTTGTCTGCTCCATCATTTTGCCGTCAAATTAGCCCAGAGGAATTTGAATACCAAAGAGTATATGGCTCTCAGGAACCTCTGGCAGCATTGTTGGAGGAAGTCATCACAGATGCCAAACTCTCCAGTAAAGAAAAGAAGAAAAAATTGAAGCAGGTAAAAAGGATATTCTTCATAAGTCATTTCTTCTCCCTACCGTTCTTATGTTGTTTTGTTTCCTTTTTATTCTCTATTTTAATAGGTTTCATACGAATCTCATCTTCTGAGACAGAGCAGTTTTGAAAGTAAATTGTTTATTTCATATATTAATTTACACAAATATGGTCAGTTTTCCAGGTCTTTATTCTCCAATGTAAATCTTTCACCATTATTGAGCTCTTCATTTATGAAGCTATTCTCTAATATTTGTCCTTGGTTTTGATATGTGGTATGATGTGAGTTAGTGGAGCAATTACTTTAAATTCAGAGAGGCTGTCAAATGAGAACAGTTTCTTTGGATTTTTTTGAAAGGCAAATCAGACTGAATTCACAAGTGTAAAATGTCCAGAATTTAAGAGTCTTTGGTTTTACATAGCCCCTATCAAATTGGTTTCTTGCTGCGGGCATCACTAAAAGTTTTTAGTTCTTGTTAAACAACACAGCTTAGGGTTTCAGAGAAGAGTTTTCAACTCAGCATAGGTTTAACTTGATCTTTTTTAAAACTTGAAGTGTAATTGATTTACAATGTTGTGTTAGTTTCAGGTATACATACCTTGATCTTTTTTTTTTGTTTGCTTTTGTTTTTGTTTTTGTCTCATAAGTCTCTTTTATTCAACACACTCCCCAACTTTCTTTCTTTTTTTAAAATTGTTTTTAACATCTTTTTTTTTGTAACATCTTTATTGGAGTGTAATTGCTTTACAATGGTGTGTTGGTTTCTGCTGTATGACAAAGTGAATCAGGTATACATATACATATATCCCCATATCCCCTCCCTCTTGCGTCTCCCTCCCACCCTCCCAATCCCACCCCTCTAGGTGGTCACAAAGCACCGAGCTGATCTCCCTGTGCTATGCGGCTGCTTCCCACTAGCTATCCATTTTACATTTGGTAGTATATATAAGTCCATGCTACTCTCTCACTTCGTCCCAGCTTACCCTTCCCCCTCCCCATGTCCTCAGGTCCATTCTCTACATCTGCGCCTTTATTCCTGTCGCCTCTAGGTTCTTCAGAACCTTTTTTTTTTTTTTTTTTAGATTCCATGTGTATGTATTGGCATACGGTATTTGTTTTTCTCTTTCTGAGTTACCACTCTGTATGACAGAGTCTGGGTCCACCCACTTCACTACAGATAACTCAATTTCCTTTCTTTTTATGGCTGAGTGATATTCCATTGTATATATGTGCCACATCTTCTTTATCCATTCATCTGTCGATGGACACTTAGGTTGCGTCCATGTCCTGGAAGTTGTAAATAGAGATGCAGTGAACATTGTGGTACATGACTCTTTTTGAACTATGGTTTTCTCAGGGTATATGCCCAGTAGTGGGATTGCTGGGTCATATGGTAGTTTTATTTTCAGTTTTTTAAGGAACCTCCATACTGCTCTCCATAGTGGCTGTGTCAATTTACATTCCTACCAACAATGCAAGAAAGAGGGTTGCATTTTCTCCACACCCTCTCCAGCATTTATTGTTTGTAGATTTTTGGATGATAGCCATTCTGACTGGTGTGAGGTGATACTCATTGTAATTTGATTTGCGGTTCTCTAATGATCAGTGACGTTGAGCATCCTTTCATGTGTTTGTTGGCAATCTGTATATCTTAGAAGAAAGTGTATTCTGTTGTTTTTGGATGGAATGTCCTATAAATATCAATTGAGTCCATCTTGTTTAATGTATCATTTAAAGCTTGTGTTTCCTTATTTATTTTCATTTTGGATGATCTGTCCATTGGTGAAAGTGGGGTGTTAAAGTCCCCTACTATGAATGTGTTACTGTCGATTTCCCCTTATATGGCTGTTAGCATTTGCCTTATATATTGAGGTGCTCCTATGTTGGGTGCATAAATATTTACAATTGTTATATCTTCTTCTTGGATCGATCCCTTGATCATTATGTAGTGTCCTTCTTTGTCTCTTCTAATAGTCTTTATTTTAAAATCTGTTTTGTCTGATATGAGAATTACTACTCCAGCTTTCTTCTGATTTCCAATTGCATGGAATATCTTTTTCCATCCCCTCACTTTCAGTCTGTATGTGTCCCTAGGTCTGAAGTGGATCTCTTGTAGACAGCCTATATATGGGTCTTGTTTTTGTATCCATTCAGCCAATCTATGTCTTTTGGTGGGAGCATTTAATCCATTTACATTTAAGGTAATTATCAGTATGTATGTTCCTATTACCATTTTCTTAATTGTTTTGGGTTTGTTATCGTAGGTCTTTTCCTTTTCTTGTGTTTCCTGCCTAGAGAAGTTCCTTTAGCATTTGTTGTAAAGCTGGCTTGGTGGTGCTGAATTCTCTTAGCTTTGGCCAGTCTGTAAAGGTTTTAATTTCTCCGTCGAATCTGAATGAGATCCTTGCTGAGTAGAGTAATCTTGGTTGTAGGTTTTTCCCTTTCATCACTTTAAATATGTCCTGCCACTCCCTTCTGGCTTGCAGAGTTTCTGCTGAAAGATCAGCTGTTAACCTTATTGGGATTCCCTTGTATGTTAATTGTTGCTTTTCCCTTGCTGCTTTTGATATGTTTTCTTTGTATTTAATTTTTGATAGTTTGATTAATATGTGTCTTGGCATGCTTCTCCTTGGATTTATCCTTTATGGTACTCTCTGCGATTCCTGGACTTTATTATTTCCTTTCCCGTATTAGGATAGTTTTCAACTATTATCTCTTCAAATATTTTCTCAGTCCTTTTTTTTTTTCTCTTCTTCTTCTGGGACCCCTATAATTCAAATGTTGTTGTGTTTAATGTTGTCCCAGGGGTCTCTGAGACTGTCCTCAATTCTTTTCATTCTTTTTTCTTTTTTTCTTTTTTTCTTTTAAATAGATTGGATTTAGCATAGGTAGTAGTGCTGAGCAGGGACAACAGGAGGAAAGTTTCCTAATCGGGCTGGTTGGTGGCGTCGTCTTTTTTATTTATTTATTTATTTATTTATTATTTATGGCTGTGTTGGGCCTTCGTTTCTGTGCGAGGGCTTTCTCCAGTTGCGGCAAGCGGGGGCCACTCTTCATCGCGGTGCATGGGCCTCTCACTATCGCAGCCTCCGTTGTTGCGGAGCACAGACTCCAGATGCGCAGGCTCAGTAATTGTGGCTCACGGGCCCAGATGCTCTGTGGCATGTGGGATCTTCCCAGACCAGGGCTCGAACCCACGTCCCTGCATTGGCAAGCGGATTCTCAACCACTGCGCCACCAGGGAAGCCCCTCATTCTTTTGTCTTTATTCTGCTCTGCAGTAGTTATTTCCACTATTTTATCTTCCAGGTCACTTATCTGTTCTTCTGCCTCAGTTATTCTGCTATTGATTCCTTCTAGAGAATTTTAAATTTTATTTATTGTGTTGTTCATCATTGTTTGTTTGCTCTTTAGTTCTTCTAGGTCCTTGTTAAACGTTTCTTGTATTTTCTCCATTATATTTCCTAGATTCTGGATCATCTTTACTCTCATTACGCTGAATTCTTTTTCAGGTAGACTGCCTATTTCCTCTTCATTTGTTTAGTCTGGTGGGTTTTTACCTTGCTCCTTCATCTGGAGCATCTGTGTATTTCTCTGTCTTCTCATTTTGTTAACTTACTATGTTTGGGGTCTCCTTTTTGCAGGCTGCATGTTCTTAGTTCCCATTGTTTTTGGTGTCTGCTCTCATTGGGTAAGGTTGGTTCAGTGGGTTGTATAGGCTTCCTGGTGGAGGGGACTGGTGCCTGTATTCTGGTGGATGAGGCTGAATCTTGTTTTTCTGGTGGACAGGACTGTGTCCGGTTGTTGTTTTGCAGTGTCTGTGACCTTATTATGATTTTAGGCAGCATCTCTGCTAATGAGTGGGGTTGTGTTCCTGTCTTGCTAGTTGTTTGGAATAGGGTGTCCAGCACTGTAGCTTGCTGGTCATTGAGTGGAGTTGAGTCTTAACATTGAGATGGAGATCTCTGGGAGAGCTTTGGCCATTTGATATTATGTGGGGCTGGGAGGTCTCTGGTGGACCAATGTCCTGAACTTGGCTCTTCTACCTCAGAGGCTCAGGCCTGATACCCGACCAGAGCACCAAGACCCTGTCACCCACGCGGCTCTGAACTCTGGAGATCCACGCTCCAGATGCCTTCCTTTAGAGGTGCTGCCTCTCCCCTTCCACACAGGTCCTACCTTGATCATTTTTAAAGTATTGATTCAAGAGCAAGTGAATGGTGTTTATTTTTAAAGACTGAATCCTCCATAGCTTGATTTCTGATCACACCACCTAAGATTATACACAAAGCACAAAGGTTCTAGATTCCCATCCTGTTCTTCTCAGAGTAATTTTGGAGAAGAGTTCAGTGGTGACGATCAAAGGAAAAACATATTGCTTCTCTGTAAGCTTTTTGTAAAGTAATGTATACCAGCATGTTTTCTCTTCCATTTGGGTAGAAGCAGGTGGAGCTAAGCTGGAGAAGCAGGGAGATGGGGAAATGTTGTTGGGCCCAGATTTTCTTTGACTGTGTAGAACATAAGTCAGAATTACTTGTGAATATTTTAGAAGGGAAGTGTGTTTATAGTTGGCAGGGGAGAAATTTAAAGAAGTATGACTAAAGTGAGTTTTTTGGAAGATTAGATCAAATTAAAGATGAATCCGATCTATTGAAAGTGCAATCCAATGATTTAACAAAAAGAAATGGATTTGTGTTGAAGTGAACTTGTGATCTGTTTTCTTCTTATTTTCTTTTCTGATGGAAAGCAGTAAACATTAAAACAAAACAAAAATAGGGAAGTATTGCATCAGAAACTTATTTTAAAATTACAGTGCCCAGGGCTTCCCTGGTGGCGCAGTGGTTGAAAGTCCGCCTGCTGATGCAGGGGACACGGGTTCGTGCCCCGGTCAGGGAATATCCCATGTGCTGCGGAGTGGCTGGGCCTGTGAGCCATGGCCGATGAGCCTGCGTGTCCAGAGTCTGTGCTCCACAACGGGAGAGGCCCGCGTACCGCCAAAAAAAAACAAAAACAAAAACAAACAAACAAACAATAATTACAGTGCCCAATTTTATTGACTTTCATTTGTTTTTTTGACACTTCTTGGATCCTTTTTTTTTTATTTTTAGTTTCAAAAGTCCTATCCTGAAGTCTACCAAGAACGATTTCCTACACCAGAAAGTGAAGCACTTCTGTTTCCTGAAAAACCTAAAGCAAAACCACAGCTGCTGATGTGGACACTAAAAAACCCCTTCCAACCATTTCAAAGAACTAGAAGTTTTCGGATGTAATACTTGGATAGCTGTTAAAGACCTCTGTTGTTGCTGTTGCTTTTGAGTAAATAGATGGTTAGAGGACTATGGTGGTGGAAGAAAGAAGCACATAAACCACAGACTACTGAATTATAAAGATTTCCTGACTTCAAAAAATGTTGAGCCATTATCAGTATTTTTATAAAACTCAATGCTGTTTTTAAAGTGTACAAACCAATTAAAAATAATGAGACAAATATATAGTGGTAAAGTTAACGTTTTTAATTTGTTACAAAATGTAAGGGTATTTTCATTTTTTTATTTGTTGTTTCCTATGGTGTTTATAAAATATTTGTGTGTACATCCTAGTTACTGATGTCTTTGTGATAACCAAGACTGAAAAATAGTGTATATGTTTGAATAAGAACGACACTGAGTACTGTTACTGTGATGCTATTGACCTAATAGCCAATTGTGATTTCTGCTGTATAAATTGTTTTTCACTGTTGCACAAAGATTCTTAATGTTCTTTATTACAATGGCTGTGTCTTTTATTGCAGATCTGTTGGGTGCTATGACAGATTTTATGAAAGCTAGTTCTTTTATGATGTATGTATTAGTTGGTGTTTACTTGTAAATGAAGTAGATTTTCATCTGCCTGCAGTGGTATAATTTCAGTCTTGGCTAAAGATGGAAAATTGAACTGGATAAATTCTTTTGGTCTCATTAGCCCTGTGATTCTAAGTCAAATCTTTGTTGTTTCATGAAAAACACAAATGGGTTAAGTAAAATGAGACTACTTCCTTTATAAGTATCAATATATTTTCCCCAGCTTCCTCATCCTTTTGAAAGTAAATGGAATGTAAATAAATACTGTTCTTTTTAATACTGTACATGGTGTTTCTTTTTTGGCATTTATTTAGGTCAGGGAGTTCCCTGGTGGTCCATTGGTAAAGAATCCGCCTTACAATGCAGGGGACGTGGGTTCAATCCCTGGTCAGGGAACTAAGATCCCACATGCCGCGGGGAAACGAAGCCCGTGTGCCACAACTACAGAGACCACGCGCTCTGGAGCCTGTGAGCCACAACTAGAGAGAAGCCCGTGTACCACAATGAAGAGACCACACACTGCAATGAAAGATCCCACATGCCTCAACGAAGATCCTGCGTGTGGCAACTCAGACCCAACGCGGCCAAAAATAAATAAAATAAATAGATAAAATTTAAAAAAAAAGAATATATATATTTAGGTCAGTCAGAGAGCATCTTCAGATGCTAAATGTCATCACCTTAGCTAATGTTCTCACATCAATCATTTATTTCTATGATAAAATAAGTGAGTTTTGGGCTTTAGTACTAGACTTTAGGAGGTGCTTTGTCCATTTCTTTTGCTTTGCTCTGCCCTCTTGCAAATAGTGGTACACTTAAATTATGGAGCAGCTGGAATGCTTCTTTTGAGACTGATTACCCAAAACGCTAAGAGCGGCACTCATTAATTGGCTTGCTCTGCTCTTTGGACTGAATTTTACCTGCACTTGAGACCCCCACTCTGTTCTTTCGTAGCAGAATGCCTCCTGCAGTGGACTTCCTCTTCAAAGATGCAAATAAGTATTCGTATTGGTTTGAGTACCCCTTATCATGCAAGTGTGGAAAGTAATGGGAGATTTCTAGTGTTTCAGGATTTTATTCTTAGACCTTGGAATTCTGTTTAGAGCAAATAATAAATCTACTTTCTGCTCTATTTGTTCCCTGAGGTAGAATTTACTTTCTGGAGTCTCCTCTTCTGTTGCTCATCTTTGGGAATCTTTGTTACTGTTTTCTTTTTTTACCCTTAAGTTTACTTTTTTTTACTGTTAAATATCACATACTTACGGAGAGATCATAAAACATAACCACCACCTACATGTGAACTTGAGGAGTAGATAAAACCAGTTTTTCAAAGTGGGTGTGCCAATTAACAGCCCATCAGCAGTGTATAAGAGTTCCTGTTACTTACCATCCTCACCAAAACTTGCTATTGGCAGTTTGAATTGTCAGTGTGGTGGATGTATAATGGCATCTCATTATGGTTTTACTTTGTGTTATTAATATGGCTGAAGACTTTTCCCATATTTTTTTGGACTTTTTTCACTTTTGTTCAAATTTTAATATCAGCTTGTTAGGCTACACACACACACACACACACACACACACACACACACACTTGAGATTTTGATTTTGATTGTATTGAACTTATAACTCTATGTGGAGAGAATTGCCGTCTTTATGATAGAGTCTTCTAGTCCGTGAACATGCTTTATCCCTCCATATGTTTAGAATAAATGAGAAAAAAATTTAAATTTCTCTGTAAACGTTTACAAATCTTTTGTTAGATTTGTTTCCAGATATTTGATACTTAAAAAAAAAGTTAATATCAAATTTTTCTTTTTTTTTTTGGCTGCGCTGCGTGGCATGCGGAACTTCCCTGACCAGGGATTGAACCTGTGCCCCTTGCAGTGGAGGCACGGAGTCTTAACCACTGGACCACCAGGAAAGTCCCAAAATTTTCAAATATATGAAAAGGTAAAGATAATAGTACCCAACCCTAGCTTCAACAGTTATTATTTAACTGTTTGCTCCTATGGTAAATGGGGTTATTTATTTTTTTCTATATATATATATTTTTTAAAATTTTTATTTATTTAAGTTTTGGCTGCATTGGGTCTTCATTGCGGCGCGTGGGCTTCTCATTGCGGTGGCTTTTCTTGTTGCAGAGCATGGGCTCTAGGCGCACAGGCTTCAGTAGTTGTGGCATGCGGGCTCAGTAGTTGTGGCTCCTGGGCTCTAGAGCGCAGGCTCAGTAGTTGTGGCACACGGGCTTAGTTGCTCCATGGCATGTGGGATCTTCCTGGACCAGGGCTTGAACCCTTGTCCCCTGCACTGGCAGGCAGATTCTTAACCACTGTGCCACCAGGGAAGTCCAATGGGGTTATTTTTAAATTTCCATTTTCTGTTTGTTGCTTATATATAGTATAAACTGATTTTTGTGTCTAGATTTTTGTACCCAACGAGCTTGCTAGACTTCCCCATTCACTCTAGTGTGATTCTTCTGGATTTTCTGCATTCACCACATCATACGCAAACAATGACACTTCTTGTTTTTCATTTCTGTGGTTGACAGCATCTAAAATGTCCCCAGTGATCCCTGCCTTTTGGTGTTTATGCCCTTGTGTAATCTCCTCTCCTTGAGTGTGTGACCTTGGATCTCATGACACAGTTTTAACAAGTAGAATATGGCAAAAGGGATGGGATATCACTTTTGACGTTAGATCACAAAGACTCTGGCTTCCATCTTGCTGGCCCTCTCTCTTGTTCTCTCCCGGGCTTCCTCTGAGGGAAACCAGCTTCCCTCTTGTGAGCTGCCCTATGGAGAGGCCCCTCAGGCAAGGAACTGACATCTCTGCTGAATAGCCAGTGAGGACAGAAGGCCTGCCAACAGCGGTATGAGTGATCTTGGAAGTGGATCTACTGACGCCTGCCAACAGCCATGTGAGTGATGTTGTTTTGGTTTTGATTTTTTTGGGCTGCACCGCTGACCAGGGATCCACCCTGCGCCCCCTGGAGTGGAAGTGTGGAGTCTTAACCACTGGACTACCAGGGAAGTCCTGATGTGAGTGATGTTGGAAGTGGATTCTCCCTTAGTTGAGCCTTGAGATAAAGGCAGCCTTAGCTGACACCTTGACTGCAGCCTGTGAGAGATTCAGCTAAACTGTTTCTGGATTCTGGACCCACCGAAAATATGAGATAATGTTTGTTGCTTTAAGCCATTTAATCTAGGGTGATTTATTATGAAGCAATAGATACAATACAGTTTATACGTCTTTCTTCCCTACATCCCTGCATCCTTCCCTCTTTTGCTTTTTTTTAAACCATTGTGAAAGGTCACTCCTTATCTTTAGTGATGCATTTGTTTGCAATCTTTGTGCATTCTTATATTTTAGTTTTGTACCTTATAAACAGTATACAGTTGGAATATTTTTTTTAAGAAGCCAACTTGATAATCTTTATTTTTAATTGTAACATTTAGACAAATTGTATTTAATATAATGACTTTATATTTTGGTATAAGTCTTTGTTGAATTTTCTAACAATTTGTCTCCACTTTCTTGCCTTTGTTTGGAGTTAAAAAATAATTTCATGTTTTCTTCTACTAATTTGAAACTTAGACACTCTGTTTCTAATCTTATTGGATCCCTAGAAATTACATCTTGCATACTAATTTATCAAAGTTTAGTCATTACCTTTTAACCCTCCTCAGACTCTTCTGGGAGTTGAAAGCACTAAGAACACCCTCCCAAATTAGATATTATTGTTGTAATATATTTTAATTTTTGTTGTTTTAAAGCCTCATAACGTGTTATTATGTACAGTCCTTGTTTAATAGGCTTATCTACATACTTTACCACTTTTTTCCTTCTGAAAGTACATTCGTTAGAGTTTATCTTTAGTAAGGGTTTGTTGGTTTTTGTTAGTCTGAAAACATTTTATTTTGCTATTATTCTTTTTTAAAACAGCTTTGTTGTGATAGAATTCACACACCATACAATTAACCCCTTTAAAGTGTGGTTAGCACCATAATTAAATGGTTTTTGGTTGTGGTAAAATATATATAACGTAAAACTGGCCATTTTAACCTTTTTTTTTTTTTTTTTTTTTTTTTTTGCGGTACGTGGGCCTCTCACTGTTGTGGCCTCTCCCATTGCGGAGCACAGGCTCCGGACGCTCAGGCTCAGCGGCCATGGCTCACGGGCCCAGCCGCTCCACGGCATGTGGGATCTTCCCAGACTGGGGCACGAACCCGTGTCCCCTGCATCGGCAGGTGGACTCTCAACCACTGCGCCACCAGGGAAGCCCCATTTTAACCATTTTTAAGTGTACATTCAGTATAAAGAATGCCCTCGTTCTTTAAAGGTATTTCTGCTGCATGTAGAATTCTAGGTTGATAGTTATTTTATTTCAGTACATTGTAGTTATCATTCCTTTGTTAGGTGGTTTCTGTTGTTACGTGAGAAGTCAACTGCCACTCTAATTGTCATTCCTCTGCAGATAATGTATCTTTTTTTGGCAGGCTGCTTTTTCAGATTTTCTCATTGTCTTGGGTGGTCTGCAGTTCATGATGCTGTATCTAATTTACATGACGTGCTTTTTAAACAATTATTCTACTTGGGATTTGTGGGGCCTCTTAAGAGGATTGAAGTCTTTTGTCACTTTAAATATTGCCTTTGTCACAATCTCAACTCTGCTTTTGAATCTCTAATTAAACTATTTTAGATCTTTTCCATCTTCTGTTTTAACCTCTAGCTTCCATAGTTTGTCTTTCTGTGCTGCATTATGGATAATTTCTTCAGTCTTTCTTCCTTTTCAGCACTTTTCCCTTTAGGTATGTCTAGTTTCCTATTAAATGCTTATATCCGCTATTATGGAATTTGTATCCATTTACAGCTCAGGAAACAGAGACTCAGTTAAGACTGGATAACTTCCCCAAGACTACCCATCTTGTGAGTAGTAACATAATAGGCAGTCACAGCTGGCTCTTTCTGACTGCACAGCCCAGGCTCCTCGCTAAGATGTCTTATTGTCTCCTAATGAGCAGTTTTATATTTTTATGTGCACTTTTTAGATCTTACTTATAAGCTCACATGTTATTTTTCAGCCTATACTTTCTAAAATTTAATATCTCAAATTTCTTTTTGATTTGCAGTGTTTTCGTTGTCTTGACCTAGCATTTTGCCGAATTCACTTCTAGTTTCTTCTGGTCACTGTCTACAGATATCTGCTGAAGCTTTCTTCATTACATTTCCGACAAATTCCCACAAAAAATTTGCAGCAGTGATGAAAACAAAGTATTTCTTTGAAGCTCTGAGGATGCAATCATGTATTTGCTTTACTTGTAGGTATGATTTTTTTTTTTTTTTTTTGTTATGCGGGCCTCTCACTGCTGTGGCCTCTCCTGTTGCGGAGCACAGGCTCCGGACGCGCAGGCTCAGTGGCCATGGCTCACGGGCCCAGCTGCTCTGCAGCATGTGGGATCCTCCCGGACCGGGGCACGAACCCACGTCCCCTGCATCGGCAGGCGGACTCTCAACCACTGTGCCACCAGGGAAGCCCCTGTAGGTATGATTTTTAAGGTATTTTTAATTTTTATGTGTAAGTGCTTTTATTTTTAGGTATGATGAGTAGAAAATATCCTATAGATTATCATTGCTCTGAGAGATTATGATAAGGAATTTATCAAGTGAGTGTTCCGTATAGAAAATCTGAGAGCAATACAGCAATTTTTTTAGGTTGAATATACCACATGTATGAGCATGGTGATGAAATTCAGTCATTCATCACTCTGATTTCTCACACATCTTTGTGTTTCTGCATCTGCCTTCGGGGAAGTCATATCTGGGGTCTAGCAAATGTAATAGACATATGGGTCATGACTTAACATTTGTGTTGTCCAGGAGCTTGATTCTGATTCCCGCCTCTAGAAGAGGGTTTCTGTACCTTTTTATAGGAAATATAACTTAAAAAGAGCCAGTATTTGTGAACTGTTTATGTACAAGAAGAGGAAACTAAATATTCCCATGTTTGGAATGTCATAAAAATCTTTTATCATGATTAAAAGAGGAATCAGTTAAAATGGCTCTTTACTAAATGGGCATGGCTGTATCAACTTATATGTTTATTTTTACCCTCAAGAACAAAACCCTGCAAACGTTAAAATCCTGGAGTAAAGTAAGAGTGTTATTACCTGCTAAAGTCAGTATTAAGAGGCAATTCAGCTGTGTGTCTAGCCATCATCATAGTATTTGCCTAAATTTGAAGTATTCACTTCAGAATGAGATATAGGATATTCTAATTTTATGGCATTTGGAAACATTCTTGCATTTCTTTTCTTCTTAACACTATATACCTGCAAAAAAGTATAATACCTTGACATCATTGCATATTGGGTCTTCCACACGAACAAATTACTGTAAAATATAAACTATGATTATCAAGCCTTAGAGAAATTATTTGCTCCTGGGTATTCAAGTAATTTGAAATTTGGGATCTGGTACCACATTCATAAACAGAGAATTTGCTTATTTGTACCAACTTGGGAATGCATTTATTATTGAATTTTGTAGAAAAAATACACACCAGGAATAAGTGGAGGATATATTCACTAATTTAACGATGTAATGAGTAACTTCTGATGGACTTTTTTGTGTTTCAGTGTCTGTTTAACCTTAATGCTCAAACTTTCAATTTGAGGAAATAAAATGGGAAGAATAATGGGATAAAAGGGTACTAGCCTAATAAAAAATGTCACTTTCAGTGTTTAGTGCATGTTTCTGTTGCTACATAAGTTCCATCATTTCTAGTGAATTTAAGATTTAGTTAAAAATCTATTTACAGTTTTTATAAATTCCATCTTGGAGAACTGTTATGTGAATCGTTTGCTTCAAGGATCTAGAATATATTATATTTTCCATAAACTGTGCCTATTTCGAAATAAAAAATAATATATGTATTTGGCTAGGTCTCCTCACTTTATAATACCTCTTTTGGGGCCCCTGGCCAGAACTGAGAACGTTCATAGCATTCGGAGCCTCTTGTAGAGAATGTAACAGAAGTTATTCCTCGCTTTCCCAGCCCCCGCAAGTTTTACATATTACTGCCAGCATCTCTCTGATGGTAATAACATGGTGGTCTTCTTGAGTAGTCTAGTAAAACAAAGGCTTATTAATAAAAAAAAAAAAAGAGGACTAAAGATTATTTTCATAAGAAATAAGTAAACTGTAATTGATTTTTTAAATTGAAGTAGTTTTATTTTGAACAGTTGTAAGGCTAATCCAACATGGGAATAAGGAGGCCTTTTGCTTAACTGTTACCACTAAGAACTTGTGACCTTTTGAAGGATCTTGGCAACGGTGATAACTTACCATGATAGCAGAGCAGTTTATTGCTAAAAATAGTTAGGCTGGGATAAAATGCAATCTCTGACTTTCTGAGAGCCCATGAGTCCAGTTTATCTCTAGTTAACTGATATCTTTATTTATAGATGTATGTTTTAGAATCAGGTGTATTTGACTCAGTTATTAAGAAAAAAAACCAACCAAGTCAAACCATGGAAAGCTGTTTTGAAGATTAGAATCACGTGACTGAAAACTACTTCACATGAGATCTGAAAACAGACCATAATATGAGGCACAGAGGAAACTATAAAATGAAATCAGCCTTCTTGCTTACTGATTCTGCATAATTTATTAAACCTGGGTTTTTGTCCATATGCAAGTTTGGCCTAAAAGACTCCAATCTTTTAAAAGCTTTTTGTTACTTAGAAAAGATTTTTTTTTTTTTCGGTACGCGGGCCTCTCATTGTTTTGGCCTCTCCCGTTGCGGAGCACAGGCTCCGGATACACAGGCTCAGCAGCCATGGCTCATGGGCCCAGCTGCTCCGCGGCATGTGGGATCTTCCCGGACCGGGGCACGAACCCATGTCCCCTGCATCGGC
Organism: Stenella coeruleoalba; assembly: GCF_951394435.1. Classification (NCBI taxonomy): domain Eukaryota; kingdom Metazoa; phylum Chordata; class Mammalia; order Artiodactyla; family Delphinidae; genus Stenella; species Stenella coeruleoalba. Next base: position 47,350,184 of record NC_137148.1, on the reverse strand, counting down.
AGGCGGACTCTCAACCACTGCTCCACCAGGGAAGCCCACTTAGAAAAGATTTTAAGACTTTTCTAAAGAATGTACAGGGTGGTCAAGTCTGATTGGGTAATATTGCTTCAGTGTTTGAACTCTTAATAATTATCTGAAGCAATAAGTAACATTTACTGACAAATTAACATTTAATTAACATTTACTAATAAAAAACATATATTGACATCATTTGTAAATTTCTTAAAACTTTCTACTATTAAAATACATATATGGAATTTAAGAAAAAAAAATGTCATGAAGAACCTAAGGGTAAGACAGGAATAAAGACACAGACCTACTAGAGAATGGACTTGAGGATATGGGGAGGGTGAAGGGTAAGCTGTGACAAAGTGAGAGAGAGGCATGGACATATATACACTACCAAACGTAAGGTAGATAGCTGGTGGGAAGCAGCCGCATAGCACAGGGAGATCAGCTCAGTGCTTTGTGACCGCCTGGAGGGGTGGGATAGGGAGGGTGGGAGAGAGGGAGACGCAAGAGGGAAGAGATATGGGAACATATGTATATGTATAACTGATTCACTTTGTTATAAAGCAGAAACTAACACACTATTGTAAAGCAATTATACTCCAATAAAGATGTATAAAAAACACCAAGTATAATTAGACACAATAACTGCTTAAAGATGATTTTGATTTCAAAAAGTTTTGATTTCAAAAAGTTCTCCCTCTTACCTTTTCACAAAGAATTGAATTCAATAATCTATTAAGGCCCTAGAAGTGTCCGGTTTAGGCTGTTTCACTTTTCCCGTCATGATACATGTAACAAGGACAGATATTCCCAGTAGGGGTCAGTCTTGTGTTGGTAATTATTGTACCAAAAGGAAAAACTAAGGATTTTATTTAAAAGTCAAGTATATTTTGTATAATTAGTAAGCCATTAATCATGGGAAGAAGAAACTTAAAAATCAGTCATCTCTGTTGCAACAAAAGTTTCTGTGGGTAATATTTTGGCTCCTCTATTACCATATTTACCCACAAAGCTTCAGAAGGCTTCTGTTCAGAAGGCTTGCTAAATACTCTCCAAAAGTGAGCTATAAATGGTAAATATGAGAAGTTATCTAAATACAGCAGCAGATAATTTGGGATAAATGTCAGATTATTAGACTTTAAAGTAAAAAGAATTGCCGGCAAAATTGAGGTTGAGAAAACCCCCAGAGGTAGGATAATTTTGTGCACGTCCGTCGCTTGCCTTAGCTGCCTTCAGTGTGGGGATAACTGTGCCTGTCCTCTTTCCTTAAAATAAATCTTGTTTTACTCTCATTACTGAGATTGAGCTAATCTTTTGATCTCTAAACCAAGCTCTTCATAATAAATTCAGAGATGGAGATCTGGGATAAAACATGTGTTTTCAATAATGCCTTTGGAGTTGTTGATGTCAACATACTATAGGCAGCCAAACAAGCATAGCCCAGAAAACATCTTAGAGGTTACCGAGCTAATCAGTGTGTTGGCAACAGCAGTGATGGCACAGGATAGCTTGGGGAGGCTTTCATTTCCCTCACCTGAAACAAATGTGATTAAGCAAGATGCTTAGTCCCTTCTTTCCAACTAAATTATTACCCAAGGGTCCTTCCTGCTAGAATTTGTAGCACCAGTATTGGTTAGAAATGAGAATATTTGGATTTTAAATTCTAGCACTACCAGTTAACAGTTGGGCAAGTGGCCTTGAGCAAGTCACAACCTTTCTGGGCTTGGGTTTGCTCCTCAGTGAAGGGAAGGGATTACATTTCGGAGGTCACAGACTCCAGCGTCTTCCAGGGACAGGAAGATATCAGTTGCTGAGAGTGGAGGAGCCAGTGGAGTGTGCAGATCCTACAACTATGTATTGGATAACCAAAAAAAAAAAATGTTGAATGACCCATGTTAGTGAAACTGGTCCTATGGGTAGAGATGATGGTCTTTGGATTAGGTGGTTTTGTAATAGGGAAGAAACTTTGTATTCTGTTACAAGTTAATCACTAAAGGGATGTTGCCTATAAGCTTAAACTATACATACTGGCCCGTCTCTGGGAACACTGCCTCCCAGGTAATAAAGCATTAAGCTAAAATACCTTTGTTTAGCTCACAGAAAACACCAGGCCCACCTGTAAATGAATGCGGGAAGAAAGAAATTAACACATCCCCTTCGGAGGCTGGCCTGAACCAGGAAATGTTTGACTTGACTCCCTCCCCTTTTAGTATGAAAGAAGCCTGAATTCTAACTCAGGCAAGATGGTTCTTTGGGACATGAGTCCACTATCTTCTCGGTCTGCTGGCTTTCCAAGTAGAGTCACTATTCCTTGCCCCCAACAACTTGTCCCTTGGTTTATTGGCCTGTAATGTGGTGAGCAGTATGAGCTTGGACTCAGTAACTATTTGTAAGGTCGCTTCCATTTCTAGTGTTCTGTAATTTTTTTTTTTAAACCATTTTCCACACTTGGCCCCTTATTGCCTTGTGCTTATTTTCGTATCTACATCTCTTCTCTTTTTCTTCTGAGTGGAACAGCTTCTCGTATCGGCAAGCTCAGTTCTGTATCAAATAAGATAAAGCTGATCAGGGTGGATTTAAAGTCAATGCTAATGCATCATGAGATGCTTTTTTCTGAGAAATGTTATCCTCATCCTTAGGCTTATCATAATGTGCCTAACTTAACTTGAACTGCCGTCTGCCTATGTTTATATTATGCCAGTTGGTTTAATCCACAATAGCTCACGAAAGTTTTCCTTCATTAGTGTCAATATTTGTGTGTTATATGTCTGTACCTATTTCATCAAGGTTGTTGGTAAAATACTCAAGAAATTTTGGTAGGCATTGTGCCAACTAAATTGCTGGAGCCAACCTTCAGTCTCCTTACATATGTTTATTGTCACTAGCAGGTGGCTTTTCACCTACCTTGTCTTATTGGTTAGACCAAAACAAATAATACTTTTCATTCCATGAGCACTTTGTACAGTGATTTCACTTGTATTTTCTGATTAAATCCTTTCAAATCCCAGTGAGCAGACAGATGCAGATGAGGAAACTGAGGTTCAGAGTGGTACCCAGTTACAAATGCAAAACCTTAACTCTGGTCTTCTTTGATGATCTGGTACTTTTCCACTTTACCACACTGTCACTGTGAAATCCTATCACTGTCAGGCAAGGTATGTGGGCTGGATCCAAGCAAATCTATAAAAGAGGGGGCTTCTTTTTGGTTCCTCATATCCTCCATCTGTGCCTCTTCTTTCTTATTGGGGTCCTTTTCTTTTCATCCCCCACCTCCTCGGCTGTGCTCATATGCTTATTGAGCATCGGTTTTGTATGAAACACCTTTTAGGAGTTGGTGAAACAGCCTAGTGCCTGCATGGTACTGCCCTCTCACTTCAGGGTCACCACTATGATGCTGACCTTTGCCCTCAGCATAACTTATCCAGGCTGCACTACATTTCTTTACGAAGACTGGTTAGCTATCCAAATAGTCAGAGCTCTTTGACTTAGTCATTCTTTTTAGAGCCTTAATATGCCAGGCCTTAGGCTGGGCAACAATGGAGGAAGAAAGACGGCTCCAACTCTGAAGGGACCTTAGCCCAGTGAGGAAGATGAACTTGCCTACATGTAACTCTAGATGATGACCTCAGTGCCACAGAGCCCGGTAGAGTGCAAGGGGCACAGAGGAGAGAAAGGCAATTTTTCCAGGGCAGTTGCAGGGGTATGGAAAGTGTCACACTGCAGCTGATGTTTAAGCTGAGTCCTGAAGAATGTGCCCACCAGTAAGGAAGGCGGGGCAGAAGGCATTTCCTCAGCGGGACCAGCGGGACAGAAGGCTCTAGTGGCAGCTAGAAGTAATTCCACATTGTCCAGATAATATTAGTATTTTAACAGAGCGTCTTAAATGGCCTTATCTAAAGGCACGAGCAATAAGGAGATTTCATGAGTGTGGCAGAGTGGGCAGGGAAATTATTTTATGTGAGAAGTTTTATGGCATCTCTCAAATAACATCTCCAAGGTAGCTTCCTCTTCCTATTCCAGCCCAGTAGATGCGGAGTCCAGTGCTTTTTGGAATTAAGTTTTGAATCCTTTTTAGGTTGCTGCCATGCCATGGCTTCTCTTTCTCAGTTCACAGGACATGCCAGTGTTCATTTGTAGCAATGCATTTCCAAAGGTTGCAAAAAATTGTTGGTGTTGATGAACCTTCCTTGTGCTTTATTTACAAGAGTTGATCCTTTTTATTTGCCCATTTCTATTTTTCCATCAACAGCCTGATATTCCATGCCTCTGGGTCTATACTGTTCCATTTCATAACATTTAATGAATGTTAGAACTGGCTCTGCAAATGCATTGCCTTAATCTTGTTGCCTGCAGTGAGATGCTTTTAATATTTTCTCCACATGTGAACTCAGTGTTTTCCTTTAGCTTTTCTTTAATTTCCATGTGGTTAATCCCCTTCTACTCCAGGGAGCCTGGATATTCATAGGTTTCTCTCTTTCACTCTATCTTCAATAATTTGCTTTTTACATTCAGTGAACGCATCCATCACAATAAATTGCCCTTTCCCTATTTGTATTGACTTGCATTTATATAAATCAGACTCCCTTTTCACATCATTATTAATGTTCATGGTAATTTTCAGTAGCTTGGGAAGCTGGGTGTTAGAGCTGGCCAGAGCTTCAAGTTGTCCTATTGGATTAAATGACTCATAACATGATGCTTGTTTTCAAATTTTATCATTAAGTCAAAACCAAGTTTATGTGTTTTTTTTCTTAATTGACTCAATATAAAATGAGAGTGTTAAATAAGCATCTCTAAATTATTCCTCATTTCATTAAAATGTTCTTGACTTGATTAGCCCTGTATGAACCAAAAAATGCAGAATATACCCATTATCAATGTGGAGTATTTTCAAAATCAAAAAGCCAATTTTATAAACTTCTATAATCCCTAGTAGATATAAATAGGGGGTGTGAGTTATAAACAGCTAACATTGGTCGTACTTAGATGCTATGGCTTTCTGATTGCTCAATTTATTTTGACAGAGTCTAGAATGATGTAGTTTTAAAATTCTCGTATTCTTTTTATGCTTCATTTATATTCTTTTAATTAAAGGTAATTTTTTTCTATCATTTATGCATGTCATGGGTTTGCAGATGGTAGGAAAGGATAATTGGCAGGACTTAGATTGCTGTTCTTTAGGCAAAACCAAAGATGGTCAAACTTCCCATAGCTTGTGCACGTTTCCCAGGAAATATCTTTCAGAGTAGCTCTGTGTTTCTGAGAACCTCTCGAACCAGTCATTCTGCTGTAAGACAGTCCTATGCTTTCCTGTTAACTGAACATTTTAATTGTTCACCATCCTCTTCAGGTATCAGTAGAATTTCCATGATTCAGTTTCTCTGAAACTAGGATACATCTTTTTAAAAATAAATAAATTTATTTGTTTATTTATTTATGGCTGTGTTGGGTTTTTGTTGCTGCGCACAGGGTCTCTCTAGTTGCGGTGAGCGGGGATACTCTTTGCTGCAGTGTGTGGGCTTCTCATTGCGGTGGCTTCTCTTGTCACAGAGCATGGGCTCTAGATGCGCAGGCTTCAGTAGTTGTGGCACGCGGGCTCAGTAGTTGTGGCGCACAGGCCTAGTTGCTCCACAGCATGTGGGATCTTCCCGGACCAGGGCTCGAGCCCATGTTTCCTGCATTGGCAGGTGGATTCTTAACTACTGTGCCACCAGGGAAGTCCCAGGATACGTCTTTCAATTGATTGTGTCACAGTTTAATTGGTAGCATTAAAAAATAATTCTAGTGGCACAAAAATTAATGGTATTCTAGATTTTATAAAATGTGGCATTTTATTTTTTTCTCTCTCCTTTAAACCACTTTGTTGAGTTACTATGATTGACATAAAAAAAGCTGTATGATTTTAATGTATACAACTTTATGGGTTAGAAGATAAGTGTACATTCATGAAACGAGCACCACATCTATGCCATAAACATCTATCACCTCCAAAAGTTTCCTCCTGCCCTCTTTATTTAATATTATTTTTGTGTGTGTGATAAGAACACTTCACATAAGATCTACACTCTTAGCAAATATTTAAGTATAGAATTAAGTTACCATTGGCACTGTGCTACACAGTAGCTCTCTAGGACTTGTCCATCTTGCATAACTGAAACTTTGTACCCTTTGACTAATATCTCTCTGTTTTCTCCTCCCCGAAGCTCCTGATAACCACCATTCTACTCCCTGCTTCTTTGAGTTTGACTATTGTAGATTTCCCATGTAAGTGGTTATCTTGTATTTGTCCTTCTGTGTCTGGCTTATTTCATATCATGTCCTGCAGGTTTATCCATGTTGTCACAAATGGCAAGATTTCCTTCTTTTCTTAAGGCTAAATACTATTCCATTGTATGTATATACCACAGTTTCTTCATCCATTTGTCCATCGATGGACACTTACGTTGCTTCCATATCTTGGCTATTGTGAATAATGCTTCAGTGAACATGGGAGTGCAGATATCTCTTCAAGATCCTGATTTCAATTCCTTTGGATATATTTTTATTTTCTAAGGCTAGATATTCATGGTCTCAGTGACGTTATGTATTGAGTAAGCATTTCTGAATGTTCTCTGAGCTTGCTTCTTTTCCGTTCTAATCTTTCTTCACAAGTTTATCTTCCAACTTGTTCATTTATTCATTCATTCTCTTCAGTTAATGAAGTTAAGAATTTAACAGAAGGTAAAGTTTTTTGAAATATGCTATGTACTTTCTTCTCTTGAACTTCTATGTATATGACCTTACTCCTGGTCAGGCCAAGACACCTTTCTGTATCTGTGGTGGGGAAATGAGAAATTCTAGAACTAAGAGTAAGACTAGGACTTTTATAATAAGAATGTAAAGAAAAAGGTCAGTGTTCAGCTTTTAATTACAATAGGATGTTTTTCAACAGTGCTGGCAGCATGAAAATCTTGATTTCGTCAAGAGAAAAAGAATTTTCTATATTTCTTTAAAGCTCTGCAACATATTAAAAGAAAAATTTGGTAGGGCTAGATCATAGACTATCTTTCAGAGTCCAGCAGGTTTGGTTCCTCTAGGAAGACGGATTTGGATTAGAGCAAGTAGAGGCTTTACCCTTTTGGTCCCATGAGGTAATGGTTCCTGTTTTTTCCTTAAGGTCCTTAATTTGCCCCTTCTTAGGACTGTGAGTCAAATGGAGAGAGTATAGAAACGTCAGGAAAGGCATGGAGGAGTCTGAGAATGTTTGATCTAGTGCTCTGCTCCCTGTCAAGGCATGAGGGAGATCAAGGACTCTAGTACTTGGTCAGTGTAAGCCTGTCACTCTGGGCCATGACCAATGCAGTGTGAGAGCAACATCATGGAGTTACCTTGGAGGAAGCTGGATAGGTGAGACTGAGGCTGTGCTCCTGGCTCCCCAGGGCCTGTGCTTGGTGTACAGGGATCATGCCTAAAGTTTTCCACAGCCTCAGAGGTGCTGTAAAAGGGCCAATGGGCCAGAATGGGCCAGCTCAGAATGAAGAGACTGTAGTGTGAGGAGCCTTTAAGAGCAGAGGCCAGGATTACACTTTCCGGCGTAGAAACTGCCTGCTTGCAGGCAGAATTGAGTAGTTGCACAGTGATGAAATGGCTCACGAAGCCTAACATACTTACAGTCTGTCCCTTCACAGAAAAATTTTGCCAATTCCTACTGTAGGAAATTCTGAATTTTAAGGCTATAATCATAAATATAGTTCAGTGATTGATCTCAGACAATCAAAGGTACTAATAACTTTATAGGAAGATATAAAAGAATGGATTATGTAATTTGATGATTTATTGGAAAATAAAATTATGAATTGTCCTGATTTGGCTGCTGTATAACAAATTACCATAGACTCAGTTGGCTTAAAGAGCAAACATTTATTTCTCATAGTTCTGGAGGCTGGAAAGTCCAAGATCAAGGTGCTGGCAGATCTGGTGTCTGGTGGGAGCCCACTTCCAGGCTTGCAAATGGCCAGCTTCTCGTTGTGTCCTTACATGGCAAAAAGGAAGCTAGCCAGTTGCCTCTTATAAGGGCACTAATGTCATTCATGAGGGTGGAGCCTTCCCAAGTTAATTACCTTCCAAAGGCCCATCTCTTAAGCTAATCAGATTGAAATTAGGGTTTCAGCATATGAATTTTGTTGGGGGACACAAACATTCAGGCCATAACATGAATAATGAAGAAATCATATATACTGTGAATTGAACTGATTGACCTCAATTTGGAAAAACGGAGAAGCAAAGAGAATCAAATCCAGAGCTAACAGTGGCTAGTAAAGCCCCACATTTTACCGTTTATTAAGTTCCAGACTGAATCAATATTATTTTAATGAAAAAGTGGAAGGACTATGTGATGAAAAAGCACATATCATCTTGACAGGTTAAAAGGACTCATTTTATTAAGTGTATATATATGTATGGTTTAAATGAAAATGACCGTGATAGGTATTTGTTATATATTTCATGACTCCTCACTTTGACTTTCAAATCAAATATCAGTCTTGATATTGTCAGTTAAGAAGGCATCTGATATATTTAAATTTTGTTACTTGACAACTCCTGACTTTCTTAGTGCCCAGTAGGATAGACCCTTGTTAGGAAGATTGGACCAGCTACCTTAAATAAATCACTTTGCATTCCCTTCCCTCCCACCTCCTGCCATTTCCAGTAGGGTGGATGAATTTGCCACCCCAAAGCTGCATACAATGTATTGGGCAAAATAACCACAATATGGACTTGTATGTAACTTGAGAATGAGTTCCTCTTCTGTCCCTTCTTCCTTTGGCTAATGCCTCTTAAAACAAATCACAGGTGTGTTGGGTGAACAACTGTGAATATAAGAAAAACCACTGACTTTTACCCTTCAGTGGGTGAACTGTATGGTATGTGAAACATATCTCAATAAAACCAGTACAAAAAAATCGCAGGAGAAAAAAACCTTAGCTCCCAGTTCATGGCATAGAACTAAAAAAAAAGAAAAACTGTTCAGCACCTCCTACTATGTGCTAGAAACTCTCAGATGGATAGATAAGAGTATCAAAAGTTCACAGCAACTTAAAACAAGATAATTCAAACATTTGCTTCAGTTGAAGATCATAAAAATGCTATTCTAACTAGTGTTTTTATTTATGTAGGTATACCATCAGGACAAAGCTAATTTGTTATTATTATAGTGTAGAGAATATAATACTAGGCAGAACAGAACAGAGTTGTATTTTCTAGGTTTAAAATAATTAAATTATGGGTCTGGAAGCCTAATTTTGTCTTATCAATTATGAAGTATTTCTGGGGTCTCCGTGAGGTCCTGTTATATCTGGGCTCCTATAAGCAGCACACTAAGTAGGCAGTAATGAGATTGATTTTAAATTACAATACAGGAATAAACATTCAGATTCCATCCTTTTAAAGAGTGAGATTAAGAAATGTTAAAATGCACTCATTTTAACAATGATTCCATTGTTGAAAATATTTTTGGCACAGTTTTCTTTGTCTTTTTCAGGCAGGAAATGTCAAAGCTTTATAATCAAACCTCATTTGTGTGTGTATGAGTGTGTTTGTCCATATATAGTATGAGTTAGTATCATCACTTGTTTCCAAATGCCTTTCGGTCGTTTCCAAATGCCTTTCGGTCGTTTCAAAAGTCTAATCTACCCTTAAAGGGGGAAAAAAAATTGCCACTATTGAGAATATTCCAAAGTATGGGCTGAATGGGGCTCACAAAACGGGTTGGAAGATTGAGACTGAAGAATTAGGCTTGGGAATTCGGCAGGTACCTTGGCAGCGAGGTCACAACAAAGGTCACACCACAAAGCAATGTGGTTTCACATCTCCCTACTAGCAAGTGCACCATTAGACTTTCACGTCCACTGGTGCCAACTGGCCATGGAGCCTTGTATCACTTCCTTTAGATGTAATAGTCCCAGTAAGAGTGTTGGTGCAAGCTGAGCTTATGTGGGGGGCTGGGGGGTGGCGGTGGGGGTGTGTGTGAACCCTTTGTCTTGCTCTTTGAATCTGTTGCCACCTAAACTCTCACAAAGGAAGATTTCCCCACAAACGTTCATTACAAATTTGTTTACATTACTGATATAATAGATGCAACTTTGGATTCTTTTATTAGTTAAAATGAGCATGTATTACATTCATAATTTTAAAAGTAGAATACAAAATAATTATAAAAAAGAGTGAGATGTTTTTCAAGTCTAGGCAGAGTTAGCACCTGTGCCCTGATTTGGGGGAGACATGAGAGAGGGCTGCTACACTCCCAGCTCACTGTCTGAAGGGAGGATAGAGTCTTGACCTGTAGAAAATTCTACTTAGTGGCACAATCACCTGTGAGAAATCAGGTAAAAAGGAGAGAGAAGTAGTGTTCCTTTATCAACCTTCCCCCTTTCAATTATCAGTGGAATTTCACTCAGAACTTCAGTTCAATCTCTTGTCTGACTTGGAAGGGAGAAAGTACATTAAAAAAAATAAAAATAAAACAGAACAATAAAAAGACAACATAGCTGGAAAGGCAAGGGTTCTGCTCTACTTTGTTAAGAGACTGATGTTCCTAAACTCCCGAGGAGACTCTCCTGGCTCTTGTGACCACTTTTTTTAGTTGAAAAAATGTGAACTTAGGGAAACTCAGGGGAAACATTTTTCTTCATTTTCTTCTCAAAACAGAGGCAGAAATAGGCAGGGGAAGGTATAGATGAGTAAATATAGCCATTGTCACCTTAGGATAAGGTGGCAATGGCACCTTAGGATAAGGTGACAATGGCTGGTGATAAAGTGCTGGTGCATCTTATTTTCATTCTATCGAGTCATTTTTTAATTGGCTGTCCTTGAAATAGTGGGTTTTTTTCAGCTGGCTTCTTCACTTCTGTTTTCCTGTTAATGTCCTTTTTTTAGGGGTGGGGCAACTCTACTCTGGTGAATGATCAAATGTTCAGGCAAGTATTTCTTGGTGTTATAAGCTCATTAAATTTCTTGTCATTTCTTGCAGTATGCTGGGAAGTGCTGTTTACAGCCCCTTTTTGCAGCGTAGAACCTGTCTTCTGGTGCGAATCGCGGAAGCTCCTTCTTTGATAATTCATCTCCTGCTTTATCAGAGCCATTAAGAACGCTGCATAAACTGCCAACACTTGTGGAGGTAGAGTCCTATGAGCCTAAAGTTAGTACTGCAGGTGGCATTTTGAGATGCTTCTGGAAGCCTTTCTCAACTTAGATCAGTGGTTCTCAAATGTCAGCGTGCATTAGGATCACCTGGTGGGCTTGTTAAAACCAATTGTGGGTTCTGCTAGGAGAGGTGGATTCAGCAGGTCTGGGATGCAGCCTGAGAGTTTGCATATCTAACAATTTCAGGTGATGCTGCTGCTGGTCCTGAGACCACACTCTTAAGATCCACGGAGATTTATGTCTCAAATGGGTATGTAAACACCCTTGGTAAATGGAGGAACCAGTGCAGTGAATTTTTGAATTAATATTTGTGGAATATCGCAGAGTGCAGAGTATTACACGAGCAGTTTGGGGAATGTTTCAGGTAAGTGTATACAATTCCTGCGGCCTAGGATCTTAACAGTAACTCTAAGACAGTGTTTCTGTTTTCCAAGTAACTTTATTAATCTCATAGAGAATGTTATTTAACAAAATTCTTCTCCTTTCAGTATAAAATAGTAATCTAATAGTTTCTTATTCAATGTAAAATGAAATATTATTTCACATAAGCAGCAATTTACCATTTTTTTCAGGTTTTCTTCCCTAGAAAATAATAACTTGAGAGTTACTTTAACAGAAAAGATGTGGACTTCAAAAAAATTTGCAGATATGTTGCAACGACAAGAATGATTTCATGGTTGAATGCATTTGTAAAAGCTGACTTCACTTACATTTCTGGTTCCATCTTCTAGAAACAGTCAGAGTTGCCTTTATTAAGATCATGTGCTTCAAGGGACTCAGGACCAGATGGTGGTTATGGGTTGGTCTGTAGACCACAGCCTCAGAGCTTCGCTTAGGGAGCCAAAGAGCTTTGGGCTGGTATCTAGCTCTTACTTAGGCAAATTATGTATCCCCTCGTGAAGAAGCAATCCTAGGCTTTGCTGACCTCTCTATTGTGTATTTGTTTTCTGTTTCTTTACCTTGTGTTCCTGTCTTTATTTCTTTCACTCTGTTTCTTTGACTTTAATTTGCTGTTCTTTCAACTTTGTGAGATTAAGTGCTTAAATCATTGATCATCAGATTTTTGTCTTTTCTACTCTATGCATAAAAGGCTATAAATTTTCCTTTAAGCACAGCTTTAGTAGCTCCAATGAGCTATGCCTGTGATTTAAATAATCATGCCTATGTAATGAAGCCTCCATAGAAACCCAAAATGAGATGGTTTGGAGAGCTTCCAGGTTGGTGAGCATGTGGAGGTTTGGGGAGTGTGGCATACTCAGAGAGGAGATGGAAGCCTCTGCCCCTCCCCCATAGCTTGTCCTACATATCTCTTTCATCTGGCTGTTCCTGAGCTATATTCTTTTATAATAATCTGGTCATCTAGTAAGGAAAATGCTTCCTTGAGTTCTGAAAACCACTCTAGCAAATTAATTGAACTAAAGGAGGGGGTTGTTTGAAGCTTTAGTCTGTAGTCAGAAGCACAGGTAACAACCTGTGCTTGAGATTGGTGTCTGAAGTGGTGGGGGGCAATCTTGTAGGACCAAGCCCTTGACCTGTGGAATCTGATGGTATCTCCAGGTAGATAGTGTCATAATTGAATTGAATTATAGGATAACCAACTGGTATAGAATTACTTGATGGTGTGGGGAAAAAAAAACAGACACATGGAATTGGGTTCAGAACCCTTACAAATGTTCATAACAGCATTATTCACAGTAGCCAAAAGGTGGAAAGAATTCAAATGTCTGATGAATGGATAAACAAATGTAGTATATCCATACAAGGGAATATTATTCAGCCATAAAAAGGAATGAAGTGATATATGATACAACGTGGATGAAACTTGAAAACATTATGCTAAGTGAAAGAAGCCAAACACAAAAGGTCACTTAGTATATGATTCCATTTGTATAAAATATCCAGAATAGGTAAATCCACAGAAGTAGAAAACAGATTAGTGGTTTCCAGGGGAGTATGGAGAATGACTTTTTAACGAAGTCACTTTCTTTTAGGGTGATGAAAATGTTTTGGAGCTAGATAGAGGTGATGTTTACATAACTCTGTGACTGTACTGAAAGGGACTAAACTGTGCATGTTAAAATGGTTAATTTTATATGAATTGTACCTTAATTTAAAAAAGTAAAGCAAACAAAGCAAAATAAACAAGATGGTACTGGAAAATCTGCATAGAGGTGCCTTTGACTACAAATAGTCTCTCTTATTTACTACCAAGAACACAGAAACAAAAACAAAACCCTGGGAGAGGTAAATAGTATGTTTGAGAAGGATTTACCTGAAACTTCTGAAGCTTTAGTCAGAGGGTCCCTCGTGTGCATGGTCCCATTTTAAGTTCCTGTTTGGGGCATTGCACTGCCTTTGGAACTAAGGTACTTCATCTGTAAAACCTAAGAGAGTTGTGAGGATTGAGTTGATATAACAAATTGAGCTGATATAACAAAGTCCTAGATTTTGTAAAAATTACAAAAATAATATATTCTAACTTCAGTTGGTTGAGACTACTCTTTCTACTCTGACTTTTAGGTCATATTTCCCTTCGAGTTATGGTGGTAAAGGGGCCACAGGCACTTTTGGAATCAAGCTGATGGGAGGTTGAATTGGACATACATTTAGTTTGGGTTATGTGTGAGACATATATGTTACATATATAAAACTTAGTGTGGTAGACTGCATAGTGGCTCCCAGAGATATCTAGGTCCTAATCCCTGGAACTTGTGAGTGTTACCTTGCATGACAAAGGAGGCTGCAGAGATGATTAAGTTAAGAGTCTTGAGATGGGGAAATTATCTGGGGAGGCCCTAAAAGCAATCAAGTGTTCCTATGAGTAGGGGGCAGAGGAAGATTTGACGCAAAAAGAAGGCAAAGTGACCACTGAAGCAAGATGCTACACTGCTGGCTTTGAAGATGGAGAAAAGGTCCCCCAAGCCAAGGAATGCTGGAAAAGGCAAGGAAACAGATTCTCCCCTATAGCCTCTGGAGGGAGTACGGCCTGGTGACACCTTGATCTTGGCCCAGTGAAATTGATTTCACATTTCTCACCTCTGGAACCATAAGAGAATATATATATATATATGTTGTTTTAAGCCACCATGTGTGTAGCACACACACACAGTTTGTTACAGCAGCCATAGGAAACTAATACAGAGAGAGAGCTACGTTACTGCTAGCTACACGGGTGTTGGAATGGCTTCCAATAGTGTTCCTGCTGCCCACTGTGTCAATCCACTCAGCACAGTAACAGGAAATGGCAGAGCCAGAGTTTTATCATGATACGATTGTGTCACGTGGAGTCTAACACGAGAAGCATGCATGCCCAGTAGCAAGGTTTGAAGTGTAGAGATCCAAAAGTGTAGAGCTCTGAAAGTTATCCTGGGAAAACTCTTCCAATTACCAGGTTTGTAAAATTGTTTTCATTGATTTTTAGTCAAAGAGGAAATTCTCTCCTGTCAGTAGTATATTCAGTAATGCCTCATGTCAATCACAAATGCACCATGCATTTTTTTTCTTTTTTGATGGGAAATGTGCAAAATAGAATTTATCAGAATTTCCACCTAAGACCCAAACCTGCTGCCATACTACAAACTGTATGTGTGTGAAGTGACATGTTTTTTGCTTCCCAAGGTATTGGATTATTTTAGCATTTCAGATGCACCTTGTCCTGCTAAAATCCCATGGTTCCAGATGAAATGGCACACCCCAAATGGCAGCTACATTAAAACAACCAGAAGAGGGAAGTATTCAAGTGACCAAACTCCTAGCATTCACTAATAAGTCAATGTGTACAGTATAAATTATGAGTAAGCAGTATGAGTAAATGTGGAGCTCAGTACAAGGTAGCAGCACTTTAAAAAAGCATTTGAATTGCTCTTGGGGAGGGGTTGGCTAACTATGGCCTGGGGACCAAATCCAGCTCGCTGCCTTATTTATCAATAAGTTTTACCTGGAACACATTCATGCCCATTTATTGACATACTCTCCATGGCTATTTTAGTGCTATAAAAGCAGAGTTGGGTAGTTGAGACAGACTGTAAGGCCCCCAATGCCAAAAGTTTGCTATCTGACCCTTTACTAAAGAGTTTCCCAAGTCTTGCTCTCATGTATGACTTGATTTCAGATGAATCATATTGTATGTTACATGATGTATTACATATTTAATTATATGTTATTAAAGAATTACTATACCAAAATATAGATATGAAAGACATATACTTAGGGAAACCAAAAACAAAAATTGAAAAAAAGAAGGCTGGCAGAAGCTTCTTTTATTTGTGTCACAAAATATCAAAAACTCTTTTATTTGTGTTGCAATATAAATGAAAATCTCTAATGCTCAAAATCATGAAGATAAGGAAAAGGGTCAAGATAAACAAGAATTATAGTTAATAAAAATGGAGACAGAAGACGTAAAGATGTTTATGAGGACCAGGACCTTCTCAAGCAGGAAGTGAAAAAGCAGCAGGAAGATGAAAATGACAGTAAAGAAAAACTCTGTTTGTTCAATCAGCAGAAGGCGTGAAGATCAGCCATTGGCTGCACTATAACCAGGTCATTGATTTTGATATATACTCTCATCATTCATTATGACTTGTTATGGTGAGCACTGCTTCATTCAACAATGTTTAATGACTTTTTTCAGAATCACAATCCCACAATATTTATGAAACACCAAACAGAACATAAATGGACAAAAGACATGATGCTTCTTAGTTAGATATTTTGGAAAAAAAAATCATTGGCATAAGACAGGGCAACCAAAGAATATTCAGCTAAAACTATAGGAGTACAAGTATTCTAGAAATGTGTCAGGCAGCTAATTAATAAAAATATCATATATTTTTTTCTGGATTTTGTAACACGTGATCTTTATCACTTTAAAAGTTTGTTGTAATTTCTTTTTTCATTTTAAATATGTATTTACTTTGTATTTAATATTTTATTTTTATTTTTTAAAATAAATTTATTTATTTTTGGCTGCGTTGGGTCTTCGTTGCTGCGTGCGGGCTTTCTCTAGTTGCAGAAAGCCCTCATGCAGCAATGTGCGCGGGCTTTTGTTGCGGTGTGCGGGCTTTCGTTGCGGGTGCAGGCTTCTCATTGCGGTGGCTTGTCTTTGTTGAGGAGCACGGGTGCTAGGCGTGCGGGCTTCAGTAGTTGTGGCACGTGGGCTCAGTAGTTGTGGCACGTGGGCTCCGCAGTTGTGGCTCACGGGCTCTAGAGTGCAGGCTCAGTAGTTGTGACACACAGGCTTAGTTGCTCCACAGCATGTGGGATCTTCCCAGACCAGGGCTCAAACCCATGTCCCGTGCATTGGCAGGTGGATTCTTAACCACTGTGCCACCAGGGAAGTCCCATATTTAATATTTTATATCTGTACCTAATAGCATCTAATACTCTGTCCCTGTATCAAATATTCTATATATACTTTATGTTCACTTTATATTTATAAAAATACATATTTATATTTTATAACTTTATTCATTTATATTTTTTGTTACTCAGATAAAGGCTAAGTGTCTAGTTTTGCTTTTATTTTGTGGCTAGATTTTCATTCACTGAACATCTGACCAATGTACATACCTAGTAAAATAAATGAGGTGAAATCTGAAGGAGTAAACTTGAATTTTAAAAATCCTTGAGCAACATCTAGCTTACAATTCAGTCAAGTAAACAAATATTTCTTAAGCAATTTTCAAAGCCTTGATAAGATATCGTCAACATGATTTAAAAGTGAGATTAGCTAATGTAGGGAGCAATTAGATTTAGCTCATACATTTGGAGTTATGATGGAAAGCTCCTATGGGTACTCTTTTATTGCACACAAAAAGAAATATGAGAAAGAAAAAGGAATTATGTTCTGTATTTTTCCTGAGGTGCATTGCTTTGCAAGATCCTCAGGTAGCAAAAGGAGAGATGAGTTACATGAAAAAAAATTTTTTTATAGAGGATTTAATTATTTCAAAATTACCCATTCTTTTCAACCACGAATAACTACAGAAGCCTTTATTAAAAAAAAGGAATAGCTACTTTTCCCAGGGAAAATGGCAATAAATATAGCACATAACTATAATAAATAATTTTGTAACCTCCTTCAAAGGTTTTCATTCTGAAGAGTCAGGTTATTTTTTAATTCCCATCTAGCCTCTAATTTGCTGTTTGACTGATTCCCTAAAGTGTAGTAACATTGGTGACCTCGAGGAGCTGTGCTCCCAGGTATATTTGATGGTCTTTTAGGCCATTACATTTCAGCGTTCAACATCAAAAATTTACCGCCACTTGCCAAATTTGCTTAGATTTCACCCACATTTGCCTTTGCCTCCTATCCTTGATATAAGAATATTTACAACTACCTAGCAATCTCAGACACCCAGAATGTCAGAGACACAAAGACCCTCACAGACCGTCTCTTTCAGCACCCTCATTTTACAGATGAGAAGGGAGGCCCAGGGTGGTGGAGGTGCCTTCTGATACCCTGGCCTCTATTTGTAGAGGTGGAACCAGAAGGATACCCTGTGGCATTTCCCATCACACTTTCCTGTTTATTACCTTTTATGAGCTGGGCTGTAACATGGATTGAGAATCATTACACATGAAATCACACTCAAAAAACATACCCTTCAGACCCTGTGATGAAACAGTTAGCCTAGGGGGGTGGTGGTGGTGGTGGTGGGATGAATTGGGAGATTGGGACTGACATATATACACTAATATGTATAAAATAGATAACTAATAAGAACTGTCCTATTAAAAAAAATTCAAAAAAAAGGAAAGCCTATTATAAAACAGCCGAGAAAATGTCATCCACTATTCTCTCAAATGTTTCTCAAAATAATTTTTATTAAAAGCAAATAAAATGAAACAAATATCAAGATACACCTTTTATTTTTCTTGCTCAAAGGAGTTAATTTTTTTATAACATCTTTATTGGAGTATAATTGCTTTACAATGGTGTGTTAGTTTCTGCTTTATAGCAAAGTGAATCAGCTATACATATACATATATCCCCATATCTCCTCCCTCTTGCGTCTCCGTCCCTCCCACCGTCCCTATTCCACCCCTCTCGGTGGTCAAAAAGCACTTAGCTGACTTCCTTGGGCTATGTGGCTTTTCCCACTAGCTATCTATTTTACATTTGGTAGTATATATAAGTCCATGCCACTCTCTCACTTCATCCCAGCTTACCCTTCCCCCTCCCGGTGTTCTCAAGTTCATTCAATACATCTGCGTCTTTATTCCTGTCCTGCCTCTAGGTTCTTCAGAACCATTTGGTTTTTTCCTTAGATTCCATATACATGTGTTAGTATATGATATTTGTTTTTCTCTTTCTGACTTACTTCACTCTGTATGACAGACTCTAGGTCCATCCACCTCACTACAAATAACTCAATTTCGTTTCTTTTTATGGCTGAGTAATATTTCATTGTATATATATGTCACATCTTCTTTATCCATTCATCTGTCGATGGACACTTAGGTTGCTTCCATGTCCTGGCTATTGTAAATAGTGCTGCAATGAACATTGGGGTGCATGTGTCTTTTTGAATTATGGTTTTCTCTGGGTATATGCTCAGTAGTGGGATTGCTGGGTTGTATGGTAGTTCTATTTTCAGTTTTTTAAGGAACCTCCATACAGTTCACCATAGTGGCTGTATCAATTTACATTCCCACCAACAGTGCAAGAGGGTTCCCTTTTCTCCACACCTCCTCCAGCATTTATTGTTTGTAGATTTTTTGATCATGGCCATTCTGACTGGTGTGAGGTGATACCTCATTGTACTTTTGATTTGCATTTCTCTAATGATTAATGATGTTGAGCATTCTTTCATGTGTTTGTTGGCAATCTGTATATCTTTGTAGAAATGTCTATTTAGGTCTTCTGCCCATTTTTGGATTGGGTTGTTTGTTTTTTTGATATTGAGCTGCATGAGCTGCTTGTAAATTTTGGAGATTAATCCTTTGTCAGTTGCTTCATTTGCAAATAGTTTCTCCCATTCTGAGGGTTATCTTTTCATCTTGTTTATGGTTTTCTTTGCTGTGCAAAAGCTTTTAAGTTTCATTAGGTCCCATTTGTTTATTTTTGTTTTTATTTCCATTTCTCTAGGAGGTGGGGTCAAAAAGGATCTTGCTGTGATTTATGTCATAGAGTGTTCTGCCTATGTTTTCCTCTAAGAGTTTTATAGTGACATTTAGGTCTTTAATCCATTTTGAGTTTATTTTTGTGTATGGTGTTAGGGACTGTTCTAATTTCATTCTTTTACATGTAGCTGTCCAGTTTTCCCAGCATCACTTATTGAAGAGGCTGTCTTTTCTCCATTGTATATTGTTGCCTCCTTTATCAAAAATAAGGTGACCATATGTGCATGGGTTTATCTCTGGGCTTTCTATCCTGTTCCATTGATCTATATTTCTGTTTTTGTGCCAGTACCATACTGTCTTGATTACTGTAGCTTTGTAGTATAGTCTGAATTCAGGGAGCCTGATTCCTCCAGCTCTGGTTTTCTTTCTCAAGATTGCTTTGGCTATTCAGGGTTTTTTTTGTGTTTCCGTACAAAATGTGAGATTTTTTGTTCTAGTTCTGTGAAAAATGCCATTGGTAGTTTGAAAGGGATTGCATTGAACCTGTACATTGCTTTCGGTAGTATAGTCATTTTCATAATGTTGTTTCTTCCAATCCAAGAACATGGTATATCTCTCCATCTGTTTGTATCATCTTTAATTTCTTTCATCAGTGTCTTATACTTTTCTGCATACAGGTCCTTTGTCTCCTTAGGTAGGTGTTTATTCCTAGGTATTTTATAGGTAGGTTTATTCCTAGGTATTTTATTCTTTTTGTTGTAATGGTAAATGGGACTCTTTCCTTAATTTCTCTTTCAGATTTTTCATCATTAGTATATAGGAATGCAAGAGATTTCTGTGCATTAATTTTGTATCCTGCTACTTTACCAAATTCATTGATTACATCTAGCAGTTTTCTGGTAGCATCTTTAGGATTCTTTCTGTATAGTGTCATGTCATCAGCAGACAGTGACTGCTTTACTTCTTCTTTTCCGATTTGGATTCCTTTTATTTCTTTTTCTTCTCTGATTGCTGTGGCTAAAACTTCCAAAACTATGTTGAATAATAGTGGTGAGAGTGGGCAACCTTGTCTTGTTCATGATCTTAGTGGAAATGGTTTCAGTTTTTCACCATTGAGAATGATGTTGGCTGTGGGTTTGTCATATATAGCCTTTATTATGTTGAGGTAAGTTCCTTCTATGCCTACTTTCTGGAGGGTTTTTATCATAAATGGGTGTTGAATTTTGTCGAAAGCTTTTTATTTTATTTTATTTTATTTTTTATTTTTTTGCGGTACGCGGGCCTCTCACTGTTGTGGCCTCTTCTGTTGCGGAGCACAGGCTCCGGACGCGCAGGCTTAGCGGCCATGGCTCACGAGCCCAGCTGCTCCGCGGCATGTGGGATCTTCCCAGCCCGGGGCATGAACCCGTGTCCCCTGCATTGGCAGGCGGACTCTTAACCACTGTGCCAGCAGGGAAGCCCTGTTGAAAGCTTTTTCTGCATCTATTGAGATGATCATATGGTTTTTATTCTTCAGTTTTTTAATATGGTGTATCACATTGATTGCTTTGCGTATATTGAAGAATCCTTGCATACCTGGGATAAATCCCACTTGATCATGGTGTATGATCCTTTTAATGTGCTGTTGAATTCTGTTTGCTAGTATTTTGTTGAGGTTTTTTGCATCTATGTTCATCAGTGATATTGGCCTATAATTTTCTTTCTTTGTGACGTCTTTGTCTGGTTTTGGTATCAGGGTGATGGTGGCCTCATAGAGTGAGTTTGGGAGTGTTCCTTCCTCTGCAATTTTTTGGAAGAGTTTGAGAAGCATAGGTGTTAGCTCTTCTCTAAATGTTTGGTAGAATTTGCCTGTGAAGCCATCTGGTCCTGGGCTTCTGTTTGTTGGAAGATTTTTAAACACAGTCTCAATTTTAGTGCTTGTGATTGGTAGTTTATATTTTCTGTTTCTTCCTGGTTCAGTCTCAGAAGGTTATGCTTTTCTAAGAATTTGTCCATTTCTTCCAGGTTGTCCATTTTATTGGCATATAGTTGCTTGTAGTAATCTCTCATGATCCTTTGTATTTCTGCAGTGTCAGTTGTTACTTCTCCTTTTTCATTTGTTATTCCATTGATTTGAGTCTTCTCCCTTTTTTCTTGATGAGTCTGGCTAATGGTTTATCAATTTTGTTTATCTTCTCAAAGAACCAGCTTTTAGTTTTATTGATCTTTGCTATCGTTTCCTTCATTTCTTTTTCATGTATTTCTGATCTCATCTTTATGACTTCTTTTGTTCTACTAACTTTGGGGGTTTTTTTTGTTCTTATGTCTCTAATTGCTTTAGGTGTCCAGTTACGTTGTTTATTTGAGATGTTTCTTGTTTCTTGAGGTAGAATTGTATTGCTATAAACTTCCCTCTTAGAACTGCTTTTGCTGCATCCCATAGGTTGTGGGTCATCGTGTTTTTATTGTCATTTGTTTCTAGGTATTTTTTGATTGCCTCTTTGATTTCTTCAGTGATCTCTTGGTTATTAAGTAGTGTATTGTTTAGCCTCCATGTGTTTGTACTTTTTACAGAATTTTTCCTGTAATTGATATCTAGTCTCATAGCATTGTGGTTGGAAAAGATACCTGATACGGTTTCAATATTCTTAAATTTACCAAAGCTTGATTTGTGACCCAAGACATGATCTGTCCTGGAGAAAGTTCCATGAGCACTTGAGAAGAAAGTGTGTTCTGTTGTTTTTGGATGGAATGTCCTATAAATATCAATTAAGGCCTCTGAGATTGTCCTTATTTCTTTTCATTCTTTTTTCCTTATTCTTCTCTGTGGCAGTTATTTCCACTATTTTATCCTCCAGCCCACTTATCCATTCTGTCTGCTTCAGTATTCTGCTATTGATTCCTTCTAGAGAATTTTTAATTTCATTATTGTGTTGTTCATCATTGTTTGTTTGCTCTTTAGTTCTTCTAGGTCCTTGTTAAACGTTTCTTGTATTTTTTTCCATTCTATTTCCAGGATTTTGGATCATCTTTACGATCATTAGTCTGAATTCTTTTTCAGGTAGGCTGCCTATTTCCTCTTCATTTGTTTGGTCTGGTGGGTTTTTACCTTGCTCCTTCATCTGCTGTGTGTTTCTCTGTCTTCTCATTTTGCTTACCTTACTGTGTTAGGGGCCTCCTTTTTGCAGGCTGCAGGTTCGTAGTTCCCGTTGTTTTTGGTGTCTGCCCCCAGTGGCTATGGTTGGTTCCGTGGGTTGTGTAGGCTTCCTGGTGGAGGGGACTGGTTCCTGTGTTCTGGTGGATGAGGCTGGATCTTGTCTTCTGGTGGGCAGGTCCACATCTGGTGGTGTGTTTTGGGGTGTCTGTGACCTTGTTATGATTTTAGGCAGCCTCTCTGCTAATGGGTAGGTTTGTGTTCCTTTCTTGCTAGTTGTTTGGCATAGGGTGTCCAGCACTGTAGCTTGCTGGTTGTTGAGTGGAGCTGGGTCTTAGTGTTGAGATGGAGATCTCTGGGAGAGCTTTTGTCGTTTGATATTACGTGGAGCTGGGAAATCTCTGGTGGACCAATATTCTGAACTTGGCTCTCTCACCTCAGAGGCACAGGCCCAACACCCGGGCAGAGCACCAAGACCCTGTCAGCCACATGGCTCAGAAGAAAAGGGAGAAAAAAAGAAAGAAAGAAAGAAAAAAATAAAGTCATTAAAATAAAAAATAGTTATTAAAAATAAACAAATTAAAAAGTAATAAAATAAAGAAAAAAAAAAAGAAGAGAGCAACCAAACCAGGAAACAAATCCACCAATGATAACAAGCACTAAAAACTATATTAAAACAAAAAAAACAAGAAACAAAAAAAACGGTCAGACAGAACCCTAGGACAAATGGTGAAAGCAAAGCTATACAGACAAAATCACACACAGATGCATATACATACACACTCACAAAAAGAGAAAAAGGGAAAAATATATATATATCATTGCTCTCAAAGTCCACCTCCTCAATTTGGGATGATTCTTTTTCTATTCAGGTATTCCACAGATGCAGGGTGCATCAAGTTGATTGTGGAGATTTAATCCGCTGCTCCTGAGGCTGCTGGGAGAGATTTCCCTTTCTCTCCTTTGTTCTCACAGCTCCCGGGGTTCAGCTTGGATTTGGCCCCGCCTTTGCTTGTAGGTCACCTGAGGGCGTCTGTTCCCACTCAGACAGGACGGGGTTAAAGGAGCAGCTGATTTGGGGACTCTGGCTCACTCAGGCCGGGGGGAGGGAGGGGCACGGATGCGGGGTGAGCCTGCAGCGGCAGAAGTCAGCGTGACGTTGCATCAGCCTGAGGCATGCCGTGCGTTCTCCTGGGGAAGTTGTCCCTGGATCATGGGACACGGACAGTGGCGGTCTGCACAGGCTCCCCGGAAGGGGGGTGTGGAGAGTGACCTGTGCTCGCACACAGGGTTCTTGGTGGTGGCAGCAGCAGCCTTAGCATCTCATGCCCGTCTCTGGCGTCAGCACTGATAGCCGCGGCTCACGCCCATCTCTGGAGCTCCTTTAAGCGGTGCTCTGAATCCCCTCTCCTCGCGCACCAGGAAACAAAGAGGGACGAAAAAGTCTCTTGTCTCTTCGGCAGCTCCAGACCTTTTCCCGGACTCCCTCCCGGCTAGCTGTGGTGCACTAACCCCTTCAGGCTGTGTTCACGCCGCCAGCCCCAGTCCTCTCCTTGGGATCGGACCTCCGAAGCCAGAACCTCAGCTCCCAGCCTCCGCCCGTCGCAGCGGGTGAGCAGACAAACCTCTCGGGCTGGTGAGTGCTGGTCGGCACCGATCCTCTGTGTGGGAATCTCTCCGCTTTGCCCTCCGCACCCCTGTTGCTGCGCTCTCCTCCGTGGCTCCGAAGTTTCCCCCCCACCTCCCGTCTCTGCCCGTGAAGGGGCTTCCTAGTGTGTGGAAACCTTTCCTCCTTCACAGCTCCCTCCCACTGGTGCAGGTCCCATCCCTATCCTTTTGTCTCTGTTTATTCTTTTTTCTTTTGCCCTACCCAGGTACGTGGGGAGTTTGCCTTTTGGGAGGTCTGAGGTCTTCTGCCAGCGTTCAGTAGGTGTTCTGTAGAAGTTGTTCCACATGTAGTTGTATTTCTGATGTATTTGTGGGGAGGAAAGTGATCTCCACATCTTACTCCTCCGCCATCTTGAAGGTCTCCCCAGATTTTAAAATCCCCTTTTAAAATAAGGATTTTGTGATTTATTTGGTTTAATTCTTGGTTTTATTTTAGCCACACTTTGATACATTTCATGAAGTATAGCGGCAGAATGAAAGCCAGTTTTAAAAGGCAAATTTTCAAAACAGCTTCCTTAAATAATTCACATACATTTAAATTTAAAGTGTACAGTTCACCTTTTTGAAAACATATTCACAGAATTGAACAAACAGCACCACAATCTAATTTTAGAAATTTTTCATCACCCCAAAAGAAATCCCATATCCATTAGCAATCCTCCCCATTCCTGCCCATCCCCTCCCCACAACCCGAGACAACTGCTAATGAACTTTCTCTCTGTATAGATTTGTTTGTTCTAGACATTTCACACAAATGGAATCATACAATATGTGGTATTTTATGACTGGCTCTGGTTTCTTTCACTTAGCATAACACTTGCAAGTTTCATTCATGTTATGACATGTAAATACGTCATTCCCTTCTATGGCTAAATAATATTCTATTGTGTTCATATACCACTTTTTATTTATACATTCGTCAGTTGATGAGTATCTGGACAGTTTCCACTCTTTGGCTATTATGAATAATGCTGCTATGAACATTTGTGAACGAGTTTTTGGGTGGCATATGTTTTCATTTGCTGGATCACGTGGAATTGCTGGATCACGTGGTAACTGTATGTTTAATATTTTGAGAAACTGCCAGACTGTTTTCCAAAGTGACTGTGCTATTTTACAGTCTCACCAGCAGTGTATGGAGGTTCCAATTTTTCCCCATCTTGTAAAAGGCAAATTTTACAATTTTAACTGGTAAACATTCAATTATTTATTGAGCATCTCCTAGGTGAAAGGTCCTGTTTGAGGTGCTGTAATTTTAAAAATTCTATCAATTCATTTGTGGAAAAACTTAGAACTTTTCTTAAGGGGATTCCTTCCTGAAGGGGACTATGTCAGTCAGTGACCAGTGAGGAGACAGAAATTACACCAGTAATTTGAACAGGGAAAATTTCATATAAATCATTATTAACTAGTAAAATATAATTAACTGCAAAAGGGGTAAATTAAATGCTAAAGAACACAGGAACAGCAAATGTAGGAAGCAGCTCTGACATCTAGGGCTGAGAAAGAGTACTACTCGAGGAAGGAATAAACTTGGGAGAGCATCACCTTCCACTCGAGGCTGAGATCCAGACCTTGTTGGAGGAAGAGGCTGTGGTCCACTGGATGGCGAAGTTTCTTGAGGTACCATGAGCCAGGGCTGGCAAGCAGTGAGCTGGGAAAGTGTCTACTAGGACCTGGCAAAACCTGCAGGAAGCTGGGTACCTCTGGACCTTCCACATACTGCTGGCAAGCAAGCTACCTACTGGGCTGATAGGGAAACTCAATAGAAAGCCCTCACTCGAGGATGATGCCACTGGGTCTCCCACATACCACTGATGGCGTGCCACAGGAACAAGAAGGACCAGGAAGGATGAAGAGGGACCATGCCTTCCTCTGCTATACCTTGCAGTATCCCTCCTGCACTCTACCAGCAAAACATAACATGGCACCAGCTGGCAAAGGAGAAGTGTTTACAAAGTCCAGATTAGGGCAAAGCAGGGTGGATTTGGAGTTGAGAGGCAATAAACCAGTAACTGGCAGTCACCTCCTTTGACTACTTACTTCCGCATGCACCCTTTTAAACATATTTGAACTTTTGTACAACACAAAGCCAACTCTTTTCTTCATAGAAGTGCAGAGGTTCTCACCCTTTCCCCCAATGAGGAGACACACAGTTTCAGCAGTCATTTATATAGCCCACTGGCGATGTTACTTACTCTCCAAATTTAGTCCCAGTCCCACTGAGTATTCTCTTATCTAAAGGCTAAGTTGCAGAATTTACATTCAACGACTTCTATGTAAAATAAGGGAAGAAAGAGAGAAAAAAAGAAAATGGTTAATATATACAAATGTACTCATACATGTAACATACAAAGAGAAAACATGTAAAACTACTGCAGTTCTCATTTCTGTAATTGATAAAGAGGCCGTAGTTGATAGCTATGACTTTCTCCTTCTTCTCCTGTCTATTCTATGTACGATTGCCCTTAGATGGTCAGGGCTCTCTGCCTGATGGCGTGACCCAAAGCTTCATTTCCAAGGGTCTGAGTTCTCAATAATCCTGCCTTTTAAAAGTTTTGATTCCTGTGGTTTTTTATTAAGCGCTACTGTTGGTGCCCCCGGAAGATCCCCTGCCTTCCACAGTCCTCCTTGACCCCCTTGTGGAGAAGCACCCCAAAATTCGCCTCGGTAACCAGGATCAACCACTCCAGCCAATAGAGTTGCCCCTTCCTCTGTCTGTTGGTTCAGTAGCATAAAGAGCGCAAAATGGCTTGGTGGCATTCTCATCCTATGACTTGCTGGAACCATTTTACATCCCTTGGTGGAAGTCTTGCCTCCTGAGAACTTAGAACCCCAAGTCAGCCAGCAGTGGTCAAAGTTGCTGGGAAGGGAGGCAAAATTTTTGCAAATAGCTTGTTATTTACATAGTGAGAATAGCCACTTTTATTTCCGCACTTGTAGTTATGTGTATTCTGGTTATGAGGGAGATAGAAACGTATAAAATCTCTGATTCAAGGCATACACTTTATTCTATAAAAGAGAACCCCATCCTCTCAGAGTCTTGTCTCTCGATTGGTGGTATAACTGAGTCTTCAGTAAGCCATTCAACGTTTCAGTCAGCCCAATTGCTTCTGGGGTATGGGATATGTAATAAAATCGGTTAATTAGTTGGGCGTAAGTGCATTTGCTGTGAATCAGTCCCTTGATCAGAAACACTGCTGTGTGGAATATCATGCACAGCAAATGCTTTTCTCTGGGCTTCAAGGAGAATTTGAAGTACATGGGTCAGATTTATGCAGGTCAGTACCTAGGTGGTTCTGACAGAAGCATTATGGACAGAAAGACTAATCCATATCCAGAGTATATGTCTAGTGTGGTGGAGACAAACCTCCATCCCCTCCACAAGGCAAGAGGCCCGACATAATCAAACTGCTACTGGGTGGCTGTCTGGGTCCCCCTGGCGAAGGGCGCCATGTCAGGGGCTCAGTGTGGGTCTCTGCTGTTGGCTGATTAGAAAATCGGCAGCAGTAGTAGCCAGGTCAGCCTTAGTAAGGAGAAAGTGATGTTGTTGAGCCTATGCAGAGTCTCCATCCCTGACGCTGTGATCATTTTGAGTAGCTCTGGGGTAGCTGGGGAAAGGGTCTGACTGACATCAGAGAGCATGATTTTAAAGAGCCTCTTCTGTAGTGGATGCCTTTTGATAATAAGCATTCACACGCAACACAGATATCTTCACACTGTGCTCATTCTGAGAAGTCTATTCACATACCTTTTCTCGTTCTTTGTTGAAACTTAAGAGAGCTATTTGGTCACCCGACCTAGAGTTTTTTTCCTATTACTGTTTTCAGATCAGCATTAGATCCCTGGCACCTTTTATGGTAAATGGTTCATCTGGTCTTTGGTGGTAAGTTGCTGCCTCATGGCTTCTGTTCCTCTGGAATCCCATCGTCACATGAAATCAGGGGTCCTCATTTCAACGGAAGCTTCCTTCATTGTCATGCTTGGCCAACAAAGTGAGCAACTACAGAGCTTTTTTATTTCCCTTTAT
Source organism: Stenella coeruleoalba (assembly GCF_951394435.1). Taxonomy (NCBI): domain Eukaryota; kingdom Metazoa; phylum Chordata; class Mammalia; order Artiodactyla; family Delphinidae; genus Stenella; species Stenella coeruleoalba. The sequence continues at coordinate 47,322,093 of NC_137148.1, read as the reverse complement.
TTTATTTTTTAATTTAATTAATTTTAAGTGTCTCAAAAATTGAAGTATGGTTGATTTACCATGTTGTGTTAATTTCAGGTGTACAGCAAAGTGATTCAGTTATACATATAAATATCTATTCTTCTTCAGATTCATTTCCATTATAGGTTATTACAAGATATTGAATATAGTTCCCTGTGCTACACAGTAGGACCTTGTTTTTTATCTATTTTATAGATAGTAGTGTATATCTGTTAATCCCAAACTCCTAATTTATCCCTCCCCCACCTTTCCCTTCTGGTAACTATAAGTTTGTTTTCTATGTCTGTGAGTCTCTTTCTGTATTGTAAATAAGTTCATTTGTATCATTTTTTTAAGATTCCACATATAAGTGATATCATATGATATGTCTTTGTTTGACTTACTTCACTTAGTATGATAATCTCTAGGTCCATCCATGTTGCCGCAAATGGCATGATTTCATTCTTTTTTTATGGCTGAGTAATATTCCATTGTATATATGTACCACATCGTCTTTATCCATTCCTCTGTAGATGAACATTTTTTAGGTTGCTTCCATGTCTTGGCTATTGTAAAATAGTGCTGTTGCGAACACTGGGGTACATCTATCTTTTCAAATTAGAGTTTTTATCTTTTCCAGATATACCCAGGAGTGGGATTGCTGGATGATATGGTAACTCTAAAAATAGAGTTACCAACATTCCTACCTCCCTGAGCTTTTGTATTCCCCTGTATCTCAACCTCACTGAATGTAGACCACTCTTGAGACCACATTTCAGGCAACCAGCCACATAAATTGTTAGAGCCACTTCTGGCTGCACGAGCTAACACGTTAAATCCAGAAGCACTAGTAAATATATCCATATCAATGAATGGGATAGAGCCAGATTAATTATCTTCCTTGTTCTCACACCCTTAGAATCTATTTCCACATGTATTCTCCAGGTTTATGCCAATATATTTAGCAAAATCTTGCGAGTCTTTTGGAGCGTGAGCTATTTCCTTCTGTGTTATAGCGTGTGCCCGACTCCCGGGGGCGTGCTGAGAACCAACCCTAGTTATGGGTCGAGTGACTACAAGAGGTAGTTGTAAGTGTGGTGGGTCTTGAAGAGAATGATCATCTCTTTGCAAGTCATCTTCTCCAGGTGATGTTATAATAGGCTTTTCAATCAAAGAAAAGACTAGTGTCGTCAAACAAAAGAGGGCAAGCTTCTTCCACTGGTAAGGAAGACTCAGGGCAACTTGGGGTTTCAGGATTGTCAGTTTCACTTCAATACAACCAGATGTCCTTATCCCACATTTGAGGGTTCCCTTTTTCCAAATGAGTGCCCTCACTTTTACATGAGAAACTTAGTGAGACGGTGAATTCAAATGATGTCAAAAATTCAACAACCCACACGACTAAATGTTTTGTTTGATTTTTAACAATATCTGCCCATTGGCTACAATAAATAAGAGACAGCAAATGTCTCCAGGTTTTATGATGCTGTATAGTGCAATAATACTTATTTTGGCCATTTTGATGTCTTACGGTATCGTGGTTAGATTGCTTTCTGAGGGCCACAGGATTCATTAAAAAATAAAACTACATTCAGTTCTGTCATCAGTAACCTGCTCTATTTTGATTTTTATGACTTCGTGTTATTAAATGCACTTTGCAGATAGACTTTTCCTCCTGACTTCCAAGTAGGGACACTGTGAATGTGTAAACATTTGTAGATTTTAAAAATCGTCGCAATGCACTGGTTTCATAATGCAATAAAAATAGCTAAGCTCAATGAAATAAAGACCACAAATATCTGTCTGCCTAGTTGAAAAGCATACTATGAAGATTAAACATTTCCCTCATAGTGGGTATAAATCTCAGTCCACAGATATTGGTGTTTTCCCTATACTCCATCATAGTATTTTTAAGCAACCCCTATTCTGCTAGCATAGAGGGAACAATCTCAGCAAGGCCTGGGTCTGCCTTTTCTCTCATTTTGCACTTTGAGTCCAGGCTCTAGGGAACGTTGCTCGCGTTGAAGATGCCTCTTCTGCTCCTGTGCAGCTGTTTGTGAGTGACTGTTCTCCCAAGTGGTCCTAGGTCCTTGGGCCTCCTAGGTTGCTGCCGCCTCATTCCTGGTACCTGTCTGCGGGGCAGGTTTACTTCAGGTGGTTCGTCCCACTGTGTTCATGTCGTACATTGGGGGATTGTGTCATTACAGTTTGCTGCTTCTCTGAAGTGCCGGGGGATCCAGAATCCTGCATGATGCTGGATGCAGCCACTCTTTTAATGGAGACTTACCACCCAGGGCCCTTCTTTTTTAGGATCTCCCCGCTCCAATCTCTGTTCACCTCTGATCTGGGGAAACCTCTTTTTCTTCTGGGGTGGTGGAGGCTAAGGAAAGAAATTATTTTCCTTTTTTGTTTATCTCAGACACTTGGATGGCCTTGGCTTTCATTTTCTTAGCTTTAAGGGCTTAGTTCTTACACTCCCCCCTGCCCCCTCCCAGAAATCACTTCCAGGAAATCTCATAGGCCTTGTCTGCTTTCTGCTTCAATTTACCCCTAATGAACAAAGAGCTAACATTCTGCTTGTAAGGGGGGAATATAGTAAAAAATGAACAAAATGTAATGTCTCACAACTCTTTTCTCACCTTTTAATAACTATTGATAAATTCTAAAAATACCTGCCTAGTTGAAAGTTCAGTAATTATAGCAATTATAAATTTTTATTTATTATGTAAGATAATGCATATATTATAAATGTCATTATCTGTGGTATAAATATACATTGTAACCACCTCCTTTTTAAGCATTTTCTCTCGAGCTTTCAACATTTGAATTGGATTCAGAATACAGAACAAACACATCTCTTAAAAGTGTCAGACATGCTAGATTTCTTTCTCGGCTCCACGGAAAAAGTAAACACAACATAAAACACCAACTAAATTTTAGAGATTAAGAATGTGCTTTATGTAATTTATGCTAAAAAAATTCCTGAGTTGTATAAACTTGTAGATTAAAAACTTGTAGATTATAGTCATTTGGAGATTGCAGCAGAACAGTTGGCAGATTAAAGGATTTATACGCAAAGGTGAAGTCTTTTTGAAACAACCGGAGTCTTCTTGCAAGTCGAACTCCCAGAGCAATTTATTTCAAAAATCTTGAAATGTCATGCAGGAAGATGTTCAGGATATGCAAAATTATTCAATCTACTTTGATTATGTTGAATCGGAAGACAGGTCAAGAGTGCAACAAAAGCTAAAACAGGAGGAAATGAAGTGAGCTTATTTTGAACATGGCCTTTTCCCGTTTATAAAAAAGAGGATAGTTTATGTTATTTTGAGGATTGTGAAGTGGGAGAAGCAGATCAGCCTTTTATGTTTCCGAAATAGAATTTTCCTGGCCGGCCCCACATATCCCTCATTACTTGCCCCCAGTTCTTTAAAAATAAAAGAAATACCCTTCCTACATTTCTTCTGGAATAATTTCGTAGTTGTATTTGCCTAATATTTAAACACAATTGTGATAAGCAGTGCAAATACCTTGCTCTGTGGTGGCATGAAATGATTGAGAAAATAACTGTTTTTTTCCTAATGTTTGTTTGTTCTCCATCCTTATTCTCCATCCCTACTAGTTGAGGGTAGCTGGAGGGAGGGCTCTGTGTGGACGTCTGAGTTCCCCTTTCTCCAGGGGAGAGTTAAGAGGCTTTTGCTGTACTGACTTGTGCTGAGAATGCTGAGACCCCTGGTGGTCATGAGAGACACTGGCTTTCAGAGTCAGGACAAAGACTTCAGTGGTGGGGTGGATCCTGCGAATAACAGAGTCGTCTATCATGAAATGAGCCAGTTGGGTGGGACAATATACTTCAAGATTCTGCAACCAAGACAGACAGAGGACCAGACCAGAGACTCTTCCCTAAGTGGATTACAAAAGCCCCAGTGCTCTTATGTTGGTGGGTGGGGTATATGGTGGTCTAAAAATGACTGAGATTGGATTTCCTGTCAATCCTAGTGTGAGAAGGCTCATCTAGTTAGAATTAGATTTGGAAAAGTAAAGAAGCATGACATTTCATGGACCTGGGGGTTGTGGAACAAACCTATACCCATTACATTTGTTTCAAAAGCATAAGCAGTAGATCCTGCCTTCTCGCTTTATCTACTCTCCACATATAGCCAAGGTAAGATCATTTCAGGTTTCCTCTTGGGCCAGAAGATTAATTCTATAAAGAGCAGAGGCATGTCAATGACTTAAAACAAGAAACGTTTACTAACTAACTATTTTGTTAGCCTGGTAGGTGCTACCTACTAGGTACTATGAATATGAGGAAAAATATGTGATATCTGCCCTTGAGGAAGCAGACTTAAACATTAAATCTATAAAATGTTAATGACATCAATAAAAGGTCTGTATAATGGATGTGGCCAGGGCTGGGGCCGGGAGGTCCATCTCAGAAAGCAGTGCAAAATAATGAGTCTTCAGTCATGTTTCATGGAGAGGAAGGGACATATTTAGGCCCCAGGAATTGGAAGGGAATGGATAGAAATCTTATTTCTGCTCATCTGCAATGTCAGTTTCCCCATTATAAATCCTGTTCATATAAAATGCAGTTTACCACCTAGAGGGGTGGGATAGGGAGGGTGGGAGGGAAGAGATACGAGAACATATGTATATGTATAGCTGATTCACTTTGTTATAAAGCAGAAACTAACACACCATTGTAAAGCAATTATACTTTAATCAAGATGTTAAAATATATATATAAAATGCAGTTTAGTACACGAGGAATCAGCAAGATTGTTTATTATGAAGATCTGGAGACTTAGATACAGATGGGGTTGATATTCTGAAGCTCACAGAATTTGCTAACATAGTACTTAGGAAAAAATAGAAGATCATAACTTGAAGAAAAGGTATAAATTATCCTAGGAAGAAAGGGAAATCAGAAATCTTGAGGGCTCCCTTGGAGAAAATCAGGTCTGTAGTTCTAACCCAGAATCAAATGATATTGGTTGAGAGTGTTAATGTGCTCTGCACTAGAGAAATAAATGAATGTCAGTCTTTCCAAGGAAGATGGTAGGCAATAATCCTCTAATTATCTTCAACTAGAAAAAATAAATTCAACAATCCACACTATTCAGCAACCCACACTCTTCTTCAAGCCACTGTCTCAGACCTTTTCCTCCCTCCTTTAGGTTTAAATGATAAACTTCTAAAAATGGCAAAGAGATACTTCTCTGAAAGTTTTGTTAGTGAATGGATTCCTTCTGATAGAAGCCCAGGCAGGAGCACAGATAATGAGAGAAACTTAATGGACCAGATGTAAAAAAGAGACTACAGTGTTTAAGAATTATGTAGAAATAGTATCTTGGTGTCATTCTAACAGCAAGAGACCAAGAGCAGTACAGCAGGGGGCTCCGTGCGATGCATTCCTCAGCAGAACATAGAACCCTGTAAAGCCTAGGGATGAACGCAGAGAAGAACCCTGCCCACTGTTGGGAGAGCCTGGTCTGGTCCTTGGGCTGCACTCACCACTGTGAGTCCTTGGGCAAATCATTTACCTTTCTGGGCCTTCAATCCCTCATCTAGAACTGAGGACAGTGGATTAGGCCCTTCTTCAGGTCCTAAGATTTTTAAGGCTCAAGAGCAGTCATATATATTAATATGGTACCAGGTAGCCTTTGTCCGACATGGAGTTGCAGGTATGATTTATGCATATTTGTCTCCAGTCCAGAGGTTTGCATATTCACTAAGGAAGAATCAGTTAAGGGCCACACAGGGGAATTGGAAGGATTCAGAGCTATAGGATCTATTCTTCGTTACAAGGCAACTCTTCACCAGAAGATAGAGAAGCTTATCTAAAAACTGCCATCTGGTGTTTGCGTGGGTGTAGGGTGCTGGAGAGAGGAGGATGGCCCAGGAGATCAGGTGAGGGGGTTGCTATGATACCTGAACCAATCAAAGAGCCTAGAGGCATGAGTGATGACTCCTTCTTTCATGTGGCCATGATTTTCTCTAGTTCTTCAAAAGCCATGAGTTGGATCATTTTTTTTTTCCTGTGAAAAAAAAGAAAATTAAGTGAAAATGCTTCACAGAATATAACGGCAACACACATCTCATGATTAATTGCTATTTTTAGAAAACAGATGGAAAGAGACCTTGCCCGTATAAAGGACTGAAGATCCACATATTCTGGGAGAAAAGAGACTGTTATTCTGTCATAGCTGCATACACAGTTTTGCTATAAAGTTAACAGAAGATTCAAGCCTTTCAAAAATAGAACACATGGGCATGGCTGTGAGGTCACACATGAGCAAACTCTGAGTTTCTGTTCCAGCTAAGTTGCCCCTATTGAGGTCAGAGGAGAACCAAGAGGGAATGGTAGGCTGAAAGTCAAATGATTGAAAGGTGAAGATTTTCAAGAAGGGAGTGATCAGCTGTGTCACCTGCTGCTGACACGACTAGGGAGTGACCACTGGATTGAGCAAGATGGAGGACATTGTGACCTTGATGCAAACTTTTTCTCTGGTTACAGTGGATTCTAAAGAGAACAGGCTGAGGAGTAGAAACACCGAGTGAAGACAACTCTTTGAAGATTTGTTGACCATTTGTTATTGTACCAAGTGCGGTGTGAAGGAGAGTTTTATAACCAGAGAAAAGCCTTCTTTTGAGCTCAGGATTTAATTGCTTTTGAAGCCCTGGAGAGTCAAGGTCACTTGTGATATAATCATTCAGGAAAGTGGTTTCTTAGAAAATTTATACTTTCTTCAAAGGCAGTCAGTTTCTCTCATTTGAGTGTCTCTCCTTTTTAACAGAATGCATTCTGGACCACAACACAAAGCACCCTAGTGAAAATTCCTTCCCCTATGAACTTGAGCTTTGCACATATCGAGTATACTCACAAGTGCTGGTTGGCTTGATTTGGTGCTGAGCAGGATCCCACAAAGAGAGCAATGCAGACTTATTACCTCTCCTCCCTTGACTTTCTACCATTAATTTTTTGAGAGTTTCATGGAGTGTCTGGTAACAGCTCTGGCCCCCCCTTGCCACGTGGTGACCCTCGTCTTGGAACGAATTGTCTCACCCGGTAGGGGTGGTGGGCAGGAGGGATGAAATCATTGTTTTGCTCCGGTGTCCGTTTTTTTCAAGAGAACTTTCACCGCCAGGGAGTCTTTATTTTTAGGATTAGCACGTTCTGTTTCAGTGTTGTGAACATTTATTTTAAACCTACTATATTTAGTGAAGGTTTAATTATCCAAGTAGGCAAGCTAGTTGCAAGCTGTCACCTTTCATTCCTTGCTCATCAAAACAGCCCCCTGAGAATGGCAATTTCAGCTACACCTGTTGAGGGCAGCAGACAAGAAAAATTCCATTGCTGGAGTTCATTGTGAGCAGCAGGGAAAGCCACTCTGGTTCCTCCCACTCCTGTTGTAGCCCCTCCACTCTCACTGGGACCCACTTTCTGCAACACCCTCTCTGTGGGCAGGGGCTGGTGGTACTGGGTGTCAGCTCCAGTGCGTGGGAAGTATATTCCCTTCCTACACAGAGACAGTGATTGGACTATCCAAAGTACCACTCAGGTAACAGGATCTGTTTGTGCCATTTACAAGTATGTGAGATGTTAGGGAACTGTGCTCTGAATGATGAGATTCTTGGATTTTTCAGGGATGCCATTTATTCCTTGGTTTTACTCGTACTCGCTTCTTCTGGCAGGGTCTGCTCCAAAGCTATGCCTGGGATTGAAATTGGGCCAGTCAGAGGGCTGGATTGAGGAGTTCCAGGCTGAGGCAGGCATGAATGAGTTAGATTCAGGGAGGATGCTGGTGGGAGAATGGGAAGGTACCAACTGGCACGAAAAATGCTCTGAGACACAAATACCATATTTTGTACATTCATTTACTCATTCAGCAAATATTTATTGACTGATTGGTGGAGAGCCATGGAGCCTGGCACTACTGGGGAAGGGTAGAGATGAATAGAAAAAATTATGCAAACAAATGTATAATTACAGAGTGAGAGCTCAGAAGAAAAGGAACATTTTATGAGTGTGTAACAAAGGAAACTGGTGATTGGGTCAGTGGAGGGAAGTGTTGCTTGAGCTGAGAGCTACAGTGGTGTTTCCCAAGTTTCTGTGCATATGAATCTCCTGGGGATCTTTTTAAAGTGCAGGGTCCTGTTTTAGGTGTGGGGTCTGAGGTAGGGCCTGAGATGCTGCATCTCTAACGAGCTCCCACGTGATGCTGATGCTGCTGGTCCATGGACCACATTTTGCGTACCAAGGATTCTAAAGGGTGAGGATAAGGCAAAGCAGTGGGGTCTGGGGAGAAATAAGTTTCACAGGGAGGGCCCAGCATATACACAGTCTGCACATTGGTCTTCTAATCCCCTTCGGAGGCACTGAGGCACTGGTAAAGAAGCTGTTCCACTCGCTTCCATGACCGGTTCTCAGGATGTGTGTTCACCTGCCAGGACATTTTTCCTCTTAAAGCCTGCTCTTTATGTTTACTTTAAACTTCATTTTATCTTTTGTAAATAGTGGGGCTTCTATTTAAAAGAGCAGGCTATCTTCAATAAGTGGTGCTGGGAAAACTGGACAGCTACATGTAAAAGAATGAAATTAGAACACTCCCTAACACCATATACAAAAGTAAACTCAAAATGGATTAAAGACCTAAATGTAAAACCGGACACTACAAAACTATTAGAGGAAAACATAGGTAGAACACTGTATGACGTAAATCACAGCAAGATCCTTTTTGACCCACCTCCTAGAGAAATGGAAATAAAAACAAAAATAAACAAATGGGACCTAATGAAACTTAAAAGCTTTTGCACAGCAAAGGAAACCATAAACAAGACCAAAAGACAACCCTCAGAATGGGAGAAAATATTTGCAAATGAAGCAACTGACAAAGGATTAATCTCCAAAATTTACAAGCACCTCATGCAGCTCAATATAAAAAAAAACAACCCAATCCAAAAATGGGCAGAAGACCTAAATAGACATTTCTCCAAAGAAGATATACAGACTGCCAGCAAACACATGAAAGAATGCTCAACATCATTAATCATTAAAGAAATGCAAATCAAAACTACAATGAAGTATCACCTCACACCAGTCAGAATGGCCATCATGAAAATACCTACTAACAATGAATGCTGGAGAGGGTGTGGAGAAAAGGGAACCCTCTTGCACTGTTGGTAGAAATGTAAATTGATACAGCCACTATGGAGAACAATATGGAGGTTCCTTAAAAAACTACAAATAGAACTACCATATGACCCAGCAATCCCACTACTGGGCATATATCCTGAGAAAACCATAAATCCCAAGGAATCATGTATCACAATGTTCATTGCAGCACTATTTACAATAGCCATGACATGGAAGCAACCTAAGTATCCATCAACAGATGAATGTATAAAGATGTGGCACATATACATAATGGAATATTACTCAACCATAAAAAGAAACAAAATTGAGTTATTTGTAGTGAGGTAGATGGACCTAGAGTCTGTCATACAGAGTGAAGTAAGTCATAAAGAGAAAAACAAATACCATATGCTAACACATATATATGGAATCTAAAAAAAAAAAGGTTCTGAAGAACCTAGGGGCAGGACAGGACACAGACGTAGAGAATGGACTTGAGGACACAGGGAGGGGGAAGGGTAAGCTGGGACGAAGTGAGAGAGTGGCATGGACTTATATATACTACCAAATGTAAACTAAATAGCTATTGGGAAGAAGCTGCATAGCACACAGAGATCAGCTAAGTGCTTTGTGACCACCTAGAGGGGTGGGATAGAGAGGGTGGAAGGGAGACACAAGAGGGAGGAGATATGGGGATATATGTATATGTATAGCTGATTCACTTTGTCATAGAGCAGAAATTAACACACCATTGTAAAGCAATTATACTCCAATTAAGATGTTTAAAAAAAGGCATTTTCCAAGTGAGCTGAAACTCATACTGTTATTCAAATATTCAATAAATATGTATTGAGTTCATACTAAAAAAAATAAAATAAAAAATAAAAGCACAGGCTAAAGATATTTCTTCCATCCTTCTCCTCAGAATTTTCCAGAAAAAAAAAGGAGGATAGAAATATGAATTTACCTTTGATAAAACTTGAAGACTAACCCCCCCCAAAATAATATATGGGGAGTGCTGCCAATGCAGTAAAGGTCAAACGTGGACACACAAAGGCTCCCAGAGCAGGTGTTTGAGGATATAGAGCTTAGACAAAGCAGGCAGGAAATTATTTTCTTAAGTAGATGGCACTCTGAGGGGCAAACCCAATTATCCCTTCTTTGAAATCACAGGAATAGCTTCTACATATGAGGTGGGTAGGTGGCTGGATCCCTAGACCCTATTTCATCCCATAGAGAAATGAAGAAAGCAGAGCTAGATTAAAAAAAAAAAAACATGTAGAAATGCCACCTTTGGTCTGTCTCCTGATGAGGCAGGGTAGAGGAGAGGTTGAATTGTGTTCTTCTCTGAAGCTGCCAGTATCTGTTGGCTGGAGAGAGGTAAAAGCTAAAAGAAGTCACATATACAGCTTTGTCATAATGAGTTTCTTCCTGAACCATTGAGAATTCTTGCTAGCCTGGAACTGCTCATCCTTTCCCCAGAAGGTACCACCTTTAAAGTCCAGGAAGGATGCACTTAATAAAAAGATGAGCAATAAAAAGGCAACCAGCACAGTCTCCATACAAGATAGTATAAGACAAAAGGAGGGAGGGGACAGGGGATCTATATGGCAGAAAAAAAATCCTCACAATAACAAGTGACCACCAAGATGTTGGAAATTATGACTAAATAAATGGCTAATAGAACTTAATGAAACAATGAACAGGCTCAAAGCAGAGCAATTGATAGCTCAGGGAAAATCATAGGGGCACCACAGAAGGAGATAAAACAAGAACATCTAGAGCTCAGGAGGGAAGCAGAAGAGAAAAATAAAGCCATCATGGAAATTCAGACATGTTGGAATAAACACAGGAGAATAAACACTGCTGACACCAGTGAAGATGAGGTGGACAGGATTAAGAAAAGCAAGAAAAATAAATAAGAAACGAAGAAAGTTAGAATGGATTAGAGAGAATATGGAAGACAAAAGAATCGCAATATATGCCTTATTTGTATCCTCTAAGAATTAGCCTGGAGATATTATTCAGTACAATGCTTTGGAAAATAAAATAAGACTTAAATCTACAAATGGAAAGGGCACAGTGTGGCCCAGGAAAAACTAATACAGAATGATCAACATTGGCACATATCCAGGTAAATTTACGAGCCCTCAAAGACAAAGAAAAATTCTTCTATCATCCAGGTAAAAATCAAACTATTACAAGGGGGGAAAATCAAGCTGGTGTTATAGCAAAACAGACTACAATAGGGATATCAAAAGCCAGAGAAGGGAATCATAACCTAAAATGTGAGTAGCAAGTTTTAACCAAACATATGACCATAACCATAAATTGTCTAACTCAGCTATTAAAAGAGACTCTCAAATTGATAAAGAGTGAAATCCAATTATGTATAATAATAAAATAATAATGATAAGATATAATAATAAGATGTACCTAAAACAGTGAAGTGCAGAAAGGCTGAAGATAAAGAGTTGGGCAAAGACATTGCTATAGGCTGAATTGTGTGCCACCCAAATTCATATGTTGAATCCCTAACCCCCGCCATGTGATTGTATACTGGAGACCATTAGGAGGTGATTAAGATTAAATAAGGTCATAAGGGTGGGGCCCTGATCTGATAGAACTGGTGTGCTTATTTATAAGAAGAAGAAGAGACACCAGAGCTTTCTCTTTGCCATATGAAGACACAGCGAGAAGGCAGCAGTGTGCAGGCAAGGAAGCGAACTCTCACCAGATCCTGACCATGCTGGCACCTTGATCTTGGAATTTCCAGATTCCAGAACTGTGAGCCACCCAGTTATGGTATTTTGTTAGAGAAGCCCAAGCTAACAAAAAGGGAGAGGGAGAGGGAGAAGGAATAGGAGAGGGCACAAGCAGCAATCATAACTGTATGGTTGTATGCAAAACAAAGAGCATTGCATGAGATGAAAATGGCTCTTGATGATAATAAAGGATGTAAGCCATGATGTAATTTAATGTGATGAATAAATTGTCATGGAGAATATAGTGCCAAAGTTACAGGAAACAGGAATAGACAGAAATGCTTTAATAATAGGAAACTTTAATTCTTATCTCTTAACTACTGACAATAAAATAGAAAAAACAAGTAAGGATATGGACTGCCTAACTGACAATCATTATGATAGCTCTTAGATGTACATCAAGCAGTATACTCGGAAAATATATACTTTCAAGTATGAGTGGAGCTGTCACAAAACTTAACTGTGTAATATAAGAAAATGACAATAAGTTTTCCCAAATAGAAATAGACAATATTCTCTGATGACAAAATTGTGAAAATTGTCATCAGATATTACTAATAAAAGTAGAAAGCTTCCTTACCTCCCAGAAATTAAAGAACAGAAATGTTTCTTGAAACTGAAATTGCAGAATATTTAGAAAACAACAAAAATTAAAATGACATATTGGAGGCTATGAGATCTTGCTGAAGCAGTGCTTAGAGGATAATTTGTAGCATTAAATACTTATAACTAAGAATTAAATTAAGTGACAAGCATACAATACAGAATTTATAAAATAAAATAAGTTAAAGAAAAAAGCTATAGAGTAAAACATTAACAAAGATTAAGGCAGAAATTAATGAATTTGAAGAATTTTTAAAATGGCAAAACTAAGTCTATGAATTGTGTTTGCTATACTCATTTTTTTGAAATGATCTTTTCATTGTGGTAAAGTATATATAACACAAATTTGCCATTTTAAAATGTACAATTCAGTGACATTAATTATATTTACCATGTTATATAATCATCATCACTATTTCAAAACTTTTTCATCACCCTAAACAAAATCTCTGTGCCCATTAGGCAATAACTCCCCATTCTCCCCTCTCTCCAGCCCCTGGTAACCTCAAACTTACTTTTTGTTTGTATCAATTTGCAGATTCTAGATATTTCATGTAAGTGGAATCATACAATATTTTTCCCTTTTTGTCTGGCTTATTTCACTGAATGTAATGTTTTCAAATTTCAGCCATATTGTAACATGTGTCTGACCTTCTTTCCTTTTTGTGTCTGAATAATACTCCTTGTATTGCATATATCACCTTTTGTTTATTTATTCATCTGTTGGTGGGTACTGGATTGCTTCCACCTTCTGGCTATTGTGAAAAATGGTGCAATATTTGTTTTTGAAAGGGAGAAAGCAGAAATAGATTAAAAAAAAAAGAGTAGAGAAATAATCACAGATAAATTAACAGAGATTATAGGAGACTTATTTGTTCAACCATATACAAATAAATTTAAAAACCTGGATAAAATATGTGATTTCTAGAAACCTGTATAAAATATAGAAATTTCTAGAAAATGCAGTTCTAAGACTGGCCCCAGAAGAGTCTGAATATCTAAAGAGATCAATTATACTCCGAAACGTAGGAAAGTTTTCAAAAGGCTGCCCCTCTCCCCAGCTACCAGCTGTCGATGTTTTCACAGGTGAACTCTTTTTAACCTTAATCAATCACCCCATTGCTTTTTAAAACTCTTCTAGAAAAAGAAAAGAAGCCTCTGGTTTCTTTCATGAAGTAAAGATTCTGTTGGTGCCAAAGTCCGCCGTGGAACATCAACAATAAAACGAAAGAAAACCACAGACCAGTGCCTCTTGTGACTATCAATGCAAAAGTCTTCAACAGAATATTAGCAAACAGAATCCAGGGTGCCAGTAAAAGAAAACATGACCCAGTGAGGTTCATTTTAGCAAGGAAGGGATAGTTTAGTATTAGGAAACCCATTAACACAATTCACCATATTAATATATTAAAACATGGGTGCTCACACCCTTGGTTGCTGAAAATGTTTGTAATAATAAAACTCATGATTGATTATGGAAAAACACCTCATGAAACAGAACTAAATTCCTATTGCCTTAATATAACAGATTTATCTTACCTCAAAAGTCAGCTCATGCCTAATGGGTAAACAGTGGATGCACAATGTTCATCACATTAGTGAACACTAATCTTGAGGGACTAGCCAACTTCACTTAGATAAGAGAAAGAAAGAAATATGAGATGTATAAATGGGGAAAGAGGAGGTAAAATAATCATATTTGCAAATAATATGACTCTGTGGCGAGAAAACAAGGAACTTAACTGAAAGATCATAGTCACCAATAATCAACAATAAGAGAATTGAGTAGTGTGGCTTGATACCAAAATCAATGGTCTTTATACATATAAACAACAACAATTGGCACCAAGATACATGGAAGAAAGGACCACATGTCCAGAGAAGCTGATTCTAAAGTTTACATGGAAAATAAACAGCAAGGATGGCCAGGAAAAATCCTGAATCAGAAAAGTAAGGAGAAGAATGAATGCTCTGATGAGCACACAATATAAGGCTAAAATGATTAAAGCACTCTGGTACTGGGTCACAGATAACCACCTCCATGGAACAGAAGAGAAAGTTCATTTCTTTCTGTAGATCACAATAAAAAAAGTTTGAAAACTACTCTTCTACATACGTGATATATACATTTTCCATAAAAATGCATGTACGTCTGTACTTGTATACGCACAGAACAGCTTTGGACATATATTTAAGAAACTGCAACAGTAGTTAAATGGCTGGGAGATAGAGTTGGGGAGGATATTTCACCATTTTCTTTTATAACTTTTGAATTTTGTAACATCTATGCTATTATCTCTTCACAAAATAACTCATCTTTTCCCCAAGTCCAACATAGGATATGAAGAAGGTAAAAAAATACTATGGATGAGTATGGAATGATTTGCTCAGATCACTCCCATAAGGGTTTTTTAATTTATTTTATTTATTTATTTTTGGCTGCATTGAGTCTTTGCTGTGCGCAGGCTTTCTCTAGTCATGGCAAGCGGGGGCTACTCTTTGTTGCAGTGCATGGGCTTCTCATTGCAGTGGCTTTGCTTGTTGTGGAGCACGGGGTCTAGGCATTTGGGCTTCAGTAGTTGTGACTCGTGGGCTCTAGAGCACAGGCTCCGTAGTTGAGGCGCACGGGCTTAGTTGTCCCGTGGCATGTGGGATCTTCCAGGACCAGGGCTCGAACCCATGTCCCCTACATTGGCAGGCAGATTCTTAACCACAGAGCCACCAGGGAAGCCCCCCATAAGGGCTTTGAATACTTACTTGCCTGTGTCTGAAAGCTTCCCAGACCTGAATTCCCCAAGAGAGACTTCAGAGAGTCATACCAGAGTGAACACATTGACATAAGATTTTCATCATTTTCCAAGTTTTTCCCGCTCTGAGCTTTCCTCCCGTCAGCCTCCAGTGGGAGGCCAGGAGGTGGCTTGGATGTAGGGGCTTAATGATTAGCCCATCAGCTCCGCTCAGCTGATGCTGATAAACGTAAACAGCTGCCAGATAACACGCAATGCACGTGATAGCCGTGTGCTCGCAAAGCAGGTTTCAGCAAAGCCCCCCAGGTTCCTCTTTGTGGTAGAGTCCTGCCCCACTCCCTTCCTATACAAGAAACTCTGGAGCGTGCCACATGCCTGCCTGTTTCCCACATCTTCAAGAGAAAAGGGCCATCCTCTTTTCTTCTGAGAAAACACCAAAATTTACTGGTCAGCACGAAGAATGCGCCAAGTGTACTTAACTTTGGTTTCAGATGGCAACTCAAACATGGGTGTGTTTGTGTTGCCCTTTACGAGTATTCCCATCAGCAAAGCCTTCGGTAAGTAGCACGGGAAGTGGCTAAGCAGAAAAAATTCCAGTCTGGAAGC
Organism: Stenella coeruleoalba; assembly: GCF_951394435.1. Taxonomy (NCBI): domain Eukaryota; kingdom Metazoa; phylum Chordata; class Mammalia; order Artiodactyla; family Delphinidae; genus Stenella; species Stenella coeruleoalba. Next base: position 47,306,233 of record NC_137148.1, on the reverse strand, counting down.
TCCTTTTTCATCCTGTCCCTTTTGGGAAAAGGCTCTGAAAACTCAGGGTGGTGGCCAACTCTTGAAGGCCAGGGTCATCATCAAACATTTGCTGAGGCTCTAACAAGAACACAGGTCTGTACTAGGTCAATATGCACACAGTTGTACTGGGACGGGAAGAAGGGTTCTGATAAGGAAGGCTGTTTCTGGAAAATGCCCGGCCACCAGTTACTTGAGTTGAAAATCTAGGCTGAGGAAAACTCAGAATGTCTTCAAGTTGTCTGAGCGAGAGGACATCTCTAAGAAATGAGGACTAAAACTTGGCTTTTGACTTGGGGAGCACTCAAGAGTCCAAGCTCCTGTGTGCTCAGTGTGTAACTCTCTGTCTTAAGAAAAAAAAGAAAAGAAAACAGAATTTGTTTTTCTAGCTACCGAGCCTTTAAGTTTGTTATAACCAACTGAGAAAAAAATCTTATTTCAACCTCATTCCTAAAATGGGTTAAGCACTGATTATAAATTTAAAAACTTCCTCAAAGGAAAAGCATTACAACTGTATTTTACCTTTAAATATATTTTGTTGATATTTCATTAGCATTACATTATTGGTAACAAAAGGTGCTGAGATAAGGATCTGACATGGTTAATTTATTGTGCGCTGTATACAGCAGAAAGGATGTTTTCCCTAAAAAATCATTTTGCTGAAGTCTCTTGCTCAGATCTAACTAGCTGCCCACATCATTTGATTTCCCACCGCAAGTTATTCTAAGCCCTCACTGTAATCTGTTTCCTCCCGTGAATCTTCCTCTCCATCAGCAGGATTCTCATGTCTTTCCTTCGCCAATTAACTGTGTGGCTAAGAGCCAGTCGCTAGAGTCTTAATGGTCCTTTGTCCTGGCCCTATATGGGGTGTATCAGAGTCAGGGTGAAGGTGTCCTATGACATTTGAAAATAAAGCAGCAAAGAAGCTTGACATTGAGAGTAACCTGCATTGGGCTCTGGTTTTCCCATTACTTAGGAAGGAAAACTCCTGGTGAGCAAGCAGATTCAGAGCTCACATTGTTGCCACATGATCCAAGGAAGAAATGTGTATCTTTCAAGATCAAAATAAATTTTTTTTTCAAGGTTACCATTGCAACCATCTTTTTTCCCTCACGATACTGCATTTATTTCAAATTTTCACATAACACTAGAGGAAGGCATACAGTTTTTGTGGTTATTCAAAAGCTAGTTTGTTTGTTTGGTTTTTTTTTTTTTTTTGAGTGACTTAAGGATTTTTAAGTCACATTCGGCTCTGAAAATCATATGACTGTGACCATGTGCCCTTCCTCAGCTCAAGAAGACATTTAGAGCAAACTTGCTTATCTGCTTTATCCAGGCCGTGCTTCCTTCCCTCTACAGCCATCTGAAATATTCTCCTCTGACATTCTGACAAACCCTGAACCTCCTAGCTTCCCTGCCTGAGGCGAATAATTCCATCTGGACTGAACCACTGCATGCAGCTTGGGAGCCTCCTTATCTTTAAGGTATGGGGCAAAATAGAGTTGAGAGAACCTACTGTGGAAGAAGTAGTAATAATAGTGGTAAGAACAAAACTAATCATTTCTTTTTTTTGCGGTACGCGGGCCTCTCACTGTCGTGGCCTCTCCCGTTGCGGAGCACAGGCTGCGGACGCACAGGCTCAGCGGCCATGGCTCACGGGCCCAGCCGCTCCGCGGCATGTGGGATCTTCCCGGACCGGGCACGAACCTGTGTCCCCTGCATCGGCAGGCGGACTCTCAACCACTGCGCCACAAGGGAAGTCCAAAACGAATCATTTTATGACAACACTAGCAGCTAGCATTTGTTGGACTACTTTCATGGGCTAAGCATTCTATGCTCATTATCTTACTAACGCTTCACAACAACCTACAAGGTGGATGTTATTATTAACCCAGTTTTCAGAAGGAGAAACTGAAGCTTTGAGGAGGCTGTAAAACTTGCTTAAGATGGTGGCTGGTAGAGCCAGGCTGCAAACCGAGGTTGTTTGACCTCCATGACCCATGCTTTTACACCGTTCATAAATATTTACCGGTGTGTATTCATATTGTTTCCATCTGTGTCTGTGCCATTTTTCTCATGAGACTCCTGGAAGGCAGGTTGTGTATCCCTTCATTCTTTTAAACCTCGTCAGAATGCTGTAACAATAAGGGAGCAAATAACTTCTCACTGGCATTACTTCTTAGGGGAAGAGAATTCTCAAGCAAGCTATTGCTGAGTTGGTTACCTGAATCAGAATGAATTTTCTCCAATAGCATGGTACATTCCACAGACCTTCAGGTAGCATTGAAGGATTTGAAGGTTTTGTTTAAGTTGTTTCTCGTTGCCATTTCTTGACCCTACTTCTGAGTGCTTGAGTTGTCTAGCAGGGCTTCTGAATATGAAAGGTACAGGCTGCTCACTTAGAAGTAAGGTTAATGGCTACTAAAGCTTTTAGAATCACATCCAACATGATAAGATCAGTATTCTAGAACTGAGTTATTTTGGTACATTAATTTAAGCTTGTTTTACTGGCCTTTGGCCTGCTGCCTAATGCCAATTGAGGCAGCAAATTAATTCCTCATAAATAGTGGCTTGTCTTGTTGCCTAATTCTGGGTTTTATGAAGAACCAAGAATTTATTGATTAAGCAAATTACTGTGCTGCGTCCCCTAAAGCTGCTGGGACAGTGTTTTCCTCTAGCATCTCTAAAACTTTTCATGCAACTAAGTGATCAACAAATGTGTCTTTTTAAAATTTTATTTCTTTTTACTGGGGTATAGTTGTTTTACAATGTTGTGTTAGTTTCTACTCTACAGTGGAGTTCCCTGTGCTATACAGCAGGTTCTCATTGGTTATCTATTTTATACATATTAGTGTATATATGTCAATCCCAATCTCCCAATTCATCCCACCGCTCCCCCCCGCTGTCCCCCCTTGGTGTCCATACGTTTGTTCTCTATGTCGACTTTAAAAAAATGCACAATGTGAGAGTTAAGTGTTTTCTTTTTTTTTTTTTTTGAGCTAAGTTTTATTTGGGGCAAAATGAGGACTGCAGCCCGGGAGACAGCGTCCCGATAGCTCTGAGAAACTGCTCCAAAGAGGCAGGGGGGAAGGTCAGTGTATATGTGATTCTGGTGAAGGGGAATACATGCAAGCAAGCACATATTTTTTATAGAAGGTTTCTGCTAGTCTTGCGCAGGTTACTCCTAGTCACGGGGAGCAGACGTCACCATGAAGGATTTTAGTGCTTTTCTAGATATGAGGAGATACAAGAATTGGGCTCATAAAATTGGCTCCTGAAAATATCTAACTATCTGAAGACCTGTTCTGCCAGTTTTTCCCAGAGCACAGAGTGCCGCATTTCTGCTCTCCACCCTGAACTCCTTTCAGGGGTGTTGAAAGTCAGCAGCTGCACCTGCACATGATTTAATCCTTGTAGAGGTAGATGGCAAGTGCCAATGGAGAATGCCAATTTGTAGTTGACATCTACATCTTCAACAAATGTATCTTGATGATGAGACAGATGATGATTCTGTAGTGTTCATTTTGGATGTCTTAAAAATTACGCTCTTCAGAGTAGCTCAGTTATTAAGTAATTTTCGGTTGTGTTATGTCAGAGGGAAATAAACAGGAAGATTTTAACAGTGTAAATTTCTCTGAGATATTAAAATTAAAGAATGCCACCGGCTGCCCGCTCCTTTCTTTAAATCGATGTGCAACAGGGCACTTTGTTTCTTACTAGCTATTGGGGTCAAGAAGAAGCTCTGACTCCTATTAATTCTTCACCTCTCATCTTATTCAGAAAAATTTTGACAATTTCTGGTTTTAGTTCTCTCTTTCAATCATCTACCATTTTTAAAAGATGGCTTTCTGCGTGTCATCTTAGAAGAAAGTGCCCAAAGGGAGGAAAGGATACGATAAATGTAGGAGTTACCTGAGATTACTTCCTTTCCCTTGCCCCGTGTACTGCTTCACCACTTGTTCCTTTTCTACTGTCCTGACTTTCTATTACGGGTCTGTTGGATGGCAAGTAAATATACAAGCTCTGGGATCACACCTTCTAGGTTTGAATTCATTGTGTGACATTGTAGCACCTACTTTGTTTATTTATTTATTTAGTTTTGCGGTACGCGGGCCTCTCACTGTTGTGGCCTCTCCCATTGCAGAGCACAGGCTCTGGACGCGCAGGCTCAGCAGCCATGGCTCACGGGCCCAGCCACTCTGCGGCATGTGGGATCTTCCCGCACCGGGGCATGAACCCGCGTCCCCTGCATCGGCAGGCGGGCTCCCAACCACTGCGCCACCAGGGAAGCCCTGTAGAAGGTTGACGTGAGAATTCATGTAAAGCATCTTGGACACTGTAAACTCCTAGTGAGTGGTCCCTAGATATTAGTTATGATCATTCTTTCCCTTTGAGGTTCTGGTTTCTTGGCCTACTATCTCTGCCCCTTCCACTCTATTCTACATAAGGTAGTCAGATTCATCTTCAAGCAGTGCTGTTTTGATCTTATTATTAGCTGGTGGAGAAAAAAGAAAACTTTCAGTGGTTTCTGATGGCTATGAAATAAAATTCAGATTTCTCATTATGGTATTCAAGGTCTTCTATAATCTCACCTCAATCTGTGGCTTTCACTGACACTCCATTCTTCTATTGCTTAGGATGCTTCAAGGTATAGTCATTGACAAGGACTCTGGTGATTCTGATAAAGGTAGTCTAGAGCAGTGGTCCCCAACCTTTTTGGTACCAGGGGCCAGTTTCATGGAAGACAAGTTCTCTATGGACTGGTGGCGGCGGGGGCGGGGGCGGGTCGTTCAGGTGGTAATGCGAGCGATGGGGAGCGGCAGATGAAGCTTTGCTCACTCGCTGCTCATCTCCTGCTGTGTGGCTCGGTTCCTAACAGGCTGTGGACTGGTACCAGTCCGCGGACCGGGAGTTGGGTCCCCCTGGTCTAGGGGACATTTTGAAAAAATTACTTTAGTGTTTCTAGCAAGCTATGTCTACTGTATGCAATGCATGTTTTTATGTGTAAGTCTTGTTTCTCTAGATTTCAATTGCCTCAAGGGCATGGACTTAGTCATTGTGCAGAAAAGAGTTAACATAGCAGACCTGAGACTGCTGCTCTTAGAAAGGCCTGTTCGCAAGGTTGGCTTTTTGTTGGCATCTAGGAATTTTGTTCTCGAAGTGCTCAGTCAATTAACTGATCAGTGTGGTTCATTGTGCCTAGAGTTTTGTGCAAAAAATACAGTTTAAGTTTGAACACCTGCTTCCCTTCTGGGGGCTCTGGAAGTTTTTATGTGCTAGGCAAAGAGTGCCTACATAACCAGGCCCCTGTAGTAACCTCGGGCACCTAGCCTCTAAGGAGTTTCCCTAGGCTGAATCATTGCATCGTGTTGCAACTTTTTCATTGCTGTGGTATGTGTTCTCTGTGTGACCTCTCATGGGAGGGAGAGAGCATAAGGAAGTCTACACCTGGAATCCTTCAGATTCTCCACATATTTCTTCCCCTTATCCTCTGGCAATGTATCCTTACTATACTGTAAGAAATCTTATTGTAAGTACAACTATAGGCTGAATTCTGTGAGTTCTTCTAGTGAATGTTCAAATATAGAGGTGGTCTTGGGTATCCCTGACACAGTATCCCTTTCAAAACAATTTTTATAGCAAGTGGTTAATAAATCTTTTGTGATTGTTAACAAGTTTCCCAAACATTGTAGAGGCTTAAGAAATATAAACAATTTCTTTTTTTGGTACGATTTTCTATTTATTTTGGCTTTTAAAAATTGTATCATTATATGATCAGGCCAACATTTTTAGTGTATGATAGTTACGAGGTATCCTTCTTTCACTGCTTATAAAGAATGGTTCTGGTTTTGCTTATTCGTTTTCTTTCCTTCTCTAGATTTCAAGCAAGGTTCCATATTGCCAGACCAGTTCTTTTGGGCTTTTGTGATGCAGAATCAAGGGAAAAGGTAGAGGGAGAGAAGGAGTGAGTTCTGAGGACTGATTCTGGGAGGGCAGTTTTGGTGGGAGGATCTGCAGGAGAAAGGTAAATGAAAGAGTTTGTGTGATATGAGGCAACTATATGAAAAAAAAGGAAGTTTTATGGATTGTTGCTGAGGACTGAGTCCCTTTCCCAGTATTTGAGAAATACAAAAAGAGCATTTGTTGTTTTGAAATGACTTCTTGGTTGCTTTTTCATTGATTAATGACTCATCCTAAAACCAAATCACATTCATAGTTCCGGTCTTAAGTTTTGCATTGATTTTACTTGAGGATAGGAACCATACCGTTTGCAGTTCTAAATTTAGCATGTGTAAATCCTTAAAAAGTTTTTGATGATATTGGCTGATTGCTTCATACACAAGCATTTTTTTTTTTTATTTTAGGTTTTAATTTATTTATTTATTTATTTATTTTTAACATCTTTATTGGGGTATAATTACTTTACAATGGTGTGTTAGTTTCTGCTTTATAACAAAGTGAATCAGTTATACATATACATATGTTCCCATATCTCTTCCCTCTTGCGTCTCCCTCACAAGCATTTATTGAATGCCTTTGACATGCCAAGCACCAGGTCGGGGGGATACAGAGAGGAGTGGAAAGAACACATTGCCCACATCAGAGAGGGGGGATGCAAGGCATTCCCATGTAGTAAATACTAGTGGTAGAACATGGGAGCCCGGAGGAAAGCATCTCTTATGCCCACCAGGGCATTTTTTCTGACTAGGCTACACGCTGCACAAGGAAAAGAAAACCTGGTCCTTACCTCTAAGTACCACCTAGAAGAGTTTGGAGAAAAGGTACGTGGCATGTGTGTTTGGGGGTGTAAGTCTCTAAGAGAAGGGCACCCCCAGCTGTCTTTCTGAAACCTCTGCAAGGTGCCTTTGTCGTAGAATTTTCTAAGGTCTAAGGTTTATACCTGAGCCTTTCAGCCCAGAAACTTGATTTGTTGGGTTCACTGAGAGGGTATCTGCTTCTTAGGTGAGGACTCCTATTAATCAGCTAACGAGACTGATGTGTCAATGAGAATGACATACTAATTTGCAATGAAAAAGACAAGACTCCCAGAAACCAAAATACTCATCAGCTTAACCACCATATTCTATTCCAAGAGACGGACCTGATAGCAAACCAGTCAGTAACCAGGCTGCATGAGCACAGAATCAGAGCTAGAGGAGTCCATTAAATGACTTGTATATTTTGTGCTTGGGGTAAAGTGGGAATTCACCTCTATCTTAGAACAGCCTTGGCCAAGAGAGGTAAACTCAACATCTGCTGGTCAAGACTCCTTTTCACCTGAAGAGAGCTTGGCTAGCACCGTCTGCATTTGCCTCTATGGCCTCATTCTCCTACCGTTACATGAATGATAACCAGTCTTTGTGTTGAGTCACTTTTTAAAAAGTTGTGAGTTAGAATCATAAATTCGTAGGCCGCCTCTGAGTTTGCATTTTTTACTTATCAACACTTACCTCACGGAATAAGTGACTTTCCCAAGGTCACATACCTAGTTAGCGGTAGAACTGGCATAATTTTGCAATTCATATGATTTTTCATGTATCTTACTATTTTATTTGTATTATGTGTCAATCTTTCTGATAGAAAATATGTGTTTATTGGGTGCAGGCTTCTGTGTCTTTATTTTTGTACCCTGAGTGCCTAGCATATTGCCTAGGGATGAAAAAAGATTTGTTGGATAAAAGATGAGATGATAATAATAAGAGAGAAAGAACTTAGGCTTCTTCTTGGGTCCTCATGAGGTTTCTCCCACTACATCACATACAAAAAATCAAAGAGCATATTCATTATTTATTCAGCACGTGTTATGCTTGAGGCAATCTGCTAGGTGCTGTATTGAATGAAGACGACAAAGACAAATACTGTCCTAAAGACAGAGACCGTAAGATTAAAACTGCTAATGACTGGAATGCAAGATAGAATTAAAGTGCCCTAAAGGAGACACAAATGCATGACGAAAGCAAGTCAGAGAACGGAACTATATCATACATTGTGGGAGAATGAGAGGAAGCTTCATGGAGGAGGTGACTTGACCTGAATCCTGGAGGAGCATCTGAATTTCAGAAACAAAAATGAGCCGATAGATTGGGAGGGCAAAGGGAACAATGGGAAACAGGAAGGGGACTCGTTTTTGAAGACCTGTAAGAAGTGTCTCTTAGGTGTGGTGCGTGAGGTGAAGTGTTTGGATGTGGAGGGGAGTGGAGCAAATCAGGATAGGAAGTTGGCTAAGTTCCTAAGCAGCTTTGCCTGTTCAGGCTCAGGGGCCTACACTTGCCTCATTAACCTTCATGGTTTTCAAATATGGGAGTGACAACAGAGGTTGTTTGGCAGCAGCAGGAGGGCTGCTTTTGAGAGGCAGGAGGATGAGGCAGTCAGATAAGTTGGGAGGTGACTGCAATAGCTCAGGAATCATGTAGGGAGGAAGTAAACCATGGGGTGGCTGCAGAGACGAAAAGGAAGGGGCGGTGTGTTGGCCTGCGTGAATGACACGACATGGGAAGTGCAAAAGCCGGAAGGGCCAAAGGTGGAGAGGCCATTAACAGCGTGTGTTTCATACTTGTCACAACTTATTAAAATTTTCTACATAAACACTCATCTCCTCGTTAGTCTGCGAGCTCCTAGAGGACAGGACCCATGTAATCTGCATCTACCGACATGAACACAGCAGATGCTTGGTAAATGTTTGTTGGGTAAGTGACTGGGACTTAGGAGATTTGGGTTAGTAATGACAGCTGGGGTGTTGGTGGAAATAACATTCTTTTGGGACACTCTGGAATTTGGGGATGTTTATTTTTCGAATGCAATTTCTAGAAACAGAAGGTGGAAAGAAGTGAAGAATTACAAGCCGATATATAAGTGAGGGCAAGATAAAAAAGAGTGAAGAGATGGTATACTGAGTATAGAGAAAATATAGTAACTGCTTCTTTCAAGATATCAGGTGAGATTGGAGGGGAAATGCAGCACAGCATCCATCAGGGGAGACTGGACAGATGGGAAGGACTGGGGTGCACTTGTGGGTTGTGTCAGCCAGTGAAAGCTGCAGGGAAGGGGAAGTGGCCTTGAAGGGAAGTGGTAGAGCCCGGAGTTGAGTTTACAGGCTCTGGAGTCAGACTGCTTGAGTGCAAACGCTGGCTCTTCTATTGATTCATTATGTGGTTTCAGTGACTTCACTTTCTCTTGCCTCAATTTCCTCTTCTGCAAAATGAGGATAATGGTCATACCTGCACAAACACATGTGTGGCGCTCAGAACAGAGCCCGGGATGTAGAAAGCACTCCATAAGCACTAGTTACTCTTCTTATTGGAACCCACTGTGACCACTTTGTATGTAGTATCCCACTTAGTCCCTTAATAACTATGTAGGTGGGTGTAATTATCTTCATTCCACAAATGTGGAAACTGAAGGGCAGAGAGGTTTCATAATTTGCTCAGATTCACACAGCCACGTAGTGGTAAAGCTCACCTAAGAGAGATTCTTACCCAATCCATCTGGAGCCGAGGCTCAGGCACTCTCTGCTATAACACGCTAAGCGAGATAGCTATGGTGAGACCACTTGTGAGTCATTTAGATTTGATCAGTAGGTATTAGGAAGCTGTGGCAGACCTTGGGGCCAGGGAGTAATGTGAGGGGACTGTCTGCTGGAGAGATTCTGGAAAGACTCATCTGGCAGTCTTGTGAAGGAGGGGAGGCAGAAAGGCTGGAGCTTTAAGGATTTAGACCAGAGATGGCTGAGGAAATGACCGGGTGTGGCAAACCAGAGTCGAGCTGTGATAGGAGAACTAGCTGAATTAGTGTCTGATGTAAATGAGATGGAACTGAAGGTCTGCCATGGAAACTGACTAAAGGGGCAGGTGCAGGGGTGGGGCTTGGAGTTTCAACTTGCAAGTTTCAAACACGGGCCTCTAAGAAAATACTGATACCGGTGAAACATAATGAGGAAGTTGGGAGGGGAGCCATTTTAGTAACTGTCCCCTTGAGAAGTAGCTACAGAAAAGTGACTGTAGCAGCAGCAGCTAAGAGAATAGTGTCTGAGCATCAAGTGGGACACTTCATTATTTTTAGTGGCAGTTTGGTTCTGATGGCAACACCCTTGATCATCTTTACTGTCAATCCCGCTCTGCTTCCCTCCTTCATTTAGGAAGAAAGCTGATGGAACATTCCTTTTTACCCTGGAGTAGGATATTTTCTGTACATAATTGGCATGTGACCTCCTTTTAGAAAGGAGGTTTACACCTCATGGTAGTTCTCATCCACAGCAAGTGCAGTGATTTGCATTTGAGGAATTAGGAAAATCAGTTCTGTTGATTTCCTGTTTTCTATTTCAGGCCTCTGAGCAGAACTTCCCATTTGAATGGGGCCAAGCAGAAAACACAAAGCTGGAATTTTCTCCCGAAGGCGATCTACCAAAGGGATAAAGTAAGTTCGTGGCCTGAGGTGTTTGCCTCACCCCACTCTTGACGTTTGTCCTTCAGCTGCTCTTGTCTTTCTACTATAGGGAATGAAATGAGGAAAGCTTCTGGTCTTTTCCTGCAGGTCAGTCCCAAAACTTTAGTGCACTCAAGGGGTAAAAAACATGCTGCTCAGACTGCGCTCTTGACCAGATTTGGCGATTACAGTAGCTTCTCCCTTCACCAGTGCCTAAGAATATTATATTTTGGATTATCTTGTTCAGGTTTCCTGTCTGAACACTTTATTTTACCTGCTAGTGCAAAAGGGTGAGGGAAGCTGAATTTTTCAGCTTTTCCTCCCCTCCTCTCTCCTCTTTTCCTCTTTCTCTGTTTATAATTCAAAATTATGTTCACTTTTATTATCTTATTTCCTCCTTCAGAGCACTCTGTGAGGTGGCTATTATAATCCCCACTTTACAGAAGTGTTACCTCAGTCTTACCTTTACAGAAGGTAAGACTGAGGTTTCAGTGAACTGTAGTGACTTGGCCAAAGTCTCTCAGTTAATAACAATTCTGGGCCTGAATCCTCAGTCTTTTGTCTTCAGGTATCTCGTGATTTCTTCTCCCCAAAACCACATTGCTTTTCTGGTGGTGGTTGTGGTCTGCAGGATGCTGACAGGAAGGAGAGGAAATGGTGGCTGGCCTGAACAGATCTCATCTACTATAAAATCATGGACCCTGATTAATAAAACAGAAAATGTTAGCTAAATATATGGCCATGCAATTCTTCAAGCGTATAGGACTTTGGGTCTCCTTCTGTGTTATAGACTTCAGGATGACATGACCAAGGGCGTCGTTCACCGCATGCAAGGAGAGTAAATAAAAGAGTCAGGTGTGGGCCTAGTGGTGGTCCACACCTTGTACTCAGGTGATGAGGGTTTTTCTGTTGGTTGTTGGGCTGAGGGTGGTATCATAAGACACTTTGATTTTCCTTGTTCCCCAAATCTTGGCAAAGCAGATGGAGGCTGGGGGACCAGTTGTGAGTTGGGGTCGATGGTGAGTGTCTGGACTTTAACAGTGCATCAAGTCCCGGATGTAGGAAAAAGGGACAGGAAATGGTGGCTGCCTGGAAGCTGGCGAGGTTGCTGTGCTCCTTAGGAAGGGATGAGAATTAGGACAGGACAGTGAGCGAGGCCTGAGGAAGCCTTGGCCACCTGCTCTGCCAGGGCTCCAGAAAGAGCCTCCTTTGATTTCGGAGGAGTCCTCAGGGCTATTCAGACCAGGTGACCGGGTCGTCCTGATAGATGGTAAACTGCAAGGGACCTTCTGCACCAGAGCTGGCAGATGCCTTCCTAACCCCAGCTGTGAGCAGCAGGCAAGCCAGGCAGTGCCTCCTCTTCCTGAATCCAGCCCCTCCCTGCCCTGCCCCAAAGTAGAAGCGGCCGGGAGGGCTGTGGTCTGGGCCCTGGCCAGGGCCCACGGCCCACATTGCTGTGAGAGCCTGACCGTTGTCTTTCTGGACTGACAGATGACAGGAAGGAAGTCACATGTTGTGGCAAGGAGGGACTGGCAAACGTGGGCCCATGAGAGAGGAGGATTTTGAGATTAGGGAAGGAATCTGAGAAGTCTCAGTCCTTAAAAACACACTCGGGCTGGAATATGGTCCAGGTGTGGGGTTAATATTCCGTGTAACTGGCTGATGGAAATGGGATGGGATGAAGGGACCTGGGAGCAGAGGATAAAGGAGGTGATAAAGAACCCAGTTTTGCAATTGACCAGAGGCTGTCTGGTTGCAGGCCACAGGCCTCCAGAGAGGGCTCCTTTCTCTGCGCATTGTATGAAAACAGCCATGCCATCTGCTCTTAAAAGGCCTGTGACGGGGGCTTCCCTGGTGGCGCAGTGGTTGAGAGTCCGCCTGCCGATGCAGGGCACACGGGTTCGTGCCCCAGTCTGGGAAGATCCCGCATGCCGCGGAACGGCTGGGCCCGTGAGCCATGGCCGCTGAGCCTGCGCGTCTGGAGCCTGTGCTCCGGCAACAGGAGAGGCCACAACAGTGAGAGGCCAGCGTACCGCAAAAAAAAAAAAAAAAAAAAGCCTGTGATGGAATTTCTGTAAGCTGAATTATATTTTGAAGGCATGAGGGACTATCTTCACTTACAAGAATCTCATGAGAATTACTTTCAAAAAGCAAAGAATCGTTTTAAGGAGTAGACACTCAACACTTGGTTTGAGCCCCTGGATTTTTATGCCTTTGCTCAAAGTAGGAGTCAGCGTTTTGCCCTTTCACGGGGAGGGGAAAATTGTTCTCTTACATCCATGGAATGCAAAGTTCTTAACAGAGTATAGTAATTAATTATTTCCCAGCTACTTTTACTTCTGCTATACTGAAGGTTGGGGGAAACCATTTCATTAAACAGAATGTAAACAACATGAAAAAGTTATTCTCTTTGTGCTTTTCCCAGGAAAGGCCTTCTCCAACAGCACTTTTCCAGACAGTTACCAAAGGACAATCCTTGCCAACAGAGACACTCGGTCTCTAAGTCTGGCTTTTGGAAAATGAGTGTGTATTTTTATTTATTTATTTTTCCTAAACAGGACACTGTGAGTTCAGTCATGTACACTATGAAAATAATTGGTGTGTGTTAGTACGCCTTGTTCCAGATTTCATGCTTGTTGAAAGGTGATTGGATTCAAACCAGCAGATTTAAAGGTCAGCTGGTTGTTCTTAAACAGTGCAGAACTTTAACTCTTTTGTTGTCATGGATTTTAACCAAATGGCCATTTTAGGAAGGAGGAGAGACTGCATACTGTGTTCTGACATTTTGTCCTTAATTTTTTTAAAGTTCTCAGGGCTTTCTTGAGGATGAAAAGGGTCTGAGAAAGGACTTCTCAACTGGCATTTGGAAATGGGTGGGAGGAGAGACTTAGTTCTTTTTAAACTACTAAATTTAGATCAGGGCTGTACCAGGAGAGTGGACATCACATAAGCAATATCTAAATGTCAGGCTGAAAGGTCTCTCTCTCTCTTTTTCAATAAGTACTTCAAATTTGCTGGTAAGAGCCAGTGATAGACTCTGTCTCTTATCTTCCCACCTTTTGAGTGATTTCTTTCTTTTTTTTTTTTTTTTTAAGTTCCTTGAAAAGTTTGGTGGAGAAACCACAATCTAATCATCAATATTTAACCCAGCTGTTTGACGATGTTAGCTCCATTTCTGAAGCAGGTATTTCACTGGGCTTTGGGATTTTGATGACCTTTTTCCTCAGTGATTTTGGTTGCGTGGGTTAAATGGTTTATTTTGTTGATCTTCAAAATACCTTCTGCCTACCAGTCTTTTTTCTGGGTTTCCCAAAATTAGGTAGGGGACTGACCTGTCTCTAATCAGTAGGGTGAATTGTAGTCAGCTGATGCTAAGGCTTCTTGTTTTTTTGGAATAGTGTCCTGGTGAATCCCTGGAAACTGTTCAATATTTCATTATGAGGACCCCAGTTTGGAAGCTATAAAAGCAGTATCTTTCTTAAAGGAAAAAAAAACCCACCTCTCTGAGATTGACATTGGACACTTCCACATATGCTGCACAAAAGTCGACAGGTAAAGGCAGCTGGAGTCCAAGCGTCTATCTACCTAGACTGCGTATGAACTCGTATAACTAACAAAAGGCAAACTAAAGTTACCCTGAAAAATCAGAGTCCCACTTTGTCAAGCAGATACTCAATATTCTCTTTTTTCTTGGTTACTTCAAAGTTCACTCTTAGTTCTTTTCTTTCTATGTTCTCCACAACTTTATAGCTGTGAGACCATGTGCTAGTTGCTTAAAAACTCTGTGCCCCATTTACCTCACCTGCAAAATGGGGAAAACATTACCTACCTCAGTGTTACTGTGAAAATTTAATGAGTTAATTCATGTAAGATGCTTGGAACAATGCCTGGCATAAAACAAGGCTCAACAAATACTCTCATTATCATCATCATTTTTTGCTGTAATTCTTATCTCTTTCACCAATAGCTGTGCCATGTGGAGATGTTTCCTCTGGTTGACGATTCTTCTGCTTGAGGTAGTACAAGCCTAGGAGTTCAGGTTAAAGCTGCTCTCCGTTTCATGTCTTAACACCCCAATCTCTTTTGCTTAAACCCCAGCTGAGGTTGGCTTGGAGACATCCTATGGGAGACGATGGTCCTAAACCAGAGAGCTGGGGGAACAAATTGGTAGGGTGGGTCTTGAGGGAAAAGATGGAGAGCCAGACATGGTGACAGTTCAGCCACTGAGGGAGAGTCTGGGAGACCAAAGCAGGTGAAAAGCAAAAGTACAGCTTGGGGATGCTTTCAGAAAGGGACCAGGATATTGTAGAGCAGCTATACCCCAATAAAAAAATAAATAAAAATTAAATTAAATTAAATGGTTAATTCTAGGAAAGAACAATGGAATAGGGAAGAAGGAGATAATGTTTGCTTTTTTAGTTTGTGCATGTTTGTAATATCGGAATTCATTAAAAGAGAACATGTATTTGTTGTATAATTAAAACACTAATCACTAAGAAAAGTGTAAAAAAAAGAAAAGAAAAGAAAGGGACCAGGAGATGGGAGCCAGGAGGAGGCCCAGAGAAATGCCTTCTCAGACAGCTGTCCTTTATCTTTAGTCACTGCCTCTGCAGCACCTTGTGCCCCTTCCAATAAGTTCCCTGAGCCACTGATATCCTCCAGGGGTTAATGCTCAGTGTTCTTGAACATCCTCTTTCAAAGGCTCCGGCTGGGCTCCGGCTGGGCTCTGGCTACCTGCATTTCACTGTTGTTCTCATATTCTTCCCTAATTAACTCATGCATAACCTCCAGTTTTCACCGTTAACTCTCATTCAATTCTATCACATAGGTAGCAATCCCAAAGCTAAGGTTTACATCTGAGCTAAAGTGAAAATGACACAGCTGCAAATACCTGGCACAGTAAGTACCAGGTGTTATAACATGTAATGACACTTTGAATTCTGGTGGAAAGTAGTTCCCAGAGCATAGTTTTTCAAATATTTTTGACTGCAATCAACAAGAATAAACAGATTTTACATCACAGGCTCTATATACACATACATATATTTGTGTGTGTGTGTATAACTTAAGCGAAAGTAAAAATCGTGAAATGATGCTTAATCTTACCGTGCAAGATCCACTTTGATGATTTCTATCTGATTGAAAGTAAGGCTGTTTGTAACCCACTAAACACATAGCCTGCAATTTGGGAAAACTTGATCTGCAGTACCGTCCAGCAATTGCCTTTTGAGCGCTTATATGTTATCCACATATCATACATGAAGGAGGATTGTGGCCATCTGTTACATTTTCAGGGATTTTCTTCTTATCTTAAACAAACAAAAAGGGAAATGTGGGTCAAGAACTGGCATGTTATCTGCAAAACATAATTTCTCCTTTCCCTCATACTCTTTCCTAATAACCATTCTCCCTTAATTCCCCCGAAATTTAGGAAACATTTATGAGAGAAATTAAAGAAGATCTAAATAAATGGAGGACTATACTGTGCTCATGGATGGAAAGATTTTATATAGATATCTGTATGTCATAATGATGTCAGTTCTTCCATAAAGAGGTCAATAATATCACAATCAAAATGCCAGCAGTCTTTATTTTCTTAATGGAAGTTCACATTCTTATTTAAAATTTTATATGGAAATAAAGTTAGCTAAGTTAGCTAAGAATAGTCAATAGAGCTCTAAAGAAAAAGAACAAAGAGTAAGACTTAACTCTCAGATATTAATACTTGTAAAGCACAGTAATTAAGACAGTGCAGTATTGATACAAAGATAGAAAAATTACCCTGAATAGCAGTTTTATATATCTTTTGTTAGATGTATTTCTTTTCTTTTTTTAATGTGGTTGTTATATTTTATTTTCCAAGTAATACTGATTAAAAATATTTACACACCTACTTTTAAGTCCACAGTTTAGCACTCTTATTTGTATGGCTTTAAAAGTTATAGCACAAGATCTTTACATTAAGGATTGGGGAAAAAGATTCATTCAAAACAAAGCCTCATATATTATATACATGTTTTTTCTCTGTACTTTATTTTAAATACATTAATTTTTAAGTGATGCTCATCTTTTTTTTCATCTGGTGGTAAAATACTAGTGCAACTTTTCATCAGAATAAAGTTTACCACAGATATAAGTGAATTTTCCCAATTGAAAATGGCCCTTCAGCAGCCACTGAATGAAATTTCTCAATCTAACTGAAGTGAAAAAGAACCGGTAGCTGTCACTGTAAGGAAAATACCGAGTGCTATAGCATGACCTACATTGCTCCTTGCAACACAAACTCTGAAAGACCCAGAGGCTCTTTACAGAAGTTTAGTTGAATTTGAAAAGGCACATAGGTGTGGTTGGTTTTTAAACATTCTAGAAATTTGCCGCCACCACCACCACCACCGTTTCTGTTGCAGAGATGACATCTGTGACTGTCAGGGTAGACAAGAGTGTTGTTCAAGCTAAAGAAAGCCAGAAGCCAAAATTTAACTGCACAGTAACAATGCACTTTTCTTCATGCATGCGGCGAGCCGTTTCTGACCGGCAGAATAACGAGCCGCCACACGCAAGATTCTTCTCGTATCACACTTTATTGGAGCACAGCTTGGTTGAAGAAAGATGGAAGGAAGACCCCGCAATCCTATAGCAGTCTGCTTATATAGGGATTAAGAACATGTGTCGCTCTGTGATTGGCTTTCGCCGATGGTGCGATTTGTGAGCCAGCATCGGATAGGTCGCTACTTTAAAACCTCATTAGTATACTTAGCGCAAGCGCAGTGGCCACAGGAAGGATGACTCAGCTTATTTCAGCTTCCTGCCGCGTAGCAGTTAGCTGACCGCGCCCTACATCTCCCCCTTTTTTATTTATTAGAACACCAAGCAGAATGTAGCCCGTACAAGTGTTCACCTCATGATGTGCTCACTGTTCGAGGGCAGTTTTCTGTTGGCATGTCTGAGACACCTTCCTGCGTGCAATGCCAACAAGGGCTGCAGGGTGCAAAGGCTGACTCAGAATAATGGCTGATTCCCTATAGAGGTGCAATGGCAACAAGGCCTCTCTGTGCAAGGGCAATCAGGACAATGAATGACTCCCTATAGAGGTGCAATGGCAACAAGGCCTCTCTGTGCAAGGGCAATCAGGACAATGAATGACTCCCTATAGAGGTGCAATGGCAACAAGGCCTCTCTGTGCAAGGGCAATCATTTCGAATTATTCAGGGCGGAGAGCCAGGCTGCGGGAGAATCTCCTTCCTTAATAGCCAGAAGTGCCTGAGTGAGCAGGACCCTATCTCGATGTGCCCTGATGCGCACACGACAGACCAACCAGAGACACAGCATAATCCCAAATACACAGCAGACTCCAAAGATTCCTACCCCCACCCACTCCCCAAAGGAGGAAAAGGCAGAAGAGAGCCAAGAGGCAAAATCTCCAAAGGCAACGGGCTCCAGCCCGGCAGCACTCAGTTGCACAATTTGAATAATCCTTTGTGGAATTCCAACTAATACAAAGACTTCGATTAAGAATCATCAGGAACATCCAGCTCAGCATCTTCTCCGAAGTTTTCTTCAACAATTCTCGTCAGTCTTGATGGCAC
Organism: Stenella coeruleoalba; assembly: GCF_951394435.1. Lineage (NCBI taxonomy): Eukaryota > Metazoa > Chordata > Mammalia > Artiodactyla > Delphinidae > Stenella > Stenella coeruleoalba. The sequence goes on along the minus strand of NC_137148.1, from coordinate 47,288,207 downwards.
CCAGATCGGATCTTGATCCTGTGGGGAGACACTAGAGATCCCCTGGATCGAGTAATAACATGATCCGGGCCCTTCCATTGATTGGCATCATTTAAATGTGTAAATAAGGCAAGTGAAAGTCTCTGTCTAGGGGTACAGTTCTCTGCGATTCCCCCTTTTTGTTTTATTAAGAGTTCTTTAAGCTGATCTGCCTCATTGACAAACCCTGTCGTTCACAATAGGCTTTCATTAGTTTACTAAGTGGTGTATGCCTCTTAATCTTAAACTGCACCACAGAACCATCCTGCCCCGCCACCTTCAAATTAATATGATCGTTGTTCTCAGTCTTGACTCCTTCCTTGGGCTTTTCGTCGGCCATGGCCTTGTGGATTATAGGGCAAGCCTGTAATATGAATAAACTCTTGAGCCTGTGTCGTAGAGTCTAGCGCTGTTAGAGCGCGTGTGGATCCAAACAGGTTGAGAATCATCACAGCGTTCTAATTGTGCATTTGTAATAGCTTGTTCTACCTTTTGAAGTGCCTGATGGGCTTCTGGGGTCAACTGGCGTGGGGAATTAAGATCAGGATTTCCCTCTAATACACTAAACAAAGGTTTTAGATCCAAGCGGGTTAAACTTAAATATGGCCGAATCCAATTCACATCTCCAAGCAACCTCCAAAAATCATTCAATGCTTCTAAGCAATTAGTCCCAATCTCAATTTCTTGAGGTACTATCTTATTCCCATGTACAGCAGCTCCTTAAAAATTTACAACATCTCCCTTCTGTATTCCCTCGGGAGCAAGAAACAATCCCCCATTCCCTAAATATTTAATCAAAACGCCTAAGGCCTGTTCAAGCAACTCCATACAAGGGGCTTTATCTCGACTATTCAAAGGAATAGAAAAGAAACAATCTTTACACCATTTCCCTAATTTTTTCTTAATTATTCCAGGGTGACTGGGAGGGTTCTAAATGCCCTAATTGTAACTGCTCATCCACTAGTTTGGATGCCGCCTCCAGCTTTTCCTTTGACAAAGGCCACTGAGGTACCCACACAGGTGTTGTGGTCCTCCATGTAATCATAAACTCAGTGACCCTTGAGAAAAACCCAAGCCTCGGCGGTTTAAATTTCCGCGGGCTTCTATAGGGGCGGTCATGCCTTATAACTTACGTCTTATCCCTCTATTAGATATCAGGTTGAAACAAATATAATCCCTTAAACTCATCTAGGATTGGATATAATCCTGGCACCGTTTCTTGCTTTTCCTTTTGTTTTCTTTTTTCTCTTTTCATAATTTCAGGCCTATCTACCGTAGTCCCTGTTTGTTCATTCTCTGATGCGCTATCTTGAAAACATACCTGACTGGACTACTCACCGACGGTTCACTCCGTGTGTCGAGTTCTGAATCGGTCCTCCATGCAGGGCGCGAAGTTCCCGGGTTTCGGCACCACTTGCGGCGAGCCGTTTCTGACCGGCAGAATAACGAGCCGCCACACGCAAGATTCTTCTCGTATCACACTTTATTGGAGCACAGCTTGGTTGAAGAAAGATGGAAGGAAGACCCCGCAATCCTATAGCAGTCTGCTTATATAGGGATTAAGAACATGTGTCGCTCTGTGATTGGCTTTCGCCGATGGTGCGATTTGTGAGCCAGCATCGGATAGGTCGCTACTTTAAAACCTCATTAGTATACTTAGCGCAAGCGCAGTGGCCACAGGAAGGATGACTCAGCTTATTTCAGCTTCCTGCCGCGTAGCAGTTAGCTGACCGCGCCCTACACATGCAGCCTTGTGTTTCCTATATATTCAAATATTCTAACATGCATTAGAATACATAAACTTGTATTCTAATGATTTTACGTTTGATTTTACAATATGGGGGAAAAAAACTTGAGGAAGGACATGACTGGACAAAGAGAGAAGGGAGAACCCTTACCACATGAAAATAGATACATTCGTACCCAACTATATAATAAGAATATAATCCATTTCAGTTTTCCAGAAATATACTTCTCAAAGCTTCCCATTCACTTATGGGAAAGATCCCTCCTCTGTGGCATCAAGTGGGGGAAAATCAGTTTGTTTCAATAGAAACAGTTCAACACAACAGGAAAGAGCTTAACTTTGGTCCACATTTCTGTTAGCTTAAGGACAGTCACACTGCCCATCATCAGTTCAAAAACTCAACACATAAACTTAAAAGTATATTCATTTGTTATTTCATTCTAAAACTGGCATAGGTGTTCTGTTCTCATTTTCTGACTTTTCAGCTTGGGAACCCACTGTTGATTTGGTCTCTAAACCCTCAGCATCTTCGTGATCTTCTCTGGCCGCCGCCGCAGCATCTGCTTGGGTAGGCTCTCTCCTCTTGGTTCATGATTTCAGGGGTCCCTTGATCCAAGTCTGCTTCTAGAAGCTCAGTGTGTACTTCCATTGGCATCTGATTTACCCATTCAACATGCAGCTCCTCTACATGTACTTCGGTACCTTCTTCAGTCTGAATTCGGCCCACTTCTAGATAACTTACCTGGACCTGTTCTGGAAGCTCGTTCATATGTGAATCGTGCACTTGGCTGTCCTGGAGCAGATCTGGGTGGACCTGTTCCACAGTCACTTGTGCCGAATCCACTTGAACCTGAAGCAATGGTAACACGTGCACCTTCCCAACTTGTTCTATAATAGTCATTGATGTCACAGGTTCAGTTTGCACACGTGTTTCTACTGAAAGAACTTCTTCAGTTACTAGACGCTCTGAAATATTATGAGCATCACTGAGATGCCTCCTTAATTCATTTCCTTGCATAAACCACAAGTCACACAAAGTACAATGGTTGGGTTTATCTCCAGTGTGTATTACCAAGTGATCTTTGAACTGGTCCCAGCTGTTAAACACACTATTACAGACCTGACATTCATAAAGCTTCTTTCTTCCCTTTTTTGCCCCCACTCCAGTTTGGCATGCAGTCAGGTGACGTTTGAGGGTGCTATTTCTAGCAAATCGTTCATGACAATTTGGACATTCAAAAGGTTTTTCACCTGTATGCTTTCGAAGATGCTCTTTAAAATGTCTAAAGTGGTCAAACTGTTTCTCATAGTACTGACATATGTGAATGTTTTTCCCAGTTCTTTGCTTCTTACTGACTCCACCTTCTTCAAGGTGGTAACAATTGAGGTGCTGTTTCCATGCGCTCTCCCGAAGATACCTTTTATTGAATATTTCACACTTGAAACTCTCAGTGGAGTGTGATTTCATGTGTTCCTTAAAATGGTAAAACAATTTAAATGAACGGTTACATTTCTCACAATGGAACAAATCCTTCACATGTGACAGCTGAAGTTCCACAATTTCAATACCTTCTACCTGTTTGCTTGTGGGGTCAGAGGCACAGCCATCTTCATCTTTAATCTGCCCTTTTCTATCACCTTGACGGTACTTGCTGGTGATATCTGCCAATAATGCCAGAGCGGAATCATCAGAGAAACCTGTGCTCTGAATATACTTTACGGACTGCCTGGCAGTAGCCACATCCTCTAACGTTTCAATGCCTTCATCTTCCACTTCGATTGTGCCTCTAGCAATCTCCACCTCGATTTCAACAGGTTCAGATTCTGCAGACGGCAATGACTCAGTGATACCATTTGAAGTTTCTGCAATCTTTCTTTTTTTTGCTTCACTTTTTCCTGTGATAGTTTCCTCTAGTGGAGCTGAGTTTTCTTTGTTCCTGACTTCAAGGGCTTTGATAGCTTCTAGCATTTGTAGAAACTCTGCTGCTTTCCATACATCGTTGCCTTCTTCTTCTCCTTGTATCATTAATTTTGCTGTATATGTGAACTCAATCAAATGACGAAAGGCCATTTTACTAACACCTTCTATCTCCACCAAAGGTTCCTGAGTAAACTCCTGAAAGAATTTGTAAAAGAACTTGCTGCAAGCAGCCAAAACAGCCTTGTGGGCCTTAAAATGGTGTCCGTCGACAATCAGGGTGATGTCAGTAAACCGGTCCTGCTCTCGCTGTTCATTCAATCGGTCCAGGATCATTTTCTGATGTTCAGGGAACTCCTGAAGGCATTCCATCTCTCTTCGGCCTCCGTGGCCATCGGGTTGTTCTAGCTCACGATCCTCCCTCTCTCCTTTCTGTGCCGAAAGCCTTACCTTCTCTACTCTCCCCTCTCGGGGCGTAACTCGCCCCACACTTTTCCCGAACCCTGAACAGCGCCTCACCCGCCATTTCCTCGCGAGTCCCCGGGCGCTCCCTCTGCTTGGGTCCGGCTGGCGCACGTGGGCTCGCTCCGAGACCCGCACGGCTGCGGCGCGGGTGGCGGCGGCGGCCACCTGTTAGATGTATTTCTATGTATTTGGTATTTTTGATGCTGTTGCAAGTTATATTATTTTGTAAATTTCAATCTCTGTTGCTCATATCAGAAAAACAATTGATTTTTCTATCCAGAACTTGTTAACCTTCCTGATTAATTCAAATATTTTATAGATTCTTTTGAATAACACAATCATGTGGTCTAAAAGTATTGATAATTTTATTTACTCTTTTCTAATTCTTTGCCTTCTTTTGGTCTTATTACCCTGGCTAGGCTTTCCAGTACAGTGTCAAATAGAAGTGGGGATAGCAAATATCTTTTTCTTTTTCCTGATCTCAGAGGAAAAGTTTTCAACATTTCAGTGTTAAAAGTGTTGTTTGGTGTGGTGTTTTAAAATTTGTTTTTGTAAATATTCTTTATTAGATTAATAGATGTTAAATTTTATCAAATGCTTTCTCTCAATCTATTAAAATGATAGAGATTTCTCTTTCATTCTGTTAGTCTGGTTAACTACACTGAATTGATATTTTAAAATGTTAAACCAACCTTGTGTTCTGGGAATAAGCTGAAGTCAGCTACGGTGTGCCACATTATTACTGGATTCAGTTTATTAATATTTTATTTAAGATTTTTACATTTATTATATGAGAGACTCTGACCTGAACTTTCTTTTCTTTTAATAACTTTGTCAGGTTTTGGTATTAAGGTTATGCTGGCCTCATAATATGAGTTGAGGAGTAGATGTTGGTTATTTGTCTCTTTTCTTGTCTTATTTCCTTTTTAATCCATCTTACCAGGGGGTTATCAAATTTCTTTTTACCATCTTACCAGTCTTCTCAAGTAACAATCTGTTGGCTTGGTTGATATTCTCTGTTGTATTAAAATTTTTCCCATTAATTTTATTCTTTTATCATTTCCTTCCTTTTGTTTTGTTTAATTTGCTATTCTTGTATATCTTCTTGACATAGAACCTAAGATAATTGATTTTTTTAAGCTTTTTTTTTCCCTCACCTAATATCTACAAATAAATATTCCTCAAAGATCAAGTTTAGCTATTTAATGAATTTTCCTTTGTAGGATTTTCATTTTTATTTAGTTCAAAATATTTTTTAATTTCCACTGAAGTTTTCTTTGACCTATGTGTTCTTTATAAATATATTACTTAATTTCCAAATATATGGGGATTTTCTAGTTATCTTTTTGTTATTGGCTTCTGCTTTAGTCACTTAAAAAAGAATACAGCAGTTTCTTGGTATCCGTGGGGAGATTGGTTCCAGGACCCCCAGCAGATAACAAAATCCACGGATGCTCAAGTCCCTTAGGTAAAGTGGCATAGTACACAGTAGGCCCTCCGTACCTGCCATTTGCGGAGCCAGCTGTGTATATTCTGCTGTTATAAGGGTTGTGTTCTATATAAGTTAATTAAATAAAGTTTTTGAATCATGCTTTTCATATTTTCTCTGTAATTGCTAATTATTTTTCTGTTCATTACATCTGTTACAAGAAGGGTATGTGAAAATGTCTCATCATGATTTGTGGATTTACCATTTTTTCTTTTAATTCTGCCAACTTTTACGTTAAAAATCTTGAGGCTATTAATGACATATAGAACTGTTACATCTTCTTTGCAGATTGAACTCTATCATTATGAAAAATTCCTTTCTCTCAGCTACGTCTTATTGTCTTAAAACCTATCTTGTCTGATATGAATATGGCTACCTCAGCTGTGTTTTGGGATAGTTTTTGCATAGTGACTTTTCCTCATTTTTCCACCTTCAGTCTTTCCAGTATTCTTAAATTTAAGGAATCTCTTATAAGCACATACAGTTTTTGTTTAATCCAGTCTAGCAATTTTGTCTTTTAATTGAAATATTTAATCTGTTTATGTTTCATGTAATTATTGATACATTTGGGTTTAAATCTATCATCTTAATACTTGCCACCCATTTGTGCCATCTTTCTGTCCCCCTTTTACTTTCTTTTTGTTTGAAGTTTTAAAAACTTAGTATTTTTATCCACCTTTCCTCATCTGTTGGCTTGGTAGTTATACATTCCTTTCTATACTTTTGGCAGTTAACAAAAATTATCACGTGCATCACTTACTTATTAAAGCCTAAGATGAATGAATACTTTTGCCATTTCCTGGACAATTCACAGAAATTAAGATACTGTAATTTCAGTCCCCTGCTCCTAACTTATAGTGTGCTCTTGTTTAAGTGTTCTAATTTCATATCTATATTTAAACTTCTCAGGATATTATTATGGAATAAATTATTATTGAATACATTAGGTATGCATTTAGATTTATCCACATATAACCCCTTTTTTGGGCTCTTCATTTTTTTTCTCTCAATCCTTCATTTATGAACACTTCCTTTCTCCCTGAAGAGTACATGTAATGTTTCACTGAGGGCATGCCTGCTGCTGAGGAATCTGTTGGTTTTTGTCTTTCAGAGCGTGTCTTTACTTAGCCTTTGTTTCTGAAAGATATTTTTACTGGGTATAGAATTTTAGGCCGACAGTTATTTTTTTTTCCAGAATTTTGAAGATATCCCATTGTTTTCTGCTTTCACTGTCATCCAGTGTCTTCCAGATCTTATCTGGATAGGTAGAAATAACACTAGGCATGCAAACTTTTAACCCAAAGGCTAAATAAAAATGCATCTATGAATTCGTAGCTCTATTTTTTATGGAATTTTGCAAAAGTGCATATGCATATGTCTTGCTCAAATCACTTTCACAGTCTCAGAGCAGCTCATTTTGTAAGAAACACCCATAATACTATTCCATATCCTTTTCTTTTTAAAAATTTTTAATTAATTAATTTATTTATAACATCTTTATTGGAGTATAATTGCTTTACAATGTTTGTTAGTTTCTGCTATATAAAAAGTGAATCAGCTCTACATATACATATATCCCCATATCCCCTCCCTCTTGCATCTCCCTCCCACCCTCCCTATCCCACCCCTCTAGGTGGCCACAAAGCATGGAGCTGATCCCCGTGTGCTATGCGGCTGCTTCCCACTAGCTATCAGTTTTACATGTGGTAGTGTATATATGTCCATGCCACTCTCTCACTTCGTCCCAGCTTACCCTTCCCCTCCCTGTCATATCCTTTTCATTTATGATGTCAGTCCACATGGGTCTGCCTTGAATTAGCATTCCTGATCATTTACAATTAATTTTACATGGCTGTTTGTTAGCTGTGTCTAACTGAATATTTTCATTTTTGGATATCTCTTGTTGGAAAAATAGCTAAATATGACGCCTCCTTACTGAGAATATTGTGTCTATAATTGTATATTTACTTATGACTTATTTCTTCACCTAGAAAAGTATTTTGGCTACAATATTAAATTCTTTTGGCATTAATATTGTGCTTGAACTATGAACTAAACCCTTACTTTCAAAATATTTTTTCCTATACTAAAATCCACTACAATATAATGTAGCACTTAAGAATATGAGTTTTACAGTAGCAAAGATCAATAAAACTAAAAGCTGGTTCTTTGAGAAGATAAACAAAATTGATAAACCATTGGCCAGATTCATCAAGAAAAAGAGGGAGAGCACTCAATCAATAAAATTAGAAATGAAAAAGGAGAAGTTACAACAGACAACGCAGAAATACAAAGCATCCTAAGAGACTACGACAAGCAACTCTATGCCAATAAAATGGACAACCTGGAAGAAATGGACAAATTCTTAGAAAGGTATAACCTTCCAAGACTGAACCAGGAAGAAAGAGAAAATATGAACAGACCAATCATAACTAATGAAATTGAAAGTGTGATTAAAAATCTTCCAACAAACAAAAGTCCAGGCCAGATGGCTTCACAGGTGAATTCTATCAAACATTTAGAGAAGAGACAACACCCGTCCTTCTCAAACTCTTCCAAAAAATTGCAGAGGAAGGAACACTCCCAAACTCATTCTGTGAGGCCACCATCGCCCTGATGCCAAAACCAGACAAAGATACTACAAAAAAAGAAAATTACAGCCCAATATCACTGATGAATATAGATGCAAAAATCCTCAACAAAATACTAGCAAACAGAATCCAACAACACATTAAAAGGACCATACACCATGATCAAGTGGGATTTATCCCAGGGATGCAAGGATTCTTCAATATACGCAAATCAAATCAGTGTGATACAGCATATTAACAAATTGAAGAATAAAAACCATATGATCATTTCAGTAGATGCAGAAAAAGCTTTTGACAAAACTTAACACCGATTGATGATCAAAACTTTCCAGAAATTGGGCATATAGGGAACCTATCTCAACATAATAAAGGCCATATATGACAAACCCACAGCAAACATCAGTCTCAATGGTGAAAAACTGAAAACATTTCCTCTAAGATCAGGAAAAAGACAAGGATGTCCACTCTCACCGCTGTTATTCAACACAGTTATGGAAGTCCTAGTCATGGCAATCAGAGACGAAAAAGAAATAAAAGGAATCCAAATTGGAAAAGAAGAAGTAAAACTCTCACTGTTTGCAGATGACATGATACTATACATAGAGAATCCTAAAGATGCCACCAGAAAACTACTAGAGCTAATCAATGAATTTGGTAAAGTTGCAGGATACAACATTAATGCACAGAAATCTCTTGCATTCCTATACACTAATGATGAAAAATCTGAAAGAGAAATTAAGGAAACACTCCCATTTACCACTGCAACAAAAAGAATAAAATACGTAGGAATAAAGCTACCTAGGGAGACAAAAGACCTGTATGCAGAAAACTGTAAGACACTGATGAAAGAAATTAAAGATGATACAAACAGATGGAGAGATATACCATGTTCTTGGATTGGAAGAATCAATATTGTCAAAATGACTATATTACCCAAAGCAATCTACAGATTCAGTGCAATGCCTATAAAATTACCAATGGCATTTTTTACAGAACTAGAACGAAAAAATCTTAAAATTTGTATGGAGACACAACAGACCCCAAATAGCCAAAGCAGTCATGAGCAAAAAAAACGGAGTGGGAGGAATCAGACTCCTTGACTTCAGACTATACTACAAAGCTACAGTAATCAAGACAATATGGTACTGGCACCTATGGTCAACTAATCTATGACAAAGGAGGCAAGGATATACAATGGAGAAAATACAGTCTCTTCAATAAGTGGTGCTGGGAAAACTGGACAGCTACATGTAAAAGAATGAAATTAGAACACTCCCTAACACCATACACAAAAATAAACTCAAAATGGATTAGAGACCTAAATGTAAGACCAGACACTATAAAACTCTTAGAGGAAAACATAGGAAGAACACTCTGACATAAATCACAGCAAGATCTTTTTTGATCCACCTCCTAGAGTAATGGAAATAAAAACAAAAATAAACAAGTGGGACCTAATGAAACTTAAAAGCTTTTGCACAGCAAAGAAAACCATAAACAAGACAAAAAGACAACCTTCAGAATGGGAGAAAATATTTGCAAACAAATCACTGGACAAAGGAATATTCTCCAAAATATATAAACAGCTCCTGCAGCTCAATATTAAAAAAACAACCCAATCCAAAACTGGGCAGAAGACCTAAATAGACATTTCTCCAAGGAAGATATACAGATTGCCAACAAACACATGAAAGGATGCTCAACATCACTAATTATTAGAGAAATGGAAATCAAAACTACAGTGAGGTATCACCTCACACCAGTTAGAATGGGCATCATGATAAAATCTACAAACAACAAATGCTGGAGAGGGTGCGGAGAAGAGAGAACCCTCTTGCACTGTTGGTGGGAATGTAAATTGATACAGCCACTGTGGGGAACAGTATGGAGGTTCCTTAGAAAACTAAAAATAGAATTACCATATGACCCAGCAGTCCCACTACTGGGCATTTACCCAGAGAAAACCATAATTCAAAAAGACACATGCACCCCAATGTTCACTGCAGCATTGTTTACAATAGCCACGTCCTGGAAGCAACCTAAATGCCCATCGACAGACGGATGGATAAAGAAGTTGTGGTACATATATACAATGGAATATTACTCAGCCATAAAAAGGAACGAAATTGTGTCATTTGTTGAGACGTGGATGGATCTAGAGACTGTCATACAGAGTGAAGTAAGTCAGAAAGAGAAAAACAAATATCGTATATTAACGCATATATGTGGAACCTAGAAAAATGGTACAGATGAACCGGTTTGCAGGGCAGAAATTGAGACGCAGATGTAGAGAACGAACGTATGGACACCAAGGGGGGAAATCGGTGGGGGTGGTGTTGGTGGTGTGCTCAACTGGGAGATTGGGATTGACATGTATACACTAATATGTCTAAAATTGATGACTAATAAGAACATGCTGTATAAAAAAATAAATTAAATTAAATTAAATAAAAAACATGAGTTTTAGAGTAAGAAAAACTTGGGGTCAAATAGTAGCTCTGTTACTTACTAGTTGTGCATCCTTGGAAAAATAACTCCAACTCTTTAAACCTTATTTTTATCTTCTGTGTAATGGGGTCAATAATTTCTACCTAACAATGCTGTTTTTAGAATAACTGAGGTGGGCCTCTCTGGTGGCGCAGTGGTTCAGAGTCTGCCTGCCGATGCAGGGGACATGGGTTTGTGCCCTGGTCCGGGAAGATCCCACATGCCGCGGAGCGCCTGGGCCCGTGAGCCATGGCCGCTGGGCCTGCGCGTGCCGAGACTGTGCTTCGCAACGGGAGAGGCCACAACAGTGAGAGGCCCGCGTACTGCAAAGAAACAAAACAAAACTAAACAAGAATAATTGAGGTGATCACACCGGTTAGAATGGGCATCATCAGAAAATCTACAAACAACAAATGCTTGAGAGGGTGTGGAGAAAAGGGAACCCTCTTGCACTGTTGGTGGGAATGTAAATTGATACAGCCACTGTGGGGAACAGTATGGAGGTTCCTTAGAAAACTAAAAATAGAATTACCATATGACCCAGCAATCCCACTACTGGGCATTTACCCAGAGAAAACCATAATTCAAAAAGGCACATGCACCCTAATGTTCATTGCAGCACTATTTACAATAGCCAGGTTATGGAAGCAACCTAAATACCCATCAAGAGATGAACGGATAAAGAAGATGTGGTACATATGTACAATGGAATATTAGCCATAAAAAGGAACGAAATTGAGTCATTTGTAGAGACATAGATGGATCTAGAGATTGTCATACAGAGTGAAGTAAGTCTGGAAGAGAAAAGCAAATATCATATGCTAACACATATATGTGGAGTCTAGAAAAATGGTACAGATGAACCAGTTTGCAAGGCAGAAATAGAGACACAGATGTAGAGAACAAACGTATGGATACCAAGGGGGGAAAGCGGAGGGTGGGGTGGTGGTGTGGTGAATTGGGAGATTGGGATTGACATGTATACACTGACGTGTATAAAATGGGTGACTAATAAGAACCTGCTGTATAAAAAATAAATTAAAATTCAAAAAAAAGTGAAGTGAGAAATTAGTATCATGATTTATGTGGCGTTCATTATTGTTATTATTATTAATTCTTTACCTTATATAGTATAATATTGCTGCTGTCTCTGTTCACAGAACAGTATATGGTATTGGCAGATGATATCTGGTAGGAGCATGGTGCCTTATGAAATAAATAACTTAAAATAACTTACCACTTTTTTTTTTGGAGCTTATGAAGATATATACTTGGTGAACATGTAAGTCAATGGCATTTCATAAATTCTGTATTCTTATAACACATGTGATGGTTAATTTTGTGCGTCAACTTTACTGGACTGCAGGGTGCCCAGATATTTGGCTAAACATTATTTCTGGGGTGTTTCTGAGGGTGTTTCCAGATAAGATGAGCATTGGAATAGGTAGACTGAGTAAAGCAGACGGCTTTCCACAGTGAGGGTGGCCACTACCCAATCTGTTGAGGTCTGAGTAGAACAAAAAGGTGGAGGAAGAGAGAACTGACTCTGCTTGACTGCTTGAGCTGAAACATCAGTCTTCTGTCCTTTGTTGGGACTTACACCATTGGCCCTCCAGTTCTCAGAACTATACCACTGGCTTCCTGGGCCTCTGACTTACAGATAGTAGATTGTGGGACTTTTCAGCCTTCATAATTGCATGAACCAATTCCTTATCCTATCTCCTATTATAACCAGGATCTGCTGTTGATCCTGTTTCTGTGGAGAACCTTGACTAATACCGTAAGCATTTATTGAGTCTCCAACAAGGTGAGGCTCTGCCTTCTTGTTTCAGCTCTCATACTGTAAACAAGTATCCTTTTCTTGATATATTTAATGCTGCATTTATTTTGCATTTTTCTGCTTTTTGATGATGATTTTACTGTGTAAGATGACCCCCAAATATAGTGCGGAATTGCTGTCTAGTGTTCTTAAGCACAAGGAGGCTGTAATATGCCTTGCAGAAGAAATATGTGTGTTAGATGAGCTTTATTCAGGCCTGAGTTACAGTGCTATTAGCTGTGTTTTCAGTGCTAATGAATCAATAATATATATATTAAATAAGGTGTCTTTAAAGAGAAACACATAAAATAAGATCATGTATTGATTGGTTGATGAAAATGTTATGACCAGAGGCTCACAAGAACCTAACCTATTTTCCCCCTAGGAATAATTGTTCAGTATTCACGAATTCAGGGTTTCCAGTGACTTTATAGAACATAACTACTATGAATAACAAGAATCAACTGTATAAAACATTTGTTTAAGCTGAAAAGATGGCCAGTGAATATGCATGTTTAAACATTTTGTAGAATTATAGTCAACCCCCAAAAATGGAACTAACTCATTTAATTTTGGAAGACACTATTTTCTCTTTTGTTTAGATTGGTTTATTTTCTCAGACATTTACTGGGGAATGTATTAAATAAGTCAGGCACAGTTGAGTTAGACCCAGTTTGTGCTGCGAGGGAACTCCCAACCTGCCATGGAAGGCAATGAGAATTGTACAATCAACAGTATTGACATTTATTTGTATTCATGGAGCAGACGTCACATAGAGTCAGATGTTGGATTTCTTGATGTTCTGAACATGCCTAGATACAGAAAATAACCATGGACTGTCCACAGAGCAGATATCTCTGCAACATGCCAGTGAAGGGCGACCTTATCTTAGAGCTCCATGGATTTACAGAGGCTTGGTATGTGATAAGACCCTAAGCATGTTTAGATGAAGAGCTAGAGCCAGAAACCAAGTCCCACAGCTCAAGTTGAGTCCTTTCCCACTAAACCATGTTTGTTCTATGTGCTTAAGTGAATTATTGGGTTTAGGCTTACAAGTGAACTCATGTTCCGGAAATTCCACTTAGGTCTGATGTTTAGAAGTGAGTCTGAGGCTGTTCAACGATGAGCTCCTAGAGGCCTATTTTACTGGATTTGAGCATTAAAAAAAATTTTATTTATTTTTGGCTGAGTCGGGTCTTAGTTGTGGCATGTGGGATCTTTTATTGCAGCGTGCAGGCTCTCTAGTTGCGATGCACAGGCTTAGTTGCCCCGCGGCATGTGGGATCTTAGTTCCCCCGCGGCATGAGGGATCATAGTTCCCCGACCAGGGATCGAACCCACTTCCCCTGCACTGGAAGGCAGATTCTTAACCACTGGACCACCAGGGAAGTCCCTGCTATGTTTGAGCATTTTTATAGAAAGAGTTTCATAGATTTCAGCTGATTCTCAAAGGAATTCATGATACTGAAAAAGTATATGAACTTCGCATCTTCAGAAGTTTACTTTGTACCATAAATGGTAAACTGAGTAAGGATTAATAGTGCCTTTGGCATTGTATTTTGCACTCCTATCAATTTAGTGGAGGATTTTTATGTTAAGAAGATGCTAATTGTTGACTAGGGTGTGGCAAAATAAACCTACCTGTGGCAGTGTAAATTAGTACAAAATTTCTAAAACGACATATGGTACCTTTTGAACCAGGTACCAAATTTAACCTTCTATTTAACAATTCTATTCTAAGGAAGTAATTAGAAACTCAGGAAAAAATACTATCTATGACACATTATTCTTCAGAACATACGAAGTAAGAATCAAAGTAAATGTTTAAAAGTTGTTGATTATATTATGATGACTTAATATAATGAAAAGTGTCTATGGCAAGATACTATGTGAAAACAAATCACAGCATATATGGTGTGATCATGATTTGTATATACATGACCAGAAGAACATATATTAACAGAGGTTATCTCTTGGTAATAGGTGTTTCTTTTCCTTTTTTTTTGTATTTTTCAAGTTCTCTAAATGACTATATATTTTTATAATCAGAAAAAATGTTAATGTTTTGTCACACTTAAACTTTGATTTACCTAAGGGAAATCCTGTCTGTTTCTCTTAGTGTCTACATTTCAAAATGTCTCATCACCGGTTTTGGCTGAAAGTTCAAATGGAAACTCAGTTATTTCACGTTTGTTCAATTTACAGGCCCCTTTTCTTCCCATGGTGACATTTCAGCTTAAACCTTTGTACTCAGCCCCCTTTCCAATTCTCGCCTCTCTCCTTTCTTCTGTTTTTTGTTCTTTCACTGATCTTTAAAATAAAATTTAAATTCTGGCTGCTTTTCTTTGGCAGCCTTAGCCTTTTTCTCCTCTTCTCTATTTGTACTATTTGTACTATTCAGTTTCAGATATGCACCTGACCCTTGTTTCTTTACCCCATTTTTTTCCTTTTGGAAGTTAGAAGCGTTCATGGAATAGTCTCTTCTAAACCTGAGAACCTTGGTAGTAGTTTTGTGTTAATTTTTGTACTTTTATTACTTTTGGGGTTTCACAAGTATTTTCCCACTATATATCAGAAGCAGGTGTCCACAGGTGTGCATGTGTTCTCACATGTGTGCATGTGTGTGTGTGTACATATGTACGAGAACATGTGCATGTATGTGAAGTTCAGGTCAGACCTGTGTCCAGACTGTATGCACAGGATGGGAATTTCCTAATCCACTCTGATACCAGCAGGCTCACGTCCATACTTGGAAAGCTTTGGTGAAGGTGATGCAAACTGGGTTGGCTCTGTGGGTTGAGCTGCTGTCAGGCTGATTTGGAGCCAGGCAGGGTGACTTTCAACCTCTCCAAAAGCCTTTCAACTAGCAAAGAGATACATTTATTAGAAAAGATGATAGAACTCGATTTAGAAAAGTGTGAATACAGGGTTGAATTAAAATGACACCTCAAGGAAGGAGCCCAGGACCAAACCAGGAGACTCCGAGTCAAAAATCAAGGCTAGGATTTATAGGATGAACATTTTTATGTTTAAATTGGAATTCAAAGTAGATATTTGTAATTGAAGTCCCGTGCTTATTTTATTTCCGTAAATTTAATGTCTGGCTTTGAAGTTGGCTCCATTGTAGGTCCAACAGCAGTGGGCCTTGGAAATTTGCCTGATAAATCAAACCTATGATGAAAAGAATCAGGAAAATGCGACACTGGCTGGCAGTGCGCAAACCCCATGGTGGTATTATAGAGCACTCGGTGTCCCCTAGCAGAGAAAAATGTACCTTAACATGCTTCCTGGGATTGACAGCTCTTCATCCTTCAATCAAAGACAGAGTTGGGTAGACAAAGGATAGGGAGACAAATGCTTTACTTTAATGTTATTTTCTTAAAACCTAAAGTCAGCTGGGTGAAAATTGGACTGTATGAAATTTACTTGGTGGGAAACAAGCATGCAAATTACACGAGATTCCTAAATGTGCCAAAGCATCAGGGAGAGAGCCCGGTTATGCATGGAGGGTGAGGAGCAATGCTAATGCCATAGGTGGCCCTTGCCACTACTGGCCCTTGGCAATCATGTGAAAAAGTTGATCTTTATTCCTGCTACCTCAGTCTCACCTTTCTATGCCATCTTACTGTACTTCCTTCCTCTTTCTCCTTCTAGTTATAAACACCCCCTTCACAAGAAATGTTAGCTTTCAGGGATGACCAGTCAAGCACATCTTTGTGCACATGCACGATTTATATTAATTCCATGTAGACATTTGAATTTGACATTGCAAATGTTGTGGAACAAAATGTATGTTTCCTACGAGCAGACAGATGAGCATTTTATGCTGTTGTTTGGGGAGGGCGACCTCCCCAAACAACAGCATTGTTTGTTAGGCGACCTCTCCTGTTGGCAGTCTGTGTTTCATATCCTGTCTGGTAGTAAGAAAACAGTTAAATAGGAGCTCTTGTGGTACTGTGAGTCTGGCTTCTCGTTTAAAAGTGCTCCCCCTTTCTCGCTTACCATGATGAATATTAATTTTAAGTAAAAGTCACTACATCGACTCTAATGTCAAATAAATTTGAAAAAGAAGATGCAGCCCTTTGGAAAATACGGTGGAAACAATTTCATTCCAGGTTTGGAGCTTATTGAAGCCCATCAACCGTCTAACAGATTCAGACAGTATTTAGAACATTTTGCTTTGGCATCCCCTTTTAAGTGTGGAAGAGGCTGTTTTGTAACCTCATCTTTTTTTTGCAGAGAGAATGAAACTGCCTGAGGGACAATACAGAGGCTTGGTGAGGGCTGGGATAAAGTCTCAAGGCTGCTGGGCTGTGCCACGTACCGCAAACAGCAGATACCACAGAACTGCTTTTAAAAAAAATCCTGCCCTTCATATGTCATGCTAAAAATACAGACGTAAAAAGACCTGAAAAACTTGAAAGAACTAGAGAAGCCGGCTGTAGTTATATCAAAGCAACATGCAAGGTCATGGAAGTAAAACAACAAACAAACAAGAGTGCACTGTATAAAGTAAGACATATTAGAGCTTTCTAAAGTTCCAAAGTAGCTTTTGTAATGTATTCAGAACAGAAATATGAAAGGAATCATAAAACTGGATAGTCCCTAGGAGACTGAAAAAGGCTGTAGAAAATGATTCAATAACATTGGTGGTGGGTCAGATAGAATGCCCTTATTCCCCTAGACTTCTCATTTCTTTCTTCTCCCTCTTGAAATTCACCTTAGGAAAACCTTACGTGGGTTTCTACCTGGTCAACTCAAACTTGGTCCTCTGCTTTAACTCTAGTTATCTGCACATGTTATAGATGTCCCCTTAAGTTGTTCATCGTGTGGCTTGTCACTTTGACTAGGCTCAAAGCTCTAAGGTCAAGAAACATGTCTTTTGTATCTTTGGAATTTCCTCTATAGCTTGGGTACAGCTTGGGTACAATAATTGTGTCTGCAGATGGTGTACAACAAATGTCCCCTAACTCACTGGATACTTCCAGATTAAAAAAAGGTAACATAAAGCTATTCAACTTTGCTTCTATTATTAATATTTATGTGCCATATTCTGAAATATATGTGGAAGACCAGATAAGAAAAAGGCTAGAGGAACAAGTTGTTGATACAATAGTGAGAATGCAAAAGACCTTTAAAAATGTCTTGACATAAATAATAAAGATGGTAAGAGTAATAATGATATAACAACTTTACATTTCTATAGCACTTGATTCTTCTGAAAGCACTTTCAGGTAATAAAGAAGAGTGGGATAAAGGTGGGAATAGAAATACATGTGAGGAATAACACAGAAATGCGGAGATAAAAAAGCAAAAGAACAAAAGAAAGGCAAAGAAAATATAGGCAAGAATAAAATGGAAGGAGAATTTACTAACAAACTGGAACAGTTGTTGGCTAAGTTACACACTGGACAGAGTGTCAAATACAACGTTGGTGTTCTTTGAGCAGGTAGAATATGCTGTCTATAGATCACGCCATGTTTTCACTTGTTTTCTACCAGGTAGTGGGGGAGGGAGTGTCCTGGATTCTCTCTCTTCATTCTTGTTCACTAGGGTTTATATTGATCATAGTCTGGCCATCTGTACTCAACATTCTAGCTACATCATTAAAAAGACATGGACGTGTGAGTGATACTCAACTTTAGTAGCCTATTTCAGCGATTTCACAAAAGGTTAGGTAGGCCTGCTGTGGAGGGCACCATCGATTTTGGATCCTGTTGTGAGGTTCTGAAAACTTCCCAAACTTAGGAGGCAGGTCTCACATTACTGTCAATAATGCTGAATGTAGTAACTTATTATAAAGAAGTTCTAAGAAGAAGAAGACATCCCAACCGTATTCTAGAACTGACCAGTTCTAGAACTGAAAAAGTGCAGACCAAAAAGTTCTGCCTGTCACATGTGTCAGAGGCCACAAAGGTCCTAAAATTACCTTTATTACTGCTTTGGAGCGATGAGCTACATATTTGAAAAGATAATTCAATAAGGTGAACTCCTTGCACCTCCTTGCATTCTGAAGTTGGCAAGCTTCTCTACTTTGGGGTCTGTTTTGTTCACAAATTATATTAACTTTAGTTGAAGGGCAGGTGACCCAAACCAAAGTGTCAAGATTAGTAAATTTGTGAAGGAAAGTTAGAAAAAGATATGAGAGATTATCAAAGATAAAACTCATCAAATCCATAGAAAATTTTCTCATATCCAAATGAGAAAAGAGATTAAATCTTTCTTCCTTTGAGAACGTTGACATGGAGACAGACTTTTAATTTAATTGCCTTCTATGCTGCTGAAAGCACGGATCAACTATTTTCAAGATTTAGAGATCAACACCCATGTTTTGGCAATAACTCTACTTTTCACACTTCAGGTTTTGAAGCAGAGTAGAGAACTCTTTCCTTTGGTGAGTGGAAGACCTGCTAGGGTTCTGGTCCTCGCTCTGGCCTAATTTAATCTCTTTTGGTCTCAATTCCCTCAACTGTAAGAGGGAATAATTATATCAGTCCTGCTTTATAATAATAATAATTTCCATTTCTAAATGCCTGCCATGTGTCAGGTACTCTACTGTGCCTTTGCCATATGTTATCTTTAAATCTCTCATCAACTCTGCAAGGAAGGAATAATTATCACTCATGTTTTACAGTTGAGAAAGATGAGGCTCAGATCCCTTCAGGAACCTGCCTAAGGTCACACAGCTAAGTGGCAAAGCCAGGATAGAAATCTTCATATGTATGAACAAAAGCCCCTTCTCAGTCCTCCATGAGATTTTGAAGTTCATTTATAATGACATTTGTGGACGTGATTTGAGAATAGAAAAGTTCTTTGTAGATGCATATTCTTACTACCATTATTATCCTGGTGAATATAAATTAATGTGTATTTATTGAGTTCCTTGCAGGAGCTTAGTACTGAATCAGATACCATTTTGGATACTCTGTGGAATTAGGTATATTCCCCAGTGTAGTATTATGTAAGGTGTATTATAACTAAATGTTAAATAGTTCCAAGTGATATCACTTCCACCCTTGGAATGAGGTATTAGTTTCTTTTGGATCTTTTTTGGAGAAAAAAGAAAAGAAGCAAATATGCTAATCTAAATTGAATGAATGTTTCAGGAAACAAAAACCAGCTGCATTAGTCCAGCCTTCAGAGTCAGCAAATTAAGCCCCCAGGAACCCTGAGAGTTGATAGGAAAACTCCAAAGGAGATGAGAGAAATATACCACAGGGATTAGCAAATTTCTGCTGAAAAATTCATGTGTTCACAAATGTTCTGAACCAACATAGCTTCCCCTGTCTGTTTCTTTGTTTATTTTTTGAGTCTTTAATGACCAGTAGGGTTGTTGAAACTTACTTGAAGAGTGTATCCTTGATTTGGGGATATCAGACTTCCTGTGTGAAAGATGGCTGGGAATCCACTCAACTCTCCTAAAATAAGCACTAAGTTTTGGAAAGAATTTTCTCTTGTGGGAAACATCCTATTCCCAAAGAAGGCCATCGGCGTGAGATAGCTTTTTTTCCAGGGAGGAAACTGAGGGGAGCCCGTTGGTCCAGCAGCCAGGAATCAACCTTCAGGACAGGTTAACATTCAGGACAGACTCCTCTGTCCTTTTCTCTCAACCTTTTCGAAGAACTGCTGAAAGTCAAAATCAAAGTTCAAAAAATTCTGCAGAAGAATCACCTGAGTCCAGAAATGAGCTGTTTCTTATTGTTTCCTCTATTTCTTTGTTTCAAGAACAGATAAAAAGACCCACCTTGGGAAGTCGTTGTGAGGATTAAATAACATAACTCAGGTGCATCTCCCGGTGCAAAACAATCATCGCTATTGAATCCTAGGCCATTTGTCCCAATATGCTCATCCAGTTGTTCTTTACGGCTCAAGGGGAACTACTGATTCTGTTAGGTCACAGAATGTCTAAAGAGTTAAGAAAAATGCTTTCAAACTGAGAAGAGATGGAGGAGGCTGTCTTTCTAGGCCTCACCAAGGATATGTGTTGGGTGGAATACAGGCCATCATTTGGGTTTGGTAAGAGCTTCATGATAGGACCATATAGAGAAGGAGCTATGCCACTGGACAGCTGGCTGAGTGCTTGCCTTTGATCACCTTGGAGGAATGAATGCGGGGCCACTGACTGACCCTTGCATTTTTCTGCATGTGAGATGGGAGAGGGTAGTCCTTGTGCAGTTCTCCTGTCAGACATTTTGATCACATTTGGGTCTCTGCTGGGCTAAGGCAGAAGCCCATCTGGGAGGATAGGACCACTCTATGGCCAGGCTTGATTCTGTCTGACACAGAGTCTGGACTTGGCTGCACAGCCAGTCCGAACTGTGCCCAGACCTAGCATCTATGAGGCCGTCCAGGCATCTGGTCCAGGCCCTCTGGGAATAAGTTCCTGGGCCTGGGGTGAGAGTGCGTTTGTCACATATGCCTTTTGGCATGATCCTGGCACTTTGGGAGGCAGAACCAGTTTTTCAGCTCTGGGGACTCAACTGTGCTTTACTTGTGGCCAGTGTCCCCTAGTAGGATGAGCTCTGCTCAGGGGGGCAAGGGACTGCCATTTGCCAGTTGACTGCAGCAAGTCACTTTATGTCTGGGGGCCTCGGTTTCCTTGGAGTGAGGCCATCTCTAAGCTGGATCTCAGCACAATCTGTGAATCTGTGGTCTGCCTCTGCCTGGGGCACAGAAGTGTGTGTGTATTTTTCTTCCCTCCCTCCCAGCCCCTGGTCCTGGGGATGTTCCTTTCAACTGTTCTTGACCCCTCTTCCATTATCCAAATTTCTCTGTGCAAAAGAACATTAAGTTTGAATGGATCATTGTTTCTTATAAGATAAACAACTGCTGATAAAGTCAGGGGTTGACCTATTTCTGAAGCAGACAACCCAGGAGAAGTTTATGGCTTTCTCTTCTTCAGAATTAACCAGTTTTTCTTCTTGGAACATGTTTTATAGGACTTGACTAATCACCCTGGCAATATGTGGCTGAAGTTTTCTTGGCTATAGATCAAAGTCTCCGATACACCAGCACAGACAATGAGAAAGCAACAAGAGGCAGGAGAAAGCCTTTGCAATGAATTTTGGAGTCAGACTCTAATAGAATGAATGTTTGGAGTCAGACTGTAGTAAAGCAGAAATAGGATAGGGATAATTAATTCCTGGAAGAATTGCAAATGACCAAGTACATAGGAACAAATGTCTAACTTTCTCTAATAATGAAAGACACGCAAATAAAAATGCTATCATTTCCCTTTGTCATTTTGGCAGAAATGTAAATGGTTGGTTAAACCTGGTGCGCCCGTGATGTGAGGAGATGTACACATTCATGCAGCTACCTGATGCAACCTTTTGGAGGGTAGTTGGGTGATATGCACTGAAATGGAAAATGTATCATCTCTTTGCCCAACAATTCTCAGTTTAGGACCTACCCTAAGGGGATAACTACTTGAATGTAAAAATAAGTTTGCAAAAGCCTATTGATAGGGAAAACTAGAAATAATTTTGATGTTCATCAGTTGGGATATGGCTTAGTCAATTATGGTAAACACCTTCTGGGAAGTTCTGTGCAGTCAATAAAAATGACGATAAAGAGCTTTACCTACGGTGTAGACAATTATTTAATGACTCAAAGCAAGATTCTAAAACAAAATGATCACATTTGTATACAATTATATGAATAGAAATGTGGGAGGTTTTTCACTTAAATCTTAACTGGTAGGATTTGAGGCTACTTTTACTTTCTTTCTTGTTTAACTTCCATTTCTGCCACTTACCATCTTCATGTCCTTAGGCAAGCTTTTTTTTTTTTTTACACCTTTATTAGAGTATAATTGCTTTACAATGGTGTGTTAGTTTCTGCTTTATAACAAAATGAATCAGTTATACATATACATATGTTCCCATATCTCTTCCCTCTTGCATTTCCCTCCCTCCCACCCTCCCTATCCCATCCCTCTAGGTGGTCACAAAGCACCGAGCTGATCTCCCTGTGCTATGCAGCTGCTTCCCACTAGCTATCTACCTTACGTTTGGTAGTGTATATATGTCCATGCCTCTCTCTCGCTTTGTCACAGCTTACCCTTCCCCCTCCCCATATCCTCAAGTCCATTCTCTAGTAGGCCTGTGTCTTTATTCCCATCTTACCCCTAGGTTCTTCATGACATTTTTTTTTTCTTAGATTCCATATATATGTATTACCATATGGTATTTGTTTTTCTCTTTCTGACTTACTTCACTCTGTATGACAGACTCTAGGTCTATCCACCTCATTACAAATAGCTCAATTTCATCTCTTTTTAGGGAAGCTTATTTAACCTCTCTTGGTAAAAAATGGGAATAATAATACGTATCAACCTTTTAGAGGTTACTGAGGAAAAGCAGGCAGTGAAACACATGTCAAGAACCTGGGATGGTATAAGAAAATTCTTTGATTTTTTTTTTCACATGGTTTCTATTTTACTTTAATTGTATGAGTACAAACAGCTGTGTTCCTATGCCCATGATTCAGAGAGAAAGCTAAGAGGGTTTTGAATAGCTTCCATTGATTTAAAGGCAGGAAGAGCCCTACTTCCAAATATGTGGAACATTTTTTCCTAAGGCTGTCAGAAAAAGGCCATATTGAGTCATTGTTTTCTGAAGGCAGAAGAGGAGAGTGAGTGACTGATCCTGTTGGGTAACCTAAAATTATATTTCATTCTTGTTATCCTGATGCAGTTTAAGACCAAGGATTTTGGATGGTTCTACAATTTCCCTCTTGGTTTGGAAGAACAAAAATTTTGTTATTTATGTTCTTAAACAACAAAGCTTTGTCCTATACTCAGGAGCATGCAAACTAAATAGAAGATTTCCTGAAGGGCCATCCTATTTACTGTGAGGAGTGATTCCAAGTGGTAAGTAGACACAGTTAGCTCCAACCATCCGTGGAAGACCCACATCATTGCAGAGGAAATTAGCCAAGACTCACAGAAGCACAGCAGCCCGTCAGGTTGGGGATTTACTTCTCCTATATTGTGCTAAAGTTGGTGGACTCAGCCACTTAAAAATGCCCTATTTACTTGGGCCCTGCTTTGTCTTACAAAACAAATAACCTTGTATTGCTTTCTTTGGGGCAGAAAAATGAAAGTGTCAATATTTTGAGTGTTTTTACTTTGGGAACTTCTGGTTCGTAGACGATTGTTTCAAACATTGCTGTGTTGTCTTTTCAGAGCTGTTGATACTGTGGAATGGTGAGGGCGGGTAATTGAGGCTCAAGAGTTTTCATCAAAGGCTAATAGATCACTAGAAGAACACAAATTGGGCTATCTCTGTCCCCTATCCCTCATTTCTCTTTCCTTGCACTAAACTAGCTCCTGGCTTGCTATCACGCTGCCACGCCCATGTGCAATTTTCACTTAACCAAGGTTAGGTCTGAGTAGAGTATATGAAGTTGGGATCAATTCCAACTCTTAATAATTACAGCTAGTAAGTATTGAGCACTTTGTAACATGCCAGGTTTTATGTTAAGTGGTTTGCATGCACTATCTCAGTGCTTCTCAAGGGTGATCTGTGATGACTGGTTTAACAAGCCTGGGGGCGGGGGGGTGTGTACCAATAAAAAAATGCAGATTTCTCGGCTCCATTCTAGACCTGTGAGATGAGCATCCTGTGGTGGGATCAAAGATCTACCATGTTAACAAGCACCTTCACCAATCCCAACGCGCAAGAAGTTCAAGTGCCTCTGCATTATTTTTCAAAGCACGTGGGACACAAGTGCCGTCTGCTCTTCTTCCACTGCTCTGATGTCTGTGCTTAAATTCTCATGGCAAAAAAAAAAGTAAAAAAAAAATCCTGTGGATTGGGAGACATTGTGAGACTTATGCCTCTTAGTAACTGGTGATCACGAATGTGTCCCCATAGCCAAAGTGCTTGTGAGACGCCAAGTATTTATCTCTATTGTGGGAGGACTAAAAATTGAGAAATCTTGACTGATGGTAGCCTGTGCTCTGTAAATAGAGAGGGAAGCCTCAGGGACCACAGAGACATGACTGTATGAGTGGTTATACGGGTTGTGTAATGCCCAACTGGCCTTGCCTGAAGGAGTGAAAACCCAGCGTTCTCCTTGGCTCTGGGCTGTGTGTCGCGGTGGCCCACTCCTGAGAGGAGAAGGTAACTGATATGCTGGTGTGGGTCCCAGGGCCCAGAAAGCCCCGCCTGCCTTCTGCATGCCTTTGTTGTCATGCTCCAAGGGGCCTGAAGTGTTCAGTGTCGTAAATTCCTTGGTTCTCGAGTTTATTTCTAGAAAGCCTCTATTAAAATGCAGTGCCGCGTGCAAGATGACAGGGACATTTAACCATAGTGGCACAGACGGGTTTAATCTGGTCGCTCTGGGGATGGCACCCAAGAGGATTCATTTGGTGGGAGGGGAGGACAGGCTCCTTTGTGGACCGCTTTGGTGGAGGAAGCTGGGGAGATTAGGAAAAAATATATATATAAGGAAAAAAATATATATATTTTTTGAGGTGCAAGGCAGAGGTGAAGTGGGAGAGGGCCTAAAGACACATTGGACCTGTGTCACAATTCTGTTGGTTACCTTCCAACACACTGTTTTCTTAATTCTTCAGCCCTTCCCATCGTCCTTGTCTTTGGTGAATGTCCAGTGCCCAGTGACTGTCCCCTCAGTAACAGGCCTGGACTGCAGCAATACTGCAGGTGGCAAGGACTCAGTGGCATAAGTGGGCCCCGGAGAGAAACTTCATGTCCAACTCTGGAGCTGATGCAGCCTAGGGGAGTGGGGGAGATAATCACCCACCCCTGAATCTGAGACCTCCCCCTTCCTGTTGCATTCCTCTGCCAGGAGCAGGATAATTAGAATAAAGAGACTTAGTTTAGCTCATTCAACTCCCTGCTGGACTCCATACAAACCTTTCATATATGCAGTCATTTCTAGCAACCTGGGTAGGCTTCCTTGCGTTTCTTTATCAACTTGTTGAGAAAGACCAGAGATGATTCTCTAACTCTAGTGAAGAGTCTGTCTACGGGACTATTAAGCCTTAACATTTGATTTCATTTTGGATCTTGTTGAAAGTACCCTAGATTTCATTTTGAAATCTTTTTTTTGTTTGTTTTTGCTAAATTGAAAATGTTCCCCAATTTTCCCACTGATTATTTGTCCTGCTAATTCATGAGGTAAATGGTGCTGATTCATTAATTTATCCCGCAGGGAATAAGCACCTTCCATGCAGAGGAGGTGGGTAGGAAGGGGTTTGCTGGGAAGGAGGGGCTTTTCCTTGGTCTTAGTTGTAGGTGCTGGGGAGCGGCATGCAGATGGAGAGGGACATCCTCAGAAGCATAGGGTCAGAGAGCGTGGGCTCCCTGAGGCCCTGTGAGTGATGAGATGTGACTGGTGGGTGTTTGTGTGGGCGTGGAAGGAGATAAGGGGCAAGACCCCTCGTGAGTGAATGAATGAATGCAGGAATGACTGAGTGTAGAAGTCTATTGTCCTTCCCTAGGGTGGCTGCTCCCTCACCAAGCAGACTGTTTTTTCTCTGCACCTTCTCGGTGAGTAAGTAGAAGTTTCAGTTAATAATCTCCTAAACTGAGAAATCCCCTATCACAGGAGGAAAGGAGATAATTAGCTTCAGTGTTCTCTCATATCTAAGCTGAGAAGTCAGCATGAATTCTAGACATGGTTCATGTCTTTAGATAATCAGCACTGCTATTCATGATAGGTAACTCTCTCTCTCTC
This sequence comes from Stenella coeruleoalba, assembly GCF_951394435.1. Lineage (NCBI taxonomy): Eukaryota > Metazoa > Chordata > Mammalia > Artiodactyla > Delphinidae > Stenella > Stenella coeruleoalba. The sequence continues at coordinate 47,261,966 of NC_137148.1, read as the reverse complement.
TCTCTCTCTCTCTCTCTCTCTCTCTCTCTTTTTTTTTTTTCTCCCTTCAAATCTTTTTTTGGTTAGGGTACCATGACTGAAATGAATGGCTTCCATTATTTTTTTTTGCCTTCACGCAGGAATCTTTAAACTAGCCTGAACTTCGTACCAACTATCATATGAATCATGTCTACAATAACTCCTTTCTGTGTCATTTCCTAGGTTAGTGTCCTTGTGTGACACAGTAAATGCGGGGCAGGGTTGAAAATGTCAAGTGATAACCAGGCAGAAAACTGACAGTTAACAGACCCACCTCCTTGAGCTTTTATCTCAGCTGCCTTAAGACAAAAATCTTACTTGTATAAATATTACCTGAAATGAAATATGTAATGCTAATAGCTATATTTCACCATATCTGGCTGTTTGGTAATTCACCTCCATTTTGGATATTGTGTACCTTTTTTGCAATGAGCTTAATAATCATCATAAAACAAATGATCGTTTCCTTTTAATGAATGTTCACCATGTAAGAGGCTCAGTTCTAAGCAGGGTGTTGCCCATTTAATCTTCACACCAGCCCCAGGAGGTAGTTACTGTGGGTGGCACCATTTTTCATATGGGGAAACTGAGGCATAGAGTTCTTAAGTAACTTGCCCCAAGTCCACAGTTAAGAGTCAGCTGGGATTTGAACCCAGGCAGTCTGGCTCAGAATTTATGCTCTCAACCTCCATGCTATAATGCTTACACATTGCTTGAAACAAGAGGCGGTTTTAGCATCAAATATGAAGAATGCAACCCTTCAAATTTTTCTCTTCCAAATGCAAGTCATTGCCTATTTTGTATCCGTATTGTTGTATGGCTTTTGACAAACACTGACAAACAGCAAGGCCAAAGAAATATCCTTTCGCTCACGTCTCGTTACCTAGAAGAGTTTTGACTATATATGAGTGCAAAAGGTTGTTGATTTAGGTTAATTTCATGTATAATATGGTTTAGAATCTTGTCACATGCATTTTTAGTACATTTCCAAGCATTCATGTTCTTGGGGAGACAGCTGAAAAACAGCCACAAAAATTCCCCCCATGGGCCAAGAACAAGTTTGATTGTGAGGTCTATGTGCCCAGATGATGTGTTTTGTTATCTGAACCAAGAACATAAGCTTACTCCCGGCAATGACCACCATATATAAATGCCTTTTTATATAAGTGAAAAAAAAATTTTTTTTTTTTACTTTGTTAAAGTGAGCAGGCCTTCTTGCTGACGTTTTTCTAAGTAACTGCTTCTCTTTCGGTTTACACTATAGACAGTGGCTCCAAGAGCTGGCATTTGAACTGTCAGCAGTCCTCCCCCACACTATGCAGCAACCTGGTCCAAGGTCTAGGGTTTCTTTAGGCGGCGTCCAGTGCTGTGAAAACAATGGGGCTATTTATCCACGTCACCTGGAGTGCAGTTAACATCCCGCCAGTCTCAGCTGGTCTGACACACTGACATGGTGGGTCTGGATGTTTCTTATGAGTTTTCTTATGAGCAGCTCCTTTGGCCACATAAACTGCAGGGCCAGACGATTAGCTTATGGGCCTAGAAATCCTTCCTGGCCCAGATATAGGGACACTTTTCAGTCAACCAGAGTTGCTCTGATATTTGAGATTTGCTGACAGTTTTTGGTTCAGAAAGAGGTTTGCATTCCTGAGCTACTTTTATTGGGATCATCTTAATTCTTATCTGTGAGGTGGAGATCCAGGAAATGAGTAAGAATGGAATTCAGCTGTTTGGGTGACCCTTGTATACCACGAGCCTCTCAGTGCTGGATGCAACAGCCAACAGATATTAATTGATGGTGATAATGGAGATAGTCTTTCTGCCCAGAATCTGCTAGCACAAGCCCTGACTGATGGGCAGTGATACCTAGCTGACTTTTTTTTTTTTTCCGGTACGCGGGCCTCTCACTGTTGTGGCCTCTCACGTTGCAGAGCACAGGCTCCGGACGCGCAGGCTCAGCGGCCATGACTCACGGGCCCGGTCGCTCCGCGGCACGTGGGATCTTCCCGGACCGGGGCACGAACCCATGTCCCCTGCATCAGCAGGTGGACTCTCAACCACTGCACCACCAGGGAAGCCCCCTAGCTGACTTTAACACACTGCACTAACAACTTTAGGCAAAAGAAGATTAGAGTATCTGTGTGTATTTTTAAATTTCCTCCTTCATTGCACTGTTTTTTAATAAGGTATTGAAATCAAATGTAAACGGTATAATCCCCTTAAGTTGGATTGTACTGAGACATCACTTCCCTCATCCCAATGTGGGGTTTTCCCTGCTATGTGACAGCTCCAGGCACTAAATATCTACCCCTCCCCCCCAAATTGCCAAGTAACAGTAACATGTCTCAGGCTATCACGACTGTTACGATTATAGGAAGGGAAGCCCATGCTGGTCTTTTAGAAAGCTCTCATCATGAATGTGTTTTCGGGCATGCATTACTTACTAACAGATGAACAGCTTGCAGTTGAGTCAAACAAAACCTTTAGTGTTTGTAAGGGTCAGGGCACCAGGGGTCAGTAGGAAACTGAGTTTTATATTGACACAGACTATCTCCAGAAGCTGAGAAAGCTTCTAACTCAAGGACTTGCTGGATGGTTGTTGGCCATTGTCTTGAGTGGTGAGATGGTTATCTTCAAAGTTGTCAAAGATGAAGTTTTCCTGTAGGAAACTTCTGGACATTATCATGTGAAGTGACTTAAATGCCTTAGTTTAGAGTATCCTTGGACTTGTCTGTTGACAAATGGAGATTTGAACATGGGCGTTTGAAGGGATTTTAATGTAATATTTTTCAGGGAATGAGAAACAGGGAGTGTTGTGTGTTGAGGTTTCAGTGACAACATTACCTTAAGAGCTTGCTTTCCCTTTCAGACTAGATCATCTGTGTTACCGTTGAGTAAAGGGAATCACAGTTTTAACAACCTGGCTTCCCTCAGAAGTTTCAATTCTCACATAGTCACCATAGGCAGCAACACTGTCAAATAAACAATTAATTTTATATTAATTGTCAAGTAAACAATTTAATTAAATAAAAAATATTTAAACAGAGTGAAATATTCCTCCCTGGCTAGTCACAAGTTGGACAATTCAAAGAACAAATCTTGGGGGAATTGAGAATGGATTACTTTTTCTGTTCCCTGTGTACTGCTCTGTTTTTCTTCTTGGGATCAAATCTCAAGTTGAATTCAGTCAACTATCTACAGCAAACAAAAAGGGCATAAATGTCTTTTCTGTTACTGTTCCTTATATTTCATCACTAAACGAAGCAAGTTTCCCTTCCTGGCTTCTTCCTTTGGGAGCATATAAAACTGACATGAGTTTAATCCTGTGGAGGTTCTATTGTCACTTGAAAGTATAATGATTGATTTCATTATTTAAAAGTTTATTACAGTGAATTTTTGGTGCTCATGTCACACTTGCTACAAAATTTGTTGAAGAAACATACCATTTGCTGAGGATATGGAAGGATTTGTCATTAGGTAAAGTGTGCTGAGTATCTGAGGGTGTGGTGTTGGGCTACCTGTATGTCAGTTCCATTACTTTCTTTTTTGAGTTTCTCTTTCCGTCATCTCTTTTGACTTAAAATGTTTCCCACAGATCCAGTAATAACTACACATTTGGCAGTATGGTATAACAAGCTGTTGGCATAGCTAACACTTCAAAATGTAATGGGAAATAAGGAAACTAGTGCCAAGAAAACAGAAACCTGGGCCACGGGGGCTCTGCCAGCTTGCGCTGATGTTATTCTCTGCCCCAACGACCCCACCAAGGTGCATCCTAGTACCTTCTCATATGGCCTAAGTGCCAAGGGTCAGAACAATACCGCGTCTTCCTGAGCACCGTTATTCCTTTTAAGACACTAAAAGCACTTAATTGTACCCATGAAACCCCTTTCCTCTCCCTGCCTGAGCTGCCTTTATTCTTGTTTCTGTGGGTGGGTGAAAAGGCTGCCCGTCTGAAAAGGCAGCTCAAAAACAGTTCTGGCAAAGGATCTCTCTTCCTCCGCAAATGGTCATTTTGGTTTTATTTCAGGTACATTAAGCCACCCTCTACTCATACTTAATAGCAAATGATCCTACAATAGATGAGAGTACAAAAAGGTAACATAAAATCAAAGCATACCTAGTTGCCCAAGTGACTTAATGTATATCATTTTGACTCAGCATTACTCCTACTAAAAATAAAAAGAAAGATGAAAATTACCTTCGGGTTTCTGCTGCTATAGTTGCCCTCCGGGTTCCAGCGGTAGGTGGGATCTTTAAGGCCAGCACTGTTGGGATTGCCAAACCATAAAAGATCTTGCTCCAGGGTGAGGTCGCATTTCCCAGGTCCTCTGTCCTGCTTCCCTCAGACAGTGAAGTGGTGATTTTTCTCTGGCCCTGCAAAGAAAGTGATTCCAGATCAGCTGAGTGTTATGTGGAATATCTCATCTTTGTTGTTCTAGTGCAGCCCTTTCAGCCTTCCAGAGCCAGTTAGACTTGTTATGAGGAGCTAAATGATTGGCTGGATCTGGGGCTCAGTTTCATAAATTATAGCCCAGCGTACGAGAAGCCCGAGTCCTATAGTTGCTGTGGTCCAGAGGCCTGCCAGTTCCTGCTTTAACGCATATGTAGTCGTAATTGAGTTCTAACACGGCCTTGGATGTTTCTGTCCTAAATAGCTGACATTGCATCTTCAAGACTGTGTGAGTAATCCTGACTTCTTTTTTTTAAACTCCGTAAATTAATTACATGCCCCGAGAGGGAGTGATTGCAATTAGAAAATACTGAAGTAGCAGATGATTCATTTTCAAGGTGCTGTTTTCTATGTATCAAGTTCAATGCAGTTAATCTTAAAGCTTCTAAGACCTGGCAGGGTCATTCCAGCTTTTTGCCACGACTCACAGGCAAGCTGCCTTTTGAAGGAGGCTCTTCAGTGCCTTTGCTAGCCCTGTTTGTTTTATGGGGTCAGGAAAAGTGATAAAGGTCCAACAGGTTAAACAGATTGCTGGTGTCAAAGCAACGGCTGAGAGCCCTCGAGTCGGGCAAGTTTCAAGGTTTCCCACCCCTGCCATCCATAGCTGGGAAGGAGCAGCTCGTGGCAGGCAGTCCTTTTGGGACACAGGTACACAGCAGTTAGAGCACAGAAAGAGGAGAAGTATGAAATGACAACAGAGCTTTTCTTTGCAGTCATCTGAAGCTGTACTGAGACATAGTCTATGGATAACTAGAACATTTTTACATGTATAAAAATGATCCTCAGTGGTCCTGTTTATGTGGTAGGGAGCTGAATGAGAAATCCCTAGGTTGTTTTTTAAAAAGCCTTTTAAGAAGCACATCAAACACACACAGACAACAGTGGTAACAGAAGAAAGCATGTGGATTGGGACGTGTGGTAGGAACGGATCAAATTCCAAGGAAGCCGTTGTTAGGTTTGTGTAATTGCTGGTGGTGGCTTCTGTTGCTAACCAGGTTGAAGATAAAGCCGGAGCAGACTGAACTGAGCAACTAGAAAACATCAGCATGTTTTTACCCTCTATAGCATGCACTGCAGGATAGAATTAATACGAGTGTAGACTGGTGAGTGGAAGCAGTTCACTTTTTACTTTGAAAACATGATTGATTTTATCCTAACCTATCATAAAAAAATCGGGCTTTTGTCTATGAAGTTAATGTGTAAAAATAAATAATTTTTCTTCCTCCCAAATCATTTTTATACCTTTTCTCAATACAGCACAAAGTTAGGGAATTTCTTATAATTTGGGGTTGTTTTCCAGTTTACTTTCTGTCTAATTTTTCCTCTTTAGACTTAGAGATACAAATGTATATATTTGTGCTATGTATAAGCCTCAAGCATAAATCATTTGAACAGTTTTTAAAATCACAGGTTTCTGGGGCAAATATAAACTTCTAATAGCTAGAGTAGTTACTTGCCAATTCCTATAAAAATATTATTTTTATACCCAAGAGTGGTTTATTTTTGGTTGCACCCATTTAAATGACATGATTTAGTCAGTAGGAAAGAAATAGTAGTTGTGTTTTTTGCAAAATTTTATGTTTTGGTCACACTGAAGTGCAAAGTTTTGTTGTTAAAATATTTTTGCCCTCTAAAATATGACCCCTTTTAGGTCACAGCAATGGATGAGGTTTGTAAAAGAAGAGAAAAATAATGAACATAGAATCCTTTTCTGTATCAGCCAAGTGTATGTGAAATAGTTTTAAAAAGTATAATTCTAATACATTCTTTCAGAAATACATTTACTTTGTGAAGAAACAGTATAAGCTTCTTTATCGTGATAGTATAGTGAGTTCATTTATTGGGTTTCTGTGGCTGTAGACGCTAATAGTAATAGTTGACGTTCACTCTTCTACATTCCTAACTGACTCTAACAGTGGAAGAAAGTAGTGCATCTGTTGAGGGACTATCATCTCGCCCCTCCAGGTGGTTCAGGACCCATCTACAGTGAGAAATGGTAAGGGTGGAAACTGCTTTCTCTGAACTAGTTTCTGACCTCTAAGCCGGCTCCTTTTCTTGCCATAGGGTCAGTGTAGCTTTCTCGGTATAGCAGTCACATTCCCTTCCAGCTTTTTGTGCCCTCATTCTTTATAGCATTAACTTGCTTGAGCTCTTATTGAGATGAATCAAATAAAAAGTGACTTATGCTTAATTATCAAACGTTAATCAGCCGCTCATGCAATTCAGAAGGTGTTCAGAACGTGGCTCAGGGAACTTCTGGTGGGAGTATTGACATCTTGCATTGGTGCTTCCTCCAGGACCTTCATCTTTCAGTTCTCCCTGAGATGCTGGGGTTACATCTCTTTTTCATGAAAGGGCAGAATATTAAGAAAAGAAAGAGTAGAGGTGTGCCAGGTGTCCAGTGGACAGGTATCCATGAGCAAGGCGTTGTGAAAAAAGGAAACATTTTCCAAATAGCAGTAGTTGATCTGTTTTCCCTCCCGTCCTCTTTATTTTCTATAGCTGTTTTTGTCTGACGGTGGAAGTTTTTTTGCAGATAAGGTTCTGTAAAACTATGCATATCTGCCATAGACAGATGGATTTGACAAAAGATATATCCAAAAAGGAATGTATTACATCATGAACTTGCAAAGCATTCATGAATACAAATTGGCTTTTGGCAACTATTAACACTACCTACTAAAGCAATGACAACAATCCAAATGGAAAGAAAATATTATTTCTTGATTGAATTACATTTTCCAGTGTTTCATTTGGTAAATTTTGCTTTTGGAAAGACTTACTCTTCTCTAAGACATTTTTTCCACTGTTATATATAGGACTAATCTTATTGCTTACTCTTGCCAAAGAATTTAATTGTTCTTAGCTGGCATTTTCAAAAGACTCACTGTCCCACCTGGAGCATGTTTTAAAGAAGATGGAGCAAAACAAATGAAACAATCCCCCCCCATTGCTACCACAAAGAGTTAAACACTTTAGAATTGTATGATTCCCTCTGTTTGTGGAGCTCGACACTACCCATTGGAAGAGGAGGAGCTTTCATTTAATTTAAAAAAAATCATTTTTTCCACTTTAATTATATAGTGTATGCAGGTGATACAATTTTTCATTATATTAGTCACTAGCCAGAATTGTATCCTTCCAATTTCCAGTTTCAAGAGGCAGAAAGACTTAGTGCATTAATCTTGGAGTCAGTGAGATCATGCTCAGGTCATCGTTAAATTTTTCTAAGCCTCAGTCTCTATGTCTATAAAATGAAAATGATGATATATGTCCTGGTATTTTACTGTATTGGTGAATATCAGCAGCACGATGAGAAAGTGCTGATTAAAGAACGTTTTAATTCTTTGTGCACTGTGATCTACTTTACAAGTATACATTATCATTGCAGAAGATCTTAGCACTAGTTAGCTTCCTTTACTTCTAAAAGCATGTTCCCGGTTTTGGATAAGTACTTTTTAAAGCAAAGAACGTCTTCACTGTTTGATCTTGAAAAATTACAAAGGTTTTCAGAGCCTTAGTCCTCATCTGTCTGTTGCTTGAGTATTAAAAATACCAGTATGGTTACCGTGACAATAAAAATGTGATATTGTATGTGAAAATATATTTAGTAAACTTCTAAGTGCCATGTAAATCTTACTTATGACAGTTGTTATCAGAATATTAATAAAAGGTATAATTGTCAGTTTTTAAAATGGAAAATATCACACACTTCTTTTCTAAAAAATCATATGATTCCATTTATATAAAATATACAGAATAGGCAAATTCACAGAGACAGAAAATAGATTAATTGTTGCCAGGAACTGGGGGGAGAATGCATAGGGAGTGACTGCTAATATAGACATACATTTCTTACTGATTAGTTTGATTAGCTTTCTAAGCTATGTCTGCTTCCCTCAAACAGGGTGGATTTTCTTGTTGGTTAAGCTGGTGCCATGACTTTCCTTCCACTTAGATATAGCACAAAGCCAATAGTCAGATAAGCATTCCCTCACAGTCTATATTTAGAACTGTTAATGACAAAGTTTTAGAGGGCATAGTTTCCTCAGAGGAAAAAATGAGTTAGAAAATTTAGACTGACAGATGTTCTTGGGCTTTTTATTCCTGTTTTGACTCTCTTTATTAAATTTAACTAATGAAATAAACATGTAGGTTAAGGTGATACTTATTCCTAGGTCTTTTCATCCCAGGAATAAAATGAATGGTCAAAATGACTTTCTGAATGATCTAGAAAGTACAGTCAGCAGTTCTGAATCCCAAATTTTTAACTAGTTCTACTCTGGAAGGTCATCACACTTTTTGGAAGATTGGCCACAGGTGTGTCCTACGTTTCGGCTGCTTAAGTGCACTGTTGTTAAGAGTGATTATTTTCTAAGTACTGTTGGTTAGTCTGAGACAGTTCTACCACCTATAGGATCGCTCTCTTTTTTTTAAAGATGAAACCATACAGGGAGCACAATAAGTAAAACAAACATAAAAATGAAATGAATCCTCTCTTATCTTTATCCTACATACTTTACCCAGCAATTTATGAGAGGACTTTACAGAAATGAAGGAATTTCATTTGTAGTATAGTTAAAATTTTTTTTTAACTTTTAAAATTTATTTTTTTATTGAGCTCTATAAGTTGTATAATATTATGTAAGTTTCAGGTGTACAGCATAGCGATTCACAATTTTTAAAGGTTATACTTCATTTAAAGTTATTACAAAACATAAGCTATAGTCCCTGTGCTATAAATATAATATATATATTATATATATATATCAGATACAGGATTATATATTATATACAGGATTATATATATCCTGTATATAATATATATATCGGATACAGGATATATATTATATACAGGATATAATATATCCTGTAGCTTATTTATTTTATACATAGTAGTTTATATTGCTTAATCCCCTACCCCTATCTCGCTCCTCCCCCTTCCCTCTCCCAGGAGATACACACACACCACATCTTCTTTATCTATTTATCTGTTGATGGACACTTAGGTTGCTTCCATATCTTGCCTATTGTAGATAGTGCTGCTAAGAACATTGGAGTGCATGTATCTTTTCAAAACAATGTTTGTTTGTTTGTTTTTTTATATATAGCCAAGAGTGGAATTGCTGGATCATATGGTAGTTCTATTTTAGTTTTCTGAGAAACCTCCATACTGTTTTCCACAGTGACTACACCAATTTACATTCCCACCCACAGTGTACAATGGTTCCCTTTCCTCCACACTGACATTTGTTATTTGTGGTCTTTTTGGTGATAGCCATTCTGACAGGTGTGAGGTGATATTTCATTGTGGTTTTGATTTGCATTTCTCTGATGGTTAGTGATGTTGAGCATCTTTTCATGTGCCCATTGGCCATTTTTATGTCTCTTTTGGAGAAATGTCTATTTAGGTCTTCTGCCCATTTTTTGATTGGGTTGTTTGTTTTTTTGATATTGAGTTGTATGAGCTGTTTATATATTATGTTTTGGATATTAACTGCTTGTTGGTCACATCATTTGCAAATATTTTCTCCCATTCCATAGTTTGTCTTCCATTTCATTGGTGGTTTCCTTTACTGTGTAAAAGCTTTTAAGTTTAATTAGGTTGCATTTGTTTACTTTTGCTTTTATTTCTTTTGCCTTAGGAGAGAGATCCAAAAAAATGTTGCTACGATTCATGTCATAGTGTGTTCTATGTTCCCTTCTAGGAGTTTATGGTTTCAGGACTTACATTTAGGTCTTTAAACCATTTTGAGTTTATCTTTGTATATGGTGTGAGGGAATGTTCTAATCTCATTGTTTTACATGTGTCTGTCCAGTTTTCCCAGCACCACTTGTTGAAGAGGCTATATTTTCTCCATTGTATGTTTTTGCCTCCTTTGTCACAGATTAATTGACCAAGGGTACATGGGTTTATTTCTGGGCTCTCTATTCTGTTCTATTGATCTGTGTGTCTGTTTTTGTGCCAATACCATACTGTTTTGATTACTGTAGGTTTATAGTATAGTCTGAAGCCAGGGAGCATGATACCTCCAGCTCTGTTCTTTCTCAAGGTTGTTTTTGGCTATTTGGGATCTTTTATATTTCCATACAAATTTTACAGTTATTGTTCTAGTTCTGTGAAAAATGCCCTTGGTATTTTGATAGGGATTGCATTGAATCTGTAGACTGCCTTGGGTAGTATGGTCATTTTTAACAATACTCATTCTTCCAATCCATGAACATGATGTATCTTTCCATCTGTTTGTGGTGTCTTCAGTTTATTTCATCAGTGTCTTATAGTACAGGCCTTTTGCCTCCATAGGTAGGTTTATTCCTAGGTATTTTATTCTTTTTGATGCTATGGTAAATTGGATTGTTTCCTTAATTTTTCTTTCTGATAGTTTGTTGTTAGTGTATAGAAATGCAATGGATTCTATATGTTAATTTTGTAATCTGCAACTTTACTGAATTCATTGATGAGCTTTAGTAGTTTGTTGATGGTGTCTTTAGGATTTTCTATATATAGTATCATGTCATAATGACACGGTTTACTTCTTCCGTTCCAATTTAGATTCCTTTTATTTCTCTTTCTTGTCTGATTTCTGTGGCTAGGACTTCCACTACTGTCTTGAATAAAAGTGGCAAGAGTGGACATCCTTTTCTTGTTCCTGATCTTAGAGGGAATGCTTTCAGCTTTTCACTGTTGAATATGATGCTAGCTGTGGGCTTGTCATATATGACCTTTATTATGTTGAGGTATTTTCCCTCTATAAAGACTTTCTGGAGAGCTTTTATTATAAATGGATGTTAAATTTTATCAAAAACTTTTTCTGTATCTACTGAGATGATTATAGTACAGTTTGAAAACTGCCATCTGTAACCATTGTCCTGACTTTCTTGTACCTTTAATGATTGGATAAGACCACTCTTCAGTAATTTAAAATTATAATTAAAGAATGTTTTTAACTCCTTTGTTCCCCCCAGGTTTACTGAGATATAGTTGACATATAACATTGTGTAAGTTTAAGGCATACAATGAGTTGATTTGATACATTTAGATACAATACTCCTCCCTTGTCCAAGGTGTGAGTTTCTGCAGTTTCAGTTACCCGAGGTCAACCAAGGTCCAAAAGTATTAAATGGAAAATTCCAGAAATAAACTAGTCATAAGTTTTAAATTACACGCCACTCGGAGTAGCGTGATGAAATCTCATGCTATTCTGCTTCTCCTCCCTCCCAGGATGTGAATCATCACTTTGCCTACGTGCTAGTCACTAATTAGTAGCCATCTGATTATCAGATCAGCTGTAAAGGTATCATAGTGCTTGTGTTCAAGTAACCTTCATTTTACTTAATAATGGCTCCAAAGTGCAAGAGTAGTGATGCTGGCAATTCAGATGAACTTTATTATAGGTAAGTAAGTGTAGGGAAAAATATTATGTATAGAGTTTGTACTATCCATGGTTTTAGGCATCCACTGGGGGTCTTGGAACATATCTCTCAAGGATAAGAGCGGACTACTGTATTGCAGAATGATTGCCACCATTGTACTAGCTAACATCTGCATCATGTCACCTAGGTGCCATTTTTCTTTTCTTGGTGAGAATGTTTAAGATTTACCCTCTTAGCAACTTTCAAGTATATAATACAGTATTATTAGCTATAATTTCTGTGTTGTACATTAGATCCCTGTAACTTTTTCATATTATAACTGGAAGTTTGTACTCTAAGACTAACATTTCCCCCTTTCCTCCACCTCCCCAGACCCTGGCAAACACCATTCTACTCTCTATTTCTATAAATTCAGCTTTTTTAGATTTCACATATAAGTGAGGTCACACAGTATTTGTCTTTCACTTATTTCACTTAGCACAATGCCCTCAAGGTTCATCCATATTATTGCAAATGGCAGAATTTCCTTCTTTTTTATGGCTGAATAATATTCTACTGTGTGTGTGTGTGTGTGTGTGTGTGTGTGTTTATCTATCATTGTTGAGAAACCATTCATCCATGGATGGACATTTAGGTTGTTTCCATGTCTTGGTCATTGTGAATAATGCTGCTATGAACATGGGGTGCAGATATCTCTTAGAGATAGTGATTTCATTTCCTTCAGATATATACCCAGAAATGGGACTTATGGATCATATGGTGGTTCTATTTTTAATTTTTTGAGGAGCCTCTGTACTGTTTTCCATAGTGGTTTTACCAATTTACCAAAATGGATATTCCTGATGGGCAAATTTCTCCCATTCAAGTGGTTTTCTTGTGGCACTTTTCTCATCACCTAATTATCACCAGTTTCCAGGTCCTTGTGCTTTGGCAAAGGGGAAAACACCTAGAGGATTGCTCACATTCTTTAGGCCAGAGTTTGGTCACCTATTGGCCTCACCTAATATAAAGGAGGCTGGGACATGAGTCCTGTTTGTCTCCAGGAAAAATAGAAAGTTGGTTTATTGGTCAACTCACCAACTTATGCCATATCTTTTGTTCTTTTCTTTTCTTTTTTCCTTCTTCTCCTCCCCTCCCCTCCCTTTCCCTTCCCTCTCCTACTGTCTCCTACCCTCTCCTCTTCTCTCCTTTCTTTTCTGTTATTTAATAGGGCTACATAGGATCTAAGGGTTGAGTCTGACCACTATGTATAAGTTAGATTTAAAACATTATAATCTTCACCATCTAGAAAAAATTAAGAATACGGTTTAACTTTTTAATTCTTAATCCCATATGTTGACAATTTTCCAAGGCTATTTACGTATGATTGAAAATGATGATTATAGGGAATACCATTGATTTAACATTTATGTCCAATAGTGAAGAAAGTGGTGATGGAATGTTTTTCTCCTCCCACCTAGCCCATCCTCTTCTGTGTCAGGTGTTTGAATTTCTTGCTTTGTAGTTTTAGAAAAAGGTACGAAGAAATTGAAAAACAGGCAACAACTATAAAATGACTGATCAAAACTTCTCCACTCTTTCCTGTTCCTTGAGTATTGTGTAAATTTTGCAATGAATGCTAGTTTTTTATTGGGGAAGAGTGCTATAAAGAGAGTGTACAGCTTTTGGAGAAATGTTTCTTGCCTGGAGTTGAACAAATGGTGGAATTAATATAAACTTGGTTTGTAGCCTCTCTATTTTCTAGAGGCTACAAAGATTTCTTTCCACTCTGAACTCTTGGAGATTAGCAAAAATATTTATATCAGAAACAAAAAAGAACACAGATGCTTACTCAGTAACCAAAAATGTTTTTCAGATCATTGCTATTTAAAAAAAAATCTCCCACAAACTTGCAATTTTCTTTTAATGAACATCATAAACCAATTTTAGTCCTTTACTCTGGATATATTAGGGTCAAATATTTTTGTTGGGTGTTAAGTCAGTAGTAACCTCAGTTATTTTACCAAATTACTTTCCTCCAATATAAGCCAAATTTACAATTAAGTTATTTAAGAAATAAAGACAACAAATAAATATCTGTTTTTTTGTTTGTTTGTTTTGTGGTATGCGGGCCTGTCACTGTTGTGGCCTCTCCCACTGCGGAGCACAGGCTCCGGACGTGCAGGCTCAGCGGCCATGGCTCATGGGCCTAGCCGCTCTATGGCATGTGGGATCTTCCTGGACCAGGGCACGAACCCGTGTCCCCTGCATCATCAGGCGGACTCTCAACCACTGCGCCACCAGGGAAGCCCCTAAATATCTGTTTTAATCTTCATGTCCTGACCTAAGAAATAGAAGGACTTACTCATTTCACATCCTCATATTTATCTGATAGAACTAGGAATGCCTAAAAAGAATTTTCCCATAACTCCATTTACTTGTTTATTTTCCTGGCACATTCCAAAAACAATTTTAAAGGCAACACTGAAAAAGTATAAAATATCTTCATCTAACATCCAAGCAATCTTTTTATTTTGGTGGAACTGAACAAAAATAATAGACACTTAGAATCTTTACCCCAAGCCATTGAAAAACAGTGACAATTCTAAATTGTTAGATTGTGAAGATTATATTGTATTTAGTAGAGATTTTACATATATCTTATCATGTTCATGGTCTTTGAAATAAGGCAGCCCACATATAGTTATAAGGGTAGTAATTGGAAAACTGGTGTCTGGAGCAAGACTGCGTGGGTTCAGGTCCCACAGTTAGTAGCTGTTTTACTCTGGGCAAGTTATTCAGTCTCCTTTTACCTCCATTCTTTATCTGAAAAATGGTATAATAATAGTACCTACTTGGTTGGATCGTTGTGTATATTAAATAAATTAATATATGTAAAACACTTGGAAGGATGCATGACTCATAGTAAGTGCTTTATAAATGTTTGTCTTCCTATTATTATTATCTGGGGAATTATTTAATAAAATATATATTCTAGATGCCTAAAGTTTCTTCAGTTCGTTCCAAAACTTCTGGTGGCCAGTTTTCATGGGTCTTTCTGAATGGATCTTATGTGTCTCCATGTTTCTTCTGTCTTAAAGAGATTAAATGGAATCTCTCCTTTGTTGATTCAGAGTCATCATTCTAAGTAAGTGATATTGAGTCATGTGACATTAAAATCATTAAGATGATGTTAAAGTGCTTAGGGAGAGTGTTTTGCCCCTAAAGTAGCTGATACAGACTGCTCTGCTGTTTCAGTCCTCTGGCTGTGTTCTGAAGGATTTTGGCCTTCACTATACTGGCCTACACTAGCACCCTTGATTTGAAACACCTGCTTCAATTTTGCTATAGGTTGTAAGCAAGACTATAGCCCAGTTTTTAAAAATTGTGTACAAAATCAGAGAATAAGACTTCATTCAGGATGTCAGTCCTCCCTTCAGAGTAAATAAGAACATGAGTGCATTTTTCCCTTCTGGGTGAGGGATATGTTTCACAATAGGGATTGGCAAACTACTGTTTGTGGGCCAAACCTGTTTTTATAAATAAAGCTTTATTGGAATATATCTACACTCATTTGTTTGTATATTGTCTGCTGCTGCTTTCACACCAGGGTAGAGTTTAGTAGTTGCTTCAGAGGCCAGATGGCCTGCAAAGCCTAAAGAATTTAACTGTCTGACCTTTTACAGAAAATGTTTATCAAACCCTGTATTCAATCTTTTAATCTGGGCAGAGTCTGAAATAAATGAGATGTTACTTTGTTTAGTAGTCTCACTTAATCAGCAAATTCAGTTATCTGGAACACTGTCTCTCCTAGATATATTTTTGATAAACTAGAATTTATTGGGAGAGATTGGTTCAAGATGGTGGAGTAGAAGGATATGCGGTTACTCCCTCTTGTGGGAGCACCGGAATCATAACTAACTGCTGAACAATCATCGACAGGAAGACACTGGAACTCACCAAGAAGGATACCCCTCATCCAGAGACAAAGGAGGAGCCACAATGAGATGGTAGGAGGGGCGCAATCACAATAAAATCAAATCCCATAAGTGCTGGGTGGGTGACTCACAGACTGGAGAACACTTATACCACAGAAGTCTACCCACTGGAGTGAAGGTTCTGAGCCCCAGGTCAGGCTTCCCAACCTGGGGGTCTGGCAACGGGAGGAGGAATTCCTAGAGAATCAGACTTTGAAGGCTATCGGGATTTTATTCCAGGACTTCGACAGGACTGGGAGAAACAGAGAATCCACTCTTAGAGGGCACAAACAAAGTAGTGTGTGCATCGGAACCCAGGGGAAGGAGCAGTGACACCATAGGAGACTGAACCAGACCTACCTGCTAGTGTTGGAGGGTCTCCTGCAGAGGTGGGGGGTGGCTGTGGCTCACTGTGGGGACAAGGCACGGGCAGCAGAAATTCTGGAAAGTACTCCTTGGCATGAGCCCTCCCAGAGTCCGCCATTAGCCCCACCAAAGAGCTGGATAGGCTCCAGTGTTGGGTCGCCTCAGGCCAAACAACCAACAGGGAGGTAACCCAGCCCCAGCCATCAGCAGACAAGCAGATTAAAGTTTTACTGAGCTCTGCCCACCAGAGCAACACCCAGCTCTATCCACCACCAGTCCCGCCTATCAGGAAACGTGCACAAGCCTCTTAGATAGCCTCATCCACCAGAAGGCAGACAGGAGAAGCAAGAAGAACTACAATCCTGCAGCCTGTGGAAAGAAAACCACATGCACAGAAAGACAGACAAGATGAAAAGGCAGAGGGCTATGTACCAGATGAAGGAACAAGATAAAACCCCAGAAAAACAACTAAAAGAAGTGGAGATAAGCAACCTTCCAGAAAAAGAATTCAGAATAATGATAGTGAAGATGATCCAGGACCTTGGAAAAAGAATGGAGGCAAAGATCGGGAAGATGCAAGAAATGTTTAACAAACACCTAGAAGAATTAAAGGACAAACAAACAGAGATGAACAATACAATAACTGAAATGAAAACTACACTAGAAGGAATCAATAGCAGAATAACTGAGGCAGAAGAATGGATAAGTGACCTGGAAGACAGAATGGTGGAATTCACTGCTGCAGAAGACAATAAAGAAAAAAGAATGGGGCTTCTCTGGTGACGCAGTGGTTGAGAGTCTGCCTGCCGATGCAGGGGACACGGGTTTGTGCCCTGGCCTGGGAAGATCCCACATGCCGTGGAGCGGCTGGGCCCGTGAGCCACGGCTGCTGAGTCTGCACGTCCGGAGCCTGTGCTCCACGACGGGAGAGGCTACAACAGTGAGAGGCCCGCGTAACGCAAAAAAAAAAAAAAAAAAAAAGTGATGAAAGGGAAGAACTTAAAACCAACATCACCTACCTGGCAAGGATCTCATTCATATTTGAGGAAGAAATTAAAACTTTTACAGACAAGCAAACACTAAGAGAATTCAGCACCACCAAAGCAGCTTTAAAACAACTGCTAAAGGCACTTCTCTAGGCAGGAAACATAAGAGAAGAAAAAGACCTATAATAACAAACCCATAACAACTAAGGAAATGGTAATAGAAACATACATACAGATAATTACCTTAAACGTGAATGGATTAAATGCTCCAACCAAAAGACACAGACTCACTGAATGGATACAAATACAAGACCCATCTATATGCTGTGTACTAGAGACTCACTTCAGACCTAGGGACACATACAGACTGAAAGTGAGCAGATGGGAAAAGATATTCAATGCAAATGGAAATCAAAAGAAAGCTGGAGTAGCAATCAGATAAAATAGACTTTAAAATAAAGAATGTTGCAAGAGACAAGGAAGGACACTACATAATGATCAAGGGATCAATCCAAGAAGATATAACAATTATAAATATATACACACACAACATAGGAGCACCTCAGTACATAAGGCAACCGTTAACAGCTATAAAAGAGGAAATCGACAGTAACACAATAATAGTGGGGGACTTTAACAACTCACACAAATGGACAGATCACCCAAACAGAAAATTAATAAGGAAACACAAGCTTTAAATGACACAATAGACCATATAGATTTAATTGATATTTATAGGACATTCCATCCAAAAACAGCAGATTACACTTTCTTCTCAAGTGTGCACAGAGCATTCTCCAGGATAAATCACCTCTTGGGTCACAAATCAAGCCTCAGTAAATTTAAGAAAATTGACATCATATCAGTCATCTTTTCTGACCATAAAGCTAAGAGACTAGAAATCAGTTACAGGGAAAAAAACATAAAAAACACAAACACATGGAGGCTAAACAATATATCACTAAATAACCAAGAGATCACTGAAGAAATCAAAGAGGAAATCAATACCTAGAGACAAATTACAATGAAGACAAAACGATCCAAAATCTATGGGATGCAGCAAAAGCAGTTCTAAGAGGAAAGTTTATACCAATACAAGCCTACCTCAAGAAACAAGAAAAATCTTAAATAAACAATCTAACCTTACACCTAAAGGAACTAGAGAAAGAAGAACAAACAAAACCCAAAGTTAGCAGAAGGAAAGAAATCATAAAGATCAGAGCAGAAATAAATTAAATAGAAACAGAGAAAACAATAGCAAAGATCAATAAAACTAAAAGCTGGTTCTTCATGAAGATAAACAAAATTGATAAACCATTAGCCAGACTCATCAGGAAAAACAGGGAGAGGACTCAAATCAATAAAATTAGAAATGAAAAAGGAAAAGTCACAACAGACACTGCAGAAATAAAAAGCATCCTAAGAGACTACTACAAGCAACTCTATGCCAACAAAATGGACAACCTGGAAGAAATGGACAATTTCTTAGAAAGGAATAACCTTCCAGGACTGAACCAGGAAGAAATAGAAAATATGAACAGACCAATCACAAGTAATGTAATTGAAACTGTGATTAAATATCTTCCAGCAAACAAAAGTCCAGGACCAGATGGCTTCACAGGTGAATTCTATCAAAGATTTAGAGAAGAGCTAACACCTATCCTTCTCAAACTCTTCCAGAAAATTGCAGAGGAAGGAATACTCCCAAACTCATTCTACAAGGCTACCATCACCCTGATGCCAAAACCAGACAAAGATACTACCAAAAAAGAAAATTACAGACCAATATCACTGATGAATATAGATGCAAAAATCCTCAACAAAATACTAGCAAACAGAATCCATCAACACATTAAAAGGATCATACACCGTGATCAAGTGGGATTTATCCCAGAGATGCATGGATTCTTCAATATATGCAAATCAATCAATGTGATACACCATATTAACAAATTGAAGAATAAAAACCATATGGTCATTTCAATAGATGCAGAAAAAGCTTTTGACAAAATTCAACACACATTTATGATAAAAAATACTCTCCAGTAAGCAGGCATAGAGGGAACCTACCTCAACATAATAAAGTCCATATACAACAGACCCACAGCAAACATCATTGTCAATGGTAAAAACCTGAAAGCAATTCTTCTAAGATCAGGAACAAGACAAGGATGTCCAGTCTTGTTACTACTATTCAACATAGTTTTGGAAGTCCTAGCCATGGCACTCAGAAGAATGGAAAAGAAAATTAATCCAATTTGGAAAAGAAGAAGTAAAACTCTCACTGTTTGCAGATGACATGATACTATACATAGAGAATCCTAAAGATGCCATCAGAAAACTACTAGAGCTCATCAATGAATTTGGTAAAATTGCAGGATACAAAATTAATGCACAGAAATCTCTTGCATTCCTATACACTAATGATGAAAAATCTAAAAGCGAAATTAAGGAAACACTCCCATTTACCACTGCAACAAAAAGAATAAAATACCTTGGAATAAACCTACCCAGGGAGAAAAAAGACCTGTATGCAGAAAACTGTAAGACACTGATGAAAGAAATTAAAGATGATACCAACAGATGGAGAGATATACCATGTTCTTGGATTGGAAGAATCAATACTGTGAAAGTGACTATACTACCCAAAGCAATCTACAGATTCAGTGCAATCTGTATCAAATTACCAATGGCATTTTTTACAGAGCTAGAACAAAAAGCCTTAAATTTTGTATGGAGACACAAAAGATCCCAAATAGCCAAAGCAGACTTGAGGGAACAAAGTGGAGCTGGAGGAATCAGACTCCCTGACTTCAGACTATACTACAAAGCTACAGTAATCAAGACAATATGGTACTGGCACAAAAACAGAAACATAGATCAATGGAACAAGATAGAAAGCCCAGAGATAAAGCCACGCACCTATGGTCAACTAATCTATGACAAAGGAGGCAAGGATATACAATGGAGAAAAGACAGTCTCTTCAATTAGTGGTGCTGGGAAAACTGGACAGCTACATGTAAAAGAATGAAATTAGAACACTCCCTAACACCATACACAAAAATAAACTCAAAATGGATTAGAGACCTAAATGTATGACTGGATACTATAAAACTTAGAGGAAAACATAGGAAGAACACTCTTTGACAAAAATCCCAGCAAGATCTTTTTTGATCCCGCTCCTAGAGTAATGGAAATTAAAACAAAAATAAAGAAATGGGACCTAATGAAACTAAAAAACTTTTGCAAAGCAAAGGAAACTACAAACAAGATGAAAAGACAACCCTCAGAATGGGAGAAAATATTTGCGAACAAATCAACGGACAAAGGATAATCTCTAAAATATATAAACAGCTCAATATTAAAAAAAACAACCCCATCAAAGAATGGGCAGAAGACATACAGATGGCCAAGAAGCACATGAAAAGCTGCTCAACATAACTAATTATTAGAGAAATGCAAATCAAAACTACAATGAGGTATCACCTCACACCAGTTAGAGTGGGAATCATCAGAAAATCTACAAACAACAAATGCTGGAGAGGGTGTGGAGAAAAGGGAACTCTCTTGCACTGCTGGTGGGAATGTAAATTGGTATACCCACTATGGAGAACAGTATGGCGGTTCCTTAAAAAATTACAAATAGAATTAACATATCACCCAGCAATCCCATTACTGGGCATATACCCAGATCAAACTATAATTCAAAAAGACACATGCACCCCAATGTTCATTGCAGCACTATTTAAAATAGTCAGGTCTTGGAAGCTATCTAAATGCCCATCGACAGATGAATGGATAAAGAAGATGTGGTACATATGTACAATGGAATATTAGCCATAAAAAGGAATGAAATTAGGTCATTTGTAGAGACGTGGATGGATCTAGAGACTGTCATACAGAGGGAAGTAAGTCAGAAAGTGAAAAACAAATATCGTATATTAACGCATGTATGTGGAATCTAGAAAAATGGTTCAGATGAACCGGTTTGCAGGGCAGAAGTTGAGACACAGATGTAGAGAACAAATGTATGGACCCCAAGGGGGTAAGGTGGCGGGGGGCAGGTGGTGGTGTGATGAATTGGGAGATTGGGATTAACATTTATACTCTAATATGTATAAAATGGATAACTAATAAGAACCTGCTGTATAAAAAAATAAATAAAATATTCAAAAATTAAAAAAAAAACAGACAGAATTTATTGCAGTAGCCTGTGTTGGCTAAGGAATGAAACAGCCTACAACAGCGCAGTTAGAACATTAAGAGGAGGTGAAAATATGTACAAAGTTTGTTGTTCTACTGTTATCGGTACATAACATGACATAAAATTATGTGGATTTGCATTGTGTTCTGTAGAATGTACTAGAAATGGTAGCAGTTAGTAGCTGCTTTTCTTACACAATTGTCCTATGTAAATGTAAATACCTCTGTTGTCTCTTTTGTCACATATAGATCTCTGTTCTTTATCTTTCTTCTTACATATATCCCTGTTCTTCTTCTTTTCTGTGAAAAAATTGTTTTGAATTTTACAACAATGTATTACTCTGGAGCATAGTGTACAGAAAAGGACTCTGAACTTGGGTTTGAATTCTGATTTAGTCACTTTATGGAGGAGAAACATCGAGGAAGTGTCACACTGCCACCCCCAACTTCAGTGTCCCTGCCTGTAAAAGGGAGACAAGAATCCAGGCTCTGCTGACCACGTGCTATGGGCTGAATGTTTGCATCCCCTCAAAATTCATATGTTGAAATCTCAGTGCCCAATATGCTGGTATTAGGAGGTGAGCCCTTTAGGAGGTGATCAGTCATGAGGGCAGAGCCCTGATGAATGAGGCTAGTGCCCTTGTAAAGAGCCCCACAGAGTTCCCTAGCCCATTCTGCCACTTGAGGATAAAACAAGAAGTCTGCAACTTGGAAGAGGGCCCTCACTCAGCCATACCGGCACCCTGATCTCAGCTTCCCGAACTGTGAGAAATAAATTTCTACTGTTTATGAGCCACCCAGCCTGTGGTATTTTGGTACGGCAGCCTGAATGGACTAAGACACCATGTGAGGGGCAGCGTGGGGCTGAGCACAGAGCGGACTCTACCAGTGTATTATTACTTGTATCTTTAATAACATTCTCAATTTTGTCCGGTTTCTTTTTATACAAAGATATGTATGTTTATGGAACAGAATATAAAATGGATTCTGCGAGACTAAAATTGTGGCTGGGTGCGAGGCTGTGAGAGTGAAGGAGGTTGGGTGGGAAAACCTCTTCAAACAGTGTATGCATTGCTCTGTGTCTGCTTCCTTATTCACCTGTCTAATGTGAAAGTTTATGCTTTCGTGCAGACCTCCTGGGAAACGTGAAAAGGAAAAAGGAACAAGGGTAACCTTGGAAGAGGAAAAAGATAGTGCTTATGTCAGTACAAAAGACTGAATAGAAGCAAATTATGGTTGGTTTATTTTAGCTACAGTTCTGTGAATGAGTTTCATATGCGCACAGGAAGGTTGTTAATTTTTTTGATATGAAAGAAGGAATAGTTTAATGAAAATAGACTCTAGTGCTGTGGAAAATAGAAGTGATGAGGCTAGGGTAGAATGACTGAAGGGTAAAGAAAACATATGTGGTTCCATTTTTTAAAAAAAATTAATTAATTAATTTAATTTTGGCTGTGTTGGGTCTTCATTTCTGTGCGAGGGCCTTCTCTAGTTGCAACAAGTGGGGGCCACTCTTCATCGCGGTGCGCGGGCCTCTCACTGTCGTGGCCTCTTTTGTTGTGGAGCACAAGCTTCAGACACGCAAGCTCAGTAGTTGTGGCTCACGGGCCTAGTTGCTCCACAGCATGTGGGATCTTCCCAGACCAGGGCTTGAACCCGGGCCCCCTGCACTGGCAGGCAGACTCTCAACAACTGTGCCACCAGGGAAGCCCTCCATTTTGTTTTTATTGGAGCCCACAAAGAGAACCACCAGTCTACTGTGTGTCAGATATTTATGCTTGTAAAAGATCACCCCACTTTTTTTTTTTTACATCTTTATTGGAGTATAAATGCTTTACAATGGTGTGTTAGTTTCTGCTTTATAACAAAGTGAATCTGTTATACATATACATATGTTCCCATATCTCTTCCCTCTTGCGTTTCCCTCCCTCCCACCCTCCCTATCCCAGCCCTCCAGGCGGTCACAAAGCACCGAGCTGATCTCCCTGTGCTATGCGGCTGCTTCCCACTAGCTATCTACCTTACGTTTGGTAGTGTATATATGTCCATGCCTCTCTCTCGCTTTGTCACAGCTTACCCTTTCCCCTCCCCATATCCTCAAGTCCATTCTCTAGTAGGTCTGTGTCTTTATTCCTGTCTTACCCCTAGGTTCTTCATGACATTTTTTCCCCTTAAATTCCATATATATGTGTTAGCATACGGTATTTGTCTTTCTCTTTCTGACTTACTTCACTCTGTATGACAGACTCTAGGACTATCCACCTCATTACAAATAGCTCAATTTCGTTTCTTTTTATGGCTGAGTAATATTCCATTGTATATATGTGTCACATCTCCTTTATCCATTCATCCAATGATGGACACTTAGGTTGTTTCCATCTCCAGGCTATTGTAAATACAGCTGCAATGAATATTTTGGTACATGACTTTTTTTGAATTATGATTTTCTGAGCGTATATGCCCAGTAGTGGGATTGCTGGGTCATATGGTAGTTCTATTTGTAGATTTTAAAGGAACCTCCATACTGTTCTCCATAGTGGCTGTACCAATTCACATTCCCACCAGCAGTGCAAGAGTGTTCCCTTTTCTCCACACCCTCTCCAGCATTTATTGTTTCTAGATTTTTTGATGATGGCCATTCTGACTGGTGTGAGACGATATCTCATTGTGGTTTTGATTTGCATTTCTCTAATGATTAATGATGTTGAGCATTCTTTCATGTGTTTGTTGGCAGTCTGTTTATCTTCTTTGGAGAAATGTCTATTTAGGTCTTCTGTCCATTTTTGGATTGGGTTGTTTGTTTTTTTGTTATTGAGCTGCATGAGCTGCTTATAAATTTTGGAGATTAATCCTTCGTCAGTTGCTTCATTTGCAAATATTTTCTCCCATTCTGAGGGTTATCTTTTGGTCTTGTTTATGATTGCCTTTGCTGTGAAAAAGTTTTGGAGTTTGATTAGGTCCCATTTGTTTATTTTTGTTTTTATTTCCATTTCTCTAGGAGGTGGGTCAAAAAGGATCTTGCTGTGATTTATGTCCTAGAGTGTTCTGCCTATGTTTTCCTCTAAGAGTTTGATAGTTTCTGGCCTTACATTTAGGTCTTTAATCCATTTTGAGCTAATTTCTGTGTATGGTGTTAGGGAGTGATCTAATCTCATACTTTTACATGTACCTGTCCAGTTTTCCCAGCACCACTTATTGAAGAGGCTGTCCTTTCTCCACTGTACATTCCTGCCTCCTTTATCAAAGATAAGGTGACCATATGTGCGTGGGTTTATCTCTGGGCTTTCTATCTGGTTCCATTGATCTATCTTTCTGTTTTTGTGCCAGTACCATATTGTCTTGATTACTGTAACTTTGTAGTATAGTCTGAAGTCAGGGAACCTGATTCCTCCAGCTCCATTTTTCGTTCTCAAGATTGCTTTGGCTATTTGGGGTCTTTTGTGTTTCCATACAAATTGTGAAATTTTTTGTTCTAGTTATGTGAAAAATGCCAGTGGTAGTTTGATAGGGATTGCACTGAATCTGTAGATTGCTTTGGGTAGTAGAGTCATTTTCACAATGTTGATTCTTCCAATCCAAGAACATGGTATATCTCTCCATCTGTTTGTATCATCTTTAATTTCTTTCATCAGTGTCTTGTAATTTTTTGCATAGAGATCTTTTGTCTCCTTAGGTAGGTTTATTCCTAGATATTTTATTCTTTTTGTTGCAATGGTAAATGGGAGTGTTTTCTTGATTTCACTTTCAGATTTTTCATCATTAGTGTATAGGAATCCCAGAGATTTCTGTGCATTAATTTTGTATCCTGCTACTTTACCAAATTCATTGATTAGCTCTAGTAGTTTTCTGGTAGCATCTTTAGGATTCTCTATGTAGAGTATCATGTTATCTGCAAACGTGACAGCTTTACTTGTTCTTTTCCGATTTGGATTCCTTTTATTTCCTTTTCTTCTCTGATTGCTGTGGCTAAAACTTCCAAAAGTATGTTGAATAAGAGTGGTGAGAGTGGGCAACCTTGTCTTGTTCCAGATCTTAGTGGAAATGCTTTCAGTTTTTCACCATTGAGGATGATGTTGGCTGTGGGTTTGTCATATATGGCCTTTATTATGTTGAGGTAAGTTCCCTCTATGCCTACTTTTTAGAGGGTTTTTATCATAAATGGGTGCTGAATTTTGTCAAAAGCTTTCTCTGCATCTATTGAGATGATCATATGGTTTTTCTCCTTCAGTTTGTTAATATGGTTTATCACATTGATTGATTTGCGTATATTGAAGACTCCTTGCATTCCTGGAATAAACCCCACTTGATCATGGTGTATGATTCTTTTAATGTGCTGTTGGGTTCTGTTTGCTAGTATTTTGTTTAGGATTTTTGCATATATGTTCATCAGTGATATTGGCCTGTAGTTTTCTTTCTTTGTGACATCCTTGTCTGGTTTTGGTATCAAGGTGATGGTGACCTCGTAGAATGGGTTTGAGAGTGTTCCTCCCTCTGCTATATTTTGGAAGAGCTTGAGAAGGATAGGTGCTAACTCTTCTCTAAATGTTTGATAGAATTCGCCTGTGAAGCCATCTGGTCCTGGGCTTTTGTTTGTTGGAAGATTTTTAATCACAGTTTCAATTTCATTACTTGTGATTGGTCTGTTCATATTTTCTATTTCTTCCTGATTCAGTCTTGGCAGGTTGTGCCTTTCTAAGAATTTGTCCATTTCTTCCAGGTGGTCCATTTTATTGGCATAGAGTTGCTTGTAGTAATCTCTCATGATCTTTTGTATTTCTGCAGTGTCAGTTGTTACTTCTCCTTTTCCATTTCTAATTCTATTGATTTGAGTCTTCTCCCTTTTTTTCTTGATGTGTCTGGCTAATGGTTTATCAATTTTGTTTATCTTATCAAAGAACCAGCTTTTAGTTTTATTGATCTTTGCTATCGTTTCCTTCATTTCTTTTTCATTTATTTCTGATCCGATTTTTATGATTTCCTTCTGCTAACTTTGAGGTTTTTTTTGTTTTTCTTTCTCTAATTGCTTGAGGTGCAAGGTTAGGTTGTTTATTCGGGATGTTTCCTGTTTCTTCAGGTAGGCTTGTATTGCTATAAACTTCCCTCTTAGAGCTGCTTTTGCTGCATCCCATAGGTTTTGGATCGTTGTGTCTCCATTGTCATTTGTAACTAGGCATTTTTTAATTTCCTCTTTGATTTCTTCAGTGATCACTTAGTTATTAAGTAGTGTACTGTTTACCCTCAATGTGTTTGTATTTTTTACAGATCTTTTCCTGTAATTGATATCTAGTCTCATAGCTTGTGGTCAGAAAAGATACTTGATACAATTTCAATTTTCTTAAATTTACCACGGCTTGATTTGTGACCCAAGGTATGATCTATCCTGGAGAATGTTCCATGAGCTCTTGAGAAAACTGTGCATTCTGTTGTTTTTGGATGGAATGTCCTATAAATATCAATTAAGTCCATATTGTTTAATGTATCATTTAAAGCTTGTGTTTCCTTATTTATTTTGATTTTGGATGATCTGTCCATTGGTGAAAGTGGGGTTTTAAAGTCCCCTACTATGAATGTGTTACTGTCGATTTCCCCTTTTATGGCTGTTAGTATTTGCCTTATATATTGAGGTGCTCGTATGTTGGGTGCATAAATATTTACAATTGTTATATCTTCTTCTTGGATCGATCCCTTGATCATTATGTAGTGTCCTTCTTTATCTCTTCTAATAGTCTTTATGTTAATGTCTATTTTGTGTGATATGAGAATTGCTACTCCAGCTTTCTTTTGGTTTCCATTTGCATGGAATATCTTTTTCCCTTCCCTTACTTTCAGTCTGTATGTGTCTCTAGATCTGAAGTGGGTCTCTTGTAGACAACATATATATGGGTCTTGTTTTTGTATCCATTCAGGCAATCTGTGTCTTTTGGTGGGAGCATTTAGTCCATTTACACTTAAGGTAATTATTGATATGTATGTTTCTATTCCCATTTTCTTAATAAGTGTTCATTATTGTAGGTCTTTTCCTTCTTTTGTATTTCTTGCCTAGAGAAGTTCCTTTAGCATTTGTTGTAAAGCTGGTTTGGTGGTGCTGAACTCTCTCAGCTTTTGCTTGTCTGTAAAGGTTTTAATTTCTCCATCAAATCTGAATGAGATGCTTGCTGGGTACAGTAATCTTGGTTTCAGGTTTTTCTCCTTCATCACTTTAAATATGTCCTGCCACTCCCTTCTGGCTTGCAGAGTTTCTGTTGAAAGATCAGCTCTTAACCTTATGGGGATTCCCTTGTGTGTTATTTGTTATTTTTCCCTTGCTGCTTTTAATATGTTTTCTTTGTATTTAATTTTTGATAGTTGATTAATATGTGTTTTGGCATATTTCTCCTTGGATTTATCCTGTATGGGACTCTCTGTGCTTCCTGGACTTGGTTAACTATTTCCTTTCCCATATTAGGGAAGTTTTCAATTATCTCTTCAAATATCTTCTCAGTCCCTTTCTTTTTCTCTTCTTCTTCTGGAACCCCTATAATTTGAATGTTGGTGCATTTAATGCTGTCCCAGAGGTCTCTGAGACTGTCCTCAGTTCTTTGCATTCTTTTTTCTTTATTCTGCTCTGCAGTAGTTATTTTCACTATTTTATCTGCCAGCCCAATTATCTGTTTTTCTGCTTCAGTTATTCTGCTATTTATTCTTTCTAGAGAATTCTTAATTTCATTTATTGTGTTGTAATCATTGTTTGTTTGCTCTTTAGTTCTTCTAAGTCCTTGTTAAATGTTTCTTGCATTTTCTCTATTCTATTTCCAAGATTTTGGATCATCTTTACTATCATTTTTCTGAATTCTTTTTCAGGTAGACTGCCTATTTCCTCTTCATTTGTTTGGTCTGGTGGGTTTTTGCCTTGCTCCTCCATCTGCTGTGTGTTTTTCTGTCTTCTCATTTTGCTTATCTTACTGTGTTTGGGGTCTCCTTTTTGCAGGCTGCAGGTTCGTAGTTCCCGTTGTTTTTGGTGTCTTTCCCCAGTGGCTAAGGTTGGTTCAGTGTGTTGTGTTGGTTTCCTGGTGGAGGGGACTAGTGCCTGTGTTCTTGTGGATGAGGCTGGATCTTGTCTTTCTGGTGGGCAGGTCCACGTCTGGAGGTGTGTTTTGGGGTATCTGTGGACTTATTATGATTTTAGGTAGGCTCTCTGCTAATGGGTGGGGTTGTGTTCCTGTCTTGCTAGTTGTTTGGCATAGGGTGCCCAGCACTGTAGCTTGCTGGTCGTTGAGTGAAGCTGGGTGCTGATGTTGAGATGGAGATGTCTGGGAGATTTTCGCCATTTGAAATTATGTGGAGCTGGGAGGTCTCTTGTGGACCAGTGTCCTGAAGTTGGCTCTCCCACCTCAGAGGCACAGCACTGGCTCTTGGCTTCAGCACCAAGTGCCTTTCATCCACACAGCTCAGAATAAAAGGGAGAAAAAGTAGAAAGAAAGAATTAGTGGAAGCAGAAATAAAGAAAGAAGGAAAGGAAGAAAGAAGGGAGGGAGAGAGGGAGGTAGGGAGGAAGGAAGGAAGGAGGGAAGGAAGAAAAGAAAGAAAGAAAGAAAGAAAGATAAAGCAAAATAAAATAAAGTAAGATAAAATATAATAAAGTTATTAAAATAAAAAATAATTATTAAAAAATATAAAAAAAAAGGACGGATAGAACCCTAGGACAAATGGTGGAAGCAAAGCTATACAGACAAAATCTCACACAGAAGCATATACATACATACTCACAAAAAGAGCAAAAGGGGAAAAAAATCATAAATCTTGCTCTCAAGGTTCACCTCCTCAATTTGGCATGATTTGTTGTCTATTCATGTATTCCACTGATGCAGGGTATATTAACTTAATTGTGGAGCTTTAATCCGCTGCTTCTGAGGCTGCTGGGAGAGATTTCCGTTTCTCTTCTTTGTTCTCACAGCTCCCAGAGGCTCAGCTTTGGATTTGGCCCCGCCTGTGCGTGTAGGTCGCCCGAGGGCGTCTGTTCTTCCGCTCAGACAGGACGGGGTTAAAGGAGCCGCTGATGCGGGGGCTCTGCCTCACTCAGGCCGTGGGGAGGGAGGGTCACGGAGTGTGGGGCGGGCCTGCGGCGGCAGAGGCCGGCGTGACGTTGCACCACCCTGAGGCGCGCCGTGCGTTCTCCCGGGGAAGTTGCCCCTGGATCCCGGGACCCTGGCAGTGGCGGGCTGCACAGGCTCCCCGGAAGGTGGGTGTGGATAGTGACCTGTGCTCGCACACAGGCTTCTTGGTGGCGGCAGCAGCAGCCTTAGCGTCTCATGCCCGTCTCTGGGGTCCGCGCTTTTAGCCGCGGCTCGTGCCCGTCTCTGGAGCTCCTTTAAGCAGCGCTCTTAATCCCCTCTCCTCACGCACCAGGAAACAAAGAGGGAAGAACAAGTCTCTTGCCTCTGCGGCAGCTCCAGACTTTTCGCCGGACTCCCTTCCGGCTAGCCGTGGCGCACTAACCCCCTGCAGGTTGTGTTCAAGCCGCCAACCCCAGTCCTCTCCCTGCGCTCCGACCGAAGCCTGAGCCTGAGCTCAGAGCCCCCGCCCGCCCCGGCGGGTGAGCAGACAAACCTCTCGGGCTGGTGAGTGCCGGTCGGCCCTGATCCTCTGTGCGGGAATCTCTCCGCTTTGCCCTCCGCACCCCTGTTGTTGTGCTCTCCTTCGCGGCTTCGAAGCTTTCCCCTTCTGCCACCCGCAGTCTCCGCCAGCGAAGGGGCTTCTAGCGTGTGGAAACTTTTCCTGCTTCACAGCTCCCTCCCAGTGGTGCAGGTCCCACCCTACCCAGGTACGTGGGGAGTTTCTTGCCTTTTGGGAGGTCTGAGGTCTTCTGCCAGTGTTCAGTAGGTGTTCTGTCGAAGTTGTTCCATGTGTAGATGTATTTCTGATGTATCTGTGGGGAGGAAGGTGATCTCTGTGTCTTACCCTTCCGCCATCTTCCCCTCGTCTCCCCCACCCCACTTTTATAATGTAAAAGGAAGCTAATAATTTAGCTTTGAATTGCAATTACATTGCACATATTTTCTCATATTCCTGTTGTTTTCAAATGATTTAAAAAACTTTAATTAGAAACTTAAGCCCTCTTTTGCTTAGGTAACGTCATTTTAGCTTGTCCATTGTAACTTGTCCATTTTTAATCTCAGTTATTTGGAGGGTAATTATCCAAGTTATATCAGTTAGCTATTGCTGGGTAACCAGCTACTCCAAAGCATAGTATCTTGAAATGACAACCATTTATTATTTTTTATGAGTCTACTGGTTGGGTGGGGGAGTTCTGTTTATTGAAGCCAGATTCTGATTATTTTACCTGGGCTTCCTCATTCATTGGTGGTTAGCTGGGAGTCTATGATGTCCTTGATTGGGGAAAGTCAATACTCCTCCATGTTTCTCTCATCCCTGCTCTCATACCTCCAGCAGGCTGGTCCAGGAATGTCCTCATGGTGGTGGCCAGGGTCCAAAAGCATGAAAACCCAGTCATGCAAGCGGGTAGGTGGCAAGACACATGTGCTTTTCAAGGCTCGATTACTGTCACATTTGCTAATATCCCATTGGCCAAAGCAAGTCATGGTGTAACTCAGGGTCAGAGTGAATGAATACAAAGCTATGGGTCCAGGGTGTAGATATAGGGAGGCCATGAATTGGGGCCTCAGTCTCCCAGATGTCATTTCACTTTCTTTCTCCATCTTTGCAGTCTTCATTTTGGAAGTTTTACTGTTCATTAGCACTTTTATAGACTGGGCAGAAAGAAAAAAACCCAAATGCTATCTTGTTACTTGTTTTCAAAGCTTGGTGAGGGAGTAGCTTGTCATTAAAGGCTAAAATAAAAAATGTATTTTATTTACTTATATGCCTCCCCTCTACTTTTTAAACCAAATTAAGCACTACAAATTCTTGTATAATGAAGTGAGTTCTTTTCCAATTCTATCAATATCCATCCATGAGTTCTGCTTCCAACTAATTTCTGTATTTTGGGGCCAACATTCCAGTAGCATTTGGAGGACTTTGGTGGGTGGGTCTGTGCATTTTTAGTCTTGCTTTCCGGTGTTCTTGCTTTTTGCTTTCCTTTGTCCTAAACTCCATGTTTGCATTTCTTACTGCCCACTCTATGAGTCCTCAAGAAACCTCAAACTGAGCATGTTTCAAAGAATACTCATTATCCACGCTTTGTGCATTCGCTCATGCCTTCAATCACCAAATATTTGATGAGTGGCTTCCATAGTATTTCAGGCATTAGTAATACAGTAGTGTGCAATACAGACAAAAGGCAGGCCCTCCTGGAGCTTACAGTCTAAAGGGGCTTGACAGACAGGAAACAAGTGCGTGAATGCACGTCATTTGATGTTTAGTAGTGATAAGTGTTATGGAGAAAATAGAGCAAGGTGAGCAAGAATGATGGTGATGGAGGAGTGAGCAAGTATTCACGGAAGGCCTCTGAAGTCAGGGAGTGAGCTGTGATGACCTGGGAAGGATGCTGCAGGCAGAGGAAAAGCAGATGCAGAGGCTGCCTGAATAATATCCAGTAAAGCTGCAGCTATGTTCCCAGTGGGAAGAGTGGTAGAAAGTGTGGTGGGGAGACAAGCAGAGGCCAGATCATGTAGGGCCTTGGTAGAGTGCAGTAAGGTCTTTGCATTTATTCTAAGGAGATGGGAATCCATTGTTGGATTGGGGGCAAGGGAGAGACATGATCTAGTTTCAAGGGTAGAAGATGGTAAACCATGACAGTCATGTTAAAGGGAGGCTGCCTTAGGGGAGCAGCAGGGGAAACTGTGAGAGGATGGCAGACTCTGGAGCTCTCTAAAATGTGTTTCATTTAACTAAGCCAAATTTAGATATTGAGATCAGCTCTGTAAAGTTGAGCATATGGAGAAGTGTTTCCCAAAGTAGACCCAGCATATTTCCAGTGATATCTGAGTTAATTTTAGGTGCTGTGTCACATGAATGGAACCTTTTAAATTTTAACAATTGCTTATGAATTTAATATATATTAGGAAAAATAGAAAACTTGTAATTCTACAGTTTTGAATTACACTTGAAGATAAAGTATTGAGTATACTACACAGTTGAGTACAGAAATAGAAAAAATTGTGAGGGATGTATCTGAATGACTAGATTTAGGACATAGTGACAGTATTATTTGTAAGGTTTAGTCCTGAGAGACAAGTGAATGATGACTCTGATTTTAGGGTAGTGTGTAATCATAATCACATGTTACTGTTTATTGATTATCTACTGAAAGTGAGGCTTTGTACTAGGCACCTTATAGATGCTATTTCACCCAATTCTCACTGCAATCCTATGTGATATATGTGGTAGAGTTGTGTTTTTTTTGCGGTACGTGGGCCTCTCACTGTTGTGGCCTCTCCCGTTGTGGAGCACAGGCTCGGGACGCTCAGGCTCAGCGGCCATGGCTCACGGGCCCAGCCGCTCCGCGGCATGTGGGATCTTCCCGGACCGGGGCACAAACCCGTGTCGCCTGCATCGGCAGACGGACTCTCAACCACTGCCCCACCAGGGAAGCCCGGTGGTAGAGTTTTGATGTTCCCATTTAACAGAAGTGAAGTTCATAGGGAATAAATCACTTGTTCTAGGAAGTCTCTGAGTTTTCAAATATTGCAATATTATGGAAGTGATGTGTAGTTCTGGTAAATTCTCTGCAAGCAGGGGCTTAGTCTGTTTGGTACACTACTGTATCCTTAGCACCTAAAATAGCTTCTGATACGTGCCAGACATTCAATCTATACTTGCTGAATGAATGAAAGAAAAAAACAGTGGGGTGTTTTCTTTTTTTAAATTGACGTGTAGTTGATTTACAATGTTGTGTTAGATTCAGGTGTACAGCAAAGTGATTCAGTTATACACACACACACACACACACACACACACACACATATTCTTTTTTCAGGTTCTTTTCCATTATAGGTTATTACAAGATATTGAGTATAGTTCCCTGTGCTATATAGTAGGTCCTTGCTGGTTATTTATTTTATATGTAGCAGTGAGTCTTATTTAAGTCTGATTGAAGAGTGGTGAATATTGGCGTTTCTCACAACAGGATGGGATTTAGGAAGTAAGCATCTGAAGTTTTCATGGAAAGGCCATATTTGGGGACAATAGGGTGCTTACTGTACCCCGTAAATGCAGGTTTTCCCAGCATCCTAGTCTCGGCCTTATATTTTTCTCCTATTCTCTCTTAAGAATCTCATCTACTTCTCTGGGTATAATTGTGCAACTCCCAAATATCAGACTTTGGTCCTCAACTCTAACCGAAGAACAAATAAACCTGCTGACAAACTTGGAACCACTTGAGGGCAACTTAAGCTTTGGCAAGTTACTTAACCTCCGTTGAGCCCAAGTCTCTGTCAGTAAGAGGAAGAGACGGACGCTGGGTCTGAGCTCTGATCTGAGAGGAACCAGTGTGTGCCAGAGGGAGAGGGCCAAGCTTCTTAGGGAGCGTGGCATTAGGGGAAGATGACTTGAAAGGCAGATGGCGTTCAGGTTCCATTTTTCTTGCGCATCCTTGCTTTGCTTTTTACCTAGAACTTTTAAAAAAGTTGACTACTCCTGTTTTGGGTAAGTTTTCTCTAAAGGCTTGATTTTAATTTTCCTTAAAAAAAATAGAAAAGGCAAAGTATTGAAAGCAAAGTCATTCAAGCACTTAGACTCCTGGGTGAAGCTCTCACGTGCAGCCAGGGAAGCTCCACACATACTCTCTCTGCTGGCAGCAGCTGGGTGCACGGCCAGCACAGGGCAGAAATGCTGGGAGGTCTGTGTGAGGCAGGGGGACAGACCGAACTGACTGCAAACAGGGCTCCTGGTAGGGGACAGGAACTGAACTCTCTAAAGGCGAGCCCAGGAGGGTGTTACTGAGCACAGAAGGCCATTCCTTTTCTTCTTTCCTTTCCTTGCAGAGGTGGGAGCTGCAGAGAGTAGGGCGTGTGCCCGAATAAGAACTTCCCAGGTTTCGTGCTCACTGCCAGAGCTGTGGCCTTCTCCTGTCCCTTCCTATCTGCTGCCCTGTGTCCCTGATCAGCCCTGGCAGTACACATTTTCTGAGTTATGAAATACATAGTTTCTGCAAAATTATGTAAGAGAAGGTGGAGGCGTAAGGATGAAAACCACATTATTATCATCTTCTGCAAACTCCCAATCTCCTAGATCAAAGACATAAAAATTCTAGTACAAGGTTGAATGGAGGTAAGCTCTACAGAGAGGTAAACACCTGCTTTAGGAGGCTGGGTAAGATGAACAGATTCTAACTGGGTGGATCTGAGAAGCCATTTTGAAAGAAATAGGATTCCAATTAGGCTTTCAGGGAATGATATGACCTTGATGTTTATCTTTAGGAAGAAAGGGGGATCTAGTCTAGGCAAAGGTAACAGCCTCTTCAAAGGCCTGGATGCAGGAAAATGCTGAGTCTGGGGTGGGGTCAGGGGCATGGGGAACCCAGCAGTGGGGAGGGAGTTTGTGCATGCTGTTGGGAAGGGTGCCAGAAGATTGGAATAGAAGTGGGGGAGGTTATGCATTGCTTTGCATGCCAGCTGGGTACTTTGAACTTGATTGCCTTCCACATTCTGGTGGAGAGACTTGGGAAGTGGAGTGGCAGGAGAGGGCCATGGTCAGGGGCAGCAAGGAGACTGGTGGTTTTTTTGTTTTAAGCTTTGTATTTTGAAATAATTCTAAATTTGGAGAAAAGTTGCAAGAATAACCAAAGAGCTTTGAAATATCCTTCCACTGGATTTACCAGTTGTTAACGTTTTGCCACATTTGCTTTACCATTCTCTCATTCTCTAACATATACATATTACTAAGAGTTTTTTCTAAACCATTTGAGAGTAAGTTGCAGACATCATGCCTCTTTTACCCTTAAATATTTCAGTGTGCATTGCCTAAAACTAAGAGCTTTCATTTACGTAACTTCAGTACAGTGATTGAAATTGGAAAATTTAGTATTGATATACAACTGCTGTCTGTTATACAAATTTTACTAATTGTCCCAATATATAGGAGGTCTTTTCTTTTTTTTTTTTTTCCATGTACTAATGAAATAGGCTGGAGCTAAAGCATTGATGGTGGGAATAAGTCAACCATTTCAGAGGTGGACGGAATAGGATTTGGCAGCAATAGGTTCTGAGGGTGAGAGAGGAAGTAAGCTGATGAGGGGTGGTAGTTTATAAGATTGGTATCATTAACCAGGAAGTCATGAAAGAAATTTGAATTCCAGGGATGGCCTGATGTTCCGGATTTTTGATTTAATAATAATAATTGGATTTCTGCAGTGCATTAAAAGGCAGGTAGGCAGTATAAAGAGAGGCAGCTTAGCA
Organism: Stenella coeruleoalba; assembly: GCF_951394435.1. Classification (NCBI taxonomy): domain Eukaryota; kingdom Metazoa; phylum Chordata; class Mammalia; order Artiodactyla; family Delphinidae; genus Stenella; species Stenella coeruleoalba. The sequence continues at coordinate 47,226,276 of NC_137148.1, read as the reverse complement.
TAGCTTTTGGGCTAGACTGCCTGGATTGGAATCAGGCTTTGCCACTTATTAGCTGTGTAACCTGGGGAGGTTACCCAAATTGGCTGTGTCTCAGTGTTTTCATCTGTGAAATGGGGATAATAGTACTACTTGCCTCACAGCGTCCTTGTAGGGATTCAATGAGTTATTATTTGTAAAGTCCTGTATTTTAAGCCTTCCTGACAAACAGTAAGTGCTCTATTTAAATCAATATAAATAAATTGAATTTCCTACTTTTATGTCACTGAATCCTCACTAGCAAACCTATGGGGTAAGTACTACTATTTTTACTAACCAGGACTCATGTTACATGGTTTGCCAAGGCCAAACCACTGCTCATATAGAAAACTCATTCCTTTCCACATACCAGACCATTCTTGGGTTTCTGCTTGAGATTACCCAGCAGGCAGTAGAAATGGGCTAGTGACTCAGTATTGGGCTAAGGGCTGAAGGCTCTGGAGTTGAAAGTCCTCTGCACTGAGGTGATTGTTGAGGACATGGGATGCATGCCGTTCACAAGAGAGAGCCTATAGAAGAAAAGACTGAAGGTTGGAGCCGGTGAATGAGACTGGGTAGGAGCAGTCAGAGAGGTAAGTGGTAAGACAGGGTGTGGAATGAAGAAAAGGAAGAGAGGGTTAAGGACAACTTGCCCATTCTTTGGGAGTTGAAGTGGGACAAATTCCAAGCAGAGAGCTGGGATAGTAATGAGTGGGTCCCTGTCACCTTAGTGAGAATGGTTGCCTTGGCTTGGTGAAGGCGGAAGCCTATTTGCTGGGGCTCAAGAAGACGATGGGAAGAGAAGAAGTGAATTCCATGAACGTGAACTATTCTTTCAAGAAGTTTGATAATGAAAGGAGGAGAACTTGGGGAGAAGCAGTATTAAGAAATGATCCCTTTTCAAAAGAGGTAATTGTCTTCGTCATCTAGGAGGGGAAAGACAAAGTCTGAAGATACAAGAAATAGTGGGGAAGATGGAAAGAGCAGGCTGGCAGAGGTAGGTCAGGAGCATGGGGTTGGTCTCAGAAAAGAATAGGGATACTGCTTTAAGATGGGAGGGAAGAAAGAAACTATGTGCCATGTCCTATGACATTTCATGGAGAGAGAGAGAAAGTTGAGGCAGTTCACTTAAAATCGTCTCAATCTTTGTAGAGTGGGCAATGAAGCTGTTCTTTGGGGAAGTCAGAAGTACATTTGAGAAAATGAAAGAATTGGCAAAAGTTAGGATGTATATTAGAGATAAAAAAGGGGGCTTGTCTAGTGGTGGCCAGTGCCTAGGACTGATTGAGTGGCATAGTTCTACAAAGTATTGTAACGGGACTTTTTCGAGTGACACCCTGGAATTAACTGAGAAGAGATGGATTGGGTCAGTCCAAGTAAGGGTTTCAATGGAGAGTCAAGAGTACTAGGCATTCTCAGAGGTCAGAGAGAATTTGGTTGGGAATGGTTAACCATAGGCTGTGAAGCCAAGAGGAGGCTGAATAGGTTAGGTTAATGCTTCTCAAACGTTTCCTATGAAATATTCATAATGACAGAGAAGAGAAGCTTGTCTCCAGGGCATGGAGTCTTAAAGTAGCCTATCAGAAGCTTTGTAAGTTCTAAAGTCCTGAGCTTTATTTTTAATATATTTAAAATTCCATGATGTATCTGTATTTGTTTTAATTTTAAGTATTAAGCTATTTATTATTAAGTAAAATAAAGAGTTAAAAAATATATGCCACATTTTTCCATGATTAGGCTCTATACTGGGATGAGGGTGGGGATATATATCCTACTTTAAGAAGCCTGAGGTTCAAACAAGAAGAAAAAGCAAAATTAACTGGAGAGAACAGGGAAAGATAAATTCAACAGGAGGCAAGGTGGAAAAATTTGAGATGGTAGCTCTAGGGAGGTTTGTCAAAATGTCAGATCTTGAAGATAAGACAGTTGTAAGTGATAGTGGGTCTCAGGTGTGATCAAGCAAGCCACTTAGAGATTGAGATGAAGAGGTGGAGGCTGCCTTGGGTGATTTCAGTCTCATTGAGTTGCTCTTGACTTAGAACGTGAATGCAAAATTTCTCTCTTGTGGTGCACAGAAGAAAAATTAATGTTTAAAAAGAAGATTTTGTAAAATGTTAAGCCAGACATTTATTTTTAAACATTGTCTTGAAGTCAGAGAGAGATTAATAGAGCCAATTTAAATCCCCTTAGGGAACATTTGTTATGTGCCTGTTGCCTTATAGCCTCCATTAAAAGTGGAAGCAAGAAGAAGTGTACAATTGAAATGTCAATTGTGACACTGAGTAATTTTTAAATGAATGCATTTTCCAGTTCATTGATAGGAGACATCCTTATTTACTTTATCTGTGGCGGTCTCTGTCTTGAACAAAAGGCAGATAATTTGTGGAATTAGTGGCTATTTAAGGAGAGTAAGTAAGCTGTCATTTGTGCCCATCTTGTTTCAAAATAATGTTGCAGGCAAATACAGTAGACCCTTGAACAACTGGAGGTTAGGGGTGCCGACTTCTGAGCAGTCAAAAATCCACATATGACTTTACAGTGGGCCCTCCGTATCCATGGATTCAACCAACCCCAGATACTGTAGTACTGTAGTAAGTATTTCCTGAAAAAGATCTATGTGTAAGTGGATCCCTGCAGTTCAGCGCATGTTGTTCAAGAGTCAACAGTACTTCCACCAACTAGCGGATGGCCTTTTGGCACCGGTGGATAATGCAGCAAAAGAAGCGATGTTGTCAGAAGTCTAATGTTAGCCATCTGTCCCTAGAGTTTTGAAATAATTAATTTCACTGTCTGATGTTGATAACTTCCATTGGTAAATACCTTCAATACTTCCCACTTCTTTTTTTTTTAAGTTCGAAAGGCATACAAGTAATAAGTGTTTATAGAAGAAAAGAGTTAAGTAAGAGGAATAGAAATCTTGGACCATCCCAAACCAACCAATGGGAAAGTCTCTGTGCATGTTCTTCCAAACTTTGTTTTAAGCTATTTCGTGACAAATTTGTGTTTACACAAATGAGATTATACACAGTTTCTTTCTTATGATTTATGGAAGGTAAGCATTTAGCCTTACTTTTAAACTACCTTAGGAAAATTATCTGAAGCTTAGTGAAAAGAACAATAAAGCAAGAGAAGTGAGACTTAAGTTCATCAAATAACAGCATGCTAAGGACTAGTATATTGAGGAGTATTTCTTCAGCTTAGCACATGTTCAGGAAGTGAGTGGGTTCATTTTTCACATTTGAGTCTGGTCTTTTTATTTTTACCTTTTTAGCTTCATACCTTCCAAAAGCATATCAGTGGGATGGAACTGGGATTCCATGCTTAGCACTGACTTACTTCCTTGCAGCATATTGAGATTTTCCAGTGTCAAGATCAGAGAGCTCTCTTGTAAGGCTCCATCCCTGAGATCTGTGGGAACATCCCTGGAGACAGGCAGCAGCTGCTCCCAAGGGAAGTGGCAATCAGAGCCCCGACTCTAGTGAGCTGGGTAATGCTGAACCTTGGAACTGTGCTGGGGGACTAGAGCTCTTTTTACCTCTTCTGCTCCTGCAAAAGCTGACTTATCTGTGGATTTGCCTGTGATGATAAGATCCAGAGTGATGCCTGAACTCCTGTGGTCAGACTTTCCATTGACAAGGAGGGATTTTTACCTGATAGCATTTCTCTTATAAATTTAGGTTTATTTCTGATTATGCTAGGCTATTTGTAAAACACAAAATTCAAGTTGATTGACTGCAATCATTTCTTCCCATCCGTATTCTGGATGAACCAAAAACGAAGCCAGCAGTGTTTCTTATCCTTTGAAAACATTTGGCTAATTTTCACAAATGGAAAAATTACATGGTTTCCTGGAGATACTGATGTGTTCTCTTAGAAGGGTTAGGCCCTTGGGAATTATTAATTTAACCCAAAACTCACAGATTACAATATGGGTGTGTGGAGGAATGGGAGGAAGAGGGAGAGAAGGCCAAGAAATGGGTTAAAATTTCATTCAAAGGAAAAGTTTCAACATTGGATTAGGAAATAAAGACTGTCAATAAAAAATGGACCATTCTGAAGTTTGCATAAACTTGTTGCATGTGTGTACTTTTATTTCTGAGTAAAGCTCAAACAGTTTCTCATGAAAGGGAATGAATACAGAAATCTTCCAGGATGTGTTGGAATTGGCAGTTGGTTGGAGCTTGGCCACGGCAGGAAAGGACAGCTTTTCATTGTGGCGCTTTTTGCCAGGGTGTTGGGTAAAACATCTTCCCTTCTCTCTGGGAAGACCCCCACGGAGGAGCAGACTGGGACAAACAGAGCATGAGGGCGCGGCTGCACCCCCTCAGGCTCCAACGCTTTGCTTTCATAGTCATCGGGGTTGTTTACTAAGGGTAGAAATGTCTTGGCTCTACCCCAGACCTGCTGATTCAGTCTCTGTGGGGTGCTGCTTGGGAATCTGTATGTTAGAGAAGCTCCCAGGGTAATTGTGATGAGTGGTCATGTTTAAGAACTTCTAATGTAAATAATGGCAGACAGTAGGACAGACTGACAGGAAGCACTGTAGGAAAAAAGTACGTGCATATGTGTGTGTGTGTGTGTGTGTGTGTGTGTGTGTGTGTGTTGTGTAACAGCTATGAGTGGAAATCAGGCTACTGGAATTTGCCAAGAGGCAGCAAGGGAGACACAGTAACCAGGTGCCAAGGATGTGGCCTCAGGCCTTACCAGAAACTCTCTCCTCTGGGGTGTGAGCTTCTGGAAAACACTGACTGGTCCGGATTAAATTCTGCGTTTCCAGGCCTAGTGTAGGGTTGGCTCCAGAAAAGACCATCACAACATTTTCTTTAAGGTTCTGTTTACTGTTTATCTTTGATTTTCTACCTCAGTCAGGAAGCCTAGTATCCAATTTTCTTTGGTGTGTTTGCAGATTTCCGACAGTTCTCTGGTTTCTTAGGTTTTCCTGTTATTTCATTTTCTATTTATTAGGTTGCCAATCTACAGACTTAACAGATTGAACAACCTTTGCAGATAAACAACAGAAGCTGGAACTACATCCGGTGCTGTCTATTATATACCCAAAGTTTGTTGTACATGACAAGGATGAAGTTTTATTTACTTCTTGAGTGTACCAAGCATAAACACTCGCTCTGAGGGGAAAATGGAACCTTACGGGAAGAAAAGTGCTGGATGCCAGTGGATAGCAGTTGTTTTGGAACTCTGGGCTTGGTGTTAGTGAGGGATCATTACAGGGGAGGCTGTTACCTGTAGTTTGGTGTAGCTGGGATGAGTTTATATCCCAATTTGCAGGACAGTCTTGGCTTCACCTATTGAGCTGGTATCCCGTTCGGTTAGGGTCCCTTTTATACTCAACAGTGCCCTGGTTCAGATAATAAGTTGTGTGGTCACTGTGAGGATAGGAGAGAGAAAGACATTTCCTGGGATCACTGAATAGCACACATTTCAATCTGTGATTTATCTCATTCCAGGCCCACCCCTAACATTTGCAGGTGCAGGACAAGAGACCCTTCTGTCCCACAGCCTTGTCCTTTCTCTTCCTTCCCTGGCTCCACTGTGCAACTGTAGGAGTATGTGTGGACCAACCAATCTGCTCATTCAAGCTTTATCCACACCCATAGCCGGACAGCTGCCCATGATCACCCCTCAGGCCTAGGGGTACACACACTGGCTGTAAAGTGGTCTGCCCTTGGGAGAGTCAAGACCCACATGGACCTTGGAGGCTGGCTTTGGACCATGTGAGACAGGGAATTCCAGGGACATGGGAACTTGGGGAATGGTCTAGAAGGGAGATTGTTGCTATAGGGAGGTATATCCTCCAACCCTGCAGACTCCTAGTCCCATGGGAAGGGGTGGCTAGAAGAGGAAGGAAGGGAGCCTCAAATTAGGGTTACCCGGCGCTAGGATGGTCCTGTACTTTTCACTCCTCCTTTTCAGAGATCCTGCTTCTAGCACATCCTTGAGCATCCCGGGAAAGCAGGCTCACTATGCCATGTGGGATAAACACACTTCAGACATGAATTCTGCTTGGTCAAGTGACTGAGGTGCAGAGGTGGTGTTTGTCTGGCCAGATAGAAACCCCTTATCCTACTTTGGGGCTGGCGTGTCCTCAAATGCCCTATATTTAGGGTACCAACTCCATTTTTCAGATTGAAACAAAAACTTAAATTATCCGGCTTAATGTTTTCAGAGTCAACCAAAGAGAAGGCATGGTATATTTCATCAATGGAAATGTGGTGAGTGTTTTCTTTGCCTGCTGATATGTTCTACTGGGTGTGTGGGTGTGAAGATAGGAAAAGTCTTTTGCCCAGCCATTCCCACTGTGGTTTTGTTTATCTGAGGATCAGTCAAATGGAAAGACTTTCCTTTCTTGTGATTGCAGTCAAATCTTTTACAATTCTCAGATACTTCTGAGTCTGTTTGTGGAACTTCTTGAGTAGTTTTAAAGTCAATAAACACTCTCTCTTTTTTCTCCTTATCTCATTAGGATTGAACTAGGTCACAGGGCAACGTGGTGTTTTCCTGGAGTAGGAGTGCTCGGCTTTTTTGTGGATCCTTGTGTGCCCTTAGATAGGCTCGCTGTATATAGCACAGAGATTGAGCCTTGCACAGCCCTGGAGGTGGATTTCACAAAGAGTATGAATGGGACTGTGTAAAGTGGCCCTGCCTGTGAAGGTTTTGGTCAGGAATTCCTCCTAACTGTGTACTCCCCAGCAGGCCTGTTGTTTTCCTCTTTCTCATTCATCGTAAGTATATGGAGAAGATGGGTGTTGGGAGAGAGGAGTCGAAAAACATGCTATTTTCTATACTTTTCTCCATTGTTTGAGGGTACTCATTCTCCTTTTAATGTTAATGTAGATCAGGGAAAATAGAAGCCACTAAGGATGTACAGAACTAATTTGTATATAATCAATGATTTTGGCCAACAATTGTCCCAAAAATATGTTTTCAAACTCTTGTTCTATCCTGTCAGTTAGCTTCCCTGGGGTCTGAACAACGATGACTTTTCCATTTTAATAGATGGTTCAGTATGTGATTTTCCTGGAATTAATAGCATAAAGTGAGGCTTCAAATAGCTATGTGTTATTGCCCATTTGTAATCAATGAAAGTTACACTAAGTCACACTGCTTTGGGTAATTAATTGTCTAATTGTCTGTCTTTATTTGGTCATAACTGGAGACTCAACTGAGCAGGAATTACTATCCAGGTATTTTCTTGCTACATTTTTGGTTTTCAGTGGTGGTAGACTGAGGAGGGGTGCGTTTGAATGGCAGAATAATTATCAGATGGGTCCTGGTGTGCAGGGTATGTGCTTACTCATTATCTTTGTGCGCTGCTCGTTACCGCTTCTCTCCTTTGATTATTGGGAGCTTCCATTCTTAATTTAATTTATCCCTACCAACTCCAGCCTCCCCTGACAGCCTGAACACCAGGCTTGATAAAGTCCAGGTGTATTTTAATTCTTCTTTATCAAACCCAAGAGAGAACTTCTTAGAGACTGTGCTGATCTATGTGTCTTGAAAAAACACCAACTGTGGGAATTTTGATGTATAATGAAGCCCAGGGAGGGATGGACTCCATTCCAAAATGTTGCCAATAGATATAATTTTTTTTTTTTTTTTTTTTTTTTGCGGTGCGCGGGCCTCTCACTGTTGTGGCCTCTTCCGTTGCGGAGCACAGGCTCCGGCTGCGCAGGCTCAGCGGCCATGGCTCACGGGCTCAGCCGCTCCGTGGGATGTGGGATCCTCCCGAACCGGGACGTGAACCCGGGTGCTCTGCATCGGCAGGCGGACTCTCAACCACTGCGCCACCAGGGAAGCCCCAGCAGATATAATTTAAGCAAGCAAACATAACGTACATTCTTATCAATCTTCCAAAAGGGAAAATACTAGAAAAGAGGTAATTTGAAAATAGAAACTTTCCAGTAGCGACGGGATGGCTCATAGCTATTGTGGTTCTCACAAGTGCTCAGTGGATAGTCAGATGCTTATTAGGTGTTCAACAAAGCATTTGTTAACTGAATAAATAGATGGATCTGATCTTGTTCTGAGAAATTCTGAAACAGAGAATACCTGGCATGAATGTTCACATCAGCCACACATACTGAGCCCCACTGGGCTGTGTGCTCTCCCATACAAGCTAGCTGATTTGGTCTTGGCTGAAACAAATCCCTATTTTATAGATGACATTGAGGCTCAAAGAAGAGTTCAACAGCTTCCTCGAGGCAGCTGAGTATTAGAGCTGGAATTGGAATGTGAGTTTTCTGACACTAAGCCGAGGGTTCTGGGATTTGAGGGATTACCTGCCTTTTTGAAATCATGGGCCAGAACAATGGCAAAGCTGCCATTTTCCAAGCAGCTGGAAAAAACTGAGGTGGACTCAGTATTCACCCTTGTGTAGAGGAGAATAAAGCTAACTCTTGAGAACCTTGATACATTAAAAGACTTAAAAAATAGAGGCACATGGAATGTGTACGGACACCTCTAAACATCTTCCAAAAGGCCCAAATTTGGGGAATTAGAAGAATGTGAGAGCAGAAGGGGGGGAGATGTGTCTAAGTTCTTCCAAGCTATTTCTTTTGCTACTCAAGCCAAGTGTTCTCTCTCTTAATCAGAATTTCAGGGAAAGCTCACAGCAGATCAGATGTTTGGAAGAGTATTAGAAATCAGGAGGGAAAAGGCCTTATAACTCATCCATTCGCATCCTTGTGTTACTTTGTAATGTTATTAAAGAGTTTTCATTATACATAGATTCTGTCTTTTCAATTGCCCTGCAAAACTATTAGGACAAGTTTCTTTTCTCTCATCTCTTCCTTGTACTCTAGGTACATAGAGAGGCCTCTCAGCGCAGCAGGCAGTTGCCTGCATGATATGTTCAAAGTGCTCCAAGAAGCGTGTCCCCACTGGCCTGATCTCATTTCTGCAATACATACCTTCTACTGGAGTCATTTTACTTATTAAGGAATGACGTGTTTTCAAGGCCCTGTTTACAGTGTTAATTAACTTGCACAGATGACCTATTCAACTGATAACACTCACTAGCCCATTGGTACGTGGTAGGTAGTTTATTCTATTCGTTGGGTGACCACCACCAATGGATAAAGCCCCGAAAAGATGAGAAAAATAATTGTCTGGTGGTAGAAAGGAGGAAGTAGAGGCACAGGACATATTCTTGGGCAAGTGGATCTTTTTGTGTTCCTGTGGAGAACAACTCAGGTATGGTAGGGTGAGGTGCTAAAAGAAGGGAGAAGGAAAGGGAAGATTCATCATTCAGTTTGGCTCACAGGCTTGACCTGTGATGTTTTGTAGACTGAGCGTAAGGAAGTAGGACTTGAGACGAAAGCTTTTCTCTCTACCTGGTCACTGCCTAACAGCTCACAAAGCTTCTCGTCGTGCTGGCTTATTTTTTTGTTGTGTCTGGACTTTTCTCGCTGAAGAAATGCATCCTCTTATGCTTACTGTGGACTCACTCCATGGTATTAAAACCAAAATCATTTGACCAACTGAGCTAAAGTAATGTTAGCACTTAGGATGGTTATTTTCACTAAATAGTATAACCAATACTATCTAGTCTGGCTTTTGGGATATGAGATACAACTAATTAGATTTTCTGGCTAACCCAGATTAAGGCAGAAATGTCACATCAACAGTAACACCCTTTGGCCTTGGACAAGAAAGATTCTTGGCCTCAGTCCATGTTCCACAAAGAGAGGGTTCTGCAGGGATGTGGTTCGTGCAAGGCACCCTCACCCCCACTGCTAAACCACTCGGGACTCCACAATCCCCTGCTTAAGTGACCCCCATATTACTTCCAGAGCCTGTGTAGGCCTGTCTTGGGGTCAGATCTCCCAGGTGTGAACTGCACTACTTGAGTACGAGTGCTGCTAGGACCAAAGAGTGTGGAGCTGTGTGTGCATCTTGGATGGGCGGCTGGAGTGTTCTCATGAGTGTGTGCAGGGCTCCTTGTATTGCGGAACAGAGCTGAAGTGGGGAAAGAGAAGGGGAGTGGGGCTACTGGCTGGGGGCCCTTCACTCCACAAATTTTATGGATGAGGTTGTGTTTTAAAGTCTCTAGTGGGAAACCATTGAAAACAGTCAGCTCATTCTGACTATGAAGCTCACTACTTTGAGTAACTAGGGTTTCATTGACCACTGGGTCCTTGAGTGGCTTCCTGATCTCTGGTCTGCATGTGGAGTAACAGTGGTTATTGTTCTGTGGATACGTAGGAACCAGGGATAACTGTTCTCCATGGACACTCCTAGGAAGTTGCTACTGCTGGTGATCACTATTACTTCATGAACACCGAAATATCTTATATTCTTGTAAATTTGTTTTTCCTGAATACTGGACAGTAAAGGTGTGTGTATGTGTTCTAGTAACTTCAGGATTCTGGTTATTGAGTTCTGGTTACTTTTTATTACTGAAGTTTTGTACTTGCAGCTTGTTCAGAGTCTTAAGCAATTTAGCATGGGCATATTTTATCCTTTTGTCCTCTCTCCACTATAATGTATGGCTTTCGAGCTCAGGAAGATTATTTATATGTCACTTTAAAATATTACCTTTCTTTCTCTCTTTCCTTCCCCTTTCTCTTCCTCTGAGGTATATTTATGCCTACCATCTCCCAGGCCCTGTGCTAGAATTTCTCTCATGCTAATTTTTAAATAATAACATATGATTGTTTAAAATGTCATTATCTAGTGTGTAGTAAACACATAATAGAAGATAACTTTGTTCCTTCACAAATATTTAAAGTTATCATTTCAATATCCAAATATTTTGCTTTTTTTTTCTGGAGAGAAACAGGTAACTGGAGGTATTTGTTACCACGCAAAAAATACATGTGAAGATTTTCAGATGTTATGCTCTGTAATTAGAGTTGTGTACTGTTACTTGGGTCTGTTCTTGAGTTCTCTTAACTGTGTGTACCTTTGTAGTGTCTCCTCTTTTTCTCTAAACACTTTGCCCTGCTCCCCAGTCTTACCACCCCCCTTACCATGTCTCTGGAGTTTTCCTCTCTCCTCATTATTCTCTCTTTCTCCTCCTCTTTCTCTTCCTCTCCCCTCTCCTCTCCTGCTCTTCCCGCACATCCCCGTCTGCCTGCTTCTCTCTTGTTTACACTCCCTCCTCAGGTACGTGCCCTTTGTTCTTGCCGGGGTTTATATCCACTGGGAGAAGAGCCAACCATATTTTGAATGTAACAAATGGCATCCAAGTGTGAGGTCCCAAGTCCAAGAGCTAGAAAGTCGTCCAGTGTCAAGGTTGTCAGAACTTTTGAGATTGATCATTTATTAAGGTCCTCTTTATTTTGTGCCAGAGAAGACAGGTCCAGTGAATTATATAACTGGCCCAAGGCTACACAATGACCAGGCTCCAAAGCTCCTATTTCCCAGTTCAGTCCTTTTCTAAAAAATAGTTTCCAAATACATTCAACTAAAAACAAATACGCCACCGTAAATTATAGACTTTTGTATGTTTCCTCCTATGGTGGCAAGGAAGGAAAATAAAGGGGGAGGGGGCATGAACACAAAAGAACACATGAGATGCCCTGATAAGTCATTTCCTCAGAAGATCTCGAAAGATAACTTAGAAATTGCCAGTAAGAACTACAGACAAACAAGTTCAGACAAGTTACTGCAGGGAGTAATGTACTTAAGTTAGGGGGGCAGGAGAGGTGTATTTGTCAGCATATGCAGAGAAGGAGGAGCTCTAGACCTTCTAATTGGAAAAATATTTTGGGAAAAAAGGAGTTGATGCTGTTCCTTGATTTTTCTTGTTTTGTGACAAGGCGTACAACAAACCTGTTTGAATGCATCAGCATAAATCAGTAAAATGTAGTTTACTTGGCTTAATATAAATTTAAAACTCTATAGGCTAGACCAGCTGTAATCATATTCCCAAAGATCTCCATTTTATCATTATTTACAGCTAACAAGACATTTGTGATCTTCTTTTGGTTGTCTCTGGTGGGACGTTGTTGGCAATAGTTTCCTGACGTGAAATTCTCATGTGCATGGAAATCTAGTTAGGAAAATGAGTAAGTAAATAACTTTTCCTAAGAGTATAATCTCTCCTTTGTGACATAAACTAGATATCCATTCACATCTATGGAATAATTCCCAGTTTTGCAATTAAATAATTTGATATGCACAAGCAAACATGCCAGTTTCTTTCTAGACTAGGAGAATTCAGTCAACTTTCTACTTGAACAAACTATGCTTTTAAATAGATGCATTGTTTTCTCAAAATTGGATTATAAAGAGCTGATCTGAGCTGCAGTCAGATGGATAATTAAACAGCAAAGGTAAGAGGCTTCTGACTGTGCATTTTTACAGTGTTCATTGAAAAAAATAAAATGTGATTTTTAATCCTAAGGGTAATTTGAACACTGTACCTGTATAACGATGTGACGTTCGCTCGCTTCACATTTTAATCTCAAAGTTCCTGGTGCATTTGAAACTAGCTTTCTCACAGAGACTAGGCAAAGTTGGATTGGAGAAATCTGATCTCATTTTATGTTTTTCTGGTGTGTGTGTAGTTGAATGAAAAAATGAAGATGCTACTTTGAAACTGTTTTTTAATTTTGTTTTTTCCTCCCTCAGCTAAGATGCTTTGTTTTCTCAGATCTGTTTAATAACCTGGAATATTTTCTGGAGTGACTTTTTTTAAAAAAATTAATTAATTTATTTATGGCTGCATTGGGTCTTAGTTGCTGCACGCGGGATTTCTCTAGTTGCGGTGAGCAGGGGCTACTCTTCTTTGCGGTGCGCGAGCTTTTCATTGTGGTGGCTTCTCTTGTTGCGGAGCATGGGCTCTAGGCTAGCGGGCTTCAGTAGTTGTGGCTCGCGGGCTCTACAGCTCAGGCTCAGTAGTTGTGGTGCATGGGCTTAGTTGCTGCGCGGCATGTGGGATCTTCCCGGACCGGGGCTCGAACCCTTGTCCCCTGCATTGGCAGACGGATTCTTAACCACTGCGCCACCAGGGAAGTCCCTGGAGTGATTTTTTAAATGCTGGGAAATGTTCTCACTTTCTCAACGTAGCTGTGGCCTCTGCAATGTCATAGATGTTGGATTTTTTAAAGAACCTTATTGATGGCAGTGTGTACATTTTACTTCATGTTCTAGTAATTTGGCATGCAAATATGTCTTCCATACTAAATTTTAAGCTCTTCAAGGTCAGGGTCTGTATCTTCTTCTTTACCCAGGGCTTTTCATTTGGTTGGTGAAATGTTTATGGACTCAGTGAATGAAGACAAGGCATACATTGCTCTCTAAGAGTGTACAGATGTGTGGCTGACTGTTGGCTGGAAAGCTGGCTGGCCCGTTTACACCTAGGGGAGGATTAGGATTCAGAGACAGCATGTTCATAACGTCCTATAGATTATGTTGTTTCTTTGAACAAGAATGAAGTGAAAACGTGGATCTCTGTTCTAGCCTTGTTTTTTCAGTGTGATTGAAAATGTAATTCAGTGTGATTAATGATGTTGAAAATGAGCAGGAAATATGATGGCGCTTAGATTAGTTGAAGAAAATTCCAGATTTTGCCCTTGGGTCTTTGGACAAGTGACCTTTCAATTTTTTCTCAGATATTTAAATTCCAAAGGCTGAGTATTCTCCATTAGAGAACATCCTGAGGATTTCTTCTTACTATTTCTCATTTAACTGTTTATTAATTTTTCCAAGAGAAGGAATGAGAAATATGATTTTTTTTTCCTGTTATTTAAACCTTCCCATGAAACCATTTAGACTCTTTTTGTGCTAATGAGAAAAACTATGTGGACACTTTTCCTGGGCCTTTGAGAGTGGTAAGAAGAGTTCTTTATTATTGTCATTATGTATTTAACAATACTAATTCCAATTTCATTTCACTTTTATGTAGCATTAATTTTGCAACAAGCCTAGCAGGACATCACCCATACATCCTGGTCAGTAAAGATGCTGTTATCAGTCATGCTACTGAACATGACTGAGCTGAGAGTGGGGTCAGTTCAGCTTCCCTCTCTTGGCTTGGTAGAGAGTCCAGCCATAGGTGCTGTGGAATTAGGGATGAAAGGAAACTCTTCTTTTGGTTTTTCCAAATCTCTTAACACCATTTAAACTCCTGGAAGTTTTCCACATTGAGAGGAATAGTGTGGCTCTGACATCCTTAACACCAACAGACTATGGGTCAAATTCAGCCTTTAATCCTTCTGTGGGTAGGGAAATAAAGGCATGTCTTATGACTTCCCTAAGGCCCATAGTTATTGGGAGAGTTGGGAAGACTATGTTTAGAACTTAGGTTTCTCCTACTATGCATATATTACATTGTGAACTCCCTTGGAGCAAACTTGGGTTATCCTAGAGGTAGCAAAGAGACCCAAGAGAGACAGGGGCAAAAAGAGATGGTTAAAGGCAGTAGCAGAAATATGTGCCTCCTGTAATTTTCATCTTATATGAACATCTAAAGGTCTTAGCAAGAACCACAGGGTGCTTGGAAAGCCTGCTGATCTGGGCTGTGGAGTGTCAGTTCATTCATTTACTCCACAAATATGTGTTAAGTGCTTACTGAATGCAGAGCACTATTTTCAATACTTTTACAATTCTAAGTCCTATTTTTAACCTCATCCTATATGTCGGGCAACTTGTTTTTATGATTTCTACTTTCACTTTTTCATTTATAGGTAGGAGATAGTAATAGTAATGGTCTGGTACCTTCACAAGAAACTTAGGGTTGATTACTGGACGAGCATCTTATTCAAATAAATCCATATAAAGACATAAGGACAGCATTTATATATTTGTGGTCAAATCAATGGCCAGTCTTACTTTCTCCACGTAAAAATAGGTTTCACCATTTATATGGCCAATTACCTTTATCCAGCTCAATTTGCCCAGGTCAGTGAACCTCGTAATTTTGTATTGTGGAAGATACAGAAAGCATACTGACACCCTTAACTTACATTTGGTAAAACTGAGTTTGTGAATTTTCCCCAAATTTATTCTGCTATAAAGTAAATTATATTGTAGATACAGATTTTTCAGTCTCTAACCTTGTGTTCTCATCTAATAGCTCTACAAAGAAATGATGCATATTAAAGTTACGTTTTAAAATAACTCACTCAGTCTCCCTGTCCCTCTCTCCCCAAGTAAGATAAATAACCCTCATTCTTCATTTAGTTGTGATTTCAATTTGTCCAAAATAGGCTGGGGATAGGTTAATTAAAAACATATATTGTAATTAACTTGGGGTTAGAACTTTTAACCGTTTGGGGCAAAACCACTTTTCAAATGATTAGCAAATGATAAAATACACTCACTACTAACATTATCATATGAACATGAATCACAACTTTAGAATCCTTTTCATATTTATGAGGCTATTTATTTCAGGTTAAATCTCCACTGATCGTATCCTAATAGCTGCTTTTAAAAATAAGTCTCTGAGCCAGCTTGTTTATGCTTCATTTGTCTCTTTCTCATGAAAGGCGACTTAATAAAACAATGGTTATGTGAACTTCTGATGGTTTGATTCCAGTTAAACAGGAGTTTGCTTCAGTTTCTTTTGTTATGATCAGGGAGAAAAATGACTTCTTGCTTTACAGTTGCGTTTGTGAGGGACTTGCTTCTTTCAGAACACCTCCTGAAGCCTCCGCACTTGCCATCTCATAATTTCAAAGGGTCTTTGCACTCACCTCTCTGCTTTTTTGGAAACTGGGACAGTTTACAAAATCTCCAAAGATTTTTTTCCCAGGTGATCTTTAAAAATGGGCTTCAGGGAGATTTCAACAATCAAGTCAATGATGTCTGTGTTAAAAAATCTTTAAAATCATGTTTTCATGATCCAGTGTATGGGATGGGGTGGGGAGGGCAAATAATAACCAGAAAAACCTAAGTAGGATTAAAAAATGTTTTCTTCCAACTTATACGCTAATACATATTCAGGCAATTTTATATAGGCTTTTTGGAAATTCTAGAAGCTTTTTCATTTCAGGCTTAATATATTTGGCTTATAAATAAATATCAGATACCTTCTGGAGGCATTAGAAACTGAACATTATGCAAAGTCTACCTTCTGTGGCATCAGGAGCTTGAACTGTTTTCATTTAAATATCTGCTGCGAAAGCACTGAGATTAGATGGGACGTTAGCTCCCCCTTTTCTCCCCTGCTATCAAATGTCAGAGATTTGTATTGTTGGTAGGAACTGAGATTTCATTTCCCTTGGCCACATGCTGATGCTGCCTGTACTGCAGCATCTCTCCCCTTCCAGATTTGTATGCCCAAGGTAAGTTAGAAAAGAAATTTCAGGAGTGAAGAATGGGTTTGTTGATGAAGTGTGGGGGAAACCAAATGAGGATCTTCAGAATGAAAGAGTACATCTTTCTGCCTGAATGTGTGAGAAATGGTAAACCCTTTACAACCTAAACCTCCCACTGGTGAGATTATCAAGTATGTCGTGTTTATGGTCAAAATGTGACTGAGGGTTTTTTGAAGCAAAATATTTTATGTGTGGGGCAGGCATCTGTGTGCCTGCCTTAAATTTATGAGCTAATAACATTCTGTTCAAAGAAATACTGTCAGGTCTTATAACACCACGGGTTTGTTCTGAGTTATTCTGGTAAATGGATGGTTTCGCTTTTAAATAATCACTCCTGGAATTTCCAAATATAAAGGAAGCTCACATAAAATTTAATTTATGAGGAGGATGCCTTTTTCATCAATGAAAACTGTCAAAATGGACTAATAATTTCATTTTCTTTTAGCAAAATGTAATTTATTATTTTCTACTATGTGGAATGACTGTAAATGTCAACAAAATAGGTTCCAGCAACTTTTAGGAGTGAGATTCCAAACAAATGATAGTAAGCAAAATCTTGAGATAAATCAAACAAGATAATTGAGCTAGAATATACTATAAATAAAACAAAATAAAATAAATTTTAAAAATTATGAAG
The DNA here is from genome assembly GCF_951394435.1 of Stenella coeruleoalba. Taxonomy (NCBI): domain Eukaryota; kingdom Metazoa; phylum Chordata; class Mammalia; order Artiodactyla; family Delphinidae; genus Stenella; species Stenella coeruleoalba. The sequence continues at coordinate 47,209,338 of NC_137148.1, read as the reverse complement.
AACTAAAGAACTATTGATAGTAAAAATAGATATTCTCTGAGATTACCACTCTCAGTTAGTAATAGGAATTCTGCTGAAACAGATTAGGACTGGTGAGAGTAACTTCTCGCTGCTGATTAAGGAACTGGACCCTGTAGCTTGGTGTCCTCACTGTGTACACAGCTCTCCCCTGCTAATATACCCTGGTCTTAAATAAAACAGAATGGCAGATATTTAGAGTAAGTTTTATGTGTCTTTTCCTTCCCCACCATTGGTAAATAGCATATTTCCTCTGCCAACCTCTGACCTTTGGGGTAACTTCCTTTGTTAAACATCCACTCATTTATGTGGGCAGTAGTTTTCTTTCTTTCTATTTTTCCCCAATTTCAAAAGCTATTCAATTTTTTCTGCCTCACATTCAACTGCTTTCAGTACCGAGTAAGGTCTTCTGATGAACCTCTTGTCTATAGTTTTGGAAGGAGGGAATCAGAAGCAAAGGAATTAGGAGTCACAAAGATAAGTTTGCAAATGTGAACTAAATAGAAACATGTTTTCTCCATTGCAAATTAGGCTTAAATATTACTCGTTGTAACTTCCATGCTAGAGTATCTCAAAATGAAGTACAGATTTGTTGAGATGCTCTTCTAAAGTGTGTATGATATGGTTTTAATGCATGGTAAACTGATTTATATGAAAGCTGTAAATTTTCAGGGGCCCCATGTGGACCTTTTGAAATGAAAACATTATATTGGAAATGGATGAAAACATGGTACTTGCCATGAGCCATACAAACCAGGATACTTAGAAATCAGCATGTCGTAGTGAGCCGGAGGCCACAGGACGGTATCTAAGCACTCTTGTGCTAAGTTATACCAGGACTATCACCACGTAGCTGTCAGCCCATCAATCCGGAGCAATGCTTTCCAACTCATGTCAATCAGTACCACTACTAGAGAAATTATTGATGCCTCCAGGGGATGCAGCAGCAACCTCAAATCTCTTTTTCTGTCCCTTCATAGTTTCCGTGTCCAACTGCATGTAGTTTTCCTCTCTGTGTTCTTCCTTTTGAAATTTATGGGCCAAAATTTGGCAGGGAAAGGGGCAGGATTAGGATGAAGCGACCAGTATGAGGAGGTATAACAAGGTCAATCATGCTACATCAGCGGTATTGCAGCAGACCAGTGAAGGGATTCTAGAAACCTGGCTCGCTCTCTGAATTACATTACTGACATGTTAACTGTGAGTCAGGCTGCCATTTGCTTAGTGTTGTGTATTGTTTCTATTACTGCTACTATTACTACTGATGATTAGCTATCATTTGTTGTATCAATGTGCTTCAAATTAATATCTCAAGCAACATATATTCTCTTGTTTATGTATGGTAGCATAGGGTGGTAGTGGGGTTGTGCTAGGCTAGTATGTAATAATACAGTTTTATAACCTGCTTTTTTTTTGTTGTTGTTTTTCCATTTAACAAACTGGTGTGAACATCAGATCATGCCTCTAAATATTTTTCTACAACATACTTTTTTATAGTTAGTTTTTAATGATTAGATGGCATTCACCTATTCAATCAAATTTAAATTATTTGCTACAGTAAAAATTGTTATGTATTTCCTTATAGCTAAAACAGAATTATTTTCTTAGGATACACATCTAGAAGCAGAGCTGGTAGACTAAAGGGTATATGTGCTTATAAAGGTTTGATTCTTTTTGTTAAATTGCCCTCCAGAAAGTTTTTCTTCCCTTCAATTTATTCTCCTACCACTGGTGCATGAGAAGACATATTTTCCCGTATCTTAAATACTATTGTTTTTATTTGTTTATTTTTAACATCTTTATTGAAGTATAATTTCTTTACAATGGTGTGTTAGTTTCTGCTGTACAACAGTGTGAATCAGCTCTATGTATACATATATCCCCATATCCCCTCCCTCTTTTGCCTTCCTCCCAGCTTCCCTATCCCACCCCTCTAGGTGGTCACAGAGCACTGAGCTGATCTCCCTGTGCTATGCGACTGCTTCCCACTAGCTATCTGTTTTACATTCGGTAGTGTATATATGTCATTGCCACTCTCTCACTTCGTCCCAGCTTACCCTTCCCCCTCCCCATGTCCTGAAGTCCATTCTCTATGTCTGCATCTTTATTCCTGTCCTGCCACTATGTTCTTCAGAACCATTTTGTTTTTAAGATTCCATATATATGTGTAAGCATATGGTATTTGTTTTTCTCTTTCTGACTTACTTCACTCTGTATGACAGTCTCTAGGTCCATCCACCTCACTACAAATAACTCAATTTCGTTTCTTTTTATGGTGAGTAATATTCCATTGTATATATGTGCCACATCTTCTTTATCCATTCATCCGATGATGGGCACTTAGGTTGTTTCCATCTCCGGGCTATTGTAAATAGAGCTGCAATGAACATTTTGGTACATGACTCTTTTTGAATTATGGTTTTCTCAGGGTATATGCCCAGTAGTGCGATTGCTGGGTGGTATGGTAGTTCTATTTTTAGTTTTTTAAGGAAACTCCATACTGTTCTCCATAGTGGCTGTATCAATTTCCATTCCCACCAACAGTGCAAGAGTGTTCCCTTTTCTCCACACCCTCTCCAGCATTTATTGTTTCTAGATTTTTTGATGATGGCCATTCTGACTGGTGTGAGATGATATCTCATTGTAGTTTTGATTTGCATTTCTCTAATGATTAGTGATGTTGAGCATCCTTTCATGTGTTTGCTGGCAATCTGTCTATCTTCTTTGAAGAAATGTCTATTTAGGTTTCCTGCCCATTTTTGGATTGGGTTGTTTGTTTTTTTGATATTGAGCTGCATGAGCTTCTTGTATATTTTGGAGATTAATCCTTTGTCAGTTGCTTCGTTTGCAGATATTTTCTCCCATTCTGAGGGTTGTCTTTTTGTCTTGTTTATGGTTTCCTTTGTTGTGAAAAGCTTTTAAGTTTCATTAGGTCCCATTTGTTTATTTTTGTTTTTATTTCATTTCTCTAGGAAGTGGGTCAAAAAGGATCTTGCTGTGATTAATGTCATAGAGTGTTCTGCCTATGTTTTCCTCTAAGAGTTTTATAGTGTCTGGCCTTACATTTAGGTCTTTAATCTATTTGGAGTTTATTTTTGTGTATGGAGTTAGGGAGTGTTCTAATTTTATTCTTTTACATGTAGCTGTCCAGTTTCCCCAGCACTACTTATTGAAGAGGTTTTCTTTTCTCCATTGTATATTCTTGCCTCCTTTATCAAAGATAAGGTGACCATATGTGCATGGGTTTATCTCTGGGCTTTCTCTCCTGTTCCATTGATCTGTATTTCTGTTTTTGTGCCAGTACCATATTATCTTGATTACTGTAGCTTTGTAGTATAGTCTGAAGTCTGGGAGCCTGATTCTTCCAGCTCCATTTTTCTTTCTCAAGACTGCTTTGGCTATTTAGGGTCTTTTGTGTTTCCATACAAATTGTGAAATTTTTTGTTCTAGTTCTGTGAAAAATGCCATTGGTAGTTTGATAGGGATTGCATTGAATCTGTAGATTGCTTTGGGCAGTATAGTCATTTTCACAATGTTGATTCTTCCAATCCAAGAATATGGTATATCTCTCCATCTGTTTGTATCATCTTTAATTTCTTTCATCAGTGTCTTATAGTTTTCTGCATACAGGTCTTTTGTCTCCTTAGGTAGGTTTATTCCTAGGTATTTTATTTTATTTTTTGCAATGGTAAATGGAAGTGTTTCCTTAATTTCCCTTTCAGATTTTTCATTATTAGTGTGTAGGAGTGCAAGAGATTTCTGTGCATTAATTTTGTATCCTGCTTTAAGTAGTATTGTTTTGAAATAAAAACCTTGCCAATCTGATGCGAGGGAAATGGTACCTCATGTTGGTTTTATTTGTATTTCTTAAAATACTAATGAAGTTGGACATTTTTTCTTGTATAACTTGCCTACTAGTATTCCTTGCCTATATTTCTGTTGTGATGCTTATTTTCCAATTAATCTTATTGAAATTCTTTATCCAGAAGGATAGTATTCATTTGGCTATGTGTCTTCTATCATTTTTCCCATTTGCTTATCACCTTTTGACTTTTTTCCCTTGGTATATTTTTACATGAGAAATTATTGTGTATGTAGTTGAGTCTTTGCCTGTTTTCCTTTTAAAGTTTTTGCCTTTGTTGTGTTTAGAAAGATTTAGAAATCTTCCCCACCCCAGGATTATATACACTTTCCCTACATTTTCTTGCAGTACTTTTTTGGTTTCTTTATTTTACATTTAGATTGTGATCCATCTGGAATTTATTTTGTTGTATGGCAGTGTGAGAATTTAAGTTTATATCTTTTCCAAATAGTTTTCCACTTGTCCTGACAATGATTTACTGAATAATCTGTCCTTTCCCTTTCAAGTTTTTTTTTTGTTGTTGTTGTTGTTTTTGTACGTGCGCCTCTCACTGTTGTGGCCTCTCCCGTTGCAGAGCACAGGCTCCGGACACGCAGGCCCAGTGGCCGTGGCTCACGGGCCCAGCCGCTCCGCGGCATGTGGGATCCTCCCGGACCAGGGCACGAACCCACGTCCCCTGCATCGGCAGCCAGACTCTCAACCACTGCGCCACCAGGGAAGCCCTCCCTTTCAAGTTTTATCTTGAAAAAGCATAATACAAAATTCTGTATGTAGATTTTCTATCTTTTTCATTGATTTCTTTAGCTCTTTTTTGATCAGCATCACATTAACTATTGTAATACATTTAAATATCTGATAGGTTGAATCACTCATCTTTCCAAAACTTTCTTGACTATTTCTTTTATCATCTCCTGACCAGATGGTTGTCATTGTGCCTTTTTGCTCATTCTACCATTAATCTCACTTGCTTTTAATCTGTTCACAACAGAGCTGGCTATTTTTCTGAAACACAAATTGGATAATATTACTCTCCTGATTGTTGTATATACTTCCACCACTTAAAAAAACTGAAAGTGGGCATGTTGCCTGTAGCAGGATTTTAAACCTAAAGTCCAAGCTATTTATGGGCTTCAGAGTGTTTGTGGACACTGTGTGCGTTATTTTGGGGAGTGTACTTTTTTCCCTCTTTTTCCTCAGACTTTGGTTCATAGTTTCACTAGATTTTAAAGATTTATGACCCCAAAGCATTGATAACCACTGGACTCCATAAAGGAGGTCAGATTCTTCACAATGGCTCATAAGGTGTAGGCTCTCCATGGGTGGATTTTGCTTACCTTCCTTACCACCCTCCCACATCCATCCTGCTCCCTACCCATCCTGAACTGCTTTCAATTTACTAAACAGTCTGCTGATTCACACCTCAGTGCCTTTGTACATGCTATTCCTTCTGCTGACAAGCTCTCCCCCACACACATCACTCATCTGGAAAATTGCTGCTTGTCCTTCAAGAAATGATCAAAGGGTGTTCTCTTCTGCAAAAACTTTCCTGATCTCCTTAAGCAGAGCTGATTTCTCTCACTCTCTTTCTGTTTTTTTAACCATTGTACTTAGTCTATATTTTATTATTACTCTTATATTACCTGTGGATGCTTGAGCAGAAGTCAGAGAAATTTTGGGTACAAAGTGGAGTGGGAGGGTGAATGAAAGGAAAGAGAATGATTAGGGGGCTCTTGCAGTCTCACATGTAGGCAATGGAGATGGAGGAAGGGAGTGGAGATTTATTTTGGTAGTAGAGTGGACAGAATTTGTTGATGAACTGTTGTATGGGGAAAGAAAGAACAATCTGGTATGATCTCTAAGTTTCTGATTCAAACATCTGGGTGCGTGGTATGGCCATCATTATTCACATTTAGCTCGTGGGCTTAGTAAGATTTCATCTAGTAGATAATTCTCTACATCCTTAGATTCCACTTTTCCTGACTTGATGCAAAAGTCTGATGCCATCGGGGGTAGGATGACTCATTCCTGTACTGCCTCCTGAGACTAAGTCTCTGGGGGTGCTTGTCATGCAGTATTCACAGGGGCCCAGGGGAAGCCTTCATGGAGAAGATGTATCTTGAAATGGATCTGGAAAGTATAACAAACTAAATTTAAAATTATTGGAGATGAAGTAAAGTTCATCTACAGCCCATTTGTGTTAGTTTTAATTTTCTGAGATGCCTATAATTCTAGATAAAACAGATATTTTCACAGTTATAAAAGCTTTGCTATTGGAATAAAAACAATTTATTATTTTCACTAATAAAACTGTAAGGTAGTCTGCAAATTCAAAAAATCTTTGGCAGTACTAACTGTGAGCTTCTGGAGAGGTGAAATATAGTAGTCTACCTTATTCTTTTTTTTTTTTCTTTGCGTTACGCAGCCTTCTCACTGTCGCGGCCTCTCCCGTTGCGGAGCACAGGCTCCGGACGCGCAGGCTCAGTGGCCATGGCTTATGGGCCCAGCCTCTCTGCGGCATGTGGGATCTTCCTGGACCAGGGCACGAACCCGTGTCCCCTGCATTGGCAGGTGGACTCTCAACCACTGTGCCACCAGGGAAGCCCTACTTTATTCTTTTTTAAAGGCTGCATGGTGTTCTGTTGCTTATATGTCATATCATTTATACAGCCAGTTCCCTTCTAGTGGACATTTATGTTGTTTTACTCTTTTCCTATTTCCAACGGTGCACACATGTGCAAGTATATCTGCAGGACAAAGTCTTCAGGGTAGAATTATTAGATGAAAGTAATTACACAATTTTTTGTCATAAAAGTTGCAGCAATCTACCCTTAGAGCAATGTCTGTGAGTCATTGCTTCTCCTATGCCCCCACCAACACTGAGTGCTAATCTGACAGGAAAAAATACTGCCTCATTCTCATTTTAGCTGTTTCTTCTATCATGAGTATAATCGAGCACCTTCTCCAAGTTCACGTTTATTTTCTTTTCCCACCATTAGCTACTTTTGAGCCTCTGAAATTGTGAGAAAGTGGTACGTATCAAAAGGAAAATTTGCCTATTTTTCCTAACATCTCTCCGGGAATTGACTAGAAGCCTCAATTTCCAGTCTTGTGGAGGCCGACTTGGGTTACTCAGCTAATGGTCCCTATTCCTTCCACACACATATTTACTGAATGCACACTGTATGCCAGATTCTGTCTAGCACTTGGGGAGGTTTAGTCAATGACCAAAACAGGCACAAAATCCTGCCATTATGGAGCTTGCATTCTTAAGGGGAAAGCATACTGTATTTATTTATATATTTATTCATTTTTGGCCACACGGCGTGGCTTGTGGGATCTTAGTTCCCCAGCCAGGGACTGAACCCGTGCCCTAGGCAATGAAAGCACAGAGTCCTAACCAATGGACCACCAGGGAATTTCTGAAAGCATACTATAAATAAATTAGTTAAAAAAAAATACAGGCTGTTTGGAAGATGGAGGAGGAGTAAGACGTGGAGATCACCTTCCTCCCCACAAATACATCAGAAATAGGGCTTCCCTGGTGCACAGTGGTTGAGAGTCCGCCTGCTGTTGCAGGGGACACAGGTTCGTGCCCCGGGCTGGGAGGATCCCACATGCTGTGGAGCGGCTGGGCCCATGAGCCATGGCCACTGAGCCTGCGCGTCCGGAGCCTATGCTCCACAACGGGAGAGGCCACAACAGTGAGAGGCCCACGTACCGCAAAAAAACCCAAAAAAAACCCAAAAAAAATCAGAAATACATCTACATGTGGAACAACTCCTACAGAACACCTAGTGAACGCTAGCAGAAGACCTCAGACCTCCCAAAAGGCAAGAAACTCCCCATGTACCTGGGTAGGGCAAAAGAAAAAAGGAAAAACAGAGACAAAAGAATAGGGATGGGACCTGCACCTCTGGGAGGGAGCTGTGAAGGAGGAAAAGTTTCCACACACTAGGAAGCCCCTTCGAGGGCAGAGACTGTGGGTGGTGGAGGGGGGAAGCTTCAGAGCCACGGAGGAGAGCGCAGCAACAGGGGTGCGGAGGGCAAAGCATGGAGATTCCCACACAGAGGATCGGTGCCGACCAGCACTCACCAGCCTGAGAGGCTTGTCTGCTCACCCACTGGGACGGGTGGGGGCTGGGAGCTGAGGCTCAGGCTTTGGAGGTCAGACCCCAGGGAGAGGACTGGGATTGGCTGTGTGAACACAGCCTGAAAGGGGCTAGTGTGCCACAGCTAGCCGGGAAGGAGTCAGGGAAAAAGTCTGGACTTGCTGAAGAGGCAAGAGACCATTGTTTCGGGGTGCGCAAGGAGAGGGGATTCAGAGAACTGCCTAAATGAGCTCCAGAGATGGATGCAAGCCATGGCTATCAGCGTGGACCCCAGAGACGGGCATGAAACACTAACACTGCTGCCACTGCCACCAAGAATCCTGTGTGCAAGCACAGGTCACTACCCACACTCTCCCCCAACTTGGGAGCCTCTGCAGCATGCGACTGCCAGGGACTTGAGATCCAAGGACAACTTCCCTGGGAGAATGCATGGCACGCCTCAGGCTGTTGCAGTGTCATATGGGCCTCTGCCACCGCAGGCTCACCCTGCATTCCAATTATGACTACCGTACTCCACCCTCTCCCCGGCCGGAGTGAGCAAGAGAGACCTAATCAGCCACAGCTTTAACCCCGTCCTGTCTGGGTGGGGAACAGATGCCCTCAGGTGACCTACATGCAGAGTCAGGGCCAAAATCAAAGCTGAACCCCAGGAGCTGTGAGAACAAAGAAGAGAAAGGGGAATCTCTCCCAGCAGCCTCAGGAGCAGTGGATTAAATCCCCACAGTCTACTTGATGAACACTGCATCTGTGGAATACCTGAATGGAAAATGAGTGTTTCCAAAATTGAGACAGTGGACTTTGGGAGCAACTGTAGACTTGGGGTTTGCTGTCTGCAACTGATTTGTTTCTGAATATTATGTTTATCTTAGTTTAGTTTTTAGTGCTTATTATCATTGGTGGGTTTGTTTATTGCTTTGGTTGCTCTCCTTTTTATTATATATTTTATTTTATTATTTTTTATATTTTATTATATTATTTTTTCTCTTCCTTTTTTTTTTCCCTTTTCTTCTGAGCCGTGTGGCTGACAGGGTCTTAGTGCTCCAGCTGGGTGTCAGGCCTGAGTCTACAAGGTGGGAGAGCCAACTCCAGGACACTGGACCACCAGAGACATCCTGCCCCCACATAATATCAATTGGTGAGAGCTCTCCTAGAGATCTCCATCTCAACACTAAGACCCAGCTCCACCCAATGGCCAGCAAGCTCCAGTGCTGGACGACACATACCAAACCTCTAGTAAGACAGGAACACAGCCCCACCCATTAGCAGAGAGGCTGCCTAAAATTATACTAAGTTCACAGATACCCCAAAACACACCACTGGACGTGGCCCTGCCCAGCAGAAAGACAAGATCCAGTTCCACCCATCAGAAAACAGACATCAGTCCCCTCCACCAGGAAGCCTACACAAGCCACTGAACAAACCTTACCCACTGGGGACAGACACCAGAAACAACAGGAACTGTGAACCTGCAGCCTGCAAAAAGGAGACCCCAAACACAGTAAGTTAAGCAAAATGAGAAGACAGAGAAATATGCAGCAGATGAAGGAGCAAGTTAAAAGCCCACCAGACCAAACAAATGAAGAGGAAATAGGCAGTCTACCTGAAAAAGAATTCAGAGTAATGATAGTAACGATGATCCAAAATCTTGGAAATAGAATGGAGAAACTACAAGAAACATTTAACAAGGACTTAGAAGAACTAAAGAGCAAACAAACAATGATGACAACACAATAAATGAAATTAAGAATTCTCTAGAAAGAATAAATAGCAGAATAACTGAAGCAGAAAAACAGATAAGTGGGCTGGAAGATAAAATAGTGAAAATAACTGCCACAGAGCAGAATAAAGAAAAAAGAATGAGAAGAACTGAGGATAATCTCAGAGACCTCTGGGACATCATTAAACACACCAACATTCAAATTATAGGGGTCCCAGAGAAGAAGAGAAAAAGAAAGGTTCTGAGAAAATATTTGAAGAGATTATAGTTGAAAACTTACCTAACATGGGAAAGGAAATAGTCAATCAAGTCCAGGAAGCACAGAGAATCCCATACAGGATAAATCCAAGGCGATACATGCCAAAACACATATTAATCGAACTATCAAAAATTAAATACAAAGAAAAAATATTAAAATCAGCAAGGGAAAAACAACAAATAACATACAAGGGAATCCCCATAAGGTTAACAGCTGATCTTTCAGCAGAAACCCTGCAAGCCAGAAGGGAGTGGCAGGACATATTTAACGTGATGAAAGGGAATAACCTGCAACCAAGATTACTCTACCCAGCAAGAATCTCATTCAGATTTGACAGAGAAAATAAAACCTTTACAGACAAGCAAAAGTTAGGAGAATTCAGCACTACCAAACCAGCTTTACAACAAAGGCCAAAGGAACTACTCTAGGCAGGAAACATAATAGAAGGAAAGGCCTACAAAAACAAACCCAAAACAATTAAGAAAATGGTAATAGGAGCATACATATCAATAATTACCTTAAATGTAAGTGGATTAAATGCTCCAACCAAAAGATATAGACTGGCTGAATGGATACAAAAACAAGACCCATATATATGCTGTCTACAAGAGACCCACTTCAGACCTAGGGACACATACAGACTGAAAGTGAGAGGATGGAAAAAGATATTCTATGCAAATAGAATTCAAAAGAAAGCTGGAGTAGCAATTCTCATATCAGAAAAAATAGACTTTAAAATAAAGACTATTACAAGAGACTAAGAAGGACACTACATAATGATCTGGGGATCAATCCAAGAAGAAGGTATAACAATTGTAAATATTTATGCACCCAACATAGGAGCACCTCAATGTATAAGGCAAATGCTAACAGCCATAAAAGGGGAAATCAACAGTAACACAATAATAGTAGGGGACTTTAACATGCCACTTTCACCAATGGACAGATAATCCAAAATGAAAATAAATAAGGAAACAGAAGCTTCAAATGACACATTAGACAAGGTGGACTTAATTGATACTTATAGGACATTCCATCCAAAAACAACAGAATACACCTTCTTCTGAAATGCTCGTGGAACATTCTCCAGGATAGATCATATCTTGGGTCACAAATAAAGCCTCAGTAAATTTAAGAAAATTGAAATCATATCAAGTATCTTTTCCAACCACAATGCTATGAGACTAGATATCAATTACAGGAAAAAAAAAACCTGTAAAAAATAGAAACACATGGAGGCTAAACAATATGCTAGTAAATAACCAAGAGATCACTGAAGAAATCAAAGAGGAAATCCAAAAATACCTAGTTACAAATGACAATGAAAATACGACGACTCAAAACCTATGGGATGCAGCAAAAGCAGTTCTAAGAGGGAAGTTTAGCAATACAATCCTACCTTAAGAAACAAGAAGTATCTCAAATAAACAACCTAAACTTACGCCTAAAGCAATTAGAGAAAGAAGAACAAAAAACCCCCCAAAGTTAGCAGAAGGAAAGAAATCATAAAGATCAGATCAGAAATAAATGAAGAAGAAATGAAGGAAACAATAGCAAAGATCAATAAAACTAAAAACTGGTTCTTTGAAAGATAAAATTGATAAATCATTAGCCAGACTCATCAAGAAAAAAAGGGAGAAGACTCAAATCAACAGAAAGAGAAATGAAAAAGAAGTAACAACTGACACTGCAGAAATACAAAAGATCATGAGAGATAACTACAAGCAACTGTATGCCAATAAAATGGACCACCTGGAAGAAATGGAAAAATTCTTAAAAAGCACAGCCTTCCAAGACTGAACCAGAAGGAAATAGAAAATATGAACAGACCAATCACAAGTAAAGAAATTGAAACTGTGATTAAAAATCTTCCAGCAAACAAAAGTCCAGTACCAGATGGCTTCACAGGTGAATTCTGTCAAACATTTAGAGAAGAGCTAACATGTATCCTTCTCAAAATCTTCCAAAATATATCAGAGGAGGAATACTCCCAAACTCATTCTACAAGGCCACCATCACTCTGATACCAAAACCAGACAAAGATGTCACAAAGAGAGAAAAGTACAGGCCAATATCACTGATGAACATAGACGCAGAAATTGTCAACAAAATTCTAGCAAAGAGAATCCAACAGCACATTAAAAGGATCATACACCATGATCAAGTGGGGTTTATCCCAGGAATGCATGGATTCTTCAGTATATGCAAATCAATCAATGTGATACACCATATTAACAAATTGAAGGATAAAAACCATATGATAATCGATCAGAAAAAGCTTTTGACAAAATTCAACACCCATTTATGTTAAAAACCCTCCAGAAAGTAGGCGTAGAAGGAACTTACCTCAACAGAGTGAACGTCATATATGACAAACCCGCAGCCAACATTGTTCTCAATGGTGAAAAACTGAAACAATGTCCACTAAGATCAGAAACAAGACAAGGTTGCACACTCTTACCACTCTCATTCAACATAGTATTGGAAGTTTTAGCCACAGCAATCAGAGAAGAAAAAGAAATAAAAGGAATACAAATTGGAAAAGCACTAACACTGTCACTGTTTGCAAATGATATACTATACATAGAGAATCCTAAAGATGCTACCAGAAGACTGCTAGAGCTAATCAATAAATTTGGTAAAGCAGCAGGATATGAAATTAATGCACAGAAATCTCTTGTATTCCTATACACTAGTGATGAAAAATCTGAAAGAGGAATTAAGGAAACACTCTCATTTACCATTGCAACAAAAACAATAAGATTCCTAGGAATTAACCTACCTAAGGAGACAGAAGATCTGTATGCAGAAAACTATAAGACACTGATGAAAGAAATTAAAGGTGATACGAACAGATGGAGAGATATGCCATGTTCTTGGATAGGAAGAATCAACATTGTGAAAATGAGTATACTATCCAAAGCAATCTACAGATTCACTGCAATCCCTATCAAACTACCACTGGCGTTTTTCACAGAACTAGAACAAAAAATTTCACAATTTGTACGGAAACACAAAAGACTCCAAATAGCCAAAGCAATCTTGAGAATGAAAAACGGAGCTGGAAGAATCAGGTTCCCTGACTTCAGACTATACTACAAAGCTACAGTAATCAAGACAGTATTGTACTGGCACAAAACCAGAAAGATAGATCAATGGAACCAGATAGAAAGCCCAGAGATAAACCCACACACATATGGTCACCTTATCTTTGATAAAGGAGGCAGGAATGTACAATGGAGAAAGGACAGCCTCTTCAATAAGTGGTGCTGGGAAAACTGGACAGGTACATGTAAAAGTATAAGATTAGATCACTCCCTAACACCACACACAAAAATTAGCTCAAAATGGATTAAAGACCTAAATGTAAGGCCAGAAACTATCAAACTCTTAGAGGAAAATATAGGCAGAACACTCTATGACATAAATCACAGCAAGATCCTGTCTGTCCCACCTCCCAGAGAAATGGAGATAAAAACAAAAATAAACAAATGGGACCTAATGAAACTTCAAAGCTTTTGCACAGCAAAGGAAACCATAAACAAGACCAAAAGACAACCCTCAGAATGGGAAAAAATATTTGCAAATGAAGCAACAGACAAAGGATTAATCTCCAAACTTTATAAGCAGCTCATGCAGCTCAATAACAAAAAAACAAACAACCCAATCCAAAAATGGGCAGAAGACCTAAATAGACATTTCTCCAAAGAAGATATACAGACTGCCAACAAACATATGAAAGAATGCTCAACTTCATTAATCATTAGAGAAATGCAAATCAAAACTACAATGAGATATCATCTCACACCAGTCAGAATGGCCATCATCAAAAAATCTAGAAACAGTAAATGCTGGAGAGGGTGTAGAGAAAAGGGAAACCTCTTGCACTGTTGGTGGGAATGTAAATTGATACAGCCACTGTGGAGAACAGTATGGAGGTTCCTTAAGAAAACACAAATAGAACTACCATATGACCCAGCAATCCCACTACTGGGCATATACCCTGAGAAAACCATAATTCAAAGAGTCATTTACCAAAATGTTCATTGCAGCTCTATTTACAATAGCCTGGAGATGGAAACAACCTAAGTGTCCATCATCAGATGAATGGATAAAGAAGATGTGGCACGTATATACAATGGAATATTGCTCAGCCATAAAAAGAAACGAAATTGAGCTATTTGTAATGAGGTGGATAGACCTAGAGTCTGTCATACAGAGTGAAGTAAGTCAGAAAGAGAAAGACAAATACCGTAGGCTAACACATATATATGGAATTTAAGAAAAAAAAATGTCATAAATAACCTAGGGGTAAGACAGAAATAAAGACACAGACCTACTAGAGAACGGACTTGAGAATATGCGGAGGAGGAAGAGTAAGCTGTGACAAAGCGAGAGAGAGGCATGGACATATATACACTACCAAACGTAAGGTAGATAGCTGGTGGGAAGCAGCCACATAGCACAGGGAGATCAGCTCAGTGCTTTGTGACCGCCTAGGGAGGGTGGGAGAGAGGGAGACGCAAGAGGGAAGAGATATGGGAACATATGTATAACAGAGAACCTATTCATCGTAAAACTGAAAGTTTATACCCTTTTACCAACCTCTTCCTATTTCCCCCAACTGCAGCCCCTGGAAACCAATTTTATACTTTCTTTCTACGAGTCGAACTTTTTTTAAAAAAAGATTCCATTATAAATGACACTGTGTGGTATTTGTGTTTCTCTGTCTGGCTTATTTTACGTAGCATAATATTCTCCAGTTTTATCCATGTTGTTGTGAATGACATGGTTTCCTTCTTGTTTTAAGTCTGAATAATATTTCGTTGTTTGTGTGTGTGTGTATATGTGTGTGTGTGTGTGTGTGTATATATCACATGTTCTTTGTCCATTCATCTGTTGACCAATACTTGGATATTTGCGAATAATGTGAATAATGCTGCTATGAACATAGGAGTGTAGGTATTTCTTTGAGATACTGATTTCATTTCCTTTAGATATATACTCAGAAATGGGATTGCTAGATCATTTGATAGTTCTATTTTTGATTTTTTGAGGAACCTTCATACTGTTTTCAACAGTGGCTATACCAGTTTACATTCCCACCAACAGTGTACAAGTGTTCCCTCTTCTCCACATCCTTGCCAACATTTGTTATCTCTTGTCTTTGTGATAATAGACCTTCTAACAAATGTAAGATGTTATCTCATTTTGGCTTTAATTTACATTTCCCTGATGATAAATGATGTTGAAACCTTTTCAGGTACCTGTTTGCCATTTGTAAATCTTCTTTGGAAAGATGTCTATTTAGGTCCTTTGCTCTTTTTAAATTTGGGTTATTTACTTTTTTGCTATTGATTTGTATGAGTTCCTTGTATACTTTGGGTATTAACCAAAGTAGACATTGGATATGTGGTTTGCAAATATTTTCTCCCATTCCATTGGTTGGCTTTTCATTTTGTTGGTGATTTCCTTTGCTGTGCAGAAGACTTTTAGTTTGATCTAGTCACATTTGTTTATTTTTGCTTTGACACCTTTGCTTTTGATATCAAATTGAAAAGGTCATCGCCAAGACCAAAATCAAGGACTAACCTCCCATGTTTTCTTTCAGGTATTTTATGGTTTCAGGTCTTATGTTCAGGTCTTTAATCCATTTTGGGTTGATTTTTGTGTATTGTGTAAGATAAGGGCCCAGTTGCATTCAACGCCGTGTGGCTGTTCAGTTTTCTTAACACAATTTATGGAAGAAATTATCCTTTGACCATTGTATATTTTTGAGTCCTTTGGTGAAAATTCATTGACCTTATATGCACGAGTTTATTTCTGGGCTCCCAATTCTGTGCCTTTGGTCTGTATGTCTGTTTTTATGCCAGTATCTTACTGCTTTGATTTCCATAACTTTGTATTGTAGTTTGAAAACAGGAATGATGCCTCTAACTTTGTTCTTCTTTCTTAGGATTGCTGTGGCTATTCAGGGTCTTTTATGGTTTCAAATAAATTTTAGCAATGAATTTTAGCATTTTCTGTGAAAAATTTTGGTAAGAATTTTAATAGGGATTGCGTTGAATCTGTAGATAGATTGCTTTGATTAGTGTGGACGTTTTAACAACATTAATTCTTCTAACATATGAACATGGACTATCTTTCCATTTATTTGTATCCTCTTCACTTTCTTTCATCAATATCTTGTAGTTTTCAGTGTACAGATTTTTCACTTCCTTGGTTAAATTTATTCTTAAGTAATTTTATTCATTTTTATGCTGTTGTAAATAGGATTGTTTTCTTAATTCATCTTTCTGACAGTTAGTTGTTGGTGTTTAGAAACACAACTGACTTTCGTGTATTGATTTTGTATCCTGAAACTTTTCTGAAATTACTTACTAGCTCTAATAGTCTTTTGGTGGAATCTTTATGGATTTTCTATATATAATATCATGTTTCTTCAAATAGAGACAATTTTAGTTCTTCTTTTCTGATTTGGATGCCTTTTATTTCTTTTTCTTGCTTAATTGCTCTGGTTAGGACTTCTAGTACTATGTTGAATAAAAACGGTAAGAGTAGGCATCCTTGTATTGCTCCTGATCTTAGAGAAAAAGCTTTCAGTGTTTCACCATTGAGTATAATACTAATTGTAGGCTTGTCATATATGGCTTGCATTATGTTGAGGCACGTTCCATCTAAAGACAGTTTGTTGAGAGTTTTTATTATGTAAAGATGTTAAATTTTGTCAAATGCTTTTTCTGCATCTATTGAGATGATTGTATTATTTTTCACATTGAGTGATTGGCAGATGTTGGGCCATTCTTGCATCCCTGGAATATTTCCCACTTGATCATAGTGTATGATACTTTTAACATATTGTTATATTTCGTTCTCTAATTGATATATTGTTGTGGATTTTTGTATCTATATTTCTCAAGGATACTGACCTCTAATTTTCTTTTCTTGAAATATCCTTGTCTGACTTTGGTATCAGAGTAACGTTGGCCATGTAGAATGAGTTTGAAAGTGTTATTTTCTATTTTTTAGAAGAGTTTGAGAAGGATTGGTATTAGTACTTCTTTAAATGTTTTATAGAATTCACCAGTAAAGCCATCTGGTCTCAGACTTTTGTTTGTTGTGAGATTTTTAATTACTGATTCCTTACTAGTAATCAATCTGTTCAGATTTTCTATTTCATCATGATTCAGTCTTGATAGGTTGTATGTGTCTAGGAAGTTATCTGTTTCTTCTAGGTTTGTCCAATTTGCTAGCATTTAATTGTTCATAGTAGTCTCTTATGATCTTTTGTATTTCTGCAGTATCGATTGTAATATCTCCTCTTTAATTTCTGATTTTATTTATTTGACTCCTTTCTCTCTCTTTTTTTAGAGAGTCTAGCTAAAGGTTTGTCAATTTTGTTTATCTTTTCAAAGAATCAGCTTTTTAGTTTCATTGATCTTCTCTATTGTCTTTTTAGTCTCTATTTTATATATTTCTGGTCTGATCTTTGTTATTTCCTTCCTTCTGCTATCTTTGGGCTTATTTTGTTCTTCTTTTTCCAGTTCCTTGAAGTGTAAAGTAAGGTTGTTTATTTGAGCTCTTTTTTTCACCCTAAATGTAGGCATTTATTGCTATAAACTTCCCTCTTAGAAGTGCTTTTGCTGCATCCCCAAGGTTTTGGTATGTTGTGTTTACATTTTCTTTTATTTCAAGATATTTTTTTATTTCTCTTTTGGTTTCTTCTTTGATCCATTGGTGGTTCATGAGTGTGTTGTTTACTCTCTACTTATTTGTGAATTTTCCAGTTTTCTTCTTGTAATTGATTTCTAGTTTCATACCATTGTGGTAGGAAAACATACATATATATATATATATATATATATATATGTATATATTTTGTGGTACACGGGCCTCTCACTGTTGTGGCCTCTCCTGTTGCGGAGCACAGGCTCTGGATGCACAGGCTCAGCGGCCATGGCTCATGGGCCCAGCTGCTCCGCAGCATGTGGGATCCTCCCAGACCAGGGCACGAACCCGCGTCCCCTGCATCGGCAGGTGGACTCCCAACCACTGCGCCACCAGGGAAGCCCAGGAAAAGATATTTAATGATTTCAATCTTCTTAAATTTATTAAAACTTATTTTGTGGCCTAACATATTATTTATCCTGGAGAATGTTCCATGTGCACTTGAGAAGAATATGTACTCTGCTCCTTTTGGATAGAATGTTCTGTATATGTCTGTTTACTCTCTCTGATCTAACGTGTGATTTAAATCCAATTTAAGTCCATTGTTTCCTTGTTGATTTTCTGTCTGGATGATCTGTCTCTTGTTGAAAGTGGGATATTGAAGTCCTCTGCTATTATTGAATTACTGTCTATTTTCCCCTTTAGGTCTGCTAATATCTGCTTTATATATTTAGGTGTTCCTATGTTTGGTGCATAAATATTTATAGTTGTTATATCCTTTTAATGAATTAACTCTTTTATCATTATATAGTGATCTTCTTTGTCTTTTGTTACAGTCTTTGGCTTAAAGTCTATTTTGTTTGATATAAATATAGCTATCCCTGTTTTCTTTTGGTTTCAATTGGCATGGAATATCTTTTTCCATCGCTTTGCTTTCAATCCATATGTATCCTTAAATCTGAGGTGAATCTTTTGTAGGCAGCATACAGTTGCATCTTGTGTTTTTGTTTTCTTTAAAAAATCCATTCAGGTATTCTATATGTTTTGATTGGAGAATTTAGTCCATTTATTTTTAAAGTAATTATTTATAGTTATGGACTTTCTATTGCCATTCTGTTTATTGCTTTCTGATTGTTTTGTAATTCTTTTGTTAGTTTCTTCTTCTCTTGCTCTCTTTGTGATTTGATGATTTTCTGTTGTGGTATGCTTATATTCCTTTCTCTTTCTCTTTCATATATCTACTGTGGGCTTTTGCTTTGTGATTACATGTGGCTTACATAAAACATCTTATATTTATAACTGTCTATTTGTAGCTGATAATAACTTCAAATGCAGACCAAAGGTCTTCTACCCCCACATTTTATGTTTTTATGTCACAGTTTGCATCTTTTTACATTGTGTATCCATTTACAACTTACTGTAGTTATAGTTTTTTAAAGTAATTTGTCTTTTAAGCTTCATACTAGAGCTATAAGTTATTTGCCCACCACCATTACACCATGAAAGCATTCTGAATTTAGCTATATATTTACTTGTACCAGTGAATTTTATGCTTTTATATAGTTTCCAGTTTCTAATTAGCATCCTTTTGCTTCAGCTTGAAGAACTCACTTTAACATTTCTTTTAAGGGTGGTCTAGTAGTGATAAACTCCTTCATCTTTATTTGTCTGGAAAACTCTTTATCTCTCCCTCAATTCTGAAAGACAACTTTGCTGGGTAGAGTATTTTTGGTTGGCATTATTTTTCTTTTCAGCACTTTGAATATATCATGCCACTGTCTTCTGACCTGCAAGGCTTCCGCTGAAAAATTGGTTCAGTCTTATGGGAGTACCCTTGTATGTAATAAATTGCTTTTCTCTTGCTCATTTTAAGATTCTCTCCTTGTCTATAACTTTAGACAATTTAATTATAATGTATTTCAGTGTAAGCCTCTTTGGATTCATCCTATTTGACATTCTCTGTGGTTCCTGTACCTAGATGTCAGGGTTTTTCTCCAGGTTAGAGAAGTTTTCAGCCATTATTTCTTTGGATAAACTTTCTATGCCTTTCCCTCTGTCTTCTCTTTCTGGGACCAGTAATGCATATATTGGTCTATAAGTCTCCTAAGCTATCATCACTCCTTTTCATTCTTTTTTCTAAAAGCCTCTCTAGTTGGATAAATTCCACTGCTTTGTCTTTGAGTTCACCGATCCTTTCTTCAGCGTCATCTAGTCTGTTGTTGAACCCAAATATTTAATTTTTTAGTTCAGCTATTGTATTCTTCAGTTCTGTGATTTGCTTTAACATTTTAATATTTTCTCACTTTTTTCATACATTGTTCTCCTGACCTTGGTGAGCCTGATCTTTATGACCATTATTTTGAACTCTCTGGTAAACCACAGATCTCTGTTTAATTAAGATTTGTTTCTGGATATTTATCTTGTTTTTTTGCTTGCAACATATTCCTCTATTTCTTCACTTTCTTTGACTCTCTGTGTTGGTTTTCACATATTAGATAAAACAGCCACCTGTCCCCGTTTTGACAGAATGGCCTTGTGTAGGAGATGAATCTTGTTGATCAGCCTGGCCTGAGCTCCTAGTTGTCCCTCAAACTTTTGTGATTGTTAAAGCCTCCTTCTTTGTTTTTAGTGGCTCCAAGTCATTGAGGATGTGCCAAGATCTTGCTGTGTCCCAAAGTGGAGTGTTGCAATCAGAACCTAGATGCAGGCTGATTAGATGCTGGACCCTCAGGCAGCCCCTGGGGAAGTATGTAGTTAATCTCCTTCTAGGGAGAGACTGGGAGATGGGCATTTTACCTGCTTCCTCTGTTCTGGGCCTAGGTATATAGCTATGTGGATGGAGGATAACTCCTATGTCTATTAAAAACTATTTCTTTTTTGCTATAGTCCTGTAGAGCTTGTGTATGCAAGCCCCATTGGCAGTTAGAGCCAGGCAACCCAAGGGTTCATTCCTTGGGTAATTGTTGCAAAAGCTGGGGTGCCAGATGTGTGCACCAGCTCCTTCCAGGGAGATACTGGTGATTTGTTTTTATAATTGGAGTGAGGTGAAAGGTGAAGGTGTAAGAGGTATCCACCAGCTTCTCTGGTCTCTGAGGAAGATTTCAGCCAACCACTAGATGCTGTCTAAATTAGAAGCCTGGCCTTCATGCAGCAGTTTTTAAAGTATGTGTATAAATCCCTTTCAGAGAAAGACTAAGAGATAGGCAAGTTTGCCTGCTTCCTTTGTGCTGAGCTCTGAGTGGTTGGGTTGGGGGATAGTTAGTTAAGAATTGCTTCTTTGTTTGCTACAATTCTATGGGACTCATGAATGGAAGCCTCTTTGCTATCAGATCCCAGCAATTTAGGTCCTATCTCTCAGGTGGCAGCTGTAAAAGCTGGAGCACGGACATGTGTACAAGCTCCTTCTAGAGAGATACTGGCAACTTGGAGTGGGCTGGAGGGGGAAGTGGGAGTGATGTCCACTGACTTCTCCGGTTTCTGGAGATGATTACAGATAGCTCCCAGTGCTTACTGAATTAGAAGCCTGGCCCTTAGGCAGCAACTTTTAACGTATTTGGATAAAATTCTTTGGGGAAAGACTGGGAGTTGGGAGATTTTGCCTGCCCCCTCTGCACTGAGCTCTGAGGGGATAGCCATGATGAGTGCTGTGCACAAGTTAAGGATTTCTTCTTTGTTTGCCATATTCTTGTGAGTCTTATGGACACAAACCCCATTGGCTTTCAGAGCTAGGTGTTTTGGGAGCCCCTCCCTCTGGTGGGTTTTTTTAAAAGCTAGGGTACTAGATGTGGGATCCAAACCCTTCACTCCTCAGGGAGAAACTAGGAATTGGGGGGTTTCCTCCCAATTGTATGGCATGGTATCAAGGGAGTTTATGGTGAGAGCATGTCTCAAGCCTTTCCTACCTATTTTAATGTGGGTATTTTCTCATTCATCTGATATGTAGGAGTTACTCAGCTAGTTTCTGAATTTCTTTCGGAGTGAATTGCTCCACGTGTAGCTATATATTCAGTGTATCTGTGGGATGAGGGGAACTCACGAACCTTCCATATTGCCATTTTGGTCAACTCTCTTCTTATTTCCTTTGGAAGCTAGAATTAGATTAAATTAATTCTTGATCTTGATCTCAGTCTACTTTGAAGTCTACTTGAAAAACATCATGAATTTTAACTTATCATTATTGATTTTTAAATACAAGTATGATGCTCTAGTATTCAAAGCATAGGACTTTGTGTAGGAAAAAGTCTGTTAATTTCTTAAAGACATTCAATAGTGAGAGAGCAGGGAAGTAAATGAAAGCTGATAGATTTCTAAAATCTTTATTGAGGATTAATATTGGGAATTTGCAACACACTTTAATTTTTTCACTTTGCTTATGGGCTGTTCCATTATTCCATATGGTAAGACAGTTTTAGTAATTTCAGAACAAATATAGCTTTATCTGGTTCCTAATAAATGGATACTATTTAAGTTCAGTGGATTTTAGTTTTCATTCTCAAGAAGTTTTTAAATTAGCATTCTCCTGGAAGAGTTTTAGAATAATCAGAAAACTTTAATTCACAAATTATCAATATTCAATATTCTGATAGATGCAGGTGAACTTTCCTGAAAAAAAAAAAAAAAGAAAAAAGAGAAAGAAAAAAAAAGCTACCATGGCAGGCTTCTTTAGAATTTTATTATCTATTTATCTACCTTAACTATTTTTTATGTAACAATTATTTTTGCTGTGTTCCATTTCCCTACTAGCTTTGGAAGATTTCTTAGCTATACATCCTGAAAGCTATAAACTAAACCTGGAGGCTCTGAAAAATTAGAAATCAGTCTTTTCTTATAACTAAGAAGGTCTACTGTGGAAAACCCTGCAATTTGTCCTAAATAGTTCTTTAATTTATTCAAGTAGAAATAAAATGAAATGGAAGGAGATATTCCCAAATTTGAAATAATATATTGGACTTTAGCTTCTAGAAGAAAATCTTGAAAGTAACATGCCCTCATAGACTTTTTTGTTTTGTTTTGTTTTGTTTTGTTTTTTTTGCGGTACGCGAGCCTCTCACCGTTGTGGCCTCTCCCATTGCGGAGCACAGGCTCCGGACGTGCAGGCCCAGCGGCCATGGCTCACGGGTGCAGCCGCTCCGCGGCATGTGGGATCTTCCCGGACCGGGGCACGAACCCGTGTCCCCTGCATCGGCAGGCGGACTCTCAACCACTGCGCCACCAGGGAAGCCCCCTCATAGACTTTTAAGCCAAGAGAGTCAAGAGACATTCATATTCTTGGTTAAAGGCTTAACTAATATATTTAGATGTTATCATAAAACATCTAAATGTAAACCTAAACTTCTACTTAGGAGTAAGAAAAACAAAGTGAAAGCTGTAAACTTTCTAAAATGTCTTAACAAAGATTCTCTTGAAATTTAAATATTTTATTTCTGTTTATGAAACAAGTATTTTAGGAAAAGGGAAGATTTAAGCAACTTAACTTATGCTCTAATAGTTTGATTTAAAATGCTTCTTATGTCAAGGAAATTCAAGATAGAGAGATTTAGTAATGAGTTGAAAAGCACCTAACATATCCTTTCCATAATCCCCACCATTTGAAAGGAGCCATCTACACTGAATATTCTTAGATAGTTTTTCAAGTTCAGTTTTACATCCCATAGGTGAAGGAACTACTTTTGCATCTCTTAGAAAATGGTTCTGGTTTAGGAGCTTATAATCTAACAGCAAACACACCTCACAGTTCTCCTTCCAGTGTTCTCAGCCCATGTTTACTTCCTTTTAACTATTACATAGTCTGTGCTTTGGGCAAAGTATATTCTGTTCATATTTGTAAACCATTATTTTCCCCAATCATTAATCATTTATTGGTAAGTGAGATTTATTTAACTGTTTTTTTTTTTCCATTTCTGCATCTCCTTCAACATTTTCTTTGCAATGTGCTAAAGCCATTTGTTTGACATACAGAACTGTCTCCCAGAGCTAGCAGGACAGAGGCAAGCACTTTCTTCTGTACCGTGATTGTTTACCTTCAACGTATTTGGGATCACTGTTAATGCAATGAGACCCGGAGGCAGGAGTGAGAGCTGCTTGGAATCAGGGAAATCTCAGAACGGTTTCAAGTTCTACCATTAAAAACCGTTAGGGTTTCTATGAGCTATGTCTTTTGCATCTGTATAATAGAATTGTAATACATTACGAATTACTGTGAGCATTAACTTAGTTATGTAAGATGTCTAACAGTGTGCCTGATGTATAGTCAATGGTCAACAGATATAGTTTGTAACAATAGCAATCATATTGATAGTAATTGGTCTAGTTGTTGAACATTCTTCTTTAAATGCACACCTCGACATCGCTTTCCTTTTCCTTGGAAATTTTCTGCTTGCAAGGTATCTGAACTACAGGATTTTTTTTTTTTTTTTGAAGTAAAACTTAAGTTGTTTCACGAAACTGAAAATCACTTTGGTTTAATTTATCTCTTTTTGTATCCATGTAAATCTATTAAGTCTTTTTCATCTTTACTCTCAAAATTAGGGTGATCTACAGAATGAATGTTATTAGTTGTGCCTTTTAAGACTCTTACATAAAGATTGAGCAAAAGAGAAACACTCCTGTTTTTCCACTTCAGCCCAGTGACACGTTCTTATTTCTCATTGTCCTTTGTTTTCCAGTCATTTAGGAAGCTTTCAATCTCCATTGCTTGTGAACATCTGTGAAAAAAAATTTTTATTTAAAGAGTTTCTTGGAGTGCCAAATCTCACAACTACTTACACATTCATTCATATGTCGTGTTTTTTTAAAGTCACAGAATCCTTTTCACCTTTTAAACCTTATTCTCTTTTCTGTCTAGCAAATGCTATTCATCTGTTAAAAAGTTGATTTCAAGTGCCATCTCTTGAAAGAAGAGTTCCTGATTATCCCAACCAGAGAAGAGAAGGAGATTTCTTCTCTGAAATCTTAGAGTAACCATATATTTCATTATTCAAATTTGGCTTTTTTTGAAAGTGAGTGAGGGCCCTATTAGTAATCACATTGGGACAATAGTCATAAACTAGAACTGTCGTGTACCAACTGGGTGTATTTGTCACCCAGGTTATTGTTGTTTGGGATCCTAACTGTTAATATCAAGGACTTTGTACTCAAGTCTGTCTGGCTCCCAATTCTGGTTCTCTTCATGAGGAAAATTATTATGTCCTTTAAAATTCATTCATTCTTTTGACAGCTGTTTATTAAGCACCTATTAGATGCTCTGCAAAGAGTGAGATATGGTAGCACAAAGATAAATAATACTTACGTTCATTGCCCTCATGGAGCTTGCATCCAATTTTACCTACAAAATGGGGCTAAGGACGCCTACATTATGGATTGTGAGGAATAAATGAATTAATATTTATAAAGCATTTAGTCAAAGATCTAGTGTATAGGAAGTGCTTGGTGGTAACTATAATATTCTTTGTATTTCTCATATGATAGTTATTGTATATCTATGTACAAATGTAAGATCTTTGATGTTAGGAGGAATGTCTTATTAATGTTTGTATTTCTTAAGGCCTCAGCACTGTAGGCTTGCTCGCATTTTTTGAATGAATTTGTTGAGTGAGTCCCACTAAACATCAGGTATTAAAAAATTTTTTCCTCATTTGTCTCTTATTTTTGGTTCCTCTGTTGCTTCTTTCCTGCCCTCTTTGAGTTAATTCAATATTTTTAAGTGTGCCGTTTTAGTTTTTCTCTTGTCTTTTAGTTATAGTCTCTTTCATTATGAATGAATCAATGTCTTTCTGTCTATCTGTCTATCTATCTATCTTTATTTAGTTTTATTGATTGCTCTAGGGCTTAAAATATGCACTTTTAACTATTTAGAGTCAATATTGTACCTTTTCACCTTTACAAATAGCGTCTCACAAGTATAGAATAATAACCTTATAACAATATAATTCAATTTACTTATCCCTTTTTCTTGGTATGATTATTACCATATCTTTTATTTCAACATATGTTATAAACCCCGCCTTAGAGTGTTACTGTTTTTGCTTTTAATAGTTAGTGGTCTTTTGATTGTCTATTAAAAGACAATAAACTTATTTATATTTACTAGTTCATTTAACATTTCTAATGCTCTTTATACTTTACTGTAGATATGAATTGCTATCTAGTATCATTTGCCTTCAGATTTTGCATTTCTTGCAGTGTAGATCTGCTGCTGATTAATATTCTTAGTTTTTGTTGATCTGAAAGTGCCTTTGTTTCATCTTTGAAGAATATTTTTGTTGGATATAGAGTTCCAAGATAACAAATTTATTTTTCCTTTTAGCAATTTAAAGTTGCTACTTCATCGATTTCTTTCAGTCTCCATTGTTTTTGATGAGCCCATGATCATTCTTATCCTTGTTCCACTATATATAATATGGACATTTTCTCTGTATGCTCTTAATATTTTCTTTTTAATTTTCATTTTCTGAAGTTTGACTACAAAGTGCCTGGGTGTGGTTTTCTTTGTGTTTATACTTTTGGGGGGGTTGCTAAACTTCTTGGATATGTAAGCTAGTGTTTTTCATCAAATTTGAGAAGTTTTCAGCCATTATTCCTTCAAGTATTTTGTCTGGCTTATCTCATTCTCTTTTCTTACTGGAATTACAATTATACTTATGTAAGACTATTTGAAATTGCCCCACCTATTCCTGAGGCTAAGTTCATTTTCTTAATGTGTTTTCCTTCTTCATTTCCCAGGTTGAATAATTTCTATTGACATGTTTTAAGTTCTGACTTTTTCCCTGCCATCTCCAATCAGCTGGTTAGGCTCACCCACTAAATTTTTCATTTCAGTTCTAGGATTTCCATTTGGTTCTTTTCTCTGCTTAGGTTTCCTCTCTGTCTGCTCTTTACGATAATATATTTCCTTTATTTCTGTGAGTAATTTTTTCTTTAATCCTTTGAAAATATCTATAATAGCTGCTATAAAGTTTTTGTTAGGCCAAATATCTGGGCCATTAAGGTTTTTTTTGTATTTACTACTTCTTTGCTTGTCTGTGTATCACATTTTCCTATTTCTTTGTTTGTCTAGTGATATTTGATTAGCTATGGGAAATTTGGGGTAATATGTTATAAAGCCTCTGGATTCTGTTATCTTCTTTGGAAAAATGTTGATTCTTATTTGAGCATATGTTGGATTATTGGTTCATCATCTTGAACACGGTTTTATGCTTTGTTAGTGCAAATCTCCTGGAAGCCAGAGTGCTTCCTGGTCCCCTTCAACTTGGCAGTATTCAACATACAAGAGAGACTGCTTTCCTTGAGGATAGGCTTTGTTTTAGGCTTTGTGGGGGTCCTAGGACTTACTTTAGGACAGGCCCTCATTATAGAATGCACTAACTTCCTGTGTCTCAGGTAGCTGCCAAAGGTGTTAATGGAATGTTAATGAGTTCTCCCACTCTCATAGCACCTGAGCTCCAGTGATGTCCAGCACTATTCTTCCTCTAGCACTACTTGACCTGTAGTATCTCTGTTCTTTCCACCCCATAACATTTGTTATCTGGTAAGCCTCAGATGTTCTCATCCTGCAAAGTATGGCCCAGATGTCAGCCACAGACTTAGGGAGAACTCCCACTTAGACTTCTGGGAAGTTCTCTCTGCATAACTTTTTACTCTCTAGGACCCTGCTTTATAGGTTCCAGCCACCTCAGCCGCCCTGAACCCTGATCTCTACCTCCTCAGCTCAACGTGACTGCAGTGGCTATCAATTTGACTTGCAATTGTTTGTAACTTAGAATGCATGCTGCCTATCTTAAATTATTGTTTTGTAATTTAAATTAAGTAATTTTTGATCAGAGACCAATACATTCACATGGGAAAATTCAAAAGTTACAGGAGAATATATATTGAAAAATCTCCCTTCTAACCTAGTAGCATAGTTCCTCTCCTCAGAAATGAGAGAGATTATTTGTTTCATTTTGTACTCTTTTAGAGATACTATATATCTTGAGTAAAAATAAGAGGAACAAGATATATATTTTATATATTTATATTAAATATTAAATATATATTTATATTATAACTTCTCTTATTTTATTAATGTATATATTAATATGTATCTTGTTAATATATAATATATATCATATCTTCTTTTTCTCACACAAGTGGTAGTATATATATATACTTTTCTGTACCTTACATTTTTTCCACTTAATTATAAACCTTGGAGGCTATACATATTAATACATAATTTTTCCATTCTCCTTTGGGCCTCCATGATATTCATTGAATACATTTATGTACATATGTATTGAATTCATATGTATGAATTCAATACATATGTACATATTCATAAATGAATACATTTATGATGTACTCATTCAAATACATCATAAATTATTTCACTAAATTCCTATTTATTATTATTATTTTTAGTTATTATAAAGAGTGCCCCGTGAACCACCTTGAACACACCATTTGGTGCAAGCCAGTATTTCTGTAGGTTAAATACATAAATGTGCAGTTGCTCCCTCAAAAGATATGCACGTTTGTTATTTAGTTAAATATTGCCAAATTTCCCTCCATAGCATCTATAGTCCCACCAACACCGTATCAGAGGGATGCTGACATTTTTATTGTGCCCCCAGTGTTCATTTTCTCTATGATGCATCTGCAAATTGGCTTCTGCTTTTTATTCTTGTGTTTTATTCTCAGTAAATCAGTTAATAATCTTTTGCTGATTAACTTACTCATTTTTTGTTATAACAAATGAGATGAGCAACCGTGATTTATACAAATTAGAGGCGGCATTATTATTATTACTGCTGTGGTTCATTTCCTTAATATTCTAGGACAGATACCAGCTGATAATTTCCATTGTGATAGTGTAATTTTATTTCCATTTTGGTCAGTGATTTGCAAAGAATTCTCCTTTTTTTGTACTTTAAAAATATGGGTAGAGCATATGCTAGCTTGTTCCCCATTCTGAATTAGATTGTATCTTCCAAATGCACAGTCTAAATTTATTAATGCTTTATGGAATCATGTCCTTTGAGCTTTCTAGCTTGTTTTCTTTCTTCTTTTTTCCTTTACCTGACTTGCTCCTCTGAATTTGAGAAGTGAAGTGTGTCTGGTACAAAGTGTAGCTATTCATTGGACATTCCAAATCAATCCCTTTCTGTGGAAAGAGAGGCTATCTTAGAGTTTCTCTACTTCTTGCGACATAAAGTTGTCTTTAGGTATTTCAGGTGTCTCTTTGAATTTTCAGCTTCCTTGTCTCTTTACAGTCTGCTGGAAAGCAAATTGTAAATTCATTGCTGTGAAATATGAAAGAATCTATCTCTAATATTAGCATCTATTTTTATTTTCTATAAATAAATGCTAATATTGGGACTTTTCTCCCTTAGCATTCACTTTAAACCCCATCCATTTAAATATCATAGAAATTTCTCGTTTGTCTTTTCTATACTTAACAGGAATACCTGTTAGTGTTTCACTGCTGCATGGTCTCATCACTCGGTTGTAATGTAATACACCCAAGAAATGCACACTGAAAAGACCCATTAACATTTTTTTCTTCTTGGTAACTGCTTTCTAAAAAAATTTCTTCTTTATATTCCAAAGCTTGTTTCCTCTGCTGCATGTTGAGATTCCTGTTGCTAACTGCCTTTGACTCTGTATTTTTCTGTCAAATACCGTTACTGACCTATTGTACAAAGTTATTATGCAAGACTGTAACTGAATGACTTGAGAAGATCTTGAAGATATAGTTGATTTTTCCACTGAGAAGTATGTCACCTACTTTGGAGAATGCATTAACTCATACTACCAGTGTTCATTAAGCGCTAGGCTTAGAACTGTGTGAGGGGAACTAAAAATAAAATAAAAAATTGAGGAGTCTGGTTTTTGCCCTCAAGGAGTGTAATGGTTGAGAACACAGGATTTGAAGTTAAGCGGACAGACGTAGTCTGGACAATCTTGGATGAGGTGCACTAAGCTTCAGTTCTGTCATCTGTGTAATAATTGTACTTATTGCACACATTAAATGAGGATAATCTGTGGGGAGAATTCTCCTTAGAACTCAGAAAGATTGTTTCTCTGGGCACATTTGCTTTCTGTGGTCTTTTCAATGGTTGTCAATCATTTTTTAAAATCCAGCTGCTGAACACCGCTGTGGCTATACCATGGCCACTTCATGTTCTGGCAGTTAAAAAAAAAGTCTGGACATCTTCTACTTCAAGTACAATGGGTATTTGATTAATTGATATCCATATTGGCCATTTGTAGATGGAGACACACAGTATGATTAGTATGATTAGTCAAGATAGCACAAAGACTGTAACAAACTAAAACCTAAATTTCAATGGCTTAACACACACAGTTATTTCTTGCTCCCATCACAGTGCAGTGTGGGCTGGGGGAGGGGGCTCAGTATGCTCCACGAAGTCATTCAGATATCCAAGCTCTTTGTATATAGTGGCGTCACCATCTTCTAGGGCTCCAGAGTCTTGCCTTATGTTTAGTCCAGTTGCCTCATCCAGATTGAGCACAACCACTTAGTCATTCCTTCCATGTGACGTGGTACTGCCAGCTGGCTTGATGTATGTCTACCTGAAACCAAGTGACTATTCTAAGACCTAAACTCCCTTTCCTCTCTTCTTGCTTCTTAACCAAGGAGGAATTTTGAAACATGTGTGCCAGAGACACACAGGCACCTTAGATTTGGACTTGTGTGGGAGGGTGCATCTTGGTTTGGGGATATGATCTCAGGCAGGTGAGTGCAGGCTGTCACATGGGATGACTCCCTACCTGGATTTAATGTAATTAGATTGCAACTATGTTCTCATAAGAGACACTCACTTTGTTTCTTGGTTATTCATTACTGTCAGTATTTATAACACTTAAAACAGAGCATTCAAAAAATTGTTAGGATTGGTTTACATGAGCTTCCCAGAGTATTGAATGACTAGTAAACTGCTTCATGGTCTTGTTTGTACCAACAGAAACAGATTCCAGATTTTTTTTCTTTCTCTCTAAAGCAAACCCTTCACTGATCTTTAACTTAAATATATCCCTGAGTATTCCAGGGAGAATTTTTGTAATAGATCCAGGTTATAGTTGCCTGTATTGATGTATATATATATTTTTAAATAAAGTGACTTTATTTCTGGAGGGGCAATGTATATCTCAATAGTGTGTAAATTTGGACCCATAAAAATACTCAGTGAAATCAAATTTCATTTTTATGACTATTATTTCCATTCTTTATCTCTGGAGACAGATTGACGTACAAGAACTACTTAAAGAATATAAAAGCAACTGATAGACAAAATTCCATAAGTGACACATAATTGATATGGCGTGGAAAGCTGGGGACTGCTCAGTATACAGAAGTTTTGGTTTGGAATGTTTCTTTGAGGAGATTAATTTATTTTTGGCTGTGTTGGGTCTTCGTTGCTGTGCATGGGCTTTCTCTAGTTGTGGTGAGCGGGGACTACTCTTCATTGTGGTGCGCGGGCTTCTCATTGCAGTGACTTCCCTTGTTGTGGAGCATGGGCTCTAGGTGCCCAGGCTTCAGTAGTTGTGGCACTCGGGCTCAGTGGGTGTGGCTTGTGGTCTCTAGAGCTCAGTAGTTGTGGTGTACAGGCTTAGTTGCTCTGCAGCACGTGGGATCTTCCTGGACCAGGGCTCGAACCCATGTCACCTGCATTGGCAGGCAGATTCTTAACCACTGCGCCACAAGGGAGGTCCCAAGATTAGTCTTAAAGTGGGTCCTAGCACATGTGGTAGACAAGGACTGTCAGCATGGCATGTACTGTGAACTATGATCCCTTCTCCTTAATTTCCAAAGGGGAGAAATTATAACTGTCAAGAAGCTTAGTAGAAAAAACAAAAGTACATGAAATTAGTTAAGTAAATTGTAAATCATAGGTCATGGTTCCCTTTTTCTCTAGAGCTGTGTAAAACAAGATTGAAAAAGTCAACTGTAACTCCAGTAAAGCAGCTGGAAAAATCTAGAATTTCCCTATGAGTTAGGAGATGCCTACAACTAGATGGTTGTGTTTCATTCTTCTAAGGGTAGTTATATTAGGATCACTTGTTACTGTGGGATTTAACGCAGGGCTGAGACAATCCAACATAAGACCTCATGATACTTGTACCAAATCGAAGTTCCTCAGCTGTTTTCTCCAAATAACTTTTTAATTAAAATAAACCACCCTGAAATCCTCTTATATTCTTGGCTTTCTGAGTTTATGAGAATAGGCTATTACTTTGATTTCTTTGGAATCTGATTTTATGCACGTGTGAGAAATGATTAGGCTTCATGCATAGTATAAAATGCACATTGTGTCCTTTTTAGTAAAAATGTACCGCTGTGTGCCTGATTCTGTGTCGCCTTCCTATCTCCTAAGTCCTTTCTTCCTTCCCTTTTCTCATGCAATTACTTTCATCTTCAAAAAATGAAAGGCTCTGGAAGCCCATTATGTACTAGTATCTATGGGACCATATAAAACACAGTGCAATATGAACGCAAAATATGCTTTCCTTTCAAGATTGGAAAGAAGATTGATTTAAATGAAAGTAGATGTCATGTTCAAACTTTTTCTGCCTGTGGGTCTGATGAAGTTATATTATAGTATATTGCTCTCCAAAAATCCTGAGGGTTTTTGAAGCAGTGAAGTAGAAAAACAAGTCTATACCAGTCATTGGGAATGTAGTCTGGGAAGAATGTCCAGGAGTAAATGAAGCTGGTGATAACATGAAAATCATGTGTTTGTAAGCTCAACTGGCAAGGGAAAGACACTGCTTGCTTTTATTAAATAAATTGGGTTGATGAATTACACATGCATTCCATACTTGAAGCTTCATAATGTTGTGGTTAAAAACATGGTTTCAGAATCACACTGAAGTGGGCTTTAATCCTGGTATCATGACTTAATAGCTGCATAGGCTTAAGCAAGCAACTCCACCTGCAGCCCTGCCTCAGTTTCTTCAACTATAAAAAGTATTTGATAAAACCTGTCTCATGTAGTTTTTGTAAGGTTATATGAAACAATGCTATAGCCTTTGGCAAATCGATAAATATACAGGGATAGCTATCTGCTATTATTATAGACTGGATAACCTATTTGTAAATAACCAGGGTAATTAACATGAACTTAACATAAAAACAGTTTTTTAAAAAGTGATTCAGTGTGTACCTTAAGATCTTGGAGTACCTCACAGTCATCACTGGAGATATAATGGCTATTGTACTTTGCTAAGACTGGTAACAGAAAGTGGGTGACAGACTTCTTTTGCTAAAAGTACCTATGACGGTATATAAAAACATGTAGGGTTTGAACTGGGCATGAAATAGGATGATTTGGGAAACATTTCTGTCTTCCTGAAAATAGTACAGATCACTCATCATCCTCGATAGTGATCCAGAAATGCAGAAAAAAACCAAAAATGAGATGAGGTGAAACACAGGCACTACATGAAAATATTTGAGACCACCCAAATGTAGCCAGATGCAGTAAGGCTCTCCAGAAAGGTGAAGAGTGAGAGGGCAGACAGCAGAAACAAGAAGAACTACAATCCTACAGCCTGTGGAACAAAAACCACATTCACAGAAAGATAGACAAGATGAAAAGGCAGAGGGCTATGTACCAGATGAAGGAACAAGATAAAACCCCAGTAAAACAACTAAACGAAGTGGAGATATGCAACCTTCCAGAAAAAGAATTCAGAATAATGATAGTGAAGATGATCCAGGACCTCGGAATAAGAATGGAGGCAAAGATCGAGAAGATGCAAGAAATGTTTAACAAAGACCTAGAAGAATTAACAAACAAACACAGATGAACAATACAATAACTG
Source organism: Stenella coeruleoalba (assembly GCF_951394435.1). Lineage (NCBI taxonomy): Eukaryota > Metazoa > Chordata > Mammalia > Artiodactyla > Delphinidae > Stenella > Stenella coeruleoalba. The sequence continues at coordinate 47,175,880 of NC_137148.1, read as the reverse complement.
AAATGAAAACTACACTAGAAGGGATCAAGAGCAGAACAACTGAGGCAGAAAAACGGATAAGTGACCTGGAAGACAGAATGGTGGAATTCACTGCTGCGGGACAGACCAAAGAAAAAAGAATGAAAAGAAATGAAGACAGCCTAAGAGACCTCTGGGACAACATTAACTGCACCAACATTCGCATTATAGGGGTCCCAGAGGAGAAGAGAGAGAGAAAGCACCCAAGAAAATATTGGAAGAGATTATAGTCAAAAACTTCCCTAACATGGGAAAGGAAATAGCCACCCAAGTCCAGGAAGCGCAGCGAGTCACATACAGGATAAACCCAAGGAGAAACACGCCAAGTAATAGTAATCTAATTGGCAAAAACTAAAGACAAATAAAAATTATTGAAAACAGGAAGGGAAAAATGACAAATAACATACAAGGGAACTCCCATAAGGTTAACAGCTGATTTCTCAGCACAAACTCTACAAGCCAGAAGGGAGTGGCATGATATACTTAAAATGACGAAAGGGAAGAACCTACAACCAAGATTACTCTACCCGGCAAGGATCTCATTCAGATTCAATGGAGAAATCAAAAGCTTTACAGAAAAGCAAAAGCTAAGAGAATTCAGCACCACCAAACCAGCTCTACAACAAATGCTAAAGGAATTTCTCTAAGTGGGAAACACAAGAGAAGAAAAGGACCTACAAAAACAAACCCAAAACAATTAAGAAAATAGTCATAGGAACATACATATAGATAAAAGTGAATGGATTAAATTCTCCAACCAAAAGAGACACTCTTGGCAAATGGATACAAAACCAAGAACCATATATATCCTGTCTACAAGAGACCCACTTTAGACCTAGGGACACATTCAGACTGAAAGTGAAGGGATGGAAAAAGATATTTCATGCAAATAGAAATCAAAAGAAAGCTGTAGTAGCAGTACTCATATCAGATAAAATAGACTTTAAAATAAAGAATGTTACAAGAGACGAGGAAGGACATTACACAGTGATCAGGGGATCAATCCAAGAAAAAGATATAACAATTATAAATATATATGCAACCAACATAGGAGCACCTCAATATATAAGGCAACTGCTAACAGCTCTAAAAGAGGAAATCGACAAAACCAATAATAGTGGGGGTTAAATGACACAATAGACCAGGTAGATTTAATTGATATTTATAGGACATTCCATTCAAAAACAGCAGATTACACTTTCTTCTCAAGGGTGCACGGAAAATTCTCCAGGATAGATCACATCTTGGGTCACAAATCAAGCCTCAGTAAATGTAAGAAAATTGACATCATATCAAGCATCTTTTCTGATCACAACACTATGAGATTAGAAATCAATTACAGGGAAAACAACATAAAAAACACAAATACATGGAGGCTAAATATGTTACTAAATAACCAAGAGATCACTGAAGAAATCAAAAAGGAAATCAAAAAATACCTAGAGACAAATGACAATGAAAACACGATGATACAAAACCTATGGGATGCAGCAAAAGCAGTTCCAAGAGGGAAGTTTATAGCTATACAAGCCTACCTCAAGAAAAAAGAAAAATCTCAAGTAAACAATCTAACCTTACACCTGAGGAACTAGAGAAAAAAGAACAAAGAAAACCCAAAGTTAGCAGAAGGAAAGAAATCATAAAGATCAGAGCAGAAATAAATGAAATAGAAACAAAGAAAACAATAGCAAAGATCAATAAAACTAAAACATGGTTCTTTGAGAAGATAAACAAAATTGATAGACCATTAGCCAGACTCATCAAGAAAAAGAGGGAGAGGACTCAAATCAATAAAATTAGAAAAGAAAGAGGAGAAGTTACAACAGACAACGCAGAAATGCAAAGCATCCTGAGTACTACAAGCAACTCTATGCCAATATATTGAACAGCCTGGAAGAAATGGACAAATTCTTACAAAGGTATAACCTTCCAAGACTGAACCAGGAAGAAAGAGAAAATATGAACAGACCAATCACAAGTAATGAAATTGAAAATGTGATTAATACTCTTCTAACAAACAAAAGTCCAGGACCAGATGGCTTCACAGGTGAATTCTATCAAACATTTAGAGAAGAGCTGACACCCATCCTTCTCAAACTCTTCCAAAAAATTGCAGAGGAGGGAACACTCCCAAACTCATTCTGTGAGGCCACCATCACCCTGATACCAAAACCAGACAAAGATACTACCAAAAAAGAAAATTACAGACCAATATCACTGATGAATATAGATGCAAAAATCCTCAACAAAATACTAGCAAACAGAGTCCAACAATACATTAAAAGGATCATACACCATGATCAAGTAGGATTTATCCCAGGGATGCAAGGCTTCTTCAATATATGCAAATCAATCAATGTGATACACCATATTAACAAATTGAAGAATAAAAACCATATGATCATCTCAATAGATGCAGAAAAAGCTTTTGACAAAATTTAGCACCCATTTATGATCAAAACTTTCCAGAAAGTGGGCATAGAGAGAACCTACCTCAACAAAATAAAGGCCATATATGACAAACCCACAGCAAACATCAGTCTCAATGGTGAAAAGCTGAAAGCATTTCCTCTAAGATCAGGAACAAGACAAGGATGTCCACTCTCACCACTATTATTCAACATAGTTTTGGCAGTCCTAGCCACGGCAATCAAAGAAGAAAACGAAATAAAAGGAATACAAATTGGAAAAGAAGAAGGAAAACTCTCACTGTTTGCAGATGATATGATACTATTCATAGAGAATCCTAAAGATGCCACCAGAAAACTACTAGAGCTCATCAATGAATTTGGTAAAATTGCAGGATACAAAATTAATGCACAGAAATCTCTTGCATTCCTATACACTAATGATGAAATATCTGAAAGAGAAATTAAGGAAACACTCCCATTTACCATTGCAACAAAAAGAATAAAATAGCTAAGAATAAACCAACTTAGGGAGACAAAAGACCTGTATGCAGGAAACTGTAAGACACTGATGAAAGAAATTAAAGATGATACCAACAGGTGGAGAGATATACCATGTTCTTGAATTGGAAGAATCAATATTGTGAAAATGACTATACTACTCAAAGCAATCTACAGATTCAGTGTAATCCCTATGAAGTTACCAATGGCATTTTTTATGGAACTAGAACAAAAAAATCTTTAAATTTGTATGGAGCCACAAATGACCCCGAATAGCCAAAGCAGTCTTGAGGGAAGAAAATGGAGCTGGAGGAATCCTGACTTCAGACTATACTACAAAGCTACAGTAATCAAGACAATATGGCACTGGCACAAAAAACAGAAATATAGATGAATGGAACAAGATAGAAAGCCTAGAGATAAAGCCACACCCCTACGGCCAACTAATCTATGACAAAGGAGGCAAGGATATATAATGAAGAAAAGACAGTCTCTTCAATAAGTGGTGCTGGGAAAACTGGACAGCTACATGTAAAAGAATGAAATTAGAACACTCCCTAACACCATACACAAAAATAAAGTCAAAGTGAATTAGAGACCTAAATGTAAGACTGGACACTATAAAACTCTTAGAGGAAAACATAGGCAGAAGACTCTTTGACATAAATCACAGCAAGATCTTTTTTGATCCACCTCCTAGAGTAATGGAAATAAATACGAAAATAAACAGATGGGACCTAATGAAACTTCAAAGCTTTTGCACAGCAAAGGAAACCATAAAGAAGACACAATGACAACCCTCAGAATGGGAGAAAATATTTTCAAATGAATCAATGGACAAAGGAGTATTCTCCAAAATATATAAACAGCTCATGCAGCTCAATATTAAAAAAACAAACAACCCAATCCAAAAATGGGCAGAAGACCTAAATAGACATTTCTCCAAAGAAGATATACAGATGGCCAGGAAGCACATGAAAAGCTGTTCATCATCATTAATTATTAGTGAAATGCAAATCAAACCTACAATGAGGTATCACCTCACACCAGTTAGAATGGGCATCATCAGAAAATCTACAAACAACAAATGCTGCAGAGGGTGTGGAGAAGAGGGTACCCTCTTGCACTGTTGGTGGGAATGTAAATTGATACAGCCACTATGGAGAACAGTATGGAGGTTCCTTAAAAAACTAAAAATAGAATTACCATATGATCCAGCAATCCCACTACTGGGCATATACCCAGAGAAAACCATAATTCAAAGAGACACATGCACCCCAATGTTCATTGCAGCACTGTTTGCAATAGCCAGGTCATGGAAGCAACCTAATGCCCATCGACAGACGAATGGATAAAGAAGTTGTGGTACATATATACAATGGAATATTACTCCGTCATAAAAAGGAACGAAATTGGGTCATTTGTTGAGACGTGGATGGATCTAGAGACTGTCATACAGAGTGAAGTGTGTTACAAAGAGAAAAACAAGTATCGTATATTAACGCATATATGTGGAACCTAGAATAATGGTACAGATGAACCTGTTTGCAGGGCAGAAATTGAGACACAGATTTAGAGAACAAACGTATGGACACAAAGCAGGGAAAGCCGCGGGATGGGGTGGTTGGTTGCGGGGGGCTGGTGCTGTGATGAATTGGGCAATTGGGATTGACATGTTTTCACTGATGTGTATAAAATTGATGACTAATAAGAGCCTGCTGTATAAAAAAATAAACTTAAATCAAAAAGTTTTAAAAAAGTGTTGACTGATTTTCCATTTCTTCTGGACTACACTTTTGTGTGGTGTACAAATAGGTCTATTTATAAAAGAGATGCATTTTGGGGTAATCGGGAGCAACAGAATTGATTGCAGTGAGTCTTCTATGGCTGCATTTCTCCCTCACTTCTTCGTGTCCTCATTGCTTTACTCGTAGGGTGGAAATAACAGAGATACCACCTTCCCAGTGTTATTGGAAGACATACCTAATTGCAGACATACTGGCATCTTACTTACTGTGCAGGTGGATCTAGCCAGGCATGGTGAAGACCTCAAGGAAGACAAAAGAAACAAAAGCGAGCCAGCTAGCGTTTATCCCAGGTTACTTTCCATTTACAGTTACTACAGAATATTTGCTGTATTTCCCGTGTTGTACAATACATCCTTGAGCCTATCTTACACCCAATAGTTTGTACCTCCCATTTCTCCAACCCTATATTCCACCACCCCACAACCTGGTAACCACTAGTTTGTTCTCTATATGTGTGAGTCTATTTCTTTTTTTGTTATATTCACTAGTTTGTTGTATTTTTTAGAATCAAGATATAAGTGATATCATGCAGTATTTGTTTTCCTTAGTCTGATTTATTTCATTTAGCATAATGCCCTCCAAGTCCATTCAGGTTACTGCAAATGGCAAAATTTCTTTCTTTTTTATAAATGGGTAGTATTCTATTGTATAAATACACCCCATCTTCTTTATCCATTCATCTGTTGTTGGACACTTAGGTTGCTTCCATATCTTGGCAATTGTAAAGAATGTCGCTATGAACATTGGGGTGCATGTATCTTTTAAAATTAGGGTTTTTGTTATTTTCAGATATATACCCAGGAGTAGAATTGCTGGGTTACATGGTAGTTCTATTTTTAGTTTTTTTGAGAAAACTTCATACTGTTTTCCACAGTGGCTACACCAACTTGCATTCCCAGCAACAGTGGAGGAGGGCTCCCTTTTCTTCACATCCTCACCAACATTTGTAATTTTCAGACTTTTTGATGATAGCCATCTCTAATGAGATGGTATCTTACTGTGGTTTTGATTTGCATTTCCCTGATGATTAGCAGCATTGAGCATCTTTTCATATGTCTATTGGCCATCTGCATTTCCTCTTTGGAAAAATGTCTATTCAGGTCTTCTGGCCATTTTTAAATTGGGTTGTTTGGTTTTGTTTTTTTTTTTTTGATGTTGAGTCATATAAGCTGTTTATATATGTTGGATATTAATCCCTTATCAGTCATATTATTTGCAAATATTTTCTCCCATTCCATAGGGTGTCTTTTCATTTTGTTGATGGTTTCCTTTGCTGTGCAAAAGCTTTTAAGTTTAATTAGGTCCCACTTGTTTATTTTTGTTCTTATTTCATTTACTTTAGGAGATGGAGCCAAAAAGATATTGCTGAGATTTATGTTAGTGTTCTGCTGATGTTTTCCTGTAGGAGTTTTATAGTATCCGCTCTCACATTTAGGTCTTTTATTTCTTTGTTTTTTTTCCACATTTAGGTCTTTAATCCATTTTGAGTTTATTTTTGTATATGTTATTCAAGAGTGTTCTAATTCATTCCTTTACATATAGTTATGCAGTTTTCCAAGCACCACTTACTGAAGAGACTGTCTTTTCTCCATTGTTTATTTTTGGCTCCTTTGTTTTAGATTAGTTGACTGTAAGTTCATGGGTTTATTTCTGGGCTTTCTATCCTGTTCCATAGATCTATATTTCTCTTTTTGTGCCAATACCATGCTGTTTTGATGACTGTAGCTTTGTAGTATAGTCTGAAATCAGGGAGCATGATTTCTTCAGCTCTGTTCTTCTTTCTCAAGATGGTTCTGGCTATTCAGGGTCTTTTTGTTTCTATACAAATTAAAAAAAAATTGTCCTAGTTTTGTGAAAAATGCCATTGGTATTTTGATAGGGATTACATTGAATGTGTAGATTGCCTTGGCTAGTATGGTCATTTTAACATTATTGATTCTTCCAATCCAAGAACATGGTATATCCATTTGTTTCCATTTGTTTGAGTCATCTTCAATTTCTCTCATCTGTGTCTTATAGTTTTTGGAGCACAGGTATTCTGCCTCCTTAGGTAGGTGATGGTAAATGGGATTGTTTCCTTAATTTTTCTTGCTGATAGTTCACTGATAGTTCATTGATAGTGTGTAGAAATGCAACAGATTACTGTATATTAATTTTGTATCTTGCACCTTTACCAAATTCACTGATGAGCTCTAGTAGTTTTCTGGTGGCATCTTTAGGATTTTCTATGTATAGTATTATGTCATCTGCAAATAGTGACAGTTTTACTTTTTCCTTTCCAATTTGGATTTCTTTTATTTCCTTTTCTTGTCTGACTGCTATGACTAGGACTTCCAAAACTATGTTGAATAAAAGTAGTGAGAGTGGGTATCCTTGTCTTATTCCTGAACTTAGAGGAAATGCTTTCAGCTTTTCACCATTGAGTATGATGTTAGCTGTGGGTTTGTCATATATGGCCTTTATTATGTTGAGGTATGTTCCCTCTATGCCTACTTTCTGGAGAGTTTTTATCATAAATGGATGTTAAATTTTATCAGAAGCTTTTTCTGCATCTATTAGGATGATCATATGGTTTTTATTCTTCAGTTTGTTATTGTGGTATATTACATTGATTGTGGATATTGAAAAATCCTTGCATCCCTAGGATAATATATAACTTTTTATTATAGTTATATAATAAAAATCAATGTATATAACATTGATTGTGGATATTGAAAAATCCTTGCATCCCTAGGATAATATATAACTTTTTATTAGCCATGAAGATTAAACCATTGTAAGTTTTATTACAACCTAGAATCACTGTAACTTGAAAAAGTTAGAATTTGAAAAGTTTTTTCATTCTTTGTCCAGTGCAGCAGTTAATAGCTCATTTCTCATTCTCTGTGGTCTGGGTTCAAGTATCAATTCCTCCATTTATTAGCTGCAAAATTGACCTGAGGCAAATTATTCCACTTTCTGAGCTCAGTGTTATATGTAAAATGGGAGTGATAACACTAACTACTTCATGTGATTGGCGAGAAGATTAAAAGAGTTCATATTTGCAAAGCAGTAAGAACAGTGCCTTCCCCATGGTAAGTGATTTTAAATTAAATATACACTTGTGATGCTCACTGACATCACATTAACAGGAATTCTGGACCAAGAGTGATGAGGCAAACCCTGCATTGGTCAAGCACTCAAACCTTTGGTGGCTCTGACACTCAGGGGTTGCGTCAGCTTCATCAGTTTGTTGAACCTGACACTTGCCTCCTTGTAGGATGGGGAAGAGATTCAGAGCGATGGCTTCTTATTGTTGTTCTGAGGATTGCATGAGATGATATGTGTAAAGCACTTGTAATGAGTCACAAATTTCTCTCCCACCACATCTGGATGGGCAGAGAACATGTAGCTCCTTAATTTTGATTTTCACTAATGTGATCTTTCTCCTCAACAAACTCTTGCTGATGAGAAGGAAGATTAATTGAATGTCCAAATTGTTTTAAATCGTGGTCTGCTGTATTGATTTCAGATAAAGCTCTATGTCTAGGAAAAAGTGCTTAGACTTTCAGATCTCTCAGTGTTCCAGGCTTTTCTGGCTCCTCTCCAAGATGAGTTGCAAGTATGTGGGAGAGGGGAGGGGCTGAGGCAGTCTTGGTGGGAGGGAGGAGTCCACAGCCCTAGGCCTGGGGTTCATTGACCACTCATCCCCCCACTTGCTGCGTGGTCCACTGGCGTTCTTGAGAACGCTGAGTGCTGAGATCTGAGCTGGTGTAACAAGGACTCTGGTGTCTTCGGGATTGATTAGGGTCTGGCAGTCTCCCTGGATTGCTGGGTATCATCTCATTTTCAGTGGTATCACAGGCCCTCTGAATCCCTGTCCCCCTTCAGGAACAGAGGCTGGATGCCCCTGAATGGACTCTCCACACCCAGCCTTTGCTAGAGCACCATCTCTTTCCTCTCCAGGTTGGCATACTGGCTCTAAGCTCAGCTACTTTCTAATCTCCCCCCTTAGGGAGCTTTGAACCCCTGGATCCCAGCCCTACCACAGTGGTTCCCACAGACAACCAAGAGGTGCTCAGAAAAGCTACACTCCAAGCTGTCTCTCTGCCTAACTGCCTCCACATGGACTTTGGAATGGGGCAACCTGAGAGGTCATGTCTTTCTATAGCCCTGGACAGGAACAGGGTTAGAACCCTCATTCCTCTGGCTTTCCCAGATCTATGTAACACTCCTTAAGACACACTCCAGCCACTTTGCTCTTTCCCCTGCTTCTCCTCCTCTCACAGCCCCTGAGATGAGGATGAGGGTGAGGTTTCTCCACACTCTTCTATGTCACATCTTTACTTCACTGTGGGAGAATTCTTCAAGTCCTTCTGATATGTGAAAGGTGATACAGGCGTTTAAAAATTCTTTCTCAAGACAATATATTAGTAAGCCTTGCATAAGGCCTATTTTGAGTGCCAGATTCTCCTTTCTGTCCTAAGGACATTTTTTACTTGAAAGGCAAGGAAAGAGCACAGCAATATTTTCCAAAATATCAATCCAGAGTAAGCACGTAATCAATATAAACTTTACTCTGATGACAATGATGATTACGTAACTATTAGCACAGTGTAGTTGCTATTTAGATTGCTTTTACCCTTGGACGGCTTATAGTTTCAGAGACCACATGCTTGGCATCATGACACATACAAGCTCCCGCTCTCACGGCTCTTAACTCCTTCTCCTTTCTCCTCCATCTCTCTGGACGCATAGGCCTTTCTCTTCTTGGAACATGCCGTGATTTTTTTTTGCCTTGGGGCTTTTGTAAGTGCTGTTCCCTCACCTGAAACCCTGTTTCAGTAGATTTTCCCAGCGTCTTCTTATCTTTAGGATCTACCTCAAAGGCCACCCGTTCGCTTATTTTCCTGGGTCTTCTGTGGCCACCCTCAGCGAAGTGGCCATCCTACTTCTACTTAGTGTCCATTGCATCGCCCTCCTTATTTCTTTTCCTGTGTAAGTCATACTTTTAGAATGTTTACACATTTGTTATCTGTCTTCCTCACTAGAATGTAAGCTTCGAAAAGACAGGGACTGTGTCTATCTTACTCCTTGGGTTATACCCAGAGCTTAGCAGAAGTCCTGGCACATACAAAGGGAGCAGTAAATTGTTATTGAATGTGTGAATAGGTGATTGAATAGTAACTTGTTTCAGATATAAGGAATCATTCTTATTGTTAACACTGGTGACACGGATGTGCATGGAAGAAGCGTGCCTTGTAAGCACAGAAATAGGATTTTCTATATTCTTATTATGTATAATGTGATTGTGACAGTGGGTCCCTCTATCTTTATTATTTTGTTTTATAAGGCTGATGGTGGGGGCAGGGTGGCTAGCACTGCCTTCCAAACAAGATTAGAAGTCCTTTGAAGGGGGATATCATGACATATTTCTTTTACATCTTTAATGATGTTTAGTTGTTCAATACATGCATGCCGGTGGTTATGTGTAGTGGTGCTGGGAGATGGGTGAGGGAGGAAATTACAGGCCATCAACTTCTGTGTGATTAAGCTGGGAAGGCTTTCAAGAGAAGGCAGTATTCCAGAAATTATTTGATTGATTGAAGGAAAGCCATGTGTCTATTTTCTGGCTGAAGGGCGATTGTCAAATTGTGAGCTAAGGAGCCCTAGAGCTTCTGTCAGCCATTGATTTCATTTTTTGTGTTTTTAAAGTGTTTATTTATTTATTTGATTGCACCGGGTCTTAGTTGTGGCAGGCGGGCTCCTTAGTTGCGGCTCACGGTTTCCTTCCTTAGTTGTGGCTCGCCAGCTCCTTAGTTGTGGCATGTGGGCTCCTTAGGTGTGGCATGCAAACTCTTAGTTATGACATGCATGTGGAATCCAGTTCCCTGACCAGGGATCGAACCCGGGCCCCCTGCATTGGGAGCGTGGAGTCTTATCCACTGCACCACCAGGGGAGTCCCATGTCAGCCACCAATTTCTTAGGCAGAAATTTTCACTTGAACAAAGAGCTTTTGGGTACAAACAAATAGAAATGACTCATTTAAGGATTTAAAGATGTAAGCCCCCACAGAGAAGGATCTGGGAATGGAGCAGAAGGATTGTTCCAGAGATGACTCCTGTGTAACAAATTACCTCAAAACTGAGCTGCTGAAAACAACCATTTTCTTACACTCATCAGGAGGCTAAGGGCCAGAAGTCAGGGCACAGCAGGGCTGGGTTGGCTCTGCTCAGGCCGTGAAGACTTGAAGGGCCGGGAAGACTCAGCACTGGGCCTGGGAGACCTTTCGCTCGTATGCCTGGTGACCAGAATGGCCCCCTGGGACCTCTCTGTGTGGCTTGGCTTTCTCACAGCCTGGTGGTGGCGGTGTTGTCAGATGCTGTCCCTGGAGTCCAGGGCCTCACTCACACGTGTTCCCACGACGGAGGCAGAAGCACATTGCCTGTCATGACCAACAGCGGAGACCACGCCGCCTCACTTCCCTGTCCTCTTTGGGTCACGCAGTCACAAAGCCCACCCAGATTCAAGGGAAGGGGGCATACAGCTCACTTTTTTTTTTTTTTTGCGGTGCGCGGGCCTCTCACTGCTGTGGCCTCTCCCGTTGTGGAGCACAGGCTCCGGATGCGCAGGCTCAGCGGCCATGACTCACGGGCCCAGCCGCTCCGCGGCATGTGGGATCTTCCCGGACCGGGGCACGAACCCGCGTCCCCTGCATCGGCAGGCGGACTCTCAACCACTGCGCCACCAGGGAAGCCCCAGCTCACTTCTTGATGGGAGGAGTATCTAAGAATTTTGGAACTACATTTTAAGTTACTACAAGAATAAAAGATCGAAATGGAGGGGCGGGTCAGGATTTTGTACTTGGGATCAGGAGACAGGCCTATGAAAGTGCTCTTGATCCAGGTTACATTTACTGTGCACGTGCTCTGACCTTTAATGGCTTCTTGGGCTAAGTTAGAGCTCTTTCAGGATCTTCCGGGAGAAAAGTTTCCTTCCTCATCTCTAATGCGCTCAAGGGCTGAGAGCTGGATGACCGTCGCTTGAGATCTTTGGTGGATGTGATAAAACAGGTAGAGGTACTCGTATGTGTTATGTGAGCCCCTTGCCACCAAGCAGCTGCTTGTCAGAACCTTCCCAAATGCTTCCTCTCCTTCTCCGCTCCAACCCACACTGCTTGGCCTCCTCTCTTTCCATCACATCTCTGCCCCTGGCCTTTTTCATTCCTTATCCCCCTTATGTCCAGTTCCAGTTGGCATCTCATTTAGCCCACGGATCTGGGTTCTTAGAGTGAGAAGGGCTAAGCAGACTAAGTTTAGAGTACTTTTTTAACCAGCCACTGGGAAGCAGATTGAAACCTCTGAACTCACTTTTACTGCCATTCATTTCAACATAATTTACAAGAGATAGAAGGAATGGGTATTAGCTACCTGTGCCACTTGGTCCTGTTTTCTCAACAATGCTTATTTTTATTAACACAGTGGATAGAGAGCAAATGAAATTAATCTTCATCAAACAGTCTGCTGATATAAAGCCGAGAGTTCTAAGCAGCCAACAATGAAGTGAAGAACTGCAATCACGTTATCACTATTTTGGGAGTTTTACACTAAGCTCCTACACAATAATCGAATAGTGAAGCACCGTCATACATTTTGCCCAGAATTTAGGAATGTGGCAGCCGTGCTGGGGCACATTTACAGGAAATTCATGAGCTCAAATGGAACTTGCTGGGGACTATATATCAATTTGCCATCAGGGTAGACAGTATTAGAAACGCTAGACTTTACCCATCAATCACCGTAGGTGTGCCATCTCAAAGACAGAAGAGTTATGCCTGATATAAATAGCACATCCAGAGTTTTGGCTTTAGAGAGAGAAAACAATTGAAGGCGTGTGGGATAGCACCTTCTTTGTCTCCAGCCCCTCTTCTTTTTCCTTTTAGTTTAAAAATTAATTTTCCGTATGAGAGTCCTGTGCATGAAATGTTTAGACACGGTAATTTTAAAAGGAAGATACATAGACACTTCTGACCCACTGTTGATGGGTGGCAGGAATGGGGTAAATTTCGATGGGGGATGCTGACCTGTTATTTTGGCACAGATATTAAATTTTATTTTGTTGTCATTTTGATTCAGCAAGGAATAGATTTATTATTTTTCTCAGCTATGGTAATGGAATTTTCATCATTTGTTAACAATGGAATTATACTTTAGGAAAGAAAGTAAAAAGTGCAAGATGATCTACTGCATGGAGAGCCACTTCGAGCCTGTCTGTTAGAATAAGGAACCTCAGTGGGTGGAGCTGGTGTTGTGAGAGGAGAGTGAGATGTGGTGGGAAGTGCGTAGACTTTGGAGCCCAATTTGCTGTTGAACTCATTTTCTACTACTTGTTTCTTGAACAAGATGCTTAACCTCAATAATCTGTGACCTGTAAGCTGGGAATAATAATCACTAACTGGACTTCCCTGGTGGCGCAGTGGTTAAGAATCCACCTGCCAATGCAGGGGACAGGGGTTCAAGCCCTGGGCCGGGAAGATCCCACATGCCGCGGAGCAACTAAGCCCGTGCACCACAACTACTGAGCCTGTGCTCTAGAGCCCATGCTCCACAACTACTGAAGCCTGCGTGCCTAGAGCCCGTGCTCCACAACAAGAGAAGCTGCCATAATGAGAAGCCCATGCACCGCAACGAAGAGTAGCCCCCGCTCGCCACAACTAGAGAAAGCCCGGGCGTAGCAACCAAGACCCAATGCAGCCAAAAAAATAAAATAAGTAAAAAAAAAAAAAAAAAAAAAAATCACCAACTAGTGAGGATGTTTTAGAGATGAGGGTGGGGAGAAGACAGGTTAAGCCAGAGGTTGCAAACTCTACTCCTTGCTTCTCTTGGGAAAATTGGACAATTGGGTGACATATTCTTACATGGCAACAATTGGCTGCAAGTGGCAGTTGCCCAGTTTTGATGGGATGGGCACTTCTGCTGGGGATACCAGTCCCTACATCCTACTCTTGGCATCCTTTATGCATTTTCATTGTTCCCCTGCAACCCCCGAAAACTTACCTGCCCACAATTTATTAGGGATAAGAGCTGAGATGTCAGCTAAGTTAGTTGAAAGAGCATGGACTGTGTATCAGGAGGCTTCTATTGTTCTGCCATCATATGACCTAGGGAAGAGGGCTTCCTCTTTGACTTCCAGCTTCCTCCTCTGTAAAAAGATGGCTTAGAGGTTCCAAAGTCCCTTTGCTTTCTCTTGTTCTCTGGTTCCTGATGGTGGTCCAGGTCCTACCTGAAGAAATCCCAGAATTAGAGAGAGGAAGGACATCACAGACAAACTGGTTTCCTCCCAACATGGCCCAGACCCTCTTGGTGGTCATGCTTCTGGGGGGTTAAGAATCTGTCAAGAAACTAAAACATCAAGTTACTGAGCCCTCGCTCCGTCCTCCTTAAACCAGCTTTCCTGCCATCAGTTCCTGTAGAACTGTGCTATCTCCTATAGTAGCCATCAGCTACATGTGGCTATGCACATTAATTAAAACGAAATAAAATGAAAACTCCAGTTCCGCAGCCACACAGCCCCATTCCAAGTGATTAGCAGCCACGTGTGGCTAGTGGCTGTGTACTTGGCTGAGTGCACACAGAAAGAACATTTCCATCATCGCAGAAGTTTCTGTTGGACAGTGTTGCTCTAGCAGCTCTGTGCCTCTGAAACTGCATTCAGTGACCTGGCATCAGAGTCAGAGAGTTTTGGTTGTCACTTGGGCAGAGGTGATGAAACCCCTGGGGAAGTCCTCTCATTTTAATTATGCTCAAGTTAACAAACCCATTGTTCTGAGCAAAAGAATGGTTACTCAACACTCCATTTTCACAGCTCTCAGAGAGTCAGCGCAGCTTCACTGAGCACCACCCACTCCCTGTGGACTCTTTAAATGAGGAATGAGGTGGCTCTGTCTCCACCTAAATAAATATAGAGAGAGACAAAAGAGCATTGAATGACTGGGGGTGTTGGCACACAAAATATAGCTGGTCAGACTGTAGGAACCAGAAAATCTCTAGGTTTTTTTTTTTATTTTTTTTTTACATTCATGGAAAATTGCAGACAACTTTAACAGAATGATCCCGTCACTGCCATTTGTATATTAATATTGGCATTGCAAACCGAAGTGTCACTGAGTTCCAAACTAAACAAAAGTTTTATAAAATGGTTTGTCTCATCCAACTTTGAAAAGATAAAGCATTTACTGTCTGCCAAGTGCTGTGTTCACTGCTTCACATGCTTTTTCTTATATGAGTTTCCTGATACTCCCCCAACCAAGGTCAGCCATGCACCTGTGGAGAGAGGGCACCAGGAAGGGGACAAAGGCATAGGCTCTGGAGTTGAGCAGGCTGGGTTCGAGTTCCAGCCTGATACTTACTAACCTTGGGACTTTGGCACTTAACTTCTATGCTTTGGTTTCCCCATCGGTAACATGGGGGATACAAACATCTATTTCATATGATTATTGTGAGGATTGAGTCAGAGAAGGCAAATAAAGTGCTTAGTGCAATACTTGGCACACAGAGTGTGAGTAAAGCGGGCTGGAGGAGTCATCTTTTCAATCCCTATAGCAGGATACCGTGTGCATAACGTATGTGTTTGTACATGCAATCCCTATAGCAATATACCATGTATGTATCAGACATTCAGCAACTGTTCGTTGAATAGATAGATGGATGGGAAACGGAGGCCACATTTTCCTTCATCTGCAGAACATTTCCTGGAGCTATAGGTGGTCACCGAAGTGGAATGATTTGAGGGAGGCCAAAAACCTCTTTTTCAACCCCAAATTATCTACCCACCGGCGCTGGCAGCTGTTTTGAAATTTAAGCATCACTCATCCCATTTAACTAAATGTCCCTGTTAAAAGCAACTATTACTTCAGAGCAGGAATACACTAAGCTATTGTGTGCCTTGGTTCTGGTCCAGCTGCCAAGCCTCCCATCTAAGAAGCTCTGGCCTGGGAGCCAGCGTGTCTGGCCTCCAGACCTGGATCCGATGTTACCTAGCATCTGGTAGGCTTCAGGACCATGGTTTCTTATTAATTAAATGGGGGATTAGAGTAGGTCTCCTGTAAATGGTTTGATTTGTAATTCTATAAGCAGGACAATAAGCTGGTAAGTTTTTGTGGGCATGGGGCAGAGTCTGGGTTGGTGGGCCTTCGCGGGTGACACTATAGGGATTATAGCTCTGCAAGGACAGGGAACGGGGTGCGTTTATCAAATATGGTCATGCAGTGCCTGATTATGAGGTTACAAGGGACATACCATGAAGGTGAAGAGGAATGAACAATGACAGTTTTAAGAGTGCTTTATAACTGTGTCTGAGTTCAGTCTGATTTATAAATATCACATAGAGATTTTACTAGATGTGAAGCATCAGCAAAAGATCCCCAACCCTGTGGGACTGGAGTGAAGCCAGTTTACTGTTCTAACTGTGATCTTCAACCCTGGGTACCCTTATGCAGTGAGAGCTTGTGTGTTTTATGGAGAATTGCTGCAGGCTGTTCCAAGGTGTGACTGTCAATTTGGGGGTGCAACCGTGGACTGCCAGGAAGCTCTAGGCCTGGAGAGGCTGGCTTGGCCTGCAGCAATCAGGAATGAAGCAGCCCTTTGTGGCTGTAGGTGTTCCAGGGAACAAGAGTGGAGCCAGTGGTTATTGAGTACCTCGCACGTGCCAGGCCCCACGGTGGACATTTCAATACGTTGTCTCGTGTAAACCACATTGTAGCTCCATGTGGTAGAGATTATTGTCTTTATGACACTAGCAAGAAACTGAGACTCAGAGGAAGGCTGTAGGGCTGATATTTGACCATAAGATCTCTGGATGGTCAAATGCATACTTTTCTTCCAAGTATGGCACACAACCTCCAGGATGTTCTGCAGATATTACTTGCTGTTACAGTTCAGTGTTCTTTGCCTACGGGCATCCTGGATGGAATTATTGTTCTCACATTATTGCTATTTCCAGGCATTGCTGGTGCAAAGAAACAGTCACCGCCAGTGGTCCCATCAGTATCCACTAAGCATTTGCAATCATTATGTAGTTGTATTTTCCAGCTGTCAGGGTTCCAAGGTAAGTTTTTTTGCTGGATGTTTTTTTTTCTTTTACACTTGGTTGATCAGGAATTAGAGTTTTGTGCTTTCCCCCCTACTCTGGGAACTCATGTTTAGGTTTTATTGAGATTCATTTCTAGTGTTTTGAAAGGTTAACAAAAAAGCTGGCATTTCTCTGGGTTTCTTATTAAGACGTGACCGAGAGGAGGGCAGAGTGTGTCAGTTTATCGAGCTAGATGTATCTGCTGATGGAGGCAGACACTTGTGAACATGGTCTGGGAACCTTTTCCATGTTCTGTAACAAGCGGCACATTCATGGAGGCTGGGCAACCTGGAGGGGTCTCTGCAGGGCTGGAGTTTCCTGGGAATTGCCTGTTAAGACAAAGAAATAGCCAGTGCTCACGTTTAACATATGGATCCCTGGAACGAGGGCTGGGGAGGGAGATGCTATGGAGAGCCCTTGATCAATGCTGAGCGGTACCTTCACCTGCAACTGAGTATCAGCACAGGGCCTCTATCTGCCTAGTTGTATTGCCATGAGAGAAGATGTAGGCTCTGTCGTTCATCTTAAGATACGGGAAGGAATGTGTGCTTGCTCCAGGGGCTGCATTATCAACAGTCTGGGCTTCAGCAATTAAGTAGGCTGAAGGAAGATGTTCTGGAAGCATGGTCTTTTTTAGTTTTGTCCTTATTTGTCCTTTGTGTCTTTAGATTTTTCATTAGAAACTATGTTAT
Source organism: Stenella coeruleoalba (assembly GCF_951394435.1). Lineage (NCBI taxonomy): Eukaryota > Metazoa > Chordata > Mammalia > Artiodactyla > Delphinidae > Stenella > Stenella coeruleoalba. Next base: position 47,158,344 of record NC_137148.1, on the reverse strand, counting down.
ATATTCAAGAGTTTGTGTCATGTAGTTTAAAGCATAATAATGAAATAACCCTCTCTGAATCCACTGCTCACTTATGGGATATAAGCCCTTACCCTTTTGCATTCTCTTCCTCTGAACCACTCTTTTGAAATTTGTGTTCTTTCATGTCCTTGCTTTTCTTGATAGTATGATGGTTTGTTAAACGATTTTCCTCTATTTAAAATATGGCTTTTGTGTACGAAAGCCCTGTGTACCCCATAGTAGTTTTCCTGTTTACAAAGACTGGTTCTGTTTTAAAATAGCTTAGGAGGCCTTTGTCCCAAGTACTGTGTTGTGACGTTGCCGTGATGAGCAATGAAATGAAGACATTTGTGCATTAAGCAAGTCTTCACTTCTCTACCCCCAATACCACGTAACTCTCACTTTTAGTTCCATAAATTAGTATATTTTACAGAAAGATGTTACAACAAGGAATTTCTATGTTGTTAAATACACTTGGGGTTTGATAAGAATTTACATGTAAGTATAGTGGGAAACTAATAAAAGACGTTCGAAGCATATTCTCATCTATTTCTGCTTTCCCATTCTTCATTCTTGTGTAGTGAGTGAGATTCTGAGGAGGTGGTCACTGCATGATGTAATAAAAAAAAAAAAGAAATTCGAGCCTGGCCATCCTTGTGATTTTCCAGGTCCAAAGGTAGGATAAGGCTCACATGCTGAGATGGATTTAGTGGCCGCTCCTAATGTGGCTTGATGCCGTTGTTCTGATTTAGCACAAATCTGTCCTTGTACATAACGTAACCCTTAGGAATCTTCAAGGCAAGCCATTGAAACTGACTCTGGCTGGCTTAAGGATAAAAGGAATTTCCTAAAAGGTATCAGGCATCTGGTAGAGTCACTGTGAAGTGTCGGGCACCAGACTTAGAATATGGGTAGACATCAAGAAGCCAAAGTCCACAGTCAAAGTTACACCACAGAACCAGCCTGGTGAGCCATCGCTGCTGCCCCTGCTGAACATGACATGGTGGCTTGCATGGCCACTGCTGGTGCTGGCAATGGATGCTGTTGCTTGGAGCTGCTGATGCCGCTGGCCTGACAGCTGACTGCTGCCCCCTCAGTTACCAGAATGAAGGCTCCCTGTTCGCTGAGTCACTGAGCCCATGATTTGATGCCCCGGGGTGTCTCGTTGTTCATGGCTAGCTCATGATCTCTGCCATAGTTACCCGAGGGGCTGGAAAAGCAAGAATCTGGCTACTTTGACTGCCATAATGGACACAAAGACCTATGTGGTAGGAGATTCATCAAATACAGGCAAGAGCTCAGATGCTGGGAGGCTACAATTTGGTTACACATCATCATCTCATTTTATCAAGGGCATTCCTTTGAGCCTTTCATTTTCCTTCTTGCTGACATCTTTTTTTTTTCTTTTAAAGCATTTACTACAATTCTGTATTTCAAGTAGGAGAAGAAAAGATAAAGAGATGACATTTAAAATTATTTTACTTTATAGCTTTCTGGAAGTTTCTGTAAGCAATACCCAGATGGAATGTCACACTGACTCCCCACCCTCATCCCTTGAGATCTCACAGCCCCACCCCTAGAAATGGAGGTGTGAGCCTACTTTCTGAGTGTACAGCTGTGAAATAGGCCTAGGGTGGATCAGGTGGAAGGAAATGAAAAGTAGTTATTTAAATGAGGTTTAAATATCGTTTAAACTTAGCCTTTTGCTCCCTCATTAGTGTAAACAGCCAAATCATGGAATTTCAGGGACCTAAAATTTCCATTTTAAATATACACCTTATTGTAATTTGCAGCTAGATAGATGGCTAGACACTCAGAAGCAGAGCATAGTGATTACAGACAGGGTGCTGGGGCCAGGCCTGAGTGCAAATCCTTGTTCAGCAGTGGCCTTGGGCGAGTTCCTTCATTCACCTGTAGAAAGGCAGGGACAATTCCTCCCTCACAGGGTTGGTGTGGGGATTAAATAAATTCATATATGGAAAGCTCATAATATGCATTCAGTAAATGGTAGCTAAATTTTCTAATTTCTGATATAACAGAATAGAGGAGGAGCTGGTTCTCTCAAAGTGAAAAGGGGTTGCTTTTGGAGAAACGCCCCCTTGTGGGAAGTGTTCAAGGGAAGCTTTTTTTAAAAAAATTTTTTATTTATTTATTTATTAATTTTTGGCTGTGTTGGGTCTTCGTTTCTGTGCGAGGGCTTTCTCTAGTTGCGACGAGTGGGGACCACTCTTCATCGCAGTGCACGGGCCTCTCACTGTCACGGCCTCTCTTGTTGTGGACCACAGGCTCCAGACGTGCAGGCTCAGTAGTTTTGGCTCACGGGCCTAGTTGCTCTGCGGCATGTGGGATCTTCCTGGACCAGGGCTCGAACGCGTGTCCCCTGTATTGGCAGGCAGACTCTCAACCACTGCGCCACCAGGAAAGCCCCTCAAGGTCAGCTTGGTTGACTTAACCCGAGGGGCATTGTAGAGGGGGTTTCTGAATGTGGAGAAGGCTTTCAGGGTGCCCTTCAGAAGCTTAATCTATGGTATAATAATTCTGTTGAGAACTCAGACAAGGGTTAATTCTCTGAGCTGGACTCCTCCTGCTCTAAAGGGCAAAAATACCAGCCACTCAGGAAGTGGCAACCAAAGTCACCACCTGAATGGAAATGGACTGATTAGGCCACGGTGGAAATTGGTTGCTGTGGCCAGATAGTATCAGGTCCATACATGTGGCAGCCACTTTTACTACTGTGCTTGCAACTCTGACCACTTTCCCTGACTTGATTTAGCCAATATGTTGAGTGGCTTCCTCAGCGATGGCGAGATACCTCCATCATTGGCAACGCAGTCCACACATAGGAGGCCTTCCCAGGTGGACACTAGTAGCTAATTCTCTTGGTAACTGTGGACTAGGTTTCAGCTTCCACTTGCCCCCTTCAGCTGGGGAGCTTTGTGCAGTAAACGACCTGTACAACTCTAGACGGTGGTCCTGGAGGTGGTGATGAGCAAGCCTGGGGAGCATGATATTGGGAAGGGGGTTCAAACAACCTGTGAAAGAGGTACGCAAGTAGGTTAGAGGGATGCTGAGGCAGAAGGTGGGAGGGTTCTGAAAAGGAGTTTCATTTGTTTGCTTTTTTTCCTTCTTAATCTTGATAACTTATATTAACAGGACACAGTGTGGATCATGGACTATATTTTGTAGACATGAAGAAAAAGAAAGAAAAGGCACACTCTTTGCTCTTGAGATGCTTGCAGTCTAACTCAGCAATTCCATTCCCCTATCCTTTACACCTCACTACTTATTACATTTGCTTCTTGTTCTTCCTCTTTAAATTGAGAAAGCAGAGGCAAAACCAGACACTGTGATAATGGAATTTTATGTTGTGGTCTTTGATTACACTTCCCTTTCAAGCCTCAATATTTCATGTTGTGAATACTAATGTTCTTTGTAGGAAAAATCTTTAATTTGAAAATGTTGCAGATGGCCTTTTATCAGGAGCTATGGACTGTCAAAATAAATAGATCTAATTATGAACCATTGTTGTGGAATGGACCGTCTTGAATAGAAGTCAAGTTTCCTGAAATTAAAAAAGACCTTACATTTTAAAAGTACCTTAGAATAATCGTCTCTCTGGGGTTGATGGGTTTTCAACAAGTTATTCAGCAAATGGAGGCTGTCAGCTCTCTGCGGGTACAGCTCTTCTCATAACTAAAGTAGTGATCATAACCATCACCTCTTTGCTTGAACAGGATCTGGTTTAGGAGAATCCTACTGCATTAGTACATTGAAATGGAGCAGTAGGAAGGGTCTTGGGATTGAGCCATTTTTAAAAAGTCTGGGTTCTCATGGGTCATTTGGGGAGCGTTACTATAACTTTAAACAACACTGGGTTTTGGAACTACCCTGAAGGTAAAGATGTGAGAGAGTTGATATTTCTCAGCAGGAGTTCCTTGGCTTTGCTTTCAACAAAATGTTTGCGTCAAAGCAGGTTGTGGAATCCCCTACATCGGTGGATATTCATGGAGATTCATGGGCTCTGCCAAGGTCATGTCCTTCTTGCTGCTCCATCCCCAAAGAAAGAACTTAAACATTTGTGAATAGACAAACAAGTTAGGAATGTGTAATTTTGTAACTAGTGACTGGAAGTATTTACTTCATTTGTGGTTAGTGGTTACTTGAGTTTCTAAGGAAAAGTTAGAGGACAACAGATTTGAATTGATATAAAGATGACAGAATAAAAATCTAAATGATGAAACATCTTACCTTTTGTGGATTATTCAGTTTAGTTCTTAAAACTGCAATAAATAAAAGGTTATATTAGTTGGAGACACACATGAGTTTAGAAAATTTAGGCAAATCTGTAGATAATAACCCTCTCAGGGAAACATTTAAGGAATTCTCTTTTTAAACATCTGAATTAGTTCCCTAATAGAGTTAAATCAGTATTTTACTGTGAAACATTTTTTTGCCACCAGAATCTCTGGTAGATTGGTAAAGAAAAATAGACTAGCCATTCAGTACTGCAAGAGTTTATTACTTGCCCTGGCCATCCTGATGTTTAGTGAGTGACTAAAGTGGAAATAGTTTGAAATGCTACCCCTGCAGTATTAGGTGTGGGTGAATCCAGATATATTTGCTGTGTTTGGCAAAATAATTATTGTGGAATTAATTGTTGAATTGGAATTTTCTGTTGCCAGCAAAAATTCACATTGTCAAGTCCTCTTTCCCTTTATCTTCTAAATCTAAGAGTATTTCAAGAGAAATTCAATACAAACGTGTCTTACACCTTTAACTTCTTGATTCAATTAGCAGTGCTTTCTAATTGCAGTGGGCTATTCATAGGGTCTTTTTTTTTTTTTTTTAAATCTTACAGCTGAAGGGGAGAATAAATGGAACCGATCTCCCTAAGTATTGAGGACAGATCTGCAATGCTCAGAGACTCTCAGCTTGGAAAAGACTTTCTCCGCTCTTGGCAAATCAGGCAGTGTGGAATCATCAAGGGCCTAGCTTCCACAGTCTTTTTATGAAGTTGTTCCAGTGTGTGCGAGGTTTTAAACTGGTTGTAGCTTGAGCCCCACAAAAGCAGGTTCTGGGATTTGTATAAGCCCTTGATTTATGGGAACACATCTAATGATGTGTCATCCACTGACCCCTGAGATATGAGCCCTCCTTTGGGCAAGGCCCACCAGAAGCCAGGAGGTTCAGAGTCAGATCTTTGTCCCTGAGAACATTTATCAGCCTCTATGAAATCCTCACCTGGCTCCGTGAAAGCAATGATTACAACTACCTTAGGAGAAGTACCCAGTTAAATATGTTGCAGATCTTCAATTCTTTTGTTTGAATATGAAGTTCAAAATCTTCCCTGTAGTATCCTTAGGGGACATTGAGGAAGAAATAGTTGATCATGAGAGTGGTGGTTGGAAGCACAAGTGGGAGGCTGGTGCTCCCCATTTAAAGAACTTGCCTTAGGGCTTCCCTGGTGGCGCAGGGGTTGAGAATCTGCCTGCCGATGCAGGGGACACGGGTTTATGCCCCGGTCCGGGAAGATCCCATATGCCGCGGAGCGGCTGGGCCCGTGAGCCATGGCCGCTGAGCCTGCGCGTCCGGAGCCTGTGCTCCGCAACGGGAGAGGCCACAACCGTGAGAGGCCCGCGTACCGCAAAAAAAAAAAAAAAAGAACTTGCTTTAAAGGAGGAATTTTAGTGACTTTCCAGAGGCCAGGCAAAGGCATTTCCCCTTGATGTCGGGAAGCTCTAGGTGGGATGGGATTAATAAGAAACTGGAAAATGAAGATGGAAGGAATTATAACAGTATAACAGCAGCAGAGAGAAGTTCCTAATGTGCATCTCTAATTAGCTAACTAATTAATCCTTAATGTATTAACTTATTTATTAATTTAAGAAATATTCATTAACTTAAGGGTACCTCTACCAGGCAAAACTTTGTGCGCCAGAGTTACAAAAATGAATGTGACACACTTCTTTCCCCCTAAGGAGCCTAAAAGGAAATATATTATACAAATAACTACAGTGATTGCTTCCCAGATCAAATAAAGGTGAGGATTATCTGCTTCCCAATGTTATTTTTTTTATTTTTATTTTTTTGCGGTACGCGGGGCTCTCCCGTTGTGGAGCACAGGCTCAGCGGCCATGGCTCATGGGCCCAGCCGCTCCGCGGCACGTGGAATCTTCCCGGACCGGGGCACGAACCGGTGTCCCCTGCATCGGCAGGCGGACTCTCAACCACTGGTGCCACCAGGGAAGCCCCCAATGTTATTTTTGAAGAAAAATACAGGAAACTTCAAATAGGAAAAACCAAATTCGTATTCGCAGTTGGTTTGTCTGTACAGTATTGTTATCATAAACCAGGTAAAGGTAATGCAGGACTTGGACTGTGAGTAGCACTGTTAATTTCAGTTCCGATTTGTCCGAAGTGTGCAAGTGATAATTCATATCGTTTCTTTCAAGGAACAAAACAATCAAAACCACCGTCAGAACAAACTCAGGGTATCCTTGGTGCTAGAGATTTCTGTCATAATAATGATTCCTTACACTGTGTGGAGTTTGACGTTTATAGAGCTTTTATAAACATTACCATATTTAATCTTCATAATAGCCCTGTTAGGAGGTTTTGCTATTTCCATTTTTCTGTTGAGAAAATGAAGTCTCAGTGATGGTGACTGAGTTGGTCAGTTTCAGAAAGGGTCTTCAGCGCATGTCTTCTGCCTCTAAGTCTGGGGAACTTTGTACTATACCTCAATAAGTATTTATGAAAGGACCAAATGTAAGGACTCAGTATCTGGATAAGGAACATCACAGCTCTCAAAGTGATGGGAGAGGCCTTATCATTTCTTAGGTCATTCTAGAGGATGATGTGGTGGGAAGAATGAATGGCCATCAAAGAGTTCCATATCCTCATCTCCAGGATCTATGAATACGTTAGGTTGCCGGACAAAGGGAAATGAAGATTGCAGATGGATTTAAGGTTGCTAATCAGATGACCTTAAAATAGGGAGATTATTTTGGATTATCTCGGTGAGGTTAACATAATCCTTAAAGAGGGAGGCGGAAAATGAGAGCCAGAGGGAGACGTGACTAAGGAAGAATAGCTAGAGGCATGTGACATTGCCAGGTTTGAAAATGGAGGAAGGGGCCACATGCCTTCCTGGGTATGGGGATGACCTCTAGAAGTTGGAAAAGGCACAGAAACACATCTTCCCCTAAGACCTCCCGAAAGGGGCAGAGCCATGCCATGCCTTATTTTAGCCCATTGAGACCCATGCTGCATTTCTGACCTACAAAACTGTAAGATAATAAACTTTTGTAGCTTTGTGCCGCTAAATGTGTGGTGATCTGTTACAGCAGGAGTAGGAAACTAACACAGGTGGGGTGGCTGTTAGATGCTGATCTGTAGCTCTCTACCTTCAAAGCAGGCAGTGCAACTAGGAACCCTGTGTTACCACCTTGTGAGGACAGCTACAGGTTGGATCGCCGGTCCCTTCAGTTATTTATTAATAAATGTGTCTCGCACACTTACTTGACGCCAGGTACTATTCCAGGACCAGCAATAAACAGGACCTAAAAAAATCCTGCCTTCACGAAGCTATCATTGCAGAAGGGGAGACAGGCAATAACTGAGTAAAACACATCATATACTAACTAGTGATAAGAACAGGATAAGGAGAGAGGGTGAGGGGAAGTGGTGTGTGTACAGTGGTTTGTAAATTTTAGATGGGGCTTCCAAGGGCAGGTTCATGGAGGAAGTGATATGCAAATGAAGGCCTGATGACTTGCGTCAGGAAAGAGGAGACAAGCCACGTGACTTTCTGGGGCAAGAGAGTCCAGAGCAAAGAGGATGCAAAGACTCTAAGGACAAGAGGGGTCCTGACGTGCTGATGGATCGGAGAGAGTGCGTTGGTGAGAATGTAGTTAAAACGTCTGGGGTGCCTGATTGATCTGAATAGTGGCTTATAGCCTCCTCAGGCCTGGAGTTGGGACATTTTCTCCTCAGCAGGTGGCCCTGTTTCATCACCTCTGCTGCAGAGCAAAAACAGACCGTTTCCAAAGGCCTGCCTGAGGCAGCCCGAGGCAGATATTAGAGAATTTTTCAGTGCCAATAACCAATATTATGGATCAGTCATTTGAATTAATGAAGAGAACGGGGGAAAGTGATGCAAATAATGTAAATACCGGTTGGCATTTTCTTGAAAATTTGAAAACTCTTGCTTTTCAAAGAGCAGTATGGTTGGTTAGTGCCTGGAAACAGGCAGAATTGGGAATGCTTTCAACCCAACCAGCAGTTCACAGAGTGATGCTGGGAAAGGCCAATCTCTTTTTCTCCTGTGACATCACTTGTATCTAATATAAGACTCTCAGAGGACCTTTTATCCCTCGGTCTTCAGACAGAACCCACAGCCACTATCCCCCTAAAGCCATTGTGTAGTATTTCTGTAAAGGGGCAGGCTATGCAGAGTACCTCAAGTGACCCTTGCAGTGAAGGGAGGAAGTCTGAACACCTACAGCTCAGAAGGAGCCCAGTGTGACCCGAGAGGAGCAGGCCAGCTGGCAGTAGTAGGCTGGGTTAGCTACAGACTCACCCCAGAAAGAAACGTCAGAGCTTGGTTTCTCACACAGCAAAGGTCTGTAAAAGAGAGAGAATAGTGATGGAGCAAAACACAGGAGGAGAAAAGGTGACCCCAGAGGTATGTGGCAGTTTAAAATCATGGCCTCACAATTCTTTGATGCTCTTCCCAGCAAGAAGTGAGGTCTACGCCTCTTCTCCTTGAATCCTCTTGTGACGGCTCGACCAATAGAACGGAGCAGAGCAACACTGTGTCTGATTCTGAGTGCAGGCCTTAAGAGATGGTAGTTTTCACTTCCGGTTTATTGAGACAGTTGCCGTGCTGTGTGGACCCTGAGGCTCCCCCACGCAGGCCCACGTGGAGAGGAAGCAGCAGCCAGCCGCGTGGAGAGCCGCCTTGGAGCCGATCCCCCAGCCCCCGTCGAGTCACTCTGGCTGACATTACACGGAGCAGAAGGGCTGCGCCTGCTGAGCCCTGCCCAGATTGTGGATTTGTGAGAGAATGAAATGACTATTGTTCTTTTAAGCTACTAACTTTTGGGGTAGCTTGTTGTATGTGGATAATTGCGACAAGGTACTTTTTAGGAGATGGGAAGGAGAAATGTCAGTTCTCATATGTGATTGGTTTGCTGTTTCAAGTATATATAATATATAGCATATGATTAAAATCATTCTTAACCGTTCTGCAATTATTGACTCTTTTCTCAGAAAAATGCACATATATTAATTAACTTTTTTTTTTTTTTTTTTTGCGGTACGCGGGCCTCTCACTGCTGTGGCCTCTCCCGTTGCGGAGCACAGGCTCTGGACGCGCAGGCTCAGCAGCCATGGCTCACGGGCCCAGCCGCTCCACGACATGTGGGATCTTCCCAGACCGGGGCACGAAGCCGTGTCCCCTGCATCGGCAGGCGGACTCTCAACCACTGCGCCACCAGGGAAACCCTTAATTAACCTTTTGAGTACAGTTTCAGGAGTCCCAGGCCCTTCTACTTTTGTTCATCCACAGGCATATAGACCCCAGGTGGAGAAGCTCTGGGAAGAGACTGTCCCTCCACCGCCATTTGTTATAAAGTGGAATTTGGTATAAGCTTAGGGAAGGATGAGGGAAAGGACACTGGACTTTGTTATTAGACTTGTGTTTTATTCCAGCCCTTTCACTGACTTGCTCCTTGTTTGTGGATAAAGTACAAAACCTCTATATTGCAGTTTCTTGGATGGTAAAATGTGGATTCAAATCCTGTCCTTTCTTTCTTCAAAGGAATGTTGAGATTAAAAAAAAAAGGAAGTGAATGCTTAGAAAAGTGATAACTTGCCCCTCAGAGGTACTTAACAAATATCTGTTGAGTTAATTGCTAGTTGTTGTTATCCATTGGGGATTGCTTGATTGGATAGCCCAAACCTTTAAGGGCAAGGTTTTGCCCATAAAACCACTCTGAGACATAGACCCCAGGGGAAGAGTATCAAGGAGTGTAGGAATGAAAAGGGGAGTTCAATACAGTGTTATCTTTTCACTCTGTTCTTAGGTTCGTAATTGGTGGAGAGGAACTAGGAGAAACGGTAGCCTGCAAAGATCGGTATCAGTTTACACCAAAGCAAAACTCTGCTCACCAACACAAGGTCTTGGAAGCGATATACACAGAAATCTCATAAAGTATAAAAACACATAGACACTGCCTTCAGCACTGGCGTCATTGGGTAGAAAGTCTATTTACATTGGTTCTTGTGAGGCCAGCAAAACATTTTGAATAGCAACTCCTTGGCTGCCTGCATTGAGTCTGAAAATATGAAATAAAACGGAAACAGCAAACCTGACTTCTGAGCAGGGTGTTCCAAGATTCCTTCTTTGCTTTCTGCTGCAACAGATTGCACTGTTGCTATATTTGTAGATTTCTATCACCTCAGGTTAAAGGATCCCAGCATCGGTTAGGGTAAAACCCTAAACACAGGGGATGGAAGGCAACACCCAATGTTAAAACCTTCAACAGTGAAGATCCACTGTGGTTGTTTTCCTTCCTGTTGTGTAACTATAAGGATAGGGAAGGGCAGGGGAGTAAAAAGCTGAAATCGGGTCCAGGTGGATCGAAGGCAATTTAGTTTCCACCAGACATGGGGACATTGATCAATGAATCACAAAATCTCGAACAACAGTTGCCCGGCACGACCTGTGCCACAGGATCCAGATCAAAGGTATCTGCAGTTTGTTTCGTTTTCACATCAGTGTAAGCAGAGTCAATGTGGGCTGAACGAAATGGTCTTTAGAAATAGTTTATCACCTCTTCCTCCTTGTTATCTGCTACTGTCTCAAAAAAAAGAAAGAAAGAAAGAAACAAAAAAACACAACAAGGCCAACACAAATCCTACCCCAGAATCTGAATTTAATCCTTATTCAGGTTTGGGTACCTTTGCATACAATAAATTGCTTATGATGAATCCAGTGAAAGGTGAGGGGCAGGACGACCCCTACCCCACACTGCATTGGCTTTCCACCCATCAGCATGGAAGCTGGCAGAAGTCCCCTGCGAGGACAGCTCAGCTGGGGCCCAGATGAAGGTGACCTTGAGGGGCCTGTAAAGCAGGTCTTAGGAGAGTAATTGGATCCCTTGTTTCTTCCTTCTGGGGGTATAAATGGGCTCAGTGTGAAGTCTATTCACTGTCAGGCTCATGAAAGAGCCTGAGTGTGAGAGTTTGAAATGTGGTCATAAAATAGCCATGAGTGAATATGTAGAAGATTTTTTCTCCGGGGCTCCCTGTCAGGGTCTCTTAAGCACTGGGTTCCCCTTAAGAAAATCAGTGTCAAGAAAGAGGCATTTAGCTAAAGAAGCTGAGGCAGAGTAAATCGAATTGATTCATAGCCCATATATAAGGAAAAATATCCCTAATGAGCAATTTTATTTTTAAAGAAAAGCATGCACTAAAGGGAGAATTGCTCTTTTTCCCCCTAGGTTTTCCTTTTGCTCTATTTTTGTTTGCCATATTAATTGGAGACTTACATTATTTATTCTGTATGGTATCTAGACCTTTCAGGAATTATTTAGTGTTTTTCCAGTTGTTCCTCTTCCTTGCATTGGGCGTGGTGCTGGAGAAGCAGAGATAAATCAAGTATAGTCCTCGCATGTTAGGAGTTCACACTCTGGCCAGCTGGCCTAACCATGGGGACCAGTAACTACCGTGCAGTTTGATGAGAGAGACAGTTTGACAAGGCAGGGCAGTGGCACGGGTGCAAGTGCTCAACTTAGGGGCAAGGATTGAGGGAAGGCTTGAGAACTTGAGATGGGGAGGGCTGCAAGCTGTATCTTGTCAAAAAGCGGGCGTATTTCAGATAGAAGGGAAGAGGGTTGGGAGGTAGAGGTGGTCATTCTGGGAAAACGACTACCAAATCCAAACACAGCCGTGGCAATGGCCTTGTGGTTTCGGGAACCACTGATAGGTAGGTGAGGCTAGAGCACATGAGTGTTAGTACAGGAAGCCTGGGAAATGATGAAAGAGTAAAGCAGGAAACGATCATGGAATGTCTGGTAGGCTGTGCAGAGGCACTTGGATACTATCTAAAGCCTCTGGGAGCCTCAGAAGGATTTCTCATATTCCCTGGGCAGCCACCGTTCCCACACAAGCCAGCAGCTACAAGCTTCAGCGACTGGAAGTTTGCAAGACTCCAAGGAGGCAGGCCTAGTGTGGGAGAGTTAACCCCCTTGACAGCAGCCCTGAGACAGTGGGTAAATGTCTCAGCTTCCTGGCTCCTGCGTGGGGCAAACCTGCAGGGTGTCCTAGGGTCTCCCGGAGGCCCCCGCTGTGATGGAACCCCACTGCTCACAGCAGTCATCTGACCATTTACAAGCCAGTATTGACTTCCTTCCCGCCCCTGCCATTCTTCCATGCCCCCTACCTTTGCTTCCTGGGGTCTCTTCTTTAACAACTAGTTGCACTTAAATTCTTAGCTCAGAGTCTACTTCTGGTGGAACCCAAACTGAACAGTTTTTTGGGGGATGGGGAGAGATACGGTGATGAAGGTGGAGTCTCATGAGCATGGGGGTTAGACGGGAGGATCTGAGAGCAATTTAGAAAGTACAATTCATAGAAATTACAGCTTCACTGGATGTATCCTGAGAAGAAGGGAAGGAGTCTCAGGTGATTCAAGGTTTGGGCTTGTTGACTGTGTGACTCCATGAAGCCAGATAAGGACTACAGGATGGGGAATAGAATTTTTGGTGAAGTAGAATGGATTTGGATTTGATGATGCCGAGTTTGAGGTTTTGCCGCAGACAGTGTGAAGCTTAGAGGAAAGGAGCAGTTTTGAGACGCCAGCAGTGAAGCCAGGCGTCAGCTCCTAAGTGGCAGTGGGAGCTGTGGTGTGAGTGTGGGCAGGGGATGTGGGGAAAACCCAGCAAGGACGGAACTCTGGGAGTACCAAGCTTTACCACGCACGTTGATGAGGGGGACCTGCTAAAGAGAAGGAGAAAAACACCAGGCAAGGGCCAGGAGAGTGATGTTATAGAGGCTAAGAGAGGGAAAATGTCAGGAGAGGGAGAAAACAATGGAGAGCTTTTGTGAGTTAAGCCTGCATGTTTCCATTGGATTTGGACATTGGGTGGTCACTGGTGTCTTTAGGACACCAGTTGATATTAATTTGGACCAATTAGAGAAGCAGGAGAGGTCCCCCTCCCCTGCTTGAGAAATCTGATTTTATTACTTGGAAAATAGGTTCAACAAGAAATGCCTAGAAGAGGGATTGTCTTAATAGATAGATAAGAATAATTTCTAATTCTAGGTAAGCATGATTTCAGTGAGCATACCAAAGGATGCAGCCCTCTGTTCAGATGATTTGTATGAAATTGGATACTTACAAAGCTTCGGGGTTTGTTGTGCTAATTGGGTAAGAATTTTCCTTCTAAGCCAGTTGTTATTGTTTTCTTTTAAGTTGGTCCTACTTCTGTTTTAATGATCACAGGTTTCAGTTTTATGTTGCCTAAAAAAAACAAGGTTTAACCCTACAGCTGGTGTCCCTTTGAATTTTGAATGATGATTCTACTTTTTGTATCCTATTTAGTTACCTGTGGTTAAGAATTTAATTTCTAGAGTTATACTGGCTAAGTATTAGAGTGACTCTACCACTTACTGGGGAGGTACTCTACTTCTCTGTGCCTCAGTTTCCTCATCTGTAAAATGGAGGTGATAATACAACCTCAGAGTGTTCCTCTCAGTACAAATGAGTTAATTCAAGTAATGTACTTAAAGCCGTGTCTGGCACAGAGTAGGTGCTTAGTACCTTTTAGTATTGGAAGTAGTATTTGTTAGTATATTTTCTGCTTATTATTCATTACTATTATTAAAAATCGGGAGACAGCATGGTGTAAAGGAATAATGATTGGTTTAGAAAACAGAAGGCTAAGGGTCTGTTCTCAGCTTTTCTGTCAGTTCTACGGGCTTAGACAAGTCCACTCATTTCTCTCAGCTCACTTTCTTCATCTGTACAAGATGGAGATTGGAGTAGAAAATCTTTGCCAGCCTTGATTTTAATATTCTGGAAGTCTACCTTTGGCTTGGGGGGCAGGGGTAGCTGATTTACACAGCAGTCTTAGCTATAGTATATTTTTCCATGAGGGAATGGTAAACGGGCAAAAGGGGAAATCTGAAAACCTTTCAACTAAGCAAATGCTTTCTGGAAAGTGTGCTAAATATTTTGTTACATTTTCATGTAATTCCTTTCTTGGGCTGAAATATATAAATCAGTTGCTTATGTTTTATTTGGATGGCTTTTCTTTTTGAGTGTATCCAGTTATTTTTCATTTTTTGGCATTCTTTTCATCCCACGCATAGAAAAATCAAAATTTTTTTATGTATCCGGTTCATTTGTTGATGCTATAATCTGCATAAAACCAGTCCACTTACATTCATTATACTTTTAGATCGTAAACATGCCTTGTAAATAAATAATTATATGATGTGCTGTTTTCTTGTATCTTAGTACATTTTTGAGGCCTGAAAAGGGGTCCCTGTTCTAATTTTGCACTTATTCCAGTGAATTTTTCCTCCGATGAGTTATTTTTCATGTGCACACATGGGGGAGCTTTTGAGACACTGGTTTGAATGTTATGCGCAGTGGCTTCCCCGACAACTTGAGTCTGAGATGATGAGGTGGACTTCTCCATGGTGGGCAGTGTGATCGGGCAAGACTGGCTATAGAACTGCCCGAGATTTCCCCAGCGCTCATTGTCTGATACGAGGCCCTAGGACCAATTCGTAATTCTCTTCTAAATGTAGCCGTGTATGTGCCTTCTCTAGCAAAAAAGGGTAAAGCTAAAAAAAAAAGAAGAGGAAAATTTTAACAGGTTCAGTGTTTTCTGATGCGTTGGTAAGAAGCACATGGGCCATAAATGTGGGAGGGACTGTCTCTTCAGGTGAAACGGGACCGGGGCGGAACACTGATTTCCATAGCAACCTTATTGGAAATGCCCCTGAAATGATCCCAAATCAATTGTTCCATAGAAAAAGGAAAACCTAAAAGCCTGGTGGACTAGCAAACAAATCCTGCCTGGAGGGAGCAGAAGAAAAAGGGAAAGGCTGGAGTTGGGCCTGACGTTCTTGGTCTCTTGCTCTGTTTGCTGTATGAGGAAAATGCAGAAAAATAGAAAACACTGTGTTAAATGAAAAGAAGCCTCTGTTTCATAGGTCCTTAACTGGCTTTATCGTTGTCTTTCTTTTGACCCAATTTTTTAATGGTTAAAAACATAAATAAACATATAAAAATAGCCCTGGCGGCAGCCGCACAGACACACGACAGAGTATCACGAATGGCTGGGGCTTCCCTCTGCCCCAGTTTCTTTGCAATTATCAACAGCACCATAGTTATGCCTGGGTGCTTTGCTTATGAGGCAGGGTTTTAAATGCTCTTGAAAGGAAGATTCCTTGAGAAAATCAATACTGCTAACTTTTTAGTGCTATTTATGTATCGACAAAACCCCTCTAGCAGTTATTTTCTCGTGTAAAGTCTATGATATAACTGGATTAATACAAATTTATATAAAATTAAACAGGCCATCCTTTATGATGAATGGGAAATAGATAAAAGTTGCCTCCCCTTCTCATTGTTTTTTGCTCCCAAGGCAGCCAAGTTATATTCTCTGCAGTTTATGTTTGACTCCTTGCCATTCCTTTTCTCTCACCTTTTCCTCAGGACTCTCACTCATTCTCATAGTTTCAATCATTAACTATATTCCCATCCTGGGCTTCCATCATAGACTCCGGTTGTACATTTCCCACTGCCCATTGCACATTCCTACCTGGATATGGAAGTCAAATTTATTAAATCAAGCACCAAACTTACCTTCCTTTCTCCACTCGCCTTCTCAGCCTCCTCCTTTACCCTCCCCCTCAGCTCACCATTTCCCTCTGGTTGTCCCACTTCTGTTCTTGAACCTCTATTTCTTGAGTCACCTGGGCTTGAAAATTTGGGGTCATCTTTGACATTTGCCTGTTTCCTGTCCTGCGCTGTGTTGTGAGTCCTCAAGACCACCCTTAGGCTTGATGACTTGCTAAAAGGATACGTGGGACTCAGAAAACTATGACACTCATGGCTGTGGTTTATTGAAGTAAAAGGATAGAAATTAAAAGAGAGAAAAGGGAAAGATGCGTGGGGCATGATTTCCAGGAGAAACCAGGTGCAAGCTTCCAAAACTTCTTTCCCAGGGGAGTTGCGTGGATGTGCTTAATTCTCTGAGCAATGATTTGTGACAAGATGTGCAGCCAGGGGACTAGCGGAGCTCACCTGAGCCTTGGCGTCCAGGGTTTTTACTGGGGATCGGTCATGTAGACATGCAGTGCCAGCATGATTTATCTCAGCTGTTCAGACTCCAGATCCCCAGGTAAAAATAGGCATTCACCATGAATCATATTGTTAGCATAAACTAGTTGACCAAACTGATACTGCTTGGCCCAAGGCCTCAAGCATACAACACTCTTACCAGGCAGAGTATTCTAAGGGTTCAGAGCTCAACTCCCAGGAGCTGGCCACGTCCTGAAGTTAGGACATTTTTGAGAACATTCAGATTTCGAGCAACCCAACTCTGATGAATTAACCTTACAGGCACATACAATACCAAGCTTTATTGGCTGTTGGGGAAGATGGGTAAGAGCACATACTTTGGTGTTAAACAGATATGTGTGTCTAGCTCTATGAGGATTAAATGAGATATGGTTAACAGAATGCTGGTCATATAAGTACTAAATGAATGTTAGATGATGGTTTTTCGTTGTTGTTATTATAATTATTGTCTCTACCCTTTCCTGTCCAATACTTCTATCTATCTAGTCTATGACCTTATTGCTTTCATGTTCATAGTGCGTTAGCCTACCACGTCAGTGAGCTTAGGATGCGTTATCTGCGCTAATGATCCCCAAATCTGAATAGCTAGCAAAAGCAGGAGTTTCTCAATCCTGTACTTATTCATCCTGAGTCGGCTGCAGCTCTGCCTCATATTATCGTCATTCTGGGACCCAGAATGAAGGAGCAGCCCCACTCTGGGATATTGTGGCAAAGATAAAAGAGCATATGATAGAACCATTTAATGGCTCTTAAAGTTTTTCTTGGAAGTGGCACGTATTCTGTCTATCCCATTTAATTGTCCAAAGACTGTCACGTAGCCAGGCCTGAGGTTAATGGATTAGGAATATATAATATTCCCTTGGGGGTGGTGGTGAATGTTTGGACAATAACATAATCTATCAACTTCCTACCTGGCCTCTGCCTCTAGCCTCCTTTCACCCTCGTCACATTCTAGTCCATCTTGTTGATCATCACCAAGTCTGTATCCTCAAAGCTCACTGTTGGTGAAATATTTCCCTTCTCTAAAACTGCCTTAATTCACGGTCTTCTATTGACTAGTCATGCAAGCTCTTTTTTAAGTTCAATCACTCACGACTCTCCTATGCTCCAGTGAAACCAGAACATTCACCAGCGCTGGGCAGATTAACTCCTAGCACCTCAATAGCATTGTTCATGACAGTCATTTACTGAGAAGGATGACCCTTTTCTGAAGAAACCCACTGTTTTATTCACCTTTAAATTCTCCACAGAGCCCAGGTGGCTTACCCATTGTCATGCCTGAAACATGTGATGAATGAACGGAAGAATAAATGTTGCTCCAGTGTTACAAAGAAACCCGAGTACTATTCAATGATGGGAGAGGCCAGGCAGGGGGTGTGTGGGGGGAGGTTGAAATCCAATTCATGCTTTTCTCACAAGCCAAGTCCTGAGGAGGGGTGTGGAGGAAGGGTGTCTTCTAATTAACACAAAAGCATCAAATAGTGTAGCAGTGGCCTTCCTGTCAGGGTCTTTGTATACTAAAAGGAAACCTCCTACAGGAATAAAGACGCAGACGTAGAGAATGGACTTGAGGGCACGGGGAGGGGGAAGGGTAAACAGGGACGAAGTGAGAGAGTGGCATGGACATATATACACTACCAAATGTAAAATAGATAGCTAGTGGGAAGCAGCCGCATAGCACAGGGAGATCAGCTCGGTGCTTTGTGACCACCTAGAGGGGTGGGATAGGGAGGGTGGGAGGGAGGCGCAAGAGGGAGGGGATATGGGGATATATGTATACGTATAGCTGATTCACTTTGTTATACAGCAGAAACTAGCACAACATTGTAAAGCAATTATATTCCAATAAAGGTGTAAAGAAAAAAAAAAGGAAACCTACTATACAGGACCTTTGTGCCGCCAAAGGACCATACATATGGAAGTCATCACAGAGCAGCAGGAAAAAATATGTTGTTTAGGCTCTGCTTTCTTGTAAATGTCATGTCCTGGGCCACCAGGTCATCCACCTACACAGCATCCTTTGAATACCTGTGACTCAGAACCCTTCATGAGATTGGGTCCTTGTGCTGCTTTGGGTTTCCTGAGAAGGGACCCATGGACTTGGCAGTTTTGGCCCACTCAAGTTTTAGTTATCCCGGGGGCAGCACCCCTATTACTGGAGAAGATAGTTCTTGAGGCCAAAAATAGCAGACCAAGAGTAAGGATGAAGAAAAGTAACTGGATCTACTATGCTTGGTAAGAAGAGATAAAGCCTTGTTTCATGAAAATGTTCCTAAAAATAAAACCCATTCCCTGCCAGTGCAGCACATAGTCAAAACGACTTCTTGGGTGAGTGATTTTGAAGTTCTTTTTTTCTTTTTCCTGGTTACAATTTAAAAAACTGCTCTAAAGGAAGTCTGTTCCAAATTCAGTACTAAAGGGGAATGTTGCTGATTAGCGGGAAGGAGAGCCAAAGTACTTTCATGGCCCAAGGCGGTGACTGTGAACGTGGGGCCTACATCACTGCCTGGGAAGAGCTTCAGCGCTGGGAGTTAACTCTCAGCTGGGCTCTGCATAACAGCTGTAAAGCTGATAAAACCACTGTGCGTGTTGTCAGCAGCATACTGGCTTTAATTTTTTAAATGACATTTTACTTATGCTTCCACTTTGTGTCAAGGGGGTTAGGTTCTTAGATGACTAAGGTAATAAACCAAGCAAAGAAAAATCAGTGTCATCCACGTTAAGGTATTAACTGCAGCACTAATGAGATGCTGAATAGCAAGACAGAGATGATTAGAAGACAATGAATGAAGGAATCGATCAAGTAAACTTTTAGATCCTTATGTTCAGAATCCTGGTATTAGAAGTAGAGTGTGGAGCTCATTGGTTTGTGGCTGGAAAGAGAGACCTGGCTTTGAATCAGAAACAAGATGAAGTTTGATCAACTCAACATATGTCCTCTTCCCTAGTGGGAAAACTCCAGGGCATTTGTGTTGTCATGAAAGTATTCTTATTAATTTAATGGAATACCAGTGTGTTTGTGGCATTTTGGGATCATTGTCATTGCCATGATACAACTGTTCATGCTTCATGCTTATGGCCTCCAAGACTGATCTGAAATTCCTTCATACACAACCTAGCAATCATGACTCGCCAGTGGACAAAATAGTAGAATCCTGTCCCAGAATCTTAAGGACCTTGTCATTGTTTCCAAGTCTGAAGAGACTTTCTGGAACAAGGTGAAAATGAGACAGCGTGTTGCCTCCATTGCATGTGCTGTATATAGAAAAGATTTTTATATTCCTGTTGAACAAGTCGTCCTTTTTAGGAATGGCTTTTCCTCCATGATCTTATAAGATATTATTAAGTAATATACTTTAACTTTGCTTTTGCTTCTTTTTATTTGAATGCACTTTCTCCTCTTTTCAGACTGATGGATAGTCATTTAATTATCCATTTAGGGGGATTTGGTTCCTGAAGACCTTCCTTTAATGGGGAGTGATATAATGTCTATTGGTAAGCATTGTTGATCCCCTCTGGGAGAATCCTTCGTAGTTCTTGTAGGTCTTGGTCTCTGTAGGACTTGAAAGTGGATGCTGAGTTTTCTGTTTGAGTAGTCACTCCCGAGACTGTTGACTAAGCTGACAGGTCATTTTTCATCTAGGCCTGAGTTGGCCTCCCTGACTGTTGTGGCTGGGGAACATACTGGGTCAGATTTTGAAGCTGAAAACTTTCTCAGTGCTCCATATAGATCCTATTTCTTTAAAGCGGTTAAAAGTAGAACAGGTCTTCAATTCACTGATGTCATTTATGGCAGTGATAGTAGGAGGACTTTTTCTCTGAACGGCCCGTTTACTTTTGCTTTGTTCACTCATTTATTCTGGAATGTTTGAGCACCTGTTATATGCTGGGCAACATGCTGGATACTGGAGGTTCAGTAGTGGGGTCTAAGTCAGATTAAGTCTTTGTCCTCATAGTATTGAAAATAGTTACAATCAGATGGGAGACGGAAGCATGCTGTTCAGCATATTGTGATGGGGGCTGTGATAGGGAAGCATGGTGAGCACCCAGGAGGGACATTCAACAGGATTTGGTTGCCTGTACGTACCAGGAAATGTGTAAGATGCTGAGTTTATAGTTAACTGACAAAATAGACATTGCCCCTGCTGTCTTCATACTTACAACTGGGGAAAACTGGTTTTGATTGAATAAGCACATATCTGTGATATTGTTATAAAGAAAACATGGGGTATGATAAGAGAATGTCTTAGGGGATCTAATTTAGACTTAGTGGTCTGGGAACACGAATCTGAGGGCACGTTTAGGCTGAGACTTGAGGTATGAGTAGGAGTTAGTCAACTGCACTGGGGGAAGAAAGGGCTCCAGGTGGAAATACTGTCCTGTGTTAAGGCCTGTGGCAGCAAGAACGTGAAGGTTCATGGGGCAGAATGTTTGGTGTGGTTCTGTCATTGTGTGCAGTGAGGGGTCAGGGCAGAGAAAGGGTCAGGGGTTCAGCTAGAGGGTGACCAGGATCAGATGACAAGGAGCCCTTCCCAGCCACAGGAAGGAGTCTTAACCTTATCTTGAAGGGGATGAGGGAGCTATTGAAGTGTTTGAGCAGTAGGGAAACATGATCAGATTTGTACCTTTAAGAAATTCATGTAGCAGCAGTAGTGGATTAAGTTGTGGGACAAGTTAGGGGGCATGGAGACTAGTTAGGAGACCGCTGCAGGAACCGGAGTACAAAATTCAGGAGGGAGCATTGCTGGATGTGTGGGCCCTGGGACCACAAGGCCTGGCTTGAATCCCACCTCTGTCACTCAATAGCTGGACAGCTCTGAGCAGTCACTTTGCTTCTGTGGGTTGCTGGTCTTGCTTCTGTAAAATGGGGATGATGATGCTAATGCCCGTCTCTTGGTTTGCTGTGGGGTAATTGCCGTTTAGTGCTCTGAGCAGTTTGTGGCTGAGATACCGGTGTACTCTATTTTATGCAGGCTGTACCCTGCCAGAAGGCTCAGGATTGGCGGTGGGGAGGGTGGGGGCAGTGCAGGTGGGAGCCTGCTCTCAATTTACAGTCCCTGTGCCCTGGAGGGAGCTTACTCATCCTGGAGCAGGAGATGCCTGTTTAAGTTCATCCATACAAAAGCGGCATCTTTTTGTGATTTGAACAAAGTTACCTTGGGAGGCAGAGCAGCAGCCCTGCCTGGCACATATAAGTACTCAATAAATGTTGTCTGTTATTAATGGCTGTGTATGATTTTGTACAAATCAGTGAACCTTTCTATGTCCATTTTCTTACCTGTAAAATAAGGAAATAATGCCCCCTGCATAATAGGATTGGTTATAAGAGTTAATGAATGAATGCATGCAAAACACTTAAAATAGTGCCTGGCATGAATAAACACGTGTGTTAAAAAGATACACAGGAGCATTATTCATTCAGTCGTGTTTGTGAGTCCACTGTGTGCTGGGCACAGAACTGAAACTTGGAAGAAAGAAGCAGATGTGTCCCTGTCCTCATGGAGTAAACAAAAATTTACCTCAATAATTAATTAAAACTGTGATAAATGTTATGAAAATGAAGTCTAAGGGTTAGAGACAATTAAGAAGATTTGAGAACATTTAGAAATAGGAAGGCCAAGAATCTGATTAGATATAAGAGTTGATGCCAGGAAGATTGTGGACTCATGGCAATGTTTCAAGGAGGGTGAGGTTGCCGCGTTGCCCAACTTTATAGGTAGATTCCTAAGGATGAGTTGGATTACCTAGCTAACTTTTTGTGTGTGATTTAGGAAATGAGTTCAGATGGAAATTAAAGTGTACAATATTTAGAAATTATTTGATGCACTGAAAAATTCCCGAAAGTTTATATAGAGAAAAAACATGTATATTCAACTGATTTTAAACATGCTATATAATCTGTAAGACTTGAAGTAGCAAATAAAGTCTGGATGCCGGCTTATTAGAGACATTTATACATGGGATATGAGTCATCATTTTATCTTTTATTTTTTGTAAACTGGAAACAACGTCCTGGTTATCTACTTGGAGAAGAGATAGGTGAAAGTATCCCATATGATTTTGCTTGCTTTGTCCTCTTTGTTTTTGCCTGTTGGATTCTGATAGTGTCATGGGTGAGTCAGATGACCTTCCCTGGGCAATTGCTGAAACACTGTGGAGAATTTCTGAAACACATGGTAGAATATTCATGGGCACCTTCAGTAGTTTAGGATTACTCTCAGACTGAATTCTTATTCAGAGCTGTGCTGAGGGCTTAGAGTACCCTAGGCAACACGGAAGTTTCTTTGATATGTTCCTTGGTGTTTCCTCTTTTAAATCCCCAAGTGGAATTGTACCTGGATCTGTTCAGCTTGTGTCATTCCTTTTCACTCTGCTCTCTCTCCTTCTTTCTTCCTAACAAGCCAGAAAGGTGATGGTGTTGTGGAGAGCAAGCAGAAGTGCCCGTTGGAACTTATAGGCACGCAGGAGAAAACTGCTTTGCTTTGCCGTAGGAAGTTATAATGCTCGCTATGAGTTGTTTGGATTTTGGAGGCTTGTTTTGTTTTTGGACTGAAGGAACTGTAGCAACATAATTACATAAATTAACAGTGCTAGCTCAATTGTCTTTTTCAAGGAAAGAAAGTCTTGATAACTGTGTTGAGGGCTGTGGAATGTAGAATCATGCCCACCCCCTACTTCCAAGACGTCCACATGGAATCCCTGGAGCCTGTGAATATGTTGTATTACCTGGCAAAGGGGAATTAAGGTTGCAGGTGGTATTAAGTTGCTAATCAGATGACTTTGAGATGGGGGGGGAGGTTATCCTAGATGATCTGGGTGGACCCAATGGAATCACAAGGGTCCTCAAGAGTAGAAGAGGGAGGCAATGGTGTAAGAGGAAGTGTCAGAATGATGCAGCATGAGACAGACTCCACCAGTCCTTGCTGGCTTTTGAAGATGGAGAAAGAGGGCCTTGAGCCAAAGAATAAGAGCTGCCTCTAAAAGCTGGAAAAGGCGAGAAACGGGTTTTCTTCTAGAGCCCTTGGAAAGGAAGGCAGCTCTGCCAGCTCTAATTTAAGCCATTGAGACCCATTCTGGACCGCTGATGTCCAGAGCTGTAAGGTAATGTATATGTATTGTTTTAAGTCACTACGTTTGTGATATTACAGTTCCTCCCTATTGAAATCCTGGTGAAAACCCATAACTGAATATCACCCATATTCATGTCTGACCTGATTTTTCCTTCTGATTTTCCTGACTTTCATCTTTCAGGGTCTTATGAGTATGAGTAGACAAGTCTCAGCCTTGTTAAACGTAAGATTTTTTTCAATGACGAGGGTAGGAAGTCTGTATAGCGTGCAGTGTGTTTTCTACTCATCACTTCTCACTGGGTCTGGCCTCCCCGTGATGGGCCCCCATGCAGGTCCCGCCTTACTCCTTCTCGGTTCTTGGCTCAGCTGACTCACTCTGCTGTCTGTGCGCTCCCTCCTCAACAGTGTAAATTATTGGGAATCCGAGGGCTTGATTACACTCCATCTTTCTATGGGCTTTGGATCAATGGAGAAATAAAGACATAGACATCAGAGGAGGATTTTTTTCATTGTTGACTTATTTTCTTTATTGAACTAAAATTATACTATTATAAAATAGCAATGTATATACAAAGGGATTTAATATATCATAGTGTATATATAATTATCTTTTAAAAGTCAGGATGTAAGTTTCAATGATTATGAATATAAAATTTACATTGAAACATTCTCCATAAGTGATTTATTTGGCTGTTTTGGTTTAAAGTCATCATTTAAGAATCTGATGATCACTTTATGGTCCATCAAAATCACTTGGCCAGATATGTGAGTAGGAGAGGAAATTTCCTTCTTGTGTAATTTCCCTTTGGCCGGTTTTGGCTGAGACCCAGTTTCTTTACTGCTACCTTTGAGAGCTTTGAAGAGCTCATCATTTCAAATACCATAAATAATGTCTTCTTTAATGTTGGCACATCTTCATTATGGGGCCAGGCCCAATAGGCTTCCCACCATCTTGCCTCGTAGTGGACTTACCTCCTCCATCACAAATAAAGCATCCAGTTCTGCCCCCGTGGCTTTAAACAAGGAAGACAGAAGAACATCTGTGATTTCAGGTTAGTAGTTCAGAGTGAAAGGGAGAGTGAAAAGAAGAGAAGAGAAAGAATTACAGATAGCTAGAAGAAGGAGGAAGGCATGGAAAGAGAGGGAGGAGAGAGGAAGAAGGACAGAGAGGGAAAGGGTGAGGGAGAGTGGGATGGAGCAGTCCAAATACAGAGAGGAAGGGAGGGAGAGAGGAAAGGAGAGACAGAGAGAGATTGAGAGAGAGGGGGACCCAATAGTCAGATAATCCTTTTCTCTACCCATGATGGAAAATGGATGAATGACAGAGTGAGGGAAGGATACCTCCTCCGTAATACAAATAGGTATCTGTGGTAATTCCTATTTTATGTGTTAAAGTGAGATTGTGGGGAGAGGGAGAAAAGGGGCCCCCCAACACGTCCTACCATCCCCTCCCCACCACCAGCCAACATAGGTCATGATATTCCCGGTGAAACTTTGTTAAGTATGTCCCAAGATGGCAACTCCCAGAACATTGCTATTCAACCATCTCACGTGCCATGTCCTAGTGGCTAGTGTGAGAACCCTGGATGATCGCAATGCCTTTCCAACTTTGTCACTGAGGAACGTGAAGTCACATCTTTGTCACCTGTAAACTGCAACAGAACATCGGCTGTCTGTCTGCAGCAGAAGGGTGTAACACTTTTTAGATTAGATAAAGACAACTTTATTATTATTGTTGTTATTTTATGAAAGGGAAAATTGCATGACCATGATGGAGACCCATTTTCTGAAATATCTGCAAATATTTTTTCCTTGGGTAAAACCAGGGAATGGGAGAAGATCAAAGATATTTCAAAGATGCAAAATGTATTTCTTTCTCTATAATGCTTCTTTCATTTCCCTGTCTATAAGATCTGAAAAAGAACATTCAGTGATGACATACATGATTCAGAAGTGCTTTCTCTGGAGAGGGCAGGGCTTTTCTTTACCTCCTTTTAGGACAGGGCAGCTATTTCAGGCAAGTGGAAGCATGAGGTCATGTTGGGGCTGGAGACTTAGTCCTGGGGATTCCTCCAAGAAGAGTCAAAGGGGTACTTGACATGTGTACTTCCGGTGGACTAGGAAGAAATCACTTTGGTGTTAAGTGCTTCTTCTTCAGACTCAAAAAGCACTGACAAACTTACTAAGCAAGGCCATCAGGACTCCCACTGAAAGCTCAGAGTTACCAGGTCCCAGCAGGGAGGAGAAACATGAAATTGAACAGTGAGATAGGACAGGAGAAATTGCAGGGCAGTAAGACTGGCACAACTTGTTGAAATTCATATTCCATTAAGGAGTGGGAAAATTTACCTGGACCGGGCTATTGAAGACGAAAAAAAAAAAAAAAAAAGGAATAGTGTTTTCAAAGTTTCCACTTGCTATAGAACTCTAATTGACACAAAAATTATTCTGGTACCAGTCAAAACTGGACAGAAGACCTAAATAGACATTTCTGCGAAGAAGACACACAGATGGCCAACAGGCACATGGAAAGATGCTCAACATCACTAATCATTAGAGAAATGCAAATCAACACTACAATGAGGTATCACCTCACACCAGTCAGAATGGGCATCATCAGAAAATCTACAAACAACAAATGCTGGAGAGGGTGTGGAGAAAAGGGGACCCTCTTGCACTGTTGGTGGGAATGTAATTTGGTGCAGCTACTGTGGAGAACAGTATGGAGGTTCCTCAAAAAACTAAAGATAGAGTTACCATATGATCCAGCAATCCCACTCCTGGGCATATAACCAGAGAAAACCACAGTTTGAAAAGATACATGCACCCAAATGTTCACCACTATTTACAATAGCTAAGACATGGAAGCAACCTTAAATGTCCATCAGCAGATGCATGGGTAAAGAAGATGTGGAATATATACATATATATATATATATA
This sequence comes from Stenella coeruleoalba, assembly GCF_951394435.1. NCBI lineage: Eukaryota > Metazoa > Chordata > Mammalia > Artiodactyla > Delphinidae > Stenella > Stenella coeruleoalba. Next base: position 47,131,950 of record NC_137148.1, on the reverse strand, counting down.
TATATATATATATATATATATATATATGCACATATACACACACAATGGAACATTACTCAGCCATAAAAAAGAAATGACATTTGCAGCAACATGGGTGGACCTAGAGATTATCATACTAAGTGAAGTAAGTCAGAAAGAGAAAGACAAATATCATCTGGTATCACTTACATGTGGAATCTGAAAAAATGATACAAATGAACTTATTTACAAAACAGAAATAGACTCATAGACATAGAAAACACACTTATGGTTACTGAAGGGGAAATGAGAGGGAGGGATAAATTAGGAGTTTGGAATTAACATACACACTATTATACATAAAATAGATAAACAGCAAGAACCTACTGTATAGTACAGGGAACTATATTCATTATCTTTTAATAACCTATAATGGACAAGAATCTGAGAAAGTATGTATATAAGACTAAATGAATCACTTTGCTATATACCTGAAACATTGTAAATCAACTATACTTTGAAAAATAGAGAGAGAAGTGAAAAAAATTCTTCTTGTAAATCATTTTTACCCCCAACAAATAAAAAGTTGGCTTTCTCAATAGACTGTGTATCTACACATGTGGGAGACCTGTTCTTCAGGACAGAATGATCTCAGAGATTATGTAGAGTGGTTTGGTCTTCACCTCTCTTGGCCTGGTGTGGTGCTCACTTATTTCCCTTTTCCAAAGGTTCTGAGATCTGTTTCATCTGAGAGATTAAAAACCCAGTGCACCGATGAAAAACACCCAAGTCTTCATGTCCCTTTAATCTCTTGGCTCATCAGGTGCATCTTTCTCTTTGAATTTCATATGCATGTTGATTTCATTTGTGGTTTGTGTAAAGTTTGTTTCTGAGGCTGTGTTACTGCACATATCTGTGCAGATTAATCACTATACAAATGGGGCCATGGTGCAGGAGATGAGTGCCAGTGAAAAGGCAGCTGTACTCTGCTTGCCAAGCCTAGCCAGGTGATGTGGGTATGTGTCAACCCAGAGGTAGGGGAACTTTTTCTGTTTTCCACAAAGGTGCCATGTGGGCTAGCAAATGGCCATGATTGCCCCTAAGGTCTCCTGTTTTGGAGAATAGGCAGAAATGGTAGGGTCCAGAGTTCCAGAAGTGGCCAGATTCTGAGATAGTCTCAACTACTTAAGTCTATTACTCAATTCGGTTAATCAGAGGAATTCAAAAGTCTAGTTTTAGGGAAGCCTTGGAACCTCAGCATATTTGGTACTAAAGAGTGCTTGCTATAAAATTTCACTGTTCAGGGAAACTCCATAATTTTGGGCTTAATTGCATTCCATCGATCCATCCATCCATCCATCCATCCATCCATCCATCCATCCATCTATCTTTCCATCCATCCATCTGATCTCTCTCTTCATTACCAAAGAGGGTTTGTACCGGTCAGGCAGGTGCTGTAAGTGAATGGTGCAGGGAGGGATTACAATATAATAGGGCACGGTAGAGACTTAGCAAATCAAGTATTTCTCTGTCTATGGGGAGTGGCCACTACTTACCCTCTGGGGATTGTTGTCTTGAAGAAAAGCAAGCATGCACCTCCAGGGGCTTCGGATCTTTTGAGTTTTTCCAAAGGAACTGGCAATCAAGTTGTAAAATCTGCTGATTTTTAGATACTGACAGCCAATTCAAATGTTTAAAAAACACTGTGCTAACATTGTGAGACTTGTGCCCCTGTTGCTGCATGTTAAAATGGGGAAAATGGGGTGGTCACATTAGGTGTTTGGGTATCAGTTTGTAACCTGTGCCTCTAAGGGTAGTATGTATGCCCTTAGAAGGGTTTCCAGTATTATCCTGTAGATGAATGGGAAACTTTTCTACTTTTAGTGAGTTTTAAAGTAGAGTTATCCCTCTACATTTTGGAGGATAGGCTGGTTACATTACTTGGATCATACAGAATAAACATTATTGGTGGTCATTTAAAAAAGTAATTATTAGCCCACTGCTTCCTGATTATCTAAACAAGTCTATCAAGATTTTTCAGAGGGGTCCTCCATGGGCTTACAAAGGAGTTTAGGATTGACAGTAAAAAAAGAGGGACGGGCATGAAACGTTTCTGTTTCTTGGGAATGGAGCCGATCTGTATATATTGGTTTCGAGAGTAGGGATTTTAAAGTAAGCCGCTTTAATCTACATTTCTAAAAAGAAATACAGAACATCTTGACAGGAATGCCAGCTGTTTTAATGTCTAAGCACCAATGGCACTCTGCCAAGTTGAAAGCCAATTTAGGCAAATTTTAGTCAAGCTGGCATCGCACAGAACTGGCACATGCATTGTTCATAAATTTTACCTTTTTGCTTGAGAAAAAAATGACAGTTCACTGATTCCATGGCAGAAGATCCTTTAAGGTTTTATGGACAACTATTAGTATCAGAATGAAACATGTTATAAAATTCAATAATATTTAACTATATATTTAATGTTTTATATTTTATGATGTATTTTAATACAAATAAATTAATATTTTACAGCAAGCTGATTATTTTTCTAATGCCTTCTAAGGAAGTTTCACACTGGCCCATGTAATGGTAGACCAGTGATGATAAAGCACCCTATGTCCCTAGCTTCCGTTTTTCCCCTCCCATCCATCCACCCACACAGCAGCTGACAATTGTCTTCTGTTAAATCCTGGCTTGGGTAACACATCACACTGGCAGAGTAAGAATTTAGGAAGTAGCTCAACAGGACACCCCAGTTAGGGTGGCCTTTCTGAAAAGGCTGGCGCATATTCCTCCTGGGTCTGTTGGGTACTGGCTAGTGTGAGCCTTGGAGTCCTAATGACAAGTGAGAGTTCAGGAGTTCTCCCCTCATGACTTGAGGAATATCCCCATGCTTTCTTTGTAGAACTGGCAGAACTAGCATTCTATTATGAAAGTTGAAAGGTTTGACTGATTTTGTCAGACGGTTGGACTGATATTTGCATATCTACATTTCATGTCACTTTTCTACTAAAATCCTCCAATAGCTTTTCATTGGATTTGGAATAAAATCTAAGGGCTTTACCTTGAACTCCATTGCCCGTCTTGAGCTGGCCTCTGTGTTCCTCTTCTACCTTGTCTCCATCCAATTAGGCTTGCTTTCTTTTCTTTAAATAGACTAATCTCTTTGTCACTTCAAGCTCCTTGTTGAACCTACTTGTCCTTCTTTCTAAATGTTTCTTTCCTCAGATCTTTGGCTTCTTTCCACCTGGACTTTGACTCAAATTTGACCTTTCTGGAGAGTTTTTCTTTGGTGAGCTCACCTCTATCATCACTCTATCCTATAACTCTATTTCATTTTCCTCACAACACTTATTTGAACTAATCTTATTTATTATTGTCTCTCCATTGATATGTAAGCATCCTGAGAGTAGGAATTCCTCTACTGTACTTTACTGCTCTATTTTCAGAATCTACAACAGCATCTAGTATAAGGTCTGCACTCAGAATTATTCGTTGGATGAACTACAGCTTGCTCCCATTCAGTGGCTTTACCTGCAACTCTTTCACTCTTGATTGGAGTATAATTTTATTATTTGTCAGGGTTGGGGGAGAACAGGGACTGAGGGTGGTGAGGAAATGGGAAAATATGGGAATGGTGAAATTAGCTACATGATTTGAGCAGTGAATCACAAGCTTTGCCTTAAAACAGAAAAGAAGCAAATGTATAATACCTCAAAGTCAGACCTCAGTATAAACTTATAGCGGATATCATTGTGTAAATCGTGCACACCAAAGCTTTATCTTCATAATTCTGACAAGAATAGGAAGGCTGATGAGATGTTTTGCAGAGCATTAAATAAACATAGTGGGCTTCAAGTTTGCTTTGAGCCTGTACGCATGGCTGGTAAATGCTTTTCTGTTAGTAGAAGGGGAAAACATACATTTAAGATAATAAGCAACCAGGTACAGCCCATAGCTAGTGTCAGATTTTTAAGAGGAATCTTCCTCCTACTACCCTGCAAGTCTGTGGTGATCCATCTGTTTGTTTATGAAGGGCACATCAGGGACCAAGGGCAACAGACTTAATCTTTTAAAATCAAACAGAAGTAAAATAATATTTATCTGTCCCCTAAGACATGCTGGACAGGAGATGTTCCATGAAGCTGATGAAATTTTAACTAATGTGACTAGTCCATTGAGATTTAACTCTCATCCGTCATCATCCTTATCATTACCATGTGGCAGAAAAATATATAGCTCTGTTAAATGCTACCTCTTGACAGAAAAATATGAAATATGAAAGTATAGCTGAAAATTCTCAGGTTCCCAGACAATGACTCATCTGACCCACCAGTCATCTCTTCAAGACCTGAAACAAAAGAAAGCAAAAAGGGTTTCTGTGGTTAAGAGATTTCTATCAACACCAGTCCCCAGGAGCAGATCAAACCCAGGGAAGGAGAGGCTCAGGAAAATTTTTGGGGCTATTTCACATCTGTGGAGTAGAGCTCTAAATGTAATCTCATCTAGAACGTGTATTGCTTTTCTGTGAGGCATAAATTGCCTTCCCTTCCCTCTATTCCCAGCCCTGATAACAGTCTTCTGCAGAGAGCAGAATTTTAAATTCTAGTGGAATTAATAAACAGATTAGAGTAAGGCTAGTAATAGGGGAAGATTGAAGATGGTCTGGGATAGAGGTGAGCAAAGTCAGAAACTATGAGTTTGAGCTTTGATGTGGTCCTGGCTCCTTGTTATTTTGTGGAAGCTTCAGCATCCTGGAATTTTATTCACTTTATCAGCTGGGCTGGGATGAGGTGTGCTGCTATAACAGTGTCAGTGGGTTAAACAACAAAGATTTATTTCTTACTCATGCTATGTGTCCACTGTGGGTCGGCTGGGCGCTCTGCCGATCGTCGTCACTCAGGGACGAGTGATGGAGTTGCCAGCGTCTCAGATGTTGCTCACTGCCATGCTTGAGGGGAAAGCGAGCTCTAAGAGGTCGAGCTCTAACGGGTTAAATACTCTTGTACGGAAATGGCACGAGGCACTTCAACTCAAAAACTCACTGACTAGAAGTCATGGTGCCTGGTTCCACCCAACCACAAGGGGAACAGAAAGTATAGTCATGAACAGAACTAAGGACATTCATTTATTATTTGTCTCCTTGTTTTTGGCACAGATTGATTTATTAGAATAGAAAGGGTAGGCTGGTTATCAGAGAATGTCTCATTTTCTTCATTCAGAATTACCATTTTTTAAAAAGATTTGAGTTTATTTGAGCAAGAATCGATCTGAATGAGGCAGTGCCCAACCAGAAGTGTCTAGGAGCCCTGGCTGACAGGTGCCAGGAGCTAGACTTATATAGAGAAAGTGCAGAAGGAAAGAAAGGAGATTATTTGATTGTCTATAGCTGAAAGCCTATTTGGGTGTTTGAGAGTGGTTGTCCTTACAATGCCTCTTGATTAGAATTACCATTGATTTATTAAATCATGATTTCTCTCCTTAATGTATTTTACATGATTGATTCATTTTCACAGATAATTAGCAGGTGACTGATGATCATTTTATGGTTAATGCATTAATTCTTGAATTCAGCCAATATTTATGGAACGCCTACTATGTGCTTGACCACTATGCTAAATACTCCATTGGATGGCTTTGCTGAATTATCACTCACTCAGTCATCACTCACTCAGCCAGCCCCAGGAATGGATACAGTTCAGTGCAGGCAGGGAAGGTTCTTGTGAGGCTTACCTACCTTGTAGGATCTTGGTGGGCATTCAAGACCCTGTTTTCAAGGTACCTAGTACTGGAGGTAGTGATGTTGATAATGATGTTACAACTTGACTTGGAGTTTGTAGTTCATTCCCTAAAGTAATTTTTATTCAACTGGTAATTCAATTAAATAGTGCTCACTTGACTATTAGTCATGGGGTCAGGACTGCCTCCTGAAATTCTCCATTCATTATGCACCTGCAGCCTGTTGAGATGGGATGCTGAAATAGGATTCAGTCCTGATGATAATAAGAGCACAGATGCCAATTACACATGCAGTAGCTCCTGGGAGAAGACTTGATGACTCAGCACTGTCCCTAGGAGATGACTCCTGGAGAGCCAGGTACAATGTTAGATATGGATGGACGCACTTAGAATTTAAGGGCTTATGTCCAATTAAGCTTAAATTTACCTTCTGCTCTCTGGCCTTTTGGTCACTGAGGTTGGTCCCTTAGCTGTGTCTTCCCCCAGCCACAGGAATTCCCTTCTGCTGATCACAATTCCTCACATATTTTCCCCTTAGTAAATAGCAGTTGTGTACTTGGTGATGAGTTTGTTTTGTGCCATTGTGTGTTGAAAGGCAGATCTTCTGCATGATGATTGTGGGTTACTTCTTGAAAGGTTTTGTACCCTCCCTTAGCTGTTTCCAAAACCAGCTGCGTTTCAGCTGAGTGTGAAAGTTCTCTCTTTGTGGTTTCCTCAGATTAATGCTGTCAAATAAGACTGGGTGAGGTTTCCATCTACATGGATCTGAATTTGGGGCTTCTGGCCAATGTGTTACTGCTTTGTCTGAGATAAAAAGGTATAAGAGCACATTGTTGGTATGTGGCTTCAAAAAGCCAAGTCTGCTTTGCCTGATTTTCATGTAAGCAGTCACACCTGCTCCTTTGATTCTGTTCTCACTGGGTCACAGATAGAAAGTACAGCTGGAGGAGACCTTGTCCCATAGCGATCGACCACACCCACTTTTGCCCCTACAGGAACATTCCATTCACCCGCTGCCCTCAAATTATCAAAAGGTATTTACAAAAGTGGAGAGGTTGAATATGAGAAAGAAGCATATCTTGTTAGGTAAGAAAACAATGTGACTAGAAACGTGGGAGGTGTGTGTGTGTTGTGTGTGTGTGTGAGTGTGATTGTTTACCAAATGATTCTATAATGTTAGTGTATACATAATGAGCACAAGAACAGCTTTGGGAAATGTAAGCTGACTTTTTATACAGGCCAGAAGATGCATTATTAGACGTGTTTTACTAAAAGAGTTGTCCTTGCCAGAAGGTTCTGAGCGAATATTTTGAGAAGTCTTTAGGGAACAGGTAATTTTCTTTTTTATTGCCCTAAGAATGGAATAGAAATAGGAAGTTCCAGCCTTTTATTTGTTTTATCCAGATCTTTGTGGGGGGAAATCAGCTATTACTTTCTTATGAGATCCACCCTTAGTAACTCTTTTGTTTTTCCCCAAGATGTCTTGTTTTTATTACAATATTCTGTTCAGGCTACGTTCTCCAAAATCTTAGTATGGAACCGTATTTTTCCTTGCATACATTTTGTAATTCAGACTTCCTTAATGGAAGACCACATATATCCTTATTTTAACACTTAGCATGGAAGCCACCTGAAGACAGAGTTCATATCTTCACTTTTGTAATCCTCACATAGTGTGTGCCCAATTGATGTCTTCTGATTGACTGACTGAATGAAGACAGACCCAAGATTCCCAATAGAAAGAGAATAAAGGCCTATTTCTGTTTACTCTTCTGCAGTGGGGAGATGACCTAAATATCGCACCATGTTTGCCAGTGATTCGACTTTCTTTCTTGTTTACTTGTATTCAGGACAAAAATATAGATAGTTCTTTCATGTAATATTGCCAAACTGAACTTGAATGAAACCTTATATTAAATAATGTACAAAATGAACTCTGCGGTTAGCTACCAAGGTGCTCCGGCATTTTGCTTGGGTTTCTTTCATGTAATATTGCCAAACTGAACTTGAATGAAACCTTATATTAAATAATGTACAAAATGAACTCTGTGTTGAGCTACCAAGGGGCTCCGGCATTTTGCTTGGGTAAATTCGAGGCTGGTCTGGAAGGCTCAGGCCCTGGAATGGCAGGTCTGTGTCACCATGGTGATGTGGGTTGGAGGAGATGGGTGGCTATCATGTACAGTGTCTACTGAATGTGCTGTGCGTGCAGCAATGCTTGGTGCCACCAAGGTGCTCTAAAAGAATAAGATATTTTCTTGGCTCCACAGAATATACCATAATGTGTCTGATACCGTCAGCCAAAACATGATCATTTATCATGGCCTCTGCCAGTTACCCAGGCTAAGAGAACCAAAAGCCAAATGCAGTGATCAAAAGGATAGCTAGACAAGCAAAAGGCAAAAGGATGAGGAAAAAACCAGCCAGGAATCTATGTTTTGCTTGATTATGTCTCTTATTCTCTGGGAGTCAGCAGTGTGGGAACCTCTTCTACCTTTGTGTATAATCCATCTCCTCTGTGGGTATAGGGCCAGTCATTCCTGAATCCTCCCACATGACCATATCAGTCATTGGGAAGCAGACAAAGGGCCACCACAACATAGCAGAGTGGTAAGATGTGTAGGCTCTATTGGCAGACTGCCTGGGTTCAGATCCCTGTTCTACATACTAGCCAGGAAATTACTGAAGCCTTGGTGCCCTAGTTGTTTGATCTCTAAAATGAAGAAAGTAATAAAAATATTACTTTCATGGGGTTTCATGGGGTTATTGTGAGGATTAAATGAGTTAATACACGTTTATCTCTTAGCATACTGCTGTTATTAGTAATGGCAGGATCATAAGACTCAGTATAAGTGGTAAATGGAGATGTGAAATGTGTGTGGTTGGCCCCCTGAGTTCAGTATACAAGGGTGGGTCAGGAACACAAGTTGAAGAAAAAGATATTGTTAATATTACTTATATTGTTACTGTCACTACTGATGTTTTTACCAAGGAGATGTAAAACATATTTCTATATGTACCATGCATCCTACTTCACATAAGTGAACAGTCAAAGCTCTCAATTCTCAGTGCTTGAGTTTTTCAAATGTTCTGTTCTCATCTCAACTCTATTGAGAGGTGGCAGTAGTCAAAAGACAGGAATCTGGTAAAACTTCCAAGTGGAAAGGCACATAAAATTTTACTCTTTGAAATATAATTGCTTTGGCATAAAAAATAAGAATCAAGCTTTAGTTCCAGGATGATATTTTTTAATGAATTGAAATTGCAGTTAATAGGAAATTGAATATAAAGATTAGTGAACATGAAAAGAAGTCATGGCATGGATTATTCATTATAGGTGTTTAAAGAGCAATAGTGAATTTTTTTAACAAAGACAACTCAGAAAAATAAGCCAGGCAGTTTAAAAATGAATTCACTGCACAGCTTGATTCTGCATTCATAAATATAATGAAGTTTAAAAAAATATTTAGTAGAGTTATACGGGAAGAGCTTTACCGATATAAACTGTGGTCTGTGGAGCAGGCCCTGTGGGAAGTGCATTCTTGGGACCCTATCTAACCCATGGGACAGCTCTCCTGCCTCTGATTTCAACTATTCCTTTCTTGTACTGACTAAGCACACCTGGGTCTGGTGCCCTGTCCTTGCCCTTTCTGCCTATTTTCCACTGGGACTGAAACTCCTTTCTTTGCTTGCTCCTTTCTACTCTAGTTGCTGTACTTGGCTTTATCTAACTCATTTTTCTTTATCTAACTCATTTTTTCCCCTGACCTATAACAACATGACCAGTGAGTTTCTGACACCGGTGCTTGTCGCTGTGTTGATGGATGTGAGTGGTCAGTTTCATAGCTTCGAGCTAGATGAATAGTAGTGTAATAGAGCTCACTGAGGTACCGCCAGCATGCCTGGAATCATGCCAGTTTCCTCATTTCTTGTCTTTCCAAGCCACAGAGTCCCTGGTGATGTACACTTTTAATCAAACAAGTCTAGTGAATGCAAAATCAAACAAATTTAGTGTGAGGTATCAACAACATCAATGTCATTTATACAGTTCCTCATCATTATTCATTCTTTTATTCAATAATATTCCTATAGTAAGTGATGGGAGATTAAAGTGGGGGAAAGAAGGGGGAAAACTAGCAATTTCTCAAAAGGAAAGTAGAAGTTAGAAGGTAGAAGCCATTGCAAATGGCTTCAAGGGGACGTTTCTAAATCATAGGTGGATATTGGAATACCCAGAGTAAAATAAAATGTTCAGGAAAGTTATTGTTCAAATAGGAATACACAAATATAATATCACTATTTGGATTTCTCAAAATTTATAAATTATATGAAAATAAGAACTGCAGCTGAAGGCAGTCCATATAAATATACAAGGTGTAAGGAAAATAGCAAGTGAAAAAAAGCACCGACCGTCTTTGCTAGGTACAAGACTAAATGTTCATCTTGATAATAAAATGTTCAGGGCAATTACTTGGTCTGTTCAATAAGCAGAGCCGGAGAGAACCAATAATTCCTTTGGTGAGAACACTGCTAATATTAGTGGGAATGCAATGGTCAAGATCTTGGGGATCGATAAAAGGGCAGCTCTAGATCTTTGAGTCTGACACGTGGCTCTTAGGTCTGCTGACAAGTTAATTAGCGGCACCCTGGGGTTTCTCCACCTCTTGGGGGCATTCCCAGGACCTCTCCTGAGGCCTCTCAATACTGATGAGTTGGGGGAAGGTGGGGATAGGAAGACAGACTTTATTTTCAAATTCCTCTGAATCGAGAACCAGGCTAGAGGTAGGGATATAAGGAAGGGGAAGTAGTGGATTAAAAGGTGTTTCCCGGTCTGGGATAATTCTCGGTCTCTGCACTGGTTCAAACTGCTGAGGCGCCAACATGAATTCCAAGGAGTCAAGGTACTAATGCTTTTTTGGCCTCTAGGGGCACATGGCCCTCTGCCAGGAGGCTCTGGGGAGAGTGGATTGTCACCGTCTAGCTAGTCCAGCTGTGCAGCCAGACATCCTTGCTGGTAATGTAAGGACTTGCTCACGAATACCATAGTACGAGTTTAATGTGCAATGAGATACATTTGAAAGGTGCAGGGAGGCCCACAGTAGATGTCCTTGGATTTTGCCTCCTGACTATAGTCCCTGGGGCTTATTTTTATTTTTTACAGTATTTTCAAACTACAGTTGTGGCATTGTAATTCGTTGCTAATGTGTTTTTCAGTTGTGGTAAAAATAAAACCAAAAATAAACAATAACAAAGAAATTGCCTCCAGGAAATGTGTGAATTTTGCCTGTTATATCATATGGCATTTCCATAATTGGATTCTGTGTTAATGAGAGTTGGCTATGGGATTAGTAATCACAGTGTACAGCCCTTATCACCAGTGCTGCCTTTTTTGCATCATTTATTGCAAAAGTAGTTACATAGGAGAGTGGATTCTGCCCAAAGGGCAGCTTCATCAGTGGCCAAACTGTTGTTTTTCCCAGTGATTGTAAAAGGATGGATTTAATACCAGGCATATTTATTTGTGTGCAACAGAACGAAATGAATGTCTCAGACCATTCTTTTCAAAGACATCTTAGCAATGGTCTGAAAACCAATTCACAGTATTTAATAGTGTGCCTTGGTGTTTTCTGCAGTACACTGATCCCTGCATGAACTTCTGTTCCCTTTGCACTACTTCTGCGTTTGCTACTTTGTAAGAAAAGCGGTCAGTGCTCCTTAAATGGTGTTTCTTAAGTAGGTAAATGGCGGTGCTTTAGTTCAGGCAACCCTACTTTACCCCATTTTCCTTAGGGACTATTTAAATCTAAAGTAATTATAACTAAATTTCAGGGCTGGTTTGGAACATTTTTTATATACCTGTCACTTCATTCATAGGTATTCATGTTAGTACTGTATTCTCTTATTAGATATTAAGCTTCTTAGGAAAGTATATCTTTTTTTATAGTGCTTTCCAGAACACTTACCGTGATCATCGTTCTCATTCATAAGCATTCATGCAGTGGCTGTTAATCTATGGTTTGGTAAATGGTGGTATAAAAAATGGGATAGTTTAGATACTATATATTGATGAAAATCGAAGTTGATGAAAACTGAAGACCCCGGCCGGATGACTTTCTCAGCAAATGCTGTTGATTGCCTGGGCTATACGTATAGTATTGTGTGCATATCAGGTATTTGCTATGTCTTTAGTAATATGACATGTTAAAAGTAAATTTATTCTGTGGTAGAATGGTGGATTGTCTCTTAACATCCATTCCAAGCCCCTATTATTCATCTGGTAAAAGGTGGAAAGTTACAAAACAGTCTCTCAGACTTCCTTGGAGATAAGGTGGTGAATGACCACGGGGATGTTTTGTTGCTTTGCTTTCAGCATCGGCCCAAGTCCCAGGGCCCAGTCACAAGCTACATGAGTGTGAAGAGGCAAGGTGTGGAGTATCAGTTGTGCTGATGAAGGGCATAGCAGGTACTGTATGATTTGGAAGCAGACAGCAGTAGCAGCTGAGTCAGCAGCTCCCAATTGAGTGGCCCCTGGATTCTAGCAATTTCATGATCCAGCTGCCTTCCTGTTAGTGTTTGCTTCCTAATTGTGGTGCAGCACTGTGGTTATGGAACTGACGGCGTCCCAAGGTGGCAGGAAGCTAATCACAGAAGAGGTAATGGTTCTCCTGGTGGCCCAGTTCTGTGATGTGGCTTGGGAATTATTTCTGAAGGCTCAGCTTAGAAGTATTTCTTCAGTCTTCTCTGGTGATAAGTCACTTAATTATCTGTATAACATGTTTTTCTTCTTAAAATAGCTGGGGAGATTCTGTTCTCTTGAACTTTACCATGACCAGTATCCTATTGGGCTATGTATTGGGTTGGCCAAAAAGTTCGTATGGGTTTTTCCATAAGCTGTTACAGGAAAAACACCAACAAACTTTTTGGCAAACCCAATACTTCCTTCAAAAGTTTCCAGGATCAACTCATTAGCCACTATGTGATTTCATGAAAAATTGTGGAAGTACCACTAGAAATAGTTACAAACATAACTGGGTCTTTTTCAAACCCATTTCAGAATGTTTATACATACCTCATATTTTTCCTGTAATTGATGAGTCACACTGTTAGTATCCCCAGGGCCATTAACTTGACTTATAAAATGTCCCTTGAACTGTACTTTGAAGCCCAACAAAATTGAATTGTTTGAGCTAGAAAAGCAAGAGCAGGGAAAAGTACAGAATCTCCACAGGAAATGTTTTGCCTCCAGGGTCCTGTCATTCAAACTAGAGATTGAAGATACCTATATTCTAGCAGATGTCTAAGGCTGCTTATTTCTACGGTTAAGGTATAATGCTAGTAAGAGGTGAAAGCAATGGGTCCTGTTGCCAGGTGAGCCATTTAGTTTTACTCTCTTTTTTGGCCTCAGCCTTCACTCTTTTGCCCTGCCCGTTCATATGGCCCATCTTTGAGAAGAGAGAGGTAGAAAGGTGGCAAAAATACTTTCTCAAGATGCTTTGTGGATAAAGGGTCAGCAGCATCATTTTCATACATGAGGGACTGTACATTCCAGTTAATCTCCAGAGAGAGGACAGAAACGCCATCTGTTAAGTAACTGTGATCCTTGCTAAGCTGAAAAGACAGGCAAAAGAGGAAGTTCACTACCTTGCCTTGGGAGAGAATTTTTATCATCAGGAAAAATGGCATGTATGGATTATGGTGGGAGAGTGATAGAAAAATTTTGAGCATATAAGAGAAGTTAGTTCACAACAGAATAGAAGTTTAAAAGGGATCAAAGGATTAGATGGAGCAGTGATGGCCGAGGGAAGGGGAGAGACTATACTGCTGAACAATTACATTCAGCTACAAATAATACAGAGTACTTTCAAACAGTGGTTTAAATGCACAAAGATTTGCTCTCTCATGTTAAAAGAAGTCTGGAAGTAGGCAGTCTGGGGCTGGCAAGGCAATTCTAGCACATCACCATGAGCTCAATTTCCTTCTATTTCTGTTATCCGTTTTCTAAACACGTGGCTTCCATTCTCAAAGTCAACTCAAGATCCAAGGGAGCTGCTGGAGTTCTATCTATCACCTCCACTTTCCAGCCAGCAGGAATGGCAGAACTTTCCTTCCAAGAGGCCCCTATAGTACTTCCTCTTACATCTCATTGGCCAGAATTTAGTCACATGACCTTACTTAGCTGCAAGGGAGGCTGGGAAATTTAGTCTGGGTGTCAAGCAGCAATATGCCTAGCTATTGCTGGTGTTCTCTTACTAAGGAGGAAGGAGAAAGTGGGTATTTGGAAGGCAACTCATGACCTCTGGCACAGAGGCTGAGCCAGGCAGAGCTTAGAGACTATGATGTTGCTGACTGTGGCCTCTTGGCTTCAAGAAAGGCCCTTTTCTCTACTACCACAAATGGAGTTTCTTACCTTTACTTCTGAGTCATCCAAGAAGCTGAGGCAGCTTCTAGAGAAGACTGCCAAGAATGGTTGAGCACACATACAGCTGTGTGGGGTTGGCAGTGGCACCTTAGACCCTTTGATCTGCCTGTTGCAGAGTTGAACTGATTGAAAAAATAGCAGGTGTAAGCGGGAATTCTTTGGCACCCTGCCTGTGAAGCTTGTCTGATTAATGCCCTCAGATGCCTGCACTGGCTGAAGCTCTGGAAAGATTCTAAGAGGAAACAGAGTAGGAAGATTTTTGAGGTTACAATCATGGGTAAGTGTATCAATGTGTTTTTAGAACCATAGAATTCCAAACCTGAATAAAGATTCCAAAAAGCCTAAGTTATGATGTTTTGGTTGTCCCGAACACTTTAAGGAAGAAAAAGGCCAGCATTTGAAAATTAGTTTATTTCATATATATTTGAAGAATTAGGCCACTTGGCAACACACATCCTGTGTTTCAGTACATTGAAAACCTCCTGGGGCTGAATGGTGACAGCCCTCTTTAGATGGGGCCTACATCTGCTGTCTCCCATCCATGCACACAGTTCTGATCTCTTAAGTCTGGCCCGCTTTTCACCCATTTATGTGAACAACTGGGCGCCGGTAAGCATCTATGCTTGTACCCTTTGCCAGGGGTGGCTCAGGAGATAGCCAGTGCATAGGGGTGAGGTGGGGGTGGGTGGTGTTGCTCTCTGATTGGGAGGCATGAGTAGAGGACTCCTGGCCTGGAGAGATGGGACAGGATATAAGTGGAAGCTGGGGTCCTAGAAGGAAAGGGCCTGACAAGGAGGACCTGAAGACGCATCCACTATGAGGGCTCCAGGAACCATCTGTGAGAAGACACATCATTGACCCTCCAGATATCTGGTATCTCAGGACTCTGACTAAATGGGCTTGAACTGAAGCCATGGTTTACAATGCTAGAGCCAGGATGTGACCATGGATTTTCGCCAAGTTGTTCCAACACAGATGGAGTGAACTCCATGGTGCTTTAAGTGATAACCAACCAGTGTAACTTCTTCAGGGTGGTAGTTCTAACAGATGGTGCTGTTTGAAATCCTCCCTTACAATCCCCAGGAATGACTCTGTAACCTATTTAGGGGGCTTATTTGACTGGCTCGCAACCTAGGCCCATACTCCAACTGGCTGGCAGTCTGTTCATGGACATTTTTGTCTGTAGGGGGCATTAAACTTTTCTAAAACGGGATAATACACAACTGTTTCCCAAGCCACCCTTGTCCCAACGCAGTACTGTACAGACCTGTGTATTTTTGCAAACCCTAAAAATTTACTTGAAAACCACTTTAACTTTAGCGTGTAAAAGATAAAGAAGAAAGAACCCTCAAAAAGCTATAGGATTCAGATACTTCTTATTTACAAAAAGAGACATCAAGATCCTTCAGGCTATGCTGGACTGAATGATTTGAGGAAACATAATTTTCATCATTTGAAGCTTTTATTTAGTTACCATATTTATAAATTTCAGAAGGAGCTCACTTGCCTTCTCCTAGCCCTAGTAAGTCATTCGATTGGTATTTGCATCCTTGGACTTTAGCTTGAATTGAAATCCTTTAGCTCTACCTTAGATAGTAAATGTCAACAGTTTAAAGTGGCATGACTCTGATTTCTAAAGCTGCCCTACTGCTGAGTGCTGCAAACAGGAAGAAAGAAAAAGAAAAACTGTTTGCTACCTTGAGAAACATGTGTGATCTCAGTTTGGTTTTCCTTAGATGTGAGATCTGTGAGTGCTAATTTTATTCATTATAACTGGGAAAGCCTCAACATTTTAATTAGTAATAGTGACATAAATTACATCCGTTTTATTTCAGTTCTTAAGTTTTAATTTTCCTTAGGTGTATTCAATTGACATAAAACACCCATGCAGGGGTTCCCTCAGCTTAATTAAGGTTAATTTTTCTAGCACGTGAAATCAGATGCATTCTGTGGCTGTACACAGTGTATTGGGCTATTGCCTGCATATGAGAAAACTAGCAATGTGCTTTTTACTCGGTGCTACCACTAGTATTTATCATGGCTGTTTATCTTAATGAATTCAACTTTTTCCTGTTGTGACGTGCTCCTCTTTATACCCTAATAGCTATTTGATTTTAAGCTTACTTTGTAGTATTAGGTTTTAGTTTATTAATTTCTGTATAGTTCTGGGGAAGTGTTCCCTTGAAGATACCCTTTCATACCTACATTGCAATTAATACCACTTGGAACATTCCTTCTAATGGTTTCTAAATTTGAATCTTAGCAAAATAGAATTAGAGGTTCTGTTTTCAGAGAACATTTGTGTATGGGATGTCTTTCCATTCCTGATCTAATGTTAGGGTGGTGAGGCTGAGATCAACATTGTCTATTTCATATTTTTTTTTATCTTCAAAATGTATGTTCAGTTATAAAAGTAATACAAGTTTCTTAAAGCTTCTCTCTCTCTCTCTTTTTCTTTTTTTGGTGAAATAAAGAGAAGCTGAAGAAGAAAAAAAAAAAAGAACAAATACCCTAAAGTTCCATGAAGGTCATTACATTGGAAATTGAATTTTGAGCAATTGAACTTAACATTGTCTCATGAGAATTTTCATCTCTACTGTATATGTAACTATTTCTTCAAGGAATGTGTAATAGGTCACTTAGGCTGTTTCTAATTTTCTTGCTACTAATACTAATGCTGTGTGGAATACTTTTGTGCAGAAAACATTTCCATATTTAAGTTTTTTTTTTTAAGAAATTAGAATTCCAGAGGTAGATTTACTGGCTCAAGGGGTATATCTTATTTAGTATTACAATGAAGGAAGCACGTACATATTTCTTAATATTCTGCCTGGCTTTTCTTCTGTGTGGGGGGCATCAGATGAGAAGTTGGGAGGAGAAACACTGAAAAAGGAGGAAGGAATGATAAGAATTGTTGCAGTTTTGCTACCCAGGTCTTGTTTGCTAATTGAAAACGATTTGTTGGGAGAAGGGGAGACTGTTTGAACCAGTCTGTCCCACACCTATGTTTTTCCTATTGGTCCTGATGGCCAGGAGACAATACCAAGACTTCTGAGGTTTCACTGAGACAAGTCAAATTAACAAACACTTCAGGGTGTACTATGTACTTTGTAGGACACTTGGGTACCTCGCTCAGCAAAATAGGTGGGCAGTGGTCTGGGAACTGCCCACTTAATTTGAAAGGCAGTTACTAATCTCGTGACTGATTGTGATTACTCCAAAATTGATGGAAAACAACTAAGGAGGGAACTTTGGTCTTTTGGTCTTCTTTCCTCCGTTCCACTTGTTCCCTGTATGGAAGCTGAACTACTCCTTGGGCACAGAATTATTCCCTGGGGTCTATCCATTCTTGAGTTCCCTAGGAAATGATAGTGGATTAAATAAGTGAAAATACAACTTCTTGTGTGTGTGTGTGTGTGTGTGTGTGTGTGTGTGTGTATGAAGGGGAATGAAAGAAGATTTCTGTTGTTAAAAAGTAGCTTTCATACTTGTGAAGGTTGAGAAGCATCTCTCCATTCTGTGGGCAGATGAGGAGAAGTAGGAGGAAGAAATGGTACTTTGTGGATCTCACAGCTCTTGGGGTTGTGAGATCACACACATGTGTTAATTCTGCTCCAAACTGGTGCAGTTGGCTTGTTTGCAGTAGGTTTCATTTTAGGTCATCAAGGTGGGCTGATGCTACCAGGCTAGCGGCCGGCTTCAGGAGTACACCTAGCTCTCTGGATTTGTACTTTCTCATTGCTTTTGGTGTCTGAGCATTACCCTTTCTTTCTTTCTAAATCGTGTGTGCACTTAAACATTTACAAATATTTTACCCAGAATATTTTGCTGCTTTTCACCAAAAGAAGTACTATCGATATTGCTGTAAGAGAACAGGAGTCCTTTCCAATATGGCTGGCAATAAAAAATGCAATCCATTCTCTATACACCAGTCAGGGTGATCTTTTTTTTTTTTTTTTTTTTTTTTTTTGCTGTACGTGGGCCTCCCACCGCTGTGGCCTCTCCCGTTGCGGAGCACAGGCTCCGGATGCGGAGGCCCAGCGGCCACGGCCCACGGGCCCAGCCGCTCTGCGGCATGTGGGATCCTCCCGGATCGGGGCACGAACCCGCGTCCCCTGCATTGGCAGGCAGACTCCCAACCACGGAGCCACCAGGGGAGCCCAGGGTGATCTTTTAAGATATAAATCAGACCATGTCAGTCCCCTGATTAGAACCTTCATGGCCTGTCATTGCTCTCAGATTAAAAGCAAACCTCCTTATCATCCTCTACATCCTTATCATCCTCTGCATGATCTGGCTCCTACTGTTCTCATCTCTTAGTCTCTCCTTCTGCTGCTTATTGACTTCCAACCACACTGGCCTTCTCTCTGTTTCTTGAGCTAGCCAAACTCATTCCTGCTGGGGGCCTTTGAGCTAGCCGTTCCCTCTAACTGGCTCTTGGAATCATGCCGGCAATTGGACATGCCGGCTCTTGGCATCATTTAGGTCACAGTTCAGCTGTCCTCTGAAGGAAGAACTTTGCCGACCACCCTACTGAAAGTAGCATGCTTTGCCCTCACCTACTCACTACCCCATTACTCTGTTTGTCTGCCTGAAATAATTTTGTCTATTTGTTCACATGTTTACAATTCAGAATATTAGCTCTGTGGAAGCAGGGATATCCTTTTAGTTCATTGCTTCAAGTCCAGGACAAGAAGAGTGCCAAGAAGTGTATGTTTGTGGAATGAATTAATGAATTAAATAGTCTACATCATGTCATTCCTGAAGTTGGTAGAATACCATTATTGAAATTTTATTGATAAGGGAAACTGGGATATAGAAAAATCGGAGGGATACTTAACTAGCATTAAAAAAACAATGCTTTATTAGTACTCATTAAAATCATGGGATGTTAGAACACCAGCACACAAAAGCGTGTTTGTCTCTTTTAGCTCAGACTCTTCTATTTTACAGATGTGAAAACTAAGACCCTGAGATTCTGGGAGTGGCTCAGTTCTCACAGTTAGTAGCAGAGGGGGGCAGCCATACACCTCCTGATCTCTACCTCGTGAGTGTTGCTTAATATCTCACCATGAGTCATGGCTACCGCCCAACGGATTGGGCACAGCACTGAATATTAGGATAGCAATTTGCCCTAGATTTGGCAAAACCATGGGAGATGGATTGAACATATCTTCCTATCATTTCTTAAAGAGGTAGTAAATCAGGATACTTTAAGAACTTTAGAGAACAGCATCTGAACACTTTCCTAAAATTCTGCAAGGTGAATATAGAGAGAAAATTGTAGCTTTCCTTTCTGCCTATTGCTTTCCGAATGTCAATAGACTAATTTCTTCAGCCTGCGTTAGAATGTCATAAACAGGATCCACATCTACTCACGTAGTCTGTACTGTCTGAGTCACTGAGCACCAAGGAGGATATTCTAGGTGAATTTCCCTTTGAAAGGGCAGTAGAAATAAGACAGATAAAAAAGATAGTTCATCATTACTATGATCTTGATGAAAATGTGAAAATTCATCCTGGCAAATTCAAAAATGTATTACAAACTCATGCATTTTGCGTATGTATTCTTTATTTCTTTGTACTTGTAAGATTTTAAAACCTGGAAGAAAAGGAAAGGTGAGAAAAAAATAGTCTTAAATTTAAAGTTCTTAATTAAACTAATAGGTTTGCATTTTACTCAATGAATATAAGCTTGATTTTTTTTATATATATAAAGAAAACAGGTTTGTTAGGAGACAATGAATGTACTTCAGAAGTACTTCAGTGATTTTTATTAACATAGAAATTCGGATTATTCTGGAAACCAGTTTGGTAGTATGTTTCAAGATTTTGAACATATTTACTCCCTTGGCTCAATAATAGAACTTTTAGTAATTTATCCTGTCTTAAGAATCTAGCCTAGACAGTGGTCTCTCACCATCTTATTCTACAACTCATCATTCACCTCCACAGACCCCCAAAGGGGCTATTGCCCACACTCTATACTAGAGGTCTTTTCTGATTTCTTATCCAAGTTTACCAGTCTCTAGGATAAGATAAACCAATCTATGCTAAGGTATGCTTGATCATACAGCTGCTTTTCCAAAGAGCAGTTACATTCAAATAGGGTAGTCCAGATAGCATATGCTTTTTTCAAAAGGAATTTGTGGGACAGTTTTCATAAAAATGACCAGAGGAGATGAGATTGTGTCTTTTGGCCCACCTATGGTGGGGCAGGACCTGAAGGTGCTGGGCAAAAAAAAAAAAAAAAAAAAAATCTAGCCTAGAGAAAAATCTAAAAGTCAGTCATTTTTGCAAAAAGATGTTCATAACAATACTGCTTAGAATAAAAAAAAGTTGGATATTACCTAGTATTCGAATATAGGTACAATTTGTGGCAGGCCCATTTGATGTATTTTATGCAACTATTTAACAAATTAAATATTTAAAAGTTTTTAAGTGATAAAGGAACACAAAGCTATATATAGTATATAATCTCAACTATGTTTAAAAAAAACATACAAAAGACTGAAAGGAAAGAAGCTAAACTATCAATTGAATTTATCTGTGGTTTTGAATAATAATTTTAATTTTTTCTTTGTATTTTCACTTTTTCTACTATATGCCTATAATAACAATCAGAAAATCAAGTGACTTCTTAGCAAAAGAATACAGTGAATGACTATTTGCAGATGACATGATACTATGCATAGAGAATCCTAAAGATGCCACCAGAAAACTACTAGAGCTAATCAATGAATTGGGTAAAGTTGCAGGATACAAAATTAATGCATACAAATCTCTTGCATTCTTATACACTAATGATGAAAAATCTGAAAGAGAAATTAAGGAAACACTCCCATTTACCATTGCAACAAAATGAATAAAATACCTAGGAATAAACCTACTTTGGGAGACAAAAGGCCTGTATGCAAAAAACTATAAGAGGCTGATGAAAGAAATTAAAGATGATACCAAGAGATGGAGAGATATACCATGTTCTTGAATTGGAAGAAGCAATATTGTGAAAATGACTATACTACCCAAAGCAATCTACAGATTCAATGCAATCCCTATCAAATTACCAATGGCATTTTTTACGGAACTAGAACAAAAAATCTTAAAATTTGTATGGAGACACAAAAGACCCTGAATAGCCAAAGCAGTCTTGAGGGGAAAAAACGGAGCTGGAGGAATCAGACTCCCTGACTTCAGACTACACTACAAAGCTACAGTAATCAAGACAATATGGTACTGGCACAAAAACATAAACATAGATCAATGGAACAAGATAGAAAGCCCAGAGATAAACCCACGCACCTATGGTCAACTAATCTATGACAAAGGAGGCAAGGATATACAATGGAGAAAAGACAGTCTCTTCAATAAGTGGTGCTGGGAAAACTGGACAGCTACATGTAAAAGAATGAAATTAGAACACTCCCTAACACCAAACACAAAAATAAACTCAAAATGGATTAAAGACCTAAATGTAAAACCAGACACTATAAAACTCTTAGAGGAAAACATAGGAAGAACACTCTTTGACATAAATCACAGCAAGATCTTTTTTGATCTACCTCCTACAGTAATGGAAATAAAAACAAAAATAAACAAGTGGGACCTTATGAAACTTCAAAGCTTTTGCACAGCAAAGGAAACCATAAACAAGACAAAAAGCCCTCAGAATGGGAGAAAATATTTGCAAACGGATCAACGGACCATGGATTAATCTCCAAAATATATAAACAGCTCCTGCAGCTCAATATTAAAAAGCAAACAACCCAATCCAAAAATGGGCAGAAGACCTAAATAGACATTTCTCCAAAGAAGACATACAGATGGCCAAGAAGCACATGAAAAGGTGCTCAACATCACTAATTATTAGAGGAATGCAAATCAAAACTACAATGAGGTATCACCTCACAGCAGTTAGAATGGGCATCATCAGAAAATCTACAAACAACAAATGCTGGAGAGGGTGTGGAGAAAAGGGAACCCTCTTGCACTGTTGGTGGGAATGTCAATTGATACAGCTACTATGGAGAACAGTATGGAGGTTCCTTAAAAAACTAAAAATAGAATTACCATATGATCCAGCAATCCCACTACTGGGCGTATACCCAGGGAAAACCATAATTCAAAAAGACACATGCACCCCAATGTTCATAGCAGCACTATTTACAATAGCCAGGTCATGGAAGCAACCTAAATGCCCATCAACAGACGAATGGATAAAGAAGATTTGGTACATACATACAATGGAATATTACTCAGCCATAAAAAGGAACGAAATGGGGTCATTTGTTGAGATGTGGATGGATCTAGAGACTGTCATATACAGAGTGAAGTAAGTCAGAAGGAGAAAAACAAATATCGTATATTAACGCATATATGTGGAACCTAGAAAAATGGTACAGATGAACCGGTTTGCAGGGCAGAAATTGAGACACTGATGTAGAGAACAAACGTATGGACACCAAGGGGGTAAAGCTGTGGGGGTGTGGTGGTGGTGGTGTGATGAATTGGGTGATTGGGTTTGACATGTGTCCACTGATGTGTATAAAATTGATGACTAATAAGGACCTGCTGTATAAAAAAATAAGTAAAATAAAATTCTAAAATTCAAAAAAAAGGAATGCAGTGAATGAAATATTTAAAACTGTAGTTGGAATTAAATAAACTTTTTTACAGAAGAATACATATATCCTTATATAATTTATATATATAATTTTTTTCTCATCTTAATAGCTCCTCTTAAACAGAAAATCTTTGGCCAGAAATTACAACAGGTTAAAATTGAATAATTAATATTTATGTGTGTTTAAACTATTTATCTCTTGTGTTGCTTTTGCCATAAAACTGAGTTAGTTGATGGAAGCTGGAACAAGTCGTGCATAAAGACTTCATTAGATATGTTAGAGGATAGACTGCAAAGAGAAATGTTTTTTAGAAAGAGTACTTGCTGGAGAATCAGGACTTTGTGGGTTCTTTATTGTGGTCACGTAAATATCTTTGCCTAATTTACCATTGTTACAACCTTTTGCCCCATAAGAGATTGGTACCTGGTTCAGGAAGGTTGTGATATATTCACTTTGTAACAGTAAATTTAAGATGACCAGGAAAAATCAAGAATCAAAACTAGTGAGTGGAGAACTCTATTGTTAATGACTTAAGTATAAACTTAGACCCCCCAAGCAAAGCTCACGGCTCAAAGCAACCCCCGGCCATGTTCTCTTTAGGAAGACTGGCAGCAAGATAGTAGGTATGTGGCGGATCACTGTTCATGAAGTAGAGGTAGAAAGGAGTCTCTTCATATACTTCTAACCTTTATACTTTTATACTGTTTCATTAAGAAATGACAATATAATGCAGCAGCCAGGAGCATTGGCTTCAGAATCATTGAACCCAATGATCACCAGTTTCTAACATGTAATCTTAGCGAAGCCACCTCTTGATTTTTTTATTTGTAAGTTGAGAATAGTAATGGTCCAAAAAAGAAAAAAAATCATCTTAAGTGTCTGAACCAGAGGGAATTTAATTGATTATGTAGGTGAGGGAGGAGCTGAGAAGCCAAGTGGGGTCACTAAACAACCCACAGGTTAGCAATAGCAGGGAGCATCTATGAACCCTAGTCTGGAGGGCAATCTGTTGCAGATGGTGTTACTGACGTCCAGGGGTTGAGGTCACCTGGAGGAAGCTGCAATTATGGTGACACTGGAGGCATGGAGGGGACCTCTTCACTGCTGGCGACTCTGCCTGAGGCACAGAGAGAGGCAAGAAATACCGTGGCTTTCCCACCCTCCGCTCCTATAGCCAAACACAACTAGAAGCCAGCGCACAGGGAACCTGCATCACCCCTCTGTGATACAGAGCAGAGTGTAGGGCAGAGAAGGGCAAGGAGTAGCCCTAAAATGGGCACAATCCCCTACCTCAGAGAGCGCTTGTGAAGGTTACATGAGGTATGGTGTCTGCAGCATTTAGAAGTGCACCTGGCATATATATGCCCAATAAACACTACTATTATCATCATCCTCAATGCCATTTGCAGAGTGACAACATCTCTTTGTGAAGATATTTTATATACTGGATGCCAGGCGGTTATTTCTGGGATAGTTTCCTCTCTTCTGGGCTCCGCCATGGCCAGGTTTCTAGTCATTTCAGCATTTTCAGTGTCCGGTCAGGCAGAGGTGTTCCATGTGACTCCCTCAGTCTCCTGTTCTAATCTGCCCTGTGCTGGGTTCAGGCAGAGTGACCAAACGTTACTCACAGACAACCAGAACTGAGCCGTAGTCAGTTCCAAAGAACCTGAGCCATGCTGAGAACATGCTAAGTATTCATAATAACCCTATGGAGAGATCCTTGCAAATTAACTTTAAAAATGAATGATTTTGTCATATATTCTATCTAATCCCTTTGGCTTGAGTTTAGCTGTTACCCTGCAAAACTGAAGGAAGACGTATTTATTATTTCCTTTTGGTGTTTGCCGTACCTTGACTTTAAAATTAATGAATTTAAGGGAGTCAGTAGTTTGACAAGATGCCTTAACAGGCCCACCAGGAAGAATCATAGCTGCTTCCTTGAAGCATAGATACAAAATTTAAAAAAATCCATCTGGGTAAATCTTGAGGCTTAGTCAAAGTGTCCTCTTGAGTTGCTTTACGTTTGAGAACACACTGTTTATTGTAGCACTTTGCTAAGTCCTGGGAATTTCTCTCCTGAGAGATTTTTATCAGTATGAAAAAGAGTGGCTTTTCTAGGTTTTAAAGTATTGTTAGGCTTTTTCGCATTGGCTTTCCAATTATACTAATTCTCAGAAAGAACATTTATTGATCTCAAGGAGTTAAGGGTTGTTTGGTTTTCTCCAGTGCTCTATCCTTCATGTTTAAGACTAGGTCTCAAATAAGTGATAATAAAGTATAACGACAGCTACCAGTTTTTGAGTACTTTCTCCATGTCACTTATTGCTCACTTTGGGCTCATTCTGTCATTTTAATGTGGTGTTAAGACTTAAAACTTCCTCATGAGACAGATGTCTATTTTAAAGATTGAGAAACTGAGGCTTAGAAATTACAAATCTTCCCCAAATTCACACTGCCACGCTGCCAGATTCACACTCTTAATCACTATGTGGTAATGTTAGCACATTAATGTGAGTGTGAAACAATAAAGCAGAAATAGACAGGGAAAAGAGTTAATGCAAAACACAGTGCTTGAGGACCTCAAAATTATGGATTACTAAAATGCCAAAGCAAGAAATGAGCTTAAAGAACAGCTAGTTTAGCTTCCCCTTTTTATCACTAAGAAATCTAATCTCCAGCAAAAGAAAGGAGCCTTTTGATAATGAGGAAGACTGACCCCCAAGTATCAAGTCTCACATATTTCCCCTGTCTTCCAGGAACACAGAGTTATGACCATAACCCACGCTGTTTACAAGCAGAAATGAACATGACATTCGTCCTTTACTGTGTTCCAAAGAAGCCAACATCTTCTTATGGGTTGAAAATGTATTGATTGCATTTGCTTTGTTTGCTAGGCTCAGGAAGACAGGTATCTAAGGGAGAAGTTAAGACATGGGGGACCCACAAGTGGCTGCCTGTTGCTCTTTTCTGCTTCTGAATTCACACTGATCAAATGTTGATGTGAGGTGAAAAGCTGATCTGTGTTTGGTTGGAGAGTTATCTGCAACATACCATATATTCCCTGCATTTTTCAAGCTAGTGCCAGTTCTGAGTTGCACGCGTCTTCATCTGGTGCTACCCTTTTTTAGCTTAGCTTTGGCCTTGGCTCTCTTCACTTTCTTTAAAAGAGAGGGTGCTCTTTTAGAGGCAAGGCAATTGCAACTCACTGATTTTGCTTGGTAAATGCTCTGTGTATGCGATTCTTCTCTCCATTTTAAGTATTAACACGGTGGCAAGGA
Source organism: Stenella coeruleoalba (assembly GCF_951394435.1). Classification (NCBI taxonomy): domain Eukaryota; kingdom Metazoa; phylum Chordata; class Mammalia; order Artiodactyla; family Delphinidae; genus Stenella; species Stenella coeruleoalba. Next base: position 47,105,935 of record NC_137148.1, on the reverse strand, counting down.
TGGAAGGTGCTGTGTTTCGAGTCTTTAAATATCCTTGACTTTTGGTTCTCCTAAGGATCTTTCAGGAATTGTAACCGTGATGCCCATATTTGAGTCACAACACCCGGGTGGGTTACTGACGGAGGTGAGGCAGAGGGTGGAAGAAGTGTGTGTGTGATGAGAACCCTGAACCTGGAGGAAGTCACAGCGACAGGAGCTCTTCCTTACTCTTCCAGCTCCCCCTTGGGCACAGAACACCCTTCAGAGTCCAGCTGTAGTCACTTGCGGGAAAGTAAATGACCACGGTCACTGTGGTGCGGCTGGAAAGCAGAAGGGCAGCAGGAGGGGCCCTGTGCTAGAGACAGGAGGCCTGGATGCATGCCCAGCTCTGGAATATGCCCTGAGTAAACTGAGTAAAGCCCAGTTTACTCTCCTGTAATACGATAGGAATTCAATGATCTTCGTGGCTCTAGAATTTTATTTTTAGTGTTCTTTAAAGCATGATCGTAAGTTCAGCAGAAAAAAAAGTCATTTCCATTCAGAAAAGTTTCAAGATGTTGCTCTGACTCACTAGTTGGTCAATCATCATGAAATGGGAGCCCGATTTCCTCTCAGTTTTGCATTTCTTTCGACCAGCCTGGTGCTTTCTGGTGTACTTGTGAGGATAAAAGAGCTCTGTAGAGAGTACTCTCACATTTACTTATTAATTGGCTGATAAAAGTAGTACGGGATTAAAAACTCATGGAAGTGCATAATACTGGAAAAAATTCTTTCTATTATATATGGAAGAACAAAGGATGGTGTTTGTGTGTTTATACCCCTTTCTGAGGACAAATCCTTGTCCATATTATTATCATGTGTTTTTGTACATAATTGAGTGTTCCAACTCTTCTCTGAACTTGGTAACTTTTCATTATACTTCTTATCTGGAATGATCAGAAAACCCCACTTAAATAGTCACCTTCATCTGAAGACTTTATTTGGTCAGAGCCTGAACTTGGCTACAAATGAGGCTATCTTTGAGATGCTTGTTTGCTTTTTTTTTTCTTTTAAATGATGTAACTGCTTAATGAAAGCACATAATGGGGCTGTGTTCTGTTCTCTTCCTCCCCAATAACTCAGTCAGGAAATAAGCCTATTAGGATTTCCTGGAGAGGTGGGGGGATTAAAGCTTCCCTATAAGCAGGGATTCCCTGAGCATAGCACTGTCTGGCTTTCTTCGGAGAGCTCACTGGCAGCCTTAGTGACGCTCGGTGCCAGCTCTTAGCCCATTCCAAAGCCACATGCACATTGATATAATCTTTGGTGGTTTGGGCTGGTTTATTATCTGTTCTACTGAGGTTTAGTTCAAGGCCTTTAGGGCAGGGATCTCCTGTGAGCTGAAATAAAAAGGTCTGATTTGGAAGAGATTCGATCCTGCCAAGTGGAAGCGGCACATTTCCAAGCACACATGCTGAGTTGCCTCGGAACACATCCACACAGAACACAGACATGCCTTAGGCAGCTCGCTCTGGAGGGCCTGTGCTGAGCACAAGCGGGGACTGAAAGCCAGAGGCCTACCGTGAAATACCAAACTTCAAAAAGCACCTACCAAGTTAGAAAGAAATGAGCCAAAGACACACAAAGAATATTATTCAGCCTAAATGTGACATCCTATATGTGAGATGGTACAAGACCCACAGAACTGGAGGAGAGATTTTTTTCCCAGATGGAGGAATCAGGGTTAGAAATCTCAGATAAGCCAAATTAGAGAGGTTCTGGATCCTAACGATGCTAAGGGGAGTAGACTTTGACAGGTGTCCTTTCTTTGACTGCCCAGATTCAACCCCCTTCCAAGTTTGGGCAGTTGTCTGTAATGTACAACCTTGGAGGAAGGCTGTTCTTACCTCTCTCTGCCTCTGGCAACAAGATGCTAGGTATAGTCATGTGGCCCCAGCTCGACCAGTCAGGTTCTCCTGCTGGGACTGCCTCTGGAGCAAGTGGGTCAATGTCAGGGGACTATTAGAATTGATTCGTTGCGTCTGTGGGGATGTCCATTGGTTTTCAGTGGCAGCAGTAGCAGTATCCTAGTCATTACTCCCGCTACAGGATGGTTCTTGTGATTCTTACTTCTTGGCATACAAAGCGCCCTGGGCTTTTTGTGTGCACCCACTTTCTATATATGGTGCTTTAGCCTCACTGATTCTGTGAACCAGCATATCCTTCCAGCAGACTTGCTTTTTCTGCTTCAGCGAGCCAGTCCATTTCTGTTACAATAAGCAAGAATTCTGACAGCACCTGAATGACAAGGGCTTTCATCATTTGTACTGACCCACCTGTTCAGCTTACCTTCTCCTTCTTTTCTCTGGGCACTTGCTCTCCTGTATCTAATTGCATAACTCCCAACTTTGAAGGCTGAACTCAAGCATTTTGAACTTTTCCTGAGTTATCAAAGAGAGTTTTGTGCTTGCTGTTCCTCCATTTAGTGCATCTTGTAATGATCTGTTATACATTTTTTACACTGTATGTCTTTTAAAAAAAAATTTCATGTCTCTTTGGCCACTAGATAGTGAGTGATTTTTTTCGTAGGGACTCTATTCTCATTTTTGTACTCTCAGAGCCTGGTACAGATCTAGTTAGTATTAGATGCTTGTCACATGAATGAACAAATCTGTTTGCAGAGAGGGATGGGATATTGGAATTGTGGATTTAAAAAGACTTAAAAATTGGAATAACATTTACTCTGCTGATACCTAGGATGGAATAAAGTGACATATAAAATGTGTGTGAGGTCCATCTGAGATTGAGTAGCATACATTTGTTTTCTACTTTTTAAAGTCAGGTTTATTTAGGTGTTATTTACTTCACTCTTTTTATTATATAATCCTATAAATTTGGACAAATGCAGTCATGTTAACACAACCAGAATCAAGATGTTAGAACTGTTTGACCACCCCCCAAATTCCCTTGTGCCCCTTTGTAGCTAACATTTTCTTCCCATTCCCGGCTCCATCTATGAATTTATATTTTAAGCAGTTAGTACAGTTCCACAACTTTCCAGAACAAGGTTTTATTCCCTTGGAAGGAGAAAATAATTGGATAGTAGATCTTTACCCAGGTATAGAGTTACCAGAATTAACAAATTAAAATAGCACATACTTGGACTAAAAATTGTTCCTTTTTATATGAAGTTCTAATTTCACTGGGCATTCTGTATTTTATCTGGAAAGCCTCTCTTGGATGGATAATGGCCACTGTGGGAACTGTTAAAGTTGAGGTTAAGGGTGAAATTAGCAGACAGAGGAGGAAATAAAGGGAGGGATAATGGAAGGAAAAAAGGTCATGGTTCATCAACAACATCAACCCACCATTAAGAGACTTCAGGTCAACCCAAAAGGTGATGAGAGAATGAGACGTACTTACTTGTGTATGAATGATATATGCAAGACTGCTTTGGAAACCAAGGATCTTGGTGTTCCAGTTTGTAAACCAACGTAAGATTTTATCAAGGCAGCTTGACAGCTGTGTTGTGGAGGAGTACAACTCAGGAAGCCATTACGCTCTCTGAAATAGGTGAACTGTGTTCTCTGGAACGGGAAGAGTATACGTGATAGTTCTATCTTTAACAAAATAAACTCTTCCTGAGTTATCAAAGGGAGTTTAGTGCTTGCTATTTCTCAGGATGACTATGTCACAAAAACATACTTATAGTAAAATATTCTCACGATTCAAGTTGATAATAATTAAAATGACTAGTCTCTGTTTATGTTTCCATTATTGGAACAGGAGGGCTTGCAAACAAAGACAAAGAAAGATGTTTTCAAGTAGGTTCTTCTTACTCTACATTAAAGAATAAACTATTTTAAAAGACTTTTGGCAGGTCCATTGTTATACTACCGATGAGTCTTACCTTTCTGTTTTAAAGCAAGCTTGGCAGGACAGTTACTTGGAAACAAGTTGTTGGTGTTTGGTCTGAGTGGTAGCACCTCGTGTCTGTACTTCTTCTTCATTCTTTTCCTTGCTCTCAAAGCTAAGCTGTCCTGCGGGGCCACCTCCAACCTCAGAGCCCTGCCTGAGTGCCTATACTGCTAAATGGGTAATAGTTGAAAATGATTTAATGTGGTAATGCTATTAGTTAATGATCTACAAATAGCACCTTTGTCTCCTGGGTTTAAAGAAGACGGGAATTATGAGGGGCATAAAAAAAGAGGTGATTTGGGATAGGAATCTTTGATTTCTCATTGCATAAAGGTGACTATCTCTTCTACTCCTCACAGAACAGGCCCGGAAGGCTGGGACCATAACTGTCCTTGGAGGTCATCTTGTTTAGTGGTTTTCAAACTTTTATTTGGTTATAAATGGAATCTACTTTTAAAGTTATATGAACTGTACAAATCTAAAGTAGGCAGAAGCAGAATTGCTCCGATAGAAATGGGTATGGGGTCCACAGTTCCATTAATTCCTCCTTTTTTCCCTCTCTGCTTATTTGAGAAGTGTCTGAGTCACTAAGGACTGAAGCAGGGAAAATCACACACATGTTTGCAAGAGACCTAGGTCCCTCTTCTTCAGAGTTCTTTCCATCACCGCCCCCCCTTCATTTGGTTCAGCAGTTCTCTCTGGGGCAGTGACATGGGCACACTGGGCATGTGCCTCCTAAACAGGAATCCACATGGGACAGAGATCAGGACTCCACAAATAGGGACCAAGAGGACATGTCTTGTGTAAGCTGGGTGGCAGGGCTTGGCATAGAGTCAGGGCAGGAGATGACTCAGAAACCTTGATGCCTAAAGACATTGCCCTGTGTCTGTTGACATACCTGTAATAAACATTGCCTAATGTCTGTAATGTGATTTACAATAACTATCTTATCCACCCTCCCACAACCTGAGAAGATGAGTGAGTTGATGTTATTAGCTTGTAAAACTGGAAGATGATAACTATTAGGGGGGTCCACTGGGAGCTGGGCAAGGGAAGGTTGTTATCAGGTTAGAAGCAGTTATGAATAGGGCACTATTCTTAGTCAACTGCGATTGGATATGAGATATCAGAATTTGCCTTTTCATGATGGATACAGGATATGTTTATATATAACCAAGTCTTCAGGAAGATAAAATTGGCAAGATGTTTAGACAACAGAAAAGTTCAAAGTGATCTTGCCACTAGATCATACTTGGGGAAGAAAAAGCACATAGACAAATTCTTATTGGGAAGGAATGACTGCATATAGTTATGGCAGCAAAGGCTGTGTGTTGGTTGATGATACGAGTGTGAGTCAGTGACTCGATACCATTGATGGGACAGGAAGGGCAACATAGAAGAGTCAGGAGAGAAGTTTATCTGGCCTTGATATTGGCCCATTCTGTATTTCCACATGTTCTCTCTTTTCTCTCCTCCCCTTCCTTCTTAGCTTCTCCATCATAAGTTATTGGTTCTAGCTCGACAATTCATATCATGATCTTGCCTACTTCAATTTCTTTGATAGAAAAGCTCTTCACCTTCACTCTCTTTATAACAGAGATTCTTTACCTGGAGGGTGAAGATAAAATTCAGGACATCAATGAAACTAAATGGGTAAAATTATATCATTATTGTTGTCAATATGTTACTGAAATTTAACCTTTTCTTCAATTACCTATATAGACCATAAACCTCAGGAGTATTAGCAGTACCCTGTCTGTGGCTTCATTCACAGAGATCAGAGTATTCTCATGTCATATTATAGTTACAGATAGCTATAGAATTTGTGCTCATCATTATGGTGAAATTCTGGTAGTTTATTTGGCCAGCTGCTAGATCTTATAATTTAATGTGTTAATAAAGAAGCATATATATTATTCTTTCACAAAATAAAAAAAAATATTTTAAATATATAGTCAGTTCTGCTGTACTGCAACATGCATGTTCTTAAAAACCACCCTGCCAGGGGCTTCCCTGGTGGCACGGTGGTTGGGAGCCCGCCTGCCGATGCAGGAGACGCGGGTTCGTGCCCCGGTCCGGGAGGATCCCACATGCCGCGGAGCGGCTGGGCCCGTGGTCCATGGCCGCTGGGCCTGCGCGTCCGGAGCCTGTGCTCCGCAACGGGAAGGGCCACGACAGTGAGGGGCCCGCGTACCGCAAAAAAAAAAAAAAAAAAAAATTCACCCTGCCATGCAGAGTCACACCATAAAAACCATAGAGTTCATGGGAAATGTGGGGTTCAGGGCATAACACTCAAAAATCTTATTAATTACACTTTAAAGAAATATAGGAACCTAATAAAAATGGTAGCCCAGTCATACACAGTTATGTTCAAGAAATATGGTACCTCACCTTGAAAAAGACGTGCGTGTGCTTGTAGAAGTAGATGAGGCTTGTGTGTTATTGCGAAGTGGGGTTAATTAAACTCAATGGAAAGTTGTCCCACCAGGTGTGGATGGGTGCAGCTGACAACTCTCTTGGTGCATTGAGGAAGCTGGTGGAAGTTTGGGGCAGGCGAGTCTGGGTTTTGCATACTCCTCTGTCATTAGGTTTGGTGGGTACCAATTTTGCATTCGCCTAGTGTTTCCTGTGGAGGAAATGGTGCATAAGCAAACATGAATCTGTGTTATGCCCAGACTGTTCCCTAATGTGTCAAACTCATGTTCTCCAAACAGCAGTTTAGCGAAAATGGCAATCATTGATTTCTTCTGGGATCCAAGTATTTTATTTCAAATATTTTGCAATACGGTGAGGTCTTAGATTCCAGGCTTGCAAAGGGTCCATTGAGCAAAAAAGGTCAGAAACCCCTGCTCCAACAGACCCTTTTCCTTCACCCAGCTCAACTACCTGTAACTCCTCTACGGAGCCCCTTCCATCCCCTGTATCGCTCCCCTCCCCCTCCCCCTCCCTTCCCCCATCTGTTGTTTAATCGTTTCTACCTCCTTAGTGCTTACTGGCGTTAGTTAAACCACAGAGAACTTAATTACAGTCTGTTTTATATTGTTATTTTGTGTCCTTTCCCTCCATAACTGTATTTTAATCTTCTTAAAGATAGAAACCATATGCTTTCTCTTCTTTTCATTCATTTTAGTGTTTTAGAAATTTATTGTGTAAGTTTTCATTGAATGAATTACCAAAATAACATTATTCAGCCTAGGAAAGTAAAGGAAAGCAGAAACTGTAATCATTAGTGGTTCAGTATTGTTAATTGTTAATGAGAGCAGAATGGGAGTGGGCAGAGCACCCTTGTCTTCTAAGCACTCAGGATAGAAGCAAACCGATGAAAGGACAGTGTTTATTGTGCTAAGAATACACTGCATGAGGCATTCATGGCAAGAATTCTAACTGCTTAGAGGTGCTCCTGGGAGAGACTGTGGGGCTCTTGCCCTGAAATCCTTTTCATCTAGAGTAGAATCTCCTTCCTTTGTTTGGTTGAAAACTCTGCCACGTTTAAAGGTAGCAGAGATAGAGTAGATGCTTTTGGCATTTTAGGTCTTTAAATAATACTTTGCTGAAGCCCCACATTAGTAAGTCAGCCGCAGGGTTGGAACCCATATTTGGAACATTCTGAGCCTCCACGTAGGCTTGTTCAGTGTCCTTATGTTAGGCTGACAAGGTTTGGAGCTAAAACTAAGAAGGAAGCCAACACTGCAGCAGAAGCCTCTTCCAGACCCACTGTGCTAGTTTTGAACCAAGGCATTTTCTGTCCGCAGCCATATGCAGTGTGAACGGGCCACAGATGTATGTCAAATGAGTGGGTGAAATAACGTTTGGTGGGAAATGATGCCAGTTTTATGGCATTAGTCCTTGGAGCCCCAGGTGCACTTATTCATCCTTCATGTATTTTAAGCTTTCAGCCTTGGGGTTATTTCAGCAGGTTAGCATTTGTATTTTCAAGATGAGCCCTGCAGTGAATCAGCGAGGAGAACGAGTCATCCATGCAACTGGGAGAGGAGAAGAGAGATTCCTTATTGAGAGATCAATGCGATTGCGATGATGCAACCAAGGAGACGGTCACAGCTTTCTGTCTTCCCATTTGAGCATCCAGTTCGCTGACCTTACCGCCCTGGTCTGGAGCCAACCGTGGCTTGGGCAGATTGTACCATGCTTTGTATACAGCCCTAGAACACCAGGACCCTGTACCTAGTGGACCCTGACACAGACCATGAGTTATAATTTCTGAGCTCAGAGTATCCCGCCCCCGACTTTTGTGTTGGGGATTTTTACTCTTCTCTTTCTGCCTAGTTAATGAATCATATGTCTCCTTGACAGTGAGGATCCTTTTGTTTAAGTGAGTCAGGGCTATATCTATATATAGCCACTGAATTGGCTGTTTAAAAATTTGCTGTTGTTATTCATTTGAATAAATATATTTTGGACAATTATTTGGCTATAAAGAGCCTTTGGATGATACCGATTTTTTCTTGTAATTTTCCTGGTATTATTTCTCAGACTTAGCCTTAGGTTTCTGAAACTTTTCCCACCTCTAAAATTATACTAAATATTATACAAGGTTGTTATGCAAAGCATGAGTAGCAGTAGCTGAAATATTTATTTAAGTCCACACACTGACTAACAGCAATCCTAGTGAATACAGTTTAGGGAAGACTGCATTTTTTTTAATCCAAAGAATATTATGGGATATACAGAACAATGAGCAAGCATGTCAAGACCTTGGACTTGTTAGAGATTCAGAGTGAGTTTCAAACAAGAAAAGGAAAGAAAACAAGCAGCATTCCTATAAAATAGCTATAGGAGTAAGGTTGCTCAGGGAGGAAGATTGTTTAAAAAACACGACTGGTGAAATAATCTGGTGGAAAGACCGTCTCTTGAAAATTCTTTTATTCCTGTAGCATTTATTTCCAAATTGTACTGGGCTTAGACTTGGGCAAGAGAGTCCCCTGCCTGACCCAGCTTGTTAGAGGACTCCTTTTCTGATCACACCATTCCCCACTGAGTAAAGATTCTGCTGGGCCAAGGAATCATGTCCTTCCCTTTTATAGACCATGGTCAGGGCATCTGAATGCTGGCATTTCCTGCTCAAATGGCCCTAAGCTAAGACCCATGTCTGTCCTCCAGAGGGCAGGTTGAATTTCATACAAGCGTTGGCCAAAGGCAGCTGTTTGCAGGGGCAGGGAATGTGAATGGCTGCCAGACCACAGTGTCCATACGTGTGCTTGTAAATTCCAGTGAAGAAAGGAGTCGGTGCAGAGGGAAGCAAGACGGGCTAGAGCCTGGGGGATGGGGGGGTCCAGCTCCTGCTGAACCACTACCTTCTCGTGCAGAACCTTCCCTAGGTGCTTTGCACACACTATCTCATTCAATCCCGCAGAACGCTTCAGGGTAGTGTTTTATCCTCACATTATGGGTATGAGGTTGTGGGGAGTTAAGGGACTAACCCAAGGCCACTGAATTAGTAAGAAGTTGAACCAGGATTTAAACCTCATGTGATAAGGTTCCAAAGTGCATGTTTGTTTCCACTTTGTTAGGTTGCCTGTTAACAACACCTTTGCTTTTACACTTTCCTCGTTCTTCCCAGACCTTGGCACATAATGATATGCAATAAATGTTTGTTGAGTAACTAAGATAGTAGAACAAAATATTCGTTCACCTTTACTATTAATGGGATACAGAGTATAATTATGGTGTAGATGAGAAATTCCAGGTAAAATGTGCTGAAGGAGACATTTCACTCCTGATCTATCTCTGCTGTTAACTGTGTTGACCTTACCTAGACGCTGTGGCTGTACTGAGCTTAATGACCTTGCTTACCTTTCCACTAGTCGGCTCAGTAACTTGCTGCAGAATTTCTGGCTAGCATGGACTCAAATGGCCAGAAAGAACTTTTATTAGAAAATAGTAGCACCATGTATGTTGTAGTCCTTTTCTTTCTTTCCTTACAATGACACAAAACTCTGGGTATTAAGGTGATGCAAGAGAGGTTGTCAGAATGCCTGCCCCTCATAGATCCATTGGTGTGGTCCCTCTGTTGGTAGATCCCCATTCTTGGCTTTCCTGTGCCGTGGTTATTCCCCGGCGCAGCTGCTCCTGCTGCTACATCCTGGAACATTCAGCTGTGCTGGCCCTCGGCTTTGTCTTTCCTTGTGCTCCCTTCCCACTTCTCTGAGATGCCAAGACCATTCTCTGCTATTGGCAGAAAGCCCTGGACCACTTTCCTAACTCCTGCTCTGGACTAGTTTTGGTATTTTCCCCATTTGTTCTCATCTGTACACTTAATTATTTTGGCTGATTTATCTGTATGCCTTGCTAGACTATAGCCCCATTTGAGGGCAGGTTTTGTGTCTCTCTTATTTATCATTGAATTGCCACATCTAACACAATACTAGGCACATGGAAAGTACTGAATACATTTTTGTAGAATGACTGAACTGCCATCATAATTGAGTCATTACATATTTTTTCAAAGAAGTTCTAGCATTAGGTATCAGATCAAGGATTTCTTTCATGGAAAGCTTATAGTCTCCTCTAGAGCATAATTGCATCTACTTGCTTGGAAGACTCACCTCGAGTGTGGTCACCAGGTACCCCCAAAGTGACTCGCTACTTCTAGGACCCTCCCCTTTCTCTCAAGAGACAGCCAAACTAATTCTTCTCAGAAAGAGTGATTAAAACCTCATCAAACCTCAGAAAAGTTCTATTTACTTATCCAGGTGCTGACAACAGAATCCCCATTGTATCCCCTCCTGACTCCATTTATTCAGTCACTGTGAAGAGGGTTAAATCACCCATGTCTCTCAGTGACTAGGGCTAGATAGCCTGCTGGGTGAACTGTTTTCTAATACCATAACTCTGAATCCTAACACTCACTCGGCAGGATTTAACTTTTGTGCAATAAAGCTAGTGACCATTGCTTGAGTTTGGAGAAAGGATTCTTTCATCATAATGCTCATAATCATCATTATTTTAACTTTTGCTTTCATATTTTAAAAATTGTATTTATATAAGCTATTCTATTATATTTCACAGGAATATAGAAAAATATGGAAATCATGTGTTCAATATGATGAATTTTCATATAGTGACCACATCCATGTAGCTTCCAACCATATTATGAGCACCCCAGAGATCTCCCTCAAACTTCCTTCCATTTCTATCCCCCAAATGGTAATGTTGTCTGACAAATTTTTTTAATTTTTATTTTATATTATTTTATTTTTTTACACAGGTATGCAATAGATTGAAACACATAAAAACTGAAAACTGTTCAAATATTTTTCTTAAAATCACAAGAAATTAAATAGTGAAGTACAAACTGGGGAATACTCCAAATATAGCAGATGAATATATATTACCCTTACATTATTTTTTTTTCACACACACACATGTATTTTATTTTTACAGGAGATAAATAAACTGACACCAAGCATTGTAAATGGATGACCACAACAAAAGCAACAATGATTGCAATTACCAAACATGAAACCAACTCATACTATGTCATAATATTGACATTCAGTCCAGTGATCCTCCACTGTAACAGCTCCTTTACTTTGCAGTGAAAATTGATTTGTATAGTTTGTGCCTCTGAGTCCTTGTGGGATTTTTTTTTTTAATTCAAACAGAAAGTCACAGAAATTATAATGATCCTCATCAGTTCACTCAGTCCCATGTAATTAATTTTTTTTCATCTTGATCTTTTGTTAGCACTTTTATGAATTCATCAGTTTTCCATTAGAGTTCTGAAAATGCTTATTCATTCAGTTCAGCAGTATACTCAGTTACCAGAAACCTGTACTTGTCAGAGTCTTTTCCATGAATTCCTTGAAGGTGAAACCTTTTTATAGGAACATTTTCGCAAAAGCATCAGAGTACACCCAGAACTGTCTGTAAATGACAAAAGACTTAAAAATGACCACGGTTAAAGATTTGCTGAAAGTTCATAATAATACAATTGACAAGGAAATTTAGTTATTTCTGAGATATACATTTTAAAGTAATAACTGGAATTATGACTTACAACATTATACCAGAACATATAAGATTTTTAGAAGTTTCATGTAATGTCTGAAACATTTATATTAACATATTTCCATACAAATAACCCAAAGAAAGTTTAGTATTAGTTGTTTTTTGGTTTGTTTGTTTGTTTTTTATACTGTAGGTTCTTATTAGTCATCAATTTCATACACATCAGTGTATACATGTCAATACCAATCGCCCAATTCAGCACACCATCATCCCCACCCCACCACGGTTTTCCCCCCTTGGTGTCCATACGTTTGTTCTCTACAACTGTGTCTCAACTTCTGCCCTGCAAACTGGTTCATCTGTACCATTTTTCTAGGTTCCACATACATGCGTTAATATACGATATTTGTTTTTCTCTTTCTGACTTACTTCACTCTGTATATGACAGTCTCTAGATCCATCCACATCTCAACAAATGACCCCATTTCGTTCCTTTTTATGGCTGAGTAATATTCCATTGTATATATGTACCAAATCTTTATCCATTCGTCTGTTGATGGGCATTTAGGTTGCTTCCATGACCTGGCTATTGTAAATAGTGCTGCAATGAACATTGGGGTGCATGTGTCTTTTTGAATTATGGTTTTCTCTGGGTATATGCCCAGTAGTGGGATTGCTGGATCATATGGAAATTCTATTCGTAGTTTTTTAAGGCACCTCCATACTGTTCTCCATAGTGGCTGTATCAATTTACATTCCCACCAACAGTGCAAGAGGGTTCCCTTTTCTCCACACCCTCTCCAGCATTTGTTGTTTGTAGATTTTCTGATGATGCCCATTCTAACTGGTGTGAGGTGATACCTCATTGTAGTTTTGATTTGCATTCCTCTAATAATTAGTGATGTTGAACAGCTTTTCATGTGCCTCTTGGCCATCTGTATGTCTTCTTTGGAGAAATGTCTATTTAGGTCTTCTGCCCATTATTGGATTGGGTTGTTTGTTTCTTTAATATTGAGCTGCATGAGCTGTTTATATATTTTGGAGATTAATCCATGGTCCGTTGATCCGTTTGCAAATATTTTCTCCCATTCTGAGGGTTGTCTTTGCGTCTCGTTTACGGTTTCCTATGCTTTGCAAAAGCTTTGAAGTTTCATAAGGTCCCATTTGTTTATTTTTGTTTTTATTCCCATTACTGTAGGAGGTAGATCAAAAAAGATCTTGCTGTGATTTATGTCAAAGAGTGTTCTTCCTATGTTTTCCTATAAGAGTTTTATAGTGTCTGGTCTTACATTTTGGTCTCTAATCCATTTTGAGTTTATTTTTGTGTTTGGTGTTAGGGAGTGTTCTAATTTCATTCTTTTACATGTAGCTGTCCAGTATTCCCAGCACCACTTATTGAAGAGACTGTCATTTCTCCATTATATATCCTTGCCTCCTTTGTCATACATTAGTTGACCGTAGGTGCGTGGGTTTATCTCTGGGCTTTCTATCTTGTTCCGTTGATCTATGTTTCTGTTTTTGTGCCAGTACCATATTGTCTTGATTACTGTAGCTTTGTAGTGTAGTCTGAAGTCAGGGAGTCTGATTCCTCCAGCTCCGTTTTTTCCCCTCAAGACTGCTTTGGCTATTCGAGGTCTTTTGTGTCTCCATACAAATTTTAAGATGATTTGTTCTAGTTCTGTAAAAAATGCCATTGGTAATTTCATACGGATTGCATTGAATCTGTATATTGCTTTGGGTAGTAGAGTCATTTTCACAATATTGATTCTTCCAGTCCAAGAACTTGGTATATCTCTCCATCTGTTGGTATCATCTTTGATTTCTTTCATCAGTGTCTTATAGTTTTCTGCATACAGGCCTTTTGTCTCCCTAGGTAGGTTTATTCCTAGGTATTTTATTCTTTTTGTTGCAGTGGTAAATGGGAGTGTCTCCATAATTTCTCTTTCAGATTTTTCATCATTAGCGTATAGGAATGCAAGAGATTTATGTGCGTTAATTTTGTATCCTGCAACTTTACCCAATTCATTGATTAGCTCTAGTAGTTTTCTTGTGGCATTTTTAGGATTTTCTATGTATAGTATCATGTCATCTGCAAACAGTGAGAGTTGTACTTCTTCTTTTCCAATTTGTATTCCTTTTATTTCTTTTTCTTCTCTGATTGCCATGGCTAGGACTTCCAAACCTATCTTGAATAATAGTGGTGAGAGTGGACATCCTTGTCTCGTTCCGGATCTTAGAGGAAATGCTTTCAGTTTTTCACCATTGAGAAATATGTTTGCTGTGGGTTTGTCGTATATGGCCTTTATTATGTTGAGGTAGGTTCCTTCTCTGCCCACTTTCTGGAGAGTTTTTGTCCTAAATGGGTGTTGAATTTTGTCAAAAGCTTTTTCTGCATCTATTGAGATGATCATATGGTTTTTATTCTTCAATTTGTTAATATGGTGTATCACATTGATTGATTTGCGTATGTTGAAGAATCCTTGCATCCCTGGGATAAATCCCACTTGATCAAGGTGTATGATCCTTTTTATGTGTTGTTGGATTGTGTTTGCCAGTATTCTGTTGAGGATTTGTGCATCTATATTCATGAGTGATATTGGTCTGTAATTTTCTTTTTTTGCAGTATCTTTCTCTGGTTTTGGTATCAGGGTGATGGTGGCCTTGGAGAATGAGTTTGGGAGTGTTCCTTCCTCTGCAATTTTTTGGAAGAGTTTGAGAAGGATGAGTGTTGTTTCTTCTCTAAATGTTTGATAAACTTTACCTGTGAAGCCATCTGGTCCTGGACTTTTGTTTGTTGGAAGATTTTTAATCACACTTCCGATTTCATTACTTGTGATTTGTCTGTTCATATATTCTGTTTCTTCCTGGTTCAGTCTTGGAAGGTTATACCTTTGTAAGAATTTGTCCATTTCTTCCAGGTTGTCCATTTTATTGGCATAGAGTTGCTTGTCATAGTCTCTTAGGATGCTTTGTATTTCTGCGTTGTCTGTTGTAACTTCTCCTTTTTCATTTCTAACTTTATTGATTTGAGTCCTCTCCCTGTTTTTCTTGATGAGTCTGGCTAACGGTTTATCAATTTTGTTTATGTCCTCAAAGAACCAGCTTTTAGTTTTATTGATCTTTGCTATTGTTTTCTTTGTTTCTATTTCATTTATTTCTGCTCTGATCTTTATGATTTCTTTCCTTCTGCTAACTTTGGGTTTTCTTTGTTCTTCTTTCTCTAGTTCCTTTAGGTGTAAGTTTAGATTGTTTACTTGAGATTTTTCTTGTTTCTTGAGGTAGGCTTGTATAGCTATAAACTTCCCTCTTAGAACTGCTTTTGCTGCATCCCATAGGTTTTGGGTCGTCGTGTTTCCATTGTCATTTGTCTGTAGGTATTTTTTGATTTCCTCTTTGATTTCTTCAGTGATCTCTTGGTTATTTAGTGATATATTGTTTAGCCTCCATGTGTTTGTGTTTTTTTCCCTGTACTTCATTTCTAATCTCATAGCATTGTGGTCAAAAAAGATGCTTGATATGATTTCAGTTTTCTTAAATTTACTGAGGGTTGATTTGTGACCCAGTATGTGATCTATCCTGGAGGATGTTCCATGCGCACTTGAGAAGAAAGTGTGATCTGCTGTTTTTGGATGGAATGTCCTATAAATATCAATTAAATCTATCTGGTCTATTGTGTCATTTAAAGCTTCTCTTTCCTTATTTATTTTCATTTTGGATGATCTGTCCATTGGTGTAAGTGAGGTGTTAAAATCCCCCACTATTATTGTGTTGCTGTCAATTTCCTCTTTTATAGCTGTTAGCAGTTGCCTTATGTATTGAGGTGCTCCTATGTTGGGTGCATATATATTTATAATTGTTATATCTTTTTCTTGGATTGCTCCCCTGATCATTGTGTAGAGTCCTTCCTTGTCTCTTGTAACATTTATTTCAAAGTCTATTTCATCAGATATGAGTATTACTCCTTCAGCTTTCTTTTGACTTCCATTTGCATGGAATATCTTTTTCCATCCCCTCACTTTCAGTCTGTATGTGTCCGTAGGTCTGAAGTGGGTCTTTTGTATACAGCATATATATGGGTCTTGTTTTTGTATCCATTCAGCAAGCCTGTGTCTTTTGGTTGGAGCATTTAATAAATTCACATTTAAGGTAATTATCGATATGTATATTCCTGTGACCATTTTCTTAATTGTTTTGGGTTTGTTTTTGTAGGTCCTTTTCTTCTCTTGTGTTTCCCATTTAGAGAAGTTCCTTTAGCATTTGTTGTAGAGCTGGTTTGGTGGTTCTGAATTCTCTTAGCTTTTGCTTGTCCATAAAGCTTTTGATTTCTCTATTGAATCTGAATGAGATCTATGCCTGGTAGAGTAATCTTGGGTGTAGGTTCTTCTCTTTCATCACTTTATGTATATCATGCCACTCCCTTCTGGTTTGTAGCGTTTCTGCTGAGAAATCAGCTTTTAACCTT
The DNA here is from genome assembly GCF_951394435.1 of Stenella coeruleoalba. Taxonomy (NCBI): domain Eukaryota; kingdom Metazoa; phylum Chordata; class Mammalia; order Artiodactyla; family Delphinidae; genus Stenella; species Stenella coeruleoalba. The sequence continues at coordinate 47,089,629 of NC_137148.1, read as the reverse complement.
ATGGGAGTTCCCTTGTATGTTATTTGTCGTTTTTCCCTTGCTGCTTTCAACAATTTTTCTGTGTCTTTAATTTTTGCCAATTTGATTACTATGTGTCTTGGCGTGTTTCTCCTTGGGTTTATCCTGCATGGGACTCTCTGCGCTTCCTGGCGTTGGGTGACTATTTCCTTTCCCATGTTAGGGAACTTTTCGACTATAATCTCTTCAGATATTCTCTCGGGTTCTTTCTCTCTCTCTTCTCCTTCTGGGACACGTATAATGCAAATGTTGTTTCGTTTAATGTTGTCCCAGAGGTCTCTTAGGCTGTCTTCATTTCTTTTCATTCTTTCTTCTGTATTGTCTTCCGCAGCAATGAATTCCACCATTCTGTGTTCCAGGTCACTTATCCATTCTTCTGCCTCAGTTATTCTGCTACTGATTCCTTCTAGTGTAGTTTTCATTTCAGTTATTGTATTGTTCATCTTTGTTTTTTTGTTCTTTAATTCTTCTAGGTATTTTTTAAACATTTCTTGCATCTTTTCGATCTTCGCCTCCATTCTTTTTCCGAGGCCCTGGATCATCTTCACTACCATTATTCTGAATTCTTTTTCTGGAAGGTTGCCTATCTCCACTTCATTTAGTTGTTTTTCTGGGGTTTTATCTTGTCCCTTCACCTGGTACATAGCCCTCTGCCTTTTCATCTTGTCTATCTTTCTGTGAAGGTGGTTTTTGTTCCACAGGCTGCAGGATTGTAGTTCTTCTTGCTTCTGCTGTCTGCCCTCTGGTGGATGAGGCTATCTAAGAGGCTTGTGTGGGTTTCCTGATGGGAGGGACTGGCAGTGGGTAGAGCTGGGTGTTGCTCTGGTGGGCAGAGCTCAGTAAAACTTTAATCCGCTTGACTGCTGATGGATGGGGCTGGGTTCCCTCCCTGTTGGTTGTTTGGCCTGAGGCAACCCAACACCAGAGCCTACCTCGGCTCTTTGGTGGGGCTAATGGCAGACTCTGGGAGGGCTCACGCCAAGGAGTACTTCCCAGAACTTCTGCTGCCAGTGTTCTTGTCTCCACGGTAAGCCACAGCCACCCCCCACCTCTGCAGGAGACCCTCCAACACTAGCAGGTAGGTCTGGTTCAGTCTCCCCTGGGGTCACTGCTCCTTCTCCTGGGTCCCGATGCACACACTGCTTTGTGTGTACCCTCCAAGAGTGGAGTCTCTGTTTCTCCCAGTCCTTGCAATCAAATCCCGCTAGCCTTCAAAGTCTGATTCTCTAGGAATTCCTCCTCCCATTTCCAGACTCCCAGTTTGGGAAGCCTGACGTGGGGCTTAGAACCTTCGCTCCAGTGGGTGGACTTCTGAGGTATAAGTGTTCTCCAGTCTGTGAGTCACCCACCCAGCAGTGATGTGATTTGATTTTGCTGTGATTACACCCCTCCTACTGTCTCATTGTGGCTTCTCCTTTGTCTTTGGATGTGGGGTATCTTTTTTGGTGAGTTCCAGTGTCTTCCTGTCGATGATTGTCCAGCAGCTAGTTGTGATTCTGGTGTTCTTGCCAGAGGGAGTGAGAGCACATCCGTCTACTCTGCCATCTTGGTGCCTCCCTCTGTCTGACGAATTTTTAAACTTTGACAAATGGAGTTATTCATTATACATTCTGTTATGACTGACAATTAAGTCACCATTGTTTTTGTGACTATACTGCTGTATATAACAGTAGCTTGTTGCTTTTCGTTGCTGTATAGTATTCCACTATATGTTTTATATACCACAGTTTATGTATCCATTCGTCTGTTGATGGAGATTTGAGTTATTTACAGCTTGGGGCAATTACAAATAATGCTGCTATGTACTTTTTATTTGGCTCACATGTACACAGTTTTGGGGGCATATACCAGGGAGTGGAAGAGCTGAGACAAAGATATGCATATATTCAGGTTTAGTGGATTCTATCAAGTGGTTTTTTCAGTGTAGGATTTATAAATGAAGGATAAAGAAGACATTATCGGGGTTTCCCTGGTGGAACAGTGGTTAAGAATCTGCCTGCGAGTGCTGGGTACATGGGTTCGATCCCTGGGCCAGGAAGATCTCAACATGCTGTGAAGCAGCTAAGCCCGTGTGCCACAACTACTGAGCCTGTGCTCTAGAGCCTGCTAGCCACAACTACTGAGGCCGCATGCCACAACTACTGAAGCCTGTGCACCCAGAGCCTGTGCTCTGCAACAAGAGAAACTACTGCAGTGAGAGCCCTGCGCACTGCAACATAGAAGAGCCCCCACTCACCTCAGCTAGAGAAAGCCCACACACAGCAACGAAGACCCAACGCAGCCATAAATAAATAAGTTAATCAATTAATTAAAAAAGAAGACCTGATAACTCTTAAGACTTCCCAGGGAGATAGGAAACTTCTGGAAAAGAACTATCTAAGAAACAGTTGTTTGGGCTATATGTTTTGGTTTAATGTTAATGCAGTCTAAGCTTGAACAACTTTAAATATGACCTAAGCCTGTAAGGTAAAGATAGAAGCCGAAGTTATAAAGATACAGTATAGCTGATGGCAAAATAACCTAATAGCTATTAATGGGTAAGAAATACCTATGGGGCTTCCCTGGTGGCGCGGTGGTTGAGAATCCGCCTGCTGATGCAGGGGACACGGGTTCGTGCCCCAGTCCGGGAGGATCCCACATGCCGCGGAGTGGCTGGGCCCGTGAGCCATGGCCGCTGAGCCTATGCGTCCGGAGCCTGTGCTCGGCAACGGGAGAGGCCACAGCAGTGAGAGGCCCGCATAGCGCTAAAAAAAAATGAAATAAAATAAAATAAATACCTATGAGTTATTTAATCAGTTAAAGCTTCATTTATGAGAAAACAGCTCTGGGAAGACTTCTTGTTTAAGAAAATCACAATAATAAATATTAGTACTAAATGGGATGATAATGAAATATTATAAAGTTAAAAAATTATGTACAAGATGAAATGTGTTAGGCTGAAATGGGGTCATGTGATTGATATTTCTCCTTATTTAATTATTTAAATTTTCTGATGGTCTCGGAGAGCAATTTCTGAATTTAGCTGGCCAGTTTTTAGGAAAGCATATAGTAAAACCTAAATTGCTGAATTAAAGTTTTCAGTGTTATCTCTGAGTTTAGGCAAGTCTTTCCTCTTATCTTCACGTTTACCTTTAACAGAGAGCCAGGGGCATTTATCAGAATGGTTAAATAAGAAATAACATCAACATCAAATGCTGGCAAGTATGCAGAAACACTGAGTTACTCATGTGTGGCTACTGGGACTGTAAAATGGTAGAGCCACTCTGGAAAAGAGTTTGGTTCTTTCTTTGAAAACTAAACATGTAACTACTAAAGCATGCAGCAAATGCACTTCTGGGCATTTATCCCAGAGATATGAAGATTTCTAGTTCACATAAATACTTGTACGTGAAGGGTGATAGCAGCTTTATTTGTAATAGCCTAACAACTGGAAACAACCCAGATATCGTTTGATGAGTGAATGGTTAAACACACTGTGGTACATCCATACCATGGAATATTACTCAGCAATAAAAAGGAATGAATTATCAAAATACACAACAGCCTAGATGAATCTCCAGAGAATTAAACTGAGTGAAAAAAATCCAATTTTAAAGGGTTACATACTATATGACTCAATTTATATTTGTTGAAATGACAAAATTATGAAATGGAAGACAGATGAGTAGAGATTAGTAGCTGGCAGGTGTTAAGGGAGGATAGGGCAGGAGAGAGCTGGGTGTGGCTATGAAAGAGTAACCTGGGAGATCCTTTTGGTGATGAACTGTTTTGTATCTTGACTTAGTGTTAGTATTCTGATAGTGATTTTGTTACCTCTGGGGAAAACTAGGTGAAGGATCAACTGGATCTGTATGATTCCTTTGAACTCCATGTGAATCTACAATTATCTCAAAAATTAATTAAGGAGAAAGAGAGTCAGGAAGTGCTCTACCCCGTTTCTGTTAGGTCAGTTCTTTTCATAATTACCCATTCATGTCACACCTGTTATAGACTGTTCCAGAGGAAAGCCATTGCTCCCTGCCTCCCATTAGAGAAAACATTAATCATTGAAACAGTCATCTATCAAAGGTTCTGGTATTCTTTGTTCATGCCAAATTTCAAGGAGCCATTAGTTCATATTCTTTGGCCTGCAGAGATACCTACATATCAGGTAGGAATCTTAGGTCTTTAGAAGAAATATATCTGAACTGCAGCTAAATAAATGGACAGAAGGCTAAGGTGATTTTCTTCCCCATAATTACTTTTCTTCTGGCCCCAAAGAACCTGTCTGACCAGTCATTAAAGTCTAAGAAGTTTGCCCATTGTTCAGTTCTTATTTGACTTAGATTGTCCAGGGATCAGCTTAGGGAATGGTAAAGGTAATGTAAGGAATCTTCGTGGGAATAAAATGATTGGGACTTTTTGTCTGTTTGCTTTTAAGGCTTAGAATATAATATTCACTGCCTAGTTGCTTTTTGTAATGCTATAACTGATATATCCTGGGGAGCCTCACTATGTTTTTTCAGTTTTTTTCTGGCCCATAGGTTATCATCTCTGTGGGTTTTCTACTTTAAGCTGTCTCTTTTAGTATGTGTAAATAAGTTATATTTCTGCACACAAACCTAGAATATTATTACTTTCCTTGTGAGTGCTGTAGTTAAATATACCTGGTTTTCCTTTGTTTTTGTGTACATTATTTTGACCTTTCAGTTGGCCTCAAGTTTAGTGTTGTCTTTGCTGGTCCCTGCAGTTGCCAGCTCCCCGTAGACATTTTAAACTTCATTGTTACAGCTGCCAGTATTGAGAGGTAGCTTGGCATTGAAGTGTCTCTTTAGAAAGAAGGGCTCTCTGTTTGGCTTGCACGCCAAGTTCTCTTTGTTATTTTACTGTAAAGCCTTTTGGGGGAAGGTGTGAAGTAAAATAATTTTTGTTAACTATTGACAAATTTGATATGTCAGGTGAGCAAAGTAGATGTGTTCTGGGACATTCTACTTTAATTATTCTCTAACAAGAAACTTATACTGTAAGGGAAGGAACTAGAAAGCAGGGGGAAGGAGAGTACCTGAAACAAACCTTTTGAGTGAACATCAAGTGCCATGTCTTTTATGCACCTGATCTCATTGACCCCCTAGCACTTTTGGTGGATACCTGTGACAGGTATTTTCCAGATGAAGTAACAATCTCAGGTACCCATGGTGGCAGTTAGTCAGTGGGAGAGCAAGAATGCCAAGCCAAGTTGGCCTGATCTGAAACACAAAGGTCTTTGATGCTACCTCTTCTTAAACAAAGAGGAAGCAAATGGAGTTCTTGTTTCTTATACTAAATATCAGATTGGCTATGCTAAGAGACTGGATATGTTCATTTTGTTTTGAATATGATGATTGGCTGAATTCTTCTGAGGCTCCACACTCGGTGACTAAGAAATGTCACTAAGGGTAGAGGTGACGTGTAAGTTACCCACGCGGGAGCACGGTTGGGTACAAAAGTCTCTGAATCACCGATCTACATGATGTGACTTAAGAAATGCTATACAGGCCTCTAGCTGCCCACAAATATCTTCTCATCTTTATCATTGTAATCCAATTTTATGAGTGCCATGGGTCATAAAATTTATGTCATTAGAGTTGTGAACGGTTCACAAAATGTAGTCAAGACTCTTGGCCCCCTAACACCTTTCATTCCTTAGAACAGTTTTCACATGAGATGAAATCAATCGCTCTCAGAAATATCCTTCTGCTAGTATCTTGTATCTTGACTGTATCAATGTCAATATCCTAGTTGTAATATTGTACTATAGTTTTAAAGATGTTCCTATTGGGGGAAACTGGATAAAATGTACTCTGGATCTCTCTGTATTACTTCTTATAACTGCATAGGAAGCTAAAATTAGCTTCCTATTTTTAGCTATTTTTAGTGAGTTTATCAGCTGAGTTGTTAGTTCCTGGAAAGCTGGACTTCTGGATATTGAGTTCCTTCAGTTTCACGTGGGGAGGTGAGAGGACCTAGTGGGGAATGAGGTGGCCCTAAAGCCTGTCCTATTAAGAGAGCATCACAAAGAAATGTGATCAGGCAAGAATATTACAGGGAGTGTGAAGGCAGCATGACTCATGTCAAACTTTACACACTTGAGGAGCATTTTATATTTCTGTCTGTTGTCAGAACAGGTTCTTTTCTCCCCCTATCACAATGCCATTCTCATCACAGGTTCCCAGTTTCTCCTTGGTCTTGGAGCATGCTTTTACCCTTGATTGCTTCAACTTCTTCATCTGTAAAGTTGGGGCAATAGAATTTTTATTGAAAAATGGTCATGCCAAGAGTATTTTGAAGTAGTGAGAACAGCATAGTTTTGTGCAGATGAAGCAAATACGAATTGCATTTCATGTTTTAGTATGGTGAAAATTCAGATGGCCCTAACGTACATTAACAGACGTCCTTCTCATTTCATTCTTCCAACACTAGAGTAGTATGTGTAAATAAGTTATATTTCTGCACACAAACCTAGAATATTATTACTTTCCTTGTAATTGTTTCTCCAGATTTGCCTTAATGGCAATTTTTGAAACTCAAGTGGTTTTTAAATGATAGCTAATCCTTATACATTATTTTGGAGTCAGGTAGGAAAGATAGGGAATTACTGAGTTTGAGTGTTGGGTATACCCAAGGAAGGTATATAATCTTAAGGAAACTTTTAGATTTGATTGTTAAGAGGGTTGGTATGAATTCCTATAGGCCCTCTGCAGAGCCTTTTTTTTTTTTTTTTTTTTTTGCGTACGCGGGCCTCTCACTGCTGTGGCCTCTCCCGTCGCGAAGCACAGGCTCCGGACGCGCAGGCTCAGCGGCCATGGCCCACGGGCCCAGCCGCTCCGCGGCATATGGGATCCTCCTGGACCGGGGCACGAACCCGCGTCCCCCGCATCGGCAGGCGGTCTCTCAACCACTGCGCCACCAGGGAAGCCCCTGCAGAGCCATTTTTTACCTTCAAATCTCAGCTGGGTTGTTACATCAAAGTATTATATCTCGGAAGGCTGTGACTTAAGCTAGGTGGGATGTTAGTTTCAGTTAACTTCCTCAGGAAAAGGCCACTTACCTGATGGCATTCCAGGTTGTCTCAGGGAGCCCTGCTGACTGTCTTGCTTTAGAGCATAAATCCCAATGTTCATTCTGTAGGCCACATTGTTCTTTGACAGGGATGCTGGCACGTAGAGCTATGTGAAGGGACCATGATGTATACTCCCTCTGTGTGCAGAGTCTCAGAGGTGGTTCAAAGCAGTGTACCTTGTTTATTTGTTTGAAAATAATAATCTCCATGAGTATACCTTAGGTGTACCCTGAGGTATTAGAATTGCAAAACTAGGTTTCATAAGAATTATCTCACTTTATTCTCACAGTAACCATATGAGGTTGGGTATTATCACTCTCATTTTATAGAGGCTTAGTGAAACTAAGTAGTTTGTCCATAATCACACAATTAGTAAGCCAGAATTTGGGTTTATAGATCTAATTCCACAGCCTACACGTTGAACCCAGCATCTTTGAGTCTGGGTCAACATTTCTTCCATCGTTTTAACAGACATGTTTTGAGTATATTTTAGGCACTGTGCTGGGTCCTGCGGATACAAAAATTAATGAACATAGTTCCTACAGTAGAGGTACTCCCACTATATTATGATAGATACTAGGTACATTGTAAAAAATGTTACAATATGAAGGTAATAACCCGTTGCAATAGAAAATTGGAACAAACACCATGAAAGTCAGGTACACGATACTACTAGAGAGAATAATAGGAGAGTTTGTAACTAGGCATTAACCAGGTAAATGATGGGGTGGTGAAGAAAAAAAGCTCCTTTAGCAGGTCAGGTCATTGAAATTCCAGGGGCTGAAGGGAAGGCCAGAGTGACCTCCGGGGAGAGGTGGAGGGAGAGAGCCCATTGGGGTAAGATTCTAGATGAGGTCTGAAAGACAGTCAAAGGCCAGACTAAGCTAGGCCTTCAGGTCCTAGTAAATATCTTTAATCTTAAGGGCAAAGGAGAGTCACTGAAAATATGTGAGTGATAAAGTTAGATTCGTGATTTAAACAGCTCCTTTCAGCTCAATGCAGACAGGATTGTCAGGCAGCCAAGGTGTACCTGGGGAAGACCTGTAGAAAATTGTAGAAGTTACAAGGCTAGATATGATAGAGCTTGGATTAAAGTGGTGGTGTGAAGATGAAGAGCAGGGGATGGGTTTCAGAAGTAGTTAGGAGGTGAAATGGGTGAAAATCAGTGATAGATTGAGTATAGGGTCAGGAGAAGAAAAGTAAGTTGGATAGTTGGTGGCATCATTCAGTGAGATAGAGACACTGCAAGCAGGTGAGATTTGGGAGGCAGATTTCAAGTTCAATTCTGAACATGTTGGGTTTGGGGTGACTTTGAGACAAGCAGAAACTACAAGTTAACATTTCAATCTATATTTCTGGAGCCTAGAGGAGAGGCCTGGACTAGAATATACCTTGTGTATCATAAGTATGGAGGTGGTCAATGACATCATGATCATGGGTGCCATTGCCTAGAGAGCTACTAGGGAGTGACAAAAAAAAGCAGAGCCTAGAACCAAGCCTTGAAGAACTTCATTTCATGGCTGTTTGAAGGAAGATCAACTTACAAAGGTTGTAGAAGAATATCACAAAAGATAGGAAGGAAACTACTAGTGTCATGAAAACAAAGGGAAGATATGCTTTGATGCAGATGGAGTGACCAGCAGAGTCAAGTAATGTGAGTTTGAAAAAGTCCTTTGGAGTTATTGGCATGGAAGTCACTGGTGATCTTAGTAAGAGCTGTTTTTTTTGTGGAAGGATGAGGAAAAAAGACAGATCGGAGCAGGGTGAAGAGTGAGTGAGGGTTGTGAAATTGGATACAGTCAAAAAAGATAAGTCTTATGAGAAGAGAACAGCAAATAGAACATGTAGGATTTGGGAAAGGTTATTTATATAAGATGGGAGAGACTTGAGTGTGTTTAAAAGTCAATGGTAAATATTTAATGGATAGGAAGCTGGCCGCTATTTGGGAGAGAAAAAGGATCATGAATAGTGTTGGCTCATGAGATGGGGAATAGACAGGAAAAGATTTGCAGAGATGTCCATGTTTGCGTGCTTGGTATGAAGAGGATGAGGGAGTTCCCCTCCTAGGAATTCTATTTTCCTGTAAAGCAAAAGACAGTATCTTTGTCTGTGAGGGAGCAGGAAGGAGAGGTGGAGGTGTGAGGAGAGCTGAGAGAATTTGATATATGGTAATTGTGGAAAAGAGTGGGTGTGAGCTGGCTTGAGAAAAGTAGTGGGATTCCTGGTGACTGTTAAGGGCCCATTCTCCAGAAGCTTGGGGACATTCATTTTCTTATGCTGTTATATAAACACTCCATGGTGTATCCATGTTTTATGAAAAATCCAAGTTAACATCTGTATTGTATAAGTAAGGGGAAAGAATTTGACAAAGGTGGGAAGGATTTTTTTTTTAAGTGATTGATTTTCAGACTGTTTGGAGAGACTGGAAGGAGAATACTCATTTGAACATAAAAATGTAAATTTTAAAAGATCTCTGAATGTGTATATACTTATTAAGTGAACTGGCTGAGGGGAAATTTTCCTTTTTCACATGAGGAAAATGTACCAATTTATTTTGTTTAAACACTGAGGCCTGAGCTGAGTTAAACATTAGAGATTATTTTAAAAGGATATCAGGGTTTGCATAAAATGGTGCACTAAGTTTGCTGGGTTTTCATTTTTGCTGTTGATCCATTGATGTTAGGCCTCTGCAATTTTCCTACCCACTCAAGAAGACGAACAGATGCTTCTACGAATGTGAAACTAGCTCAGCAAATGGCGCCTCCTTTTCTGAATGTTTGTTTCTTGGCTGAGGAAGACAAGGGACAAACACCTGGAGATTAGAAATGTGTCTCTCATCACTAGAAATGCTTATTTTAATGTGTTGGCCTCAGTTGGCTAACGGCAACTGCCTAAGTGAGAAATTTCATTTCCTATGTATAGAGTGTGCTACCAGGTATCTTGGTGGGAGCACAGGAGCACATACAAAAGGATTTTGTTTTTCCTCTTGAAGAACTTTTTGTTTGGCCGGGGAGGGATTGTATTCATACAAAATTTATAAAAGAAACCTTTAGTAACTTCACAAACGCAGGTGTTTAAGGAGATGGGCGAAGGCTCAGAGTAAGAGAAGGAGCTCATAAAGGAAGGTTCAGGAATAAGAAGGATATCAGAGATCTAGCCAGAGTAAGGCTCAGATCTATCAACCGCTCCTCATACACTCTCAGGAGAATGTGGAGAATCACACTGCAAGCGTTAGATTGGGAAATATACAGGCTTCCCTTGGAGATATCGTGGGTTTGGTTCCAGACCACGGCAATAAAGTGAGTATCACAATAAAGTGAGCCACACAAAATTGTTTCTCAGTGCATAGAAAAGTTATCCTTACATTTTCTAATAAGTGTATTAAGCGTGTGATAGCATTATGTCTAAAAAAACCCAATGTATACATCTTAATTAAAAAATAACTTCATGGCTAAGAATCGCTAACCGTCATCTGAGCCTTCAGTGAGTCATAGTCTTCTGGCTGGTGGGGGGTCTTGCCTCAGTGTTGATGGCTGCTGACTGGTCAGGGTGGTAGTGGCACCCACCCTGAAGGCTGGGTGGCAGTGGCACTTTCTCAAAATACGACAACAGTAAAGTTTGCCCCAATGATCGACTCTTCCCTTCATGAACGTTTTCTCTGTAGCATGCAGTACTGTTTGATAGCATTTTACCCTTTAGAGTCAATCCTCTCAAACCCTGCTGCTGCTTTATCAACCAAATTTATTTAATACTCTAAATCCTTTGTTGTAATTTCAATAGTCTTCACCAGGAGTAGATTCCATCTCAAGAAACTACTTTCTTTGCTGATCCATAAGAAGCGATTCCTCGTCCGTTAAAGTTTTATCCAGAGATTGTAGTAATTCAGTCACATCTTCTAATTCTAGTTCTCTTGCTATTTCCACCACATCTGCAGTTACTTCCTCCACTGAAGTCTTGAACCCATCCAAGTCATCCATAAGGTTGGAATCAGCTTCTTCCAAACTTCTGTTAATGTTGATATTTTGACCTCTTCCCATGAATCACGAATGTTCTTAATGGCATCTAGAATGGTAAATCTTTTCCAGAAGGCTTTCTATTTAATTTGTACACATTCATCAGAGGAATCACTATCTATGGCAGTTACAGCCTCACAAAATGGTTATCTTAAATAAGACCTGAAAATCAAAGTTTCTCCTTGGTCCTTGGGCTGCAGAATGGATGTTGTGTTAGCAGGCATGAAAACAACATTAATCTTGTTGTACATCTCCATCAGAGCTCTTGGGTGACTAGGTGCTCAGTCCTGAGCAGTAATCTTTTACTTTTTTTTTTTTTCGGTACGCGGGCCTCTCACCGCCGCGGCCTCTCCCGTTGCGGAGCACAGGCTCCAGACGCGCAGGCTCAGCGGCCATGGCTCACGGGCCCAGCCGCTCCGCGGCAAGTGGGATCTTTCCAGACCGGGGCACGAACCCACGTCCCCTGCATCGGCAGGCGGACTCTCAACCACTGCGCCACCAGGGAAGCCTGAGCAGTAATTTTTTGAAAGGAGTGGGTAATATTTTTCTGAGCAGTGGGTCTCAACAGTAGGCTTAAAACATTCAGTAAACCATGTTCTAAGTAGATGTGCTGTCATCCAGGTTTTGCAGTTCCATTTATAGAGCACAGAGTAGATTTAGTGTAATTCTAAAGGGCCCTAGGATTTTCGGAAAGGGAAATGAGCATTGGCTTCAACTTAAAGTCACCAGCTCTATTAGCCCCTAACAAGAGAGTCAGCTTCTCCTTTGTAGCTTTGAAGCCAGGTGTTGGCTTCTCCCCTCTAGCTATGAAAGTCCTAGGTGGCATCTTCTTCTAATATAAGGCTGTTTCATCTCCATTAAAAATCTGTTGTTCAGTGTAGCCACCTTCATTAATGATCTTGCGTAGATCTTGGTAACTTTCTGCAGCTTCTGCATCAGCACTTGCTGCTTCACCTGGCACATTTGTTATGACGATGGCTTCTTTCCTTAAACCTCACGAGCCAACCTCTGCTAGCTTGAAACTTCTGCAGCTTCCTCACCTCTCTCAGCCTTCATAGAATTAAAGAGTCAGGGCCTTGCTCTGGATTAGGCTTTGGTTTAAGGTAATGCTGTGGCTGATTTGGTTTTCTATCCAGACCACTAAAACTTTCTTCATATCAGCAATAAGTCTGTTTCACTTTCCTATTATCTGCGTGTTCACTGGAGTAGCACTTTTAATTTCCTTCAAGAACTTTTCCTTTGCATTCACAGCTTGGTTAACTGTTGGCTCAGAATCTCCAGCTTTTAGCCTATCTTGGCTTTCCACATGCCTTCCTCACTGAGCTTAATCATTTCTAGCTTTTGATTTCAAGAGAAAGATGTGCGACTCTTTCTTTCACTTGAACCCTTAGAGACCGCTGTAGGGTTATTAATTAGCCTAAATTCAATCTTGTGTCTCAGGGAATAGGGAGGCCTGGGGAGAAGGAGAGAGACAGGGGAGACGGCCGGTCGGTGGAGTCAGAATGCACACAACATTTATATTAGATTAAGTTCACCATCTTATATGGGTGTGGTTCATGGCACCCCAAAACCATTACAAGAGTAACACCAAAGATCACTGATCACTAATCACTGTAACAAGTATAATAATAACGCAGAAGTTTGAAATATTATGAGAATTTCCAAAAGGTGACATAGAGACATGAAGTGAGCAAATGCCCTTGGAAAAATGGTACCGATAGGCCAGGGTTGCCACAAACCTTCAATTTGAAAAAACGCAATATCTGCAAAGCAAAATAAAATGAGGTATGCCTATAGTTCAGCTGTGTGCCTGGGAAGATGTGGGTTTGTTTAGCATCTAGCCAGTCTATGCTACATGCCCATTGGAGCATCACAGAAGAAATTTACTCCCTCTCCCTCAGTCATGGGCTCTTCAGACTCTAAGCCCTCTGTCCCCCAGGTTAGCCTCCTGATCAGTTCCACCAGGAATCATTCCTATGTGATCATTCCCAAAACTTCTACCACCCTGGCCATCATTTTTAGCGAACATTTTTGGTTTTTATTTTTCTTCTTGAAATGAGGTGTTCACAATAAAATGTAATTCTCTGGATGGGATGCAAAAAAGGCTGCTAAAGTGGGATTATTGTTTTGTTTGATTTAATAACTGTAAGGTCAAAGAGAGGGCCAATGTTGGGAAGACTTCCCATTGAGAGGCAGATAATGGAAATCCACAAAGAAGAGAATTTGAAGGATGAAGGGGGTCTCCAGGATGCCATTCGAATAGGGCAGCTGTATCAAGCATTAGTGGTTATAGATTATTCTTACCTACTTCTCAAGGAAGAAAAAAAGCACACACACTCACAAATCAACCAGTTCATTTCTATAAACCTTAATGTAAACTCAAGGAGAAGAAAGAAGTGCTCTCAAATAATATTACATTTGTGTTAGATTTTGGATTTAAATAGAAAAAAAAACAACACCGTATTTAAAATCTTTTTAGGGGTTTCCCTGGTGGTGCAGTGGTTAAGAATCTGCCTGCCAATGCAGGGGACACGGGTTTGAGCCCTGGTCCAGGAAGATCCCACATGCCACAGAGCAACTATGCCCGTGTGCCACAACTACTGAGCCTGCTTTCTAGAGCCCACAAGCCACAACTACTGAAGCCCATGTGCCACAACTACTGAAGCCCGCACGCCTAGAGCCCATGCTCCACAATAAGAGAAGTCACTGCAATGAGAAGCCCGAGCACCGCAACGAAGAGTAGCCCCTATTTGCCGCAACTAGAGAAAAGCCCGTGCACAGCAATGAAGACCCAATGCAGCCAAAAAAAAAAAAAAAAATCTTTTTATCATGATGTTAACCAGTCCACCAGTCTTACCTAGTGACCAAAGTGTTGTATTCAATAATCTAGCCAGTAATCAACATGGTTGTAGGATATATAACGAGTTAGCATTGCTTTGTGGGACTAAAAGTTGCCACCTTACATTTTCACCTCCATTAGATGTGGCATCATCAATGTCTTACATCTCAACATATCCCAGTGGCCTGAGAGTCCTGGATATCTTCATCTAGTAACCCTATGAAGACAGAAAGAATGTATCTTTTCTTTTGCAATAGCTGTGCTTTCACTGTTCTCTGCTGAGAAATATTATAACCCCAAGCAAGTGTGCATTCTTATCGGAGTAAAGAATTGATTGAAAATAATTTATCTATTTCTAAATTTCAAGAAGAAGAGAGAAAGCCCATGGATCTTTCTCTGTATCTAATCTACCAATGTGCTTACCTATTTCAAATGTTCTTTCCTAAATTGATTTGTAACGTCAAGGTTTCAGAGTACAGGTTTTCGTTTGTTCAATTGTTTATGGCTAGACTCGTGAACAGTGACTACCACACTTCTATTCTTCTATAAATGTGGTGCTCTTGGGTGTTGCCGTTGTAGGAAACTGAATTCATTGTAATTAGAATTCAAATTTAATTTCCTATTACAATTCCTGCCTCTTCTTGTCCCCAGGTTGTCTCTCAGCGGGAAGATGCTGAAGGAGGGCAAAAACAACATTTATCAATTTGTGTATTAGTGGCTTTTCTGCGGATTCTCCCCAAATAAGATTTAAGTGATATTAACGGATTCTCACCAAGCACTTTAGAAAAAACAAAACAGTGAGTATCTAGGCAGAAAGCCATGTACTTTCAGATCTCAATATGTTTATAAGACATGAAGACAGAAACAACATAAATAGCTATTCTACTTGGTTGTCATCTGCCAAGTTACTATTTTTCAGAGAAGAGTTTAACCATAGCTACATCACTGAGAGGAAGAATGGTAGAATATTGAGGGCTAATGTTGATAATGGTGGGGTAGGTTTGTTACCTAGAAAATAAGATTGAGAGTCAAGGGGAATTTTCAATTTTGAATCCCTCAGCTCTGTCACAGGGCATTTGTTTTGCTGTCTGAATGCTCTTTGGGCATCTGGGAGAAAAATGGTTAAAAAGAATACAGATGCAGTTTTCTTCTTTGGCTCTTTCCATAGTACCATAATTATGAACCATGCTGAGTTATGGTGTAACATTCATTGGAGAGTATCCTAAACTGCACTTTGAACACATTTTGCATCTGTGGCATCTTTTAGAAACACAAGACTTTGTGGGGTTTCTGGCTTTTCTTTTTATATGATGGGTTGATAATCTTATAACGGCATTAGTTTTGTGACCAATTACCAAAGATTTGTTATTGTTATTATTTTTTTAAAAATTGGACTATTGTTAAATGTCTACAGCAAGGTTAAAACCAGCTCCAGATGAGTGTGGGATAGAATAGTTTAGAAATTTCCTCTCCTGGATATTTGGTACTGCAGAATTCAACAAGGAATATTGGACACTTCTCAAAATAAAATTAATTTAAATTCAGTTTCACAAAATGTTATATTATAGAACAAATTGAAAAAAAGAAGGTTAGTTGGAAAGTCAAACATGATAGAATTTGGAAATTACTGGACTTTTGGATTTAAAAGTATTTCTCATATGTTGAGGCAGAATTTATATTCTCTTTTTCTCTATAACATTTTATGAGATTAAATATTCCTTCTCTTCTACATAAATAGAATAGAAACATCTCTATTTTTTAAGTGTCGTGAAAACAAGAAATGGCGTCTGAACAAAAAGATTTCTTTATCGATTTCTCCTTGCTATATTATTTTGGTTAATTTTGGGGGGTATGATCTGTGGGGACATTGTGATTATTCTCTCTTTTCTAAGCTAGTGTGATGCTGGGACAGTGGCAAATGAGGGATGAGGAGGAAGGAAAAGGATGGAAGTGAAGACAGGGTTGATGCACATATGTGGTCCCAGGGCATGGTCGATGAACTGCTTGATTTCAAATGGTTGGTCTGGCTGAATTTGGAGGCTAGCCTCTGGAACTTTGCCTCTCCCCTTGTGACTTGAATACTTGCAGGACACGTACATGCCATTTTTCTTCATAATGTTGTGATTCACCTAAACCTTCTTCAGTGATTTGAAATGTCACATTTTCTTACAGTAAAATTTTACACTATAAATATTTAGCATATTTATCTTTGGCAGCTAATCTTTTTCTTTCAATCCTTTATCTTTCTTGTCTGGAGCTAATATATATTCATCGCTATAGTTTCTAATATGCTTTATTGTCTAGAATGGCTTATCTTCCATTATAGCTTTTTCCTTTGATATTTTAAGGAAAAGAATTACTATGAAAAATAATTCTGCCTCTGTCTTATTGTCTTAAGTATTTAGAACTCTTATTTAGTTTGGACTTTTTTCTTAATTGGATTTTATATAAATATTTTACTTACATTTTCATTCTAATAAAAGTAAGATATCTTTAAAAAAACAATCATTGTCAGGTTTGGTATCAGGTTTATAATATTTAGGTAAAATGGGTGTGGTAGCCTTTCATGTTTATCTATGTTGTGAGATGTAGCATAATTTTAAAATAATTTGCTTCTTAAATAATCTGTACCTTTTTCCTTTCTTTAAAGATAGATTTTCCAAAAGCTTTTAATGCTATATATGTGTTCTATTACATTTTGGTTACTATTTCTTTCTAGATCACTTTTGTTAATTTATATTTTCTTACATTATTGTCTGCATCAGGATTATCATGTTAATCAAAATGGGGTCGTGTATACTGTTCTTTTATGATATTTTAAATCTTATTTGGCTTTATCTACCTTGTAATTTTCAATGAAATTTGAATTTTTTCTTTCTTGCTTAACTGTGGTTTTGCTTACTTCATTGCTCTTTTTTAAAAAAAATATTGGTTTATAACATTATAGACGTTTCATGTGCACAGCATTATATTTCTACTTCTATATACACTACAGTGGGTTCACCAACAAAAATTTAGTTTCCATCCATCGCTGTACAATTGATCTCCTTTACCCATTTTATGCTCCTCCCCCTACCCCTTACCCTCTGGTAACTACCACTCTGTTCTCTGTATTTAAGTGTTTATTTTTATTTGTTCATTTATTTATTTTGTTTGTTTGGTTTTTACATTCCACATACAAATGAAATCATACAGTATTTGTCTTTCTCTGTCTGACTTATTTCACTTAGCATAGTACCCTCAAGGTCTATCCATGTCACAAATGGCAAGATTTCCTCTTTTTAATGGCTGAGTCATATTGCATTTTGTGTGTGTGTGTATATATACACACATGTATATGTGTGTATATATATTATATATATATTATATTGTATATAATATATAAACACACACATATACACACACACACACCACATCTTCTTTACCCATTCATCCATTGAGGGCACTTATATGGCTTCCGTTTCTTGGCTATTGTAAATAATACTATGATGAACATAGCAATGCAGATGCCTTTTTGAATTAGTGTTTTCATATTTTTTGGATAAATACCCAGAAGTGGAATTCCTGGATCATATGGTAATTCTCTCATTAATTTTTTGAGGACTCTCCATACTGTTTTCCATAGTGGCTGCACCAACTTACATTCCCACCAAGAGTGCACGAGGGTTCCTTTTTTCTCCACATCTTAGCCAACACTTGTTATTTCTTGCCTTTTTGATAATAGCCATTCTAACAGGTGTGAAGAGATATCTCGTGATTTTGATTTGCATTTCCATAATAATTAATGATGTTGAACACCTTTTCATGTGCCTGTTGGCCATCTGTATGTCTTCTTTGGAAAAAATGTCTACTCAACTCCTTTGCCCATTTTTTAATCAGGTTGCTTTTTTTTTTGTTATTGAGTTGTATGAATCCTTTATATATCTTGGATATTAATCTATATCAGATAAATGATTTATAGATATCTTCTCCCATTGGGTAGGTTGTGTTTTCATTTTGTTGATAGTTTCCTTTGTTGTGCAAAATCTTTTTAGTTTGATGTAGTCCCATTTGTTTATTTTTGCTTTTGTTTCTCTTTCCTAAGGAGACATATCTAGTAAGGTATTGCTAAAAACTGATGTCAAAGAGCATACGGCCTATGTTTTTTCCTAGGATTATGGTTTCACGTCTTACATTCAAGTCATTACTCCATTTTGAATTGATTTTTGTGTATAGTGAGAGATAGTTGTGTAGTTTCATTTTCTTGCATGTGGCTGTTGTTTTTCCAACATCATTTATTGAAGAGACTATCCTTTCTCCATCGTATGTTCTTTGCTCCTTTGTCATAAATTAATTGTTTATATATGTGTGGGTTTATTTTTGGGCTCTCAGTTCTGTTCCTTTGATCTATATATCTGTTTTTCTGCCAGTATCTTGCTGTTTCGATTACTGTGCCTTTGTGATATAGTTTGAAATCAGGGAGTGTGCTACCTCCAGCTTTATTTTTTCCCTCAGGATTGCTTTAGCTATTTGGGGTCTTTTATGGTTCCATATAAATTTTAGAATTTTTTGGTTCTATTTCTGTGAAAAATGTCCTTTGGATTTTGGTCAAGATTGCACTGAATCTGGGCCTCCCTGGTGGCACAGTGGTTGAGGGTCCGCCTGCTGATGCAGGGGACATGGGTTTGTGCCCCGGTCCGGGAAGATCCCACATGCTGCGGGGCGGCTGGGCCCGTGAGCCATGCCACTGAGCCTGCTCATCCGGAGCCTGTGCTCTGCAACGGGAGAGGCCGCGGCAGTGAGAGGCCCGCGTACTGCAAAAAAACAAAAACAAAAACAAACAAACAAACAAAAAGATTGCACTAAATCTGTAGATTGTTTAAGGTAATATGGACATTTTAACAATGTTAATTCTTCCAATCCATGAGCACGAGATATCTTTCTATTTATTTTTGTCTTCTTCAGTTCTTCCAACAATGTCTTGCGGATTTCAGATTACAGGTCTTTCACCTCCTTGGTTAAATTTATTTCTAGGTATTTTACTCTCTTTGTTATGATTGTAAATGAGATTGTTTTCTTACTATCTCTTTCTGCTAGCTCATTGTTAGTGTATAGAAATACAACAGATTTTTGTATATTGATACCCCACAACTTTACTGTATTTATTATTTCTAATAGTTTTTTGGTGGAGTCTGTAGAGTTTTCTATATATAAAATGATATCATCCACAAATAGTGACAGTTCTACTTCTTCCTTTTCAATTTGGATGCCTTTTATTTCTTTTTCCTTCCTAATTGCTCTGGCCAGGACTTCTAATACTATGTTGATAAGAATGGCAGTAGTGGGTATCCTTGCCTTTTTCCTGATTTTAGAGGAATAGCTTTTGGTGTTCATCATTGAGTATGATATTAGCTGTGGGTTTGTCATATATGGCCTTTATTATACTGAGGCATGTTTCTGCTGTACCCATTTTATTGAAAGTTTATTATAAATTGGTGTTGAATTTTGTCAAATACTTTTTCTGCATCTGTTGAGATGATCTGATGGTTTTTATCTCATTGCCCTTTTTTCTTCTTTTATTTTTATTAATTCATTTTTCTAATTTTCCTTAGGGTTATTTTATTGATCCTTTTCTATCTTATTTAATGAATATCTGGTTCTGTGTTTATTTTTATTGATTCATTACTGCTATTTTTCTTAGGGTTATTTTATTGAACTTTATTGATCTCCTCTAGTTTATTGAGTTGAATATCTTGTTCTTTTATTTTCATTCATTTAAAAAAAATAATGGCTCCAAATATCATGATTTTTTCCCCATTGAGTACAGCTTTTATCACAATCATCAGGTTTTATATAAGATTTTCTAATTGTTCTTAATGTTAAAATAATTTGTAATTGAAATTTTCATTTTTTCTTTAGTCTGTGCCATTTAGGAATGCTTTATTTTAAAATTTGCCTTTTATGTGTTTTTATTTTAAGGTTATCTTCTGATATTAATTTCTGTTATGTTTTTGTGTATCTGATTCACATACTTGTGCATTCTGTGAGCAAATAGATGGTCTACTTAATTTCTATATTTTATAACTCTGGGATATTTTTATCTACCCCTAATATATAAACTTTTTTTTTTCTTTTTTCAGCTTTATTGAAGTATAATTGACAAAATCCTAATATATTTAATTGTACATTGTGATGATTTTATATATGTATATGTTGTGAAAGGATTCTCATAATCAGGTTAATTAACACATCCATCACATATTTACCCCTTCTGTGCGTGTGTGTGTGAGAATGCTTAAGATCTACTCTCTTAGCTAACCTTAATTATAGAATACAGTATGGTCAACTATTGTCACCATGCTATACATTAGATCCTTGAACCTTGTTCATCTTATAAATGAAAATTTGTACCCTTTTACCAACTTCTCCCTATGTTTCCACCCCTCAGTTCCTGGCAACTAATATTCTACTTTCTGTTTCTATGAGTTTAGTTTTTTAATAAAGATTCCACATATAAATGATACCATGCAGTATTTATATTCCTTTGTCTAGCTTATTTCACCTAGCATAATGCCCCCCATGTTGTCACAAATAGCAGGATTTCCTTTTTTTTAAGGCTGAAAAATATTCCTCTGTGTGTGTGTGTGTGTGTGTGTGTGTGTGTGTATCACATTTTCTTTATCCATTTGTTGATGGACACTTAAGTTGTTCTCAAACCTTGGTTATCATGAATAATACTGCAATAACATGGTACAGATATATTTTGAAGATAATGATTTCATTTCCTTTGGATATATACTCAGAAGTGGGATTTCTGGATCATTTTGTAGTTCATTTTAAATTTTTTGAGGAACCTCCATACTGTTTTCCATAGTGTCTGTACCAGTTTACATTCCCATCAACAGTGCACAACTGTTCCCTCTTCTTTGCATTTTCACCAGCATTTGTTATCACTTGTTTTTCTTTTAAATAGTAGACACTTTAACAAATTTAAGGTGTTATCTCATTGTGATTTTGATTTGAATTTCCCTGATGATTAGTAACATGAATGTACCTGTTGGCCACTTGTATGTCTTCTTTGGAAAAAATGTATATTTAAGTCCTCTGCCCATTTTTTAATTGGGTTATTATTATTATTTTTTGCTATTGAGTTATATGAGATCTTTATATATTTTAGATATTAACCCCTTATCAGATATAAGGATTACAAATATTTTCTCCCTTTCCATATGTTGCCTTTTCATTTTGTCAATGGTGTCTTTTGCTGTGCTGAAGTTTTTTAGTTTGACGTAGTCTCACTTCTTGATTTTTGCTTTTGCTACTTGTGCTTTTGCTGTTGTATCCAAAACAATCATTGCCAAAATCAGTGTTAAGGAGAATTTTCCCTAATTTTTTTCTAGGAATTTTATAGCTTCAGGTACTACTTTAAAGTCTTTAATCCATTTTGAGTTGATTTTTGTGAATGGGATAAGATAGTGGTAAAGTTTCATTCTTTTGTGTGTTCCTGTTTTCCCAGCACCATTTATTAAAGAGACAGTCCTTTCCTCATTGCGTGTTCTTGGCTCCCTTATCAAATATTAGTTAATCAATATGCATGGGTTTATTTATCAGTGTTCAGTTCTTTTCCATTGGTCTTTGTACCTGTTTTTATGTTAGTACCATACTACTTTGATTAGTATAGCTTTGTAATGTAAGTTGAAATCAGGAAGCGTGATGCCTCCAGCTTTGTTCTTGTTTCTCAGAATTGCTGTAGCTATTTGGGGCCTTTTGTGGTTTCATACACATTTTTTCTCTTTTTTTAAGCAGTACCATTAGTATTTTGATAGAGATTTCAGTAAATCTATAGGTGACTGTAACATTGACATTTTAACAGAAATACTTTGCTTGAATTTTCAAATTATTTTTTCACTTCAATTTCCTTCATCATTGTTTTATAGTTTTCAGTATATAGATCTTTCATCTCACTGATTAACTTTATTCCTAAGTATATTATTGTTTTTGATGCTATTTTACATGAGACTGTGTTATTTTATTTCTTTCTTTATTAGTTCATTATTAGTGTATACAATCACAACTTATTTTTGTATGTTGTTTGTATTCTGAAATTTTGCTGAATTTGTCAGTTCTAATAGTTTTTCGTGGAGTTTTTAGGATTTTCTCTATATAAGATTATGTCATCTGAAAACAGAGAAATTTTTACTTCTTCCTTTCCAATTTGAATGCCTTTTGTTTATTTTTTTCTTCCCTAATGGCTCTGACTAGGACTTTAGTACATTGAAGAATAGAAGTAGTGGAAGTAGGCACCCTTGTTTTGTTCCTGATCTTAGAGGAAACACTTTCCACCTTTCAGCATTCAGTATCATGTTAGCTGTGAGCTTGTTATACATGAGCTTTATTATGTTGAGGTATATTCCTTCTATATCCATTCTGTTCAGAGTTTTTATTATGAAAGTCTGTTGAATTTTTCTACATCTATTGAGATGATTATATGATTTTTATCCTTCATTTTGTTAATGTGTATCACACTGATTTGCAGATGTTGAACTATCTTTGCACCACTGGAATAAATCCCACTTGATCATGGTGTATGATCTTTTTAATATGCTACTGAATCTGGTTTGTTGGCATTTTAAGAATTTTTATATCAGATTCATTAGGATTATGGCCTGTAATTTTATTTTCTTATAGTGTTCTTATTTGACTTTGGTATTAGGGTAATGCTTGCCTAGTAAAATGAGTTTGGGAATGTTTTCTCCTCTTCAATTTTTTGGGAGAGTTTGAGAAGGATTGGAATTAATTCCTCTTTAAATATTTGGTAGAATTCATCAATAAAACCATATGGTCCTGGATTTTTTTTGTTGAGAGGTTTTTGATTACTAATTTATCTTCATTCATTATTTTCTCTTCTGGTTTTCTATTTCTTCATGACTTAGTTTTGGTAGGTTTTGTGTTTCTAGGAATTTATATGTTTCTTCTAGGGTATACAATTTGTTGGTGTATAATTGTTCATGGTAGTTTCTTATGATTCTTTGTATCTGTGGTATCAGTTATAATGTCTCCGCTTTCATTTCTGATTTTATATATTTGAACATTATCTCTTTTTCTCTTAGTCCAGCTAAATGTTTGTCAATTTTGTTTGTCTTTTAGAAAACCAGCTCTTAGTTTTGTTGATATTTTATATTGTTTTTCTGGTCTCTATTCATTTGTTTCTTTTCTGATCTTTTTTATGTCTTCCACTGACTTTGGGTTAGTTTGTTGTTCTTTTTCCGATTCCTTGAGTTGTAAAGTTATGTTGTTTGAGAACATTCTTATTTCTTAATGTAGGCCTTTACTGCTATAAGTTTCTCTCTTAGAACTGCTTTTGCTGTATCCCATATGTTTTGGTATGTTGTGTTTTCATTTTCTTTTGTTTGGAGATATTTTTTGATTTCCCTTTTGATTTCTTCTTTGATTCATTGGTTATATAGGCATGTGTCATTTAACTTCCACATATTTGTGATCTTTACAGTTTTTCTCCTGTTATTGATTTTTAGTTTTATACCATTGTGGCTGGAAATGATACTTGGTATGATTTAATCCTCTTATATTTGCTAAGTCTTGTTTTGTGACTTAACATATAATCTATCCTGGAGAATGTTCCATGTGTGCTTAATAAAAATGTGTATTCTCTCTACCTCTATACTTTATTTACTGCTAATAACCCTTATAATACTTTTTCAGACTTAAAACAAATAAAACCTTGCAATATATAGGATGGTCATTTACTTTCAGTTTACTAAAAACCATTTTTGGTTGGTATTTCAATGTATTTAACCTCTATTCTAGTCACAATTTGAAAATTAAATTGTAGAATTGTGGAAATGATTTTATATTTACTTTATTTTCGAAGCCATGTGAAACTTCTCAGAGGTAGAGGAGAAAGGAATCTTACAGGTCTATCATTGTAGTGGGAAGCCATCTTAAAAATAGATATATGTGTGAGTGCTGGGGAGAGGAACTGGACTTTAAATTGCCTGGTAAAACCTAATCAGCTTCTAAAATTTGGAGGGAAATTTTCCCCTTCAGACGTAATTATAGGAAAGTATATTGAGATTTGCATTTCAGATCCTGGAGGGATGCACATACTCTGTTTTTGTTTGTTTGTTTGTTTGTACTTTAAATTCATAAAAAACATGGTAACCAAACATCAGACAGTCTTATAAATCTTGTCTGAAATGTGACTATTATTCCTAGGCAGCAAAGAGTTATGACTCATTGAGAAATCTAGACTATATATTGTGACAATTATTGTATCAATATAACTTCTTAGGAAGTGTATCCTGTGAGCCAGGATAATAAATCACAACTGAGACCCCAGGGGAAAAAAAAAAGAATGTGTATTCTGCTGCTGTTGGATGGAATGTTTTGTATATGTCTGTTGGGTCCATTTGACCTATAGTGTTTTTCCAGTCTGCTGTTTCCTTATAGATTTTCTGTCTGGATGATCTATCCGTTGTTGAAAGTGGGATATTGAAACCCTAGGCTGTTATTGTGTTATTGTCTATTTCTCCCTTCAGATCTGTTAGATTTGCTTAACACGTTTAGATGCTCCAATGTTGGGTGCATATAGATTTACAGTTGCTACATTCTCTTAATGAATCACCCCCTTTATCATTATGTGATGACCTTCTTTGTCTGTCTCTTATAACAGTTTTTGACTTAAAGTTTCTTTTTTCTGAATTAAGTATAGTTACCCCCACTTTATTTGGTTTCCTTTTGCATGGAATAACTTTTTCACTTTGAGCCTTTCTGTCCTTTCACTTTGAGCTTTTCTGTCCTTTCATTTTTGTTCTTGAAACTGAAATTAGTCTCTAATAGGCAGCATACAGTTAGGTCTTATTTTTTTTTTTTTATCTATTCAGCTATTCAGTGCCTTTTGATTAGAGAATTTAATTCATTTACATTTGAAGTAATTATTGATAGGCAAGGACCTACTAATGCCATTATTAATAGTTTTCTGGTTGTTTTATAGTTTCCTGTATCTTTCTTCCTCTCTTGCTGTTTTCCTTTGTGAATTGTTGATTTTCTGAAGTTCTATGTTTGATTCCCTTCTTTTTTAATTTTATGTATCTACTGTAGGTAATTGCTTTGTGCTTTATGAGGTGTACATAAAACATCTTATAGATATAACAGCCTGTCTTAAACTGATAACTACTTAACTTTGATTGCATATAAAAACTCAACCCTTTTGCTCTCCACACTTATATTTTATGTTTTTGATGTCTCAGCTTACCTCATTTTATTCTGTATATCCATAAACAAATTATTTTAACAATACCTATTTTTAATACATCCTTAAACCTTTATACTAGAGTTAAGTAATTAATACAGCACTATATTACAGTATTAAGGTTTCTGAATTTGACTATATACTGTTAACCCTTAAACAACATGGGTTTGAACTGTATGGGTCAATTTACACATGGATATTTTTCAATAGTAAATACTACAGTACTCTATGGTTCATGGTTCATTGAATCTGCCAGTGCAGAGAAATGTCAGATAAAACGGCTGATTATAAGTTATATGTGGACTACCCACCCCACCATCATTCGAGGGTCAACTGTACTTACTTTTATCATTGTGTTTTATATTTTCATAAGCTGTCTTGTTACTTAATAGCATTTTAAAATTTTAGCTTGAAGAACTCCTTTAAGCATTTCTTGTAAGGCAGATCTAGCAGTAATGAATTCTCTCAACTTTTGTTTGTTTGAGTAAGTTTTTATCTGTCCTTTACTTCTGAAGGGCATCTTTGCTGGGTAAAGCACTCTTGGTTGGCAGTTTTATCTTTCAGCAATTTGAATATATTATCCCACTTTTTCCTGGCCTGCTGAGAAATCTGCTGGTAGCCTTATAGGAGTCCCTTATGTATGAGAACATTTTTTCTCTTACTGCTTTAAATTTTTTTTCTTTCTCTTTGATTTTAGGCAGTTTTATTGTAATATTTCTTGAAGAAGATTGTTTTGAATTGAAATTTTGGGGAGACTTATGAGCTTAATGAACTTGGATGTCCAAATACCTTCCCAGTTTTGAGAAGCTCTCAACCTTTGTTTCTTTAAAGAAGCTTTG
Source organism: Stenella coeruleoalba (assembly GCF_951394435.1). Classification (NCBI taxonomy): domain Eukaryota; kingdom Metazoa; phylum Chordata; class Mammalia; order Artiodactyla; family Delphinidae; genus Stenella; species Stenella coeruleoalba. The sequence continues at coordinate 47,063,594 of NC_137148.1, read as the reverse complement.
TGCCTCTTTCTGTTCTGCTGGGACTCTCATAACACATACATTGATTCTCTTAATGGCATTTTGTGGATCATATAGGCTTTCTTTTTTTTTTTTGTATTTTATTTATTTATTTTTTAAAACAACTTTATTGGAGTATAATTGCTTTACAATGGTGTGTTAGTTTCTGCTTTATAACAAAGTGAATCAGCTATACATATACATGTATCCCCATATCTCCTCCCTCTTGCATCTCCCTCCCACCCTCCCTATCCCACCCCTGTAGGTGGACACCAAGCACCGAGCTGATCTCCCTGTGCTATGTGGCTGCTTCCCACTAGCTATCTGTTTTACATTTGGTAGTGTATATATGTCCATGCCACTCTCTTACTTCGTCCCACCTTACCCTCACCACTTCCCATGTCAAGTCCATTCTCTACATCTGTGTCTTTATTCCTGTCCTGCCCCTAGGTTTTTCAGAACCATGTTTCTTTTTTTAGATTCCATATATATGTGTTAGAATACGGGATTTGTTTTTCTCTTTCTGACTTACTTCACTCTGTATGACAGACTCTAGGTCCATCTACCTCATTACAAATAACTCAATTTCGTTTCTTTTTATGGCTGAGTAATATTCCATTGTATATATGTGCCACATCTTCTTTATCCATTCATCTGTTGATGGACACTTCACTTTTTTTCATCCTCTTTTCTTTCTTTTTTTTTTTGTTTTTGACTGGATAATTTCAAATGATCTGTCTTCTACCTCACAGATTCTGCTGTTGTTACTGTCTTTTTTTTTTCTTCATTTCATTCATTGTATTATTCAGCTCCAGAATTTGTTTGGTTCTTTTTATGATTTATATATCTCTGTTAAACTTCTAATTTTGTGTGTGTATTATTTTCCTGATTCTGTGTTCAATTATCTTTCTGTGTTTTCTTGTAGCTCCCTGAGCTTCTTTAAAACAACTATTTTTAATTCTTTATTAGGCAAATTGCAGATCTATATTTCTTTGGGGTCAGTTTCTGAAAACTTATTGTGTTCCTTTGATGGTGTCATATTTTCTTGATTTTTCATGTTCCTTGAAGTCTGGTATTGCTGTCTTTTCATTTGAAGAAGTAGTTACCTCCTCCAGTCTTTACTGACTGGCTTCAGCAGAGAAATTCTTCCCTTCAGCCCTGTTAGGAATTCCAAGGTTTTCTCAGATCTTTTCTATGGATGTGCCTTCTCCAAATTTCTTGTTCCCTCTTACGAGGAAATTCTAAGGTTGCATGCCTTCTCCCAATTCTGCAAAATGAGGCCATGTGCTGACAGCTTCCTATTTGCTTTGTTTATGTTGGTGCTGAATGCTCAGGTTTGTGTATTTTCTCAGAATTCTGCAGTCAGGCTAGCTTTCTACCATGCTAACTAGCTGTAAAGGCTCACTCTCACCACCCTTAACCTAGGGACACACACATTAAGCTGGTCCTGGAATGGAGTGTGTGGGTTGGGTTTGTGGAGCACTGGGGGTCTGGTGGGTCAGTTGGGAGAATTTGCAGGCAAGGTGTTTCCAGCAGCTTATGGCAGTTTCCTGATGGAGTCTGTATGTTCCTCTGATACATTCCAATCTGAGACTGTACTCATTCCAATCTCCCAGCTGCCCACTGCCCCCGAGTGGTGCAATTCATATCTGATTATTCTGAATGGGGTGAGAAAGGGGTCACTTCGGCAGTATCCTGCGTAGTTGGGGAAAGAAGGTGCTCACTCACACATTCTCACTTTCCCCTGTGGGAGAAATCATGGCTGAGAAGGTCTCTCTTGACACTGAGATGTGCTCAGTGATCGTTGGGAGATGGGTGATGTGGGTAAACTGAAACTGTTTCACTTATCGTCTTCAATGCGTCCAATCTCAATTTTTTCTCTTTTTGCTCCAGCTCTTTGCTGGAACTTCCCCAGTGAAATCCTGGACTTCCACAAGAGCTCTCTCATTCCTGGGTTACTGTCACAATTGTTGTTCTTTTGGGGGAGGATGATAGAAAACTCTTATTCAGCCTTGTTGATGATGTCACCAAAACTAGCATATTTTAAATTTCTTTTGTAGGTAAGGATTTTTAATCTTGCTTGAAATGTTACAGATTTTCTTCTTTATTCACTAGTTTAAAAAATGGTAATGTTTAGGTCTTTACTCATTTATTTTAAAGTTAGATATGAAAGATAAGAGGATATTAAAAAAGAAAGATTACAAATAAACTAAAAATAGACTAGACAAATAAATTGATACTGAAGGTGGTGATTTTAAACATTTTTAACTGTTCTATAAGATATCATAGGGAGAAAGAAAAAGGAAACTATAATTGAGAAGAAGTGGAAAATAGAGACTTTACTCTAAAGTAGGTCTTTACTCATTTATCTTTTTCCTGGATGCATGAGACTCCTCTTTCTGAGTTTAGGAAAGTTTTCTTTAAGTATATATATATATATATTTAAACATCTTTATTGGAATATAATTGCTTTACAATGGTGTGTTAGTTTCTGCTTTATAACAAAGTGAATCAGCTATACATATACATATATCCTCATATCTCCTCCCTCTTGCATCTCCCACCCACTTTCCTTTTCTCACCCCTCTAGGTGGGCACAAAGCACCAAGCTGATCTCCCTGTGCTATGCAGCTGCTTCCCACTAGCTATCTATTTTACATTTGGTAGTGTATATATGTCCATGCCACTCTCTCTCTCACTTTGTCCCAACTTACCCTTCCCCTTCCCCGTGTCCTCAAGTCCATTCTCTAATGGGTCTGTGTCTTTATTCCTGTCCTGCTCCTAAGTTCTTCATGACCTTTTTTTTTTTTTTTTGATTCCGTATATATGTGTTAGCGTATGGTATTTGTTTTTCTCTTTCTGACTTACTTCACTCTGTATGACAGACTCTAGGTCCATCCACCTCCCTACAAATGACTCAATTTCGTTTCTTTTTATGGCTGAGTAATATTCCATTGTATATATGTACCACATCTGCTTCATCCACTCATCTGTCGATGGACACTTAGGTTGCTTCCATTTCCTGGCTGTTGTAAATAGAGCTGCAATGAACATTGTGGTACATGATTCTTTTTGAATTATGGTTTTCTCAAGGTATATGCCCAGTAGTGGGATTGCTGGGTCGTATGGTAGTTCTATTTTTAGTTTTTGAAGGAACCTCCATACTGTTCTCCATAGTGGCTGTATCAATTTATATTCCCACCAATAGTGCAAGAGGGTTCCCTTTTCTCCACACCCTTTCCAGCATTTATTGTTTGTAGATTTTTTGATGATGGCCATTCTGACTGGTGTGAGGTGATACCTCATTGTAGTTTCAATTTGCATTTCTCTAATGATTAATGATGTTGAGCATTCTTTCATGTGTTTGTTGGCAATCTGTACGTCTTCTTTGGAGAAATGTCTATTTAGGTTTTCTGCCCGTTTTTGGATTGGGTTGTTTGGTTTTTTGATATTGAGCTGCATGACCCATCTCCTAGAGAAATGGAAATAAAAACAAAAATAAACAAATGGGACCTAATGAAACTTAAAAGCTTTTGCACAGCAAAGGACACCATAAACAAGATGAAAAGACAACCATCAGAATGGGAGAAAATATTTGCAAATGAAACAACTGACAAAGGATTTAAGTATATTTTTGATTATTGTTTCTGTTCTGTTTCTCTGGGCTCTCCTCCAGAAAACACTGATTAACTGTATGTTAATGCTACTCTTTATTTTTTCATCCCTTCTCTATCATATTTTCCTTTTTCTTTTTACCTATGAGATCTTACGGAACAGTTAAATAATGCTTAAAACCACCATCTTCAGTATCAATTAATTCTTCTACTCTGTTTTCAATTTCTTTGTAATCTTTCTTTTTTAATTTTTATTTATTTATTATTATTTTTTTGCGGTACGTGGGCCTCTCACTCTTGTGGCCTCTCCCGTTGTGGAGCACAGGCTCCGGGCGTGCAGGCCCAGTGGCCATGTCTCACGGGCCCAGCCGCTCCACGGCACGTAGGATCTTCCCAGACCGGGGCACGAACCCGTGTCCCCTGCATCGGCAGGTGGGCTCTCAACCACTGTGCTACCAGGGTAGCCCTGTAATTTTTCTTTTTAAAATAATCCTTTCTCTTTTCATGTTACCCTTTTGCCTTTTTAATCTGCCTGGGATCCTCTTGATTTCATCCAGTTTCCTTTTCACAGAGGCCATATTTCTTTGTTCAAAATGAAGATGACAAATTGTTTTCTGAAATTTTCTTTTGGATTCTGCAGTTAGAAAATTTTCAGGAGTTTTCTCTGAAGTTTGAGAACACACTTCTCTTTCCCTTGTTATATGCTTAGTTTTTTTTCTATTTGATTTTAAGTAATGCCACAAGAATACACAGTTTGAGTGGATTTTCCTTGTTCCAGCTCCTTTTCTACATTTTCTACAGTAATGGTGATGCAAACTTCAATGTTAAGTTTATAGTTTAATGGACATTGTTTCTGTTTCCATTAGCATTCTCTGACTGTTTTTATTTAAGATACCTCCCGTCAGTTGTAATTTGGTCTTCTTTCAACTCCCATAGCCTGATTCTTTGTTACTCTAAGGAGAAATTTTACATGATATCTGTAATTCCCCCCAAATCAGGGTTATTCTTCTGTGCCCCATTCACCTGTCCTTTCCACCTCATCCACCAAAGGTTTTACCTATGCAGACTAATCTTTTTAGAACATGTACTGCAGACCTCTCCTCCCTACTTTCTGTTCTTTTTTTTTTTTCTTAAAGGTGGTAGAATGGTGAGAGAAAAAATATTTGCCTCACAGAATAATTCCTAAAGCTGAGAAGTCTGAGTGCTTCTCTTCTCATAAAGACAAGAAGGATGTATTTTTAGTTTTCTATGTCTATGAGCCTGGTGATCAGAAGTGAAAATTGGATATGCCATGGTATTACTAAATTCCCTTTAGGGTTTTCAAAGTTAGAATCTATCTATTCCTTCTAGATTATGGAATTGGTTTTCTGTTAGTTTGGTTTTAAAAGGTGTCTTCAGTGGTTTTAGTGATAAGCTGAGAAAGCAGCATTGAAGGGTGTTAGCCAGAAGCTATTTGAACCTGAACCTCCTGTCAGGAAGCTGAGAGAAAAAAAACGGAATTTTACTTTTATTTAAAGGTTGCATGCTAATAATTAAATTTTTAAATCTTTGTCTCTACTTGGAATTAAGACACAATTCTGGTGTAATATTAAAATATAAATTCAAAAATAGTGTCTATTCTTCCTTTGCTTTTCTGATGTAAGAATACCTCAAAAGAGTAAGAGAGAGCCCTAAAAGTTCAATAATGACTGTTAAAATGTAACAGAATTGCATTGGGTTTGAATCTACTGTAATATATTTCAAATATGTTTCATCTATTATATTTTTCTAATCGTGATAGATGATACAACTGGAGAACAAGAATTTCCTTTATGCCATTGACTTGTAAAGGTCACAATAGTAAAAAATGAAGGGTCAGGTAATCTGCACAAATCAGCCTCATTTTTATATACATTAACAGGAAAACATAATTGAGTTGCATGTGTTAAAGAAATGAAACCATTCAACAAATTGTTCTTAATAGAGGGAAAAATGATAGGGAGTTAAAATTGACATGAAAAACACAGGAAGATGTTGAAGGGTTGGAGTGGGAGGAAAAATGGCAGAGGTTAGTGAATGTCTGTTTGAGTGTGCAATTGCATTTTCAAAACAGTGACCTGATTATGTATCTAGATGTAGTCATTGTTCTTTCATAGTTATGATTTATGTATTCTCTATATGTAATTTTCAGTTGTGTATTTTTTTCAAAATCAAGTTTCAGAGGAATAAATTTGTTTAAAATTATTTTAGAAATGTGTTTATACCTCATTTTGAAACAAATAGAAAGATTTTTCCTCTTCTAAATGCTTATGAAGGTAGATAACTTCTCTGATCTTTTAGATAAATACATTTATGTTAGTTGAATGGCAGGCAGTTAGTCATAAACAGGAGACATTAAGGAAAATTAACACACTTAGTGCAAATGAATTTTCTGTACCTGGTCAGTTAATTGAGATTCTGCCTAGAATCTGCTTTTATTTTACTGGTAGATATTTATTGATTTGAAGAGAGATAAAAATAATTGTCAGACAACATATAAACCATGGCTGAATAAAGAATTCATAGTTTTTACTCAAATAGAAAGATTATCTGGAATGCAAGTACGAAAAGAACTTGATACTCTAGGAATACATTATTTTGAATGTACATTTGAACTAGCTGAATATCCTACTCTAGAGCTAAGTGCACTGGCAGTATGTTAATCACATCTATAAGAATGAGTCATTTACAACTGGAGTGGGCTTCACACTTGGAGCATCTTGAAGATGTTTTTTCTTTGGATATACCAAATTAAGCTTGTGTTGAAGCTATATTGTGTTAAAATTTTCACAATAAAATATTGGCATTTCCTGTATAAGTGGCATAGAATAGAAATTCCCTCCTATAAATAAAAATGCTTTGGCTTATAAGAAAGTGAACCTACTGATCTTTGGTTATAGAATAATACCAGAAATTTTATTATAAAGAGTATTTCAGTAATTGGAACCCTATTTTTATTATGTAATTGGAGGTACAATCTCATGGAAAGTAACTTCTCCAGGAGATTGAGTAGTTAAAAACATCATTTTGGTGATGAAGTTGAGATGATGACCAGACTTATAATGTATTTGTACACTGTAATACACTTCTAGACACATTAATTTCCATCTAACTGCTTATTTTTCTTTCATGTTTTAAGTTCCATAATACTTTTCCCCCATCTATGTTAACCAGTTCTATTCATAGTGAATCTTAGAAAACTCTCTAATGATTCTATTTCTCCATGCTTGTAGCTTTCATTACTTTATTTTAAAAATGTTTAATGTAATTTAATTTTATTGAAGTATAGTTGATTTATAATATTATATTATTTTCAGGTTAATAGCATAGTGATTCAGTATTTTTGTAGATTATACTCTAAGTTATTACAAGAAAATGGTTATAATTCTCTGTGCTATACAATATATCCTCGTTGCTTGTCTATTTTATACATAGTAGTTTGTATCTGTTAATCCCATACCCCTAATTTGTCCCCGCCCCTCTTCCCTCTCCCCTTTGGTAACCACAAGTTTGTTTTCTACATCTGTGAGTATTTTTATGTTTTGCATATACATTCACTTGTATTCTTTTTTAGATTCCACATATAGATGATATCATAGAGTATTCGTCTTTCTCTGTCTGACTTATTTCACTAAGCATAATATTCTCTAGGTTCATCCATGTTGATATATATATCTATACATCTATCTACCACATCTTCTGTAGATTCAAATTAATTTTAATCTTCATCTCAGCATGCTTTTATATCATAGGAATTGACAAACACTCTAAAATGTATATGTAAAAGCAAAGAATCTAGAGTAATCCAATTTTGAAAAATATTGAAAAAGAACAGTTCTACTTGACTCTAGACTTCCTATAAAAATACAGTAATCAAGATGGTAAAATTTTAGTATGAGGAGATTTTAGCATAAGGATAGAGAAATAAAGAGAACAGAATAAAGTCCAGAAATAGGCTCATGTTTATATAGTAAATGATTTTTTCAAGATAACAAAGCAATTAAATGGGGGAGTGGAGAGTCTTATTAACACATGGTGTTGGAACAACTTGATTTCCATATGGAAAAAAATAATTCTCTACTACTTCACATGAGAAACAAAAATTAATACATAATGGATCACAGACATAAAGTAAAAACTAAAACTCCAACACTACTAGAAGAAAATATGGAATAATGTTTTTCAAGTTCATGGTTGTGATGGACTGGATGTTTGAGTCCTCCCAAAATTCGTATATTAAAGTATAACTCCCAATGTGATGATATTAGGAGATGGGGCCTTTGGGAAGTGATTAGGTCACGAGGGTGGAGCCCCCATAAACGGAATTAATGCCCTTCTAAGGGACTGAAGAGACCAGAATTCTCCCTTTCTGCCATGTAAGGACACAGCAAGAGATGGCTGCTTGTGAAAGAGGAAGCAGGACCTTACCAGACACTGAATCTTCTGATACCTTAATTTTGGACTTCCCAGATTACAGAACTGTGAGAAATATATTTATTTTGTTTATAAGCTTTGTTTATACCCAGTCTATGGTATTTTGTTATAGCAGCCTGAACTAAGACTGTAGTTGGCCAATATTTCTTTATAAGATGTAGAAAATAATATCCATAAAAACTGATAAATTAGACTGCTCATCAGAAGACATAATTAAGTACATGAGTATACAAGCCAGTAATGGGATGAAAATATTTGTAAAACTTATCTGACAACGAACTTGAATAAGTATCATATAAAGAACTTTATACTCAATAAGGAAAATACAAATCTTAATAAACATGGGCAAAATACTTCAATGGACACTTTACAAAGGTACATGTATGAATGGCTGGTGAACACAGTAAATTCTGTTCAATATTTTTAGTCTTCAGGGAAATGCATTTACAACCACAATGTGATACTACAACACACCCACTAGGATCACAATTTAAAACTAATGACATCACCAAATATTGGTGAGAATTGGAGTCACTGAACTCTCATACATTGCTGATAGGAATATTAAATGTTATAAGTACTTTGGAAAAGTGTTTTGCAATAAAAAAAATAAAGTTGCATAAACCTACCCTTTGGCCCAGTAATTCTACTGTGGTTATTTATCTAGAAGAAATACAAATTAATATACACATGAAGACTTGTTTAGAATGTTCATAGCAGCTCTATTCACAATGTCCTCAAACCAGAGACAACTCACATATTTATCAACAGGAGAATGAATAAACAAACGTTGGTATAGTTATACAATGGAATACTGCTCATCAATAAAAATGAGTGAACTACTGATCTATGCAACAACATGAATGACTGTCACAAACATAATGCTGAGCAAAAGAACCAAAATGAAAAGAATACCTTATATATAATTCCATTTATAGGACATTCTAGAACAAAACTAATGCAGGTTAAAAAAAAAGAATGATAATTGTCTCTATGAAGGAAGATTAAGTAGAAAGAGACATGGGAGAACTTTCTAGGGTGATGGAAATGTTTTATATCATCATAAAGGTATGTGTTGCGTGGGTGTATCTATTTGCCAAAATTGTACTATTAGGATTTATGTATTTTCCTCAATTAAATTTACCTGAACATTTAGAAATGTCAGTACTAGTAGTTGCACAGGATAGAAAAATACTTCTAATTTTATAAAGTATATTCTTGTTGGCTTTGATTCAAATTTGCCTTATAAATATATACATATATATATATTTTATTTTCGGAGTTTGCAGCAGAGAAAGGTTTATTGCAGGGCCATGCAAGGAGATGGGTGGCTCATGCCTTAAAAACCTTGAACTCCCTGAAAGCTTTCAGCAAAGCCCTTTTTTTTTAAACATCTTTATTGGAGTATAATTGCTTTACAATGGTATGTTAGTTTCTGCTTTTTAACAAAGTGAATCAGCTATACATATACATATATCCCCATATTTCCTCCCTCATGCCTCTCCCTCCCACCCTCTCTATCTCACCCCTCTAGGTGGTCACAAAGCACCAAGCTGATCTCCCTGTGCTATGCAACTGCTTCCCACTAGCTATCTATTTTATATCTGGTAGTATATATAAGTCCATGCCCCTCTCTCACTTCGTCCCAGCTTACACTTCCCCCTCCCTGTGTCCTCGAGTCCATTCTCTACGGCTGCATATTTATTCCTGTCCTGCCCCTAGGTTCTGCAGAACCATTTTTTTTTTCGATTCCATATATATGTGTTAGCATATGGTATTTGCTTTCCTCTTTCTGACTGACTTCACTCTGTATGACAGACACTAGGTTCATCCACCTCACTACAAATAATTCAATTTCGTTTTTTTTATGGCTGAGTAATATTCCATCGTATATATGTGCCACATCTTCTTTATCCATTCATCTGTTGATGGACACTTTGGTTGCTTCCATTTCCTGGCTGTTGTAAATAGAGCTGCAATGAACATTTTGGTACATGACTCTTTTTGAATTATGGTTTTCTCAGGGTATATGCCCAGTAGTGGGATTGCTGGGTCGTATGGTAGTTCTATCTTTAGTTTTAGAAGGAACCTCCATACTGTTCTACATAGTGGCTGTATCAATTTACATTCCCACCAACAGTGCAAGAGGGTTCCCTTTTCTCCATACCCTCTCCAGCATTTACTATTTATTGTTTGTAGATTTTTTGATGATGCCCATTCTGACTGGTGTGAGGTGATACCTCATTGTAGTTTTGAGTTGCATTTCTCTAATGATTAATGATGTTGAGCATTCTTTCATGTGTTTGTTGGCAATCTGTGTTCTTTGGAGATATGTCTATTTACGTCTTCTGCCCATTTTTCGATTGGGTTGTTAGTTTTTTTGATATTGAGCTGAATGAGCTGCTTGTAAAGTCTGGAGATTAATCCTTTGTCAGTTGCTTCATTTGCAAATATTTTCTCCCATTCTGAGGGTTATCTTTTCATCTTGTTTATGGTTTCCTTTGCTGTGCAAAAGCTTTAACTTTTATTAGATCCCATTTGTTTATTTTTATTTCCATTTCTCTAGGAGGTGGGTCAAAAAGGATCTTGCTGTGATTTATGTCATAGAGTGTTCTGCCTATGTTTTCCTCTAAGAGTTTTATAGTGTCAGACCTTACATTTAGGTCTTTAATTGATTTTGAGTTTATTTTTGTGTATGGTGTTGGGGAGTGTTCTAATTTCATCCTTTTACATGTAGCTGTGCAGTTTTCCCAGCACCACTTATTGAAGAGGCTGTCTTTTCTCCATTGTATACTCTTGCCTCCTTTATTGAAAATATATGTGTGTGGGTATATCTCTGGGCTTTCTATCCTGTTCCATTTATCTATATTTCTGTTTTTGTGCCAGTACCATACTGTCTTGATTACTGTAGCTTTGTAGCATAGTCTGAAGTCCAGAAGCCTGATTCCTCCAGCTCTGTTTTTCTTTCTCAAGATTGCTTTGGCTATTTGGGGTCTTTTGTGTTTCCATACAAATTGTGAAATTTTTTGTTCTAGTTCTGTGAAAAATGCCAGTGGTAGTTTGATAGGGATTGCATTGAATCTGTAGATTGCTTTGGGTAGTATAGTCATTTTCACATGGATTTTCTTGGATTTTCTTCCAATCCAAGAACATGACATATCTCTCCATCTGTTTGTATCATCTTTAATTTCTTTCATCAGTGTCTTATACTTTTCTGCATACAGGTTTTTGTCTCCTTAGGTAGGTTTATTCCTACGTTTTCTATTCTTTTTGTTGCAGTGGTAAATGGGAGTGTTTCCTTAATTTCTTTTTCAGATTTTTCATCATTAGTGTATAGGAATGCAAGAGATTTCTGTGCATTAATTTTGTATCCTGCTACTTTACCAAATTCATTGATTAGGTTTAGTAGTTTTCTGGTAGCATCTTTAGGATTCTCTATGTATAGTATCATGTCATCTGCAAACCGTGACAGCTTTACTTCTTCTTTTCCGATTTGGATTCCTTTTATTTCTCTTTCTTCTCTGATTGCTGTGGCTAAATCTTCCAAAACTACATTGAATGGTATTGGTGAGAGTGGACAACCTTGTCTTGTTCCTGATCTTAGAGAAAATTTTTCAGTTTTTCACCATTGAAAACGATGTTGGCTGTGGGTTTGTCATATATGACCTTTCTTATGTTGAGGTAAGTTCCCTCTATGCCTGCTTTCTTGGCGGGGGTGGTTATCATAAATGGGTGTTGAATTTTGTTGAAAGCTTTTTCTGCATCTGTTGAGATGATGATATGGTTTTTCTCCTTCAGTTTGTTAATATGGTTTATCACATTGATTGATTTGCGTATATTGAAGAATCTTTGTATTCCTGGGATAAACCCCACTTGATCATGGTGTATGATCCTTTTAATGTGCTGTTGGAGTCTGTTTGCTAGTATTTTGTTGAGGATTTTTGCATCAAAAACTGAAAGTATTCACTCCTACATATATTCTTTATAAATGTATTTAGGAGTGAATAAATTTCAGCTTTTGAGAACTTAGATGAACCTTTAAATAATGATGAAAATGTGACCGTATTTTATAATACCTATTTGCCTAAGAACCAAAATTATGTAATATTTTTCATAATTCAGGGCATATTTATTAATGTGCCTATTGTTTACTTATAGGTCAGTTTTTTAAAAAATTAATTAATTGATTAATTTGGCTACGTTGGGTCTTAGTTGTGGCACTTGGGATCTTTGTTTTGGCATGTGGCATCTTTTTTGCAGCTGTGGGCTCCAGAGTGCGCGGGCTCAGTAGTTGCAGCATGCAACCTGCCTAATTATGGCACACGGGCTCTCTAGTTGTGATGCATGGGCTTAGTTGCCCTGCGGTCTGTAGGATCTTAGTTCCCCAACCAGGGATCAAACCTGCGCCCCTGCATAGAAGGCGGATTCTTAACCACTTGACCACCAGGGAAATCCACTTTTTTTTTTTAAATCAAGTAGAAACAGTCATCTGGCTCTGAGTTTACCTTTCAAATGTTTAAAACAGTTGTCCAGGGTGAATATAAAAATAAGGAAATGCAGGTAGCATCAAAGAATGAAAAATAACTTGTAAATGTGATAAATTAAAATTCTGCAGATTACAGTATTTCTGGACAACTATAGATTTTGGGGAGAAATTATTTTAATGGACTAAAAAATCTTTTTTTTTTAAGATTTTTATTTTATTTATTTATTTTTGGCTGTGTTGGGTGTTTGTTGCTGTATGCAGGGTTTCTCTAGTTTTTTTTTTTTTTGTGTGTGTGTGTGTGTGGTACGTGGGCCTCTCACTTTCGTGGCCTCTCCTGTTGTGGAGCACAGGCTCTGGACGCGCAGGCTTAGTGGCCATGGCTCACGGGCCCAGCCGCTCTGCAGCATGTGGGATCCTTCTGGACCGGGGCACGAACCCATGTCCCCTGCATTGGCAGGCGGACTCTCAACCACTGCGCCACCAGGGAAGCCCGGGTTTCTCTAGTTTTGACAAGTGCAGGCTACTCTTCGTTTTGGTGCACAGTCTTCTCATTGCAGTGGCTTCTCTTGTTGTGGAGCATGGGCTCTAGGTGCACAGGCTTCAGTAGTTGTGGCTCTCGGACTATAGTGCGTAGGCTCAGTAGTTGTGGCACGCGGGCTTAGCTGCTCCATGGCATGTGGGATCTTCCTGGGTCAGGGCTCGAACCTGTGTCCCCTGCATTGGCAGGCAGAATCTTAACCACTGTGCCATCAAGGAAGCCCAAAAATCTTTCTTTAGATCCACTTTGATAGTAGTACTCAGAGTTATTTTTCCAAAGTTGGAAATTTCCTTACAAAGGAGGTAGAATCAAATATCATTTAATTAAAGTAATATTTTTTAATCTTAATAATTCTCCAGCATGTTGACATCATTAATTTTCTCCTTGGAGAATTCTTCTTTTGTTATCTTGTATTTGGATTTAATTGTTATTACCTTTTATAAAGCATCACATAAACCCATTGTCATACGATTGCACAATAAAAATGAGTATGGATATTCCATTTCTGTCTGCTTAATATTTCAAGAAAAAGCGTTTTAAGTAAACTGGTAGTCAACACTCAGGAATCTTTTTAATAACTCTTCAAATGCAGATAGCTTAGGAAATATTTCGTCAGTTTTCTTGATAAGAAAAGAAAAAGGAATTTGTACACTTACAAATGAACAGGACCAAGAGAAAGACATAATAACTGGCAAAATGATACCCCAAATAATCAGGAAACTTTAGAGTTCCTCAATATACATCAGCAAAGAAGGGCCTATTATCATTTTGGGCTATACCATAATAGGAGACACTTCAAAATTATTCATATGTTGCAATGACAGTGTAGCATGATTATGGAAACTAGTTGTAGAATTGAGAGAAATTAAAGGCTTTCCACTTTTATTGGCATTGATAATAATGTCAATAAATTCATTGATAATAACTAGTCTTAGAAATATCTTTTGCTGGGCAGGGGGATAGAAGCTATTCATGTAACTGGGCACATGTTTCCATTTTAGAAATAAGATATTTTGCATATATTTTTCTTTGTAATTAAATCTAAAAAACCATAGAATTGGGGAAAATAGCCTTTTTAACCCTTGAGAAAAAAAAGGTTATGAGTGTTTTATAGAATTAAGTTAAATATTCACTAAAATTGTATTTGTTTGGAAGAACTATAGGATCCTTATAAACTCTTGGCAAGAAGTGTGTTCTGTGTTGTTTCAAATATATACTGCTTTGTCTTAAGGTTTACAAGTTAATCAATAAAGATTCTTGGCATATTTAAATAAAAAAGAATGATTTGTATTTAGCATGCCAAATGTATCTCAGTTATAAGTATTATTTGATACCCTGAAAATGTCTGTCTTTCAGCTTTGTTTAAATGACTAGTTTGCATATAGTGAAGACAGGCTTTACTCAGCCATGCCTAGACTCTGCCAGGATTCTTATAATCCTCAGTTACTGTAAACCAAATTTATTTAGTCCAAAATGATATTTATTTCTTAATGCACAGCATTATTGGAAAACAGAGAAAGTTTTATTCCATTAATTATGTGTTTTTCTCATTAAAAGATAATACGTGTTTCTTTTAGAGGTAGTTATCTTAGCATGTAATTTTCTATATGTATGTGTGGGAGTGGACAAAAATACACACACACAAACACACACACAGAGCCATTGAGTTTGACATCATACCTAATGTAAAATGTTGAATCCTGCTTTTCTAATTAGCAATTTATCATAAATATTTTCCTGTGTAACTAAAAACTGTATAATATGTCTGTATAATATAAGTATATCATGATTTACTTAAAGATTCTTTCATTGTTGGACTTTCCCTTATATAATATACAATTTTTTAAGGGGACATCTGTGTGCATATTTTTTATCTGCATTTTGGTTTATTTACTTAGAATAGATTCCCAGCTGTGAGACTTCCAGATCAAAAACTCTTCCTGAATTGCTTTCTGAAAAGACAGTTTCACTGTATTCTATCAGAGATATGTAAGTATGCCTGTTTCATTGTCCACTTGCCAGAGTTACAATTTTTTTTTTTTTTTTTTGGCGGTACGCGGGCCTCTCACTGTTGTGGCCTCTCCCGTTGCGGAGCACAGGCTCCGGACGTGCAGGCTCAGCGGCCATGGCTCACGGGCCCAGCCGCTCTGCGGCATGTGGGATCTTCCCGGACCGGGGCACGAACCCGTGTCCCCTGCATCGGCAGGCAGACTCTCAACCACTGCGCCACCAGGGAAGCCCCAGACTTACAATTTTTATTTTTGTTATTTACAGATAGAATGTCATTGTTTTAGTTTGCATTTCTTAGATGACTAATGAGGTTGCAATGTAAAAATCTGTCTTCCATATATTTGTTTTTTAGGATTTTAAGTTTTTCTTCATGATTTCTTCATTATCTCTTTCTTTCATAAGGATTTTATTCTTGTCCAGCATGTTGTAACAGATATTTTTATGTTTAGGCATTCACCTTTTAATTATGTTTTTGATTTTTAATTCAGAGAAGTAATTTTTTTTTAATGTTGTCAAACAATATCTTTTGATCCTGATGACTTTGTGCAAAGAATGCTATGGGAAAATGGAATCTTACATTTACATTACCTGAATAGTAGATATCATTAGTAGTTTGATATTTAATCTGTGGCATTTAGTTAGCTTTTTTTTTTGGAATATCATGACTTTAAAACTACAGCTAAAGGAAGGCAGATGGTTAACTTGTTTTCCACTTCCCTGAAAATATCCAAGATAGGAACCAATATTATCAGCCTCTCATGGAGGTTGGCCATGTCAAGATGTTGAGTCAGTGCCCAGCTCATTGCTCGTTAAAGATGCTGCTCTTTGGACCAGCAGGAGACCCAGCAACAATATCTTAATAATTTCTGATGCTACCTCACATCCTTTCAAGACAGTGCAGAACATTTTTTTCTTTAGAAAATATTCAGACCTCTTTCCTTCTGTTATAGTACTTACCATTTGTCTACTTGTATTATTGGGCTGTACTTTATTTTTGTAGCAATGAATACATAGAGGAAAGAACATTTTAAAAAATCGTTATGCATTTGCTTTGTGTCTGCATACTGTCCCATTAGTTATTTCATATGAATATCTAGCTTTTTTCAAATATGGATTATATTAATAATTCAAATAATATTAACTAATATTAATAAACAAACCATTAATAATTCTCGACTCTTCCACAGTCATTTCTTATTAGGTGTGTCATTTCTTAGTTTTCACCAATCATTAATTTCTGTTTTTCCTTCTTCATTTTTTTGCCTCCCTGAGATCTTCAGAATGTGAATCAATATTTTGTTATGATGTATAATCTTCTGCTTCTCATATGAGTCTCTCTTTGGTGCCTCGTGCCTTCTGTCATGCTCTTATTGCTATTGGTCTTCTATTGTTTTAATTTCACTTTCTCCCACTCATCTCCACCATCGGCCACTGTCAGATGAAATGACTGGCCATGTGAAATAAGCCTATGCTCTATATGTATGTATACATTTTACTAAAGCCACTAGTAGACATCACTCCTACTCACACATGAGACTGGCCAATACTAATCTCTTTGTAATTCAGCAATCCTTTCTAAACATATCTGGAGATATGTTTCTTCCACATCAGTAAGTTACTATACCAAATGATCTCCATCTTTTCCCAAAGAACTCAGAGTTTTGCTACATTAACCCACTCAATCTAACAGTTCAGGAAAATCAATTCCGTGACATGAAATGAAAAGATGTACTGCCAAAATTGTGGTGTCTCTAAAGTGACATTTTTTTGACCAGACTGGAAACCCTTATCTGGCACAATTTTAGCTGGGGTTTCCTGATTCCTTTACTAGGCCATAAAATTTTTTGTCAAATCTAAATAGCTACACATTTAATTATGATTCCGAAAGTTTGCATTTTTGGATGAAACTGACTTTTTCTCTTGTCATGCTCTAGCCATAATCGTTTCATTGTCTAGTGTTAATTTGCATTTTAATTGACCTTTAAACATTTAACCAGAGGATAGTCCAATAGGACATTCTATAACCATCTCAGTAATTGGTAGTCAAGAGTTACTTTTTATCGCTATTTTAGGAGTAGGGAAGTCTGCATACAGGGGTGGGGAAAGAGCTTTAACCTTCAAAGCAGGCTCTTTACTTTGGGGCTGTGGTGAGAAAAACGGAACAGAAATTAGAAGTTAGGAATGGAGAAATTAGAAGAGACAGATGGTGAGAGATTATAATGATTTCTAGGATCACCCAAATTGTCTGAAGTTTATGCCAGAAATTTTTTTATCAGGGCAACATGTCATGCTTATTTTGAGTTCCCACAGACACATTTAATGCAATTATACTGGACCTTCCATTCTGTTGTTTTCTTTGGGTTTTCAAGGAGTTTAGAAGCAGCCTACATTGGACTTTGTCAGTGTTTCCAGCAACTGACAAATTTGAACGTTATAAATGTTTTAACGTTTATAACGTTATAAACGTTATAAACCATTTTCTTTTATACTACTCTGGGGAAAGACATAAAAGTAAGATGACTGATCCTTAGATTATCTGCGTTTAGAACACCTTTATTTTAGTTACAAAAACATAGTGATGGTGTCTTCATCGGAGACGGGGAAGATTTTAGTGGGCACAGCAGCTGTTGATTCAAATATAATTATACACGTTCCCTCTCTGTTTTCTCTTACGTGAATAAACAGCTTTAGTTTATTATGAAAATTAGCAATCTCTAAGATTCATCTGTAGAATGAATTCTCAAATACAAGGTACATACACGACATAATCTGGTGAATGTGAAATGCTCCGGTGAGATACCTGTATCCCACTGTGATCTTCAGCGTTCCTTTTGCAATTATGGCCACAGTGTCAAGAATAAAACCAATTTACCTGTGATTGAAAGTAACAAAAATTCTTTATGTTCTCTGGAGAAAATATGAATGATTCCTTTTAAATGAGAGACTTCGAAATGAGAGCACATAAAATACCAGCTATCGTCTGCTCAGCATGACTCAGACTTTTTAAAATGAATTTTTCTGAGTGTTGTTTTGAATTCTCTGACTTGAGATTTGTCTGTGAAACAAAGTACCCAGTTGCATACAAGATTCCTTATAGTTAGAAAACTTCTTTTGCATATGTTTTACCAATCAACAATTTTTAGCTTAGTCTCTCCTATGTGCTCAGCAACGTGCATTTAAGGCACTCATTTTATTTTTGTTTTGTTTTATTTTCCTATATGTGTGAAGATATGAAGGGCCAACTAAAGAGACCTGAAACTTTTGGAGGAGGGGGCAGCACATTTGCATTTTTAATCCAGGAATCTCCTACCCAAGGGTTGAAGAAAACTCATGTATGTGTAGCAGAGTTTTGGAGGTCAAAGGTAGAAGCTGCTTGCCATTTTGGGGTAAATGGTCATTTAACCTCTTATTCTATTTCATGTAAGGTAAGACATAGATGAAGGGACATCAGTGTATCCCACCTGTGATATTATCCAGGCAGAAGATGAATTAGAGGAAAACAGTGGCTGGCGGTTTGAAAGGAAATAATACATGGAGTCGTTAGTGTCAGGACAGTCTTGTGTGTCAATAGCCCTTGAGCAAACACAGCAGTGTTAGAGCAGGCAAAAGGCTGCGGAGGTCAAGAAGACCCCTGTTACGCTGGAATCTCTCAATCATGTCTAGAAATATCATCTCACTTAATTAAAATTTTATATAGCTTCAGGCTCAGTATTGTTGCTAAATAGGTTCTTGTTAAGCCAGTAAATTGATGCTCTCTTAGGGCGCTGAAGGCATAAAAATGAGGTGTTTAGATCCCTCCCTCTAGGAGGTTACACAGAAAAGCAGTCACAAATAGCGGTAATCACACAAACTGTTGAGAGCGGGTGGAAAATGAGAGCGACAGAGAATCATTGATTTAATGCAGCCTTTTAAAACCATTTTAGGAGTCTGAGGGGTATAGATTACAGAAAAATCCAGGGAAAGGGTAAAAAATTCTGCTTAGGTTTGGAAAAAGAGGCAAGATTAAATATTGCTGTAAGGAAGAAGTAGCATTTGACCTGGGTAGGAATTTTATATTCAGAAATGTGAATGTGTGTGTATAGAGAAAAGGGATAGTGGCCCATTCCGGATTGAGGGAATTTAGTTTATTAAATTTTCCATTTTATATTTATTGATTGCCTCCTAGGTACTAGACCCTAAACTAAGTGCTAGGAACACAGGATAAATAAGAAATTTAGTTCTTGTCTTTGAAGAGCTGCCCACAGTTGGAGAAGCATATGTGTACAGAAGCATTGTTGTCAGGTGTGCGCTAGAGGCCGGCCCTTCGTGCCCTAAGGCCTGAAGGGGGCACCTGTCCTACGCAGCAATACCAGGGTGGGCAGGGCTCATTCTCCAGGTTCCCTCAGCCCCACTGGCAGCTGGGTGAGCTCCACCATCCAGCAGAGAGCGCATTTTGTCTTTGTAGCCCTCCTTGCGTTCTGCTTTGTACTAAAGTTATTCATTTATTTATCTTCCCTCTAGACCTTAAGTTTGTGGCGGCCACAAATCATTTTTGTGTTCCTTTGTGGTACCTAGAACCGTGCCTTGCACACACAGTGGGCATTAAAGGGTTTGGGGATGTAATTAGGTTTTATATTTGTTGGAAAATAAAACGTATCTGGTAAAAGGCACGCCTATGAGAAAAGGTGTCCTTTTCCTACATGTGGTCAGCCTCACTGACCCAGCCTTTCACAATTTTTACAGCTGAGGCTAGTGTCTTGAAGCTACCTTTGGCCCTTGATACTATTTTTTGAACTATGAGGACTTTGGAGGCATTTTAAAGTTTTCTTCTCTTTATGGCTAAGCTTTTTCTTATTAAGGGGGAGAAACTTGAACATCCACAGGCCATTCTGCTCATTTGTTTTAAAAAATGTTCTTGTTAAAAAGTCACCTTTTGCCCCAATTTCACATTCAATTTAAGTTCATCCCTACCTACAAGACACTAAGGCAATATTCTCAGATTGTTTAGGAGGCTTCTTATTTTTCTCAGCTGTAAACTCAATTACCTTTCAGATGATTTTATAGCTGACAGTAAATCTTCCATGAAGTGTCTGAATAAAAATGAGGGCAAACATTTCATGCTTAAATAGCTGTAATGGTAGTCAGTGTAATGGACTGGAGTTTTAGAAATAAGCAGGGCCGAATCACTTGGTGGCCATATGATATCATGCTATGGTTTCTACAAAGATATCATTTGCAGGTGTTTGTACCTACATCTTACCATAGATGGTAATTTATGATGTTTTATTTTATGTAAACAAGTGTCTGTATATATTTGGAGTATGAATGTCTATGGAACTCATATATTAAAATAAAAGAGCTATGACCGTTTCATCGTTGCCATAAATGGTCTTTGAAAATATTGCTTTTTCCTTTGGAAAACTATTACTTAAATATCTACAATGGCTTGTCACACTCATGGAAATGGTATAACCCTGTAAGCTTCTTTCAGAGTGTGTATAAATCTCCTTTGTCTCTATGGAAACAGACTAATTCTACTAGTTCTTAAATAGTTCCTTATGGCACTGCTAAGAATTATCATGTTTTCTGGATTGTTGTGACACAGATTGACTACAGCCATATCTGAACTCATGTGAAGGGAATGAGCTAGTATCAAATGGGCATCTTGTTTACCTAAAGTTTTCTGACCAAAATATCTTCATTGGAACTAGCTATTTCTTCAAAACTCTATATTTGATTGAGAGACACTGAAATCACTCTGTCCCGTTTACATGTGCACTATGCAATGTTTCAAAATGCTTTTCAAATCTTGGAATCTGCTGATTGCATTGATATAATTTTATAATTATGCAAACCTGTCATGTGGTCTGCCGGCCTTTATTTATATCAGTAAGTGCTGTTCACTTGTCAAAAGTTTGTACAAATAGACCTGAAAGGAACTTTCAGGGTCATTTTTATTGCAACTCATTGTTGATGACATTGAGATGTTGTGGGCACCATGTCACTCTGTGAACTTGTATGAAGTGAACTGGGGCTGGTCAAGCAGTATCTCTTTGTTTTCACTTTAGTAGTGTTGTATCACATAAGCTTTTGCTTCCACAGAAGCAATGGAGTTGAAGTCTTCCTCTGCTGCTCCTCCTTTGCTGTCTTGATTTTCTGAAATTTAATTTTCTTATTCTTAAATGCCAGGTGAAATTCATTGTTTCCTTCTCTGTAATTTTTGGTTATATCTGTGTATTTTGATTAAGGTAGTTTTCTAGTTGTAGAGGGAAGCTTGAGGCATGTTCTTTTTTTTTCTCTTCTTTTCTAAATAAGTAGGCCTTTACAAAAGTCTCAAGCTTAATAAGCAACAACAGAATCCCTCTTATCCCATCTCCCAGCTAAGTGGACTAACTGACGTTCTCTATTTCCTCCAGAAAGTTTAAACACTAATGCCTATGACATTCTAGAAGGCTGTTCTTCCCTACTCCTGTGTACTTCAGGTGCCCCTTGTGGTGATGTATGTCACCAAGAGTCCCGAATCTGTACATGACAGTTGTACTTGCTATTTTATTATATAATGTAATTAATTGTTCTGTAAATGAATATAACATCTACAAGTGAAGAGAAATGTTTATATGAAAACTAAAATAGACTGCTAGTCAATTTGCTAAAGCAAAATTCTTGTTGAATTAGAATTAGGTGTGGCTGAGACAATCATAAAAGATGGGAAAATGTGAGTGGCTAAGAATCATGGAATGATTCTTCAGATTTTTTCTCGTGTCTTTAATTTCCTCACTTTATTCTAAAGAAACAAAACTTGAAAGCATAGATGATGCATATGAAAATGCTTTATGTAAAATGTAGAAATCTAACTAGCAGATCCGTACATAAAGCAAAGGTCTTGGCCTCACATCAAAAGAATAGCAAACTATGTGCATTTAAATGTTATTATGAAGAATGTTTAGGTATTATTTTTAAAGATTCTTAACTTTAATATATTTATTTGACAAACTGGCCATCTACCTATTCTGAATATGTCAGATAGGAAGGCTAACAAGAGGATAAATTGAAAGCCACCAACTGCTCTCTCCTTTACTATGGGGAGGAAAGGTGAGTGAAGTGTTCTAGAGTCTCATGACTCTGGGTGTCCTAATGGTGGAGAAGCATCTTCAAGTAAACCTGTCTGGTTTGGCCCCAGAAGACTGCTATTCCACCAGTTGGTCTCCTCTGGTGCAAGAGCAATGGCATAGATGGGGAGGATGTCATTGCCTTGGGTTATCTTGTAGAAGTGCAACTAAGGCCTCCTTTGTATGACACAGCTCATGCCAAAGTGAACCATCAGTCATTCTAAACCTTCAGCTAAAAGCAAATCACACACTCATTTTTCATATACTGCATTTTTATCTTAATTCAAACTTTAATATTATAATTAAGGCCTATATACATTGACTATTTTAGGGAACAGTCTGGTGACCAAAGAAAGTATCCCTGAAAAGTACCATTTCTTAGGAGTTCTCAGCTCTAGGTAGGAGATTGTCTCAAGGACCTCTTACCCAGATGATAACTTTATTATTGAGAGATCTTATAATAAACATGAATAAAATTTTATCACCAACTAATTTTTAACTTCCATGAGGTCAGATAATAGTCATATTAATAGCTTCCTATACTGCCTAGCATAGCACCTGAACCAAAGTAAGTTTTGAATAGAGGTAGAAATAATGATAAAGTTCCCACACTGAGATATTCTGTACTTTAGCATGATCATTTTGATGGAAATTTGTCTCCTATGACAAATTGCAGTTTTACCATATCGCTTTGTTGGACCTTGTCTCATATTTCCATTCATTGTCCTAGTTCTTATAGATAGTACTATTTTTAATATTGAGAGGTGACTATACTGTATTCATTCAGCTGATTGTTTCTCAGAACTGGCTGAATATGAGACAGATTTTTTTTTTCCAATAGTGAGCTTGACTCAGTACATGGGAAATTCATGCAGTCCTGGCCTACCTTTTCCTTTTCTGCAGATGGTCACTCATAGACCTTTGAATGCCTCCCTCAAATATAACAGCAGCCCAGAGGTGAATTATTCAGACAGTGTGGCCACCCTGGGAGACCTGGTATATTTTGCAGGCCCTGCTGTGATACAGACCAATCAACCCAAGTCTTTTATGTCTTCTTTCCATATTGTAACTCCCATGAGGTAAAGTGTTAAGCTACATTAAGCCTCAAAAAAGAAATTTGAGTTCATGATGTGTAACTTCTCAGTAATGAGAAGTTTAGTATAATCTGCTTCTTGAACTTGCTATCTGATATTTGAAAAAAAAATGTTACCAGTTTTCTCATTTCTATTTAAATATTTAAGACTAAAAAGTTTTTAGAAGAGCACTTAGTACCTCTCACAAAACTTCATAAGTGGCTTTGATTGTATTCAGAATTATATCACCCGATCAGGAGCAGACAACTCATGAAACCAAGAACATAAACATAATTTACAACACTTATAAAAGTATAGTTTGAATTTTAAAGGATGAGTAAAAACTGAAGTTGAAATTTTTGCAGAGTCAAATATCTCCTACGTATTAACCAAAATTTATAGAAAAATATCTATAACTAAAATAGGAAGAACGATGGGCAGGACTCCTAATAAAAGAGGGGGAGAATTTGTTAGGAAGTATCCACCCGTGTAGGTATCAGTAAACATATGGGTGTGAGATGTAGACAATGTTAGAAAACATGGTAATATAGTACACATTATTCATAGTTACAGTCAGAAATATGTTATCCCTGTCACAAATTGATAGAATAAGTAGACAGAAGATCAGTAGATAGATTTGAAAAACACAGTCAATTAACTTGACCTATTGACATTTTTAGAGCACTCCACCCAACAACAGCAGAATATACATTCTTTTCAAATGCACACAGAACATTTGCCAAGATAAATTATATTTTGGGCCATAAAAATAAGTCTCAATATGTTTAAAGGTATTGCAGAGTATGTTCTCTAACCACAATGAAATTAAATGAAAAATCAGTAATGAAACATGTCTGGAAAGCCCCCAAATATCTGGACACCAAATAACATACTTCTGAATAATACCTGTGTAGTGGGTTGATCTGTGGTTTCCAAAATGATATGTCTATGTTGTAATCACTGGAACCTGTGAATACGACCTTCTTTGCAGATGTGATTCAGTTAAGGATTTTCAGATGAGATAATCTTGGATTATCCATATGGGTCCGAAGTCCAATGAGAGGTATCTTTATAAAAGAAAGAAAAGGAGAGCACACAGACACAGAGGAGAAGGCCACATGAAGATAGAGGCAGAGATTGGGGTTATAGAGCCATAAGCCACATAACACATGGAGCCAACAGAAGCTGGAAGAGGCAAGGAATGAAATCTCCTCTAGAGCTGTTAGAGGAAGTGTGACCTTGCTAACACTCTAATTTTGGACTCCTAGCCTCCAGAATTGTGAGAAAATAAATTTTTGTTGATTTAAGATACACAGTTTGTGATAATTTATTGAGGTAACCATAGGAAACTAATACACTGTGGGTCAAAAATAAATGTAAAGGGAAAGTAGAAGGTATTTCACATGAAATGAAAGTGTACATACAACATATCAGAATTTATTGGATGCTCATGAAGCAGTATTTAAGGAAAAATCTATAGCAGTAGGTGCCTATATTAGAAAAAAGAAAGGTCCCAAAACAACGACCTCAGCTTCTATCTTAAGAAACTATAGGGCTTCCCTGGTGGCACAGTGGTTGAGAATCCACCTGCTGATGCAGGGGACACAGGTTCGTGCCTGGGTCCAGGAAGATCCCACATGCCGTGGAGCGGCTGGGCCCGTGAGCTGTGGCTGCTGAGCCTGTGCGTCCGGAGCCTGTGCTCCACAACGGGAGAGGCCACAACAGTG
Organism: Stenella coeruleoalba; assembly: GCF_951394435.1. Classification (NCBI taxonomy): domain Eukaryota; kingdom Metazoa; phylum Chordata; class Mammalia; order Artiodactyla; family Delphinidae; genus Stenella; species Stenella coeruleoalba. The sequence continues at coordinate 47,038,609 of NC_137148.1, read as the reverse complement.
AGAGGCCCGCGTACTGCAATAAGAAACTATAAAATAGTCAATGAAAACCAAAATAAAGAAAAGAAGGGAAATAATAAAGATCAAGACAGAAATCAAGAGCATAGAAAACAGAAAAACAATGGGGAAATCAATGAAAACAAAAATTGATTCTTTGAGAAGATCAATAGTATTGATGAACCTAGCTAGGATGGATCAGGGAATAAAAGAGAAGAGACAAATTACCAGTATCAGGGATGAGAAAGGTGACATCACTACAGATTCAACAGTTATTGAAAGGAGAATAAGGAGATAGTAAAGGATAATGAAGAAGTCAGTTGTTTCTCGGCTGTTCTTCCCTATCCTCAGCCTTCAGAGAGCTCCTGCCTTTCTCTCAGGAAAGGCCTCTGTGTCTCTGGGTCAGGGCCACAGCCTCCCTCTGTGATGAGGTTTTGTGGGATCTAATCCATCACATCAGTCCACTTACAGTGTTGAACAGTTTTACAAGTTAAGCTACTTTCTCCTTACCCCTATCAAGAGCATATTTGCTCTTCTTCCCACTAAACCAGGGGTGAAAGCAGTAGTGAGTTTCTTCTTTGCTGGGAAGGATTCCTTCCTTCCTGGAATTTAATTCATTTAGCTTTCTTTGTATTCCTAGTTCTCTGGGAGTTAAACAAACAAGCAAACATGGTTGGGGAACTTATTTGGCTTGTTCTTGTTGTAAAGTTAGGAGGGATGGGCTGCCATAAAAAAAAATAACAGGCTGTGCAGCTTAAACCACAGAAATTCTAGAGGCTAGAAGTTCAAGGTCAAGGTATGTTTCTTTTGAGGCCTCTCTCCTTGGCTTGCAGATGGCCACCTTCTCACTGTTTCCTCACATGGTTGTCACTTTGTTTCCTAACCTCCTCTTCTTATGAGGGCACCAGTCATATTAGATTAGGCCCCACACTAACAACCCAGTTTTAACTTTGAATTACCTCTTCAAAGGCACTGTCTCCAAATACAGTCACATTCTGAGGGACTGGAGATTAGGGAGGGCGTCAACATATGAATTTTGTGGGTCACAATTTAGCCTATAACATTCTACATTATCTGGTCCTTCATTCCTTCCCTGACCTTATATCCTACTACTCTAGTCACTAAATCTGTCAGCCCACACCAGCCTTGCTGCTAATCTTAGAATATGACAGGTCCACCTGCGGTAGATTACCCCTCAAGATTTTCCACTTGGCTTATTATGTCATCTCCCTCAAGTCTTTGCACAAATCTTACCTTCTCTTTGAGATCTATTCCAACTGTCTTATTTAAAATTGCAGTCCTATTTTAACTGCACTATTTATTCTTCACAGTACTTGTCACCTTCTAGCCTAATATACAGTTTAGTTATTTAGTAAGTGTGTTATCTTACCCTTAGCCCACTAGCATATGAGCTCCATGAGGGCAGGGATTTTTACTTGTTTTATTCATTGATGTCATAATATCCCAGTGCCTGTCACATATTAGGCATTCTATAGTGATTCAGTAGTGAATAAATCATGATTGTCTGCATGTGGTTTCCAGACCAGAGCTTCTCATTATTTCTATGAGATGCTGCTTTTTTGTTGTTTTTTGAGATGCTGCTTTTTATTTAATTCCATTTCATTTCATTTTATTCATTTTCTCTTTTCCCTAGCACCTTGTTATGAAAATTGGCAAACATACTGCAAAGTTGAAGGAATTTTACACTACACAAATATGTACCTACCACCAATTGTACCATTCACATTTTACTAGACTTTATTACATACAGGTAACCCTCCATCGACTAATCCATTTTATTTTTGTGCATTCAGAGTAAATGATAGACTTAAGTATTCTTTCCCCTGCATACTTCAGCATGCACATTTTTAACTAGAATTCATTATTCACGGTCTTTTTCTTTTTTATATAAAACTTACAATGAAATGCCATGCTTGTAAGTGAACATTTGCTGAGCTTTGACAAATGTATACATTTTTGTAACTCATACCCTTATCAAGATACTGAGCATTTCCATCACTCCAGAAAGTTCCCTCATGCTCCTCCCCAATCAACCCTCACTACCATTCAGAGGCAACCACTGAGGACCCTGCCTAGGGATACTGGAGTCTAAGGCAAAAGGAAAAAAAATTTGTAACAGTTAATTTTTTTCCAGAACATTAAAGCAGGTAAAAAACTATCAAAAAATTGAAAAGTATTATAGGTGTATTAAAACTCAAAATATTTTAAGTTTAAATATTTTACTTATACAAAAACCAATTGATAATTTTACTTTCCTGGTGTTTTTTTTTTTTTTTTTTTTTTTTCTGTACGTGGGCCTCCCACTGCCGCGGCCTCTCCCACCATGGAGCACAGGCTCCGGACGCGCAGGCTCAGCGGCCATGGCCCACAGGCCCAGCCCCTCCGCGGCACGTGGGATCCTCCCGGACTGGGGCACGAACCCGCATCCCCTGCATCAGCAAGCGGACTCCCAACCACTGCACCACCAGGGAAGCCCACTTTCCTGGTTTTAATGGAAACAAACTCATCAATAAGATTTCCAAAATGTACTACTTATATGAGATGCTACTTTAAAGAAAAAGAATGATTCCACTGTTGTTGAAAACTTGGAGTCTCCATATTGGACCAAATTAAATAAGTTACCACAGGACTTCCAACCAGTAATATGTTAATGCAATGTTCAATCTCTATTGGCAAAGTGAAGATCAAGTGCAGCAAATCCCAGCTGTTTTTTTTTTATTTTTAAAAATTTTTTTTATTTTATTTTTTTTTTTGCGGTACGCGGGCCTCTCACTGCTGTGGCCTCTCCCGTTGCGGAGCACAGGCTCCAGACGCGCAGGCTCAGCGGCTATGGCCCACGGGCCCAGCTGCTCCGCGGCATGTGGGATCTTCCCGGACCGGGGCACGAACCCGCGTCCCCTGCATCGGCAGGCGGACTCTCAACCACTGCGCCACCAGGGAAGCCCCCCAGCTGTTTTTTACCATGTAATTCTTTTTCCTGAATCACCGTGCGTGACTAATGTTTTTTAACACTCATTTTTTAGGTTTCTCCCTTTTCCATCCTTTTAAGAGATTCATTGCTATGTCACATGAATTTCAATTAATTTAGATTCTTCACTGCAAGAATGATGATGATTTCTTTGTTTCATATGCTGAAGAATATTGTTTGAAACAATGTTATTTCTATTACAATATAATCTCTTTTCTTTTCTTTTTACTTTTTCTATTACTTTTCCTTTTCTTTTGCTTATCTTTTCTGAGTTTTGGTTGTGTTAAACCTGTCCTGAATGAGATTCATTCTCCTTGAAAATTAATTCTTCTTCCACTCATAGATTTTTATTATGAGGAATAGTTCTTGCTGAAGCTTTCTCAACATTCAGAGTTGGTGTTTTGTGGGTGATGGTGCAGTGTTGGTATGCATACATAGTGAGTGGAGGAAAGCCATATCTTTGAAGTGTGTGTTCTTGAGTCTGAATGAGGATAGAATAAGGATATAAGGGGAGACTGGGTTGGAGTAAAGTAAAATAAATAGAGAGGAAGTAGAATAAGTGTAGAAATGACTGAAAAATATATGTTTTTTAAAAAGCTAGAGCAGAAAGGAAACGGAAAAGTGGAGAAAAGACTTTAAAGAGAAAAAAATAAAAAGAAGATGAATAGAACTAACATTTGTTGAGTACCAACCATGTCCCAGACTTTGTGCTAGTTGGGTTATTTAACATATATAAATCCTTCCAATAACCCTCTGAATCAGGCATTATCATCAATAATTTACATATGTACAAACTGGTCAATTAAGTAATTTCATGCTTCCCAAACTTTCCTGATTTTATTATGCACAGAAGTGATATTCATATTTGAAAGGCACTTGAGATTAATCATAGACCACTAACTTAAGGCATTTTGTGGCTCTGTATCCCCCAACTATTTTGAGGGTTCACAGGATCAACACCTCTGCAAGTTATATTCTCAGTCCAATTAGTTGACAGGATATAAAGTAAACTATCCAAGGTCACATACTTGGGAAATGACAAAGCTAAAGTTTCAATTTAAGACTCTTTGTTTTCATAGTCCACCATTTTTTTAACAGCCCTAACACTATAAAGATGAAAAATGCATGACCCTGCCCTTGAGGAACGTACAGCCTAGTGGGAAAAGATAGATAGTAGAAAAACAGCTATATCTAGATCTCAAGTTATTAGGAAAAATGAAGAGAAAAGCATTATTCAGTTTCATTTTCAGGAATGAATAGGAGTTTGCAGGTGGGATATAAAGGGAAGAGGGAGAAGGCATTCTAGGCAGAGGGAAACAGATGCACAAAGGCATTGAGCTGCGGGAGATGTTAGGAAACCACTTGATCTGGCTGCATTCCTGAGCAGGAAGGGAAGCGAAGGGAGTAGAAGTTGAGGCTGGATGAAGGACTGGGTCAGGTGGGAGCAAGGGTGGGGTTGGTAGCTCTATTACAGAAATGACAGTGGAGAGAAACAGGAGTGACAAAGTCAAAGTATTTTTGATATAGAGTCAGTATGCTTAGTGACTTTTTAGGAATGGTGAATAAAGGATGACTGTGATTTCTGTCTTGGTTTCCTTAGAGGCTAATGGTTCATTAGAGAGACACTGAAATAGGGAAATCTGGAGGAAGAGCAGGTTTCAACAAGAACAAGAAGTTTGATATTGGACTTGGTGATTTTGAGGTACTTTGTAGTACGTTTAGGGAAGATTGGTGTCTGGTAGACGGTGGAAGTCTGAGTAGTCACAGAGTAGGGTGAGTAGGGGTAGAATTAGTTCTACCCTTCCTGGCATGTATCTCTTTTTCAAAAAAAATATTTCTTTCTAAACTACATTAATGGTGCTGCCTATGAACTTAAGCAAGTGCCTTGAAGTAGGTAAAAATTCTCGTAACTGGCAGAATGATCCCCATGTTAAGTTTAATGATGATGGTCAGTTTCTTCTTCAACACTGACCTCCAAGCCTTGGAGAATTGTGGCCTAATAATTATACAGATAGACTTCTGTTATCTCCAGAAGCTCTTATTTTAGGTAATATACATATTTTTAGCTAACAACATTAATAATTAACATTTATAGAGCCCTTAAGGTGAGCCAGGCACCTGCTATACATTATTTGTATTTATCAATTCATTCAGTTCTCACAATAATGCTATTTAGTGAGGAGAGGTTACGTAGCTTCCCCAGGCCTGTGATGCATCCGGATCTCAGGTGTTGCTAAGATTCCAGCAGTTTCTGACATTTGGTCATGTAAGCCTGAGGCCATAAGCTGTTGCTCTCCCTGCCTCAGTATATCTAGAACTTTATTTTGCACTTGTTCCTGATTTGCTTCTTGAAAACTTCTTCACCCTCTTATTATATTTTAGCCATTGTTAGTGACTTGGTAATGTTTTCAGGTAATTTCTGTTCTCCAAGGGTTACCTGTTCTTCACATTCATTAGTTCATTCATCATGTTAAAGAATGGAGAGTTCTGCTTCCAGGAAGATGGAGTACACATGCTTTCCCCTATTCCTCCTGTTATGTATAACTAAAATAAGACATACTTATTATATAAAATAATAATACATATATATTATATGTGTATGGATGTATGTATATATAAAATAAGAATACTCTGAAAGGTGGAGTTAAGAAGGTAGAAGGCAGTCTGATTAGGGACCTTGGGACCCAAAGAACAACATGGTAGTAAGTTGGTAAGTTCCCTGGGGTTTTCTTTTTGCCTCATGTATCCCAGACTTAGAACTGAAGAAGTTGGTGACCCAGAGATGACAGTGGGTACAGATAAAAAATATCCTCAACAAAAACCTGCTCTCTCTTGCCAAAGGACCAGGAAAGAGACACCCTAGCATGACAGAAAACTTTTAGACAATAACTGCCCTAACTCTAGGCAGACAGTGGAGAAAAAACTATGGACCCACCCACCTTCATGCCAACAAAGTCCAAGTGGGAAGCCTAGATTTTCATCTTTGTGAGGCTTTAATGTGGTACCCTGAAGCCCCACTGGGATAATGTCAGAAAAGATCATGTAGGGGATATCTTCACTTTGGTATGCCTGCCCTCCCCTCTGTGTCAGTGGAGACCACATGGGAAGTGTGGCCTTCCAAACCCACCTGGAGATAATAAGGTCTTCCTCCCTCTTCCCACTGGGCTGGTGTGACATTCTTAAATGAAAACAAAGGAATTTGCCACCAGCAGATCAACCCTAAAAGAATAGCTAAAGAAAGTCTCTAGACATAAAGGAAATAATGGAAACTTGGAACATCAGGAAGGAAAAAAGAACATGATGAGCAGGGAATTCCTGGCGGTCCAGTGGTTAGGACTCTGTGCTTTTGCTGCTGAGGGCATGGGTTCGATCCCTGGTCAGGGAACTAAGATCTTGCAAGCCGTGTGGTGTGGCGAAGAAAAAAAAGAACATGATAAACAAAAATATATATAAATAAAATAGACTTCCCTTCTCCACTTGAGTTTTCTAAATTATGTTTGTTCATTGACAAAATTTATAACACTTTCTGATGTGGTTCTAAACATATGTAGAAGAGATATTTAGGACAATTATAAATGCAGGAGGGTAAAGAGATGTTAAGGGAGGTGAGATTCCTATAATTCATTTGCACTGGTAAAATGACACCACCAGTAGACTGTGATAAGTTATGTATATATAATGGAATACCTAGGGTAACTACTGAAAAAGCTGTACAAAGAGATACACTCAAAACCACTATAGATAAATTAAAATGGAATTCTAAAAAATGTTTAAGTCACCCACAAGAAGATAGGATATAGAAAACAGAGAAATGAAAACCAAAACAAACCAAACAGAAAACAAAAGATAAAATGACAGACTTAAGCCCTAGCATATTTTTGTTACATTATATGTAAATGATCCAAATGCATCAATTAAGAGATTGTCATTATGAAATAAAAAAATATTACTTAGTTATATGCTGTCTATGAGAGAAACTCACTTCAAATATAGTGATGTAGGTTTGTTGAAAATAATAGGGTATGGGACTTCCCTCGTGGTCCAGTGGTTAAGAATCCGCCTTCCAATGCAGGGGACACAGGTTCAATCCCTGGTTAGGGAACTAGGATCCCACATGCCATGGGGCAACTAAGCCCACCTGCCGCAACTATAGAGCCCTCGTGCTGCTAACTATAGAGCCCATGCGCTCTGGAGCCCGCATGACACAGCTAGAGAGCCCGCGTGCCACAACTAGAGAGAAGCCCAAGTGCCACAACGAAGAGCTCACGTACTGCAAGGAAAGATCCTGCATGTTGTAGTGAAGGTCCCATGTGCTACAACTCAGACCTGATGCAGCCAAAAAAAAGAGAAAAGGCTAAAAAATATAGATCAGGTAAACATTAATCAAAGAAAAGCAGAGTGATTATATTAATATCAGAGCAAAGAAAATTACCAGAGACAGAGAGGGTCTTTATGTATTAATAGTAAAAGGGTCACTTCATCAAGAAGACATTTGTTCCTAAATATGTATAAAGCAAATGACAGAGCTGAAAATATGGAAGCAAAACCTGATAAAACTGAAACAAGAAATAGATAAACCCACAATTATAGTTGAAAGTTCCAATACCTTTTTTGCACCAATTGATAGAACAACTAGTTAGGAAATCATCCAAGATATGGAAGAGCTCAACAACATCATCAACCAATAGGATCTTAATATTTAGAGAATATTCCACCCCCAAACAGTAAAATACAAATTTTTTCAAATGTCTACAGAACTTATATCAATTTAGATCATATCTGAAGACATAATAAAAACTTCAACCAATTTAAAAATAATAGAAATTATACAGGTGTGCCTCTCTGACCAGAATGGAATTAAACTAGAAAAGAATAACAGAAGGACAACAGGAAAATCTCTAAACTCTTGGAAACCAAACAATACACCTTTGATCCATGGGTCAAAGAGGAAATCTCAAGGAAAATTTAAAAAAAATACATTGAACTGAATAAAAGTAAAAATGCAACATATTTATGGGACACAGCTAAAGCAGTTCTGAGAGGGAAATTTATAGCACTAAAATGTATGCATTAGAAAAGAGAAAATGTCTTAACTCATACTCTAAACTTCCACTTTAAGAACCTAGAGAAAGAAGGTAAAAAATAAACCTAAAGCAAACAGATGAACAGAAATAATTGGTTTTGCAGGCTGATTGGAGAAAAATGATTTATTCAGAATTGCTTCTATTAAAAAATATGATGGGGGCTTCCCTGGTGGCGCAGTGGTTGGGAGTCCGCCTGCCGATGCAGGGGACACGGGTTCGTGCCCTGGTCCGGGAGGATCCCACATGCCGCAGAGCGACTGGGCCCGTGAGCCATGGCCGCTGAGCCTACGCGTCCGGAGCCTGTGCTCCGCAACGGGAGGAGGCCACAACAGTGAGAGGCCCGCGTAGAGCAAAAAAAAAAAAAAAAAAAAATGATGAAAAGAAACATATTCTGGCCTTCAAAATGCCATTTCCCAATTAAATAAGAATCATCAGAAAATGAAATTAATAAATTGATTGTTACGGTGATGATTAAGTTAATGATTACTTTTGGTGACCTTTTTTTTCAACAGTAACCAAATATGTTTGTGGAAGTGAGTCACTAAGGATGAAGCAGCATTTTTGTTTCTCCTGTGATTAATCAAAATTCGTTTTATATTAAAGAATATTTTAGTCATGAGTTTGAGCTAGTGTTGAGAGGATAGCTAAACTTCTCATGTTCATTTCCTTCTTTGTGTAATCAGGAGCAGAAAAATATCTTTACCAGTTGTTCTCAACATTGACTGTAAATTAGAATCATTTAGAGAGCTTTAAAATATACTGATACCTGGATCCCACCTAGGGAGATTCTGATTTAATTAGTCTATAGCAGAAGTTCTCAAAATATGGTCTCAGACCTGCAACAGTAGCAGCAGCATTTGGGAACTTGATAGAAATGCAAATTCACAAACCCCACTCCTGATTTAGCAGTCTGTGTTTTAACAAGCCCTTCCAGTGATTCAGAGGTAATGTTTCTCAAACTGCATATACATCTCCTGGGGAATCTTACACGAATATAGATTTTGATTCATGGTCTGATATGGGGTCTGAGATTATTATTAACAAACTCCCATGGGAGCCTAATGATACTGGTAGTTGATCACAATTTGAATAACAAGGGACTATAGGACATCTGGATATTTGCATTTCTAAAAATTTCCCAAGTTGGATTGCAACGAAGTTGAGAACAACCAGTCTAGATAACTCTACCTGAGACCTCCAATGACCCATGAAACTTAAATAATCCTTTCCTAGGTGTTTTTTTTTTTTTTGTACCCGAGTTTGTGGAGTCATTGAAGAGCACATACCTCTTATTCTCTTTAAAGTGATGGTCACTGACTTTAGTTTCTCCTCAGATGCCTAAGAAGCCCAGTTTGTGTTGGTTTTATCCCTTATTTTTTAGAATCAATGTTGAACACCCTGATTTCTATCTCCATCTTATACCACTATACCCCCACCATCAACATTTACCTAACACACCATCTTTCAAGGTTCTCCTCTTCATTACCAGTTAAAAATTAGCAAATGGGATAAACTAATCATTCCAGTGTATTGTGAGAGGTTAAAACCTCTCCCCTCTTAAGGTAACATGGGTCTTAAAACCATCTTATGAGACCAATGTCTTTAGAGCATCTCTTCTCATTTTACACATTCTAACTGGGCATGCTTACCTCGTATTCTAATGTTATCAAGATATACCCATGGACCTAGAGTCTGTCATATAGAGTGAAGTAAGTCAGAAAGAGAAAAACAAATACCATATGCTAACACATATATATGGAATCTAAAAAAAAAAAAAGGTCATGAAGAACCTAGGGGCAAGACGGGAATAAAGACACAGACCTACGAGAATGGACTTGAGGATATGGGGAGGGGGAAGGGTAAGCTGGGACAAAGTGAGAGAGTGACATGGACACATATGCACTACCAAACGTAAAATAGATAGCTAGTGGGAAGCAGCCGCATAGCACAGGGAGATCAGCTCAGTGCTTTGTGACCACCTAGAGGGGTGGGATAGGGAGGATGGGAGGGAGGGAGACACAAGAGGGAAGAGATATGGGAACATATGTATATGTATAACTGATTCACTTTGTTATAAAGCAGAAACTATCACACCATTGTAAAGTAATTATACTCCAATAAAGATGTTAAAAAAAAAAAAGATATACCCATGTGCTGATAACTTCAACTCTACACGGCCAGGTCAGATCTAGTGGACATGTTTCCTTAGATTTCTCAAAGTTGCCTCAAACTCAGCATGCCCAGTATAGAACTCATCTTCTCCACTACATCTCCATCTCTCCCTGTATTCCCTAACTCAGTGATAAGTAACGAACTGGGGAGTCATCTTGGACCCTTTCCCCTTTTTTCCACTCCAAATAGAACTTATTGTCAGAGTCTGTGGATTCTACTATTCTTGAATCCATGTACTTTTTAACCATTATGACTGCCACTACTCTGGTCCGGGTCTTCATCATCTTTTAAATTGCAGTGTCCTATCTTATGTCTCTCCCTTGAGGCTGGCCTTATTTTATCCATTTTCCATATAGCATCCAGAGTGTTATTATTCTTGCCACTTCTCATCTTTAAAATGCTTCAGTGATTCTCCATTGTTCTCAGAATTAAGTCTAAACTCCTTAATATGACTTGAAAATCATTAATGATTTGGTGCTTTTCACGCTTTTTCTGCAGTTCTCTCTACCTTGAACTAGATGCATTTTTCCACATGCACCATCTCTATACGTTCCAAGCCTCTGAGTAGGTGATGCCCCTACTTAGAGTGTCTTTCCATTCTTCCAAGTGGCTCACCGTTACTCTCCTTTTTGCTACGATAATACCTCTGAACAGATTCTTTCCTCAATCCCACCTCTCTCAAGGCTGAGAAACATACACTTTTATTATCTTTGGTGTTACAATTATCATGCTGAACTTCACTCCCCTCTTTACCAACCGTTCCTCAACAGTTCCTTAAAAGTAGGACTTGTCTCATTCACCCCTGTGTCCTTAGCATCAAACTCAATGTCTATTTTAGAGCCTCTGTGCAATAAATGTTAATAAACAAAATTCCCAGTAGTATGAAGAAAGGAGCTTGTCTTGGCAAATCAGTGAGAGAGAGGTAGGTGGAACTGTTAGAAAGACACAAGTCACATTATAGGTGGCAGCTTTTCTGTTCATTACAGCTCTCAGCTTCTTATAGCAGGGTATCTGGAAAAAGTGTACCTAAGATAAGTGGAGAAGGAGTAGTCTCATTAGGCTGAATGACATATTTTGTCTTCCAAGATATCATAATAAAGTTTTTGTGGCCTCTCCCGTTGTGGAGCACAGGCTCCGGACGCGCAGGCTCAGCGGCCATGGCTCACCGGCCCAGCTGCTCCGCGGCATGTGGGATCTTCCCGGACTGGGGCACGAACCTGCATCCCCTGCATCGGCAGGCAGACTCTCAACTACTGCGCCACCAGGGAAGCCCCATAATAAAGTATTTTTTAAAAGACTTTACAACTAAATTGTTTATTTACTTGCAGCAGCTTTTTTTTTTTTTTTTTTCCTAGGCTCCATTTGCTTCCAGAACCAGATGGGGGATTCTGGTTTAACTGATGATAATTCCATATTCTGAGTTCTTACTATTTTTTTCTACTTCACTTTCTGGGTTGTATGTAGTAAATTGCCCAATATACTCCTCATCAGCAGTAGGTCAGAGAAGAATGAAACTCCTTCAGGTTATGGAGTTGGCACTCTTCTTTGGTGAAGGATGAACCCATGCCATTCTAAAAGATCTGCACATCTGTGGGGTCTCTTTTTACAGGGAGCTGTACTTCCAAACTTTGAAGGAGATGCCGTGTTTAAAAGATTGCAGTTCATTTCCTACATGCATATTTGACTAGGGAAATTTTGTAACATAAACCAAAGTTTAGGAAATAAACAGCAAATGAAGAAGCATATGGATTGGCAACAAACACTCTGGTTCAGCATCTCCAGGGCTTTACATCTGTGTTCCATCAGAATTCTGCATCCAAGAGGCCATGTGGGTTTCCCAACATCTCCTGATTCCTGTTTCATCAGGTCATCTGCTCTAGCAATCTGCAGAGCACAGTTTTGATGCTGATGCATGTCTAGGGTTGATGGTCCCTTTCTAGACCACGTTGCAGTGCAAATTAATGTCAGTTTGGGAACTAGATTTACTTATTCCTGCTTCTGTGCCTTTCCTTATGCACTTTCACCCAGGAATTGCCCTCGAATACATCTCTTCATTCTACATCTTCTCTGCTTATCTAAATCTTATTTTTCAGGGTTCAGTTCATTTTATTTTCCCCTGCAATTAGCGCATAGATCATGGTCTCTAGGTGCTTTGCCATACTGTGTGCCATTCTCTTAAATTATTTCATGTTCTTTTACTTTATACGTAAAAGTATGGCCTGGTGTAACTCATTTTGAGGCCATTCAGGTGCCATGCTTCATTTGAAATGACACTTCGAGCTGTTCGTATCACATTTCCCATGGTCTTATCTGAAAACCAGGTTAGCACAGGCAAGACTTGGGGCTATCAGAACATTCTCCTAGTATTTTCTCTGACTTTTAGAATTATTATATAGGGCTTTTTCTTTTGTGGGGATTAGGCCACTCTGGCTGTCATGTAACTAGTCAATTTTCCTGTCACCCAGTATGGGACAGTAAAAGAAAGAATTAGAAGGTGAAATTGGAGGATTAGAAGTTAGAAGAAACTGGTTAATTTCTTTGTCCCTTTAATTCCCAGTTATGAGAAAGGAATTGGATCAATTACATTTTACTGAGCTTGATCTCAGTGTTTTGTAGCTTAATACCATCAGCACCTAGTACCAGTGCCCAGCACATGAAAAAGTCTTTCAATAAATACTTGTGGTAGAGATTTATCACACTAGGGAGGGTGGCTATAAAAGATAAAAGTAACCTCATACTAAAATGGAAATAACATTAATAGCTTCCCTGCCAATTGGTCACTACATCTTTGATTGTCTTTGGTATTTCAGAATCGGTAAAAATGGTGTTTTCAAAGAATCTTATGAGAAATGCATGTATATTCTTATTTGGCAAGCTAAAGTTTTGGGCAAGAATATAGTCCAGTAATAAAGAATGATGTAGAAATTTTTATATGGTAAATATTTAAGTAGAAGATGGCATTTTAAACCTAAGTCCAGAGTTACTATTTCAGACCTGACGTGGTGACCTGAAAGATAAGCAGAGACCCCATTGAGAAAATCTCTACTTGTCATTCCTAATGGCTTCACTATGTCGTGAGAAAGCCAGAAAAATCTTCACTGAATTAGACTCCTAGGTGACCTTCTCCTAGAAATAGAGCTCTGAGCCAGTGACATGTGGTGGCATTTTATATGCTAGTGACCTTAATTTCTGGATTCTCCCCCCTAGCAATTAGCTCATTTAACTGAAACATATTGATTAAAAGAATCTATAAAATGAAAAAGTAAAACAAAATAATAAAGTTGAAAAATATGTTATAATTTTAAAAATCTGGTTATATAGTCATGATTATGAAATATTATTCTGATCTGAATGAAGCAAACTGTTCAGCTTCTATGCTTTAAATGATGTTTATTACTAATACCTAATTACTTGAATTTGAACATTCAAGAGCTAAGAGGTGATATACCAGTGAGTTCTCTTGGCTCGTACTTCCCAGTTTATACTGTATAAATTGGTGTCCTAAAGTATGTCACTTTTTAAAGTTTTTTTTTCCTTAAGATTAAAAAGAAGTTGCTCAATAATTATATCTTTCAAATTGCAGTGACCTTCTGGAGATATGACTACTCATTTGCCTCTTTCCAAACTGGCTTCTCAGCCTAGCTTCCTTGCCTTTGTTAATGGTATATTTGATCTCCCAGTCATGAAGGCTAGAAACCTCAGCCTGAACTTGGACTCCCTCTCTCTCTGTGAACCATCAACTCATGGTGATTTCCACTTGGCATGTGTTCTACATCTGGACCTTGTGTCCTGTTTCACTATTCCCTCCTCAGTTCAGGTTCTCAGATAACAGCCTTCTACCTTATCATTAAGCCTTTATTCTCTCCCACTTCAACTCATCTCCTGTAACATCATAAGACAAATATCGATTTTGCTATTTTCTTGCTCAAAAACTCTTAGTAGCTCCCCATTTCCTCCAAAAGTATAATAAGCACAGTTTGACTGAGGAATGTCCACAGCAGCATTATCGATAATGGCAAAACATTAGACTCAACATAGATGTTCAACAATGGGCAAATTGTTAAACAAAATATAATTAAAAGCTTATGATGAAATATTATTCGACCTAAAGGCGCTGTTTTTGAGGAATTTTTTGAAGAATTTTTAATGTATGAAAATGTGCAGTGGAGTAGAGTGTAACTTGAATATACCATCCTAAAAAATATTCCTGTGTATGTAGATGTCATCAGTGGTTATCTCTGGATGACCCAGTTATGGGGAATTTTTCTTTTTGGCTACATTAAAAGTTTTTCTACAGTGAATGTGTATTTTTATACATGTTTTATTTTATTATTTTTTATTTTTTAAAATTTTATTTTATATTGGAATGTAGTTGATTTACAATGTGTTAGTTTTAGGTGTCCAGCAAAGTGATTCAATTATGCATATACATATATTCGTTCTTTTTCAAATTCTTTTCCCTTTAGCTTATTACAGAATATTGAGTAGGGTTCCCTGTGCTATACAGTAGATCCTTGTTCATTGTATATTTTATATATAGTAGTGTGTATATATTAATCCCCAAATCCTAATTTATTCCCCCCTGCTCCTTTCGCCTTTGTTAACCGTAAGTTTGTTTTCTAAGTCTGTGAGTTTCACAATCAGAAATATTTGCTCCAACAATGGGAATCTGGAGGGGAACTTGTGACTTAGTTTAGTTGTTCTTAATGTATTTTTGGACTACAGGACTCTTTGAGGATCTGATAAATGATATGGAACTTTTCTCTGAAAAATGAACATCTGCCCATAGACAAAAACTATGGTGTATAATTTTGGCAGAATTTTAGACCGCAGATTCAGAGCCTTGTAACAGAATGATGCTCTTATTTAAAAGATAATGAAGAACCCAGGAGATTTGCCTCCTCTCTCTTAGGGGATTGGAGGAAAAGTCAGGACTAGATCTTGGGTTTCTAACTTTTGCCCTGAGACTTGGGATCACATTGCAAACACCCCTCCAGTTCTGTGATACTGTGGATGCTCTGTAAGTTGTTAAGCCTGTGAGGAACCAGACCACACCTGAAGAGGTTACCCTTTACCTCCGTGGAGGGGCCCCATCCGTGGGTGCAACTGCTGTTGTTCATGGGAGTGTTTTCCCTACTCCTCCTCCCTATGAAGACAAGGTTTCCTTCGAGAGATGCAGAGGAACAGCTTCTAAGTCATTGATAACTCCTAGATGTAAGCAAATATAATATATGTCTGAGAGCACTGCATTTGATATCTCTTACTTTCTTAAACATTCCCCCCATACTTTATTATTTTATCATGTGCAGGGGTGATAGAGACTTTTGCTCTGAGAATGATCTCTTCTGTTACGTGGCAGTTTCCTTTATATAATCTTGGTCATGATGATGCTGGCAGGGCAGGACGGAGGACTTTGTGCTTGGATCACTCATTGGGCTTGACGCCACGGGAGTTCCCTGCCTGGTGCCTGAATGGCCTGCACAGTGCAGGGCTAGAAAAACCTCCCTTTCCCTGGCGGTGGGTGATTCTGTCTTCTTACAGCCTTATGTTAGGCGGTAAGTGAGGAAAACACACCACCACCAAGAGCAACACACACACTAGAGCCAGCCTTTCAGTGGGGAATGAAGGAGAGGTGCCCTTACTTTTCAGAGAGCCCTGCAAGGCCCTCATCAATCTTGCCACAGACCGCAGATTTTACAGATAAAGGAAGAGCGTTTTCTTTGGTGCAATAAAGCTGCAAACACAGATCTTCAAACAGCTGTCTGATAATTTTTTTCAAGTTGTTAAGCCCTCCACAATCTAATCTCTGCAGAGGGCTTTGAATCAAAATAGAGGAGGGAATCCGTGCATTGAACAGAGGACTTGTGTAGAAGGTAAGGAAAGGAGTATTTTTGAGTACTTCCAAGTACTGGGCGAGATTCATTCATGGATATCATAACGTCATTCACAGATGTTATAATGTTGACTGCCTAGAAAAGCTGCGGGGTGGCTGGTGTTATCCTTATTTTTATGGGTGAGGAAACTGAGGCCCACAGGGTTACTGTTTTGCCCACAGACACACAGCATGAGACTAAGCTGGGTGTGTCTGCTTCAAACTCAAGCTGTTTCTCCGGTATAATAAATAGCTCCTGTGGTGGCATATTGTTTTGGAGTGTTCTAATTCTTTTATGTGCATGTATACTTTATATATTTTAATTTATGCACTATAATCCCATTAATAAAAATTGGAAAATACAGAAAGATATAAACACACATAAGCGCATACACGAAATAGTTCTGTCCTAACCCCAAGCACATAGAACCTGATATATAGCAACTGGCCCTGATAAAGGTTTCCTCTCTTCTCTTTGCCTCTTTGTTAATATAGGGTTGTATTTTTTTCAAATCCTTTCCCCTCAAGCATATTTCTAATATAATTAGAATCAAAATATATGTTCAGTTTTAACTTAAGTTTTTCCGTACTGCTTCATTCTGTCACCTAATTTAGTGCTCTTTTTAAGGTTGTCATTTTAATAACACCTGTGTGGTGAAAGGAGGCACAAAAAGAGTAAAGCAGTCCCTGAGTGGTCTGGGCAGAAACCATAGGTGGTCACAGTGACAGCTGTATGCTTTGGTCTGATTGAAAGGAAAATGGTTGAGACGTTATCGTTTGGTCTGTATCACAGGAGGACAAAGGTATGCTTTTTGGCTTAGCGTGGAATACAGGAGACAGTGTATCTGCTGACTTTCTACTTCCACTTCCTCCATAGCTCTAAGGAGGCAGTCAGATGGGTGTGACTTTCAGATGTCTTCCTTCTATCTGCTTACTAATGAACTATTTCTGTTTATTGAGTTACGTTGTATATCCAGCTAGAATTGGGCCCAGGTCAGAAAGTGAGGACTGATGCTCATGGGATGTACACCCATGTGTGGACAGTGTCAGAGTTCCAGAAGCAGACGTCTGGAGGTTGCTCAGTCTCCTGCCCCTCCCACATTACCCACGAGCATCCTTCCCTGCCTGTGCCGCCCAGGGGTGAGTCTGCACCACTGCGGGGATGCTGACGACAATGTCGGGTGCAGAGGAAGGAAAGGGAGCAAGTTAGAAAGACACCAGCTGGCACTTTTCCATTTGGAAGCTGACCTTTTTCTTCTACAAAACGTTTATATAGACTCTTGACCTGAGGGATTTCCTTCTTTATGAAGTCCCATGAAAATGTACTCTGATTCTACTTTCTATGTCTCTCAAGGGTCTGCTTTCACAGGCTTTCCAATAGCCTGCTGTGGGGAAACAAAGTACACTCTTTGCAGGAGATTTAACATCTCTATAAACACTTTCTCTCTTGT
The DNA here is from genome assembly GCF_951394435.1 of Stenella coeruleoalba. Taxonomy (NCBI): domain Eukaryota; kingdom Metazoa; phylum Chordata; class Mammalia; order Artiodactyla; family Delphinidae; genus Stenella; species Stenella coeruleoalba. Next base: position 47,021,047 of record NC_137148.1, on the reverse strand, counting down.
TCCCTTACACTCACTGTTATGAAGATTGTGTTTAGGGCAGGAACCTATCCTCCCGTTTGAGTGACCACAGTGGGCTCAATCTTGTACACATCTGCCTGTCCTTCCTGTTGCATCTGGCTTCCTGCTTCCTGCTTTCCGTTGCTTCTCAGCAAGTCCTGTTTAGCAAAGCACACTTCTTCCTCTGTCTGCGTACGGCTGATTCTACCAAGCTGTCTGCTTTCTCGAGAGGAGAGGGACCGATGTTCTCTGCACCTCTGTAACTTCAGTTCTATTCCTGCGAACTTATGTTCTCTCACATAAGTGGGGCTTTCTGTCTTTATTAACTTGTATTAAATACAATTGTCACAGAGGCTGCTTCGGAGAGCTCCTTGCACACATCTTACCCGCCCAGCCCTCAGCTTGGGAAGGCAATGTGGTATCCCAGAAAGGATGCAGCCTATTTTTTTTTTGGAGGAGCAGGGTATTAGTGCTGGACCTGACACACAGATGGGTGACCCCCAGGACCCTTTGTATACCCACGCTATTTGCCATGTACAGAGACGGAGGAATGGAGGAGAAAACAGAGTTTTTCTGACTCTAGGTTCCCACCAACTAAGGCTTTCTGATTGAATTGTAAGTGATCTCAGGGTTGGCCTTTGGACTGTTTTATGTGCTCCCATTGGTTCAAAAGGTTCATAAGATTCAAGATCATGTGCAGCCTTGACCTCCAGTAAAAGTGCAAGGGCCTCACATGGCCCAACTGCAGGTTCCCCTCCCCACTGTGCTTCCCAGCCAAACAGTGCTCCTAATCACATGGACCAAACGCAGGGCTCACTTCACCTTGAGTGGTGGCCTTTGGTTCCCTGCCAGCCCAGGGAATTATTCAAACAAGTCAGTCATACCCCCCGTCCCCCGTGGCAACTAGGGGTCACCTCATCCTCTTGTTACTATAAAACCCACTTCCTATGGCCTTCGCTTGTTCACTCTGTTCCTGCGTGACCCCGTGTGTCCCTGAGTGGCATGCAGTGTCTTCCCCTGGGCTGTGAGTATCTATGACTACTAAACTGCTGTAGGTCTCAGCCATCCCATATTGTGTGTCATGTTTTCAACCATCTTTACGGCCCTATGGTAGGAATCCTTCCCTCACCAATGGGGTAAAGAAGAGGTGATCAAAATTGAGCACACCCAATTTTTCTGTTCTTAGCACGTGTCAAGTGTAGTTCCGCTTTCCATTTATGTGTCCTCTCTCCTGTAAGCTGCACAGGGCAGGAAACATGCCTGTAATTTTCATGACTATATCTTTGGCGTCTAGCACAGTGATGTCTGGCACATACTAAGCACTCGATAAATATTTATTGAATCAATGAATGAGTGAATTCTAAGGGCCCTTTCTGGGTAAGGATTACAGTATATGTTCTCTCTTTCCAGCTATAAAATTTTATTATTCCACAATGGGGGATGGAGTGAAGTGTGTGAGCAGAGCTCATAGTTGCCTTCTAGCTTCTTCCAACCTCAGAAATATCCCAGAAAAGCCAAGGGAAGAATGGATCATGAAGACATAATCCACATCCCCTGTTCACAGCTTACTGTCAGCGTGATGTACTTTTGTTGAGGCAGACCTTGCCAAATGTTGCTGAATTGGGCAACCAACTATATTTCATACCTTCTGAGACATCCTGGTCTATTTGCCTAATGAACTTTCAAAGAATTTAGTGCCTGTCTCTCTCAATTTTGTTTTGCCTGGCTATTTTCTCCAGTTCTAATTTGTGGAGAGAGCTGCTGCCAGCCACAGAGAGAGGACAGGGTGGGGTGGAGAGCCTCCATGCCACTGTTTTGGTGATTTCTTTAGCTATCACTAGGCCAAGGTACCATCGTATTCTGTATGTACTGAGATCAAATTAATCAGCAGCCACTTATCTGAGCCATGATGATGGAACCATGTCAGGGAGAATTTGGCCTATGCAAAACTTAGGGAGCTCTATCTGTGATTTCCTTTTGATTATTTTCATGAAGACTTGAGCTTGAGGGGAATCTGAATATCTTTTAGATCATCGGGTCTTATCGTTTAAGGCTTGACATTTTGTGTCTTCCCACTTCTAAAATTTTTCCTTACCCACGCCTCCAATCTAAGTCTCACCATTTAAGCAATTAAACTCATACCTGACCTTCTCTGGGGAGCCATTCCTGCATTTATCTCTGTGTGTCCTTTTCAGAGCTCCCTAACATTTTTTAGTTTTATTATTTTTCACATGTAGTATTACATGACGTGTTCATTTTTGCTTTTTGTTTTTTTTCATTTTTGCTTTTTGAAGCCAAGGACTTTGAGGCATTTTCTTTTCTCTCCAGAGTGCCCTGTCCAGTGCTGTGTTCATAATAGGCTTTGTCAACAACTGCTGCTTGATTGTTTGATAGTAGGAACCAAGTGGGTATGCCTCCACGAGGATGAGTGTCATTTATTAGGAGATCAGACAACAAAACTGGTGTCAGTTTGTCTGAGTTACACTGAATGGATTCACAAGGCATCCTGAGCTCTGTGGGTTAAAGCAGAGGAGACACCATGATGAATTTTACGACAAGAGCAAGTTGACCAGGCAGTTGCCCAGATGTTGCTACACTCTGCTTTAACTGATTTGTAGGGCTCATGTTAACTGTGTCTCCCACCTGGAGACGGTGACTCTAGAGAGATATGACATTCTTGTCATTTGTTCTTTGCCTGGATTTACAATTTGCTCCCTGCAGCATCACTTCTCCCACCTATGAAAACAGCCGGGCCCAGCAGTTGGAGCAATGGATTCAAATTTATACAGGGCATGTGGTCACTGTCACCTCACGTGACAAGAAGCAAAGGAAAAGAGGAGCGGAAAGAATGAGCCAAGTCATTATCTTAGAGCGTCTTGATTTCCAGTAAGACAGAATTTAAGGGAATTTCCCTGCCGGTTACCCTAAGACATCCGCTGTAGCATCCTTAGCGGGACTCTTTGTCAGATGATTGGTCCTGAACCTCATTAACAGGGGCTTTGTTGCTTCACAGGAGGTGGGTATAGCACAGGTGGGCATTAGCACAGAGGTTTGTTTGACCAAACCCACCTCAGCAACTGATACTAATTGGCTCAGAAAGTCTCAGGAGAAGTTGTCAATTGCAAAGACGGAGTTTTTGTTTATAATTTGTAGTGATTTCTCCTCTACTGCTTTTCCTCCATCCCATCCAGACTGCCTCTCCTTCTTGCACAAATAACAATGGTCATCCCAAAGTACAAGAAATTAGGGAGTCGAGGCACATCTTACTTGATTCCAGCTGCCTTTTTGCTCCACTTTCCATTCTCCCCAGGGTTATCTTTCAGAAGGAGATGTGACCTTCTCCTCTCCCCCACCCTTTCCCCTCATCACTACTGTTAGTGTGAACCGACGCCCTAGCATGTGGCAGGAATTTTTGCCAAGGTTTAGCTGACAAAACTAGAAAGTATTGTTGAAAAATACATATACAGTGTCAGTGTATTTTAGAAGGTTCCCATAATGGGACCTTCATTCTATTCTGCTGAATACTGGAGATGGTCTTAGTGTCTCATTGTATACTTTTGTTAAATCATTCTATTTTAAGATTAAATCACAGGGTAAGGAAACCCTCCTCTGTCGACAGGATATTAGATGTGAAGAAAGAGAAGCTTTCCGTGGTTCACGGACTCTTCTGTTAAGAAGATAATGATCATAATAGCTACCATTTAATAGGCGCTTAGACATGAGGAACTACCATGATCCCAACTTTACAGGAAGAAATTGAGGGGCAGAAGTTCAGGTCCCAAAGCATGCGTCAGTGTCAGATTTGAACTTGGGTTTCCCCAGCTCCAAAGCCCACACTATTAACCACTATGCTGTGCTGCTCTTTTGCTGTATTTTTGTCCAGTCTTTAGCCCCACTTACAAAGCATTTAAATTAGTTATCAGACCGAAGAACACTGTTCTTCCCAGTGTTTGAGGAACCAGCTCAGGCATAGTTGGCTGTCCATTCTACAATTGTGTTATATCATGTAGTGTGTTTAGGGCCATAGTGCAATCAATATTATTGCTAAATCCAGGTGATAATGAGCTTTCTGGGTAATGATGGCAGATCCAATGGACCTTAGTATGTTTATCTTTCCCCTCTCTGTCTTAACACTGAGATGGAATGTTGGTGAGGAGACTAGAGACACTTGGGGATAAGTTCTCTGTGCCTGAACTACACAGACTGCACTGAAGTTCTGTCAGTCACCTAGTTATAGGACATGATTAGCGCCAAGAGGACACAGGGGAACTTCAGTTCTTCTGGTGAATATGATGTAGGATGCAGGGTTGGGGGAATTCAAAAGAATAACAAACTGCAGAAACACTTTTTTAATCTGTTTCATGTACGCTTGGAGCCCAGGAAATTGTCAATTCCTTTCTTCTTCTTATGCACTCAGGAGGTTTTTCTTTTAGATAGGGTTTATAGGGCTATACTATAATCTTGACCAATGCAAATTGATTTTTTAAAAATCATTAAAATTTTTAAACTTTAGACCTTATCTTTAGGTTGTAAGTGCTAAACTCAGTCTACCTCCTTGTTTCATGATAAGCAAAATTCATCTAGAAACCATCAGTGCTAATTAATTTGGATACACCATAATCATACATATTCTTTTTTAAAATAGAGGGATTTTAGTGTTGCAGTTGTTTATATTTTGTTTTAATTTAAAGTTAAATTGAATAGAAAGGTAGTTAATTTAGTTACATGTTGAAACTCCTCTAAAGCCTCAGAATTATTTGTTTTTAGCAGTGGATTCTAAAAACAGATGTAGGAGAGGATGTGTGGGAGAAAGGGAATTGGTTCAAACCTTCATGGTTTCTGATTTGGAGTAGAAAAATTGGTTCTGAAAAGTCTAAGTTTGGAACATTCATCAGAGCAACCCTTCTCCAATGTATCTGGGTCAGTGAATTACCCCCAACGTTCGGGTTGTTTCTATTTGATCGAGAAATGGGATACAAAAATGAACAGATAATCCAAATCGTATTTTAGCCATACTTTTTACCTTTTTCTATTCTATCTTATGTTCAAAGAAGTAAATCTATCTAGGAAGGAATTCAATCTAATAATGTGTTTCCAGTCTTCTTTCACTTTCGTGTTTCCCCATAGGGTAGACAGAGATGCCAGTAAACAAGAAAATGATCAAAAGGTGAGGCCGAGAAGTAGAATGTGAGGCAAGTCTCTGGATAGCACACAGACAGCATAGCCAGCCTCTGACTCACAGGCTGGCTCGAAAGGTTGACAATGACTTTGCAGTTTTATCAAGTCCATCTATTTTCTTTAGGCAGGACTGTTTTTATACCTTTCCCAGTAGATGATAATCTATCTTATTTTTTTAATGAAACTTCCAGTGTAGAGGACACCAGCTCCCCTAGGAACTCATTGTGCAGTTAGATGGTTTTCAGCGAAGGATCCTGTTATTGTCGATTTTTGTTCTTCATCTCCTCTGCTGGGATGACCAACTTTATAGAAACAGAGTTGCATCCACGTACCGTCATTGTAGTTCCAGAACAGATTGACAGAGGACATGCCTACCCTAGAGAACAACTACTCCGATCCCTTCACTGTGACTAGTTTAAGTCTTTTCTCCTCTAGATTGAGAATACAGGCTTTTCTAGTTTAAATTCAGGTTGTAGTGTTATGTTCACTTAGAGCTTCACATTTTTTGCCAACTCTATGCATTGCTAGAATTTCCCTGCTCTGTGCTAAAATCGTGCTGGTTCTGTTAATCAATATCCAAAATATGTTATTTTTAAAAAATGTGACATTGGTGTATATGATCTATAGGACCGTAGCGTTAGCACTGGAATGACTTGGCGTCCTGGGATCCAACTCTGTTTCTGCCATAGCTACTTTGGGTGTGTGATTTACTAGGTGTCTCTGAGCCTCAACTTATCATCATTTAAGGTGTGGGCAGATTAGAGCAGCTTTTCCCTGTGGGTTTTCCATGAGATGTTAACAGACACAAGATGAAAAATGGTCCCATTTATAAAACAGGCGGTGGTGATGGTGGTGGTGGTAGGATGCGCAAGATGAAATTAATCGAAACAGATTTCTTTACTGAAAGGTTTGAGCCTTAAAAAAAAAAAAAAGTACATCGTAAATCCTCAGATCTTCAAGAGAAGTTTCCCAAAGTTATCCAGCTATGGTTCCTTTTTTTCCCTTTAATCTGACCTTAATGCCACCCACTCTTGACCAGGCCTGTGGCATGTCTGGCCATTTCTTTTTCTTATTGAACTGTGTGAATGCTTCATTCCATAAGAAAGTGTGCTGGGTACTGCAGGTGTAAGCACACACTACTGCTAGCTGATGCCTAGGCAAGGGTACGAAGCAGCGTGTTGCTGCCATCAGCGTGGGCAGCCAGAGCAGGCTGTTTTGTGGGCTGTTTTGTAATACAGTTACTAAATGGTCCCCTCTTTCTGTTAGTTCAGCATTACAAAAGCCAGGCCTGGCTAGTGATGTGTATGTGACAGGCTTCATTTCCCCCTTTGTCTCAGCTATTATTGGAAAGGTCCAGAAATTGCCGGTCAATTCTGCTGCCCTTGGAGGTCTGAAGTGTTGCAGCTACTCATAGGGTTTGCTCTTCATGTGAACAAATTGCCCACAGCTTGTGTGACTCCTTGAGAATAATGAGAATCAACCTCATTTTAGGAGAGGGGACAGATTGTGTCTGTATTTGGCAACCCACATCCCTCTGCTGCTGGGATTGCTTAAGATACTCCATGGAGATTGACGGAGAAATGTCCATTTTGTCTGAGGAGCTGCTGCGTTCTGTCAGCATCTGCTGGAAGTAATGCTTTCTATAACGTAGCTTCACTCCCCAAACCACTGGACGTGACGGAAGTTAATGTAAGTTTCCTGCAGTCTATTTCAGTCCCTTGTCGTTTTATCAGGGAGCTAAATGCTAAATGCCTTCAGACACATCATAAGCTAAGGATGCCATTTAAAACAAGACAGAAACTTTAAAAGCTGTATTGAAGCATGCAGGTTGTAATTTTAAGATAAATACTAATGTTTTGTCTTGCCCGAAAAACTCAGAATTAGTTTGGGAATTGCTAGGGCCACAAAAATTGTCCTATAGCAAAGAAAGCAGAAGCTCCTTAAAAGTAAAGGTTTTATGCAGAACCGCAAAGAATAGGTGGAAATGATTTGAGAATAGTCTTTCCTGAATACTATTTTTATCATTTTTTTTCCCTCTGAAGATTGTATAATGCCGCATAGTTGCATGTAGGATTAAATCCAGATTCTCCTTGGCCATCTTTTCTGTGTGAATTTTAGACTCTATAGTATTGTTAAGCAATTTAAAACTCAACTTTCCTGTTTCCACCCCAATGTGTGTTTTCCCCAAGAAGAAAGCCCACTCCTTTCCCTGTCAATGTGGGCGCTACTTCTTCAGAGATCTGCCTCCTCGTCTTCTTTCCATTCTGTCTTGTCCACACTGTGTCAGCTCACATGTTCAAAATGTGTCGCTTTATCAGTCCTCTTGGTTATGGGTGTGTATTATTATTTCCTTGAGGGGAGAGCCGGTTATATTTCTTTTATACTTCCCAATGTGTTGACTAGAAAGTTTTTCATGTAATATGTATCCAGCAAATGTAGTTATCTGACTAGCTTTTATTCTAAAACATTCATGAGATTCAAATTGTGAGCACATTTCTGGATGGTTGGGGGACACGTGTTTAGGGTTACTGATTTCATATTTTAAATAAAACCATAATTTAAGCATTTGTGAAATAAAGTAGATTCTGATTTTTGTCTGTCCCTTAATCTTTAAATAAGTGGTTTTAGAAACCTTTAAAAAAAAAAGTTTTCAAATCTCTGATGAGGCCATGTTAAAGATATTTAAACTATAAAAGTAATGGGCCAGCTGATGCTGAAGTTTGAGATAACATCCTTGATTGTGTTGATTATGTGATTTTGGAACTCTACACGTAGAGTTGATTCTAGCAACAGTTTAGAATAGAGAGTATTCCTTTGGCTAATTGGAGTGACAATCTGGTGGCATTAATTTTCTGGAGGTTCCATAAGGTAGGCTTGGTAAAGATGCATGGAAGAACTGCTCTGATGTTTAATCACTAAAATTAAATTCTGAGATTCCAAATGTAATACTGAAATCATGAGCTTTTTCTTTGACATACATGGGTCTAGACAGATGATGAGTTTGTTAAACATCAGGATTATAATTCAAAATGACACCATCAATTTAGAGAAATGTAAAAAGTTGTACAGAAGCAATGTCTGAGGATTCACTTGCTGAGGTTAGGTTGGAAAATACATTGTCTAATACAGGCTACTTTTTGGACCCAGGAGTAAATCATGGCCAAAAGCAAGCCTATTCTTTAGAACTTGATGACAGCGTTGATAAAGAGAAATTAATTGTGAATTTAAATTACTTAATACTTATAACAACCTCTTGTGTTATAATTATGTTCATTTATAAATGAGGAAATTGAGGCTCATAGAAAAGTGAGTTGCCCAAGTCATACAGTTAGTAAGCAACAGAGTTAGGATTGGAGCCAACTTCTCATTGACTCCTAAGATACTGGAATGAGGTACTGGAATGTTTTTCGGGAAATAGAAAATTAGTCATGGATAGTTATCATGAGATATAAAAGAGAGATTCCTTGTGGATGCCGAGTTGTTCCAAATGGTTACTGTTGGTAAAGGTGAAATATGTGTTCTTTCTAATCTCAGCTGATGTGGTTGACATGGTCTGATATGAAGAGTGATCGCTAAACTTGCAGAAAGGAATATGACATTGTTCTGAGGAAACAAAGTTAAAATCAGGTAGCAGTCCTCTCCTTTTAGGAAGTGTTGGGACCATGCTATTACTTTGCAGTAGATTTTCTATGAGTGAGACAATGCCCATTAATCAACACTCTCATTGTATATTAATAGCTATACTAATTGAGCATTTGCTATATGCCAGCTACTACATTAAATGCTTAATGTATGTTTTTTCATTTAATCTCTTCAGTGGCCCTACGATGTAGATACCATTAATATTCCCATTTCACAGACCAGGAGCCTGAGGCACAAAAGATTAAATGACTTTTCTGAGACCTCACGTCTCATTACTGACTGAATCAGATTATGTCTAAACATCATGATGACATAGTCTATGTTATTAACTACCTCCTGCTTCTTGCACTGTAAGTACTCTACTAAATTTCACAGATGATTTTGCACTGGGCTTACCTAGATGATTTTGAAGCCCCGATCAAGTTATAGCTGCAAGATTATATTAAAGGACACCAGAGAAACTCCGTGTATTGTTACTAATGACTACTATTTTTGGTTTAGTTGGAAGGACAGGTAAATTCTGGCAGCAGAGATGCTCTGGGAATCACTTCCTTTATCTGTAAAATGGAATCAAGGGATTTCCCTGGTGGTCCAGTGGTAAAGAATCTGCCTTCCAATGCAGGGGACTCAGGTTCAGTCCCTGGTGGTGGAACTAAGATCCCACATGCTGCGGGGCAACTAAGCCCACGCGCCGCAACTACTGAGCTTGCGTGCCTCAACTAGAGAGCCTGTGTGTCACAAACTACAAGCCCACGCGCTCTGGAGCCCACACACCACAACTACAGAGCCCACGCACGCTGGAGCCCGCACACCACAACTAGAGAAGCGAAAACCCGCAGACCACAAATAGAGAGAAGCCTGCGCCACAGCGAAAGATCCTGCATGCCTCAACGAAGACCCTGCGTGCCGCAAGTAATACCCGATGCAGTCAAAAAAAGAAAAAAAAGAAATGGAATCAATAATGCTTCACCTGCCTAAAGACAGGAGCTGGACACGAAAACATCTTTGACTGAGTATCCACAGAGTATACATATGTGTGAGTCAGTACGACCCAGGCCTCTTAATGGTATAATGAAGGCATAATGGGAAGAAATCTTTTCTTGCCTCTTAGTGTAATATTGACATTTCTGGTTGAACCCTTGACTCTGGTTATCAAGGGATCTTAGACCAAGAACAAAGGGATCAAATTTTGTCTCCCACATAGCAATGCTCTCCTTTGAGAAATATCAGCCTTTACTTTGACAAGAGTATGTTACTTTTTGCTTATCAACCCTGGCTAAAATACAATTTTAGAGGAGTGTAGAAAGAAGAGCTGTATCTAAGATATACTCTTCCAAGAATTGAGGTTGATTGATGTTTCTTTTCAGAAGCATGAAATACTCTGAAGGTGTAACATGTTGATGGCTTTGTTGAATTAGCGGTTTATCACACCACATAGTTCTGTGAGTAATTTATCATTGAGTCACGTTCCTTTTTACTCTGTCCCATTATTACAGGTTAATCAGGGACATGTAGCTTCTGCAATATTGACAGACATGTTTTGAATTATTATTTTGGAAACCATGAAGACATTCGGTTCCTTTTGCTTTAATACCCCTGACTTCAGTACTAACTGCAGGCATGTTAGATGTGAGCCTCTGTAAAGAAAAGTGAATAATATTAATTAAGACAGTGTGACTTTTCTCCTCACAATAAATTCTTTTGATGGAATGGTAATAACAATGTTTTCAGTAAAACACTACCTGAGATTTTTCTTACTTTCTCATAGGATAGCTCTTTACTGTAAAATTAAGATGGCCTCTCAACTCTGAAGCACCTTCAATTTATCAAAAAGGGCCAACCTAATGTTCCAAAGCGGATTCAATCCTTTTAATGCATTCCCATTTTAGGGCCAAGAGAAGTGCCTTGTTCTGCAGGAAAACATTTCTTGGCTAACTATTATTTTAAATGCTTGCAGGAGACCACAGAGTAAGAGAGAAGAGACAACAACAACCCCTAGCATGCCTGGGGGATCATTTGTTCCTTCATATTTGTGGAACCCTGTGTCAAGAGAGGAAACATCTAAAAATAAAATGCATTTACTCAGAATCTCTGGGGCAAGGTGCAAAAAGTCTGTTCTATAGGAGCCCAGATTAAAAATTACATTGTTGAAACTTACAGAGCAAATGTTATGAGCAGAACCATGGGTGCTTTCTGGTTAAATTTGTGCCATCTGATTAGTTCCAATAAATTGGCTTCCAGTACTAATGCTTTTGGCCTTTTAGTTGCTGGTGACCCATTTGCTGGTGAGTTGTTTCTTCATAGTCCAGTAATTATTGGCTTTTCAAAGCAGTGACTTAATCCACCAGTGTGTACAGTCACCAAAATTCTATCTAGTCTATTCATCACTCTAGTCAAGTTCCAAGTGGTAGGAGTCAAAATCTTACTCTAGTTCACATATATATTTTTATAGCTTTTCTCCTAAAATGTGGCATGGAATGGAAAATAGAGCCCAGGAGTGGTATAAATACCATTTAAAATTTATTGATGGAGAGGATCCATGAGGAGGAAAAGGGGCCAGCCAGAGGAATTAGGTACACTACTGGGTGTACTACTTTTCTTCCAGTTGGTTCTTTCTCTCTTAGATACTGCTCCAATTTTCCACTCTTTCCATAGGAGTCAAATCTTAAAACTGAAAAATTGAAAGTTGTAGCATCCTGAATTTTTACGTCTCATTATCAGTCCAGACCCCTGCCATTACCACCCCCATACTTTCACAGGTCTTTCAACTGTCTCCAAAACCCAGTGACTAGTTTACCATACATTTCCAAGGCTCTCCTTCTTTTAGTAGAACTTCAGCTATTTTGAAACCTCATTAGAAAGAATCTAAGTCAACAAGCTGGAATGGGTCTGTAGCTGACGGTTGACCAAAAAAAAAAAAGTATTGAAAAGGTAAGCTGTGTATTTGAGAGTATCGATTTTGCAAATTGGAGTGGGATTTTTTTTTTTTAATTTATTTTTGGCTGCGTTGGGTCTTGATGGCTGCACGCAGGCTTTCTCTAGTTGCGACGAGCGGGGGCTACTCCTTATTGCGGTGTGCGGGCTTCTCACTGCGGTGGCTTCTCTTGTTGCGGAGCACAGGCTCTAGGCGCGTGGGCTTCAGTAGTTGTGGCTCGCAAGCTCAGTAGTTGTGGCTCGTGGGCTCCAGAGCACAGGCTCAGTAGTTGTGGAGCACGGGATTAGTTGCTCCACGGCATGTGGGATCTTCCTGGACCAGGGCTTGAACCCGTGTCCCCTGCATGGGCAGGCGGATTCTCAACCACTGTGCCACCAGGGAAGCCCTGGAGTGGGATTTTTTAAAAAAAGAAGTTATTTATATGTGAGAAATGTATCTTTCTTTGTTTAAAAGTTATGTTCACGCCATATTCTTCATCCCCCCCCCCAAAATTTTTAGTTTTGGTATTCATCTAATCTCAAAATTTGAAAATAATCAAAGTTACTAGATTGAGGAGGCCCAGGAATACAGGGTCACTTCTGTATAAATCTTTGCTTCTTTGAGCCAAGCCAGACTGAGACTATTGCCTGCTTGGTGACACTCCTAGCCTGCCTCTAGAGATGCTTATCCTTACTGCTCAGGGACTGGGGCCCTGACACAGGTCCATTAGAAGAGCATGCTTTTATGTGCGATGAACTTTCAAACTAAAATTTTTTTCCTCAGTATTGTTGTTATATTATTTGTGCAGTATTAGGAAAAGTGAACAATAATTTATAAGGGAAAAATATCCATGCTGTGAAAAACTCTTAAAATGGACTCCAATTTTCAGCAGAATCAGTGTGTCTGATGATCAAATCACTGCCTACAGAAAAGGAAGGTTAGTGGGGTCAGAGAGTATATGTAGAAGCACTGTAAGAAACCTTGAAATTTTAGCAGAAGAGGATTTTCAGTAACAAAATTCAAGGAAAGGTCTTTCAGTGGACTTTTTAATACTTATTTCAAATTTCTTTTACATTATCTGGCATCTCAAGTGCTTTTGATAGCAGATTGAATTCAGGCTGTAATTTTCATCCTTGGTAGTCTTAAGTAACATCACTTCAGATCTAGCTTAATTTTGTTCAAACATTAAGATGTGTAGTTTCTACTTTATTTACAAGTAGAGGAGGGACCAGGGTGATGAATACATTTTGATTTCTGTTTTCTCATTCTGTATCATAGTGCAAATGAAGATTTTTTTTTAAAAAAAAAGCTATGTCTAGTTGTATCTTTGCAAAATGCCTTTTCAGAAAATAAGTTTTGAATATTCACTTTAATACTATTACTTGTGACCCTACCTAGGCTCTGTGCTGTTAAATCTTAGGTGTGTGAGTCTTACAGCTGAGTAGTAATTTTAGTGACATTTTAATGTCAGATCCTCTCCTTAGTAGACTGTTTGCATATTGCATGCAAGCTATATATTAGGATTTTTTTTTTAACTTAAGATATGTTGGTAAATGATTTTGACATGACTTGTTCTGTTGGACTATTATGCTTTACTCTTGAATGACATATGACACTGAGAGACAGAAACTGGGTTTCTGTCCTGCCATGGCGGCTTGGTATTGATCTTGTTTAGCTAGTTGCTTATTACTTCACCCTAAATGTTGAATAGACTGCATGGAGCCCTATGTGGGTATGAGGGGGAAATGGGGCCAGAAGTTGCATTAACATACCATTAAGCTGTGGTCAGCTTCTCCCTAAAGGGCTGTAAGCCTCTTAAGACAACTTCCTTTTTAGGGAGTTGTAAAGCATAGAAACTTCAGAGGAAGGGGCCCAGCTGCAGGCATAGGGTTAGGAGTTTTCTTGCTCAGAGGAGTGACTTAGCATCAGAGTGGGCCATGAATGGCTCTTTCCTGCTGTGGCTCAGGCCGAGTCCACCCATCAGTTACAGCCTCTGGGAAGAGACAGACACTCGGTGGTGACCTTTGGAGGCATATGTTCATTCTCTGGTGATGCTCCTTGCAGAGTGAAAGCCAGCTCCTCCTTGATCAGGTATGGTGCCATTGTCTTGAGAGTGATCAGAGATAAGAGTGGTGATGCAGATGTGTTAGGCTATGATACATGCAAATGTAGATTTTGGGGGGTGCTGAATTTAGAATGATCTAGAAATGTCTTGTTGGAATTAGCAGGCAGGCAAGATGATTTTGATACCAGGATCACCAAAGTCAGGATATGAGAGCTTGACCATATACTTGTTGGGATAAAACATTGATGAGACAAATATGTTTTAAAAAAGAAAGATTAGAAGAGTCATGAAAGAATTGTGACTAGCCAGCCTCTCGTCACTATCTCCTTTGCTCCACTCAAGTCTAAGTTACAATAGTCTCGCCCCTGGGCTAGTGCAATAGCCTCCTCACTAAGTTCTCTATGGCCATCCTGCCCCCTGGAGGCTGGCCTCCACACCGCTGAAAATACAAGTCTGGTTTTGCCACTCTGCTGTCCAAACTTTCCAAGGGCTTCACATCTCACTAGCAGGGAGATAGTAAGTTTTTACTGTGGCTGACATGGCATTACAGGGTCTGCCCCTGGCCCCCTCTCTGCTCTCATCTCACACTGTTCTTATTCTCATTTATTCCACTTGGGTCCCTCTGCTTTCCTTGATGTTCGTTGAATATGCCATCCACCCTTCCTTCTCAGAACCTTTCCACATGCATATTCCTCTCATTGGAGTGTTCTTCCTCCAGATATCCATATCACTCACTTCTTCATTTCATTCCCATCTCTGTTCAAAAAACACGTTCTGAGAGAGAATTTGTAGCCATGGTATCTAAAATAGCACACTCACACCCACCCCATCACTCCCAATCAAATTACCCTGGCTTCTTCTTCTTCATAACACTTATCATCACTTGTCATACTCTATTAAGTCAAATGATATGAAATTACCTTTTTTATGGGTCAGGAACAATCAAATATTGGCCATTTGCTATGGTTCAACCTAAAATATATTTGTTAATTTATCATTTTCATTTCAACCTAAAATACATTTATTAATTTGTTTATTATTTTTATTCTTTCCCCAGCACTAAGATTTAAACTCTGTGAGACCAGGGGTTAGATTTGTTTTGGGCAAATTCCCCAGTGTCTAAAATATAGCAGGCTCTTAGAAAAGCTATATTGAATGCATGGAAAGAAAGAAGAAAAGCTGATGAAATTTGTTGATAGTGAACAAAGAAAACTTATATGGAAAGTGATCTGTGCTTAGACAGTGTAGAAAAATATGATTGGAAGAACTTCTGAGAGAGTCCAGAAAAATTTAAGGACTTATTTGGATCCACGTGAAGTATAGTGTAAAGTTTCTATTTAATTGGAGTTCTGTGCTACGTATGGACATTCATTATATATTTTTTAATATAGTTTCCTGAAACTGGGACTAAGGGATAAAACAGTCTTAGATAAAACACTTTTGAGCTTAAAAAGTTTCACAATTGGTAAGTTACAATGATTCATAGCTTGCCAATTGTGATATCATTGATTCTTATTAGAAAGAAGTTATTTTTTACTTTCAGTTCTAGAAACATGGCTGATAACTTTAGTATTGTGCCTTATGCAAACATGTAGAAATACTAGATTAAATAAACTGTTTCATGTATATCTGATCTTGAAAGGAAATAAAGGTATCACTGTGAGTCAGAAATAAAGATAGAATTGAAAACCTCAGGGATAAACATGTGAATGATGCTGTGGTCACTCTTGGGAGGATGTAATTAGTCTCCTTAAACCAAGGGCTTATGTTTCAACAACTATGTGGAAATATGAAATGAAAAATTGCGACTCTGTGGGTTGAAACGGATCTTCAGCGCAAAGTTGTTTTGAATAGGAGGCTCTAGAAAAAAAAATCCACCATCAGCACAGAAGAAACAAGAAAGATGTGTCTTAGAAAATAATATTTTCTCCAACCACATATCACTGTGGATTTGTGGCTCATTTGGATTTGGGATTTGAATCTGTACTCCTTGTATAATATGGAAAAGAACCACAACTTGAGAAATTAACCCAGAAGACTCTAGGCCACTGATAACTCTTAAACATCTGGCAAAACCATTTGCAAGCTTCTTGGGAAGGAGATTACCATTAAACCAAAGCTTCATAGGATTCCTACAGATAAATTCCTTCTAAAGATTAAATTATAACCTAAAATTATAAAACATAAGAAAAAAGGCCCCCAATGAATAAGAGTTATAAAACATAACAATGAGCAGGATTAAAATTTAATACCTTCTAATGATGGAAATATCCAATAGAATAGTATAAAATAAGAATATTAAAAATGATTAAAATGTAAAAACAAATTACAAGTAAGAAAAGTTAGGTTTGCAAGAAATAAAAAATTATCAAATGTGTTAAACAACAAATTAGATATAACTTAAGAGAGACTCAATCAACTTTAATGTAATTTAAAGAAATCAACCAGAATGCATTAAGGAGAAAAAGAAAATATGAGAGAAAAGTTAAGAGACACGTTGGAGAGAAAGAGAAAATTCACTGTTTAATAGGCATTCTAGAAGGAGAGAATAGGGAGAATTGGGAAGAGACAATATCTGATTGCCAGGAAATTAAATTAAGAATTTAAGCAAAAAACAACAAAAAAATCCCAGATAGATTTGAAAATTAATAAATACACTTCTAAACAACACATGAGTCAAAGCAAAAACATAATAAAAATTAGAAAATATTTAAAACTGAATGTTAATGCAAGGCTGTGGAGAAGATGCTGTTGTGCACTGTTGGTGATAAAGTGGAACAGCCACTGTGGAAAATAGCATGGAGGTTTCTCAGAAAACTAAAAATAGAACTACCATATGACCCAGCGATTCCACTCCTGGGTATATATCTGAAAAAATGAAAACACTAATTCAAAAAGATACATGCACCCCAGTGTTCATAGCAGCATTGTTTACAATTGCCAAGATATGGAAGCAAACTAAATGTCCAGCAACAGATGAATGGATAAGTAAGATGAATAATTAACTAGAGGGTTCATGGGGGAAAAAATTGTTCCACAATTAACTAGAGGGTTAATTCACTAGAGGGTTCATGGGGGAAAAAATTATCTGAGTCAAAGAACTCTGGGAAGTTTCAGTATACTTGTAACTAATAATATTGTAGAAAATACCTTTAAGTAAATGCAGAATCTGCATTTTGCGAAGGTCCCAGACTAAAGGCAATGTGGTATCCTGAAACAGAAAAAGGATATTAATGGAGAAATTGATGAAATCCTAAGAATATCTACAGTTTAGTTAATAACATTATATTCATGTTAATTTACATTGCAAAGATAGTACAGAGGATTCTCCTATACACTTTACCCAGCTTCCTCTAATATTAACATATTACATAACCATGATACCTTGCCCAAATTGAGAATCTATAAATTTAAAATTATTCCAGAATGAAAATCTTATCAACAAATATCCCAGGTAGTCAGATGATTCATTTTTACGTTAAATTTTGAGAAGCACCACCAGGATACTCTTTAAAAGTGCAGTTTCTTTGGTTTTACCCCAGACATCATAAATAAGAACTTGTGGGTTGGAGATGGGATTCTGAACTTTAAAAAATCTCTTCTGGTGGTTGTTATGCACACTAAAATGTGAGATGCTAGTTTAGAGCTTTCTTTAAGGAGTTACCTTTCTTTGAAAAATGTAATGGAACTTGTTAGGCTGTGGTCCATAAATGCCAGTCTATAGCCTGATATAGAGCTATTATAAAATTTTCACCAGCCTGTGGCACAATGAGGAAAAATAGACTAATGATCTACTTCTGAAATAGCAGCATGAGTAGCCCTATGGACTGGCTCCTCACTGAAATAACCATAACTAGAGAAAATTATTTTAAAAACCTAACCACTTAAGTCTCTGGAAATTGTCCCAGGGACATACAGCAAATGGAGAAACATTTAAAGAAAATCTACTAAGTTGAGGCTAAAACAGCCTGAGTTTCTAGCATTTAAGCCATGACCTACTACCTCTCCCTCTGTCCCCACCAGCTCATCATAATAGAACCTACATTCCAGGTGGTTGTAGTAGAAAACATGGAACTTCCTCTCCCTGAAGCTTCCAGTCTAGGGCTACAATATCTACCATGGAGGGGCAGGCCACCAGCATTTCTAATCCTTATCCCCAGTTCTATGTTGTAGAACTCTGCCAGGCAAGACTTAAAAGTCTAGGGCTTCCATCCCCATCTTATAGGGTAAAATTTGATCATAAGCATGGTAGGCCAAGGATAATGGGCTCCAATCACCCTCATCCCAGCTTGCTCACAGGACAGAGGTTCCCAGAAGAGGTAAGTCTAGAAGACCAGAGGCTATCGTCCCTGGGTAACACCTGTTTTACAAGCAGAGTCTACTCTGAGAGAAACAGGCCACTATTCCCTCCCCAGATCCAGAGCAGTGGTGCAGAGATCTTTTCCCAGATCTTCTCCCCCTGCTCTCTCCAGGGGGAGAGCAGGCTATAAGACAGAGAACCTCATAGTTCTCCCCAAAGGAACTGACTTTATCTGGATCAGAATGTGAAAACATTTAAGTCTTAGACTACTGTTGAGAAAAATGGAGATTTTGGTACTAAACAATTAAGAAGAGGCTGCTAGCTCCATGATAACAAAAAGATAAATTATAGGCCAGCTAGAAGTCTAACAGATAGTACCAGAGGAAGAGACAGCTAAGAAGAGTCCTTCTGGGGTTGTAACAAGCCTCAAAAACCCCAGAAGTGTCCCAAATTGAATTGAATTAAATTGTGGAACAGTTTATCTCCCAGGGAATTGTTGAAAACAATAGAGAAATCCGCCAGCAATTAACAGAAGCTAATAGTCCTGTGTTTTACTAACAGAGGCACACAGCTTAACTGAGATCAGGGAAAGAGGCAGTCAAGAAGAGCCATGCTAAAACCACTGTCATCTTGGGGTGATTGTGAGCATGTTCAAGGCTGTGCCCTCTGAAGAGTGACATCAGATGTTGCAAACTGCAGGGCAAATAGACTTCACTGAAATAAGCCAGTTAAATCACTAAATAATTAAGCAAAAACAATGACAAGCCCCACAGTGTGGGAAACAGTATCCAGAGTTGCTGAAATATATTGTTGAAAATGTCCAATTTCAACAACAAAAAATTATAAGGCATGCAAAGAAGCAGGAAAGTGGGATTCATACACAGGAAAAAAAAAAGGAGGCAAGAGAAATTGCATTTGAGAAGACCAAGATCTCATATTTAGCAGAGAAAGATGTCAAAACAACTATTATAAATATGTTCAAAGAATTAAAGGATAGAAAAAAACAAAAACACTAATTCGAAAAGATACAGGCACCTCAGTGTTCATAGCAGCATTATTTACAATTGCCAAGATATAGAAGCAACCTAAGTGTCTATCAACAAATGAATGGATAAATACACACACACACACACACACACACACACACACACACACACACACACACACACAATGGAATACTACTCAGCCATAAAAAAGAATGAATTTTTGCCATTTGCAGCAACATAGGTGGACTTGGAGAACATTATGCTAAATGAAATAAGTCAGACAGAGAAAGGCAAATACTGTGTGTGTGTGTGTGTGTGTGTGTGTGTGTGTGTGTGTGTGTAGCCATGGCCTCCCTCTGCTGTTCTTCAAGACTATATAGCTACATCTTATATGTATGAGGTTACATTAGTATAACCACAGGTTACACTCATGGTTACCTGTGGTAGGGGGAGGGGCAAGATAGGAGTAGGGGATTAAGAGGTACAAACTATTAAGTATATAATAAAATATAATGACATATTGTACAACACAGGGAATATAGCCAATATTTTATAATAATTATAAATGGAGTATAACCTTTAAAAATTGTGAATCACTGTATTGTGCACCTGTAACTTATATAATACTGTACAGCACTATACTTCAATTAAAAAAGAATTAAAGGATTATCATAATTTAAAAAGTAAAGGAAGATATGAGGACAGTATTTCATCAAATGAAGAATGTCAATACAAAAATAGAAATTGTAAAAAAGAATCAAAGAGAAATTCCAGAGTTGAAAGTTAAAATAACCTAAATGAAAAATTTACTAGAGGGGTTCAACAGAAGATATGACCTGTCAGTAGAAAGAATTAGTAAAGATATATTGATAAATATTATATAATATAAATAACAGAAAAATAATGAAGAAAAATAAACAGAACCTCAAAGAAATGTGAGACACCATTAAATACAGCAATATATGCATAATTGGAGTACCAGAAAGTAGAAGAATGGTCAAGAAAAAGTATTTGAAGACCACAATAATTTTTTCCTTGAGAAATTACCTTTTCTTCTGAGTCTAACCTTCCTATTTTACATTGTTAAAATTTCCCTTTGTGGAAAAAAAAAAAAAAAGGAAATGTTACTTCTAGTAGATGGTAATTATTTTGTAAGGCCTTTAATTTGCAAAATAAAATGTTGGCACTCTATTGATCTCAAAATTTTTTTAATGTAAAAATTTTATTGTTCCATAAAATCCTAAATTGTGGAACCACTGGTTTAAGAACTATGTCTATTCAGTGGTCCTTGGAACCTGACAGTGTTAAGAAAAATAATAATCATTAAAGTTTTAACATGAGAAGGGTATTATAGATCTTCAAATGCCTAGCAAAAATACTTACTACGGAGTAAACTTAATGAATATGTGTCGGAATGAATGACAATTGGATCACAAGTATGTGATTTACTCTTGGCGTGTGTGTGTGTGTGTGTGTGTGTGTGTGTGTGTGTGTGGCCATGGCCTCCTTCTGCTGTTCTTCAAGACTATATAGCTACATCTCATATGTATGAGGTTACGCGTTTCTTGATAGTCTTATTCCCATGACATTTTCCTTTGAGCTATTTATATGCATGCTGAGTTTTCAGTTGAGTTTCAGAAATCCTCTCCACTAAGTATTAAGGAAAAACTGGAACTATCCCCTCCTCCAGTTTTCAGTAATGTTTTCTATTAGTGGTATGGCTGGTGCTGCATTTGCACGTGTTCACTGTTTTCATTAAATTTTCACATTTCTTCTTCTCAGTCTCTGAAAACCTTTTAAATAATTTTATTTGTTCTTCCTCACTGTCTGCAGAGGCACTCTTAATTTCTTGGTGAGAAACTGAAAAATATATTAGCTCCATGGAGGTTTCACTTTACCATTTCTCTTCCATGGGCTGAGTCTAAGCCTTCTTCATGTGTTGTGAACAGGTAGTACCGTGCTGACTGCTATGAAAATGCTTGGTAATAATTATACTCCCTGGACCTTTGTGGAATAACCTGCTTTACCCAATTTAGCACACACATGGTTGGGAAACATCTGCAGTCTTTCTTGTCGGAAACATGTCTGTAGGAGGAGGCGCTGGCTCTGAGACACCACCTCATCTCTGTTGGTGTTTCAAGAGCACACCTTTGATGTGGCTTCCTGAGTTTGGATTTACCATCACATGAGGCTAAAGACTAGAACTGCAGTATTTTGGACCATGATGCGCAACCAAGGTAAAACATCAGTGCCAGGAAATTATTGCTGATCCACCTGGTAACCCAGGAAGAATTGATCAGAGACTTAAAAGATTTAAAGTTGTAAGAAAGGAGGATTATTCCTTGGCTCAAAAGGCTTAGTACTCAAAAGGCAAGTCCTGCCTGCACTCCTGTCAGCCACTAAATTATTGTCTTAGGAGAACAGAACCATAATGATAGCCAGAGTATTGCTTAATATCTGCTGCTATTTTAAAGTATTTCCCACAGCATTTCATTGTGTCTTAATGTTACTAAACTTTGTATTGCATTTGCTTAAAACTGCTTTAATTGAAGCCATTTAAATTTACATATCCTACTGAGCCATTTTGTATACAAAGCATTAAAATGCGAAAGTGGTTCTTTTTGAAAGATAGCAAAGATAGAACAGTTGGTTATAGATTCTATTTGTGAAAAACCAGCCTTGAACAGGGCTAACAAGAGAGTGATTAAAGGGAATGTATTAAACAATTGCCTAAGGGAGTCGCCCTTCCCTTGTACTGCATCAGCTCACAGTGGGACGTCTCCCACCTTTGCTGTTAGTGGAACTCATTTTTGGCACGTAATCACTTAAACTATTATGGATATCTTTAGTTATGAATATCTCTTCTCCACAGCTGAACTGCCATCTTGATTTTACGCTGGCCCTCATAGTGCCAGGGACAGAGGTGGCAATGTTGTAGGGGCTCGAGACAGAAGGATTTGGGGTCATCATTCTTAGAGGTCCCGGCTGGTCTCACAGAAGAGAATGGTTTACTAGGACTATTATGGTCTCATTTGAATTATTTACTGAGACCCTTTAGGGTGTGTATTTTTTCCATACAATTTTTTGTTACTTTATCTCTTAGATATGTTACCATGTATTCTTTTAGGCATGGATTTTGTTGGAGATACTGGTGGCAATTGATACTAATCCAAATTAAATGGATCAGATAATTGAGAAGCCCAAGGGGTAGGTAGGTCCGGACCTAGGACTCCAGAGATATCATCGGGACCATTTCTCTATCACACAGCTCAGTTTTTCTCTGTTCTGGCATCATTCAAGCAGACTCCACACACATAACCTTGCCACCAAGTTATATACTTCCCACAAGGTTTACGTCCTATTGCTTTAGCAACATCACTGGAATGACAGCTTCTCTGTACTGATAGTTTTTTTTTTTGACACACACACACTGTATTTTATTTTTACAAGAGATAAATAGACTGACACCAAGCATTGTAAATGCATGACCACAACAAAAGCAACAATGATTGCAATTACCACACAGGAAACCCACGCATACTATGTCATAATATTGACATTCAGTCCAGGAATCCTCCACTGTAACAGCTCCTTTACTTTGCAGTGAAAATTGATTTGTATATTTTTTGCCTCTGAGTCCTTGTGGGATTTTTTTTTTTTATTAAAACAGAAAGTCACAAAAATTATAATCATCCTCATCAGTTCACTCAGTCCCATGTAATTAATATTTTTTCATCTTGATCTTTTGTTAGCCCTTGTATGAATTCATCAGTTTTCCATTAGAGTTCTGAAAATGCTTATTCATTCAGTTCAGCAGTATAGTCAGTTACCAGAAACCTGTACTTGTCAGAGTCTTTTCCATGAATTCCTTGAAGATGAAACCTTTTTATAGGAACATTTTTGCAAAAGCATCAGAGTACACCCAGAACTCTCTGTAAATGACAAAAGACTTAAAAATGAACACGGTTATAGAGTTGATGAAAGTTCATAATAATGCAATTGACAAGGAAATTTAGTTATTTCTGAGATATACATTTTAAAGTAATAACTAGAATTATGACTTATAACATTACACCAGAACATATAAGATTTTTAGAAATTTCATGTAATGTCTGAAATATTTATATTAACGTATTTCCATACAAATAACCCAAAGAAAGTTTAGTATTGTTTATTTGTTTGTTTTTTTATACTGCAAGTTCTTATTAGTCATCAGTTTCATACACATCAGTGTATACATGTCAATCCCAATCGCCCATTTCAGCACACCACCATCCCCACCCCACCGTGGTTTTCCCCCCTTGGTGTCAACTTGGTCTCAACTTCTGCCCTGCAAACCAGTTCACCTGTACCATTTTTCTAGGTTCCACATACATGCGTTAATATACGATATTTGTTTTGCTCTTTCTGACTTACTTCACTCTGTATGACAGTCATTAGGTCCACCAATGTCTCAGCAAATGACTCAATTTTGTTCCTTTTTATGGCTGAATAATATTCCATTGTATATATGTACCAAATCTTCTTTATCCATTCATCTGTTGATGGGCATTTAGGTTGCTTCCATGACCTGGCTATTGTAAATAGTGCTGCAATGAACATTGGGGTGAATGTGTCTTTCTGAATTATGGTTTTCTCTGGGTATATGAACAGTAGTGGGATGGCTGGATCATATGGTAATTCTATTTTTGGTTAGTTTTTTTTTTTAACATCTTTACTGGAGTGTAATTGCTTTACAATTGTGTGTTAGTTTCTGCTTTATAACAAAATGAATGAGTTATACATATACATATGTTACCATATCTCTTCCCTCTTGCATCTCCCTCCCTCGCACCCTCCCTAGCCCACCCCTCTAGGTGGTCACAAAGCACCAAGCTGATCTCCCTGTGCTATGTGGCTGCTTCCCACTAGCTATCTATTTTATGTTTGGTAGTGTATATATGTCAATGCCACTCTCTCACTTTGTCACAGCTTACCCTTCCCCCTCCCCATATCCTGAAGTCCATTCTCTAGTAGGTCTGTGTCTTTATTCCTGTCTTACCCCTAGGTTCTTCATGACATTTTTTTCCCTTAGATTCCATATATATGTGTTAGCATATGGTATTTGTTTTTCTCTTTCTGACTTACTTCACTCTGTATGACAGACTCTAGGTCCATCCACCTCACTACAAATAACTCAATTTCGTTTCTTTTTATGGCTGAGTAATATTCCATTGTATATATGTGCCATATCTTCTTTATCCATTCATCTAATGATGGACACTTAGGTTGTTTCCATCTCCGGGCTATTGTAAATAGAGCTGCAATGAACATTTTGGTACATGACTCTTTTTGAATTATGGTTTTCTCAGGGTATATGCCCAGTAGTGGGATTGCTGGGTCATATGGTACTCCTATTTTTAGTTTTTTAAGGACCTCCATACTGTTCTCCATAGTGGCTGTATCAATTTATATTCCCACCAACAGTACAAGAGGGTTCCCTTTTCTCCACACCCTCTCCAGTATTTATTGTATATAGATTTTTTGATGATGGCCATTCTGACTGGTGTGAGATGATATCTGATTTTAGTTTTGATTTGCATTTCTCTAATGGTTAATGATGTTGAGCATTCTTTCATGTGTTTGTTGGCAATCTGTATATCTTCTTTGGAGAAGTTTCTATTTAGGTCTTCTGCCCATTTTTGGATTGGGTTGTTTATTTTTTTGATATTGAGCTGCATGAGCTGCTTGTACATTTTGGAGATTAATCCTTTGTCAGTTGCTTCATTTCCAAATATTTTCTCCCATTCTGAGGGTTGTCTTTTTGTCTTGTTTATGGTTTCATTTGCTGTGCAAAAGCTTTTAAGCTTCATTAGGTCCCATATGTTTATTTTTGTTTTTATTTCCATTACTCTGAGAGGTGGGTCAGAAAGGATCTTGCTGTGATTTATGTCATAGAGTGTTCTGCCTATGTTTTCCTCTAAGAGTTTGATAGTGTCTGGGCTTACATTTAGGTCTCTAATCCATTTTATTTTTGTGTATGGTGTTAGGGAGTGTTCTAATTTCATACTTTTACATGTACCTGTCCAGTTTTCCCAGCACCACTTATTGAAAAGTCTGTCTTTTCTCCACTGTATATTCTTGCCTCCTTTATCAAGGAAAAGGTGACCATATGTGCATGGATTTAACTCTGGGCTTTCTATCCTGTTCCATTGATCTATATTTCTGTTTTTGTGCCAGTACCATACTGTCTTGATTACTGTAGCTTTGTAGTATAGTCTGAAGTCAGGGAACCTGATTCCTCCAGCTCTATTTTTCGTTCTCAAGATTGTTTTGGCTATTCAGGGTCTTTTGTGTTTTCATACAAATAGTGAAATATTTTCTTCTAGTTCTGTGAAAAATGCCAGTGGTAGTTTGATAGGGATTGCATTGAATCTGTAGATTGCTTTAGGTAGTACAGTCATTTTCACAATGTTGATTCCTCCAATCCAAGAACATGGCATATCTCTCCATCTGTTTGTATCATCTTTAATATCTTTCATCAGTGTCTTATAGATTTCTGCATACAGGTTTTTGTCTCCTTAGGTAGGTTTATTCCTAGGTAATTTTTTCTTTTTGTTGCAGTGGTAAATGAGAGTGTTTCCTTAATTTCTTTTTCAGATTTTTCATCATTAGTGTATAGGAATGCCAGAGATTTCTGTGCATTAATTTTGTATCCTGCTACTTTACCAAATTCATTGATTATCTCTAATAGTTTTCTGGTGGCATCTTTAGGATTTTCTATGTATAGTATCATGTCATCTGCAAGCAGTGACTGCTTCACTTCTTCTTTATCAATTTGGATTCCCTTTATTTCTTTTTCTTCTCTGATTGCTGTGGCTAAAACTTCCAAAACTATGTTGAATAATAGTGGTGAGAGTGGGCAACCTTGTCTTGTTCCTGATCTTAGTGGAAATGTTTTCATGTTTTCTCCATTGAGGATGATGTTGGCTGTGGGTTTGTC
This sequence comes from Stenella coeruleoalba, assembly GCF_951394435.1. NCBI lineage: Eukaryota > Metazoa > Chordata > Mammalia > Artiodactyla > Delphinidae > Stenella > Stenella coeruleoalba. The sequence goes on along the minus strand of NC_137148.1, from coordinate 46,994,983 downwards.
ATATATGGCCTTTATTATGTGGAGGAAAGTTCCCTCTATGCCTACTTTCTGCAGGGTTTTTGTCATAAATGGGTGTTGAATTTTGTCAAAAGCTTTCTCTGCATCGACTGAGATGATCATATGGTTTTTCTCCTTCAATTTTTTAGTATGGTGTATCACGTTGATTGATTTGCGTATATTGAAGAATCTTTGCATTCCTGGAATAAACCCCACTTGATCATGGTGTATGATCCTTTTAATGTGCTGTTGGATTCTGTTTGCTAGTATTTTATTGAGGATTTTTGCATCTGTGTTCATCAGTGGTATTGGCCTGTAGTTTTCTTTCTTTGTGACATCTTTGTCTGGTATTGGTATCAGGGAGATGGTGGCCTCGTAGAATGAGTTTGGTAGTGTTCCTCCCTCTGCTATATTTTGGAAGAGTTTCAGAAGGATAGGTGTTAGCTCTTCTCTAAATGTTTGATATGATTCACCTGTGAAGCCATCTGGTCCTGGGCTTTTGTTTGGTGGAAGATATTTAATCACAGTTTCAATTTCAGTGCTTGTGATTGGTCTGTTCATATATTTTTAGTTTTTTTAGGAACCTCCATACTGTTCTCCATAGTGGCTGTATCAATTTACATTCCCACTCACAGTGCAAGAGGGTCCCCTTTCCTCCACACACTCTCCAGCATTTGTTATTTGTAGATTTTCTGATGATTCCCATTCTGACTGGTGTGAGGTGATACCTCATTGTAGTTTTCATTTGCATTTCTCTAATAATTAGTGATGTTGAGCAGTTTTTCATGTGCTTCTTGGCCATCTGTATGTCTTCTTTGGCGAAATGTCTATTTAGGTCTTCTGCCCAGTTTTGGATTGGGTTGTTTGTTTCTTTAATATTGAGCTGCATGGGCTGCTTATATATTTTGGAGATTAATCCTTTCTCCGTTGATTCGTTTGCAAATATTTTCTCCATTCTGAGGGTTGTCTTTTTGTCTTGTTTGTGGTTTCCTTTGCTGTGCATAAGCTTTGAAGTTTCATTATGTCCCATTTCTTTATTTTTGTTTTTATTTCCATTACTGTAGGTGATGGATCAGAAAAGATCTTGCTGTGATTTATGTCAAAGAATGTTCTTCCTATGTTTTCCTCTTAAGAGTTTTATAGTGTCCGGCCTTACATTTAGGTCTCTAATTCATTTTGAGTTTATTTTTGTGTATGGTGTTAGGGAGTGTTCTAATTTCATTATTTTACATGTAGCTGTCCAGTTTTCCCAGCACCACTTATTGAAGAGGCTGTCTTTTCTCCATTGTGTATTTTTGTCTCCTTTGTCATAGATTAGTTGACCATAGGTGCGTGGGTTTATCTCTGGGCTTCCTGTCCTGTTCCATATCTATATTTCTGTTTTTGTGCCAGTGCCATATTGTCTTGATTACTGTAGCTTTGTAGTGTAGTCTGAAGTCAGGGAGTGTGATTCCTCCAGCACTGTTTTTTTCCCTCAAGACTGCTTTGGGTATTCGAGGTCTTTTGTGTCTCCATACAAATATTAAGTTTTTTTGTTCTACTTCTGTAAAAAATGCCATTGGTAATTTGATAGGGATTGCATTGAATCTGTAGATTGCTTTGAGTAGTATAGTCAGTTTCAAAATATTGATTCTTCCAATCCAAGAAGTTGGTATATCTCTCCATCTCTTGGTATCATCTTTAATTTTGTTCATCAGTGTCTTATACTTTTCTGCATATAGGTCTTTTGTCTCCCTAGGTAGCTTTATTCCTAGGTATTTTGTTTGTTTTGTTGCAATTGTAAATGGAAGTGTTTCCATAATTTCTCTTTCAGATTTTTCATCTTTAGTGTATAGGAATGCAAGAGATTTCTGTGCATTAATTTTGTATCCTGCAACTTTACCAGATTCATTGATTAGCTCTAGTAGTTTTCTGGTGGCATCTTTAGGATTCTCTATATATAGTATCATGTCATCTGCAAGCAGTGACAGTTTTACTTCTTCTTTTCCAATTTGGCTTCCTTTTATTTCTTTTTCCTCTCTGATTGCCATGGCTAGGACTTCCAAAACTATGTTGAATAATAGTGGTGAGAGTGGACATCCTTGTCTCGTTCCTGATCTTAGAGGAAATGCTTTCAGTTTTTCACCATTGAGAATGATGTTTGCTGTGGGTTTGCTGTATACGGCCTTTATTATGTTGAGGTAGGTTCCCTCTGTGCCCACTTTCTGGAGAGTTTTTTTCATAAATAGGTGTTGAATTTTGTCAAATGCTTTTTCTTCATTTATTGAGATGATCATACAGTTTTTATTCTTCTATTTGTTATTATGGTGTATCATATTGATTTGTGTATATTGAAGCATCCTTGCATCCCTGGGATAAAACCCACTTGATCATGGTGTATTATCCTTTTAATGTGTTGTTGGATTCTATTTGCTAGTATTTTGTTGAGGATTTTTGCATCTATATTCATCGGTGATATTAGTCTGTAATTTTCTTGTTTTGTAGTATCTTTGTCTGATTTTGGTATCAGGGTGATGGTGGCCTCATAGAATGAGTTTGGGAGTGCTTCTTCCTCTCCAACTTTTTGGAAGAGTTTGAGAAGGATGGGTGTTAGCTCTTCTCTAAATGTTTGATAGAATTCACCTGTGAAGCCATCTGGTCCTGGACTTTTGTTTGTTGGAAGATTTTTTAATCACACTTTCAATTTCATTACTTGTGATTGGTCTGTTCATATTTTCTATTTCCTCCTGGTTCAGTTTTGGAAGGTTATACCTTTCTAAGAATTTGTCCATTTCTTCCAGGTTGTCCATTTCATTGTCATAGAGTTGCTTGTAGTAGGCTCTTCAGAACTTTGTATTTCTGGGGTGTCTGTTGTAGCTTCTCCTTTTTCATTTCTAATTTTATTGATTTGAGTCCTCTCCCTCTTTTTCTTGATGAGGCTGGCTAATGGTTTATCAATTTTCTTTATCTTCTCAAAGAACCAGCTTTTAGTTTTATTGATCTTTGCTGTTTTCTTTGTTTTTATTTCATTTATTACTTCTCTGATCTTTATGATTTCTTTCCTTCTGCTAACTTTGGGGTTTGTTTGTTCTTCTTTCTCTAGTTCCTTTAGGTGTAAGGTTAGATTGTTTACTTGAGATTTTTCTTGTTTCTTGAGGTAGGGTTTTATAGCTATAAACTTCCCTCTTCGAACTGCTTTTGTTGCATCCCTTAGGTTTTTGATCATTGGGTTTTCATTGTCATTTGTCTGTAGGTATTTTTTCATTTCCTCTTTGATTTCTTCAGCGATCTCTTGGTTATCTATTAACGTAATGTTTAGTAACGTATAGTATAGCTTGTGTTTCCTTATTTATTTTCATTTTGGATGATCTGTCCATTGGTGTAAGTGAGGTGTTAAAGTCCCCCACTATTATTGTGTTACTGTCGATTTCCTCTTTTATAGCTGTTAGCAGTTGCCTTATGTATTGAGGTCTCCTATGTTGGGTGCATATCTATTTATAATTGTTATATCTTATTCTTGGATTGATCCCTTGATCATTATGTAGTGTGCTTCCTTGTCTCTTGTAACATTCTTTATTTTAAAGTCTATTTTATCTGATATGAGTATTGCTACTTCATCTTTCTTTTGATTTCCATTTGCATGGAATATCTATTTCCATCCGCTCACTTTCAGTCTGTATGTGTCTCTAGGTCTGAAGTGGGTCTCCTGTAGACAGCATATATATGGGTCTTGTTTTTGTATCTATTCAGCAAGCCTGTGTCTTTTGGTTGGAGCATTTAATCCATTCATGTTTAAGGTAATTATCGATTTGTATGTTCCTATGACCATTTTCTTAATTGTTTTGGGTTTGTTTTTGTAGGTGCTTTTCTTCTTTTATGCTTCCCACTTAGAGAAGTTCCTTTAGCATTTGTTGTAGAGCTGGTTTGGTTGTGCTGAATTCTCTCAGCGTTTGCTTGTCTGTAAAGCTTTTGATTTCTCCATCGACTCTGAATGAGATCATTGCTGGGTAGAGCAATCTTGGATGTAGGTTCTTCCCTTTTTTCACTTTAAGTATATCATGCCACTCCCTTTTGGCTTGTAGATTTTCTGCTGGGAAGTCAGCTGTTAACCTTATGGGAGTTCCCTTGTATGTTATTTTTCCCATGGTGCTTTCAATAATTCTTCTTTGTCTTTCATTTTTGCCAATTTGCTTACTATGTGTCTGGGTGTGTTTCTCCTTGGGTTTTTCCTGTATGGGACTCCCTGCACTTCCTGGACTTGGGTGGTTATTTCCTTTCCCATGTTAGGGAAGTTTTCAACTAAAATCTCTTCCAATATTTTCTCGGGTCCTTTCTCTCTCTCTTCTCCTTCTGGGACCCCTATAATGCAAATGTTGTTGTGTTTAATGTTGTCCCAGAGGTCTCTTAAGCTGTCTTCATTTCTTTTCATTCTTTTTTCTTTATTCTGTTCCACAGCAGTGAATTCCCCCATTCTGTCTCCCAGGTCACTTGTCCGTTCTTCTGCCTCAGTTATTCTGCTATTGATTCCTTCTAGTGTAGTTTTCATTTCAGTTATTGTATTGTTCATCTCTGTTTGTTTGTTCTTTAATTCTTCTAGGTGTTCTTTAATTCTTCTAGGTCTTTGTTAAACATTTCTTGCATCTTCTTGATTTTTGCCTCCATTCTTTTTCCGGGGTCCTGGATCATCTTCACTATCATTATTCTGAATTCTTTTTCTGGAAGGTTGCCTATCTCCACTTCATTTAGTTGTTTTTCTGGGGTTTTATCTTGTCCCTTCACCTGGTACATAGCCCTCTGCCTTTTCATCTTGTCTATCTTTCTGTGAACTTGGTTTTCGTTCCACAGGCTGCAGGCTTGTAGTTCTTCTTGCTTCTCCTGTCTTTTCTCTGATGGATGAGGCTATCTAAGAATCTTGTGCAAGTTTCCTGATGGGAGGGACTGGTGGTGGGTAGAGCTGGGTGTTGCTCTGGTGGGCAGAGCTCAGTAACACTTTAATCTGCTTGACTGCTGATGGGTGGTGCTGGGTTCCCTCCCTGTTGGTTGTTTGGCCTGAGGCAACCCAACTCTGGAGCCTTCCCTGCCTCTTTGGTGGGGCTAATGGCAGACTCTGGGAGGGCTCACGCCAAGGAGCATGTCCCAGAACTTCTGCTGCCAGTTTCCTTGTCCCCACGGTGAGCCACAGCCACCCCTGCCTCTGCAGGAGACCCTCCAACACTAGCCGGTAGGTCTGGTTCAGTCTCCCCTGGGGTCACTCCTTCTTCCCCTGGGTCCCGATACGCACACTACTTTGTGTGCGGCCTCTGAGAGTGGAGTCTCTGTTTCTCCCAGTCCTGTCAAAGGCCTGCAATCAAATCCCACTAGGCTTCAAAGTCTGATACTCTAGCAATTCCTCCTCCCGTTTCCGGACCCCCAGGTTGGGAAGCCTGACATGGGGCTCAGAATCTTCACTCCAGTTGGGGGACTTCTGTGGTATAAGTGTTCTCCAGTCTGTGATTCACCCACCCACCAGTTATGGGATTTGATTTTACCGTGATTGCGCCCCTACTACCGTCTCATTGTGGCTTCTCCTTTGTCTTTGGATGTGGGATATCTTTTTTGGTGAGTTCCAGTGTCTTCCTGTCGCTGTTTGTCCAGCAGCTAGTTGTGATTCTGGTGTTTTTACAAGAGGGAGTGAGAGCACATCCTTTTACTCTGCCATCTTGGTTCATCTCTCCTCTTCACCTTTTCTTTCAGGAAATCTTCCCATAAAGCCTTGTACTGATAGTTTTAATAAAAGTCTCAGGATTGAATCTCACTGGACTCAGTTAGGTCACACCACCATTACTGAACCAATCGTTGTGACCAGGGGAGGGTCATATACCAAGACTGCCTGAAATGGGGAGTGTGGTTTCCCCAAGTTAAATCATGATGTCACTTTTGGAAAATGGGGGAATACAGTTCCACCCCCTCAAAAGAAAAATAGTTTGAATTTGTGCCTGCCTTTATGAACTCTTCCCCATATTATCTGCTTTCCTTTTTTACTTGAACATACCTTCTCTTTCCTATATAACCAACTCTGCCTTTCAGCATCCCCCAAGTCATCACTGCATACTCCATGAAAACAGGTGGGAGTAATGAGAGACCATTGAAAAGAACAACCTTAAACCCTGTTTATGACAGAAACTAGGGTTTCATCTGACACTTTCCAGAGCCTGTGCGAAAGCCTACTTACTTCTGATGGATGATGTTTACCATGCTATTGCTTTCCAAGCCTCAGTTAGTTCACTTTAGGCTGCCAAGTGAGATTTTGGAAAACTCCTCAAGGAAGGTTTTATAAATTTAATACAGGTGGAGACCTTTTCTTGTGCTAACATACTCATTTAGTTTAACATTTTCTTCTTCACTATTGACCCAAAGTTCTCCTCTTTAGTCAAAAGTCATTAGAGTCAAAGGTCAAGGAATACTTTTGTAATATTGAAAGAAGTTCCTGACTGCTCTTGTTCTTACATCAGCTGGAATTGAAATCAGTGGTTCACACTGTTCTTTTTGCCAAAACAAGAGTAAATTATATCTGTGGTCAGAGTGCCTCTTCTAATGGCAAAGAAAGGCCTAGAATGATTCACCTACTCAGTATATGAGTGGTTTTCAAGGAATGAGAAAACAGCAGTAGAACAAATTTCCCCATTATGTGGTCCCATTTTTAACCAGATAGCAGTATTCAGCAATAGGGCTAGTTTCTTCTTCAGAACCTCTCTTCTGGTATCTTTACTGAATGATGTTTCAAAATATTGATAGTTAAAAACTCATTTGAAAATGGGTAAAGCTCTCAAGAAGTTTTTAAGTATTTCCAGATTCACATTTTAGTATTTTACTTTAAAATAGTTGTGGTTTTTATGGTTAGTTTTAGGCCTTTCATAATTTGTCATTAATTTAAAACAAGTCTACAATAAGCACGAAATCTAAATTGTAGCCAGTACAGCATCCCATGATGCTTATTGCCCTGACTATTCTGATGTGTTCTTTTTTGAAGAGCTTGGGTGTTATGTGGTCAGCACTATGCAAACAATTAATGTAATAGAGTGAAAATGTCCCTTCAGCAGAAATAGCTCCTTCTGGGAGGAGGGTAGCCTGCCTCTAGATTGAAGAAGAGTTATTGTAAGACCATTTCTGTCCAAAATGATTGGGCTGAATTCCAGATTCTCCTAATGAAACTTTGCTGAATAACTGCTATGTTTGCAGCTGTGGAAGTATTCAATATCAAGTGTTGATCGTTGCCACTTGATCAGCTACTTTAAAACTATCATTCTAGAAGCTAAACCCTAGGGATTGTTCAAAGAAGTTGATTGTATAGGAATTTACTTTTGATGACAGTGATGGGTTGTAATCTGGGGTGAGAGCATTTTTTAGTTGTTATGACTTTTGTTGAAGGAGATCTCTGTGAGAGTATGGGTTTTTCCATTGGCCTTTGGTAAATAATGGTATCTTTCAGGACTTAGAAGATAGGGATAGTGATACTTTTATTTTCTCAACTTCCCTGAAATATTCTGAAAACATCAGTTCAAGATCTAAATGTTTTTCTTTTCAGCTGTTATGGTAAAATACTTTTATTTTATCAATCTTTTTAAAAAATTAATTAATTTATTTTTGGCTGCATTGGGTTTTCGTTGCTGCTCAGGGACTTTCTCTAGCTGCGGCAAGCGGGGGCTACTCTTCATTGCAGTGTGCGAGCTTCTCATTGTGGCGGCTTCTCTTTTTGCAGAGCACGGGCTCTAGGCACGCAGGCTTCAGTAGTTGTGGCATGCAGGCTCTAGAGCGCAGGCTCAGTAGTTGTGGTGCACGGGCTTAGTTGCTCTGCAGCATGTGGGATCTTCCCAGACCAGGGCTCGAAACTGCATCCCCTGTGTTGGCAGGTGGATTCTTAACCACTGCACCACCAGGGAAGTCCTATTTTATCAATCCTTAAAAACTTTACAATCAAGCAACTCTAAAGGCTTCATCTCAGGAGAAAACATTGTGACTGACAAAAATGATACTTCATTTTGAAAAGTAAATTTGTTAACCTTGTGAGAGAAATGGCACGGCATCACTTTCACAGCATTCTTTTGGTTAGGGAAAGTCACAGGGCCATCCCAGGTTCAAGGGGAGAGGGTAACATGAGGGTGTACTACCTGGAAGCATGGTTTATTGGGGGCCACCAAAGGCACAGTCTCCTGCATTAGCGTTTATTGATGCATTCAAATGACGTGCGGTATTTCTATATTTGTTATAAAGTACAGGGTGCCGTGAGGATATGTAAATATTAGGGAAGGGAAGTCGGGATAATTTCCCTGAGGAAGAGTGCTTGAATTAAGAATTAAAGAATGAGGGGAATAGAGTAGTGAAGTAATGGGCAAGGGAAGAGACGCATTCCAGGAGGTGACCCTGAAGTAGAAGAAAACATGCATTGAGGGGAGTGGGGTATTTGAGGAAATGAAAGTAGACAGTGTGACTATAATACAAAAGCTAGGGCAAGAGTGATGTGAAGTGGGGCTGAAATGGAAAATGGGAGCCAGAGCACATATGGGCTTGTCAGCCATGATAAGACTTTGTGAGAGCAGTAGCGTACCACTGAAGGATTTAAGGGATTAGGTGGGGTTTGTGGCAAAAAAGCAGGTTGACAATTTGTAAAAATAAATCTAGTCTCTGTGTGGAGAATTAATTTAAGATGACAAGAGTGAATGTAGAAAGATGGGTTTGGAGGTTATGACAGGAGTCTAGGTGAGATAGGATGATGGAGAGATTGGAGATTAAGTGTGAGTATAAGATGTTTAGTAGGCAAACTAGACCGTACCTAGTTTGCTATGGTATGGGGGGAAAAATGGAGAAGAAAAAGTGAACAATGTCTCCTGGGTTTCTTGTTTGCAGAACTACGTGAATGGTGGTACTGTTTATCTATAGCTATGTCTACGTCATCTAGGTATGTATGTGTGTATATACATACCTATATCTGTTTGTCTGTCTATCTCTACAGGAAATCAGGTGCTAGTGTGGGAAGGGGGAGAGGCACTCAAGAACTGGGATTTATATATATTTAATTTGAGATGCTTTTAAGAAATTCAAGGAGAGACCTCGGATTAGTTCCAGGAGTTTGGATCTCAGAGAAGTCCAGTATGGAGATTAAATTTGTGATTGATTGCTGATAACAGAACCTGTGAGCACAGATTAGATCACTTTGGAGAGGTAATAGATTCAAAAGAGATGGGGACAGCAGACTGAGACTTGAGGAACTGAACTTTTTAAAGCCTGCCTCGAAGAGCTTGAACAGGCAGACTGAGAATGTGGGGAAATCCAGAAGAGTGTAATGTCACAGATGCCAAAGAGAGAGAGTTTTAAAGAAGAAGGGATTGAATAGCAATGTTAAATGCTGCAGAAGGGTCAAATAAGAGGAGGAATAATAAATGCCCATTGCATTTACTGATGAAGAGAAGGTCCTGGTAGCTTTCCAAAACTGTTTAAGTAGAGCTGGTGAGGCAAGCTGTATTGAGATAGATTGACGAGTGAGAAAACAGTGAGGAAAGAAAGACAGGTAATGAATATGACTCTTAAAGGAGATTTGGTTATGAGTGAGAGAGAAATAAAAGATGATTGTATGGTCATATGCAGTTTTGGAGGAATCAGAGATGAGAGATAAGGGGTAAAATAGAGACTATGGGAGCATGGCTGGAAGAGTTAGTTTTAGGAGGACATACACTTTCTCTTTAATAATTGACTTACTAGTAAGCACTCAATTCAAAAGGAGCTACCCTTTCCAAGGTTATATTTTTAAATTATTTTTTCATGTTTTTATTTCCTAAAGAGCAGGAATAAAGGTAATAAATGATACTTATAATTGTCAAGAACTGTGAAGGATCTTAGTTTTACTGACTTGTTAGCTAAGATGTTAGCCACTTTCAGGAATGCTGTCATAAGACAAAGACAAAGGACTTCATTACTCACAGCGCTACAAGCAATGCAAGCTTTATGATTGTGTCAGTTACCCTTTTCCCCAAGTTCTATGGAGGCAAATGAAGCAGCCAAGTTGGATGTTGCACACATAGTGGGTTTGCATCACAGCTGCGGAACTCTGAGCTTAGGGAACCTGAATATTTTATAATAGGCTACAGCAAACCTGACCAACCTTTGCCCTGGAGGGATACATTATACTTATTATACTGGTATACTGGACAATAAACAAACCTTCTCTCTGTTCCATAGGAAAACACTATTCCTCTCTGTCTTTTTTATAGCAATATTTTTTTTAATTTTATTGAAGTATAGCTGATTTACAGTTGTGTTAATTTCTGCTGTACAGCAAAGTGATTCAGTTATACATATAAATATATTCTTTTTCATTTTTATTCTTTTCCATTATGGTTTATCACAAGATATTGTATATAGTTCCCTGTGCTATGCAGTAGGACCTTGTTGTTAATCCATCCTATATATATTAGTTTGCATCTCAAACTCCCAATATTTCCCTCCCCTTCCCTCCTCCCCCTTGGTAACCACAAGATTGTTCTTTATATCTGTGAGTCTTTTTCTGTTTTGTAGACATGTTCATTTGTGTCATATTTTAGACTCCACATATAAGTGATATCATATGGTATTTGTTTTTCTCTTTCTGACTTACTTCACTTCATATGATAATCTCTAGTTGCTCCATGTTGCTGCAAATGACATTATTTCATTATTTTTTATGGCTGAGTAATATTCCATTGTATATATATACCACACCTTCTTTATCCATTCATCTGTTGATGGACATTTAGGTTGTTTCCATGTCTTGGCTATTGTAAATAGTGCTGCTATGAATATAGGGGTGCATATGGTATCTTTTCAAATTATAGTTTTGTCTGGATGTATGCCCAGGGATGGGATTGCTGGATCATATGGCAACTCTATTTTTACCTTTTTTGTGGAACCTCCACGCTGTTTTCCATAATGGCTGCACCAACTTACACTCCCACCAAGAGTGTAAGAGGGTTCCCTTTTCTCCATGCCCTCTCCAACATTTATTATTTGTAGACTTTTTAATGATGGCCATTCTGACCAGTGTGGGGTGGTACCTCAGTGTAGTTTTGATTTGCATTTCTCTAATAATTAGCAATGATGAGCATCTTCTCATGTGCATATTGGACATCTGTATGTCTTCTTTGGAGAAATGTCTGTTTAGGTCTTCTGCCCATTTTTGATTGGGTTGTTTGCTTTTTGTTATTGAGTTGTATGATCTGTTTGTATATTTTGGAAATTAATCCCTTGTCGGTCGCATCATTTGCAAATATTGTCTCCCAGTCCATAGGTTGTCTTTTTGTTTTGTTTATGGTTTCCTTTGCTATGCAAAGGTTTATAAGTTTGATTAGGTCCCATTTGTTTATTTTTGCTTTTGTTTCCATTGCTTTGGGAGGCTGACCTAAGAAAACATTGGCATGATTTATGTCAGAGAATGTTTTGCCTATGTTCTCTTCTAGGAGTTTTATGGTGTCATGTCTTATATTTAAGTCTTTAAGCCATTTTGAGTTTATTTTTATGGCGTGATTTCATTGATTTACATGTGGCTGTCCAACTTTTCCAGCACCACTTGCTGAAAAGACTGTCTTCCCCATTGAATATTCTTGCCTCCTTTCTTGAAGATTAATTAATTGTCCATAGGTGTGTGGGTTTATTGCTGGGCTCTCTATTCTGTTCCATTGGTCCATATGTCTATTTTTGTGCCAATACAATGCTGTTTTGATTATTGTAGCTTTGTAGTATTGTTTGAAGTCTGGGAGGGTTATGCCTCCTGCTTTGTTCGTTTTCCTAAGGATTGCTTTGGCAATTCTGGGTCTTTTATGGTTCCATATAAATTTTAGGATTATTTGTTCTAGTTCTGTGAAAAATGTCATGGGTAATTGGATAGTATCCCTCTCTACTAAGACTGTTTGCTACACAAACATTCTTGAAAAGATAGTTCTGAGCCTAAGTTTTCAGAGTCTTTGCTAAAAAGATGTGCAGAAACATGAGAGACTTATGGAGAATTGTCTCCCAACAATATTAGTCAGCATTTATGGGCATTACCTGTGTTCCAGGCACTAATATTACATTTATTTTCTAGTCCAACGTTCACAACAGCCCTTTGAAAAACTTTATTAGTTGACTTGGGCTGTAGTAATAACAAAATATCATGGACAGTATATCTCAAACAACAGAAATTTATTTCTCACAGATCTGGAGGCTGTAAATATAATTTCAAGGTGTTGGTAGAATTGCTTTCTATTGAGACCTCTCCTGCTGACTTGTAGATGGCTGCCTTTTCACTGTGTTCTCACATAGGCTTTCTTCTGTGTGCCTGTCTTCCTGGTGTCTCTTTCTCTTCTTATAAGGATTTCAGTCCTACTAGATTAGAACCCTATTCTTAGGACCTCATTTACCCTTAATTACCTGTTTAAAGGTCCTGTCTTCAAATACAGACACAATGGAAATAATGCTTCAATATAAGAGTTTTAGGAGGACACAATTCAGTCCGTAACAGGTACTAAATGCTGTACATTACTTACTGTAACTATTTTACAGGTAAGAAAACTGAGGCTTAGAGAAGTTGAGAAACTTTAACAAGGTCACACAAATCAAAGTGATAGAATGGGATTTGAACTGATCTCCTGTCTGACATCCCACTCTCCTATATAGTTAGAATTGAATATATTGTATTTTTTGGTGTTTCAGGGGAAAGGGTGATTTCTTAGCTTTTGGAACAGAATCACTAGTCTTGTGAAAGAACGTTATAGTATGAGCCACAGTTTATTAGCCAGGTTGACTGACTGACTTCCTTCCTGCCTCTTTTTCCCTTTCCCTCCTTCCTACCACACAATCATTTATTCAGATGTTCAATATATGTTTATTGAATTCTACTATGGCCAGTTACTGTCTAGGTGCTAGGGATCCATCAATAAACAAAATAAACTCCCTGACTTAATGAAAGGTACACCCTTGGTATTGTGTGAAAGATTTTTCACTATCCCCCTTCACCTACTCCCTGTTCTTTAATATTTATATTTTCTGTACAACTGGAAGAGAATGGGAACCATATATTAAGCATATCCACTTATATTATCTCATTTAATAACTGACGTATGGCCTATTAGCACAGATTGGCAACTGTCCCATTTAAAATCTTTAATTCTGATTATGGAAACATATTTTCCTTGTGGTTGATCAGAGAAACTTTGACCGCAAGCTCAAGTGTTTAGGTGTAATGATGTGTTTATGAATAATGATACATGTATATGTATATCAACGTATATCTATATATTTGTATGTTTTTACCTCCTTGTGTCAAAAACTAGATGGTCAGTCCCAAGAATGATTAGAAGTTATTGTAATACAGATGGCCATCTTGGTTCCAGTCTTGGTTGGTGAGGCTGGAATTAATCAGCTTAACACAGTATAAAAGTCCAAGTATACAGGAAGAATGTCGTGGGATTGAGAGTGTCAGATAGCACTGATGATAAAGACAGTTTGGGGGAAAATGAAAACAGAACCAAAAATCAGTACCACTCCTAAAGTTATGTTCAGGTTTTGGGAAGCCCATCCAGCCTTATATCTTCTGATTCCAGCCTGCCAGAATTTCTTCTAGCTAGTGGTATCTGTATAGGTTTTGCCTATATATGATTTTCTTTGCAGCATAAAAAAAGATTATTTAAAGTGTATTTAAAAGAAAGAAGGTTTTTCTCAACTGAAAAATTAATTGGCTGCATTTCAAGGTACCTTTCTATATTTATAAAACTATTTGGAGTCAAGGCACAGTGCATTCAGGCTAACATATTTTGTGAAGGTTGATTCCAACTGGGCCTTTCCTTCGAGTTTTCTGGGGTACCATATTTATTTGAGCAGCTGTGAGTTGGGATGCATGATTCACTGTTACTTTATTCTTACAGCTCTCCTCTCTTGAAGTCTAATACTTTGTTTTTATAGTCCACAACTGGGGATTAGCAAGTTAACCTTCGCTGTCACCAGATGTGACAGGGATATAAAGAAAGAGATTCCTTGGGCTTCCCTGGTGGCGCAGTGGTTGAGAGTCCACCTGCTGATGCAGGGGACACGGGTTCGTGCCCCGGTCCGGGAAGATCCCACATGCCGCGGAGTGGCTGGGCCCATGAGCCATGGCCGCTGAGCCTGTGCGTCTAGAGCCTGTGCTCCGCAACAGGAGAGGCCACAACAGTAAGAGGCCCGCATACCGCGAAAAAAAAAAAAAAGAAAGAGATTTCTTAGCATAGTCACTATAAGAACTCTTTTCCTGTCAATAAAAATCAAAGTAATAATAGTCAATCCATAGGTTATTATTTTTTCTTTTCAAAAAATATTCACCTGCTTTGAGTTATTAAAAATATTTTGAAGTTTGTATTCAAACAAGTAAAACCTACATTTAGGCTATTTTAACTTTATATATTCTATTGTATTTTAAATTTACTGTTGTTAAACTGTTTTTTTAAGCTGTTTTCAACCTTCACATCCAAATAACTGGTTCATTAAAATTCCTGATTGGTATGTTGCAAGACACTTGGCAAATAAATGTTGAAAGTAAACTCTCACTCAACATACATGACTATAGCCAAAATTTGGTATAATAAAAATAAAGTTTTGTCAGAAAGTAGTTAACAACTATAGAATTATACAGTAAGTCCCCTACGTGTGAATGAGTTCCATTTCAATAGTGTGTATGTAAGCCCAATTTTGTTCATAAGTCCAACAAAGTTAGCCTAGGTACCCAACTAACACAATCGTCTATATAGTACTGTACTGTAATAGGTTTATAATACTTTTCACACAAATAATACATAAAAACAAACAAACACAGAAAATAAAACATTTTTAATCTTACAGTACAGTACCTTGAAAAGTACGGTAGTACAGTAAAACAGCTGGCATACGGGGGCTGGCACTGAGTGAACAGGCAAGAAGATTTACTGACTGGAGGAGGGAGGGAAGGATGGTAGCGCTGAAGGATCATCAGCAGTAGGAGACAGAGGGCAAGCTGCAGTTTCACTCATGCCTGACATTAATGGTATGCATGTTCGCATCTTTGAAAGTTCGCAACTTGAAGGTTTGTATGTAGGGCACTTACTGTATTTTGTTGCAGTTTTAAAGCAAACATTGAAGAGTCAATAGCACAGTGATTAAGAGCATGAACTCTAAAGCCAGATGACCTAGATTAGACTACCCCTTTAACTGTATGACCTCCGGCAAATTGCTTAATCTCTCTGTGCCTCAGTTCCTTCATCTGTAAAATGGAAATAATAATCTGACCTATCTTACAGGGTTTTTATTGTATTTAAATAAAGTAATATGTGTGAAGCAATTTGGACAGTGTTAGGTACAACTTAAATAAAAGATAGCTTTTAATTACTGTTATTATGAAGTACAGCCCCAAAGAGTGCCCTTGTTAGAATTCAATGTAGTGAGGAGTTGGGTTCTCAGATTTGCAGGCCTAGTGGTTCACTTTTATCATTGCTCCCAGATTTAATCAGCTCAAGTCTCTGAGAGAAAGAATTGAACAAACTCATGAGTGACTAATGGAACAGCCAGAAGCCCCATTTATAAAAGTGACAAAAATTATTCTGAAGTAATTAATGAGGTGATTTTTTCCTCATGCAATCCCTTTTACCTATAATTCTATTTGCCTCTTCAATCTAGATCTTGGTCTCCATGACTCCGAGAAGGGAGGCTTCAGTAGACCACAGAGAAAAAAAGTTTTTAAATAGTCTTTGAAGTTTGAATTTTCAAGCCCTATCATAAATACCAGGCAAGTAAGAAAATTCATTCAGTCAAGCCCTGGTTTGTCCTGGTTGTTGGATAAATATAAAGATTCTCTTGCCTTGGGTAGAAAAATGAGCTAGGGAAGATGGAAATGGAGTTATTCCCTGAAAAGAAGTTCTCTGCTCTGCAGCCTACTCCAAAACTGAGCCCTGAGGAGGTTGTGATGCAAGTCCAAGAGCAGTGAGGAGCTG
The DNA here is from genome assembly GCF_951394435.1 of Stenella coeruleoalba. Taxonomy (NCBI): domain Eukaryota; kingdom Metazoa; phylum Chordata; class Mammalia; order Artiodactyla; family Delphinidae; genus Stenella; species Stenella coeruleoalba. The sequence continues at coordinate 46,979,030 of NC_137148.1, read as the reverse complement.
TGACTTGTTTCACAAGTGGGATTTCCTCATATGCTGGGATGGTATTATACCAGTTGAGTAGGTATGATAATATTAGCATGATGTGATGTGGTGTGTCAAGGTCACTAGAGTTTGAGTTAAACTGCTTGAGTTTCTTATGATCCCCAGAGCAGTTTGGAAAAATCTTGCCATTTTCCTCCCGAACCCAAATTAAAAGTGGCCACAAATTTTTTGCTACTTCCCATTAAGAAACAAAGACTAATTCCCTTCTTGAATGTGGGCTAATCTAGTGGCTTGGTTGACAAATGGAACATACTAGAAGTGAGCTTCTGTGAGTTTTATTTATTTCATCCTTATTGGAGTATAATTGCTTTACAATGTTGTGTTGTTTCTGCTGTACAAAAAAGTGAATCAGCTATATGTATACATATATCCCCATATCCCCTCCCTCCTGCATCTCCCTCCCACCCTCCCTATCCCACCTCACTAGGTCATCACAAAGCATCAGGCTGATCTCCCTGTGCTATGCAGCAGCTTCTACTAGCCATCCATTTTTCATTTGGTAGTGTATATATGTTGATGCCACTCTATCACCTCATCCCAGCATATGCTTCCCCCCATGTCCTCAGGTCTGTTCTCTATATCCGCGTCTATTCCTGCCCTGTCACTAGGTTCATGAGTACTGTTTTTTTAGATTCCATATATATGTGTTAGCATACGGTATTTGTTTTTCTCTTTCTGACTTTGTATGACAGACTCTAGTTCCATCCACCTCACTACACATAACCCAATTTTGTTTATTTTTATGGCTGAGTAATACTCCATTGTATATATGTGTCACATCTTTATCCATTCATCTGTCGATGCACATTTAAGTTGCTTCCATGTCCTGGCTATTGTAAATAGTGCTGCAATGAACACTGTGGTACATGTATCTTTTTGAATTATGGTTTTCTCAGGGTATATGCCCAGTAGTGGGATTGCTGGGTCATATGGTACTTGTATTTTTAGTTTTTAAAGGAACCTCCATACTATTGTTCTCCATAGTGGTTGTATCAATTTACATTCCCACCAACAGTGCAGGATGGTTCCCTTTTCTCCACACCCTCTCCAGCATTTATTATTTCTAGATTTTTTGATGTTGGCCATTCTGACAAGTGTGAGATGATACCTCAATGTGGTTTTGATTTTCATTTCTCTAATAATTAGTGATGTTGAGCATCTTTTCATCTGTGTGTTGGCAGTCTGTATATCTTCTTTGGAGAGATGTCTATTTAGGTCTTCCACCCATTCTTGGATTCGGTTGTTTGGTTTATTTTGATATTGAGCTGCATGAGCTGCTTGTAAATTTTGGAGATTAATCCTTTGCCAGTTGCTTCATTTACAAATATTTTCTCCCATTCTGAGGGTTGTCTTTTTGTCTTGTTTATGGTTTCCTTTGCTGTGCAAAAGCTTTTAAGTTTCATTAGGTCCTATTTGTATATTTTTGTTTTTCTTTCCATTATTCTATGAGGTGGGTCAAAAAGGATCTTGCTGTGATTTATGTAATAAAGTGTTCTGCCTATGTTTTCCTCTAAGAGTTTTATAGTGTCTGACCTTCCATTTAGGTCTTTAAACCATTCTGAGTTTATTTTTGTGTACGGTGTTAGGAAGTGTTCTAATTTCATTCTTTTACATGTAGCTGTCCAGTTTTCCCAGCACCACTTATGGAAGAGGTTGTCTTTTCTCCATTGTATATTCTTGCCTCCTTTGTCAAAGAAAAGTTGACCATATGTGCATGGGTTTATCTCTGTGCTCTCTGTCCTTTTCCACTGATCTATATTTCTGTTTTTGTGCCAGTACCATACTGCCTTGATTACAGTAGCTTTGTAGTATAGTCTAAAGTCCAGGAGCCTGATTCCTCCAGCTCCATTTTTCTCAAGATTGCTTTGGCTATTCGGGGTCTACTGTGTTTCTGTACAAGCTGTGAAATTTTTTTTTCTAGTTTTGTGAAAAATTCCATTGCTAGTTTGATAAGGGTTGCATTGAATCTGTAGATTGCTTTGGGTATTATAGTCATTTTCACAATGTTGATTCTTCCAATCCAAGAACATGGTGTATCTGTCCATCTGTTTGTATCATCTTTAATTTCTTTCATCAGTGTCTTATAGTTTTCTGCAGACAGGTCTTTTGTCTCCTTTGGTAGGTTTATTCCTAGGTATTTTATTCTTTTTGTTGCAGTGGTAAATGGGAGTGTTTCCTTAGTTTCTCCTTCTGATTTTTCATTGTTATTGTATAGGAATGCAAGAGATTTCTGTGCATTAATATTGTATCCTGCAACTTTACCAAATTCATTGATTAGCTCTAGTGGTTTTTGGTGGCATCTTTAGGATTTTCTATGTATAATATTATGTCATCTGCAAACAGTGACAGTTTTCTTCTTTTCCAGTTTGGATTCCTTTTATTTCTTTTTCTTCTCTGATTGCCATGGCTAGGACTTCCAAAACTATGTTGAATAATATTGGTGAGAGTGGGGACCCTTGTCTTGTTCCTGATCTTAGAGGAAATGCTTTCAGTTTTTCACCATTGCGAATGATGTTGGCTGTGGATTTGTCATATATGGATTTTATTATGTTGAGATAGGTTCCCTCTGTGCCCACTTTCTGTAGATTTTTTATCATAAATGGGTGTTGAATATTGTCAGAAGGTTTTTCTGCATCTATTGAGATTATCATATGACTTTTATTCTTCAGTTTGTTAATATGGTGTATCACATTGATTGATTTGCATATATTGAAGAATCTTTGCATTCCTGGGCTAATCCCCACTTGATCATGGTGTATGATCTTTTTAATGTGCTGTTGGATTCTGTTTGCTAGTATTTTGTTGAGGATTTTTGCATCTATGTTCATCAGTGATATGGCCTGTAATTTTCTTTTTTTGTGACACTTTGTTTGGTTTTGGCATCAGGGTCATGGTGGCCTCGTAGCATGAGTTTGGGAGTGTTCCTCCTTCTGCTATATTTTGAAAGAGTTTGAGAAGGAAAAATGTTAGCTATTCTCTAAGTATTTGATAGAATTCGCCTGTGAAGCCATCTGGTCCTGGGCTTTTGTTTGTTGGAAGATTTTTAATCACAGTTTCAATTTCAGTGCTTGTGATTGGTCTGTTTATATTTTCTATTTCTTCCTGGTTCAGTCTTGGAAGATTGTACTTGTCTAAGAATTTGTCCATTTCTTCCAGGTTGTCCATTTTATTGGCATATAGTTGCTTGTAGTAATCTCTCATGATTCTTTTTTATTACTGTGGTGTCACTTGTTACTTCTTTTTCGTTTCTAATTATTGATTTGAGTCTTCTCCCTTTTTTTCCTGATGAGTCTGGCTAATGGTTTATCAATTTTGTTTATCTTCTCAAAGAACCACCTTTTAGTTTTATTGATCTTTGCTATTGTTTCCTTGATTTCTTTTTCATTTATTTCTGATTGATCTTTATGATTTCTTTCCTTATGCTAAGTTTTGGGTATTTTTATTCTTCTTTCTCTAATTGCTTTAGGTGTAAGTTTAGGTTGTTTATTTGAGATTTTTCTTTTTTCTTGAGGTAGGATTGTATTGCTATAAACTTCCTTCTTAGAACTGCTTTTGCTGCATCCCATAGGTTTTGGGTCATCGTGTTTTCATTGTCATTTGTTTCTAGGTACTTTTTGATTTCCTCTTTGATTTCTTCAGTGATCTCTTGGTTGTTTAGAAGTGTATTGTTTAGCCTCCATGTGTTTGTATTTTTTACAGTTTTTTCCCTGTAATTGATATCTAGTCTCATAGCATTGTGTTTGGAAAAGATGCTTGATATGATTTCAGTTTTCTTAAATTTACTGAGGCTTGATTTGTGACCTAAGATGTGATCTATCATGGAGAATGTTCCGTGTGCACTTTGAGAAGAAAGTGTATTCTCTTGTTTCTGGATGGAATGTCCTATAAATATCAATTAAGTCCATCTCATCTAATGTGTCATTTAAAGCTTATTTTTCCTTATTTATTTTCTGTTTGGGTGATCCGTCCATTGGTTTAAGTGGGGTGTTAAGGTCCCCTAGTACAATTTTTGTGTTACTGTCCGTTTCCTCTTTTATGGCTGTTAACATTTGCCTTATGTATTGAAGTGCTCCTGTGTTGGGTGCATTGATATTTACAGTTGTTATATCTTCTTCTTGGATTGATCCTTTGATCATTATGTAGTGTCCTTTCTTGTCTCTTGTAATAATCTTTATTTTAAAGTCTACTTTATCTGATATGAGTATTGCTATTCTAGCTTTCTTCTGATTTTCATTTGCATGGAATATCTTTTTCCATCCCCTCATTTTCAATCTGTATGTATCCCTAGGTTGAAGTGGGTCTCTTGTAGATAGCATATATATGGGTCTTGGTTTTTTTTTTTTAATTTTATTTATTTATGTTTGGTTGTGTCAGGTCTTAGTTGTGGCTGGTGGACTCCTTAGTTGCAGCCAGTGGGCTCCTTAGTTGTGGCATGCAAACTCTCAGTTGCAGCATGCATGTGGGATCTAGTTCCCTGACCAGGGATTGAACTGCATCCCCTGCCTTAGGAGGCGAATTCTTAACCACTCTGCCACCAGGGAAGTCCCTCAGGTCTTGTCTTTGTATCCATTCAGCCAGTCTGTCTTTTGGTTGGGGCATTTAATCCATTTACATTTAAGATAATTATTGATATGTATGCTCCTATTACCATTTTCTTAATTGTTTTGGGTTTGCTTTTGTAGGTCTTTTCCTTCTCTTGTGTTTCCCGCCTAGAGAAGTTCCTTTAGCATTTGTTGTAAAGCTGGTTTGGTGGTGCTGAATCCTCTTAGCTTTTGCTTATCTGTAAAGCTTTTGTTTTCTCCATAGAATCTGAATGAGATCCTTGCTGGGTAGTGTAATCTTGGTTTTAGGTTTTCCCCTTTAGTTATTTTAAATATATCTTGCCACTCCCTTCTGGCCTGCAGAGTTGCTGCTGAAAGATCAGCTGTTAACCTTATGGGGATTCCCTTGTATGTTATTTGCTGCTTTTCCTTTGCTGCTTTTAATATTTTTTCTTTGTGTTTAATTTTTGTTAGTTTGATTAATATGTGTCTTGGCGTGTTTCTCCTTAGGTTTATCCTGTATGGGACTCTCTGCATTCCTGGACTTGACTATTTCCTTTCCCATGTTGGGGAAGTTTTCAACTATAATCTCTTCAAATATTTCTCAGAACCTTTCTTTTTTTCTTCTTTTTCTGAGATGTCTATAATTTAAAGGTTGGTGTGCTTAATGTTGTCCCAGAGGTCTCTGAGACTGTCCTCCATTCTTTTCCTTCTTTTTTCTTTATTCTGCTCTGTGACAGTTATTTCTGCCATTCTATCTTCCAGCCCACTTATCCGTTCTTCTGCCTTAATTATTCTGCTATTGATTTCTTCTAGAGTATTTTTAATTTCAGTTATTGTGTCGTTCATTACTGTTTGTTTGCTCTTTAGTTCTTCTAGGTCCTTGTTAAATGTTTCTTATATTTTCTCTACTCTAATTCTGAGATTTTGAATCATCTTTACTATCATTACTCTGAATTATTTTTCAGGTAGTTTGCCTATTTCCTCTTGATTTATTTGTTCTTGTGGGTTTTTATCTTGCTCATGTGCCTGCAAGATATTTTTCTGTTTTCTCATTTTGTCTAATTTACAGTGTTTGAGGTCTCCTTTCCCTAGGCTGCAGGGTCTTAGTTCCTCTTGCTTCTGTTCTCTGCCCCCATGGTGAGGTTTGTCCAATGGCTTGCTTGGGCTTCCTGATGGGAGGGCCTGGTGCCTGTGTACTTGTGGGTGGAGCTGAGTCTTTTCCCTCTGATGAGCAGGGCTGTGTCAGGTGGTGTCTTTTGGGCTTACTGTGAGCTTAGTATGACTTTAGGTAGTCTATTTGCTGATGGATGGGTTTGTGTTCCTGTCTTGTTTGTTATTTGGTGTGAGGCATCCAGCGCTGTGAGCTGCTGGCAGTTGGGTGGAGCTGGGTCTTGGATTCAGATACAGGCATCTGTGAGAACTCTCAGCAATTAATCTTTCCTGGGGCCAGGAATTCTCTAGTGGTCCAGCATCCTGAACTCAGTGCTCCCACCCCAGAGCCTCAGGCCTGACTTCCAGTCGAGGAACTAAGATCCCCAAGTCACTCATCCGGGCAATAAAGAAGATTAAAAAGACTAATAGAATCCCAGACAAATGGTAAAAAGTAAAATCAAACAAACAAAAACAGAAACAAGGAAATGCACACACACACAAAGGAAACAAAAACAGAACCAAGTAAATCAAAAAGCAAGAGAACTACCAAACAAAAGAACCGAAGAATGAAATCAAACAATTAAAAAGAAAACAGACAAAAACACAAAACCAGAAAACAAAACCAAAGCAGAGTGCCAACTGAAGAATGAAGCAAAGAAACAAAACAAACTGACTAAAGTGATTTAAAAAAAAAGAAAAAGAGAAAGGGGAAAGGAGACAGAACAACAGAAAAGCAACGTAAAGATAGAAATATTGAAAAAGTAAAATAGAAAATATATTAAAGAAAAAAGAAAGACAAACAAAACCCCAGAGAAATGGTAAAAACAAAATTAAACAAACAAAAACAGCAACAAGGAAACACACACACACACACAAGAAACAAACACAGAACCAAATAAAATGAAAAGAAAAGAACAACCAGACAAATAGAAGAACCCAAAAAACAAAATCGATTAGGATCAAAACTAACAAAAACACAAAACCTAAAAACAAAACCAAAGCAGTGTGCCAACTGAAGAATAAAGCAAGGAAACAGAGCAAACTAATAAAAATGATTTTTAAAAAAATAATAAAATTAAAAAGGGATAAAACACAGGACAACAGAAAAGCAAAATAGAAATGGAAATATAAAAAATAATAATAAATATATTAAAGAAGAAGAAAAGAATAAGGGGAAAAGAACACAGAACAACAGAAAATGAAAGTAAAAATAGAAGTATATTAAAAAAATAAAATTATATTATAGAACACGAAGGTCCCAAAAGACTGAAAAAAAAAATACTAAAACAACAACAAAAAACAAAAAAAGAAAGAAAGAAAAAATACAAGGACCAACAACAGAATGAATCAAAACATAGTAAAATTAATAATAATAATGATATTTCCCTGGGGTCTCAGCTGAAAGTGTCCTTGCATGCACCATGAGCCACAGCCCACCTCCACCTCCCTAAGAGGCTCTCCTCTGCCTCTAGGCTGGTCTCTGGACCTGCTGTGAGCCCTGTGGGGACCACTCAGGCTCTGATCTGGCCCAATTCCTGCATGTGCTTGTCCCCAAAGTCCACAGCTCCCAGAGCTGGAATGATTTCATTTGTGGGAACACTCATTGTCTACTCAGATATTCCATAGATGCAGGGTCTACCTAGCTGATTGTGGGGATTTAACCTGCAGCTTGTAAAGCTGATGGAAAATTTTCGATCTTCTTCCTAGTCGCTCCAGCCCTGGGGTTCAGCTTTGGTTTTTTTTTTTTTTGCGGTACACGGGCCTCTCACTGTTGTGGCCTCTCCCATTGCAGAGCACAGGCTCCGGATGCGCAGGCTCAGCGGCCATGGCTCATGGGCCCAGCCGCTCCACGGCATGTGGGATCTTCCCGGACCGGGGCACAAACCCGTGTCCCCTGCATCGGCAGGCGGACTCTCAACCACTGCGCCACCAGGGAAGCCCCTTCTGTGAGTTTTAGGACCAGGTAATAGGAAGTTTTGCAGCTTTCACTTGGATCTTTTAGAATTTTCCCTCAGGGGAAAGCCAATTGTATGAAGTCTGATCATCTTTCTGGAAAGCCTATTTAGAGAAGTCTTGAGACTACTTGGATAGGGAAAGCGGCCCAGCTAAGCCCAGTCTGCCATCTCTTTCCACCAAGGCCACAGGCGTGTGAGTAAAACTATCTTGGACTTCCAGCCTGTCCAGACACCAGCCGTACAGCACCAAATGATCCTAGGGGAGGCAGAAGAAACAACCTGCCCAGCCCTTGAAGATCTGACCCACATGTCATAAACATAATAAAATGATTATTGTTGTAAGCCATTAAGTTTTGGATGGTTTGCTCCATCACAGTAGATAACCAGTACATACCTCTTCATATGCCCTTAGAATTACATAGAAGCAGGTGGATGAATCGTCTAACTTTGTCCTGAAGAAGCCTTTTGGATTTACAGGCTGACCTGTGTGGAGATGATAATGCAGTCCCTACCTTCAAAAGACCTCATGAGGCGGGACTTTTATTCCTCAGTATTGACAGAAAAAACCCATTCATTTACTCATTTGCAGTGAACATTAACAGGGACAAAGGTTGAGCAAGAAGCAAACATTTAGGGGCTTCCCTGGTGGTGCAGTGGTTGAGAGTCCTCCTGCCGATGCAGGGGACGTGGGTTTGTGCCCCGGTCTGGGAAGATCCCACATGCCGTGGAGCGGCTGGGTCCGAGAGCCATGGCCGCTGAGCCTGCGCGTCTGGAGCCTGTGCTCCGCAATGGGAGAGGCCACAATAGTGAGAGGCCCGCGTACCGCAAAAAAAAAAAAAAAGCAAACATTTATATGTTCACAATTGGGTTTTTAGAATTATAAATCATGGTGGCCCTGCCCGCCACCCATTCTCCAAGTCTTAAATAAACACACATAGGGGAACCTTGATATCACTGGGAAAATCCTCATATGACAGAGGAAACCATGATTTGACTGAAAAATATCTTGAAGTGACTAAGTTGGTTATTTGCCACTAGGAAAAATAGGGTTTAAGATAGGATTTAAGTCATCATAGAAAAATGAAACCAGTTGTTTTTTTTTAGCACAACTGCAACTTGTGAAATCAATATCTGTCATATTAATTAAATATGTGAAACACTACTGGCAAGCCCATTAGAATATGCTCATTATCTGATTAGCACATCTCTTCCTGCGTCCATTTATTCTTTACAGTGGGAACTGTTTCTTTTGTTGCAATCAGAACACTCGGGTCTGCTCCAGTGTATAGTCTTGCTGAGAAGCTAAATTAGTCGTCAGACTATTTGGTTATCATGGGTCTGAACAAAGGTAAAAGGAGAAGGTCTATTATTTAGGCCATGGTGACACAACTGATGCCCCACGTCTTTCCCACAGTAGAGGACACCTCTTTAGTGATTAGAATTCTCATGCTGTCCTCTGACCCCCCAGTCAGCATTGTTCTCTTCTATACATACTAAATAAATTATAGAAAATTCTGGCTCCCTGGTTGCATTGTATCTCCTTCTAATGAGACCATTCCACCAGTAATGGCAAGTTTAATCTACAGATATGTTTATGCTGTTAATTAGGTCATGCTTATGTACTGCCTGTTTCTGGCTTTGTAACATAATGTCTCTTAAGGGTTGTTTCTTCAGATAGCAAATTTAATTTATCATGTGTCGATTTTACTAATTTAACTTATGTCTCCCTGTTGCCTCAATGTTCTGCCTAAGAGGGTCACTCTATTTCCATCTAATCCTGTAAGACTTTCAGTGCAATGCCAGGTGCACTGAGCAAGAAAAATCTCAATAAATAAGAAAGGAGAAGTGTGACACATTTTTCTCTTAGGCAATTAAAGGAAGGGAAGCTTTTAAAATCACATTATAAATTTCTGCTACCTAGTAATTGAGCTATACAATTATCTTGTACAATTTACAACTCCTTTGTTTGAAACAGCTCTGGGTTATCTCTGTTCCTAAGTTTTGATGGGAAAAACCTGCTCATTTGGTCACTAATGAACAAATTAGTGTTTAGAACCACCCCCCTGATTAGAACCAAGCTCCATGGTAGATGCCTCTCTGGTCTTGTGAAAGGAGCATAAACAATACATAAAATGCTTTTTTTCTTTTTCTTTTATTTTGTATCTATAAAAATAAACTTATTGTGATAATCATTTCTTGATGTTCACTAAACTTAGTGTGATAATCATTTCATGATGTATGTAAGTCAAATCATTATGCTATATACCTCAAACTTATATGGTACCCATGTCAATCATATCTCAATGAAATTGGAAGAAAAAAACAATACATAAAATATAAGGCACGCAGTAAAGCATATGAAATGCTCAATGTAATTTGATATGAGTGAAATCTAAATTAAAACCCCGATGAAATGCCACTGCATACCTACTAAAATGGCTAAAACAAATAAGACTGATGATACCAAATATTGGCAAAGATATGGAACAACTGTAACTCTGCAAGTGTAAAATGGCACAGCCACTTTGGAAAACTCTCGGTATCCCTTAAAAAATTAAATATAAATTTATCTTATGATCCAAAAATTCCACTTCTAGATTGTATCCGTTATCTATTTCACAAATAACCACAACTTAATGACTTAAACAACAATAAACACTTATCATCTCATACAGTTTCTGAGGGTCAAGAATTCAGAGTGGGCTTAGTTGGGTGGATTGCCTCAGGGTCTCTCATGAGGTTTCAGTTAATACAGCCAGAACCACAGTCACCTGAAGGCTGGACGGGGCTGGAGGCTCTGTTTCGAATGTGGCATACTCACATGACTGACAAGTTGAGGATGGTGGCTGGCAAGCGACTTCAGTTCCTTACCCCTTGGATCCCACCGTATTGCTGCTTGAGTGTCCTCCTGGAAGCTGGTGTCCTTCCAGAGTGCATGATCTGAGATCAAGGAGACAGCTTGTATGACCTAGTCTTAAAAGTGGTACTCCATACATTTTTGCAATATCTTATTGATTGCATAGAGTAGCCCTATTCAGTGGGTGGTGTAAATGCGTGTAGGTGGGGTGTGACTACACAAGAGGTTGGATACGAGGAAGCAAGGATCATTGGGTACCATCTTGGAGGCCATCTGCCATGTAGGTATTTATCCCAGAGAAATAAAAACAAACATCCACAAAAACATTATACAAGAATGTTCGTAGGAGTTTATTTACAATCTTCAAACTGGAAACAGCCCAGATGTTCATCAGCAGGAGTCTGGATAAACAAGCTGGTATATTCACACTGGATTCGACTCAGCCATAGAAAGGAACCAGCTACTAATAAATGCAAGAATATTAATAAATCACAAAAATATTATTCTAAGTAAGAGAGGAAAAAGTCCATAATGTATGATTCCATTTATATGCAATTCTAGAATAGGCAAAACTTGCCTAAGGTGATATAAATCAGATCAGTGGTTGCTTCTCACAGGGTGGGAGGTAGATTGACTAGGGATGGCTATAAAAAAGCTTTCTGGGTAATGAAACTCTTCTGACAAATTTGTAAAAAGCAATTCAGCAACGCACTTATGTTCTGAAGATTTCACTGTTGATAAATGATACCTCAATAAAAAATACACGGTATAATCCAAGGGTCACAAGAGAGATATAAACAAAAGATATGTTAAAATTGATGAGAGAAATTAATACAGAATGGGGAAATATTAATGGGGAATGTATTAATTTTTTAATAAGTCAAAACAGTCATTGTAGGTAATTTTAATGATATTATTTTTGTATTAATAGTCCCATCATTTGGAATAATTGTTGATTTATTTCTTTTTTGGTCTATTTTCCAATCTTTCATACATTTTTGAAAGTAGATAATAATGTTTCATATATGAGATTTTATAAACTGATTATATGTATGTATGGTTGATTGGTGACAGTATAAATAGTTCCCCAGACTATTAAAAATTCTTTTAAAGTATCATTTTCAATTGTTATATTTCATTGTAGGACTATGACTTGGTTTATGTAACTGTTTTGTTAGTGATGGACATTTAGGATACAACCTAAATGGAGTTGTACATAAAGGTTTTTCACCTAAGTGGTGAAATTATTGTGTATATCTACCAGTAACGTATAAAAGGACATTTCACCATACTTTGGTTGGGTGCTAAGTATTTTGAACACTTTGATCATGTGTTTCTTAACCCTTGTAATTGAGAAAATGGCAGTTGAATTGAACCTTGAAGAACGAATAGCATTTTAAATGTCAATTGGATTTCAAAAGGCAAAGATGGGGAAGGATTTTTTCTGCAGTGTTCATGGCATGGCAAGCAAAGCCTCGCAATGTCAAACTCATGGAATTGCAAGTAGTTTAATAAAAAAGCTTAGAGCAGTGGTTCTCAATCTTGGCTGCACAAGAGTATCACCTAAGGGTGAATTTAAAAAACCCAATGTAGACCAATAAACCCAGAACATCTGGGTGTAGAGCTCAGGCATCAGTAGGTCTAAAAACCTCCCAGGTGATCCCAATGTGTAAGCAAAATTGAAAACCACTGGTGTAGAGTGAGGCAGAAGGGGATAGGTTGTAATTAGAGATGAAACTGAAAAGATGGAGAGCAGATGTAGCAAGGCATCATGCTCTAAGACAAAGTGTGGACTTTCTAGGCAATTTAGCAAATGATGTCTGTGTTCTTCACTCATCACCTTGGAGTCCTTTACCTTTCACATATACCCATGTAGTATTACTCCCAGCAAACCTCTATCACATGTATCTCCTTGTGGACAAGCTGCTGTCAGGCTGCTTGAGCTCCTCCCTCCCCTTGCCAAGATGTGGAAATGCCTGGGAATTTTCACTTCACATCCCCAGAGCACAGTCCTTAAGCACTGATTGATGGTGATGGTATGTAAATAATTCTGCTTCCTCCCCCCTGATCAGGACAATTCTGAGGTGTGATTTTTCCACAAACTTCTTACCATTCAGGAGAGGGTGAACTTGTGGCAGAACGTAAACCTACACACTGCTTCCTTCATAAAGAAAGAGTTCTTTGAAAGCAATGTCAGCTGAAATAAACAGTGGGCTTAGTGACTTACCTGCAAGCACCTTATCTCATCATACACCAGTAGTGCATGGTTCTTAGACCCCAGGGATCTACAAACACACTTTGAGTGGCCTGACTTCCACTGTCTCCAGAGGGCCTTGCATTTGTGAAGCAGTGTTACCCTCTGTGGATATGCTTTTATCTTGCAGCCTGCCTGACCTCCTTCCTTTCCCTGTTCCTCTTCCTGCTTCCTTGATTTTCCACTCTTACTAATAGATGACTCTCATATGACACTTAGTGTCAGCATTTGCCTCCAGGGAACTCGATTAAGGTAGGCAATGAGGATTGTATTGGAAGATCATTCTGAAAATGATTTAGAAGAATGGATGAATGTAGGTAGGAAGTAAGATTGAAGACTATCACAATATCCCATCAACCAGGGAACTGAGGAGTCATCCTCCTCCATGACTTATATTTTTAAAATATCCTTTCTTTGCCATTTCCAGAGCCCCTGCTTTAGTTTAGACTCTCATTATTTTTGAGGTGTAGAATCACTGGTCTGTATTTCATGATGTTAACTTAAGGACCGTGCCAATGTATCAATGGAGAAGGACTAGAAATGGTAAGTTCCTTACACTTTGCAAACTAAAATTTCCCTTGTGAAATATATTTATTTTTTCATTTAGACTTTAGAGCTCACAGATTCTAAATTACATTTGTAAAGAAACTTAGGTGTACCTTGACTCGGGCAAGTAATTAAAGCTCTCTGGCCTCAGTTTTCTCACTTCTTGGATGAGGAAGAAGAATTAAATTATTCCTAAAGCTCCTTCCAGTTCTGAAATGTTATATTCAACAGCAGCCACTAGATTACGTCAGTGAAACAAGCATAGATCAGATTATTCCAGTAGCACTTGTCACTTCTCAAAACAAATTGACAAAAATCGTACACTTATTGTAAGAACAATTCTCCGGGAAGCTAACCTTTGCTCATTTTTCTCAATGATTTGTTTACTGTCTTTAACTTTGCTTTGGAAATGGGTAACCATCTAATTGGGTTGATAAGGTCAGCACGCAGGAGGTTTGGAAAGAGATTGGATATTATTTGTGAGCGTGTATATTTACCTAGACATGCTTTTTGTCATGTTTATTGTACTTTAATGATTAGCTAGAAATAATAAGACTGCTGTATATGCTAGTTTACTAATGCTCTGCCATTTATGGATTATTCTAAGGTAATTTGAAAATACAGAGAAAATGTTATTTGAGCGTGCTTTTGGAAGAGGTAGATATATTTGTACAATTAAATAGTAATTTAATAACACAGTATTCCTCAAAACAGAGTTCACCAGTATATATAGTTCATAAGGAGGACTTATAAGGCTGGATGAGATGAGTTTTATTTTCCCCTATTTCTAAGGAGAGTATAAATTCAACTTAGGGGGATTTTGTGGCTCAAGAAAGGTGATTTAACAATGTGTAAATTATTTCTGCTCCTCAGTTTATCACATCTTGTCCCCACACAACTCTGAAATATACTCAGATATTTCCTAAACTCTTTTGTGTTTCACTTAGCCAGGCAAAGATGTGAGCTTCACAGTTGTATCACACAGACCCTCCATTAGAAATGATCTCAATTCTATTCCCTTTTGGGCTCCTGTGTTCTGGAATCTTTGAGGAATGCTTTTAAAATTATAAAACATGGAGAATTAGGATATGTTTGTAGCATTTTCTTAATATATTCTTTTCCCCCCTCCCCTTAGATGAGGTATAGTGCACAGACAGGAAAGTATATAACTCTTACATACACAATTCAGTGAAATTTTACATATGTATATACTTGTGCAGCTACTGCCTGGACTAAGATATAAAGCAAGATTTAAAAAAAATTCCCTCTTGTTTCTTTCCAGTTAGTTTTCCTCCATTCAGAGGTTACCACTGCTGTCAAACCCAAGTTCTTGTACCCAATGCACAGTGAGGCCAAATAAAAAATGTTGGAATTTGGAGCAGAGAAGGGTTTATTGCAAGGGCCAAGCAAGGAGAATGGGCAGCTCATGCTCAAAAAGCCCAAACTCCTCAGGAAACAGTTTTTAAAAGCAAATTTGGGGGGAGAGCCACAGGATGTGTGTGTGTGTGTGTGTGTGTGTGTGTGTGTGTGTGTGTGTGTGTGAGACTTTCTTCTGAGTGGCTGGTGGTGAGGTAATGGGGTGGTGCTCCAGGAACCTCAGTCATCAGCTTTCTGGTACCTGTAGAAAACCTCAGAGATATGTATCAAATTGTTATGTATATCCCTTGAGGAGGACCCAGGACCTTGCCCCATGGCTACACTGTTATTTTTTGACTGCCTTTCCTTTGTTTCTGCATTCCCTCACTCTGCTAATTAGTAACTGCCTGAATCTGCACTTTGGTACTCAGGGAAGGTCGAGGAGGGTGAAATCTTTTTCCTACAAATGAGAAAAAGGGGACACAGAAAGGCTTTTGTACTCGGGAGGGCCCCACAGGGTCCCTCTTGGTTTCATCACCATTCTTAGTTCTCTCACCACAGCTTGGTTTGCCTGTTTTTTTAATTGCTGTGTAGTATTCTACTGATATTATTCTCATCTTGATGGGTATTTATTTTGTTTTCATTTTCCAGTTTATGAATGTCTGCTGTGATTTCTGACGGACACATGTACTCATTCTTTTCTTGGTAGATATGGCTGGAACTAGGATTGCACACTCATGAGGTAGACATGGTTTAGCTTTAGCACTTGCTGCCAAATGCTTTTCCAAAGAGGTGGTACTAATTTTCCTTCCCACCAGCAATGTATGAGAGCCCTAGTTCCTCTATATTTGTGCCAATATGTGATATTGTCAGTGTTTTTAATTTTAGTCATTTTGGTGAATGTCTGGTAGTATCTCATTATAGTTTTAGTCTTCATTTCCCTGATAAATAATGTTGTTGAGTACCTTTCCATATAATTATGGGGCTTTTTGAAGCCTCTTTTATGAAATCCTATTCAAGTATTTTAGCCATTAATTGTCTTTTTGTTATTGATCTGTCTTTACGTATTCTGACAAATGTGTGAATATATTTGTGTTTTCTTTTGATGAATAGAAGTTCTTAATTTTAACGAAGTCCAATTTAACATTATTTTCTTTTATGGTCCACACTTTTTGTGTTTTGTTTCAATATATAATTTGAAATCCGAGTCACCACATAATGCATTTACTTCAACAAACCCTAGTCTTCTTTTTAAAGATAATAACTCACTGTGATATAGTGAAAATATATTGGACATTATGAAGAGCTAGGCATCCTGTCTTTTCTGGTTACTAAGCATGTACCTAGGGCAATATACTTAAATCTTTAAGTCTTTTCCATCATTCATACTATGCTATACTAGTCAGGACTCTCAGTTGCAAGTGACAGAAAATGAACTAAGCTAGCTAAGAAAGGGTGACCTAGAAGGAGGGTAAAACCTAGAATCTGAAGAGCTGACTAAATCATTGTTAGCATAAGAGACCTTAGGGGCCCCATCACCACTATAACACTCTTATCTTGGCTTATCTCTCTGTGATGGCCTTTTTCTCACTGAGAGCAAATAGTAGCAAGAAACATGGCAGCTGGCAGCTCCAGGCTTACAACACCCCAGCTGAGCATCTCAAAAGGAAAAACAAAGTGTTTCTCTGTTCTGTTTACTTCAGTGTATCTAATAATCCTAGTGAAGGACTCTGGGTAGTCCTGAGTCATCTATCTGTCCAGGTGAACAAAGGGGAGAGAAAAGCCATTGTTATTAACCCCAGGATGAAATGAAGAAGGGAAGAGTTCCCCAAAGAAGTAAGCATGCTATTGCCAAGAGAAGGGGGGCTGTCTCCTGCTCTTAGACCTGGAACCCTAGAGAGGATCATGACTGGCCTCAGCAAAAGCAGGAAGCTAAGATACTGTTCTAGGCTCTCACTCGGAAGTGACTTCCATGGGTTTTCAAGGTCAAAGTGGATCTCTATTTTACACACACCAAAACAAAGCTCTGCCTTGATTCCTTCCTACTGATCCTGGGAGATAATCCTGATGGTAAAACATAGGGCCCAGAATCTCCCAAATCTTTATCCCCCAAATATGTAGCTTTAGTAATTCAGTGTTCAACCTCTTTCCTTTCCAGCTTTCTTCCAACATGGGTATAGAATTCTTATGACTATAGCAATAGCATTTAGGAAATTGATAAATGTGACATAGCAGCATGAGTGCTTTTGAACCATTGTCACTGGGAGTGTTTGTAGCATTAAGCAGTTAGGCAGCTCATTCTCTCTTCAATTCTTATTTCCATCCATAAAATATTTATCTTGGGATCTGTGATTCTCAAACTTTAACATGCATCAGAATCACCTGGAGGACTTGTTAAGATGCAGATTGCTGGGCCCACCCTCCCAGTTTATGATTTCATGGGTCTGGGGTGGGGCTTAAATCTGGCATTTCTAACAAGTTCCTGGTGATGGGTTGCTGTTGCTTGTTCAGGGACCACACCTGAAGAACTAGATAAAAGATACGCATTACATTTTAACTCACTAATGAAATCTGTAATTTGAAGAAACTTATTTTCCTTGGAAAATAAAGAGTCCTTGTTAAAAAAACAAAAGTAATTGCTTCCCAAATAACTTTGGCAATTCTGATTTGCTTGAGGGTTGGGGTGAAGGGTAAATCCATATATTAAATTAATTTCTTGGAGGTCATACAACCTGTAGAAGAAATGAAAATAATACCCTGGTAGGTAAATGTAAGGAACTCACAGGGAAAGTTGTAAGTAACCTTCACCTCTGCTCTAAAATTCCTTATCTGTGCCTCCTAATAGGATTTTCTGGTTTGTTAGTTTGTTTTTCTTTTCTTTGTGTGTTCTTGTTGTGTGTGTGCCAGGAATCTGATGTCCCTAAACAGCATTTCCAACTGAGATTAAAAGGGCTAATGCTAAATCCTGCTAGCTCCAGACTTGGTCACCAGATAAGTCATAGAAACCACTGCAAAGGACTGAATCACACCATTCTCCTTCCATCAATCATGACCAAGGAATGCAGTTAGCCTACCTCGGAAATTAAAATCTGGAAACAAAGACTTTTTTTTTCCTATAGCAATGTTGGGTCAATATTGGCAAACAGGAGTATGACAGTGGCATGAAGAAGACAGAAAGTACAGATTCAACAATAATAACTGCCTTAGGTGATGGCCTTGCTCACTTGGTACCTTTCAGAGGATGGAAGTTTTAAGTATTTCCTGGCCCTGAGGACCTCTGGGGCTTACAGATTTTGCTTCAGACATTTTCTTTCTTCCTTAAAGAGGTTTAAATGTCTTCCACTAAGTCCAATTCCTGTTTGGCATGTGGTATTTTCTCCCTTCTAAGTATTTAGGATCAGTAAGGGCAGCTGTCTTCTATTCATTTACTGAAAGTCTGTGAACCACGGTTCAAATACCCATAATGTACCGTAATAGTGTGGCAGCCCTGCTGACATCACTGTTTCTTTCCATTTGAACTTGTGCACTAACAAGTAAGCTTTAACTCTTCTCCAAGTATGGAAAAGAATACTCTTACTAAAGTGATGTCTGGTAGTTGCACTAAATTAATTTTTATTAAGTTTGTTAAGAGTTCCCTGTGCCCACCGTCTTACTCCTAGTTATCAAATGTGGGACACCTCCATTTAAATCTGGTTTAAAAAAGAATTCTGTAAGTTATTTGAGCACACAAAGTAGAAAACACTGAGGATAACAGAAGAGACAGATTGTCACAGTAGGCTGTCTCCTTTCCATGAACTAAGGAAGAGAATGGAAAAGCTGACTGGGTTATGGGGAAGAATCCAGGTAGTGTGGGTTTGAGGAAATAGTTGAAGTGTCCTTGGCTTTACGTGACTTATAGTAATGCTGGCTGTGTTGGAGGACTTTCTTGAAGCTATTTAAGGAGTGATATTAATAAAGTTTTCATGTGTATGTACTGTCTTTTCAAAGTGAAAACGTTTTATTTCTGATCTTATTTCTCCCAGGAGATGGAGCTGAAAGGAAATGTATTTAAGCCTCTACAGCATTTCATAAATTGAAGGAGGTTTTAATTCCCATTCTATTCATTTAAGTATCGTATATTATGATAGGCTTGAGAAACTGAGAAAAATTCACTACTCATCCCCTCAATGAATTTCAATGATAGTAGAAAGATAAACATGAAAACAAAAATTATAATATACCAATATGATTGTTCTAAAAGTGTTGAACATAGAGTCCTGTGGTGCCTACAAACAGATGCCTAATTTCTCTGGAGGAGTCTCTGAAGTCTGCACAGACATTTCTCAGGCAATCAAGAAGGAGAGGGAGATGCCCTCTCCTTCTTGCCCCTAATAGAGGCATACGGAGGGCTGGCTTGTCAGTGTGTGAAGGGTTAAGAGGAATCGGGCAGGAGATGAGGCTGGCCTGGGAGGTAGTGGCTATATAATGCACAGCCTTATGGGCTATTCACAAGATGTTTTATTTTACTGTGTTGTCAATGGGGAAAATTCTGGAGAAATTGGGTGGCAAACACTCCCTCTAGTTTTTTCTAGAATTGCAAAAGCATTGGAAGGGCTGGAGACGTGGGCTTCCAGAAATGATATCCAGCACCAGACTGTCCATCTGGTCCCAAGAGGATGGTGGTGAGGCATCAGGAGGCTGCCACTGATGCTTTGGAGTTCAAGAATGTGCAGTGTGGCTGCAGTCCTGGGAACAGGAGGTCGCCACAACCACGACTGCCACAGCTCTCCATATACCACGGCGTCACTGATTTCCCACAGGGACACCACCGCTGAAACCCCCATATTGCCACACCCCTCTTTGCCAACAGCAACAGCAAAAACAATAGGAAACTAGGCCCTACTTCACTTTTGTCTTCCAAATATTTCACTGGAGTACATCAGACTGGGAGAACCTAGCGTAGATTCAGAATTCTTGTTGTAAGGGAGTCCGGAAATTGTGGTCTTTATCTTTCTGGCTTCTGTGGAAGGGTGGGCTCTCTAGGAAGAGGTTGGAATGGATGCTGAGGGCCAATTCATCATGGCTACTAGATATAAATGGGTGAAATTAGATGAGGAAGTGTATAGAGAAGAGAAGCAGCTGAGAACAGAAACGTAGAGCATTCACACTTCAGGGACAAGTGGGTAGACAGAGAAGGAATGGTCATAGATTTAGGAGAAGAATGAAGAGAGTGTGCTATCATGGCAATCAGGGAAAGAAAAAGCTTAAGAAGAAGGAGGTGGATAACAGTGTGAAAATGCTGTGGTGCGTTGATCATCAATATTTTTTTCAATTTTTGAGCAATTTTTTTTTTTTAATGAGACCATTTCAGTGACAAACACTGTTTTTACCTCTAGTATTAGGCAAGGCTTCCATTGCGGACAGAAAATCAACTTAGAGTAATTCAAGCAAAAAATGAATGAATTGATCACATAACTTTAAGTCCAGTGGGGACAGATCCAGCAACAGGTGCTTAAATGGTGTCACCCACTAAGCCTTTCTAGTACTCCTTCTTTTGGCTTTGCTCCCCTGCTCTCTGGTCTCTGTACTGGATTTGTCAGGCAATTTCTTTCCGTGAAACCAGGATAAAATGGACTCTGGAAACCAGGCTTATCTATGGCTTATAATTTGTGATCCCAAAGGAAGAAGAGACTCTTTCTTTCTTCCAGGATTCCCATATCAAGTCTTAGGGAAGAGATTGATTAGTCTGTCCTGGGTCATGTGACTTTCACTGCACCAATCACTTGCAGGCTATTGGGATAGGGTGCTCTGATTGGCTAGGCCTGGGGTACAAGCCCATCCCAGCTGGTGGGAGGGCATATATTCTGCCCTATCCAAAACATGTAGCAATACCCTGAGAGAATCATCAAAAGTTATGGTTTTGTATCCAGAAAAGGGAGAAGGGATGCCAGGGAGGCAAATTCACCAGTCTCTGACTGGGCAATGCTAGGTTAAAGTTAAGTAAGTTTGTCTCAGAATTCACAAATCATCATTTCCATTATATTCCATTAGAAGTGTGTCATTAAATCCGGCCCACAGTTCCACATGAGAGTAATTATATTTTTAGAATGCATCACTTGAAAAATATATGATGACAGAGAGCCACTATGAATTTAGTGACACTTGAAAATGAATTCATTTTTAAAATTCATGATAATAGTTTCTACATACATTAAAAATATATAATGACATCTTTCCTCTGCAACTAATGCTGTGGGAGCTTATGGATTTGTGAGCCTGTTTCAATTCCCCTGATGCCCCCAAAACACAAATAAATTTCATGCCTTGAAGTCAAGTTAATCATGGAGTCCAAGGTAGCCAACACACTATTTCAGGGACTATTAAATAAATTCCTAGGAAACGTTACAAGACTAATTTTTACTGAGGTTTTGGAGTACAAGTAGTAAATACTGCATGGGCCGGGTGGGTGATGTTACTGCCAACCCTAGCTAATCTAAAAACTACATTAAAATTAACCTGCAAACGGAGGCAGGGGCAGGGAAGCAGCTACATTACGCAATAAATATTTTCTTTTAATTCTTGTTTTTTTCTAATTCCATCTTCTCTGTTTTCAACCTTTTGGTATATTTATGGTAGCAAATCTGGGAAAGAGTTTGAGGGAATGAGGAAATTACATATATGCACACACACACATATATTGATGTGTGTGTGTGTGTGTATGTGTATATATATATATATGTGTGTATGTATATATATATGTATTTTCCCCCCTCCCACAATTTCTAAAGGGGGTAGCTTTCCCTTCAGGACAATCCAGAGACCTGTGCCATATGAAATGGGTTCTGGATCTGTCCCCAGTCCCCTGTGATGGGGCTGCTCGGTACACTAGCTCTCTTATCTGCAAAAGGGAGGTTGCTTGCCTTCCTGCCTCGCAGGAACTGATGAGAGTCCGCACGTGCTGCTGCAACCTCCCTGGAAGAGAAATGCCTCCCAGGCATCTGTGGTCTATTACTGAGTGGTCCCCGAGTGCAGAGAGTTGCATGAGGTGCAGTGTTTCCCGAAGGGCAGTTTTGTTGTTGGTCTGCGCGATTGTCTCCAAGCTGAGCGGGCTCCTCTGTCCTTTTAGCAGAGCGACGGGGCTCGGAGATTTCAGGGCCGAGTTGGAGGAAAAGCGGCGGGTGCGCCTGGCTCCTCCAGCTGCGCGCTTTGGCCGCCGCCAGCTGTTGGTTCGCTGCTTCTCAGCTTGAGGCACTTGGCAGTGGCTTGGCCTCCCAGCTGTAGCGAGCATCGTCCACTAGAAACACAGTTGTTGGAGACAGAAGCCCCAAACTGAAACTGGACTTGCACTGAGCTCGCGCTATAGTACTGCCTGACATTCTAGTCCCCTAGAAGGACGAGCGCTGTAATCTAGTTTTTCTGTAGAAGAAGGGAAATAAGAAAATACAAGGAAATGTAAATATGATACTGTACCATGAACTATCTGCAGTGAGGTTTAGAATGGTTTTTGAAACAGTCAACTTGGGTTTTTAGAGCTTCCAGGTACCTCTTTTTTTTTTTTTTTTTTTTGGAGAGGGAGTCTTTTCAACTCATAGATCATCTATTTGTAGGGAAAGGCTTTGTCTCTTGCTAAATAGTAGGAGAAGTAAGTAATTTTATTCACTTCCTGATGGAATCCAGTTTTGTTTTCCCTGTTTTAAGAACCTAATGTGTTTGTTATGTAAATATTTTGTTACTTTGCTGTTTCAATTTTTATTATTTTTTTTGGCCTCACCATGTGGCATGCTGGAATCTTAGTTCCCGGACCAGGGATGGAACCCGTACCCCCTGCAGTGGAAGCGCAGAGTCTTAACCACTGGACCGCCAGGGAAGTCTCTGCTGTTTCAAATTTTAAATTTGATTTTTATAATTTTACGAGCCTGTATTTTTTTTTGTTGTTTTTAAATTTGAGGTTAAAAAAAGGTTTTGTTTTTCAACAAAAGGAACATCTCTTTTTTGAGGTAAATGAAAAGCTTGAGGGTTTACATGTAATTTTTTCAGTTCTCAGTTTCTTTTTACCAGAAATATTATATTTTTAAAAACTCTGAAAATTGCTGTAACTTGTCACAATTAGCAGTTTTACTAAAACTTTATGGTTTTAGGTTGTAAGATCCTGAGTTAGTAGGATCTCAAAATTTGCACTTGCAATTCATGTTGAGGGAAATAAGATTTTGAGCTGATGTGCCTTTTCTTTTGTTTTGAGTCCACTTACCTTATAGCTGCAAAAGTAGGAAAGTAATTACTTATACATAAGTAATTTAGTTACTTAGAAAGGTGTCTGATCATGTTATGGTAGCTTTTATTAAATTCTCAAGTAAGGTAATTAGTGCAGGAAAGTTCCCAACTTAAAGTGAACACTTCATTAGGTTCAAGATAATTAAAAAAGCACAATCAGTTTATGCCTGCAATCATGGTCTCTCTCTCAACTTCTCACTCTCTCTCTTTCTCTCCCTTCTTCTAGCTCGCTCATCTGCCAGTATAGGTGCAGTAACTTCTAAACCTATCCCAGGAAACAAGTGCTATGTTCAAACTTCATTGTAGGAGAAAAAAAAACCTTGCACTCAAGGATGTTGAGGAATTGCCATAAGATAATGGTGACATTTCACCATCCTGTGACATTACCGTCCCGGCTGTTTCTCTACTTTATTTAATGCCAAAACAATAGACAGTTTGCTAGGTTGAAATGTTGACAGAATTCTAGTGTGTTTGTTTTTTAGATGAGTGCCAAAATTGTCAACAGGAAGCTTTTCCTAAATCCCCATGGTTGCCTAGAGAGAAAACAATGACATGCAATGTTTTAAATGTTTCCACAGTATGATTATCTTTGGTTGTCTCTGGGAAATGGGAGGCTATATCTCATTAGGAATTTCCTTATTAATTACTTAAAGTATAAAGATTCTAGTGTAGAAGAGGGAGCAGACCAGGTGTCTAGGCCACTAGCACTAATTACGAAAAATCCTTTGCTTTGGGGAAAGCAGGCTTTCTGACAGTTCCTAGCAATGTTACCTGACTCTAGATGGAGATTGCCAGCACAGATTTCTCTTCCAGGTAGTCAGTGAAAATGAGTCCAAACAGCCTGGTTCTTATATCAGTGGGTGGAGAGGGGAGGAGCTCAGAAATTGGTTTTAATTTATAAACCTCAAGTTGCCTTTTCCTTCACCATTTTGCGCTCCTAATTGGCTGCCCGTGAAGTGCGCTTCCTGCAGACACCATCTGCCCTTGCTGGCACTTTCTGCCCTGTGGACACCTCCTGCCTGCTGGACGGTATCATGTCAGGTCCAGGATAGTGGTTCTCAAAGCCTGGTACCGTTGCTAGTTTGTGGACTGCTGATGTACAATGCTACGATGATATTTTTCCTTTATTGTATCTCTCATTGTTGCTGCCTGCTAGTATGCTGTGGGAGAGGGGATTCTGAGGCTGGGTGTTGAAGGAAACCATTTAAAACGGGGTAGCCCTGGAAGAGTAAAACTTGCTGTTGCTGTGTTGGAGCTTGGTGCCGATTTCTGTGCCCTCCAGAGGCTAGCCACTGTCCTGCTATTCTCTTCTGCTCTGCAAGGGCCATGCACCCAGAGATTGGCTGTGATATGCCTTACAAGGCCCTGACTGTACTGTTACCTCTCTGAACTCAGCTTAACTCCTCTCACCCTGGCACACTAGGTCCTTGCTACCCTGACCATGCTTCAGACACACCAGGGCACTGCCAGACCCTTAACAAAGCTCCCTCCCAGGCTCCCTTCAGGGTTTCATTCAAATGTTACCTTTTCAGAGAATCTCTCCCTGGCCATTCTATCTAAAATTGCAATCACTGTCCCCATATGTTTGGTTTTTGTCTTTGCACATCACCGTCTCACATAATATATATTTTGCTCATTAATTATTTATTTTACTTATATGTTATTTGTAACTTAATTTATTATCTGTCTTCTTCCTCTGGAATATAAGGTAAATGAATGTAGAGATTTTGTCTTTTTGTTCACTGATATATTATCAGTGCTCAGAACAATGCTTGGCACTTAGTAGGTGCTCAATAATTTTTTCTTTTTAAATAAATTTATTTATTTATTTATTTTTGGCTGTGTTGGGTCTTCGTTGCTGAGTGCGGGCTTTCTCTAGTTGCGGCGAGCAGGGGCTACTCTTCGTTGCAGTGCGTGGGCTTCTCATTGCGGTGGCTTCTCTTGTTGTGGAGCACGGGCCCTAGGTGCATGGGCTTCAGTAGTTGTGGTACATGGGCTCAGTAATTGTGGCTCACGGGCTCTAGAGCACAGGCTCAGTAGTTGTGGCGCATGGGCTTAGCTGCTCCGCGGCATGTGGGATCTTCCTGGACCAGGGCTCAAACCTGTGTCCCCTGCATTGGCAGGTGGATTCTTAAGCACTGTGCCACCAGGGAAGTCCCAATAAATATTTTTGAAAGAACAAATGAATGTATGGAAACCCCATACTTGCTATATCTATTTCTTAATCTAAGTTTGTAAAAATGTAACAGAGGTACCGCCTGGAGGGGTGGGATAGGGAGGGTGGGAGGGAGGGAGACGCAAGAGGGAAGAGATATGGGAACATGTGTATATATATAACTGATTCATTTTGTTGTAAAACAGAAACTAACACCATTGTAAAGCAATTATACTCCAATAAAAAAAATGTAACAGAGGTGATATAATAACTTGTCCCATTTAAATTTGAGATAAAATTCAATATACCCATTCATGAAGCCATTTGGAATGAGCAATAGTCCTAGGTCTACACTGGTTACACTGAAATAAGATCAGACCATTGATTGATTAAATACAAAGTTTGATTGTTCCATAATGCTCTGGAAGCTCCATGTAACAGCTTTGCCTAAATCTCAGCATCTCAATTATAACTAATCTTTGACGATTCACAGAATCTTCAAAGAGTTTATGGGGAGAGAATTGATGTTTACTAAGGGCTTTCTATATATTAATCACTTCTCATACATAATCTAATTTAATTCTTATAAAAATAGTGCAACAAGGATGTTACTATTTCTATTGGAACTGAGATTCTGAATTTCTTTGCAATCACCGAAGGTTTCAGAGATTATAACAGAGGAGACCTGATCTTTCTAATTTATGTAGAAAAATAAGGACCTTTGTAAGAAAACAAATCATTGAATTAGATCACCTCCCGTTTATTCATCTTCTGTTGGCTGAATATACTTCTTAAAGCAGGGCCCTGCCATGCCATTCATCTGCTAAGAGCACACTGGTTACCTACTGGATCAAGCTTAACTGGCAATCAGTGCCCCCTAAGCTCCTTTTCATACAATAATCCCAGGTTGCTTCCCTTTACTCCCTGTAACAAATCTTCTGTTCCTATAGAGAAGTCATTCTTCCTCCCTTCTTACCTTCCACCCTTCCCCCATTAAACACCTGTGTACTAGTCTCTTCTCTGCCTTCAATGACTTTCCATCTATTTCCCCTCTGCTGTTCCTTTCAGGCATGAGCGCTTTTCCTTTTCTGTTCTGCCCATTTATACACTTGTCACTTTTTAAAGTCTGCTTGAAAACTATACTCTTTGTTTTTTCATGTCCCTAGCCTGCAACAACCTCTCTTATTTTTCTTTTCTTAATTACTTTTGAACTTGTTAGCTGTACCACGCAATTTATTAAGCTCTAATTATAGATCGTAGTGTTCTGTAATTGTTTCTAGTTTCAGCCTTGTTCTCTGAACAAGATAGTGTTTAAAGAGATTTATGTTTTATACATTCTTTTCTCCCTACAATACCTTCTAGAGCAGATTTTGCACCATTTGGAGATGCTCAACAAATACTTGGTTTTTCATTGTGAATATTTACTGAGTCTTGCTAGCAACTGTGCCATCATTTTAGGACAGAGTAAAATGTGGTTTATCCAACAGTGGTTCCTTCCAATCTAATATTAGCTCTATGCATCTTGTGTACAGATATATTTTCAAAAGTCACTGGAAGATTTTGCTTCCCTTTCATTATCTCTGAAATTTGAATTCTAGCTTTAACATTGTGAAATGTTGATATAAAGTAGTTTTGAGAACTTTGGGTGAAATGCATAGTGTAGATACAAAGCCTACATCTGCAAAAAAGCAAAATGAAAATGCCTATATTTAGAAATTTCAAAACAAAGCACAGAAAACCTTGGGTGAATGGCAAGGCCAAATAATTCATTTTTCCATTTCTGGGGCACTGGCAAAGGCTGGGAAATCTGTCCTTTGAAGCATCAGAGTACTTTATTTTTCTGTGCAGCCTTGTGCTGCTGAAAATATCAGTACTTTGCTGCTTCCTTGAGGGAGGTGCCTATAGTGTTAAAGGTAATCTGGAAGGATTTGAACTTCGGAGGCAGTGTTAAGCACTTATTAACATAATATTAGAGGTGGCAAAGTGATGAAAGATCTGCAGGTGATTTCAAATCAGGTGTCACGCTGCAAATCCTTGTTTTTGGCAATGATTTTGACAAAGCGCATGGAGCCAGTGAATGTGTTTTACCGGAAAGAAAAGAAGCTGAGAAGGTCAGGATGCAGAAAGCAGCATTGTTTCCAGAAATACTCAGACATAACTTCTTTGTACATAGTCATACCATGTTTGGAGAGCCCTCCCTTAGTGGCATGAATAAAATATTGTGCTGTTTGTGCAATTTTCAAAATGAAGTGCATGTGTAATTCCCACCTGGCACTGCTTTTTCAAGGGTTCTCTGGAGATGGGAGGGGCCATCATCTCTAATTTGAGAAGCTTTCTCTTTGGTCTCTCTCTGAATGAGAGCTTAAGCTCAGTAGACAATAGTGGGTCTGACTGGGAACATTTTCAAAATTTGTGCTGCCAGAATCCGGAAACAGGATCTGTTCCAAGGGGAGGGGTGGCTGCCACTGGTAGAGACAGAAGGACGTTTTGCCATTTTGCAAGCAGAGCAGTGTACTGAGAGGGGGTGACAAGTGGTAGGTGGCACAGCCGAGGTCCTGCAAAGGCTCTCAGGCTGGCAGATCCTTAGTGTGAGCAGTCCTGGCGCCCTGGGCAGCTGGTGCACAGTGACCCAACTGCTAAGCTGGGGATTAGACTTGGAGTCTTAGGGAGCTAGCAGGGAGAAAGCTGGGAGACAAGGAAGGGGGTGCATAAGGTAAAGACAAGCTGTTGAATACGGACCATAAAGTGGCCACAAAAACCCCACAAACGATAATAAAGATAGCTGACACTTACTGATGCTTAGTATTTGTCAGGAAAAGTCCCAGGTGCTTTCTACATCTAAACACTTATCAGTCGGTCCTTATCTATGAGGCAGGTACTCCTATTGCCCCCACTTTCAAGGGAGGAAACTGAGTCACAGAAGGTCAGGAAGCGTGTGCAGCGTCACACATCTAGCAAGTGGCAGAGGGGGGTTTTGAACCCAGGCATTCTGGCTCAAAAGTCTGTTTGCTTAACCTCCAAGCTAGCCCATCTCCAACTGCTACAAAGTAACAAAATCAGATTTGTCTTCATAGCTTTTTGAAAAGGGCGTAAAGTTTTGGGCCAAAGAGATATGGATTTGACTCACACTTCTACACTTGTGACTTGTGACTCTTTGGGGAAATAATTTCATTTATCTTAGGTTTGGTTTTATCATCTGCAGAATGGGGGAAATGCCACCTATTCCGTAGATTCTGAAGAACTAAGTGGAATAATGGATATAAACTAATAACGTCGTGTCTGGCAAGAAGCTGACGCTCAAGTGTGTTTTCTTTCTTCTTCTTTCAATGCCCATTAATATAGAGCTCTTTGGGCTTCCCTGGTGGCGCAGTGGTTGAGAGTCCGCCTGCCGATGCAGGGGACGCGGGTTCGTTCCCCGGTCTGGGAAGATCCCACATGCCGCGAAGCGGCTGGGCCCGTGAGCCATGGCCGCTGAGTCTGCGCGTCCGGAGCATATATATATAGCTCTTTAAATTCTTCTTGATTGGACAGGATTGTTCTGGGCACAGGGTTGAGCCAAGCTCTGGCTGATCAAGGTTCTTGGCTGTGGGGAGGGCATATGGCACCTGGAGGCTTTCTGCCTGCTTGGGTTAAACAAGTGCTTTGGTTTTTCTTTATTGGTTGCTCTCTTCTTTTAATTTACAGAAAAGTGTCTTGGCAAGTGCTTTTGTATACACTTAATTCAGTCAATGAAACTTTACATCTGAAATGTGTAAACTAATGCTCTCTTTAGGAATGATGATTTAAAATTTAAAATTTTCCATTTTTATAAACGTGTTAATCATCTATTATTTTTAAGATTTCTTGCTTTCATTTACTCAGGAGAACTAATTGTAATGACTGTCAGTTTGAATTTCTGTAATTATACTTGAATTTCAAAGCCTGCTTCATATTTTATAGCAGCCAAAGCATATATGTTCGCAATCTGAAATAGCCCATCTCCAGTCAAGTCATGGAAAGCCTGCATGACGTTTCTTATTAGAAGCATCCCCCTAATTATGACTAAGGAATTCCATGATCATTCTGTCTTCCAACAATTTTGGTCTTTAGCTGCAAACTATATTTAATGCTATAACTATACGTACTTCTTTGTTACTTAATTTTGTAGCACAAATAGGACATCATCACTGTAGAAAAATTAGGTCACATTAGGCACAGAAACAAAAGGAGAAAATCTCCCATAATTCTAGAGCTACACACTGTTATATTTTGATGTCTGTCTTTCCAAATCATTTTCTGTGTGTGTACAGACAGAATACAGAAATGGGACCATACTATGAATACAATTAGTAGCCTGTGCTTTTCACTTAGCAGTTTAATGTGAACATCTTTATATATACATCTACATTGTTATTTCTAATAGCTTCAAAATATTCCTTTTCATTTTTTTTTTTGATTTTTTTTTTTTTTTTTTTTTTTTTTGTGGTACGCGGGCCTCTCACTGCTGTGGCCTCTCCCATTGCGGAGCACAGGCTCCAGACGCGCAGGCCCAGCGGCCATGGCTCACGGGCCCAGCCGCTCCGCAGCATGTGGGATCTTCCCGGACCGGGGCACGAACCTGTGTCCCCTGCATCGGCAGGCGGACTCTCAACCACTGCGCCACCAGGGAAGCCCTCCTTTTCATTTTTATAGAAATATTAATTTAGGTAATCCTCTGTGGTCAGATATTTACTTCGTTCACATTTTTTCCTATTATGAACAGCACTTGATCATTATTTTTGCATATACATCTCTGTATCCTTTTCTCATGCTGATTCAAAGGGTAAGTGTGTTTATCAGGTTTTTGATATATTTGCCAAAAACCTGTCTAGAAATATTGTACTGATTGTATTCCCACTGGCAGTAAATGAATGCTCCTACATTCAGTGTTATTTTTTATTTTAATGTACCATCTAATGGACAAAATAGGGCATCTCCTTGTTTTATTTACCTCCTTTTTGCTTGTTAGTGAAGTTGATTTTTCCCACGTTAGTTTAAAATTTTAATTTATCTTTTTGTGAATTTGCCTTTTCATTTGCCTCTCTTTTTACTGGGACATGATTATCTTTCATATGGACTTTTAAGAGTTCTTCATGTTGTAACTTTATCTGTAAAATATGCCATGATTTTTCCTAGTTTATGTTTTATATTTAAAAATATTTATAAATTTTTTTATTTTCAAAATTAGTTAAGTCATTCTATTCCTAGTTTATGCACTTAGCAAAGTGTCTGGCACATACAATGCTTAGAAAGACCTTCTGTACCCTTAAAGAAATAAAATATTTACAAATGTTCTATTTTACTACTTCCATGGCTTTATTTTTCACATTTAAATGTTAAATTCATCTGGAATATTTTCTGGCCTAATATGAAGGTATTTTGTACCCAGATGATTATCAAGTTGTCTCAACCCAATGATAGAGTAACCTATGCTTTAAACACTGTTAAAGAAAAATGTTACCTTTATCAAATATCAAATTCATATATATAGTTGTATCTTTTTTTTTTTTTTTCAGTTCCACTGGATTTTCTTCTACTCTGGTACCAGGATAAATTATTTTAATTATTATAGAAATTCTTCCTTTGTTATTGTTGTTTTATAGAAATTTTCTACCTATACTTACATGTTTATTTATATGATGTCTTAAATTATGCAGGCAGGAAGGTATAGTGGGGAAAGTGCATGTTAGGGTAGATAAAGCAAGATTACAAAAATCTTGCTACTGTTAGCTGCATGATGAGTACTTGGGGTTCATGATCCTATTTTCTCTGCCTTTGTGTAGTTTTGAAAGTTTCTATAACAAATATTTAAATATAAATAAATAGATAAATAATTCATGTTGAAACTGCCCATGATTAGAATCGCACATTCTTTCTTCTTCAGAAACATGTTATTTTTTGGTGTGTCTCCTTTTATGTCCTTCAAGAAAGTCTTATATATTTTTCCCCTATGTATTCCTTGTACCTTTGTAAACGAACATGCAAACAAAACTCCCCAAATCTTCTTTGTGCCTAGTTTTATAGATTGTTGTTGTTGTTGTTTGGTTGCTATTACATTTCCAAATGTTGGTATATAGGAAAACATTGATTTGTAACCAATGTACCTTACTAAACATTAAAAAAATTTTTTTCTAACTTTATATTTTGGAGGGTCTTTAAAATAAAGAGTTCGTGATTTTCACATAACTATAGATATGCCTCCTCTTTGCCAATATTTATGACTCGCTTCTATTAGACTTACTAATTAGCACTTTAAAGATATTGTTAACTAAGTGTGGTAACAGTGGGTGTCCTCATGCTCCTGACTTCAGTGGGAATGTCTCTGGTCTTTCATCAAGCAAGACATTGGCTATTTGAGGAAGGTATGCCTTATAGTACTGTTTAATCAAAGCTTAAAAATTGGGATTCAATGTTTAGGTATTTTTACATGCTTTTTAAAGACTTTTTTAGGGAGGATTACATGTTTCTCTTCTTCCTTGATCTAGTGCTTTGATGAATTTTTTAAAGTAGATTTCTTAC
This sequence comes from Stenella coeruleoalba, assembly GCF_951394435.1. Taxonomy (NCBI): domain Eukaryota; kingdom Metazoa; phylum Chordata; class Mammalia; order Artiodactyla; family Delphinidae; genus Stenella; species Stenella coeruleoalba. The sequence continues at coordinate 46,947,382 of NC_137148.1, read as the reverse complement.
TATTAAACTCTTCTCACATTCCAGAGTGTATGGACTCACAGGCAGTCTGGATCCTGTGGGCTATTTTACAGAAATTCCCTAAATCTATGGCACTCTTCCCTGTTTTTCCTATTGTTGTATTTCTTTGGCTGCTTCAAATTCAATTTGGGAGCAAGGAGAATGAAATAGACTGAAATTCCTATCCTATATTGGAAACTTTGGTATACTTACATTGACTAACTCTATAAAAGGGTCAAAATTTACTCACTACAATTCTAATATAGAAACAATGTGGCTTTTCTTATTTCCTATAATCAATCGTTTAGCTCTAGGACTACTGTTGCACTGATAAGGGGGTAAGATAATTCAAAGTTTTGCTCTAGATAAAGATTGTTTTTCTCCTTTGCAATGAGTCTGGCCCCTTCCCTAAAAAAACAAAATGGCCTCCGGGTACAGGAGGAAACTTACATATCCTGGGTTCAAAATTTACTAGTCATGTAATCTTGCCTGGTTATATAACATTTTTCTGCCTCTATTTCTTCATCTACAAATTAGATATTAAAATAGAGGCCATTTTACAGAATTTTATGGGAATTTAATGAGTTAATACATTTTAAGTGATTAGAACATTGCCTGGCACACAGTAAATGCCTGGTAAATGTTTGTGATTAAAATAATACAATTATTATTGTTCTCATAGCATTGGGAGAAAGGCAACTTTGGGTCGTATGCCATTTTCCATTTTAGTGTTTTTGTATCACTAAAATACAATGATTTGATCTCTGCAGTGATTTGGTTGTAGTCCCTCCTGCCTCCACTTTTGAAGTACCTAAAGCTGGCTTAATACTTTTTTATTCTGTCCTCTTTGCATAAATAAAGAACAGGAATTGCTTTTACGGGACTCAGCTCTCTTCACTGACTAGGCTGGCACCCAACTCTTGCTGGGGCTGCAGTTCTCCTCAGGTTTGGCTGTAGTTTTCATCTGATCCCCTGTTTGGGAAATCTACCCTACAGCTTTTAGTTTTAATGTCACTTTACCCCCTCTCCAAACCATCACTCTGTCAAGTTCTCCAGCCATCACTATCATCCATCTCCTTTTTCCCCTCTAGGGGCACACGGAGACTTTAAGATAACTTCAGTGTCACCAGCCTATGAAGAAGCCCTCTGGGTGCTATCCTAGACTCCCATTCTTCCTAAAACAATATTTCTGCCCTATGTTGGTATGAGGAAATCCAGTGAGGGGTGTAGAGCGGATTTGGTTTTTCCTACCACGTATCTGGGGTTTTAATCATCTCTGTGCTTCCTCGCCAGGGGCCAGGCTAAAATAACTGATTCAATGAATGGGGTACCTACAGAGCAGCATGATTTAGAGTGAATACAAAAGTGTTGGATTATTATTTTCAAAATAATGGTCCCCATCACACATTTACTGTACATTCACTGTAAACAAATCATAGTTTCTTAAGAGTAAGAAAGAGATATGAGGATGATGATATCTTAATGAGTGCTTTGTGTTGTCACTATTTCCGGCACTTTGCCTCTATGAATTCTGTATTCCTTCCAACAATGGTTTGAAGCAAGATATCATAGTTCTAGTGTACAGACAGAGAAACTTAGGTACAGAGAGGTCAGATAACTTGCCCAAAGTCACACAATAAGTTAGCAGAGCCAGGATAGTTTGGTCTTTAAAAGCTGAATAGCCAAGAATAAATTATATTTATTTTTATAATTAATAATAATAATTATTAAGTTTTTAAGGATCTGAAATATTGTAATAGAGTGATTTATGCCAAATATAAGTGACAAACTGGTTCCCCCCCAACAAAAAAATGTTTATTAAAAATTCTACCTAGGGACTTCCCTGGTGGACCAGTGGTTAGGACTCTGCACTTTCACTGCTGTGGGCCCAGGTTCAGTCCCTAGTCGGGGAACTAAGATCCTGCAAGCTGCATGGTGCTGCCAAAAAAAAAAAAAAAAAAATCTATCTAATGTAGTGGGCTAAGGGCTCTCAATCCTTAGTAATATTTAAGAATAGGATGGTCAGGAACAATATCTCTGTTATGGTACAGTATAATATGGTATGATATACGATGGTATGATATTATGATCTAGAAACTTAAAGATCCTTTTAGCTCCAAGTTTCTTTTCCTTGGTTCCTTAGATTTCAGACATTAAATTTGGTTTTATTTTGCAGTTTATACACTTTAGCTTATATTACTCCTCCAGTGAATTAGAGAGATTTTTAAAGATAAAACTCCAGTTGCCCAAATATCATTGCCTTTTAAGAAAATTGAGCTATCGATAATAGACCATTAGGTGATGAAAGAGAGCCACATCCTTAGAAAAGAAACTGCTGTTCTCCTTTTTCACTAAGAAATTCATCTACTAGCAAAATAATCTTTAAGGGGTTTTTCTGTTATGTATCCCCACCCTTCCTCACCATTACGAATGCAGAGGGAACACAATCTAATTTCAGGTGCCAGATGGGTACCGCATGAATCGCGATGATTCAGCACAGGCTCCAATTAGAGCAACCAGGCTCCAAACAGCTACTGGGTAATCATGGAGATCATGGTGAACCAAGATGCGTTTTCTTCTGTGTATCAGGGTTCTCTGCTTGTCCTTTCTCTATACTTAGAGCCTTTCAAATTTGTGAGGAACTTGGTAGCTGCTTAGTGCTACCAGTTGAGAGTGGATGGCACAATTCTTGCTGGAAAAGTGATAGGGTTCCTTTTGAAACTCATCAAAGAGTACTTAAAGAAGCAAGCATCAAAAAATTTCAAAGCTCTGGCTGTAAGGTTTGAAATGTTCATTTGACCTTACAGGAGGCCATGGAAGAGCTTAGGCCTGGACACAGACAGTAAAGATTAAATCTTGTGCTGCACTTGAGTGTCTGAGAATTAGAAGAGGCTCCTCTCACTCTCTGCCAGCGTGACTGCAGAATAATAATCCTGGGAAGAGTCCATCTTTAATGAAACAGTTTTGCAGCATGAGTAAAATCTGAATCTCCTAAAAAACCCGGTGCTTGCTTTCTTGAGGTAAAGGGCAAAGAAAGTAAAATGAAGGTAACATTGAAGGAACACCTCCTGTGATCCGGGTGAAATGTTTAGTATGTGCTGACCCATCAGCCCATCATTTAGTCTACACTGTACCCCTGCAGCATGGGTTTCAGTGGTTCCATTTATATGGACCATGAACTTGATATTCAAAAGGGTTAAACAGAGTCCTCGAGGCCACAATATTAGGAAATGGCCAAAACAGAATTTGACTCCAGGTATGACTAATTCCAAGTCATACTGTTGCACTAATTCATTTTGCTCTTTTCCTTTTCATCTCTGAATAAGATTTCTTTTATTTATTTATTTAGATTTAAAAATTGAAGTATCTAGTTGATCTACAATATTATATGTTTTAGGTGTACAATGCAGTAATTCAATTTTTTATAGATTATACTCCATATAAAGTTATTATAAAATATTGGCTATATTCCCTGTGTTGTATATTACAACCTTGTATCTTATTAATTTTATACCTAGCAGTTTGTACCTCTTAATCTCCTTCCCCTATCTTGCCCCCCCCAACTGGTGACCACTAGTTTGTTCTCTGTATTTGTGAGTCTGTTTTGTTATATTCATTGTTTTATTTTATAGATTCTACATATGAATGAAAACATACAATATTTGTCTTTGATTTATTTCACTAAGCATAACCTTCAGGTCCATCAATGTTGTTGTGAATGGCAACATTTTATTCTTTTTTATGACTAATACTCCAGTTTGTGTGTGTGTGTGTGTGTGTGTGTATACATGGCACATCTTCTTTATTCATTTATCTGTTGATGGACACTTAGGTTGCTTCCATATCTTGGTTATTGTAAATAATGCTGCTATGAAGATTGGAGTGCATGTGTCTCTTTAAGTTAATGTTTTTGTTTTCTTTGGATATATACCCAGGAATGCAGTTGCTGGATCATATAATAGTTCTATTTTTAATTTTTTGAGGAACCTCCATACTGTTTTCCAAGTGACTATACCAGTTTACCTTCCCACCAACAGTGCAAGAGGGTTCCCTTTTCTCCACATCCTCACCAACACTTGTTATTTCTTATCTTTTTGATAACAGCCATTCTGACAGGTGTGAGGTGATATCTCATTGTGGTTTTGATTTGCATTTTCCTGTTGATTAGTGATGTTGAATATCTTTTCATGTGCCTGTTGGCCATCTGTATGTCTTCTTCAGAAAAATGCCTATTCAGGTCCTCTCCCTACTTTTTTTAACCAGGTTAAAAAAAAATTGTATGAGCTTCTTATGTATTTTGGATATTAACCCCTTATCAGACATATAAGTTGCAAATATCTTTTCCCATTCACTAGGTTGCCTTTCTGTTTTCTAATGTAAATTCTTCTCCTTCAGGTAATATCTTTTTTTATTTTTTGTATTATACATTCTACTGTTTTTTTTTTAACATCATTATTAGAGTATAATTGCTTGACAATGGTGTGTTAGTTTCTGCTTTATAACAAAGTGAATCAGCTATACATTTACATATATCCCCATATCTTTTCCCTCTTGCATCTCCCTCCCTCCCACCCTCCCTAGCCCACCCCCTAGGTGGTCACAAAGCACTGAGCTGATCTCCCTGTGCTATGCGGCTGCTTCCCACTAGCTATCCGTTTTACATTTGGTAGTGTATATATGTGCATGCTACTCTCTCTCATATTCATGGTATATGTAGGAGATAGAATCAAGTCAACCCCTTCAGTAGAGTGCCACTTTTTTTCCAAACAGTTTTCATTCTTATGAAAAGATCTTTAGCTCACTTCATTCCAAAAGAAGGAATTTTAAGATATTACAATATCTTATATCAAAATACTTTTGACTCTATCTCCTACATATACCCTGAATATGAAAGAGGCAGAAAAGGTTGAAAATGACTCTCTCTTGGTAGAAGAGCATTATAATCTCTGCCATAATAGATCTTGACTTTGTTGTTTATAACCTTTAATGCCCACAACAAAATGGTAGAATAGAGAAACTTTTGAACAAAAATAAAAAATCCAAATTAATTTTCTAGCTTCTTTTCTGCAGTTGTTTTAATTTCAACATTAAAAACACTACTTTTTCCTGTTGATTAAAAATTTGTTCCTTGGCTTCAACTAAAATTAAGAGGCAATGTACAGTTTTTGCTGTCTGCGTGTTAGTGACTCCAGCACAGTGGGCTTGTTCCTTTGAAGGATGATAATAGGTCGTCACTTTGTAAGGGGCAGAGAACCCGTTGGTTTGGGTTTTTACTCCTAGTCATTGGTTTCTTGGTTATTTTAATTTCCTTGTTTATGTTTATTTTAGTTAACATTGAACTTTTTCATTTTGTGCCTTGTTTTGTTGCTGTTTATACAATTTTCAGGCAATGATTCCTTGGGTAGCAATTGTTAATCAGGGAGAAATGATAGCTTGAGGGTACTGAGTTACAGGGTGCTAGGATAAAACTTGTTCTATTGAAGGCTCATTAGAAAAGCTTTCATACGCCTGCCTTCGGTGAGATCTGCGTGATGATCTGCCAACTGCCCTAGTCTCTTTTAACCTTTTTATTTTGTTTTCTTCAAATTCTAATTGTATCCGATGTAATCTAAACCAATAGCACTACTAGGTCTTAAGATAATTCAGTTATAATTTGTCTCTTTTTTTTTTAAGATTTTTCCCCCTTTTCTAAATTAATTAATTAATTATGTTTTATTTTTGGCTGCGTTGGGTCTTCATTGCCGCGTGTGGGCTTTCTCTAGTTGCGGTGAGCGGGAGCTACTCTTTGTTGCCGTGCGCGGGCTTCTCTTGTTGCGGAGTATGGGCTCTAGGTGCACGGGCTTCAGTAGTTGTGGCACTCGGGCTTAGTAGTTGTGGCGCACGGGCTTAGTTGCTCCGTGGCATGTGGTACCTTCCTGGACCAGGGATCGAACCCATGTCCCCTGCATTGGCAGGCGAATTCTTAACCACTGCACCACCAGGGAAGTCCCTGTAATTTGTCTTAAGGGAGTTTTTCACAGTGTAGATTTTGCAGGAAAATAAAAGGTAGGATTCATAGCTAACAGATAAATGGAAGCAACTAAAGAACAAAGGGATGTGTTGGTTTAAAAAGAAACTTCTGAAAGGGTCTGGCTCACTGTAACTTTAGAGATGAGAATTCTACAGCTCAGATTTGGAAAGCTTTACATAATAGAATTCAGGATATATGACGTGGGTGTCTGTTCTTCTCCCTCTCCCTCTTCTTCTCCCCAGCTCCCTTTCTGTCTGCCTCTCTTATCTGTCCGTCCATCCGTCCATCCATCCATCCATCCATCACCTACATAATGTTTTTCTTGTTTTAACTAGAGAGATAGAATGGTGCATGTTCCAGAACTGAGAACATGTTCCACCATGTTTCATCTCATGATGAAAAGTACTGATTATGATTTGTAATGCATCATTTGTAGACCACAGTCTGTGCATACATCCTACAGCCTTCAATGACAGTGCCATTTGAATGCTTCTCAAATTTAAAAGTACTCAGAGGGTAGACTTTTGCTTTAATCTGAGATGGCGCAGGAAAGTATTAAAAAGCAGAAACCTCAGTGCTTCAGTGAACTCCACCTTCGTTTGTAGGTAGTGAGCTGCTTAAACCAGAGATTTTGTGAAAATTGTCTTGCTGTCATTTTGTTTCCCCACATGATGACTCAGGGGTTTTTGTCCTGAGGCTCTCAATGGATCTGTTATAATTTAGCTGGCAATGACACATCCCAGAGGCTCTTTCCATCTTGGCCTCAGGCCAGCAGACTACGCACCATGCTGTCCTATGATTCACATGACAAAACTGCTCTAGTCACCTCCCACCGCCCAGGCCTGCAAGGGCACCATAATGAGGAAGTGGGAGGGATATAGTTAGAAAAGTTGTTGAAAAGAAGCTTCTGTTGTAACTTTCCTACTTCAGCAGGAAGCTAAAACCAGAGTAAGGTATTCTCAAGTAACAGACCTTACACTTGTGAGAGATGAATTGGAAAGTCCCTGGCCTTGTATTTATGGTGAAAAAATGGTATTTTAGGGAGCTGCAATTATTTCAGGTGGGGGAAAGGCCGCAAATCATGGAATCCTAGAAAGAGGTAATTTATTTGCTGCTAAACAACTCAGCTGGGCTATTTTGAAATACTGGTCAGGGGAAGTGTTGAAAGAGTGGGTGTTTTGGCATTGCCATACCCTTGGAATTGAAGCATTGAGCTACCTAGGAGCCAAATGATGTGCTTTCATTTCCCAAAACATCAGTTATTTTATAATAATTTTGTGCTGAAATCAAAAGTGGCTTGTGTTCTCTTACGTGAGTCTGATCACCTGTATATTATACATTCGAGGGGCATGTACAGAACGTTTTCTGGGTGTGGAGTTCCATAGCCGCCTCCTCTGCAGAGACAGAGGTCTGACCAGATGTGCAAAAGAGATGAAAGGAACTGCCTGGCCGAACTTCCATGTTCCTTTCACTCTACCTGGGGAAGAACATCAGTATATGAAGTGGTATTTGAATAACTTAAAGCAAAGCATTCGCAAGAGCAGAATAACTCGGAACAGACTTTGAAGCCATGAGGCATATGAATCACTTTCTGCCTCCTCTGGGTCCCACACCAGCTATTCTGAGCCTCTGTCAGAGCACTTACTGTGTTGTGCTGTTCGTCTCTCTCTCCCTCTAGTCTGCGAGCTCCTTGCAGAGAGAGATTTTATCATATTTATCTTTGCATCCCTGGACCCTAGCACAGTTGACTGGGTACCACAAGTGTCTAGTAAATGTCTGGTGAATGAAGAAGAGGGACTGCTGTTGTTATTTAGGGGGAGGAGAAGGCAATAGAATGATGGTTTGGGATGGGTATAAACTACAAAGGGAAATATTTGTTGTTTTGTTTTTAGTGTAGAGACGAAATGTGCTTTCCTTCTCATAATTCTAGCCAGGGGAAGCAGTTCAGTTTGGCAGAATTCAGTAAAATATATATTGAGGGTATGTTATGTGGTGATCGTGTATACAAACATGAAATGTTATCTACCCTCAAGGGTCTTAGAGTCTAGAATGGCAGTGACAGTGACACACAGATCATTGCAGTATAACTTGGCATATATGCATTTGGGGGCATTCAGAAGGCATTGTGGGCGGGGAGAGGAGAGGGACCTTGGTCAAGGTTGGCAGTGGGGACCGGGCTGGGGATAGTGGGAGAATCAGGAAACTCTTCCAGGAGGAGGTGACATTTCAGCTGAGTCTTGAAGCAGAAATAGTCAAGTAAAGAAGGAAGGAAGAGGATATAGGGAAGTGGAAGAGGAAAAGAACAAGAACACAGGGGCAGGAAACAGCACAGAGTGTGTGTGGGGACTACAGGTGGTTCAGTATAACAAATGAGTGAAATATGCTGTATGGAGGGACAGCAGGCAGTGTTGATGACAAGGAGGCGTATTACAATGTAGCTGAAATGGTGTAGGTAGAACTCTGAAAGATCGTAGTGGTGGGAAACCTGCAAAGAGAGGATAGAGCTGAGCAATCTTTGCCAGGTACTCTGGCAGGATGTGACCACTGATTGAGCACAGGTGACCAGGGAGTGGGAGAGGCTCAGGATTTTGGCTGAGGTAGCTGGGCGGATGGTGGTACCAGTAACTGAGAGGGACAAGATACAAGAAGGAATGTATTTGGGAGTGAAGAAAGAAAAAATATTGAGTTCATACACGGACATGTTGTATTTGAGATGTTTGTGGATCTTCCAAGTGGAGACATCTGGCAGGCTTTCAAATGCATAAATTTGAAGCACAAGAGAATCAGGGTATGAGAGAGGATCACACTTTATATACAACTTTAATCTTGCTCTTTTCATTTAACATCATAGCAGAATTTTCTCTTGTAATTAAAATATCTTATAAAAACCTATTTTTAGCTGCATGGTACGCCATGAGGTTTCTCGTATTTTATTTGGCTATTCCGTTACTACTGGACATCTAAATTGTTTCCAAATTTTTATAATTATGATTAGCAATGCTACTAATGCCTTTGCATATTTCATGTTACTTCCTGAATTACTGTGTCAAAATATACAACACCATTATAGTTTATGGTACTTTATTATCAAACTCCTTTCCAAAGAATTATGTTAGTTTGAATCTGATAAGTAATATATGAATTGCATATTTCATCATATAAACACCACTACCAAGCATTTTATTTTAAAAAACTTAATTCTGCTAATTTGTAAGCAACACAAGCAAAAACCTTGAGATTTTAATTTTCATCTCTTTCGTAAATACTGAGGTTGAATATTTTCCACATTTTGATATACTTTTATTTCCAGTTTTATACTGCTTATTAATTTAAATGCTCATGTTTTTCTTATGGATTTATACTTCTTTTTTTTTTTTTTTTTTTTTTTTTTGCGGTACGTGGGCCTCTCACTGTTGTGGCCTCTCCCATTGCAGAGCACAGGCTCCGGACGCGCAGGCTCAGCGGCCATGGCTCACGGGCCCAGCCGCTCAGCTGCATGTGGGATCTTCCCGGCCCGGGTACGAACCCGTGTCCCCTACATCGGCAGGCGGACTCTCAACCACTGCGCCACCAGGGAAGCCCTATACTTCTGTTTTTAAAATATATTTTGTTAAGTGGTTGCTGAGTGTTCAACACTATGTTAAACACTATAGAAAGGGCAAAAGGAATGATAACGAATTACTCTCAACCTTTAGAATTCGTATTTTACAATCATATAACCTGCAGCATGGAAAAGGCATTAAAATGTACTTTTTTCAACCCCCAGTTGAGGAAGCAAAAATTAAACCTATAAAACAATTAGTGAAAAAAATGGAAGATAGTATATGATTTTGTGGTGCAACATAGCCTTTATTGTCAGAATTCAGAGACAGCAGAAAACTGTGTGACTTGGAGCCACAGGGCAAATTGTCATTAAAAGGTAGAACTTTTGCGGGACCTCGAAGAATAGAAAAATTTGGAAAGGTGGAGAATAGAAGAACACTAAGAATGTGTACATAGGGATAGGAGATGGAAATGCACATGGCTAAGGTGTTGGAGGGATTAGACCATTCAGACGAGGGTGGATGGTTTGTGTTGGGGAATAGAGTGTGAGACAAGGTCAGACTAAAGATGTAAATCACATATTACCTGGGTCCTCTGATTGAAACACCTCTGGGTCCATGCAGAGGTCACTGAAGGGGCCCGCCCTCCAGAGCAGGAGCTGTGACCTGGTAATACAGTGCCATCCTTGTGTTGTAGGTGGATTGCACTGACTCTAGCAAGAACCAAGGCGTTGAGCTTTGCTGGGCACACTGAAAGGGGTAGGTGGGTTGGCCTGTGGAACAAGTTTAAAGAGAACCACTGCACAGGGCAGATTCATCAGCTGGACAGAGCACTGGACACAGTGCAGAAGCCTCAGTCTAATTCCTGCCTTGTCCCGGGAGGTAGCTCTGTGATCTTAGGCAGATTGTGTACATTCTTATACCTCAATTTCCCCATTATACTGTGAACTCTTTCTAGATTCTACAGCTTCTAGCAGGCGCTCAGATAACAGACAGCCTCCACAGGGTACCCTAGAAAAAAGGAGATATAAATAGCAGGAAACTACTATGGTAATGTTTAGATCTGGACTAAGAAGGTGCCCTTTCTCTTAATTCACAACTTTAGAAAGTAAAACTCTACGTTCTTCCTTTGTCTCTATCACAGATTTAGCAGAGGGACACTGGGGCATATGTCTAAGTTACCCACCTTGTTTGTGGGGAGGGCAAATTAGTGGGCACTTAGGAGCTATGGCAAAAACTCAAACTTTCATGAAAAGTCTGATTTTTATCCCCTCATATGCTTCTTTTCTTTTAATGTTTGTAGTATTTAGTTCTTGCATTGCTGCCTCCTAATTTCTTGCCTGCACGTATTTTGGTGGATGATTCTTGGTAAATTGAGCTTGTTTTTATTGCAGTTCATTGTGACTGTCTTTTATAGTGATCAGACGTTTTTGCGGAGCACAGACTCTGGACGCGCAGGCTCAGCGGCCATGGCTTACGGGCCCAGCCTCTCCGCGGCATGTGGGATCTTCCCGGACCGGGGCACGAACCCGTGTCCCCTGCATCGGCAGGCGGACTCTCAACCACTGCGCCACCAGGGAAGCCCTGATCAGACCTTTTTTCTTTTTTCATTTTTCATATGTGCCATATCTAGCAGTTTTCTTTCTAGATTAGAATCTAGTCAAGGAAAGAGAATGCCTATCCTGTTTTTACTTTCATGTCTATTTTATGCAGCCCTAGACAAATCTATCTTGATGAGGTAGAGAAGACATTAAATCGGAGAAAAATATATTATCCCTTGATCATTCATAGGCAACTGCACCCTAATAATCCTTTCTCCCTGAATCTAGAAAGTTTGGTGGATATCTGAGAGATTAGTACACTACCAGGCACATATGAGATGCTCAATAAATGTATATTTTAAATTAATGCATTTGAGTGGCTTTATAATTCAGCAATCACAACATACATTATCAAGCAGAAGAAAAAATTAGTTCCAAAGGAGGTAAAGAATAAAAAAAAATTCCTCTGAAATATATAAAATACACTTACTAGCCTCTCTAGTATTTGCAGATAGTTAGAACCCTTTTCCACTCATATTTAGAGTGCATTGACACATTTGATGTTTAAATGAATAGAATTAACTGACATTTGCAGGGAACTTTATATTTTCCAGAAAACTTTCTCAGACATTATCTAATTCACCCCCATAATAACCCCATGAGTTGGGTTGTAGAAATATTGTTATCTTTACAGAGAAGCAAGTAAGTGGTAGAAGAAAAAAGATAAGGGATTTTCCTAACGCCATCCAGCTTGTGTATAGGACTCAGTGATGCAAGTGGAACCAATTTCTTCTGATGCCCAGTTCAGGAGGCTGACCAGTGAGGTGTACGGTGAGGCGTTTCCACTCTATAAATCCTCAGTCTCTAGGAAAGATCCTGTTTTAACTCCCTTTCCTTGCATCGAAGTAGCAAAATTTATCCCCATGCTCCAGCTCAGATTCTGTCTCTGAATGTGCCAGCACCCTGTACCTGACTTAGATGCTCTCTTCATTTTTATTTCTGAAGTGTTTTCTCTGCAGGAGCCGACTCTTCCTTCTCCCTAATTAACTTTTATGTGGAAACTCCTCTAGTAATGAAATTGCCTGTGCGGGTCTTCCCCCACCTGGTTGGCTTTTTAGTGCACCTGGAGGGAGAAAGCATTTCTGCTGTCTCACTGCATGATCTTTGCTGAGGCAGGAATTTGTAGGAGCGAAGATAACTGCCTTCCTGAGAGGAGACCTTTTTTATCAAACATTCTTTTGTTTAGGTTCAGCTTTGATGCTTGCAAAGGTTACCACTTGTTGATAATTAAAATGCATTGGTTCATTTGTATCTTTTTTTTTTTTTAGATTCCACATATAAGCGATACCATATATTTACAAAACAGGAATAGACCCACAGACATAGAAAACAAATTTAGGATTACCAAAGGGGAAAGCAGGGGGGAAGGATAAATTATAACTTTGGGATTAACAGATACAGATTACTATATGTAAAATAGATAAATAACAAGGACCTAATTACAGCACAAGGAACTATATTCAGTATCTTGTAATAACCTATAATGGAAAAAAATCTGAAAAAGAATATCTCTATCTCTATCTATCTATCTATCTATCTATCTGAGTCACTGTGCTGTACAACTGAAACTAACACAACATTGTAAATCGACTACATTCCAATAAAAAAATGCATTGGTCCATGATTTTGGCAGCAAAGCAAGATGTCAGGGTAGACAAAAACATGGACTTTGAAGTCAGACAAATCAGGTTTGAATCCTGGTTCTGCTACTATTTACTGGGCAATTTACTTCTTGGAGCTCTTCTGTGCAATGGGGATAATAACAGTATCTATCTCAAGAGTTGTTGGGAGGATTAAAGATAAATGATAGATGTTTTTCTTCCGATGAGATGAGATAGCAGAAAAGTACCGTCTTCTTCATAGACTGCAGATCAGATTTTCATGTCCCCTCCAGCTCCACCCTTCTCCCTGCCCGACCCTAGCAGGCTTTTTGCCCTGGGAGGTGTACCCTACACTGAGGTGCAGGCAGCAGCTTTCTTTGCCCTCTGGCTTTGTTGCATTTACCTGATGGGGAGTCCCGGCAGGACATCAGAGGGATGGAGGAGAGTGAAATGAAGTTCATTCCCTCATCTCTTTCCCTTCAGGGTCACCTGAGGCTAGCTGCATCCCAGATAATAACCTCCCTTCTCAAGGCAGCCCACTCTATGACTGTCTCCTCCTAGGGACTATTGACCCATCCCTCTCCTTGTCCCTTTAGGCTGCGGTGGTAATAACTCCATTATTGCTAGCTCCAGCTACTTCACCATCCTTCGTGGATTCCTCTATTCTACGCACATCTTTTAAGATTGTCTCTTTACTAAACCCTCCTTAAATGATCCTAATATGAGTGTGCTATCTGTTACTCATGGGACCTGAACGGATACATTATTTATTACTGCTTAATTGAAAGTATATTTGCCCAAGATTCTTTTATTTAAAAGAGTTTGGAACTTTTAGGGGAAAAATGTGTGGTTGCTTGTCATTTGATATTAAGAGGAGAAAAATGTAGTAATGATGGACGATGATGATGATAATGATGGTGATAGTCAAGCATTGTCTATGTGACAACTGTACTCCTCGACACTACTGTATACACGTTAGTTCATTTAAACTCAAACACACATGAGTATATATATATTTTTTCTTTTTGGGGTACGTGGGCCTCTCACTGTTGTGGCCTCTCCCGTTGCGGAGCACAGGCTCCGGACGCGCAGGCTCAGCGACCATGGCTCACAGGCCCAGCCGCTCCGCGGCATGTGGGATCTTCCCGGACCGGGGCACGAACCCGTGTCCCCTACATCGGCAGGCGGACTCTCAACCACTGCGCCACCAGGGTAGCCCGAGTATTTCTTTTTTGACCACATATAAATAACACTTTATTTGGAGATTAACCTCTCATCAGAAGAAATCAACCATGAGAGGCCTCATGGCAAAGGCCTTCTGACTCATCTTCCTGATACCCTCCCATGGCCCACTGTCCATACAACATCCAGAATGATCTGGATTACTCGAATCCAGATTATAATTATCTGGATTATTTGGGCCACTTAAAGTTTAAGTCAGATCATATCCTTCCCCTGCTCAGAATCCTCCCATAGTTTCTCATCACATTTATTTTTAAATTTTTATTTATTTATATTTTAATTTTTTAAAAAAGTTATTTGTTTTATTTATTTTTGGCTGCCTTGGGTCTTCATTGCTGTGTGTGGGCTTTCTCTAGTTGCAGTGCACGGTCTTCTCATTGTTGTGGCTTCTCTTGTTGTGGAGCATGGGCTCTAGTAGTTGTGGCATGCGGGCTCAGCCCCTGTGGCTCATAGGCTCAGCAGCTGTGGCTTGTATGCTCTAGAGCACAGGCTCAGTAGTTGCAGCATGCAGGCTCAGTAGTTGTGGCTCGCGGGCTCTAGAGTGCAGTCTTAGTAGTTGTGGCGCAAGGGCTTAGCTGCTCCACAGCACGTGGGATCTTCCCAGACCAGGGCTCGAACCTGTGTCCCCTGCGTTGGCAGGCAGATTTTTTTTTTTTTAACATCTTTATTGGAGTATAATTGCTTTACAATGGTATGTTAGTTTCTGATTTATAACAAAGTGCTTCAGCTATACATATACATATATCTCCATATCTCTTCCCTCTTGTGTCTCCCTCCCTCCCACCCTCCCTATCCCACCCCTCTAGGTGGTCACAAAGCACCGAGCTGATCTCCCTGTGCTATGTGGCGGCTTCCCACTAGCTATTGTTTTTACATTTGGTAGTGTATATATGTCCATGCCACTCCCTCACTTTGTCCCAGCTTACCTTTCCCCCTCCCCATTGTCATCAAGTCCATTCTCTAGTAGGTCTGCGTCTTTATTCCCAACCTGTTCCTTGGTTCTTCATGACCATATATATATATTTTTTTTTAGATTCCGTATATATGTGTTAGCATATGGTATTTGTCTTTCTCTTTCTGACTTACTTCACTCTGTATGACAGACTCTAGGTCCATCCACATCACTACAAATAGCTGAATTTCGTTTCTCTTTATGGCTGAGTAATATTCCATTGTATATATGTGCCACATCTTCTTTATCCATTCATCTGTCGATGGACACTTAGGTTGCTTCCATGTCCTGGCTACTGTAAATGGAGCTGCAATGAACATTGTGGTACATGACTCTTTTTGAATTATGGTTTTCTCAGGGTATATGCCTAGTAGTGGGCTTGCTGGGTCCTATCGTAGTTCTATTTTTAGTTTTTTAAGGAACCTCCATACTGTTCTCCATAGTGGCTGTATCAATTTACATTCCCACCAACAGTGCAAGAGGGTTCCCTTTTCTCCACACCCTCTCCACCATTTATTGTTTGCAGATGTTTTTTTTTTTTTGCGGTACGCGGGCCTCTCACTGCTGTGGCCTCTCCCGATGCGGAGCACAGGCTCCAGACGTGCAGGCTCAGCAGCCATGGCTCATGGGCCTAGCCACTCCACGGCATGTGGGATCTTCCCAGACCGGGGCACAAACCCGTGTCCCCTGCATGGGCAGGCAGACTCTCAACCACTGTGCCACCAGGGAAGCCCCTGTTTGTAGATTTTCTGATGATGGCCATTCTGACTGGTGTGACATGATATCTCATTGTAGTTTTGATTTGCATTTCTCTAATAATTAATGATGTTGAGCATTCTTTCATGTGCTTGTTGGCAATCTGTATATCTTCTTTGGAGAAATGTCTATTTAGGTCTTCTGCCCATTCTTGGATTGGGTTGTTTGTTGTTTTTGATACTGAGCTTCATGAGCTGCTTGTAAAATTTGGAGATTAACCCTTGGTCATTTGCTTCATTTGCAAATATTTTCTCCCATTCTGAGGGTTGTCTTTTCATCTTATTTGTGTTTTCCTTTGCTGTGCAAAAGCTTTTAAGTTTCATTAGGTCCGATTAGTTTATTTTTGGTTTTATTTCCATTTCTTTAGGAAGTGGGTCAAAAAGGATCTTGCTGTGATTTATGTTATACAGTGTTCTGCCTATGTTTTCCTCTAAGAGTTTTATAGTGTCTGGCCTTACATTTAGGTCTTTAATCCATTTTGAGTTAATTTTTGTGTATGGTGTTAGGGAGTGTTCTAATTTCATTCTTTTACATGTAGCTGTACAGTTTCCCCAGCACCACATATTGAAGAGGCTGTCTTTTCTTCATTGTATATCCTTGCCTCCTTTATCAAAAATAAGGTGACCATATGTGTTTGGGTTTATCTCTGGGCTTTCTATCCTGTTCCATTGATCTATATTTCTGTTTTTGTGCCAGTAACATACTGTCTTGATTACTGTAGCTTTGTAGTCTTGTCCGAATACAGGGAGCCTGATTCCTCCAGCTCCGTTTTTCTTTCTCAAGACTGCTTTGGCTATTCGGGGTGTTTTGTGTTTGCATACAAATTGTGAAATTTTTTGTTCTAGTTCTGTGAAAAATGCCATTGGTAGTTTGATAGGGATTGCATTGAATCTGTAGATTGCTTTGGGTAGTATAGTCTTTTTTCACAATGTTGATTCTTCCAATTCAAGAACATGGTATATCTCTCCATCTACGTGTATCATTTTTAATTTCTTTCATCAGTGTCTTATAGTTTTCTGAATACAGGTATTTTGTTTCCTTAGGTAGGTTTATTCCTAGGTATTTTATTCTTTATATTGCAGTGGTAAATGGGAGTGTTTCCTTAATTAAACTCTCTTTCTTTTGATTTCCATTTGCATGTAATATCTTTTTCCATCCCCTCACTTTCAGTCTGTATGTGTCCCTAGGTGTGAAGTGGGTTCCTTGTAGACAGCATACATAAGGGTCTTGTTTTTATATCCATTCAGCCAGTCTATGTCTTTTGGTTGGAGCATTTAATCCATTAACTATTAAGGTAATTATCGATATGTATGTTCCTATTACCATTTTCTTAATTGTTTTGGGTTTGTTATTGTAGGTCTTTTCCTTCTCTTGTGTTTCCTGCCTAGAGAAGTTTCTTTAGCATTTGTTGTAAAGCTGGTTTGGGGGGTGCTGAATTCTCTCAGCTTTTGCTTGCCTGTAAAGGTTTTATTTACTCCATCGAATCTGAATGAGATCCTTGCTGGGTAGAGTAATCTTGGTTGTAGGTTTTTCCCTTTCATCACTTTAAATATGTCCTGCCACTCCCTTCTGGCTTGCAGAGTTTCTGCTGAAAAATCAGCTGTTAACCTTATGGGGATTCCCTTGTATGTTGTCATTCTTCCCTTGCTGCTTTTAATATATTTTCTTTGTATTAAATTTTTGACAGTTTGATTAATATGTGTCTTGGCATGTTTCTCCTTGGATTTATCCTGTATGGGACTCTCTGCACTTCCTGGACTTGATTAAGTATTTCCTTTCCCGTATTAGGGAAGTTTTCAACTATAATCTCTTCAAATATTTTCTCAGTCCCTTTCTTTTTCTCTTCTTCTTCTGGGACCCCTATAATTTGAATGTTGGTGCATTTAATGTTGTCCCAGAGGTCTCTGAGACTGCCCTCAATTCTTTTCATTCTTTTTTCTTTATTCTGCTCTGCAATAGTTATTTGCACTATTTTATCTTCCAGGTCCTTTATCCGTTCTTCTGCCTCGGTTATTCTGGTATTGATCCCTTCTAGAGAATTTTTAATTTCATTTATTGTGTTGTTCATCATTGTTTGTTTGCTCTTTAGTTCTTCTAGGTTCTTGTTAAACGTTTCTTGTATTTTCTCCATTCTATTTCCAAGATTTTGGATCATCTTTACTATTATTACTCTGAATTCTTTTTCAGGTAGGCTGCCTATTTCCTCTTCATTTGTTTGGTCTGGTGGGTTTTTACTTTGCTCCTTCATCTGCTGTGTGTTTCTCTGTCTTCTCATTTTGCTTAACTTACTGTGTTTGGGGCCTCCTTTTTGCAGGCTGCAGGTTTGTAGTTCCCTTTGTTTTTTGGTGTCTGCCCCCAGTGGCTAAAGTTGGTTTAGTGGGTTGTGTAGGCTTCCTGGTAGAGGGGACTAGTGCCTGTGTTCTGGTGGATGAGGCTGGAATTTGTCTTTCTGGTGGGCAGGTCCACATCTGGTGGTGTGTTTTGGGGTGTCTGTGACCTTATGATTTTGGGCAGCCTCTCTGCTAATGGGTGGGGTTGTGTTCCTGTCTTGCTAGTTGTTTGGCATAGGATGTCCAGCACTGTAGCTTGCTGGTCTTTGAGTGGAGCTGGGTCTTAGCATTGAGATGGAGATCTCTGGGAGATTTTTGCCATTTGATATTATGTGGAGCTGGGAAATCTCTGGTGGACCAAGGTCCTGAACTTAGCTCTCCCACCTCAGAGGCACAGGTCTGATGCCCAGCCAGAGCACCAAGACCCTGTCATCCACATGACTCAGAATAAAAGGGAGAAAAAAAGAAAGAAAGAAAAAAATAAAATAGCATAAAGTTATTAAATTAAAAAAATGAAAATAATTATTAAAAAATTTAAAAAATATTAAAAAGTAATAAAGAAAAAGAGAGAAGAGAGCAACCAAACCAAAAAATCAAATCCACTAATGATAACAAGCGCTAAAGCTATAAGAAAAAAAAAAAAAGACAGATCCCTAGGACAAATGGTAAAAGCAAAGCTATACAGACAACATCACACACAGAAACATACACACTCAGAAAAAGAGAAAAAGGAAACAAATATATATATTGTTGCTCCCAAAGTGCACCACCTTAATTTGGGATGACTCGTTGTCTATTCAGGTATTCCACAGATGCAGGGTACATCAAGTTGATTGTGGAGATTTAATCCGCTGCCCCTGAGGCTGCTGGGAGAGATTTCCCTTTCTCTTCTTTGTTCGCACAGCTTCCGGGGTTCAGCTTTGGATTTGGACCCGCCTCTGCGTGTAGCTTGCCCGAGAGCGTCTGTTCCCGCTCAGACAGGACGCGGTTAAAGGAGCAGCCGATTCAGGGGCTCTGGCTCACTCAGGCCAGGGGGAGGGAGGGGCACGGATGCGGGGCGAGCCTGCGGCGGCAGAGGCCGGCGTGACGTTGCAGCACCCTGAGGCGCGCCATGTGTTCTCCTGGGGAAGTTGTCCCTGGATCACGGGACCCTGGCAGTGGCGGGCTGTGCAGGCTCCCGGGAGGTGAGGTGTGGAGAGTGACCTGTGTTCGCAAACAGGCTTCTTGGTGGCGGCAGCAGCAGCCTTAGCGTCTCATGCCCGTCTCTGGGGTCCGCGCTCTTAGCCGCGGCTCGCGCCCGTCTCTGGAGCTCCTTTAAGCGGCGCTCTTAATCCCCTCTCCTCGCGCGCCAGGAAACAAAGAGGCAAGAAAAAGTCTCTTGTCTCTTCGGCAGCTCCAGACCTTTTCACGGGCTCCCAGCTAGCTGTGGCGGACTAGCCCCTTCAGGCTGTGTTCACGCCGCCAACCTCCGTCCTCTCCTGGCGCTCCGACCGAAGCCCGAGCCTCAGCTCCCAGCCCCGTCCGCCCCGGCGGGTGAGCAGACAAGCCTCTTGGGCTGGTGAGTGCTGGTCGGCACCGATCCTCTGTGCGGGAATCTCCCCGCTTTGCCCTCCGCACCCCTGTTGCTGTGCTCTCCTCCGTGACTCCGAAGCTTCTCCCCTCTGCCACCAGCAGACTCCGCCGCAAAGGGGCTTCTAGTGTGTGGAAACCGTTCCTCCTCCACAGCTCCCTCCCACTGATGCAGGTCACGTCCTTATTCTTTTGTCTCTGTTTTTTCCTTTTTCTTGTGTCTTACCTGGGTACGTGGGGAGTTTCTTGCCTTTTGGGAGGTCTGAGGTCTTCTGCCAGCATTCAGTAGGTGTTCTGTAGGAGTTGTTCCACATGTAGATGTATTTCTGATGTATTTGTGGGGAGGAAGGTGATCTCCATGTCTTACCCTTCTGCCATCTTGAAGCTCCTCCACACATGAGTATTATTATCTCTCTTTTTCAGATCTGGAAAAAGCTCAGAGAGGTTAAGTAACTTACCTAATGCTACACAGAATGCCATTGGAGAGTTGAAATTCTAACCTGTCTATTTGGTTTCAAGATCCATACTCTTAGCAAGGCCTTGCTGCCTCCTAGGTAAACAGGCTGAGAAGGGCCATCACTTTAGCCAACAGTTTTCAGTTAAATCCCTTTGTCTATTCAGATTTCTACAGGTTCTAAATTCCTATAGGAAAGTACCTCTTAATGATGGTCTTTAAATATGTCAAGGAAAATTGGTTAAAAACCTGATTAATTCAGCAAATCTTACCAGGTCAAATCCATCATTTGTCTGATTTGACTGATTAGTTAATTTAAAACCACTGAGTTACTAGTCCACTGGGGCAACTATTCTATGGTTACCCTTAAGGGTACTCATTAAATACTGAATGAATAATTAAATATTTCAAATGACTTTTTCTCTGATAGTGTGTAAGCTTCCCACAGCATTTAGCTGATTTTTCCCCCTCCCTAGATATGTAATATTTGGTTCACGGTTTATATTATTTCTGTTCACTTCTTAAATTGATCTAGGTGAATAACATAATTTCACATTTTCTGAGAACTTATGAAATGCTTGGCATTATAACTAATCAGTAAAGATGACTAAATTCCTGGAGGTCTAGTAGCTGAGAACTTAGCATTTGTGGGTCAACTCCTCCCTCCAATCCCCACTCACTTAAGCAAAATCCTTGCATACTCAAAGAAATTATTTTTATTCTAACAACTCACATTTGATTGTGTATTTTTCTCTAACCTCAGGAAGCGTTTTCATCAACCCCGGAAGCAGGCTTTCTTCCTCACTGCCATTTGGGTCCCCAAGTCGTATCTAGGGATATTCTTAGCAACAGTAGATTCTATTTCTCTGCCTCCAGCTCCACTTTGCTGTTGTGGGATCTCTGGCCTCCTTAAAGGCATCTCCCTTCTATCTTCATAAATCTTGAGGGGTGACTCACACGTGTTCAGACAAATCTTTGAGCCTTGAGAGGGCGCTACTGCGGGTTGCTGGGTGAAGGTCCCTGTCCGCTCCCGTGGGGACCACTGGGTTCTCGTGCTGCTTTAGGCTGGCCTCCCCCAGGGGCCCACACAGACGCTGTGTTCCCCTGGAGTCCTCTCTCCTTTAGTTTTGTATGTTTTTTAAAAGTCTGTATAGTTATTTTGTTTTATGTTTTTCAGTGTGTAACACACTACTTTGCACTTTGATATTTTTCAATCATTTGAGCAAAACAAACTTTTTCAGACCTTGCTCACTGTTACTCTTTTCCTTCAATCTCAGACACAAGTCTTCTGAGAAGCTTGGAACAAATCTAAGTGACAGAACTACATGCTGTCAGGACCAGTCTATACGTACAATGTCAGAGTTCTTGTGGTTTTTTCAGGCCTGCCTGCCTCATCCTCTTTCCCTTAGAGTAGCTTCTTTGGCAAAAGGCACTTCAACACAAATGCAAATAAGCCCTGTAAGTATGTAAATCATGTCCAGATATAGCTGAATATCAGAAATGAACACAACACATCTAACTATTCTATGTGCTCTTTCTTCGAAGCTCAAAACTGAATTTTCTTCTTAATGTCTGGCGAAAGTGAAGGTTAGGCAATGAGGATATCATATTCATGTGGCAACTGCTGTAGAATAATTCTTTAATGGTTGCTGCTTGACTAGGTAAACAGTTTCTCTCAACCATTCCTTGCATCCTCTTTGAACCGAAGGGGTATGTTTACACTAAGTTTACTGAAGAGCCACTGGAATGTCTTCCATGTACTGTAGATTATCGCTAATGAAGCAAGAGACCATTATGCGGTGGTCAGAGGGCTTGCAGATGTAGGTAAAATTCCAGCAGTGAACAAAGCTAACTTAGCGATCCCTTAATGCTGCGGTCCCCAGCATTTTTGGTACCAGGGACGGGCTTCGTGGAAGACAGTTTTTCCATGGAAGAGGGTGGGGGAATGGCTCAGGCGGTAATGCAAGCCATGGGGAGCAGCAGATGAAGCTTCGCTCGCTGGCCCGCCACTCACCTCTTGCTGTGCGGCCTGGTTCCTAGCAGGCCGTGGAATGGTACCACGGCCTGGGGGTTGGGGACCCCTGCCTTAGTGGAAAATTGAGGGGTCCGTAGCTATACCAGCCAGATCAGCACATACACAAATCAGTATGCATTTTCATTTCATACGTGTAAGTTTAGGTCGTGGCTACCATACCTTTTTTTTTTTTCATCCACTAGAAATGTACATTTGAATGTTTAATGAGAAACAGATGGTGCCTGATTTCTCTAACTTACATTTAACAAAAACTGTTTTGGAAATGTTGCTCGTGTATACTTTTACTGCTTTAAACACAGCACCATTTTAACCTGTTTTGATGAATAATTGAAGAATTACTGTCCTACTCTAAGACAGCATTTCAGAGCATGTGTTAATCATATACTTGATTAAACATTTCCTTGCCTTTCTCTTCAGAATGCCAATTGGCTTTTGAGTGGATAATTGTTGCAGTGAGAGCAGTGACGTTGAAAACAACTATTGCCTGTTTGAATTACTTAAAGCACCACCATGAAAAGAAATACCTGTGATTTGCTTTCTCGGAGCAAAAGTGTAAGTACTTTTTGTTTTCATTTATTTTCTAAAACTGTGTACCCACAACTTTTTACTGTTTTCTTTTGGATTTTAATACTGTGCTTTCATGATGAGACTTGTGAGAAACCCTTGGTTAACTTTCAGTTCTCTGACTGTAGCAGCTTATTAACAAATGAAGACTTGTTTGTCTCTGTGGCCTGGTTGACATTTGATGGGAATTCTCTTTCAGCCAGTTTATATGCCTTACCATTCATTTGTATGTGCCTACTGGTATGATATTGGAAACCCTGATTTTTGGATGAATGCAGAAAATATAAAAAGTTGAAACTGAGGAAATTTATGTCTTGAATATCAAACTTTCTGGGCAAGTTCAAAAGGATAAATTGAACTTACATCTAGGTACTTCAATCAATCACATTCTGCAAGTTCATGTACATGATGAATAATGTGAATACTTAATCGGTGGGTCATCACTTCCATGAGCTTTCTACCATGGCATGTGTCTTTAATCCTCTAATCTCCTCCTTTAAATTGTTTTTTGGTTTTTTTTTTAGTGAAAGTCCTCAAGGCCCTGATGGAGATTAAGTCTTATTTCCACTCAGTGTTCTTAAGGTGCCAAAGTGGTGATAATTTCTAGATTTCTATTAGCTTATGAAAGAGAGCATAAGCAAATAGAGCAACTCAAAGAAAGCTACACAAGGCAGGGATGAAAGTAGACTGTTAATTTCCATCAGGCAAGCTCTAAGAACATGTCCCTTTGTTCATTTACCCAAGGGGAAAAAAGGCATCTAAACAGATGTAGTTATGACGTAGGAACATTCATTTGAAGGCATGAGAGAAACCACAAATGCAAACACATTTCTCTAGTACGGGAAGGCTTTGTGTTACAACCAGTGATTCTATGGTGATGGCCCAAGGCCATTTTTAATTCTTTCTATAGAATTAATTACCATCAAGCTTTTAAGGGTGAGCAATGCAGGAGTAATGGGGAGGGAAGTATAGTACCCAGTAGGGTTTTTAAAAAAATGAGGATGTACCCAGAAGTATGCCAGTTCTTGGACTGAGTACTGACTCTGTTTAATAACCAACCAAGGAAATTCAACAAATTCTGAGAGAATGTCCAAATTCATTTTTTTTACTTGTTGGT
The DNA here is from genome assembly GCF_951394435.1 of Stenella coeruleoalba. Lineage (NCBI taxonomy): Eukaryota > Metazoa > Chordata > Mammalia > Artiodactyla > Delphinidae > Stenella > Stenella coeruleoalba. The sequence continues at coordinate 46,923,612 of NC_137148.1, read as the reverse complement.
GTTTAGTTGTATGGATTATTGTGTAAAATCAAGGGCCATGGCATGGAGCCTGGAATTCCTTCTATTATCATAGAGCTGCTCATTGTAATGCGAGGTGACCTGCATACAAATTACCAAACTGCGAACACATCTTTCTGTTACTGAACGTTTCTTATTATAAGTTAAATTTGAAAGCAAACCATACATATAATACTTCCTTCTTTTATTAAATTTCAGAAACATGTGATGTGAAAAATATGTATAAAGGTGAAAGGGAGAATATTTTGAATAATTAAAAATATATTATAAAACATTTCCCTGTTCTTGGAGGAAAATATTCTAAAGGCAAATGATTAAGTGAGCTGTGACTTTAAGGACCTCCGAGTACTTCATGATGCTAGATTTCCTATTTATATTTGCTTTATGCAAAAATTTTCATCTTGGTGGAAAGGCTCATGCTTCCCAGATTAAGAGAATCTGAGTTACATACACTTGTCCAAATGTAAACAGTAGAGCTCTCATTTCACTGCTTCTTAGCTTCTTGAAAATCCACTAGCATAAAGAAAGTGCTTCCACTTAATTAAATGACTCTAAGCAGATTACTGTTTATCCGAGAAAAGAGCCAGACTTTTTGCCTAGTGAGAATTTGTCACTTTAGAGGTTTTTTTTTTTTTTGCGGTACGCGGGCCTCTCACTGTTGTGGCCTCTCCCGTTGCGGAGCACAGGCTCCGGACGCGCAGGCTCAGCGGCTATGGCTCACGGGCCCAGCCGCCCTGCGGCATGTGGGATCTTCCCGGACTGGGGCATGAACCCGTGTCCCCTGCATCGGCAGGCAGACTCTCAACCACTGCGCCACCAGGGAAGCCCAGAGTTTTAAAATTTTATTTTGCACTGGTTTAAGAATGTCACCCCTGCCCCTTAAGTCTTTGCCATAACAGAGACCAAAATTGTGCACTTAGAAGTAGATGTTTCCTGTTTTTGATGAGGAAGGTTGAAAGAATTAATTTGATTTAGAATCTGAGAATGTTTTTCTTTGGCATTATGACATTTAAAAATCCAAACAGAATGTTCTAAGTGTTAAAATGGGCTCTGCTCCTCCCTGTGTGTCTCTATGTATCTTGCTTCTGTCATTGTGAAAACTTAAGGAACATGAAAGAGGAGGGAAAAAAAAGACCGTCTTTAGACAGTCACCTTATTTGTTCTTGAACATTTAAAGCAGTGTTCATATTTTTCTCCTCTCATTCAAGACCTGGTGCAGTGTCCCTTTTAATGACAAATACTCTGAATTCTTCCTTTATTTGGAAGGGATCCATGAAAAATGTTAACTATAAGAATATAAACAAACCACTTTTTACTTAAAGCAACATTTTGCTGGTTTTGGAGGATAATTGTGGTTGCAGTGGGTACAAAAGGGAGGAACTGGGCATATGGATAGTACCAAAGTGAGGCATGGCCCCATTGGCTACCGCAAGCAGAAGGTTCTCCCGTAAGTTCTGTGGTATGAAGGCCTTACCTCTTTTTAAAGTTTTCAAGCCACCTCTTATTGGACTGGCATTTTATTTTTGCAGGTATAATTAAAGTTCTAACATGACAGCTGTTGCGTTTCATACCTCTTGGGGTGCTTAAGACTATATTTTTTTCCAGGTGTTGGTTCTCTGTCCAAAAGGGCAGAGCTCAAACAGATTTCTCTCTGTGTTAACCTCAGGAAGTGTCTTTGCCATCTATGTAATCTGGGGGCAATTCTTGCTGTTCTGACTTTTGCTTCAATGGGACTGAACAAGTGACATTTGCACAACAATTACAAAATATAAAATTTTAGTGTAAAACCGTTTTATCTCAAAATAATGATTGGTAAAATGAGGTTTGGTGAGTTATTACTCTCCTATAAGTTTCATAGCTGGAAAATCCCATGTACAAGGGATGCTTTATTTTTATTTACTATTCTGAATCATAACAGATCAACTGATTTCTCTATTTAAAACTTGCCTTCTTCTGCCTCAGATATGTTTTCATGAAGCCATTTAATCTAGAGCAGCATTTAGTTGTAAACATCTAGAATTTTTTTTCCCCTGCTACCTGCATAGCATAGCAATTTAGGACAGAGACAGAATAGTTAGCATAGAATATCCTTTCTGAGGCTGTTAGAAAGTTTTATGAAAGCACTTGTAGCAACAACTCTGTTTTTAATTAAACAGTTTAATTTGCTACAGTGGTCACGACTCTACCCCAGCCCTTTAGTGACCTGAGTTAACTCTATTGACTCTTTTCAATCCATTGGTTCCAAAGGGAAAGGAGCCATTTACAGTGACCCTATCATCACATCTGTGACTCAAGCTTTCCTTGGCATTTCTCCAGTGAAATATTAACATAGTATGACTCTTCCAAGGTTAAAAATTTAACTCTTGAAGCTTGTACTTCTGTTGAAAATAATTTTTAAAATAATAGATTTACTAGTCTTTGTATTCAGAATAATAATCATGATCTCCCAACATTAGGTTCTGGCATTTTTCAATATGGATATACTTTCACTGATCTAGCTTTTTATTGTCTACCTGGTATAAGGGAGCTGATGTGATAAAGTACAGCAATCTCCAATGTGGCTTTAAAAAGAAAATATTAGGAATTCTATTTATATTTACCTTTTACTGTCATCTGTTTTCAAAATCAGTATCGTTTAGAGATCACTGGTGCAGTGAAAATAGAATAGTTGTTGAGTTCAGAGATGTGGAGTCAATCCCCAGATCGACTGGTGTTTAAAGATCTGACTGTTAGTAAATTACTTAATTTTTTTTGAACCTTAGTGTCTTTATCTGTAAGATAGAAAAAATATCATAATGAAGGTGAAAACACCTACCACATAATAAGTTGCTTGATAAATTCTCTCTATTTTGAGGTTTGCAGTGCTTTTTTGTAGCTACAGAGCAGAGTGATAGTATCTGGCCCAGAAATGGATCAAATGGAAATGCCTGGAAATGAAGCAAGTTCTGCTCACTAAAGGGGTTCAAGTCTAGCTTCCAAGACCATTTAGTCAATATCTATATCATGTTAAAGATTCAGGCATAAGATGGGTGGTTAAACTAGGTGAGAGTTCTGTTTTCTATCAGTTATGAGTTTCTTTGATTCTAGGTCGTGTTGTACCGTTCATAAAACTGAATTGATAATCAGTTCCCAGGTAAATATAAAATCAAAGCATTGGGGCAAAAAGAGTATATTATCAGCTCAGGCTGCCGTAACAAAATACTGCAGACTAGGTGGCTTAAATAAGAGAATTTTATTTTCTCACAATTCTGGAGGCTAAAGTCCAAGATCAAAGTGCTGGCTGATTTGGTTGCTGGTAAGAGCTCTCTTACTGGCCTTCTCACTGTGTCCTCATGTGGTAGATGAGAGAGAGCAAGCTCTCTGGTGTCTCTTCTTAAAAGGGCACTAATCCCATCATAAGGACCCCACCTCATGAGCTCATCTAACCCTGATTACCTCACAAAGGCCCCACCTCCAATATAATTACATTGGGGGTTAGGATTTCAACATGTGAATTTTGGAGGACACAAGTATTCAGTCCATAACAGTGAATCTGATAATTTTAAGGGACGATATTAGTAAGTGACTGCGATATTGGTGGCTGATATTCTGGAGTCCACATATTCTCCCAACTGGATAACACTGAAAACTATCCAGTTAACACGTTTCTCTTCATTTCCTATTTTCTAGATTTTATGTTAGGGAAACTCAGTGATGATTTTTGAGGTTCCAATCAGCTCTTCATAGACCTTAGGAGCTAATTTTAATTTTACTTAAAATATTTTTCCTCCCTTTACTATTCCTATTTGCTTATTTTATACTGTTTGTTCTTAACATCCAATCCAGTAACATAAGTCTCCAAAGTACTTTCTCCTGTCAGTGGGTTTACCAGTTGAGCTAACTTTTTAGAGGTTTGTAAATTTCAGACCTGATTATCTCTGAGCCACCCCAGCTCTCTCTATCAATGCCACTGCTTTTATGCTAACCAGGAATGAGAAGTAAAGGTACAGACAAGGGGAGAGGCACATAAAATTGTCTATACTGATAGTGTATTTTTAAATCAGGGGTTATTTAAAAAAATTTTTTAAGTACTTTTCCTTATAATATCTCTGTTGGTATTCTCTCAACTCATGAATTTTTATAGACCTTCCCATCTAGAGAATGAACTGGATAAATTTTCATTTTTCTTCATTAATCAACTCTCTTATGTATTGGATTCTAATGTATCTTGTAGTATTTTACATTAAATTCTCAGTTTCTTAGTACCTTGTACCATTTTCTTCCTACCAGTTTGGAGAGATTTACGGTATCTTCTGCTCAATAGGATTTGTTGGTTTCTTGACGAAATTGCCCTCTATTTGACTTAGGATTCTTTCGGATGCTCTACACTTGGATAAAATTGTCATTCACTAGATGTCTGTTAATTGATGTTCCCTGTTCTTTTTTGATAGAATTGTTGTTTAGTATTTATTCAAAACTGGAAGCAAATCCTGGGCTGTTTGGAGGGCACAGAGTATCTGGGAAGTATTTAGCATTCTGAATTTAAAGCCCATCTAAATGGGCTTCCAGTTTTGAGACCAGGAGCCAGGAGCCCACCTGGTGAAGTATCCCCAGCAGGCTTCCTGGAATCTCCTCTTTTCACAAAAGACTTTAGATGTCCAAAATTTGTAAACCAAATGAATCTTTTTCTTAAAAAATAATGTTTTCCAGTTGTACTTTTACATTGCTGAGTTTTGAGAAGCAACTGCTCTTTCAATGGCCCAGGCTGAGAAATTTATGCCATTTCATTCTATTGGTGCCTACTTGGAGAGGGGAGACTGAAAAGAAATTTAGAAAAAATGATACATTTTGTTAGGGCACTTCAGAGGTATCTGCATGTGATTGTCCCTCACAATTACTCTGTAAGACTGATTATTCTGGGGGCTTTATGGTTCAAGTAAAAATAATGGATCCCTTTCCAGACTGGCCTCCTTTCTCTGCTATATCCATCACCACCTAAGGATGAGATTGAAAGAATTGGAGCAGCTTAGAATCCTGATGAAGTTAAGTATATAGAAACTGGATTTTTCACTGCTGGTCTCTCTTTAAGTCCAAAGAAGGTCGGAGGAGATACTATTGGTAAAGACGCTTTGAAACTTGCAAAGTACAAAGCAAAACTAAAATAATACTCTTGCTTGTGTCTTTGTTAGCAGTAAACTGAAATGAGAACTTGTAGTTTCAGAGGTTTTATTCCTTTGGTCATTTACTCCTGCCTTCATGCTTGTGCTCTTTCTTTACAAAATTCAAAAAATATTTATTTAATGGCTACTGTGTGTTAGGAACTGTGCTTGCTAGGTTCTGGGTATCCAATGGGGAGTAAGATACATATGGTCTCTACTCTTATAGAGCATATTTGACAACTCAATTTCTAACTTTTATAATATTCTATTTATTATTTCATCCCCCCACCCCACCCTGACTGCCCAAGCCTGTCCCACCTTAATCTTTAATTCTTCCTAGGGATGCTGAAGTCGTATCCCTCTTACACCTCTGTGTACTTGTTCTTTGCATCCTGGGTATCCCCTTTGTCAGGATATTTTAAACTGTGAATAATGTGCCATGCTTGTCAATTACGCTCATTGTTTCAGAAACATAGATTATTTTCAAGTGGTTAAAAAGAATTTTTCTCAGATAATCAACAATAGTGCAAGAAGAGCCGAGTATAAATGAATGTGAGTATGGAGGAAAGGTCTGAAAGAGTAGGGGCTGACCAGCCACCATTTGCTCTGAAATCAATCACATGACAATTTTAGCGGCCATAGTCAATCATTACATTGTTGCCTTTGAAAACCACCTCCACTTTTTTTCCCCCTGATATTGTGATGTGTTTGCTATTTCATTTTTGGACACTTTCGAGTTGGAGTTGAATTCTGAATGATTATATCCAAGAAATAATTGCCTATATTGTACTTCACCATGTAAACATCAAAGATACATAAAAATGGAGAGAAGTTTTGTTGAGTTGATGATAAATATTAAGGAATAACGCGTACAGATAATATTGCTCTGTAACAAAGTGAAATTAAGAAGAAAAGCATAATAATTTGGTGAAGCTTTCTATTAATAGTATATTGCTCCAGAAAAAAATGTTTACTTATAAAGGCCACTTAATTTTAATTAAAGCCAGTTTTCTTTTCCTTAAGTTAGAGTTAGATATCATTTTTTATTATTAAAATGGCCACCTATAAGCAAGTATTTTGAAGGTTAAAAATGATGTCAGTTAAACTTATCAATGTGTTTACACAGTTTCCCAAGGTAAGTGCTTTCAAAGTCAGCCCAGGGATGGTCCTTAAGGTCCTGAGTTATAGTCCAGGTTTTGCCACTTTGTATCTATGTCCTGGTAGGGGAAGGAGGATGAGAAAACCATAAATCATTAGATTATTATCAAGTGCTCTCAATATCTACTATGATTGTTTCAAGGGTAAAATGAGAAAACAGTATTGAAAGCACGTTGCAAAATAAAAATAAAAAGCCAAACCAACCAAGCAAAAACACCCCCAAAGGGCTTCCCTGGTGGTGCAGTGGTTGAGAGTCCGCCTGCCGATGCAGGGGACGTGGGTTTGTGCCCCGGCACGGGAAGATCCCACATGCTGCGGAGCGGCTGAGCCCGTGAGCCATGGCCGCTGAGCCTGCGCGTCTGGAGCCTGTGCTCCGCAACGGGAGAGGCCACAACAGTGAGAGGCCCGCGTACCGCAAAAAAAACAAAAAACAAAACACCCCCAAATAAACCTTCACTTTTATTGTTAGAAAAAGTCATTCTTAACAGTTCACACGTTTCCCTAAGTTGTGTATATTAAAGGCCTTTATGCCACGGCCAAGAATGGTTAATGGTTATGTAGTTAGAGCCTCTGACCTTGCTTCCTAGTTCCTTCTATTGCCTAGATTGGTCACATACCACACACATGGAATTTGGGGTACAGATCCAGTATTAGCACAAGCACTGGGAAGAAGACATTTAGCTTATAACTCTCTTATGGTCGTATCTGTCCTCCCTGCAAACTCCTTACTATTATGGAAGCCTGGACTTCAGTGTTGGCAATAATGCTTCTGTGCTAGTGATTTGGCCATGTTTATAGCCCTCAGCCTCCTGAATTTAATTCAGTCAACAATATTTATTAAGCCCTCACCAACTATTAGACTGTACTACAGCAGTCATACCCCATGGAGCTGCACACCAAATGATACCCCAGAAGTTTGGATAATTAACAGTCCACCAATTCACTTCCAGATTGAGATTTAAGCTCTTCAGAGAATCTGGCTCACTGAGCATTAAAAGCCAAATGTATTACAACTACTCAAACAATAATACCACAGTGCTACAACAAAAATCATCTTTTCTACAAACTCATTTAAAACAACAAGCTACAAGTTTGTAGGTCTTCATTTCTGCTTTGTACTTTAAAATATTAAATGCCCAGCTTATGTTTTTCTAGAAGAGGCCATTACATAGCATTAATTTACCAGCAGGGTTGCATTTCAATATAAGATGAATCATACCAAGTGAGACCTAGATATTGTTCAGAAGCAATAGTCTCTGAAGGGATATTCGAAGATAAACGAGGGCGTTGAGGAAGCCATGAGAAATCCCTGGAACGTACACATAGAAAGACATAAAAGATTCTTTTTCTGTTGTTGTTGAATTGCTCATGCAGGAATTCAGAAGATGTATTTCCTCACCCAATATAAATGAAATAATTGGCAAAGTAGTCAGAGAGGAGTATCTCCTCCAGTGGGTAGCGTTATCTATTTAGAAAGCATTTGTATGTTCTGACTTCCCAAAACATTGCTGAAAAACTTTTGAGGTGAGAAGGGAAAACTGAAAACACCCGCCGCCCCTGCAAATGGAGTTAGATGTTGACAAAAGTGGCTTAGAATAGATATAAGTGAAAAACTTTCTGATAGAGTTTTCTAATGTTGACACAGTCTTTTCCGAGGAGATTATGAGATGGTCTTATAACAATATCTTTCAAAGTTCTGATCAAGTCTTTATGTTTTTTTGAACATATTGTTTGCATAAGCAAGGTCGGTTCTCAGCAGAGAGCATCCCCATTCCACTAAAAATATTCGAAGGGACTGAATTATCAATGAATCCAAACAGTCACTAAACTCTATTACTTCTATTACTCCCAGAAGAATAACTTCTTAACTTCAGAAAATTGAGGGGTTCTGGGGTGAACTCTCCAACTTCTGGTTTAAGGTCAGAGATGTAGAATGTTGCGAAGAGTGTCAGTCCCACCCTGCCATCAAGTAAAAATCTAGACACACTACATATTCATGACTTTAAAAAAATCCATCAGAGAATTGAGGTTGTAGGACAACCAAGCAACCCCAAATCTGGAAGGAGATAGGCAGACACTTGTCAAGAAGAAGAGAAAGGATGCTGTCATTTGCTTACATCAGATGCTATGTAAAGCAGTAAGGAGAGTCAGAGAAAATTTTTAATGAATTGCTAAAGGTTGAGTGTGGGCTAGCGTGAGAGTATGGACACACTGGCTGTTGCATATGCAGGGTTGTGGGGGAATCCTGTAGCAGACTTTTCCTCTACAAACCTCACCAGGTGCTCACAGGGAAGACTGGGGAGAACAGCAGGCACTATTGAAACCAGACCCATCTCCCCAGTGGAATTAAAGAGTTACTCTGCAAAGGGAAGAGCAGTAAGAATTTCTGACTTAGGGTACTGGGGGAAATCCATTGGTGAAGAAGGGAACAGGAAAATAAAGCTCTGTCTTCAGAGTGGGAGGTAAGAATATGTGCTAGGACCAGCACTACAGTTGGAGGAGAAGCAGAAGCACTTGTGATGACCACATCCCTGAGCCCCGGGAGCACAGTGCCTACCTAAGACTGAGGCTTAATCAGAACATCAAGGAACACTCTTCTTCCCTGATCTCCCATCAACATCCTAACAAGCATTGAGTGAAAATAACAATGGAATAGGCTGCAAGAGCTTCCAGAGACAGATTCTCTGGGGGCCCAGCACAAAGGAGAGACCCAAAACTAAGGATGGAGCACATATTAAGAAAACAACCACTGGAAAGCCATTCCATAATCCAGGGTTTCCCAACCCCCAGCTTGGTCCACAGACTGTTTGGAACCAGGCCGCACAGCAGGAGGTGAATGGTGGGTGAGCTAGTGACGCTTCTTCTGCCGCTCCCCATCGCTCGCATTACTGCCTGAACCGTCGATTGCATTACTGCCTGAATCATCACCCCCGCCCCCATCTGCAGAAAAATTGTCCTCCACGAAACTGGTTCCTGGTGCCAGGAAGGTTGGGGACTGCTGCCATAACCTATGCACGTGGTGTTATTAGAGAAATTTGATGCCTGTGGTGCACTGAGGTTAATTATAAGAACAAAATCCCTCAAATCTAGTCCCGTTCCTGACTAGATTAATTCAAATTCCCATGCAAAAGGCCTAGCAGAAGGAAAACTTTGCTCATCTTTAAGCATAAAAATTTATTCACCTCAGTATCCACTGTCCAACACAAGATATCCAATTTTCAGTAAAAAAATATTAGACAAATAGAAAGACAAGAGAAAATACTTCAAAAGGACAAAATAATATACAGAAGCATCCCAGATGTGGCCCAAATGTTAAAATTATCAGTCTAGGAATTTAAATATGATTAGTATGTTAAAGTCTCTAATGGAAAAGATTGACAACATGTAAGATCAAATAGATAATTTCAGCAGAGAGATGGAAACTATAAGAAAGAATCCAATGAAATGCTAGAAATAAAAAACACAGTAACAAAGATGAAGAGTGTCTTTAGTAGGCTATTAGTAGGCTTGACACAGCCAAGAACAGAATCAGTGAATTTGAAGATAAGTCAATAGAAATTACTCAGACTGGAATACAAAAAGGAAAGAAAACGTAGAAAAAAGAGAACATAACAGATCATCCAAGAGCTATAATATAAGTGGTATAGCATATGCATAATTGAAATCACAGAAGGAAAAGAAAGAGAAATTGAGGTAGAAGAAATGTTTGAAGAAATAATGACTGAAAATTTTTCAAAATGACACACACCACATCAGACTCTAAAGCTCAGAGTACACCAAGCAAGATACATACCAAAGTACACACACACACACACACACACACACACACTCACAGAAGCATATCATATTCAAATGGCTGAAATCAAAACACAAAGAGAACATCTTGAATGTAGAGAAAGAAGACAAATTACATACAGAGGAACAAGGATGAGAATTACAGTAAACTTATCCTCAGAAACTATGCAGGCAAGAAGACATAGGAGTAGCATCTTTACTGAGACAAAACTGTTAACCTAGAATTCTATACACAGTAAGAATATACTTAAAATATGCAGTAAAAACACTTTATTGGAGTGAACTATTCCAGTTTCCTATCCACTTTTTGTGTCCCCCAAATAACATGCACATATGCTCTCATGATTTTTGCTTTCCTTCTTCAAGTCTGAGAGGCTGAAGATATTCCTCCTGTTCAGGACCAACACCTCCAGCTCCTCAGAGGACTTAGTCAATTACCCCCTCCCTCCTACATACTCAGCTGCAGTTTTGCTCATCTCTTTTCTATCTCTGCTTTTGGCCTTGGTAAATGAATTAGATCTTCAATTTGCTTTTGACACTGCTGCCCATGTGTACTTCTTTGGACAATTCCTCTTCTCTTCCTGAGATTTATTTAAATATTTCCTTTCAGGTCTGTATGCCCCTTAAACAATGCTGTTCCCCAAGTTCCTATCTTTGGCCCACAGGATATTCTAAGATAATCTTACCTCCTTTCCAGTCTTTATCTGTTTTCTGTTTGTGTCTAAATCTCCATGTCCATTTCAGATTTCTAGTTTTAGTTTCAGAATTTTATTCAGTTGCAGGTTGGACATTCATTATCTCCACACATTTCCCAAACTAGATTCATGCACTATTCTTTCTCCTCTCTAAACATGCTTCTGCTTCTCTATTCTCTACTGCATTTGCTGCCCCAGGCATCAAGCCAATGGCCTAAGCCAGAGCCCTGGGAACCTTCCTCAACTCCTTGCTCATTATCCCTCCCAACATCTAAACAAGCAACAAATGTTACTGCAGTTATCTGAGTCTTCCTCATTCCAACTGTACTTCCTACTCTGCCAATGACTTGGGAATCACTTTATTTTTCCTTACCATTGTGGGTGTCATTAAAGTATATACCAAAGTAGAGAGGACCAGTAAAGTTATGTATGTGTTGTATATGGAAGCTAGTAACATTTGTTACTTTATCCATTTCTGTTTCAGATCTTACTTTTTCCTATTAGCAGTGTACTGTCTTGTTTTGAATCTATATATTTTCACAATTGCTTTTGATTAGAATTTAAACTAGCTCTTAAAGGCTAAATCTGCAACAAAGTAGAAGCTGACTTTATAAGTGTATGTGTGTGAGTGTAATTTCTATTACAGCCATCATTCATTATTTTTTTAAAGAATAATTATAGTAAAGGCTGATCGTGCATATATGATTTTGTATATAAACGGATTGGATGAATGTTAGATTTTTATACTAGATATCAAGTGGAATTAAGATCTAATATGTGTGCTAACATGACTAATAATAATAATAACTTATAATTTAAAATGCAATTGTTTCATATACCATCCCAACATTTTATTGTTCTTTTCCTCACAAAAGCTTGCAGGTAGGATATGCAGTTATTTTTATCCTCATTTTACAGAGATTCAAAATGAGCCTTAGTCAGATTAAGTGAGTTAGTATGCCCACACAGCTAGTAATGGAGAAGCCTAGATGTACTTTCCAGATCTTTTGATTCTAAATTCCTTCCTCTGGTCACTATACCACTGAGCCTCACATATGTAACTGTGTGACTGCAGGCATCAGTTATATGCTAATGCACTTTTACACCATGTGTCTACTAAAAATAAATTGTAACATACCAATTAGATTCTGCTGTTTGTAGATATACCTACAGTTGGACAACAATGTTATATGGTAAACTCCAGATGTTTTTGCATTCTGTAGTGTGACAGGAAATGGAGGAGATTTTTGTTTAGGGAGACGTTTTAATTGTGAATGGAGGCCCCGAGGCTTGTTGGAAAGAGAGGTTACATCCTAAGAAAGGTAAACCCTTTTCCATAATAAAGTGCTAGAATTTTTTAACGTGTCCGTGGCTGTTCAAGGGAGATACAGTTTGGGGAAAGGCAGTGTTCTGGAGAACTCTGGGAAGTGAAAAGGTGGGAGAAAGCCCTTGCAGGGAAGGAGGCACATGGCAGCAGGTGGGGACTTACAAATGGTTCCCACAGCAGAGATGGCCTGGTTAAAGCCCTTTTAGGAGTACTGAGTTGACGGGTTTTAAAGATTTTGTTTGTTTTATTATTTTTTTTCTCAAACCTCTCTTTAAGCCTGTAATTAGAACATCATTGTAACAATTTTGCCCCAGGGTGTGAGGAGGAAGAAGGCTATATTCACACTTGAGACAAGGGAAGAAAAGAGCAGGGAGGAAGCAGTGATGGTACATTAACTGGGACAAATGTTCAGAGGGAGTTGTGACAAATATCACCTCGGTACACGCAAGTTCCTCTCCCTTGGGTATTGCCCAGAAGTAGTGGGAAGGGCTCTGAATGTCACGTGGTTATCTGGCAAGAGCGCTTTGTTCATTGTTTGTCCACAGAAGTCTGAATACTTGGGGGCAAATACTTTGTGTATCTATCTGTGTGCATGTATGCACACTCACACACACACACACCTGTGTGTATACTGCTACTGGAGTTCTTGGCATAGGCTATGCTATTTCAAATTACCTTATAGAATACTTTTGTAATACAGTATTTTGTAACAAAAATGTATTGAGCACTACCAAATACCAACACATTATATATGTTTACTCATTTTAGTTAATCCTCAAAACTATTCTGTGAGTACCATTTTTATCCCTATTTGATGGACAAACTGGGGTACAAAAATGAGCTAGGACTTAACGCAAAAAATACCTACAGTATAAATATTTGAAATAATAGCATAGAATATGAGGAAAAAGCCAAAAATTTTATGTACGTTTTAATAATAAAACTGAAGTCAAGTTATTTAAAAATATTAAAGTTGTTATATGCATACATCTTGATCAAAAGTAGATTTTAGACTTGTTGTCTGGGTATAGGGAGGGAAGGTATTAAGTCATTCGGTTTCTTTCTTGTAACTGTAAATAGATTGTAAGATGGCACCTATGCAAATAGCAGTTTCTCTTAGATAATTGGCCATGTGGGCCATATGACCTTTTGAACATGTTTTTCCAAATGCTTCATTCTAATTAGAGCACGGTCTTTCAGATTTGAGTGGATTCGTCTAAGTGGCTAGATAGGTTTTCATCCTTCCCGGAAAAGAGCTTTATAAAGCACATGTGAGCTTTGGAATAGCAAGAGCTTTTATTCAAATCACTCCTTGCATGAGTTAACCCTTTCTTCTACCTCAGATCAGCATAGTCTTCATCAATGTCCCGTCTCTGCAAAAGATATTTCTCTTTACATATCCTGCACAAGATAATTTCAGGAATCAGCTAAGTCTTCTTAGACATGTAGGGTTTTTTGGTTTTGTTTCTTGCTCTAAAAACAATTGCTCTCTCCTTGTATTTGCAAAGGAGCAAACAAGTTTGGTTTGTGTACATTATTTTTTTAAAAATTTTATTGAAGTATAGTTGATTTACAGTGTTGTGTTAATTTCTGGTGTACAGCAAAGTGATTCAGTTATATATATATATATATATATATATATATATATATATATATACACACACACACATATACTTTTTCATATTCTTTTCCATGATGGTTTAACACAGGATATTGAATATAGTTCCCTGTGCTATACAGTAGAATCTTGTTGTTTATCCATCCTATATATACTAGTTTGCATCTGCTAGTCCCAAACTCCCAATCCTATCCTCCCCCCTTGGCAACTACAAGTCTGTTCTCTACATCTACGAGTCTTTTTCTGTTTCATCATTTGTGTCATCTTTTAGATTCCACATATAAGTGATGTCACATGTATTTGTCTTTCTCTTTCTGACTTAGTTCGCGTAGTATAGTAATCTCTAGGTCCATCCTGTGTACATTACTCTTGCTTAATCTTTCCATCCAGCTGAGGCACACCACGCATGCCAATGTGTCGAGTCCACCTTTGATAGATGGACTCTCCTTTGTTCCAAATTCCACTAGAGTTTAGTTTCTGAAGGCAACACAATTTTGCATCATCTATAAAATAGTTTATTTCAGTACTCATGACCCTGAAATATGTTGCCAGGTACATATTTTGATCCCCAAACTTGAAAATGTTTTCATGATTAGATTGTTGTGCTTTCTGTCTTTCATGGCTTTCTGTTTTCACTTGAGCTTTCCTAGTTTTATCCCCCTCTTTAAAATTAAACTACTGAATGTTTTATTTATTTCCATTACTGAATACAAAAAAATTAAAAAGTCAGATGAATGTATTCTTCAGAATTGTATAAACAGTTCATTGTAATTTAGTAAGAAGTTCTCATCTGTTATTTCATCTATGTCATTATATATCATCTATGTCATTATCTGTTTCTCGCCATAGTTTTTCTGAAGCATTTTCATTCTCTTATCAAGTGCTCTCTTTTGTGTGTGTACAGATACCTCATTGGGATAATTGCTATACAAAAAATTCATATGATGCTTTTCAATTTACAAAGTGATTTTACAAACAGTACCTTATTTGAGACTCATAATAACCTTGTAAATTAGGCTGTGTTATTATCTTTTTTTTTTTTTTGCAGATAAGAAACCACTTTTATCAGGAATTGGGAAGGCATTAGCAATGAAGACTTTTAAATCCAAACCCTGAGATGTGTTTACTTTCCCTCCCTCTTTTTTGATTTGTTCCCTTCTTTTAATCCTTAAATTATGTTGACCAGTGTTCAAAGACCAGCCTATCAATTACTAGCTGTTACTGAGCTATAGTTGAGCCTTAGTTGTCTCATCCAAAAATAATATAGATTAGAATAACTACATCATACGCTTGTTATGAAAACTAAACAGATAAGGCATGTTAAGATGTCTAGCACAGCACCATACCATATATAATAGTTGCATAATAAATACGAGATTTCCTTTCCCCTCACTGCTATTTAAACTTTCTTTCTTCTGAAATTTAAAAATTTTTACCAAGTCACCCAGACTAGACTCTGAGAAAAATCACGATCAGTATAATTTATAAGGTAAAAATGCAGCAGAAAAGAAAGAAAAAACCTGAAGATAGAGTGAAAACTGTGACCTGTCTTCTGTGACACAAATGTGAAATTGAGTTTTAGTCTTTCAGGTAGGATAGTGCAAACTAAAAATAATTTGCATGTCCACAAAGAATTAGTGAAATAAAATTGTGTTAAAATCCAGAGGAATGGAAGTTAATGAAATAGGTTATTTTATTCTTGTTACTGTAGTCTCTCAATTTCTTTAGAATCTGTCTCTGCAGTAATGAAGGGGAACAAAGGGATGGATGATAACAAAATAACTTATTTGGATTTGGAATGTGTTTTACTTGTCTCTCTCTGAGCATGGGTATGTCTGATCTCATGGGGACTTAATGAAAACAATATATTTTTTTTAACTGACTGGTGGATTAATGAATACATTTTAAAAAAATGGAGTTAGAAAACTGGCCCATTTCTTCATGTCTTGCTTTAACTCAGCTTTTCCCTTTCTCCGTTCTATAGTAGAAATGAATTCTATCACATAGATAGACTCAGAAACTAACCCCAGCCAAGAATCCCTGTGTTCTTTGTGAGGGAAAAGGATTTAAGATGGTAACTGAATGTTTCAGTTGAAAAAAATTGAGCTAATTAATTTGAGATTTTTTTTTTCTAAATATTGTATAAACCTATGATGAAATTGAATAATAAGCAGTGTAGGAATGCCTTTTATGTTGTTACAAGGTAATTGATGTTTTCCTTTACAGCTTCCTCATTTTTGTATTTTGCTTAACAAGGCTTTTCTACTCCAAGATTATGGATCATTTCACCCATGTTTTCTAACATTCTTATGGTTTTCTTTTTTCCCCTAATCTTGACAAACAAATTCATTTCCTTTCAATTGCATTCGATGATGAAATGATAGCTGTTTGAAACAGTTTTTAAAGATTAATAATCCTCTATGGTGAGCTGTCTTACACGTACTGTGATTGGTTATTGTACAGAAGAGGGAAAGGAGGCATATTCCGTAGTAATAACAAGTATGACAATAAAAGCTATATGGAGTGAACTGAGAAAATGATCATTCTTCTTTTTTCTTCTTTTCAGTCATCATGTTGCATGAGGTACAGCCATATTAGTGAATAAGTACCAACACATAAATATACATATATACATACAAACGGTGGAGTGGACTGCCTATTCAGGAGGGGTTCCCAGAAGAATGGGTGGCATGAAGAGACCCATAATGTCTTGTGAGAGAGAATGGAGCCTAAGGGGAAACTTTGGTTAGAAAAGAGCCAATGGATTATTTCTAGTGAGAGATCAGAAAAGACAGGAATGATAGAGTTGGAAAAAGTGAGTCATCAAATTCTTCCTCCTGTAGATACCATGCCAAGCAGAAATTCTGCCCCAAACCCCCAGCCAGGATAACACTCTTCTTCACAAGCTTTTACTTTTAACTCTTGTAAATCTTGGTTAGATCTTTTGAGTTTTTGGTTAGTCTTTTGTGTGTGATTCTGCCCACACCTTACTTCAGTCACTGCCAGTCAACGTGGAGGTAGGCAGGGTGGTTTGCAACTTGAAATCTAGAAAATCTAGGTCCCAGGGCTTTGGCCCCAATAGCACAAACTTCTGTGGTATGAATCCTGTGCACCATCCAGTGACACCTTTAATTAACAACTGGGTTGTGGCCCTGAGTTCTGTCAAATACCTTATGTCCTCCTACAATTTCTTAAGAATCCCAGCAGAGTCTAAGTGAGCCAACATTTTCATCACATCTTCCTTGACTATAAGTTACCTGTTGACTAAATCATTTTGTGAACGTGTTTTCATTTCTTAACATTGAGTATTTTGTCTTCTCTATAATCGAGATGTTTATCAATGCATGTAAGGAGTGACATAGACATTCAGCCATATATTTTTTTCTAAACTGGTATCCCCTTATTTTTGCACCATTTACTGAATAATCTATCTGTTTAATGGAAGTGGAAGTTTTTTGAATAGAAGGAGAAAAGAAAAATGACTTTCAGATTTCATGAGATTTTTTGGTTTTGCCACATAAGAGAGGTTACACTCAGCCTCCTGAAAAATTCCATTTTAAAATGATGTTTAAGTGCTAACCCATGTCTCTTGGTGATCTGCCTGTTACTTGTAAATAAAGGATTTCTTTTGAACATTTTGAACATTTAGTATTATTTTTTACTTGATGTTTATTATTATTATTTTTTGTAATTTAGGACTAAATTTATTGTTGATATCTCTTAACTCATTACTTGATTCATCTCCATGTTGAGTTTGGGAAGAAGTATTTTTATTAAATGATAATTTTCTTTAAAAATGAAGTACTACAAATGAGAAGAATAATAGGAGACACTGGAGCATAAATGGTTATTTGGAAACTAATGGGTATTAAAGACAGCTTTGAGGCATTTTGAGGTTAATATAATTAAATGATACATTCATTTCTAGGAAAACCTTCCTCAGCCAATAGATGAGGCTCTACCAGGTGGCTGCTGCTAGAAGGCTTTCCTCTCCAATACCTTCTCCTCCTCTGCATTATGCCCAGATATCTATCGAGGTAGTGCAGGTGCTCTGGGGCCCATCTTCTCTTCTTCTTTCTTGTTCAATGTCAATGTTCTCTTCCCCAATCTTACCCCTCTCCTGCTTATCTCAAGGCTTGGGGAGGACATGAGAAATAGCTCCTCCTTAAAATAATTGTAAGAAATAAGCTTATAGTCTTGCTTACTAAGGACATACAACACCCAGTAGAGGAGGTATCTTTTCAGAATCTCAATATGGTCAGTTACTTTGCATTTCCATCCCTTGTCATCCCTTTCCAGCGCCCTGCTATAGCTGAAGTGCTTCCCTGAAGTGAGGAGAACAATTATTATAATCATCAGAAGAGAATAGATATAGAGTAATTTGGGATCACTCAGTCCTTTGTCCATCTGCTTTTTCTGTCTATAGAATCAGACCCACATGTGCTTCTGCACTTAGGTAAATATAAAGTTGGATTTCCTATTAGAAAGAGCAAAGAATTCCAGAAAAGGCCACTCAAGATACCAAGTTTCTCAGAGGAAATGAATGATTTCTAACCCTGCCCAGTGAGAAAATAAGTAGAAGTAGGCTCAAGAAGTTTCTCAAGAGGTAAAGATATAGAGTAATAAATAGGCAAAACAAGAGGGATAGAAATAGAAGGAATGGGGAGAATGATGATGGAAAGGAGAAGTAAGCACACTTAGACATTTTATAAAACTGAAAAAAAAGCAGTTGATGAAACAATATAACTAGCCCAGGATTTATCCCAGATTTTGAATTAAAAAGAGATGCCTAAGCCCATCTTTTTCCTTCTTCCTACCTCTTTTTCCTTCTTTCAAAATGACCTTGAATTTCAGTTTGGTAGGTTTTGGTGCAGCTGTTATTTGATAACAACACATTGTGTTTTTCAATTTACTTAGATTGTTTAAAAAACAGATAACTGAAAACCATCTGTTTGTGTTTCTGTGTAATTTGTTCTCAGGACAGGGACTAATAAAAAAAATCATTGAAAATCCTGCTAGGAAAGCCTCTCATTAATTTAAGGAGTTCTACCAACTCAGTCTGTAGTACCAGGTGAAAAGGGTTCCAAGCATGGAGATTTCTGGGAGAAGCAGAAAATTAATTTCTTCCTTTCCCCTTTGTGGTTGGGTGGCATTGTTTTTATTCTCCTGGCAGTGTCTCTCACAATGTAATGTGCATTTGAATCATCGGGAAAAATGCATATTATTAAAGTTTACCCCATGAGACTTTGGTCAGTCTGTCTGGGAAGGTCAGGAACCTCCATAGTTAAACAGTTCTCCAGAAGATTTGAATGTAGTCCAAGGACCACAGCTGGATGAACATTGCTTCTTAGAATGATAAATCTGTATTGTATTTTGGGGAGGCAAATTCAGGACAGGTATTCTGCAGCTCAACTATTACTACCAAGAACTAAATAAAAAATACACACACACAATCCCCAGAACAACTCAAATAGCATAACAACAAAACAAATGGCTCAAAGCAAAGCAAGACCCAACAATGGATTTTAAAAAGGTCCTTAGAGATATAATAGAATCTGATCAAACTCAGCTACTGAGACAAATAGGCCAACTCTATGTTGATGTGGAGGAGTAACGGAAAACCTTTCAAAGGATCATAGTTGATTGCAGTTATTGACACCAAGCCTTGGGTTCTGGAAAGCATTATCATTTTTACACAGTGCTAATCTGCCATATGTGGGACATGCTGAGTAAATCTATTTTGTTGAAGTCCCTTTTGTAATACTGTGCTGTATTTTGTTGGGTATATATTCTCTTTTTTGGTTTTAACTTAAGGTTTTAACTTAAAAATATTCTCCCCTGCACTTTTTTCCCCTAACATTCTCAAGGACATAATACAGCTTTTCACTTGTTAATAGTAGAAGACTGGGTGGATTTACTCATTAGAAAATGGTGGTGGGTTCAGCAGGCTGGATCTTTCTCAAGGACATGGATTCTATCACTAAAGATGGATGTGATTCTGGATGACCATTAGACCTCATTGTGCCTCAGTGTTCTCCTGTGTGAATTGGGGGCAGGGCGTAGTAGATGATTTCTGTGGTCCTCTCTAATGATAAATAAAATAATGTGCTAAGCACTTTCATCTGTTCTCTCATGTGAACCTCACTAAACCCTTCATCTCTACTGAGGAAGACTGTCATTAGAGATAAATTAAAAAGAAGATAGATTTAACAGTGCCTGAGTTCACTCACAGGTGGTAGTGATGAATTCTAACCCATATCTTTTCTCTGGCTAGGGTTGGGTTGTGAGTGGTCTTATTTGTGATTTCTTTGTCCTGGGCTATCTGTTAATAGTTGACTTGGAGTGGAGTGTGGGACTGTGAAGGCGAGGGGAGAAGGAGCTACGTTTCAATCGTAAGACTGCTGCAAGTTTGCCCAGATAAGGAAAATTATTGTTGGGCTGCTTCAACTATGGAATCAAGAAAATGGCTGCTATTCGTGCCTCTTGCCATTAGGTGGGGCAGTTGAAGAGTGGGAAAATAGCATTTTCAAGGGAAGTGATTTGTACTCAATGTTTTTCTCTGAAAGTAAGTGGTAAATTAGACCTTCCTTTTATAGAGTCCAAACTCTAAAAGTGACCAGACTCTTAGTTTCTTTTAAAATTCTATCAGCGAGGAAGAAGGGGCATATGGGTGATAAAGTTAATGTAATATAATACTCAGGTTTTAATTTTAATATAAAACTCCCATTTAGGATTCAAAAGCCAAAATGGAGTCTGAAGTCAACTTATATATTATACTTTCCCAGAAAAGTAAGTAAAGTGTGTGAGGTTGGGAGAGCAAAATAACAAGTTTATGAAAGTCCAGAAAGAGGAAAGGAGCCATGGCAGTTACTGCAGCCCTCTTCTCAATGCCTGTTGATTTCCTTTAGCATCCTGGGTACTTAACTATTTCCCTCTCCTTCCACTTTCTTTTAGAAAAGTCCATGCCAATTAATTTACCTGACACTTAATGGATAATTCATTAAGAAAACCTTTTGTACCAAGCACATCATGATGAATTTTGACTGCTGATGCTACTTGGGCTCTGCTTTGAAGTGTTTTTATTGACCCACTTATAGGTTTAAGTTGTTTGCATAGAACTTAAAAAAATAACTTAGGAAAATTTCAGACCAGCTCTTTAAAGAATAGTGACTTTATACTTACATTTGTCAATATCTACATTTAGGGAAAAGTATAAGAGATGTGGAGAGGAAGACAAGAATGCTAGAGGTAGGTGAGAGAAGTATTCCTGGTTACTTGTACTGTATTTTCTTAAAGAGTCCATAGGGCTATACTATTGAAGATAGAGGAGAAATAGATTTGGAAATTTACCTTTCAGATCAAAGAAGCTTTTCATGAGATGAAGCAATGGAATTTGGTAGTTTAGAAAAGAAGAATTAATGAGGAAATCTATTCAATAAATACTTGAATAGATGAGTGGTCCAGCAAAATGTTTTCTGACTTTCCCTAACATGTGTATATTTATTAGTATTTTTGTTTGAAGTAGCTAAAATTCCCTGCAACTCACAGAGCTCTACCTTTTTATCAATTCCACATTCCCAGGAAATTTGCATGAGCTTTTTAGAGGATTATAAAATGTAGGAGTAACTAAATTTGATATGAATTTCTAACGTTTCAAATGATGCTCATTTGCACAAAGAAACTTGGGAGCACCCTGGATTTGTACATTGCTATAATTTTAAGTGGTAATCAACATCACTATAAGATTCTCCTAACAACTTCTTCCGCAATTTCCAAGAAGCCGGTGAAAGAAAGAGATTAGAATCAAGTTTGGGCTGCTTTGCCCAGTTGAGTAGTATATGGTGCTAATTAAGTTAACAGTGAAAATATTGAAATAAATATTGAGTATATGATATGTACTAGGCACCCAGCTAAGCATGTAATTAGTTCATGAAATTCTTACAATAATCTTATGAGTTTAGTACTGTTAATTAACACCATTTTTTTCTTCATAGGGTTGAGTCTCAATCCATCTGGTTTATATATATTCAGAGAAAAACTGAATCTAGTGGTCAGGATTAAAGCCAACTTGCTAAGATTATCTGAGTATACATATATCTGGGTAAACAAATAATAATATATCGCATTATTATTTACAGGAAAAGGCTAAATGTATTTGGAGCAGTGATGTAGGTTTGGATGACCCAGTAGTTAAGGATCATCATGCTTTCTGAGAAGAAAGGGAATAAAACCTAAGAAACTTAAGATCTTATATTGATTTTGTTTAGTGCCAAATTCTGTAGATGTTGACTATCTTTCTTTTTTTCTTTTTTATCATAATATGTTAACTTTTAGTTCAGTCATTTTTGTCATAAGTTTGTGTCATATAATATTTGTTAATACAGTATGTTTGTATTATATTAAATGAAATAATGACAGTAAAATACTTAGCATGGTGCCTGATATGTTATACATGGCTAATAAAGGTTAGCTGTTACCGCTAGAATTACATCATGTTGTCCATTAAGGGTTTCTAAGAGAGAAGACAAGGGTTGTTGAAATTTTAGTGAGTTGGTTTTCTCCACTCCAGACTTCTCCATTAATTTATTTGACCTCAAGGAGATTTTAGCTGCTTAAAAACAATTAATGGGAACTGAGATTATGACATAATTGTGAATTGTTTATATATCCATTTTGTTTTTTCTTCATACCAGAAACACATTTGTGTTCATGTTTGTCTGTTTTAAAATCTCGACCAGACAAACTTACTGGAGAGAATCCGTGTCTTTGGGTTGAAAATCCCTGCCATTTGTCAGTCTTCCCATTTGTATTGTTATGTGAATGGCAGTTGCATGGATATAGATTTCATGCAGAAGAGTTTTACTTTTATACCCGTTTTAGACCTTGATTGTTTCCTGACTTTGCCTCTTCTAAATTGCTCTCATTTGTGAAATCTGGACAGTAACAGCAGTGCCGTAGGTATGTGGTAGCTGCTAGTGAGGAAACACATGTGCAGTGCTTGTTGCAAGCCTGCACAAGACGGAGCTCAATCCTTGGAGGAGGTATAGCTGTGGCCATGGTGGTGGGAGTTAGAAGGTGTTACAATAAAGAGCAAAATGCCTTGTTGTCCACTGTTTCTGCTGGGGAAACTGGCTTTTATTAGTGGTGTACAGAGGCAAAAGTCAGATAATAGCAAGAATTTTCTGAGGGGATCTTTCTTTTTTTTAAATCACAATTTAAGAGAGAAAACTCCTATAAATGGGCCAGTATACTCACAAATAATTTTTGTTTTATTTCATTAGAAAGTGAACCAGATTCTAACAGTGCCTGTTAGACCACTTGTCTAAAATAACACCCTCTTCATTCTTTAACTCTTCACCTTCTTTATTTTTTCCTTGTAGTACTAATCACAACCTGACACATTTTATGGTAATTTTTTTTATGGATTGTTTCTCCCCACAAGCTTCATAAGGGCAGATAATTTATTTGCTTTGTTCACTGGTGTTTCTCTATAGCCTAGAACACTCCTGGCACCTAGTAGATGTTCAATAAACATTTGGATAATGAATGTATAAATGAAATAAGGAAATTCATGTGGCTAATAAATAATTGAAAAATACTCTACTTTGCAAGAAACCAATGAAAGTAAAAACAATGTTCATCTATCAGTGAGTGATATGTACACAAAAACATGTATATCCAATGCTTATTAGGGTGAAGTCAAACAGGCATTTATACAAAATTGGAAAATATCTTGCTGGAAAGTATATTGTAAATATGTGTATCTTTAAAAATATCTCTATACCGTATTTTAATTCTAGGAATGTACTTAGGAAAAAAATCCAAAATTAAAAAGTAGTCTTTGTTGAACAAAAGTCTTTACTCAATACTACCGATTTAGTGAAATTAGTTAAAAAATCCTAAATGCCTCAAGGGAGAGGGAATCATTAAATAAATTATGATACATCACTCTCATGGTATATACTATGTAAACATTAGAATTAGGTTTACTAAGAGTTTTTAAAACACAGAAAAGTTGAGACCATGAATTTAAGCTAATTTTAAAAACAGCATGAAAATAGGAATATATGATATTATTTTAAAAGCATACATAGAAATAATGAGTTGAAATTTTACCAAAATATTAACAGAGACTGGGGTAGATAGAATTGTAGTTGATTTTGTTTTACATTTCTTTATACTTTTATTTTCCAAGTTTTCTGGAACAAAACTTTTATAACTGAGAGATCTTTATTTTAGACTGATGATAATCTAGAACTGATTATGTTTTATACTATGGACTTATGGCTTTTCATGAAGAAATTAATATAGACTAATATTACTTTTATTATCTAAGAATGTGCATGTAACTTAAGAATTTCTAAGTAAAATTAAATTTTAGCAAATCACTGAGACTTCTAGGGGAATGCCCACTATAGGAATAAGAAGATCTAAAGTCTAGGGAATATTAGCATATCCTTTTAACCATCAAAAATGTTTTCAACTTTGGATTCTGATCGATGAAAAGAGAGGAGTAACTTGGATTTAATAACTGGTTATATACTACACGGTATTAGAAGGCAGCAGGACCTTCCAGGAAGTGGTAGGAGCAACAATGACTGTGGTTATGTCTTGTGGTGGCTAATCCAGGTTCTAGACAAAATGTTCTTTCTAGCCTCTTTTTCTAGCAGCTTTGAAGACTGAATCCTCGATTCCTGGATTGTGAGGCACATTTCCAATTCTGGCTCTGCCCCCAGCATTCCTAGCCCCTAAATTGACCAGCTTGACTACACAGGCTCCTCATTCTCTCATGATCTGTCACTGACCAGAGATTTTGAAACTCAGCCAGCACACTGGGGCAGCAGGCCAAAGCACAACATTTAATAAGAAGGCTTTCCTATCATTTGATTCACTTAGTTCAAAGCTGAATGAGCTATTGGATTTGGTTCAAGAACATGCCCTAATTCTTGGGCTGGTTCTCAGACCTTCAGAAGTGGAAGGCCTTTGAAATTGTTTGATATTCAGTGTTGAGAGAGGAGGGAAGATGCAATAAGAAAATGAATTCTACCTGAACTTCTGCAGTTATAATCTACTGTCCTATCATTTGTTGATGTAAAGGTCTAGGTGTTGTTGTAAATCATTTCCATGCAGCCTAGCACAGTGCCTGTCATGCAGTATATGCTTGATAAATATTTATCAAGTGAATTTCAAACACTTCATTTTCTTTGTTTAATCCATTCATGTCATAGAACCATTGCATTTTTTTACTAATAATTTTAGAATACAAAACTTACTCCACACTTGAATCCAGAATATGTAAACAACTACTGTAAATCAATAAGAATGAGACAGATATCCCAATAGAAAATAAACAAAAGACTTGAAGAGACACTTCCCCAAAGAGGATATACAAAAGGTCAATAAACATATGAAAAGGGGCTCAATCTGATCATCAAGGAAAAACAAAACTACTGTAGCGCCAAACACCCACAAGAATTGCTAAAATAAAAAAGGCAATACCTAGCGTTGATAAGAATGTGGAGCAAACAGAACCCTCAGTCCCTGTCTTTGAGGTTATGTATTGGTACATGCACTTTGGAAATCTGTTTGGCAGTATTTACTCAAAGCTTAACATGCATATATCCTATGACCCGGCAATTCCACTCCGCGGAACATGCCAAACATAGCTGCATGCAGATGTTCATCAAAAGATTGCACCAAAATGCTCATAGTTGCACTATTTATAATAGACAACAACTGGAAAGTACCCAGTTTCCCATTAAAAAAAGAACCAATGACTAAACTGTAATATATTCACACAATGTAATACTAATCAGCCATGAGAATGAATGAATTACAGCTACGTTCAAAAATATTGATAAATCTCCCAGACATAAGTTTGTCAGGCACAGAAAAGTGCATGGTGTCTGATTCCATTTACATTAAGTGCAAAAATAAAGTAAAACTATATTTTGGTGCTAGCCATAAAGAGGATGGTTATGGGGGAAGTGCTAATGACTAGAAAAGGGGCATGTGGGGTACATTCAGGGTGTTGATAATACTCTGTTTTCTCACCTGGGTGCTGATTGTATGGTGTACTCTTTGTAAAAGTTTACTTAGCTGTGTGTATATGATTTGTGCATTTTTTGATATGTATGTTATTTTTCAATAGAAAGTTAAAAGAATTTTTATCATTTTTTTCAATTAACTCACCAAATTTTGATTTTGCGCTTATTATATAATTTTTTATAGGTTTTATCTATTTTTTTTATACAGCAGGTTCTTATTATTCATCAGTTTGATGCACATCAGTGTATACATGTCAATTGCAATCACCCAATTCATCACACCCCTACCCCCACCCCCCCACAGCTTTCCCCCCTTGGTGTCCATATGTTTGTTCTCTACATCTGTGTCTCAATTTCTGGCCTGCAAACCGGTTCATCTGTACCATTTTTTTGGTTTCCACATATATGCGTTAATATACAATATTTGTTTTTCTCGTTCTGACTTACTTCACTCTGTATGACAGTCTCTAGGTTCATCCACGTCTCAACAAATGACCCAGTTTCATTCCTTTTTATGGCTGAGTAATATTCCATTGTATATATGTACCACAACTTCTTTATCCATTCGTCGGTTGATGGGCATTTAGGTTGCTTCCATGTCCTGGCTACTGTAAATAGTGCTGCAGTGAACATTGGGGTGCATGTGTTTCTTGAATTATGGTTTTCTCTGGGTATATGCCCAGTAGTGGGATTGCTGGGTCATATGGTAATTCTATTTTTAGGTTTTTGAGGAACCTCCGTACTGTTCTCCATAGTGGCTGTATCAGTTTACATTCCCACCAACAGTGCAAGAGGGTTCCCTTTTCTCCACACTCTCTCCAGCATTTGTTGTTTGTAGATTTTCTGATGATGCCCATTCTAACTGGTGTGAGGTGATACCTCATTGTAGTTTTGATTTGCATTTCTCTAATAATTAGTGATGTTGAGCACCTTTTCATGTGTTTCTTGGCCATCTGTATGTCTACATTGGTGAAATGTCTATTTAGGTCTTCTGCCCATTTTTGGATTGGGTTGTTTGTTCTTTTCATATTGAGCTCCATGAGCTGTTTATATATTTTGGAGATTAATCCTTTGTCCGTTGATTCATTTGCAAATATTTTCTCCCATTCTGAGGGTTGTCTTTTCGTCTTGTTTATGGTTTCCTTTGCTGTGCAAAAGCTTTTAAGTTTCATTAGGTCCCACTTCTTTATTTTTGTTTTTATTTCCATTACTCTAGGAGGTGGATCAAAAAAGATATTGCTGTGATTTATGTCAAAGAGTGTTCTTCCTATGTTTTCCTCTAAGAGTTTTACAGTGTCTAGCCTTCCATTTAGGTCTTTAATCCATTTTGAGTTTATTTTTGTGTATGGTGTTAGGGAGTGTTCTAATTTCATTCTTCTACATGTAGCTGTCCAGTTTTCCCAGCACCACTTATTGAAGAGACTGTCTTTTCTCCATTGTATATCCTTACCTCCTTTCTCATAGATTAATTGACCATAGGTGCGTGGGTTTACCTCTGGGCTTTCTATCTTATTGCATTGATCTATGTTTCTGTTTTTGTGCCAGTACCATATTGTCTTGTTTACTGTGTAGGTTTGTAGTATAGTCTGAAGTCAGAGAGTCTGATTCCTCCAGCTCCGTTTTTTTCCCTCAAGACTGCTTTGGGTATTCAGGGTCTTTTGTGTCTCCATACAAATTTTAAGATTTTTTGTTCTAGTTCTGTAAAAAACGTCAGTGGTAATTTGATAGGGATTGCATTAAATCTGTAGATTGCTTTGGGTAGTAGAGTCATTTTCACAATATTGCTTCTTCCAATCCAAGAACATGGTATATCTCTCCATCTGTTGGTATCATCTTTAACTTGTTTATCCGTGTCTTATAGTTTTCTGCATACAGGTCTTTTGTCTCCCTAGGTAGGTTTATTCCTAGGTATTTTATTCTTTTTGTTTCAGTGGTAAATGGGAGTGTTTCCTTAATTTCTCTTTCAAATTTTTCATCATTAGTGTACAGGATTGCAAGAGATTTCTGTGCATTAATTTTGCATCCTGCAACTTTACCAAATTCATTGATTAGCTCTAGTAGTTTTCTGGTGGCATCTTTAGGATTCTCTAGTATAGTATCAAGTCATCTGCAAACAGTGACAGTTTTACTTCTTCTTTTCCAAATTGTATTCCTTTTATTTCTTTTTCTTCTCTGATTGCCATGGCTAGGACTTCCAAAACTATGTTGAATAATAGGGGTGAGAGTGCACATCCTTGTCTTGTTCCTGATCTTGGAGGAAATGCTTTCAGTTTTTCACCATTGAGAGTGATGTTTGCTGTGGATTTGTCATATGTGGCCTTTATTATGTTGAGGTAGGTTCCCTCTATGCCCACTTTCTGGAGAGTTTTTATTATAAACGCATGCTGAATTTTGTCAAAAGCTTTTTCTGCATCTATTGAGATGATCATATGGTTTTTATTTTTCAATTTGTTAATTTGGTATATCACATTGATTCATTTGCATGTATTGAAGAATCCTTACATCCCTGGGATAAATCCCACTTGATCAAGGTGTATGATCCTTTTAATGTGTTGTTGGATTCTGTTTGCCAGTATTCTGTTGAGGATTTGTGCATCTATATTCATGAGTGATATTGGTCTGTAATTTTCTTTTTTTGTAGTATCTTTGTCTGGTTTTGGTATCAGAGTGATGGTGGCCTCATAGAATCACTTGGGGAGTATTCCTTCCTCTGCAATTTTTTGGAAGAATTTGAGAAGGATGGGTGTTAGCTCTTCTCTAAATGTTTGATAGAATTCCCCTGTGAAGCCATCTGGTCCTGGACTTTTCTCTGTTGGAAGATTTTTAATCACACTTTCAATTTCATTACTTGTGATTGGTCTGTTCATATTTTCTATTTCCTCCTGGTTCAGTCTTGGAAGGTTATACCTTTCTAAGAATTTGTCCATTTCTTCCAGGTTGTCCATTTTATTGGCATAGAGTTGCTTGTAGTAGTCTCTTTGGATGCTTTGTATTTCTGTGGTATCTGTTGTAACTTCTTTTTCATTTCTAAATTTATTGATTTGAGTCCTCTCCCTCTTTTTCTTGATGAGTCTGGCTAATGGTTTATCAATTTTGTTTATCTTCTCAAAGAACCACCTTTTAGTTTTATTGATCTTTGCTGTTATTTTCTTTGTTTCTATTTCATTTATTTCTGCTCTTAACTTTATGATTTCTTTCCTCTGCTAACTTTGGGTTTTGTTTGTTCTTTCTCTTCTTCCTTTAGGTGTAAATTAGATTATTTATTTGAGATTTTTCTTGTTTCTGGAGGTAGGCTTGTATAGCTATAAACTTATGTCTTAGAACTGCTTTTGCTGCATCCCGTAGGTTTTGGATCGTCGTGTTTTCATTGTCATTTGTCTGTAGGTATTTTTTCATTTCCTCTTTGATTTCTTCAGCGATCTCTTCGTTATTTAGTAATGTATTTTTTAGCCTCCACGTGTTCGTGTTTTTTCCGTTTTTTCCCCTGTAATTCATTTCTAATCTCATAGCGTTGTGGTCAGAAAAGATGCTTCATATGATTTCAATTTTCTTAAATTTACTGAGGCTTGATTTGTGACCCAAGATGTGATCTATCCTGGAGAATGTTCTGTGTGCACTTGAAAAGAAAGTGTAATCTGCTGTTTTTGGATGGAATGTCCTATAAATATCAATTGAATCTATCTGGTGTATTGTGTCATTTAAAGCTTGTGTTTCCTTATTTATTTTCATTTTGGATGATCTGTCCATTGGTGTAAGTGAGGTGTTAAAGTCCTCCACTCTTATTTTGTTACTGTCGATTTCCTCTTTTATAGCTGTTAGCAGTTGCCTTATGTATTGAGATGCTCCTATGTTGGGTGCATATCTATTTATAATTGTTATATCTTCTTCTTGGATTGATCCCTTGATCATTATGTAGTGTCCTTCCTTGTCTCTTGTAACATTCTTTATTTTAAAGTCTATTTTATCTGATATGAGTATTGCTACTTCAGCTGTCTTTTGATTTCCATTTGCATGGAATATCTTTTTCCATCCCCTCACTTTCAGTCTGTATGTGTCCGTAGGTCTGAAGTGGGTATCTTGTAGACAGCATATAGAAGGGTCTTGTTTTTGTATCCATTCAGCAAGCCTGTGTCTTTTGGTTGGAGCATTTAATCCATTCACATTTCAGGTAATTATCGATATGTATGTTCCTATGACCATTTTCTTAATTGTTTTGGGTTTGTTTTTGTAGGTCCTTTTCTTTTCTTGTGTTTCCCACTTAGAGAAGTTCCTTTAGCATTTGTTGTAGAGCTGGTTTGGTGGTGCTGAATTCTCTTAGCGTTTGCTTGTCCATAAAGCTTTTGACTTCTCCATGCAATCTGAATGAGATCCTTGCTGGGTAGAGTAATCTTGGCTATAGGTTCTTCCCTTTCATCACTTTAAGTATATTATGCTATTCTCTTCTGGCTTGTAGAGTTTCTGCTGAGAAATCAGCTGTTAACCTTATGGGAGTTCCCTTGTATGTTATTTGTTGTTTTTCCCTTGCTGCTTTCAATAATTTTTCTTTGTCTTTAATTTTTGCCAATTTGATTACTATGTGTCTCGGCGTGTTTCTGCTTGGGTTTATCCTGTATGGGACTTGCTGCGCTTCCTGGACTTGGATGGCTATTTCCTTTCCCATGTTAGGGAAGTTTTCGACTATAATCTCTTCAAATATTTTCTCGGGTCCTTTCTCTCTCTCTTCTATTTCTGGGACCCCTATAACGCGAATGTTGTTGCATTTAATGTTGTCCCAGAGGTCTCTTAGGCTGTCTTCATTTCTTAACATTCATTTTTCTTTATTGTCTTCTGCAGCAGTGAATTCCACCATTCTGTCTTCCAGGTCACTTATCCATTCTTCTGCCTCAGTTATTCTGCTATTGATTCCTTCTAGTGTAGTCTTCATTTCAGTTATTGTATTGTTTATCTCTGTTTGTTTGTTCTTTAATTCTTCTAGGTGTTTGTTAAACATTTCTTGCATCTTCTCGATCTTTGCCTCCATTCTTTTTCGGAGGTCCTGGATCATCTTCACTATCATTATTCTGAATTCTTTTTCTGAAAGGTTGCCTATCTCCACTTCATTTAGTTGTTTTTCTGGGGATTTATCTTGTTCCTTCATCTGGTACATACCCCTCTGCCTTTTCATCTTGTCTGTCTTTCTGTGAATGTGGTTTTTGTTCCACACGCTGCAGGATTGTAGTTCTTCTTGCTTCTGTCTGCCCTCTGGTGGATGAGGCTATCTAAGAGGCTTGTGTAAGTTTCCTGATTGGAGGGACTGGTGGTGGGCAGAGCTCAGTAAAACTTTAATCCGCTTGACTGCTGATGGATGGGGCTGGGTTCCCTCCCTTTTGGTTGTTTGGCCTGAGCCAGCCCAACACAGGAGCTGACCTGGGCTGTTTGGTGGGGCTGATGGCAGACTCTGGGAGGGCTCACACCAAGGAGTACTTCCCAGAACTTCTGCTGCCAGTGTCCTTGTCCCCATGGTGAGCCACAGCCACCCCCCACCTCCGCAGGAGACCCTCCAACACTAGCAGGTAGGTCTGGTTCAGTCTCCCCTGGGGTCACTGCTTCTTCCCCTGGGTCCCGATACGCACACTACTTTTTGTGTGCCCTCCATGAGTGGAGTCTCTGTTTCCCCCTGTCCTGTCGAAGTTCTGCAATCAAATCCCACTAGACTTCAAAGTCTGATTCTCTAGGAATTCCTCCTCCCATTGCCTACCCCCAGGTTGGGAAGCCTGATGTGGGGCTCAGAACCTTCACTCCATTGGGTGGACTTCTGTGTTGTAAGTGTTCTCCAGTCTGTGAGTCACCCACCCAGCAGTTATGGGATTTGATTTTGCCGTGATTGTGCCCCTCCTACCGTCTCATTGTGGCTTCTCCTTTGTCTTTGGATGGGGGGTATCTTTTTTTGTGAGTTCCAGTGTCTTCCTGTCGATGCTTGTCCAGCAGCTAGTTGTGATTCTGGTGTTCTTACAAGAGGGCTGAGAGCACGTCCTTCTACTCCGCCATCTTGGTTCCAGTGTTGCTTATTATATAATTTTGATCATATAAACTTAGCCCCAGAGTGTCTCCTGATGTGAGCTCATGATGCCATGGGAAACATTAACTGATAAATCCTCTGCCTGAAATGTTTACGATGGAAGAGTAGAGTTTTGTTTTGTTTTGTTTTTAACATAAGAGAGCGAAGGGGAAAATATTTTGCTTTGAAGAGAGATTTTTGAAGTTTTTTTTCTCTCTGAGTTTAATCATTTGCTCAACCTCCTCATTCACATTGAGAAAGGAATGTATATTTTGAAAGAGGGAATAGAGCAATACAGTTATTAAATAACTAGGGTGAGTTATCACATAATCCAGATTGTGAATTGTTGACAAGTGACTCTACATTGTAAGAACTTATTTGGTTATTTTTTTATTGTTTTAATGTTAGAAACATAAGTCTCTCTTTGTCAACACTAGTGTGTTCATAAAAGTGTCTACATGAGCTATTTCCAAGTTCCCATTTATGATAAGGAGCTATGGGGCATGAATACACCCACACTTTTACCTACATATATAGAGATAACAAACTCATCTGGTTACCTAGTTACCTTTTATTGTGTATTCACATTTTTCCCAACCCTCAGGGTTATAGTTGAAAAAGATAGGAATGCTTGGCCATCCTCTGAAGGAGGTGTATGAGCTTTATTATTGAGGCCAAGTCTTCTACCTTTGTTTACATGAAAACCTAGTAGTCAGGGACCTTGTCATATCTATTTTCTGTAAAGTACTTTCTGCACTTGTCAAGATCAATAACTGGATTTGTAATGACAGAGAGCACAGAATTCAGCCTTCAGAATAGAAATGGCTCTTTATTTACCTCGTGGAAGTATTCCTTCTGACGCTCTTCCGCCACTGAGTATAGATTCTGTCTGAGAGGCGCTTTTTAAAACTTTTCACCAATTTTTCATGTAATCTAGCATCTCTGCGAACTATCCATTTAATTATAATAACAGTAATACTGCATGACAGATTTTAATATTTTATAGTTTACAAAATATTTTCCACCTGAATTTTCCTGTTGGACTTTGACAGAGTCCTATAATGTGGTTGTGTATTATGCCATTTTGCAGATGAAGAAACTGAGACTCAGAGACAGAGCTTAGTTTGCATAGCTAAGATGTATCAAAGGCAGGCTTTCCAGCCTAGTCCAGAGCTTTTTCTATTTTATTCCACCCCTGTAAGTTTCACCTTTCATATAGCACTATAGAATAAAAATTATAGATTTAGCATATTATTAGTTCAGTATATATGATATGCTTTCTGTGTGCCAAATATTGGTGCAGGTGTTGGAGATACAATGATGAACAAGATGGAAGCAGTCCTATCTTGATGGAGCTCATAGCGAGTGGTGGGAGTACAGACAAATAACTGAGCAATTAAAATAGGAAGGTGCACCCTGTTTTTATCTTCTTCCATGTACTATGCTAGGATCTACATAGGGTGTCATGGGAATACACAGGAAGGGCACATGACCTTGTATGGTTAAAAGCTTTCACTCTTTTTCTAAAGGCTTCTATTAAATGATACCAGAAAATAGAATCTACTAGATATTCAAGAGGGCCAGTTGTAAGGGGAAAGTAATATTTGAGCAACATGCTTGAAAATTACATTCAATGGAAAAGGAAGATTATAACCCAATAAAAGTAGCTGTTAGGCTAAAGGTGAGTGGCCATGGGTCAGTGTCTGGATTTCAAAATGTAACCCTGAAAAAGAAAAGAAGGGAAACAGGCTTACAGCAAAAATCGGATTAGGCTCAACTGTATTGACCACAGTTTTAAACATAGACAGCTCTGAGGTATCATCAAACACTCATGATGAAACACTGCATTGTTGTTTGTGAAGATTCTCCATAGCAAAATTCCTCCATCTGTCTTTAACTTGCCCAGAAAGAATCAACACCCCTAAGACTCCTTGGGGCTCAAACTATGGCTATGTTCTGTCCAAAGCCCTTTGAATTTCTGGTTGAACGCAAATGTACATTAGGGTTTGACTCTAGAAGTCAAACTTATCAGTCATTACTTATGTGTACATCCTGCTATAAGCTCCCGACAACAGCCATGTCCTTCTGCTTAACGATTACAGGAAGAAGGTAACTGTTGAGGACATTGTTTCTGAACCTGAGATCTGTGGAACGTTTTCAGGAAATCCTTGAGCTCCAAGAAGTGGTGTGCAAAATTGTAATGGCTCCTCTGTGCATTCTCCTGGGGAGTATACCCACAGCTTACATTAGAGACTTAAAGGGATCTGTAGGCTTTACCCTCCATACCCTCCTCTCGAAAAAAAAAAATGGTGGCGACTCTTGTGGTAGTGACTCTTGTTTGGTGGCGAGAGGCAATAAAATAGCCGTTTGAACATCAGATTATTTGGATACATCATCGAAAATAGGCATCTAGAGAAATATTCTGTTGTAGCCAGCCTCTAAGATGGCCTCCAGTGATCCCCTTTCACATTGTACCAAGGTTGATCTCTGTGACCAACAGCATACAGCAGAAGTAATGGTATGTCACCTCTGAGATTAGGTTATAGAAGACTGTGGCTTCTGTCTTGAGTGTTTTCTCACTGAGAGTCATCAGAGAGATGGGGGGAAGCCAGTCATGACTTGTGTTCCCAAGTCATGAAGACACTCAGATGTGTTCTTCAAATCAAGAAGAAGCCAACATGATAAGGCATGGAGGCCTCTTGCCAACAGGCAGCAAAGAGCCGAGGCCTGCCAACAACCATGTGAGTGCCTGTGGCAAGATTCTCCAGCCCCGCTGAGCCTTGAGATGACTGGCCGCTTAACTGCAAGCCCTTGAAAGACGCTGCACACGAACCACCCTAAGGTGCTCCTGCATTTACCATCCTCAGAAATTGTGTGAGATAATAGATGTTTGTTGTTTTAAGCTGCTACATTTGGGGATAATTTGTTACATAGCAACATATACCTAAGGCACATTATCTTGACTCATCACTATAAAAAGAAAAGTGAGCATGTGAAAAATGATGTTTGTAAAATACCAACTTCTCTGTTAATCCTGGGAAATTAGAGCTGGAAATAAGCACATGCAAGGCACTTCTTTCCTCCTGTTGGTAAATAGTGCAGTGTGGCCCGTTCACAGCCAGCACTTGGGAACCTGTGTGATCCCCACAGCAAGGAACACCCTCAGGACAGAAGCAAACAATTTTGCTTTTCAGTGATTTGTTTGTTTCCTTTTAAAAGGCACTGGCTTTCAAATATCTCCTGGGTAAATCTTATATTTCCACCAAACATGATCAACTCACCGGAGAATTCATACTTTGCCAGTGATCATGGGAGTCACTAACATAATCTTTTACAGCAACAATTGTTATCTTTTTCTTGTTACCGTTGTGGTTCCTTCTTTATTAGGAAGCCAGCTGGTCCAGCTGATCCAGTTCTTCGGCTGCCAAGGGCATTTTTCTAAAACAGTCTTTTTTTTTTTTTTTTTTGTGGTACGCGGGCCTCTCACTGTTGCGGCCTCTCCTGTTGCGGAGCACAGGCTCCGGACGCGCAGGCTCAGCGGCCATGGCTCACGGGCCCAGCCGCTCCGCAGCATGTGGGATCTTCCCGGACCGGGGCACGAACCCATGTCCCCTGCATCGGCAGGCGGACTCTCAACCACTGCGCCACCAGGGAAGTCCGAAAATGAATATTTTACTCCCAATTACTCTGGAAAGAAGCGCCATTTTGAGACAGGGCTGAGTGTGTGGAGCAGCAGGCGTTTTCCTTTCACTGGTGCCAGGAGGATCCAAGACTTGCCTGTGAAACGGAGTGGGCTGATGTAGGTCCTGGCCACGTGGCAATGACCAGGACACGCAGCACCTGTGATCAGCGGCAGTAGTAGCCGGTGAGGGTGCAATGCTTGCAGAGCTTCCGGCCTCAGGAAGGCACACCTCAGGCCCCCTAGCAAGTGGAGAGAGGAAGTGAGACTGGACCTTAGATAAAGGGAAAGTAGTGTTCCTCCCGTGAGCCTGAACAGGGAGCCCTGGCAGCAGAGCGAAGAAGCTGAGCTCAAGAATGGGGATCATTCTCACAGAGGTTGCAAGGCCAAAGAACTGGAGGGAACGTTCCAGAACCCATGTGAGGCAGAATCCTAGAAAATGCTGAAAAGGAGCTGGCTGGTAGGTCTTGGGGGCCAGGATTGGTGGGGTCTTTTAGAGAAAAGCTAATTTCCAGCCCATGAGCTTGGGCTAGCTCTTAAGGAATAGACCTGGGAACTGCATTAAGTAAACATAGAGGTTCCAAACTTCATGCCTGTCCTCTGCGAGGTAGGGCTCAGGGCAGCCTGTGGAGTATCTGAACACAGGAGAGCTGTGGTGATTCTTTGGTTAGCAATTGATGCTGAGAAATAAATATATACAGAGAAGGAGTGACTGTCCTCTAGGGTCAGCCCAACCTCATAGTCATTACCATAACTAAAGTAAATCTCTGAGCTTATAATGTTATCAGTAGCCCTTTCTTTGTCTTGAATGTTGTGTTTTCCTTTGGACCACTTTTTTAAAAATTTTTTTATTTTTTTATAAATTTATTTATTTTTGGCTGCATTGGGTCTTCGTTGCGGTGTGCGGGTGTCTCATTGTGGTGGCTTTTCTTGTTGCAGAGTACAGGCTCTAGGTGCAGGCTTCAGTAGTTGTGGTTCGCAGGATCTAGAGCTCAGGCTCGGTAGTTGTGGCGCACAGGATTAGTTGCTCCGCGGCACGTGGGATCTTCCCTGACCAGGGCTCCAACCTGTGTCCCCTGCATTGGCAGGCGTATTCTTAACCACTGCACCACCAGGGAAGACCACTTTTAAAATGTAGAAGCCATGTGAGGGGTAATATGCAGTTCATAATTCAACTTTGTATTAATGAGTGAATCAGATTCCTTTCTGAAGTGAGTAGAGGATGACAGAGTACTTGGTGGAGAAGGGAAAATGGTGAAGAAAAGGTCAGTGAGGACATTCTTTGCCACTTTGCAATTTTCCCAGGGGGCTGGCCTTGGCATTTGTGCGAATGGCTCTATTTGATCTTGGACACCACAACCCATCCAGCAGGCTGTACCTGGGGGATGGTGGGGTGGGGGGATGGAACATGAGTCCAAGGGCAAAATTCTGCATGATGTGGAAGTAGATCAATCAACCACACTCACTTATATAACATCTACTACCAGGGACAAAGTTCTGTGCTGAGCAATAAACATAATTCCCCCATAATTTATACTCTTGTTGAAAGCGAGGACATATGTAGCAAAAGACACCTAATAATAAAAAACAAGTGAACATCTTATTTACATGATATAATATTTAGATAGGTTTCAAGTGAGTTTTTTCAGAACCAAATTCCATGACGTTGTAATT
Organism: Stenella coeruleoalba; assembly: GCF_951394435.1. Lineage (NCBI taxonomy): Eukaryota > Metazoa > Chordata > Mammalia > Artiodactyla > Delphinidae > Stenella > Stenella coeruleoalba. The sequence continues at coordinate 46,886,426 of NC_137148.1, read as the reverse complement.
TTTCCTGAACGAAATGCCAAAATATCTCAAATTCCGATCTTATTTATTTCAGCTGGCAAAATGTAAACACCATTCATTCATTTATTCATTCATTTGTTCTTTCACCAACTATACCAAGTACCAGCTCTAAAGACTCTATGTGAGTTACTTTGGGGGACAGGATTTCTGGAAACTAGAACTCTCCAAACACCTTTCCAAATTCTTTGACATTTTCAAATAGGAACAAGGTTGATTTGGGTCAAACAACGTTCTTGAAATAAAAGCAAAGTAATTGCCAATAAGCTAAAACTCCACAGATTGCAGTGGAAGCAATGTAGAAATGACCCTTAAGTAAATTAGAACTGGTGAGGACTTCGGTAATGAAAGTCTCTTCCCTGTAGCTTACCCAGCAATCAGGAAGCAAGGGTAGTTTATATCCAGGTCTCAAAAATAAACATACAGCTTGCCAGCTCCTGGAGATAGAGACGTCATTCTTGAGTGTGCTATATGCAGGGCTCAGAGATAAGTGATGGGCCTCTTCTCACCCTGATTAAAAATATGTTAGCTTCTTTAAACCAAGAATTACAGTGATTTCAGTGTTACAATTGTAAGGAGTGACTACTGTGACTTGCATAAACCAAGCTTATTTAAATACTTTTTCAGGAAAGAACATATGCTACTATTAAAGAGTTGTGAGAGAACAACTGTAATCCCATGAGGTAAAGCTACCTGAGAATATTCATGTTTGCTTTCAGATATGAGTCCATTATTTATGTGGAATAATTAGGTGTCTCTATAGATGTCTACTCCAGGGGAGACTCTTGAAACTTTTACCCCTTTCATGTCCAAACTTGTTAGTTATTTCAAGACTGGGAGAATTCCAGTCATACATGAAGTCTGTGATGATATTGAAATTGATTCAGTTAATTCACTGATAAAATTTTTTGAGTGCCTGTTCTATGAAAAGTATACAGTTGGTGCTGTATGATGTATACATGTGGACAAAGGCAAAATTCTGTCTCTTGAGGTGCTGAGGTCTGATAAAGAAGAATAACGAATGCAAAGATACCCAATTCCAAAACTGAGAGAGGAAGTTGGTGCGGTCTAATGGGTAGATGAGTAAATGAACTGGGATTTGAGAAAAGGATGGAATTCCAGTTGTGAACCCTGGGGAAGAGGGCTCTTCAATGGACAAGTAATAAAACGAATGATGGCCAGAATGAAACTAGAAAAAACCTGTTAATGGAATAACGGTGAGCAATTTAGAACAGCCAGAGAGTCATCTCACTGCGCAGTGCGCCATGGCTATCACCTCATGCCTGGTCCTGGTCCCTCACAGCCCTGCCTGCTAGAGGGAGGGTAGCAGCTTATTCTTTTTTTTTGCGGTACATGGGCCTCTCTCACTGTTGTGGCCTCTCCCGTTGCGGAGCACAGGCTCCGGATGTGCGGGCTCAGCAGCCATGGCTCACAGGCCCAGCCGCTCCGCGGCATGTGGGATCTTCCCACACTGAGCCACCAGGGAAGCCCTAGCAGCTTATTCTTTAGAAATGGCGAGCAAGGGAAGGAAGTGCTTTCCTCTTCCCAAGCAACAGGCACATTTAATATGGGATTTCTGTTGGCAATGCCTTAAGCCATGGAGCTGTTTGGCACTTTAGTCTGTGTGTGACAGGAGAGAGAAGAGACAGAAATAAGCATTCCTTCCAGCATCCCCCCAGATATGAAGAAACAGGACCAAGAACCAGCTCTTCCTCCCTACTTTCTTTGAATTTTAATATGTACAAGAGCCTTATCTTGCCTTTGCACCCTGGAGAGGGCAGCTGCCATTGGGATGCTGAGTGGAAGAACTTGGAATCCACTTCTGGGGGGAGCCAGTCAGCGACTCAGTGTTTGCGGAGGATCCAGGGAGGAACAGAGAAGAGCTCTCACTGCTATACTATTCCAGGGTTGCTGCTGAGTCAGAAGAATAAACAAAGTGCTTCAGAAGTCAGAGTATTACACATCTTTCTTGATTATTCATTTCTTCTCCCAATTCTTACCACTCAGCCCACCAAACCCTCCTTCTTGATAAAATTTTTCTTATTTAATACTATATCTTATTTAATGTTAGGAAAAGACTGATTTGGGATCATATGTGTATGAATTATATAAATGTGGCTGATCACCTTTTCTGATGGCAAGGCAAGCTTCTTAATTAGCTCTAACATAAACGATTATTATTTTTTAATTGTTCCGTGGTTCTCAACCCAGGCTTCATATTAGAATAACCTTGAGGGTTTTTAAAAAATCCCAATTTCCAGGCTGCTCCCAGGTCCATTACACCAGAGTCCTGGGGTTAGGACTCAGGCATCAGCATTCTTTAGAGCTCTGTAGGTGATTCCAGTGTGCAGCTGATGCTGACAACACAGTTCTAAGTGTCTTGAGGGTGGATAATAAACCCAAACTAGTAGTGGATGAAAATATATGTGCATCTAATGTTTAAGTAAGTATCAGATTATTAGCAGTTCTCAACAAATGTATTTCCCTTTTAAAAACAGTCTTCTGAGAAGTGACCTTCATACATGTGTTGGGTTTTTTTGTTTTTGAAGAGGGAAATTTAAGACTTTATTTTTTTTTTCTTCTTTTTTTAGCATCTTTGTTGGAGTATAATTGCTTTACAATGTTGTGCTAGTTTCTGCTGTATAACAAAGTGAATCAGCTATATGTATCATACATTTGTTATAGAATATTATTTTAGTGATGTCTCTCTGCTAGTGACGTGAAGCATGTTGCATATAAACTGTCTGGAGACCGTGATGTTATTTGCAAACATGCCAGAGAATGCAACAGATTTTACAAAGGTTTATGAAAACAATATGCTTCATTTTTGTTAGTATAGAAGCAGCTTCAAATTTAGCCTCCTGTTAAAGAGAAAGCCCAGAGAGCAGAAGCGAGAAGAGTCTGATTCCTTGTTCACTCCCAGCTACTGTGAGAGCCCCTTATTTCTAAAACTCATAACATCTTTGGCTGTTTCCTCTCTTGACTCTTTAATCAAACGCAAGATCTGTTACATCTATCTCTGTGATTTCCTTTTACACCTTCATCATTTCTCCGTTTTCATGGTTACTATCCTAAATCAGACTCTTACTATCTTTGCCTTGGTAATTGTCATATGCTCTCCACTTCATTTTTTCTTATATGTAGTCTGTAGCTCAAAGATCTGAGGGCATGATGTTTTCACTCACCTATAGTGGTTATCCACTGCCCACAGAAATATTGCAACTCATAAGCCAGACATTCAAGCTCTCCATCATCTGGCCCCAGACCTGTTTTCCAAGACTATGCCCTTTGTGCGTAGTTCTGTGGAACTGATCTAGCTGCTCAGTAGTCCTCAGATATGGCTATGTTTTTTTCTGCTATCAGGACCCTTGCTTCTGCTGGTATTTCTGCCAATATCCACATCCTATCCAGTATGGAAGTCTCACATTTCATCTGCTTCACAAAACCCTGACCTTCACAGCTAAAAGCAATAGTTTCCTACTGTGATCCCATTACAACACTTTACCTGGCCACTTTTTAAATATTTCTCAAAAGCCCCTTAATCCTTCTGTCTCTGTTCACTTAGTTGTAAAATGGGAATAATAATACCTACCTGAAAGATGGCTTGTAAGATCATATATGAAAAAGCCCAATTTTTAAAGTCTTTCCTTCCTTCCTCCCTCCCTCTCTCCCTCCCTCCCTCCCTCCCTCCCTCCCTCCCTTCCTTCCTTCCTTCCCTCCTTCCTTCTTTCCTTCATTTACATATTTGGTTTATTGTCCATTATATCTTTGTAATTTTCTTGTGGGCAGGGTCCTGTGACTGATAAATTCTTGTTTTTTACACAATTCTTATGGTAATGTTTTGCAATGTAAGCACTCATGTACATGTTTGTCATAAAAGGGCCCAATATTCATGACTTGCTATAGAAGTTATAATCAAGGTTTAGGAGAAGGGATAAAGGTCAGAAGTCCAATTATTGTTTTGATGGTGTAATAGTAATAATAATAATTATTATTATCATAATTTAAAATTATCCTATGTATTTACCCCAAAACTCATTGAGGAAACTTTTGTAATCTTGAGAAATCAGGAGTCAAATTAGATAAATTGATTTAGGTCAGACAGCTTCTAAGCATGAGGCATGGATTCAGACCAAGGCCTCTCCAACTTGAAAGCACGTGTTACTCTAGCACACCAGGGTTGGTTAGATTCTCTCTAAGGCCATGTCTGCCTGGTGGCAATCATTGCAGATAATCCTTCTTTTTTCACTATAATTGTGTCCTAGGTCCACAGGAAAGCAAGAAGTAGCCATGGCAGGAGGCCGTTAAGAAGAAATTCTGAACAGAGTGACTATGATTGGGTAGAACAGATGCAGGAATAAAGAGATTAAACAAGCTCTGGTTATGACCCTGTTGGCACGCTTCTTAGGTTCATGTTAGAGTCCTAAAACAACGCCTGCTGTGACTGCATCCTTAGGACTGGCACAAGTCAGTGATCTTCCAAGAGGCAAGTGTGGATTCCTCCTTATTCTCTCCCCCAGTTTAGTTTCTGTGCATTCTTACTTTTCCCGTGGTCAGTAGCTGACCTCTTCCCAAGGGATGTTTGGCCCTAAGGAAGCTAAGTGCTTCCTTTGCCACTGGTTATTTTCTGTGCCTCTGGTATTTTTTTTACAGACTCTCCTAATCATGTCATTCTAGAGGGTCTCCTTTCGTAGTTGCTGCTGAGGGGACAGGAGGTCCTGACACTACATTCTTACCACCCCACATCGCCCAAGACAGAAGAACAGATTCTCTCTCTGAGGAATTTGGATTTAGGACACATTGATTCTACTCTCTCTTTACTGGGGCTTGAAATGGGAGGGCCGATTTTCAGAGAAGGAAGAGGGTGACACTGACGTGCCTGGGGATACATAGACGAGAGACTGTGAGCTCCAGGGAGGAAAAGGAGACAGTGTATAGCTGCCTTGATTCTTGACAGCTTTCTGGGTGGGTTCTAATCTCACAGGCAGCTTAATTGCTTCCCTAGCCTTGAGTTCTATAAAATAATCCTATAGCCTTTTAAATAAATTCCTCCTTTCAGCTTAAGCAAGCATGAATGGGTTCTGGTTTTTACAGCCAAACAATCCTCTAACTGAGAGTTAACTAATTTTTAAACCATTATCAAAATTCAAGCTTAATTTGCTTTTGCTCATGATGAGTCACTAATCTATGTTGGGTCCCCATGATCCCATTCTTTATTAGGATCTACAGTTGACCTCTAGGGTATGTTTCATAGCCCTTAATGTCTCTTCTACATAACTGCTTATTTATGGAGTTACATGATGTTTTAAATACTTTGGTTTCATAGCAAACACATTTCACTTAATCTTTCAGTTCTGCAATAATACTACTAGGTCAACCCTTCTATTCTACCATTTCTTTCTTCCTTTCTTTTTCTCCCTTTCTCTCTTCCTTCCTTTCTCCCTCCTTCCCTCTGCCCCTTTTTCTTCCCTCCCTCCCTCCCTCCCTTCCTTCCTTATCTCTGTGATATCAGGGAGTAGAAGGATCAGGGAGAACAACCCAGAATTGTAAACTAGAAGTCATCCTTCATCCAGCTTACTAAATCGACTGAGCCCAGTCACCTAACCTCTCAGTGCCTCACTTTAAGTAAAGTGGGGAAACTATACCCATGTCTCTTCCAGCATGGAAATCCTGTGATTCAATGATTCTGTCCCCATTCTGGAATATACCATGTAGAGATAGAAATTAGTGGAAAATTTGTTCAGAGTACATGTTTTCCAAACTTATTTGACCATGGAATACTTTTTTTTTTCTATTGACATATAGTTGATTTACAATGTTATGTTAGTTTCTGGTATTGAGCAAAGTGATTCAGATATATACATTCTTTTTCATATTATTTTCCATTATGGTTTATTACAAGATATTGAATATAGTTTCCTGTGCTATAGAGTAGGATCTTGTTGTTTATCTATTTTATATATAGTAGTCTGTAAATGCTAATCCCATACTCCTAATTTATCGCTCCCCCCATCCCCACTATTCCCTTTGGTAACCATAAGTTTGTGTTCTATGTCTGTGAGTCTGTTTCTGTTTTGTAAATAAGCTTACTTGTGTCATATTTTAGATTCCACATATAAGTGATATCATATGGTGTTCATCTTTCTCTTTCTGGCTTACTTCACTTAGTATGATAATCTCTAGGTCCATCCATGTTCCTGCAAATGGCATTATTTCCTTCTTTTTAATGGCTGAATAGTATTCTATTGTATATATATGTACCACACTTTCTTTATCTGTTCATCTGTCGATGAACACTTAGGTTGCTTCCACATCTTGGCTGTTGTAAATAGTGCTGCTATGAACATTGGGGTGCATGTATCTTTTCGAATTAGAGTTTTCGCCAGATATATGCCCAGAATTGGGACTGCTGGGTCATATGGTAGTTCTATTTTTAGTTTTTTGAGGAACCTCCATACTGTTCTCCACAGTGGCTGTACCCATTTACATTCCCACCAACAGTGTAGGAGGTTTCCTTTTTTCCACACCCTCTCCAGTATTTGTTATTTGTAGACTGTTTAATGACGGCCATTCTGGCATGGAATATGGAATGCTTTTTAAATAATTACATATTGATAGAACACCAGCAATAGCTCATGGAATATAATATGCACTTAGATTAAAGAGAACAAAAAAAATGGCCTATGATAACTTAGTTGCTGCAAGGAATGGTGAAAAACAATTTATATTCTAACTCAATACAGGACCAAAACAATAATACATATTAAACAGATTAAATCATTTTCATTTGTATTGGGAAAATGAAAAGAGACAAAAATAGCTGAAATAAGGTTACATAGTAAAGAGCAATAATTATTAAAAGTCAGCCTATGGATATCAGTAAAAGAATGGTTAGATACACTGAAACGTTGATATTTAGATTCTGCCTCATGCATTTATGATTCATGCAATTTCCTGGGTTTCTCTCTATTTCTTCAATACAAATTGTTGCATGAGAATAATATACAAGTCTATTTAAATACATTAAATATATTTTAGAAGAAACGGTGTTATTGGAAAATTTTTGGCTTGAAACACCTCAAGATTTTGCAGTTTGAGAAAAGTTGACCTAGGTGAACCGAACGCCATGTAGGTTTTCAGTGAGTAGCCTATTTTTCCCTTCCTGCTCTCTCCACTGCCCACGTGCTTGCATGCACGGCTATTAGATTGATTTATTCTCTCCTGGGCTTTTGTATTCTGTGACATTACATGTATTTCGTAACAGTAAGTCTGGCACTGCAATTTTATAGACGTCAATGGCAGTGGTCCTTGTATAGATTTAAACTTACCTGACCGCATTATATCCCTTGAAAATAGCCTTGCTCTTTAAGGGATTGTCACTGAATCTAGCATGTATGATTAATGTATAATGCTGCCTATTAAGAACTTTGAATGTGTACATTAAAAGAGTTATAAATTGCACTTCATCATTGGTTTATTTCTTTCATATATCTTGAGAAAAACCCGGTGGCTGTACATTGCCATTTTGTGACTAATCCTTCATGTAATAAACCTAAGCTTCAATTATCTTGAGTGAATGGTCTATTTAAGAAACCCTTGGCTTAGTGCTGAACTGTATTCCTACTTAAGGAGCCAAACATCATGGAGAAACTTCCAGCAATGTATAACAGCAGCTTCCTCATTCTGGAGTTTTAAACTTCTCCCTTCAGGGGTAAATATATGGATCCTAGACAATCAGAACTTCCAAGATCTCATTGCAGATACTTGAGTGAGCAGAGTTGTACTAAGATAGAATTGCTAATTTCCAGAGTTGGAATTACTGAGTTAATATATAATGCTGCTTTCTGCAAAAATAAGCCCTTAATGGCACAGTTTTACTATACTAAACACAATTTTATTTGATCCATTAAAAACAACAGGGTGAATGTAGATGCCAACATTATAGTGCTGACTAATAATTGGAAGCAGTTACTTATAGCACTTTATACTAGTACATTTTTCTTACCATTTATTCTAATACTAATTTTTGTGGTTTTAATCTTGGCTACAGAACGCACATAGCATAGTTTAGTGAAGTTGGGCTCACATTTGTAGGCACTTCAGAATGCATATTTTAAGGACACACACACACAAGTTCAGTGAGAAAGTGAATATTTTGTTCAAAGAACAATATGCAAAGAAAGAAATAGCATGAGTACAGAATGAGAAGGACCTCACTGTGTTTACAGTTCTCATGGAAAAGAATAGTTAACTGCAAGTACTAGATGAACCAATGTTGATCTATCTGATCGATCAGTGGGATATATCAATGTGATAAATCTGTCTAAAATCCTCTAAATGGAAACTTCCTGTGAGAGAAAAAGAGTCAACTTTAATTGAAATATTCTTGCTCAGACAAGAAAGGTATCAGAAGTTCATTGTGCACTAACAATTGTCAGACCACCTGCGGAGTATCCGGCTCATTGGCAAGCTAGAGCAGTTTCCCAGTATAATCTGCAGAACAGTAGCTCTTTGTATATTAACAAGTATTATTAGGAGGAAAGTGTGTGGTCAACAAAATTTGGAAAGGTGAGCTGTTAAGCAATTCAATAGGTGTCTTTTGGGTAGTACTTCTCAGAGACTAATGTATCAATATACATTGTAAATGTCCAAGATGGGATGACATAGGGAAACCTGGAGTGAAATGGCCTACCCCAGTGTCCTGAAGTAATTTGCATTCACCTCAAAATACTTACATTCTCCCTTCATCCCCTGACCCTTCTTCTAGGACTCTGATCCTCCTGTCATTGGCTTTCCTGCCACTCTCTTGACTATTTCACTCTCCAGTGGCTGCTTTATGTCTTTCCTCAGACACAGACATGCTGTGTTTCATAAAAATAATTTTAATTTTGCTTCTCTCTCCAGATGCATACTCTCTTTTTTCTTCCTCTTGCTACTTCTGGTATTTGATGCCTTTCCCTCCCTACATTTTCGAATGAGGACTATTTTTCTTTCTTGGATAATCTTGCAGATTAGTATTCCATGGTACATGCCTGGGGCCATGCTCAGTTAAAGATGCTTAAAAGAGGCAGAGAGAAAGACAATGCATTTGAAAATTAGGTATTTGTCTTTCAATGGTTGAGGGGTTCATCAGTGAGAAAGGGGATAGAATTACTCTAGTTTCCTCTAGAACAGAGCTTATTAACCATGAGTGTGTGTGTGTGTGTGTGTGTGTGTGTGTGTGTGCGCGCGCGTGTATGTCCTAGATCCCTTTAGAAGACTGGGTAAGCCTATGAATGCCTTCTCAATATGAGGTTTTTAAGTATAAAATATAATTATAGGATTAAAAAGGAAATTAAATTATCAAAATATTAAGACAGATTTTTCTATAGTGCTATTGTGCATCTTGATTAATGCATCAGGTAACAAGATCTAGTAGGTCTAATGTCTACCATACTTTCTTTTGAGATATTTACAACAACTCTAATAAGAAAATATCTGTGATTACCATCAGTAACAAAGTTATACAAACTACTGTGGTTTGGTGACTATATTCATAATGGAAGGAAATGTTATTTTTCAGTTAGAACTTAGTGAAAATGTAGATGTAATGTTTTCCAACCAAATTTATCAACTTCCTGAATTATTTGTGGACACCAGCTTTAAAATCACTGCAATGAATGATGGAATGTATACTTGCAAGGAGTCAGATTTAAGTTTATTGTAAGAGAAAATTTTATAATTGAGTTGTCCAAGAAAGGAAAGCACTTTCTCATGAAATAGTGATCTACTATGGAAATATGGAAATAATGGAAATTTCCATTATAATGGAATATATTCAGTTAGCTATTGGATACCAAATAGCTACCAAATAGATACCAAATAATGGAAATATTCAGTTAGCTATTGGATACCAAATATTGAGAATTTTGTAGTATAATACTAACTCATATTAGTTAACATCTTTTGAATGCTTACTAGGTTTCAAATACTGAATTAGGAGCAATTTATGCTTTAGTTCTTTTAATCTTTATAACAGTTCCATGGGGTCATCTTCACTTTATAGATAAGACAATTTAAGTTTGGGGATTTGCCAAAAGTTTGCTGCAAGTAAGTGGTACAGTGTGACCTCAAACCCCGAATCTGGGGGACTCCAAAGCCCATGATTGAAGTTTATTTTGGTGGTAAATTTGGGGGCTGATTGGAAAGGTGGGAGAATTGGAGATCTTTGAGAGTCCATCCTCTTCAACTGATAGATGTTAGCAGACTGAAAACCCAGAGAAGTTAGGTGACTTACTCCAGGTGACACAATTTGTGGCAGAGCCAGAAATTGGACTTTGATGTCTTGTTTATGGGGAAACATGAGAAGCTTTTATTCTTTGATTTACCATCTGGTAGAAGCCGAACACATCCTGAAGAAAGAGATAATGGAAGACACTATGGTTTGGAACAGAGTGTATAATCCCTTTCTACTTCTTCTGGACAGCACAGATATGTCTCAGAGTGCCTTTACTGTGTTAGTGCATTCATTCCTTATAAAGACAAAGTTACTTGATATATCAAATAAGGAACTGTTCAGTACTAAAATTTGTGCCTTTGATATGTTTATATTATGAATAAAAAATTTTCTTTTAATAACCATGTCCTTATCAATTTTTTTAACATTTTTATTGGAGTATAATTGCTTTACAATGGTGTGTTAGTTTTTGCTTTATAACAAAGTGAATCAGCTATACATATACATATACCCCCATATCTCCTCCCTCTTGCATCTCCCTCCCACCCTCCCTATCCCACCCCTCTAGGTGGACACAAAGCACAAAGCTGATTTCCTTTGCTATGTGGCTGCTTCCCACTAGCTAGCTGTTTTACGTTTGGTAGTGTATATATGTCCATGCCATTCTCTTACTTTGTCCCAGCTTACCCTTCCCCCTCCCCGTATTCTCATGTCCATTCTCTAGTAGGTCTGTGTCTTTATTCCCATCTTGCCCCTAGGTTCTTCATGACCATTTTTTTCTTTTTAGATTCCATATATATATGTGTTAGCATACGGTATTTGTTTTTCTCTTTCTGACTTACCCCACTCCATATGACAGACTCTAGATACATCCACCTCACTACAAATAACTCAATTTTGTTTCTTTTTATGGCTGAGTAATATTCCATTGTATACATTTGCCACATCTTCTTTATCCATTCATCTGTTGATGGACACTTAGGTTGCTTCCATATCCTGGCTATTGTAAATAGAGCTGCAATGAACATTTTGGTACATGACTCTTTTTGAATTATGGTTTTCTCAGCGTATATGCCCAGCAGTGGGATTGCTGGATCATATGGTAGTTCTATTTTTAGTTTTTTAAGGGCCTCCGTACTGTTCTCCATAGTGGCTGTATAAATTTATATTCCCACCAACAGTGCAAGAGGGTTCCCTTTTCTCCACACCCTCTCCAGCATTGATTGTTTGTAGAGTTTTTGATGATGGCCATTCTAACTGGTGTGAGATGATATCTCATTGTAGTGTTGATTAACATTTCTCTAATGGTTAATGATGTTGAGCATTCTTTCATGTGTTTGTTGGCAATCTGTATATCTTCTTTGGAGAAGTGTCTATTTAGGTCTTCTGCCCATTTTTGGATTGGGTTGTTTATCTTTTTGATATTGAGCTGCACGAGCTGCTTGTAAATTTTGGAGATTAATCCTTTGTCAGTTGTTTCATTTGCAAATAATTTCTCCCATTCTGAGGGTTGTCTTTTCATCTTGTTTATGGTTTCCTTTGCTGTGCAAAAGCTTTGAAGTTTCATTAGGTCCCATTTGTTTATTTTTGTTTTTATTTCCATTTCTCTAGGAAGTGGGTCAAAAAGGATCTTGCTGTGATTTATGTCATAGAGTGTTCTGCCTATGTTTTCCTCTAAGAGTTTGATAGTGTCTGGCCTTACATTTAGGTCTTTAATCCATTTTGAGTTTATTTTTGTGTATGGTGTTAGGGAGTGTTCTAACTTCATTCTTTTACATGTAGCTGTCCAGTTTTTTCAGCACCACTTATTGAAGAGGCTGTCTTTTCTCCATTGTATATTCTTGCCTCCTTTATCAAAAATAAGGTGACCATATATGTGTGGGTTTATCTCTGGGCTTTCTATCCTGTTCCATTGATCTATCTTTCTGTTTCTGTGCCAGTATCATACTGTCTTGATTACTGTAGCTTTGTAGTATAGTTTGAATTCAGGGAGCCTGATTCCTCCAGCTCCGTGTTTCTTTCTCAAGACTGCTTTGGCTATTCGGGATCTTTTGTGTTTGCATACAAATTGTGAAATTTTTTGTTCTAGTTCTGTGAAAAATGCCATTGGTAGTTTGATAGGGATTGCACTGAATCTGTAGATTGCTTTGGGTAGTATAGTCATTTTCACAATGTTGATTCTTCCAATCCAAGAACATGGTATATCTCTCCATCTGTTTGTATCATCTTTATTTCTTTCATCAGTGTCGAGAATTCTGAAGCTGCCACCTACTAGAGCTAATCAATGAATTTGTAAAGTAGCAGGATACAAAATTAATGCACAGAAATCTCTTGCATTCCTATACACTAATGATGAAAACTCTGAAAGAGAAATTAAGGAAGCACTCCCATTTACCATTTCAACAAAAAGAATAAAATACCTAGGAATAAACCTACCTAAGGAAGCAAAGTCCTTATCAGTTTTATTTCCCATGTGTCTCTTTGGCATATTATGAATCCTAAGTAAATGCCTAATGCATGAATGAATGAGTATAATTGCCTGGTTTGCTTTAATTCCTACCTAAACCCCACAAGTAATTGAGTATTTATAATGCAATAATTCTGTTTTTTTCCACTGAATGATAATTATAATTAAATTTACCATGCGTTTATAATGAAGGAAGGAACTGTCCAAATTAGTTCAAAATACAACATGTAAATTCTTTCTGCAATAGGATGACATATACGTAATAAACAGTTTAAAAACATTTTTAAAAACTAGACTTTATTTTTTAGAGCAAGGCAGAAAGGAGGCTAGAGTGTGATTCTGATTGCAGAGGACTTGCAGGACTACATTAAGGAGATGTTAATAGTCTTGAGAACAATGGGAAACCATTAACAAGTTTTGGCAGCTGTGACTTTTCTTACTGACCTCATTAAAATTGAGAGGAAGGTACAGAGATTTCCTGTGCACACACTGTCTTATATGAATATTAGAGTCTGTGTGGGAGAACATTGCTAGATGGCCACAGTTAACACAAAAACTCTAATAAGCTGCAAACAAATGTTTTCATTCGTAACACTTCAAAAATCTTGGCCTCAGTTCTGTTATTTTGCAATTTTTTTTTTTTTTTTTTTGAGGGAGAGACTTGAGGGCAGGCTTGGTTTGTTCAACCTGGGCATTCACATAGGGCCCTGCACTTGGATGGATCCTGTAAATTATGTAGCAGGTCCTAGATGAAAGAGATACAAATCAAATTACAATAGTCAAATTACTGATTTGATATGGAAATTAAGCCTGAAAAATATTGAGAACCCAGAAAACATCTCAGTCTTCTTAGTAATGCTTTCTCTCATGCATTCAATATTTTTTGTTTCCTGTCTTTCCCACCTATAGAACTTTTTAGGTTCCACCACTGTGTCATTATTGGCACTTTCTTCCCCCCTCCAGAGACTTAAAAAAGAAGTTATGATTAAGCATATGCAATATCCAAAGATTCCCCAGCATCTTTGCCAAGCTGCCATATGAGCATTTGCATATTGTTATATATAAATATGTATTTTAAATGAATTTTTGTACCTTTCTAAGCAAAGAGTACATAATATAAAAATCTGCCATTTTCTTTTCAATTTGAGATAACTATATTTTGCTTAATTACTATTCAACTCACTGTAGCACAAATATTGATGACAAAATTAGAATTTGCTTTTTAATTAACTGTCAGTCAAAGGAATAAAATGGAACGTTGTTTTCCTCTTCTGGTAAGAGAGCCGCTTAACTATAATTTACTTCAAAAAAGTATACTGTTTCCCAGAAAAAGAAAACTTTAAATTATTTTGACCCACTCAGATTTAAGAAAATGCTTAAAAGAAAATTAACTGCCCTTTGACTTTGAACATTCTGTCCGTATCAGTGAAATGTGGTAAATTTCATCTTAGTAAATCGGTAAGAATGAAAGGTGATTGTGGGCTGTGAGATAAGTGCTGCCCACCTGGGTAGATTCCAAAGTAGTCAGCCTCAGTGTATCAGTTAGTGTAACCGATATTTACTGCTGTAACAGATAAAACACCAATTCCAGTGGCTAAAACAATTGAAGTTTCTCTCTCATTCATGCAGTCAGTTGATATTTCTGGTTGGTGGGCTGTCTTCTGCCTGGTCATTCAAACACCTAGATTTCTTCCTATGAATCTCTGGCTTCCTTTTCCTCTTAGCTTCAAACATCTCTCCCATCACTCGCTGCATGGGGAAGCCAGAGAGGTTTTCTGTGAGCAGGCCCAGAAGTGGCGTACATTGCTTCCACTCACCTTATATTCACACGTCCATGAAGGGGAAATGGTCTAGCTCTTAGCCCAGAGAAGAGGGAATGAATTTTGCTGACTCTCTGCCTCTCTCTGGTCAAATGACAGTGTGCTATAACCAAATTCCTTTCTGTAATCCTTAAAAAAGTGTGTTACATCACATTATAATTACAATAATATGTGCCTGTTTCTTTTGGACAATACTATTCAGTAGACTTCTTGACTGATCTATGCCAAGGTCATTGTTATTGACTCAGGGTTATAATTTTGGATAAGTTATTCCAATATCAGAGGCTTTGTGTGTGTTACTCCATATCTTTTCCAATGGCCAGATAAGGGACTTCCCTGCCCGTCCAGTGGCTAAGACTTCGGCTTCCAATGCAGAGGGTGCGGGTTCTATCCCCGGTCGGGGAGCTAAGATCCTACATGCCTTGTGGCCAAAAAACTAAAACATAGAACAGTAGCAATATTGTAACAAATTCAATAAGACTTTAAAAATGGTCCACATCAAAAAAATCTTTTAAAAAAATGGCCAGATAATAAGTGGGGCCTTTCCCAATCTTACTAGTTGGATGTAGTTTCTCCCTCCCTCTGTGTTCTCATAGCACCTCTTTCTTGGTGTCATTTATAAAACTGTCTCCTGGTTTTCTTCTTTCATCTCTGGGTTTTCTGCTCTATCTCCCTTTTAACTTCTACTTGGCTGTTAAGTGTTGGGAGTTCCTCAAGCCTGATTCGAGATCCCCCCTTTTTATTAACCTGTACTTTCCATGCCTCTGATTTCAATGATCACTTATACCAACCTGACTAATTTATATATTCAACCCATTTGCTCTCTGGAGGTTCTGAACTGTATATGCTACTGCTTTGTCAGTATCGCCCATTGAGATACCACTTTATATCCAACATATCCAAAATTGAAGATATGGTCTCCCTTACTGCCTGCTCACTATGCCATATTTTCCTCCTGTGGACCTTGTAAATATGAATATCAACCTTCATCCAATTATCTATCTTCACCCCTTCTCTTCATTGCTACAAGCATTCTATCACTAAGACCTCTCAATTTTACCTTCCAGTTTTCTGTTGAAGCCATCCTTCTCTCTTTATCTTTACCTGTGCCAACCTATCTAAGCTGCCCCCCCCCATCTACTCTGTTGTCCACACTGCAATAAGAGTCATTGTTTCAAAACACAAATCTAACCTTATCGTTCATCATATGCTTTTATCTTAAAACCTGGTAATGGTTTCCCATTGTTCTCAAGACTATTAACATCTCCTTAGTGTAGTCCTCCAGGTCCTCTGCAATCAGAATCACACTCTGTATCTAGCCTTCCTCCTGCCTTGTCCTGATGCATTCTCTGCCTCCCTCTCTGAGCTCCTCCTACATTAATTTTACACTCTGTTCCTGTCTCTTAGGAACACTTGCTCCCATCTCTCTTTCTCCTTTACTTACTGAGCCTGTCCTCATCCTTCTCACCTTAGAAAATTCACTTCACTGTAGAAGGCTTCTCTGAACTGCTAGACTAGGTCAGGACTCACTACTTTATGCTAACGTAGCCCTATATATTTCTTTTGTTTTGTTTTTACTTCAGTAAGTTTTTATTTTTCTACATCTTCCTCTAGAGATTTGAGAGCTTATATGTCTATAAACTTGCAATCTTGAGTCTGCAATTGGAAAGGCCTATTGTTCTTTTTTGTGTGTGTGGGGGCTAATTTTCTTTTTTTTATTTATTATTTACTTATTTTATTGTTTAATTTTTTTTCACACACACACTGGATTTTATTTTTACAAGAGATTAACTGATGCCAAGCATTGTAAATGGATGACCACAACAAAAGCAACAATGATTGCAATTACCAAACACGAAACACACTCACTATGTCATAATATTGACATTCAGTCTAGGAATCCTCCACTGTAACAGCTCCTTTACTTTGCAGTGAAAATTGATTTGTATATTTTTTGCCTCTGAGTCCTTGTGAGATTTTTATTTTTTATTCAAACAGAAAGTCACAAAAATTATAATCATCCTCAGCAGTCCATTCAGTCCCATGTAATTAATTTTTTTTCATCTTGATCTTTTGTTAGCACTTTTATGAATTCATCAGTTTTCCATTAGAGTTCTGAAAATGCTTATTCATTCAGTTCAGCAGTATAGTCAGTTACCAGAAACCTGTACTTGTCAGAGTCTTTTCCATGAATTCCTTGAAGATGAAACCCTTTTATAGGAACATTTTTGCAAAAGCATCAGAGTACACCCAGAACTGTCTGTAAATGACAAAAGACTTAAAAATGACCACGGTTAAAGATTTGATGAAAGTTCATAATAATGCAATTGACAAGGAAATTTAGTTATTTCTGAGATATACATTTTTAAGTAATAACTAGAATTATGACTTATAACATTATACCAGAACATAAAAGATTTTTAGAAATTTCATGTAATGTCTGAAACATTTATATTAACATATTTCCATACAAATAACCCAAAGAAAGTTTAGTATTAGTTGGTTTTTTGTTTGTTTGTTTGTTTGTTTTATACTGCAGGTTCTTATTAGTTATCAATTTCTTACACATCAGTGTATACATGTCAATCCCAATCACCCAATTCAGCATACCACCATCCCCCCCTCACTGCGGTTTTTCCCCTTTGATACCTACATCTGTGTCTCAACTTCTGCCCTGAAAACTGGTTCATCTGTACCATTTTTCTAGGTTCCACATACATGCGTTAATATACAATATTTCTTTTTCTCTTTCTGACTTACTTCACTCTGCATGACAGTCTCTAGATCCATCCATGTCTCAACAAATGACTCAATTTCGTTCATTTTTATGGCTGAATAATATTCCATTGTATATATGTACCACATCTTCTTTATCCATTTGTCTGTCGATGGGCATTTAGGTTGCTTCCATGACCTGGCTATTGTAAATAGTGCTGCAATGAACATCAGGGTGCATGTGTCTTTTTGAATTATGGTTTTCTCTGGGTATATGCCCAGTAGTGGGATTGCTGGGTCATATGGTAATTCTATTTTTAGTTTTTTAAGGAACCTCCATACTGTTCTCAATAGTGGCTGTATCAATTTACATTCCCACCAACAGTGCAAGAGGGTTCCCTTTTCTCTGCACCCTCTCCAGCATTTGTTGTTTGTAGATTTTCTGATGATGCCCATTCTAACTGGTTTGAGGTGATACCTCATTGTAGTTGTGATTTTCATTTCTCTAATAATTAGTGATGTTGAGCAGCTTTTCATGTGCTTCTTGACCATCTGTATGTCTTCTTTGGCAAAATGTCTATTTAGGTCTTCTGCCCATTTTTGGATTGGGTTATTTGTTTCTTTAATATTGAGCTGCATGAGCTGTTTATATATTTTGGA
This sequence comes from Stenella coeruleoalba, assembly GCF_951394435.1. Taxonomy (NCBI): domain Eukaryota; kingdom Metazoa; phylum Chordata; class Mammalia; order Artiodactyla; family Delphinidae; genus Stenella; species Stenella coeruleoalba. The sequence continues at coordinate 46,868,533 of NC_137148.1, read as the reverse complement.
GATTAATCCTTTGTCCGTTGATTCATTTGCAAATATTTTCTCCCATTCTGAGGGTTGTCTTTCCATCTTGTTTATGGTTAGCCCTATATATTTCTTCCACTGTGCTTAGATATTCTAATCATTTGTATATGATTAAATGGTCAATATCTCTTTTATTTACTGGAAAGTATCTGTGTGCTCATCATTACATTAGCAGTATGTAGAACAATGTCTGTAGCCAACAAACATTTTCATTTCCAACAGCTCCTCCTTTTTGAATTCCAACCCCAGTCTATCATCTAGTACAGAGTGAGTCCACAATAAATATTTAATTAAATTAGATGTTAGTGGTTAGCATTTAAGTATATTCAGTTGATTACATCCTTCATAAAATGGCATTATTGACCCACCCACTTTGATTCCTAATCAAAATTGCAAGAGTGCCATGTGTTTCAGACACATAAGGTTGCTATTTAGAAGCAGTTTTTACTGATAGATTGAGACTGTCTTGAAGATATCAAGTTAATTTATTCCTATTTCACTTCTTTATCCATCTGTTTCTAAAGGAGTAGGGATTTGGTAGGAGTAGTAAATACATATTAACTATTTGTATAATAAAAATTCTATGTAATTTTTAGTGCTTACTGTTATAAATAAGAAAAGTATGATAGAATAGAAGTAAAATCTTTGCTATTTGGTATTTAGGGTATTGTTTTGGCATCTGTGACTTGTATTCCTGACCTCAGGCTTAAATTTGGTTTTATTTTTCGAAGATAGCTAAATTTGGGATAGTAAGTTATAAATTTTTTGTGGCAAACCCCAGGGTGTCTATGTGATCAGACAGATGCAATTCACTCTTTGAGTCAAATGTTGACGATGTATTACAATTTAAGATATGCTTGATGCTTTATTAACTTGGACACCTAATATTCTGAAGCTAATGAATGGAAAATCATAACCAAAGGCCAATTTAACGCAGAAGAACCATGTCTCCAATTATTTCCCTTTCTCAAACTGTTGCTTCTCTCAGGCTAGGATCTTTGAGATATTAACGGAGAATTTTAGCTCAAAATAGCAACAACAAAAAAAGCACAGCCCTTATTTTCTTATTTGGATGGTCTTTAACATTCAATTCTTAGCACTTATCTTTGCCATAAATAAAATTTTGTTTTACCTTTGGACATTGACAGGGAAGCCAGGATAAGGACAGCACCAAAGAGGGTAAACTAGATGATTCATTAATTCAACAAACATTTTGATTTCCACTATGTGCCCAAAATTCTTCTAGATATTGGAAATATATCAGTGTGGGTAGATAGTTTCTGCTCTCAAGGAGTTTAAATTCTCAAAGATAGGTAAGAAACCAGATGAATGCAGATATAGATGTAGATATAGATGTAACTCTATGTATATCTAATTGTATGTGTATATGTATATACAATTATATATATATTTACATACATATGTATTTGTGTGTATTATATATATACATATATATATATATATATATATATATATATATATATATATATATATATATATATATATATATATATATATAAAGAGTTATTCAGAGAGCAGGTCAGAGAGATCATGTAGGACTGAATAGTCATTGCAGAAGGTTTCGCTTTAACTGTGTGTGTGATGGAAGACCATTGGAAAGTATCATCCAGAATGACACAATCTCCCTGTAAGATTTATCGGGATCACATGGTGCACTGTGTTGAGAATAGAAAATAGCAGTGAAAATTCAAAGACCAGTTAGAAGATATCTTAGATTAGGTTCCACAGAAGCAGAGATTGAGATAGAGATTATCGAGGAAGTGATTGACTCTGAGAGTACTCTTAGGAGAAACCTACTAAGAAGCAAGGGCAGCAGGATGAGGCATGGGGAGAAATTAAGCAAAAATTTATCTTCATTTAAACCCAGCCTTCACCTAAGCCAAACTAGAAGGCGATCTAATCTGGAGGGGGATGGATTTCTGGAATATGAATGGCACCACAAAATATTCCACTTTGAGATAAGAGGCCAGCTTTGTATCCCTGTATCAGTAGATCACTGGGCTTCCAAAGACAATTCTCTGGAGATGCAGCTATGAGCTGTTTAGCAATCAATACTCATAACATCTGGAAGATGAGTGCACCTGCCCAGTAAAGGGGATCAGGACAGAGTACCAATAGTATCTGTACAGAAGAAAAATGCATTATTCCAGGTGGAGGATAATAATAGCTTGGACCAGGGTGATAGTTGTGTTTTTAACAAGACAGACAAGATCTAGATATATTTTAATAGTAGAGTTGACAAGATTTGCTGATGGATTGATGTCAGTTGCATGAAAGAAAGAAGTCACGGATGGCTGTATGAATCCTGATCTGAGAAACTGTATAGAGTTTTTATTTACTGAGATGAAAAGGGGGAGATCAGGATTTCCATTTTAAATTTGGTATATGCATTCAGGCATATTAGTGGAATAGTTGGGTAGACAATTGGTTACATGAGTCTGGAGTTCAGGTCTGGTTTACAAATGTAATTTGAGTTTTGATGATTTTAAAGTTAAGGAGCTGCTGGAGAAAATCAAGAGAAACCAATTCGATGTACTGAGGTTGGGGACCTGAGAAGGATACAGGAAAGGATATTGAGAAGCAGCAGCTGGCAAGGCAGGAAGACAACTTAGAATGAGGGAAGTTTTGGAAGTCAAGTGAAGACAGTGTTTCAAAAAGGAAGAAGGGATTAATTGCTGAGTGTTGCTTATTACTTGAGTGATAACTGGGCATTGACTCATGTATTTAGCATTGAGGAGGTCTTGGGTGACCTTGACAAGAGTGGTTTCAGTGGAGTGCTGAAGATGAAAGCATGGTGGGAATGGATTCAAAAACAGATGGAAAGAGAGGAAGTGAAGATCATGATTCTGGACAACTCTTCTGAGGAGTTTTGCTCTAAAGAAGACAAAGAATTGAGACAGCTGGTAGTTGAAACCTAAATGGGATTTTATGTTGATTGGAATAATTCATAGAAGTGAATTAGTGATGCAAGAGAGAGGGTAATAACTGGAGAAATATTCTTGAGCAGATGAAAGGGGAGGGGATTTGATATATAAATGGAGGGTTTGGTAAATGTGATGGAGGAAACTATTTTCTGTTTTGCTCCAATTTTTTTCAGTGAAATAGTAATCAAACTGTCAACTGAACATGAGAATAGGCAGGAAACTGTTGAAAGCCTAAAGAGAGTGTGAAATAATCATCTCTGGGTAGGAGAATGAATGAACTAAGAAAATGCAGTAAGATTTCTGGACAACTCTGAGGGTTTAAAGATTTTCAGGAATAATCTCAGAAAGCCCTGAGTGCTTAGAAAGTTGAGGTTGGGGGGAAGCATTATATTAAAACAATCACAAATAGTTGAAAAAACCCATATACCAGTTTATCTATATCACAGAATTAAAATGTTACATCCATTAGAATGTTTTAAAGAAGATATTGGGGCCAATCAGACCCAATAATCTCATTACATGGTTCAGTGCGATGCTGAAAATTTTGATAAGCATATTGCATCATTATGGGAATTAGAGAATCTGATGATTTGCTTTGGGATATTAAACAATAATGTTTTAGTTTTATCTTTTAGTTATTAAGGTGAAAGAGAACAATGGGCTATTACGTTGTTGTGGGCACATTCGTTAATTTATTTGGAATGTTTTAGAACTTATCCTTAGCCAAATTTTCTTTTGTGGTAAAATTCAAATGCTGATAGAGTGGCTTCAGAGAAAAATCAGAAATGTCACATGGGACTGGAAATCCATTTTTCCCCTGCCATTTGATATGTTTAAGAAAAATATGGACAGTCTCCTCATGTGTCTAATGCCCATTCCTTCTTTTCCATGGTCACTGAACATCAAGTGACACTTTGACACTGAGATGATGCTGTGAGTTGAAAATACTTTCTTCCAAACTAACATTTGTCAAGCACTTTCCTGCCTTTCCAGGGCCTTTAAATGCATCTTACTCTTCGTCCCTTAGAAGTGGGTAGAAGCAATCACTAGACAACCCAACTAGTTTTGTGAAGTGGGAAGGTACAGGAATAGAGCTTCCAGCTGACAGGGATGCAGACCATAATGCCTAGTCAGGGCCATGGTGCTCTCTGGGAAACTGGACAACTTTATGGGCCAAGCGAGATCTCCAAGACCCAGCTGCCTACCCAACACAGACTGCCTGTGAGTGAAGACTCCTGCAGGGTTCCTCTCCACATTTCCTCAGCAGAAGAGTGACTTGAGAGAGCAACACCCTTTAGTAGCTCACGGGTCTGGTGCTACAGGTCACCCATTGTCCACACCTTCTTTTGGTTCGGAGGAGCAGTCCTTGCATTGCTAGACCCTTTGTACAGCAGACCTGGTTTCTGGGCCCTGCCCTCCTGGCAAATGGGCCACCTCATTTTGTGAGCCCAGGGCTAATGTCCTCCATAGGTATCTGAAATTGATAGACATGAACTCCTACCTGGAGTTACTCAGACACACCACCTCTCCTGTTAGTACATTGATGCTCCCCATTAAGTACCATCAGTTCTGTTTTAATGCTTGTTTTGAAAACATGAATTTGTTCTAATGAGATGGACATACTAGGGAACAATTTTGACAAGTAGTTAAAAAGTGAGAGTAAATAATTTTAATGGCTCTATGCTATGTATCACCACTGGGATACATAACAATGTTATTTTCTCTAAGAAAACTGAAGAGTTTCTGGGCTTATATATTATTTTTTTATACCCAGAAATAAGGCTTGTCATAATTAATTAAATGCCAAGTCTAGTAAACAAGATAGCCACTAAACTTTGAGTCTGCCTAAAGGTCCTATTTTTAGGTTCTGTCTCAAAGTTTCTCCTATTCTCTTTCTTTACATCTTTTCTCAGGGTGAGATCATATAAATCTGTGGCTTTGAGTCCCATTTACATATTGATAACATCCAAACCTCTCTGTATATGACCAAAGACTAAACTTTTCCCAAGTCCAGATTTTGATTTATATCTGAAGTTACCCGAAGTATTTCAAACTTCTTAAATATAAAATTGTTTAGTATTTCTCCTACTCATTGATACTTTTGCATGTGTCTGTGTATTTGTATGATTATATCACATATATTTATGTGTGTTAGGTAAGGTCCTATGTGCTTTATCTATATTAACTCATTAATTCCCCCAAACAACCTAATGAGGTAAATCCTCCTATTTTGCCCACATTACAAGCGAAGAAACTGATACAAATAGATTAAGTACATTGTTCGAGGTCAGTGAAGAAGCTGGGATTTGAATCCAGATAATCTAGACCCAGGGGACATCCTAATTCCAAACTTCAAACAGTCCAGCAGGGCAAAAACCTGTAAGGATTATTTTAATTCTTTATTTGAATCTCACTTAAGCAAGTACATTCCCCGGTAGAAAGATATTCAGGCTTTGGTTACAAAGCATCCTTCTAAGAGCATTTTGTTTACATTTACTTACTCATTGCTTTTTTGTGAATTCTTGAATCTTACAGAACATTTTTGGTGTTTAGCCAAATTGGAAACTATTACGTGAATGCTGTCCGTAGTACTTTCTTATGAATGTTAACCAGTGCTTCTAAATCACGGATAAAACGTGAACATAAGGTTTGTGTCACCAAGTAACTGATGATAAGGCTGGAATGGTAGATTGAGAGTCAGATTGTGGAACACTTTAAATGACAAACTGATGAGGATAGGGGGCTTTATTTTGCTGCTGGTAGCAATGAAAAATGTTTGCATTGAAGGGCCGATGTGAGGTTCAGCTCATATTTTAGGAAGAGCCAGTTGGTCATGTGCTGGAACTTTCTGAACATTAAGGTATGTACAGACCTTGAGTGCTCTCCCCTCTTGTCTGGTGCTGTGGTTCTCCATCTTTAATGTATGTCAGAATCTCTTGGAGAAGCTTGTTATAATATCCTGGGATTGCTTCACAATGGGACCCCAACCCCTGAGAATTTGTTTGAGTAGAAATGGGTTTAAAATGCAGAAAAATGCAGTTTAATAAACACCACACTGGAAGAGTATATGCAGGTGGTTTGAGAAACACTGATTTAGTGGCTGTGGAATTAATACAAATATCAGGTAAAAGTAGGGTGGTAGGAAAGTAAGAGGTGGGGTTTCAATTCAGAATGGCTATTTGAGCCCACATATTTTTCTCTCTCCCTTCCAAATGCTCACTGAACATACACACGCACACACATACACACAAACACAAACACACAACCTGTATCCACCCTGAAAAATGGGAAAGATTTCCTACAGAGGTCAAAAGAGTGAGGTCTATGCACCATATATAGTACAGGGAGGACCAGGCTGAGGAAAGCACCCATCAGCTTGGAATCCCAAGCACAAATGGAAAAACCTTCACAGGAAGTAAATGCATAAAACTCCCTGGAAGAACCTCACCAAATTTTCAAGGGTGGAGGTGGAGGAACTGAAACAAGGGCTGGCCATATGACCAGGAGCATAAGTAAACTTCAACCTTAACAAAGTCTGAAGGAACCATAGGTCACCAGAGAAGTCTCCTAGGGATATGGATTGATTGAGTCTGTTGCAGTGATTAGTTCAGGATAGGATTGTTTAAAGCAAGAAAAGATATGAGGATTGATGACAAAATCTGCTTTGGTTTATGTCCACATTTAGGAAATAGGGAAGAGGCAGTCAGCAGAGCTGGTAGGAAACTTGACAGCTATCCAGTGACCTTGAAGCAAAGAAATTAGTGGCTTTCAAGAGAATGTGGTTAAATTGCCACAAGAAATAGAAAGATCAAATAACATGTAAATTGAGAGTTGATCAATTGTGTGGCAATTTGGTGTTCATGGTCGTCTTTGTGAGAGATTTTCAGCAGGGTGGTGTGAGTGCAAGTCAGATTGGGGGATTGAAGAAGTGAGTAAGGGAAGAAGAAAGTCATGAAAAGTTGACTAGTATCTCTCTGTGTTTTTCCTTCTGTGAGTTTGGTAGCAAAAGGGAGGGAAAGAGGGTTGATAACTGCAGGAGTAATCAGTGAAGGAATATTTTTGTGGGCATGAGGTCCTCTCTTCACATCTAGGAAGAAGAGGGAAGGAGACAGAGAAGTGAATAGGGAAATATTCAAGATGGCAGGGAGCAAGGTAATGATTAATGATGGAGCATGTGCTGTGGGATCAGAATCTCACTGGGACTAATATAAATCTTGTTCCTGGGTAATGAGGTAGGATATTTCATTCATATTTTATTATAGTTAATTTAATCTTTTGAAAAAGGAATATAATGACAATAATAGCTCCATATTTTCAGTTTATAGTTGAATAAAGACTGATTTATAAAATGTTGACATTGTTATTTTTGAAGTGGTAAGGTAAAGATCAGGAAGTGAAAAATGTGAAGGACTGAATTTAAAGAGAATGTGTTGGGTGCATGCTTTGCAAGTAAGTAGTAATCCAGAATATATCCAGTCTCTAAAGATACTAAAAGAGAAAGATGAGCTAGTAGGACTTGTAGAAGAAAATGGATTGATAACTCTTAAAAGTTGAGGGAAAAAAGAAAGGCCAATCAATTGGTCTTATAAGAATTGCCATTCTTATAAGGATCATTCCTTCATTTGGGAAGAAAATGTTAGTTACTATATTAGGCAGCTTAGGATGCCATAACAAAATGCCATAGATGAGGTGGTTTAAAAACAGAAATTTCTTTTTCACAGTTCCTGAGACCTAAGTTCCGAGATTAGGGTGCCACCATGGTCAGGTTCTGGTGAGAGCTCTCTTCTTGGGTTCTGCCTTCTCACTGTGTCCTTACATGGCAGAGAGAGAGGGAGCTTGGATTCTTCTTTTTATAAGGACACTAATCTCATCATGAGAGCACTCTCTCCTGACCTCCTCTAAACCTGATTATCTCCCAAAGGCTCCACCTCCAAATAACATCACATTGGGTGTTAGAGCTTCAACATGAATTTTGAAAGGACACAAATACTCCGTCTGTAACAGTTACTCCTTTTGAAATTTAATTCTGTTTTAAGGTAGTGACATGTGCAAAGGTTTTTGTTTTTTTTAATTGAAGTACAATTTATAATATATTGGTTTCAGTTGTATAGCATATTTATATCATATTCTATAAAAATATAATTCTATTTTTATAGATTATGCTCCATTAAAGGTTATCACAAAATAATGGCTGTAATTCCCTGTGCTGGACCATATATCCTTGTTGCTTATCTGTTTTTTATACATAGTAGTTTGTATTTTTAACTCCATACCCCTATCTTGCCCCTCTCCCCGTCCCTTTTGCCACTGGTAACCACTACTTTGTTTTCTGTATCTGTAAATCTGTTTTGCTATATATATTTGTTTGTTTTATTTATAGATTCCACATATAAGTATTATCATATAGTATTTGTCTTTCTGTGTCTGACATTTCACTAAGCATAATATTCTCTACCTACATCCACATTGCTGCAAATGGCAGAATTTCATTCTTTTTAAGGCTGAGTAGTATTCCATTGTGTGTGTGTGACACGTGTGTGTGTGTGTGTGTGTGTGTGTGTGTTTGTGTGTGACATCTTCTTTATATGTTTGTCTGTTGATGGACACTTTGGTTGTTTCCATATCTTGGTTATTGTAAATAATGCTATTATGAACATTGGGGTGCATGTATATTTTTGAATTAGTCTTTTCATTTTTTCCAGATATATACCCAGGATTAGAATCGATGGATCATATGGTAATTCTATTTTTAGTTTTTTGAGGAACATCCACAGTGACTGCATCAATTTATATTCCCACCAACAGTATACAAGGGCTCCCTTTTCTCTACATCCTCACCATTTGTTACTTGCAAACTTTTTGATAGCCATTCTGACAGGTGTGAAATGATTCTCATTGTTGTTTTGATTTGCATATTTCCAATAATTAACATCATTGAGCACCTTTTCATATGCCTGTTAGCCACCTATATGTCTTCTTTGGAAAAATATCTATACAGGTCTTCTGCCTGTTTTTTGATTGTGAGTTTTTTGTTTTTGAATTGTATGAGCTGTTTCTATATTTTGGATATTAACCCCTTGTCTGTTATATCATTTGCAAGTATTTTCTCCCATTCAATAATTTCCCTTTTCATATTGTTGATTTTTTTTTTCTGTGCAAAAGCTTTTAAGTTTAATTAGGTCCCATTTGTTTATTTTTGCTTTTATTTCTTTGGCCTTAGGAGACAGATCCAAAGACAATGTTGTTACAATTTATATCAAAGAGTGTTCTGCCTGTGTTCTCTTCTAGAAGTTTTATGGTTTCTAGTCTTACATTTAGGTCTTTAATCCATTTTGAGTTTATTTTTGTATATGATGTGAGGGAATGTTGTATTCTTGTTTTACATGTAGCTGTCCAAGTTTCCCAACACCACTTATTGAAGAGACTGTCTTTTTTCCATTGTATATTCTTGCCTCCTATGTCATAGGTAAATTGATCATAGGTGCATGCAATTACTTCTGGGTTCTGTTCTGTTCCATTGATGAATGTGTCTGTATTTGTGGACGTACCATACTGTTTTGAGTACTGTGGCTTTGCAGTATAGTTGGAAATCAGGGAGGGTGATATTTCCAGCATGGTTCTTTTTTCTCAAAATTGCTTTGGCAATTCAGAGTCTTTTGTGGTTCCATATACATTTTAGGATTATTTGATCCACTTCTGTGAAAAAATATCACAGGTATTTTGATAGCTATCATATTAAATCTGTAGATTGCTGTGGGTAGTATGGACATTTTAACAATTTTACTTTTCCTAATCTGTGAACACAGGATATCTTTCCATTTCCTTGTATCATATTCAATTTCCTTCATTAGTGTTTTATAGTTTTCAGAGTATAGGTCTTTCACCTTCTTGGTTAAGTTTATTCCTAGATATTTTATTCATTTTGATGCAATTTAAATCAGGATTTTTTTTTACTTTCTTTGTCTGATAGTTCATTATTAGTGTATAGAGATGCAACAGATTTCTGTATGTTAATCTTGTATCCTGCAACTTTACTGAATTCATTATCAGTTGTAATAGTTTTTAGGTTAAGATTTTAGAGTTTCTACATAAATTATCATGTTACCTGCAAATAGTCTGTTTTACTTTTTCCTTTCAATTTAGATGCTTTTTATTTCTTTTTCTTGTCTGATTACTGTGACTAGGACTTCCAACACTATGTTAAATAGAAATGGCTAGAGTGGGCATCTTTGTCTTGTTCCTGGATTTAGAGGCAAGGCTTTCAGCTTTTCACTGTTGTGCATGATATTATACACAAAATCATACACAAAAATGGGTTTGTCAAAAATGGCCGTTGTTATGTTGAGATATAGTTCTCTCTATACAAACTTGGATGAGAATTTTTATCATGAATGGATGTTGGAATTTTGTCTAATGCTTTTTCTGTATCTGTTGAGTTGATCATGTGACTTTTCATCTTTCCTTTGTTAATGTGGTGTATTACACTGATTGATTTGCAAATATTGGACCATCCTTGCATCCTGGGCATAAATCCCTCTAGATCATAGTACATGATTCTTTTTATATATTGTTGGGTTCAGTTTGCTAATATTTTGTTAAGGATTTTTATATCTATATTCATCAAAGATATTGGCCTGTAATTTTCTTTTTTTATAGTGTCTTTGTCTGGTTTTGGTATCAGGGTAATGGTCTCATAGAATGAATTTGAGAGTGTTTCATCTGCTTCAATTTTTTAAAAAGTAGTTTGAGAAGGATATATATTAGCTTTTCTTTATATGTTTGGTAGAATTCACCTTTGAAGCTCTCCAGTCCTGGAAGCTTTTGAAATTACAAATTCAACTTCACTACCTGTGATTAGTTTGTTCAAATTGTCTGTTTCTTCTTGATTCACTCTTGGCAGGTTGTATCTTTCTAGAAATTTGTCCATTTCTTCTAGGTTGTCCAATTTGTGGGTATATAACTGTTCATAGTATTCTCTTATGATTTTTTTGGATCTCTGTGGTATCAGTTATTATTTTTCCTCTTTCATTTCTTATTGTGTTTACTTGGGTCCTCTCTCACATCTCATGTGGTGAACCTGGCTAAGGTTTAATAATTTTATTTATTTTTTTAAAAAAATACATCTTGGTTTCATTGATCTTTTGGTTTTATTTTTGTTTGTTTGTTTTGTTTTTCTACTCTCTATATATTTCCTCTCTGATCTTTATTATTTTCTTCCTTCTGCTGAATTTGGGCTTTGTTTGTTCTTCTTTTCCTAATTCCTTTAGGTGGTAGGTTAGGTTGTATATTTGAGATTTTTATTGTTTCTTGAGGAAGACCTGTATCACTGTAAACTTCCCTCTGAGAACTGCTTTTGCTGCATCACACAGATTTTGGAGAGTTTTGTTTCCATTTTCATTTGTCTTGAGGTATTAGCTGATTTTCTCTTTGACTATTTCATTGACCCACTGGTTTTTTAGTAATATGTTGTTTAGTCTCCATTTGTTTGTTCTTTTCCCATTTTTCTTTCTGTAATTGATTTCTAGTTTCATATGGTTGTGGTTGGAAAAAAAATGCCCTATTTAATTTCTATCCTCTTGAATTTGTTGAGACTTGTTTTATGGCCCAGCATGTGATCTATTCTGGAGAACGTTACACGTGCACTTGAAAAGAATGTGTATTCTGCTGTTTTGGGATGTAATGTCTTGTATATCTCTATTAATTCTAACTCGTCCATCGTCATTTAAGGCCACTGTTGCCTTATTGATTTTATGTCTGGATGATCTGTTAATGATGTAAGTTGGTGTTAAAGTCTCCTGCTTTTATTGTATTATTGTCAGTTTTTCCCTTTATGTCTGTTAGTATCTGTTTTATATATTTAGGTGCTCCCATATTGGGTGCACATATTCTTTTTTTTTAATGTATTTTTTTAAAGTCTTTATTGAATTTCTTACAATATTGCTTCTGTTTTATGTTTTGGCTTTTTGACCACAAGGCATGTGGGATCTTAGTTCCCTGACCAGGGATTGAACCCTTACTCCCTGCATTGGAAGGCGAGGTCTTAACCACTGGACCACCAGGGATGTCCCGGGGTGCATATATGTTAATGAATGTAATATTCTCTTCTTCTACTGATCCCATTATCATTACATAATGCCCTTCTTTTGCTTTTGTTATACAGTTTGTTTTAAAGTCTATTTTGTCTGATATGAGTATTGCTATCCCCACTTTCTTGTAATTTCTGTTTACATGAAATTATCGATTTCTATCCCCTAACTTTCAGTCTGTGTGTGTCTTTTGCCCTGAAATGAGTCTCTTATAGGCAGCATATAGAAGGGTCTTCTTACCTCTATCCAGTCAGATACCCTATCTCTTTTGATTGGAGTGTTTAGTCCATTGACATCTTCAGTAATTATTGATAGGTATGTACTTATTTCCATTTTATTATTTGTTTTCCTATTGTTTTTCTAGTTCTCTGTTTATTTTTTCTTTTTATTTCATTGTGGTTTGATAATTTTCTTTAGTAGTATGCTTTTGTTCCTTTCTTTTTAGCTTTTGTATGTGTATTGTAAGTTTTTGATTTGTTGTTACCAAGGGGTTCATATACGTTGACCTGGAATTGTATCTACTTATTTTAAACTGGTAGTCATTTAAGTTCAAACACATTCTAAAAGATGTACAGTTTTACTCCCCTCCCCCATATTTTATTTTTGATGTCATATTTTACATCTTCTTGTTTATTTGTTAACTGTTTATTGTAGTTATATCTGCTTTTACAATGTTTTGTTTTTTAATCTTCGTATTGGGTTATGTAAGTGGTTGATCCTCAATCATTAATCATTATATTTGTATTTTTTAGTGGGCTCTTCCCTTTCCTACAGGTTCTTCTTTTCCACTTAGATTTTCCACTTTAATATTTCTTTTAGGGCAGGTTTAGTACTGATGAATTCTTCGAGTTTTTGTTTGACCGACAAGGTCTTTCTCTCTTCTTCAATATTAAATGATAATCTTACTGGGAAGAGTGTCCTACGTTGCAGGTTTTTCCCTTTCAGCACGTTGAATATATCATGCCACTCTTTTCTGGCCTGCAAAGTTTCTACAGAAGAATTAGCTGATAGCCTTATGGGGATTCCTTTATATATGATTCTTTGTTTTTCTCTTGCTACCTTTAGAATTCTCTCTTTAACTTTTGCCACTTTATTTTTGGTATGTCTTGGTGTGTCTGAGCTCATCTTGTTTAGCACCCTCTCTGCTTACTATACCTGGCTATCTGTTTCCTTTTCTAGGTTTCAGAAGTTTGCAGCCATAATTTCCTCAAATACATTTTCAGTACCCTTCTCTCTCTCTTCTTCTGGGACCCTTATAATGTGAATATTGGTATGCTTATTGTTATCCCATAGATCTCTTAAATAGCTTTCAGTTTAAAAAAATTTTCTTTTTGCTGTTCTGATTGGGTGATTTCCTTTATTCTATCTTCCAGAACACTTATGTGTTCTTCTGTATCACTTAGTTTGCTGTTTCATTCCTTCTAGTATGTTTTTAATTTCAGATAATGAATTCTTCATTTCTGATTGGGTCCTTTTTATATTTTCTACTTCCTTGTTAAAATTTTCACTTTTTTTCATCTATTATTTTCCCCAATTCAGTTATTGTTTTTATTACCAATGCCTTGAATTCTTTATCTGATAAATTGTCTATTTCTCTTTCATTATTTATTTTTTCAGGGTTTTTCTTTTGTTCTTTCAGTTGAGAGCAGTTCCTCTGCCTTTTCAGTTTGCTTAACTTTTTCTGCCTCTAGGAAATTAGGTGACACAGTTACCTGTTGCCGTCTTAAGGGTGTGTTCTTATGTGGGAGCATACCTATAGAGACTGCATGTGCCCAATGCCTTTTATGGGAGAGTTGGATTTGACATGGATGCAATCACATCTTTCCTCAGGGTGTGCTGGCTGCTATCACCTTGGTTGGGGGTGGATCTGGAGATGGGGGGGCTAGAGCTGGGCCAGGTGTGAGGTGGGACTTTTCCTCTACTCAGTGGCTGTCACCGCCTTATTGGTAACAGGGGTCTGATCCCAAGTTGTTGGAGCAGAAGCCCTGTGGGTCAGGCCTAAGCTGGTTCTGTTGCCTTTAAGTGTGTATTTTCCCCTCTCCCAGCACCAGGACCCTTGTGGGGAGTGTTGAAGCAGGTGGAGAGGGGGCTATGCAGGCTCTCCACTTGTATTGGTTATAGGCAGAGGTCTGAGCTGCCTGTGTAGGTACCCACAGTTGTTTACCTCCCTCTGCTCAGACACAACCTTGGGTGCAAGTCCCCTTTGTCCCTCTGAGCTGATTACTGCCCCCAGACTTCACCTCCCTCACCCTTTTGTGGAGCCACAGCACAGGACAGGCAGTGTTCACATTGACTCTTGGTGTATAATGGGCATGAGCTATATTGGAGCATTTGCCATCAGAGTTGTGGGCTGCTTTTGATGTGTTGCTTGTGATGTGCTGTCTGAGTTACCACCGACAATAGCAGCAGCTGCCCCACTCAGGCTTCACCCCAGAATGTGGTCACCTCTGCTTCCCATGGCCAAATGTTCCCCCTGGTTGTGGCCACCCTCGATCCAGTGCAATGCTGTGACATGGAGTGAGTAGGGCTGGATCATCTGTTTGGCTCAGGCCAAGGTACATGATGAGGCACAGGAAACCTGGCACCTGCTGGAGAAATCCTCTCTTGGCCCTCTCTGCCCTGCCTTGGGGGCAAACCAGCACACAACATGCACTCCTCATGAGCAGAGTCCACAGCCCTCATGCTAGTCCCAGCAGAACTCTAGCCAGCCAAGGGGGTTCATCTCGCCTGTGTAGAACCCCAAGACTGGGGCACCCAATCTGTGGCTCTCACTGCTTACTCCCCAGCGTGGGTCTCCAACCATGTATTCTCCCTTTTCCTCTGAGTCCCCATTCAGGGGCACAGGTCCCAACCTGATTGCTTTTCTTTCCTTCCTACTCAATTACATGTGAATCTTTCTTACAGCCTTGATTTTATAGGAGTCTTTCTGTCAGATTCCAGTTAGTTTTCATTGACACTTTTTCCACATGTAGATGTATTTTTGACATGTGACAGGTGAGTTCCACGTCCTGTTACTCTGCTATCTCTACTGATTTCCCCCATAACAGTTACTCTTAAATAATTCAATACCAAAACAAAACATAATATTAAGGTTAATTTAAAATTATATCACTGCTAAATTATAATTATTCAAAATTATTTATGAATACGGGTAAGGGTTGGAAGGAAATATTATTGTTTTGTTAGAACTATGCAATTTTGAGTAATGTTAAATTATTTTTTTTACTGAAACTACAATAATTTTGTGGAAAAACTTTTAAAAATATAGACAACATTGGTTCACACTTGTAGAAAGTTAGATGTTTTATTCAGGGCTCTCAGTTTCACATATTTTGATTGGGTTGCAAAGGGATTAACAAAAATACTGCTTGTTTTAACTGTTCTGTGTAGGTTGCTATGCTCATTGACATGATAGATACAAACTGCTGTTCAGTCACTTATAATATAGGAAGATATTTTTGCATTCCAGATGTCATATCCTGTTGGCACTGAGTTTGCAATTTCTGAAGTATAAGAATTTAATTTTTTCCTGTTCTAATTTTTTATATCTTTAAGGTTCTTGATTTTCTTTCATTTAGCAATAGCAAACAACTTTTCTCATAAAGAAATATCTCATTAACCCAATTATAGATAATCTACTAGTTTCTGCACTACTAGGTATTTATAAAACTGACAGAATTTAAATATGTTTTCCTTGCTTCTCTCTACTGAGAACAATACGTTGGTCAAATTCCTTTATGAGTGACTTTAGAAGAAGTTGGGAGACTTCCAAAGGATTATATTGTGCTGATGGCATTGTGTGGTATTTGGGAGTGGCACTAGGCATGAGGAGATTTCCCTCATTAACATCTTTTAGAAGCTCAGAATTAAATGTGTAGAATTTTTATATGCTACCGCTATGCCTGTAGAACTCTCAGTCTCAACCTTTTTGTCTGTGAGCAAAAGTTTACGTGTACAACACCAGGTGGGTTGGACATTGATGCTTATGGCTGCTGCAGCCTTAAGAGAGACAATGGGTTATGTGTAATTCTTCAACCTCCACCTATAACCCATCACTTGTCCTTTTAGAGGCCTGCATTGACACCTAGGCCAGGGACTATGATGTGAAGAAGACCTATTCTGGAGATGTGTTAAAGATATATAGACCAAGAATTATGACAGGTGTTATCCTATATTAGTTTTGTCTTTTATTCATAAATATGATATTCACTACAAAAAATAACCTCCAAGTTTAAATCTTCTTTACTAAATTGTGATTATAGAGACAAGTACAGAGATATTTGGGCTATTCCCCTCTCTGCCATTAACATCACTTTGTCAGTAAACTGATCAATAATTCACTTATTTCATATCAGAAGAAACATTTCCGTTTATAAAAGTACTGAATACAATAGAGATGTTGATACTATAATATAATGGAATTATGTGAATCTATTGTCCATGTTTCCAGATCTTAAGTGATGAAAGGCCCTAAGATCTGGAAATATGAAGACAAAATACACAAGGAGTATTTTGCCAGGAATTTGAATTCCAATGATCTGGTTCTTTGATTTGGGTAGATTTTATTTAAGTTGTATAAGCTCAGGCTCCTCACTGAGAAACAGAGGTAATATTTATGTCATAGGGTTTTATTGTGAATTACGTAAGAGGTAAATGTCAAGTTCTTTGTTCTGTATCAGGTACATAGTAAGTGCTCAAAAATATTAACTTTTAATCATTATCATTTTTTTGTATCTCCAATCACATTTTTACATAGTCAATTATAATTAAATGTAATCCTTCATTCATAAGTGACACCACTGAAGATGCTTCTATGTCTGATTTACTCAGACTGCTTCTTGCTGAGGAGGGAGCATGGTGGCAGTTCTTACACTGGTGGTGATTCTGAATATGGCAGTGATTCCTAACCATTCCCATGTTGCCTACCAAGTTCCCTCCCTCCCTTCCTCCCTTCTTTCCTTCCTTTCTTCCTCTAATTATATATCCATATATACAAATATATATGTATACATACACACACATATATATATAATACCTTTATCAGTCTCAAATATGGATTAAGAAAATGATAGCTATATTGTATTTCTTACTGTTTCTAATCCACTATGACATTCTATGATATTTCAGTAGGATTTTAACGAGCAAACTGATGACAGATGTGAGTTTCTTTCCAGCCTAGTGAGATTTTTATCTCCATCAAAGCAAAGTGTTTTGGGGCAACATCAGGGATAAGCTTATGGAATTAATCATTTTTTTTCTTCAGTGCACTCCATCTACTAGATTCAATAATTGTGTTCTCTGGTTCATCATACTCAGCATAACGTCGTGACCTCCAGATCCGAAACAACATATTTTCTGAGAGATGCTGATTGTGTTTCATGAAATTCTACAGGGCCAAGTAAATTGAGGATGTCTTTGTTCTGCATATGGCTAATCTAAATTATATAGTCTTAACCATTAAAACATTAAAGTGTACTTGATGGCCAGTTATAGATCACAGATTTTACAAATGTGCTTTATACTTTCTAAGCACCAACACAGATTTTTTTACATTTAAAACAACTGCTATACCACATCACTTATTTTTAAAAAAACTAAGTTTCCATCTTATAAAAATAAATACATGGCTGTAATCTACAAAAATCATCAATTAATAACTACTGTGAACTTCTATTGTATACTGAGTCTGTGACATACTACTAGTTACTATGAGGATGTGGGATTTACTGAGTCAGGTAGAGCATCAAGTCCATTATTCTCATGGACTACCCATTCCTTGCATCATAGCTTCAGTTGTGTGAATTCATTTCAACAGACTTTTACCAGACATTTTCCATGTGTGAGGTACTGTTGTTGGTACTGGGGAAGGAGAACATACTGTCTAAATGCTTCTACGTACCAGTACAGACAGTCTTTGGACAGTCAGAGGTATCCTTGGAGTTTAACTACATGAGGGGGTTATTGGAGCTCTAAGCCTTCACCAGTAGACAGGGAAGTTGTAGGTGGCTACTAGAGGTTATATAGTCAAGGGAGAATTTTTTTTTTGGTTAATACTGTGTATATGTTTAAATGCTTGTGTAAAAATGTCAGCTTAGAAGGAGAGGTTGAAGACATAAAGAGAGTGAAGAACTGATAGTTTTGGCAAAGTCTCTGGGTAGGCAGAAGTGAATGGAACCTAGGGAAAAGGTTTAGGGACTGGCCTTGTATTAGTGGAGTGATGTCTCTTCCATTGTCTTGGAGGGAAGGTAGAGACTCAGGGAGGCTATTGCCATGTATGCCCCAAGGGAACTGGGATACACAGTGAGCAAAAATGGTATTATGAAAGGAGGCATGTCTGGAAATGTCCAGCACCTATGCCTCTGCCTGACCCCTAGACGAGGTACTGCCATGATTCCTTCACAGGGAGCAGCATTAAGACTAAGATAATGGCAATGTAATGTGTGGGACTAGCTGGGAGAAGGTATATCTGAAAGTTTCTTGAGGGGAGAGTCTATCTTATGTTCATCTTTGTTATCTTTGTTGCATCCATCCCAGTCTTGAGTATTGTTGGTACTAAATAAGTTTATGGTATTTGTTGTGTTCAAAAAGGATGGACACATAGTTTGTTAAGAAGAGAGATGATGGCATGAAGGAGTGATAATGCAAGCTTGACTCTTCTGCTTAGGACAGGATTTTAATTTGGTTGATACACAGTTATAGTATTTAATGTGTAATTTGGAAGCAGCAGAAGCCCTGATGGTTGGAGCATATAATTAATATTTTTGTAGAAGTTTACAAATACATGATTGGACCTTTTCATATACTAATTCAAAGCAACTTCATAGGAAATCTCTCTTCAAATGAAGCTGACCTATGTCTCATCTTTTTGGATCGGATGGTCCAATCTCTATCACCATAAAGAAGTTTGCAGATGATGCAGGGAAAATAGAAGCAGGAACCTTGTGAATCTACCCTCCTCTGGAGATTTGAGATGGAGGTATAAAATAAAGGGAAAAAAAGTTACCCTCCTCCATCTGCTAGCGTGAAGAATCCCAGAGTCATTCTTCTCTGTGTTCTCTACCTATACCTTGTACAACGTAGACTATAGCCAGGTATTAAGAATTCTCAGTTGACTCATACTCTGAAGTGGGTGTAAACACACTTACTGAGGGTATGGTTTTGAGAAAATAACCTAATCAGATGGTCTTATGACAAGACCAAAGTAATCTTTTTGACTTACTTCTTAGCTGTAAGGTTACTTTGAAGTTTTCCCTGCAATATAGTTTTCAAAATAATTAGATCAGGGATATGCTTTTTTTTTTTTTTCGGTATGCAGGCCTCTCACTGTTGTGGCCTCTCCCATTGTGGAGCACAGGCTCTGGACGCGCAAGCTTAGTGGCCATGGCTCACGGGCCCAGCCGCCCCACGGCATGTGGGATCTTCCTGGACCGGGGCACGAACCCGTATCCCCTGCATCAGCAGGCGGACTCTCAACCACTGCGCCACCAGGGAAGCCCTGGGGATATGCTATTTTGACTAAGTAGAAAACACAGTAAAGGGACTCACTCAAGTTGTGACTAAAGGTTCACATTGTCCTTATGGGATCAAGATGAGCAAACAACATAATAACAAATCAGAAGTCATACTGTTCACTATATTGTTTCATAAATTTGGGTAAGCATAATTCCACAGAGTTCAGAACAGTACTGATTATTCACTCCATGGAGGAGATGTCAAATGTAAAAAGAACAATGCATATTATTGGTTATAATGTCTGAAACTGAGCACATAAGCATTCATTTTTATTAGTTAATAATGTTTCAGAATGGAAATAGACACAGTCTTTGGACAAGATCTTTATTTCGACATCAATCAGTATTAATAAAAAATCTAGAGAAATTTAATGACTGCCCTCCTCTTCTATTAGCCAAGTCTCCTGGAGGCAGTTGAATTGATCAGAGGTTTAACCAGGTTCATTTGGATACCCCATGCAAAATGTGAAGAAATTGACTGTGGGATCAGTGATTTCCCAGAAGTTAGATTTTCTTTGAAGCCACACAATCAATATAGATGTCATAAAACTAAAATAAGGTAAAAATGTTTTGTAATCAATTATTAAATTAGCATTTAAAAATTTAAATTTAATTTTTAGATTGAAGTATGACTAATTTACAATATTGTATTAGTTTCAGGTGTACAACATGATTTAATATTTTTATAGTTTATGCACCATACAGAGTTATTAAACTTTTATTGACTATACTCCCCGTACCATACATTATATAACTCTGACCTGCTTATTTTATAACTGGGAGTTTGTACCTCTTAATCTGCTTCACCTATTTTGCCCAAACCCCACCCTCCCTCTTCACTTGTTTTTATCTGCATCTATGAGTCTATTTCTGTTTTGCCATGTTTGTTACTTTGTTTTGTTTTTTAGTTTCTGTATATAAGTGAAATCATACAGTATTTGTCTTTTTCCATCTGACTTACTTCACTTACCATAATACCCTCTAGGTCCATCTGTGTTTTCACAAATAGCAAGATTTCATTCCTTTTTATGACTAACATTCCATTGTGTGTATATACCACATCTTCTTTACCCATTCATCTGTTAATGGACACTTAGGTTGCTTCCATATCTTGGCTATTGTAAAGAATGCTGCATATACCTTTTCAAGTTATTGTTTTCAATTTCTTCAAATTATACCCAGGAATGGAGTGCTGGATCATATGGTAGTTCTATTTTAGTTTTTTTGAGGAACGTCCATAATGTTTTCTATAGTAGCTGCACTACACATGTCTCTGATAAACAGTGATGTCGAGCATTTTTTCACGTGCCTGTTGGCAATCTGTGTATCCTTTCGGGAAAATGTCTGTTCAGGTCTTCTACCCATTTTTTAAGCAGGTCGTTTGTTTTTTGATATTGAATTTTATGATATTCAGCTGTTTATGTATTTTGGATATTAACCCCTTATTGGTCCTATCATTTGCAAATATTTTCTCCCATTCAGTAGGTTTCTTTTTATTTTGTTTTTCCTTTGCTGTACAAAAGCTTTTAAGTTTAACTATGTCCTATTTTAAAATTTTTGCTTTTGTTTCATTTATCTTAGGAAACAGATCCAAAAAATAATTGCTCCAATTTATTTTAAAGAGTGTTCTGCCTATGTCCTCTTCTAGGAGTTTTACGATTTCCAGTCATACATTTATGTCTTTAATCATTTCGAGTTTATTTTTGTATATGGTGTGAGAAAATGTTCTAATTTTATTCTTTTATATGTAGCCCTCCAGTTTCCCAGCACCACTTATTGAAGAGACTGTCTTTTCTCCAGTGTATATTCTTGTCTCCTTTGTTGTAGACTAATTAACCGTAAGTGTGTGGTTTATTTCTGGGCTTTCTATTCTGTTCCATTGATCTTCACATCTGCTTTTGTTTCAATACTATACTGTTTTGATTACTAGCTTTGTAATATAGTCTGAAGTCAGGGAGCATGAGAAATCTGGTTTTGTTCTTTTTTTGAAGATTGCTTTGGCAATTCATGGTCTTTTGTGGTTCTACATAAATTTTAGGATTATTTGTTCCACTTCTGTGAAAAAAGCCACAGGTATTTTGATAGGAATCACATTAAATCTGTAGATTGCTTTGCGTGGTATGGACATTTTAACAATATTACTTTTCCTAATCAGTTAACATGGGATATCTTTCCTTTTATTTGTATAATTTTTCAATTTCCTTCATCATTGTTTTATAGTTTTCAGGGTATAAGTCTTTCACCTTCTTGGTTAAGTTTACTTCTAGGCACTTTATTGTTTTTGATGTGATTTAAACAGGATTGTTTTCTTGCTTTCTCTTTTTGATAGTTCATTATTAGTGTTTAGAAAAGCAACAGATTTCTGTCTACTAATCTTGTTTCCTGCAAATTTACTGAATTCATTTGTTAGTTATTAGTTTTTGGTGGAGACCTTAGGGTTTTCAACATAAAGTATCAGGTCATCTGCAAATAGTGACAGTTTTACTTCTTCTCTTCTAATCTGGATGCCTTTTATATCTTTTCCTTTTCTGATTGCTGTGGCTAGGACTTCCAATACTATGTTGAATAAAAGTGGTGAGAGTGGGCATCCTTGTCTTGCTCCTGATCTTTGAAGAAAAACTTTCACCTTTTCACTGTTGTGTATGTTATCTGTGAGTTTGTCATAATGGCCTTTATTATGTTGAGATATGTTCCCTCTATACCCACTTTGCTGAAAATTGTTATCATGAATGCTGAGGAATTTTGTTAAAAGCCTTTTCTGTATCTAGTGAGATGATCATGTAATTTTTATCCTTTGTTTTGTTAATGTGGTGTATCACATTGGTTGATTTATGGATATTGAACCATCCTTGCTTTCCTAGAGTAAATTTCATCTGATCATAATATATGATCCTTTTAATGTATTGTTGAATTTGGCTTGCTAATATTTTGTTGAGGATTTTTGCATATCTGTTCACCAGGGATATTAGTCTGTAATTTTCTTCTTTTGTAGTGTCTTTGGTTTTGGTATTAGGGTAATGCTGGCCTCATAGAATGAGTTTGAAAGCATTCCTTTCTCTTCAGCGTTTTTGGAATGGTTTAAGAAGGATAGTTACTAACTTTTTAAAAAATCCTTGGCAGAATTCCCCTGTGATGCTGTCTTGTCTTGGAAATGAGCATGCTGGCAGTTTTTTGATTACTGTTTCAATTTCATTACTAGTAATTGGTCTGTTCATATTGTCTATTTCTTCCTTATTCAGTCTTTAAAAATTGTGCATTTCTAGGAATTTATCCATTTCTACTAGTTGTCTAATTTGTTGGCATATAATTGTTTGCAATAATCTCTTATGATCCATTGTATTTCTATGATGTCATTTGTAACTTCTCCTCTTTTATTTATGATTTTATTTATTTGGGCCCTCTCTTTTTTGCTTGATGAGTCTGGCTGAAGGGTTATCAGTTTTGTTTATCTTTTCAAAAAACCAGCTGTTAGTTTCATTGATCTTTACTATTTTTTTTTTAGTCTCTATTTCATTTATTCCCACTCTGATAGTTATTATTTCTTTCCTTCTACTAACTTTAAGCTTTGTTCTTTTTTTTCCAGTTCCTTTAGGTGTAATGTTAGGTTGTTTATATGAGATTTTTCTTGTTTCTTGAGGTGAGCCTGTATCATTATGAACATCCCTCTTAAAACAGCTTTTGCTGTGTCCTATAGATTTTAGAAAGTTACGTTTCCATTTCCATAGGTCTCAAATATTTTTTGATTTCCTCTTTGATTTCTTCATTGACCTATTTTTTTAGTATCATGTTGTTTAGTCTTCATGTGTTTGTGTTTTTTCCAGTTTTCTTCCTGGAATTGATTTCTAGTTTCATACCATTGTGGTTGGAAAAGATGCTTGTTATGACTTCAGTGTTCTTAAATTTATTGAGACTTTTTTGTGGCCTAGCACGTGAGAACATTCCATGTGCACCTATCTTGGAGAATGTTCCTTGAGTACTTAAAAAATTGTGTATTCTGCTACTTTTGGATGGCAAGTTCTTAGGTATCTATTAAGTCCATCTTGTTTAATATGTCATTTAAGGACAATGTTTCCTTATTAAGTTTTTCTCTGCATGATCAGTCCATTGATGTAAGTGGGTTATTAAAGTCCCCTAATATTATTATATTAATGTCAATTTCTCTCTTTATTCCTATTAAAATTTACTTTATATATTTATGTGCTCTTATGTAAAGTGCATATATGTTTATGAATATTATATCCCCTTCCTGGATTTCCCTATTTCTAATTATGTAATGTCCTTCGTTGTCTTTTATTATAGTCTTTGCCTCAAAGTCTATTTTGTCTGATATAAGTATTGCTGCCCAGCCTACTGGGCATCGGGTATTTTTATTTTTTATTTGCATCAGGTATTTTTATCCATCCCCTCGCTTTCAGTCTATGTGTGTCTTTAGCTGTAAAGTGAGTCTTTTGAAGGCAGTGCGTAGATAGGTCTTCTTAAAAATCCATTCAGCCACCCTATATCTTTCGATTGGGGCATTAACTCATTTGCGTTTAAAGTGACTACTGATAGGCAAGGACTTACTGCCATTTTTTCACTGTTTTCTGGTCGTTTTTGTGGTTCCACTTGGTTCTTCTTTTAGTCTTTTCCCTTGTGGTTTGATGATTTTCTTTAGTGTTATGTTTGGATTCCTTTTCCTTTGTGTTTTGTGTATCTATTGTAGGTTTCTGGGTTTTGGTCACCATAAAGTTTGTATATATTGACCTATATGTATTTGTTTTAAGCTGATGGTCATTTAAGTTCAATCACATTCTAAAAGCTCTACATTTTTTTTACTCCTATCCACATTTTATGTTTTTGACATCATAGTTCACATCTTTTTCTGTATCTCGACTACTTATTGTAGTTCTAGTTGACTGTATAACTTTTGGTCTTTTAGCCTTGATACTTATTAAGTTGTTGATCCTCTGCCTTTATGATTTATTTGCCTTTTACTAGTGAGATTTTTTCTTCATATATTTTCTTATATCTTGTTATGGCTTTTTCTTTTTCCCTTAAAGGTGGCTTTTTAACAATTCTTGTAAGGCTGGTTTAGTGGTGATGGACTCTTAGTTTTTGCTTGTCTTGGAACTTGTATCTTCCTTCAGTTCTGAATGGTAACCTTGCCAGGTAGAGTATCCTTGGTTGTAGGTGTTTTCTTTTTAGCATTTTGAATATATCATGCTACTCCCTTTGGCCTGCCAAAGTTTCTGCCAAAAAAATCAGCTGATAGCCGTATGGGGGTTCCCTGCTTTTCTCTTTCTGACTTTAAAATTCTCTCTTTATCTTCAATTTTGTCATTTTAATTATGATATGTCTTGGTGTGGATCACTTTGGATTCATCTTTGGAACTCTCTGTGCTTCCTTCACCTGGATATCTGTTTCCATCCCCAGGTTGGGAAAGTTTTCAGCCATTATTTTATCAAATACATTTCTACCCTTTTCTCTTTCTCGCTCTTCTCCTTCTGGAACCCCTATAATGTGAATGTTAGTATGCTTGGTGCTATCTCAGAGGTCCCTTAAACTATTCTTTTTATTAAAGACTTTTTTCTTTTTGCTCTTCTGATTAGGTGATTTTTTTCTATTCTGTCTTTCAGGTCACTTATGCATTCTTCTATATTACCTAACCTGCTGTTGATTCCCTCTAGTGTATTTTTTTATTTTAGTCATTGTATTATTCAGCTGTAATTGTTTTTTTTTATATTTTTAAATTATTTATTGAAGTTCTCATTGAGTTCCTCTATTCTTTTTCTCAGTTTTTTGAGTATTTTTGTGATCATTTCTTCAAACTCTTTATCAGGTAAATTACATATCTCCATTTCATTAGGGTACCCACCACCTCCCCTGGGCTTAACTTGCTCTTTATTTAGAATGTATTCCTCTGTCTTCCTATTTTGTTTCATTTTCTATGTTTGTCTCTATGAATTGGGCAGAATAGTTACCTCTCCTGGTCTTGAAGGTGTGTCCTTGTGTGAAAGTGTCCCTATGCAGACTGCATGTGCCCAGTGACTTTAGCAAGAAGGCTGGAGCTGAAGTAGATGCAGACAGAGGCTTCTCTTGGGGCACACCAAGGGCTGCTGCCTTGGCTGGAAGCTGCTGGAGCCTGAGCCTGGCATGGGCCAGGGCTTCTCCCAGGGCCCATCAAGGGCCACTGCCTTGGTGAGTGGGGCTGTAGCTGGAGCACAGCCCAAGCTGGGGGTTTCCTGGGGCGTGCTGAGGGACAGAATCTTGCTTGGTCTGCGGACTGGTGTTGGCAGGCTGGTTAGAGTGCCAGGTGCTTTTCTTTTTCTTTTTTTTTTTTTAAGTCTTTATTGGAGTATAATTGCTTTACAATGGTGTGTTAGTTTCTGCTTCATAACAAAGTGAATCAGTTGTACATATGTTCCCATATCTCTTCCCTCTTGCGTCTCCCTCCCTCCCACCCTCCCTATCCCACCCCTCCAGGCGGTCACAGAGCACTGAGCTGATCTCCCTGTGCTAGGCGGCTGCTTCCCACTAGCTATCTACCTTACGTTTGGTAGTGTATATATGTCCATGCCTCTCTCTCGTTTTGTCACAGCATACCCTTCCTGCTCCCCATATCCTCAAGTCCAAGTTTATTCCTAGCTATTTTATTCTTTTTGTTGCAGTGGTAAATGGGAGTCTCTTCTTAATTCCACTTTCATATTTTTCATCATTAGTGTATAGTAATGAAAGAGATTTCTGTGCATTAATTTTGTATCCTGCAACTTTACCAAATACACTGATTAGCTCTAGTAGTTTTCTGGTAGCATCTTTAGGATTCTCTATGTATAGTATCATGTCATGTGCAAACAGTGACAGTTTTACTTCTTCTTTTCCAATTTGGATTCCTTTTATTTCTTTTTCTTCTCTGATTGCTGTGGCTAAAACTTCCAAAACTATGTTGAATAATAGCAGTGAGAGTGGGCAATCTTGTCTTGTTCCTGATCTTAGTGGAAATGGTTTCAATTTTTCACTACTGAGGATGATGTTGGCTATGGGTTTGTCATATATGGCCTTTATTATGTTGAGGTAAGTTCCCTCGGTGCCTACTTTCTGGAGGGTTTTTATCATAAATGGGTGTTGAATTTTGTCAGAAGCTTTTTCTGCATCTATTGAGATGATCATATGGTTTTTCTCCTTCAGTTTGTTAATATGGTATATCACATTGCTTGATCTGCGTATACTGAAGAATCCTTGCATTTCTGGGATAAACCCCACTTGATCATGGTGTATGACCCTTTTAATGTGCTGTTGGATTCTGTTTGCTAGTGTTTTGTTGAAGGTTTTTGCGTCTGTGTTCATCAGTGATATTGGCCTGTAGTTTTCTTTCTTTGTGACATCTTTGTCTGGTTTGGGTATCAGGGTGATGGTGGCCTCGTAGAATGAGTTTGGGAGTGTTCCTCCCTCTGCTCTATTTTAGAAGAGTTTGAGAAGGATAGGTGTTAGCTCTTTTCTAAATGTTTGATACAATTCGCCTGTGAAGCCATATGGTCGTGGGCTTTTGTTTGTTGGAAGATTTTTTAATCACAGTTTCAATTTCACTGCTTGTGGTTGGTCTGTTCATATTTCCTATTTCTTCCTGGTTCAGTCTCGTAAGGTTGTGCTTTACTAAGAATTTGTCAGTTTCTTCCAGGTTGTCCCATTTATTGGCATATAGTTGCTTGTAGCAATTTCTCATGATCCTTTGTATTTCTGCAGTGTCAGTTGTTACTTCTCCTTTTTCATTTCTAATTCTATTGATTTGAGTCTCCCTTTTTTTCTTGATGAGTCTCGCTAATGGTTTATCAATTTTGTTTATCTTCTCAAAGAACCAGCTTTTAGTTCTATTGATCTTTGCTATCGTTTCCTTCATTTCTTTTTCATTTATTTCTGATCTGATCTTTATGATTTCTTTCCTTCTGCCCACTTTGGTTTTTTTTGTTCTTCTTTCTCTAATTGCTTTAGGTGTAAGGTTAGGTTGTTTATTTGAGTTGTTTCTTGTTTCTAAAGGTAGGATTGTAGTGCTATACACTTCCCTCTTAGAACTACTTTTGCTGCATCCCACAGGTTCTGGGTCATCGTGTTTTCATTGTCATTTTTTCTAGGTAGTTTTTGATTTCCTCTTTGATTTCTTCAGTGATCTCTTGGTTATTAAGTAGTGTATTGTTTAGCCTCCATGTGTTTGTATTTCTTACAGATTTTTTCCCTGTAATTGATATCTAATCTCATAGCTTTGTGGTCGGAAAGCATACTTCATACGATTTCAATTTTCTTAAATTTAACAAGGCTTGATTTGTGACCCAAGATGTGATCTCTCCTGGAGAATGTTCCATGAGCACTTGAGAAGAATATGTATTCTGTTGTTTTTGGATGGAATGTCCTATAAATATCAATTAAGTCTATCTTGTTTAATGTATCATTTAAAGCTTGTGTTCCCTTATTTATTTCCATTTTGGATGATCTTTCCATTTGTGAAACTGGGGTGTTAAAGTCCCCTACTATGATTGCGTTACTGTCGATTTACCCTTTTATGGCTGTTACTATTTGCGTTATATATTGAGGTGCTCCTATGTTGGGTCCATACATATTTACAAGTGTTATATCTTCTTCTTGGATTGATCCCTTGATCATTATGTAGCGTCCTTCTATGTTTCTTGTAATAGTCTTTGTTTTAAAGTTTATTTTTTCTGATACGAGAATTGCTACTCCAGCTGTCTTTTGATTTCCATTTGCATGGAATATCTTTTTCTATCCCCTCACTTTCAGTCTGTATGTGTCCCTAGGTCTGAAGTGGGTCTCTTGTAGGCAGCATATATATGGGTCTTGTTTTTGTATCTATTCAGCCAGTCTGTGTCTTTTGGTTGGAGCATTTAATCCATTTACATTTAAGGTAATTATCGATATGTATGTTCCTATTCCCATTTTCTTAATTGTTTTGAATTTGTTATTGTAGGTCTTTTCCTTCTCTTGTGTTTCCTGCCTAGAGAAGTTCCTTTAGCATTTGTTGTAAAGCTGGTTTGGTGGTGCTGAATTCTCTTAGCTTTTGCTTCTCTCTGAAGGTTTTAATTTCTCCATCAAATCTGAATGAGATCCTTGCTGGGTAGAGTAATATTGGTTGTAGTTTTTTCTCCTTCATCACTTTATATATGTCCTGCCACTCCCTTCTGGCCTGCAGTTTCTGCTGAAAGATCAGCTGTTAACCTCATGAGGATTCCTTTGTGTTTTATTTGTTGTTTTTCCCTTGCTGCTTTTAATACTTTTTCTTTGTATTTAATTTCTGATAGTTTGATTAGTATGTGTCTTGGCATGTTTCTCCTTGGATTTATGCTCTATGGGTCTCTCTGTGCTTCCTGGACTTGATTAACTATTTCCTTTCCCATATTAGAGAAGTTTTCAGATATAATCTCTTCAAATATTTTCTCAGTCCATTTCTTTTTCTCTTCTTCTTCTGGCTCTCCTATAATTCAAATGTTGGTTCATTTAATGTTGTCCCAGAGGTCTGCAACTTTCCTCAATTCTTTTCACTCTCTTTCCTTTATTCTGCTCTGCAATAGTTATTTCCACTATTTTATCTTCCAGGTCACTTATCCGTTCTTCTGCCTTAGTAATTCTGCTATTGATCCCTTCTAGAGAATTTTAAATTTCATTTATTGTGTAGTTCCTCACTGTTTGTTTGCTGTTTAGTTCTTCTAGGTCCTTGTTAAATGTTTCTTGCATTTTGTCTATTCTATTTCCAAGATTTTGAATCATCTTTACTATCATTATTCTGAATTGTTTTTCAGGTAGACTGCCTATTTCCTCCTCATTTGTTAGGTCTGGTGGGTTTTTGCCTTGCTCCTTCATCTGCTGTGTGTTTCTCTTGTCTTCTCATTTTGCTTAACTTACTGTGTTTGGGGTCTCCTTTTTGCAGGCCGCAGGTTTGTAGTTCCCGTTGTTTTTGGTGTCTGTGCCCAGTGGCTATGGTTGGTTCAGTGGGTTGTGTAGGCTTCCTGGTGGAGGGGACTAGTGCCTGTGTTTTGGTGGATGAGGCTGGATCTTGTCTTTCTGGTGGGTAGGTCCATGTCTGGTGGTGTGTTTTGGGGTGTCTGTGGCCTTATTATGATTTTAGGCAGCCTCTCTGCTAATGGATGGTGTTGTGTTCCTGTCTTGCTAGTTGTTTGGCATAGGGTGTCCAGCACTGTAGCTTGCTGGTCATTGAGTGGAGCTGGGTCTTGGTGTTGAGATGGAAATCTTTGGGAGATTTTTGCCATTTGTTATTATGTGCAGTTTGGAGGTCTCTTGTGGTCCAGTATCTGAAGTTGGCTCTCCCACCTCAGAGGCACAGCCCTGACACCTGGATGGAGCACCAAGAACCTCTAATCCACAAAGCTCAGAATAAAAGGGAGAAAAAAAAGAAAGAAAGAAAGAAAGAGGAAGATAAAATAAAATAATATAAAGTAAAATAAAATAAAGTTATTATAATAAAAAACAATTATGAAAAAAAATTTTTAAGTAATAAAAAAAACAAATAAAGAACAAAAGAAGAGAGCAACCAAACCAAAAAACAAATCCACAGATGATAACAAGTGCTAAAAACTATACAAAAACAAAAAACAAAAAAAAAAACAGACAGACAGAACCGTAGGACAAATGGTAAAAGCAAAGGTATACAGACAAAATCACACACAGAAGCATACACATACACACTCACAAAAAGAGAAAAAGGGAAAAAAATATATATATATCCTTGCTCCCAAGTCCACCTCCTCAATTTGGGATGATTCATTGTCTATTCGGGTATTCCACAGATGCAGGGTACAACAACTTGATTGTGGAGCTTTAATCCGCTTCTCCTGAGGCTTCTGGCACTGATTTCCCTTTCTCTTCTTTTTTCACACAGCTCCCAGGGTTCACCTTTGGATTTGGACCATACTCTGTGTGTAGGTCGCCTGAGGGTGTCTGTTCCCTGGCCCGACAGGATGGGGTTAAATGAGCAGCTGATTCGGGGGCTCTGGCTCACGCAGGCTGGGGTGAGGGAGGGGTATGGAGTGCTGGGTGAGCCTGCGGCAGCAGACGCCAGCATGACATTGCACCATCCTGAGGCGCCCCGTGTATTTTCCTGGGAAAGCTGTCCCTGGATCAGGGGACCCTGGCAGTGGCGGGCTGCACAGGCTCCCGGGAGATGAGGTGTGGAGAGTGACCTGTGCTCGCACACAGGCTTCTTGGTGGCTGCAGCAGCGGTGTTAGCATCTCATGCCCGTCTCTGGGTCCGCGCTGATAGTCGCGGCTCGCGCCCAGCTCTGGATCTCCTTTAAGCGGCGCTCTTAATCCCCTCTCCTCGCGCACCAGGAAACAAAGAGGGACGAAAAAGTCTCTTGCCTCTTCGGCAGCTCCAGACTTTTTCCCAGACTCCCTCCCGGCTAGCCGTAGTGCACTAACCCCTTCAGGCTGTGTTCACGCCACCAACCCCAGTCCTCTCCCTGGGATCTGACCGAAGCCCGAGCCTCAGCTCCCAGCCCCCACCCGCCCCGGAGGGTGAGCAGACAAGCCTCTCGGGCTGGTGAGTGCTGGTCGGCGCCAATCCTCTGTGCGGGAATCTCTCGGCTTTGCCCTCCGCACCACTGTGGCTGTGCTCTCCTTTGCGGCTCTGAAGCTTCCCCTTCTGCCACCTGCAGTCTCTGCCCGTGAAGGGGCTTCTAGTGTGTGGAAACCTTTCCTCCTTCACGGCTCCCTCCCCCTGGTGCAGGTCCCGTCCCTATTCTTTTGTCTCTGGTTTTTCTTTTTTCTTTTGCCCTACCCAGGTACGTGGGGAGTTTCTTGCCTTTTGGGAGGTCTGAGGTCTTCTGCCAGCTTTCAGTAGTTGTTCTGTAGGAGCTGTTCCACATGTAGATGTATTTCTGATGTATTTGTGGGGAGGAAGGTGATCTCCACGTCTTACTCTTCTGCCATCTTGAAGCTCCTCCTACATATTCTTCATTCCTGTTTAATGAGTCCTGTTCTTCTACCATGTGCTAGTAATACATGGTAGGAATCCTGGCATAGTAATTACTCTCCCTTCTTGAAATAGTTCATCCCTGAATGTCCTTCCTCTTTTATCCATCTTTTTTTGTTTATCCTAACATAAAGTAATAATTATAAATGAGCTCAGATGTTTGATATTCTTACACATTTCATGTCTACTTAAAAGCAAAGGGGAGTCAGTAATCATCATTTCTTTTGAGTCTGACTCACCAGGAGGAAACAGCAAGCTCCAGGATCTCTGACTTAGGCTGATGTCTGTTCTGTCATGCAGTGAGACAGCAATACTGACTGAATTATTTTTCTGGAAAGTGTTCTTCTAGGACCTGTAGTAGTCACAGTGTTGCCCCACGGGAGCTTATAAATTAATGGAAATCATGGTACAAGGACACTCTAAGAACTTGCTTTACTACAAACCCCTTTACCTCTTGGTGAATGATGTTTCTGTTCTATTATTTCTTCTTTACTAAAATGAAGATTACAAGTAGAAATGGAATCAAAGATGGAATTAGCAGGAGGACATTTTCCTTTTCCTGGTAGACTGTAGAGCCGGGTATTCAGTTGGCTGTTTACGATGAATGTCGCTTCTAGTTGGTCATGGCCTTAATCCTCACTGGTTTGAGCACAAGCATATTGATTGTAAAATATATTGAATATGATCCCATGATTACAGACATTCCTGTTCTTAGTAATCCTTAGAGCCAAAGAAAGCCTTCTGTCTGTATTCTGTTCTGACCTTCTGGGTCATCATCTCTATCTTTTCTTTTTTATTAGGTCTCTATCTGCCCTCCATCAGTGTGTCTGATAATGCTAACTACTGATAAACTAGTTCCATGGCTACTTCAGTCTTGGAGTCTTAAGATTCCTAGGGAGGGTGCCAGACACATTAAAATGTAATCCTATCAATTCAGTTAAAGCACTGTTTGTGAAAGTGTAAGTGTCATTATGCAGCAGTTTTCATCTCCCCACCCCAGTCTCCCTTCCACACATCTTCTATCCCTTCCCACCCAATTTCATTACCAGCACTGGATAGCTAGTGGGATATTTGAAGGATTTCTTCTCTACTGATTGAATTCAAAAGCCTTGATTTATAACCAGACTTCCAGTGATTTACTTTGCTAGTAAATTAAAAACCATCTGGACTAGAAGCCCTGGTTAGACAATTTATAGTTTATTGTAATTCTAAAGTTAATTACATTTTAGTTCTCTGATACCCTAATCTAGATCAGATTTCTAAGGTGAATGCCAGACAGATCAGGATTCAGTAGCTCCAAACTCCATTGAAATCTTCTCCTAATTTTCTTGGTCTGACTTGAGTATATTTTTAAAAAATTATTTACTTTCATGGTTTGGCAAGACCCAGACAGAAAGCAGCTTCAAGTGTCAGTGGCAGCCGGAAAGAATACTAATAAGTGTTAGTCATCCACAATAAATTAAAAATATAGTAATAAAGGAAAATTAAACTGCAGTGTGTTTGGGTGTTTGCTCTATTACAATAAATTCACACTCTCATCTTCTATTCTCTGAAAAAGAATGGGTGTGGCAAGAAGCATTTGTGAAATTCCATTAGCATTTTTAGAGAAAATCACTCTACTAAATGGTTCAGGATTCAGCTCCCAGCTTCCAAGGTTCAACTCAGCTGTGTGAAACATTTTATTTTGTATATAAATGATACCGTAGAATTCTTAGGACTTGGAAAGATTTGTTAGCAGCTAGCCCAAATCCTCTTAATTTTTAGGTGAGGTAATGCTAACAATTAGCCCAGGTTCTCATACCTAGCTACTGATGGCGAAGAGGTAGAAATTCACCATTCCACCTTCAGGCTGGATGTTGATCACAATACTTCAGAAACAATATTTTAGACTAGACTACAATGCCTTGCTCTTGGTAGGTAAATGAACAAATATAAGATGTACCCTGAGATTCAGAATTGGCCCTAAGAGGGTCTACATTATTAAAATTTGTTTTTCTCCTCACTTTGTTACTGAATAAGTTCATTTGGAAATGAATAAATGCAGTGATGCAACCAGATACTAAGTCAGATTTCCCAGGCTTTGAAGTTTAGATGTGCATTCATTCCATTTCTCTAGGAAATTTGCCTTTCTCTTTCTCTGCTTAGTTTTGATGCATAACAGATTCTGTTGCACTGGAGATCGTTAAGACTTCATCAAGTGAGGATTCCCTGACTTCTGCCTCCCTGCTGGCCCACACAAGTAGCCAAACTAATTCATGTCATATCATTCTCAACCCCACAATGCAAGACTCTATGTAGATCTAACACTGCTATAGCCAGTGATCCTAATTTCCTAGGAACATGATCACTTTGACAATTTGTACATTTGGTGTCTCTGCCAAACTCCAAATCACAGAAAGCTGTTAATTCCAAACCACCTTTTGCAAAACACATTTCAAAGTCTTCTCACAGATTGCTCAGAGTATATTCACTAGAAGGGTAATGTGCTTTTCTTTCTTTTTTGTTTTGTTTTTTTTAGTACTCAAAAAAGCTTCCATTTTTAATTTAGCTTTCTGACTCTGCTTGTGCCCCCAACACTTTCACAATGATTTTCTGTTCCTCAGTAAGGAAAACATGCTTGATCCTGTCATGGACACATTTAGCACACATGAAACCACCACAGAATTCTAATTTTAGACCACCTCATAGCAACTTTACATCTCACAGCACAAATGCCTCAGAGTTGGCCTGGGCACACACCACAAGCCCCAGCTTTGACTTAGGAAAAAAACTCATGCTCCAGTGTGTATACGTGACCACATTTCCTAAGAGATAATATTTGCCCATGTTGTCCCACTGTAGGCAATAGGTAAATGATAAAAACCATTTAGTGCATAAGCTCATATCACAGAATTTCAGTAGAATCAATAATCTAGTTAAAATTTAGGTATTGTCTTATCTGAAAAAATGCAAGATTGAAGAACCCTGAGAAGAGTAACAGTTCCTGAAGGCAGGAATAGGAGATTCAGATATCTTCACTGTTGTTTCCAGTGTGGTGTCAAATGTGTGTCTGATTCATTGGTGCTATTTCTTATTGTGAAAGAAGAGTTGTTGAGGGAAGTAAATGCCAGTGTAAATATTCTAGTCCACTTAAGAATTTGTGGCAATGTTATTCCTTCATTTATGTCTATTTAGTTCTTATTTCTACTAGAAATTTTTGATTCATTTTTATTGTTCTTTTTATCAACATTAGTACTAAAGGCTATGTATTTTCCTCTGAATGCTGTGTTAGCTACATAACATAGCCTATGATATATAGTATTTTTCATTATAGTTGTTTTTCTGAAAAGTCTGCAATTACAACTTGTTTTTCTGCTTTGATCTAAAAATTATTTAATAGAGATCTTTAGAATTTCCAGGTGTAAAGGATTTTTGTTGTTATTGATCTCTGATTTTATTGTGTCTAGTTTTGGGATTGTGAATAAAGATTATTATCTTTATTAGATGTACTATTTTGGAATTATGGGGTTTCTTTGGGACCTAATATGTTATCAATTTTCATGAATGGTCAAAGCACTTGAACAGCGGGAGTATTCTTTATTGTTCAAGTACATAATTTAATGTGCCAGTGTACGTCTATAATATCTACCGTATTGTTTATTTGGGGGTCTTCTATCACCTTATTTACTTTTTGATAATTGAGAGACATAAAGTTTCATGTTAGTGTGTTTCTGACTATTCCTCCTTTAATCATTTATCATTATGCTTTATGGGAATTGCTGCTGTTATTTTTCATATAGATGTTTATAAGTGTTAGTTCTTCATTGTGAATTATAGAATTCAGCATTATTTATTGTCCCATTTAATTTTTTCTCTAATATTCTACGTTGTCTGATGGTAAGATCACAACTTCTGGTTTCTTTTTTCATTTGTATGGTATATCTTTTGTCCGTTCTTTCATTTTTAATTTCTCTGAAGCACTTTAGTGTATCTCTTATATGTGGCATAGAGTTTGTAATGTGTAAAATTTTGTAGTC
Organism: Stenella coeruleoalba; assembly: GCF_951394435.1. NCBI lineage: Eukaryota > Metazoa > Chordata > Mammalia > Artiodactyla > Delphinidae > Stenella > Stenella coeruleoalba. Next base: position 46,832,983 of record NC_137148.1, on the reverse strand, counting down.
TAATCTGAAAAATTTTTATTATAATAGGTGATTTAAGTCCTTTACATTTATTGATATGACAAATGTATTTGATCTTAGTTCTCTCACATTATTTTATGTTTTACACATTTACATCTTATTTATTTTTAAAAGTCTTACATTTGTGGTTTATTTTCCTTGGTATTTTGTTGTTCTTTTAGAATATGCAAGTTTATTTCTAGTGATTCTTTTAAATTTTGTGTTTATATGTCTCTCTTTAGATATAATCTATTTTATCTAAAAGAGCATTTGTAAAATTAATTTGTGACCTCTTCCTCATTCCTTTCCTTCTTCTCCTCTACCAACCAATATTAATTAATAGTGTACTTTGCCTAGTATTTACCTTTATACTCCTAAACTTTAAATGATATCTTTTGACTTCCAGTCATTATATGTGAAGCAGTCAGTAGTTATTCTTCCTTCTCTCCTAGTTCTCCTTCTATTTTTCTTAGTTGAATTACTACCATGCTATCAGGGTATATTATATTTGTATGCTATTCTCTCAATCTTATCCTCACTTTTATTTTACAAATAAATTAGATAAAATAGATTCAGTCAGTGCCCATCATTTACTTTTTTCTCCCCAAAGTTTCCCAGTTATCCTCTACTAGTTTTCTCAGCAATGGCTGATAGGAACAATATTCCTTAAGTTTGTGGACATTCATAATTCTGTGTTCACAATTTTTATATTTGAAGAACATCTTTGCTTAAAATCTTGTTCCTTGAATGTCTTCTAGGTTTGTTCCACTGTTTTTGCTGTCAAAATTTTCTATTACAAAGTCTGGGGCAAAGCGCATTCTAGTTTTTTGGGTTTTGGGTTTTTTTGGTAATGACTAGATAGTTTTGCTTTTAGGCCCCAAAGTTTCTTCTTTATTTGTAATATTTAACATTTAGCAGGATATCTTAGTGTTTACCCTCCAGATCAATTTTCCTAGGTATGTAATATGCCCTTAAAAATTTTGAGGGGGTGTTTAAATTATACATAAGTATTTTTTAATCACCTTTTTTTTCTTCTTCATTGACTCTATGTATATATCTCCTTTGTTGTCTATATATCACTTTCCTCTAAATACTCAAAAAATTCTTTCTTTATCCTATTGATTTTCTTTACTTTTTTCATTTTTTCCCTCTGTGTCTAATGTGGTTTTCAGTATGTCTATCTTAACTTATAGTCATTGTAATGGAAACTTTTTTTAAGATGTCTTTTCATTCTTTCTCAATTTCTCCCCTGAATTCTGTTAGTTTTTTCTTCCTCTTGTTTGGGCATCTTTTAATCTCCTTTTAGCTGTCAAAATTTTCACTGAATTCTACATTTTCAATTCTTTTAGATTTACAATTACTTTGATAATTTTAAAACAATTCACGGTAGAGTATCATTTTGTACTTTCTCTCTACACTTCTGGAACATTTTCCTGATTTGTTTTTTTAATCTGCAGGGGACTTTTGCTGCTCTTTTTCTTTTTTTCTTTTTAATAGTATCTTGGGATGGATGTGATGATCTTATATTTTAAAATAAACCTTAGATTAGAATGAGTTGGATATTCCTGAACCACCAATTTGAGGAGGATACTGTGAAGAAGGGATGGGAGGCACCAGAGTAGCTTTTCTGACTTCTCAGATTAAGGGTCCCCTCCTGCTGCTCTCTGGTGTTTTGTGCAGCCAGGTTCGCTTTGATCCTCAGCACCAGGACCCCTAGACATCCTCATTCTTTTCCACCACACCTAGAATGCTCCTGGCTGCACTTTCTCCCCAACACGCCTGCAGTTTGATTGGTTTGGGGTGTTTGGGCCCAGCCCATCCTTATAGGTAATTTAGTATTTGTGGGGTTTTTTTTTTTCCTCTTTTTATTTTTTTATTTTGCTAAAAAGGTATTGTGTGTGTGTGTGTGTGTTTATATGTATGTTCAAGTGTTGAGGGGGGAAGGGTGGTTTCTCACTCTATTGCTCTATTCAGTTTTAAGGAAAATAATAGGAGCTTAGCAACACTTAATGAAAAAGTGCTGAGAGATAAAGAAGAGAAAGAGCAAGACTCTCAATTCTCATTCCACTTCTGCCATCTCTTTTGTCAAGATAGGCCATGTCTCTCCTCTCCTATACTAGAAAGACGTTCTCACATTTAAGGTCTGTAGCAACGTATGGATTCTATGATTCAATGAAGTTCCATATTATATTGGTTGTTGGTCCAGTTTCTTTCTTCTCATGGAAGTTACTTTTGCTGAAGGCAAAGGAGAATTGGCCTGCTAATAGAGAAAAGTGGCACGCCACTACAATGAGAAAAAAAACGGGAGCCCTGGATGGAAAAATCAGGCCTGGCTCTACCTAGGAGGGCAATTAGCATTCTGCTCAGCTTTCCATTAATTATTCAAAGAACGATTATGCTCCCTTATGTTTGTTTGGTTTAGGCTCTGTGCTGATCATTTTACTAAGAGTTTGCCCAAAGCAAGAAGTAAGTGGAAGTCCGTCTTAAATCACCATGTCTGGCTGTGACCTGTGATAAAAAATTTAATGGGAAAGTTCAGTTTAGATGAGGGTAACAGACGTTCATTGGGTACAAGGTGCTAGAGATGTATTTAAAGCTAAGTTAGAAATAGTTCCTGCTCTTTGAGTAAGTCAGTCATCTTCCTCAAGTAAGTAATCTCACTTCACATCCAGTGAAGTTGCAACTGACTAAGAGAGAGTTTTCTAGTCTCTTTTTATCCCCATTAGCCTATATAAGCAGGTGTATATTTGGTTTCCTTCTGGGTCTCAGGGGTCTGTAAACTTCAGAACAGAGGCCCTTTCTGCCTTGTACATTATTGGATTCCTAATGCCCATCACAGCACCTGATATAGCACACACACAGACACACACACATGTATGTGATATATTGGATGAATAAAGAAATATATTAACAGACAAAGGAGTTGTTACTAACTGATCTCTAACACCATTTTATTGTTCTGATAATTGTGGATTTTTTGTGTCTTTGGAAGAAAGTAAGGTAACAGTCATAAACTATACACAAATTTGCTATGTCATCTCAAACACTCAAATATAAAATATCCTGTACCAAAATGGTAAGACTGAATTAACTTTAGTAATCAAGGTATACTCTGAACACTAATTACCTTTTATTGAGAATACATTCAGAAAAACAGCTCATAGTTCTTTTTGCTTAAACTGTATATGTTATATGTATAGTTTTCAGATATGAATGGGATTTGGAATCAGAAAGACAAAGCTTCAAACTCCAGTTCTTCCACTTGGTCTCTCTTTATGCTTCAGCAAATAACTTGATCTTTACAAGCCTTTGTTTTCTCATTTGTAAATAAATATAAAACTACCTCATAGCATTCAGTGACACAGTATGTAGTACATGGCCCTTATGAAGCACTGGTTTTCTTATCTCTCCTTCACTCTTCTTTCATTCTCATTTTCACTCATTGCCATGCTCAGTACTTCATTCTCTGGCTATGGTTTTCAGGAGAAGAGTATTACTGGATCACTTTCATTTTTAACCTAACACATCACTTCCCATTTAGTTGAAATAAATATCAATTAGAGTTCACACTTCCGAAGCCCTGAAAATATATTATCTGTTCAAGTTCCAGTTGACTGGCACAGTTAAGAGTCTCGATAAATTTAGAAATGCCCATTTTAATGGTGTTTTGTGAGGCGTTAGCTGTTATTCTCAAAGAAGGAAGAGATTTGGTACGGAGATTTGGGTATGAGCTGTTTCCTTATAAACTAATGGCCCAGAAGTCATGTAATTAAATACCATAGAGGCTCAGAATTTCGTTATTCCCTGATGGAAACATCACAGTTGCCTCAGTCATTAGCTTTTAGGATTTCAGCCCTGACCAGCACATTTCTGGTCTCATTAAAACTATGCATTAGCATTCAGTGAATTGTAAAAATAAACTTCCTTTTAGATAGTTTTATGTGCCTGTACTATAAAGCACATCCAAATGAATATACCGCATGGGAAAGACCACAGTTTAAAGGTGCCTTCTGTCATCCTCTATATTCTTGTTCATTCCAAAGCACAGTAAACTTGAGCCAGAGAGCAAACAATTTGTCTTTACAAAATTTGAGCATTTGTTTTCTCTCTTTTTTTTTTTTTGCAGTACGCGGGCCTCTCACTGCTGTGGCCTCTCCCGTTGCAGAGCACAGGCTCTGGACACGCAGGCTCAGCAGCCATGGCTCACGGGCCCAGCCGCTCCGCGGCATGCGGGATCTTCCCGGATCAGGGCACGAACCCGTGTCCCCTGCATCGGCAGGCAGACTCTCAACCACTGCGCCACCAGGGAAGCCCTGTTTTCTCTTTTTGAAAGAAAATGAGCAGCTTATACAGAGATTCCCTCTGTGAAGAATTGGCCTAAATTATAATTTTAAAAAATTCTATTGTATAGCATTTTGTTTTCTTGTTTCCCCTGGTGAATTTTGCTTTCCATCAAGGTGAAGATACATGACTAGTGCTCATACAAAAATATAAGTATTTAGCAAAATTAAGTAACTGTATTAGTTTCCTGTGGCTGCTGTAACAAAGTACCACAAACTGAGTGGATTAAACAATAGAAATTGATTGTCTCACAGTTCTGGAGGCTAGTCTGAAATCAAAGTACTTGATTCCAAGAGTTGGTTCCTTCTGAGGGCTATGAGAGAAGGATTTATTCAAGGCGTTTCTCCTTGTAGATGGCTGTAGATGGGTGGCTTCTCTCTATGTTTCTTGACAACATCTTCCCTCTACATGTCTCTGTATTCAAATTTCCCCTTGTTTTATAAGGACACCAGTCACTGGATTAAGTCCCACCCTAATGACCTTATTTTAACTGAGCTATCTCTGTAAAGACCTCATCTCCAAATAAGGTCACATTTTATGGTACTAGGGGTTAGGACTTCAACATATGAATGGGGGTGTGTGTGGCACAGATTCAATCCATAACAATAGCCATTTAAACATGGGTGTTCTTTTCCTTTAAGCTTGAAGTCCCACCTCAGTGCTAACCAATGCCATCTTAGTGTGTACTCTTTAGAACAACATAAGAAGGATTTCCACATTTTTATTAACATTCAGGTTACCTTCAAGTTTGTTTTCAGTGTTTATAAACTGCCCCATCCGGGACTCCCTTTAATCACTCACTCTGCACCACCCATAGGTTACTCCCTGACATCCAGTGATGAGCACTTTGAGATGCATGAAGAATGGAAACTCAGCTTTGCTAAAGTCTACAGTTAGCATGTGGCAGAGGCGCGGTTCACATCTCTCTCTGGTTGACTCTAAAGTTAGCGTTACTTGTGTGGTCAACAATATTATATTTTAAAATGCTCATTTGCTATTTATCTTTTTAATAAAAATACTGATTTTTTTTCTGAATATAAATATAGCAGGTGGTCACTGAACAAAATTTAGGGGAGCCCCCCCAAATTACAGAAATGAACACTAAAATTACCCATGATTTCACCATCCAGAGATAATCATTATATATTAGCTTTCAGAACCTATGTGTACACATTTTAAAAATTCCATTTATATCTTTATGTCTGTAGAACTACATATATAATTTCACATATCACCAAAAATTCTTTGCAATAAAAGTTTTCAAATCTCAAATCATTTGCCCAATTAAAAATCACCCTAACATTACATGGTGAATTATTTTTTAAGTATGTGAAATAAGAGTCCTTTTTCATCTTACATTCTTCTGGAAAGACTAATGCACAAGCCTGTAAAGGTGCACATGGAATTCACTTTCTCTTCTTACTTTCTATGCTAGAGTCCTAAGGGAGGAGCTAAGACAGAGTGAGGGCAACAGCCAGCACTTTGTCTTTTTTTCACTCCTGGTTCATCTCTAAAGCCAGGACTTCTACCCAGGCGTGAAAGTATTTGCGTAAGTGGCCCTTTCTAGTCCCTTGTACTGATATAAAGTGGGGATTTTTGTCAGAGGAAAGGCCCCCCAAAAATCTGAGGTAGGAGCAAGGATAAACCTTTTTGGTCATCCTCTTGAATATAAACAGAAGAGCCCAGAAGAGCATGGCATCCATGGCAACCATATCTAGATGTTACAGAATTTAGAGAATCCATTGAATCCTTTCAGAGGATGACTAGCAGACCTGTGTTACATCAGATATAACACCTAGCACAGAGCTAAGGACAGGATCTGTGCTGAATATGTCCTTCATGTTTGATACAGTATCATTCCAAGGCCTCTCCAGGGAAATCCCACATCTGCCTCACCGTCTCACTTATTTATATTATGTGACTTACACACTTACCCCTACAATGTCATCTCCTGAGCACATTAGATCTATCTGACACTTAACCACTTGTAATCTGTTGGTTTTACGTTTGACTCTGAAAGTTTTGGTGTGGAAAGGCTGGGATCAGTCCTGATGAAATGCTTGACTCTGGCAGGCTGTCTTTCATAGTGAGGCGGTCTGGCTCACCTGGGCAGCTCCATGGTTGGTCACAACACTTCCCTTGCACACCTGGTTGTTTACAGTAGCCCCAGCATGACCCAGACCCATGGATCTTGCTCCAGGGCTTGTAAATAAGCCTGGACCCTGTTCACATTAATAAATCTGACCTTAGTTCCAGTTGGTGGTAAGATGAGCTTAATGATGCACTGTTAGCCCTCACTGGAGTAGAGTTAAAGGAACTTCACTGCCAGAAAGAGTGACATTTGTATGGTGATTCTTCTGAGGTTTTCTAAGGTTGTTTGGAAGCACAAAGGTCCTGACTGTTCCTAGTGCCCTCCCTGCACTCTTGAGTCAACAGTTGTGTGTACATTAGGCAGCAGATGGAATCACTACGACTCATTCACTTTATAACCATTTATCCTTATGCTACCTTATGATCTATTTTTTCAGATCACTGTGACAAGTTTTCTACTCTTACGGAAAATTACTTTCATGGTTAAAGCTTTTGGTAAATGCTATGAAGCTTAATAATTCTCTCTACTTAATGGGAAGAATTATGCAGTGGTTCATAAAATGCACTCATGGTCTCATTTAGTCATTAGAAAAACTAGGATATGATGCTTAAATGTGAAAAAATTCACAGGCTAAAGAGCCATAATATTGGACAATTGTTTTCTTTCTGAAGCTCCTTGGAGATGGAGTAACAAATCAGTTAATGTTCAAAGCAATTATTTGTTTTAGTTTTTTTTTATTAGAAAGCCTACAGCTTCTTTTAAAAATAAGGTTTCCACATATTCTAACTTATTGAAAAAGCTATTTGAAAAATTCTACCTCAACCTCCCTATTGTTTTATCTAAAATATTCAAGGTTTTCTTAATATAAATTGTCAAAACTATGTGTTTATTCTCATAATCATTTAACTATTCAGTTTGTGTGTGTGTGTGTGTGTGTGTGTGTGTGTGTGTCTTTGCTATCAGAATAAAAGTCTGGCATTCCTAAACTGCAGGGTATTTTCAATGAGTGCAATAGGTAGCTTTCATGCCCTTTTATTGCTAAGTAATTAAAAATTATCAGAGCACATGCTTTTAAAAATAATCACAGATAGATGTAAAATCTATTGTGTTCACATTGGCACTCTCTTCTATTTAGAATTTTGTATCTTGTCATATGAATAATTGCATTATTTTCAGGTTCACTTTTTACATAGACATGATCTCTAACCTAATTGTCTAAACTAAGCAGAACTATTCTGGTTGCAAGTGACAGAAATCCAACTCAAGGTAACTTAGCTATTTAAATAATAAAAATAATAATGATGACAATGTATTAGTTATTTTAGCTGGAAGGATATCTGAAGACTTATAAATAAGAGGAATAACTATAGAGCCAGAGCCTCAGAGACTCATCTCATCATTAATGGAACTTTTTTTCTCCATTAATCTCCTACCACTTCTTGACTTCATCTACACACAGCCTCTTTCCACCCGAAAGAAAGATAATATAAATGGCTGTTACTGGAAGTTGGGAAGTGAAAAGCAGGAGTAAGAGTCCTGCCAGACTCCTATGAAATGAGGGTGTGATTGTTTCCCAAAGCATGGGAGGCTAAGAAATAAAAAATGCCTGGCTATACAACCTAAGGCAATTGTCCCTTTTTCTCATCCTTTGCCCTGATCTACCCAGAATCTGCTCTTCCCAAACTCCGTTTCCCTCTCAGTGTGCATTCCCACTGGAAAATTAACCTGGGAGTAATCTCTTCAGACTTCCATCCTTAAAAAGACAGGGCAAAGTCAACAGCTCTGTTATACTTCAAATTTCAGTAAATTAAAGAAAGCCCCTAGTGTTTTAGTCCTTCCTTATTACTCTGAGGAAAAATTAAATGGGTAAACTCAGGGGTTAGATTAAGAACATTTTGTAACAACTACATAAGGCATGGGCACTAAACAGTCAGAACTGGTATCCATCTACATGTTGGCAATGTGTCCTGGAGGCCCTGCTATAACTCAGGCTTTAGTTTCCAGTTGCTGGGTAGTGGCATGGTCCCAGGTATCCTGTGGGTTGTGGCAGGCTAATAGTTGGGTGTTCAGGGCAGCTCAAAGCAGCAACTACTTACCAACTGCATAGAGACTATCGTAATATTTTTGCAGTAATATGTAACCACTGACTTAACAACCTGGGTTACAGTGTAAGTGTATAGGATTAAGGGTTACTTAAGAGAATTAATTCTGCACGACTGACTTTAAGAGAATTAAATGTTTGGGATATCAACCAAAGGTGATATGCTTTTTAAGTAGTTGCTCTGTATCATGTTTCTTGTTTGTTTTGTTTCTCTTTTCCTGCATGTATTTATTTCAAATGGGTCACTGAAAGTCTGGAAATTATATTCAAATTTTGGTGGATAAGTGGTATATGCATGAATTGTTTTCCCCCCTGAGGAGACTAGGCACTTTTACCAGGTTCTCCAGTGAGCCCATTCCATACACACACATACATGCACACACACACAAAATGTTAAAAAATCCCTGTCATAAGATGTCATATATATAATCTCCATAAGTGGGGAAGAATATATCAAGCTCATGTATGAGTCATGTCAAATAATTAAGTTACAATTTTGAAAGGAGTAGGACCATAGCACATGCCTACAGTTTCTCACTGGAAATTTTTCTTCGATATTTACAACACCTTTTTGTATGCTTACTCTTGCAGTCAAATTAATCATTAAATGAGGGATTTATTTTGTGTCCATTCAGCTTAGCCCATTGCCAATTCTGGTTCACATGAACTCATGGGTTAAAAACTACCAATATTATATTAGTCCTCATGAATTTCTCCACAGAGTGATAAAGTATAAAACAAGGCTCAATATCAAAGATAATTGGGCCTAGAGCTTGTCTACTTTTATAGAACATTAGCTGAAAAAGTCTCACTTTGCAATTTTAATGAAGAAAACTGCTCTAAACTTTAGTGTGAATGTCTAATAAGCCAAAAAGGTTAAAAGCCAAATGGGGTCAGAGCTGTCTCTTTGATAAATGATAAATTCTGACCTTTGGCTCCAGCCAGGCCAGACCATGTCCTTAGAGTTACTAAAGATAAACAATTGGCAAAGAACACACTCATTATTCAGACTGAAACTTAAACAGTTCTAGGAGTACTTCCTTAAACAGTTCTTTTTTATTTTATTTTTTATTAATTTATTTATTTATCTTGGTTGCATTGGGTCTTCGTTGCTGCACCCAGGCTTTCTCTAGTGGCGGCAAGCAGGTGCTACTCTTCGTTGCGGTGTGCAGGCTTCTCATTGCGGTGGCTTCTCTTGTTGCAGAGCACGGGCTCTAGGCGCATGGGCTTTAGTAGTTGTGGCACATGAGCTCAGTAGTTGTGGCTCGCGGGCTCTAGAGCGCAGGCTCAGTAGTTGTGGTGCACAGGCTTAGTTGTTCCATGGCATGTGGCATCTTCCTGGACCAGGGATCGAACCCATGTCCCCTGCATTGGCAGACAGATTCTTAACCACTGCGCCACCAGGAAATTCCCCCTTAAACAGTTCTACGTGTGCTTTATTTATTAACTTTTTAGGAAAAGCTATATAATATGAAAAGATCCCTGAGGCCCAGGCAATAAGTGAGTGAGGACTATACAAATTGCGGCCAGTGATTCTATTTTGAAAAGTTAAGGAAAGGAAACTTCTCAGGTGGTACATTTGGTTATGAACGTCCAGGACTCAATTTTCCATAGTGTTTACGTTCTTCCTTGCTTATTGCAGCTGATGACCAGGCTCAGATTTTTCCATAAAAATATATTGTATTGAGTTTGTTTTGAAAGAATATGAAATTCTGTAGTTTTACATTATTAAACTTAAAAACGGCTTCTTCCACTTTTCCTTTTTGCATGTTTCTGCTCTAGCCTAACCATGTTTTCCATGTTGTTTGTTTTGTTTTGTTTTTGCCATTCAACATATCTTGTCAAATGTAGCACTATTTCCATATTTGGTGTCTAAAATTATAAAATTTATTTGGTGTGAGGCGAGGGAGGAATTTCTTTCTAAAGGAACTTAAGCTGAAGTCCTAAAAAGTTCTGGGTTTATTCATTTTGTTAACAAATATTTATTGTACAATTGGAAGTTAGTCATCAGCTGTATTCACAGCAGTGAACAAAATGAACCTGGTCTCTTAGGGCATTTACAGTTAAATGTAGGAAACTGACATGAATTAATCAGGGGAACAAATAACCGTATAATTATAAGTGAACATGAGAGCTACAAAACAAATAAGAGATCACCAGAGAACTTTGAAAAAGTGATAGAAGGGGTTACCCCAGATGGAGAGAAGCAAGATGTTGTATTCTTTGGGAAGGAAATATTTTAGCTATGAGCTGAAGAAAGAGAAAGGGTCAGCAATTGTGGGAGAAGAGAAATCTAAGAGGAGGGAACAGCATGTACAAAGATCAGCTGAGGATCTGATGATGGAAGGTCAGTATGGCTACAGTGAGTTGGAGTGGGGTGGGGAATGGCATGAAATGAAGAAAGAGAGAGCTTCGTGGCAGCCCTAGTGCAGTTCATGTAACATTCTCCCTCTGTCCAGACGCTGGGTAGGATCCCACTTCCTGCTCCCTCGTGTTTGCGTGGGGGGAAGGGGTGGTACATGCTGATAAATCTGGCCAGTGAGTTGTGAGTACAAGAGATGCCTATCACTTTCTGGCCAAGCCCTGAAATAAGCCTAGTAATGGATAAGATCACCTCTGCAATGGAGTGGAACTTCCTAGCCATCGGCAAAACAGGGAGGAAAAATGGTGTTGGGCACCATATGAGGGGTACCACAGGTCAGGAAGAAGAGAAGAAGGGCTTTTTCAGAGGCAGAACTGAGGGTTAAACCATTTTGTGCAATATTGTAGTAGGTTCTGCTATAGTGTGGGGTGGAGGGAGAGTGGGGAAAACCTTCCTTTAACCTGCAAAGAAGGAAGAAAATGATGGGAAGTAGTGTCTAAGACCTTGATGAAGTTACCTTTCTCAATCTCTAATTGCTTCATAGAAATAAAGAAATAAGCAAATAAACTATAAAGAAGTAAAGTATTAGTCACTTTCGTGTGCACTGAGAAAATCTCCAGAGGAGCCCAAGGCCAGTGAGGTAGGCTGTTTATCAGGCCTGCCCACCCAAGACTCAAGAACCGGTGACCCTATCAAAATAGCAGGTGACACCCATCTTTCAATACTTGTTAGACTCCACCTGGTGTAAAGCTGTGTCTGAGGCCTGCCTGATGACTTGATACGGTACCTTCTCTCATTAATGTCTTCAGGAAGATTTAACACTTGGCAGTCCCTTACTAAGTCAAATCAGGGGCATTACGTGGAGCTGTGGTCTTTAAACTGGGCATGTGTAACTTGGGTTATGTAAAGGCCTTACAGAGATTACCTGATTGGGGGTCATTTTAAGAACATCATTTTAAAATCCTCGATTAACATGTGTTTTCTTTCCTAAAACAGATCTACCTGAGAATTAATTTGGATGGAGTCACAAGTTCTCCTTTTCCAGTTCCCTTTTTCATAATTGTCCCTCTCCCATTTTACAAAAAAAGAAGAAAAAAAAATTTGACTCTTCTCCACCCCTGCTATCACTATGGTGCATTGTGATGAAAAATATCTAATTTTTTTCAGTAGAAATCAAAGGGACAATTTGACATACTGTCTTGGTAGCAGTATTAAAAAAGTGAATCACTCTAATAATTAACAGGTTTTTTGTGCAGGAAAAGTGGTCGTCAGTTTTTTCCCTTTTAACAAAATTGAAGGAGGAGCTTTCAAGTCTAAAGCTGATAGAGAGTTGAGAATAATTTTTGGTATTACATCATTTGGTTTTGGGGTGTATTTTCTTTTTCGGCATGTATCAGGATTTCAAGGGATTTAATGATATTTCCATAATAAAACTGCTCCCATTCCCACATTCTTATTTATTTGTAGCACTTACTGTAGAATTAAAATATAGGAATAGATTTCGTTCTGAACTTTGTCTCATTCTAACAGTGAGATATATTCACCCACAAATAAGTGAGCAAATTGAGAAATTCAAGACCATCTGTTTCATCGAGATGAATTTCCAATGAAATTTTAGTTTTTATATTAAGCAGTTACTAAAACTTATAAGATGTTTTGAATAAGTATGTACTATATGATTGTAATGATAGCTCTACTCCGAAGAAAAATTTGGATGGTACCAAATTACTATGGCATTTAGATTTCCGTGAATACATTTTAAGAAAATTATTTAACAATTTTATTGTAACATGTCAATTTTACTATTGGATAACCCATTCCTTGCAAATATTTACACTTATGATGAAAAAAATAGATTTGACTTGAAAATATATGGGGAAGTAAATAATTTATCAAAATTATTTTAGATAATATAAAACTAAAAAATGTGAAGATCACTGGCATCGAAGGTTTATTCCTAGATATGACCACCTATTCTAAAAAGCCTTTTAGATTATTACCAACTATTGCATAGTGTACCCAGTTGGATCATTATGTATGACTGAAGATATATAGAAATTTGAGACATGGACTTGATGGCGTGATGGTAGCAGGCAACAATAAGCCATAGAGAATTATAGTCCTGCTGAGGATTATCAACCTGTGGCCTTTTGAATTTCCTGGAAGTAGAATTTTGAAGAGATGTTCTTAAAAAGGTGAATGTGGGTGTCTGGAGGGGTACTAGCCACAAAAGTTTGGGGAGAAAGGGCTTCCTACCTTCCTGGTTGGAGTGAAGGCTCACTATTCTGAGGATAAGCCTGTGGAAAAATAGAAGGAAAGAAGAGGAGGGCATAAAAAGTCAGATGCAAATGAAGCCAAAGGTTAGAAATAAAATTAAAGCAGATAAAATATTAAAAGAGTAGACTTATGTAGTGAAAATGAACATGTAAAGAAAGTTAAATTAAGAATTAAGAGAAGAAGCTTAGAACTAAAGGAAGTAAAAAATATCAAAGTAAGAAAATCTTTAAAAAATAATTAGTAAACTGTTGAAGGTGAAAGGGTGATAGAAAAAAATGGGTGGAGAATTAAATTTCATGGTGCATGGTGACTTAGTGCCGGGTAAGCAGAGAGCAGTGGGTCCCCTTCTCTCTCTTCCTTCTAGTAAGACCTGGTAGCTTGCTCCCCAAGGAACGGAGGTGTCCTTGTATGGTTAGCCATGTTTCCTTAATGCAAATAGCTCAGGCAGGTGAGTGGCTGAGTTTGGCCCCCAAGAAAGCAATTACCCTATATTTTAACATTGTGTTGGAAAGACTCGAAGGTGGGATAGCCACGCCTAGATAAAGCAAATGAGGGCTTACAGGATGGCGCAGAGAGACTGGGATGAGAGGAATTTGCATCCCCTCCACTCTGTACCTCTTTCACAGTGTCACATTTCCCTCTGGTAGGGCTGGTTGTCTCTGAAAGCTGATAGAGGGAAGTTTTGAGACAATAAAAGAAGAGCCTACATGCAGAATAGAGCCTTGCTTCCTTCCTCCCAACCCTCATATAGAAGCAAATCTGTGCCTTCCAGCTTCTGATGCCCTTGAGTGAAGAAGGGACCTCTAACAGCACTCTGTCCATTCAGTGCAGCACTGCAGTGAATGAGAGTCTGAATTCTAGACTAGTTCGGGGCCCAGAGTGTCCCCAAAATATATGATGACCAGCAAGGGAAAGGAAGCCCTGAGGACAGCTTGCCAAGTATTGGGGGAAAGAAAGGGGCAATTGGATGAATGGGACTAACGTCATGTTTATGAGTCTCAACTCTTTTTTTTTTTTTTTTTTTGATAAAACCAACTTCTTTTCTAGCCACGCTTAGCCATTTTCCATCCCTCAGTAGCTTGAGCCACACAGCTTCTCAAAGCACAGAGTTTTTCCGCATTTTCCCATACCTATATCCACTCTGGGAACGGGAATCCTCTTCTCCCTTGCAGATGCTGCTATTATCAAAGGCCAGTGAGACCACTGTCTTCTCCTATTATGGTCTCTTGTCTAAGAGGTTCAGGAGGGATGAAAAAAATTTAGTAAAAGCATGGATTGCATATGAAATAACCTGAAATCTTGAATCATTTACTTTAAAAAATGACTCCCGGTGTGTCAAGGAATTTGGTGACACTGTTTTTAGTGAGTATTTCTTAAGTGGGATACCTGGCAGGAATATGTTCAGATTCCTCCTATGCCTTTTCTCAGAAGTACCAGCCTTATGAGTACCATGTCACTTAGTATGTCCTTCTGGTAATTTTTCGTTCCTGGGAAGATCATTTTACCTTACGACATGTATTTCTAGAAGCAGAGAAATGTCTGATGAAACTAAACATTTTTGGAAGTTAAAATAGGATGTGTGCTTTTTGAGGTCCATGTCAGAGCTTTTCCTGAAAATATCAGGCAAAATTATCTGACATGGATAATGCAACAGTTTCTTCTGTAAAAATAGAATGAAGAAAAAGAAAGAAAATGTCTTATTACTTTAGTATTACTATACTATCTCTGTATTTCAGGCAGAACTTCAAAAGGTCTGTGTTATGATAAACATGCTATAAAGAGCAGGCATTAATTTATGTTGTAAAATTTCACTGCCTGAATATGGATGTAACTAGCTCTCACAAAGACCCTCTACTCAACTCCATGCTGTATTTTGTCACCTGTAGCATGAAACAGAACTGTTTGTGCTCAGAGACTTTTTTTCAATGAATATAGTTACTTCATCATCTGACTATAACTCCTCTCTTCATTTGGGCTAAAAAACCAAACCTTTAATTGTGAATAGGTATACAGGGGTGAATATTTTTTAAAAAGAAAGGTGGCAGATACCGTTTCCCAAACCCCTGCTGTAGTCAGCTCAGGCTTTATTATACGATAATATACAATGAGTGGCTTTAAGGACAGAAACTTATTTTCTCCCAGTTTTGAAAGCTGGAAGTCTGAGATCATGGTGCCAGCATGGTCAGGTTTCTGCTGAGACATCTCTGGCTTTCAGACAGCTGCTTTCTTGCTGTGTTCTCCCATGGCAGAGAGAGAGGGCTCTGATGTCTCTTCCTCTTCTTATTAAGGCATTGACCCTTATGACACCAATTAACCTTAATGTCTTCCTAAAGGCCCCATTTCCAAATATAGTAACATTGGGGGCTAGGGCTTCAATGTATGAATTTTTTAAGGGGACACAATTCAGTCCACAGCACCTGCTATTCTCTTGCCTCTTATTTCCCTTCCCTTAACACCACCAACTGCAAGTCCAAAGTATAAAACTCCTTCCTAGCTCACCATCCAATGTAAAGGTGGCTGTGCAGATCAACTCAGGCAAAGAGGTGCTGCTATAGCAAAGGGCCAAATTCCAGATTCCCTTTTGGGCACAGTTAGGACAACTAGGTATATAATCAGTATCACAGAAGTCACGCCTTCTCTGTGACATAGAGCAGTTAACCCTCATTCTGGAATATTCCCTCACCTGCCTCAGGAATTCTGCCTCTAACCAGTGCTGTGATACAGCTCTCTACTGTCTGGGGGAAGCCTCTATGATTAGTCTTAAGCCCAGTGATACATCCTGGAGTTGCAGAATGAATGAGCACAAGTTTGGGGGCCAGTCAGACCTGATTCTGAATATGAGCCATGTTATTTACTACCTGCCAGAACTCAGCAAGCTATTTAACCTCTCTAACACAGAGTTTCATTCTTTTGCAAAAGAGAATGCATGATACTTAGCTTGCAGAACTTTTGCAAATAGAGATAGTAAAGTGACATGCATCCAGGATTATGCCGGGAACATGGATTTGTGACTTGATATGTGATACTGAGAAGAAGGAAAGGAAAAAGGAGAAATCTGCTTAAGGAGTACTTTGAAGTAATCAAGATGATCTTTTCATTCACTAAAAGAAACTACAGCATTTTTAGAAGGAGGACGTTGGGAAAACCATGCTGCTTAGTTAAATAGGCGGTAAGGCACTGAAATTCTCAAAATGTTGCAAACGTGGGGTCTATCAAGACACAGTCGTATTCTAATGGACTTTCTCCTCTTGAACTCCATTAGATTGTCTAAATTTGGGGTATGTTCTTCATTTTTACAAATAATAACAGTTAATTTATTATTTTAATTTCCTTATAACCAATTTATAAGGAAATTAAAGGAGAACCTTCACACGTCTTCTTTCCATGATGTTCAAGAAAATAGACTGAGCTTTCTTCCCTGTCTCACTCCTAGTTTATATTTTCAAAGCCAAGTGCAGATACCTCTCTGGGCCCAACCAATCTTCTTTCCTACCGTCCTAGTCTATCACACACAATCCCCTTAAAGAATGCATGCTGTCCCTTAGCGGAGAGGCAAGCAGCTGGG
Organism: Stenella coeruleoalba; assembly: GCF_951394435.1. NCBI lineage: Eukaryota > Metazoa > Chordata > Mammalia > Artiodactyla > Delphinidae > Stenella > Stenella coeruleoalba. The sequence goes on along the minus strand of NC_137148.1, from coordinate 46,816,248 downwards.
CTTAACATCAAAGCATACAGAACAGCTCGGCACTTTTTCCACAGTTAAGAGACTTCAGGAACATAAATCAGTGAAAGGTGGGCATTCACTCATATGAATGAATATGAGTGAATACATCAGATGTCAGAGGACAGAATTTGTGTCAAAAGAGGGCAGAGAATGCTATCCTTTTATTGCTCTTGTTTTTGAAGTTTCTTTTTCCTTTTTCATTATTTTATTGTCTGTGATCATTGCAGAAACCTCAGTAATTACAGAGAAGCAAAGTAGTTTCTCTGGAAAAATTATAGATGGTGATGGATGACGATGTAATCGTGTGACAATAAAATGCTGTATTAAGTACTGAGCTCCCTGCCAGATTATGGAAAGAACACACGAGTAGATAAAAGCACGACAATTTTCTTTTTTTACTGTGTCTCAGGAGAAAACAATGCATGCCAGCTAGATGGAAGCAAATGAGATTAGTTAAAAGAAGGAACTTAACTAATGTAGACCAAGCCAGAGTAGTGATTATGAATGAGATGACTCATCTAATGAAAGCATAAATGAAGAAAAGTGTGGTTTCATCTTAGATTTTCCTGGTCATTTTCCTAAGGTGATTTTATGCTTTAGGAAGGAGTCGCACAATACAAAATGAGACAAAGACTTGATAATTATGTGGTTAGTTGAATTAAATGAGTCTAGACCCCAATGGAATAGTTCACTTCTGTTTTCTAGGTCAACTGTCTACATTGTTCCAATGAACTGAGTTGGCTGTAAAAGCTCACTGTACTGTCAAGAGATCATTCAGAAACATCTCCGGGTGTTAAATAGAGCTATCATGGAAGAGTATGTTGTGTGCAGGGATGTACAATATATTGCAAGATATCAATAAAAAGTTTAAGATCATGTAAGCTACTCACACACTTAATCACCATAAGATGTAATATAGAACATGCATGTAAAACATAAATTTCACACATGAAAAAAGAATAAGTCATACACCCTCCCTTTTGTCCCCACCTCCCACCCACTTGCACTGTATTTGCAATAGCCTACCTGTTAAGGATTCAGGATCAAGCATAGATTATCTGACTTATCCAATTTCTTAGTAGCAGAATAAAGAGCTTCTTGGGAGAAAGAGGCTTATACTCAAAACCTGCTTTCTGAGTCCCTTTGAGTTGAGCAACAAAGGAAACTAAAAAGGCCCAGAAGTTGAAATGGAAGGTGTGTATCCAAGGTTTATTAGGAATGATTCACTACTTTATTTGGTTTTCTGTCCTACATTAGGGCATAGGCTTTGCCTAGAGGGTACGAATTACCTGTAGTTCCTGCTCTTTTAGTAGTTCAGGCAGTGCAGAATGATGGATAAGGTGTATAGGACAGCAGTCTATTTGCCTGAGTTTTCGCCTTTGAAAACTCATCCAAATAGACGACATCACATTTCATTATCTGACCCTGATGAGGCATGACATTTAGATTGGGAGCAGAAATGCCAATATAATTGAAGGGTTTGGAAATGGCCCTTTGAAGAAAGGTGATGAATTATTGATTTAATCTAAGAAAAGAAGATGGAGAAATGATACAGGAGGGGGTTAATTTCATATGCAGCTTGCTCAGGAGGCTGCATCTTAACCGATTTTGAATGACATGCGCTCAACTGTGCATGTGGCCTGGTGTTGGTAGAGAGAGTCGGATGAACAAGCTCGAAGGTCTTCATTGGATGTTATTAAATTTTTTAAGTGGACGGGTAGAAAATGAGAAGATTTCTCAGTGCCACAGAAGATTGCTGTGCCTGCCCTTAGTGCTGCCTGGATTTCCTCTAATTGAGAACAGTATGAAGAGAACTCTGATTGTCAAAGTCTTGCTCTTCTGTGAGAGGTAGTTATGGACAGAGGAATAAATGCTGGAAAGCTTGGTTTCAAATGGTAATTCCTCTCCTTATTAGCTGTGTGACCTTGAACAAAGTATTTAACCTCTCTCTGTTCTCATTTTCCTCATTTGTAAAATAGGCACAACAATAAAACCTACCTCACAGTTGTGTTTCAAATATGAAATGAATCAATATTTTGGGTATTTGGAACATTTTCTGGCACAAAGTAAGCCCTCCATAGATGTTGTTTTCAATGTATATTTTTTCCAAGATGAAAATAGCTTTATTATTTTTCACCTGATTATGAAAGTGATATGTGCTTATTATTTAAAAGATGGATTTTTAGAGAAAGATACAAAGATGAGAAAAAATTATTTGGAATCAATTTACTCTCAGATAACTACAGTTGACATCTAGATATTATCCTTCCAGTTTCCTCTTTGTAAAACTTACAAAATGTATAAAATTATATCATACACACATGTCATGGAACCAATTCCCTATTGACTCCTGTTCTATCCCACCCCTAAAATAAAAACACATATTGAGCTGTGACACTGTCATCTGTCAGAATCCATTGCTCTTCCAAGACAATATCTTCTACAAACTTTTTCTTGACCAACTCACTCTCTTTTGAATCCCATTATTATTATTCTATGTGTGTATTCCATGTAGCCCTTAACATACTGCTTCTTCATCCAACCAATAATATTGAATACCTTTTCTGTGTCAGGCACTGTGTGAGGTGTGGTTCTCCAGTGGTGAGCAAAGAGGAGCAGGGTCTCTGCCTTGCTGGGACTTAAGTCTCAGGAAAGAAAAAAATGCACTAATCAAATAATTGTACATATACATGTATAATTTACAAACAGTTGTAAACTTTTAGAAGGACTGTCCCAGAGTAATTGCTCTGTAATAAATTCATCTACAGGATGAATTATAAACAGTTATAGAAACTGTGTTTATAGAGAGACAATACATGTTATAAACCTGGTCATTGTAAGAATAACAATTAGGAGGAGGGGAAGGATGGGAGGAAGGAATGAGAGGATAGAAGGAGAGGATGTGAAAATATTAAGATGCTCTTTTTTCTAAGAGGGGAGAGTGAGTTGTCTAAAATTAAATTGTTTGAAAAATAATCCTAATGCCTTCAAAGTTTTCATAATCTCTTTTCTTAATCCTAAAATCGAATATAATATCCTGTGGTTATATAAAGCTTAACAATGGTATCTTCAAGTTATTTTCCTTCTGTTAACATTAGTTACAATCAAATTTAATAATTTTAAATAAAAATAATAAGTATATAATTCAAAGTTTTAGGAAAATATTTCTCTTATTTCTCTTTCTCTCTCTCCCCATGAATCTATTTATCATAACACATTCTTAGAAAGATGTCTGGAATCACGTTTGCCTAATGTTAATGTTTAATTTCTTGTGGTGAGATTATAAAACTCTCACTTTCATCATTTTTCTTTCCTTTATTTGTAACTTATTTGAGGTGAGTGTATATCAGTTTTTTAAAAGGTGGTTTTCTTAAGAAAGAGAGATTGAGATGGAGGCAATTATGCCAAAATGGTTGTAACAGAAGCTCCCTTGAAAGTTGTCTTCACAATTAAAAATGATGTATGTAAGATGCTTGGTGCAAAGCCTGAAATACAGTGATCGATAAATAAGGTAACTATAATTCAACTGTGGGTTATTATTTTTGATAGATAAAGAGGTAGGTGAGCCTTACATGGAAGTGGTAGCTGATACATTTTGGAACATTTAAGCCTGAACTGGGTAAGGGGAGGGAAACGGCAGAAAGAAAAATGACATGTTGGGAAAAGCATGCTTTAAAGAATTTCCATAATCATTGTTGTTTGCACCACAGAGGGAAGGTAGGAGCCTACACTGCTTTGTCTTCAGTGATTTGCATACCATATTTTACTAATCTCTTCTATTAAAATCTTTAATCCAAGGTCGTGTAATAGAATCTCTTATTTTTTTCTTTTAGTACTTTTATAGTTTTCGTTTTTTACATTTAAGTGTTAAATCCATCTGTACTTGTGATTATGATTTTGTCAAAAAGGATTATAATGTTTTTGTTCTAAATGGATAACCAATTGTTCCATCACCATATATTGGAATGACCATACTTTTCTCATTTACTTGAAATTCCACCATTATTATGGTAAGGTTTTTGTGTTATTGTTGTAAGTTTCCACATGTACATGGTCTGGTTTTGACCTCTTTCTGTTCCATAATCAATTTTTCTAGTGCCTTGCCAATACTACCTTTGATTACTACAAATTTATATGAATCTACATAAAGCTAGTAAGAATGGAAAAGAGAAGAGAGATTGGAGTTTTTCAAAAAAGAAAGTAAAATTGGTGCAACTCAGTGGCTGTTTTTTGCATGCGGACGTGAGTAAGAGAGAAGAGTGAAGGATGACTCCCAAATATCTAGGTTGTTTCTAGTTGGAAGGAAAAAAGGAAACAGGAGGAAGCAAGGAAAAAAGACATGGGAGAAATAAACAGGAGGAAGAGCAAGTCTGTGAGGGAGGATGGTTTGTCACATTTGAACATGGTACATTTGAGGTTTCTGCAAGATATGTAGGTAGAGCAGACTTACAGGCCTTGAGGTATGAGAGTTGCAAATGGAGGTGCAAGTTCAGGAGTCATCAGATGTAGTCTGCAGGTGAACTCATAAGAATGAATGCAATGATTCCAGCAGTGTGGACTGGAGGCAGTGGCTGCAGTGATCTTCAGTATGACCCTGGGGGGGGACTTCCTCTTATAGTGAATGCAGTTTTCTTGCAGCAGCTGTGGATACTCCTGAGGTAGCCTCAGCTTATTGATGTAACCTCTTTGCATCATCATAGATCTTTTCATTCTCCAGACTTGGCTCTTTAAGCCCTGGGAAATGTTCTTGTCTAATATTTCTTTGACAGTAGTAGCTGGAAGTAGTAGTTGGATGTATGATCTCTTAGATGATCTTCCCTATTTCTTACGTTTCCTATTTTTTGTTTCTCTCTTTAAAAAAAAATTCTACTTTCTATGAACTTTTCTCACATTTGTGTTCTACCCCTTCCATTGAATCTCTTATTTTAGCAATCCTGTTATTAACTTTTATTAGCTCTGTCTTGTTTTATGATTGTTACATTATCATGATACCTTGTTATATTGAAGCAATATTTTCTTAAATCTCTCTTAGCATATAATTAGAATTACTAATTAAATTTCTCCAAACTATCTGTTTCATCCGAGGTCATTTTATTTTCTTTGCTTGTGTATATTGGGTTGTCTCCTTCAAGACACATTACCTTCAGATGCCTGATGAGCCAGGATCATCTTTTTATTCAAGTTCAAGAGAAGAAAAACTGAACGGACTCTGACTAGTAGTTTGCTTTAGGGTGATGGAGCTGTGAATGGACAGTTTTATTGGAGGATCAGAACATTCCAGATTGTGGAGATCCTTTGTCTGGAGCTATTACTGTTTCATTCACTTGCTTATTTTAGTGAACTTTTCGTTTCTAGTAAAGAGTCCTTAAATATTTCCCTATGGCAGAGTGGCCTGACTAGTGGGTGTCTGCTTTCCTACAAGGATGGGTAGTGGCTACTTCTACAAGGGAGGCTTACAATTATTACTCCTATTGCCAGTTCCCCATTTCACTTCTGTTCTCTTTCCTGACTGCATTGTACTTGGTGGTTTGGAATTCTGAGCCATTTTGTTTGTGTAAATCAATCTCTCTCTCTTACTTATATCCCCTCAAGACACTCCAAGCTATGGTTTACTCTGTTTCATTAGTTATCACTTCTTTATCTGCTTTGACTTTTATAAGTTTGTCGAAGTTTTCTGTTTTCAGATGACTCTCTTCCAGTTCCTTCCTACCATTATTGTTTTGTTTTGTACTTTTCTCCCCTTTATGACATCTGAGCTGGGGGAGGTAATAAATACATATGGCCATATTAGTCAGGGAAACAGAAGTAATTCTAGGAATTTCATACAAGACAGTATATAATACAAGTAAATAAAAGCACACACAGTCATTCCAAGAGCTTGAAGTTAGGGAATCAGGAAGCCGCTACTAGAATTCAAGAAACCAGTGGTACAGCGGTCACAAACACATGCCACCAGTGCTCTCAGGTGTCCACAAGGCAAAAGTAGGTATTCTTAGCAAAATTCCTAGTGTTTTATGGGTTTTTCCAAATGCCTGTCATGTGTGTACCATTACAGTATCATGCAGAATACAGGAAGCACATTTTTGTTGCAAAATATATATATATATTAGACAATGCCAAAATAGAATTTCTCATTTCATTGATATTTCTAGTTTCCCAAAGAGGCTAGAAACAATGTATCAGTATAGGTGACACCACATTATAAATGTATATATTTATACATAAAAGTTTGAGATAAGTAACTGTTCAGGGTTCAAGAACAATAAATAAATATGATTTGGGATTTATTTTCTTTCATAAAAATAGACAAGCAGGACTTTTATACTATGGCATTACAATGTGGCATCTATCATATGGATGACAATATACCTTATGCTTTTTTCTCTAAAATATTATGGGGGAATGAGGTTAGCAATATAAACTCTTTTATTAACAGTAAACTAGCAGACGTTATTATGGGGGTTTCCAACTTTTATGATCTTTCTTTTATCAGTTCTCATTTAGCTTCAATCCATAAAAAAGCTTCTTGTAGAAATACTTTTTAGCACCCCTTGAGTTCATTCCATCTTCTCTTTCCTCAAGAGACAAGAGTATAGACAATATTTTCTCCGGATATTACTTTCATTTATATGTTTATACATTTAGATTGACAATTTTCACAAAAACAGCGCTAAAATCCAAGACAAAAAGAGGAAGGTTTTGTAAAGTATGAATAGTTCTTAAGGGAATGGTATCATTTAACTCTGAAGTCTTTCTTTCTTTCTTTCACTTTTCATTGTTTTGGTTTTAGAGACCACTTGTAGAATATTTCTCTCAATATAAAATCAGCATATCAAATGCAAAAAAACAAAGCCCAGAGTTTAGTACACTGCTCACTTTTATTATGTTCAGGTAGAGTTTTAATAATTTTACGAAGAGACATGAGTGAGAATAATCAACACAGTTCAAAATGCTCAAAACTTTAGCTATACATTCAGGAGCCTTTACAATCTCACCTTTTATTTCAAGTTTCCTTTAAACATCAATTTTTGATGCCTTGCTTTTCCATGGGTTTGCTTAACCCGAGGGTCATTCACAGTATATTTTCTTGTCTATTTTCTACACTTTAAGTAGAGGATTTAAAACCAACAAACTATAAAGAAGCAGATTTGGAGAATCTTATTAAGTTTCTCCCTGGAACAGTCGTACATACACAAACATGTTATATACAGTTTTAGGGGCCTATCAACCCTTCTATATATAGCCAAGGTTAAGCTCTTCTTTCTGTTAACACAATTGCAGTCAGTTGTAACATTGTGTTCCAGATCTAGAGACAGGAATTATATAACTTCTCTCTAAATATGACATCTGTTTCCTTCAAGTGAAAAATGGCTTCAGTCATAAGTACCTATATCCATATTCCATTTAAATACACTTGACATTAATGAAACACTATAGATTGGAATCCAGTATCATATTTATATTAATTAGTCAATATTTATGGAGTTTTGGGTACTGTGCAATTCAAGTAATACATATTCTTTGCCCTCAGTGATGTCACAGCTAGCTAATGAGAGAAGCCAGCACAGAAAAAAAAAAAGAGCAATACAATGTCTTAAGTATAATACAGAGATAGTACCACAGGGCTGGAAATAACTAAAGGTGGTAAGGAAGAGGAAGTGAATGAGGAACGGCTTCTGAGAGGAGGTGTTGCCAGAGCTGAATATTAAAAGATATGAAAGACTTATTCATGTTGATATGGAAAAGATTAAAGAAGGGAGGCATGGGTTTTTCTGAGCAAAGAATGCATATTGAAATCACAGACATATCAGCTAAGGCCAGGTATGTGGAGGAATCCAAGTACTTACTTTAGTGTTGTTAGAACAAAACAAATATGATTCATGGAGTAATGACAGATGAGACCAGAGGGATTGGCTGAGGGGGATCAAATCACACAGGAATAATCCCACAAGTGATGCTAACAGTGGGATAGGAGAAAAGGCCTTGGAAGCTACTGAGGTATTTTAAGCAGGGGAGGGATACAGTAATAGATTGATTTGTGTTCTTCAAAGATCGCTCTGTTGGCTGCATGAAGAATAGATTTAAGAGGTAAAAGACTGACTAAAATGTTGTTTTCATAGCAAAGGGAAGAGATAAGACCCTCTATCAATGTAGTAAGAATGCAGAGAAGGTAAATTAGATTTAAAAAATTAGAAAGTAAAAATCAGCACGACTTGGTGGCTGTCGGATGCTGAGTGACAAAGAGAGAAGAGTCAGGAATGACTTCTATATTTCTAGCTTGTTTTCCTGGGTGTACCTAGGAAGACTAAATTTTGATGGATGGGTGAAAGAAGAGGGACCCTGCAGAAGTTCTGGTTGGAAAGAACAAGAAAATACCCTGCTGGTATCTCAGGATCTATAGTCTCAGTTTCATTTTGTTGCCAAGTTCTATTGATTCCATATCACTCTCTTGAAAAATTTTTTCATGGTTAAATGCCACTGGCATAAATTTAGACCTCTAAGACATATACGCCTTCAGATGCCTCATTGCAGAGGACCTATATGACTTTATGTGAAGGTGAGGACATCCTAACACTTGTGTTTTGTTACTTCTCAAGTTACAAATCTATGGATATTTGCTGGATTGATTACTGGTCTTTTTTCCATTTTACATAACATCTTCACTGATAATCCTGGCTTGGTATGAAAGCTTTTACCTTCATCATCTAAATGTCTCTTAGTTTCCAATTTCTTCTGTGTAAAGAGTTTGGTTTCATCAAATATAAGCTGACATTCAATTACCTATCTAAATCATAGGAGAACTTAACATTTTTATTCATCTTAAGATATGGCTGAAATCCCAGTTCTAAAGCAATTGTTTTTACATGTGAGAAAATTCTTTTCAGTTGGCATTATTAGACATTGGAATGAGTTTCCTAGTAAGATGTTAAATGTGCTATCCAAAGACGTTTTTAGGCTAGATAAGTACTGACTGAGTAAAATAGGTATAGTTGTATCTGGAGAGAGAAAGTCCTAATAATATCAAGCTGTGTATGTGTATGTGTATGTGTACATACACATACACATACACATGCACACATGCTAGCTTGTATGTGCAAAGTGGTTTTCACCAAACGTGGTTGTAAACAAAATGTCATCGATTATAAAAACTGAAAAGGACACTTTATTTTAAAGATATAGGAACTCAGGCCCAGAAAGATAAGGTAGGTTGCCCAAGATTGAGAGCAGAGTCCAGAACCTGAGCCCCCTAACTTCTCTTATAAAATATATCATTGTGCTTTCAAATTATAGATGTATAGACAAGAAGAAACTCTGTGATTATGCAGAGCTCATTTACAGCTCCCCAACCCTACCCCACACAGTCTGCAGTCTCTCTTCCAGGGGAAATCCATTGAGCACAAAAACTGATCACTCTGGTTGGCCACACTTTTTTTTTTTTTTTTTTTTTGCTGTATGCGGGCCTCTCACTGTTGTGGCCTCTCCCGTTGCGGAGCACAGGCTCCGGACGCGCAGGCTCAGTGGCCATGGCTCATGGGCCCAGCCGCTCCGCGGCATGTGGGATCTTCCCAGACCGGGGCATGAACTCGTGTCCCGCGCATCGGCAGGCGGACTCTCAACCACTGCGCCACCAGGGAAGCCCCGGCCACGCTTTTTTTTTTTTTTTTTTTTTTTTTTGCGGTACGCGGGCCTCTCACCGCCTCGGCCTCTCCCGTCGCGGAGCACAGGCTCCGGACATGCAGGCCTAGCAGCTACGGCTCACGGGCCCAGCCGCTCCGCGGCACGCGGGATCCTCCCGGACCGGGGCACGAACCCGCGCCCCCTGCATCGGCAGGCGGACTCTCAACCACTGCGCCACCAGGGAAGCCCCGGTCACACTTTTCTGACAGCTACTGTTATACTGCTACTGTTGTTTCCCTTCTTTCCCAGTCATTTACATTATGACAGACCTCTGAGCAGAGTCTCAGTATAAACTTCTGATTCTCAGCACACAAAACTCATTTGGAAAAGATGTTTAATACATCTTTTAAAAAGGCCAGTGGCCTTTTGTATTTTCAACTGAGATAGAAAATGCTGTGATGGGTTCATTCAAGGGAGACCCGATATCTTAAATACAATGAAGAAGTCAGGCAATTTTTAGGAGTAGAAGTGAGAGGATGATTCATACGTAAATTTGTATTTTCTTTTATGAGTTTTTTTTGATGTGGCAGTTACCCAAGTTTTATGGTGAGATGAGATGAAAGGCAATGAGCAGTGACTGAAAGATTTCTCATCTCCCTACAATTTTATTAGGAAGAACTGTACAGCAAGGACACAGTTCATGCACTGCTTTCATTTATTAGTATTTGTATATAAAAGTGAAGTCTTTCATCACTTTTCTTCCCTTCCTCACTTCTCCTTTCTTCTCCCCACCAATAACTCCCGCCCCCCCAGCCTTGGTTTCTCTGTTAAGCTTTTCTTTCTTTCTTTTTATCCTTCCTTGTAAGTGATTTTGCTTCTTCGTGTTACCACCCTTTGTCCATGGTCTCTCCACCCTATGGTATGAGATGAAGACTGTAGAAATAAGAATTCAGAGCAGTTTATGACGTAATGGTTGGTGTTTTTAAAAGAGCTAGTAATGGTAGTTGATTCGTAAAACTCAAGTGATTAATCAAAGTCAGTGAAACTTTCATAAGCTTTTATTTTAATCAGCTAAAATGATTAAAATATCCTACTTCAAGGTAAGAAGGGAATTTTTTTTTTCTTAACACAGTTATGAGAGAATTCTAGGTTCACTTAATTGTAAGGAAGCATCTTAAAGAAGGAAAGAAAAACTCATGTTTAAAATATTTCCTCAAAAGTCTTGAAGTAATTGGAGCAAGAATACACAATTAGGGTGATGTGAGAGAGTTAAGGCCAGTGTTTGTTTTCTGACCTGCTACTTAGGGACTGACTGAGGCATTGTAGAGAAGTAGTTCATTATATTATAATGTAACATTAGTCTTGAATGCATACACCTAGTATCACCTATACCAATAATGTGTAAATGGATAGTTTGTTCTTTAAATAGTACCTCATACCAAAAATGCCAATTTAAATCGTTAAGCACCTGGAAAAAATTTCCACGAAGTGTGAAACTTTGACTAATGGTTCAGTTTAACCAAAATAGAAGTGGGTTAAATTATTTGGCCAAAGTTACAGTGAAATAAATGACATGACAGTAGCCATACACAAATTTAACTAGGACCATGTCATTCTGTGTCCACAGGTGGGATCTCCACCCAACCAGCAGGTTCATCAGCATTTACCTTTTATTAACAGAGGAAATTGGTGAAAGAGTTGAGAGATGGGATAATAAAATCCCACTTCACTGGGGAAAAATCAAGCCTCAGCCACATCCTGCTGATGACGTGTTAGTACTATTGTCCTTCTATACAATATGCTTGTACCCAAAAAGAGGCATTGCTTTGTGTGTGTGTGTGGTGAGCTATAAGTGTTTACATTAGAAAAATTCAAAAGAGAATTTTGCTTAGATCTTGATAAAATATGAATCTTGTGGCTGATGGAAGCTATGGATAGATAAATGAGTCCAGTTGTCTTGGACTTGTGAAACTTAAAGAATTCACCTCAAGAAACAAAGATAACTAGACAACTTGAAAGAGGAAGTGTTTCCAGTTTGGTGAGTAGAGTTGATTTGACATTCAAAATCTATGTGTTTAGGAACGAATGATAAACATATTGAACTTACAATATTTTCAGAATTTATTTTCTACAGTGAGTATTATGTTCAAGAATGTTAAGTGGGGTGTCCTGAGTAGCCATTGTACTTCACCTGGCTCTGTTTATTTGTCATCATTCGAAAGAGAATGAAAGGAACCTCAATACAATAGCAGAAGTTCCTCCTTGTGGCTATTATAATTTTACTGCTGAGGAAAGGACATCTATGGGTTTTTGATTAGACTAGAAAGCATCTTAAAATTCAGAAATTATAAATAAGTATTTTGGTGTGGGTTAAATTAAAAACACAGGATTACATGGTTTGAGGGCCACAGACATCTTAGACATAGGTAGTAAGAACTTTGTTTTATATGGATTTTTTCAAAACTGAATATGACCTGCAAGAAAAAAAAAAAAGTGGAAGCAACTGATTTTTCCCAAATCTTCAAATTAATGGTGATATAAGCATATCATTTATATTTCATTTTAATTATATGATATCTAATTTTTTATGTAAAATTTTATTTCAGATCAATTTGATAATAACCATAGCACTAAAACAAAGTAGTTGTCTTAAGATGTTTTAGTGTTGTTCAGGAAATCACTTGAAGAATAAAAACCATCAGAATAAAAGCTGGATACCTATGTTCCATATTTCAATACTAGCTTTGATTTCTTCAGCTGAAAAAAACCTGTATATAAATGGGTTAGGAGTTATATGCTTTCATAATGTGTTGTGTCTCCTTTGTAACACTCATTTTATTTAATTAATCTATTAGTTATTTGGGGGATCATTGTCCAATATATGTCTTCTCTGTTTTACTAGAAACTTCACGAGGGCAGAGAGAATTCTCCCTCTTGTTCAGCCTTGAAGTTTTGAGACATGGCATAGCCATTGGCACAGCATAGGTACTAATAAATATTAATAGGACCAGTGAATTAGTAAATTAATGAATAAATGAATAAATGGGCCTGAAGTAGAAAAGATATGTTACAAGTGTTAATAAGAGCCAATTATAAATTAATGCATTAATCTCTCACTTGAAACGGAAACAAATTAGGGACAACTCATGAACCTTAAAACTTTATGTGAAAATCTACTGCCTATAAAATGAAAATAATAATGCTTGTCTTTTATTTCCCCATTAAAATGTTATAAAAATGGTTTGGGGAAATGTTCAAGTGGGCTTTCTAGTTCTATACTTTATACATCTATTAAAATTAATTTTTAGGTGCTAAACATTTTAACATGTAATGCTTATAGTATACTCTGGCTCCCTCACTTTCAGAATTTTATAATGGCTTCTTCTCTCTCCAGCCCTACCCACAAGATAGTATTATTACGTATATATTCTTGCTTTGGTTTTGTGCTGTGATGGAGAGCCATAAAGTCCCATCTGAATTAACCTCGCATCTAGCTAATTGAAGTGCGTGGGATTCTTCTGGTCTCTGATAACATCTCATAATGAGTTCTCACCCTTGCAGCCAGAGACAATGTTAAGATTTATCATAAGATCAAATATTTAGAAATAGTATGTATTTGGGATTTTGTACGTATTTCATGTTTTCTCTCTCCTTCCCTTGCCCCCACCCTCCTGGGCATGAATGAAATTTTAAGACCATTTATAAACAAAGTACTGTTTGGTTTGAGTAAACCAAAGGACCCTGAAATGTCCAAGTCAGGGTTCATCGACCGGATTTACTTCATCCCCACAGAGGTGGGCACCTAGGCCTGTAAGGACACAAGGTTAACTGGGGAACGGAAGCCCTTCTTAGGTCTTCTTGGTGGGGAGACGGCACTGACTCAGTGTCAGGTCATAAAGGAGACTCAGGATTTGTTCATTTCTTTTCCAAAATTCTGTGAATTTTATGACTTCTCCAGTGTTCTTTTAAAAAAGATTTTGAAGGTATGAATATATATATGCCTTTTCGGATATATTCACGGGCATTTGCAGAGAAAGTGGAATAAATCATTAGGTTAATGTGTGTAAATTTACCAACACCTTTTTAATATCTCATCAGCCACCTTGTTTGTTATTGTGATTCACTCTGCTGATGAGCTCATATCCTTTTTTTTTCGTTTTAAATGTAGGAATTACCATATGTCAGGGGACCAGATGTTGCTGAAAATAAACAAAATATCCTCCTTATTTTAACTTGAAGGCACTGATTGGTGGGTCCTCACACTGTGATGTTCTGTACGAGGGTGTGTGCACAAATCATAGGACATTTGTGCCTGGATCCAGTGATAACATGTTATTTGAAATATTTAGAGCCATGTTTATCTTATGAATTTGCAGTTGATTTCTCTTTTCTTTCTTTTTTTTTTTTTTTTTTTTTTTGCGGTACGTGGGCCTCTCACTGCTGTGGCCTCTCCCATTGCGGAGCACAGGCTCTGGACGCACAGGCTCAGCGGCCATGGCTCACGGGCCCAGCCGCTCCGTGGCATGTGGGATCTTTCTGGACCGGGGCACAAACCTATGTCCCCTGCATTGGCAGGTGGACTCTCAACCACTGCGCCACCAGGGAAGCCCTCTATTTTCTTTTTAGTAATTATTTTTAAAGAAAACTAACAAAAAATCCAACAGTTTCACATGAATAAATTCATTTGTTGCACATCAAACAAAAATGAATATGATATTTCCAAGCAATGATGAAAGATGATGACTGTAATAGTTCCAGCTAAACTTTATTTTGAAACTCATCTGTTGGTGTCATATATTTGATATCTGTTAAATTCTGTAGGCCCAAGCAAACTGAGAAGAGTATAATTAATTTTATTTGTTGTATAACATTAAAAAATTCAGAGTTTGAATGTGCTGGGAATGTTACATTGGCACCAGTAGAATGGCCAATGGTAGAGATTTAAAACACCAAAGACTTCCTTGTGTCAAGCCTCATACTTGGGAGGCCCACATGATATCACTGAGATTCCTTTGGCAATGCAAACATTGGAATGAGCCTTACTGGTCCCCTCCCAAGAACTAACTTGGTTATTTGTTTTAATGATTGGACCCTCTCTGTTGGAGAGCAGAGGTGGCAATGCTAACTTCTGTCATTAAAGAAGAGCCCACTATGTTATTTTCACAAATCTAATATGTAATTTATTATACGGACCGTCGTTTTGGTTTGATGATCTTTAAGTATCTCTAGATAGTATTATTATTTTGGATTTTGGAATAAGACACAGTGTAACCTGATGGAAGGAAGAGGGGGTTTACAATCCCACAGAGTTTGGGTCCTGTTGTCATAGTGAGTCTCAGTATGAACAGGGACAAGTTATTTAACTTCTCTGAGCCTTATTTTCTTCATCTGTAAAATGGAGATAGCAGTCTCTCCCCAGGAAGGTTAAAGTAAGGATTAAATATGATAAAGTATGTAAAATACTTAACAGCGGACCTGCCTCCAATATGTGTGCAGTAAGCTGCTATCAATTCGATCAATAAACTCACATAGCACAGCATGGACTTCCTGACTGCTTTCCTGGGGCCATGTGGAACTCTCTGGATCCAGCAGAGGAAGAGCTATGCAGAAGTGAGAGCTCCAGGACTATGTCTGGAATCCAATCTCATTGCTCAATGCCTTGATATATATTTCTAAGTATTTTAAATATTATCCTTAATCATTCCCATCTTTCAGAGAAAGAGAAATGGCTCCATAATGCAGGTAAAGTGCCTAGTGTAGTGACTACTACATCATAATGTTAGATATTATCATAATTTTTATTACCAGCTGTGGTAGGCTGAATAAGGGCCCCTGAAGACATTCACATCATAATTTCTGGAACCTGTGAGTATATGACCTCACATGGCAAAAGAAACTTTGCAGATGTGATTAATTTAAGGATGTTGAGGTGGAGATATGCTCCTTAGTTATCCAGGTGGATCCTAAATATAATCATAAGAGGCCTTATAAGAGAGAGGCAAGAAGGTGAGAGATGTAAGAATGCAATGTGACAACAGAAGTAGGAATTGGTATGATGTGGCCACAAGCTGAGGAACGTTGGTAGCTTCTAGAAGCTGGAAGAGGAAAAGAATGGACTCCCGCCTGGTATCTCTAGCAGGAACCAAGCCTGCTAACACTAATTTTGGACTGCTCACCTCCAGAACTGTAAGAGAATAAATCTGTGCTGCTTTACACTTTTAAGTTTGTGGTAATTTGTTATAGAGACAGTGGGAAATTAATACACTCGCCACCCATAACCATATTTCTAAAAACCTGGAACTCTACCGTCTCCTGAAACTATCCTTAATTTGCATGATTCTTGTTTTTGTGTATCTGCTCTTCCTATTCACTTCTCCGCACATTATTACCCTTCTCACATCTATTTTACCCAGGAAGTTCCTACTTATCTTCTGAGATAGTATGATATAGTCTACCAGTGAAGAAAGGAGCCTCAAGACTTCTTTGAAACTTTGTAGTCCTTTATCTATAGCTCATGAAAAGGACTCTGAGCCAACAATATATATTATTTTTTATTTCATCCAAGAACCTACCCTAGAAATACTTTTACTGGAGAAAAAAAAAACTGGGAACAAACTGTGTCTTTTTCTCACATGCCTATTGCCAAATTCCTCTCCCTGCTCTGCTTTCACCACTGATTCTAGACATTGTATTGATGACTGTGACCTTACATGACCCTTTGACTTATCCAGATGGTGTGAAAATGCCCCTCTCCAAAAAGCCCACACCAGTTTTCAGCTTGCTAATGGGCAGAATCTCTAAGTACTTAGGGTGTCATCAAGAATGATGGACAGGGCTTCCCTGGTGGTGCAGTGGTTGAGAGTCCGCCTGCCGATGCAGGGGACACGGGTTCGTGCCCCGGTGCGGGAAGATCCCACATGCCGCGGAGTGGTGGGCCTGTGAGCCATGGCTGCTGAGCCTGCGTGTCCGGAGCCTGTGGTCAGCAATGGGAGAGGCCACAACAGTGAGAGGCCCGCGTATCGGAAAAAAAAAAAAAAAAAAAAAAAAGATGGACACATCTGCCTGTCAGGTGGGCGAAATTAATACTGAGATTAATGGTTAGGCTAATGGCAATTACTTGACTTTAACAGATTTTATAGCTACCTAGTATCATTCACTCTATTTTTATTATTGTAAAAAAATGTACAACATAAAATGTATCATCTTACTCACTCTTTTTGAGACTATATTTTTGAGTCCTGGAGTATAAAAGTGGTAGGATAACCAAGGTATCTACTTTCTCGTAGAACCATCAACACTGACTTTTGAAGAGAGGTTTGAATGTCTTGTCTTTGAAATTCCTATTGCAAAGCTCTTCAAAACTCAAAGCAATCATTTATGAGGTGGTTATCAGACATTCGAGATAAATTGCTGGGGATTTTTATGTTCTGGTTCTCAGTATACAACCAAAGGTAGAATTTGACAGTGAAAGGAAATTCTGCCAGTCTCTCAAGGAAAATTAGTGCTTTACCAAAAAACAGCACAGATGAAAGGTGAGGCATTTTACCAGTGATATGTAGATCTCAGCGGGTAGAGACTCAGTTGAAAGTATATTGGGAAAGAGACTTTGTGTGCAGACTTGGATACAGACATTTGTTTTGCCAAATCTGGAGATGATTTCTGATCACAATGGCACTTTCAGGAGAGTCAGATGCTTGATACAGAGATGTTTTATTTGGTGATGACGACCATGGGTTATCCACAAAATGATGCCATATTAAGTTTTCTGCTGACCTGCCTGCAAAGACATAAAGATTTTTCAGGAAGGAGACCTGCAGTTCTTTGAAATATGCAATATAGATTTCAAAGATGGATGTAGTTTTTCTTTTTGAGGAGCTCTGAACAGCAACAAAGTTTCACAAGCTTCTGCAATATCTCCTGCTTTACACTGTCACCTAAAAGGACCCATGAAAAAGTAGCAAAGAGGGAGCAATCATATTTTTGAATGACAACTCTGTGGAAAGCTCTATGACAGGTGCTTTCATTTACTTCTCAGAACTATCTTACCCAGTAAGTTATCCCAAATTGTACAGGAAGCAACTCCGAGAGGGTTAGTGATTTGCCTAGAAAGGGTAGGATGTGAACACGGGATTGTACTATTCCAAAGCCCACAATGTGCTTTATATGACACCAAGGTAACATATTGTGAGACTGTGCATCTTTCCTACTGAGAGCAAATGACTGTCTGTAGACATCTTACCCTTTGAGATTATAGAATGGCTCAGACAATACTGTTTGGAGGTCATGAAAGGGAAGTTTAAAATAATATTGTAATTCTACAGATAAATACATGATAGACAAGTAGAAATGATGTAGTACGTTTTGCCAAAGTAAAAAACCTGATTTATTCAGTGTGACTGTACACATTGATCAATTGAAATGGATAAATGTCAACTTACCACAGTTTAAAGAGGAATAGACTTATGTTCTTTCCAGTAAGTCACTAATTCTGTTGGTTACTATCTTCAAAAGAGTCATCATTTTTCTTAAGTATAGCTCAATCTATAATACGATTTTACTGTATTTCCCTGAATGACCAAATTCTTCTATTTCCAAGGCTCTATTAAAAATACAATTTATCGTGTCTCTCACTAACCAACTGATAGTAAAATATTGATGCTTCATTATAGCCTCGAAAGATAATAGCTAGTAAATAACGCTGATTTTATTTTTCTTATAATTTGCTTCAACTTTGCTGGTAGTCTATTGTATATTTCCTATATATATATAATTACATCAGGTTTTGACTGTTTTGTCCCTGAGCTAAATAATTCATTATTTTAACCTTTAGTGAACGGTCAGTAGTTTCTCTCTGTCTCTCTTATTGTAAGCCATACTATTTGCTTTTATCCATCCTCATTATAGATCCAGATTTGGCATAATTTGGATAGGTATTTTAGTACAGTAGTCCCCCTTTATTCACAGGGGATACATCCCAAGACCTCCAGTGGATGCTTGAAACTTGTGGATAGTACTGAACCTATATATACTATGTTTTTTTTCCTATACATACGTACCTATGATCAAATTTAATTTATAAATTAGGCACAGTAAAAGGTTAATGACAATAACTAATAGTAAAATAGAACAATTACAGCAATATACTGTAATCAAAGTTATGTGAGTGTGGTCTCTCTCTCTCTCAAGCTATCTTATTTTACTTTACTCACCCTTCTTGTGATGATGCAAGATGATAAAATGCCTAAGTGATGAGGTGAAGTGAAATGAATGAGGTAGGGATTGCTGTGTAGCTTTAGGCAACTGTTGACCTTCTGGTAATATGTTGAATCATCTGCTTTGGCTGATCCTGAATCACTGAGCTATTATGCTATTGATGGTTGGAAATCCCAGGCAGGACAGAGTGGGACAGCACCAGATATCATCACACTACTCTGAATGGCATGCAATTTAAAACTTATGAATTGTTTAATATTCCATTTAATATTTTTGGACCTCAGTTGACCCCAGGCAACTGAAACTGCAGAAAGTGAAACCACAGATAAGAGAGAGACTGCTGTTCAATATTCTTACCATAAATATCTTAACAATTTTTTAATGTGGAATTTCAGTAAAAAGTGGTGGTTTAGCAGCAGGTAAAGAGTTAGATTGAAATTGTGTACGTGAACTTTTTCTTTTTCCATTCGGCAGGATTAACTGATTGAAATCTACTTTGGTTTTGATTCAGACACATTTAAAGGGAGAATGTACACATAAATTATCTGTGGGTTTCTCACTGCTGCTGTGCTGAGTGTTGGCAGCAGCCTGCAGACTTGCACCACTTTTTGGCCACTGTGATTTCCTGGCTCTTGTTTTGATTTGCTCCACAATGGCAGGATGTCATAGGAACTGATGTGGTAGTGAAATAAAGGAAAGCAAATAGCCCCTGCAGTGTTTGATTTCCTGAAGATATATTTGCTCCATGAAAGACTTAAGTTTTTTGTTCATAATTAAGGTTTGTTCAATCAGAAGCCTTCTTCTGTATCAATGGAATAAAGCAGAGTTTCTTTAGTCATGAGTAGTGATCTCCCATACCCCTTTTCTCATAGACATTTCCAAAGATGCTAAAGACGTCAAAGCAGATACATATCTCTGAATATAAGGAAACATTCTCTTTTTAGAAATAGAGTGTGAACGGTTTGAATTGTCCACTACATTTTTATGTTCTACACCCATTTTCAATGAAGCATTGAATTTTAAGGTGCCATACTATCTACAAATAAAATATGATTGTGGAGTGTGTTTATTTTTAAAATTGTATAGCTCTTTAAGGTTTGGCTTATACTGATTTCAAAACCTGACTATAGGTTTTTATTCTGAATACAGGAATGGTTGTTTCATTGGAAATATCCGGTTTATGGTTTTCAGCTCCACTGATCCTGGTTATTAACCAAATTTTTCAGCACAATTTGGGTCTTGGTTATTGAGGAGAAGTCTGTGTGATTGGGGCTTAAGAATAGGGGAATTAATTAGATCAGTTGCTCTTGACTCCCACCCAGTGCTTCAACCAAGCACTTTAGACATTAATGGGTGAAGATTGGAATGATTATATAACCTCCAGTTATGGTCTAAGAGCTCCTTGGTGCATTTACCTGGGTTGATTAAGGATTTTAGGTAGCCAACATTGAGAATATAATTCACAGTATGACAGGTTTCCACATCACTGAGGATAGTGCTGGGGCTTCCATCCCACCACTATCACATGCACAACTCACCTTGTCTGCCACATCCTCGCTGTCAACCACCACCACAAACACTGTACTCTCATCTCAACTTCAACAATTGCCTTCAGGTTAACTAGCTGGCGCTACAGAAGGATTCTTAATGGATTAACCATAGTCCTAGCCATAAAGGAAATTTCAGTTTAGCGGGAAGGGCTGATATGTACCCAATGAGTTATACTGGAAAGCAGAGTGTGCTTACTATACTGAAATAGAATTATCAAGTACAATAGATACCTAGAGAAGGGAGAGGGTAGTCTGACTAAAGGGATTGGGGAAGATCTTATGGAGAAGTTGCCAAAGGCTTGACCTTGAAACAAAGACAGAGGTTTATTTACTCAGCAAATCAACAGGTATTAGGTGTCCAGAATGCAGGGATCATGGGAAAGGGCACACTGGGCAGAGAGAATATTGAGAGCAAAGATCAGAGGTTAAAAAAAAATAGAGTCTGTAGAATGTTGAGTCATGGAGAGTTATTAGTGCAAAGAATTGGAAGAGGACAGTGGGTGGTTGAGGATTATCAATCAGGGGCATTTTATGGAGTGTGCTCATTTCTAAGAGGTTGGGATTATTTTCTGCAGTCAGTGGAAACCATGGAAGATTTTGAGCTGGGGAGTAAAACAAATAGAGCTATGACTTGGGATGGATGGATTGGAAGGAGGGAACAATTATACTAAGGAAAACCAATTATAAAAGTTTAACAATAGTTTAGGCAGGCAAGGAAGGACATCTGACCCAGGGTAGTGGCTGAAGAAACAAAGGACTGATTGGAAGAATTTTGCCAAGGTGCATGTTGAGGGGAGGGGAAGAAACACAGAAGATAGAGGAAAGAGGCAAAGAGAATTCGTCGAAGGCTACCAGCCTGACAGAGATAAGGAGCAGAGGAAGAGGGTCTGGCTCTGAGGAATGATGTTGTGTTTGGGCAGATAGAGCATGAGGGATGAGAGAAATATTTAAGGGTCCTCTGCTTAGAAATGAATGACAAGGCCATGAGAGAGCATGATATTGTCAGAGATAGAATACAGAGCATAGATCCTCAGAATTTTCCAACTCATTCATGAACCCAGAATCACAGAGGAGATCAAAGTTTTAACCCAGGTTCTTTGGTGACATACTTCAAAGTGCAACATTTCTTTAGTATCATGTGTTTTATTTTTTAAAAAATATGTGTAGATTCTTCCTTCTACTCCATGATCTAGTCACACTTAAATTTATTCCTGATTCATTCATTAATGGGCAAGATTATGCTGTATTGAGATTCATTTATTTAATCAACAATTCTTTACTGAATGCACTAGATACCATTTCAGGCACTAGGGATATGCCTGTGACTGAAACAGGCAAAGCCTGTCTTGGAGCTTACAGTCCGGTAAGAGGGAAACCAACAATAGGCAAGAAATTCAAAAAATGGACAGGATTTTTCAGAAAGTAAGTACTAGGATGGAAGCAAAACATAGTAATGAAATCAGGAGTGGTGGGGGAGTGAGAGGGCATGGTCTAAGAAGCTTTTGAGTAACTAGGAGGATACAGTTGAGCTAAGAGCTGGGGAACAAGTCATCTGGGCAAAAAATATCACACCTGTAAATGGCTTTGGATGTGAGGAAGCTACTATGGAGAACAAGAGGAGGGTAGGGAATTATGGTGCAGAATGAAGTTCAAAGAGTGAACAGGGGCTTGGCAGACCATGCCAAGAAGTGAATTTTA
Source organism: Stenella coeruleoalba (assembly GCF_951394435.1). Classification (NCBI taxonomy): domain Eukaryota; kingdom Metazoa; phylum Chordata; class Mammalia; order Artiodactyla; family Delphinidae; genus Stenella; species Stenella coeruleoalba. The sequence continues at coordinate 46,794,160 of NC_137148.1, read as the reverse complement.
TTTTCAATGCCCCAGCAAATACTGAGGACTTTAAGCAAGGGGATTAATGATCTGATTGAGATTTTTAAATGATTCCTCAGCCTGCTGTGTGGCCAGTGAGTTGCATGGGCCCAGAAGTAAAACCTGAAATAACAGCTGAAAGGAATGGCTGACGGATTCTTGTAGGTGTTGAGGGAAAGTAATGACTAAGAGATGATTCCCTACGTTTTTATTCATTGAGTTGATCATTTTCATGTATAATAGGGCTAAATTAAAGGCAGCTAATCATGTATTTTGGGTTCAGCATATCTATACTTTTTCTTCTCTGTCTTGGAGTCACCTTATTCGAAGGAGGCAAATTCACAGATACGTATGGGTACTCAGAACATCGTTCTTAAAGACACGAGCTGTATATATATGAGGAGCAAGTCAGAATCACAAAAGGAAAGATGATGCCATGTTGTCAGGCTGCTCTTGACAAAAGTTTGAATGAGCTCATCTACTTGTTGAGTCGATGGCTCACTTGTCTGCTTGTCTAGTAGGAGACAAAGAGTCTCTGATCCACCGGTTAGTTTTTTTTACACTCCCATGAAAATATTCATAAAGGACATTTTCAACAAGGAAATATGAATAATGATCTTTGTTTTGTAACTAATGCTGCCTTTCTGTCACATGTAAATGACTGAGCCACAAATTATTCACCTTCTGATATCTCTTTTTAACTCTCAAACTTCTATTCCATGTTACAATTTGTCACACTCTACAAAAACCATCACCATAATTTTTTTTTTTTTTTTTCGGTACACGGGCCTCTCACTGCTGCGGCCTCTCCCGTTGCGGAGCACAGGCTCCGGACGCGCAGGCTCAGCAGCCATGGCTCACGGGCCCAGCCGCTCCGCGGCATGTGGGATCTTCCCAGACCGGGGCACGAACCCGTGTCCCCTGCATCGGCAGGCAGACTCTCAACCGCTGCACCACCAGGGAAACCCCATCACCGTAATTTTACCTTGGAATTGTTGAATCACAAGGTTCAAACGTTAGGGGGGAAATCTGCTAAAATAAACAATCCCATGTGATCTGCAATTTGTTAGAAGTGTGAACAATAAATTAACTCATAACATTTAGGGTTTTTGTTTGTTTTATCATAATGTCTTTGTTATTTGCATGAAAATAAACTAATGTATGACTGGGTTAAAAAACTCTAACCATGAGTACTATTTTTTGCTTGAGTAAGAATGCATTTAGGTAGTATTGTAAGCTTTCTAAGTCTCTTCTCATTACAATTTTATCTAAAATGAAGAATATTAAAAATACTGTATTTTGCAAAATTATCCAGTTTTACTAAGTTGTTCAACAGCCTGAGAAAAATTAAGGAAAAAAAAAAAGAAAACCTTTGAAGCAGTCTCTTGGTAAATGCAAATATTATAAGGATGAGCGTATGTCTGTTTTATTCAGCGTTGAATCCTAGCATAGTGCTTGGCACGGTAGGAGCTTAAAAATATTCTGGATGAAAGATTAAATCATTGGTTGCTGGCACAGTGAGGGGCATAATGTCTTTTGTGCATATTAGTGCTTCCAAAGGCTTCCTTAACATGGATTTGAGTCCAACATTTTTTTCTAGTCAATATCACGCTAACTAAATTGCTTATATTTTGTTGAAGATTTCTTCGCCAGTTCTACCTTCAAGTACTTTAGCAAATAACACGCCTCGACAGACTCCATTATAAGTGTAGATGACTAATAAAGTAGTTAGATCATTCGTATGTGAGTTTTCATCCTAATATTAGGTAAAAATCCAGTTTATCTTCAGGTTCTTGATTATTCAACAATGGCTTGCCTTGTAAAAATACACATTGTCATCTTGGTTGCCTGTTTTTGAATCAAAACAGGTTCAAGCACACCGTGCTCCACCAAACCGCCCTTGTCTCTGGAGTTCTGCCTCCTGCGGTGATTCTGAAACAAACCTTGATGATGCTTCATGCAATTTTTTTCTCTGCCTGTTTGATTGTGTTTTTGAAGCATTGCTCACAGCCAAGATTTCTCTCTCTGAGCTTTTTAACGTTCAAACTGTTTTCAAAATTGGTTTAAGTATTATATATTCAATGAGATGTTTTCAGGGAGCTATTTGTCAGGATTTTTCCATTCAGTGGACATCAAGACACGCTTATTTGCATCTCCACAGTGATTGAAAACCTGTGTTTTTAAAGGAGCATCAATACATACCTTCTAAATGTGTGGCCAACTGTGCTCACTTCAATTTATATAGTTGTGGTTGGGGGCTGTGCTCTGTTATTTTGAGCCATCAAATTCCCTGTGACACGCCCTCTGCTTCGAGATTGTTCTGCATTTCCTTTTGCATTTTTGCCACTTACGACCTTTTGCTCCAACCATTACTGTTTTTGACCACCTCTCAATATTTCCAACTGAAACTATAATTTAGAATAAATATATTTTTGAAGCAATAAATAGTGACACTGAGTTTTCTAAAGTCTGAACCTCTAGACTTGTTGCTGTTTTCAGGCTAACTTCAATGGGAAATGTAACTAAACAAGAGTTTCATGTTTGTAAATAGGACATTTGTCCAAGTACAATTGTGGTAGGAAGTTTAATCAACTTGCGGGAGCCAAAGGCTTTGTGTGTGTTTCTGTGTGAGAGAGAGTGTGTGTATATATGTTCAATGTAAAATGAAATTAGGAAAACACACTGGTTTATTAAAAAAAAAAAAAAGACAACAACAACACTTGTTTTTTTTTCAAAAAATGTCCTGCTCATCTAGAAAGGCACTTGTCATCCTATGTTCAGGGGCTATGAGTGCCATCTGTGATCCTAACAGTGCATTAGTTCACTGATCCGGTTACAGAGATAGTGACTCTTGGTTCCCCAACAGCTCTAGAGTACTGCACTTTCCAATCGCTCGCTGCATGTATTTTCTATTTAGGGGGCTAAAAAATAAAATTTGCTGACCTGAAATAGTAGAATTCTGCTTGTGTCCAAGGGTGCTGTAGTCAAATATACTAATACAATGACTAATATTTGAACACACCGTGTTCTTCTCGAGGCTATAGATGTGCTTTTGCATACCACACAGCCTTGTAATGTATCCCAGCATGAGAAGCAGAGATGCAGAGAGAGTAGATGTCAGGAAACACCTTGTCTTAGGAATGGAGGGAAGGAAAGGACCCCGAGAATCAGAGAAAAAAGTCTGGAAGGTGAGAGGAAAATCAGGAGCATCCGGAGTGATGCAAGTGAGGCAGAAAGACATGTTTTAAATGAAAGCGGTGGTCGGTGGAGAAATGAGGAAAGATAAGAATTGGAACAGGCCCTTCTGAACTGCAGTCTAGGGAATTATTGGTGTGTGGGCTGCAGCTGAAGTTGCATAAATACAATATAAACCGCTCTTTCGAAAGAAGATTGGCATTGAAGTAATGAAGAGAAAAAGCACTGATGCTTAAGAATATGGAAGAATGAAGAAAACAGTTGAGGCAGAGAAAGGGTTTAAGGAAGATTGAAGGTAGTCATAGCTAACAATGTTTGGCTGCTTACTGTGTACCAGAGTTCTGAATGCTTTAACTAATTCAATCTTCATAATACATCTATGAGATAAGTACTTCTTTTTTTTTTATTCAAACAGAAATTCACAAAAATTATAATCATCCTCGTCAGTTCACTCAGTCCCATGTAATTTTTTTTCATCTTGATCTTTTGTTAGCACTTTTATGAATTCATCAGTTTTCCATTAGAGTTCTGAAAATGCTTATTCATTCAGTTCAGCAGTATAGTCAGTTACCAGAAACCTGTACTTGTCAGAGTCTTTTCCATGAATTCCTTGAAGATGAAACCCTTTTATAGGAACATTTTCGCAAAAGCATCAGGGTACACCCAGAACTGTCTGTAAATGACAAAAGACTTAAAAATGACCACGGTTAAAGGTTTGATGAAAGTTCAAGGAAATTTAGTTATTCCTGAGATACACATTTTAAAGTAATAACTAGAATTATGACATAACATTATACCAGAACATATAAGATTTTTAGAAATTTCATGTAATGTCTGAAACATTTATATTAACATATTTCCATACAAATAACCCAAAGAAAGTTTAGTTGGTTTTTTGTTTGATTTTTGTTTTTTTATACTGCAGGTTCTTATTAGTCATCAATTTTATACACATCAGCGTATACATGTCAATCCCAATTGCCCAATTCAGCACACCACCATCCCCACCCCACCACGGTTTCCCCCGCTTGGTGTCCATACGTTTGTTCTCTACATCTGTGTCTCAACTTCTGCCCTGCAAACCGGTTCACCTGTACCATTTTTCTAGGTTTCACATACATGCATTAATATACGATATTTGTTTTTCTCTTTCTGACTTACTTCACTCTGTATGACAGTCTCTAGATCCATCCACGTCTCAACAAATGACTCAATTTCATTCCTTTTTATGGCTGAGTAATATTCCATTGTATACATGTACCACAACTTCTTTATCCATTTGTCTGTCGATGGGCATTTAGGTTGCTTCCATGACCTGGCTATTGTAAATAGTACTGCAATGAACATTGGGGTGCATGTGTCTTTTTGAATTATGGTTTTCTCTTGGTGTATGCCCAGTAGTGGGATTGCTGGATCATATGGTAATTCTATTTTTAGTTTTTTAAGGAACCTCCATACTGTTCTCCATAGTGGCTGTATCAATTTACATTCCCACCAACAGTGCAAGAGGGTTCCCTCTTCTCCACACCCTTTCCAGCATTTGTTGTTTGTAGATTTTCTGATGATGCCCATTCTAACTGGTGTGAGGTGATACCTCATTGTAGTTTTGATTTGCATTTCTCTAATAATTAGTGATGTTGAGCAGCTTTTCATGTGCCTCTTGGCCCTCTGTATGTCTTCTTTGGAGAAATGTCTATTTAGGTCTTCTGCCCATTTTTGGATTGGGTTGTTTGTTTCTTTAATATTGAGCTGCATGAGCTGTGAGATAAGTACTTCTAAGGCATGGGGAGGTTATGTTACTTGCCCAAACTCATACAAATAGGTGATGATGTCAGGATAGCAACTCAGAAGGTTTAACTCCTGAGGCTTGCTCTTAACCACTTCATCATATTACCTCTCTGTGCTAGAGAGAGAGAGATTCGATGGAGCATTAATGCCTCTTAGCTGGTCGCAGTTAGGGATGAGAATACATGTGTGCTGAGGAATCGGCATCAGAAGGAGGAAGAGGAGGAATGAGATGAAGATGCAAGAGGACTTAGTGTTTTTGAAATAGAGAAGGGGGAGGATATGACAATTTAAGGGTGTCCACTTGGTACAAGAAAGAAATACCTTACGAGTTAGGGGATCAGGGAAATAAAAGAGGAGCTAAGGAGAATAGATGAATTGGAATCATCACTGTGGGGTACGTGAGAGGGAGTCAACTGAGGCGAAAACAAGTGATTACTAACTAGCAGTTAGGGGCCCACACAGGCACAGGAACACGTTTGTAGTGGACGCTGTTAGCTTTGCAGCCATAGCAGAGGAGAAGGAAGATGGTGAGGTGTAACGGGGACCTGTGAGTTCTTAGAGCTTGGATACTTTCAAGAACTTCAGTTGTTATCTCTGTCTTTAATATAAAGAGGTAAGTACAGCAAAAACTTGCAGCCATAATTGGTTTGCACATTTTTTTAGTGTATTATGATTAAAAGAAGGCATTTTAAGACCTTACCAAAAATATTGTAAAATTCTTGAGTCTAGGCACACTCCATATGGTGAATTAATTTCCCATTTCTCCTACTGCAATATTTCTCGTGTTACAGAAATTCAGCAAATACAGTGACTTTATTGTTATTCAAAGGATTGGAGGGAACCTAGGGGAGGGCAGGGATGGCAGAGGAGTCCCTCTGAAGAATTTTTAAATTCCATCTTCTAAGTTAAGTCCATTTTGGAAAAGGAGCTCTTTTTAGGGAGAATGAAGCTGTCAAAACCACTCCCATGATGATTTTTCAAGCTGTTCTATCCAGGCTTCTAAAATGGAATGTTTGACAAAACCACAGTGGGAAGACAGTAGCCATTAATACAGTGCCAGGGGTAAAGAGAAGAAATGTTTGGTCCTATTAATTTTACAGAAATATTCAATATTTACTGTCGAAATGTGCTTCTTGACAATGAACTTGAAGCAGTCCACCAGCAGAACACATTAAAGACAGTCTGTTCCTGTTTTTTTGGTGGGGTAAGGAGAGTCGAGGGTAAGGGGGAAAAGCAACGTCTAGACTTACAGAAGGGTTAATAAAAAGTATGCTTGGTGTATTTAGTACTCTATAACACAGAGCCCCAGAAAATTGACTTGGAATTTGACTTCAGCCTTTCATTCAGTATGCTAATGAGAATATAAAATTTGCACTCTTCACATAAATAAACATATCCTCAAATGTGTTATTTTTCTGCATTGGCAGATGGATCACATGCTCAAAATCACAGTGAATTATTATTCTGAGCAGCTTCGCACAGCACTCTGCATCCACTCTTGTTGTTTGCCACATGCTACAGCACTGCCTGTACCCTGAGCCTGGGTCTCAAGGTAGCTACAGTGTGATATTTTCCTGGAACAGAGATAGGCAGGCTTTAATTGACCTCATTATTCTTGGATCCTCAGAGGCTTCCATGGCTGTGCCCATTCACTAATACTATTCTCTTGGGCTGTAAAGCCGTGTCCAATTATTCTTGTTGCATGTCATCGAGTGACTCGGTGACAACTGCAGCAGCCCTTCTCGCATTCCAATGACTCCATCCCTAATTTATTGTGACTTAAAGACTCTGGGGGCCAATAGAGTTTTGTTTAAGAGGGCTGAGCTTTTCCCCTTGCAGTATCTTTGTTTGGGCTTATACCCCTTTCTTATTTTTATAAATAGTCCTTTAAGTGAAGGCTGAAGCCATAAGGTGACCAAATAGCTGTGCTATCTATTAAAAATCCCCAAATGGTCATTATATAGAGGGAAACGTGATCCCAAATAATTGGTTTGAATGAAACTGGGTTTCACTGATTGGAGTTTGGCAAATTCCCAGTTATAGGCTGACCCTGGACTGTCCTCAGAGCTAAAACTCTGGGAGAGAGTAAGCTTATTTCTAAGATGGATGGTTAGAAAAGAAGATGTTTTACTTACCTAACGCTGTGTAGTGAACCCCCAACTTAGTGGCTTAAAGTGATTATTTTTTTTTTCCTCAAGATTTGTTGGGTCAGACATTTGGGCAGGGATTGGGTGGGCGATTCTTCTACTTCACGTGGCATCAACTTGGCTGCATCTGATGAGTGTCTGGGCTGGGCTGGGAAGTCCCAGAAGCCTTTACTCACATATGTGCTGCTCATGGTTTCTCTGTATGGTCTCTCTTTGTCTGTAGTAGTCAGGGTTCTCCCGAGAAACAGAACTAACAGGATGTGTATACACACACATTTATTTTAAGTAATTGGCTCAAGTGATCATGGAAGATGGCAATCCAAAATCTGCAGGGTGGGGCTTCCCTGGTGGCGCAGTGGTTGAGAGTCCGCCTGCTGATGCAGGGGGCACGGGTTCATGCCCCAGTCCGGGAAGATCCCACATGCCGTGGAGCGGCTGGGCCCGTGAGCCATGGCCGCTGAGCCTGCGCGTCCGGAGCCTGTGCTCCGCAACGGGAGAGGCCACAACAGTGAGAGGCCCGCGTACCGCAAAAAGAAAAACAAAAACAAAAACAAAAAAATCTGCATGGTGGGCTGGCAGGCTGGAGAGCCAGGAAGAAGTTGATATTGCAACTCAGGTGTGAAGCAGCCTACCGGAAGAGTTCTTCTGTCCTGGGGGCATTGTTCTTTTTCTTGAGGTTGTCAACTGATTGGATGGGTCCCACACAATGAGAGAGAGTAATCGGCTTTACTCAGTGTCTGCTGATTAAATGTTAATCTCATCTGAAAATTACTTTCAAATCAGTATCCAGATGTGTTTGACCAAATATCTGGGTACGGTGGCCCAACCAAGTTGACACATAAGTTTCATCATCAAGCTCTTCATGTGGTTGGTCATCATTCGGTAGTCGAGCCCAAGCTTCTTTACAGCCTGACAGCTTGCTTCCCAGAGAGTGAACGTAAAATCTGTCAGTCCTGGGCTCAAAAGCCCCAGGGCATCATTTCTGTTGCATTCTGTTGGTCAAAGTAAGTCACAGATCTAGCTCCTAGTCGAGGGGAGAAAAATAGAATCACTTTGTGGTGTGAAGAGCATATGTGGACAGGGAGGAGAGAAATGGTTGGTGACCAGCATCACAGCAATTTCCTTTTTCTTCCCTGAAAGTTTCATCACATTACAGAATTAGTTCTCAGGCTCTTTTAAGTCCAGGATCTTTTCATCTAAATCAGGTAGATCTGAAGTTGAAGTTTTCAGGTATAGCTTCTCTTGATCCAGAGACTTGATTTCTCAGTAGATTAATATAATCTCTGTACATCCCTATCCACCAACACACAATGATGAGACAAGGATTATTCTATTTCTGGCAGTAGACCTGGCCATTCAAAAGAAGGGAAATGGGAGGTACATAGCAACCACTGTTTCGCAGCAATTCTGAAATCCAACTGGGAACATGTTATCAATTCCTTCAAATCTAGGGACAAAGAATGCTTCTTAAGAAGGGCCCAGTTCTCTGGGTGTGATTTTTCTATTCCATTGTTTTCAGTGGCTCTTGGCTCTGTCCTCTAAATCATCCTCCTTTTCCATAAAAAAAAAAAAAGGCCCATGTTTGTAGCTGAGTGGCTTTCTCAGCCTTGTTTTATGCCGGTAGAAGTTTAGAGGCATCTTTTCATTTTGTCCAAGAAGGCACAGTTCCTTTTAAAACGTTGTGGTTTTCCCATGTATCCAGTTATAGTCCATTTCATTAAGTAAAAGCTATTCCCACAAATTTCTTTAAGATAGACATTTTCTGACTTTAGGCTAGGAGTCAAGGTGCTATGGGGCAACATCCTTAAGATTTTCAGAAGCCCTTACCTTCCAGCTGAGTGTACCTTACAAGGGTTTTAAGAGAGATCTTACTGCCCCATCCTTGATTTGACATTTACTCTGAGACCACATTTCATCAGCAGCTCTCTGGATTTGATCAGAGACCACTTCTTACTCTGAGAACCTTTTGCCATCTGGAGGGGCTGAGAACGAGAAATAATTCTATTTTCTAACCCAGCAAGTCCTGGGTTGGACTTTGTGGCTTAAAACAACAATTTATTGTTTCTTGTGGGCAAGGCTTGCCTGGGAAAGTCTTCTGCTCTAGGTGGTATTGATTAGGTCACTCAGTTGGCTACATTTTATAGGTAAGTGGTCTAGGCTGGAAGGTCCAAGAAAGCTTAAGTCACATACCTGGCACCTCTAAGCTCATCTACATGGCTTCTACATGTTAATAATTTTGGGCTACCTTACAGCATGGCAGACCCAGACTGGTCAGACTTTTTATATGGTGGCTGGCTCCGAGAGCAGGTGTTGTTGTTTTGTTTTGTTTTGTTTTTCTGCGGTACGCGGGCCTCTCACTGTTGTGGCCTCTCCCGTTGCAGAGCACAGGCTCCAGACGCTCAGGCTCAGCGGCCATGGCTCACGGGCCCAGCCGCTCCGCGGCATGTGGGATCTTCCTGGACCGGGGCACGAACCCGTGTCCCCTGCATTGGCAGGCGGACTCTCAACCACTGCGCCACCAGGGAAGCCCAAGAGCAGGCTTTTTAAGTTTTAAATGAACAAGCCCTGTCCAATGTGTAAGTGCTTATCACGCCTTTGCTTGATCATGTTTGTCCGTGTTCCTTCACTAAAAGCATGTCATATAGCTAAGCCAGAATCAGCATGGGAGAGACTACATAAGGTTAAAAATAACAAGAGGTAGCATTTATCGAGGGACATTCATGTAATGGTCTCCCACAGAGAATGATTTTACTGTCAGACAAATAGATTTGTCACTTCTACCTTTTATTAGTGGTGTGGCTTAGGGTAAATTGCTGTACTTTGGGGCTTCTCATTTTCTTCCTGTAAAATATGATATAAACATTACTAGATTTTTGTGAGAATTGTCCACACATGTACACACACGTACACACACACACACACACACACACAGAATACCCATAGTAGTACTCAGCAAGTAGTTTTCACATTTTAGTTGTGTATCTGTCAGACCAGCAGTCAGATATTGAATGCACCAGCTGTGGTTTGGTTTTGCCATATCAGGGCCTGTTTATAATCAGAAGCCAGGGCTTGCGTAAATCAATGTGATTGATTAACAGGAAAAACTTGGAAAGGCAGGTGGACTGAAGAGAAGATTAGGTCTTGGCCAAAGCTGTTGGTGTTGGTAGAGACGGGACGTTGAGCTCAGGGCTCAAAGTGGCGTGAGAATGCACAGTGCTGATGAGCATTGGAGCGAAACGTTAAGTCAGTATTTTATGTGGCCCCAAACTGCAGGGCCAAGAAATTCTTAGGGATCCAAACCAGATAGAGAAGCTTCGGAAGTCATATGGAAATCAGGGACCTAGGTCAGAAATAGGAAATCAAGAGCCAGAGGACAAGCCATATGCTTAGGCCAACAGTTATGGGTCCCAGAAGCAAGAGAAAAATTTGATGATTTGCAAAGCTGTTGAGGTCAGACTCCAAACATTATTGTAGCCCAAAGTTAGTTTGTGGGCAGATCTTGACCCACGGGTGGAAAATGACATCTGGTTAGAATAAGGTTGGAGCAGTTAGGTAGCTCCTAATGCTAGAACTCTTTTTCTAGTTGTCCCTTCAATTATTTCAATGAGCTAGTCTTTGTCTGCTTCAGAACTTGATGTTTTCCTAAGGAGGGGCTTCCCATGAAGATGCTATCAGACTCTAAAGTTCTCTAAGGCATTTGTGGTACCCATATGCTCAAAAAATTGATGCTGTCTCTACCATCTTTTGTTCCAACTGAAGAATAGTCCATTCTTTGGTTACAGCAGTTTTATTCCTTGAAGGTGTTCTCACCCACAGGGAAATTGGAATTACCAGTGCTACTGTCTGAGGCTGAGTTGCAGAAGTCAAGATTTTTCTGACTGCTTCTGAATATCTTACCTAGACTTGTAGCTTGTCAGCAAGCTACAGCCCCCAGGCCTTGTCTTTTCCTCTCAGGCCATATGGATATTCAAAAGTGGAGTCTATGGATAGGTCATTGACCCATGAGTCAGAGGAACGTAAGTTTTCTGGAGTCTCACCCCCAGTGGTGCTGGCAGTTTGGGGGAGCTTCCACCCTCTTTTGTTTGGCATTCCCTATAAAAGATGGAATCTTTTGTGAAATGATTGCTGGAACTAATTGGACCTTTTGTATTTGCGGACCTGTTTCCCTCAGTGAAGCTAACAGGGGTGGTCAGGAATCAGAATTCGAATTTTATTCTCGTTAGCACTGTGCTTGCACTGTTGCACTCCTGAAACTCAAGTGCAGATTGAGATAAATTTCTCCTGTGAAATGATACAATTCACCTGGAAGCATCTGCCTTTTTTGTCATACAGAGCTCACTTTTTGCTGTTGTTGATGTAACTGAGATGATATTAGGAGGTTTTAGGTTGAATTTATTTTAGGCAATACTAATAATTAGATGTTTTACTAGTGTTTACTATGAAGGTTTGAGAAACCATTACTACCTATAAAATTGAAGAAAGTAAAATAATTTAATACTAAAAATTAACCTTAAAACTGTACATTAGCCAGCTGTACTATGCCGTAGAAAAACATTGTCTATGTCCTACTACTTAAGAAGAATATGACATTTCACCATATCTTTATAAATGCTTGATGACAAATAAGAAAATTATATAGCTCTCACCAAATGGCAACTTTTTATCATGTCAAATCTACCTTTGCACAAATAAGGTTTTAGAAGTAAAAAAAAAAAAAAGAGTGAGAATGAGTATGAGTTTGGGGCTTTAAAGCCTCCCGATATTTGATATTTCTGGTTCAAATCATTTATTAGTATTTAGTCATGGCTGTTAAAGGTGTCTTTCAGTTTAAGATCTGGTGATTTTAAGCTGTTTGTGGATACATTTATTTTTATGTAGAAAATAATGGGATTTACCAAACATTGAACACATTTAGGAGCATGAATTTAAGACTTTAAACCTAACACTGCCCTCAATTCTCCAGGCTCTAGACTGTAACATTTCAGAGGACTCAGGACTGTAACTATTGTTCGCCTTTCCTTCTTAATTACTTGTTGCAATGAAGTATACACATGTAATTGTTCATTCATATAAAATTTTGAAATAGGATGTTAAACAAGAACAGTGTTCGGATCATCTGCAACTTACCAATAATGGCTAGAGGAAACCCCTTAACTTATTCATGGTATTATATTAAAATCGGATACAGGGAAACAAAATGGACTTTTTCCAAGGGTAATATATTCAGGTTAGAAAAGGTAGAATAAACAGGGGAATAAGTGAAGTTAAACTAGGTGAAGAAATCCATCCCCCCCACCAAACCCTACCTGCTGTGAATGAAATGGCATAGAAAGAACTTTTAGATGTGATCGCTAGACCTCTGTAATTAATGCTATAGAGACAAGAACAAAATGCACAAAGAACCTAGTGATCCAGCAATAAGCTTTTCCAAGATGAAGCATGTGCTCAAAATGAGGCAAGAAGAAGTATATAAAATAAATAGACATCATGAACAGTACTATATTCCTCTGCAGTGAGCGGGTTCAGCTTTCTTGGTATATTTGCATTTGATTGCTCTTACTTTGTGAGAAAATAATGTGCTGAGAAAAATCCCGTCTGAACCACCAAAATGCCCCTAGTATATTGGCATTAATCCCTCATTTGTCAATTCTCTATGAATTTATTTGCATATAGAAACATGTAGCAGAATACATTGTGCTCGTCATGTGCCAGACACTAGTATAAACCCTTTACATGCTTTGTCTCATCGAATCTTCACAAAAACTGCATGATGTGGGCTCTATTATCATGCCCATTTCACAAACGAGGAGACACAGACATAAGTAATTTATCAAAGTCTTTGAGGAAATATCTAACAGTATGTTAGAGGTAGGATTGAATAATCCTAATTTTCAGGAAGAAGAGGAAAGTGAATTCCCTCCAGTTATATCCTTAGGGAGTAGGACAGTAATCTTATTTCCTTTAGTTCTTTTTGAAAATTTTCCTTTGGTACTTTCTTGGAGGTCTTCCATGGATTCCTATCTAAAATTACCCCTCATTCCCACCCTCTGGATTTTCTATCTACCTTCCCTGTTTTATTTGCTCCTGGACACTTGACACTGTCTAATGTTGTATATAGTTCACTTATTTATATTGTTTACTTTCTCTTTCACCACACAAATGAAATTCTACAAAGACAGGAATTTTTGTCTGTCACTACTGTATTTCTGGTGCCTAACATAGACACTCAATGAATTGTTGAATGAATCAAGTGCTTGATCTTAGATAACCTTCTAAAGTGGATCTTTAAAAAAAAATTCTTGTGAGCCTTTAAAAAGAAAGTGGTAATCATGTGGAATTTGCATTAAGTCACTAATAGTGAAGTATATCAGATTAAGCTAAGTTTCTTTTCCCACAGGACGAGTGTATCAAAGGAGTGATATACGCATTACCTACCAGGATTCCAGCAAGCATTTGATCAAATCTTCCATAGTGATTACGATCTTCTTGTGATTAAGATGCAGAAAAGCAGTTGATGGTACCATTAGACAAAGTCATAACTAAGTGGCTGTTTTCATGCATCAATGTCTGTTTAGAGAGAAGCTTCTCGTGATTGACTAGAGGAGTTGGCCTCTTTTTTAGTATTTTATTGGAGTGTAGTTGATTGACAAGGTTGTGTTAGTTTCAGGTGTACAGCAAAGTGATTCAGTTATATATATACATATATTCATTCTTTCTTAGATTATTTTCTCATATAGGTTTATCACAGAATATTGAGTAGAGTTCTCTGTGCTATACAGTAGGTCCTATGTGGAATCTAATTAAAAAAAAACGATACACATGAGGATTTGGTCTTTAGGTCTCTTCTGTTCACCATTTTTATTGTTAATTTTGGTAGTGGTATTAGTGGCATAAGGATCTAATTCACAAATAAGGCAAAACTAGGGAGAACAGCTGGTATGGTTATTAACAAAATCAGCATACAAAAAGTACTTGACAGACGGAATGGGAGAGGTAAATATAATAAGACAAAACGTAAGAAATGAAAATATTCAAGGAGAGAAGTACTGATTGATGTTGTTTGAGAAGCAATAGGGGAAGAGGTGAGAACAGTTTAACAGCAATTGGAGATTTAGGTGATTGAAAATAGTTTGAATCAATAACATGATGCGATTCCCCTGCATCCCAAAATATTCACTCATTCTTGGGTTTTATAAATAGAAATGGGTCTAAAACAGGAAAGGTAATAATTTGGCTCTATATTAGCGTTGGTTTTCCCCATACCTAGAACTATGATGCCAATCCTGATGATTCACTTTAAGGAGGACGTTGAGAAGTTGGAGTAGATTAAAAACTTGCAAACGTGGAGAGGGAGGTTAAAACTATATCACATGAGTATCTAAAGTGGTAACTCCAAATGTGTAGGCTTCAGATGTGTTTTAACTGGCACACACAGAGGTTTTAGAAATTTGAATTAGTATTAGATGTTTCAAATTGAGTATATGTTTCAGTAAAATATAGGTTTCTGGGTTTTGCTCTTACATTCTTATATGGAAACGAACCGTGGAGATGTAGCGATTCTACTTTTGTGCTCTTCTCAGCCCACTTTAAATTTGCTTTAAATTCCTGGTTGCTATAGTAATCTGAGTGCTTGACACCTGAAAGAAAAAGCCTGGGGAATGCATGGCCTGTAATACAAAGTTGGAAGTGCAAGAGATACAAATATATCTGGAGAGCTTTTATAGGTCAGAACAATTAGACCTAATCTGTGTGACCCCAGAGAGCTGAACCCTGGTGGTAATTACAGAGAAGAAAATTCCCATTAAATATATCATTTTCTCACAGTGACCTGAGACTTGCTATGTTTTATTCATCTTTGGTTCATAGCACAGAGAAGAATTTCTGACACATATTGGCACTCAGTGACTCCTTATTAAATGAATGAAATACAACAGGTCGTGAGTGGTGAGTCCCATTCTAGGAGCTGCTGGAATGTAAGCTTTTGGAGAAAAGAGATCATTGTTCATTTTATTTACAGCTCTGTACCTAAATCAGTGCAGCCACGTGGTAGGTGCTCGTTAAATATTTGCAGATTCCATGATCAGAGATAAAGGTAGGATCATGGTCTACTTATCAGTAGTGTAGGAAAAATTAATTAGGTATACATGTGAAGGGTCATGGAATAAGGGGAATATTGAACTAGATGATATTTAAAGTCACTTCCAACCCTGAGAGTCTATCAGGCAAGTGACATGAAATGAGATTATGTATTTTACATCAAATATTAAACACGGTAAAAGTAAAGTAGAATGTATACGATAAAAAATCTGGGAGGCAGGGCTTCCCTGGTGGCGCAGTGGTTGAGAGTCCTCCTGCCGATGCAGGGGACACGGGTTCGTGCCCCGGTCCGGCAGGATCCCACATGCCGCGGAGCGGCTGGGCCCGTGAGCCATGGCCGCTGAGCCTGCACGTCCGGAGCCTGTGCTCCGCAACGGGAGAGGCCACAGCAGTGAGAGGCCCGCGTACCGAAAAAAAAAAAAAAAAAAAAATCTGGGAGGCAGGTCATTGAGCCAATTATTTATTTATGGTAAGGACAAGAAAATGATTTCCTGAATATTTTAATTAAAATAACCGATTATTTAAGATTTTTCTAATAATGGACTATATTTTATACCCATATTGATGTCTGTGTTTACTCCACTTTTGAGCTGTTATTCCTATGTGATGAAAATGTTTTTGTCCCCTTATATTTGTAATCTAATTTATAAAATCCACATTATCTTGAGGTTTGGAGTGATTTGTTATTTTATCCTTCAAGAAAGCCAATAATAAATCAAACCACTGGGAACTGGTTTCAATTTTCATTGTTTGGGGTGGTTACTGAAGGTGATGTTCTGAAAAATCATCTTATAACTAACCTAGAAAATAATATCTGGAGTCCAAAATGTGGCAAAGGAACAAAATTAAGTAATTTTTAAATGCTTGTTGTAAAAATTCTATGCATCTTTTATTGTGAAGCTCTAGCAATTTTAATATTCTCAAAATCAAGAAAAAGGAGGAATATTGCTTTATAACCTCAAAGGACAGAAAAGTCTTAAAGCCCTGATTTTGAGTGCCAGGGATGAATGTATCTAGAATGCAGTCCTGAGAGGGTTGTAGGCTAACCATGAAAAGCAATGGCTTAGTAAATTCTGGAAATCTTTTAGTATATCTGAAAGACATATGGTAATTGATTTTTGCTAAATGTTATTGATAAAGGATAATATTTTCCTCTGAGTATTTAGCCCAGGTCAAAGAAAAGAGCACCTAATTGTATAAAGGTTAGTGGATACGTAATGGTGGGATTAGATCTATGAATCATCATTTTTACAGTGCAGATAACGAACAATGCAGAAATTCCTGTCACAGAGTGGTGTGCAAAACCTTAGAATCCTATATCATCGTCATCATCACTATCCTCATAATGTGTTGAATGGACACATCTCCTGTCTCTGAGGAGCACTTAGCAATTTATGAATTTGTTTTAGTTTTTACCACTTCCTCATAGGGCTTGGAGCACATATAGCTTTAACCCTAGTTTCGGAGTCAGCTTTAGGTTAAATGATGATCTAAGCACTATTTTATTTCAGCGACTCTTCTGCTTGCTGGTATCCCCTCCGCCTTGCACAGCACAGCATCTTATTTTTCTTTCCTAGATTTAAAGGAGAAAATCCTTGACTATTTATATTTTTTAAAAGTATAATGGAAAATTTCAAACACATGCAAAAGTAGAGAGAATAGTATAATACATGCTAAAGACTCATCACCAAGCTTCAACAATTCTCAATACACAGACATTTCTTGTTTCATCTGTATCCCCACCCACATTTCCCTCTACTAGGATTATTTTGAAGCAAATCTAATATATAACATTACTTCATTTGTAAGTATTTTAGTATGAGTCTAAAAATAGGCTTCTAAAAAATTACCTCAGAAACATTAAAACACCTTCAAATTTTCCTGATAATTTCTGAATATCTAATTTCTCTGATTTTTAAAATATTTTCTAATTTTTTGTTTGAAATTAGTTCCAATCAAGGTTAATAGATTGTAATTATTCTGTGTCTTAATTCTCTTTTAGACTATAAATTTCTCTTTTCTCTCTCTCTGCAATTTTTTGTTGACAAAACTGGGTCATATATGCCATAGAAATTCTCATGGGTTTGATTTTGCTGATTGCATCCCTATAGTGTCATGCAATGTAGTCACCTGTCCCTTGAACTTTCTAAAATTAGTATTTAAATCTAAAGGCTTGATAAATGACTTACATTTCATTATTTGGGGAGAATAAATATATTGTGAAATGTAGTTTTTACTTCTCAAACTTTCATTTACTAAAGATCTGAAATACTAACTATAATTATTTTCAGTGCTTTTGTCGTCGTTTTACCACATCATATTCTTTCTTCATAGTCTCAATCTCTTCCCCTTAGACAACTTGAATTTGTACCCTTTCCTATGTCTCCTATTCCTACTTCCTCCCTCTCTTTGAACCTTTTCCTTCCTATTCGCCTCCACATTTCTTGCTAGTATTGCAAATGGCGGGAGGTGAGGAGTAGAGTATCAATAACAGGATGCGAAGGGTTGAGTGAGGATGAATGCTAAGTCAGGGAAGTGGTCACATCTGTTGTCTCAGAATGCAGTGGTGTTCACTAGTCAATTCTTTGGTTTCAAATTGTACATTACGTATAATTAGATTTGAATGTGGGTGATTTAGATAACCATAAGATAATGTCCTAAAGACAATTATTATTATCTATTTCCTTCTAGTCTGTTAGCAGTGTGTGTGTGTATGAGTGTGTATTACAGAGTTTGAGAACATTCTGTATATGTCCTATTGGCTCCTGTTTTTTCCATTTGACAAAATGCTGTCTAAATTTCTTTAATAACTTCTTTTTAGTAGCTACTTTGTATTTATGATATAGATATATTTCTAAGGTCATTTGTTTTAGCTGGATGATTTTTGGTTGTCTCAAAGTTTTCACCCTTAATTTCGTTACAAATAACACCCTTATTCAAAATGTGGAGCTGCATTGCTGACAACCTTCTTAGGTTAATTTCCAGAGAAGTGGTATTACTAGGTTAAAGGACATGACTGTTTTTAAGGTTCTTAGTGCACACGGTAAAGTGACTTTCCAGAAAGTTTCTTTCATCTTTTATTTCTCTAGTTGGTCATCTACTCTCTTGATTAATCATAGTATTATTATCATTAAAAAAGTTGTCAACATAATGGGTCAAAAATGGGGACATAATGATCTCATGGAATTTATTATTACTAGAAGGAGGACCCAGTTTTTTTCTGTGAATTATTATTTATGTTCTAAGCTAATTTTTCCATTGAGAGAAGAGTGTTTTCCTTACTAATTTGTTAAAGAACTTACATATTAAGGATATTTACCATTTGATATACCAGGTGCTAATATTTTTTCAGTTTATAATTTATCTGAAGTTTTATATATTTTTATAAATGAAAGTTTCCAATATTTAAAAAATTCATTTGTGATTTCTTCCATTGTCATTATGCTTATAAACACTTCCCCACCCCAAAGTCAATTAAATGTTTACTTATATTTTATTTTTATGGCTTATTTTTTTATGTTAAAAGAGCACATAACATAATATTTACCACCTTAATGGTAATTTTTAAGTGTACAGTACAGTAGTGTTAACTATATGTACATTGTTGTACAGCAGGTCTCTAGAATGTTTTATCTTTCAAAGCTGAAACTCTATACCCACAGAACGACAAATCCTCTTCACCCATTCCCCAATCCCTGGCAACACCACTCTACTCTCTGTTTAAGAGTTTGATTACTTAAGATACTTCCTAAAAATGAAATTATTTAGTATTTGATATTTTGTGACTGATATCACTTAGCATAATGTCGAGGTTCATCCATGTAATATTTGACAAGATATTCTTTTTTAAAAGGCTGAATAGAATTCCATTGTATGTATAAATCACATTGTCTTTATCCATTAATCTGTTGATGGACATTTGGTTTGCTTTCACCTCTTGGCTATTTTGAATAGTGCTGCTCTGAACATCAGTGTACAAATATCTCCCTGTGATCTTGTTTTCAGGTCTTTTGGATATATACCAAGAAGCAGGGTTGCTAGTTTTATACATATATATATATATATATATATATATATAGTTATAGTTATAGTTATAGTTATATAGTTATATATATAGTTATAATATATATAGTTATATATGTATTGTTATAATATATATAGTTATATTTTTTGAAGAAACTCCATACTATTTTCCAAAGCAGTTACACCATTTTACAATCTCACCAACAGTTCACAAGGGTTCCAATTTCTCTACATCCTTGCCAACACTTGTTGTTTTGTCTTTTTGATAGCCATCCTAGTGTATGAGAGGTGATAGCTCATTGTGTGTGTTGTTTTTTGTTTGTTTGTTTGTTTGTTTGTTACTCATTGTGGTTTTGATTTGCATTTTTCCAAATGACTGGTGATGTTGAGCATCTTTTCATATGCTTATTAGCTGTTTGTTTATCATCTTTGGAAAAATGTCTGTTCAAGTCCTATACCGATTTTTTAACTGAGTTATTTGATATTTTGTTGTTGAGTCTTAGGTGTTCTTTATATACTCTGGATATTTACCCTTTATCAGATATACTATTTGCACATATTCTCTCATTTTCCTTTGTGCATGTTCTATTGATATTTTCTTTGTGGTTACCATAGGGATTACATAAGATATTTTATAGTTATAACAATCTATTTTAAACTGATAATTTCAATCAGATACAAAAATGCTACTTCTTTACATCCCCCCACACATACTTTATGTTATCAGTTTTATTTATTATATATTTTTGTATTTTGTATGCACTAACATAGTTTTATAGTTATTGTTTTCATATGCTTTTATCTTTAAATTGAATACCAGGATTTAAATTGATTTGTGCACCACAGGATTCTGTATTTGTGTAAATATTTACCTTTACCAGAGAGCTTTATATTTTCATATGATTTTGTGTTGCTGTCTAATGTCCTTTTCTTTCAACTTGAAGGACTCCCTTTAGCAATTCTTATGAGCCAGATCTAGTGGTGATGAACTCCCTCAAGCTTTTGTTTATCTGAGAAGATATTTATAGCTTCCTCATTTTGAAGGACAGTTTTGGCAAATATAATATTCTTGGTTGGCAGTTTTTTCTCTTTCAACATTTTGAATATATAATCCCATTTTCCTCTAGCCTGTAATGTTTTTGCTGAGAAAATTCACTGGCAACCTTATGTGAGCTGCCTTTTCTCTTGCTGCTTTCAAGATATTCTCTTTGTGTTTGACTTTTGACAGTTGGATTATAGTGTGTTCAGTGTAGCCTTTTTTGAGTTTGACTTAGTTCAAGCTCTTTTTTTCTGGAATTTGGATGTCCGGTTCCTTCCTCAGAATTGGGAAATTTTCAGCCATTATTTCTTCAAATAGCTCTCTGTACTTTTCTCTTTCTTCTCTTTCTGGGACTCCCATAATGTGTATATTAGTCTATTTTATCATATCTCATAGTCCCTTAGGATTTCTTCAATTTTTTTATGCTTTTTTAGTTTTATTCCTTTGATGGTATAATTTCAAATGACCTGTCTTTGAGTTTGCTGATTCTTTCTTCTGCTTGATTAAGTCTGTTATTGAACCCCTCTAGTGAAATTTTTCAACTCAGTTATCACATTCTTAATTCCAGAATTTCTGTTTGGTTTTTTTTTATGGTTTCTATCTCTTTGTTGGTATTTTCAGTCTGTTCATACACCATTTTCCTAATTTCGTTTATTTGTCCATCTGTGCTCTCTTGTAGTACCTTGAGCTCCTTTAGGACAATTATTTTGAATCTTTTAGGTAATTCATAGATCCCCATTTCTTTAGGGTCAACTTCTGGAAATTTATTTTGTTCTTTTGAATGGGCCATGTTTCCCTGTGTCTTTGTGTGTCTTAATTTTTGCTGTTATTTGTGCATTTGAAAAAACAATACTTAGGTTTACAGAGAGCGTTTGTAGACAAGAGGAGGTCCTTCACAAGCTAGCATGGCTAGAAATCCTAGAGGCCTCTCGAAACTTTTCTGGGGATGCATCTTCCCTGGACTTGTGCATGTAATTGCTCAATTAGTGAGGTTTCCCTGTTTCTTTTTCACGAGTTTAATAATCTCTTGCTCCCTCTGGGGTCTGTCTGCAGTACTAAAGATTCTCTAGTGCTGCAGAGCTCTCTTTTGTTCTCAGGGGTCCCCACACATCCCAAGTATTCTGGCTCTCCATCAGTGCTCTGAATCAGGTGAGACAGAAACCGGTTCCTTGGGCTGTTTCACAGACACACACACAAAAGGTGTAACACTAAATGTATATTACACTCTTCTCTTCCTCCCCACCCCAAAAGCCATGAGTTGGGCTTTTTCTACCATTTGCACCAAACTGTGCTATCTTGGGAGATGGGCTATCACAGTTGAAATGAAATGGCTTTTCTTATCCATTTCAGTGTGACTGGTCTTGGCTTTGAGTTTGCTTGGGTACTAAAATTTCTTAGCTGGTTTCTGGAAGTTCTCATAAAGGCTCTTAGAACTGTATATTGTTGTTAAGTCAGTGTCTCTGTCAAGGAACAAGGTCTGGAGCTTCCTGTTCTACTATCTTGCTGATGTCACTCTATGGCTTACTTTTTTGTATTTTTAATATTTAACATTTTTATTTCCTCTTACATGATCTACATAGCAATTTTCCCCAACACTGACATAATTGTTCCTCCTGCATTAGTTCATAGTGTTTCCTTTAATACATGTTAAGTTCTTCTATAAGAAATATTTAAGAAAATTTAAGAAAATCCATCCATTAAGCAAGGTTTTAATCAAATAATGATAACAATTTCTTCATCTTTCCTGTAGTTCTGCGTCTATTATTTCTATTTCCCACATCACTGAATTGGCCAGAAGTTCTTGAAAAGTGTGGACAATCGTGCATTTGAGTTAACAACAGTGAGCTTTAGGGTTAGGTAAGCCTGGTCTGAAAACCTGGCTTGACCATTTACTAATAGTGTTACTCTAACCTCCCTAAAGTGGGAGGTAAGTGGCAAAATAACCCCTCTAAGCCTCATTTTCCGAATTTGTAAAATGGAAATAATAGCAGCCCTTCCTGTGGTTTTTAATGAGGATCAATGAGCTACCTATGTACAACATGCAATATAATAAATATTTATTAATGATCCTAAATAAAAGAGGTATTGGGGCACATCCTTGTAGTATTCCTTATTTTAATAAGAATAAAAAATGTGTTTCACCATTGACTATAACATTGAATGTAGACTTATATAATATTAGCATTCTTCTGATCCTTAGTTTATCAATGAAATCTTTAATAGTTATTTGAACATCAAAGCCAAGAGAGAAAGCTCTGCAGGCTCCTTCCATGAGAAGAGGGAATTTGGCATTACTTTGTCTCCCCTTTCCTCCTACACCTCAGTCTTTATTAGTTTATTCTACAGACTTACTTTACTATAATAAATATACCTTATCAAAAATGATTTTAGTTTTTGTTTTCATGTTTGTAAATATTTTTTATTAATGTTGGTATTTAAGTATAACTTGAAAATGAAGACAGTAGATCTTTGTGCTCCCTTTAATGTTGTGGTTTGGCACCTGATCACTCAAGTGATAGATTTTTCGAAACAGAGAATAAGCCAGCTAAATTTTAACGTGTTTTTCTAGGAAGACATAATTTTCAGGGGCCAGAAAAACACTGTTAGCTTCTTTTATGTTGATATGCTTCTATTACTGTGTATATCGTTGTGAAGTAAATAATTGATAGAAATCATGTTTTTCTTTAAATTTTCTTTCTTTTCTCTGCCAACCAAATAGAATCCACTTCATTTTTCAAGGTCACTCAGGAAAGATACAATGCTATTTACATAAGTTTAAGTGAATCCTAGAGTTTCAGACAGACTTTCTTCTTGATGAGAATATACAGTAGCATATGACTGAATGAGATATTTTCCTATTCCTTTTTAGGAACTTTGTAGAAGTTCTGATGAGCGTATTATAGAAAATGGATTTAGAAGGACTTCAGTGATTTCTGTCTGTTCTAAGCAGTTTGAAATAACACCCTAGGGCTTCCCTGGTGGTGCAGTGGTTGAGAGTCTGCCTGTCGATGCAGGGGACACGGGTTCGTGCCCTGGTCCGGGAAGATCCCACATGCTGCGGAGCGGCTGGGTCCCTGAGACATGGCCGCTGAGCCTCCGCGTGCAGAGCCTGTGCTCCACAACGGGAGAGGCCACAACAGTGAGAGGCCCGCATACCGCAAAAACAAAAACTAAAACAAAGTGAAATCACACCCTATATTTGGATTATGCTCTGTAGATGTATGAGAGCTATCTGCAATCTTTGTGTTAACCTGGGGTGGAAATTTTCATTTTCATACATAATTCATTTTTTTTAACATCCTTATTGGAGTATAATTGCTTTACAATGGTATGTTAGTTTCTGATTTATAACAAACTGAATCAATTATACATATACATATATCCCCATATCTCTTCCCTCTTATGTATCCCTCCCTCCCACCCTCCCTATCCCACCCCTCTGGCTGGTCACAAAGCACTGAGCTGATCTCCCTGTACTATGTGGCTGCTTCCCACTAGCTATCTATTTTATATTTGTTAGTGTATATATGTCCATGCCACTCACTCACTTTGTCCCAGCTTACCCTTCCGCCCCCATATCCTCAAGTCCATTCTCTAATAGGTCTGCGTATTTTTTTAAACGTTTTATTGGAGTATAATTGCTTTAAAATGGTGTCTTAGTTTCCCCATATCTCTTCCCCCTTGCGTCTCCCTCCCTCCCACCCTCCCTATCCCACCCCTCTAGGTGGTCACAAAGCACCGAGCTGACCTCCCTGTGCTATGCGGTTGCTTCCCACTAGCTATCTGTTTTACGTTTGGTAGTGTATATATGTCCATGCCACTCTCTCACTTTGTCACAGCTTACCCTTCACCCTCCCCATATCCTCAAGTCTGTTCTCTAGTAGGTCTGAGTCTTTATTCCTGTCTTACCCCTAGGTCCTTCATGACATTTTTTTTTCCTAAGTTCCATATATATGTGTTAGCATACGGTATTTGTCTTTCTCCCTCTGACTTCACTCAGTATGACAGACTCTAGGTCCATCCACCTCATTACAAATAGCTCAATTTCGTTTCTTTTTATGGCTGAGTAATATTCCATTGTATATATGTGCCACATCTTCTTTATCCATTCATCCGATGATGGACACTTAGGTTGCTTCCATGTCCTGGCTATTGTAAATAGAGCTGCAATGAACATTTTGGTACATGATTCTTTTTGAATTATGGTTTTCTCAGGGTATATGCCCAGTAGTGGGATTGCTGGGTCATATGGTGGTTCTATTTGTAGTTTTCTAAGGAACCTCCATACTGTTCTCCATAGTGGCTGAACCAATTCACATTCCCACCAGCAGTGCAAGAGTGTTCCCTTTTCTCCACACGCTCTCCAACATTTATTATTTCTAGAATTTTTGATGATGCCATTCTGACTGGTGTGAGATGATAGCTCATTGTACTTTTGATATGCATTTCTCTAATGATTAATGATGCTGAGCATTCTTTCATGTGTTTGTTGGCAATCTGTATATCTTCTTTGCAGAAATGTCTATTTAGGTCTTCTGCCCATTTTTGGTTTGGGTTGTTTTTTTCTTTGTTATTGAGCTGCATGAGCTGCTTATAAATTTTGGAGATTAATCTTTGTCAGTTGCTTCATTTGCAAATATATTCTGCCATTTTGAGGGTTGGCTTTTGGTCTTGTGTATGGTTTCCTTTGCTGTGCAAAAGCTTTGAAGTTTCATTAGGTCCTATTTGTTTATTTTTGTTTTTATTTCCATTTCTTTAGGAGGTTGGTCAAAAAGGATCTTGCTGTGATTTATGTCATAGAGTGTTCTGCCTATGTTTTCCTCTAATGTAAGGCCTTTAATCCATTTTGAGCTTATTTTTGTCTATGGTGTTAGGGAGTGTTCTAATCTCATACTTTTACGTGTACCTGTCCAGTTTTCCCAGCACCACTTATTGAAGAGGCTGTCCTTTCTCCACTATACATTCCTGCCTCCTTTATGAAAGATAAGGTGACCATATGTGCGTGGGTTTATCTCTGGGCTTTCTATCCTGTTCCTTTGATCTATATTTCTTTTTTTGTGCCAGTACCATACTGTCTTGATTACTGTAGCTTTGTAGTATAGTGTGAAGTCAGGGAACCTGATTCCTCCAGCTCTATTTTTCGTTCTCAAGATTGTTTTGGCTATTCAGGGTCTTTTGTGTTTCCATACAAATAGTGAAATATTTTCTTCTAGTTCTGTGAAAAATGCCAGTGGTAGTTTGATAGGGATTGCATTGAATCTGTAGATTGCTTTAGGTAGTACAGTCATTTTCACAATGTTGATTCCTCCAATCCAAGAACATGGCATATATCTCCATCTGTTTGTATCATCTTTAATATCTTTCATCAGTGTCTTATAGATTTCTGCATACAGGTTTTTGTCTCCTTAGGTAGGTTTATTCCTAGGTAATTTTTTCTTTTTGTTGCAGTGGTAAATGAGAGTGTTTCCTTAATTTCTTTTTCAGATTTTTCATCATTAGTGTATAGGAATGCCAGAGATTTCTGTGCATTAATTTTGTATCCTGCTACTTTACCAAATTCATTGATTATCTCTAATAGTTTTCTGGTGGCATCTTTAGGATTTTCTATGTATAGTATCATGTCATCTGCAAGCAGTGACTGCTTCACTTCTTCTTTATCAATTTGGATTCCCTTTATTTCTTTTTCTTCTCTGATTGCTGTGGCTAAAACTTCCAAAACTATGTTGAATAATAGTGGTGAGAGTGGGCAACCTTGTCTTGTTCCTGATCTTAGTGGAAATGTTTTCATGTTTTCTCCATCGAGGATGATGTTGGCTGTGGGTTTGTCATATATGGCCTTTATTATGTGGAGGAAAGTTCCCTCTATGCCTACTTTCTGCAGGGTTTTTGTCATAAATGGGTGTTGAATTTTGTCAAAAGCTTTCTCTGCATCGACTGAGATGATCATATGGTTTTTCTCCTTCAATTTGTTAATATGGTTTATCACGTTGATAGATTTGCGTATATTGAAGAATCCTTGCATTCCTGGAATAAACTCCACTTGATCATGGTGTATGATCCTTTTAATGTGCTGTTGGATTCTGTTTGCTAGTATTTTGTTGAGGATTTTTGCATCTATGTTCATCAGCGATACTGGCCTGTAGTTTTCTTTTTTTGCGACGTCTTTGTCTGGTTTTGGTATTAGGGTGATGGTGGCCTCGTAGAATGAGTTTGGGAGTGTTCCTCCCTCTGCTATATTTTGAAGAGTTTGAGAAGGATAGGTGTTAGCTCTTCTCTAAATGTTTGATAGATTTCACCTGTGAAGCTATCTGGTCTTGGGCTTTTGTTTGTTGGAAGATTTTTAATCACAGTTTCAATTTCAGTGCTTGTGATAGGTCTGTTCATATTTTCTATTTCTTCCTGATTCAGTCTTCGCAGGTTATGCATTTCTAAGAATTTGTCCATTTCTTCCAGGTTGTCCATTTTATTGGCATAGTGTTGCTTGTAGTAATTGCTCATGATCTTTTGTATTTCTGCAGTGTCAGTTGTTACTTCTCCTTTTTCATTTCTAATTCTATTGATTTGAGTCTTCTCCCTTTTTTTCTTGATGAGTCTGGCTAATGGTTTATCAATTTTGTTTATCTTCTTAAAGAACCAGCTTTTAGTTTTATTGATCTTTGCTATTGTTTCATTCATTTCTTTTTCATTTATTTCTGATCTGATCTTTATGATTTCTTTCCTTCTGCTAACTTTGGGTTTTTTTGTTCTTCTTTCTCTAATTGCTTTAGGTGCAAGGTTAGGTTGTTTACTTGAGATGTTTCCTGTTTCTTAAGGTAGGATTGTATTGCTATAAACTTCCCTCTTAAAACTGCTTTTGATGCATCCCATAGGTTTCGGGTTGTCGTGTCGCCATTGTCATTTGTTTCTAGGTATTTTTTGATTTCCTCTTTGATTTCTTCAGTGATCACTTTGTTATTAAGTAGTGTATTGTTTAGCCTCCATGTGTTTGTATTTTTTACAGATCTTTTCCTGTAATTAATATCTAGTCTCATAGCGTTGTGGTCGGAAAAGATACTTGATACAATTTCAATTTTCTTAAATTTACCAAGGCTTGATTTGTGACCCAAGATATGACCTATCCTGGAGGATGTTCCATGAGCTCTTGAGAAAAATGTGCATTCTGTTGTTTTTGGATGGAATGTCCTATAAATATCAATTAAGTCCATATTGTTTAATGTATCATTTAAAGCTTCTGTTTCCTTATTTATTTTCATTTTGGATGATCTGTCCATTGATGAAAGTGGGGTGTTAAAGTCCCCTACTATGAATGTGTTACTGTCGATTTCCCCTTTTATGGCTGTTAGTATTTGCCTTATATATTGAGGTGCTCCTATGTTGGGTGCATAAATATTTACAATTGTTATATCTTCTTCTTGGATCGATCCCTTGATCATTATGTAGTGTCCTTCTTTGTCTCTTCTAATAGTGTTTATTTTAAAGTCTGTTTTGTGTGATATGAGAATTGCTACTCCAGCTTTCTTTTGGTTTCCATTTTCATGGAATATCTTTTTCCATCCCCTTACTTTCAGTCTACATGTCTCTAGGTCTGAAGTGGGTCTCTTGTAGACAGCATATATATGGGTCTTGTTTTTGTATCCATTCAGCCAGTATGTGTCTTTTGGTGGGAGCATTCAATCCATTTACATTTAAGGTAATTATTGATATGTATGTTCCTATTCCCATTTTCTTAATTGTTTTGGGTTTGTTATTGTAGGTCTTTTCCTTCTCTTTTGTTTCTTGCCTAGAGAAGTTCCTTTAGCATTTGTTGTAAAGTTGGTTTGGTGGTGCTGAACTCTCTCAGCTTTTGCTTGTCTGTAAAGGTTTTAATTTCTCCATCAAATCTGAATGAGATCCTTGCTGGGTAGAGTAATCTTGGTTGTAGATTTTTCTCCTTCATCACTTTAAATATGTCCTGCCAGTCCCTTCTGGCTTGCAGAGTTTCTGCTGAAAGATCAACTGTTAACCTTATGGGGATTCCCTTGTGTGTTATTTTTTCCTTGCTGCTTTTAATATGTTTTCTTTGTATTTAATTTTTGACAATTTGATGAATATGTGTCTTGGTGTGTTTCTCCTTGGATTTATCCTGTATGGGACTCTCTGTGCTTCCTGGACTTGATTAACTATTTCCTTTCCCATATTAGGGAAGTTTTCGACTATAATCTCTTCAAATATTTTCTCAGTCACTTTCTTTTTCTCTTCTCCTTGTGGAACCCCTATAATTCGAACGTTGGTGCATTTAATGTTGTCCCAGAGGTCTCTGAGACTGTCCTCAGTTCTTTTCATTCTTTTTTCTTTATTCTGCTCTGCAGTAGTTATTTCCATTCTTTTATCTTCCAGGTCACTTATCCGTTCTTCTGCCTCAGTTATTCTGCTATTGATCCCATCTAGAGTATTTTTAATTTCATTTATTGTGTTGTTCATCATTGCTTCTTTCATCTTTATTTCTTCTATGTCCTTGTTAAATGTTTCCTGCATTTTGTTTACTCTGTTTCCAAGATTTCGGATCAACCTTACTATCATTATTCTGAATTCTTTTTCAGGTAGACTGCCTATTTCCTCTTCATTTGTTAGGTCTGGTGCATTTTTATCTTGCTCCTTTATCTGCTGTGTGTTTTTCTGTCTTGTCATTTTGCTTATCTTACTGTGTTTGGGGTTTCCTTTTTGCAGGCTGCAGGTTCGTAGTTCCTGTTGTTTTTGGTGTCTGTCCCCAGTGGCTAAGGTTGATTTAGTGGGTTGTGTAGGCTTCCTGGTGGGGGGTACTAGTCCCTGTGTTGTGGTGGATGAGGCTGGATATTGTCTTTCTGGTGGGCAGGTCCACATCTGGTGGTGTGTTTTGGGGTGTCTGTGGACTTATTATGATTTTAGGCAGCCTCTCTGCTGATGGGTGGGATTGTGTTCCTGTCTTGCTAGTTTTTTGGCATAGGGTGTCCAGCACTGTAGCTTGCTAATCGTTGAGTGAAGCTGGGTGCTGGTGTCAAGATGGAGCTCTCTGGGAGATTTTTGCCGTTTGATATTATGTGGAGCTGGGAGGTCTCTTGTGGACCAGGGTCCTGAAGTTGGCTCTCCCATCTCAGAGGCACAGCACTGACTCCTGGCTGTAGCACCAAGAACCTTTCATCCACATGGCTCAGAATAAAAGGGAGAAAAAGTAGAAAGAAAGGAAGAATGAAAGAAAGAGGATAAAATAAAGTAAGATAAATTAAGGATATTAAAATAAAAAATAATTATTAAGAAAAAAATTTTTAAAGAAAAAAAAAACGGATGGATAGAACTCTAGGACAAATGGTGGAAGCAAAGCTATACAGGGAAAATCTCACACAGAAGCATACACATACACACTCACAAAAAGAGGAAAAGGGGAAGAAATAATAAATCTTGCTCTCAAAGTCCACTTCCCCGATTTTGGATGATTTGTTGTCTATTCATGTATTCCACAGATGCAGGGTGCATCAAGTTGATTGTGGAGCTTTAATACACTGATTCTGAGGCTGCTGGGAGAGATTTCCCTTTCTCTTCTTTGGTGGCACAGCTCCCGGGGCTCAGCTTTGGATTTGTCCCCGCCTCTGCATGTAGGTCGCCGGAGGGCGTCTGTTCTTCGCTCAGACAGGACGAGGTTAAAGGAGCAGCTGACTCAGGGGCTCTGGCTCACTCAGGCCGGGGGGAGGGAGGGGTTTGGATGCGGGGCGAGCCTGCGGCGGTAGAGGCTGGCGGGATGTTGCACCAGCCTGAGGCGTGTCGTGTGTTCTCCTGGGGAAGTTGTCCCCGGATCCCGGGACCCTGGCAGTGGTGGGCTGCACAGGCTCCCCAGAAGGGAGGTGTGGATAGTGACCTGTGCTCGCACACAGGCTTCTTGGTGGCGGCAGCAGCAGCCTTAGCGTCTCATGCCCATCTCTGGGGTCCGCGCTGATCGCAGCGGCTCGCGCCCGTCTCTGGAGCTCCTTTAAGCAGCGCTCTTAATCCCCTCTCCTCGCGCACCAGGAAACAAAGAGGGAAGAAAAAGTCTCTTGCCTCTTCGGCAGGTCCAAACTTTTCCCGGGCTCCCTCCCCTCCCGGCTAGCCATGGCGCACTAGCCCCCTGCATGTTGTGTTCACGCCGCCAACCCCAGTCCTCTCCCTGGGATCTGACCTCCGAAGCCCGAGCCTCAGCTTCCAGCCCCGCCCGCCCCGGCAGGTGAGCAGACGAGCCTCTTGGGCTGGTGAGTGCTGGTCGGCACCGATCCTCTGTGCAGGAATCTCCACGCTTTGCCCTCCACACCCCTGTTGCTGTGCTCTCCTCCACAGCTCTGAAGCTTTCCCTCTCCGTCACCCGCAGTCTCCACCCGCGAAGGGGCTTCCTAATGTTTGGATACCTTTCCTCCTTCACAGCTCCCTCCCACTGGTGCAGGTCACGTCCCTATCCTTTTGTCTCTGTTTTTCCTTTTTTCTTTTGCCCTACCCAGGTACATGGGGAGTTTCTTGCCTTTTGGGAGGTCTGAGGTCTTCTGCCAGCGTTCAGTAGGTGTTCTGTAGGAGTTGTTCCACGTGTAGTTGTATTTCTGGTGTATCTGTGGGGAGGAAGGTGATCTCCGCGTCTTACTCTTCCGCCGTCTTCCTCTGCTCAGAATGCTCTGTTCTGAATTAAAAGAACTTAGGTATTTACATTTATTGCCTTGACTTGTGAGTTTCCTATAAGATTATTTGAGCGAGCTTAGCATTGGATTTTAAGATAAAAAAAAAATATATATATATATAATGAGTAATGAGATAAGGGGATAATATTTAGCATAAGGCTGAGGAATTTTAAGGCAGATTTTCAATTATTGCTTTAGTATATTGTGAACAATTCATTGAGACATAGCAGAATTTATGTATATATATATATATATAAACACACACGTACAATGTCTACGATATATATATATACATACACATAATGTCTACCATTGTATATAGTTCTTTTAGATTGTGAATATAATCTTCATTTCAATATAACCTATTAAATTTTACCCTAGTTCTTAAAGAGTTGGTTCAATTTTCAAAAATTGTCTTGTTTACAAATTAAGGCCCAGGGAAACTACTTTTTCAGAGTAAATTAGGAAACTAATTAGACAGCAGCAAGGATCGTAACATTGGAAGTTATAAAAACTAATCTTCAGCTTACTCTGTCTTCTTCCTGAAAATTCATGCAGTATTTAACATGCTAACTTCTACAATGCTCTGCGCAGAATAGGTACTCTGGAGCACTGAGTGCCTGAAATCTTTTATTAGTTTTTAAAAAAATTAGGCGAAAATGCTTATCATAATGAATCTATATTTGAAAGAAGTTTCAAACATGGGAATAGACCAAAGCAATCTGAGTGGCTCAAATCCTGAAATTTTAAAAGAAATTCCTTGTATGGGCTGCAGTCTCTACCTAACTTACATTAGTAATTACAAACAGAACATTACTAGTAATACCAATATCTAATACTATTTCTCCATTTCCTGATTTCTTACAGTTGAGAAAATGGAGTCAAGTTTGTCTGTTTTCTTCATTCATGCCTTCAGCAAGGTTTATTTTGCATGTGTTTTTTGTTTTAAACATCTTTATTGGAGTATAATTGCTTTACAATGGTGTGTCCGTTTCTGCTTTATAACAAAGTGAATCAGCTATACATATACATTGTCCCAGGCACTGGCTGAGTACTGGAGGTACAGTAGTTCTTATGGCATGCTCCTCTCCTTCTAGATGTGTCCAAGCTCACAAATGGAATGACACAGGAATTAATCATTTCACTACAACTGGAAGGCTGAAAGCTGACTTGGGGTCATAAATAAAAAGGCAGAATTTATTTGTATTCATTGTCTTGGATAATATTTTCAACATGAGTGTGTTAAAGGAGGTCATTGAGAGAACTTGACCACCAGTTGACCTGTGAGCTGGACCCAGGCAATCAGAAGCTGCTCACCCCCTCCCTGGTCCATGGAATGTTCTGCCCACCATTCTCCTAGTAGGAGCAGTTTTCGAAGATGCAGGCTTGAGAGAACAATGTGTTGTTGAGATCATCTGGACAGTATACATAACTGAACCCAGTTAAGGCCTCTATATAACCTTTTCAGATTCTGGTAGCACGTGCCGAGATCTAGTTGCCTTGCGGCCGCCCAAGACAAACCTGTATGTAAGTTCCCTTCCTTATTAATTCTGTCACCTACTGATCTGGAGTGGCCTGCCTCTTTCTTTGGCCTCTCCTTGCCCTCGTGTACAGGGGCCAGGTTCAGATTTCACCTGGGAAGCTCCTGAGGTTTCAAACCAGTAGTGTGTAGGGTGAGAAGAGAAATGGTTGAGGATAGCTCGTTGGAGAGTGTCTAGATTCAAGAGACAGTTAACAGGGGATCCATCAACGAGACTAAACAGAACTGATTGGAGAAGTAGACAGGACCCAAAAAGAAATGCCTGATTCACGAGGTAGTCATACTGCTTAGTTTGCCTGAGACAGTCCTAGTTTTCTCCTTTGGTTGACGTCACTTCTGGCTAGCACCCTCTTTCACTCACAAAAGTGTTCATCCTACTGATGCACTCCTAAAGAGCCCTAAGTCCTCTGTTACAGCTCTTCATCACACATTGGTGAAGACCTATTATATTTATCTTTCTCCCCACATGAATAATGAGTACTTAAGGAAAAAGGAAGTGTCTAATTCATCTGTATTTCTAGCACCCCACGCACATTTTCAAGGTAGTAGATGCTCAATGAATATCTAATTAAGGAATTACCCAGAAAAGAATGATGTTATAATTAAGATAATTTGAACTCAAAGAGTAGAGATATGATTATATATATAATACAGCACTAGCTGTAACAAGGAGACTCTAAATTTTAGTGCCTTTCCACAATGGAAAATTATTTGTGGCTCATGTGGCCCAAATTAAGCATTCAAGTGGCTCTCCTCTGAACAGTGACTTAGAAACCATGATATCTCCCATCTTTTGTCTTCACCATCTTCAGTATCCAGTAAGGAGTTCCAGAAGGGGAGAGAAATGAGGGATTGTACTCACAGTTTTTATGGGACAGCTGGAAAATGGAACATTTCCTTAGCCTGCAATCCTTTGCATATAAGGTAATGCCATTGATGTACCTATATCTACCTGCAAGGGAATCTGGAAATATGGTCTAGCTGGTGCTCAGAAAGAAACATTTTCTGCTATAATGCCAATGTACATTCACATATATTTTAAAATAATTTCTCTATAGAAAATTTCATATATATATGTAAAATATTTATACATATATATGAAACAAATATCAAAAACCCGAGATTATCAACAGCACAGCAATTTATTTATCACCAGTTATATGTATGTCCCTGCACTAAAGGCCTTAAGTGGCTTGCAATCTATTTTGGGAGGGGAAAAAAAAAGAGAACAAAGAAACTAATTAACTATCCTTCATGGAGACTGAAGAAAACAGCAATAATAATGATTCCAGCAACAACAACAACAACAACATATTTAACACTCACACATGCGTTGTAACTCTTAATCATTGAGGGATTGCTTTCTTTAGGTATGTATTTCAGGGAGGCACTTGTCCTAACAGTGAAAACAATTACTTTCAAGTTATTTTTCTGTCAACTGTTCCAAGTAAGTTGGTTAGTTACCAAAGATAATTTTGTTTTATTACAAATTAACAGGTTTGCATTAAACTCATTCAAATATTTTAGTGTCTTTTTTCTTTGGATATTGCATATCTTGAAGCTGAATGTGAGATATTTTTGAGTCCCATCAATAGCAAGTTCAATGTAGTTTCATTTTTTTATTATGACTTTTATTGTACTTTTAAACTCAAAATAGTACAAATTTATAGGGAATATAGGAACTAGTAATAAACAACAATGTGAAAATCACCACCAACACCATCACCTAGAGAAAGCCATTTTAGAGAACTGGGATATATCTTTCTAAAATTTTTCTATAAATATAATATGTTTTGGTGTTTGTTTTTGTTTTAGTGTTGTTTTACAAAAATTAGATCACATTGTAATCTGTTTTTCCCACTCGGCATTATGTCATGAACATAATCACATATTCTTCTGCATTATTTTAACAGCCTCATAGTATTTCATAATATGATGTATCAAAATTTATTAGGCCAATCCCTCAGTACAATAATTAGATTATATCTGGTTATTCTTTATCATAAATAAGCTGCAGTGAACATCTTTTTGTTATTGAGTCTTTGCCAGACCATCTTATTGGACCATGTCTAAAATGTCAAAACCATTAGTTCCCAAATTTAAGCATACATAAGAACCATAGTGGAGACTTACTCAGACTCCCAGGCCCTAATAATAGAGATACTGATTAGGCAGATCTGGAATAGGGCCTGGGAGTCTGAATTTTAGCAAGTACCTTCTGTGATTCTCACGCAGGAAGTTTGAGCATCACTTTTTTGAGAAATAACAGCTTAGAGATGCTATAAATACTGTCTTTTCCCTCGACCCTTGTAAAAATGTCATTTTCCTACAATAACATGAAATACATATTGTCCTGGTGATCATTTTTACATTTCTTTCCAAAATAAGGCCATTTAACCTATCACCTTCTACCGGGTAAAGTTCTGTTTCTTTTTAAAATATCATTGATACACATTGATACGGAATTTTTTAAAAGCCACTTGTTATGCTGTTTTTGAATGGAATGTTAGGATATAGACATCTATAGCTTTATCATTTTTATTATCAAGATAAAAATGCTACACTTTATTTTTAATAGAGGTTGTTCTCTCAGAAGTTACCTCTTGAGGTGGTTTTATCTAAAAGAGAATGTCACAAACCTTAAGTCTTTTATCACATGACCTGGGTTATAGAAAGCATTCCTTCAGTTACAATGCTATCTTTATAAAAAGATATTAACTTTGGCCAGCTACATTCAGTGTTTAGCTCTGCTAGACTCATCTTTTTTTCTTCTTTTCCACGTTTGTCCCAAAGAAGGATGTCTACACACTTAAGTCATTCATTAACTTCTCTTGAGAAATACGTGAGGCAAATCATGACCTGTTAGCAGTCCCAGAGTGTGGCTGTAGTTTGCAATTCTGTCCTTAAACGAACACACAGAACTTTGTAAGCACATAGAGGCTCACTTTCTCAAACTAAAAGCTAAGAATGGTACATGTGCACACGTTTTCCCTTTATTATATATATTTGCCATCTCACTAAGCACTGATTTTACCACTGGCTATTATAAAATCTGAGTATTTCAGAGCTGAAAGTAGCCTTAAGGTTCATTTTGTACAATCTCTTGATTGTATTACTAAGGAAACTAAAGTCCAGAAACGTAAAATGACTCAACACCACATAAGTAATTAGTGGCAGAGTCAGGCCTAGATCTCTGTCTCCTGACTTAATCAACAAGGATTCTCAACTAATTTCCACTGTTTATGTAGGGCTCAATTCTGTTCATTTTTTTAAAAATGTGAGGCATTTTAAATTATGGTCAATTACTGTGTGTTCAATTCTTTTCTGGAAGTGTGCACCTTGCCAGGGACCATACTTGTTAGAGGTAGTACAGAGTAGCTATTAGTTTCAGGTTTAACTAAAATAGATTTGGGTTTGGATTTTGACTTGTAGGGTGATCAGTCATCGTAGTTTGCTTGGGATTGGTGGGTTCTCCTGAACATGGGACTTGCAGTCCTAAAAGCAGAAAGGCCCAGGCAAACAGGAATGTTGCTTACCCTACTAACCACTGTGTGACCAGGGCATGTGATGATAAAGGTCTCTGTTTCTTTATGTGTGAAATGGGAAAAGTAATAGAACCTAACCCAGAGGACTTAAGTGAAAATTAAATGAGGTGATATATGAAAAGCACTGCACTCACTAAGTAAACCCAGCACTTGATAAGGACTCAATAAATATTAGTCATTATTATTAAAACTATTTTCTAGTTTTATTGAGATATAATTGACATACAGCAGTGTATACGTTTACTGTATACAGCATGATGATTTGACTTAAAAATAGTGTAAAATAATGACCACAGGTTTAGTTAACATTCATCATCTTGTGTAGATACAAAAAAAA
Source organism: Stenella coeruleoalba (assembly GCF_951394435.1). NCBI lineage: Eukaryota > Metazoa > Chordata > Mammalia > Artiodactyla > Delphinidae > Stenella > Stenella coeruleoalba. The sequence goes on along the minus strand of NC_137148.1, from coordinate 46,757,800 downwards.
AGAAAAAATACTTTTTTCCTTGTGATGAGAACTCTTAGGGTTTACTCTCTTAATAACTCTCGTATATACCATCCAGCCATGTCAACTGTAGTCATCACGCTATACATTACATCCCTAGTACTTATTTATTTTATAACTGGAAGCTTGTACCTTTTGACCCCTTTCATTCAATTTCCCCTCCCCCACGCCCACTTCTCGTAACCACAAAGCTGATCTGATGAGTTTGGGTTTTTTTCTTTAGATTCCATGTATAAGTGTGCTCATACAGGGTTTATTTTTCTCTGTCTGACTTACTTCACTTAGCATAATGCCCTCAAGATCCATGCATGTTGTCTCAAGTGGCAGGATGTCCTGCTCTTTAAAGCCACTATTATTACTAATGTTGTTTTACAAAGCAAGTAGATTCCTCAAAGCACAGATTCTCAGAATCTAGATCTTCATATCTAGGACCTGAAATAAATAAACTTTGCGTTTAGCTTTGACGTCTTCTTTACCTTCCGGGTGCCTTCTTTTTTGTTTCTATTTATCCATGAAATTAGACAATAAAACCCAAGGCTGAATAGAAGCCACCATTGGATGTCCTTTCACATTTTTCAAGCTATAAATCAGAAAAAGACAAATTTTCTGTTTTTGGAAAAAAATATGGATGAATGAAGTATCAAAGGCAGTATAGTGCTATGAAAAGATAAAGGGAATTAGCCTGGATTATAATAATAATAGCTGCCATTTTGTTGAGTACAAACTGTGGGCCATCTATTAATACTTCATACACTTTGTATCTCTGATCCAGACAATGACCCTGAGAAGTAAATATTATTATTATCCTCAGTGTTCAAGTGGAGAACCAATCTCAGTGAGCCTAAGTTACTTGCCCAAAGATGGTAGTATAGTAAGAAGTTCAACAAAGGTTCTAAACTAGGTCTGGACTCTGCAAAGTCAATGCACTTTTAACTTATAGCCAACAGGCTAATTTTGGAGAAAGTACTTTGCCTCTCTGGGCTAGTTTCTTCACTTGTACAACTCAGAAGGAAAGGAAATTGCCATGACTGCTTATCACATAACAAGTAATGAGCTATGCACATTACATTCATGATCTCATTTAATTCTTGTGGGTAAATATTATTTCCATTTTTGTGTGTGTGGGGGGGAATGGGTGGGTCATCCTCCATCCTGACAGGGAGTCACCCTTATCAATGAAAAGGTTTTTTAGGAAAGGGCGACTCCTACTTAGTTTCCAGAGCCCTTTCCATGTCTCAGGAGATAACCACTTCAAACAATATGCCAAAGAGACACAGTTGAGGGTGGCCAATTCTGCTCCCCTACACACTGGTCCATGGGAGAGACCCTGCCTGGCCACCCACCCAAAGAACAGAGTCACTCACCGAAGCCCTCCCTGAAACACCACTTTGGCTCCTAAAGAACAAACAGGGTGTGGAGGATAGTGGTTTGGGACTTCAGAGGGGAGAAAGGCCACTCACACGGAGATAGAAAAGCAAAGGTTTGGCCAACAAATGTGTGCTGCAGAGACGATGGATCTATTTCCATTTTTATGGTAAAGAAACAGAAAACTTAGATTAAGCAACACTCTACAAACACAACTGGCAAAGTGGCAATGCAAGGATTCTAAAACTCATTGTGTTATCTGATAACATTTGGTGGCTCTATCATTCTGTGTATATGGATATAATAAACGTTGCCAGACTAGACTTTCCAACCACTTGGAAATAATTGTTACTTATGTAGCAGTATATTTTTTCAACTAGAGTCAAAATATTAAATTTTCTATTTGCAAAATTCAGCTGTGATTTAAATATATTTCTACTTGGTACTCAGATGTTCATGTCTTTTTTTTCATTCCCCTCACAAAGTCTTATCATAAAACTTTGTAAAGAATATCTGAGTAACAAGTGACATATGAAAATATGTTACAAATATGGTCCTAATTATGAAGAAAAAAAATAGGACTCATTTTCTTCCTCTTTCTTTATGTATTTATGGGTATGTAATATGTCAAGATATATATATATATATATATATATATATATATACATGCATATATATATACACACATATATATATGAAATTTCCACAATTCATTTCATATTTGGTAGAAAAATGTTTTGATTTACCCTTGATTTCATAGAATTCATGCACAAAACTCATAAATTCTAAGATTATTGGAAATGTCAGTTAACTGTTAACAACCAAGCCATATCTGAATATACTGGTGAACAACTTTACTATTTTTAAAATAACTCTAGATTTCAGTTATTAGTTGTAGTCTTTTCACCAAATATTTTTCTGTTAATATCATTGCTTTCTAGTTAGCATTTTTCACGTATAATTTTCCCTCAATTTCTTTCTCCAGAAGTGTAAAGCCATCATGTAATGATAAATCATGGGACTTTTGTTGATTACTGAACTTTCTTGAACTTTTGTCTTAGGCCTCTGAGGAAACACTGCATTCCACTAATGAAGAGGAAGACCCTTTGCGAGGAATGGAACCCTATCTTGTACGGAGACTTTCTTGCCGCAGTGTCCAGCTTCCCCCTCTCGCCTTTAGACAGTTGGAACAAGCTGACTTGAAAAGTGAATTGGAGAACACTCAAAGGCCAACCAGCCTCCCCCTGAAGATTCTACCCCTGATTGCTATCACCTCCGCGGACTCCAGTGGGTGAGTGACCCTGGCGACATTTCCCCATTTTGTATTTTAGATGGTGATGGTTATCTGTGATCTTTTGAGTTTTGTGGCTCATTGCTTGATTTGAGCAGAAGGAAAATGGGGTTTCTAGAGCCAAAAGAAAGAAGGGTGATTTTTTTTCTCAGGTAATGTTGCAATCTCTGCAGGAGGAGACGTTTTAGTGAAATTATTTTACAAGGAGGACTTGAAAAGGTATTGATGAATGATAATGAGTTTCTGAAGAAGGGGACTTGGACTTGGAAATTGATCTTGGTCATAGGTAATTTAATAGAAAATTTCTTAACAAATGAGAACTAATGGACAAATTACCATGTAGGCATACATATCTGGAAATGGTAGGCAATGTTTATCGATGCAAAGCAAATTTGGAATCAAGAATAGATTGTACTATAATTAGAATTAAAGGAAATATGCAGTTATAGTCATGAGCCTAGTAATTTGGCCTTTGACATTTTCAGGTGTTGCTTACCAGAATACTGTTTCAGTTCCCAGCACAAGGCAGTTTTATTCTGCATTAGTATGTATAGAAGAATCAGATGCAACGAGGCCTCCAATTACAAATGTAATACTTCTAGTTCCTACTTTGCAGAGTATTTATGTTTTTATTCTTTTTCTACTGTTTACAATGGAGTTTTTACTCTTTAATAGCAATTCACTAGATAAAATATTGTCAAAGAAAGTGAGGATAGTGGGCACATCTGTTATTTGTTTTTTTGGCCAGCTTAGCTGCATTTTAAGAAGAGAGGAGGAAACCAGTGGAACATAGGCAGTCTCTTGAGCATTTACTAGGATTACAAGAACAGAGCAATTTGTTATGCTGAAAATGTGATGCTCCCTCATTCTCTGCCAAGTTCAAGGCATGTATGTCTAGAGAGGTATCTTTTGGATTTTCCTAAAAGTTGTTAGAAAAGTTGTGGTCAGAAAAAATTTCAGCAGTAACTGTCATCTAAGATATTGAATTTAGCTGTTTGAATTGTTAAAGACCAGTTCAAAGCACCTATGTTATTAAAAGTTATGAGGAAACCACTAGTAGGTAAATAAGAAGACAACAAATTCTTACTTTGAAGCGATGGAAAGAGGAATTACGTATGTGATGTGTCTGGGTTGGTTTTTTTTTTCCCTTGGGATGAACCATGTATATAAATAAGACTGTACACCTGTTGATCAGACACACTAAATCAGGTGGGAATTTTATATGGCAGTTTGATCTGAGCATGCTTTGAAAAATACTGTCTCAGAAATCCAATTTCCCCTCGTCGGCGTCAACACCACTTCATCTGTGTAGAGAACAGGATTCACTGCCAGGTGTGTCAGAGGTCACCAAGTCCACCCCTACGTTGATTAATTTGCTAGGAGAGCCCAGAATTCAGTAAATAGTTGTATTCGTGACTGGGATTTATTACAGAAAAAGAATGCAAAGCAAAATCAGCAAAGAGAAGGGCACATGGGGTAAAATCTGGAGGAAACCAGATACAAGCATCCAAGAGTTCCTTCTCCCAGTAGAGTCAGACAGGATGCACTTAATTCCTCCAGTAATGAGTGGTGACAACACATGTGAAGTGTGTTCACCAGGGAAGCCTTCTACCAGGGAAGCCTATTAAAAACTCAGTGTGTGTATGAGGTATTTAAGAGTCAAACTTATAGAAACAGAGTAGAGTGGAGGTTGCCAGGGGCTGGGGGTAGGGGAAATGGGGAATTGCTATTCAATGGGCATATAGTTTCAATTACAAAGTGAATAAGCTCCCGAGATCTGCTGTACAGCATTGTGGCTATAGTTGAAAAGACCGTATTATGCACTTAAAATTTGGTCAGGAGAGTAGATCTCATGTTAAATGTTCTTACCACAATAAAGAAAATTAAAAATAAAAGATAGATTCAGTGCCCAGAATTTTTATTGGGGGGTGGTCACTGGGGCACCCTCTTCGTAGAGTGCCTAAATTCCAGATTCCCAGAAGGAAATCAGTTGTTCAGCATAAACCACACTTTTTACACAACCAGTTTAGGCAGTTGGCCACTCTTACCAGTTAGGGAACGGTGGGAACCCTCCTGAAATCCAAGTTCACAGATGCCAGCTAAGGGCTCACCTTTCCAACAGGCTTTTCTAATGATAACAGTTGCAGGCCTAGTATAAACGCTTTTCTGCACAGCAGGTTTATCTTACAATCATTATCTTGCTTTCTCTACCTTTGAGGAAGAAGGGATTATAGTTATAATTAAAATTAAAATGAACTAATTTAAGCCTGCGTTGTATTCAATTAACTTTGGTACCTCAAAAAATTTGGTGGCTAAACATGATTTCTTTTTCAAAGCTGGTGTTATATCATGTGCCCTTAGAAGAAACTGATGCAGTATATTTAATATGCCTCTGTGTAGTTAGGCAAGGCATATAATTAAAAATCTCAGGTAAAAGCTAAGCTTATTTAATTAAATTTGAATGTGTTGCTAAAAGCAAATAGCCTCCAAGTGCCAAAGAACTTAGAGGTTCAAAATTGTCTGTATGATAGTACTTAACTTGGTTCAGAGTTTGTTTCCTTTTTAATCAAGGATCTAAGACTCAAGTATAAGCAAAACAGTGCTTACCATTTACAAATTTATTCAATATCTTGGAGGAAAGAATTTGTCTTTTAGAGAGATGAAGCAAGAGTGACTTGTCTGTATCAGAAGGCAGCCAGGAGAAACCATGGATGAGAGTGGCAGAAACAAAGACTAAGGAAGTCCTAAAGGGATTCCTATTATCTTTTGAAGCAAAAATAACCTAGTGGCAGGGCAGAAATAGAGACGCAGACATAGAGAATGAGAGGCTGGGACAAAGTGAGAGAGTAGCATTGACATATATACACTACCAACTGTAAAATAGATAGCTAGTGGGAAGCTGCTGTATAAAACAGGGAGATCAGCTCAGTGCTTTGTGATGACCTAGAGGGGTGGGATAGGGAGGGTGGGAGGGGGGCTTAAGAGGGCGAGGATATATAGCTGATTCACCTTGTTGTACAGCAGAAACTAACAAAACATTGTAAAGCAATTATATTCCAATAAGGATGTAAAAAGAAAGAAAGAAAGAAAGAATGAATCAAGTGAATAAATAATTGATCATTTGGTCTAAAAAATATGTATTTGTCAACTGAGTATCTGAGAAATGTAAAAATCAGAAGTATAATTTTCTGGACTATCTAAGCTTTGGAAGGTAAGCAAATGGTAAAGTTAGGGATGACCTCCTGTAGCTATTCCAGTTAACCAAGAATACAAGATTCCTTCACAGCTATCAGAAAGGGCTAATGGGTAATTTAGACTATTTTAGCTAGGTTTTCTACAGCCCCATTTCCCATCATTAAAGGTTAGTTGGCAATTGTGAATCTCTGATGAGAAAGAAGACTTTTCATGCCCTTTGGATTTATTTATTTATTTTTGCTCTTTCTTCTGGGATATCAGCACATCAGACACTTGCTCTGTCGAGTATTACACAGTGGGTCTAGAGACTTGTGCTACCTCTTTAGAAAGCCATGATGTGGTTTCTTAAGGGAATGTTGGTGGGCAAAAATGAATGTTATGTATGGCAGCTGTTAACTTCCTCATGAGGTGCCTGGGTCAAGAGCCTGAGTTCAAGAGACTTTTTAAGATTAATACTTTCACAATTCTACTTGGATTTGTTTTAACCAGGCAAGATGAATGTGTTCAAATGTCCACTATTTAACAATTCTCTTTGAGGATGCCTAAGGTGTCAGCTTGTGTGTGTTGTGATTTAGCAACATTTTGAAACTTTCAGTGATCACAAAACAGAATTGTAAGGCCCGGGATGCCCAGAACCTTGAATTCACCCACCAGTTAGTTTTCCATATAGGATAGGATAGGATGACGCAGGCTTCGAGGCTGTTTATTGACTCTTACTGAAGTAAGAGAGACATCTATTAATGTCTTGAAATGTTATGAACTTGGCAAGGACTTGGAATGTCATAGGTTTCTATATTTCTATCCTAAACAGTTTTCTATCCATATACTTTCTTACAAACTTTTTATATATGTATAATTTACATGCAGTAAAATACATAAATCTTAAGTATGCATCTGGATAAATTTTATATATTTGTATACTCATGTAATCACCATGTAATTTCCTATCTTCTGTCACTAAAGATTAGTTTTCCCTCTTCTTAGACATCATATAAATGGGATCATATAGTAAATACTCTTTGTGTATGGCTTCTATCACTCAAAATGTTTTTTGATATTTATAGTGTTGGTGTATGTATCAATAGTTTGTTCTTTTTTATTGTGGTGTAGTATTCCATTGTATGAATATAACATAATTTATCTATGCGCTTTCATTGGTGGCCATTTGGGGTATTTCTAGTTTGGAACTATTATGAATAAAGTTGCTACGCACAGTTTTATACAAGTCTTTTTGTGGGCATATGCAATTATTTCTCTTGGTTATATTCCTGGGGCTACAATTTCTGAGTTGTAGGTAAGCATATATTTAGTTTTACTATTGTCCAACAATTTTACAAGTTGATGTACTATTTTATCCTCCCACTAGCAATGCGTGGAAGTTCCAGTTGTTCTGCATCCTTATCAACACTTAGTATTCTCAGTCCTTTCATTTTAGCCATTCTAGTGAATGTGTAGTAGTATCTTACTATGGTTTTAATTTACATTACTCTGATGAGTAAAAATATTGTTTACCTTCTAATATGCTTATTGGCTATCTGTATATCTTCTTTTGTGCTATGCCTATTTAAATATTTATCCAGTTTTTTTTAACTTATTGATTTCTGGGGGTTTTCTGTATCCTAAACATGAGTTTTTTGTTTGTATTGTAAATGAATATTTTCTCTCACATCATGGCTTGAATTTTATTTTCTGTTTACTTTTAATATGGTGGTAATATTAAGAACCTCTGAAATGCGTGTGTGTAGGGAAAAGTGTCACAGTGAACGGTCAGGGAAACAAGGATAAGTGAGATGGCAGTGGAATTAGGCTGGAGAAAAGAGAAATGAGGATGGGCAGATAACAGGGAAAAACAGTGAAAAGGAAAAGAGTGAAGTTTGCAGGGTGGAGAAGAAAATGGAAAGGGGGAAATGGAGGCAGCTTGCTAAGGGCAAAGGAGGTAACAAGGATGACACTTAACCTGCAGGGCAATTGTCCTGAGAGAAAAGAACAGTTGATCCCTTGAATATTGAATGGTGGCAAATAGGGCATCCAAGCATTAAGGGGGCAGACAGAAAAGTTGAGAATGAAAAGACAATGTCATGGTAGACAGTGGCAGAGTAGTAAGTGGTTTAGAGTGGGGACTCCAGATAAGGTGGTCTGAATTTGAGTCTTGCATGCATCACCACTTACGAGCTATCTGACTTTGGGAAAGTTCCTTACCACTCCAAGTTTCTAATTTCTAAAGGGCAAAAATAAAAATAAAACCTTATGGTTTTATTGTGAAGATAAAATACTTGGTACTATTTTGGCATGTTATAGCTACTTACTGTATAACCACTACTGCTACTGCTACACTTATTTGCAAAAATATTGGAGCAAATCCTGTTTGTTTTTATCAGTTTCCTTGTTAAAATTGGCCTCAAAGATCCTCTATTAATAACTCTTGGGGTAAAGATGGGTGTTCTAGCAGATTTAGGAGGCAACCAGAAATTTGTTCCTGGTTCAGAAAGTTAAGATTGTTATGGACCTGTCACATTTGTGTTAAGAAGTCTAGGTCTTGCTTTTGGCATCAGTCCACAGACATGCCCTGCTTTCAAAGATTATTCAGTTATGTTTGGAATGAGATCAGAGGTCCTCTTCATTCCTTACTTCCTCCTTGTTTCACTTCTATAATAACCCTTGCTGACTTCAACATAGTTACCTGGTCAGAATTTTCTGGAGGAATTAGGAGCTCCCCTTGGCGTCAACTCTGGCACTGGCTTACTTTCCCTGGGTAATCCATGGACCCCCCAGATACTCTGAGGAGGGTTTAGCTTGCCGCACATGGAACGCTTCTTGCACACAAGTAGGAGATTGTGGCAGCAGAGGGAGGGTAACAGGAGATAGTGCTAAATCTCTCTACCTGTGTTTTAGAGATAGTGCTAAATCTCTCAACCTGTGTTTTACTGCTGCATCAGCTATAATAAAATAAAAACCAAGGAGTAAGTTGTCCCCTTGTGACAGGATGACACACCTCTGGATGGATGTATATTCAGGGATACATGTGGGTGGAGAATATTACAAACACTTTCTCATCACTAGTGCCCCATTACCTGTCTGGAGAAGCACACTGTGTGCATTTGTATTACTATGTCCTATAAAAAAAAGAAAATGAAAAGAAGTTAAAGGAAGAAATGGTCACTTGGGGAAAAAAATCAACTCCCCAACATAGGAGGAAGGATTACTTTAGTCAAATAAGGCTTCATATTATAACGATCTTCCAGAAATATTTCCTTGAGTTATGTGCCATTCACAGAGGAGCTGGTCCCAGATGCCAGTTAGACTTTGGATTCTTTGATCAGCTGCCCATCATCTAATGTTCTTGAGTACACACAGTGCCTTAGTGTGAACATAAAAAAGCTAATTTTCAACATTTTGGTACTGAATCAAAATCCAAACAAAATAAAATGAAGAGAAACAGAAGCTTGGTTAAAACAGACATTTGATTTTTCAAATTTCATCCTTTTAACTTAAGAAGGCATTGACAGTGGGCATTTCAGATTTGAAGTATTGTGGATATAAGGATTTATGAAGCTAAAGAGTTATATTTCATGGTGAACCCGTGAGACTTGCACCTTCATATTGGATATGTGCTCAAGTTTCAAGATATTTATCTGAGAAGTTCTTGCTGAAAGCGATGTGGCAGATCTATAACCCAGTAGGCAAAGATTTCTGAAATTGAAAATGGGCACACCTGACTGTGATTATAAAATATCCCTTCAGAAATACGGTGTTCTTGAGCTGGATTTGGTTTTAAAAGTAATCGTTGCAGAGTAATAAGGAGGCAATGTTTGCAATAATCGTAAAGATACATGCTATATAAAAAATAATAAAACAACTGGATTCCTTTGTCTTTGATTTTTTTAAATGCAATTTATTTGTATAGTGTTTGTCAAAACTTCTCGGAATATCCACAGAACATCACAAGACTCATTTCTATAGCATTTACTCTTACTTAATTGAATCAAGTTTTACTTTGCTTTGAAACTTTTGAGTTTCAAGATTAACGTAGACTCTAAGAGTGATGGAACACTTTGCTATATAATATCTTGGTAAATGACATCTTGAATCTAATCTAAGATAAACAACTAAATAATGCTGACAGTTTTCCCTCACACATCACAGAAACTCTGAGTGTTTTATGGTACCTGTCATGCCCTAAATTTCCAGAAAGTAAAAATATTTCCAATGAATGAAAAAGATTTCCAATAAATGGTAATTTGGTTAAAATAAAGAATACATTAATTATCAAACTCTCATTTCTTTTTCAGACTACTGTGGTACCTTTTCATTCTCATAGTACTCTCTGGCATCCTAATTAAGGTTACTCAAATGGACTGATACCATACCACAGTATTTTGATCTCTATTTGTATGTCAGTAAAGTAACATGTACTGGGGAGGGTTTACTTTTGTAATCAAAGATTTCTATCTCACCAGGCTCCCATGTTCATAAAAACACTAAACGGAGTGGTGACTTGTGCGTTTAGCACACCGGAGCACCTGGTCCCTGTTTTCATACTTTTCTATTTCAACTTTACTTGTTTGATGGTATAGATTGGTTAGAGATCCCATATTTTCTAAAAATGAACCTGGTGAAGCATTTAATTTACCATGAAAAGTGATCGAAGAACACGATACTGTGGCAGGCAGAGTGCAGAGCTGAATAAAAACACTTTAATTATTTCCACCTGAGAATCATCATGTTTCAGCTCCTCAGATAGCTGCCTTTCCACAAACACTACCCTGTTTGACCATCCTTACATAATCACTGAAGTGTTTGGGGAGAGTTTCCAGTTCTTTCAAAGTCATGTTCTTCTGTCTTGCAATATCATGTTTGTGGGGAAAGAAAGTAGGTGAAAGCACTCTGATTGAATGGCCTTTGTTTAATTGTTATGTGCTCCATAAATGTATGCATTAATTTACACTTCATATTGGACAAAGTGTATCAGTTCAAGAAGAATAAAACAAGAAAAATGCATTCAGCTGAAATTCAGGAAAAGATGAAGTTAGCAAACTCTTTCCCCCTACAAATGAGCACCACAAAATGGAAAAAAGATTTCTTTAAAATAAAATTGTGTACAGAAAAAGAACTATGAGAAAACTATATGACCTCTTGTGTTAAACACACTTTTTTGTCATTGTTGGTTTTGCTGAAAATCCTGGCTAGTTGGTTAGAATTCTTTCTAACAGTTTAGGATTTAGGTGTTATTTACTATGCCAATTTATCTCACTCATTTAGAATCTTTTATCCACTTCAAAGGAATTAAGTGGAGCTAAGCATTGTTAGACATATTCCAAATCTGTGGAATTCAATCAAAACAGTATGCCATTTAGTTGTTTGATGTTGTTTATTTAACATATCTGGATTGACTTTATTTGATGGGTTATAGCATCATTTACCCTAAAGTTGGTGGCTCTGAGCCTGGGAAAGGTGAGACCTTTGCCCGCATTTCCAAATGGGATTTACCTCAGGGTGTTCTGATTTTTATTCCAACATGATTCCTAAAAAAAAGTGACTAATGCTTAATGCCATAATAAATACACACACACACACACACACACACACACACACACACACACACACCCTCATTGTATGGAACCTATACATAGAAACTCAAAACTTTAGTATACATAAATAATAAACTTAAAATATATAATTTAAAATATACAAATAAGATTTAGAATACACATTTTAGAATACAGAAATATACTTTACCATTGACTCTCTGGACCTTTTCCATTTTTTAGTCATATATTTTAGAAGTGTTCTCTTTCTTTCCTCCTCCACTAACTGTTCTGTGCCCCTGTTAACATGGGACTCTGACCTTCTTATTTCTCCAATATTATTTAATTGAGATTAACTTTATTTCTTAAAGTTGTATGTTTCCACACATATTAGAAAATCAAGTTAAATTTTATAAATAAAAAAGAATAACTGCATGTTATATTGGTGAAAATGTTCATCTCCTCCATCATGTATCAGTTATGTATTCATGCATTCATGTACACATGCATTCAACCATTAACAAGTGTCTATTTTTTCTACGCACCGAGCTATGAACTGGAGATGGGAGGCTCACCAAGACCAACACAGTCTCTTATTTCATAGAGTTTAGAATTCAGCTGGGCACACAAACAAGAAAACAGACAACTACAATCCCATTTGTTAGGTATAATGCACATATATGACTGAGGACATGCAGAGTAATGCAGGATAATAGGGGAGCAAGTTAGCATAGGCTTATGAGGAACTGACACCTAAGCTGAGACCTAAAGGAGATGGTATCAGACAGAGAGAACAGCAAAGTCCAATGACAAAAGAAAGCGGGATGTATGCATTCAGAGCGTGGCTAGACCAATAGGCCATGTTGTAGGTATTGTTGATAATCATTATTATTAATTTTTCAGGTAACTGATATGTGAGGGTTTGGAATATTCTCCAGGAGTGCTGAGCACCCAAGGTATAGGCACTGAGAAAGCAAATAGTCCAATTGATTCAAAATTGGAAAGTGGGGTTGCAAGGTAAGAAAAACTGGGAAAGGGATTTGAGAGTTTGGAAAGATAGTGAAAGAAGTGATGAATCGTGGCACCTAAGCTGAGTATGGAACTGAGTGAATGTAAGAAGGTACAGATATAGAGAGGGTTGAGATCTCTAGCGGGCTCTATGATGTCAAAGCGGTGAGATTAGAATAACTGAACAAGCTGAAAAGTTAGGAGGTTATATTTGAAGGATAGGATGTTTGGGCCTTCTGATTTAAGTTAGGTCATTTAAGGTGGTTTTCAAGATGTTAGCAGGTGTCCAGGGAAGAGAATGACTGCAGTGGGAAAGAAGTAGTTGAAGAATTGAGAGATCTGGGCATGAGGTAACCCTTCCACAACAACACTGAAGTCACACAGGGTAGCAGCAGGGATCAAGATGTGAAATTGCTAAAAAGGTGGGCAGCTTTCAATAAATGAGACATAGAGACCAGGGAGACTGGCAGAAGTCAGTGATGAAGTAGAGTTGATTGGCATCGATGCCAAAAGAGAGGTTTTGCAAGAGGACAGAGGAGTAATGCCCAGTAAGTTAATGTGAGTAATTAGGAGAGCCCCAGCCCCATCTCAGGAAGAGGATCAGGGTACTAAGAACAAGAGCAGCCTCCCCTCCAATTCACTACAGGGCCGTGATGTCCTCAGCAAAGGGCCATGTTTGAAGGAAGGTAGGATGTGGGTGGCTCTTCAGAGGGGAGGGGAGGATGAAGGACAGTCTGTTTACCACAGGAAAAAAAGGGTTCCGGAAGACCTAACTAAGAAATTTGGAAGAACAGAGAGGGGCTTTGGACAGAAAAGAGAAATCATAGAGCAATAGAGGGATAAGGAACAGAGGAGAAATTATCTATCTCAGGTAGTTCTCTGAATTAGAGCTGAATTTCAAAACATTTTCAAGAATTGGTCCAGCTGTCCTCTGACAGATTCAGGGAGGCAGAAGTGTAGCCTAATAAGTAAGTCTTTTACAAAGCCCACAGGGATTATTCTAGTCCAGATAAGTAGGTCTACACTGGTAGCCTTTGGTTCCTAGTACTTTCATCATCTGTTGGAAACAGCAGCAACTTCTGGTGTGGGAAATTTTGCATCTCTCAAGCTCCTCAGCTGTGTCCTAGATTTATTACCGTCTGTGGAATATGGGGAAGGATCTGATTTTTTCATGTGTATTATCTTTTTAGTCAGAGTATTATTTTATTTTCAACTGTTGTGTTTTTAAATATTTAACTCTATTTTGCCAGCTATAATAACAACTTAGGTGTTAATTAGCGTTTGGGTTTTTCTTTTGAGAATTTCCTTCCTGAGAAATGATCATTGTCTGAAACAACTCTACTTTCTTAAATATTCTTAAATACTATTTCTGGGATTCAAGTACTGTTCCAGTTCATCATGCTGCCAGTTGTAGCAGCAAAATCTAGAATAAAAGTGAATTTTATGTGGACAAATTCTATTTGTAGAAAACTTTCTTCTGTAAATGAGACTACTGTGACTCTACTGAAAGAACACAAAGGCACATGCATATGGTTTTTTCTTAACTTGGGTGTAATGTATTACTTGCGGACTTTATCTTAGAGAAAACAATGCTCATGTTAATTTTAATTCAAAACTATATGATAAGAGTTGCACGGTTAAATCCTGGGACTAAAAACCTTGATATAATGCCTCTGCAAACACAGTTTTTTTATTCTGGTCTCTCCTATGGGTCATTTTTGTTTGTTTTAATCCTCACCACCTGAAGTAGTATCTGTGACTAGCAACTGTGGAGTATGTCATAAATGCCTTAGCAAAGGATTTTAATTCTACTCCAAAGATACCCACACAGAGAGGGCTTCATTTGTCTTAAGAGAAATGTAAAGGTTGATTGATTTTCAGATTGTTGTTGGTTCATTACAACAAATAAAGACTACATAGAATCTTTACCTTCTTATTTTGGTTTTTAATTTCTGGCATGTTCTGTTCAGTGTCCACTGGCAAAGCTGAGGTTAGGGCTAATGATTTTAGGTTTAAGTGTTTCTATAAAACTGCCCTATAAGCGAAAGATATCCTTTGCAGTGGCAAAACAGTGAATGCATAATAATGAAAATTCACATTCATGGACCATTATCTAGTCATTAAGATGATCGTTATGATAACTATATAGTAACGTGGAAGACCTTGGGAACTTTTGGGAAGAAAAGAAAAATACATAAGTACATCTCCATGTTTAAATTACAGACTGCAAAATATATGCCTGCATGTGTCTAAGAACTGGAAAGCGATATGAAAATAATTAGATATTTTTGAATAACAGGATTGTGGGTTTTTTCCCTCTTAATTTCTAGTAATGAAAATATGTGTTTGTCCAATCAGTAAATTACATTAAAATTGTATTTATGATTTATCTGCAATTGCATTCATCCAAGCATCTATAGAGCTTTAGTATATGATAGACACTCTTTCAAGTGCTGGGAGTATATTTTTGAAGAGATAAAAATAAAATTCATGGTATTTTGTTTTTCACATGTAAGTCAACAGGAATCTTTGGCAAATATGAGGGGAGGAATACTTGGACTTTTCGAGTTCTCCTGATCATTTTGTGTAACCAGGCTCTGCTGGCAGCAGACTCCCCAAAAAGATCACCAGCAGAACATATTGATCAAGCCAAACTATTAGTCTCACTGAAATAAAGGAGAACACTGCCCTTAAACTTAGAAATATTTTAGAAGGGAGAAGTACAGAAAGGATATTTATAGAGTTTTATAGCCTGGTCTTGTTAGGTGGAAAATGGTTGGAATTGAGAAGAATCTAAGGTCCTAGTAGCTTTGGATTAATGGGGTCTTAAAGTGAGGTGAGGGTCTTAAAGAGGTTTCATGAGCAAACTGTTAGTTTTGAGAAGTAAACTTTTAGTTGGTTTACAGTCTTACAGTTTAAGAGCAAGCATTCCATGGAGCTAGTACCTAAGTTATTTTTGCTTGGTCCCAGGATTTGTTTGGCACTAAAGCAGGCACTTAAGCTTTGACCCATAATTGTTTAGCGCTGGGACAGGAAAGTATTTTGGTTTTAGTTCTTACCACCTTGTTTATGAGTGAGCCTAGGTCCTATGGTCTGAATATTTATGTACCCCCAAATTCATATGTTGAAATCCTAACCGCCAAGTGGGTGGATAGTATTAGGAAGGGGGGCCTTCGGGAGGTGATTGGTCATGAGGGAGGAGGACTCATGAACAGGATTAGTTCCCTTATAAAGAGACCCCAGAGATCCTTCACTCCTAGCCACGGTGAGAAGGCCATCTATGAACCAGGAAGTGGGCATTAACCAGACACTACATCTGCCAGCCCTTGACCTTGGACTTCGCATAGTTGAGAACTGTGAGAAATGAATTTCTATTGTGTATAAGCCACCCAGTTTAAGGTATTCTGTTACAGCAGCCTTAATGGACTAAGATACTAGGCTTGATACTCATTCAGCCGGACATTGCAAAAAGACAGGTGCTCTGTACCCTCTTTTTAAATTTATGCTATTGTCACCTCATTGTTTGAGAATATAACTCTGGGGATAGTCAAGGGATGAGAGCTCAAGGAAGGTAAGATCCTAGAGTGGAAAACTGGTTTGGTTGGTTGGCATCTTCTGTTTTGAAGGGGTCTCAGTGTGGTAGGAAAGAGAGCCCAGCCTTCCACCTGGGAAGCTAGAGGGCACAGATATCCCCCTCTGCGCACCTCTCTGAAGCAGGTAGAGCTCAGTGTGGTAAATCTGATGCTCCCAGCCAGACCCGCCATCACATGTGTCACCACTAAATGTTAGTGGCATGGAGGTTGTGGCTGCTGACACTGTGACCAGGGCTGATGGTGCCCAGCTGGTGAGCAGCAGCATCCTAGGCAGACTGATCGTGTGGTTTCCTCCTGGCCTCCTGGCTACTCCTTGTTTCCAGTGGATCCAGCTCGTCTGCTGCTTATATTCTTTTTTTTTTTTTTTAAGATGTTGGGGGGTAGGAGTTTATTAATTAATTAATTTATTTTTGCTGTGTTGCATCTTCGTTTCTGTGCGAGGGCTTTCTCTAGTTGTGGCAAGCGGGGGCCACTCACTATCGTGGCCTCTTGTTGCGGAGCACAGGCTCTGGAGCGCAGGCTCAGTAGTTGTGGCGCACGGGCTTAGTTGCTCCGTGGCGTGTGGGATCTTCCCAGACCAGGGCTCGAACCCGTGTCCCCTGCATTAGCAGGCAGATTCTCAACTACTGCGCCACCAGGGAAGCCCTCTTATATTCTTTTGATGAATTCTTTTGATGAATTCCTTTTCCTGCTTAAGTGCATCAGTGTTGATTTCTGTTATTTGCTACCCAGACCCCTGAGAGGTACACAGCCCTTAATAAATGTATTATGAAGCTTCACTGCTCTTGAAACCAAAGTACAGGAGGTGCTGTGACTTTTCTGTTACTTTAACTGTAAAATCAGTAGTAAAAGTTAGTAGGGAGGAACCAAAGGGGAAAATTGAGTTTTCATTTCAGTGCATTCCTTTTATATAAAAGGGTAACAAAAAAGGAGGTAGTAGAGAGAAGAGTGTCTTGAGAAGAGTCTCTTTGTCCCCGGCAGAGTTTGTGAAGCTGTCAATAAGAAGACAAGGACAGGGCTTCACTGGAATTACTCCCTTTTGACTGTTCAAGCTGGTAGGCTTAAAATGGACTCCTAATGAGAGTGGTTTGCACTGCAGTTAATTAAGTGCATGAAATTACAAACTGCATGTCTTTTCTCTCTGGAGAATATTCTTCCTCTATAAGTACTAATTTATTTTAATTCCTGTCTCTCTCTCTGTGTCTCTGTATCTCTTTTTAAAAAGAAGTTCTCCCTGAAGGAAAATGAACTCTGATTGCTGTTAGTCCACTGAGAAAGGCTTCCCTTTGAACATGGGAACATACTTCTCTCTAATTCTTCCTTACATGTAGTGCTAAATTTATCAGGCTTGTTCCCGATATATTTTTTGAAAATAATGGTGAGGAAATAAGATGAGAAACTGTTGCTTAAACTTTTTTTTATAGGTGTCCTTGTCTTTTAGAAGTCATTTATCTTTTTTGTAGCGTGTGTGTGCACACATGCACACGCTTGGGTGTGATCTCCTTCAGAAGTACTTCAGAGACAGATCATTTCCAAAACCTTATCTTCAGTCTGCAGGGTCAACTCCTGGCAGAGAGGACACAGGCATGTTATCTCAATAGTAGAAGGTACTCCTTTCCTTCTTGGTCCCTCTCTACCTTTATGTACTATCTTAATTATATTCACAGCTTTTAAACCTCAATTGTAATTCTGTGCTTCAGGATTTGTATTGTTCTCCCACTTTCTCTCCTAGATTAATATTTATTTTCAGGATATCTGCTTTAGTCAAATGGAAAGTGTCTAATGAGGCCATTCTTCATGAGATGGGAGTCATTTTAATTAACTTAATGGCTTGTTTCAATGTTAACAGTGGAATTGTGAGGAGAAATGTATGGGTATTTGAATTTTCTAAATTCTTCAGAGTATTAATTGCATATCCAGCACTGTTTCTTACAGCTGAGAAAAATGTGGTTGCTTAACAAAAAATGCAGTTGGAATAGTTTTGAAAAAGGTTTGGCATTAGCATTCTCCCTTTGAGATCATCTGAACTTTCTCTGATATCTGCCTGAAGTTACTGCCCTGTTTCTAAAGAAGGCCCTGCTGAGATCTACAATTATCTGGCATATTCAGACGTGACCTGCAGATTATTATGCTAAAGTAACCCTTACCTGGAATGAAAGAGACCAGAGGTGATAAGGGTTCCCGGGCATTTGAGATCCTGAGAAAACTCAGGGGTGACTCTCCATAAAGATCTCGCCCTCCACCCCAACCTGGAGCCTAATTTACCAATTAGGAAATTATATCTTCATTGCAAGATGGTCTCGGCCTTGTTGGCCTGAAAGAGTTAATGCACCTTTAACAAATACAAAAGATCTCTCCTAGTAATATCTTAAACATGGGGAAAAGTCTTTGTTAACAATGGTCACCTAAAGTCAGTTAGATTTCATTGTTAAAAATTAGCACCATTAGCTAAAACCCTTGCCCGTTCAAACTAATGCGTTGTCACATAGCACCAAGATCTATTATTAAACTGCCACACATTATTGCTTTAACGATTTGAGAACTATTATTTTTAGAAAAATGACTTTGTACAATACCCTATTAGAGTCTATTTATTGATGAGAAGAACAAAATCGGATGACATTTGCAAAAAATAAAATTAGTATCTGTTGAAACATCTGTACCACTTCTCTTATTTAAAGGACATTTTTATCCTGGAAAATGACTACTTCAATTAGCCTCTCATCACAACAATAAAATAAAGTTGTCTTTGAATGACTTCTAATTTGCATTTAAATTATCCCCATGGCAGCATTTTGTAAGCACAAGCAAACAAAAGATCACTTGTATGACATAGACTTATACACCTGAAAGAGAAATATATCATCTACAAAATTAAAAATATGGGTCTTAGTAAACACCTCTGAAAAGGAATTATAAGGATCTGCATTTTTTTCCTTCTAGAGTTTACTTTTCTAATAATGCTCCAGAAAAAGAAAATTCTAATATACTTTCCTTGGAGGGGTCATGGGACAGTGATGCCGTTTGAGGCATATGGGGGTAAAAATCATGTGATGT
Organism: Stenella coeruleoalba; assembly: GCF_951394435.1. NCBI lineage: Eukaryota > Metazoa > Chordata > Mammalia > Artiodactyla > Delphinidae > Stenella > Stenella coeruleoalba. The sequence goes on along the minus strand of NC_137148.1, from coordinate 46,738,748 downwards.
CCTCAACTAGAGAGACTTTCTTTTATTGTTCTTTATCTCTACTATTGGCTCTAATGGTCTTTCTAAAATAATTTTATGTCATAAACTAGTAGTGACCTGGAGATTCAGTGGAGAGGTGAGGGTAATGAGTGAGATTCTCCCTTGAGAAGGATCAAAGAGTCTGGAGGCTGAGAAGTCCAAGATCAAGGCACCAGCGTAGTTGTCTTCTGGTAAAGGCCCTCTTCCTGGTTCATAGCCAGTGCCTTCTCACTGTGTCCTCACATGGTAGAAGGGGCTAGGGAGCTCTGTGGGTCTCTTTTATAAGAGCACTAATCCCATTCATGAGGGCTTCACCCTCATGACCTAAGCACCTCCCAAAGGCCCCACCTCCTAATACCATCCCTTTGGTGATTAGAATTTCAACATATGAATTTGGGGGAGACATAAACATTCAGATCATAGCAGGAATGATATAGTAGAGAGGGAAAAATTGATGATGCAGGAAGTTGCTGGGTCCATGTCTTTGAGTAGCTAAGAGGGTATGGATCTAGAATACAAGAGGATGGCTGGCCTTGGCATCAGAGCAAAGACACTTTATCCATAGTAATATAAGAGAAAGACTATATGATGGATGCAGGTAAGTGGGTAGATATGGTGGTTGAAAATTATAGAAGTTCTTTCCTAAGTGCTTTATTTTTTCTTAGCATGTGCAAAGGCCCTGAGGCAAAACAGAGCATGGTATAATTAAAGAATTAAAATAAGGGAAGTATAATTGAACTATAAAGTAAGCAGTCACATGGAGCAAGAGAGGCTGAAGAGGTAGGCAGCATGCAGAGGTAAGCCAGGCTAAGCAATGGGAAACCAGTGAAGAATGGGGTGAAATCAGACTTGCCTTCTTAAAAGATCACTGTGGGTGCTGTTAGATTAGATTAGAAATTGAAACAAGAGTATCCGTGGCGAGACTAGTGAGAAAGCTATTGCAGTAATTCAGTGGGGAACAATGGCCCAGTCTAGAGTAGACGTAGCGAGTAAAAAAAATGATCAGCTTTTGAGAAATATTTGCAGGCAGAATAGATAGACATCTCTTCTGTGTCTGGGTGTGGAAAAGATTGCCTACATAAGGAAAAGAACAAATAGAGAATAGAGCATTGGAGTGGACATAAATGCTCTGGAAGGAGGATTGAGACCCTGGTTTAGGACATTGGGTGAGGAAGCTGGGCCTTGTTGAAGAGGAGAGCCAGGCGTCACAACTGGCTAGTAGTCAAGACCTGGATCCACAAAATTATATGGTGTGGAAGGAGGGTACATTCTCCGTTAGGTTAGTCTGGCTGGGCCCAAATGCTAGTTACTTCTGATTTTTTAAAAATGTCATGAAATTATATTGACTAATTTTACTTTTAAGAAAAAATGTTAAACTTTTCATTTTCATAGTGAGACCAAAGTGCAGCTCAAAATCTTAAGGGGAAAAGAGTCAGAACTTAACAGGCAGAGTGTTGATTGACATGGTGTCAGGCTCTAGGCCCATCACATAGACTTTTCTTTGCTCTTTTGAAGTTTTTCTCACAGAAGCACTTGCATTTTAATTTCTGCATCCCTCCTAAGCAGGTGTAGAACACAGACTCTGTGATTAAACGTTCTCTGTACATCTTGCAGATGCAAGTGGCCTGCAATATGCCTCCATCCTGAACCTTGCTAGATATTTCTGCACATACGAAATTATAGCCCTGCAGACCCTGTTAAAGAGATTACTATTAGATAGAGCTATGAAATGATTATAGAAATAAAAGAAGAAGAATTGGTTTCAGGAACCTAGTCCTATTAGACCAGGAGAGTTGAAATCTTCAAGAGGTTTTTAAGCTAAAACCCCAATGCTTGGAATGAGTCACCCCCTCTGAATAGGACTGTGTTTCTCACCTGAGCAATAGGAAGAAGATATTATTTTTTAATAAAAGCCCGCATTAAATTAGAGGAAAAGTCCATCTAACTATGAAGTATAACAATGGAAAGATTAGAATAAAAAGCCAAATAGGAAAATTTAAGGAATCTGATTTCACAATGGAGGTTTCTAAACTTGGGAGAGACTTATCTTTCTGATTCTAAAGTTAAATTAGGATAAAGAATCTGCATGTTGGAAACCAGCCTGTTTTTATGTACCATTATTTTCCTGCTTTTGGTATGGCTTGACACCAGTGTTTTCTAGTGAAAATTCCCTTCTCTAGGCTGCTAAGAGAGCAGAGCAGAGCATGTAAGTGCTGTGGGTGTGGGTGAGTCGAGTACCTAAAGGTGTGAGTGGAAAGGTGTGAGGGGAGAGTGGTTATTCAGTCTTATTTCAAGCCTTGAAAACAGTTAAAATCTTCAAGTCTGTGAAATGAAGCTTTGGGGAACTTAGAATATTACTGAGATAAAGGAAATTAAATCTTGTTCCCACCTGTCTGAGATTTTTGGCCAAGACGGAGAATGAGAGCGTAATCTTTGGGTCTGGAGTGGAACATAGAAAGAGCTTCAATTGCCCATATGTTAGTAAAAAAAGAACGTAGAGAGGAAATATTGTATGACCTTTTGAGCCAAGCCCTCTCTCTGCTATTCTTCAATGCTTTTTCCCTCTTAAGAGAAGTGACTCTAATTCTGTCTCTTTCTTTAAGACCTTGGCTTCTCTGGGTTCCAGAGGCCTTTATGAGCATGTTCCTGTCTCCTCCTTTCCAGTCTTTAGTCTCCTCTACAGAGCAGATGCAAGTTTGAGGGGAGAGGGCAGCAGAGGCCTGGCCCTGAAGCTACTTCAGTAATGGTGTCCTCCTTAAGAGCAAAAATAAGTATTTCTAGTATATATATCAGATCCAAAGTAGGTACTGAAAATGAGAAAAGAAATCATGAGAAATTACAAACTCGAGTTAGCATATATCACAAAGTATTAAAAGTCATAATGTATTATTAACTGCCCAACATAATTCTATAGTACCTTTTCCTTACACTTTTGGCTTCATATTATTTGATTGTCTATTTTTTAAAATTTTATTGGAGGACAGTTGATTTACAATGTTGTGTTGGTTTCAGGTGTACAGCAAAATGATTCAGGTATACATATACATATAATTCTTTTTCAGATTCTTTTCTCATACAGGTTATCACAGAATATTGTGCTATATAGTAGGTCCTTGTTGGTTCTCTGCCTTACGTACAGTAGCGTATGTAAGTTAAAATGACACTGATATTATAATGCTTTCTATGGAAAAGTTAGGAGATAATTCAGACTTTTCTTTAGGATAGTTGTTTCTTAAAATTATTAATTGTTTAGAAAAGTTAGGTAATAAATGTCATATAAATTGCTAAAGCTGTCGAATTTGGAGAAATCTTTAATATGTTTCTTTCATATTTGAGCTGTAAGATTTGGGGGCATTTTGGTGTGTGTGTGGTGACTAATCTTATATACTTCTGGCTTAACTGGCTTAGCCGTTTGTCTGATGTCCTTACTATAGTGTCACAATTGGTTTAAATGAGTTTTAGATCAGCTTCATCAAGGTCAGCAATTTATGTCAAATCTGAAAAAAATTTTTAAATTTTTCAGTGTGTTAGTTTGATTTACTCTTTTTCATTAAGTCAGTTGTTAAGCAATCCAAGAACCAGTTCATCATTTCTATTTGAAATTTTCTCTTCCTTTTAATAAATTATCACTTCTGAGATAATCTGAAAAAACTGTTACAATTTGCTGCTTGATAGCTGAACAATTTCTGTTGACTTATTCACTCAGTCATTTCATTTTCCCATATTCCAATGATTGTATTCAAAACTTTCTCTTATTTCTCCCTTGGTTCTTTAATTAAAAATTTAAGGATTAAAAAATGTATCTTTCACGTATGTACAAGTCAAGAGTCAGTCATTTCTCACCTGTCTTATTGAAACATTCAGAGCGTCTTTCCAAATTCACTTCTTGAGATTGGAAGAATTTTTATTTTACTTCCACAGTTTTACAAAAACATAGAACTAAATAGATGCATTGCCAGGGCCCGACCCCAGAGCCTTGGAAGGTGCTTATGCAAACAGAGAGCCCTGCCTCTTAAGTTTCATCATCTTCACCATAAACCTACCTCTGCTTCTCCTCTTTTCCCCCACATGTCCCACAAACACACACAGGTACACACACATATTGTTTCTTGTGTATTTCACTCTGTGTGTGTACTATAAGGTTACTGAAAACTTTTAAAACATCAATTTAAAATGAGGTCTCTGCTATGGTTAAAGTACAACCCAGGCCACAAGACTAAGGCACTGGACCGACGAGTTCTAGGAGCTGGAGTCTTTGTGAGAAAAGGCAAGGGGGCAAGGGCTTTCTCCAAGTGGTCAGGGGCCCCAGAACTGTCCTGTGGACTGAAAGCTGTTGATTAATTTAACATAATGCTTGCTTGGGCCCACCCAGAACTCATTTACTCATGTTGTATGTCTATGTCCTATTGATGTGGTGGCCTTCTGCTTTATTATTCAGGGTTTCCTGTCACGTAAGACCTGGTCCACTCACCCAAATTTAGGGCTCTTGCCTTTGTATCATTGTCCAATTCAAACTTGAGCCACTTGCCTTTCTATCTTTGTTTGTAGGGCCTAGAAGTGCAAGAGGTCTTAGAGGTGAGCTCTTATGTGTCTTTCCAGAAGAGTATCAGATAACTTTATCAGTGAGGAAGTGAAGCACAGCCTCCTCTGATTGCAACACAAAAGGACTTAGGGAACAGAATACAAAGAAATTCAATTACTCCTTTTAATAAGTAGGAGCAGTTCCACAAAGAGAACATGTAGACCTTATTTGGTGGTACATCTTCCCATGGAGAAGGGAGATGTGAATGAAGGGACCTTCAGGTAGGCAGGAGGGATGGTTGTAAAGGAAGGAGAGGTTCTGTATACTAGAGGACTTTCCACTGTGGGAGGATAAAAAGGATGGCTGTAGTAGGAAGAGGATCGGTATGAGAAATAGCCCAGCACCTGCCTGCTACAGAGAGGAGGTCCTCATAGCTGGCTCGTGTTATGATTAAAATGAGTGGGACAACATATTAAGCAGGACAACTCCCATATTGGGCGGAATTCTCAGGCTTGGCCAAAGAGGAGCTGAGTAATCCCTGTAATGTACTGAAAGCTGGAAGACTGAGCAGAGTCAGGCCAATTTCCGTGATATCCCTAAGGGATTTCCTTCCTATTTTGAGCAGAATGGACTTGGATTGGGCAGCTTGTTCCTGCAAGTTGGCAGGCACCCACTGAACAAAATAACTGATTTGCTGCTCGGGCTGCATATGCCAGTTGAATTGCCAAGCAAACATTGCCTGGGAGAAATACCTGTTAAAATTGAAATGATCACTGGCTAGATTGATTGGACACTTAACTTTGTCGACTATTATTATATATAACTTTTTAAAAACATTTTTATTGGAGTATAATTGCTTGACAATGTGGTGATAGTTTCTGCTGTATAACAAAGTGAATCAGCTATACATATACGTATATCCCCATATCCCCTCCCTCTTGCGTCTCCCTCCCACCCTCCCTATCCCACCCCTCTAGGTGGTCACAAAGCACGGAGCTGATCTCCCTGTGCTGTGTGGCTGCTTCCCACTAGCTATCTGTTTTACGTTTGGTAGTGTATATATGTCCATGCCACTCTCTCACTTCATCCCAGCTTACCCTTCCCCCTCCCTGTATCCTTAAGACCATTCTCTACATCTGTGTCTTTATTCCTGTCCTGTCCCTAGGTTCATCAGACCCTTTTTTTTTCAGTTTCCATATATATGTGTTAGCATATGGTATTTGTTTTTCTCTTTCTGACTTACTTCACTCTGTATGACAGACTCTAGGGCCATCCACCTCACTACAATTAACTCAATTTCATTTCTTTTTATGGCTGAGTAATATTCCATTGTGTATATGTGCCACATCTTCTTCATCCATTCATCTGTCAATGGACACTTAGGTTGCTTCCATGTCCTGGCTATTGTAAATTGTGCTGCAGTGAACATTGTGGTACATGACTCTTTTGAATTAGGTTTTCTCAGGGTATATGCCCAGTAGTGGGATTGCTGGGTTGTATGCTAGTTCTATTTTTAGTTTTTTAAGGAACCTCCATACTGTTCTCCATAGTGGCTGTATCAATTTACATTCCCACGAACAATGCAAGAGGGTTCCATTTTCTCCACACCCTCTCCATCATTTATTGTTTATAGATTTTTTGATGATGACCATTCTGACTGGTGTGAGGTGATACCTCATTGTAGTTTTGATTTGCATTTCTCTAATGATTAATGATGTTGAGCATTCTTTCATGTGTTTGTTGGCAATCTGTCTATCTTCTTTGGAGAATGTCTGTTTAGGTCTTCTGCCCATTTTTGGATTGCGCTGTTTGTTTTTATCATATTGAGCTGCATGAGCTGCTTGTATGTTTTGGAGATTAATGCTTTGTCAGTTGCTTTCTTTGCAAATATTTTATCCCATTCTGAGGGATGTCCTTTTGTCTTGCTTATGGTTTCCTTTGCGGTGCAGAAGTTTTAAGTGTCATTAGGTCCATTTGTTTATTTTTGGTTTTATTTCGATTTCTCTAGGAGGTGGGTCAAAAATGATCTTGCTGTGATTTATGTCATAGAGTGTTCTGCCTATGTTTTCCTCTAAGAGATTTATAGTGACTGGCCTTACGTTTGGATCTTTAATCCATTTTGAGTTTATTTTTGTGTATGGTGTTAGGGAGTGTTCTAATTTTGTTCCTTTACATGTAGCTGTCCAGGTTTCCCAGCACCACTTTTAGAAGAGGCTGTCTTTTCTCCACTGTATATTCTTGCCTCCTTTATCAAAGATAAGGTGACCATATGTATGTGGGTTTATCTCTGGGCTTTCTATCCCGTTCTATTGATCTATATTTCTGTTTTTGTGCCAGTACCATACTGTCTTGATTACAGTAGCTTTGTAGTATAATCTGAAATCCGGGAGCTTGATTCCTCCAGATCCATTTTTCTTTCTCAAGATTGCTTTGGCTATTCAGGGTCTTTTGTGTTTCCATACAAATTGTGAAATTTTTTGTTCTATTTCTGTGAAAAAAGCCATTTGTAGTTTGATAGGGATTGCAGTGAATCTGTAAATACCTTTCGATAGTATAGTCATTTTCACAGTGTTGATTCTTCCAATCCAAGAGCGTAGTATATCTCTCCATCTGTTTGTATCATCTTTAATTTCTTTCATCAGTGTCTTATAGTTTGCTGCATACAGTTCTTTTGTCTCCTTAGGTAGGTTTATACCTAGGTATTTTATTCTTTTTGTTGCAGTGGTAAATGGGAGTGTTTCCTTAATTTCTCTTTCTGATTTTTCATTGTTAGTATATAGGAATGCAAGAGATTTCTGTGCATTAATTTTATATCCTGCTACTTTACCAAATTCATTGATTAGCTCTAGTGGTTTTCTGGTGGCATCTTTAGGATTTTCTATGTATAGTATCTTGTCATCTGCAAACAGTGACAGTTTTACTTCTTCTTTTCCAATTTGTATTCCTTTTATTTCTTTTTCTTCTCTGATTGCCATGGCTAGGACTTCCAAAACTATGTTGAATAATAGTGGCGAGAGTGGGCACCCTTGTCTTGTTCCTGATCTTAGAGGAAATGCTTTCAGTTTTTCATCATTGCAAATGATGTTGGCTGTGGGTTTGTCCCATATGGCTTTTATTTTGTTGAGGTAGGTTCTCTCTATGCCCACTTTCTGGAAAGTTTTTTATCATAAAGTGGTGTTGAATTTTGTCAGAAGGTTGTTCTGCATCTATTGAGATTGTCATATGGTTTTTATCCTTTGCTTGTTAATATGGTGTATCATATTGATGATTTGCATATATTGAAGAATCCTTGCATTCCTGGGATAAACCCCACTCAATCATGGTGTATGATCCTCTTAATGTGCTGTTGGATTCTGTTTACTAGTATTTTGTTGAGGATTTTTGCATCTATGTTCATCAGTGATACTGGCCTGTAGTTTTCTTTCTTTGTGACATCTTTGTCTGGTTTTGGTATCAGGGTGATGGTGGCCTCGTAGAATGAGTTTGGGAGTGTTCCTTTTCTACTCTGTTTTGGAAGAGTTTGAGAAGAATAGGTGTCAGCTCTTTTCTAAATGTTTGATAGACTTCACCTGTGAAGCCATCTGATCCTGGCCTTTTGTTTGTTGGAAGATTTTTAGTCACAGTCTCAATTTCAGTGCTTGTGATTGGTCTGTTTATATTTTCTATTTCTTCCTGGTTTAGTCTCAGAAGGTTATGCTTTTCTAAGAATTTGTCCATTTCTTTCAGGTTGTCCATTTTATTGGCATATAGTTGCTTGTAGTAATCTCTCATGATTCTTTGTATTTCTGCATTGTCAGTTGTTACTTCTCCTTTTTCATTTCTAATTCTGTTGATTTGAGTCTTCTCCCTTTTTTTCTTGATGAGTCTGGCTAATGGTTTATCAATTTAGTTTATCTCTTCAAAGAACAAGCCTTTAGTTTTATTGATCTTTACTATCATTTCCTTCATTTCTTTTTCATTTATTTCTGATCTGATCTTTATAATTTCTTTCCTTCTGCTAACTTTGGGGTTTTTTTGTTCTTCTTTGTCTAATTGCTTTAGGTGTAAGGTTAGATTGTTTATTTGAGATTTTTCTTGTTTCTTGAGGTAGGATTGTATTGCTATAAACTCCCGTCTTAAAACTGCTTTTGCTGCATCCCATAGATTTTGGGTAATCGTGCTTTCATTAACATTTGTTTCTAGGTGTTTTTTTATTTCCTCTTTGATTTCTGTAGTGATCTCTTGGTTACTGAGTAGCATATTGTTTAGCCATCATGTTTTTGTATTTTTTACAGTTTTTTTCCTGTAATTGATATCTAGTCTCATAGCATTGTGGTTGAAAAGATACTTGATACGATTTCAGTTTTCTCAAATTTATCAAGGCTTGATTTGTGACCCAAGATACGATCTATCCTGGAGAATGTTCTACGAGCACTTGAGAAGAATGTGTGTTCTGTTGTTTTTGATGGAATGTCCTATAAATATCAATTAAGTCCATCTTGATTAATGTGTCATTTAAAGCTTGTGTTTCCGTATTTATTTTCATTTTGGTTGATCTGTCCATTGGTGAAAGTGGGGTGTTAAAGTCCCCTACTATGATTGTGTTGCTGTCGACTTCCCCTTTTTTGGCTGTTAGTGTTTGCCTTGTGTATTGAGGTGTTCCTATGTTGGGTGCCTAAATATTTACAATTGTTATATCTTCTTCTTGGATTGATCCCTTGATCATTATATAGTGGCCTTCTTAGTCTCTTGTAATAGCCTTTATTTTAAAATCTATTTTGTCTGATATGAGAATTGCTACTCCAGCTTTCTTTTGATTTCCATTTGCATGTAATATCTTTTTCCATCCCCCCACTTTCAGTCTGTATGTGTCCCTAGGTCTGAAGTGGGTCTCTTGTAGACAACATATATATGAATCTTGTTTTTGTATCCATTCAGGCAGTCTATGGCTTTTGGTTGGAGTATTTAATCCATTGACATTTAAGGTAATTATCGATATGTTTATTCCTATTACCATTTTCTTAATTGCTTTGGATTTGTTATTGTAGGTCTTTTCCTTCTCTTGTGTTTCCTGCCTAGAGAGGTTCCTTTACCATTTGTTGTAAAGCTGGTCTGGTGGTGCGGAATTCTCTTAGCTTCTGCTTGTCTGTAAAGATTTTAATTTCTCTGTCAAATCTGAATGAGATCCTTGCTAGGTAGAGTAATCTTGGTTGTAGGTTTTTCCCTTTCATCATTTTAAATATGTCCTGCCACTCCCTTCTGGCTTGCAGAGTTTCTGCTGAAAGATCAGCTGTTAACTTTATGGGGATTCCCTTGTATTTTATTTGTTGCTTTTCCCTTGCTGCTTTTAATATTTTTTCTTTGTATTTTATTTTTGATAGTTTGATTAATATGTGTCTTGGCGTGTTTCTCCTTGGATTTATCCTGTATGGGATTCTCTGCGCTTCCTGGACTTGATTAACTATTTCCTTTCCCACATTAGGGAAGTTTTCAACTATAATCTCTTCAAGTATTTTCTCAGAACCTTCCTTTTTCTCTTCTTCTTGTGGTACCCCTATAATTCAAATGTTGGTGCGTTTAATGTTGTCCTGGAAGTCTCTGAGACTGTCCTCAATTCTTTTCATTCTTTTTTCTTTATTCTGCTCTGCATTAGTTATTTCCATTATTTTATCTTCAAGGTCACTTATTGGTTCTTCTGCCTCAGTTATTCTGCTACTGATTCCTTCTAGAGAATTTTTAATTTCGTTTATTTTGTTGTTCATCATTGTTTGTTTGCTCTTTAGTTCTTCTAGGTCCTTTTGAAAGGTTTCTTGTATTTTCTCTGTTCTATTTCCAAGATTTTGGATCATCCTTACTATCATTACTCTGAATTCTTTTTCAGGTATACTGCTTATTCCCTCTTCATTTGTTTGGTCTGGTGAGTTTTTACCTTGCCCCTTCATCTGCTGTGCGTTTCTCTGTCTTCTCATTTTGCTTTACTTACTGTGCTTGGGGTCTCCTTTTTGCAGGCTGCAGGTCCATAGTTACCGTTGTTTTTGGTATCTGCCCCCAGTGGGTAAGTTTGGTTCAGTGGCTTGTGTAGGCTTCCTGGTTGATGGGACTGGTGTCTGTGTTCTGGTGGATGAGACTAGAATTTTTCTTTCTGGTGGGCAAGACCATGTCCGTTGGTGTGTTTTGGGGTTTCTGTGAGCTTAGTATGATTTTAGGCAGCCTCTCTGCTAATGGGTGGGATTGTGTTCCTGTCTTGCTAGTTGTTTGGCATGGTGTGTCCAGCACTGCAGCTTGCTGGTCGTTGAGTGGAGTTGGGTCTTAGTGTTGAGACAGAGGTCTCTGGGATAGCCCTGGCCGATTGATATTATATGGGGCCAGGAGGTCTCTAGTGGTCCAGTGTCTGGAGCTCAGCTCTCCCACCCCAGAGGCTCAGACCTGACACCCAGCCAGAGCACCAAGACCCTGTCAGCCACACGGCCGGGTACATGGGGAGTTTCTTGCCATTTGGGAAGTCTGAGGTCTTCTGCCAGCATTCAGTAAGTGTTCTGTAGGAGTTGTTCCACATGTAGATTTATTTTTGATGTATTTGTGGGAGGAAGGTGATCTCCATGTCTTACTCTTCTGCCATGTTGAAGGTCCTCTATACATAATGTTTTAATTTTGAAAAAATGTTATGTGCATGTGATAAAAATTCAAACAAGAAGATATATTAGAGTATCTTTTTCTTACCCCATATTCTCCATTTTCCAGTCCCTCCCCTGAGGCACAACTACCCTAGTGTTTATGCATATACAAGCATGTATAACTAACTTTCATGTATTAAATACTGCCATGGATGATTTTAGAGTAGGCATATAAAAGACAATTTGATTGTACTCGTTGCAATCACTTTAATGTATTTTTTTATTCCAGTATACTTGCTTTGTTTTAAACTTCAGCAATTGTAAACTTTATGCCAGTCTAGGGGAAAAAAATCTGTAAATATTTATGTTGGTATCTTAGAAATCAGTTATTTTTTAAAACAATTTATATAAGGCATGTTCACTGAAGAAAATTTGGAAAATATAGAAAAGTGTAAAAAAGAAAATTTAAAATAATTTTACTGTACTACTCAGGGAATACTACTACTAATATTTTGTATTCCTTTGTATATTATATGTATTTACATAATTTTATTTATATGAAATAATATTTTAATATAAATTTATAATTTAAAAATTGAGATAATATTGTAACTTTTTTATATATCACATTGTTTTTCACTTAGTATTTTTTAACTTTATTGAGGTATAATTAACAAAATTGTAATATATTTAAAGTGTACAGTGTGATAGTTTGATATATGTATACACTGTGAAATGAGTCTCACAGTCAAGTTAATTAATTTTCATTACCTCACTTAGCTACCTTTTTCTTTTATGAGAATGCTTAAGATCTACTTTCTTAGAAAATTGCAAGTATACAATACAGCATTAACTATAGTTGCCTTACTGTACTGTAAATCCTTAGAACTTACTCATCTTGTAATTGAAAATTTGTACCCTTTTGCCAACCTCTCCCTATTTCCCCCAACCCCTGGTAAGAACCATTCTACTCTTTTTTTATGACTTCAGCTTTTTTTTTTTTAAAGGTTTCACATATAAATAATACCAAGTCATATTTGTCTTTTCCTATCTGGTTTATTTCACTTAGCATAATGCCTTTCGAGTTCATCAAATTATAGGATTTCCTTTTTTTAAAGGCTGAATAATGTTCCACTGTATATATACCACATTTTCTTCATCCATTTGCCCATCAAGGGACATTTAAGTTGTTTCCATAAGATGGCTATTGTAGATAATGCTGCTATGAACATGGAAGTACTCATATCTCTTTGGGATAATGATTTCATTTCTTTAGGATATACATCCACAGGTGGGATTGCTGGATCATATGGTAGTTTTAATTTTAATTTTTTGAGGAACCTCCATACTGTTTCCCACAGTGGCTGTACCAGTTTACATTTTCACCAGCGTATAAGGCTTCCCTTATCTTCACATCCTCACCAGGATTTACCTCTTGTCTTTTTGATAATAGACATCTTAATAGGTGTGAGGTGATATCTCACACTTATTTTTGCATTTGCATATTTTGCATTTTCCTGATTAGTGATGCTGAGCACCTTTTCATGTACCTGTTGGCCATATGTATGTCTTCTTTGGAAAAATGTCTGTTTATGTTCTTCACCCATTTTTTAATTAGGTTATTTAGTTTTGTCCTGTTGAGTTGTATGAGTTCCTTATATATATTGGGTATTAGCCCCTTATCAGATATCTGGTTTGCAAATATTTTCTCCCATTCCCTAGATTGCCTTTTCATTTTGTTTATGGTTTCCTTTGCTGTGCAGAAGCTTTTTAGTTTGATGTAGTCCCAACATGTTTATCTTTACGTTTGTTGCCTTTCTTTTTGCTGTCAAATCCAAAAGACCATTGCCAAGACCAATGTCAAGGAGATTTTCCCTATGTTTCCTTTTAAGAGTTTTATGGTTTCAGTTCTTATGTTTAAGTCTTTAATCCCTTTTGAGTTGATTTTTGTTTATTGTGTAAGATAGGGGTCCAATTTAATTATTTTGCATGTGAATATACAGTTTTTCCAGGCCATTTTTTGAAAAGACTGTCTTCTCCCTGTTGTGTATTTTTGGCAACTTTGTCAAAAATCGATTGACCATATATGCATGGGTTTATTTCTGGGCTCTCTATTCTATTCTATTGATCTATATGTCTGTTTTTAATGCCAATACCATACTATTTTGATTACTATAGCTATATTACAAAGCTATAGCAATTCACTTAGTATTTTTATTTAACATTCTTAATGTGTTGTTTGGTATCATAAAGATTCTTCCAGATAATGAATAGTTCGCACATTCATATTTTATTGCTTTAATTTCATTGCATTTGTAACAGATTATTTTAAATTTTTCACCATTACAAATACCTATGCACACAAAGTGTTTTGAACATTTCTGATTTCCAACTTGGGAAAAATGTCCAAATTCAGAGAATATATTCTTCTAGGTTTAATACATCAGATACCTGTTACATAATTTCTGATAGAAGATTTAAACAAATATTTTTGTGCATCCCTTATATTCCAGACATTGCCCTGTGTATCATTCACATGCATGAATTTACTTAATGCAGGTAATCACTAATCTTCACTATGGGAACCAAAAAGAAAAGGGCTTATAGCACATATATGTCATTCTTCTGAATCTGTCTGAAAAGTGATCTCTTACTAAGTACTGTAGTAAAATCTTGAAAGATAAGGAGGGTATCTTCAGGTCAGTAACTTTCTGCAACTGGGTCTTTGGGACTAAGAATGAATTCTTCTTCAATATGTTAGTGCCACAGTCTGGGCTAAAATATCTTTAGATCTGCCATCTCTATTAATAACATCCATTTTTGACATTTTAGTCTTTCCTGCTTTTTCACCACTACCTTTGAGTCTGAATCGCCCACCTGAACACATTGCTTCATGCTGAATGCTGCTCAGAAAACTGCCGAAATATTAGTTCAGTAATCCTGTACCAGGATGTTGGATTAATATGCTAAAATAATTTGGAGGATAGTTTCCTTTTTACAGTGTCCAGTTCTTCTCAAAGATATGGCAGTAGTAATCCTTACTATATCATTTCTTGCTTTTCCCCTCCCTCTTTAAATAAGGATATTAAAACTTTCCAAGGAATTGAGCATTTAGTGAGGTCCACGTTTAGCCTGACTGTTGAATAACTCTTACTTTCCCTAAGGCTTGTCACATTTCTTCCCTTATTCTGAAATATGTTCAGTTTAAATTGTATAGGTAAGGCAGATGGGAAAGTATTGCTACCTTTTTAGCTATCATTTATACAGATGTGTTATAGACTAATACAAATGTACACAATATTCCTTGTAATTTATAGTGCTGTGAGCAATATAAATAATTTGATAAGCACTGGGCCTGCTCAGTCTTTGTAATATCTTGTCAAAAGTAGTTTGAGAACTGTGAAATTATGTTAGTAAATGCAAATTTCTAAGCTTACTGAAAAATATATTCTGCAACATTAAGGGTTGCTTTTATGATCGAATAATGTTCAGTTCTATTTCCAGTTTTATCAAGTGAATGTTAATGAGGACTTTAGTTGGCTCCAGCAAAGTTATTAGTTTATTTCTTGTGAAAAATATGAATTAAACTTAAGGCAATAGTCTAAATGCTTCACTTCTATGGTTTCAAAATTTTACAGACTATGAATATTTAACAAATAAATATTTTTGATACATTTCATTAGCAAAATACAATTTACAGTTGGAGTTTTTCTCCTCTGCATAACTAAAACATGATACCAAATCTCATGTTTGTGATATAAACATTAAACCATTTCTTGAAGACTTGGAAATATTTCTATATAAATGGCTAGAACAAATATCACCTTATAAAGGTATGAGATCAGAGACTTCACTGGTGGCACAGTGGTTAAGAATCTGCCTGCCAGTGCAGGGGACATGGGTTCGAGCCCTGGTCTGGGAAGATCCCACATGCCGCAGAGCAACTAAGCCCGTGCACCACAACTACTGACACTGCACTCTAGAGCCCTCGGGCCACAACTACTGAGCCTGAGTGCCAAAACTACTGAGCCCACGTGCCACAACTACTGAAGCCCCAGTGCCTAGAGCCCATGCTCCGCAACAAGAGAAGCCACCGCAATGAGAAGCCCGCACACTGCAATGAAGAGTAGCCCTCGCTTGCCGCAACTAGAGAAAGCCCGCGTGCTGCAAGGAAGACCTTGAACAGCCAAAAATAAATAATACGTAAATACATTAAAGGAATAAAAATAAGTGTATGAGACCAGAACTTATTTGGTGAATATTTTAAAAGTAGTTTAGCAAAGAAGATGGTAAAACATTAATATGCCCCCCTTTCTCCAAGGTGAAGATACAAGGAATGATAGATGGTCATGAGTTCCTTTCTAAGGGGTGTATTAGTTATCTACTTCTCTATACCAAAATACCTCAAAATTCAGTGATTTAAAACAATAATAATATTTTATGATATCTCGTGGTTTCTGTAAGTTAGGAAATTGAACAAGGTAGAGTGGAGATGGCTGTTCTCTGCTCTACCACATCTAAGGCCTCAGCTAACAACTCTAAAGGTTGGCAATTGTAATCATTTGAAAGGCCATTCACTCACATGTCTGTTGGTTGATTCAGGTTATAGACAAGAGGCTTCAGTTCTTCTCCACGTGTTCTCCCTCTCAGGGCTAGTCTGAGCTTCTTCACAGCGTAGCGGCTGGGATCCTGGAGCAAGCATCCCCAGAGAGAAAGAGCCTGTTAGAAGCAGAGTCCTTTTTATGACCCAGACTTGGAAACTACAGAGTGTCACTTAAATCATACTTTATTGGTTGGATCAGCCACAAGTTTTGTCTAGGATTTAAAGACAGAGAACATAGATCCCGCCTTTCTGGAAAGGGAATATCAGTCACAACATAAGATCTATAAATTTATCTTTGTATAATACAGTCTGCTATGGGTGGGTGCGGGTAGGTTAGCTAATGAAGCTTAGGGTTTTATTGAGTGGGACATAAAAGTTTAGGGCCAGAAGTGATGGGGCAGGGTTGGGGACAGAGTAAGGATTTTATGGGCTGTGGATTTAAAGGGGCAGAGAGAGAGGAAAGGTGAGAATCTAACATTCAGCGATGGACTTTGAGGGAAGAACAGAGACGTTTAAAGAGGGTATTCCTAATACACTTAGCCACTACTCTAAACTGCGATGTGTTTGGTAGAAAGCATTTCAATCTTTTTGCATTTGACATATTTTATTGATATTGGAAGTAAAAAGATAGTGTAAATTTATCGAAATACATGGAAAAATACATTATTTACTTCTTATATCCCAAAGGATTATTCTTTAGTTATTCTCTTCTTCTGTCTACTAACAATAGCTATTACTAAAGCTGGGGCTACACAAAAATATAAAGAGCACAATATTATCTTTCTAATCTTTTTCATATAGGTTTTTTGTAAGAATTGAGTAAATTAATACTTACAAAGAACTTAGAGTCATGCCTGACACATAGTATGAACTCAATAAACATTGCTGTTGATGATTTGAGAACGATTCTTCTGAAATTTCTCTTCTGCCTTACCACTCAACTGACATCATTGCTTAAGTGTTTTGGGCCAGACATTATGTTACTTTATTCAGACCCATGCTGGGTTAACTGTTGTTTCTTAAAAAATAACTGGTACAATTTTTTTCTTACCTATTTAATTTTAAATTACTCAGAAATGAAGCAAAAGAAAAAAAGAAGAAATAAAAAATATATCAATAATAAAATAAAACTAATTTCTTGGTAAGTCAAAAGGTAATGACAAAATAAACTTTAACTAAATACAGAACTTGATAGAGGAGGGATTTATCTACCAAAGGTCTAGGCTCAAACAGTCAAGAGAGAAGGCAACCCAGGTTGTACTGACTGATATCCCAAGCTTTGCTTCTTCATTCCAATAGCGTACCCTTAATCATGGTTAGATATTTATCTATTCATTCATTCTTCATTCATTCAACAAAAATTGAGAAACTGTGTTCCAGAGACACAAACACAAATAAGATATCTGCATCCAGTCTAGGAAAATCTAGCATCTATTTCATAACAATCATAAATAAGGACCAAATTATAAAATAATTCAAATCATTTATAAAATATGTTTTCTTTGTATGAGTTTATATAAACACCTATAAGTATAATAGCTGGAAGTTCCCTCTTATATTTGTATCTGCCCTCCCCTGTAAAAAGACGGAGTTAACTAACTAGCTGTGGGGCTGAAGGTATTGAACCACACACCTTGGTGCATAGTCTGTTGGTAGCCTTAGATCAGAGATATGTGGCCTTTATCCAAAGATACTGTGAGATATACAGAGCAAAACACAGAAAAGTATGACCTTTAAAATGAGTCATGAAGAAAGAACCAAAAATCTCAAGATTTCTTAATGCAAATAACATTTAGGGTAGATACGGTTAGAACAATGCAGTACTCTGTTTATACTATTTTGAAAATCTTACTCAAAGAAGCTTTAATTCTGATATTTGAAGTGGCCCCCATATATTTAAATTAAAAACATATTTAAATGTTTATTAATCACACATAAATTATAGTGTTTGTGCTATCATCATAAAGTAGGTTTAAATTTAAATATCTCCATGTTGCCCTTTAAAGTAATATAAAGCAATCAATACACCAGCAGCCAATGTCTTATATATGAGGAATAATTGTAAGGTAACATGAACATTTCTTTAACTCAGGTCTATACAAAAACAGGTTGGTTGGATTACTGAGTGGGTAATTTATGTCATCTCAAATATAACTCAGACCAGGTGACTTTCTATGGGAAAGCTGTTGCTTAGTGTTAAAAGTAACATATGTGTGCTTGACATAATCATGATGTATAGAATTGAACCAGAGAGTCAGGCCCATGTGGTCATGGTGGTATCAGGAATGGACTTTCTACTGGCACATGACTAAAAATAAAACTATCTTATTCATCCCATAGTTCTCATTCCTTCTTCAGTAGTTCAGCCTGTAAGAACAGCCAGCCATTACAATCTCTGCACAAAATTAGAATTGCACTGGCACATGACATGAACAGAATCTCACTGTGTCTCGTAGCTTGTCCAGATAGCTGGTAATTCACGTTAAAATTCTTTTATCATGAATGAGAGCATATATCATGTAAACCAACCAGAAAAACCTATCAGATATTCTTATTTCTCTCTCCATTCTTACTTCTCTCTCCCTATCTCCCTTTCTCTCTTTCTCACTCTTTTTTATTCTGTCTCTCTCTCTCCCTCACACACACACACACACACACACAGCATTCTAATGAATACTGAGAATACGAGTTTGAATCCTCTGCCGCATACTAGCAGTATAATCCTGGATGTTTTACTTAATCTTGTTTTGCTTGGGTTTCCTTATCAGTAAAAATGGGGACCAATAATTGAATATTACCTACTGCCTCGGGTGGTTTTGAGGATGAAGTGAGGAAATATGTGTAAGATGCCTGGCACCCCTAGTGAGCATTCCATAAAAGTTGCCTGTAACTAGATGGGAAGATTGAGGCCCAGGGAAATCATAACGTGATCAAGGTCACTAAGGTTCAAGGCAAATCAGGATTAGGATCTATATAATGATTCCTAGCTCAGTGTTCTTTCTTTTACGCTAAGTTGTCTCATGAACTGGCAGTTAATGATATACTTTTTTTTTTTTAACTTTTTGTATTTGTGTGTCTTTTCTCCCCAACTAAATATTCGTGTCCTAAAAGCCAAATGCATGGGTTAATGACTTCTTTATCAACCACAGCCTTTAGTGGAGAGTTCTTGCTATTGGGAGCTCAGTGTTCATTTGTTAATTATGAGCTTTTGACACAATCTTCAACCTAAAACTCTTTTAGTCATCCCATAGTTCTCATTCCTTCTTTAGTAGTTCAACCTGTAAGAACAGCCAGCCATAACAATCTTTGCACAAAATTAGAATTGCACAGTGCACAACCACTGACTACTTCCTCTGTAACTCCCTAGATAAGAGCATGCAATTTCCTACTAGATTTCTGCAGTATGAAGAAAATAATATAATTCATCTCTGCTTTTGCTTCTGCATATAAGAATTTGTATACAGCATTACTCAATCACAAAAGAATTCCATTATAATTTAGCTTACCGTTATGTAAATTCAGGCATAACCCAGGCCACAGTATCATCCCAAGAATATAATAAGTACCAATAAGGAAAACCTGGTAGAATATCTCAGGAGTGGTGATTATTTTTAGCTTTGGATAACAACTTTTATATAAAGGAGCTCCGCTCACAATGCATTTATGGCACTATTAAGTACACTCACTAGTAAGGTAATATTAGGGTATATTTGATACATCTCTATTAGAATGTACTAGTGTACTAAACATTACAAATTAACACCGTGATTGCCTTTGGAGTTACTCTTAAGAGTCAACCATATCCTTGAAAATCAGTTTCCTAAACAAACTTCCTCTTAAATATGCCTTTGAAAGGTTTAAGCTCCTCTCGGTAATGGCATTTCACATTTCAAGAACTTACAATCATTCAGCAGCAAGTAAGTGTATCCTACAAGTTGCAGTCTTCTCTTGATCCTCAGGATGTAGTTAATATCCATGCGAGGGAGGAGCTAGTAACGGACTTGCAGGACCAGATGGGCCAGTTTGTCTTTCTGTAGACCTAAGCCCTTGAGCCCATTAACTGGCCCTCAAGAACCTCCCCAGCCTTCTGGTCCTGAGCTGCGTAATTCATCCAGGAATTCATCTCCTGTTTAAGTGTGAATTAGGAAGGTAAAGGTTACCCTTCCCAGGTTAACCCAGATTAAGAGAGAAGGGAAGGACTTGCTGAGCCTTGCCTTCCAAGGAACATCAGGACGATATTCAAAGGACAGCAAAGTGCTCTCTGTAGGAAAGTGCTGGAAAGTTATATTCTCTTGTGAATAGGAACCCTTCAGACGACTTGAAAATAGCCAAATGCAGCAATATAACGACCAATTTCAAAGTTTGCTGGCCTATGACGCTCCTCTAGGAATTCTTGGTTTCCAGCTGATCTCATTAGCTACAAATAGAATCTACTAAGCTTTATCAGGATTCTGGCATTTTGTTTGAGAATCCAAACTTTTCTGTTTGAAAACTAGGGCAAAACTCATTTACATATCAACAGGGATGTGAGAGAAAGAGCATACAAGGAAAGTTATTGTATTATAAGTGTGTAGAACATAATAGTTTGAAGAGGAAGAGACTTCCGATGAGCCTGAATAAATACCAGGATATAACACACAGCCGAAAAGAGCTTCAGTTTACACAGTGTAGCAATGGGCCCATTAGGATAGAAATCATAACTCATTCATTTAAATAAGAGCCCCTGATATGCGTGTAGTATTTCACCAATTAGAGAGTGCTTTCCATGAGTCATTTTTCACATTAGATGACTCAGGGAAAGTGAGGGCCTGGATTTGATAACCTGTTGGGCAAAATCAGCCCATCACTGTTGTATCCTGGTAAATGCTAAGGAGTCTACAACTAGATGAAAATGGCTTCCATGTTTGAATAATTTTCTTTAAATAAACTTAGGGAAGATGGGTGTCCTTCTTCAGAGCCTACCATGTTAGAGATTCAAGATAGTTCAGAAGGTCTTTTGGTCCAACACTCTGACTTGTGAAAGATTAATCTTGATAGACAATTAACCTTTTTCTTTGTTCACCAAGGCATAGTGGCATCAAACTCCTTTAGTTACATGGAGGCAAGAAGCTAATTCCAATCTTTGCTGTAATAATTGCTAAACATGAGAAGTTGTGGGGATGAGCTCTAATTCCAACTACTTTATTAGATTCTACCATGGTGCCTGGTAGGTTGCTCACCCATCACTGTGCCAATATTATTATCTGTGACTTGAGGCTAGCAGAAGGGCCAGCTTCTCTGAGTCTCAGCAGTGGGAAGACAGGGACAACAGAGATAGATAATTTGAGCAGAATGAGCAATATTAGCTAGAATACTGCTCCCATGCCCACTTTGGGACCATCTACAGTGGGGAAGGCGGCTCAGACATGGGTCAGTTTGTTCGGGAGACCATACATTAAAGTCTGCTGAGGGCTTCCCTGGTGGCGCAGTGGTTGAGAGTCCCCCTGCCGATGCAGGGGACACGGGTTCGTGCCCCGGTCTGGGAGGATCCCACATGCCGCGGAGCGGCTGGGCCCGTGAGCCATGGCTGCTGAGCCTGCGTGTCCGGAGCCTGTGCTCTGCAACACAACAGCGAGAGGCTCGTGTACCGCAAAAAAAAAAAAAAAAAATCTGCCGAGTTGTTCCTCATCATTTTCACTTGAAAAAAAAATAAAAGAGATGAGTCTTTTGTGAGGCCATTAACTCCCTAACATCACTTTGTCACCTGTCTTCCTCATCACTTTATTGGCATCAGGCTTTGGGATATGGTTCCCACATGGAAGATGCTTCTCTTTTATGTTTTATCCAGGTCTCTATCATAGCCTATGGTGTGCAAATGTTAGAAAGGAGAATGAAAGCCATAACCGTGTAAAGAGATACTAAGAGTGGGAAGAAAAACAGGAAAGTGATCCTTCCACGCTCAATTTTAGCTGAATATAAGTCGTCCATATCTTTGTCTCAGTCACTGTTCAGAAGTGAAATATCCTAAGATGAAAGGATCCCAGATCTTCATTTAATCCTGCCTCTTAAGCTTGGTCTATGTGGAAAACAGCACAGACTCTAATTCAATCTCTGTAATCAAAGGCTCGGCTGTGATCCAAAGTGTTTTCAATATTTTTCTGGTAGACTTTTAGTGATTTTTCACAAAAAGCACTTGAGTTAAATGTTATTATTTCATCTTTTAATGTTTTAGTCAACAGTAAATGATATTCTCTTCTGATACACTCCTTTCAAAGTGCTAGGAGAGCTTATGGCAAACTGCCATTTCAACCATTTATTCTGCTCCAGTAATGTGGTATTGAATACACAGAAATGGGGAAAAGCTAAACTACTTCTATACACTTTCAAAAGAAGCCACAGAAAAACCTGGCAAAGTAATAATGATGAAATTCTGTTGCTTTTCAATAGACTGATGTATTTGATAACATTCCAGAAAACTTTGCACTTTAACATTTTAATAGATCAGAGTGCATATCTTAAAAGATAACCTTAAGGTCCAGGGTGGTTAGCCATACTTCATGTCACCTATATTTTTTGGGATTTGGAGTCAAACACATCCGGTTCATATTCTACGAACACTTCAAAGAAAAGAAGGTTAAGGTGGTAGGAAGGAAGAAGATAGGGAGGAGGGGAATAAGAAGGGATGGAGGGGGCGGAAGAGAGAAGACAGTAGGAAGAGAAAGGTAGATGGGAGGGAGGAAGAAGAAATACCTGAAGTCCATGTAGGGTCATCTGACACGTGGTGCTGAAGAGTATCTTCATCTCCAGTGAGTAAGGAGGGAATTGCAAGGGGATCAAATAAGAAGTACTCCTGGATAAAATCCCAGTGCAAGACTTTCTTGAGACTAAACATATTCAAAACTGGAAAAAGTAGGAGAGAGAGTTTTTGAAATCTATCCAAAGAGATTTAAAAATAGCTCAGATAAGGATCTGTTAAAACAAGAAAGGGGACTCATGGCTCTTTCTCATCTTCCATACTTTACTCCCTTGCATTAAGTTAACACTTCTCTGGTCTCCCTTGAGATCAGCCAGATTCATTGGGAGGAAGGTACATGTTCCCTGGACTCTTTTAGGGTGAGTCTGGGGACTGCTTCATGGATACTGTTTTCAAGATTTCTTCTACAGATATGACAGCATATTAGTGTGTTATTTGGCCCCAAGTGGCCTTTCCTCTTGCATTTCTTTATTTGCTTTTCATTCTCTTACTTCCCTCAGCCACCATCATTGTCCCTGTGGTACAGCGTAAGTGCTTCTAGCAACTGTAACTGCACATTCGTTGTTACTGTATGATTAAGGTATCTGGCTATTATAAAATGCTAATACTTAGTATTTTGCAACTCATTCCTTTGGAGTGGAGGGCAATGAGAACACCTGAGAAAGAGTCAGAGTTCAGAACCAGATCCAGTGGAGTTCGGCTTTCATTTGGAGTGGTCCATTTTTCGGTGCTGCACACTTGAGCCAGCTGTACCCCTCAGATAGGAGAACAGGGCTCACCAAGTGATGACTGGGACTGCAGAGCATTTTGAGGACAGGAAGGGTTGGACTCCTTAGATGGGTCCCAAAGAGGACATGATGCTTGCCAGATGGCGGTGGAAGTGGTTACAAATGAGACTAAGAGGATTGGAGCCTGAACTGTAGATGAAGGTTCTTCCCTAAATGATATACTCAGCCTCAATAATAAACTAATAACATGGTCCAGTAAAGAAAATGAGTTGGGGTAAAAGTAGAGCTTTCAGAAGGCAGGTAGGAGAAACATGCAATATTAGTTTAGTTGAAGTTTCCATTGTTGATACAATTATTGTCACCACAGCAAAAATATTAAGAGCTCCTTTAGCTACCTGGTCTAGAGTCAGATAGGCAAAGTGAGAATTGGGGCTCCACTATTCACTGACTTCCCCACCTGGGACAAAGCACTTATCTTCTCAGAATCTCAGTATCCTCCCCTGTATGAAAGGATAATAATAATTCTTACCCACAGAAAATTACACCTTTGTCTTCTGTACCTTCAGCCTCTTCCTCTCAACTAGATATTTTCCATGAGAATCGAAACATATTCAAGATCTTCTATGTTTAAAACAAGCAAACAAAAGCAAATAAAACAAAACAAAACACTTGTCTTCGCTCAATTTTTCCTCTTTGTTAGGGATTCTCTCGACCTTTGGGGCTGGATAATCCACTATTGCCAGGCTGTTCTGTGCGTGGTAGGATGTTTCACAGCAACTTAGGACGAGCACCCGTGAGAGCACTCCCCCAAGTTGTGACAATCAAAGATGTCTGCAGACATTGCCAAATGTCCCATGGCGGGCACAACCTCCCCCAATTGAGAACCACGGCTCAGTGTCTGCCCCACTCCTCTTCTGCCCTGCAAAACCACACTTTCCCACAGTTTTGCCTGTCTCACTACCTTTATTCCCTTCCTTTCCTGTCACTCCTGAATCTGTTCTACTCTGTCTTTTCTCTCCATTTCACTAATAAGATGGTCCTTATTCAGATGGACAATAAACTTAGTACCTCCAAATATAATGAATCTTCCAATCCTTCTCTTATTTGATGTCTCAGCAGAATTCACTGCTTTTAGCATCCCTGCCATGAAATGTTCTGTCCTTCTGGGTTTCCTAACACCACCCTCTCTTGGCCTAATCTGTGAGGTCTGGGACACCTGGCATAGCTGGGGCCTCTCTCTCTGTGGACTCACCATCCCCCAGGACACTAGCTCAGGCTCATTCAAATAGTGGTAAAAGGGTTCCCAGCATTAGGAGAGGGCAAGCTTCACAGAGCAAGCACTTAGCAAGCTTCTGCTTATGTCACATTTGCTAGCAACCTCTTCTTGGCCAATGCCCAGAATCAGTGGGGAGGGGCAACTCAAGGTGGAGCCATAGGGAAAGGACCACCTTCTGGCGGACAGCTGGAGGGGCTCTGGTGACTAGTTTCATTCCCTGGGGAAACCGGTGAAACTTAAAAAAAATTGTTTAAAGCCCTGGAAATGGCCCTAAGGACAAACTGCAAATGAAGAAACATCTATCCAAGAACAGCTACAAAAATTCAGTAACAGGAGCTTCCCTGGTGGCGCAATGGTTGAGAGTCCACCTGCCGATGCAGGGGACGCGGGTTCGTGCCCCTGTCTGGGAGGGTCCCACATGCTGCAGAGTGGCTGGACCCGTGAGCCATGGCCGCTGAGCCTGCGCGTCCGGAGCCTGTGCTCCGCAACGGGAGAGGCCACAGCAGTGAGAGGCCCGCGTACCGCAAAAAAAAAAAAAAAAAAAAAAAAAATTCAGTAACTAAGGTGCAAGGCTGTGCCATTTGAACCAAGACTGCTCCCTCTCATGCCCTTCCCAGTTCAGTGAGGTGGGGGCTCCACCCCAGACTGGTACAGCCAGGAATGCGGGACTCCCTTTCCTCAACAGCTCCCAGCCAGAGGGATTTCTTCCCAGGAGGAGCAGGCCTTCTGTATTTCTCATCCTGCTGCAGTGCCTGTTGCTAAGGTTAAGCCCTGGATGAGTGCAGTCAAGAGAGGGAGGGGCTCCCTCTTCCATTTTGTCCCACTTGTGGAATGGAGACACCACCTTGTGCACAGCATGTGAGGATGCTGAGGTCCTCATCCCCCTCCCCTGGGCTCCTGAGATGGTGATTCTACACCAGGAGAGACAAGCCTAGAGGACATCAGGCTACTGTCCCCAGGTCCCCACTAAGCTCAGCTTCCAGAGTGGGAGCATCCCTCAGTCACACTGAGAGAAGCTTGTCACGCTCCCCACCCCCATCTCCAGAACCCTGGTTTAGAGATTTTGCCTGGGAGGAGAAGAAGTCCATAAAATAACTAGTTCTTAATCTCTTCCCAAAGGAACTGACTTAATTTGCAACAAAGCATGGAGAAATTCAAGCTTAAGAGCGCTGTCAAGAGCAATGGAGGCCACGGTGAAATTGGGAGAGTCAAGATACAGGCTAAATTGCAGGCTCATTTTTAGGAGAGAGTTGGGAATTGGACAACTGGGAGGAGCCCTGCTGGGGTCATAACAAATACTGAACACTAACCTTAGAAACTGTTCCTTCAAAGGGGCCATGATTTGGTTGTATTTGTTTGTAGAGCAATTTATGCTCCAGGCCCTCTCTCTACCACCACCACCAGTACTTTAGCCTAATCTGTCATCTCTTACCTGTACTACTACAAAATCCTCCCCACTGGTGCCCAAATAAAGAACACCCTCCTACCTGATGTGCAATCCAATATCTACAGCATAGCCAGAAAAATCCTTTGCAATTCAAAATTAACCATGTTGTATTCTCCCCCCCCCCCCCCCCACAGAGTCTGGAAAGAGACTTGGACCTTCAGTGATGTTTGATTTAGTACTGACAATCTTGAAGCCTCATTTCTTGCCATGTCTATCACTCCCTTCAGCGCCATGATAAAGCTTCAGCCCCTCCTCTGTTCCCACCCACCCCCAAGCCCACGCTCTTCCTGAACACCTCCTTTAAATTTTGTGCCAGACAGGTGATGCTGGAGGGAATTCTCCTCTATAAAATGCCTGTTCACTCTCTGCTCTCTCTCTCTCTGGTCTGGACCTCCTCCCAGAGAGCTGTCCTCTACCCCTTCACTTGGTGGAACTCCCCACCTGTGTGAGGGATACGTTTTTCTTTGATCCTATCAAAGGAATAGTATCACAAGTTTTGACATCAGAATTTAACCTTGAGAAGGAGCTTCCCATGTCACAGTGAGGTGCAGTGATCCCCCCTCCTTACCATCTTTAAATTCTTTCATGGCTTTCGTTTCATTTACTTTTATGATAAAGTCTGAAATCCTTGGCTTGGCCTACAAGGTATGGTCGGTCCCCATCTTGCTGATTTCTTTGGTTCTTTCACATTGGTCATGCTCCCCACTGCCCAGCTGTCCCCCTCAGGACATGTATACCTGTTATACTCTCTGCCTGAAATGCTTTTCCCCCTCCTCATTCCTTCTGGTCTTTACCTGGTTTGCCCTTAATTAGTTTGCGTAACTCAGCTCAAAAATCACTTTTTCCATATATATGTGTTAACATATGGTATTTGTTTTTCTCTTTCTGACTTATTTCACTCAGTATGACAGACTCTAGGTCCATCCACCTCACTACAAATAACTCAATTTCGTTTCTTTTTATGGCTGAGTAATATTCCATATATATATGGAATCTAAAAAAAAAATGGTTCTGAAGAACCTAGGGGCAGGACAGGAATAAAGATGCAGACGTAGAGAATGGACTTGAGGACACGCAGAGGGGGAAGGGTAAGCTGGGACAAAGTGAGAGAGTGGCATGGACATGTATACACTACCAAATGTAAACCAGATAGTTAGTGGGAAGCAGCTGCATAGCACAGGGAGATCAGCTCCGTGCTTTGTGACCGCCTAGAGGGGTGGGATAGGGAGGGTGGGAGGGACATGCAAGAGGGAGGAGATATGGGGATATATGTATACATATAGCTGATTCACTTTGTTATACAGCAGCAACTAACATAACAATGTAAAGCAATTATACTACAATAAAGATGTTAAGAAAAAAAAAATCACCTTCTCAGAAAGGATTTCCTCCCAACTGCGGTCCTCCCAACTAGGTCAGATGTACTTTTTCTTCATAGCACTGATTTTACCTTAAACTTTGTGTTTATTTATGTAATTATTTGATGAACATTTATCTCCTTCATTAGATCATGACCACCATGAGGTCGGTGATATTGTGTTTTTCTCACCATTGTACCCTTGGTGCCTAGGCCATTGTCTGGCCCACAGTAGATACTCTGATAAATATTTGTTGAGTATGGAATAAATGAAGACTCTTCGCACCATAATATATGTATAGTCTCAAAGCAGAAATACTATATTAGTTAGAATAAGCTAGGTTGTGCTGTAATAACACCCCTACCCACAAAGTCACATACATTCACAAATTTCAGAGGCTTAAAACAATGAAGGTTGATTTCTCACTCATGCTACTTTCCCCTTGTGCTTTAGCAGGGTACTCTGTTCCATTTCATCTTTATGCTGGGACTCAGGTTGATGGAAGCTACCACTTGAAACATTGTCTACTTCAGTGACAATGGGAAGAGAGACAGGAATGTTTCCATACTGGTAATTAAATACCCCAGCAAGGCAGTGACATACTTCATCTCCATATGCAATCAGTTAACCAGAATTAGTCCCGTGGCCCTGCCCATCTGTAAGGGGACAGGGAAATGTAATCCTCTCATGTATTGAGAAGACAGAACCAGATATGTGTGACCATTAGAAGTCTTCCCACTGGCGTATTAGTATAGAGCTGTGTGTGATTAAAGGTCAAATTGAATTTGAAGGATGAGAGAAAAACTCAAAAGGACATGATAATTGAACTGGGCTGAAGAATGAGATTTGGAGAGCCTGGGTGAGGAAGCATTGCCGGTACAGGAAACACCATGAACATAATCAAAATGTATATATGAGTATATATCTAGGTCACGATGAAGAGTGATCAAGCTTGCTGAAGCAGAGAGTCTGTTTTGGGGGACCATGGGAAATGAGAGTGGAGTGACAGATTTGACCATTAGCATACCCATGCTCCTCTCTTAACATTTTTGTTCAGAACATAAAAATATTCTCAGAGTAAGGAATTCAGTATATAGCATTGGACTTATCTGTCACCTCGACTTGATTGTAATTTCTTCATTTCTAAAATTGCAGATTGTCAGCTACTCTCCCAGGCTCTTTCTGGTTGGCCCAGCAGTCCAGAAAGAGCTTCACCTGACTTAATACCTCTTTTCAGCTCACTGTCAATTCATGAGCAGGTAAACACCAGTGCCACTGCTAGGTTCAGAGTGGAGTGTCTTTAATCTCACCTTTAATTGGCACTTCTGGGGGCTTGACTGAGTGGAGAGACCCTTAAACAATGATACAAAGTGAAAGATAGTGTCGAATAATAGGTTTTATGAAAGCCTGGATGCAATTGAAGGACATCATTCAATAAATCTGCCCCTAGAAGCCAGTAATACTCAGTCAATACAATCTGACCTATTTTCTCCCACCTTACATTTGTTAGTTGTCCTGGCACTGGAAAAGAAAAAGAAAAGGCACACTGTCCCAGTTACACTAATAGGAAACAAATATTTGGGAGAAATTACATTTGAGTAAAAGTATTTGTTAAGCAAAACATTTTCAACCATCAATGGAGAGAGCTATGTTTTGCTTAATATGCCCTCTGTTTGTTGACCCTCAGAGAGAGCATAGTCTAGTAGCTAAGTGTGGTCTCCAGAGCCAGCCTGCCATGAGTTAAATGGAAGCTCCACCATTCATCACTGGGTGAATGTTATTTAATCATGACGTTGTTATTAAAAATCATGAACGTTACTTAATCATGGTTATATGGTGATTCCGTACTGCTATGGACTGAGTTCTGTCCCCTTCATAATTCATATGTTGAAGTCCTAACCTGAATGTGACCGTATTTGGAGATAGGGCTTTTAGGAGATAATTAAGGTTAAATGAGATCATAAGGGTAAGGTCCTAATCTGATAGGATTAGTGGTATTCATTACAAGAAGAGGAGAGCAGGCCTCTTTTTCCTGATGTGCACACACCCAGGAAAGGCCTTGTGAGCACACAACAGAAGACAGCAGTCTATAAGCCAGGAAGAGTATTCTCACCTGAACCCAACCATGCTGGCACCCTGATCTCAGATTTCCAGACTCCAATACTGGGAGAAAATACATTTTTGCTGTTTAAATCACCTAGTCTACTGTATTTTCTTATGGCAGTCTGAGATGACTAATATACTCTCCTATAAAATAAGAATAACAATCATGCCTATTTGATAGCATGTTTGTGGGGGATTGAATGTGTTAATGTATGCTGAGCTCTTAAAATGATGCTTGGTGTACAGTAAGTACTTAATAGACATTAGCTAATCTTATTGCTATTTCCCTCCCTAATCTCTCATTTGGTAGTGTCATATTTAAGAATTCTACTTCTTTAGTCAGATCTGGGTTGGACTCTGAGCTCTGCCTCTTATAAGCTGTATGACCTCCTTGTTCAAGCTACTAACTTCTCTAAGTCTCAGTTTTATATCTGTTCATGGGGATAATAGTAGTGCTGCCTGCCTTTTAGGGTTGTAGTAAGATTTAAAGGAGATAGGCATGTAATTGCATCTGGCATTGAGTGGTAGATTTGAGAATGAAAATCCTGTCTCACAGCCTGGTTATTATCTCCTAATGTGAAGTAAGGAATCCATATATATATTGTGGAAGACAGGGGTCATGTATATCCTTATGCTGAGGTGTAGACAAAGGAGTATTATGCACAACACTGCTTCTTAGAATTTAATGAGTGAGTCGCCTGAGGAGCATGTTAAAATGCAGGTTTTGACTCAGGAAGTCTAGGATGGGACCTGGAATTCTGGCTGCTGGTCCCCAGGCTACTCTGAATAGCAAAGATGTAGATGCTTTTAGCAGTAGTGACTTTGAAGATTTTTTGCTATTTTTTGTTTTGTTTGCGTGTCCATTTTTTTATTCATTCAAATGTACTCTGGGTGCAAGAATTTTTTTTTAATACAAATGGGAAAACAATTAAAAGTCCACATGGCAAAGACTCGAATTGAGTACATCTTAAATTTAAATGCTTCAATTTCTTTCTCCATATGTTATGTGTACCTAAATCATTCACAATGGCTTTATTATCTACACTTTTCCCATCAAATGGGGAAGTAGTGCTCCTTGAAATTTATTTTAGTCTTTATCTTCCATAACTCACTTCATCACCCACCTCACCCTTCCTAAAAAACTCACCTTGTTTTCTGACCTCTACTGTCTCGAGTTTTCAGTTCTCACCCCCTAAGTAAGTCTGGCATGAATTCTGTCCTCTGTCATCTCCTCATCTCTCTTGCTCTCTTCTTGGGAAGGCCCATCCATCCACTGCCACAGATTCAGTTGTTACTTCAGGCCTTTGGAATCACTCCCTTATCAACATCTTTTGTCTTGAAGGTTTTCCTAAGTTTTAGTCTTACACACTCAATGGATTTGATATTTATGACCTGTCAACCCTTTAAACTCAACACGGTGAAAACCAAAGTCTTCATCCTTCTTACCTCTAGACCCCAGGTCAACAACAGCCAGGTTATTTTACTCCCTTTATCAAAACTTTCAGTGGCCATCTATTTACTGTGCAATAAATCTCTAACTCTTTTATCTGACATTGAAAACCCTCCTCTCTCTAACCTCAACTTTTTTTCTACCCATATCTTCCATTGCTCATCGATATGTGGCTGAGTGAAGTTAGTCAACATCCTTCTGTTTCTAGAACATGTATTGAGATTCTAGCCTTTATGCCATTTTTGTGCTGAGTTGAACACCCTTACACTAAACTTTGCTTATCCAAACACTACATATCTCTCAAAGCCTACGTGAGATGCTACATCCTTTGTGGTATATTCTCGATTCCCCTCCCTGATAGGAATTCCTGCTCATCCTCTGTGCTGCTGTAACACATGTTCCATGCTGTTCAGATGGCACTCCCCACTATGCTCTGTATTAATAGATCTAATCACATGTCTGCCATCTGAAATCCCAAGTCCTCCAGCTTTCTGGCATCACTACTTTCTTTAGCAGCTAAAGAATATGGCTCAAGCCCCATGCCTTGGAATGACAGACTCTGACTTCCTTCCTTCCCTTTTAGGCTCACATTCCTCTGCTACGTTTAGGGGAGGGGAGAGTTGTCACCTATCTGTTCCAAGCCAGTTCACTCTAGAACTCAATTCTCTTCACTTACCCAGGTCCTAGAGCTACTTCTAGCTCTGCCTTCAGACTCTGCTTTCTTCCTGGTGGCCACCGTCTAGAACATCAGAACTCCACGTCTCCTCCATTATTACCCCAAACACCACCAACAGCAGGGTAAAACTTTTACTGAAAGCTTTGGGGTAATACAAGCTAATTATAGCACAAAGGAGTCAACTGGAATGTGAATGATGGAATAGAGCTCCTAGACTTCTATTAGACACTCCCTGAGCAAGTCTAACAACAAACATGGGGCTCCCCATCTCCAGACTTTTCCTCTCCCATCTCCTCTCCCAGGGTCATAACTCTCCCATTATGCCAGAGTTCAACTCCTTTTACTTCTTCATTCAGAATGTTTCATCATTTCTGTTATTTAAAATTTGCCTGTTTAGATTATACTTAAGAGAATCTCACCTTCCATAATCAAATAGGTTCTTAAGTGTTTTCTGAAACTTGATAGCAGTTCTGTCCCTCAGAAGAATTCTACCGTCCTGAAATTGTCTTGGGTGAGCCACATCAAAGTAAATTAATTTTTATAACTACAGTATAATGACACATGCAAAATTTTTATCCACTTACTTTTAGATGTATCTCATTTTTTTCCATTTTGGTTGAAAACATATTTAGGGAAGGAGCATATAATTCCAAACATTTGATTCATCCCAATATGAAAAAATGAAAACAGAGTTCAAATCCTTAATTCACCAGGTGTGAGGTTTATGACTTTGGACAAGTAATTTTCCTTGGGAATGCTCAGTTTCCCGAGCTATAAAGTAAGTGTAATAATATCTGCGTCATATAAATGTAAGGATTTAGATAATTTCTATAAAATCATTTAGAGTCCTGGCACACAGAAGGAGCCCTGTTCTTAGTACAAGTTTAAAATACTTGTTGAAAGTAAAAAGGTTACTCCAGTGAGCTCTAATAAACTTTGTGTTGGGTAGAATGTTTATTGCAGGATCCCAAAAGCTATTTGATACTCTTGATTTTCCTGTTTCAATCTCATCATGTTTACTGGGGAGTCAATTCCATAGAGTTCTATGCTTAATTGAAGAGACGGGAAATCCCGACTTTAAAACTTTCAGTGTTAAGAGTAAATGACACATTAGTTTAGAGACATATCAGTAATTATGGAAGTATCTTCTCCAATTATAATGCTTTCCTCTGCCTTACTGATAGCAGTCAAAACCACTGAATTAATCTGAGCGGGGTCAGGACTTTGGATCTGAGGAAAATCACTTAAATTTGAGGCATTATGTATGCAGTACAGGATGTTCCAGCTGCAAATGCTCTTGTTTAAAAGCAATGGTGCAGGGGACCAGAGACCCACCTCCAGACCTCTGAGTCCCATAAAGTTTGGGCAGGCCTCCAGAAATCTGATGCTGCTCCCAGAAGGAAGGGATTCTCGTAGTTTCTAGAAGGGTTAGCGACTCTCTGGGGGTGAGAGATGGGGAGTGGAAATTCTGATGTGGAAATTTCCATTATGCCCTGAAGTTGCACAAAACCCTACTGCAGGAAGTGTTCACTAAAAGTTTCCTAATTTTGTTAACTAATCTCTCTAGCTGAAATGCTTTTTCCTCCATGTTTGAAATTTCTCCCTGTCTTTTAAAGTACAACAGAGAAGCAACTTGGTGCCTGTAGCCTTTCCAAATTCCCCCAAGTTGGAGTAAATCACCATTTCCTCCTTTATATTCTTAGAGCATAAAATAAAAGTACTTACCAGAATCTTTGATTACTGACGATGGTGGAAGTTCAGTATAGTGCAGTCAGGCTCAAGTTGGAAAGTCAGATTTCCGCTTACCAGCTCTTAGGCCCTGGGCAGGTTATCTAACCCCATTCTTCATCAGTTTTCTCACTGTTATTTCAAATAAACTCCTGGGACATTAGGTAGAAAGCTCTTTGATAGCAGTGACCATATTTATATGGTCATGTAAGTCATAATGGTTATGCTTTTAATATGTGATTTACCTGAATGTGGATGGTTTCTAAAAATAAAGTAGCTTTTAATGGTACAACTTAGAATGTGTGACGAGATCAGAAAAGCATGTATAACAAATTACTCAACATATTTTTGTAACATTTTTTCACTTTTTTATGTAATAAAATAAGGCTAAATCAACTTTTTAAAAAACATGGAAATGATCATAAACGTAATTTAAACTTTGCAATCGTCATATATAAAGTTTTCCTTGCACCAACATGTCAGGAGGCAAAATGGGAAAGATAAATAAATATTTTGCAGAATTCTCTCTTCTTGAAAAGTATTACAGAGATTAAAATTCTTATTTCCCCAAGGATGTTTACTTTGTGAATGGCAAAATAAATATGGAACATTTCACCTCAATGCAGTTTTTTGTTCTCCTCTGAAAACTTTAAAAAAAAAAGGACAAGAGTAAGAATTTCTGAAATATTAGAAATCTGTCACATTTTTTATGGCAATCACTGTGATCCTGAATAAAGCTTTTTTCTTTTGTTTCTCTTGCTTGGAACCTAAAACTGCCAGTACTTTAACTTATAAATGAAAGTTCATTTAGCCATATTTTTGCATAATGTTCAAAACGGTCATTACTTTCAATGACTCTAAGTAAAATTTCTGCTTTTGCTTCTGAATGCAGCATCCCTAGCACCCTCTCCTTGAGCAAATGTACATCCACCCCGCCTGGTTTTCTGAACCTTTCTCAGCATAGGTAACATTGGAAGAGTTCAGACCCCAGGATAAGATTGATTCCATATTAGTTTTCCGAGGCTGCCATAGCAAATTATCACAATATGGATGGCTTTAAACAACAGAAATTTATTCTCTGACAGTTCTAGAGATCAGAAGTCTGAAATCAAGTTGTCGGCAAGACTCGTTCATCCTGGAGGTTTTAGGGGAAATTCCATTTCTGGCCTCTCTGCTAGCTTCTGGTGGCTCCAGGTGTTCTTTGGCTTGTGGACACATAACCAACATCTCTGTCATCATATGGCCTTTTTCTCTGAGTGTTTCTCCTCTTCCCTTCTCTTCTCTTCTAAGGACATACAATTGGATTTAGGGTCCACCCTAATCCAGGATGATATCTCAGGATCTTTAACTTAATTGCATCTGCAAAGATCCTTTTTCCAAATAAGTTCACATTCACAGGTTCCAGGTGGATGTATCTTTCATGGGGTCAATTTTCAATCCACTACAGTTTTCGTTTGTACTAAGGCTGTGTTCTTGTCAAAGATGTACCATGCTCATAGGCTGTATTTGTATGAAGCCAACATTCCTTCAGCACTATTTGACTGCACTGCTCAAGCTTACGTTATGACTTCCAAACAGAGATAGCTAGAGCTTCCTTATGCATTGACTTTGAAGAGAAGCATTTTCCAAGGGAAGGGGTATCCACTTCTTTTCTGGCCTTTTCTGTAAGATGGGCTTGGCTTGTGTAATAATTATGCTTAGAGTCAGGTCCACTGATAGTCCATCAGGATGGAGAAATTGTCTCCAAATATGATGGGAATAAATACGATATCAAGATTTCATAGACAAATGCATTTGCATGTTATTAACCAAGTGCCCATGTGCTTGCCTAAATCGTTTCACATTTTTAGACACAACATATTGGGGAAAATAATGTTAAAGAGGATGTAATGTCTAATTTTTAGGATTCTGTGGGGCAGGGACCAATTTTGAATAAAGAAAATATTGTAAATAAAATATACTTAAATTGTTTAAAAGTTTTGTACCAAAGGCTATTTTTTCAAAGTTAATCAAAATAGAATGGGTATGAAGATGGTGTGTTTTGAGATGCAAAAGAATTGACCTAAAAAAGAAAAAAAAGTATGACTCAATGGGTATGGATGGGGTTCCTTTTCTCTAGATAGAAAAGGGTGTACGTGAGATTCTTCAGGGATTGCTAAGACCAATATTATAATTTTTCTGGGGAGGTGCAGTACATTTTCAAGATTATACTTTTCTGGCCTGAAGTAAGCTAAGCTGATATGAGTAACATATAGTACGGGTATTAAAAGAAGATTAATTTTCATATGAATGCATACGAAATTAGTGCATCTTCAGATTGTAAAAAGTAAATACACACACACCTACAGAGAGAGAGTCTTTAAATGCATCGATCTTTTCATGACCCAGGAAAGAATCTTTATTGAAACTCTTTTAACTGTAGCCAAAAATGTTAATGTCCACTACATTTTTTGACTTTACTCTTTTTCAATTTGGGGATGGCAGTTGTAAAAATGAGCAAGGATATTTGATGTAATGACAGGTGTAGCATTTTAATGTCTAGACCTTTGGGGGTGTCAGATTTTATACTAAAAGGTAAAAAGAGAGACAGACGTAGTTCCAGGAATAGGATGGGAGATTTGTGGCCTGGTATCAAGACCATATTTGTTCTGTTTCAACCTTTTACAGGACAAAATAAAGTCCCAAGGGGGTAGGGAAAGTGATCAATGAGCTTCTTCCATTATTTCCATCCTTTGTCCCTCCCCACTATTTAAAAACTCAAAAGTTGTGAAATTCCCTCTCCATCAGATTCTGTATATCCAAAGAAATGCCTTGAAGGAGAATTTCATATTAGTCTTTTCATTTTTAATATCTGCCCTTGGTGCTTATTTACTAAGTCCCCTGGGTAGCCTCCTGGGTCACCTCAGGTCAGGAAACCTGGTGCTGAGCTCTCCAAATCTTTGGTCAAACTCCATATTCACACAGTCATATTCACTAACACACTGCTCACATCATACAGCTCTGCAGCTTGTCACCCAACTCAAATCCACTGAGCATGATTCAGTCTGAAAATTTACTTTTATACCAAGCACATAAACAAAATGAAATACAGTTTAAGAAATCAGCTCATAACATTTACAATTAAATTCATTAATCAAGGTGGTTTATGGAAATGCCACATGCAAACTGTAAACTTCATAAATATTCAAGCACCGAACAACTAGACAATCACATTTCTTAGTAATAAATGCTTCATCTTGGCGGCTTTATTTCAGTATGAGAGATGTGGAACATTCCCATCCACCAGCTCGCATTCTTATTTTGAAACTTTTTAAACCATGCATATCGTCAAAAAGAACCTTTGTTTTGGTGACGTTTCTATTCCATATGTTCTCCATTTAACTTCCTCTCTAACTTTACATTCTTTGAGACTAATTAGCACATGCACCTGATTTCAGGAAGCAGCACTTGAATCAAACCAAGTGTCTTTGAAGGAAAAAAAATACCGAGTTCCAAGATTTCTAGTTAATAAACATGGACAATACACTTTGTTGATGTTCTCATTCACGTGTGTCTTCCTAAAGTATGAGAATTTATGTGTACTTTCTTGTGGTATATACAAATCTAACTGCACTGGTAGCTTCATACTATATACTGCAATGTACTTTGGCTGGCTGCCGGTTTACATTGTTACAAGAATTTCATTGACCAAATGCAGGATGGTATTTACCACATTCACATTGTATGTTGATGAATTAGTTGCACTTACCAGGTTTGGGACTAAAGAGAAGAGTAGCTCAAGGAGGCCCAGGTAGTCATGAGAGGCTCTGCATTTGAGGAAACATTTAAACTGGATCTTGAAGCATGCTTTAAGAGATCAAAGAAAGAAAGAAAACAGAGAAAAATTTAGGTAGGAGTGAAAGAAAAAAATGTGTTGTGGAGTAGGGACAGAATATGGAGGGGAGGATAATTTTAGGCAGGGGGAACTACAGCTCAAATGCTTTCAAATGCAGAAGTGTCATCAAACTAGCGAAATTCACTCATCCTTCAATTTCAAGTGTTAACCAGCTCTACATAAACTGAAGCCTCCTTCTTCTGTGCCGCCATATCTCAATTATGGCAGTCGCCTATGTATTTTCTAATTGTTGCAAATCTGTCTTCCACCCGGACAGTTGAAGGCAGAGTCTGTGGTTTTTCATGTTCCTCTCTGGAGTATGACCCACTCTCTAGTATCCCTCTACTGAAGGCCAGCCCACCTGGCTTTGAATACTTCCAATGACTCATTACTTCACAAGGCAGCCTTATCCCACAGTTAGAGGACATTGATTGTTATGCAGTCTTTCTTTACGTCTCATTCTTCTGCCTCTTCGTAATGTTGACAATTGGTTGCTAGTACTTCTGTGGTGTGACAGTAGGCCTCTCTATTCCATGTGCTCTGCTCGGTAAGTCCAGTGAATACATAGAGGAGAAGCCATGATTCCTATTCCTGATCATTTCCTTCTTCAATATATGCATCCTTAATTTCTTCATCCTCTCTCTATTTTCTACTCCTTTCCAAACTTCCTCTTTATTCATCCATCAAGTATTCATACAACAAACAAGCATTTTAGAGCCAGTAAACACCAGACACAAGCACACATAGTTTTTATTATTCTTCCAAATATTGGTTTTGATATCTGGGCTGTCCATAGTTTTCTGGTATTAAAGAATAAATTAGAAATAAGCATGATAGTCCAGATACAATCTGACCAACACAGAGTACAGTGAAGTGCCTTTTCCTCCACTGTGAGGGTTCTTTTCCTTGAATGCCATCTAAGATGGGTTAACTATTACAGTTTCAGCATACTGCATCTTATATAAGTTAGTTCTCATAAAAGCTGCTTAAAGCCAGATCTCTCTCTTATTATAAATTTTTATTTTTCTTTGAACTAAATGTAGAACTTTACAAGTATACATGTTGAATTTCAATTTTCTTGATTCCTTCAAAATTTCAAAATAGCTTTTAGTCTATAGTATATTTTGTTCGGTTACCCACAGAATTGATAAACCAGTCTTCCTAATCTCCACCCAAGTCACTGATAAAAAATATAGAATTGAAATCCTAGACTTTATTTGAATCGTGTTTCCAAGTTGATCCCAAGCTATTTAGCAATACTCTGAATACAGTGTTCAGCCAGGAACCAGTGTTAATTCACCCAACAGCACAGTCATCCATATCACATTTCACAATTTATCCATAAGGATGTCGTGGAAAGCTGTCAGGAGCTTGCTGAAATCAGTACCTCTTAAAGCTTCCTCAGAGCTAAAACTATATCAAAAAAGGAATTGAGGTTAGTTGAACATGACTTACTCTGAGTGTTATCTCAAGTGTTCACTGCATACTCTTTGAAATACTATCAGTGAGATGCTTAATAACCTATGTGTTTTTTTCCCTAGGAATCAATATCATATATTTAAGAGTATAGTTTCCAAATCTACCCTGTTTCATTTTGTTGAAATTCACAAATTCATAACTTCAACTTTTAATTTTAAAAGTTGGGCCTTATGTTTAAGATGACTAAGTACCACTATTAGTATTATGAATACATAGTCATTATTATCTTTTTCCTTTTAGAGAAACTTCATATGTTTAAAAAATGCATTTTGTACCCAAATTATTTTGAACATGGAACAATATTTTGAGGTTTTTTTAAACATGAGATAATGTCTGTAATTTATAAAGAAGATAAAATGTTTGGACTGTGGCTTTGGGAAAGTTTTCTGTAAGAGAAAATATATGTGAAATGTTTGAAGTTGTTTTCCTTAGTACAAAAAAAATCACTAAAAATTACAAACTAATCTCAACTTAAACCTTGTTATCAATGTTATTAATCATTTCTCAACAGGGTATATTTCAGTGCTTTCACCTCAAAACAGTCTAAAACAGATGCTACTGAGAGTTCACAGTGATGGTACATTGTATGCATTTTATGATTATAATGGGAAAAAAATGCTCATAAATTCAGAAAGTGCAATTCTGTGGAACTTAGTATAACTTAATGTCCTTGAGGGCTTGAAGTTTTCTTAATACTGATAGCTTGTCCATGAAATAGAATATACCTTTTTTGGAAGATAAAAGTAAGCTCTTATTGAAATCTCGGTTTTGATATTTCTCTCAAACATCTGGCAAAATGCTTTAAGGAGGATTATTTGAAAGTGTGGCTAGACAAGATTTAAATGCCCTTTTTGAT
The DNA here is from genome assembly GCF_951394435.1 of Stenella coeruleoalba. Taxonomy (NCBI): domain Eukaryota; kingdom Metazoa; phylum Chordata; class Mammalia; order Artiodactyla; family Delphinidae; genus Stenella; species Stenella coeruleoalba. The sequence goes on along the minus strand of NC_137148.1, from coordinate 46,699,304 downwards.
TTTCTATGTGTTTTTTCTAGGTTCTCACACTTTCTTGTTTATCCATAGTTTCCTTCAGGAAATCAGTCTTCTCCCTGTCCATTGCCATTTTCTTTTCATCTTTAGTCTTGTTTTAGCTCATTTTTGTTTTTACTGTTTTGAGTTTTCCAGTATAGCTTCAATGCCATTCTCTAAAGATTAATGTTAAAATTACTTCTTAGGTTATCAAAAGAATAGTATTAGTCATCTTAAACCTTTATATCTTTAGTAACCATGATAATGGTAATGTTTCAATTGTTACATTTGATATGCTGCCCAGTTTGAAGTGTTGACATCAGAGGGGAGTATGCATAAGATGGGCTATTAATAGCTAACATTTAGTGAAGGCTCTTTATGTGCCACACACTCTTCTTAACATTATATATCCATTACCACATTTCATGTTCGCACCAATTCTATGCCTTAGGCGTTTTAGTTATCCCTTTACAGATGAATAAACTGAAGCTTAGAGAAGTTAAATAACTCACCAAAAGGCACACAGCTAATAAGCAGCAGAGCCAGGATTCAAACCTTGGTAATCTGACTCCAGAGTCTGTGCCCTAAACCACCATTCCATAATGAAGTTGATTTCTAACTTACCCTAGATGTTACATATTACTAGTTCAAACCCAGGGAGACAAAAGCATCTTTATAGTTCAGCTGAATACAGTGTTCATATATATATATTTAATTTTTATTGGATGTGTTAGTTTCAGATGTACAGCAGAGTCGATCAGTTATACATATACATATATCCACTCATTTTTTTTAGATTCTTTTCGCATATAGGCCATTACAGAGTATTGAGTAGAGTTCCCTGTGCTATACAGCAGGTTCTTATTAGTTATCTATTTTATACATAGTACTGTGTATATGTCAATCCCAGTCTCCCAGTTTATCCCTCCCTGCCTTATCCCCTGGTAAGCATAAGTTTGTTTTCTACATCTGTAACTCTACTTCTATTTTGTAATAGGTTCCTTTGTACCCCTTTTTTTTTAGATTCCACATATAAGCAATATCATATGATATTTGTCTTTTTCTATCTGACTTACTTCACTCAGTATAACAGTCTTTAGGCCCATTCATGTTGCTGCAAATGGCATTATTTTGTCCTTTTTTATGGCTGGGTAATTTGGGTAAAGAAGATGTGGTACATATATGCAACGGAATATTACTCAGCTGATATATATTTTAGCTGCACACATCAAATGCCTCAACGCAGCCCATTTACACTGAAGGAGAATTATATATCCAGCACTTCAGCATTTCCCTAGGATGGTAGAGTGGTATATAGGAACAAAAATAGTGATTGTGATAGATAGTTGTTCTTTCCTTTGAAGTATGGGCTTGGGAAATGGCAGAAATAAGAATTGCAAATTGATAATTATTAGCTTATCCATTTTGGTATTAGTTATTATCTACGGCCATATAGGGTTATATAGGTTTTGAACCGGGGTAGGATATTGAAGCTGATGATAGGGTTATTGAAGCTGATGATAGGGTTTTATTTAGAGGAGAACCAATATACAAGAGGTATGTCTCTTCATGAGGCTCATCAATGCCCCATCATAGGTTGTTTTCGCTAGCTCAGTATTAAGGTTTTGTCTGAATTTTATTTATGGATTCAGTGCATGTGTTTAACATTTAAACAATAAAAGTTCATTTTACATAATCTTAGTTAAGTTGTTCTTCCCTGCATCTTTGGTTGTTAGAGAAAGTTAATTAAAATTTACCATATGCATTAAATAAATAAATATATATATATAATATGCCTCATTTAATAAAGGGGAAATGTTATCAGAAATCATCTGCTCTATCACTAAAGAGACAAACGCATTTACAAATTAATCTTTGCCAGGTTACCAACTGGATATTTGTGAGGTTAAAATGTGTGTGCATTTATGTGTAAAATCATTTTGAAAAATAAAAGTTCTTAAATATTCATTAAATGTCTACTATGTGCCAAGCCCTGAGCTGAAAACAGAAGAAAAATATGCAAGGTCTCTCCCTCAAGAAGGAAGAAATAGAGCAGCAAATGCATGATTACCATGTCCAGTGATTTGTATGGAGTATTCTTCAAGTACAGATGAAAAGTACCTAAATCAGACCAGATAGAAGAATTCCAGATATGGCTTTCAAAGGATGTACATCTGATCTGAAAGGCATTTATTAGTAAAGCACAGCTATAGTTAATGCAATTTGCTTGATAATCAGGAATTGGCACATTTGATGAAAGAAAGACTTTCTTGTAGAAAGTCCATGCAGATTGCATGGTGTGGATTTAATTGGTCCCTAGGAAAGACTTGGGTTAGAGGAGGGAAGGTGAGAATTGAGTAATATAGCCCTGCTCCAGGCTCAAGAATATTTCTGTAGCCTTACTCCAAACACAACGTCCTAAAGCCAAGATGAAACTCTTAGATTGGAACTGGCAATTGGCTGTTTCATGGATATAAACTTAGCAGATTAAGTTTATCTTATCAACCAGCTTATGAAGTAGTTTGTGGAATCTATCCAGCTGTAAATTATTAGAAAGCAAAATTTTTTAATTTGAATTCAACCAGTTTTCAAAAAAGATGTTACTAAATTCTGCTGTTTTCTCCCCAAAAGACAGTTTGCTTATATTTATGTGACTTGATGCATATATGTATGTGATTTTTGAGTCTGTCTGTGATATTTGTCAGAACGATTTCACTTCCTCAAATATTTCACGTATTAGTTTTTTATTGCTGTGTAACAAATTACCATAAATTTAGTGGCTTAAAGCACGTTTATTATTGTACAGTTTCTAAGAGTTGGGAGTCCAGGAATTGCTTAGGTGGATTCTTTGCAAGGTTGCAATCAAGGTGTCAGCCAGGGCTCAGTTCTCATCTGGAGGCTTGACTGGAGCTGGATCCACTTCCTAATTCACTGATGTTTTGGCAGAATTAACTTCCTTGCAGCTATAAGACTGAGGGTCCTAGCTTCTTGGTGGCTGTCGCTTAGAAGTTACTATCAGCTCCTAGAAGCTGTGCTCAGTTCATTTCTAGGTTGCCCTCTCTGTAGACCCTTTACAACACAGTAGCTCATTTCTTCAAAGAAAAATAGAAATAAAGCAAGTTTGCTAGCATGACTTAATTTCATATAACATAAAGTAAGGAGAGACAGCCCATCACCTTTGCCATATTTTGTTTGTTAGAAGCAGGTCACAGTTCATACTCAGGATGAGGGAATTACACACAGCTGTGAATATGAATGCCACATTCCAGAAAATAAAATCTATTCCAGTTCTAGGCATGTTTGAAAGGTTTCCAAGTAATCAGATAATCAACTTTAAATAATCAATTGTTTGAATGGCATTTAACTGTTGCATAAACAGGTGCCTCTTTATAAAATAATACGTGCACATGCACGCACGCACACACACACCACACACACACGTGTTTTAAAGTAGAGACAAAGCATACCAAGAACTGACTTGACTATATGGTTTTATTTCTAATATTATTTATATTCCAGACCATGTTGGAAACACATTTTCTTTCAAATGATGGTTATATTTCTGTCCATATTGTATATAATGCTATTTTTCCCACCAAATTTATCCCACCGTTTTCCTCCTTTTTGTAGGACTGATGTATATGTATTATAAAATCGTAGGTCATTAGATTATCATTTTAGAAAGTGATTAAATTTAGAAGACTGATTATATATTTTGATTTTCTACATAAGCATATTTTAATTACATTTACTGTGTATGGCAGTTTGTAAGAGGATATGTGATTATGTAACATTTTGTTCTATATGATTTTAATAAATGTTATATTTTTATATAACAAAATCTATATTGGCAAGTATATTAAGTTACATTAAATGTCCACAAATGGTCATTTAGGTAAAATAACTTTCATTGGAATAGCGTGCTCCAGTCTTCCAAATTCATTCTAAATTTAGTCAGCAATACTTATTAAGCAAGCATTAACTATATTCTAGAATATAGAAACACAAGGGTGACCAAGTCACATTTCACTTGATGCTCTTAATTCTCAGGTTGAGGCTGGAAGAGTATTAATATAGAATAATTAGTGAATGAGGACATTAAAAGTCTGAGAGTTTAATTAACATATTTTAGGTCATAAATTTAGGGAACCTGGAACTGGAACTGGAACCTAGGTCTTCTATATCAAAGTTCAATGCCCTTTTACTGCCTCTTATGACTCCTAAGTAATGAATTGATTTCCATTTCTTAGAGAAGGTGATTAGTGTACTCCCATGAGAAGGCTGAACCCTTTAAAATTGTTTCTTCAGAAGTAGTTAAAACGTTGTGTTGATCCATACAAATTATTTGACCTAGTCCCCACTGAGACCAGCTGAGCTGTGAGTCAGCTGGTGATGGTTAGAATTCAGCTTAGAAACATGAAACAGAATGAGGTTAATTGACACTTATCAAAATCAAACCTGTGACTGGCCTCTTGAGTACCATGCTAGCCAGTCATGTGTGTCAATATAGAATTCAGTCTACATGCTGCTTTTTCCCCGTCTCCTTTGACCTTCACTCATTCTGTTTATCAGTATGTAATGAAAGACATCTTTAAGAAGTAATCTGTTTAGCTTCATAGGTTTGCGAAACATACTATATTGCCAATCTGTTTGCAGTGATTCTTAAAACTGTTTACTAAAAGTTGGTAATATCCAGAACCATCAAAAAAAATTTCAAACATAATATCAGTGTTAACAATCAGTGAAGCAACTATTTGATTAACGGTCCTTTAAGCAGGTTTTAAAGGTGAATTATATGTAACTTCAATTGGCTTGTCAGATTCTAGTTATTAAATGCATTGATTTCATGCTGGGAAAACTCTTATTTCCCTACAGTTCTTTTGACAAGTGCAATTGGCACATATTATTTTGACCGGAGTTACTGTATTTCTTATTGTTCATTGTATCTGTGCATCTGTCTCTTTTTAAAAAATTTTTTGCCTAAACTTGGTTGCATGAGGTAAATTTTTCTCATATTAAGAAGACTTCAGGTAAAAATATAATTAAAGGCAGAATAGCTCATTCTTTTACTTCAGTTGTATATATGCATACTTTTGTTTTCTTGTTGTAGACATTGTCAAGTAGTATTTTTTGGTTGATATGTGAGCTTATTGCCTAGATTATTTTCCATTTAGCTCAAGTCTTGGTGTATCAGGTAGGATTTCTAGGAGAGGGCCCACTATTTTCCTATTCTCCTCCAAATGTAAAAGTTTGGAATAAAGGTCTTTCATAGATTATATTTCGTGGTTGACTGTCCATATTTAGGAAAGGTGCGTGTGAGGTGATGAGCAAAGGTAGAGAACAGAAAAAACCTGGTTACCGAGAATTCTGGAGAGTAGATTAAAGAAAGAAGAAAAGGTCTGGGGAGAAATTATTTGTATAGGTATATTTCAAAGAAATAAATATAATATGTTTCAGATTTAGATCCATGTGATCTTAAGGGATTATGTACAAGCAAACACCCCACTTTGTTTTTCTGGAGTGATAATATTCTTGATAATTCATGTCACCAAAAGGAGATAAGCATTTTTAAGAAGTGAAAATTACCTTCAGAGCAATATGATTTACTCATATTTCCTATTAAGAATAAATTACACAAATATGAGGAGGAAATTGATACATTCCTAACATAATGCAATGCTATAGTCCCCAGTGAGGAAAAATGTATGAGAGGATGTTTAGTCTCACATAATTGGGAAAACGACAAGGACAATGTCAATTATTTGCATTACAATCCAGAAATAATATAAAATTGTGGTCTTCATGCCCAAACTGTCCTAACACTAAGGCAAACCATATTTCTTTCCAAGGTCTACTGAAGTCTGCAGCTGCTAAAAAGCTTATTCCCAGGGCTCTCCAAGATGTAGGCTTATCAAGTTATTGAGTCCTCTTAAGCAACTACCTAATGTCAGTTACTGACAATAAATTTCAAAATGATCTTATGTGTGATTGAACCAACCCTTCCCTTGGTTTCTAGGAATGATTTCTCTTTCTTATTCCTCTTCCTTTGCACTGTCCTTTCCCCAGGTTCCTCCTAATTTACCAAACTCAATTTGATTCCTTGTAATTTACAAAACTCAGTCTTCAAACTTTCCCTTCACTCTCTGTAGTCCTGCCTTAGCTGGTTGCCCACTGACAACAACTCATAAACCTATTTCTCTAGCCCCAACCACAAATGAGAGTCAATATGTCAATCCTAATACAGAATTTCTATAAGGAAATGTAAATATTATACCCATAGACAAACACAAGTACCCTATATTTTCTGCACTCTTCTTGAAGAACTAATAGATGTCTTAAACCTAATCTGCCCTAAAACATACTCCGAATTTACAGTCTCCTAACCTGGGGCTCCCTCAGCACCCTAACCTCACTGAACAGAAGCATCATAATTCTAGTTGCTAAGACCAAATGATTTTGATTTCTTTTCTTTTTGACACACGACATCCATTCTGCAAGCAAAATATAGCTAAACCTTGACTATTCTCACCATCTTCCTAACTACTACTTCAAACCTGGTCAGTTAATTCTCAGATCAATTATTGAAATAGCTTCCTGTCTGTATCTCTACCTCCACACTTGCCACTCCACGATCTGTTCTTAACATGGCAGCCAGAGTGTGAGCCTCTTAATATGTAACTCAGACTGTGATATTTCTGTTCTCAAAACCTGCCAAGGGCTTCCATCTCATTCTGAGTCAAAGACAAAACCTCTCCCCACAAATACACACATACACAGAACCCGAGTTCAACTTTATCTCCCCTCGTCCCTCACTTGCTCAGCCCGCTCCAGTCACACAGGCCTGCCTTTGCTGTCGTGCCCTGCCTCAGGGACTTTGCACTGACCATCCTCTCTACCTCTAATGCTTTTCCTTAGTTCCCCCCAGGTCTCAGCTCAAATACTACCTTATCACAGAGGATTTTTCTGACCACATAAGGCTGTACAGTTTCCTCTCCTACATTCTTTATTCCCCATGTCTTTATTTTTCTCTGCAGAACTTATCATCACCTGGTAGAATTTGCTTATTGTCTCTTATCTATTTCAAGGATGATAGGAATTTGGTTATTTTTATGCCATACTCCAGTATCCAGCATATGTAGTAATTATTCATATTACTTAAATGTCGTTTAATTAAATAAATCATTTTTACAACTGATTTGCACAAGTGGGATCATGTCAATTCTAATTTAGAATTTCTGTAGAGAAATGTATGTATTATACCCAAGGTAACCCACCCTATCCTTAAAATATATTTAAGAAATATAAATATAGTTTATTCTATTAGACATGCATAGAGAAATAGAATAGAAATATAGAAATAGTATATAGATGTTATCTGATGGCTTGTTATCATATGGTTTTTAATATTGGGTATAGCAAAGGATAAATGATGTCTCTTAAAAACTACAACTACATGCCAAAAAATTCTGACATTACTCTGATCGCACTTTAAGGCCATTACTATCTTTGATCCCAGTATTGGCATTCCATGTTTGTTCTACCGAGTTTTATTTTCTTTTTAAAATATTAAATATTTAAAGTATACAGAAGCTATTTTTACAACTGATTTGCACAAGTGGGAGTCAGCATATCAATTGTAACTCCAAATTTCTACAGAGAAATATACATATTATACTCTAGGTAGACAGACACAAGTATGCTATATTTTCTATACTCTGAAAATTTAGAATCTTTATTGTCACAGAAATTAATTACCTGAGTTGTTTCCACAAAAGCCCTAATATTTATAATTAAGGTTCTGGACCACAGCCTTACTTTACTTTTTATATATTAAATTTTGTATATATTTCTTTTTTCTCTCTTCAGTAGAAGTTTTATTTTTTTATTTTATTTTTTTTTTTGCGGTACGCGGGCCTCACTGTTGTGGCCTCTCCCGCCGCAGAGCACAGGCCCCGGACGCGCAGGCTCAGCGGCCATGGCCCACGGGCCCAGCTGCTCCGCGGCATGTGGGATCCCCCCGGACCGAGGCACGAACCCGTGTTCCCTGCATCGGCAGGCGGACTCTCAACCACTGCGCCACCAGGGAAGCCCAGTAGAAGTTTTATTAATGCAAATTTTAAACGTATTTGTCTGGCTCTCTCACACACATGAAAAGGAGTTGCATTTCCCTTTTCTACTCACAGAACATTATAACAACTGCTACATCTACAGACTCATGAGGCCAGAAGTGTCAGGCTCTGGGAATTGTCTACCAAAGTCCTTGAAAGATCCAGTGTTTCATAAAGAGTTCAATTGGGATTAATCAAACCATCTTGACCATAGAAATTTTGCGGTTTTTTTAAGTAGAAAATGCTCCTTGGCAGTTGTCTCATCTAACACCTTCCGTATAACAATGGGAAAACTGAAATATTCCCCATGTGCTTGAATAGTTGCTGGCTTGATTTAATCTCATCTACAGTAACTTGGTGTCTGTTCATTCGAACTGGCCAAGCCATTCATTAAGGCTGCCATACTAGCCTACTTGTTCCCTCTGTAATGATTTCCTCCTGAGGTTTGTATTCCTGGTTCCTCCTCCATGTCATTTGGATCTCAGCCTAAAAGTCACTTACTCAGAGAGGTCTTCCTTGGCAACCCAGTCTAAAGCAGCCTCCAGTCACCTGCTAGTACATCCCTTATTTTAATTCTCAGAATAGCATGCCTCACCATTTTCTTTCTGTAGTGTTTGTTTTTTAATATATAATGTGTTTATTGTTCACCTCACTACATTAAATACAGATGGTAGCCAACCTGATTGTGTTGTTCACTGCCATATCCTCAGTGATTAGAACATTTCCTGGCAGTTAGCTGGTGCTCAAAAATCACTTGTTTAATAAATGAATGATGTGATCTCTGTTACTTCTTATATTTGTATAAATGATTAAAAACCATTAGGGATACAAGAGTGTAGAACTCACAAATGTGGACTCCCAGCCTCATCACGGGTCATTAACAAAGCACCAGATTAACTGACCTGATCTTCATAGGTCATCAGGGTAATGTGCCCAGGCGTTTTGATATTGTTAGACTACTCTGTGATAAACATATTGATCACAGTATGTTTATTAGTTTGATGATGATATGCATCTCCCATTACCAAGCTCAGTTCTTGCTTTCCTGCATCTAAAAGAAGAAAGGACTAATTTATTAATATTTTCCCTTCCAAGAAATATTTTACTCAAGTATTTTAGATGAGTTAGATTAAAATATAGAAAAATCAGCTTTAATATTTTTTTCTGATCATTAAAATGGGTTAATTATATTAATTCAGCAAATGATTTTTTAATACCTACCATGTACCAGCTCTTCTCTCATTTAATTTTAGGGGGAAGAAGACAATAAATAACTATATGGCAAGTGCAGTTTTAAACCCATTCATGTATTATTATATCCTTACTACAGTTCTTTCATGTAGAAATTATTATTCCTTTTTTTTAAACATCTTAGGGAAATTAACCTCAGAGGAGTAGACAACATACCCAGATTCGTACTGATAGTGGCAGAGCTGGGTTTTGAACTAAATTTTTATTACTCCAAAGACTCCCCTTATACTTTGTCAATGGAAAAAAGGAAAATTCTATGAAAATTTAAATAGCAATAATAACAAAATTATTGTGAGCTTTATAAAACATTAAAATAATTATAATTCATACAAAGAATAAATTACCCATTCAAGTGGAGAGTTTGACTGTATGTTTTGGTCATAGAAATTAAAGACATAGACATTGCTATAATGCATTACTTTAAATGTCTAAAAAATGGATCATTGTATAAATTAGACCTCATCAAAAGACCATTTAGATGCAAAGTTTATCAGTTATTGTCCAAATATTCTCATTAGAATAGCTCAAGTTGCTTTACAGTGTTTAATAGGGTGGACATTAGATTCTGGTAGACAGATAAGCCAGTCTTTCAGCCAACCAATGCTCCTTTGCTAATCCTTCAGCTAGTTTATTGTCTAGTCCCTGACAGACTGTAGTGTGGACCCTAGCCCTACATCATGTACTCTACTGCATTGTGAATTCTGACTTTGTGTTTTAGACATGGTATCCTTTGGAGGCAAGGAGATATTTGCGATTATAAGTATTATGGTTAAATGATACCAATAGGGAACGTGGGCTCTGTGGTGATATGAGAGCCATACAACTAAATGACCAGTATCTATTTGGGGTGTTGAGAGCTGTAACTGAGAAATGAGGCATTTTGTGATTATGTGACTGGCCAGAATGATGCTTATAACTTCAAGCTCTACGTCACAGTTGAACCAGCCACCAAGATCTTCATATGATATTTGGACTAGAGTGTTAATGCTTCTATTGCTGGCATTTTGTCTGATTTGGGATTAATTCCATTGTCATGAATAGCTCTTTGGCAAATGAAAATGAGAGAAGTGTAAGATAGTAAAATTAGGGAATCTCAATGGAGGATATGTGCAATGCCAAAAGAATCATCTCTATCAGCCAAATAATTGGTTAAGTCAATGGAGGCTTAATCAATTTTTAATTTATTTAGTCATTTAAAAAATATTTATCCATTGTTTATAGGTATGCTTGCAGCACAGTTAGATACACAATATTCTCATCCTCAGAAATTTCATGGTCAAAGTGTGCAAATGAGACACACATACATTAAAAATTAAATGACAATTCAAGAAGAGGCACAGGCAGTCTGTGATTAAGTGCCATGTGAATAGTATGAACAATAAATGATATGAGCTCACAGAAAGGAAAGATCAAGGAAGGCACCATGGAAAAACTTGGAATTGCCTTGCTTTTGGATTGCATTGCGATTGGGTTGGGGTTGAAGTAAATAGAAAGTGTTCCAAGCTGGAGGTGGGGGAAATTAAAAAAGAGTTGAATGCATGAAACTAGGAATTAGCTTGTCATCTATGGGAGACAGTGGGGGACTACAAAAGTAGTTCCTGACTATCTTGTGGGGGTCCTTGATTACCGAGATGAGCCATTTGGACTTCATCCTGAGAATAATGGTAAATCATGGTAGAACCTCTACAGAGGAGTGGAAGGACAAGGAGAGTGCATTAGAATGACGAACCTGATAGAAGTGCTCACACTTTCCTGAAACTAGGGAGAGATTAGAGAGGAAGAAAGCAGTTTGAACAGTGCTTCTTAAACTTGAATGTGCTTAAGAATCCACCTAGGTAGCTTATTAAAATTGCAGATTCCTGAGCCTTACTCCAGAGATTCTGATTAAGTCTGGAGAGGGCCTTTAATCTCCATCTAAACAAGGATCAATGTGATTCTGATATAAGTGGTCTTCAAACCACAATTTTGAATAATACTAAATTAAAATGCTGTCACAATAATCCAAGAATGAAGGTTTATACTACAATTTTGGAAGTAGCGATGAAAAGGAAATGATGACTGTAAAATATACAGTTAACGAAGAATTGATAACACTTAGAAATGTTTGGATATACAAAATCAAAGGGAAGACATAGTCTAAGATGATATTAATGTATTTATTTCAACATATTGGATAATTTTTGTTTTTACAACTAGATTTACTAGTCAGTTAATTCATCTAAAAGAGTCATGCATATAAAGATAATGCCCAAGTGTAGCAGAGGCAGCGCCAAATCCAAAGCTGAGCCCCGGTGAGCTGTGAGAACAAAGAAGAGAAAGGGAAATCTCTCCCAGCAGCCTCAGAAGCAGCGGATTAAAGCTCCACAATCAACTTGATATACCCTGCATCTGTAGAATACCTGAAGAGACAACCAATCATCCCAAACTAAGGAAGTGGACTTTAGGAGCAAGATCTATGATTTTTTTCCCTTTTCCTCTTTTTGTGAATGTGTATGTTTATGCTTCTGTGTGAGATCTTGTCTGTATAGTCTTGCTTCCACCATTTGTCCTAGGATTCTATCCGTCCATGGTTTTTTTTAAAATTTTTTTCTTAATAATTAATTTTAATAACGTTATTATACTTTACCTTCGTTCTTTCTTTCTTTCTTTCCTTCCTTCCTTCCCTCCTTTAGACAACGAATCATCCCAAATTGAGGAGGTGGTCTCTGAGAGCAAGATTTATGATTTTTCCCCCTTTACCTCTTTTAGTGAAGGTGTATGTGTATGCTTCTGTGTAAGATTTTGTCTGTATAGCTTTGCTTCCAACATTTGTCCTAAGGTTCTATCCATCCCTTATTTTTTTTTCTAAATAAGAATTTTTTAATTCAATAACTTTATTATACTTTATTTTATTTTTACTGTATCTTCTTTCTTTCTGTCTTTTTTCCTTCTTTCCCTCCTTCCTTCCTCCCTCCCTCCCTCCTTTCTTTCCTTCTTGCCTTCTTTCCTTCTTTGCTTCTTTCTTTCTTTCTTCCTTCCTTCCTTCCTTCCCTCCTTTCCTTCTTTCTTTCCTCATACTTCTACTAATTCTCTCTACTTTTTCTGCCTTTTATTCTGAGCTGTGTGGATGAAAGGCTCTTGGTGCTTCAGCCAGGAGTCAGGGCTCTGCCTCTGAGGTAGGAGAGCCAACTTCAGGACACTGGTCAACAAGAGACCTCCCAGCTCCACATAATATCAAATGGCGAAAATCTCCCAGAGACCTCCCTCTTAACACCAGCACCCAGCTTCACTCAACGACCAGCAAGCCACAGTGCTGGAAAACCTATGCCAAAAAACTAGCAAAACAGGAACACAACCCCACCCATTAGCAGAGAGGATGCCGAAAATCATAATAAGGCCACAGACACCCCAAAACACACCACCAGATGTGAACCTGCCCACTAGAGAGACAAGATCCAGCCTCATCCACCACAACACAGGCACTAGTCCCCTCCACCAGGAAGCCTACACAACCCACTGAACCAACCTTAGCCACTGGAGACAGACATCAAAAACAGCGGGAACTACGAACCTGCAGTCTGCAAAAAGGAGACCCCAAACACAGTAAGATAAGCAAAATGAGAAGACAGAAAAACACACAGCAGATAAAGGAGCAAGATAATAATGGACCAGACCTAACAAATGAAGAGGAAATAGGCAGTCTACCTGAAAAAGAATTCAGAATAATGATAGTAAGGATGATCCGAAATCTTGGAAATAGAATGGACAAAATGCAAGAAACAGTTAACAAGGAGCTAGAAGAAATAAAGATGAAACAAGCAACGATGAACAACACAATAAATGAAATTAAAAGTACTCTAGATGGGATCAATAGCAGAATAACTGAGGCAGAAGAACGGATAAGTGACCTGGAAGATAAAATAGTGGAACTAACTACTGCAGAGCAGAATAAAGAAAAAAGAATGAAAAGAACTGAGGACAGTCTCAGAGACCTCTGGGACAACATTAAACGCACCAACATTCGAATTATAGGGGTTCCAGAAGAAGAAGAGAAAAAGAAAGGGACTGAGAAGATATTTGAAGAGATTATAGTTGAAAACTTCCCTAATATGGCAAAGGAAATAGTTAATCAAGGCCAGGAAGCACAGAGAGTCCCATACAGGATAAATCCAAGGAGAAATACGCCAAGACACATATTAATCAAACTGTCAAAAATTAAATACAAAGAAAGCATATTAAAAGCAGCAAGTGAAAAACAACAAATAACACATAAAGGAATCCCCATAAGGTTAACAGCTAATCTCTCAGCAGAAACCCTACAAGCCAGAAGGGAGTGGCAGTACATACTGAGAGTGATGAAGGAGAAAAACCTGCAGCCAAGACTACTCTACCCAGCAAGGATCTCATTCAGATTTGATGGAGAAATTAAAACCTTTACAGACAAGCAAAAGCTGAGAGAGTTCAGCACCACAAACCAACTTTACAACAAATGCTAAAGGAACTTCTCTAGACAAGAAACACAAGAGAAGGAAAAGACCTACAATAACGAACCCAAAACAATTTAGAAAATGGGAATAGGAACATACATATCGATAATTACTTTAAATGTAAATGGACTAAATGCTCCCACCAAAAGACACAGATTGGCTGAATGGATACAGAAACAAGACCCTTATATATGCTGTCTACAAGAGACCCACTTCAGACCTAGAGACACATACAGACTGAAAGTAAGGGGATGGAAAAAGGTATTCCATGCAAATGGAAACCAAAAGAAAGCTGGAGTAGCAATTCTCATATCAGACAAATTAGACTTTAAAATAAGGACTATTAAAAGAGACAAAGAAGGACACTACATAATGATCAAGGGATCGATCCAAGAAGAAGATATAACAATTGTAAATATTTATGCACCCAACATAGGAGCACCTCAATACATAAGGCAAATACTAACAGCCATAAAAGGGGAAATCGACAGTAACACATTAATAGTAGGGGACTTAAACACCCCACTTTCCCCCATGGACGGATCATCCAAAATGAAAATAAATAAGGAAACACAAGCTTTAAATGATACATTAAACAAGATGGACTTAATTGATATTTATAGGACACTCCATCCAGAAACAACAGAATACACATTTTTCTCAAGTGCTCATGGAACATTCTCCAGGATAGATCATATCTTGGGTCACAAATCAAGCCTTGGTAAATTTAAGAAAATTGAAATTGTATCAAGTATCTTTTCTGACCATAACACCATGAGACTAGATATCAAATACAGGAAAAGATCTGTAAAAAATACAAACACATGGAGGCTAAACAATACACTAATAATGAAGTGATCACTGAAGAAATCAAAGAGGAAATTAAAAAATACCTAGAAACAAATGACAATGGAGACACAACGACCCAAAACCTATGGGATGCAGCAAAAGCAGTTCTAAGGGGGAAGTTTATAGCAATACAAGCCCACCTTAAGAAGCAGGAAACATCTTGAATAAACAACCTAACCTTTCACCTCAAGCAATTAGAGAAAGAAGAACAAAAAAACCCGAAAGCTAGCAGAAGGAAAGAAATCATAAAAATTAGATAAGAAATAAAAGAAATGAAGGAAACGATAGCAAAGATCAATAAAACTAAAAGCTGGTTCTTTGAGAAGATAAACAAAATAGATAAACCACTAGCCAGACTCATCAAGAAAAAAAGGGAGAAGACTCAAATCAATAGAATTAGAAATGAAAAAGGAGAGGTAACAACTGACACTGCAGAAATAAAAAAGATCATGAGAGATTACTACAAGCAACTTTATGCCAATAAAATGGACAAATTCTTAGAAATGCACAACCTGCCAAGACTGAATCAGGAAGAAATAGAAAATATGAACAGACCAATCACAAGCACTGAAATTGAAACTGTGATTAAAAATCTTCCAACAAACAAAAGCCCAGGACCAGATGGCTTCACAGGCGAATTGTATGAAACATTTAGAGAAGAGCTAACACCTATCCTTCTCAAACTCTTCCAAAATATAGCAGAGGGAGGAACAATCCCAAATTCTTTCTACGAGGCCACCATCACCTTGACACCAAAACCAGACAAGGATGTCATAAAGAAAGAAAACTACAGGCCAATATCACTGATGAACATAGATGCAAAAATCCTCAACAAAATACTAGCAAACAGAATCCAACAGCACATTAAACGGATCATACACGATGATCAAGTGGGGTTTATTCCAGGAATGCAAGGATTCTTCAATATACGCAAATCTATCAATGTGATAAACCATATTAACAAATTGAAGGAGAAAAACCATATGATCATCTCAATAGATGCAGAGAACGCTTTTGACAAAATTCAACACCCATTTATGATAAAAACCCTGCAGAAAGTAGGCATAGAGGGAACTTTCCTCAACATAATAAAGGCCATATATGACAAGCCCACAGCAAACATCATCCCCAATGGTGAAAAACTGAAAGCATTTCCACTAAGATCAGGAACAAGACAAGGTTGCCCACTCTCACCACTCTTATTAAACATAGTTTTGGAAGTTTTAGCCACAGCAATCAGAGAAGAAAAGGAAATAAAAGGAATCCAAATCGAAAAGAAGCAGTAAAGCTGTCACTGTTTTCAGATGACATGATCCTATACATAGAGAATCCTAAAGATACTACCAGAAAACTACTAGAGCTAATCAATGAATTTGGTAAAGTGGCAGGATACAAAATTAGTGCACAGAAATCTCTGGCATTCCTGTATACTAATGATGAAAAATCTGAAAATGAAATCAAGAAAACACTCCCATTTACCATTGCAACAAAAAGAATAAAATATCTAGGAATAAACCTACCTAAGGAGACAAAAGACCTGTATGCAGAAAATTATAAGACACTGATGAAAGAAATTAAAGATGATACAAATAGATGGAGACATATACCATGTTCTTGGATTGGAAGAATCAACATTGTGAAAATGACTCTACTACCCAAAGCAATCTATAGATTCAATGCAATCCCTATCAAACTACCACTGGCATTTTTCACAGAACTAGAACAAAAAATTTTGCAATTTGTATGGAAACACAAAAGACCCCGAATAGCCAAAGCAATCTTGAGAACGAAAAAAGGAGCTGGAGGAATCAGGCTCCCTGACTTCAGACTATACTACAAAACTACAGTAATCAAGACAGTATGGTACTGGCACAAAAAGAGAAAGATAGATCAATGGAACAGGATAGAAAGCCCAGAGATAAACCCATGCACATATGGACACCTTATCTTTGATAAAGGTGGCAGGAATGTAAGTGGAGAAAGGACAGTCTCTTCAATAAGTGGTGCTGGGAAAACTGGACAGGTACATGTACAAGTATGAGATTAGATCACTCCCTAACACCATACACAAAAATAAGCTCAAAATGGATTAAAGACCTAAATGTAAGCCCAGACACTATCAAACTCTTAGAGGAAAACATAGGCAGAACACTCTATGACATAAATCACAGCAAGATCCTTTCTGACCCACCTCCTAGAGTAATGGAAATAAAAACAAAAATAAACAAATGGGACCTAATGAAACTTAAAAGCTTTTGCACAGTAAAGGAAACCATAAACAAGACCAAAAGACAACCCTCAGAATGGGAGAAAATATTTGCAAATGAAGCAACCGACAAAGGATTAATCTCCAAAATTTACAAGCAGCTCATGCAGCTCAATAACAAAAAAACAAACAACCCAATCCAAAAATGGGCAGAAGACCTAAATAGACATTTCTCCAAAGAAGATATACAGACTGCCAACAAACACATGAAAGAATGCTCAACATCATTAATCATTAGAGAAATGCAAATCAAAACTACAATGAGATATCATCTCACACCAGTCAGAATGGCCATCATCAAAAAATCTAGAAACAATAAATGCTGGAGAGGGTGTGGAGAAAAGGGAACACTCTTGCACTGCTGGTGGGAATGTGAATTGGTTCAGCCACTATGGAGAACAGTATGGAGGTTCCTTAAAAAAGTACAAATAGAAGTACCGTATGACCCAGCAATCCCACTACTGGGCATATACCCTGAGAAAACCAAAATTCAAAAAGAGTCATGTACCAAAATGTTCATTGCAGCTCTATTTACAATAACCCGGAGATGGAAACAACCTAAGTGCCCATCCTCAGATGAATGGATAAAGAAGATATGGCACATATATACAATGGAATATTACTCAGCCATAAAAAGAAACGAAATTGAGCTATTTTTAATGAGGTGGATAGACCTAGAGTCTGTCATACAGAGTGAAGTAAGTCAGAAAGAAAAAGACAAATACCGTATGCTAACACATATATATGGAATTTAAGAAAAAAAAATGTCATGAAGAACCTAGGGGTAAGGCAAGAATAAAGACGCAGACCTACTAGAGAACGGACTTGAGGTTATGGGGAGGGGGAAGGGTGAGCTGTGACAGGGCGAGAGAGAGTCATGGACATATACACACTAACAAACGTAGTAAGGTAGATAGCTAGTGGGAAGCAGCCGCATGGCACAGGGATATTGGCTCAGTGCTTTGTGACAGCCTGGAGGGGTGGGATAGGGAGGGTGGGAGGGAGGGAGACTCAAGAGGGAAGACATATGGGAACATATGTATATGTATAACTGATTCACTTTGTTATAAAGCAGAAACTAACACACCATTGTAAAGCAATTATACCCCAATAAAGATGTTAAAAAAAAATAAAAGATAAGGCCCAAGTGTAAACTAAGGAGAAAATATAATATGAAATAATGAATATGGTAATATACATAGATAAAAAAGAAATCCAGAAAAATTAATCTACCATTTTGTATTATATTCAAATATATTCTAATGCTTATTTTTCCCATTATGGATTTAACTATAGTCAAGGTTCCTGAATTCATTTCATCATTAGATTTTGAAAATAGTTGTAGAATTCTCAGTTATCTACATCTTCCCCATTTAGCTAAGAGGGCAACTCTAGGGAATGTATTGGAACATCTCTGTAGTTATGGTTATCCTACATCCTCGGGTTGGGGAAATAATTATAATTAAAAGTCCTAGGAATGTAATGTACAGCATGGTGTCTATAGTTAATAATACTGTACTGTATGTTTGAAAGTTGCTAAGAGAGTAGATCTTAAACGTTCTCTGCACAAAGAAAAAAGATTACCTGTGTGGTGATGGATGTTAACTAGACTTATTTTAGTGATCATTTCATAAGGTACTCGTATCGAATCATTATGTTGTACCACTGAAACTAATACAATGTTATATGTCAATTATATCTTAATTTTTAAAAGTAATAATAGTTTCCTTTTCCTAGAGAATTATCTGACTATGAACCCCAGTTTTTGGTTTGGACAATATAGTTACTGGAATTATAGTCCATAGTGGGTAAAATATACAATCTTGGACCTTATTCTCAGCTGTTTTTAAGACAAAGTCATAAGAAAATCTTGAGAAGATTATCACCGTTAGGTTCTAGCTTATGCCATTAAGCCATCAGGAATGGTAGTGATGAAAGGTACAAGAAAAACTGAATTTTAAGTAGAAATTATAATAATTATCAAAAAATTTTCAGTCTCAGGTTGATGCAAATTTTGGGGTCATGGTGCTTCCACTGAAACAGTAATCAATACTCAACACAAGTTTTCCAAAACCAGTTCCACCTTTTCTTTTAAAATTTTTGAGTTTCTTTATTTCATACGTTCCTTTACACACGTAAACAAATTTCTTGGCCTTTCAGTTAATAACATCTGAGTATTTTTATAGATTACCTTTAGAGTTAGGATGAGCTATAACGTGGGATTAGGGACTGGAAATGTTTCTTTCACATGCATATTGCCTAAAATTACTGAAATTTCAAAGTGCTTGGTTCCACCATCAGAAGGAAAATAAGTAAATCCAAGTGCCTTGAGGAGGTAAAACATTGTATATAAGTCAGTTTCAGTTAAGGGTAAATAATCATATTCCTTCATGCTTTAAAAGACTGTTTGATTGAAAGAGGGAAGGCTTTGACTTCTCAAAAGGGATGAAGGAAGACAGGTAAAGAGAGGACTTGAGAGAAGTTGCAGCTGAGGGGAAAAGGGAGTAGCAAGGAAAGGCTGCAGACAGAAGGCGAGCAGTCTTTATTTGTGCTGGGCAGCTGGGAATTGTGCAGAGGAGCTCTTCCTGTGGGGTGAACTACCTGAGCCAGAACTATCCTCTTGAGTTCACACCGCCTCGTGCCCTGGGTCCCCTCTGGGGCTGACTTGGAGGCTGCCGAGTGTGTCTTCTGTCTGGGACCTTGACACTCACTTTTGCCCCAACATGACAGGGATTATTTCCTCATAGAGAGAACATTGGTGGTTTGTTAGTGACAGAACTTACCAAATATTTTCTTATTCATTAGAGGTTAGCAAACTGTTTCTCAATATAAAGACCTATAGAGTAAATATTTTAGACTTTGTGAGCTATACGTATAGTCTCTGTTACGACTACTGAACTCTGCCATTAGAGTGTGAAAGCAGTTAAATACTTAGATAATCAGTAAATGAACAGATGTTGTTGTTTGCCAATAATACTTAATTTACAAAAACAGGTGGTAAGCTAGATTTGTCCCATGGCCATAGTTTGCCAACCCCTCTTTTACTGTAATATATGGTATTTCTATTGTGGACTAATAGACTGGCTTAGAAAGCTAACTACTTTTCCTAGCATAGTTTCCCTAAAGAAATGGTTCCAGGTTAAAAATAGATAGGAACCTGACCCAGTACTAGATTTGGTAAATTCCTTAAATAAAGAAATGTAAAAGGCTTTGGAAGTACATAAATAGTGTCTAGAAATTGGGTGGCGGTATTTTCTAGTTGTGTAAATTGTACACCTCTTTCTTATCTGTAAAGTAGGAATAATAATACCTACCTGATGAAAAGGCCATGGCCATCAATTGCCATAACGTAAGCAACTGCCCATTACAGCAACATCTGACATATCGCAGACCTTCAGCAAACGTTAGTTTCCTTCCTTCTTTTCCATATGCCAGAAAACACATATGGAGTAGAAATAAAAGTAGGAAAAAAAAGCAGAGTAGAAGGCATAACTAGCTTCACTTTTAAGGTACAACAGCTCTTTATTTCACTAAAGTATTCATTGCTGGCTTAAAGGCATAGTCCTACTACTACTTAGACACAGCTCATAATTTTCAAGAGCTCTGCACCTAACATGATCCTGTAGGGGTTATTGGTTCTCCATTTCCCTCATTTCCTAAATTATATGTAATAAACGTATATATATGCACATATATATAAAATAATATATATGGGTACCTTTGTATACATATATTACTTATATGCCAGATACTGTACTAAGCTTTTTACATTTATCATCTCATTTAATCCTTACAGTATTTTACAAAGTTGTTCTCTTATCACCCCCATCTTATAGATGTGAAATTGATAAAGAGGTTAATATAAACTACCTGCCGTCATACATGTAGAAAGTCTCAGAGCTGGTACTGAAACTCAGGGCTTCAGGCTGTAGTGTCCATTTTCTTAATAATGATGAATGGTATACTTTTTTAAATAAAAATAATATTTAAATACAGTGAGACTACTGTTTTGACCATTTTGACTGAATATCTTCGTCCATTTATGGGGTATTTGCCCAACGCTAATGAAGAACTGTGTTGAAAACCCAATGTGTGGTTTATAATTGGTCAGTTCGTCCCTATCTTTGAACCTGCACAGAAGCCACTTGCAAATAAATCTAGATCTCCATTTGGCACACTCCACAAAGCCTTCTGAACAATTCAGTGTGTTCACATGATGAGATTTCCATTACTTATGTATGAAGAAAATCTGCCGTTTTCCATGCACTGAGCCGGAGGCAGGGAGGGGGGCGGAATTATTCAGCCTTAGTAATATTAGACCACGGCTCTTCCATTTATTTGAAAATGGTCGTGTCGTGCTGAGGAGAATAATAGTTCAGATCCTTCTCCTTCCTCCAAACATTATGTCAAAACTACATTGATCAAAATAAATAAAATCTTGTATCATTGTGTCAAGGCTGTAAGAAGATAGAGTAAGCCAGCGTAAACATTAAAAATGAGCATGTTGCAGAGTCTGCCTTGAACTGTGAATTCCATACATTTTTACCTCTCCCAAGGTTCTTGTTTTCTTCTATTCTACTTACCAAGTTACATGGAAATTTTACACTTCTATTGAAATAAGCAGCACCTTTTCCCCATTTTTTTCAAAAGGTACTATTTCATTAAAAAATTTTGCATTTACAAAGAAAGGGAATAACTGGGTTGCAATTCAGGTTAGTTTGTGAGTGTACCCCAGGTACTGATCTGAATCCTCTTGTTTGGAGGGAGCATGTATTCCTTGAAGACAGATTAAGAATCTAGTCTTTCCTCAATGCCAGGACCCCCTGTGAAGTCTTATTTTACCTCAGTTCTTAAGGACAAACTGTAGTACTGCTGAAAAATAACATATTTGTTATCACTTGAGGAAAAGCCATTTGATATAATGAGCTAAGCGTATTCACCTTTCAATTAATATCAGCAATAGCTACAGTGAGATTTGAGTTTGGTGATCTTGGATGCTTTTCTAACAATATTCAGAGACCAACACCCCCCCTTGGAGGCTAATGATTTAAACTTGAACAATCCGTCCTAGAATGACATTCCTGTGAAGTGGGAAAGAATTCCCCTATCTTACAGGTTTCTAGTTTGGGCACCTGAAAGTTGGGTTCCTGTTGAAGCTCTTCTCAATGTGTTTCCTTACTTCATTGCTGTCTGATTCAGGGAGTTAAGAGAGGAAGAAAGCAACAAAAAGAAAATAGTTGTCTTTTTATGTATACTATATGTACATGGTATAGTACAGTATTTGCACAAGATCTGGAGTAGACCTGGGTTTAAATTTATAATCTCATTTACTAATTATCATCATAGTTATAACAACAATAACAAGAGATTCTTACTGCATGCATAAAATGGCAGGCCTCAAGTTAAATGCTTTCCATGAATTACTATATTCAATTCTCACAAAATCCTGTCATGTGTATTTTGTCACTATCTTACAAATGAGAGAACTAAGGCTCAGCAAAGTTACAAAACTTGCCCCCAAATCACACAACTTTTGGGGATTCAAATTAGTTCTGTTTGATCCCTATACCCATCATCTTAACTAGAACATTCCATTCCATTCATGAAGAAATTAGGAACATCCATGCACACAAGATGTGCTAATAGAGGGGCAGGTACTGGAACTGCAGAGGCATCAGGGGACTAGAGGGAGAGCTCTGTGTGCCCTTTGACAAGGTATTACCTTCTCTGTGCCTCAGTTTTGTTATCTGTACAATGGGGATAGCAATAAAGTCTTGAAAAGCAGTTAGAACAATGCCTGCCTCAGAGTAAACTCCGTAAATATTAGTTATCGTTGGAATTGAGACATCCTGACCTCTGTTGTCCTATACTGTTTACTCCTTAGAACAGATAGATATTAGATGAGTGTATGATTCAGAGATGTGTCACAACTTTTTATACATCAGAACAGTTTGGAGAACCTGAGGTTATATTAAGATAGCAATTTTTTTCTCTGTCACTATCCGTATTCTATTTTAAATTATCTTAATTCTGTTCGCTTTTCTGCTAACCCCACTTCTTGATCCTTAGGCACATATTTTGAGTTCTTGTTAGTTGCTTCAAATCCCTGCTGTGATGTTTGCTGATGGCTAAAATGTTAGATGATAAGGAACGTTATATTTTAATGGCAGATATTTGAGAAATTAAAACGCTTCCTGATCCTAGGAAGGAAACTTTCTGCTGATCAAGGGGATGTAGGGGGTAAATATTTAGGGATATAGGAAGGGACAATCACAGCCAAAGAATGAAGCACACTTACCTTGAGTTTGAAAGCTACAGATATCTTTTCACAAATTTTTTTATTGTTTCAGCATCAATTTAAAAGTTAAACTTTGAAAGAAAGATGAATTCTATTTTAGAGAAGTTTGCAGTTATTTTTAGCTCAGAATGCTATTTGGATTTCCCACATTTTTTATGCTGCCACAGTTTCGAAAGTTTGTCCAGTGATTTACTTTGGGGAGTTTACAGATACAGCATGCTTACAACAGAGCCTATAGCCGTCTCTTCTAAATATGGAATATTTGGCTCCACAATGCCCACTGCTTATTCCTACCCTCCTCATTTTATCTGTTCTGTTGGTGATAATGTGGGTTCCCTGCCCTGTCGATGTTTGTGGGGTTTTATTATGTAGTATTCAATATGTACAAAATAATCTTTGTAACATGTATAGGTTATAGAGCATATCATTTTTGAGCTACAATATTGTCAATACATCGCATCTTCTTTCTCCCATTGACCATCTCTTTCTTCCTCACCAAGTAATAACCATCCTACATTTTATGAATTTCATAACCTTTCTACCTTTAAATTCTTCATAAAATATCACATATGTATGTATTCTTTAAAATCTTGCTGGGACTTCCCTGGAGATCCAGTGGTTAAGACTTTGCCTTCCGGGGCTTCTCTGGTGGCGCAGTGGTTGAGAGTCCGCTTGCCGATGCAGGGGACGCGGGTTTGTGCCCCGGTCCGGGAAGATCCCACATGCCGCGGAGCGGCTGGGCCCACGAGCCATGGCCGCTGAGCCTGCGCGTCCGGAGCCTGTGCTCCACAACGGGAGAGGCCACAACAGTGAGAGGCCCACGTACCGGAAAAAAAAAAAAAAAAAGACTTCGCCTTCCAATGCAGAAGGTGCGGGTTTGATCCCTGGTTGGGGAGCTAAGATCCCACACGCCTCTCGGCCAAAAAACCACAACATAAAACAGAAGCAATACTGTAACAAATTCAATAAAGACTTTAAAAATGGTCCACATCAAAAAAATCTTTAAAAAAAAATCAAATCAAGTCATATCAAATCTTGCTGCTTAAGTGTGGTCCACAGATCTGTTGCATTGGTGTCACCTGGGAGCTTATTAGAAATACAGAACCTCAGCCCCAGATCTATTGAATCAGAATCTGCATTTAATAAATAATCAATTCATATGCACTTTAGTTTGAAGAGCACTGTGCCGAATATATTATTTTGTTTTCCATGGAGTTTTTGCTTATTTTCTCATTTGTTTCTTGTGTTTGAACTTAAGAAGAAGGGTATAGTGTTCGTAGTCTTCTGCCACTAGCTTTGTTAACTTAACAAGGCATTTCTAAGATTCATCCACATTGTCTTGAGTAGTCATTTATGGCTGTGTGATGTACCATTTGTGTGAATATCCCAGAATTTATTTTTTCTTTTATTGATAGAAATTGAGGTTGTGTCCGGCATTTTGTTATAAAGCATAATCCTACTCAGGTACATGTCTCCTGGTGTGTGTGTATGTGTGTGTGTGTAAGAGACTCTATGCTAAGTACCCAGGAGTGGAATTGTAAGTAGTAGTCCATGTAAATGGTCACCTTTACCAGATAATGGTAAATTTTTTCCCACCAGCAATGTATAAGAATTGCCATTGAATTCCCATCTTTACCAACACATAGTATCATCAGCCTTCTTACTTCTTTGCCAACTGACTGGACATTGCATGCCTTCTCACTGTGATCTGTACTTGCATTTCCCTTGATTACTAATAAGATTGATCACTTTTTCTTATGTTTAATGACCATTCAGCTTTTCCCTTCTGTGAAATGCCTTTTCATGTATTTTGAATATTTTTCCATTTTTTCTTCTTGATTTCTAGGAGTACTTATTTTAAAATAATACTTCAAGAATTACATGTGTTGCAATATCTTCTCCCAGTTCATGACTTGTTCTCTTACTTTCTTAATGGAAGTTCTACATGTTAATGTAGTTTGGTTTATTAATCTTTTCTTTCACTGTTAGTACTTTTTGTAACATAAAAAGGAGATCCTTCCTTGTATAAATATCATAATACTATTCTGCAATACTTCCTTCTAAATATTTAAAATTCTAAATATCTAAACACATGCTTCAAAAAATCTTTAATACAATTGGAATTGAATTCTGTTTATTATATGAGGTAGGAGTCAAGATTCATTTTGTGTGCTATGGGTAACCAATAGTTCCAGCACTGTTTATTGAACATCTGCTCTTTTCCCAATAGGTGGACATGCCATATCTCTCAAATAACAAGTTCTTACATATTATAAAGGTCTATATCTGGGATCTTTATTTTGCTTCATTAGACATTTTATTTATCCTGTGCTAATACTTTACTGTCTTTATTAATACATATTTAAAATAAGCATTAATAGTTGGTTGGGAAAGTACTCTCACCCATTTCTTCCTGTTTGTTTTTCATATAAAATTTTTATAAGCATGTAGATTCCTTGAAATATTCTGTTGGAATTTGGAGAGAATATTATTGAATCTAATAGATCATTTTGTGAAAATTTTTCTTCTTTATCTGATTTCTTCTATTCATGAAAATGGTATATCTCTCTACTTAACTTGGGTCCTTTAAAAAGTTTTTTAAAGTTTAAAATTTTTCTCCATAATGTTCTTACATATTGTTTATTATATTTATTCCTAGGAACTGTATGTATGTACATATGTATGTATGTATATGTATGTGTGTATGTACAGCATTTATCTGTTGCTGGTAAATGGAAGAACAATTGATTCTTGTAAATTAGTCACTCTTCTAAACTCTCTTAACATTCTAATAATTTGTCTACAGATTCCTTTGTGTTTTATATGTGGATAATGATATCATCAGAGAATAATAAGTTTTGTTTCTTCCTTCCTTTTCAATCCATATATCTTCATTTTCTCTGTGTGTGTGTATGTTTTGTCTTATTAAGCTATCTAGGACCTATAGTTTAATTTTTATTAGAAGTATTGATAATGAGCATTTGTATCTTGTCCCTCACAAAAGAGATTTCTAATATTTCAGATAATATCTTTCCAGCTCTCCACTATAATATTAAACTACCCATCCACTGATATTATTAAACAACTCATCCATTGACATTTTAATTTCAAAAGTTCTATGTTGAGTTTCTCCCTTTGTCATCCAGGCAAGATCACGCTTTTTCAACTCAGTTTGGCCAGGGCTCAAGTTCAGGCTTTGATGCTAAACAACTATCTGAACTTAGGCCAATGGTTGTCTTCCTGAGCTTCAGCTTCCTCATATGGAAGATGAAGTTAATACTAGAAATCCTCCATTTTAAGGAACCCATTCATTACAATATTCAACTCAATTTAATAGGAACTTTGTAAAATGCAAAGTATCATCTTAAATTTAATTTTCTGAAACAAATGGAAAATGTGTACATTTTGCCATACCAGTGTCTACCGTGTTAATTTTCAACATCTCAAAGTGTAGGATTAAGTCTTCTTAACATATAAAGACTCTTAACTATTTTTGGTCTTTGCTAGTTGGGTCTAATTTCATAGTAACAGGCTACTTCTTGTAATCTCTTTTTCATCTTTGAGATTGAGAATGACATTTCAAGGCATGGTGATTCATTTTTTAAATTTAACTATCAAACACTAGAAGTTTAGCATCCTCTCTTAAAAGTCAGCTAGAAGCTTTGACAGATGGACATTTAGCACCTGAGTAATTATCCTTCAGGTCTCACAAATCAGTCACTTTGAAAGTTTTATGATATCTTCTGAGGGATAATATCTACTCATTTTAAGTGTATTGCTGCTATATGATTGGCCATGATTTTGGAGTTATTTTAATGATAAAACAGTATATAACTTGAAGCACTTTGAATATATATATGTGTGTGTGTATATATATATATATATATATATATATATATATATATATGTATATAGTCTCTCTCCCTGAAAGAAATATTTTCTTCACTAAGAGTAAAAGTTGGTCTCCCAGGCATATTTTCATATTTTTCTACATATAGAATAACATCTCTTCAATTAGGCATAGTCTTTTGAAGACATTTTAAATGATTATTAGGTACCTGAATATAATTTAAGTCTAAAATTCATCTATATGTTGCTCTATGAAACAAGTAACAAATCCAAAGTTCTTACCATGACCAACATGGTCCTTCTTGATCTGTCCTCATTTCCAGATAGCCTCCAACTCACTTCACCCCAGGCCACTGGTCAGCTTAGTATTTCTCAAATATAACAGACTTGCTGCTATGTCAGTGTCTTTCCACTTGTTTTTTCCATAACCTGGAGCACTGTCTCACTCCCTTACTTCCTTCAGGTTTTTACTTAAATTCTACCCTATCAGAGAAGGGAAGGATCTTCCTTGACCACCATTTCCCAAATACCACTCTCAAATACCATATTCTTAGTTCTTAATTTGCTTCAATTTGTTTTATAGCACTTAGCGATATCTGACCTATTTATATCTTTGTCTGGGTGTTTATTCTGTCTCTTCCAATTAGACCAGGAGAACAAGAACTTTTCTGTTTTCAATTCTTTTACTCCAGAACTTAGTGTTTGGCACATATTAAATTTTCAATAAGTATTGGTTGAATGAAGTAATTAATGTTGAGACAATCAGGTGCACATGTGTTTTCTATGTAGAGTTAAGGTCAGCCAGGCTATACTCAACATCTGCAGGAGACTAGCACTGTCCTTTTAGTCTCTGTTGGAAGACTCATTATGATTTTCAAAATGTTAAAATGTGAAGAAAGAAGTGCATTGTTAAAAAGCTTAAATAAAATAATGCATGAGAAGTGTTTGGCAGAATGCCAAAAGTTAAATATTCAATAAATGCAATAAACTTACTTCCATCTGAATTCATCCTTTCTCATTTCTCTCCTGTCACAATGGAAGTGTTGGCTTTTGTCTAGTTTAAGGCAAAGGCTTCCATCTCTATCTTAGAGTTTAATCCACCCTCGCCTTCTCAGGAACAGCTCTCTTACCCTCCTTCTTCCTCTCATATCTTTGATTTATTCTCTTTGCATCCTACCCATCAACCTTAAAACCTGATCCACCCAGAAAGGGCCCCTTTTGATAACTGACACAAAGTCACCATATTGGCTTGAGGGGGCACTTCATAAGAGGTGATTCATCATCAGATGTTTGCATACGCCTACCTGCCCTCACAGATTTACAGAATCACTTGCCATTTTCTGAATGTCCAATGCCCCATAATTTCTCTCATCTCTAAGTTTTTGCCTATGTCAGTTTCTGCCCAGAATGCCTTTACCCTTTGACATTCCCCAAGGCACACACATACACAGTCACACAAATATATTCATACAAAATGAGATTAGCTAATTCCAATTTGTGCATAAGATCTTGGTCTCAGCTTAGATACCACTCTCATTGTGAAGACTCATTGAGCCTTAAGAATTGAATATCCCTCTTGTGTTTCCACAGCAGACACTACATATCCCCATCAAAACTCTCTCTCTCTCCCTCCCACTCCCTTCCCCCTGGCTTACAGCTACTTATGTATTTATTTCCCCTACAAAACACTAAGCTCCTTGAGGACAAGTATTTTCTCATGTTCATCCATGAAATACCAAAGTCTGCATGGCAATTAGCAGATAGTATATAAACTATATTTTTTAATTTGAATTGACAAATGGAGTGGTGTCATTAGAAAGTTACAAAATTGCTTTGTGGTAGTACTGAAACCTGTGGACCAACCAACAAGTTGCTACTGAATTAGCATCAATGTGCTAGTCAAAGGCAAGTACGCTCAAGAGTAGCATTTCTTACTTTAACATTTATTGCATATTGCCGTTTGTTTCATGCCAGAGAAAAAATACTGAAAATGACTTAATATATTGGAAATAATGGGATAGAGACTTTAGTACTAGTATTTATAGTGGTAACATTGACAATATATACTATTTAATACGCATATAGATTTTTACAGTTTTC
This sequence comes from Stenella coeruleoalba, assembly GCF_951394435.1. Taxonomy (NCBI): domain Eukaryota; kingdom Metazoa; phylum Chordata; class Mammalia; order Artiodactyla; family Delphinidae; genus Stenella; species Stenella coeruleoalba. Next base: position 46,670,123 of record NC_137148.1, on the reverse strand, counting down.
AGAGTCCTTTTATGGCTCAAGGAAATACTAAAAAACATTGAAAACCTAGGGGAAATCTAAGACTGAATGTATCCTTTGGGTATTTCTAACCGGTCAGCAGATTAGCCTTATATGAGACAATATTGATGATTAAAATTTCCAACTTTATGCTGTTTGGCATTGAATTAATGCACCCTATCAAAATAACACATGTGTGTTCAAGTATACATAGGATATATGAAAAAAAAGGTTTCTTATAGAGAACAGTATGGAGGTTCCTTAAAAAACTAAAAATAGAGCTACCATATGATCCAGCAATCCCACTCCTGGGCATATATCTGGAGAAAACCATAATTTGAAAAGATGCATCCACTCCAGTGTTCACAGCAGCACTATTTACAATAGCCAGGACATGGAAGCAACCTAAATGTTCATCAACAGAGGAATGCATAAAGACAATGTGGTACATATATACAGTGGGATAGTACTCAGCCATAAAAAAGAATGAAATAATGCCATTTGCAGCAACATGGATGGACCTAGGGATTGTCATACTGACTGAAGTCAGACAGAGAAAGACAAATATCATAACATTTATATGTGGTATCTAAAAAAAGGGTACAAATGAACTTATCTACAAAACAGAAATAGAGTTACAGACATAGAAAACAAACTTATGGTTACCAGGGTTAAGAGCTAGGAAGGAATAAACTGGGAGATTGGGATTGACATATACATACTACTATATGTAAAATAGATAACTAACAAGGACCTACTGTATAGCGCAGGGAACTCTACTCAGTAGTCTGTAATGGCTTATATGGGAAAAGAATCTAAAAAATAGTGGATATATGTATATGTATTACTGATTCACTTTGCTGTATACCTGAAACTAACACAACATTGTAAATCAACTATACTTCAATAAAAATGAATAAAAAAAGCTTCATTGAAATCCTCCTCCCATCACCAAGTTAGAAATGGACTCTTAGTTATTGTAATTTACTACTTAATTCTGTGTTCTGGATAGAAATGTTGCCTAACTTTCAATTGACAACATTTCTGTCAGAACTCTCCATCATTGTTGACAGTAATGTTCTCCCTTGTTAAGTGCCCAGCAGCATGTTGAGTGACTCACTGGCTCTCTAGGGCAGATTGGAAAGGCGTTGGCAGAAAAGGGTGGTGGTAGTGTTGTGTAATACTCTGTCTCATGGTAATGGCACCAACTAACTGCTTATTTAGGTTTATTCAGAAAAAGAAATACACTGATCATTTACCTGGACTTTACAATTATCGTGTTCATATGGGGCATCTTTGAAAGCTTTCACTACTCACCATCAGCATATCTGTATAAAAAGTGAAAAGTCCAGCTTGTAAACACACTTTTAGACTGTCCCATAAAACTCCAACATCTATGATCATTCAGTGGGGAAAATGGATAATTTATATGACATACAAGCACGGAAAACCAATGAGTCAATTGAATATTTCCATGTTTTGGTTGTTTCAAATATGAGTAGGCACCCCCTAGATTAATGAGAAGAGTTTTTAAGTAGAAGACTTGGAGTGCCCATTTTTAGCAGTATAAGACTTTCTTTTAACATAGAGACAACTAGAGTAATAGACAAAGTGTATATTTTCGTGGGATCTGGGCTCTTGAACTGGGTTTTCCAGAAAGTGAGTCCCAAGGGGAAGTCAACAAAGAGCACCTGGAGTGTCTTTGCAACCACGTAATAGGGGAGTAGGTCTGGATCAGTAGTTATTGATATGTTGAAATCACCTAAGGAGTTTTTTTAAGTGCTCTTGTCTGGTTCCTCTTCTGAGAAATACTAATTTCACTTGTTGGGGCACAGGAATGATTTCTAAACTTTAGACTGAACCAGAATCACCTGGCAAACTTGATAACCATACAGAGCCCCAAGCGCTATCCTAATTCAAGGAACCTGGGCCTTTGGGTGCTTGATTTGCTCTCCAGGTGATTCTGATAACATCCCAGTTTGAAATCACTGGTCTAGCATTCAGCATCAGGCATTTTTCAAGTCCTCTCGGTGATACTCCCTAGGTGCAGCCAAGGTTGGGAACCAAGGATGAAAATAATATTTAGGATTCTTCCAAGTCTGAAAGGAATAATGAAAATCGCTAGCTTTTATTAAACATTTATTGTATATAATGTATTGTGCTAAGTATTATTTCACTAAATAATCAGCAGACTCTGGGAAGTAGGTAATAGTAGTACTACTTGCATTTAAGAGAAATGGAGGGTTCGTAACTTAGCTAAGGGCACATGGATAGGAAGTGGTAGACTGGAATCCAAGATGTCTTCCCTCAAAGTTCACACAATAAACTACTACTATCAGTAATTATAAGAGAAAATTATTATAAGAGAAATTGAAAACTCTCAGAGTTGGGAACATGTTAGAAGGTAGTATTTAAATGATTTTTTATACGTAAAATATACTCGACTTGTAATTATATAATAAAACAAAGAAATCTTTTTTTTAAAATAAATGGAGCATATAAGAAGAGTTCACGAATTAAAAGGAAATTGAAAACTGACAGTTTTAGAGAAGCAGGTTAGATTTGAATTATTCTATTTATTCCGGAAAGAAGATCATAAACTGCTTGTACTAATAGTATTTGAGGAGTGAAAATAAGAATTATGGATAGAGATATTTTGTCATAGTTATACTGAGGAGCAAGGTGGCAAGCATTTCAGGGGAAAGAAGAAATTTGTACACTTCTCTGAAATGGTTCCAAATGTTAATAACACAATGAATTAAAAGAAAATAAGCAGTTTATACTCCATAACACTTCCTTTTCTCTCCTTTTGTGTTTGGAAAGATACCAGCTCAATGCCTTCCTAGGCATGGAAAATGCTTTGTCCACTGCCATTAGTCACACTTGTGTCTGTAAAGGGGAGAAAGAGTGCCTCAGTCAAGTATGTTTTCAGTCATATACGGAGGGAAATGGTACTTGGGAGACTGTCCTGTACCTCTCAAGACATAGCCTTTCTCAGGTTTTGTGCATGGGCCACGTATGGCAGAGTGCCAATACTGAAATGTTGGAGGAAGGGACATTTCCTACCATAAAAAGCAAGAAAAAAAAGCCCATAAAGAGATGCCAAGGGTCTTTTTGCAAAGGATTAAATTTAATCCTCCCACTTAGAGAAGGGGACACTTGGACATTTTATAGACTGTTCTTACTAACAAGCCAAGTGAACATTTATTTTCATTGATGTGATTTCCCAAATGGTGTTTACACTCATCATTCACTGTATGGAGAACGCTGGATTTTCAGCACTCTGGAGAATCTGTGAGTTGGTTCCTGATTCTGGTACTTTAGTATTCACTATATGATATGCATAAAATGTACGTATTCAATTATGTGAAGATTGAGTGTGTGCAGAGAATGGAATAATTATGCTGCCAACAAGCTATTGTGAGCCCTAAATATATTTATATTTCAAATAATGGATGGTTCTGTAGTAACTCCCACAAAATCTAATTCTAGGATTATTTTAACAGTGAGTAAATGACATATGATCTTTAAGGAATGTGGTAATATAAAAAAGGTACAGGAAAAAGTATATATTGCTCTGAAATTCTCTTGGCTTCTCCAAAATATCCAACATGGCAGGAAAATACAAATTAAAGGAAGACAAATAAAAATTGAATTTGGATTTTAGTGTTAAATATGACTCTAATTTCTGTCAAATAATAATGATATGATATGTTTTAAAATGCTTTGGTGCTAGAGCTGTGTTCTGTTGGAAGTGGCAGAAAGGCAAAATTGCAGGCAGGCGCTGATGGTGGAAACCACTGACGATAACCAGAGGTTTGTAATAGAAAAGGTACCCCAACCTTAACTGTGGTCAGCTAGTTCAGCCATGGCAACCGGCTCGCCTTGATTTCCAACTGGGACCACTGCTGGAGATCTTAATCACAGAAGCAGCAGCAATACAAGCTACCAGTTGGAGGAAGGTCTTCAAGAGGAAACACTGGGAATTCTCCCTGCTATGATCCACACAATACTTAATCCTATGTCAGGGACAGAGACTGAACTAACCCTAAAATTGGATCTTCACCTAGATCCAGTTTTTCAGCGACGTACACACACACCATTCTGGGCAACTTTGCCAGGTCACATCCCTCTTCTTGGGAAGCTCCAGCATGGGGCTCTTCGTCAACAAGCTCTGAGAATCAGCCCGGAACCACCAGACTCCATTTCTCCAAGAGGATTGAGGCAAGCGGAGGTGAAGAGGAAACCTCAGGGGCAGTAGGGGCTGTCGGGGGAGGGAGGCGGGGGCACGGGAAGGGGAAGGATCAGGACAGGTCTGACTCCTGACTGCCTGGGGTGGTTTTGGAGAAAGTCACAGCTCGGGCTCACCACTCAGGAGCTGTCCAACTTTTCAGCAGCTCCGGGATCGGGGTTCGGGGGCCCTGGACCGAGGAGGCGGCTACTCGTGCCGCTGCTGCTGCTTCTGCAGCTCCAGCTGCTAACAATTCCTGCTTTCGCCGCCGGCGCCCAAAGGAAGGAAAGCAAGAAGAAAGCGAGGAAGGAGGCACAGCCCGCTGGGGAAGCCGCGCACCGCGCTCCTTAGTCTGGGTGACTCGGGGAGCCCAGGAGCGTGTCTCTGCCCAAACCACTGTGGAGGGAGCCCTGTCGCGTTTCGTGACCCCTCCCGCTGGCAGAGCCCCCTTTCGGTCGTCTCAAGCCTCTGGTGGCTTCAAGTGGGAAGCTGAGCCCAGCCTCTGCTCGGCTCCAGAAGCAGCGGCGGCGGCGGCGGCGGCGGCAGCATCGGGGAGGCGCTCGGGCCAGCGCGGCGAACCGGGCTGGGCAGCAGGGCGCGGAGCCGCGAGCCAGGATGGAGGCAGAGGGCAGCAGCCTGCCGGCCAGGGCGGGCAGCGGCGAGGTCAGCGACGGCACCGCCGGGGCCGCGCTCAAAGCCCCCAAGCACCTCTGGAGGCAAGAGCAGCACCACCAGTACCCGCTCCGGCAGCCCCAGTTCCGCCTCCTGCACCCCCATCACCACCTGCCCCCGCCGCCGCCGCCCTCTCCCCAGCCCCCGTGCCCCGTGCAGCCGCCGCCGGCCCCCCTGCCCCCGCCCCCGCCGCCGCCCGGGGCCGCTCGCGGCCGTTACGCCTCGAGCGGGGCCACGGGCCGCGTCCGGCACCGCGGCTACTCGGACACCGAGCGCTACCTGTACTGCCGCGCCATGGACCGCACCTCCTACGCCGTGGAGACCGGCCACCGGCCCGGCCTGAAGAAATCCAGGATGTCCTGGCCCTCGTCGTTCCAGGGACTCAGGCGGTGAGTGGAGAGCGCCCCCTCCCCTCCGCAGGCAAGGGACCACCTCCCCGGGGTTCAGAATCTCCTCTGTGGTCAGTTTATCACTGGCTTTCCCGCACCCAGGGCCAAATTCTATTCTGGGGATTGCGGGAGGGCGAGCAGGGGCGTGTCTGGCCTTGCTGGAAAGGTTACGATTCAGGTGTGTGTAAGAGACCCCCAAAGTACGGCGTAAATGTTGAGTGTGCGTGTAAGTGTATGAGACAGGGAGAGGGAGAGGGACAGGTTCCCAGTCGTATATACCACCCACCGCTCCCTCCCACCCCCCACTTCCATCCCACCCTGGCGAGTGAGACTAAACAGGCGAATTCCCTTTTCTCCGGGGGGAAGAGGAGGAAGGGTGAAGGAAGGGAGGCGGGGGGTTTGAGCCAGGGAAACACCCAGTAATCTGTCTGCAACCCCCAGAGTAAGAGGGGTTGGCAGGGCAGTTCTGATTGGGGCAGAGGGTGGGGGAATGGGTGAGAAAGCTTGGTCCCAGAATTGTGGCCAAAAGCCCGAGAACAACTCTAGTTTCTCTTTGTCAAGTCGGGAAGTAAATTGAACAGCCAAAGGGGAGAACAAACACGTGGGTGACCTGGAGAGTTTGGAGCAAAATGTTCAGCAATCTTTAGGAGAGGGAAGGAGGGAGAGATGGAAAGAGGGAGGGAGCGAGGATGCTGTGGGAGTTACACTGTGTCGGTGTGTGGTGTGTGCAAGCATTTGTGAGAGGGAGGGAGCGAGGATGCTGTGGGAGTTACACTGTGTCGGTGTGTGGTGTGTGCAAGCATTTGTGTATCGAGTCGTCCCTGCAAAATCCCAGGAAGAAAGTACCTCGTTTTAGCAGAAGGCAAGGCATCGAGATTTGATTACAGTGATTTTCCCCTTAATGTAAATTGCTCCGGAAGACGGGGCAGGGAAGTGGCATTTCACCCAGAATTTTAATACCAATAGATGCCGACCGCTCCAACTCCAAGGAAATGACTATTGTAAGAACCAGTTACAGCTGCTCTGAGTAGTCAGCTCCAGATTCTCGACTCAGGCATGGTGGTGGAAGTTGGGCCGGCAATCGGTTCCTTTCCTGGCAACCCAGAAACAGCTCCTTTTTACCCTGTCCCAGGCCCTCCAAGCCACGAATCCCCTCCCCCACACGGACGCGAGCACACACAAATGTTTCAGGAGCTGCAGGTCCTTGGCACGCCTAATGGCAAAGTAGGGCTGTCATCACTAATCTTAGACTTGGGCAGACATTGATGGACTACAAGTCCAAGTCACATATCTGGATCACGGGTAATTGTAAATTGTAAATGGAGGCTGGGTGTGGAAACAGGAAAACCTGGGGCTGGGATTGTTTGTCCAAGTCTAATTGACAGTAGGTTGGATTTATCAGAAAATCTTAATAGTGTTCAAATGTGTTTTTCTGAGTTTCTCTCTCTCCTTCCTTCCTTCCTTCCTTCCCTCCCTGCCTCCTTGCCTTCCCTTCTCTCTTTATGTTGTATATACTATGCTCAAAGGGAATCCAGTCCAATAGAACATCCCAACCCTGATGTGCACCCATGCTTCTCACACCCTTTCCCTTCCTCACACCCCCAGGTACTGGACATTGTTCCTAGTGATGTCACTGTACCTGTTAGATATGAAGAGTGAGAATTGTAGTTAATATCAATTCAGATCAATTTAAACTCTGAAGATTACTGTGATTTGCAGACATTCATAAAATTAATATGCAAGTTTCATTTTTACAGCCCACACTGCTAAAACCCACACACAGTTTTACCCTTTGTTTGAACAGGTGGGTGTCCTCCACTTGGGCCAAACAGCATGTCTATGTGGGTCCCAAAAAGTGGAATAAAGGCAAGCATGGTACTGTGTATATTTGACCTATGAATAGCAAATTTTTGTGAGACTGAGCCCTTAATAAACATTAAATAAGAATAAGAGTTCTAGCTTACTCTGTGGGTTGATTGACTTTGTAGGGTCGCTTACTTAACTTCCTTTTTAAAAATAAAATAGAATATGTCTGAGAGGGTGGAGGGGGAAAAATGAGCTAATTGGAATAGAGGTATTGCATCGCTGATTTGAATTTATTTTTTGCTCTGCTCTCTACACTGATTAATTGTTCTATTTGAAATTTGTTAGTTGAATGGTTTATAGAAAACTAAGATGTATAATATTTACACATAGCTTCCACTGTGGCTCATCTGATAAATCATTGTCATTCTATTTGAGGATCTTTACATCACTTACGTATTTTCTAAACACTCGAACATTGCATGTCAAGATTTCCTTAATAGAGTTGCTTTTACAAATAAATGTATTTTTCAAGGGGGTATGGATATTACTTGCATACTTTAAAGAGAATAGTAGCAATGCTTTAAAATTATCCCCAAAATCACGTTAATTATTTGAACCTATGAACAACACTGAGATGAAATGGCACCATGTCCACTTTATAGATAAGAACACTGAGACCTAGAGGATGTGAGTGACTTGTTCAGTAACACAAGGACTATGAGTACCAGAGCTAAGACTGAACCCCAAGTTTCCTGACTCAACAAAGGCAATGAGTGCTGCTAAAATAAATGTGTGCAGAACCTGGGTGTGTTGACAGAATCAAGAAATATATAAAATGGAGCATGAATTTATATTGATTGATACTACAGTTCATAAAATCCAAATGGACCAAAAATGAGATATGGTTTAAATCCACTTTTTAAAAAATTGACAGCATAAGCTACGGAAGTAGTGAGAGATTTTTAACCCTTATTTTTAACTTTTGCAGCCCTGGCCGTGACATTGGTGTTGTTAATGATTACAGGAGAGGCAAACCAGTGTATTTGTTCACTTCATATAATGCATATGATATAATAATAGATATGAAACAGTGAATTATCAAAGAATCAAATAATTAAATATAATCAGAACATTTCAGGTTGTTTTCAGTGATCTAAAACGAAACAAACATGTGAGACATGCAAAGAGTATGTGTACGCATGGCACATGTCTGCGTGTACCATCATTCAGGTGGAAGGCTAAAATCGTCTGTCCAGTTAATGTCTCTGAAAAGCCTCATGGATGGCTGGATGAATGATTCCCTACAGGTTATCAAGAAAAATATGTCTTTTAAAAGGCTATTTTTAGCATGTATAGCAGCATTTCCAGATATTACCATCTTGACTGAAATTTTGAGAATTAGTTACAGTGAGAAAAGCACTGGTAAAGACGTATATGCTTGGTTTAATGAAGAAATTTGTATAAACAGGAAGGAGGCAATCCTCAGACATTTCATCATCTGTTCTTTTGATTCCATGGAAAAATGTAGATATGTTAAATAAATTTTTTATTAAATTGTATCTAACAAGGTAGATTCATTTTTTTAATCCCAATGTAGAAGTAATCCGAAATAATAAAATTACCAGAGGAATGAGTCTTTATGTTACCAAGAGAACCAAATGAAATATTAACAAAATTTATACTCTTTAAATATATATATATATATATAAAGTTAATCATTTTAAGGTATAGTTCCTCAAAATGTAACAGCTGTTTAAACTGATAAATGATTTAATTATTTATTTGATTTCTTTTTACACAACAAAATATTTTCCTTATCGGTAACATGCTTTTCTAAGTCTACAGGAGCTGTACGTTCTCAGTAACAAATTAATGCTCTACATCATTAATCATCAGAAGAACGCAAATCAAAACCACAATGAGTTACCACCTCACACCTGTTAGAAAGGCCATTATCAAAAAAACAAGAAAATAATAAGTGTCCGTGAGGGTGTGGAGAAAAGGGAACCTTCCTACACTGTTGGTGGGAAAGTAAATTGGCGCAGCCACTGTGGAAAACAGTATGGAGGTTCCTCAAAAAATTAAAAATAGAACTACCATATGATCCAGCAGTTCCACTCCTGAGTATTTATCCAACGAAAGGAAAACTCTAATTTGAAAATGTATATACACTCCTATGTTCGTTGCAGTATAATTTATAATAACCAAGATATAGAAACAGTCTAAGTGTACATCGATGGATGAATGCATAAAGAAATTGTGGTATATATAGACAAAGGAATATTATTCAGCCATAAAAAAAAGAATGAAATCTTGCCATTTGATAATCTGGGTGGACTTTGAGGGCATTATGCTAAGTGAAATACCAAATGATCTCTCTTATATGTGGAATCTAGAAAAATTAAAACTAAAACAAAAAACAAGCTCAGATACAAAGAACAGATTTGTGGTTGTTGGATGTGGGAGGTTGGGGTGGGAGAAATGGGTGAATTTTTTTTTTAATAAATAATTGAAAAATAATTAAGGTTAGAAATTCCAATACCATAGGTGACCCTTGGACATTATAAAAATATTCTAGGTGACAGAGATGTAAATATCAAAAAAGTAGTATTTGATTTAGGTATTTTAGAAGGAAAGTAGCTAAGAGCTACAATTGTGCTCATAAATCTCATGCATATTATAAAAGACTTGTTTGACATTAGGTTTTAAAATGTATTAACATAATATATTAAATGAAAGGAAAAATTAATTCTATTGTAATATTTAAATACTAAAAAAATTCAGGTTTTTACTTTTCTACTCTGGGTTATAAAGGATATTTCTCAGTCAATCAATATGTTTTATTGATTTTTGTCAAAGTTTTGCAGTGTATTTTTTTCTTCATTAAGGGGTGTCATGGTAATCTGAGTTCATGATGCAAAATTTGGATTTCACATTATCAAAATAACTGATTGAAAACTTGATCATTTAAACTCTCTACATCAGTGTGTCTAAGACTTTGGATTTTAGGAAACAGTAACTTTTAAAGAAATATTGGATAACTGACACAAAGTTGCATCTTTAAATTTTAATATGTAAAGACATTAAGGATATTATTTAAATATTTTATTATTTAAACAAAAAAGTAAGGCAAAATTCACGTTTTTCACATTTCCTACATGTTGCCAAAACAGTGTTAGCCTTTTTTTTTTTTAATTTAATTTTAGAAACACTAATTTCAACATATCTGTGTGTTCTGAGACTTTGGTGCATCGGAAGAAAAATATCATGAATCCATTACATTTTTTATTCCGAAATTGCATACCTTCCAAGTGGAGGGGGGAGTGGTGAGAGAGAGCAGGTAGAAGGGAAAGAGAGGTAAGAGCCTGTCTGCCAAGCATGGAGTATACATAAGCCCTTCTCTCATTCTGATTGGACCATCTTGGTTCAGTTGCCCACTTATGGAGCAGTGATAGGGAAATATATAACCTTCAGTATCCACAAGATACATTTCTCTAAAACTATGCTAACTCTATGGAATGTCAAGATGGGGAGGGACTTAAATTTTTTTTTTTTTTTTTTTTTTTTGCGATACGCGGGCCTCTCACTGTTGTGGCCTCTCCTGTTGTGGAGCACAGGCTCCGGACGCGCAGGCTCAGCGGCCACGGCTCACGGGCCCAGCTGCTCCGCTGCATGTGGCATCTTCCCGGACCGGGGCACGAACCCGTGTCACCTGCATCGGCAGGCGGACTCTCAACCACTGCGCCACGAGGGAAGCCCTGGGACTTCCATTTAAACTAACGTGGCCTACCACTGCCCAGCTTTTACACTGGAAGAAACATGTGTCCTGTGGGGTTAAATTACTTTACAGAATAGTTTGCTGGCAGAATGAGAACTGCAATTTATATCTCCCATACCTCCTGACAATTACTTTACATTTCTCATTGTGGCTATGTTTTAACAGTGACTGTCCCCATCTCCCAAGCTATATAGCCTGAAATCAAAAGTTTGAAAATTACTCTTAAAAAGCATTTGTGAGTAAATGGAATCTTCAAATATTGGCAAGAAAAACCATTTCAGAAAACAAAATATTCTTTCACTTTCCAACTTGGATACATTCATACACACACACACACACACACACACACACACACACGTGTACATGCAGTGATAAATTGGTCACTAATTTCTATCTCCAAACTTGAGTGTGGTTTTGGAAAAGTATCTTGGGAAGAGTTCTTAAACATCATATAGAATAATAATGGGAAAAGACTAAACCCTGTTAGCTAGCACCTTTTGGTAGTTATTCAAAGGCCTCAAATCTAACATGGGTATAATTATGTCCCTCTTAGAGCTTATTATCCATCTACAAGTTTAAAAATATACAATATGTGAGTCTATAACTTGATTTCTGTTAGTCCTGGCTCATAGCAGGAATGTTGCTAAGGGATTATACCAAATAGCACTCTATTATATTTCAAAAGATGTTGTGGTTAATTTTACCCTGAGGAACATTTTTCTACATTTAAAAATAGGAAATCTAAATTTTCCCAGGGAAGAGGGCATTTCACATTATTTTTTAAAATTCATCAGCTAAATTGATTTGACCCCATATACTCACATACCACCATCACCACCTTAGCAAACCACTTTGGAAATTAAATAAGAAATAAGGTATGTTTTATCATCTATATAAGCATTTACATTTATTGATCCGTTTCAGTGTGTGTTATCACCGTTCATCCAGTGGTCTGAAGCCAGTGGTAACCTTAGGCTCTTCCTCTCCCTTGACTCCTGGATTTCAGAGACAACCAAGATCTTTTGATTCTACCTCAGAAATATCTCTTGCATTTTCCATTGTCATTTCCCTGGTGCAAGCCTTCATCATCTGTCCCCTAAACAGTTGCAATAGCCTCCTAAGTAGTCTCCAGATCTAACCTCTCCTGACTGCAATCTGTTTTACACTCCAGGCCACCCAATCTCATCCCCTTGTCTGAAATGCTTGTATGATTTCTTTTTGCCTGCAAGACTAAAATCTCAATATCTTAGTCTGACTTTTCAAAGTGTTAGCCCAGTCTCTTTCTCCCCAAAGTCTTGCCATTCATCCTCTTCTGTAAACCCTGTAAAATCACCGCACTCAGCTTCTTGCCACGTGCTGAGCTCTCTATGCCTTTTTACATTTCTTTCTTTCTGAAGCCGTTTCTTGCTTCTAGGCTGCTTTCCCTATGCCCTACACCACCTCCTCCTTATTACAAATTAAGTTTGAAAAGTTTGAAAAAACTCATGAAACTTTTCAAACTTAATTTGTATATTACCACTTGTGTGGATATTCCTACAAACAAGAATCTTTTTCTCTCCTGGGCTTTCACATTGCATTTTTGCATATATCTATACTCTAGCAGCTACCAATTACAGTTTTATTTCTGTCTCACCCATTAACTACATCAGGATCTTTCACAGAGTACGGTTTATATAGGTCCTTGACAAATGCTGAGGTTTTAAATGGGGAGCTAGTAATAATGAAACCTTGCCTTTTCAGTCTGTGCTGTCTCAGAGAGGATACATTTGATTTCCTTAATAATTCTATGAGGTAAACAGAGCTGGTGATATTTTGCTCATTTTATAGGTGATCAAAGGGAATGTCGATTCTCACAGAAACAGACACGTGTACTTATTTAAAGACAGAAATCAGACTTGAGCCTTAAAACTCTTAGTCTGGTGATCTTTTCATCATACTGTGAGATATATATGGGTTGGTACTGGATGAGAAGCAGCCCATCATTTGACTAAGACTATGAAGGCAGAAATTATAATAATCATGAAGAGAGAGAATGCAACTTGTAAGAAAACAACATCAGAATGAAAATAACTCTGGTGGAATAACGTCTCCATTTTTATTTAGAGAGATTCCTTTGCAGAGTGAATTGTTAACTTTGGGTTCTTTGGCTGTAGAGGATCTACTACATTTGGGGTTAGGTACACATTTTGGGGAGAACATTCATCAAATTCTCAAGTCTGTGATCGACAAAATTTAAGGCACTGTGCTCTAAAGTGAACTAAGTCATTAGCTAATTCACTAAGGGAACAATTGTAAGAACATCACATACCAATGGAGTACTAGTCTCACTGGAATGACTGGAATCCATTTGAAATGGGATTTTTAAAAAATGCAACACTTCGGACAGATAAAATCACAGGCTTATTTCAAATGACATAGCCCCAGTGGGATTTTAGAGGAGTAATTGACTTAAAGTATGTGTAAAAAATATTTTGAAAAAAATTAAAAGATGTTCTTCCTATAAGATATTGGAACGTATCATATAGTCTTTTAATTCAAACAGTGTGATATTAATTTAGGAATAAAGCAACGGAACGGAATAAAGGGTCAAACATGAGACCTATGTATATGTGAAAATTTAGGATTTAGTAAGGGCAGCATTCCAATTCAGTGAAAACAGGATAAATTATTTAGAATATGGTGTTTATTAGTTTGCTGAAATAAAAAAGATCCTTACCTCACACCATTAAAAACACTTAAAATCGGGCTTCCCTGGTGGTGCAGTGGTTGAGAGTCCGCCTGCCGATGCAGGGGACACGGGTTCGTGCCCCGGTCCGCGAAGATCCCACAGGCTGCGGAGCGGCTGGGCCCCTGAGCTATGGCCGCTGAGCCTGCGCGTCCGGAGCCTGTGGTCCGCAACGGGAGAGGCCACAACAGTGAGAGGCCCGCGTACCGCAAAACAAGCAAACAAACAAACAAACAAAACACTTAAAATCAATAATAAAAATATTTAAAACTTAAGATTAAAAATAGACAAAGGACATAAGGAGGCAATTCAAAAAGGAAGAAAGGTTAATGACAGTATACATTTGAAAAGATTCTCTATCTTGTAAACAGACAAAAATTAAAATATCAATACTATTGACTTTTTCATCTATTTCGGAAAAAGATTAAAAGATTAATAATTCAAAAGATTGGAGAATGCGTGGAGAGGTAGGCGCTATCTAATATACGTTAGTGGAGAGTGTGAATTAGGAAAACCTTGGTGGGTAATCAAATAACATGTAGCAAAATTTTAAATGTGCATACCTTTGACCTAGTAATTTCATGCTTGGGAACTTGGCCTATACATACACATATACATATGTTCTCCCCAGGAGGAAAAAAGCACTAATTGTTATAGATATGAGAAGAAAGGATGGTTAAGAGAGGTCTTTGATATTTTGTTTTATGTTCTTTTCTCTGATTTCCTTTAAAATGAGTATATGTTGCTTTTATAATAAGCAAAAGATATATTTTCTCCTTTTATAAAAAAATCTAATATTTTCCATTTATTTAGGTTAACATCTTTTATTTATATCTGACTTTCCTCTCTTCCCTCAAAAGCAAATGATTGTGTCTCAAAACAACTTACTACTACAAGGTAAACTGAGGATGTCAAATAGAAGAAAGTATAAGTGCGTGAAAATAGTATGAAATAGGGAAGCGAAAATGCATGCCATTGATTCCTGAGGAACTGGTAGAAGTGAATCACAGATTTGGCTCTAAGCTTCCTATCAGCAAATCCAAGGAAGGAAACGCTATCTGTTCAATATTCACAGTACCAGTAAGTTTAAAAAATAATTAGTTGTTTGGAAGAATGCATTGGTGTTAACTCTGAGAATTAAAAGGACTATTTCTCCCATGAATCTTGTAAAAAGGATACTTGTGAAATGGTGTGTAACTTTTCAACAACTTTCCTACACTATATAAAGTATTAAATAATTATGCATGTGTTTGTAACTATGGCTATTATAAAACTACGTACTGATGGCCTGATATCAGAAGGCATTTCACTGAAAGTCCCTCAGCTTTGGAGCCCCAATTAGCCTTCATACCAGTGCTTTCCCTTTAGTGCTGAATGCTGTGTGTGCTCTGCTAAACGTAGCTGCACTCTCCAGTTTGGAGAATTCCTCTAGACTCCATCTCCTCTGTTCAGTGTTCAGCCTCTTGTTCTCATTTGGTTGCCCTATTTTGATTTGGATGCCTTAAGTGCTTGTTCCCTGGTCTTTAGAGAAACTACATTTCGGGTTTTTTTCCCCAATTTCTCCCTCAAATACTTCTTTCTGACTTGTTGGTCCCTACAAATGCAGCCCTCAAGCAAGTCCAACTTGATTAACCCCCAAGGTTGGCTCAGAATTCTGGGATACCTCAGCCCAAACTGGGTCCCACTTATTCGTGACGTGAGAATGGAACCAAAGGAATAAGAAAATTCAGTCTTGGAATCTAGCTCTCTGATTTTCTGGCATGATCATCTACTTCAGTTGAATGCTCCAAGATAAGCTAGTTACCAGATGTAGCCTGATAAATACATGGATTGTCCCCTTAACTATGGACCAGTTAAATGGTAGAAGTTACTCACCCAAAATGAGGTTGGTGTTTTACAGTAATTTACTTGCAACCCTTCTCTCTGAAAGTAATTAGAGAGGCACATCACTGGTCTATTGAGATTCCTCCAAATTCACAGCAGTACTGTCTTTGTTTTCCTATTGTTATTGTAGTTGTTGTTATTTACCTAGCAGGCAGGTGTGCTTCCAGCTCATCTGGAAGCAATTTAAAACCATTAGAATATAAAGTGAAAGTTTGGAGCCCTCTATATGCATTTTTGTTTTACTACCACTCTGAATCATTCCCACCGCCTGGGGTCTTTCAGTTGCATTGAGCGTTAGGTTATTGTCTAATGACCAGTAGCCAGGGGTCTCTACTAAAATCATATAGCTACTCATCATGGAGTTTTACTACAGATACTGAATAAAGATCATAAAATACTGAGAAATACCCATGTTGTTCTTAGCAGATTTTTTGAGAACTAATAAATAGTATGAAGATGACCCTCATATAGAATGTGAGTATAAGAAATTCATACTTATATTAACAACTAAGAAACTATCATATGCATTAACTGAAATAGCCAATAAGTCAATAGATCCACAGCTTGTGGGAAATAGAAAGTTCTCTATGGTTTCAACAGACTAGACCAATCTTTGTGTCTATGTACCTTCCCACACAAGGGCCTCTGTACGTATTGTTTCCTTTGCCAGAGATGCCCTTTCCTCCCCATCCAGTAGCTTTGATAACACCTATTCATACTTCAGATCATAGCTCTAACATCACTTTTCCAGTAAAGACTTCTCAGGTCTCCTAAACATATTGTAATACCTTATATTTCTTTTTTATTGCATTCATCATATTTTAAAAATGCATGTTTAATTGTGTAATTTGATTAACACCAATCTCTTCCACCAAACTATCATGCCCTGTGAAAGCAAGGAGCCTGTTAATTTTGTTCACATCCAAACACAGTACTTGTACACTGCTTGCACTTAAAGATTTGTTAAATAAATAAATGAGCCTCAGAGTTGGTAAGGTTATCAAATTTATAAAGCTAGGAATTTATTATTAAAAGAGAGCAGAAAACAGTTCCAATTTAGAGAATCTTCAACACATGCTTTTTCAGTTAAAGAGTTAAGAAATTACTATTTTCTTTATTCGATGAAAAGACACTTGAGTGTTAGCAGGTGTAAGTATCACTTCTGGAAAGAAGCCTGCAGGAAAGGAAGTCAGTAAAGAAATAGCATCACAGACTGCCAAGATTGTGATGTTGTAGAAGAGTTATAATTAAGGGGCTAGAAAATAAAAATGAGAATAAAGGCATTAGATACTAATTTTAATGCTACTTTATGATTTGTTTTCATAGTTACTTAATTCATTTCAGTGTTGGTGGTTTATACATTATTTAACCTTTATTAATAAGTTAAAAGTACCCTGCCTAAAACTCATTGTTTCTGTGAACCTGGTTCAAACAAATAAAAGTGTACATAACTTTTCAGCATCTAGTAGCTCTTTGACTGTAAAATCCAAGAGTAAAAATAAATAGGTTCCTTGCTCGAGAATGGAATTGCTAATCCAAAATGATCTAAGAACTTTAACAATCATAGGAAAAAGTAAGAGTATACACCATTATACTGACAAAATGACACTTCAATTTCATAAATGTTGTCCTTGTGTATTAATTTTACTTTTGGTGTAGGAAGGCATGGAAGCTGTTGACTGAGTCATAATTTCTGTTGACATGAAATATTTTGTAAACCAAAATCACAAAAAAGTTTATGGAAAAATCATTAATAACAGGTCACATAAAACACTTAATAATGACACTATTGCAATATTTCAGAAAAAATATATACTTAGGAAAAACAGTTTTGTGTTTGTTTGTTTTTAATGGCAGCTGTGACATGGGGACCCTAGACCAAACTGAATTATTATTTACTCTCTGGTGGATGCTATTCAATTTTCAGTGAGTTCAAATATAATGATTATATATCTCATTAGTTAGACACAAGATGGAGAAAATAATAGTATGCTTTCTGGTGTATCATATATCAACAGTACTTTTTAAAAAAAACCCTACTTTCTTAGTGAGCTTTAAGACCTGACTATATGAGCAGTTGAAGTAACTAGACCGCTGAACTGGTTGATTAACTTGGCCAGCAAGTTCAATGTAATGTTTCCCCTGAGATTTTTTTTTGTAACTGATTTGACCAAATTAGAGTATTGACTTGACAATACTGGATCGTATACTCCTTTGAATGTCACAACATCTGTTGGAACTCATGAAACATTTCAGAAATGTTTGAATCCATCAAGAAGCTATTGAGGACACAGTGAGGGTTGGTGGAAAGGAATAACATAGACAGGCATTGGCCCTCAACCAGGCTGGCAGCCTGTTTATTGCTTTGGACGCTGCTTGTGTCTAAGCATTTGCTTTAAATATTTGATGTCTTTAATTAATGGGTATTTTGGATGGTCTGTTATAAAAATCTGCTTATAAAAAATAAATGCAACAAATTACAAATGATAAAGGACCAAGCTGAAATACAGTACTTTTCTCCTCAAATGTCCACTACCAGTTTGATAACCAGAATATTGCTGTCATCTGATTTTTATTAAATTATAGGAATTGTTAGGTAGATAGCTAAAGATTGTAGTACCCAATGGTTAGTATTTTCTAAGGCACCAACCTGAGAGTAGTTCAGTACACGTGGAGTCAGGCTGACTAGGGCAGAGCTGGCAGGGAGAATGGGAAAAGGAAGAAATAAGACTTTGCTAAAGGTTTCTCAACTTTCCTCTAAAGATGTTAGAGAAGCCCTGATAGATTTTCAGCAGGAATATTGTGTGTTTAGCTTTGAATTTTTAAAAACTTTTTCTGGCAGTTATGTGGAGCATGGAGTGGGAAGAAATTGGAGGTGCGATTTAAGAGTTTATTGCAGCAAAACAGATAAGGGATAAAACCATGATAGTCTGAAACTAAGGCTCTGGCAGTAAGAATGAAAAGGAAGAGATGAATTTAAGAGAGATTTTATAAGTGTGTGTTATGTGACTTGCTGACTGACAATGCTGTTAGATAGAAGGATTTTTTAAGTTAAATGTATTTGTGAAAAATATAATTAACCCATAATTTCTTAACTAGGAATCTGGTACAACAGTCTTCCCCAATCTGATTTTCTAATCTCAATTATTTCCATACCCATCCATTCCTTCGGCCACTGGTGTGTGCGTATGTGTGTGTGTGTGTGCATGTGTTGTACAAAATTACCACTGTTTTGCTTCATGTTTTAAATCTTTCGCAAACTTGCTTAAGCTTTTCCTTGCTTTTCATCAGTTGTATTTGTTTTTTCATATTTACCATGAGCTCTTACCTCTAATAGTTAAGACTATTTGTATATAATTTGCTAACTTATACAGCCAAGCCTTTGCATTTGATATACCTCTCACAAACAAACCAAACAGCAACAATAAACACCCCTTACTCTTTTTTTTTGTTTGTGTCTCTTTCTGAAAGTTCATTTTCTCTAGGAAATGGTCTATTTCCATATTCTTATAAATCATACCCAACAAGGATAATTCCTTAACTTTTTCTTAGAATTTGGGTACTTTGTTACCACATTGAGTTGTTAGTGTAAGCAATTTGCTTTCAAACCTTTTTTATTGTTATATTTTCATATATTTTGGTTCTATGTACATATTTTTTGGCTCTATGTATATTTTCATACTACTATTAATGTATAAAACAGTATGTATTTATTTTCTTCTTTGTCATCTTTCTTATTTCCCTTCATGCTATCACTCAGTATTAAGATATGTAAGTACGCAGCAATTATTTTCCCTTTCCAAAATACAAAAGCTTTTGTATTTTGTAAAGCTTTTGTAAATATCTTTCTAAGATAATATTGAGAGCAGCCATGTATAAGGTTTTAAAGACTTTTTCATAATGGTTTAACATATACTGTCCCAGTTGACCCTCGTATAGAAGGTGTTTAAGCTGAAGTGAAACATAATGTATTCTAGAAAGATTCCTCTGATGCTATCATAGAGGAAGATGAGGAAAAACTGGAGGTGAGGAGTCTAACTGAGATGTTATGACAAAAATCCAGGAGGAAAGGTGAGAAAGGCGTCAATTAGAGCAGCAGAAGAAGTAAGAATGATATTAACAGGCTAGGTTTGTCCATCCCTAGCATTCAATTGGAAAAAGGTGGGTGGATGAGGAATAAAGAAGAAGTGGAAATCTTAGGCTACATACTTGGTCATCTGGGTGGATGATGGTATCACTGACCAGGTCAGGTGAAGAAAGTTGATGAATTCAGTTTGAGTTTGCCTGTGAACATACACATAGAAATGTCTCGTTGATAAGTATCATCGTCATCATCGTCTCCTCAGCACAACCATTTATTGATTAATTCTCTAGGCCTGTTATTCCTAAGAGCTTTACAAAGACCATATTTCATTTATTCCTTTCAACAGTCCCTGAGGTAAATACTATTGTTTCTATACACAGACCTGGAAAATGATATTTATCAAGGTTACTCAACTTGTAGATTCACCCAGCTCAAAGACAGAGTCCTCTGACTCCAAGTTCTGGTTCTTTCAATACTTCAGATTTCAGAGGTCAGAAGGAGAATGATGTAGATTGGTTTGGGAGTTATTAGCAAAATATAAATGGCATCAATAAGAGCACCCAAAGAAGGGATGTCAGTAGAGAAGTGGCATAAGGATAGAGGCCAAGACAACAGCAACATTTAAAGTACAAGTGGGAGAAGAGGAGCGAGGGTGGGACCTAAGGAGGAATCCTTGCCTGTGCTTCTTCAAGCAAAACACAGATTCTTCACTGTGTTCATCCAAAGCACGAACCCTGGACAAAGCAGTTTGTTATCGTGGATGTATAAGAAAACAAGCCTACTATCATGATTGGCATATCAAGAGAAGAGCTTAGGATCTGTGAACATTTCCTGGAGTTTAGGTATGTGGAATTCTTAATCATTAATATCTGGAAAGAGAAGGTTACCAGGTACCAGGAGCCTTCTGTATTACCTGGTAAGGGAGGACATTTGTGGATTCTTATTCCCCAGGCACTTATCAGATTGGAACCCGAATGCTGCTGCATAGAGTTACTCTTTAAAGAATCTGATTGTTTACTGGTCTAAGAAAACGAATCAAAGCTTCAGGTTAAAAAATTATAGTTGAAGTTGAGTCACGTCACAGGTGAATGTGCCATTTGCTTTACATGAGTTCTATCTACATGAGCCAGGGGGAGGGGGCCGCCAAGTCAGGTTAGAAAGCCTTGGGAGCAACTGAAGGGAGGGGAGGTCAACTGTGGATCTCGACAGAGTCCGAAGAAGAACCCAGTCCTGACATCATATTTTTCTTTGTGTGAGAAAAGAGTGTACTATTGCTGGTTACTTTTTACATAGAATATTACTTTGGATTCTCCAAATACTTTAAAAAATAGGTAGGAAATAACCAGTAGAAAGAGAAAAAAAACACAATTATTTTTCTTCCAAAAATATTATCACTCTGGGGTTATAACTCTATTATCTACAGTCTTTCCAATCATGTTAAGTGATTGTCTCTGCAGTAAGAAGGCTTTTTTGGCAGCTGAGGTTTCCTTCTGGTGCCTGTTAGAATTCTTCAGTCTTCATATTTCAATTTTCCTTCAAGGTGTGGGAAAGGAACTGATGTGATAAAATTTCCTGTAGTCTCATGGGAATAGACATGTTTGCGCAAAGAACCTGGAGATGCTGAGAGGTAGAGTGAAGGGGCATTTTCTGAACACTCACATTTCACTGGAATCACCAACTCTGAATCTTACTTCTCATAAATGCAATTGTGAACAAAGGATCAAGGCTGTTTTGTATTAAATTACTTGATTTTTTAATTTCCACACCTCTTTTTGACTTACGAACATTTTGTTAGAAGTCCTGGCCTATCACTGGTTTTCAAAAATACACAAAGCGGCCTTTAAAAGGAATGAAAAAGTCACGGATCCTGATTATATTAGCAGATGTTTTTCTACTTGCATACGTTTATTAGTTTAGAGATATTTATGAGTCATCAAACTGGTACTTTAAAGCCGATTCTCTCCTCTTTCCTTCTGCAATATATTGGATGAGCCATCTTTGTAGGTAAAAGTTGTCAAATACTGCCAGTTTCACATGGTTCAGCCTAATAGAACTTCATGTCCTTTTAGGCCTTGGATAAGAGAACCCCTGTTGTATTTTCTTCTTCCTGAATTTTGGCTTAATCCAGGCTCCAGCATATTTGGAGTGGCAAATCCCACTCCTGCATCTGATGAGCTGTGCAGTTAGCAGCTCTGACACTTTCTACACGGCTCAAACAACCACAGCCCAAAATGTGAGTGTGGCCTTAAAAAAAGGCTATTCCAGTGTGACCACCAGATTGCTTCACAATCTGCCCAGTCATCCCCTTGATTGTGCCATCCTTAAAAAGTCTGTGTCATCTGGGTATAGAGAATGAGAAGAATGTTCTCTTGCTGTCTGCTTACATTCTCAGCATTTTCCCTTCTAAACCACAAACTAGAGAATTGGGATTAGACTTCTTTAAGACTTGGGTCCAAGTAGTATGTTTCTTTTCCCCTGAGAATGTATATTCTGTAGACATGGGAAGGGGTAAGAAAATGAAGGACAGGAACAAGTGTTTCAGCCCCAGGTACCTTCGGCAAATCATATGTAGTGTAGCTGGTTAGACGTGACCACTTTGTTCTCAAGAATATTTGGGAATGTACAGATATCGTCTCCAAGTATTTCTTCACATTTGAGAATTGTAGAAATAGAGGTGGCATATAAAAATCCTTCCATTTGCATTGAGGGGACCCAGATTCTATGTCATTTCATATCAGTCAGCAGGAGTTATTTCTATGATCTGTACTAACTCAATTGTCTGCATATAAAAACATTTCCTATTGACAGCATGGCCTTCTATTTCTCCTAACTTTATTAGCTGCTAGTAGATGTTAACTTTATTGCTCTCAGATGTACCCATTCCCTGAGATCAAGCTCACTCAGCAAGCTTTCATTCATTATTAAAGGGCGGAACGAGTACTGTCTTCATGTCTTACCATTGGGCAGATGGGCGGAGGAGGAGACAGAACTCAGTTTTATTGAACCATTATTATGCCAGGCCCTTACGGTAATTATTATTTCAGCTTCCAAATTCTATTTGCCAAAAATTATGATTTTAACTAATCTATCCAAGGTCATAGAGTTAATAAACAGCTTCCCCTCTCAGAAAAGTTGCTGATTCATTATAGAAACTTCATTTTCAAATTAAAAATAATTTCCTGCAAGGGAAGACGATGCTGAGTTATGTTTTGTTTTTTACCACTCTTCTGTTGGAAATCCTTCAATGGTTTGCCATTGCTTTTAGAATAACAGAAGAAGGTCTGTAAATGTATCCACGATCTCCTATGCACATCTGGTGTCTCATCTCTCGCATTTTTCCCCATCACGTCACAGTCCAGTTCTATTCTTTGTACTTCCTGTCCTTCCTTCCCGTTGAGGATTCTGGAGAGCATATCCACGATTGGAAGGGAGCGTGGGCTAGGGGGGTTGTGAGGAAGTTATGGACAGAGAGATGAGTTAGAAACCTTGTTTTTTCCAAAGAAGAGCTAGCGAGTGGCAGCGAGATAGAATAAAGAATATGATGAAAAAGGGTTAAAAAGAAGCAGTAGGACTTGGTGATAATCTGTTAGAAGTGATGGGGCGCAATGAATCATCAATGATGAGTCTTAAGTTTCTAGTTGGACCCCTAAATGAATGTATTTGTCTTTAAGATGAGTAGGAGAAAAGATGGGGCAAGTCTGGGGGTGATGGTAAAGAAAGGAAGTTTGCTTTTTCTCCCTTGATGACAGGTTTGTGTTCGTGGATGTGTACACATATTTATGTGGCATTTGTGAACATTCATGGATTTTTCTTCCAATTCTACTGAAATTGTACTAGTTAAGCTACATATATGCTTTCAGCATGGTACCTTTTAAATCATTCTATCAAGTTTTATTGCAGTATAGCAATTTACCACAAACGTAGCAACTTAAAACAGCACACATTTAGCATGTCATGGGATTTCATGGTCTGGAGGCTGGGCTTAGCTTAGCTGGATCCTCAGTTAACTGTCTTGAAAGGCTTAGGTCAAGGTGTCAGCCAGGGCTGGAGTCCCAGTAGAGGCTTCGGTTCACCTTTTAGGCTCATGTTGGGAACTTCTTTCCTCACAGCTGTAAAATTCATGGAACTTGCTTATTCTAGGCCAGCAGGAGAAAGAGTCTCTGACTTCTAGGCCCCTGTTGGAAGGGCTCACTTCTTAGGACAGTTCCCTGTCCCCCGCTCCCCAACCCCAGGATAATCTCCTCTTGGATTAATTTAAGGTTAACTGTTTAAAGACCTTAATTCATCTGAAAAATCCTCCACGTTTGCCACGCATATTCCAGTGGTTAAAAGCAAGTTACAGATCTTGACCATTCTCAAGGGAGAGAATAGTGCAAGGGCTTTGGTGATCGGGGATCATCTTAGAATTCTGTTTACCACAGTCATGTTCTATGTTTATGCGGTATGTGTGGGTGTGTGTTTGCACGTGGAGATCATTTTACAAGTATCCAAACACAGGTGGCAACTACGTACTTCTTTGCCTTCTTATTTGGGACTTTTTTCCCTGAAGTTTCTCCAGGGTCTTCTACTCCCATTGTTAGATGTCTCTTCTGCTGTACTGTCCTGACTTCACCTTTCTTAGACAAGAAAGCATTAAATTTGGCTCTGAAGTGTACATTTCAATACACGCTCCCTGTCTTGGCAGCAGTGGTGAGTAAATCATTAATGATCCAGAATGAGTTTCAGCAGTTTGGAGTGAGGCCATGGCCTATGTTTGACGCCACCAGCCTGATTTTAATATGGAAACTATATCAATAAAATAGATAGTCTCTCTTTAAGCATGCATTATTACTTTTTATTGTATGTAATGTTCAGTCATTCTTGCAGTGGTGTAGATAGATATTAACCCCTTCTTTGTCCCACCTACCCCAGCAAGGTTAAAAGAAAAGGTGATGGTAATGAAATGGTCACAGTGGACTTATTTTTTGAGCTCCTGTCAATATATTGGGTGAGCTTTTGGGAATTAAAGGCGTAGTTTTGTTGATATACATGTTCCATATGTCATTCCATAAAAGGATTAGAGATGGCTTACAAGATAGATTTCATGTTGGTGTAATATAAGCAAAATATAATTGGAATGATGCAAAGAAGAGAAAGCACAAGCGTCATCATAGTTAATGCCACTGAATTTATTTTAACTGTTACAGTCACAGTGGGTCAGTGTGGCAATTTAATTTGTTCTCATTAATGCAAAAAAAGAAATGTATCAGTTCCTTGGGGAAAACAATGTGTTTTGGGGTACTAAAGTCTAACATTGTTTTTTTGCACGTGAGACTTTATGGGAAACTCTAGATACCATAATAAACCTTGTCCTAATAGCATGTTGGCAACAAACCCAGATGCAACTATCATAGAATATTTTCCTGTAACAGCCTTTGTTAGAAGGTGAGGCTGAAATGTTGAAGCTGAACTCAGGACAGATGACTCAAGTGCTAAACTGCTGTGGTCTCAGTGGACTATTCTGGTTATTAACTGATTCTTGGCTACAACTCTTAGAATCAGAGCATTGGAGAGACATTAGTACATTTCTTAGATAATCATCCTGAAAATTTACTTCTCCCCGAAGCTTTTGCTAGCAACTTGGAAGAAAATTTCAAAGTAAAACTGTCTGTGTGGACCTAGAATGTTATATCACACGTTGCTGATTGAGGTCAGGGAATATTCTTTGAACCTTATACAAGCAGATGGTAAGGTCCACTTTCAAATGAAAATCACAAGGATCCGTTAGTCTGGATGTAAGGCCGCCTTCCCTTGAATCCAGTAAACATACCAGTAAAACTCCACAAGTGTATGTAATAACTTTCAACAGCTTCCTGTTGCTCTCTGTATAAACCCCGAAAACCTTCCCGTTGGCATTCAAGACTCTGTGTGACCTGACCCCTGCCTATGTTGATAGCTACATCTTGCATCATTCTTGACCCTGCTCTCTGTGCTTCAGCCACACTGACTTAACTTCAGCACCTGGGGCCTGTTACATCCCTCCTGCCTCAGGGACTCTGCACATGCTGTTTCCACTCCAGGAAAGAACTCTTCCACCCCCACCCTCCCTGTCTATTAGCTCCTACACTGCCTGCAGGGCTTAGCTGAAATCTCACTTCTTCTGAGACCATATTCCTGATTCCCCAAACCTTGGCAGGTGGCAGGCCCTGGAATAGGCTCTCAGAGCTTACTTTAGTTTTATTTCATCGAGGTTAGCCATTTATGACTTTTTGATTAATGCCTGTCAGCCAGCTCCAGGAAGATAGGTTACAGGCTTGTTTTACTCACCACTCTATTGCCTGCCCAGAGCACAGTAGATGAGCATAATGCACATTCAGTCAGAAGTTCGCTGAAAGGATAAATTACTGTTATTTATTGCCATGTTAATTCCAACTTTCGTTAACCCCTTACAAGCTTCGTCTCTTAGATGCTACAATTCCCATCCTACAGAAATGGACTGGTGTGAATACAATAGTGGTTTTAGGAAGAGTAGGGAAATAGTTTCATATGTCTTAAATTAAAATATTAATATGTTATAGCTAGATTTTTATTTTCCAGAAAGATAATCTTGTTTGGCCAGTGTTGAAAACTAGCTGGGCATAGAAGGTATTTTGCTAAAATTACTCCATTGGAAAACTGACCTTGGTAGGCTGTTTCTCCTAGAATATTGCTTTTAGTCAGGCACTGTTGCCTTTTCTGAGCTTCATGAACCTGTGTTAGGACAGGCACACAATATTGCTAATGGAGTTAGACAGTTCTGGAAAGTGAACTCAGCTAAAGAAGGTGATTTCTTTTTTCTACCATGGCAAGTCAGTTGTAATGTTCTGTTTTCAGTGTGACCAGGGAATCCCAATGCCTGATCCCCAAGATGCTTTTAGGGATTTCATGAGACCATAAATATTCTTATACTGATACCAACATGTCATTTGCCCTTTTCACTGTACATGTTCTTAGTGGAGTTCTCTAGAAGCTACATAATGTGACCCATGTCATGTTGCAACAGACTGAATACAGAAGCAGATATGAGAATCCAGCTGTCTTCTATTACATTGGACATTGCAAAAAAAAAAGGAAACACATCACTGTTCTTAGTAATTTTTTTGGAAAAACAATTATTTTTAGTAAAATGTTTTTGTTTTTTAAAAACAAACTGGTAAATAAATATTTTAAATAGTCTCAGTTTTAAGGGTTTTTTTTTCAGTTTTAAGTTTTAACATAATAAATATTTCGCATAAACAAAATTCTCTGGGTCTTCAGTAATTTCAAGACTTAAAAAGATCCTGAGACCAAGATGTTTGAGAACCACTTCTCTGAGCCATGTTATACACACAATGTACCCACACTGACCTGACTTTGCAACCTGACTATTTTTAGATAGCTTCTCCTTTCAAAGCCTCTTCTAAAAGATTGATTGATTAATCGGTTTGAATAGGTCCTACAAGCACATGAATAAAATCCTCTTCCCTACCAAAAGATGTTCGTGAACAGTAAATCCCCTTGTCCCCTCAGTCTCTTGGTTTTCCAGTACCCTTTCCAGGTGACTTCCATTTGTGCATTTCCTGACAAAGACCTTTGATGTGTTTACCTAAATGCTAGGATACAATAGACCCCCATTCTGCTTCTTGCTTGTGTCTCTTAATGGTATAGCAAGGAGATTTATTCCTAACTGTGTATGTAGATCTACCACATTACTTTTAACAGTTGCAGTGAAGTCCACTACATGGATGAGATATAATTAATTTCATCAATCTACTGGTGGATATTTAGGTTGTTTCCATCTTTTGCCTTTACCCACAGTGTTCCAATGACTATCCTTTTACTTATTTGTGCATATAAAGTAAACATGTCTGTATCATTAATATTTGGTGACAGAATTTCTAAGGCAGAAGAAATATGTATTTTTAAATTTGATAGGTATCACCGAATTGTCCTTCAAAAAAGTAACACCAAATTTACCATCCCGGGCTTCCCTGGTGGTGCAGTCATTGAGAGTCCGCCTGCCGATGCAGGGGACGCGGGTTCGTGCCCCGGTCCGGGAGGATCCCACATGCCGCGGAGCGGCTGGGCCCGTGAGCCATGGCCGCTGAGCCTGCGCGTCCGGAGCCTGTGCTCCGCAACGGGAGAGGCCACAACAGTGAGAGGCCCGCGCAAAAAAATAATTACCATCCTATGACTATTTGTACTTATTCTCAGTATATTTTATAACAGCACTATAAATTTTTAGTATTTGACACTTAGATAAGTGAAAAATAATATCTAATTGTAGTTTTAATTTTAATTTTTCTTTTTTATGAATAAGGTTGTTTTAGCTGAAGGGAAAGGGAACAATATATTCTTCTCTTCTTTTTCAATGAAGCCCGTTAGCTTCCAAAAATAGGTCCTCATCTCATGTCCTCATCTCACACACTGTCTTTGAACTACGCCAGGTCACAGCAATTCACTTTTTTTTTTTGTAAGCATTCTTTATTTATTCTTGACTTTAAGTCAAGTAAGTATTTCAAAGGTATCACCAATTATAGTTGTTATACATTTTCCAGTAGTTAACTTCTATCAAGTTCAGCAAATTAACTTTTTAAAAGACTTTATTATTTTAGACCAGTTTTAAAGTTAGAGCAAAATTGAGAGGGAGACACAGAGATATACCCCACACATGCATAGCCTCCCCCGTTATCAACATCATTCACCAGAATGGTACATTTTTTTGTTTTTACCAACGATGGACTTACATTGACACATCATAATCACCCAAAGTCCATAGTTTACCTTAGAATGTACTCTTGGTGTTGTACATTTTATGGGTTTGGATAAATGCATAGTGGCATATATTCATCATTATAATATTATAAAGAGCATTTTCACTGCCTTAAAAATCCTCTGTGCTCTGTCTTTTCATCCCCATCCCCGACCGACAATCACTGATCTTTTCATCGCCATAGTTTTGACTCTGAGGAAATTAATTTTTATTTTCTGAGGGTTTTTATGCTGAAAGGGTGTTGATTTTTACCAAAAGCTTTTCCTGCGTGTCATCAAATTATTTTTCTGTTTGCTCTTATAGCATTAACAGACATTAAATACCTTTTTTTTTCTTGGATGCTAAACCATTCTTTCAGTTTTCAGATATACCACACTTGGTCATGATGTAATACACAGATGGATTCATTTTGTAATATTTTATTTAGTGTTTACGTGTCTATTTTCATAACCCAGTTTGGCTTATAATTGTTCATTTTCATTCTCTCCTTTTCTGCTTTTGATGTCAAAACTAAACTAGGCTCATTAGAGAATTGAATACTTTTTCTGGAACATTTATGTAAATTAGAGATTATATATTCTTTGAAAGTTTGTTTTTTGAAATTTGGTTGAAGGAGTAGATTTTTAATTGTTTATTCAAGTTTTAAACAGTAATTGTAGGGCTTGTCAGGTTTTTTGTTTCTCTGTGGGTCGGTTTGAAGAGAATTTTCCCTAAATTTAATTTGATTAGCATAAAGCTCTTCGTAATCTCCTCTTTTGATGGTTAAAAATATTCTCACTAAAAAATGCATTTAATTACAACGGTGGGTACCTGTCATTATACATCTGTGTAATGCAAAGGCATTCTGTATGATGAAAAAAGCCAAGCTTTGGAGAGAAACAATGCGCTCTTGAGGACCTTCTTCCCCAGCTCTGGGGCCCCATCTCCTGCTCCTTGCCTCAGACCTTTCTCTCTCTACACGCCTCTGTTAAGTCAGCTTCCTGTCTTATCCTCTGAAATCAGCGAGTCCTTAGGATTCCAGACATTGGTGACCCAGCCATCTAGTTTGATGTTTACTTGCAAATTACTTTCAAGGACTGAAGTCAGCCTTCACTCTCTACCATATGAATCCATATGTACTTAGGAGGAACGTTTATTTTAAAATAGGGAAACACTGCTTAGTTAGTCTCTAGGGGGAAATCATAATTAATGAAAGAACTGTCTGATGGAAACCTTAGTCTAACAAATCATCCTAAAACCTCATTAGATATCATGTGCTCTCTATGGGCCCTGTTGAAGAGACACTTGATGAAGCCAATCGCGACAACTTCAGTTTTGCCTGTCTCGTGTGCTCCAGAGACTCCTCAAAAATGAAGAAAGACTTTCAAAAGGAAGGAATGGCTATTTATGTCTTCGAGATACTATTGATACAGCTTTGCTGTATTTTCATGTACTTTCCTATGTAAATTTACATAAATGTTTGATACCTCCTTTGTTTTCTGTGATAAAATAAGCAGTTTCTCCCTTGGTTCTGTTTATCCCAAGACATTTCTGGAATTTGGAATCAAGAAGAAAAAGTGTTTCTTATCTGTGATGAAAATGCCATTGTTCCTTTTATTAAGAGGGTGATATTTTGGATTCAACAATTATGCCTTAGCACCAAGGTGAAAATATTGCTTTAGATAAAGTAGGTGTGGGTGAAACCTTAAAGCATAGTCAGAGAGAATTCAGATAATAAGATTTTCAGTGAACAAGCAGACAAATAGGAGACAATAAATATGTGTCCTGCCTGCAGCAAATTTTTAAAATGGTTTTACTGGCAAAATAGAGTTCAATGTTATTGCTTAACTTTTTCAACTGCTTTAAACAAATGGCACAGATGATCGAGAACACAGTGGAGACTGAAAGTAGAATTGTTGTTTTAATATTCTTTCTTACTCATAAACTTGCTGTGCAGTAAATTATTAGTAAATTACATTTTCATAGGATCTCAGAGTTAAAAAGCACATAATTGACCTCAGAGGAATCCAGGTGATCTCATAGCACCAGACACCATGTGCTCTAGTAGCAATCACGTGTCCCGATGACTTAGGTTAGTCTTTCTGTACCACACACTTACTAATTAGGAAACTTCAGTGTTCCTTTGTCGCTCTGATTCTCAGCTTCCTCCTCTGGGATAATAGCAAAGCTTACTTTGCATTGGGAAGAGGAAGGCAGATAATGCACATGAAATCACATGTGTAAGTCAGCACTCAATAAATAAGAGTTTATCATTATTACTATAGTAAGTGGCTACCATCTAAAATTGGATATGAAAACAAAGTCAAATTACTAAATTCATGTAAGCATATTTGAATTTAGGTATAATTTAGACCTGACAATTCAGATATAATTTATTCACTGTGGTTCAAAATAAAGAGCCATTTATGAAGTTTTAGATAGAATATTGTGGATTGACATAGATACACTAATTTGTACAAAATAGATACCTAATAAGAACCTGCTGTATAAAATAAAATAAAATAAAATTCAAAAAAAAAAAAAAAACCAACAACAGCACTGTGTTAACATTTCTTTTGGATTTGGCAGTTATCCACTGGGTGTGGAGGGAGAACCCAGTTCTTCCCCGCTCCACAAAAGCCTGCAGCAACTGCCCTGAATAAACTGCAGGAAGAAACCCCAGTGGCACCTCTGCCTTTCAGTTAATAGGTTTTAGGTTAACTGGGATTTAATCCCTGGAGTCTTAATTGCATTTAGAGCCTTCAGATCATTGTGATTATTTATACTACATAGAAGAATCATCAAAATATATTTATCGGGCTTCCCTGGTGGCGCAGTGGTTGAGAGTACGTCTGCCGATGCAGGGGACGCGGGTTCGTGCCCCGGTCCGGGAAGATCCTACATGCCGCGGAGCGGCTGGGCCCGTGAGCCATGGCTGCTGAGCCTGCGCGTCCGGAGCCTGTGCTCCGCAGCGGGAGAGGCCACAACAGTGAGAGGCCCGCGTACCGCAAAAAAAAAAAAAAGAAATATATATATATTTATCATTTATAAATAATTTAAAGATAGTTTTTTAGACAATAAAACCAACATCTAGGTAAATTCAGCTTGCTTTTATGGAAGTTTTCTCTACTGAAGAATTCTAAAAAAATGTTTTGCACATAAATTGCCCCCTTAAGTTTTAAAGTCTACCTAGTTTGGGCACTGAGTGCTCACCACCTTCATTTTAAATATATCTTACAAATCACCTCCAGAAAGACATGCAGAGAATACGAGGCTATCTCACAGAAAGCCATAGCTCCCTGCCCTTTCCTGGTAACAAGGTAGTTATTATTCCTTGCAGAGCTTATCTCAGGAAGAGGGTGTGAGGTGACCTGGAGTGGGACTTGCTAACTCCCAGGCCACTCAATGGCATTGTTTGCTGCTGCAATGGGCACTGCGGCAGCCTGTTAGCATCCTGCTCAGCTTTGAGTAGGGTCCACTGGAGAACCTAGTGGGAGTGACGTCATGTATCAGCCTGTACCAGCTAGTCCTCTCTGCAGCCCCACGTGTTGCCAGCCACACAAAGGAACAAGCCCTGCAGGGCGTGGCTGTAACCACTATCCTAAGGGCACGCTCCACAGGCTTCTAAGGGGGAAAGGTACCACCAGTCTGTTGGGTTTGTTATTCCCGTTGAGCTACACAGGAAATAACACCAACAGAAACAACACGGTCAAACCCAGAGGGCAGTCTGCTGTCGGCATTCATAAGCACACATCACACAGTTCTGTACCTCTGCACAGATGTTTACGAAGCACGTTGAAATACCTCCTTGCATTCCAACTAATTATTAGCCAACACTGAATAATCATTGTGAGAGGATAGAAGAGCAAGTGAAATATGAAGTGGTGCTAGTTTATTTTTAGAAAGGTATTTCTTTAAAGTGTCGATTGATGGGACAGGTGTTTAAAAGCGTATGTCAGAGTCAATTCATAGGAACTCTCTTTCACGTGCAGGTTACAGCCAAAGAAGAAAAAAGCCTACACATTTTACAATTTCAATTGCAAAAAGTCATATTTTTGGACTTGTGTGGGTATTTGGAAATATGAAAGATTCTACCAGGTCCGGTTAAAGCTTTTAATGCTGTAAGATTTCAGACTCCCAGCAGACCTTCGCTCAGCATCCTCGCACTCCACGGGTGTCATCTGAGACATCTGAGAATGTTCGGGTGCATGTCCCACCAAAGCCCGAGGCTGCCCTGCTTGAACCACGAGGTCACTGAACAGAAAACAAATCCTTTTCTGAAGAGCCTCCAAGAGGAGGATATTTCGGTTAATTTCAGCTCCCTGCCAGCTGAAAAGAATTCTTCGGTGCCCTGTGCTCTTCCCATGAAGGCTTCGTGTGGAGCACCGCTCAGTGACTCACCCTTCTGGGCAGCCAGTCATCCTTTCCATCTTTGAAGTTCTTTTGGATTTCATCAATGGCATGGAGGGATATTTTTAAAACAATGTAGTTTTTCAGGACTGCCAAAAGGCCTCCTCTAGTTGCAATGCTGACACTATCACAAACATAAATTATGATGGGGGAAAAAAAAGGATCCTAAGCTAAAAATTTTGGAACTAAAATATACCTAACAAAAAAAAAAAAGATACCTAACATTTGTTATCATTTCCAGAACTCAGGTCAATGGACAGAGATCAGTACCAAAATAACTTGCAAACTTCCAGGATAAATTCAGATAAATGATGGAGGATGAACAACTATGCAAAAGTAACATAATGCCTACAACAAAAATCTGGTCCAGTGGTTGTTTCAGTGAACTGGTGGCCTTGATAGCAGCAAGTGTTTGTTCTTATCAAACTGAAGCCAAAGATATTAGACTCCTCAGCTAAAAGTTGCTTTTTAGTGGTATTTGGAGGAGTGATTTACAAGGCTTTAAGCCTATGGGAATATTTTCTATACTGAACACATAAAAAATGCTTCTAAAATATTGTTTTAGACCTAAATTAGAAAAAAAGCAAGATATTAATAAAACAAATGATATAGCATTGTTCAGATATGTAAATGACAGGCCAGCATTATATCTGGCTTCGATACGAGAAAATATACTTCTGGGATTATCTTTTCAAAGTCTGGCAGTCCATTTATGAGCACCTGACCAAACACTAGACTCTCATGTAATTGAGTATTAGAAATGCCAATTTGGAGTATGTTTGATATTCTAGCAGGAAAATTAAAACAGTAGATTTTTAAAATAGCTAATATAAAATTTAAAAATTACTGAATTTGTGTGCAAGAAGATCATCTACTGCCACAGTAATTCTAAACATTGCTCAGGTCACAGATCCCTTTGATAATTTTATAAGAATGAGGGCTCTCTCCCCCCTAAGAAAAAAAATAGACTTAAAATTTTTCTTATGTAATTAAATCAGTGATTTGGAAGTTGATCTTAGTCTAGAAAATCATGGTAGCCTAAGAAAAGAAATGCCGAATTTATCTAAAATAGCTAGTCCATAATTTTCCTTTGCGCTCTTTGGTCTAACAACACAGAAGCTCTAAAATAGCGTTTATCATTTGACTTTGTTTTGACCCCATGGGTTCCTCATATTACAGATAAGGAAATTGAGGCACAGAGAAGCTAAGAAACTTTGGCATGGTATTAAATCTGCTAAGGTAGAGCTGGGATACAAATCCAGGCAGCTGAGTCTAACACACTTCCCTTCCCACAGCATGTACTGTGGTTAAGAGTGCCCACATCTGTGCTCATAGCTACTCCATGACGTAAGTCTTATTAGCATCCCTCTTTTACAGATGTGGAGACTGAGGTACAGAGAGGTCAAGAAATTTGTCCAAGGTGACAGAGCCAGGATCCAAACTCAGCCAATCTGTTTGCAGAGGTGGGAGCTAAACCAAAACACTGTATTACGGACACAGATGCACACACAGAGAGACTCACAGACACACACACACACACACACACACACTGCACACATGAATACACATTATACATGTTAGAGCAGTCAGGTAAGATGGGGATGCTCAAGACTAGTCAGATTATGAATGACTTTTTCCTTCATTTTTCTGAGTTTCAAAATTATTCTGAGTTTCAAGAATTACTTTTGCATAAACATGTTCAATGTTATTAAATTTTAACAAACCTGTTGATAGCTTAAGATAGGTTTTCCAGTCAAAGCTGCTAGCCTTATGGGACATGATTTTGGTGGCCTAAGGATGTAGTCTTGGGCGCATCCCAGGAGACAGCTCATGATCAGGTGTGGACATTAAGAGGTCGTCAGATGCTAGTAGGATTGAGTGGTCCTCTGACGAGTGAGAAGAGAGGCCCCAAACCCTGGGCTGCCCAAATCACAAGAGGGCAAGCCTGCTGCTCTAAGTAAACTCTTAAGATGAGCTGGGAGAGAAACTCTAAGTTTGGACTACTTCACAATTTTGCCTAAGGTTGGCTCTAGACAGGCCATCACTAGCTATTCTCTTACTTCTATTAGGCCCACAGTCGGCAGGAAAGCAGCCCTGATTTCATCAAGCTTTAAAAGAATTTTTTAAAATGCAGATTCAGAGCCCTGTACCCACTATTTTCCTCCCCTAAGTTTGAGAATGTGCATCTTTGACAAGGATCCTCCCCAGGGAACTACAATGCAGAGGTACAAGAACAATGCTTTGCAAGGTGTCTTCACAGGGTGAGGTTAGTGACCAACACGAGGGAGATTTAAGATGAGGAAGAACATTAGCCATAGAACAAGAAAGCAGATGTTCTGGAAAATGGGACATTTAGCTTTTCCTCCCTCTCTTTTTCTCTAAGCCATTGAAGAGCCTCTCAAATTGATTACTTTGTCATTGGTTTGAATGGTTGCTTGATTTAATTTAGTGAATTGAACTTGAAGTTTGTGGGATGGGGGAGATTCGGTAACCTAATTGGGAAATAGATGTCTACTTACCATTTCGGCATTTTTATCTAACTGGTTTGGAAACTCTTCCAGCTAAGGCTACTTTAGGCTTTGTTTTAAAAAATTGGATAACTCTGTAAAAAGTTGCTGGGCTTTAAAAATGAACCGGACTCCTTGATTCCCAGATTTCCACTAAAAATACTGCTAAGTTAAACATAGGCTGTTGTCTGAATTTAAAATAAATTTAGAGTGAAAAAGAGTATTCCAGTTTGGATTCCAAAGAGGACCCTGAGTTTGTTTCACTAGCAATAGTATTTATATTTGTTGTTTATGGTTACTTTCTTAGTAAAAGCTAGTTAAATGTGAATCTCAGATTTCATTTTTAGTTTTTGATTAGAATGTGGTCTTTTAGGGTTTAAACCTCTTTTAATTATGCAACTATATACTTTAAAAGTGATTCATTTTGATGAATCTGTTCATCAAAATGTTCATCTGTTCAGCAGTGAGCACAAATGTTACTACATTAATTATTAATTATGACTACAATAGTAACTATTAACTTCAATAAGTAAAATAATTGGTCCTTATTATATAGCATATTTAGTAAAAAATATTACTCAGTGGGGTGTGTGTATATGGAACAAGATGAAGATTTCCTACCTCGTCACAGTATTTCTCAGTTAAGATGGAAGTGCTCTTAATGAAATCTCATTGCATTGTTTGCTTGAAGACAAATCAGTAACCAGTAAGTTATTTCCGTGTCTCGAGTTTTCAGGATTATGTATCCATCTACTGCATAATATCCCTCCCCATGGATCCCAAGGTCATCCCCATCAGTGCATCCTTTGCACAAGCTATCTGTTCTCACAGTAAAAAACCCCCAGCCTTCATTTTTCTTTGTTTTCTCAGACGGTTTTATTTTTTCATTGTGAATTAATAATAAACTTTAATTAATTTAATGGGTTTTTTAAACATCTTTATTGGAGTATAATTGCTTTACAATGGTGTGTTAGTTTCTGCTTTATATTCTTTTGGAAATGTGACGCATTATCTCCAAATCACTGGGACCAACACAGTCCCCTCTTACGCTGGTCCCTGTGTCTAATGTCTCGTTGGTTTCTCCTGTACCCTTCTTACTTCCATTATGCCTATCAAGTTGGAGCAACCCATGACTTCACAGGCTCTGGTTCAACCTATCAAACATCCCATCCTTCCAGAATGCTGTTGGGCTCAGGATTCTGGGGGCTTCTTCCAACTACAAGCCCTGCATGCCCATCTTTAGCAGGAGTCATCATATTTTCAGAGTACCAACTTGTAAACTTGATTAGGCCTGAAGCTTAATCCATGTTGAAGTTTTCTGGGGACCCAGACCCAACCCGATAAGCTCTTACATACACACTCAGGACCTCATCCTCCTTGATCATCTTGGGCTTCAAGTACCATCTCCATTAGTGCCTTACTTGTGTGGAATCTCACCACAGTACTGCTAATCACGCCATTTTTTTATCCAACAGTGGAAACACAAATTCATATTCTCTTAGCACACACTAAAGTAGCTGGTTTCAGTTCATGTTTCGGAAATTTGGTTAAAACTTAACTTGGTTATTTATCATCCTGTTCTTTAAAAAAAAAATCATTAGAGGGCTTCCCTGGTGGCGCAGTGGTTGGGGGTCCGCCTGCTAATGCAGGGGACGCGGGTTCGTGCCCCGGTCCGGGAGGATCCCGCGTGCCGCGGAGCGGCTGGGCCCGTGAGTCATGGCCGCTGAGCCTGCGCGTCCGGAGCCTGTGCTCCGGCAACGGGAGAGGCCACAACAGTGAGAGGCCCGTGTACCGCAAAAAAAAAAAAAAAATCATTAGACATACTTTTAAAAAATCAGAGAATAGTCTTGCCTTATAAAGACAAAGGACATATTCTTGGTACTTTTTTTTGAGAGTTGCTAAAGCAAGAATACCTGCTACCTTTTGAACTGCTTGGAATTACTTTTGAACACCTCTCCACAGGGATTTTTGTCTGAAGCCTTGTCAGACAGAAAGGGATGGAGATGATGGAAATCATATGAATTGATGCAGTGCATCCACTAGAAATTGCCTCCTCTTCATTCCTGCACTGCCTATGTTGACATCACACATAAAACTGTCCTTTAGGAAGCAGAAAAAGCGAAGCTGAGAAAATGAGACAGCTCTCATGTCTTTATAAAATGTACCTAGGTGGCAATTACTGGCAAATAGTTTCTTGTTTGTCATGTATTAGGTTGAAATTTTGCTTGAATTGGTTCTCCCAGGAAATGAAAGATGTGTACTTCTTACCTGTTTGGGAAAGACAAGTTCTTACCAAAGATTATAATGACTATCAGTGCTTTCATTTGTCTTCACAGGTAATGAATGAATCTGTAACAATTATTGCTTACCATCAAAACATAAATTCTAATATTGCTTTAGTACTGGTATAACATTTGTTCTATAGCTTCCATTCAATATTGACTAGCCTATAGTAGTCCCTCAGTGAGACCTTTGTAAAAAGAAAAGTCATCCTCCTTCTCATTGTTTCACCCGAGTATTTGGCAAAAAGATATAAGGTCCCACCGAGACTGATATCCATAGAGAAGCTGAATATTTCTGTTAGATTCCCTCACAAAGGCACCAAGAAAATATATCAGTTAGCTGTTACTGTGGCTTAAACAACATTTTTTCTAACAAGTCTGAGGGCCAGCTGGTGTTCAGTTGATCTATTTTGAACATATGCATAGTTCTGTGAGTGTCAGCTAGTGTCACCTGACATTGATACAAGCTGGAAGTGGCTCTATTCCACCAACCTCTCACCTTCCTCCTAGGACCATGGGCTTGCCTGGGAGAGTTCTTCTCAAGGAGATGGAAAAGATAGAAGGATACAAGCCCAGTACACAAACACTCTTTCAAACCTCTTTCCTTATATTTGCTAACATCCCAATGGCTGAGGGCAAAGTCAAGGGGTGGGGCAGGTTTTTCCGCTCCTGCTGGGAGGGCTCAGCAAATTTACATGGCAAAGAATGTGGATACAAGGAGTGGGGAATTGGGGCTAAATGATGCATCCTTCCACAGAGAGATGGGACAGAGGGAAGTTCTAGGATTTCCAGTCCCCTTGTTTCAACTAACTAACAAAATTCAGAGTTCAACTAATGAGGGCACCAAGAAGGGAGGCCAAGGTCAGCCTTAGCACCTTCACAAATGTATAAGGAGAACATTCGCCTCTCAGATACCCATCAGTCTATGAAATGTACCTATTTCCTATCACGGGCCAAAGTGATATTTGTCTTTGTATAGAAAAAAAGTTCCAAATAGAAATCAACTCCCCTTCCCTCCCAACCTCCCTCCCTCCCTCCCTCCTTCCCTCCCTTCCTTCCTTCCTTCCTTCCTTCCTCCCTTCCTTCCTTCCTTCCTTCCTCTCTCCCAACCTCCCTCCCTCCCTCCCTCCCTCCCTCCCTCCCTTCCTCCCTTCCTTCCTTCCTTCCTTCCTTCCTTCCTCTCTCCCTGCCTCTCTCCCTTCCTTCCTTCATCTTTCTTAAGTTCTGATCTTTTGCGTATCTAGTTAATGAGGTCTCATTTGATGCTTATAGGTCTTTCCCACCCATGTCCCTTAGCATACGTTTTAGGCATCTTAGAAGCAGTCTGGCTGATAGATTTACTGGTGCATCAAACCCATTGAGAAATGGCTTCAAGAGTTCCATCTTTTGCAGTATTACTAATTCTAAAGTTAGTAGTTAATAGTTCACAAAAATAAATACTGATTCAGAAATGGGCTTGCTCATCAGGGAAATAAACATGGTAGCTTTTAGTCATAATTTATTTAGAAACCCTCCCATGTTATATTCAGAGATGAACTTTGAATCGAAGAAAAATTCAAGTATTCTTTTTCATATATTTTGAAAATATAATAGCCTTTGATGTATTTTGTGAGCTAGAATCTTTAAAAGCAAAATAAAGAATGACTTCTCTGGAGTTAGGAAGGCCCCAGTAAATCACCCAAAAAAAACAAAAACCGATTAGACACAAATGTGATTTCCCAGAAGGCATAACAACAGCAACAAATTATTGTTCTTTGTACCAGACAGGAAAGGAGTGTTCCTTGCTCTAGGCAAATGCCTGATGTGTAAATCCTCATTGGCCAAGGGCATAAGGCCAGATGTAGGTCTGCATCCTCAGCAGTCATTCCAAAGGTAGTCATTTCTATTGGCTCTCAGCTCTTCGCTGACTTTGCACCCTTACTGGGCATTTCTTTGTTCTGAATTCTGGAATGAGATTTAGAATCTGATAGGTGACAAGGATATTGTCTGGACAAACAAGGCTCTTGTACGTGATAGGAAGAATGCTGAAGTTTATTGCCTTGTTTCATTCCTCCTATTTCTGAATCCGTGATGCTAAGGAGCTCTTATGTAAAATGCAGTATTCCTGCTTTCTACCAAGTGGGTAGGTTGTAGAAAAATAGAAACCTTATTAAGACTCATTTTCTTTGAAATTGACTTGTGGAAGAATATTTTTGAAAGAGGACTAAGCATTTAAACTTTCTAACAGAAGTTTGAAAATAATGCATTTTTAGTACTCAGAAATGAACATTTTGAGACTTTATGTCAACTTTCCCTGTATTGGAATATATTTCTGGGGAGACACTTGCTTCTGCATTTTTTCCCCATGATTTACTTCAGTTGAAATTTCAGCCAGATACATTCTTTTTCTTCTTTGACACATTATGCAAATTAACAGCAAAATTCAGTGACAAGAGGTAAAGGTCTCAGTATTCAGCCGGTGCCACATCAGTAATAGAGTAAGGTAATTACAGAATTACTTGCAGCTACTATGACTGTGAATTCTCTACTATTCAGAGGAAAATCTTTTATGTACTCATCACTACAAGATTTATTCTTCCACTGATGTGTGGGAGATTGATGCATTTAACTGTCCTACTCATTGATGGGAGAAGCGCTCTCCTACAGAAATACATTTTTTTTTTACATTCATGTGACATTTAATCCTGACTTTATTTTTTTCTCCACTAAAATAATCTCTTGTAGATGGTCTTCTCTTCATCTGTATTATGAGTATGAACATGAGAATGGCTCAGTAAGCTGGAAGAGCAGACATATCTGTGTATAGAATTCCAGTGCCAAAAGAAAAATATCATTTATTGTTTTCTACTTTGGATAAATGAAAGCAATAGCAAAGTCATTGTCAAGAAGAGGGGGTGAATTAAATGATCTCTAAGTATTCTTTCAGCTAAAAAAAATGTTATGATTCTCATTTATTACAAGGAAATAGTAGTACTGAACTGGAATTATGAGCTCTGTGTTCAGTCAGGTTCCCTCACTGGATTGCGGTCTCATTTTGGAGGAATAATTCCCATTTGATCCTTTAGTCTTAAGCTGTAATATGTCCTACAGTTGTCGTGTTTCAGTGAACAAACCAGAAAAAAGAATGACTGAATCATATGTAATTCTTGTTCAATCCAAGGGTAATAGCTTAGAATACTTAACTCATATTTTAAAATAATTATTTTTGTCAAGGTCAAATTAAGTATTTTGTAGATATCATAATTATGGGAATCAAAAAAATGTATTTGTGTGAAACAAATGCCCTTTCTTACCAGACTTGCTATTAAAAGATGTTAGTCTCCTACTGAATGGTGATAATTTCTTCTTCTTGTCTCCTAAGAATACATTGAGAATGAAAGATTATAGGAATAGAATGTTCTCGTTTCAAAGACATCCACAATAGGCATTGATCCTAGCAATAACTGTGAATGTTCCATATTTAAATAATGGGTGGATTATGAAATATAATCGAAATATTTCATCATCCCAGGTTTTTCTTTGGAACATAATTCTCTGTGAAAATCAATTTCTTCTGTAAAAATTAATTTGGGTGATGGGACTTTCACAAGTTCCCTCAGAAAGCGTGCTTGGAACTTTTCCTGTGGTATACATGCTTGGATTTTTTTCATCTGATTTTCTTTTTATCACTCATTTTGACTTCCTGATTTTTAAATTATTGGTACTATGTTTATCCTTGAGTGTAAAGGGGGGGCTTGAGAAAATTGATGTTTCAGGTTGGAACCTTGTTAGAAGGACAAGCACACATGTACTGATAGCAGCAAAATAAGGTTCAGATATAAAGTTTTAGAGAACTAACTATAAAGATGAAATCCACAGAAATCCAGAAGAAAATATCTTGAATACCTATATAATCGTGGATGTTTGAGGTAACCACCTCCAAGCACAACTTCAAAGGCAGAAATTATAAAGGAAAATATTGATATATTTAACTACATAAATGTTTTAACACTTAATTTACTTGAAAGAGGATAAAGATAACCAAAAAGGAAATCACAAATTGAAAAAAATTTGCATAGACAAAGGATTAATACATTTAATATATAAACAGCTCTTACAAGAGAACAAAAGGATGAACATAGCAATGTTAAATGTGTAGAAGACATTAATAGGTTGACATTCACTAATATAAATATGTCAAATAAACATGAAAAATTAACTTCATTACTCACGAAAGAAATGTAAATGAAAACAACCAAGGTACCATTTTCACCTATCAGAGTACTGTAAAAATGATAAAGTGCTCATACCCTGTGTTGTCACAGTGGAGGAGAAAAGTGTCCCCTTTTCACTCTTTGGTCAACATATAAATGTCTATAATATTTATTGAAAAGTTTTTTACTTTATCAAATACTTAAATTTATTTTTATATTTTTCATCCAATAATTATACTTTTGGGAATCTGTCCTAAAGAAACAATCTAAATTTGAAATGATACACATTCAAAATTTTTATCAAAGACAATAACTTAAATCTACCACAATAACTCATCATAATTATATAAATTTATAAATATATAAATTGTGTCCAATGACAAAATACTATGTACCCACTAAATCATGTTATAAGACAATATTTTTATTGGAACCTAGTCTCAATATTTTGCTAACCAAATAAGAGCAAGATAAACACAGTATGTATAATGTATTATCTTTGCAAAAACATAGACGTATGTTTTTGTATATGTATAGGTTAAAAATATATGTATATTTTTAAAGATTGAAAGGTAGTACACTAAAATCAAATATTAGTTCCTGAATAGTAGGGTTATTTTTCCTCAGGTTTTCTTCTGTTTCTCTCTCACTGCAGCATACTCTTGTAGTTTAAAAATTATTAAGAGAAGCAGTTAAACATAGCTTAAACACAATTTTAGTAGCACAGGGAAATTATTTTATTAATGCTAGTTAAATGTAGATGAAAAATACAGCATTTTAGTGGCAGGAATATTTCCATTTTATTACATGTATAGAAAGCTGTTAAGAGTGTTCAGCTCTAAATATGGGGGTTATGAATGAATTTTATATCCTTTACTCTTTATTTCAAAATGTTTACAGTAAGCATTTTAGATTTTTATAATAAAAAACAAATTACTTTTAGGACTCCCTTCTAAACTTGTTTGCTTATTTTCATTCTCAAACTGTATGTCCGATATGGCTTCAACATTTCCACTCTATTTTCCAAACATTAAATTTGTCTTGAAATTCAGTTAAAAATTAGCAATGAGTTGAAGTTGTAGCATTTAAATTCCTCATCCCAAAATATAGTCCCTGTTCCCCAGTTCAAAGGAGTCCTTAATATTATAATTTCCACTGTGTGTAAGAGACATGTGTTTCCACTTTGTCATCATCTGGTCCAAAAGGAACTTTATTCTATTTTGCTGCTCTTTTCTGTACAAGGCATAAAGAAAGGTGTTAAGGGAGTGTTAAAGATAATGCAAGGTGTTAAGGAGAAGAGCCAGGGGAGAGAAGAACTCTTAATCTTTTCATCTGGTCCAGTTGGCAAAGTCTTTTGTCTTTAGCTATAATTTTTTTCATCAGTGACATGTAATCCACTTAACCATGGGAACAAGAATCACAGGTTTAGCCTGTGCTTGTCTGCAAACCTCCCCTTAAATACTGCTGAATAACTCTTTTTTCTTTCTTTCTCTTTTTCTTCTGTTGCAAACTGAACAGAGGCTCAGTCTTTAGAAACCATCCTTTACACCTCTTAATTAGCTACTTATTTCTGCATATGCCCCAAACTTAGCAGCTTAAAACAACATAACATTTTATTATTACCACAGTTTTTTTGGGTCAGTAATTTGAGAGATGCTGAGCTGGGTGCTTCTAGTTCAGAATTTCTCATGATATTACAATCAAGATATCCATCAAGACTGCATTCATGTGAAGACTTGACGAGAGCTGGAAGATCCACTTCCAAGATGGCTCACCCACATGGCTGGCACATTGGTGCTGGCTCTTGGCAGGAAGCTTCAGTTTCTTGTCACGTGGTATTCTCTATAGGATTGCTTAAGTATTCTCATGGCATGGGGGCTGTTTCACGAAGTGTGAATGATCCACAAGAGATTAAGATGAAAGCTATAATACCTTTTAGGATGGAGCCTCAAAAGTCATACAGTGTTACTTCTCAAATATCCTTTTGTTCACACAGACCAGCCCTGTTATGTATGGGAGGGGGGGACTACATGAGGGAGTGAACCACGAGAGGTGAGGATCATTGCGTGTCATTTTGGAGGCTGGCTCCTAGTAGAGGAGTCTGCCCTCTGACCCTCAATGATTCACATCCCTCTCACATGCTAAATACACTAACCCCCTTTGGTGGTCCCCCAAATTCTTATTCTATCATAACATCAGCTCAAAGTCCAAGATCTCATCATCTAAACCACGTGTATTAGTTTTCTCTTGCTGTGTAACAAATTAGACAAATATAACAGCTTAAAACACACCCATTTATTATCTTACAGTTCTGTAGGTGAGAAGCCTGAGCACAGAGGTCTGGGTTCTTAGCTCAGGAGCTCACAAGGCTGATATCAAAGTGTTATCCAGGGCTGCA
This sequence comes from Stenella coeruleoalba, assembly GCF_951394435.1. Taxonomy (NCBI): domain Eukaryota; kingdom Metazoa; phylum Chordata; class Mammalia; order Artiodactyla; family Delphinidae; genus Stenella; species Stenella coeruleoalba. Next base: position 46,626,018 of record NC_137148.1, on the reverse strand, counting down.
GTCCTTATTGTGAGCTTGGGGTTTTCTTTCAAGCTCATTTATGTTGTTGGCAGAGTTCAGTTACTTGCCATTGATAGGCTGGGGTTCCTAGAGGCCACTGCCTTTCTGGGACATGTAGCTCTCTCCACAATATAGCAGTTTGCTCCTTCAAGGAGAGCAGAAGAGGTTCCCTGCTGCTTATTCTGACTTCTTTGACTCTGACATTTAGATCCAGACTTAAAATTTGGGGTGATCAGATCAGGCCTACCAGCAAAATTGCTATTTTTGTTAACTCAAAGTCAACTGATTAGCAATCTTAATTGTATCTGGAAAAATTCTTTTTGCCTTATAAAGTAACAAAATCAATGGAGCGGTATTCCATCATACTCACAGATTCCATCAACACTCAAAGAGTGAAAAGTGCACAAAGAGATGGGAATCTTAGAATTTGCCTTCGATACCAGGTCTAGGTGTAGGCAAGATAAATCTTTATTATTTTTCTGTTATTCTGTAGTGAGTTACCCCCAAACTTAGCAGCATAAACAATAAGCATGACAAACAATGATGTAACAATAAACATGATTAACTCCTCTCAGGATTGTATGCATCAGGATTTCAGAAAGATCTTAGTTGGGTGATTCTGGATTGAGGTCTTTCATGAAGTTGCAGTCAAGAAGTCAGCCAGGGTTACAAACATCTGAAAGCTTGACTGGAGCTGGAGGATGTTCTTCTAAGGTGACTGACTCACATGATTGTCAACTTGGTATTGGCTCTTGGTGGGGGTGGGGTCTCCTTTCCTCTGCAGACAGGCTGCTTCACCGGCTTCATGAATGTCTTCATGACATGGTGGCTGACTTCCAGTGGAGTGAGTCATCAAAGAGAACAAGGTGAAAGCAGTAATATCGTTTATGACCAAGCTTCAAAGAGTTATACACCATCACTTCTGTCAATTCTATTGGTCACAGAGGCCAATCTGATATAATGTAGGAGGGGCCATGAATACCAGTAGGCAAGTATCTTTGGGGCTGTCTTTGAGGCTGGCTACTCCAACCTCAGTTAACAACAACAACGAACTAAACAAACACACTTATGTTGAGGAAAGAGATTTCTGAAATCTGTTCCTGTCTATTCAGGTTCTCATCTGTCTCTCTCTCAGACCTCTGCAGTACCCTTATAACTTCTGGCCTTGTTTCCAGTGCCATTCATTCCTTTTAAAACTCTTCAAAATGGTCCTGCTATAAAGCGTGGCACCTCCTACTTTCATAACCCTATAAGTAAAGTTCTTAACAAGGCACTCTAGGCAGTACTCTGTGCCTACATCTCTTGCTTTCCTTTTTGCTCTGCTCACCCTCCCATTTTTTTTTTTATGTTTCAGTCATGCTAAACCTCTTATTGTTTCCCCCAAAATACTAGGCTCTGTCGTGTCTCCATTTGCCTTTGCCTATCCTGTTCTCCCTGCCAGAAATAAGAGTGACAAGTAGTAGTGACCATGCATTTCCTAAAAGCTGGGCAGCTACTGTGCTAAATCACATATTGAATAGTCCAGTTTCATTCTTACCACGATGTTATGTGGTTACTATTATTATCCTTATTCTACAAATGAGCAGTACTAACCCTGTATGCATAGTGGTTAAAAACACAGACTCTAGCGAGGAATTTGGAAGTTCTACCATAAACTTCTTTGTTATTTCCATGCAAATAGATTGAAAATACCAAGTTTTATTATTCTGATTTACTAACCAATTTTAGGTATGCCCAACCAAATCAAGTTGAATTTTATTTTTTTAAAATATGTGCATGAGTGTGTGTATGTATTGCAAGTGGAGAGTAGAGGGAGAAAGTGGCTAATCTGAACTTTGATTTTCCTTTCCTGTGACAAAGGAGGTTTGGGTATGTCAAATTGTTAAGTGATCAACACATTAATCTACTTAGATCTTCAGTATGGATAGAGGTATATTTTATCCACTTCTCTCTTTCCAGACTTTTTTCCCCAGTGTCACAAGCAGCTTGCTTGCTTCATATTACCAAGTAAATGTGTCGATTCCACATGTTTATGACCCAGACCATTAGAACACTGCCTAAATATTGTACTTTCAATATTGCTTGCTTTTAGCAATGAATCATAACAGCCAGCCTAACTTAAAAGAATTCAACGTTATTCAACTTCAAATCATAACAAACTTGAGATTTACCAAGAATTTACCAAGAACATTTACCAAGAATTTTTAAACATTTTTTAAGCACTGGACATTTAAGAAATGTTATGTTAAAAACAAAACAAATTTAAAAAATTGACAAGAGCACTATGAAACTTCAGGAACTACAGTGCGAACTCTCTTTTGTCTGGTTTAGTGCTCTCACAGAAAATTGAAAACTACCTTCATTTCTGTTTCCTTTAGTATTGGTAAAACCTCGCTGATTCTAATTCAGGAAATTTGACGTTTAGGAAATCAGGCTGAAGCTCATCTTTTTACTGCCTAAACCAAGTAAATTAATAATGTAAATAATACAGATGAGTGCAGCTTGCAGGGACACTCATGCCTTTGGGCAGCACATATATATATAAAACAATGAGTTTAAAGGCACAGTGCATTCCTACGTGAACTCTTTGACTTTACAAGTTATTCGTATTTTACTGGAAATATTAAACTTCATGTCTTTTTCTTGCTCTGGTACTTTTAAATTTTATATTTTTATTATCAAAGTTGTGCCTTAATAGCTTAAAATAGTATGAAACAAAACAGTTAAACCCCTGCTCTATACCACCCAATACTCTAGAGGTAATTTCTATTAAATAAAGATTGATTTCTGGAGAAAGCAATCTATACTCTAATATTTTTAATATTCTTGGATGATCATTTACTATAATAGGCTTACGTTGATGAGTCTTCTTTTATCTTACTTTCCTCACCTGTCTTCTGTCAAAGGCATGAATTTAACACATTTTAGATTTTAAATAGTTATGTAGCTTCTTCTTTAGAGATGATATTTGTATCATTGCCTTCTTTTAAAAACATTTTTGGTAATAGCCATCCTAATGGATGTGAAGTAGTATCTCATTGTGGTTTTAATTTGCTTTATTCACTCTTAATCCCATCATTAACAGTTATTTATTTTTAACACTGGGATATATTTTCCATTTTTATGCATAATTTTTTTTAATTGGGGTCATTGGATATATGTAGTTGTAGTTTGGCAATCTGCATTTAACATCATTAGAAGAGTATTCTCCTATGCCATTAAAAATTCTTTGTGAACATTATTTTTAGTGGGTGTAGAACCTTACAGTAGAGAAAGACAAACTCAAATGTATGTGTGGGCCCATTTTCATTGAATATTGGCATCCTGAAAAGAACAGACCTTAATGGAACTAGCAATCTTAATACTAAAAGCAGATTCTAGCCTCAGACAACAGGAGTGCTGTGGCTACAATGAAACAGGTGAGTTTTCATAACACCTTCTGTCATTACATTAACTTCTTTCAACAGTAAATTCACTTGATATTACAATAAATAAAGTTAAGAACAAGCATTAGGTAATTTAACCTATCAGATATCCAAAATCAGTCATCTTTCACTGGAGGTTTATTCTTTGTGTAATTAGATGTCTTTTATTTTTTTAACAAAGGTTTTAAAATAAGAAAACTCTTCACGGATTAAACCGCCCAGATTTTATCTTTGAAAACATGTTCACAGTTCAGTTAAGCCTGGCTTTCCTCTGGATAATCACCCTTTAAAATGCTCACCAGTCGATCTTTAAAACATCCTATTGATGGACTTCCCTGGTGACGCAGTGGTTAAGAATCCAGACATGGGTTCAATCCCTGATCCGGGAAGATCCCACATGCTGCAGAGCAGCTAACCCCATGTGCCGCAACTACTGAGCCTGCGCTCTACAGCCCATGAGCCACAACTAATGAGCCCTCATTCCACAACTACTGAAGCCTGTGCGCCTAGAGCCCGTGCTCCACAAGAGAAGCCACTGCAATAAGAAGCATGCGAACTGCAAGGCAGAGTAGCCCCCGCTCACTGCAACTAGAGAAAGCCTGCGCGCAGCAACGATGACCCAACACGGCCAAAGATAATTAATAAAATAAATAAATTTATTTTTAAAAAATCCTGTTGAGATCATTATCAAGATCTCAGTGGTATATTATGAAATAAAATGCACTTATAATGGAATAATTGAACCTTCCTGCCCCATACAGGAGATACATTTTTATGTTTATGGTATTCACACTAAGAAGTGGTGTTGAAAAGCCCAAAATATTATTTAATTTTACTGGTTTTGAGGCAGAGGAACTGGCACTGCCTTGATTTTTGTATAACTTGACGCAAGCAAATGCTTTCAGGAGGGACTTTCAGAGCAGACTTCTGTCAGATTTGCTATATGGAGTTACTGGGCTCAGGTTATAGAGGTTTTCCTGGTTGTCAGCCTGATTTAGGAATTATCAGTGCTCTCCAGGATTTTCTCCTAACGCAGAGTGTGTAAGGGAAGAAATTCACACCTCAGGAAACCAGTAAAGTTTGATATTTGGGAGGTTTCAATTGTTCCCAACATTTCCGAGATACCATCTCATGAAGAGCTTCATTGGCAACAGCAAAGATGGTTCCTGTTAGCCCTTGAGCACAGCTAATAGTCTGACACTTAACCTTGTTTAATGATCCCAACTGTCCCTTTGCCTATGCTCATTGCCCCAGCACTCCCCAAAGCCCAAGGCCATATCAGCTACAAGGCCAGCCTGAGGAATGAGGTTGAGTCCAGGGCAGACACAGAAATCTACTTTACTCAATAACATCTTAGTATATTGTAGATACAACCTTGAGTTTACCTACTTCAGAGGACTGTGGGTGATGAAGTGTGGGATATTGTGGGAATGAAGATCTGAAAACCTTTTTCACTAGGAGAGGAGGGGGAGGGTACTTGTGGGGAGGAGGAAAGCGAAATCCCATTTTGAGAGTTTCCATGTTCTGAACACTAGAAAACACCTCCTTCTCATAACACCGAGTTGTGTGTGAAAGGCAGCCCCGTTTTCAACTGGCTTTCCTTGAGGAACGTCATGTAGATGGATTTTCCTTCCTGTCTCTCACCTATGAAGTTCACGTTCATGTTCTCATGTCACCATCACTGTCAATGATTTTTTAATATTATGATGAATCATCCTAATGGATTAAGGCAGAGGTTGAAAATTGGCCCCTTTAGCAAAATTATGGATTTTATTTTAAAAATCCAGTATTTTCAAAACAATCAGAGGAACTTACATAAAAATCAGATTTTCTGTTTCTCTTGAAAACAAAGCCAATCTGGCAACACTCAGCTCACGTTCCCATCTCCCAAGAGTGGTGCACGTTGAAAAGTGGCTCTTGCTTGGGGCTCCCTCTCTGGAGCCCCAGTGGAGTCCCCACCGGCTTACTTTATGCATTTGCATCCCTGCTTAATGCCTGAAGACATCTGAGTTTTCTACCCCTCACTTGGATTAGGGAATTTACCAGAAAAGGGACACACACACCCCCATACACTTTGAAGGGTCTTTCTCATGCAGAGCAGAGGACACCAAGCAAACATGTTCTGATCGTAGGGGCAAGTCCTCTGAGAAGCAGTGAGGACAAATATCTTAGTGATTTACTCAATAATTCTGAAAAGTGAGAATTAAAGCAACTATATCATAATCATCTCTGGGGTTTGTTGACAACACATATGCAGGGCATCACCTCAAACCTGAGGGAATCAGAATTTCTGGGGGAAGAACCTGGCATCTGAACATTAAAGAAGTATCCCAGGTGATTCTCATGAAACATAAAGCTTGAGAATTATTGAATTCTTCCTGGAGCTGACAGCTCTTCTGCTTGGCAGATCCAATTAGAAGGAACCGATGGGCCTTAGGAAATAATCTTAACTCACCAGTCCAGCAATGCTGAAGATGCAGAATTTTTTCCTTATCAAAAGCCAATCGATGCTGACTATTTTAAGTGAGTGTCGAGCATTAGATCAGGTACGAAAGTGAATACAGTAGATAAATATGCAGTTTTGTATGTAACAGAAAGAGGGTTATTTTTTTCCTCATCATCATAAACAACAGGGAATCATTGAGCCATGATGTTTATTTTAGCTGCATTATTATTTTAACCCCTATCTTTAATGTGGAGTTAAAATATCACACATCTGCTTGCTTTCAATTCTAATATGTGGAAAGTTTTCAGCTTGACGTAATTAGCATGTAGACCGCGCTCCCTCCTGTAATCTCCCAGATGAGTCACTCCACCACACCAGCACAGAACTGCTTCTAGGATCCTGTCTGCTAACCAGGCTTTGAAACCCAGAGGGAAAAACTTGTGTGTTTTCTTCAGAGGTAATAAATAAATGCAAAATTACCATAAATATGCAGTTTTATTCACTCTAATTTTTACATAAAAACTGACAAAGCTGCACACAAATTGGATCTAGATTCAGGTTCTGTATCTACACAGCTAATGCACGCATGAATTATTCAGTGAAATTTGCTTCAGTGGGTTTTTCTGAGTCATCTCTATGCGTGGCCAGTTTCAGATAATACATTAAACATTATGCATTATGGTCAAGTCACTATATATTGGTTCAAACTACATCCTGTGTTGGTAAATCTGTTAGAATTCAAGTTTGCGTTGTGGTTCACATACGTCATCTTTCCCTGCATGTGCCTATGTATTATAGTCATCAAACAAAGATATCTTCACCTCCTTGAGCTTCAGTATTCACAGTCGTTCACTGTGTTGGGGACGTGCAGGTGAGAAAAGAGATCATTGCTATCCCCGCTGTAATTGCTGTGGATGGGAGAAGTACAAAGGAAACAGGACAATAAACAGGAGGGCTAGGGCAGGCTCCTTGAAGGAAGGGACCTCAGGGCTCAGACCTGAAAGGTGAGCAGAAGTTGCCGAAGGAAGAGAGAAAGGGAAGGCATCCATTTTCTATTGTTGGAGGATCACACCACTGCAGATTCCGTCACTCAAAAAAACACTTACTGGTAGCATCTTTAGGATTCTCTATGTATAGTATCATGTCATCTGCAAACAGTGACAGCTTTACTTCTTCTTTTCCGATTTGGATTCCTTTTATTTATTTTTCTTCTCTGATTGCTGTGGCTAAAAATTCCAAAACTATGTTGAATAATAGTGGTGAGAGTGGGCAATCTTGTCTTGTTCCTGATCTTAGTGGAAATGGTTTCCGTTTTTCACCATTGAGGACGATGTTGGCTGTGGGTTTGTCATATATGGACTTTATTATATTGAGGAAAGTTCCCTTTATGCCTACTTTCTGCAGGGTTTTTATCATAAATGGGTGCTGAATTTTGTTGAAAGCTTTCTCTGCATCTATTGAGATGATCATACAGTTTTTCTCCTTCAATTTGTTAATACGGTGTATCACGTTGATTGATTTGCATATATTAAAGAATCCTTGCATTCCTGGAATAAACCCCACTTGATCATGGTGTGTGATCCTTTTAATGTGCTGTTGGATTCTGTTTGCTAGTATTTTGTTGAGGGTTTTTGCTTCTATGTTCATCAGTGATATTGGCCTGTAGTTTTCTTTCTTTGTGACATCTTTGTCTGGTTTTGGTATCAGGGTGATCGTGGCCTCGTAGAATGAGTTTGGGAATGTTCCTCCCTCTGCTATGTTTTGGAAGAGTTTGAGAAGGATAGGTGTTAGCTCTTCTCTAAATGTTTGATAGACTTCGCCTGTGAAGCCATCTGGTCCTGGGCTTTTGTTTGTTGGAAGATTTTTAATCACAGTTTCAATTTCAGTGCTTGTGATTGGTCTGTTCATTTGGTAAAGTAGCAGCATACAAAATTAATGCACAGAAATCTCTGGCATTCCTATACACTAATGATGAAACATCTGAAAGTGAAATTAAGAAAACGCTCCCATTTACCATTGCAACAAAGAAAATAAAATATCTAGGAATAAACCTACCTAAGGAGACAAAAGACCTGTATGCAGAAAATTATAAGACACTGATGAAAGAAATTAAAGATGATACAAATAGATGGAGAGATATACCATGTTGGATTGGAAGAATCAACCTTGTGAAAATGACTCTACTACCCAAAGCAATATACAGGTTCATTGCAATCCCTATCAAACTACCACTGGCATTTTTCACAGAACTAGAACAAAAAATTTCACAATTTGTATGGAAACACAAAAGACCCCGAATAGCCAAAGCAATCTTGAGAACGAAAAACGGAGCTGGAGGAATCAGGCTCCTTGACTTCAGACTATACTACAAAGCTACAGTAATCAAGACAGTATGTTACTGGCACAAAAACAGAAATATAGATCAATGGAACAGGATAGAAAGCCCAGAGATAAACCCACACACATATGGTCACCTTATCTTTTATAAAGGAAGCTAGAATACACAGTGGAGAAAAGACAGCCTCTTCAATAAGTGGTGCTGGGAAAACTGGACAGCTACATATAAAAGAATGAAATTAGAACACTCCCTAACACCATACACACAAAAAAACTCAAAATGGAGTAAAGACCTAAATGTAAGGCCAGATACTATCAAGCTCTTAGAGGAAAACATAGGCAGAACACTCTATGACATAAATCACAGCAAGATCCTTTTTGACCCACCTCCTAGAGAAATCGAAATAAAAACAAAAATAAACAAATGGGACCTAATGAAACTTCAAAGCTTTTGCACAGCAAAGGAAACCATAAATAAGACCAAAAGACAACCCTCAGAATGGGAGAAAATATTTGCAAATGAAGCAACTGACAAAGGATTAATCTCCAAAATTTACAAGCAGCTAATGCAGCTCAATAACAAAAAACAAACAACCCAATCCAAAAATGGGCAGAAGACCTAAATAGACATTTCTCCAAAGAACATATACAGATTGCCAACAAACACATGAAAGAATGCTCAACATCATTTATCATTAGAGAAATGCAAATCAAAACTTCAATGAGATATCATCTCACACTGGTCAGAATGGCCATCATCAAAAAGTCTAGAAACAATAAATGCTGGAGCGGGTGTGGAGAAAAGGGAACACTCTTGCACTGCTGGTGGGAATATAAGTTTATACAGCCAATATGGAGAACAGTATGGAGGTTCCTTAAAAAACTACAAATAGAATTACCATATGATCCAGCAATCCCACTACTGGGCATATACCCTGAGAAAACCATAATTCAAAAAGAGTCATGTACCAAAATGTTCATTGCAGCTCTATTTACAATAGCCAGGACATGGAAACAACCTAAGTGTCCATCGACAGATGAATGGGTAAAGAAGGTGTGGCACATATATACAATGGGATATTACTCAGCCATGAAAAGGAATGAAATTGAGATATTTGTAGTGAGGTGGATGGACCTAGAGTCTGTCATACAGAGTGAAGTAAATCAGAAAGAGAAAAACAAATACTGTAAACTAACACATATATATGGAATCTAAGAAAAAAAAAAAAGCTCATGAAGAACCTAGGGGCAAGACGGGAATAAACACGCAGACCTACTAGAGAATGGACTTGAGGATACGGGGAGAGGGAAGGGTAAGCTGGGACAAAGTGAGAGAGTGGCATGGACATATATACACTACCAAGCGTAAAATAGATAGCTAGTGGGAAGCAGCTGCATAGCACAGGGAGATCAGCTCGGTACTTTGTGACCACCTAGAGGGTTGGGATAGGGAGGGTGGGAGGGAGGGAGACGCAAGAGGGAAGAGATATGGGAACATATGTATATGTATAACTGATTCACTTGTTATAAAGCAGAAACTAACACACCATTGTAAAGCAATTATACTCCAATAAAGATGTTTAAAAAAACACAAAAAAACACTTACAATCTCACAGTTTTCCTGGGTCAGGAGTCTGGCTCAGTCTTTCCTGGGTTTTATGTGCAGGGGCTCATGAAGCTGCAGTCAGTCACATTCATTTCTGGGGCTGAGGTCTTCTTCTCAACTCCTTCAGGTTGTTGGCAGAATTGAGCTCCTTGCAGTTTTAGGACTTAGGCCCCTGCTTTCTTGCTGGCTGTCAGCCAGGGCTGTTTTCAGGTCCTGTAGGCCGTTGGCACTTCCTCACCCTCTCACAGCCCTTCCTACAACACGGCAGCTCACCTCTTCAAGACCAGCAGACCGACGTCTCGCTTCAGAAAGGGCCCACTTCCTCTTTTAAGAACTTGCTTCTGATTAAGTCAGGTCCACCTAAGATAATCAACAGATTTGGGACCCTGAATTCCATTTGCAAAATCCCTTCACCTTCTCCAAATACTGTAACCTAACCATGGGAGTGACATCTCATGTTCATAGATCTGGCCCACATTTGAGCGAAGGGGACTATCTAGGACATGGATATAAAGAGATGGGAATCTTGGGGGCCATCTGAAAATTGTGCCTACCACGGGGAAGGATATTCCTGGCAGAAAGAACCAAGTATATGAAAGAAACCTAAATGAAAGCATGGCATTTAATGGTGTCTGAGGGTAAGCCTGTAGTGCTGACCAGGGGAGCCCAAGCAGGTCAAGCTAAGAAATGTGGACTTTATCCTCAGAGTATAGAGAAACCACTGCTGGGTTTAACTTCCCATGCACGCATACGATAGTATGCAACCAGTGAAGTACCTGTTTTCAAAGAGTATCTGAAATATTGTAATATGGAAAACTTTATACGATAAAAATTGAAAAATCAGGATAGATGTTTATATTACATAGTATCCATTTTGGAAATGTCTATGCATATTTTAAAAGACTAGAAGTAAATACAGCCATCTGTTAGCCATGGATCTGGGTGGGGAATTATGGATGTTAGCTATTTCTGGGTGGGGAATTATGAATGATTTAGAGATTCCTTGTCCTTGTTCTCATTTCTAAAATTCTGCACAATAAACATGTATTTCTTTTATAATGATAATTAATGTAAAATTACTTGTGGTACTTGCAAAAACAAATGAATCCGAACACAGATCTCTTTGAAGTTGGTTGAGAATTTGGTGCTCCAGATGTTTTGGCAAAGCAAGGTCAGGAATTAGCTGCACATGAGCTGTACGAAGCTGAGGACCAGTCAGTGGAAATGAAGTCCACAGTCAGCCAAGGGTGACAAGTATACCAGACCTACCCAGGTTTGTCTCATGACTAAACAATGGGCAGGAAACTCGGTCTCTAAGTTCTGGGGGTATTGAAGCAAGCAACCTCCCTCTACCTCAGTTTCCTTATGTCTAAAAATGCAGGCGAGTGAGATTCTGTTCTTGTCCCAGGACTCCATTGCAAGTAATACACAAGTGGCCTGAACTTCACCTATCAATCGAGTCCCCTTCTTCCTGGAGGAGTTATTTAAACAGTTCTGCTTACCAAGCACCCACTGAACATGGATGAGCTCAGAGTCAGGGTGAGATGCTGGACGTGTCAAGTGCTATTTTATAAATGGCATCACCTGTGTCATATTGCCAAGTCCATTCCAACTTTCAGAGGTGCTCATTTGGGAAGAGTCCTTTGAGAGCCAGATGGGAATTTGGAAATAAGTAACATTGACAACAAAATCCTTCAGACACATCTTCAAGTTTCAAGAGAGCAGTTAACAGAAAAGAAACATGTATTTTTAGAAGTTGTTTGGGAGGTGAAAGGATTTTTCGTGGGTGGGGGAAGGAGAGCAGAGATTGGGTAGAAGAGATTGTTTTCCTTGGCACTGCAATATCTCAGGGATCTTTGAGTCAAAATATAATGAAATGAGACTTTGCATCGCTCTTGCTTCAAAACAATGAAAAGCAAGTACACTAGAAGATGAATTGGTCACTGAATAGACCACATTTCTAATAGATGGCAAGATGGCTAAAATAAAAACTCTCGAAATACATATTTTAAAATTAGATTTCTGACCTTCGATAGGGCTTATCATGCTATTTATACTTGTAGCAGAAGGAGCTGATTTTTCAGTAGTTGCCTCATCAAAGACATGACTCACATTTCCTTAAGCATTTACACCATATGTTTCCTGAGGTATAAAAAAAAAAAAAAACAACTAAGGTTTTTCTTTTTTCTATGCAATTAGTGAGATGTGGACAAAAAGAAGAAATCATTTAAAAAGTATACTTCTGGGGGCATACAGTTTACAAATGTTGATTTCTAGAAATTGAAATTATATTAACTCTGTGGCCAATGTAGCCATTTGGTAGATTTATGAATATAAATTAGAAGTAATCATTGTGATTCTAGTTTTACCACTAAGAAAAAAGACAGAATTCAGAGTTTAGCAATGAAACACAGATACTACTGAAACTTACTTAATATTCAGAAATGTGAATTGGAGGTAAGAAAGCCTTTGTTAAACAAACTGAAAAGAATCATTTTAACATTTAAAAAGAAAAATATTACTTTAATTAACATTTAGTGACATTTTTGCATGTGTACAAGCTGTGACTGTAAGATAATGGTTCATACTATTTTGTGGCCAGTGGAAATTAAAACGATTTTATTTTTATAATTATTGACAACAGGGACCATTTTAATCAAATATCTTTGCACAATACAATATAGTTGTTACAAAACTCCTAGGAAATGTATATTTTATTTAAGAGATGGGGAAGTACATATAGAGAAAATCATTAATATATGAAAATCAGGGTCCCAACTAAGGAATCCCTAGTTTCCCACGTGGTGCCCGAATCACTTGACATTTTATTCCATGACTATTTTTTTAGGGCAGTAGATTTAGGCATAGAAAACAGGTTCTACACATGTAATAAATTTATGTCTTAAGGAGGTGCAATGTTTCCTGTAACCCTTACTTGCCCCTGGATTGCCCTGTCCTAGGCTGTTCCTACCTCTGACATTACCTGGCTTTGGAAAGGTATTGCCATCCTTCCAGTCACGAAGGTCAGAAACCTGCCCATCACCCTTAACTCCTCCTTATACTCTCTACCTAATCGTCCCCCAAGTCCTTTGACTTCTACCTTCTCAGTATCTCACAGATATATTCTCTCTCTCAACTTTATTTTTTTTGAGCAGTTTTAGGTTGATAGCAAAATTGAGTGGGAGATACTGAGATTTCCCACATATCCCCTGCCCGCCGACAGCATAGCTTCCGCTATTATCAACCTCCCCTACCGCAGTGGCCCATTTGTTATAACTGATGAACCTACATTAACACATCATCACCCAAAGTCTATAGTTTACGTTAGGGTTCACTAATTACACCCTATGGGTTTGAACACATGTATAATGACATGTGTCCACTATTACAGCGTCATACAGAATAGTTTCACTGCCCTAAAAATTCTCTGTGCTCTATCTTTTCATCCCTCTCTTCCCCCAACCCACTGATCTTTTTACTGTCTCCATAGTTTTACCTTTCATAAAATGTCATATATTTGGAATAATACAGTGTGTAGCCTTTTCAGATTGGTTTCTTTCACTTAGTAATGTGCATGTAAGGCTCCTTCATGTCCTTTCCTGGTTTGATAGTTCATTTCTTTTTAGCACTGAATAATTTTCCATTGCCTGGACATATCACAGTTAATTTATCCATTCACTTCCTGAAAGACGTTTTGGTCACTTCCAAGTTTGGGCAATTATGAATAAAGCTAGTGTAAACATCTGTGTGCAGGTTTTCGTGTGGATGTAAGTATTCAACTCCTTTGGGTAATCACAGATATTCCCTTAAGTTCGACCCCATTATCTCTGCCACCTCATTCACCTCCCTGACTCCCTCTGAACTGCCTTATACCTCTCCCCACCAGTTTATGCCCCACCTTGCCACCAGGGGAATCTCTCTTAAATGCAAATCTGATTGGTCACTTCCTACTTTTGAAACTTCAGTAACTTTCTAGAACCTGTTCCTGGATACATTCTCAACACCTCACCTTGGCAAATAAGATCCTTTTCTTATTTCGCTTCTGCTTATCCCTCCAGGCTCACCTTTTGGCACCTCCCCTACGTCTTTCTGCAGCCCCCTTCTCACCACGCACGCACTGAGTTTTAGTCTTGCCAAACTATCTGCAGCTCCTTGAGTGGGCCTCCCTCTCTGCACGGCAGTCTCCTTCTGCCCAGAGATCCTTTCCCTTCCACCCCCGCCCCATCTGGGCAACCTCTACTCTTCATTTAAGTCTCAGCTCTGAGTATACGTCTTCTCCTTTAGGATGTACTCTTTGTCCCTTTAGCATCTTGGAACTAGGGCTTCCCTGTTATCCTGGCATCCTGTGCATCCCTCTGTCATAGCTTTTATTTCATTGAATTGTAATCATGTATTCACCAGTATAGTCTTTCTTTCTTTTTTTTTTTTTTTTTGCGGTACGCGGGCCTCTCACTGTGTGGCCTCTCCCATTGCAGAGCCCAGGCTCCGGACGCGCAGGCTCAGCGGCCATGGCTCACGGGCCCAGCTGCTCTGCGGCATGTGGGATCCTCCCGGACCGGGGCACGAACCCATGTCCCCTGAATTGGCAGGTGGACTCTTAACCACTGCACTGCCAGGGAAGCCCAGTCTTTCTTTTCTAGCAGAGTAGATTTTGTATGGCCAGGGACCCCAACACACTGGCCAGATCCTAGCGCTGTGTCCGGAACACGATAATCATTTCACAATAGCTGACGACTGAGTGAGTATATACAATGAAAACAGCCACCTGCCTGAACATTAGGGAATATAAAATTAATATATTATTATTTAATATATTATATAAATAAATATATAATAATTATATATAGATAATTGAATATTACAATAAAATTAAGCTTAACTCTGACACTTTCTGTAATATCTCTGTGTCCGTTAGAAATGCTTTTGCCTGCAAGAAAAGCCTACTAACAGTCTTTTAAACAAATAAGGAAGTCTGAAAAGAGCTGCTGGCCTTGGGTCAGTACAGTGGTAGGGCCGGAATCTCTGTGCTTCTCTTGGCTTTTCTCTAATGATCACAAAATGGCTGCAGCTCCAGTCATCACATCTTTCAATTCAAGAAGGAGAAAGGCAGCAATAACCACTTCTGTCTCCTTTATCAGGAAAGCAAAGTTATTCTGGAAATATCCACCATTCTTTCAGTTATTTCTCTTTGGCTAGAACTATATCAAGAGGTCAGCCCAACTGTAAGAGAAGCTAAGGAAATTAGTGTTTAGCATTTCCAACCTCAATATTGGAAGTGAGTAAGAGATGATAGTTTGGGAATAGGTGTGGGATTAGGCAGCCAACAGTGTCCACTACACCTTAGGACAAACCATGATATTTCTTTTACCCTTTGGTTCCTCTTTTCAGAGTGAAGAATTAAAATGAATGATCTTTCTTCCAAAATCAACTTTCTCTCATTCTACAATTCCTGTTTATTGTCTTGTCCATCATGGAATTACCTTCTACATCTGAGAGTTAATCCAAGTCTTTCCCTGATACTTTACATTTAGAGAAAGCCCTGTCTAAGGAAGAAGCCCATCCTTTTTCAAGAGCTCCTTTGTTATAATCTTTCCGTGAAAAAGCTTGAACGATACACACCAGATTTCCTGCCTCTGACCTCACCAATCCCTTTGCTGTGTGGCAGCCCCTGAGACCATTTATGACCGTTACCATGGCTTCTCTGAATCTGCTCTTTCCCAGGCTAAAATTCTACTTGCTCCAATAGTTTTACAGATAGTCCCATTTTGTACTCTCACCACCCTGGTCAGCTGACACCAGACATACTCTCTTCATTTACTTACGATTCATTGAATAAATATTAATGAGTTTAAGCCATGTGCCAGCACTGTTCTGGAGACTGGTGGTATAGCAGACAACAAGGCAAAGAAGGCCTCTTCTTTCATGGAGCTTCCAGAGGAGTAGTAGAGGGAGGCAGAAGATAAACTGCACGCATGCACACATACACACGTGCGCACACGTACACACGTGCATGCACACGTGTGCACACGCATACACGCACACACATACACGCACACACACATGCATGCGCAGACACGCACACACATATACACACACGCACACACATACGCACGCACTTACACACACACTTATACAGACATACACACACACCATCATTCAGATAATCAGTGCCAAGATAAAAATGACACAGGGATGAATGGGAAAGGGAGAAGGGGTGTGTGTGTGTGTGTGTGTGTGTGTGTGTGTGTGTGTGTGTGCGCTTTATATTTGGTCATCAGGGAAGGCGTCTCCAAGATGTGATTGAGGAGAAGTAATCTGCAAGGAAAATGAAGAGCTTTTGATGCAGGGGAAGCTATAAGAGAAAGGTCCTGAGTGGAATGAACTAGGCCTGATAGAGGAACAAAGATACTCTGAGGAGGAGAGTTTGGGGGATGAGCCTGATAAAGTGTTATAGAGATCCCATCATGCAAGATACTGAAGGCCAAGACATGAATTTAGACCATATTCAATTGTACTTCAGTATCATCTGAAAATGTGTCTGGACAAAACTGAATACACAGCTGCACGTACAGTGTGAAGGGAGCAGTCAAGTGTACAGCGTCTCCTTGTACTGGGCGCTGCATTTCTATTAATGCACGCTAGGATTCGGTGACTTTTTTGGAAGCCATTCTCATCCCCACTGTGATTTCCTGTGCACTCTTTGACGTCCACCGCTCACATGTCTGAATATTACTTGAACAAGAGAAGCTGTAGGTGTATGTGATGCAAGGAGTTATTAAAATGATTCATATCACACTTCCACCATATGAAAAATAATATAGAGTCAAAAGCCACCCAGCTTGGGGAAGCCTAAATCACATACTTGAAATTCAGTCAGGCATTGAAATGAGGTAATCTAGTCCTGAAAAATGCATTCCTTGAGAGCTTTCCTCCTAAAGCAAAATTGAAGGATAAGAACGAAATGAAGTCTAAGCAGCCCCCCCAAACAGAAAAGATTAAAAAATTGATAACTCCAACCAGTCAGGAACTGGGGGGAGGAAAAGAGTTATTGGTACTGAAGTCGATACGCGCCAATTAAATGTTGGGTTTCCACCTCCAGGGACCCCAATTGTCTCTCCTCCAGCAGCCTTGGGTTTCTCTCTGGACTCTGCAAGTCAGGCCTCAGAGCTGACGGCTCTGGTGACTATGAGCTCCATTTTCCTGCCAAGCTGCAAGCATAGGTGCTCTCCAAGGCAGCCTGTGAGCCCCTTCCCTTCTCTGGCTCCACTCCTGCCCTGCACACTGCATCTGCCATTCGGTAACTCGGGCAGCAGGGATGCTGAGGACTCTCCTCTCCCATATGGCACTGAGTTTCGTTTCATCCTTTTCCTCTTTCCTATCAGTAGGTATTCTGGAAGACAGTTTTATGATGACACTCACAGCTAGCATTAAAACCAGATAAAAATAAAACAGGATGTCGATAAAGAACTAATGATGTGTGTCTGTGTAAATGTATAATAATAATAAAAAAAAGAGATGTCTGTTTGCAAAGGTACCATTTTAAAGTCATGGGGCTTTAAGTGAAGCTGCTTTATAAACGGACCAACATATGTGAATGTTTGCCTACGTCTCTCAGCCATGAAAATCTCCCTGTAGACAGTGGGCTCTGAGGTGAAAGGCACGCTATGGGTACTAAATAGTTCACCAGAACACCTTCGCTAAGTGCTAACCTAACTACTTTCATGACAGAAGTTTCGGGAGGACAGCTGACAGCAATTTAGGGGGCATGGAAAGAAATTGTTAAACAGGCTGGTAATCGGGCATTTCCTAAAGTCTGGGTTCAAAAACCAAGGGCAAACAACAATGTCCTACTCTATAGCACAGGGAACTATATTCAGTGTCCTGTGATAAACCATAATGGGGAAAAATATGAAAACTATACATATACTTTATATATATAAATATATGTATATAAATCACTTTGCTGTATGGCACAAATTAACACAACATCGTAAATCAACTACAATAAAATTTTAAATTAAAAAAAAATTTTTTTAATTCAAAAAAAAAGCAGGACTTCCCCTGTGGCGCAGTGGTTAAGAATCCGCCTGCCAATACATGGGGACACAGGTTCGATCCCTGGTCCAGGAAGATCCCCCATGCCAAGGAGCGACTAAGCTCGTGCGCCACAACTACTGAGCCTACGCTCTAGAGCCCATGAACCACAACTACTGACCCCATGAGTCGCAACTACTGAGCCCGCGAGCCTAGAGCCTGTGTTCCACAACAAGAGAAGCCACCGCAATGAGAAGCCCGCGCGCCACAATGAAGAGTAGCCCCTGTTCGCCAGAACTAGAGAAAGCCCGCGCACAGCTACTAAGACCCAACGCGGTCAAAAATAAAATTAAAAAAAAAAAAAAAAGGGCAACTAGAAAGAGGAATCAATGCTAGCCTTGTAGGAAAGAAGTAGATGCCCAGCATGGAGATAGAGAAATGCCTGGAAGGATTTAGGTGAGAATGGTGTTGTCAGTAATGACCTTGGTTTAGGGTCTGTACAGTGTGGTGGAAAGACCCTTGCACTGGAGGGCAGGAATCCCTCATGGCTCCTCTCCTGACAAGCTGAATGATATTTCTTACCCTCTTTGAATCTCCTCTCTTCTGTGTTAAGTAAGGGGCTAGTCCTGGTCAGGTGTAGTTCAAACTGTATGCTACATAATGTATGGGTTCTGTGGTGAGGGGTGGTATGCTTTGGGATGGGTGGTGAAGGGGAGTTGTGAGCAGGTGAGGCTTCCGACTCTCTCCCACTCTCCCCACCCCCCTCTTCAACCAGAACAACTCGACTTTTACCTCATTATACACTGAGTTCTTTGTAAGATCCTAGTTTAAAAAAACAACTTTCAATACTTAAAAAAAAAGTAAAGCTTGTAGACGTCTAGATATTGAGTAAGATTCCTTCCAACTCTAAAATATGATGCTTCTAACACTCTAATTAAAGTATGTAAATGATATACAACTATCTATGGGTGTTAGCAAATTGTCAGTATTACTGAGCAGCGATAGTAACACTGAAGTAAGAGGATGGATCCTAGCAAGAACAACCTCTCAATGAGCAATGCATCTTGATAAGCTGTGGATAATGTATAGTGCAGACAATGAGCACATGTATTATTTTTATTTTTCAACAAAAGATTGGTGGACATTCATCTGTCAGGAGCTATGGAGTTCTATCTGTGCTTGCCACGACTACGTGGGAATTCTAGAATCTGCTGGTGTGTCCCTGAGTGCAAAAGCAATTTTTTTGAACTTCTCAAAGGTTTTTTTTTTTTTTTTTTCTGACGGTCTGGAAAAAAATCTCATAATTAATGTTAAACACTCAAATATTTAGGTACTGATTTTTATTTTATATTTTACTGGAGTTTAATTGCTTCACAAGGTTGTATTCGTTTCTGCTGTACAATGAAGTGAATCAGCCATATGTATACCTATATCCTCTCCCTCTTGGACCTCCCTCCCACCCCTCCCCCCATCCCACCCATCTAGGTCGTCACAGAGCACGGAGCTGAGCTTCCTGTGCTTTATAGCATGTTCCTACTAGCTAGCTATTTCACACATGGTAGTGTATATATGTCAGTCCTAATCTTCCAGTTCGTCCTACCCTCCCTTCCCCGTCCCGTGTCCACATGTCCGTTCTCTATATCTACATCTCTATTCCTGCCCTGCAAATAGGTTCATCTGTACCATTTTTCTAGATTCCACATATATGCGTTAATATGCAATATTTGTTTTTCTCTTTCTGGCTTACTTCACTCTGTATGACAGACTCTAGGTCCATCCACATCTCTACAAATGACCCAATTTCTTTCCTTTTTATGGCTGAGTAATATTCCACTGTATATATGTACCACATCTTCTTTATCCATTAATCTGTCATTGGACATTTAGGTTGTTTCCATGTCCTGGCTATTGTAAATAGTGCTGCGATGAACATTGGGGCACATGTGTCCTTTTGAGTTATGGTTTTCTCAGGGTAGATGCCCAGTAGTGGGATTGCTGGGTCATATGGTAGTTCTATATTTAGTTTTTTAAGGAACCTCCATACTGTTCTCCATAGTGGCTGTATCAATTTACATTCCCACCAACAGTGCAAGAGGGTTCCCTTTTCTCCACACCCTCTCCAGCATTCATTGTTTGTAGACTTTTTCATCATGGCCATTCTGACCAGTGTGAGGTGATACCTAGTTTTAGTTTTGATTGGCATTTCTCTAATGATTAGTGATGTGATTTCTCTAATAATTAGGTATTGATTTAAAGCCCATAATATGTGCTCAGGTGTGGAAAGAGACTCATTCATCATTTAGCAAATGTTTCCTGAGTCCCTCGCATGGAACAGGCATATTCTCAGTGCTTGGATTCATCATGAAACAAAACAGACAACACACATCCCAGCCCAAGGGGAGCACCCATTCCAGATGGTAGGTTAAAGACTTAGACACACGGGATATGTCTCTTTCTTGCAAGAAGCTTAGAGTCCAGTTGGGAAAATGAAATGTCAAGGCATACAACAATTAGAGACTGAAATAGGTGGTGTGGGCCCCAAGTGCTACAGTAGTTTCAGAGGAGGCAGATAGTTGGACTTGCGTAGACCTTGGACAGGGAGTAGAATTAGATAGCCCTGGACTTAGTGCCTGGTACACAGTAGTACTTGCTCAAGTATGGTTGAGTAAATAAAAAACCAGAACTGACTGGCTAGGCGGTTCCCACATTGAGGTAGTAGGAAAGTAATCTGGGGGAGTTAGAATGAGCCTAGGTGAGGGAAGCCTTGAATTCCAGGTAAAGGTTTT
This sequence comes from Stenella coeruleoalba, assembly GCF_951394435.1. NCBI lineage: Eukaryota > Metazoa > Chordata > Mammalia > Artiodactyla > Delphinidae > Stenella > Stenella coeruleoalba. Next base: position 46,605,384 of record NC_137148.1, on the reverse strand, counting down.
GGATTCGTGTGTGGGGACAAAGGTTGAACATAACACATAGAAGCAAGAGTTTGAATCTGTCCCCAGAAAGGCTGTTGCAGGCAGGGGTTCTGGAAACAGGGACACCTGTCAAGAGCTTTTCCTGTGGGGCATCTGTGAGGACATGATGGCCTTGGTTTAGCAGAGGCAGATAGCAGAACAAGGGACAGAAGTGTGAAACGATCGTCTTGGGACATAGGGTGTACTGAGAGGGAGAGGGAATGAAGAAGTGAGGTGGGAGTCTCAGGTTTTGGGGGTGAAGAAGCTACTTTCTGTTTGAGAGGAAATGATGCTCACAGGTCCCAGGTGTGAGTCCTGGGGCTACCACTAGAAGTGTATGACCTTCAGCAAACTACGTAACTTCTCAGTGCCTCAGTCTCCCCATCTGTAAGATGGGAATGAAGACATAGCATCTACTTTAAAGCATAGGAGTTTGTAAGAAGTAAACGGGACACTGAGGAGAATGTCCAGCAGAGGCCCAGAGGGGAAGAGAGGCAAAGATGGATTGAGAGGGTAGGGTCTCTTTCTGTGCCACCCCATTCCCCGCTCTGCACTGAGAGCACGTGTGAGGTCACTGAGTCACATCTGCCGCCCTGCAGTCAGGGGCGGTGTTCCTCTGGAGACTCCTGACTTTACGTGGAGAGCATGGGAGGGCAGGGGTCTGCTGTTCCCACATCCAGCTTGGTGCAGTGTCTTCCACACAGTAGATGCTAAGAAGGATGGCAGAGCCAGGATTCAAACATTTATCTAGTGAATAGTGCCAATGACAGGTGTGGAGACAATGAGATAGTGTCCTGAGGACACTCCAGAGTTAGTAGAGAGTGGGAGTTTGAGTCTGGATTGAAACTCTGGTCTTCTGGATTCTGACATGCTGCTGGGTTTCAAGTAGCTGGTACTTTGTGCTCTGTGACAGACAGATTTGCAAAGTACTGAGATGGTCGTCTGACTTGGGAGAAGAGTGGGAGCAGCAAAGGTGGTTCCCTTTGGAGGAGAGACTGTGATTCTGGGAGTGCGGTGCCCAGAGCATCTCCTCCTTATGTCCCCCATCCACGCTGACCTGGCGGGCCTGGGGCCTCCTTCCAAGGACAGGCCAAGGAGGCATGGCGGTTCTTGCAGTGGTCTCCACCTCAGGAAGGGAACAAAGCTTCTGGTGGGTTTTCCTGGAACATGCCTAGTGCTTCCCTTCACAGTCCAGGAAATCTGTCACTGCTTCTGGGCTCCACTCCAGTCTCATTTTTTATGTGTTGTGCAAGAAATATGATGTTACATTCCTGTGTCCACCTTCTATCTTTGCTGCTTTTTATCTAAAATACCTGTAGCAGCCTGCCACCCCTGACCCCCACTCCCAGCCGTCTCTCCCTTTGTGATTAAGGAAACCCCTGGTGCTAATTCAGCACTTACACACTAATACATCTTAAAGTGGTCAGCAAGGTGCTTTTGTGAAGAGCATTTCGTTTGGTTCTCACTGCAACCCTTCTAATTACTGAGGATTGTTGTTCAGTACTCATTGTGCATATTAAGAATGTAAGCCCCGCCCAAGGGGATCTCTAGAGTGATGTAAATGTTCTATGTCCTGCTAAGGGTATTGGTTACACTTATATGTGTATTTGTCAAATTTGATCAAACGGTACATTTAACACCTATGCATTTCACTATGTGTAAATTATATCTCAATTTCTTCAAAAAAGTAAAGAAGTTATACCTGGAAAGATTCACTGAATTGCCAAATATCACGAAGCTAGAAATCAAGTTGAAAGACTTTTTATTTGCAGCATCTGTTGGGACTTCTAAGGAGTGTGAACCTGACAAACAGGACGCTTCTCTTTGCTTCCTGGAATGCCTCCTTAGTGGAAGCGTAAAATAGAAATCCCAGATGATGGATGGTCCTTGAGGGTGTGTGTAGGGGGAAGATAGATGAGAGAGGCAAGGTGCCTCTGAGTGGGAGAGAAACTAAGGAGGAACCAGGGTGTACAATGGGAATTTTATCATGGATCTGTCCAATGTCACTCCGTTTCCCCATGTCAACAGAAAACACTTAGCACCATCTGGTTCAGTCCTGTCTCTTCTCTCTCTCTCTCTCTCTCTCTCTCTCTCTCTCTCTCTCTCTCTCCCTCTCCCCCTCCCTCCCTCCCTCCCTCCCCACCCCCCCTTTCTGCCTGTCTGTCTGTCTTTCCCTCCTTCCCCATAGATTCAGGGCAAGGTAAGAGTCAGACTTGAGATTTCAAACCAATTCTCTTGTTTACACTCTGCCTTTTAATCTGTTTATAATATGCTCAGACTCGCCATCTACATGTTCACATCCTTGGTAGAAGAGATTATTTCCTATACCTCTTTGTATTTACTTCTCAGCACCAAAATGATCTAAACCATTATTTTCTTATTATACCTTCTATGTTTTTCTCACTTCAAAGAAATACATATTCATTGCAGATAACTGAGGAGATACTGATAAGCTAGGAAAACAATAATATCAGAAATGAGGGCTATCATTTAGAACACAGTCACATAAATCATAAAGTGCTCTCCGTGTTACAACAGTGCCCCTGATGATTGTTGTAATGATGGTGATGATGGTGATGACTAACACTTACACCTGACTGTGTGCAAGGCACTGTTCTGAGCATTTATATATCTTAAATTGTAATCTTCACAACAACCCCAAGAGGTATTATTATTTCCCCCTTCCTTTTTATTTTATTTTATATTATTATATAGATGAGGAATCCAAGCAGAGATGTTAATTGTCCTGGTCATGGTCACATGACAGAAAGTGGCGAAGGTGGGATATGAGAGCTGGGCTCTAGCTTTAAGGGTGCAAGTAAATTTCAACTTTGTAGCAGCCCTAGGTGATAGAGACTGTCTTCCTTTATGTTTTCCTTTCCTAGATTTTTTTCTAGAATAACTCAGGTGGTTAGTGGCAGAGTAGATTTCAAACACAGTAGTATCTACTGTGAGCAGAAGCTCCTAACCACAAAGCTTGTAAACAGACTCCAGCAGATAATCACTGTTGACCTTTATATAAGCGATAAGCACCCTGCTTCTGCACCACCACCCTGAGAAAGGTGGTCACCAGCTCCATCCCCATGTCATTGCTGCAGAGTATACTTGCTTCCAGGACTGTGACTCCTGTGGGGATACAGCCCCTCAGCAGAGGGTGATGGAGAACGACAGCCCAGAACAGGGGAGGGAGAAGGATTTATTTTAGTAACATTTAAACTCCTGCTGTGCCTGCTGCCTTAAAGTGGTTATGTACTGTGTGTATTTCAAGGCAAGTGAATTAAGGAGTGTTTTGTGTTAATGAGCTTACTGTTTGTCTCCTTTGCAATGAAAAACATCTCTTTTAATTTGCAGGATTACAGGGGACAATGAAAATTCATAACTAGGTGATTTATAATGTCAGTTAAGGAATGACTAAATAGCTCCTTGCTACATCTTGAATATTATCAAAAGTTCTTCAAAGACCTAGCAGTATTACCAGACCCTATGCTGAGTGTTAGTTTGTAGTTCCTGAAATTTTAGTTAAAAACAAGCCCCTTGTTCATTGTTTAAAAAAAGTAATAGAATGCTTCAGTGCAGCACCAGATGGAACATTTTGTGGTAAACAGGTTAGCCATTGCCTGCTGAGCTAATAGACCCTTCTAGAGAGCTAGCTGGTCCAGAAGCAGATCTGCAGGCCAGGTACCCTCCTTCTCTCCATCCACACAATGCTTTGTCCTCTGATCCCATGGCCACTTGGAACTGGGATGGACATAAAGTAAAAATCTGCAAAGTCCTAGGTGAGATGCTAAAGATTCAGAATAGCTCTGGTTAATGAATGGAGGGCCGTTTCAGATCCATGACTGGAAAAAAACAGAGGCATTATCCTGCTTGGAAAAGTGGAACAGAGTTTGCAATTGAAATGTTACTCATGCATTTGCTAAAGCTTTCAACAGAGGGTCATTCATTGTGATTCTAGCATTTGAATTCAGAAAAGCCAATTATCCAAACAAATGACTAGAGGAAACAATAGTACAAATGTATTTTAGAGGAAATTTCCTCTCCCCTAATCCTTCTTATCTGATATATAATTTTAGTTTTACCTGTTGAACTGAGGAGAAGGTACGGTGATGTCATTCCCCTCTGCAAGGTTAGTTGTTTGTTTTTGTTTTTTTCTATTTCTTGCAAGGTTAGTTTTACTGAGGTTCTCTCCAGACTCTGGCATTCAACTGGTCGTTTGGGTGACAGAAAACCGACAGAGCCAGCTGAGACAATAATTTCCCCTTTACCACATGTAGATGGAATCTGAATTCAGATGCTATTACATGAGTGCCATCATTTCTCAATCTAATATCTTTCTTGTCATTAAAAACATTTTATTTTTACATCTGATTTATATGCCATTGGGTGTTACATTTTTAAAAATATATTAACAGTAGTGACGAGGACCTTGCTGGAAGAAAAATAACATACGGGCCTTGATTTTAATCCTGTGACACCCTGAGAGGATTTCTCCATATTATTTTCTCAGAGTTCGGTAGTGTACAAATTAGAGAAAGGGATGTGACTTGAAATGAGTCTGAGAATTGTTTTCAGCTGGTTCAAACTTGCTGGAGTTGTAGCAATCTTGAGTTTCCTAAAATTGGTAAATTTTACCTTGAAATCCTTGAAGTCTCAATTCCAATGAACTAATCATTGTTGGGGCAGGGATTCCTCTGTGTGTGTGTATTTGTGTTTATATTCTTAGCAGGTAGCTAAAATTCTTTTATTTTCTCCTTTGTAGTATAATGTAAAGTAAGGGTATTCATATTCTCCCAGGAAGCAACACTTATCTGTGCAAAAGAGTTCATAGTACAAAGAATGTCAGAGGGTTTGCTATTCAGAATTCTGTCTTTCTCTCTAACGTCAGCACTATTCACTCCCAAATCTGTACCACACCCAGGGAAACTGAATCAAGGCAAGTACTGGTTTCCACCTGGAAGAGCTTCAGCCCCTGGAGCATTCTGCCCACAGGCAGGACTGCAAATGTTCCACTTTTCTCCATGAAGAAAAATGTTTTGTTACATTGTGGCCTCAGACTGAACAAACTGTATTCTTTTTTTTTAATTAATTAATTAATTAATTAAATTTATTTTTGGCTGTGTTGGGTCTTCATTTCTGTGCGAGGGCTTTCTCTAGTTGCGGCGAGTGGGGGCCACTCTCCATCGTGGTGCGCGGGCCTCTTACTGTCATGGCCTCTCTTGTTGCGGAGCACAGGCTCCAGACGCGTAGGCTCAGTAGTTGTGGCCCATGGGCCCAGTCGCTCCGCAGCATGTGGGATCTTCCCAGACCAGGGCTCGAACCCGTGTCCCCTGCATTGGCAGGCAGATTCTCAACCACTGCGCCACCAGGGAAGCCCCAAACTGTATTCTTAATGGAGGGACTAATACACCAACTCACTCTGGCAAGATTTATTACTTTGTAAGGACAGACAGAGAATTCCTGGGATAAGGATCCGGCCTGTTAAATTCATCATCTTAATTTATTGCTTTTCCTTCTACTCATAAACACAGAGTGATAGCTAGGCCACTGCACTATTTGTTCCTCATGGAATCTTCCAAGCACACTAGGCAAGACTGTGTCTGTGTTCTCTGGTTTATACACATCATCCACGGGCAGAATTATTCTGATCATTCAGGCTGGAAATAGCACGCCCCCTAGAGTCTCACTAGTTCAAGCAAATTTATCATTCTTTACTAATTATGACTATAATTTTATCATTATTGATTAATCCAACTTATTCCCTGAGTGTACATGCATGCATGCATGCACACGTGTGCAGTGACAACATACAAGCTGGAAAGAAGGTGCAAAAAATAGCTTTGAAGAAGTGAGGAATGATTGAGCCATAGGCCCTGTGATAAGTAGCGTTCACACACACTGTTTCCTTTAATCACTGTAAGCCCATCTAGGTATCATTCTCATGCGCCATAGTGCTATTTGTACCCTGAATACATGTGTCTGGCTGAGGGGGAGAGGGGCTCAAATCCAGGCTACACTCCTGTTAATCCAGGTATCCAAGGGGATGCATCTACCCCAGAGGGGAAGCCTTTTCTAACATGCACAAAGTCCCCAACTAAGTTAATGTTGTCCTGGAAATGATTATCCTCATTTTACAGATGAGGAAATTAAAGACCCGAAAGATTGAGTCGTTTCTCGAGAACATGTATCCAGGAAATAGCAAAGCAAGGACTCAACCTAAACCCATAGAGCTCCAAAGAGCTCGCCCCGACCCCATCCCCCAAACCACTGCTACTTCTTTCAACTAAATTGCATTGATTCAATTACTGGAATAAGGCTTGGTGTGCCATTTAAAATGCAAGGACCATCTGGTTGCGTATTAGTATTTTTAGATCATTTTCTGAAAGTGAGTTTTAATGGGGAGGTGGAAAGAGACAACCAGAAGATAGTTTTGTGGTGGTAGATGGGAAAACGCTCGATAAATCCCCCCCCCAAAACTCTACCTCCTTTAGAGTATTTGAGAGGAGAACCCCAGCACATCTACTGAAATTTCCAAGTGAACTATTTACCTAATAGGATGTTCATTGATTACAAGCTATTAGTGACTATTAACCTATGAAATTGCATTTACAGTTCACAAATATATTTGACTTTCACAAGCCTTCCTGAGGAACAATGATCAGTCAACACTCTGCCTAAAGGGTGTGATCACAGAGCACGAAGCATGACAAATGAATATGCAGCCTTTGAATTTGGAGTTGACAAAGGATCATGTTTCACAGGTTGGCACATTGATCTTCCCCCTACTCCACACAGCCTCTGAATTCCATTTACAACTTTGCAGGATTGAATGTCAAATTAAAATATAATCATTCCATTTCAAATAGTTCCCTGTACAATGATCTCATTTTTAAACTTTCACTAATGTGGTTATTCTGGTGCAGTTATTATCATCAATATATGTATGTAAAAATGTCAATGCTGAACAGCAGATAATATCTTCTAATAACATGTAACAAGGATGAGCTGCTTTCCCATAGAACCTCACACTTTTGGTGGATAAAGTGGAAAGTGGAGGTGGAGAAACATAGTATTAGCTGTTGAATATAAAGCAAGGACAATAGGCATTCAGTCAGGCTGTCATTTTTTGGTATTTCTGCTGTAGTTTTGCTGTTCTTTTGGTTCTTTTTATAGTGGGTGGATTTGTTTATATGGAGAAAAGTGTATTTGTTTATAGAGAGAGGGAGGTTGAATGTGTATTTCGTTATTTCAGAGAAATGCAACTTGGTATTATGAGCATTTAATTCTCCAGGACAGTCTCCAGATCCCTTTGATGTAAAACTTTGTCCTGCAGATACTATTGATTCCCTCCCCCCACCAATTATAAACACTTGCTGATTTCCCCTCAGTTAAGATCTTGACATAAAGGTATTTCAGACCTGCTCCCTTCGAGTTCTGTTGCCCGTCTCTCTTGACTGTAATTATTGACTTGGCATATCAGTTGACATATAAAAGGGAGAATCAGATTGCCTATATTTATCATACATAATATTCATAACCTGTATGTAAGGGCTGGGCACAGTAATTTTTGTAATCTTTCAAGTGATTTTCCAGAAGATTGCTTCTGACCTTCTCTTCTACAGCTCTGCCAATCTCTCACACACACACACACACACACACACACCACACCACACCACACCACACCACACCACACCACACCACCACCCTGACTATTTGGAACAGGACTTCAGAACAGTAAAATCTGAACTGACCATAAATCTCAAACTTGCTCCTGGACACAGTGCCTGCGGTGGAAACACGGTAACCGCTCAATAATTCCCGAGGACATTTCTCTTTACTTTAAAATCAGTAAACTTCTCTCTGTGTCCCTCAGGCCTTCTCAGAAAGTTCTCCCTGATCTTTCTTATTTGGAATTTGAAACTTATTTGAAACTTACCTTGACCTCAACCTACCCGTCTCGCTCTAGGTGTCTGTGGCCATTGCTGCTTCCTCTTTCATATCCCAAGCACTTCAGGGGTGGGAGACAGAGTTGGGGGGTCCTCTCTTTCCTCCTTTGTCATTTCCACATTATTCTTCCCTCTCTTCCTTGGAGGCTGACGCTAAACTGACTGCCCTTTCTCACTCTGTGTGCTCTTTTTCACTGCCTTTCCAGAACCCTCCACGTTAGTCAGTCTCCCTTGCCACCTTAATTCATTCCACAGGCCAACCCATTGATGATGACTGGAGCCGCGTGGCTTCCTGAGCCCTTCACAGGAAGAATTTCTGTCCACCACAACGGCCAGCACACCCTCACCCTCCCATCACTGTCAAAATGCAAAACTGTTCCACTTCCACAGTCACTAGTCCAGAAAGCCTGCTCTCCAGGCGCCACCCTTGTTTCCCAGTTTAACTATGCTGTTTCTCACGGAGACTTCTGGGAATTCCCTAGCGGTCCAGTGGTTAAGACTCTGCACTTCCACTGCAGGGGCCGCAGGTTCGATCCCTGGGCAGGCAAATAAGATCCAGCAAGCTGATCGGCATGGCACAGAAAAGAAACTCACTGACACTCCTGCTTCACAAGACCCTCACTGAGCCCTCCAGTGGGTCAGCCTCGTCCTTATGCTCCTTCAGGCCCCCGCCTCTGCTTCAATAACAATGGATCCATTTTCATCTGTTCTGTATATTGGTATTCCATCCTGGCTTACTTGGAATGAACGCTTCTTCTAACGCAAATACTCAGGCATCTCTCTCATTTTAGCGAGGAAAAAACAGAGGCACAGAGAAGTGAGGTGATCTCTTTCCAATATTATTTAGTGACAAAAGTTCCCTGATAGCCAATCCATATTCCTTTCACAGTAATACAAGCTACCAGACTTTAAAAATAAGGTAAGAAGCCATCTTTACATGAATGTTTAGGCTTTCGATATTTCAGGTCTGTTTTTGTAATACGCTAATTTTAAGAATTATTGTTAGCTTATTAAAAATGTCATTAATTACATATATATGCAATTATATGTTAATATATATGTATTTACATAACACATACATGTATACAAAATCTCCTACACATATAGTTACACATGTTCTATAGAAGCAATGGGGATTCATGCCTTTGAAAGGAAGGACCACTGCTGATTTCGGCAGTATATAAACCTAGACACAGCGGGTGAAGCTGCTGACATCTTTAGCTGCTTTTGATTCTTGCATCCTGATGTCATAAAAGAGCTTTTTTTTAAAGAGCATTTTAATCATGACTCATTTTCCAATTTCCTTCCTCCCTGATCCCAGCATCTTTTCCTGAAACACACACTGTGCCTGGGTTTCCATGAGGAACCCAGGGCAGTGATGGCAGGGAGTTGGAAGTGTGTCAGAATCAAGCAGAGGGGATCCTCGCCAAGGCATCAGAACATCTTCTGTTGGGTCTGTGAGGGTTCAGGAGTTTCTCTTGCACTGAGAGCCACGGATGGCCAGAGCTGACCTCAGGCTTCTTCCTGGAACTTCTTAATGTTGTTTAATCTTTGGATGCCATACTTATCCCTTCCAGACCAATGGTCTTTTCTAGCAGAAAAATCTCTGGGATAGGTTGGCTACCATTACTCTTTGAACTGCTCCAGTGTTTACTTAAGTTGAAAGCCAGGTACATCTTTATCTGTGAATGGCTGCTGCTGTTGCCATTTTGCTGTATCCATGTTTCTGTTTTTCATCAATCTCTGGTTTTGTCTCACTTGTATCCTTTCCTGCACTTAGTTGCAGAGTCAGAAGCCTTCATAATCAGCGTCCCCCTATTCATCTGATCTACTTCGCATTTGCTGCACTGTGTCAACTCTACTAGGATGACTGTTCCCTTGAGACTCACTACTAGGCAACCTGCGCTTTCTTCTTGCTCTGCTTCTTAAGATTTCACTTTCCTTTTACGACAGTATACAGCTCACAGAATGCAGAGCCTTGAGAAGCCAATATGTAAAATAGATCCAAGCGCTTTAGAGTCAAAGCTGAGTTCAAATTCAGGCTCTGACTCCAGGGTGTGACCAAGGTGGGGCTGTATAACCTCTCGAAGCCTCAGTTTTCTGTGACTTAAAAAGGGGATTGTAATACTTAGCATTCTACCACTCCTCAGATCAATGCCTTGATTCCTGAGATAATGCATGTAAAACCCTTGGTGCATTGAAACATTTAACACGTACAACCAACACAAATAACATATGCTGTGTTATCATTATTAAAAATAACCAACTCTTTCAGATAATCTTGCCCTTGGCTACCAAGCCTGGAAGGCAGTGGTATCGTTCATCTCATTTTCCTAGTTTTACGATCACTGGAACAACCAGTCTGGCCTCAACTTGACCATTCTATCTGTACATACTACCTTTTAAAGTCTGTTGATACTGTGAGGGTTTTTTCCCCAAAGCTAAAAAGTGGTTTTTCTGTTCTAGTGTTTTCTTGGCAGGAAACAATAATTTCTAAATAAAATGCCACTTCTAAACCAATGTCTTAAGAAAAATAGATTATTTTTGTTTCTGACCTTTTCTTAATCCATTTCAGAAGCTCATTCTTTCTCCTTCTTTAAACAAGTTATAAAACCTTCTATATTTAATATGCTGAGACTTCTAGTCAAACCATTGCTGTCCCAAAAGAAAAGTCCTTTTAGCACTTTTACAGCTTCTTGCCGTGGGCCCTAGCAAATGGTGTTGAGGGATGGTTTCTTAACCATTAAAATGACATTCGAAAATGCTTTTATTTTGAAGGATTACTAAGAGGTTTTAAACATTTCTAGTTAGAAAAAAAGCTGTTTAGCTGCGATCTGAACCCATCGGAATAAGCAATTCCGATGACTCTGTTTTGTAATTATTTATACATAAAAGGCAAATATGCTCTTTACCTTCTTGGTCATATGTTTAATGTTTTTCAATTTTCTCTATGCTCTTTATTTCTTTGTCAGTGTGGAATATTCTAACTTGTTAATGCTCAAAGGGCAGCAGAAGGCTACTAATAAAATGTACAGAAGATGTTTGGTAAATGCTTTCTGAAGATGATGATGATGGTGATAATGATGGTGACCACAATTATATCTAATTTAAAATAATCTTTACTCCCTAATCTTCCCCCAAAATGTCTCATACTGTTACCAACCAGTGTTCTTGGCCTCCTCAATTAATCAAAATTGATTAGAGGCCAGACCAGAAATTCAGGCAAGGCTTTACTGGGGCCCCTGCTATAGCAGGAGGGAACGAGAACAAGTAACAGGTTCCCTTGCTTGCTCGCTCCCCGATGGGGTGACGAGCTTCTTCCTTATATGCGGTGAGGGTAGGGGTGTGTCCAGGGGTCGGGCCAGAGGGTTGGCTTTGGTGGTCTGCCCACCCCTTTGGTGGTGGTGTATGCAGGGGGCATGTGCAGTACCCTGCTTTTGCTCCTAGCTCTTCAGAAGCGGCGGTTGGGTTTTTGGTCTTTTTGTATCTTGTTGTCCATAATTTGCCCCAGCTGTGCATGCGAGCAGTTATTTTTAGTTCCTTATAGTTTCTTTGTATTTTGTTGCTTGAGGAGACATTTGTCCAGGTGCAAGCACTGCAGCAAAGAATTCCAGGTCCCAAGTCCTAGTCTGTCTCAATACTAGATGAGTGTGTGTGTGTGTGTGTGTACTTTAAACTGTAGACTTTACTTTATTGGATGGTGATGGAAAGATCACTTTGAAATAAATAGATTAATTTTCCACGCTATTTTTCATGCTTGGTTCCTGGACTTTTTAGAAATTAGTCATTTTAAAAATTTTTGTTCAGGGCTTCCCTGGTGGCACAGTGGTTGAGGGTCCACCTGCCGATGCAGGGGACACGGGTTCGCGCCCCGGTCCGGGAAGATCCCACATGCCGTGGAGTGGCTAGGCCCGTGAGCCATGGCCGCTGCTGAGCCTGCGTGTCTGGAGCCTGTGCTCCACAACGGGAGAGGCCACAACAGTGAGAGGCCCGCGTACCAAAAAAAAAAAAAAAAAATCTTTGTTCACTTTTCAACCTTTTATTTTCTGAGTTTTATGTTTCTTTGTTTTAGGCTTACAAATAACACAGAAGTTGCAGAAAACCCAAAAGGTATGAGTCTTGGCACATCCTTTATGCATACCGCTTTAAGTGAGGGGCAGGAGGCTAACGAAGGATGAGCTGGAACACCAGCAGGGGAGCCTCCCTCTCCTCTGGTCATTTTCAGTCCAGTTACAGGTGAAAAGATGTTATCCTTCAGCCTGTCATTTGAATTCAAATATAGAAAAGATCTGTCAGTTCCCTTTTATGTACTTCTTGCCAATATGAACGAGCCTCATACTAGGTCTTGTACTGATGTTTCAGCTGAAGTTGGCTGTACTTATAAACAGAGCACTGGTCAGGGAACTAAATAAGGATGAGCACTTGTTAACAGTGTGAAACTTAGCATTTCAGATATATGTCCTCTTACCTTAGGATTTTCAAAAGAAACAAACACTAGAGGAGTTTTCTAAATTAAAAACAAAACCTACCTTTCCAGGGTGTTTCAAAGAGAGAAGATGAATTCTCATTGCACATGTGTCCATATGTGACCTGCATATGACCCAGGCTTACTAGTGGCCTCTTTTGCCCTCTTACCTTTTAATTAACAAGGAAAATACAAATAAGAAATTTTAAAACTACTTAAATAGAATAGTCAAAAATTGAGCAGTTAAGGGATAATTACATAATTAGATTATTAAAGATAACCTGGAAGAAACAAGAGATGTAAAAAAAAAATTTTTAAACACTTTTTATATGTTTCAGTGACCTAGAGAAGGTGGACTTTTATTTTAATGCAGTATCCATACCTTAAAAAAAGATTATTATAGCAAATATGTGAAGGGCTTTGATATGTCTTAACATAAGCATTGACAAAGTGTTTGTGTCTATAACCAATCATTTTGAATTTTTTTTTAATGAAATGTACATCAAAATAAGACCACTAGTTTTTGTGGATAACCAGAAACTCAAGATCACTTGCAAATAGAGTTACTTTTCTTTCTTTGTGGCATCCTTGACAAACTGGAAGATTGTGCTCCTGGAATGTGGGGAAAACAGCTACCATGGATGATGTAACAGGAGCTCCCCCCACCCCCTACCCGGACAGCTGGCTTCAAAGATAATTCATTGTGACCAGAGTGAGGAAGTAACCCGCAAAATTGTGTCCATGGGAAGTAATTTACATAATTGGGCATAGATATAAATGGATCTTTTCCTATGTTATTCTTCTAATATAGAAAAATCTAATCTACCAACAGCTGACTATTCAATAAAGACCCTGATTTTTTTTAACAAACCAAAAATTATATATTCTAATGTGTGCTGTTCTTCTAAATAATATGTTTCTGTGACTGTATCCTTCAACCCCTGTTACAATTGCTTGATGTATGTGTGTGTGTATAACATGTGGTGTATGTGTGTGTGTATTTACGTGTGACTAATGCTTAATCCCTAGCTACTGTCACTTTAGGCTCACTCCATGAACAACCTAAGAAAGTCTCTCTAATAGGCTTTGCATCAGAAGTGCCAAATATATCTTTATATCAGGGGTAACGAATGTGTGTCAAATACATATGACTTCTACTACTCTCACATTATAAATTTATTTGTGCCAATATTTTTGGCCTCTGATCCGAGATAGCCTAGCAATCTTTCTGAAGGAAGTGTTCCAGACAGCTGCCACGGATGACTCAGAGCTGGCACTTGAAATGGAGCCTCTTTGCCAACCCTTTTCTACACATAACTTGCTTTTTGCCCCACATGTGATACTCTGTGCTGTGTCTACTTGGTTCATGGGATCCTACCTTCATATAGTTCTGTTCCTTGGAATCTTTATTAGTGTTATATACTAAGATACAGGATAGGGTTAAGCCAACATTATTTGGCTCTTAAAAGGATTCTTGCTGAGGTTTGGCAATACCTGCCAATTGAAAGCTCCTCCAGCTTGATGACCAGGCTAGAAGTTTTGAATCAGCAGCAAAAGAAAGAACTAAGCATATAAGAAAAATAACATGGCAGACTCTGAAGACAAATCTTAAAGAGGATCCGCAAACTTTTTTAAGGCATGTGGATACTTCATTAAAATAAAAGTCCACCTTCTCTAGGTCAGTGAAACACATAAAAAGTGTTTTAAAATTTTTTCTCCCTGTACACATGAAAGAATGCTCAACATCATTAATCATTAGGGAAATGCAAATCAAAACTACAGTGAGATATCATCTCACACCGGTCAGAATGGCCATCATCAAAAAATCTAGAAACAATAAATGCTGGAGAGGGTGTGGAGAAAAGGGAACACTCCTGCACTGCTGGTGGGAATGTGAATTGGTACAGCCACTATGGAGAACAGTATGGAGGTTCCTTAAAAAACTACAAATAGAACTACCATATGACCCAGCAATCCCACTACTGGGCATATACCTTGAGAAAACCATAATTCAAAAAGAGTCATGTACCAAAATGTTCATTGCAGCTCTATTTACAATAGCCCGGAGATGGAAACAACCTGTGTCCATCATTGGATGAATGGATAAAGAAGATGTGGCACATAAATACAATGGAATATTACTCAGCCATAAAAAGAAACGAAATTGAGCTATTTGTAATGAGGTGGATAGACCTAGAGTCTGTCATACAGAGTGAAATTAAGTCAAAAAGAGAAAGACAAATACCGTATGCTAACACATATATATGGAATTTAAGAAAAAAAATGTCATGAAGAACCTAGGGGTAAGACAGGAATAAAGACACAGACCTACTAGAGAATGGACTTGAGGATATGGGGAGAGGGAAGGGTAAGCTGTGACAAAGCGAGGGAGAGGCATGGACATATATACACTACCAAATGTAAGGTAGATAGCTAGTGGGAAGCAGCTGCATAGCACAGGGAGATCAGCTGGGTGCTTTGTGACCTCCTGGAGGGGTGGGACAGGGAGGGTGGGAGGGAGGGAGACGCAAGAGGGAAGAGATATGGGAACATATGTATATGTATAACTGGTTCACTTTGTTATAAAGCAGAAACTAACACACCATTGTAAAGCAATTATACTCCAATAAAGATGTAAAAAAAATTTTTTTTTTCTTTTACATCCCTGTTTCTTCCAGGTTATCTTTAACAACTGATTATTTCCTGGATCCTTAGCTCTTTACAAAAATGAAAGAATGAAGTATTTTCTATAACATGTATCTGGAAGTTTTGATTTTAGATTTATAGTTTCACATTTTAATGCCATTATTTTTCAAGTTTTATTTTGCCCTATTTCTAGATTCTTCCTTTTTTCCCTATCTATCTCTCTTTTCTTTTTGATTTTGAAATTATTTTAGATCTTTAAAAATCCACTCTTTTTTTTATTAGGCCTCAAATTATTTCCTTTGCTCCATTTTTAAAATTTCTTTCCATTTGTTTTTTCCTCTACTTTCAAGCAAGCATTCATATTTTCCATTAAGTACATAGTTTCCCCTAATCTCTATAAACATTATGGAAAGTAATATGTTAACAGATACATTAAGACCTCAGTTAACTGTCCTAATAGAAGTGGAAATACAGAGATAATTCCAAGAGCCTAATTTTTATTTTAATGTATTTTTCATATGTACATTTTAATGTGAGCTTTTATGATATTATCTTTCAGCCCCACTGTTTCAAAAAAATCAATGGAGGCCTTTTGTGAAGACCAAATTCAGGTTGAGTTATTTGGACATCCAGTTGCCCCAGTCTTTTCTGCAGTGTCCCTATGGGAGCATCTAGCATCACCTGTCAGAATGAGACCGAGCCCTGTCCTGCCTCCCCTTTCTGTCCCTGATCTTCTCTTTCTAAATCATCTTTTCCTGATGAACATTTTCTGTTTCTGATTTAACATCCTCTAGCTGGGCAGTAAAATTGAGTGAGGGTCATACAAAATTGTGCAATGTATAAACAGACACTGATGGCTTAATGTATCAGCAATATGCTGCATCGTTGAACTTGAAAGTAAAACTAATAAAGATGACTGAAGTTGAATTTTAGTATTACGTGATCAGATAAAGACATGCTTTAATGATGCTACGATGCTTAACCCTTTCAGGCTGCTGCAATAGAATACTTCTTCAGAGATCCTGAACTCATTCTTGTGAAATCAATTTTAAGAAAACCTGAGTGGTTGAATGCGTCAGGAAATTTTGGCTCATAAACTACCTTTATTTGTTGATTCATACTTGTTCTTTTTACAGGACAAGTGTCTAGTTTTAAGTCAGGTGAATATGCAACTGGTCTTAACTACTATTGCTGACCTGGCCTTATCTTTTTACCAAGTGTGCCTTAAGCCTTTCTCAGCAGAAACTGAACCATTTTTTTTAGAAGGCTAAAAATCCTTTCAACCACAGAGGCTCTCAAAACCTTTCATTTGACCATAAGCTCAAAGTTCAAATCAGGTAATTTACCTTAAACCTGGAAGGGGAGCTAACTATATGCCCCAAAATTCAGATTGAACAACTTTCTAGATGTTTTTTGTCTGATCGTTCAGACTCATCCCCATTAATCCTTTGATATCCATTTCCAGAAGCTATTTCTGTTAAATCGTAATTGTTCTAAGTGTCATGTCAGGAAAAGCTCTTAAATGTCATAATAATCAGTCAGATTATTCAAATAATTTCTCCATTGTCTATTCCTATTTGGCACTAATTTGATAATAGGTCTTCCTTATATGGGTGTTTTCCCTTTACTGTCAAAAAGAAAAAAAAGCAGTATGTTCTATCTATTTTCTATTTTCCCAGCTTTTACTCCCTTGCTTGGAATTGACTTCCATGGAAAGTGCTATACAAACCTTAAGAAACTGGCCTTTATGATCCCCAAAACTTGGCTCTTGTGTGAAATTGTAAGAAATGAAATAGGCTCTTTGGTACTTGATACTTTTCCAAAAAGTTCTCAATTTTCCAAACTTGACTATGTTTCTGACTTCAGAAATCAGTAAGAACATGAATGAGATTAATTTTGCATGAATGTTTTTCATGTATACACCTTGGAGGTCTTCAGAGGAAAGAATCAATATAAATCTCATATTCTATACATAATTTTTGCATTGCTCCCTACTGTAAACTTTGGTAAAGTCTAAAACTTAAAAAAAAATTGTATACTGGAAAAATTGAGGGTCAAAGATTGATTAGTCATTCATTTTTAATTCATTTATTCATCGAAATTTTTATTCCTTAAGTCTCGGCCCTCGGCTAATCGCTAGGGACATGTAGATGAACAAATGCCTAGACTTTATGGAGTGAGGCATCTCCTGGAGAAAGAGACATGCTTACAAAATCTTAGTAGGCCCATGTTTTTAGTTGTCTTTCTTTTAAATTTGTAATCGAAATTGCCTCCACTCCTGAGTCACTCCTATCTATGGGGAAAAGATTGATTTATCAGACGGGTGAAGGAAAAATGCATTGCTTCAAGGATTCCTCTTGGTTTAAGTTGTGCTTGTGCATTAGAAGCCTTGGGTCATGAGAGTGATCTTGTTTGCTTTGTTCTCATTTCACACGCTCATCACCACCCCTCCTAATGGACCAAGCCCTCTGCACAGGTGGCCTTGTTTTCTTTGTCCTCACTCTCCTGGCTCTCAGATGGGTGACAGGGAAGCATCAATTTATTATATAAGAAATGAGTCCATGTCCTCTGCAAGCATCTTCCTTCAGCTGCTGTGTCTCAGGACTGAGACTTGAGAGGGAGTATTAGAAAGCCTGATTCTGCCCTGATACAGGGGTTAGTATAGATTCACATTGTCAAACTCACAAGACAAAATAGACTTCAACCTAATACTGTATTTGCTTAGTATAATAGAAGGATGCAAGACAAGAGATACATCTGGTAAAGCAGCTTCATTTCATCAGGTGGCCCAGCACCTAGCCAGTACACAGCTTCTTTTGCTCTCATGGAGTGTGGATGGCTGCCATGGACGAGAGCTAGGTGCATGGGGTCACTTTAACACAGAGAAGCTGTGTCCTTTGTTTCCATTTAACCTTGAAGAACTCTTTTAGTTCCAGAAGCCCAGGCCTCCATGCCACCCATAGCTCCCCTGCCCAGGTGACAAGGGGGGCACAGTCTTCCACGTCTATCTTCACTCTGTTGTTTCTGACACAGAGCACCATGAGAAGGCAGACTCTGAGATGATTCTTCCAGGCAGTCCTGGATCAACCCAGACCTGATCTTAATTCTTTACTCATAATGTCCAAACCACGTTTACCAACAATAAAGATGATACTTTGATCCTCATCTGATGCCTTTGTATATTTACCATTTTCTGACCAATGCATCACTGGGAGGTCTCTGAGGAGCCAGTTACACCCCTTTCCCTCTGAGTTCAGGACAGTTGAGACACATCAATTGCAACCATTGACACACATGACCAGTGTATGTCAGATTTTTTCCATCTTGTCAGTCACGTAAATTAATTGTCTTCCTGTGGAGAGGTCTAAAGTGTTACTCTAATACTGTTACCAACCCAGGAGTGGGATCAAGAGTCTCCTCACAGAAACTGAGATGAAGAAATAGGTCACCTCTATCTTAAGAGTAGGTTTAATGCTATGATAGAGGACCATCCAAAGTGTAAGTTGTGTCCAAGGGTGCCTGGAGGAGACCCACTTCCCATAGCAGCGAGAATTTGAGTTAGGATGTGAGGAATGAGTAGAATTTTCTAGTGAGATGAACAGAGAGAAGGTATTTCATTTAAGGATTTAGTAGGTGCCGAGGGGGAGCTGAACAATATCATGGAGATCATGGGGAACACAAAAAGACCAGGGCTCTTTCCCCAAAATCCATACTTATATTATGAAATCAATAGTTTTTCTCACTCAAGATAACTAATTGGTTTACTTCAATCATTTTAAACCCTTGAAATTGTATGTAAAGATAGGTATTCAACTGTGGTACGTATATATAATGGAATATTACTCAGCCATAAAAAAGAAAGAAATAATGCCATTTGCAGCAACATGGATAGACCTAGAGGTTATAAACAATAAGTGAAGTAAGTCAGACAGAGACAGAAAAATATCCAATATAAATGAACTTATTTACAAAACAGAAACAGACTTACAGGTTTCGAAAACAAACTTATAGTTATCAAGGGGAAATGTAGAGGGGGAATAAATTAGGAGCTTGGGATTAACATACACACACTACTATGTATAAAATAGATACCCAACAGGACCTACTGTATAGCACAGGGAATGCCACTCAATATTCTGTAATAACCGATATGGGAAAAGAATCTGAAAAAGAATGAAGATATGTATATGTATAACTGGATCACTTTGCTGTACACCTGAAATTAACACAACATTATAAATCAACTATACTCCAATACAATTTTTTTATAAAAACAGGCATTCAAACTTTACTCAGGAATTCCACAGAGATCTCAGAATTCTTTGAACGATTCTCTCACTCACAAAATATTTCTTGAGTACCTACTATCTGTCGGGCACAGTTCTTTCTATAAACACAAGGAAGGAAGCAGTGAACAAGACAGGCAAGGTCCCTATTCATACAGCCATACAGCCACCATCAACCACATGTGACTATTGAGCACTTGACATGTGGTTTGTCCCAGTGGAGATGGGCCAGATGAGGAATGTTCACACTAAATTTCAAAGATTTTTGTATAAAAGGAAAGAAAGTAAAATATCTCATTAATATGTTGAATATCGATTACTATTGAAATAATATCTTAGTTGTATTGAGTTAAAGTATACCATCAAAATGAATTCTATTTGTTTATTTTGCTTCTATATTGTGGTTCCTAAGAAACTTACAGTCACATAGGTGGCTTGCCTTCCTGTTGGACAGTGATGCCCTTGAGAGAGAGGAGTCAAAATGTAAACTCGTTCACAAATAAATGAACAAGACGATTTCTCATAGCGCTAAGTGCTATAAAGAAAATAAAACCGGGCAGTGTGACGGAGAGTGGCAGAGACATGTTAAATGGATCTGCCAAGGAAGGCTTTTCTGAAAAACAATTTTTGCTGATGTATGGATAACATGCTGGAGCCAGCCAGGTGAATTTCTATGGGAAGAGCAGCATTCTAGATAGAGAAATGGCAACGATCCCAAGAAATGGCTTGTCATCCTCAACGAAAACAGAAGTCCAGTGGGGTTAAACAGTATTGAGCCAGACGGAGCGCGGTATGAGATGAGGTCAGAAAAATAGGCAGAAGCCAGTTCCTTAAGGACTTGCAGACCTGGAAATGAGATGGGATTTATTCAAAGTGCAGTGGGAAAAGCACAGAAGGGTTCCTAGCAGAATGGCAGGAACTGATTTACATTTTTAGAAAGACCTCTGTATCTGCTTTACAGAGAATCAAATGCAGACAGACAAGATGGGAAGCACAGACACCAGAGGCCATTTCAGTAGTGCTGGCAAAAGATAACTGGTGGCTTGGATTGGGAATAGCAGAGGGTGACATAGAAGTGAACTGATACTCAAAACACTTTTGCCTTCCAACTTTCAGAATCTTGCTGATGGTTTGGATATGGAAGGGAAAGGATGGAGATGGACGAGCAGTTGCTCCTCTTTCTGATGTGAGCTGTAGATGGTGGTGCCGCTTACTGAGATGAGGAAATGACGAAAAGAACAGATTGCGGGATAGGTATTTTGTTTTGCCCGTGTTAAGACTGAGATTCCTATTACAAAGTTAAGTTAGGAGTTGTCGATGTAAGTTTGGAGTTTGGTGGAGAAATCAAGGTAAAAGATGTAAATTTAGGAGGCAGCTTATGCTTCTTTAAGCCATCACCTTAATTTATGTTTCAGCAACTTGTGACTAAAGGACTAGATACTGATATTTTTCTGTATTATCAGCTTCTTACTGAAACATCCTTTCATCCAAGTCCAATTTGATTCCATAAACTTCTACCCAAAAGTTGCTAATGCTAATCTTTCCTGGAGTAAAAATAAATAACAGGATTATGATGTACAGTCAGAAAAGTGTGTTCAGAAAGTTCTGGTGTTGAATAGTGGACAGGAGTTCAAGAGTCTGCTTAAGGCTTTCAAAAGGGGCCTCTGGGGAAAATGAGGAACCTTCAAACCAGCCAGCTCCTCTCTAGGCTAAAGCTTTGCTGGACAAGCTTCTGTCCTTCCCTCCATTCTTGCTTTTTGCAAGCATCAGAGATACTCTAAAAGCATCATTGTTAATGTTTTTCAAAGAATGGAAAAAAGGAAGCATTATAAGCAGAAAATCATTAAAGTGGGTGAAATTGCTTTATCAGCTGGAGTCTCCGAATGAGAGAATTATACAGGAAGGCTTTAAACTAGGGGCGTGAGAGACATGAGTTTGATTTCATTCATCTTTGCTAAGAGATGAAACTCTTTTTGAAAGCTCCAAGACCCCCTGGGGTCTGAGTCCATAAGTGATGCCACATAGAGCAGTACAACTCTGATGAAGCTTTAGCTAGTCTTGAAAAGAGTGGAGGACACAGCAGCTTTGGTGCTAAAGAAAAGCAAGCACGCTTTGTTAAAAACACTGATTTGTAAGGATGGTTGCCCATTCTGCAAACCCCAGACACACCTCTTTTAGGTGACAAGGCCATTAGGAAAAATGGTGATTAGATGAGGCAGGATTTTCGTAGTCAGTCGCCAGGTGAGGAAAGCATTTTCCATCCCCGCTGCTGAACAGCCACTTTGGGATCATGATGCCACCAGAAGAAGACTGCAGTCTGAGACAATTGTTAGTCCTTGACTGTGGTACTTAAAACTGCCAAGTGGCCAAATGGCAAACATTCATCCAGGGCCTGCATAGTCTCAGCCCTGTAGCAGAAGCTGAAAGCACATGTGTGCACAAATTGGATTCTGCTCACAGCCAGATCAGCTATAGCTTTAGTGGTCCTTGTAAAGTATCTTATTTGAGGGAAGTGTCTTTGAATAGGGGTGGCAACAGATCAATCTGTTTAACAGCAACATTTTAAATATAACATTGGCTCAGTTATTAAATATGGTAAAACTAAGCGTTTTATTCGCAGTCTACTCTTTTCCCCTCTATTCTACTCTTTCCCCCTCTATTCTACTCTCAGTTTTTTAAAAAACATCTAAGATACCACATTAGTTTAAAAAGGGTGGGGGGAGGAGAGGTGGTATAAAATACAAATGAAATGAAATCTACCAAATTCTAATACAAGATTATTACCCTCAATACAAAGTGAGCCTATCTCTCTATCTATCTATCTCTCTATCTTCTTGTATAACGAATATACAAAAGAAAATTAGAAAATAAAATGCAATAGTTCTGCTCATCAAGATCATAAAAATGTTTCAATAGAGAGAGTTGTCTGCATTTACTTGAACCTTCACAAAAGTGTTTCCCTATCTCTAATTATTTAATATAAAGTTTAGTAATATATGCCCTTTCTAACAACATATAAATAATAAAAATAAAGTAAGAGAGTATTATGCTGTATATGAATGGACCAATTTCTCCCACTCAGTATCAGATTGGATTAACAACCAAGTGTGTAAACCTCTCACTACAAAACACATACACACATCAATCGTTATAAATAATTTATGGGAAACATAGTTAAAATGTATTTATGTAGATTGAAAATAAAGAGTCAAAGACATATAAAGCAAATGTGAACCAAAACAACGCAGGAGTAACAATATTAATATTAGATAAGGTGGAATGTAAAGTTTAAACAGCAACAGGATAAAGAGAGAACTTACATGATAAGGAATATAAAATCCTTGGCATTGAGGAGTTGGCTGGTACCAACTCATGAGAGCCGACTGTTAACATTTATTCCCAAGTCCATGTTTTATAACATCACATGGAAATTGGTCTTGGTGCGATTATTTACACCATGGAAATTGGCAAATGACACACATCAAGGCCTCCTTCACCCAGCCTCCAATTGTTAAATATTTACCTGAACATCCATGGATACAACTGATGAACTTAAAATTACCTGAAATGGGGGCTTCCCTGGTGGCACAGTGGTTGAGAGTACGCCTGCCGATGCAGGGGACACGAGTTCGTGCCCAGGTCCGGGAAGATCCCACATGCCGCGGAGCGGCTGGGCCCGTGAGCCATGGCCGCTGAGCCTGCGCGTCCGGAGCCTGTGCTCCACAAAGGGGGAGGCCACAACAGTGAGAGGCCCGCATACTGCAAAAAAAAAAAAAAAAAAAAAATTACCTGAAATGTATATGTACTAAACAATATAGCAATTAAAACTATTTTTAAAAATTTATCAGAAATGTAAGAAAACTTTATTTAAAATATATAATCAGGGCTTCCCTGGTGGCTCAGTGGTTGAGAATCTGCCTGCTAATGCAGGGGACACGGGTTCGAGCCCTGGTCTGGGAGGATGCCACATGCCACGGAGCAACTAGGCCCGTGCGCCACAACTACTGAGCCTGTGTGTCTGGAGCCTGTGCTACGCAACAAGAGAGGCCGCGATGGTGAGAGGCCTGCGCACCACGATGAAGAGCGGCCCCCGCTTGCCACAACTAGAGAAATCCGTCTCACAGAAACAAAGACCCAATACAGCAAAAATTAATTAATTAATTAATGAACTCCTACCCCCAACATCTTAAAAAAAAAAAATAATCGTATTGGCATATTTCAGTTTACTTCTTCAAAATTGTACAGATCCCCGAAAATTAAGTAATAACATAAAGGAATTTAATGACATAATCCATAAATTTGATAAATGAAATATATAATACTTATTATATACAAGTGTGTAAATAGATGTCAGTTTAAAAGTGAGAAAATTTTAACAATTAAATAAGGAAGCTATGGTTGGTTTGAAATACTATTGTCCTTTTAAGTATCACTATCTGATTTAGTAGGATATGAGAGTTAATCATGTCATTTTCCTGTTTCATTTTGTATTTTAGCCAAAGACTAATTTACATTTGCTAAAAAATTATATTTAATACTGGTGAATGGTGGCTTAGATGTTCTTGACACATTTTATATATTACCATAAACCCTAACCAAATTATAACAGTAGTTATCTCTCATTGAGACATTAAACACAAACTTTAACTTAATATTTCAATGTTAATTTAATACCTTAAATAAGATCTAGATATATATTGGAGGTGAGTACTGCTGGGCCAGGAGGAAGAAACCCATAAGAATGATTTTTCTTTCTTTCTTTCTTTTACAAAAGAACTCCAGTGTCCCATTAAGACTTTGTCTGCATGTTCTTGTCAAAGGAAGGAAAGAATTTTTCACTGACACCCTTGATTGCTAGTCGGTCACATGATTACTCTTCAGGAAGCACAAGAGACCCATCTGAAAGTGGGGTGGGAGGATTTAATGTAACTTCCTACTTAGAAACCGAGATTGCCTGTACCAAGCTCCGTCTGATCCCTTCAACACTGCACCCAGACAGTTTCCTTTCTCTAAATGTCAGTCGCACAGAAATGAAAAGAAAATGTGAGAAGAGGTGTCTGAAGTTCAGAAAACAGTATCCTTGTCTGAGATGACTTGTCATCATTTGGGGATACACGGTGGAGAGTATGTATCCATGTACCTAGCAGAGCGGCCATTAATAACCACTCGAACAAATGAACAGATAGATAATAAAATGACAGAAGTAGGCAGAGGGCCAAGGATACATGACCTAAGGAACAGTACCATTGTATTGGAGATTTCAGAAAGTGGGAAAAGGCAAGAGCATGAAATAGAAACACTGGAAAAGATATTTAAATATTGGATGATTTTTCAGAAAGCAGCTGTCCACAGCATCCTTACCATCCCTTATGGGATGCAGACATTCTTGTTGTCATTCTCCATACAGGGACATTGCCATTCTGACATGTCAAGGGACTGTTCAAGGTCAAATAATTATTGAAGGTAAAACCACCAGCATGTGGCAGTAGCAGAAAATAAACACATCTCTTTGATTATAAATCCAATAGGCATTTCAAAACACCACTGTTGCCTCTAGGGAAATTGCCTCAAACAGAAATCAACACATTCTATTGCAATTTTAATTTGAAAGCATTTGCCTTAAAACTGTCTAATTCCTGGTTCTTTTTTTTAACCACCTCCATTCCCACCCTAATTTCATAGCTATTGAGGGGAAAGCAAACTACTGTCCAGATATTCTTGCTAAAGCACCTCACTTGAAAAAATCTTTTCCCCCCTCGGTTTTCACTTGACTCACAGTGTAATCATATTAGTAAGAAAGATTTTGTTTAGTCATACCTGGTGCCAGATTTTCCCCAAAAAAGCAAAATAAAACGATGTGTAGACTACCTGGTTTCCACAGGATAGCACAGTTGGTCCTCCATATCCTAGGGTTCCATATTCACAGATTCAACCAACGTTGGATTGAAAATATTCGGAAAAAAAATCCAGAAATTTCCAAAAAGCAAAACTTGAATTTGCTGCACACAGGCAACTATTTATATAGCATTTACATTGTATTTACACCTATATACATAGATTTGCATTGCATTAGGTATCATCAGTAATCTAGAGATGAGTTAAAATATACAGGAGGATTTGTTGTAGGTTATAAACAAGCACTGTGACATTTTATATAAGGAATTGGAGCATCCACAGATTTTGGTATCCTCGGGGACCCTGGAACCAATTCCCTACAGATACCAAGGGATGACTATACAAAAATCAAGGAGAACAACTCTGATAATGTAAGAATAAAGTCAGTATGTATGAGTAACAGGCCTGTTTGACAAGCAGCATTGCAGTATATAAAATTCCAATGACAACATATTAAAAATACGGTAATTGTCTAGAAGAATGAGAGAAACAAAGCAGAAGCCTGTGGAAACTAGCGGATTTGGAGTCCTTTGGAAGAGAACGAGGAAATACCTGCCTGAACGCTGTCAGAGAGATACCTACTGACCACACGTGCACCCAGTTTTACCAGACATTGAGAAGGAAAAAGTGCTCAAGAGGAAACAACATGCACAGCCGCTGTCCTTAGGAAACTTACGGTCTGACAGTTTCAAAACAATTTCACTTCACTTTATGTAATTACAAAAAATGTCCCCATCCAAGAAAAACCTAGGTGAAAACATTTTTCAATATTATTTACTCACTTTAATGCACTCTACCTTTGCACAGAAGTAATTTCTTTAAATATCTACGAATATGAGACAAGTCTGGCTCCAAGTGGATGACGCCTGCCCACCTAATCCCTCTGTCCAGTCCCTTTGATTGCTTGTGTTAACAACAGAGTTAGTCTCACCATATTCACCTCTGTCTTTCCAGTTCTCCTTCACTTCTGCTTATCTCTTTCTTGTTTTCTCTTTTCTTTTTTTCCATCTGTTTTTCTCACTCTTCCTCAGGGGCACTGGAAGAAGCGTCTTCATCTTGCTAACAGTTTTTGGTTCTAGAAAGGATGTTTCACCTGCACCCTGACCTATAAGGAATGAGACAGCTAACATGTTCCCAGGTGTGTTCTGGTGTCTGTAAGCAGAAATAATTTGTTCCATCAGAAGAAAGACTTTGTCATGAATGGTTTTAAAATCGTGCAAAGGACTTTCCAGTTTATAACACATGGGCTTCATCACTGTTTTTTTTTCCTCTTGTGGAGCTGGGGGGTGGGAGGGACAGACAAGCATAAGTAATTTCCTAGAGATGGTCAGGGCTAGGGTGCTCAGAGAAGATTTAATTGAAAGGTACCAATTCTGAAATTTCTTTTCTAATATTCAGTCTACGGCTTTCCAATAATAATAATAATAGTAGTAGTTGTTGTTGTTATAATAGTAGGGATAGTAGTAGTAATGGTAGTTATATAATAGCTAGTGTTTACTGAACACTGAATATGTGTCAGGCTTTGGGCCGTGTCCCTTAGATTTCTTAACTCATTGAAACCTCCCAATAACCCAATGAGGTAAAGATTATTATTATCCACATTTCACGGTCCAGGGAACTGGGCTTGTCCAAGCTTACACAGCAAGGCAGTTATCAGTTACACACCTCTCCTCCCTGCAAGAGAACAGTATATTTCCCCAGAACGTTCTGATGTGGCAGTCTCATTTGCTTCTAAAGACGGGTCCTGTCATATCCTGATGGTTAACCATTCTTAAACCTGAGGCGTGGGGCTGCCTTTGAATGAATCTTAGCTTCATTCAGCTCTTTGCTCAAAGTCCCCTCCTCAGAGGACCTCCCTGACTGCCTCTTCATCATCTCTCTCTGTCCCTTTCCTCTGCTTGGTTTTAATTCTGAGCACTCATCACTACCTGAACTGTCTTAGTCTGCTCGGGCTGCCATAATAAAACACCACTGATTGATAACAAATGACAGACTTTTATTCTCTCACAGTTCTGGAGGCTGGAACGCTAAGGGCAGGGTGCCAGCGTGGTCAGCTTCTGGTGAGGAACCTCTTCCTGGCTCACAGACACCCACCTTCTCGCTATGTGCTCATGTGGCCTTCCTCCGTGAGTGCACAGGGAGAGAGAGAAAGAACTGTCTCTTCCACTTCTTATAAGGACACCAATCCTATCAGACTAGGGCACCACCCTTATGACCTGAGAGGAGAGAACAGGTTCACGGTAGAGGGATGACTCATCCTTGAACATTTACCCCCCTTTAAGAGGAAATTTCCTCTGCCAATTAATGCTGGCTTCCCCTCCAGGGATTAAGCTTCCATGTGCTCCTTGCTTGGCACGCTGTGGATCTAGGAACATCTGTGTGGAAATTCATTTTAAAATTGTGCATGCTCAGGTTCTAATGACATGGAGGTTGCCTTCTCCCACCCACAGCACCTCTTGACACAGGCCTCCATGTAGGAGCGTGTTTGGCAGAAAAACTGGGTATTCCTTAGGAAGGAACTCCTTCTAGGTTTTATGGAAATCCTAGGGTTCTTCCTTACCTCTTGAGTGTGGAGCAGGGCGTCTACGCACATACTACTGTTAGTGCTGCTTATGATGTTGGCGTATGGCTTAGGTCACAGGGAAAATTCACACTGAATGTCCACTGGAAGCCTGCAAAAGACTCATGGCCCCTGTTTATGCTATTGGATATACTTTTCATAGCTTATATTTATATCTAAAGATTAATATTAGTGTTAATATTAATGATTTTATCTTCCTGATCATAAAAGTTAGAAGTTCCATAAGGACAGGGATCTAGTCTCATTTGTTTTCTCCCAAGAGCCTAGCACAAAGTAATAAATATTTGTTGATTGGATGCGTAGTCCTAAATCATGTTATGAAGTGATGGTATTTTATTGCGATTTTACAGGTGAGAAAAAAACTAGTGAGTTTATTGAGCTTGTGCATAGTTTGTAGCCAGCCTTAAAATAGAACAAAGTTCTCCTGATCCGTAGGAACTTCTGGTAAGCAAGAATCCCAGGGTCCTGTCTGAATTTAAGTTCCACATGTATATTAAATAATAAATATTTGAATGAGTTGAAAGAATGAATAAGAAGTTTTAGTTTTCTTAACATGTACCTCATGTGACACTCTGCAATCCCTTCACTATGACATCTCTCAGGCTTTATCTGAATATGCTCAGTAAGAGAGAAATCACTAGTGCCTTAGGCATGACATTTCTATATTTTGTCAGTTCTAAATGTTGGAAGTTGTTTTTGTATGCTTGGAATATTTCACAATATTTTACAATTTTCACAATAAAATAATTGCAGGTCTTATGGCTAAAAAATATTGAACAAGACAATGCTAAGGACAATCATAAGACTTGAAATTAGAGCGGCTTCATCGAGCTGAAGTGAAATTATAGTTATGCAATCAGATATGGATCTGTTTTTCAGAGCTACCATTCAGACTACCTTTTCAGTTGGTCCTGAAACTCACCAACCTTTCAGTTCACAACCTTTTCAGCTGGTCCTTAGTTTACAGCCTGTGAGACTTTGTGAAATGTTCTGTCGGAATTCGATTTCATCCGGGTCTGTAGCATTCTCCTGGCCACTTGTTTGATTTGTACCAATAATACTAGCTGGTGATGACATATCACCAATCTGAGCCCTGCTCTGTTCTTGGTCCTTTATGTATTTTCAGTCATTTAATCCTTACAACAACCCCATTTCCAGGGTGCTTTTATTATACCCATTTGACAACCCAAAGAATGAAGGAAGAGAGAAGTTAAGTAACTTGCCCAGGGTCACACAGCCTGGAAGTGGCAGAACCAACTGAGATCCCAGCAGTCTAGCCCCAGAGCCTATGCTCTTAACCACGGTGCTGCATAGCACACTGCATACTCATGAATCCTTGTGAATCATGCTGGCTCACCCTCTAGTGTTCAAAAACCATCTGCTAATTAGTCGGTTCTAAAATATTTTCAGGGACCAACACCAAAATCGCCGGTGATATAGTTGGAGAGATGGATCTTTCCCTCCTCTGGAAAGATTAGGATTTTCCTGATTGGGGTCCCCTGTCAGGGCTCCTCGTCCCCACAGCCTGAGGCACATGCTCAGCTTTTCTCAGCTCCCCGGAAGGCAACTTTCACCTATTATTTCTGTCCTTTTTGGCACACTCCAGCACACTCTCCCTGGATGTCTCTTTTCCTGATGTGTACAGTGTTATTGGGCTAAATTCCCTCATTTGTGTTATTACTCAGAATCTGCGCAAAACTATGTAGACCGCAAGCCTACGTGTTGCTTAGTCATCTCCCTGTCCTTACTAGTGCATATCTCTTCAACACTTTTGGTTATTGTTGTTTTCCCTCTGCCTCAAAGCCCTTCATTTTCCCCATTTATCTGAACATCTTTTTATCCTCCTGACCACATATCCAGCTTTGCTGTGATCCGATTGGGAATTACATCTCTGAACAAATGCAGGCTTTCCAGCTTTGTAAAGTGCAGCCTGTCCGCAGTGGAGAGCCTGAACCACCATGATTGTAGGCAAACTCCCATGGATGGGAAGAGATCTGGGTTTTTCTTTCACGGGTGCAACTTTCAACCGGAAGCAGAGATGAAAGCCCCAAAGGTCCAGGTCTGATACAATATAGTCTCTGGATATGTGTCTAAGGGTTCTTTGATTGGCAGCCTTTGTCTGCCTGTGACTCACTGGAACTGGCTGGCAGATGGTAATTTCATCATATTCTAAGCATGGGTTTTCAGAAACTGGCACCCCAGTGGTTGACCAGACACTTTGATACCACTATCACTTCTCTATCCCTGGTTGAAAAATGCTGTAAATCTAGGGAAGAAGTCAGTAAACTTACTCTGTAAAGAGCTGATGGTAAATATTTTAGGCTTCAAGGAACATAACTGTCTCTGTAGCAACTACTCCACCTTAGGGCAGGATGAAAACAGCCATGGACAATGAGTAAACAAATGCGGCTGGCTGTGTTCCAATGCAACTTATTTACAAAGACAGACTGTGGGCTGGATTTGGCCCCGGGGTCCAAAATTTGCCCCTCCCTAGCATCAAGAAGGAAGAAGAAGGAAATAGGACATACCTAGAGGAGGAGAAAATTGTCACTAACCACTTCTCCCAGTCTGGCATTAATTTTTTTCTGAGTCCGATAACTAAATAACCTATTCCTGGGGGTGTGAACCTCTTACATAAATTTGGGGCCAGAGTATCTAGTTTTATGTTATCTTGAGTTATTTTTCCATTTTGTTCTATTTCAGATTTTTAGAGGTAATTTTTAAATATTTCAGCTGTGATACATGAAGGGGCTGACAGTGCCCCTCTGAGGCCAAGATGATGGTTGCAGTCATAACTAGAGGAAACTATCTAGGAGTTAAGACTGGGAAGGACAAATCACCTGGCCCAGACAGTGATGTGCCAAGCATTGGCAACCTTGAAAGAGATACAATTTGATTTTATTGAAGAGTTTTCTTGCACAGGCCTGTTGTTTTTCTACATTGCTTTTGTAAGTACAGCATTTTCCCCCAGCTAGATTCTTGTCTAATGTTCTTACCATTGTACGGAAAAAAAAGAAAGCTGAAAGTCTCAAAAATAATTTCTTACTGGCTTAGGAATTCTTTTCCTATTTGTCTGTTAACAGCAAATAAATCTACCTTATTGAATTACTATTAAAGCAGAGTTTCATTCTTTGGGCAAAAAGTAACCAATGACAGGCACCTTTATTTATGTGTGTGTGTGTGTGTGTGTGTGTGTGTGTGTGTGTGTGTGTGTGTGTACACATATGCATGTGCAAGTTGGACAGCAAAAGGAAATTAATTGGGGAGGAAAACATTAAAGTTAAGAGCGGTAGGTAGTCATTATCATCTAAAGTCTGTACATACAGACATAGGCCTTGACAGCCATACGGGAGGAGTTGGGGCCTCGATGATATTAACAGAGACGTCAACAGTTGTGGTGCGTTAGTGCAGGGGAGACCTGAACCAATACAAAGCTGACCCGCTTAGCAATCTTTGCCAAAACTCTATGATGGTTCTGAGCAAGACAAGAAGGATACGTTTGCTTAACAATAGGAGCAAGAGCCCTTGGGCCAGAAGTAAATGTCCAGAAAATGGTCACTTGTATATGGAGATTAGGTGCTTGGAAACAAATCAGGGAAAATCTTAGCAGCAAACCTCATGAGTGTAGAGGAGATAAACAGTCCTGTCAGCATCAGAATTTAGGAATATTACTTCGTGTCCCATTTAAAGGGAACATAGAAGGCTGACCTGGCAGAAACCGGGAAATGGTTTTGCTTCTGTCCAGCCAGATTCAGCCTGGCCCTTTGCAGTCCCTTCTACTGTGTATATTACGGCCAGAGAGAGCGAGCCACTTGG
The DNA here is from genome assembly GCF_951394435.1 of Stenella coeruleoalba. Taxonomy (NCBI): domain Eukaryota; kingdom Metazoa; phylum Chordata; class Mammalia; order Artiodactyla; family Delphinidae; genus Stenella; species Stenella coeruleoalba. The sequence goes on along the minus strand of NC_137148.1, from coordinate 46,573,734 downwards.
GGCTGCTAATGAGAAGTCTGCAAAATAATATTGGTTTGTGATTCAGGCCAAAGGTAACAGAAGGAAAGCGTAACATTCCCTTGTCTGTAGGAATACCTTTCTTGATAAACTAGATTCTTTAAAAATTTTTCTTTCACTTGTTAAATTTGAGGGTCTCCTAATGTCTTGAAATTGAGTCTGCGAATTTATAAAACAGGCTGATGACCATCCTTCAGACATGCCTTCACATCACTCAGGAACAAGGGAAAACGTGTCTTGGGGTTGGAGACGTGGACTTGACATTCATCTCCAAGGTTGGGCTGATTACAGTGCAGAGGATCATCTAAGAATGTACCTGTAGATGGAGAAGAGACTGCCCAGGAGAGAATCCTGGGGGCATTTGAACTCAGGACCAAAGAGAAGAGGAAAGAGCCTGAAAACAAGAAAGGATGGATACAGAGAAGCTGTGGTAGGTGAGGCACGGGAAAGCGTGAGGTCACAGATCTGCAGAGCCTGAACTAGGTCACTCCCATCACCCTGGTCCCAGCACTCGTGACGTGGAAAAGTTTTCTACTTCCTTGGCTTAAAGTTCTTCAGTTTTAAAGTTAACAGGGATCTGAGGGAATTTATTGCTAAATAGTGTGGAAAGTGCCTTCACAAATAACACGTCAGCAAACCCCAAAACATCGCAGAGAGCAATTTCTACACATGGGAAAACAGAATCTTGGAAAAATTGAGTCTCTTGCTCATAAGAATAGTGGAAACACTGGCGTTCAAACCCAAACCTTCTTAGTCTAAAGCTTATACAGTTTCCATTCTGTTCTGTTACCTTTTGCAGCCAGATGGGAGGTTGGCCTGAGACAAAAGGAGGGTGTGCTATGAGGAAGAAGGGATGTGGGCGATTGCTCCTGGGAGCTTTGAGCTCATGGAGAGTAGCTGTGGGTAGGAAAGCAGGTTGCAGAATCATCTGGTGGCCAGGGTGTGGGCCCAGCAGGTCAGGGGACTTGAAAAGAGTGACAAGAGTTTTGAAACATTCACTGAGGTAACATGAGAGAGCATTCTCCAAGGGTGATTAAAATTACCACCTAGGACACAGCTGAAGTGAGACAGGATGTAGGAGGCTTGGGTATTTTGGGTATGTGAGTCTCCAGCAGAAATCAACTGAACAGTAGTGGGAAAAGCGAGTTGGTCCCTAACTGGATAGAAGAGGAAAATGTGGACACAAGAGCTTAGGAGGCTTTCTGATGAGTCTAAAATTCTCCATGGGAAATCCTGCTTCTTTCCCTGGACATCGTCCATCCCATGTTCTGTGCGACAGCACGAATTTTCCAGGACATTCTAGAACACATTCAGACTTCCCTCTGCTCTGTCACTTCCATTCTTTCTCCTTTCTCCTTCGTTTCCTGCCCAGGCTCTTCAGTTTTACTCCACATTCTGCACCTACTTCTTTAACTTCTTTCTGCTTTCCTCCAAATTCTTCCTAACTGATTATGCTACTTTCTCATGTCAACTTCTGCCCTATTATGTATTCAGGAAACGAGGCCCGCAGGAACAGTGAGTCCATTTTCATTTTGAGCCAGGGATGTCTGTCTCACAGCATTTGCCTAAGGTCAGTAAACATAGAAATCATTCTTGATTTTTCCACTGTTGCCCAAAGCCACAAATATATACAAATGAAAAATGCACTGATTTTTTTAAACGATGCGAATATCTGTACCGAATTTCTCATTGTTTTATCCTTTAAATAAGACAGAAAGCCTGAGGATAATATGGAGGAAGGAGGGAAATGGCGAAAAGGCTGGAGGCTCTGCACACCAGATGGTCTGAGACTGCAGTAGTCCTGAGGCTGGCAGGCATGGATGGGGACAGGAGTGAGAAGTGGTGGTCTCCAACTGGTGGGAGCACAGCATGGACTATGTGTCTAAAGAGCTGAGCTAGACCTTGGAGATGCCCCTAGAGGTGGTCAATCTCTGTCAAGCCACCTTTTCATTATAAGTTCCAGGTAGAAAGGTATCATCATTTTAAATTTGGTGCAGCACTGAACACACTAAGGAGAAATCAATATATGTTAATTTACTTATTGTACTAAAAAGAGAAATAAATTTAAATAAGTAATGAGCAGGAACCATTCTGTTCCACATCCCACTTTATAATTCCCAGCAACTGTATACATTTGTGAGCATAACTGGCTCATGTATCTGATGGATAATTGTCTGTAACGCTGTAAAAACGAAGTGACCTTTCTACTGAAAGACATTTTTAAGTGAGACTGTTTTGGTTCCCTGTGGAATTGGTTTTTCACGCTCATGTTTGATATTTCTAAGAAGTCAGCGCCACCTTCTGGCTACTAAGAGAATTGTCGAGCAGCCAAACGGAGTAGCATGTATTTTTTGACCATTCTTAACCAGAAGGTAGAATTTAAATTATCTTTCATTTTCTAAAGCCTAATAATCCCTTAAGGATCCACGTGACTTTGGGGAAGTTCCCTTTTCTCCTTTCAAGCAGTATGTAATTTTTATTCCATGTGAATCACCTTCTCTAATGTGAGCTATCTTGATAATAATCAATACCCTAGCACAATCAGGGAGTTCCCATAGTTCTCCAGGCAGAGATGGGTCCCCCAGCCCCAGGATACAGGCTAATAGTTTAAAGGATATACTAACCCTGGTGCTCTAACTTGGAAACTAAGTCTGAGGTGGGACAGAGTTGTACACAGAGGCCTTGTTTTTTTGTGGCCTCTCCCGTTGCGGAGCACAGGCTCCGAACGCGCAGGCTCAGTGGCCATGGCTCACGGGCCCAGCCGCTCCGCGGGCATGTTGGATCTTCCTGGACCGGGGCATGAACCCGTGTCCCCTGCATCGGCAGGCAGACTCTCAACCACTGCGCCACCAGGGAAGCCCTGAGGCCTTCTTGATAGAAGTGGATTTTGTCCCTTCCTCCATAAGGGAAAATAGTACAGTTCTCGTCAGATTAGTCACTAAAATTGGCCTTGATACAAAATCCAACATAGGCATCTTCTGGAAATGTACCTGTGAGATGCATGTTCAACCTCTTAGCACATGCCTATAATCCAGGCAGGTAACACTGTATCCCCAAAGTGCTCCTGTTTGGTGACATTGAGAAAATAGGAATTACCTAGGGTAACTTTGACAAATGGTATCTGTAGTATTATCTTCATTCTCTCCGTTTTATTTTCTTCTTTTTTATGAAATTTGTACTTGAAAACTGCTCCAACAATTAAAAATTAGAGGGTCAGGTTTAGAAGTTCTTATACAACTAGCAAAATCATTTTCTAAATTGCCTAGAAACAATAAAGACTTTAAAAGCCCAACTTACATGGATCCATATCAGTTTCTTTGGCTTAATTTAGATGCGTTTTTTTTCTTAATTTTGAAAATGATGCTGCTATCTACAAAATCACTAGACTAGGAACCACCTTGACAGTATTTAACTGATACAAGCATCTTGGTACTCCCTCCTTATTAAGGGGGAGAATGGTGTCATTAGCAACGTCCAACTCGCTGCTAAGTCACTGCACTTGAATTTCAAGTACAACTTTTCATCTCCCATGAACTACATGTACATGTTAAATTTCTAAATTACAGGGTGTGGACTACATATGTCCCTAGAATGTTTTGTAATAGTGCCAAGGGGACAAAAAAAAAAAACACTTCTTGCAAACCAAGAAGGACCTAGGAGTTTAACAAAATTCTTCCCCCATCTAAAGCTCTGAAAAGCCATGTTGGTGCTACCTGTCCTTAGCCATGAGACTTCTCTATGGAAGTTCTTGGGGTGCGTTTTGGTGGGACGCCCCTCTGTGGGCAACACTTACAGGTGTTCATGGAATGGGCAGAGCTGAAAAAGCTGGAATTATATTCACAACCAGTGTTTGCTTAATGCTGTAAAAATGCTACAGAAATGGCCAGAAAGTCTTTGGGTATCTGGGGAAAAACAGTCCTTTGAAATTTTTGATGTGTGAGCAGAATAATGAAAGCTCGTCTGTTTCCTGTACTTTTATCACACACAAACATCATACATCATAGTCAGATTGGGATTTAATTGGTTGGAATGTGGCCCAGGCCTGGGAATTTTTTAAGGCTCCCCAGCTGATCATAATGCACTGCTAACAGGCTCTGTGCGAGCAAGAACTGTTCCTCACATGGCGGGAGAGATCAAGCAGCTCTGAGCTAGACCACTGTATGGTAAATGAAAATTCCAGGCTTCGAGGAGTAGAGACGGTTAGGGAGAGAAAATAGATATTGGGTCAAAGAATTAGACTCAGGAATCGGTAGGGAAGAACAGCCAACCTAAAAAGTGAGAGAATTCTATTGATGAGGAAATGACCTGAACTTGGAGTGACCGCTGAGAGGGCCATCACAGCTCCCACGAGATGTCTGTAGACTAAGAAAAATCAGAATGGAAGCCACAGGCCATGGGGCTCAGTAAACCTGTTTCCTGGACAGAGTGGAGTTGAACTTGGTATGTGCCTCCTATTCCAAAATAATCCGTTCTCCTTCACCGGCTTTCACTGCTTGCAGATGGATTACTCAACACGACTTTGCTGACACGAGGACTTGGTATGAAAAATGAGAGAGGAGATAAGGGTCCGGGGCAGTGTTTGGCAAATGAATCATGGGTATGAATCATCTGAGGAGCCTGTTGAAATTCAAATTTACCAGCCCAGCCTGAGACAGTTTGTTTCAGTGGGTCTAGGGTGGGGCTTGGAGCAGGGCTACTTCTGTAATTTGTGAGGTTGTGAGATAAGAATGCAGATGGAGGGCTACACACGATGTGTCTAAATATTTAAAAGTTATAAATCACACTAACAAACTGTTAACTCAAGGAAGCTTGAGACTCCTTCCTCGATAAATAAGCCTACATACCATGACCGGGAAGGTCAAGTTCAAATAGAGAGGCCTAATGTTTAGATTCTGTCATCTCCCTCAGTGTCAAAAGTCTATCCTCCCACCTTGACAAATATGCCTTCATTATAGTCTGGAAGGCCAGGTTCAAGTTTAGCATTTTTAAGTCTCTCAGTGTTGGGGAAGCAACCCATGGCCCACTCACTCTGCTCTATCCATCCAGCTCCACCTGGAACAATGAGGCACCTCTATGCACGTGTGGGGACCTGCCACGCCCAAGTTCTGACACCAAACCTTCTATCCTTACCCCCCAAGCAGCAGCCCCTCAGGCCCAGGGGTGTGCACACTGGTGACATTTCTGCCCCCTAGAGGCCAGATGGGGGAATGGGACTGCATGGGCCCAGTGGGAGGGCTGGGCCATTTGGGTAGGCAATTCCAAGACCCATTTCCCAGGTCATGGTGTAAAAGGAGCACGCAGCCTCTGTGTGGGCTTGTTCCCAGGTCCCACCAATGCCCCCCAGGAGGCAGCGTTGGAGAAGGGGCAGTGCATGCCCTCCCACGCCCCCCAGGGCAAGGCTGCCCTTTGCCTGACCTAAGCAGGGCATTGAACCCAGGTGACAGATGCTTCAACCCTGGTCTTAGATGCAGTGATCTTAGGAGCACTGATCTTACAGAACCGGCAGCAAATGGTCTTGTTGGCTGCCATTAGGTCATTATCACTCCAGAGTCACTTGAGACGGTCAAGGCACCTGAGCTGGGAAATCCCTCCCTTTACTATTTCCCCTCCCATCTCCATAACTACTCCCACCAAAGAAAGTCAAGGACAAATCCTTTCCACCCCTACTCCAAACGGTATTTAAAAAAGAAAGTAGCCATTTTAATAGATGTCTTTCTCACACTTAAGATACTTGAGTTTTCAGAAAACAGAAATAATAAACTTGAATCAAAGAGAGGATATAATTTCACACTCATGCAATATATCTGTTAAACTTTACACCTTATTGACTATCAGCTGAGAACTTATACTTCATTAAAAATCCATTAGGGCAATGACCACACCATTAGCTCTTCAGTAGATGCCTTCAAACCTTATTTGTTTCAAAGAAACAAGGCTTTCAGCAGGCACTCCTGAGTGTAAGTGGCAGTATTGCTCCAGTGTTGAGTCCCCAGAAGAAGGCCCAGCTGTGTCTAGGGAAGCCTGTGACCTCAGCCAGGTCGAGTCGGTCAGCACTGCAGCTTTGGGGCAGCCCAGGGAACCAGAGCTCCATGGCACCAGAAGACAAGAAGCTGAGTTTGTCACTCCTTTCATTAAGTAAGTCCCTCAGGCTGCAGTAAGATCCAGATATGGCTTTAGGGAGAAAAGCTATGTCAATGATGTTCTGTCAACTTCGTAATTTATTAAAGCACCCACGGGGGGTTGGGCATCTCCCGAGATTCCTGTGTAATCGTTCTGTAATGAGCCCAGATATCAGTGTTTTTATAAAACTTCCAAGGGATACTAGTATGTATGCAACCAGCGTTGGGGACCACTGGTTTAATGAACTGGCTAACATCAAAGATTCTGAGATAATGAGATGGAGAACAGGTAGGTCTTGATGAGAAGGGAGGAGGGAAGAAGGAGGGAAAGAGGCGTGGGGAGGACGCCAAGGAAGCCTTAAATCAAGACTGAGGGCGGGACTTGAGATGGTGGCAGTGACTTCGTACAAGTGTGACCCTGACAGGCTGGGGGACAAACGTGCAGGCACAGACCACCAGGTGGTTATTTAGGGCACCGTCCATGACCTTATCTACTTCCCAGGATGCCTTGTCCTAACTTAGTCCACACTGAGGCCAGAATGAATTGCCCAGCAAGACTGGAAACTGACCATTCCCATGGTCCTGTTTCAAATGTTTAGAGTCCAAGGACCACATAGTACTCTCCACTGGGCTTCGTCCACTGCAGTGGATGACGTGCCCCAACTTTCTAAACACTTACTGAGATCAGCACTCCAACATCCAACGTCTTTAAATGCCAAAGGGAAGGAAGACATCCTGACTTAAAATTCAAATGCGGCATGAATCCTATTCTTACATTTTTGTAAACTTTGTGCGGAAGAACACATGAATACAAATGCATCAAATACAAGTGTAAAGGTCAGTAAACGTTCACAGAGTGAACACACTGGCGTCACAAGCACCCCGGTCAAGAAACGGCCTCCCTGGAGCCTCCCTCCACTTACTAACCCACCAGATACTAAAACTGGGCTTACACTAAAAATTTTGTATTCGTTTCCTGTTTTGAAACTTTATGTCGGTGAAGTCAGAATCTATATACTCTCGTGTCTGGCCATTACGTTTGTGAAATCTTTCCATGTTGTTGCATGAAATTATAGTTGGTTCACTCTTGCAGTTGTATAATATTTCTATTTTTTAATAAGGTGAAATATAGAGTTAGGGATTAAAGAGAAAGGGTGATATGGTCATGTCAGATGTCTAAAATATTATAAGTCTTATACAAAGTATAAGTTTGTAAATGTTTCTTAGTACCTGGAGTCAGCAAATTTGCATTGACATCACTGTTTACTTAGTCCTGATATTTTTTTCAATAACTAGTTTTCTATTTTAAGACCTTAACTAAGACTGCTGTCCTCTGGAGTGGTTCTCAGCAAAAATGATCTTGTCAGTGTTGAAGCATCCATGAATATATGACCCTGTACAGGTATAATGTCTCTACTTCAGCAAACGTGATTGATATAATGGTCAATTTCATATCATATCATTCCAAGGACATCCTAGCCCATAGAGAGAATTTTTTTCTCAAGAAAAATCTTAAAACAGTGGTTCTCAAACTTCAGCATGCACCAGAATGCCCTGGAGGCCCCGAATCACCTGGAGTGCTGGTAAAAACTCATTGCTGAGTCCCATCCCCAGGCTTCTGTTTTGCTGGTCTGTGGTGAAGCCCAAGGATGTGCCTTCCTAACAGGCGTCCACGTGATGCTGACACTGCAGGGCTAAGGACCACGTTCTGAGAACTACTGCCTTAGAGCCTGCAAATAAAGTTATGTTTACATTTCTTTCGCATATCCCATATGTTCCCTCCTGCCGTGCATTTGTTTTTTTCAAAATCCTTGGAATCAGCCAGGTGGCGATATTAAGGTTGTTATCATATTAACCCCCCTCCATCATTAACATCCATTATTGCCGTGCCCTGCAGTACAACTCTGCTTATAACTCATTTGGAGCCCGTATTTCACTTGGAGCTTGTACTTCATTTTTCTTGAGTTGCTTGCATATCGGTGACCCTCCTTGTCAGTTCCTTAAAGGCATCTGGCCATGTACTTGTCTGTATCCTGGCAGTCCCTAGCAGGGAATCCTGCGGGCACTACTGAACTCATTTTCTATATTCTCTGCTGGTCCATTGATTTAATCCATATCGTCCCTGCTTCTCACCTGCATGTGCTTTGTTCTTCTGCATACATACCTATAAAATGAAGCTTTGCTACTTGCTGTTATAAGAATAGGGAGGTTATAACAGTCTGTGGTCATATCATGACTGGTCCCAGAAAAAGGCATTACTTTCATGCTCTAAGATAGGTATTTCTCAACTAAAGTGTTTCTCAAACCTGGTGCATATTGGCACCACCTAGATAACTTTAAAAAATGTAGATGTCTGGATCCCATCCCAGTGGTTCTCTTTTTTTGTTTGTTTTTGTTTTGCGATGCGTGGACTGTTGTGGCCTCGCCCGCTGCGGAGCACAGGCTCCGGACGTGCAGGCTCAGCGGCCATAAGTCACGGGCCCAGCCACTCCGCGGCATGTGGGATCCTCCCGGACCGGGGCACGAACCCGCGTCCCTGCATCGGCAGGCAGACTCTCAACCACTGCACCGCCAGGGAAGCCCTGAGTTTTTTTAAATATAAATTTATTTATTTTATTTATTTATTTTTGGCTGCATTGTGTCTTCGTTGCTGCGCGTGGGCGAGCGGGGGGCTACTCTTCGTTGTGGTGAGCGGGCTTCTCACTGCAGTGTCTTCTCTTGTTGAGGAGCACCGGCTCTAGGTGCGTGGGCTTCAATACTTGTGGATTGCAGGCTCAGTAGTTGCGGCTTGCGGGCTCTAGAGCGCAGGCTCAGTAGTTGTGGCGCATGGGCTTAGCTGCTCCACTGCATGTGGGATCTTCCTGGACCAGGGCTTGAACCCGTGTCCCCTGCATCGTCAGGCAGATTCTTAACCACTGCACCACCAGGGAAGCCCCCAGTGGTTCTCTTTTAGTTGATGTGGACTAAAGTCTGGGCATAGAGATTGTGCAAAACTCCCAGGTGATTCTAATATATAGAAAACTTGTAGAATTTCTCAAGTACCTTGTTTTTCTGATGAGTTTCAAGAGAGCCACATTTTTTTCCAGAGGGTTATTTTCAGAAACACCTATCCTCACTTTATTTCTGTGCCTCCTGTGGATGTCTTCCTTTTGAATCTTGCTTCCTTAAACAAGAAAATGTAGTGAACTGCTATCTACATGTTGCACAAAGCATTAAATTCATTCCCAGTCCTGGATAAACTTGCTCTAAGCTAGAAATAAAAAATAACAAACTCTGCTGAGTTCAGTATTTCCTGTTGCAATTTAACTAGCCCATAAGGCCTTGGCAGGAAAGATTTGTTGTTCCTGTAATTAATGACTAGAACAAGATTGTTTGGAGTAAATGACTCCTTTTGAAACAGTCCTCTAATTTCCAGGGACATTTTCTCATTGTAAAACAATTACACATAAAAACAAAAGTACCACTTAAATACCAAGATTTATAACATTGCCATGTCATTCCAAATGTCATGACCTTGTGTCTACTACCCCACTGGTTTGGAAAAATAAAACAGATGGATTGCAGCCTAATGAAGCTCCTTGAAAATAGCTTAACTTTGATCGATCAGAAACTAGTTGTTTCCAACCTAACTGGTGTTGTAAAAAGAGTCAGCTGATATCCACCCCATTGCCAAAGTTGATATATAGATAGCTCTCACCAGAGAGAAGACAGTCAGTTCCTAGAATAAACCTAGGAAATAGATCTTTCTCAAATAATGATGGTGTCAGTAGGTCTAATCTATTAAACCCCTTCTATTTGGTCCTTTTTAAAAGCTGAGCTCTTGTATCTCAGAATAATTAAACATGGGGCGAAATTTAATTATGGTTTATTTATAGCTATTTCATAATTTAGAGCCATCGGTCTATATTACTTACTGAAACTGCTAAGAAAAATATTAATAACACAATAGGATTTCTAGAGTGATAAAATTTAGGAAACAAGGTGTGATAATTGTTCTCAGTTCAGTCATTGATTCGATGTATAAACTTGACAAATAATGTCTTACCAACCTCCTCCTCACCTAGAGATTTTAAGACTCATAGTGGCTAATATTTATGTAGCATATTAGAATTTATAAAGTACACATATTTCATTACACTTTCTCCCAAACCCAGGGAGACTGAAGAGCAACAATTTACACATTGCATATTTTTAAAACATGAGTCTCAGAAAGGTTAAGTGAATAACCTAACATCAAACCGACTGAAGTGTGTGGAACTAGGGAACCACCCAGATTTTCTGACTCTCAGTTGACTAATTCTATTGTACCGGCTACACCAGCTACCTATGTACGGAACAGCTAATTGAGAAAGATGTGACTGATAGTGAAGAAAAAACACAATTCTCAGGATCATTGTATTTTGATCACTTTTATAAAGGATGTTTTATATTGTACAGTCAACTTGACATCAGTAGAAATGTCCCTGTTCTGGTGCTTTGTTTAGATTGTAAACAGCAAAGCTATAGACATACATTTGGAACTACCGGCAATGTCGTGTAGGTTAGATAATTAAGAACAGGCATGCTCGGGCTTCCCTGGTGGCGCAGTGGTTGAGAGTACGCCTGCCGATTCAGGGGACACAGGTTTGTGCCCTGTTCCGGGAAGATGCCACATGCCGCAGAGCGGCTGGGCCCGTGCGCGTCCGGAGTCTGTGCTCTGCAATGGGAGAGGCCATAACAGTGAGAGGCCTGCGTACCGCAAAAAAAACACAAAAAACAAAAAACAAAGAAATGAACAGGCATGCTTGCCACTGTATCAGCATTTCCTATATGGAGTGATCAGTTATTTTCCCTGGTACTAAAGGGAAATAAAACAGATCTTCTTTTCATTTTTTTATCGCGTTTTCTTCGTTTTTCCTTATCACATTTCTTTCACAGTTATTTTTTCCACTTTCCCAGGTTTTGTAGTTCTTCCAGAAGGCCACTAGAGGGTAGTCTTTAGTCAGTAATGTCACGTACACTCGGGTGGGAATGTTGATTCTGATTGGAAACATTGCATGGAGCTGTCCTCCCCTGGTGGGCACAGAGTTAAGGACTCGGTGATTTAAGGGTCTTCTTTTTGATTTTTAGTGACTAAACCTCTCTTGGTTCTATACAGACCCTTGCTTCCAGATACTATTTATCGAATAGTTCTTTCTTTCCCCATCCTGGCCTTATTTAAAGGATGAAATATTATATGTCCTGCCTTTGATGGTGGTTTGGTCTGAAGTCCTTCAAAGCAAAGCTGATTGCCCTGGACAGTGTGTTCTGGGGAAGCACAACAGTAGGCTTAGAGACTTGTGCTGCCAGCTTGGGGAGCAACTGGGAATTTGTACCTAGAACTAAATTGCAGAATACACCTGTACCACCTTTAGTATTCAAATGGTTTTCTGCTAGTGATACCACATTGCCAAATCTTTACAAAGCTACTCTGGACAATCCAATCCAAGTCTTCCATTTTATCTAGGCAGTCTGATTTCCCCAGCAAAAACAGAACAAAAATTTAGTCACACATTTATTGTGTGATATGGCCCGAAGGTTTACTGTATTACATTTGTCATCAGTCACCCAAGCATAGAATCTAAAAGTCAGCCGTTTCTTGTGTTTTTCCCCAGTGACGGTTGATTCTTCCAATACCATGAGTTTCCTTTATAAACTCACTTTCATGACCAAACCTGTGTTTCAGGTTCTCATTCTTTACATACCCAATCAAAAATGAGATGTCATTCCTTCTTTTATTCAGTTAATCAAGTCCTTCTAATTCTCACGTTCTCTAGGAATTTTCTGTACAACCTTACTTCATGTTCCTACTTCCTTAAAGTTTTCTCACTGTTGAACATAAGAACATACGACACACCCTCATATAATCCTTCTTTGTAATCATTCTCTGCAATTAACAGAGCTCCAGGATGGAATCAGACCCCAAGGTTACCAACTGAACTGTTCATCTGCCCAGTGCAGGGGTGGTGGTAGTTACTTGGGTGTATGAATATGAACTTTCAGTTGCTCAGGAACAACCAGAAGCTTGGTTTCTAGTTGCCCAAGTTAAACTTTAGTCGAGATTTTTATTGTTTTTGGTATATGGAAATTCTTCCTCATAGGAGTCAACTGAGTTCACCTTGTTTCCTAAGATCTATTAAATAAAACTGGCCCAAAACCCCATTGTGCAGCTTGTGAAAAGTCCCATATTCTCTCCAAAGCTTTTAAGAATTTCCAGGGGACTTAGAGCCTACCTCCCGATCATAGCAGGTCCCAAGTCTCTGCAACAGCAGAATAGTTCAGTTGAGGGAATAGCTCACAGGAGCCATCACTGAGCTCCCTTTTCACCACCAAGGCCAGTGGTAGAATTGCGTCTCTCTCTTCGTTTTCCCAGACACCAGCCTTTTCTTTCCCCTGAACACAGGGCTTTTCTTTCTCCCATGAAAGGAAACTTATCCACACATATTTATGTATCTATCAGACCTTATTGATGATTTGAGGAAATAAAAGCAATTTGCATTCACAAATAATGTGAAGTGAATAGTATTTAGACATTCATAGTCTTGGACCTAGAGATTATCATACTAAGTGAAATAAGTCAGACAGAGAAAAACAAATATCATATGATATCAGTTATATGTAGAATCTATACATGAACTTATTTACAAAACAGAAACAGACTCACAGACATAGAAAACAAACTTATGGTTACCAAAGGGAAATGGGGGGAGGCATAAATTAGGAGCTTGGGATTAACACATACACACTCCTATATATAAAATAGATAAGCAAGAAGAACCTACAGTATAGCACAGAGAACTATATGCAATATCTTTTAATAACTTATAATGGAAAAGAATCTGAAAAAGAATATATATATATATATATATATATATATATCTGAATCACTTTGCTGTACAGTAGAAACTAATACAACATTGTAAATCAACTATATTTCAGTAAAAAAATAAAATAGATGTTCATAGTCTTATAAAGTAAGTTACCCAGTCATGTCTACCACTAAGGTGCTAGTTTTCTGCGATTTTGCTTGGCCCTTCTCTCCCTTCCCCGCCTTCTGTATCTCTCCTCATCCAAAAGCTGCTCATAGGAGCTTCACATTTTTCTCACTTAATGGGATTTAGCACTTTACCTCTCTCCTTGTGCTCCTCCATCTTTTAACTTCCAGATTTACCAAGGTGCTCAACAGAACAAAATGACCTTTCATTTATTAGTGCCTCCCTCATAGAAGATACCATTGGTTACAAATAGCCTGGGGGAGGGAGGGGTGTGCACATGCTTATATAGGGTAAGATGATCAAGTTGAATTGAGCCTTCAACTTATCTTTGATCTGGAAATTCCATACAGCCCATCTTAGCATCTATTCATTCAGCAAATAATTGTTGAACACTTACTTGCAAAAAGAAATACAGTTCCAAATGTAAAATAGATAGTTAGTGGGAAGCAGCTGCATAGCGCAGGGAGATCAGCTCGGTACTTTGTGACCACCTAGAGGGGTGGGATAGGGAGGGTGGGAGGGAGGGAGACGCAAGAGGGAAGAGATATGGGGATATATGTATATGTATAACTGACTCACTTTGTTATAAAGCAGAAACTAACACACCATTGTAAAGCAATTATATTCCAATAAAGATGTTAAAAAAAAAAAAGAAATACAGTTCCTTTTCTGTTGAAGCTGACAGTAGAATGAATAATCAAAAGTTACAAGTGGCCATGACTAGTTCTAAACTCTAATATCCCTTTATAGGAAGGCTATGCAGTGCTTTGAGAAACTATAACAGGAAATGTCTTAGTCTTCTTGCACTGCCATAACAAAATACCACAGACAGATGGCTTAAACAAAAGGCATTTATTTTGTCACAGTTCTGGAGGCTGGAAATCTGAGGTTGAGGTGCCAGCACGGTCAGTTTCTGGTAAGGGCTCAATTCCTGACGTTCAGACAGCTGCCTTCTTGCCATGGTGGAGAGAGAGGGAGCAAGCTCTGTGGTGTCTCTTCTTAGAAGGGCACTAATCCCATCATGAGGGCCTCATCCTCATGACCTCATCCAACCCTAATCACCTCACAAATACAATCACATTTGGGGTTAGGGCTTCAACATGTGAATTTGGCAGGGGAGGGGGCGTAACATTTAGTCCTTAACAGGAAAAATCAGGAAAAAGAGAAAATGGGGCTGTGGCTTCATCAGATTTACTTTAAAAAGATCATTCTGGCTGTGTTGTGGAGAAGAAATGGCAGAGCTGGGGTGTAGATGTTGGGAACCAGTTAAGCCACAGTTGCTGGAGCCCAAATGATGGTTGTTTAGACCTGAGTGGGGAGGTGGTGGCAGAGATGGTCCAGTCTATTAGCTCTGGCCTAATCAGTATCTCTTTGTCTTCTTCTCCCGTCCTTCTACCCATGCACATAGACTTAGTCTGTACACCTTATTTCCTTTTCACGTTCTAATAATTCCCCCCAACGTTCCTATGTGTAGGAATGGACTGGATATTCCTTTCCTTTCTCCTATAAAGTCCTAGGATTTCATTTCTGATAGGTTGGGTAACTATTTACCACTCACAAATATTAGTCAAATACTTTACAAAGGAAGTGGTAAATACTTAAAACATTAACAGAGAAAATAAATTAGTGAGTTGGTTTTTTTTTGTTCTCAATGATAAAATACTTGTAATATGCTATATAAATTCTCTGTGGACACTAATGCTCAAACAAGTAGCATTATGCTTTGGTGTCCATGCTATTATCCTTCAGTTAAAACTTCAGCTTTTGGCAAATTAAGGTGGCACTAAGATACCAGTTTCCACTTAGTTGACTGACAGAAAGCTAAAAGTTTGGTAAGGTATTCTGTTAGTGGGGCTGTGAGGAGTTTGCTGGTGGGCTTGTGAGTTGGGCAATTGACAATATCTATTGATGCCTGACTGTCAATTACAAATGCATATACCTCTTGACTCTGTGATTCCACCTCTGCAAATTTATTCCACATGTTACTTTCACATATTTGAAATGACTTATGTTCAAGGCTATTCTTTGTAGAACAATTTGTAATAGTGAAAGCTTGCAACCAACACAGAGGCCCTTCAATAGGTGAGTGGTTCAATAAATTATATTCCATATAATTGAATAATATGCTCTCTAAGTAGATATGGAATAATCTCCACGAATGATGGGTGAAAAAAAGGATGTTATAAAATGGTATGTATAGGAGGTTACATTTTTGTGTAAAAATTGGGGGAAGGTATAATAGTTCATACTTATATATGTGTGAAGATATTTCAAAAAAATATACAATAAGATAATAAGTATTTACCTGTAGAAAAAAGGGAAAACTCAAATGCAAAGAGATGATACATATAGAGCTTTCTCTGTGTGTATGATTTTATATGTATACATGCATATATGTATATGTGTATCCACACATATGTATTTATATGCATATGTCTTTTTTATTTTCAATCATGTTTAAGTATATTGCCCATACAGAAGAATACATTTTTAAGTGCCAGTGTTTGTTTTTCTGTTTCAAATGGTGTTCTCTCATAGCTAAATAGTTAAGACTCCAGGTGTTGGAGACAAACTTCATGCTTCTGAATTATGCCTCTGACACTTACTAGCTGTGTGACCTTGGGCAAGTTACTTAACCTCTCTGTACCTCAGTTTTCTCTTACATAAAATGAGAATAATCACAGTTGTTGTTTAGTGGATTTAGAGTTCCAATTGGCAAGATGAAAAAGTTCTGGAGCTCTGTTCACAGCAACTGTGAATATACTTAACACTACAAAACTATATACCCTTAAAAATGGTAAATTTTATGTTTTTTTTTAAACCACAATTAAAAATAATATATTTTTTTCATGAGGGTAATCATAGTACCTACCTGTAACTTTGTTAGGAGGATACATCAATCAATATGTGTGAGGCCCTTAGGGCAGAGCCTGACATTCTGGAAGCCGGGGGTGGGGGGTGGGGTGGGTGGGGTGGGGGTGGGGTGGGGTGGGGGTTTGAGCTAATCCGTGTTGGAATGCAGAGACAGCAGGCTATGTATCTCCTCACCCTTGGAGCTTCCACAAGTGAATCTGTGTCAGTAGTGGTCCCTCTGTTTCTAGATGAAGCCTGATTTTCTCTGGGTGTATTATCAGACATTTATTCCAAGGTTCAAGTGTGATCCTCGGGAACATGGAGGGTTGATCTATTTATATTGCTAAAATCCCCCATTTAAAAAAGCAATATAAAATTTTATGCTGAAAGGAAGGCTTAATAGCTCGAGCATAACACAATAGCCTGTCCAGAATATGTTCATTTGCCGGGAGTATCTAAATAGCTGGTCCTCCCATGCAGGTGGGTAACCCTCTCAGGAACTGGCTCCTGAGATTTCATAGAGCAGAGCTACGCCATTCAGCAGATTGTCTTCTCTCTCCTTTGGCATGTCCATAACATGACTATGATACCAGCTGATCTAACTTCTAGATTTTCCCATAACGAATATTCTATTTCCCATAAGCCACAAGATCCCCCATTTCCCTGGGTAGAGGGTTTATCTCCTTTTACTTTTCTAGCAGCTTCTCAACTTCTGACTTGGTTGAGTCTTCAGACATTTTCTCTCCTGAATCTACTAAGCACTGCAATTTAGGTTTGGCCTAGCAAATCCATACAACAAGTCAGATGTGTGTGACAAGGAAATTGAATTTCCATCCCTGCAACCAGTTCTGAACAATAACCGTTGAGAAGATAAGCTTGGTTTACTCACCAGTAGTTCGGTATTATGACAGGTATGGTCCAAATCAGAGCTCAGCCACCTTATTTTGAAATACTCCCAAGTCTATGAAAATAATGACTTTGTACATAAAATATTTTGTACTTTTCTGGGTAAGTAGATAGTTTAGTGGGCTATGCATATTCTTGAATAGGATCTTCACATTTGGTATCTAAGTCTTATATTTCTTTCCAAGGAATGAAATGCTCCAGAATAAGAGATCTGGAACAAATTACATACAAATAAAACAAAGTAAGTGTCATCCAAAAAGATGAAAAGCAAACAAATAAAACTTTTTTGTTTTTAACTTTTAGGTGTTTGCCTTTAAATATTTTTAAAATTGAAAGCAATTATCTGTCACCAGTAATCATAACAATTGATAAAATTCAGTTAATGTTCACCATAGGTGAAATGCCATCCTGAGTGCACCATCTCTAAGAGTCTACACAACACTCTTCTTGAGGAAATTGAAAATCAGTGAATGTCAGCGGCTTACTGAAGGTTACACACTGGGCAAATGGCAGAGATGAGACCCAAACCCAGGCAGTCTGATACCTGAGGCGGGGTCCTTAGTCACAGTGCTCCACAGTCACTATAGCCATCTTTATTTTTCCAGTCATAAACCCTGCTTAAATTTCTATGAATAGTAACTTGATTTTTTTTTCCCCTTCTCTGGACTGTAAATTTGTGTAATTCGATTTCTACGGACCTTTGCACTGAAGACAATATCTGAAGTGGATTTATTTTTCAAAGTTATGATGTTAAGTGACTCTCCTGTCATCTAAAAATTCCTCCCAAGAAACCAAACCCTCCCTCCTAGTCTGTTATTTGACTAAGATTCATATAGCCAGCTCTATTAGTTTCCTAGGGCTGCCATAACAAAGTATCATAAAATGGATAGCATAAAACAACAGAAATGTATTGTCTCACATTTCTGCAAGACAGAAGTCTGAATTCAAGGGGTCAGCAGGGCCATGTTCCCTCTGAAGGTATTAGGGAAGGATCTGTTCCAGGCCCCTCTCCTTGGTTGTAGGTGGCTGTCTTTTCCCTGTGTCTTAATCTCTTCTTATAGGGACACCAATCGTATTGTACTAGGACCCACCCTAATGACTTTATTTTAACTTGATTACCTCTAAAGACCCTTTTTCTAAAGACAGTCACGTTCTGAGGCTCTGGGGGTTAGGGTTTCAGCATATCGTTTTTGGAGGATACAATCCAAGCTGTGACACCAGCTTCTGAATCAGAATAGTGTGTGGAGTAGAGGCCTTGTACTGACAGGGTCCTTATCCTGTGGTGTGGCCTGAGGCAAGTTTCCCTTCTGTGGAATAGGAGATTGGATTGTCTGACCTCTACTCTAATTTTTTTTTTTTTTTTTTTTTTTTTGCGGTATGTGGGCCTCTCACTGTTGTGGCCTCTCCCGTTGCAGAGCACAGGCTCCGGATGCGCAGGCTCAACGGCCATGGCTCATGGGCCCAGCCGCTCTGCGGCATGTGGGATCTTCCCGGACCGGGGCACGAACCCACGTCCCCTGCATCAGCAGGCGGACTCCCAACCACTGCGCCACCAGGGAAACCCTAATTTTTTTTTTAATTGAAGTATAGTTGATTAACAATGTTGTGTTAGTTTCCAGTGTACAGCAAAGTGATTCAGTTTTATATACATACATATATATATATATATATATATATATATATATATTCTTTTTCATGTACTTTTCCATTACAGTTTATTATAAGATATTGAACATAGTTCCCTGTGCTATACAGTAGGACCTTGTTGTTTATCCATTCTATATATAGTAGTTTGTATCTGCTAATCCCAAACTCCCAATCCATCCCTCTCCCACCCCACCTCCCCTTGGCAACAAGTCTGTTCTCTATGTCTGTGAGTCTGTTTCTGTTTTGTAGATAGGTTCATTTGTATCATATTTTAGATTGCACATATAAGTGGTATCATGTAGTATTTGTCTTTCTCTGTCTGACTTACTTCACTTAGTATGATAATCTCTAGGTCCATCTATGTTGCTGCAAATGGCATTATTTCATTCTATTTTATGGCTGTCTACTCCAATATTTTATGTCACAGTTGAGTTCTCTTTTAACAGAACAGATGCAAATATTAAACCTATATTTAATAGATTTCCTCACTGCAGTAATTTCATAAAAGTTTTTGGTAAGGGGGCTTCATCTTTCCTCTTCTACCCTTTAGCCACAGAGATAAGTGCCTACTCTCACCCACCGAGGTCTTCTCTCAGTAGGACCAGCTTGGGGGCCACAGAGGGGAGGACGTACCCAGCATCTTGCCACTTTTCCCTCTCAGACCTTCTTATTTTCCCCGTTCCTCTTCTCTCACAGAGACAAACCAACAACCCCTTATTATCTTCACATATGGAGGCTCTTCTATGACAGAGTTCCAGAGAAGCCAAAAACTCTGTTAGATTTTGAAGGAGCTCCCTGTTGAACTGTGAGTGCCTCATCAATATTTATTGAGAAAGAAGGTTGACCTTTGACTTTAGCCTCTGTGACATCACCAGATAATTCCAATAGCAAACATTCTTGGAGAACTACCGGTAGCAGAGGCTTCCGTTGTTCTCACCTAATCTTCCCAACCCGCCCTAGGATGTGAGACCTAGTGCTGCAGATGAGGAAACTGAGTCTCAAAGATATACAAGAGCGCCTCTCAGTGGACACGGTGGGTGTTAGGAGACGGGCCAGGTCAGCTCCGGTAGCCTCTCTCCAGAAAACCTCAGTCGCTCAGGGATTCTGCTCCAGGCTGCTGAAGGGCTGGGCTGCCCACTGGACCAGCCTCTGTCTGACCTTTCGCCTCTACCCACCCGGTACTTTAATTCATTCTTGGATTTTTTTTTTGCACAATAAATTAGTAATTCAGTAATTTTTAAGATGTTATTACTAAGAGTTGTTCTAAATGCCTTAATTATGTTTTGTGGGTTTTACTATGTACCTTACCAGAGGCTTTTGCTGTAAAGCATGGTGTTTGAAGACAAAATTTTTAAAAAATAGAGACAGGCAAGAAGACTGGTGAGCCATGTGTGAGGGGAAAATTGGTATAATTACAGTGAACATTTATGGGTCAGTGGAACATAAGCCCCGAGGGAAAGACTCCGAAAATGGGGCTCTGTGAACCAGGAGGGCAGGGGAAGCCCCGGGGGACTAGGCTTTGCTGTGCCAGCAGCACAGATGGCATCTTGGTAAATGGTTGTTCTTTTGTCCCTTCTATACAAACATCTTGAAGAGGCACATATATGCCCCTTTTCTGCTGAAGAATTTTTCTCTCAGTGTGACTCATTCCACTTTGTCGCCAGATATGATTATTCTTCAAGCATTCTGAAAAGGAAGATGAGGCCAGCTGCAGGGCTTGCTGAATTAGCCCAGAGATGGCTAGAGGGGTGTGTTTGTGTGTGTGTGTGTGTGTGTGTGTGTGTGTGCGCGCGCGCGTGAGCACACAGGCAAAGTCCCACATTGGATACTACATGGAAACCTCCTGCACAACATTGGAGCTATTTACATTCCTATATTTTCACGAGGGTCCCCTGGAATAGAGATTAAATCAGATTTCACTGTGTATACCTAAGTAGTAACATTTTAAAGATGTATTTGCTATCATGGCATGAATAAACCACTAAGGGGGAAAATCATACCGAAAAAGCCCCTCTGTTCATACTTCATGGCTGAACAGGCAGATGTTCTTCAGAAGGCATGGGTACTGAATAGGTCAAGCGGTTAATCATTTGACTAGAACTTTCCTTTGCCATTAAAGGTACTTAGACTACATTTCAAATCCCATTCCTTCCTTTTAGGTAATGAACCATTAGGAATGAACCTTCATTCCTTAAAAGGCGAGATGCTCAGGCTCAACTGTGTTGGCAGCTGACCTAAAACAATACGATTATGAACATATTTGGGTTCTTGTTTTTTGGACACGTGTCACTGCCAGTGAAGTTCGAGATGGTAAGAGTTAGCTGCTTCCTTATCATTTCCTTAGTTGGTTAGAAGGAAAGCAAACCTCAGATGAAATTCTGATCTATGTGAGGATAGTTATTAACTAAACACTTATAATCAAGCAAGAATGAAATAAACATGTCAGAAGACCGATTCTGTCTGTCCCTTTAGGTGCTTGCCCACCATTTTCAAGCTTCACTGAAGGCAAAAAACCAAAATTCCAGTCAATCTTTGGTCATTATTGTAGAAAAAAAATTTTAGTATTCACAGCTGGACACTGGGCATTTCCCAAGGGGTGGTTCTCCATCATTCTGTCTCTGAGTTTCTCTCTTCCATGGAAATCCTGCACACCCACAGCATGAACTGGGACTCCTACAGAGACTGTCTGTAATGAGACGCCTTGTCCTACTACAAGTACCTTTTGGACATTGCATCTGACTGTCTTGTCGCTTGAACTCTGTGTTTGTCAGCAGGCTTCTCTTTCCTGCAAAGTCAGCACCCTTCTGATGTCTCCATTCCCGCTAATGTAGCCATCACCCCTTCTGGGGCACCTGAGCTTGAAGCCTACATTCGTTTTTGAACAGAGCTATACCTCCTTCAACTCCCAGTTCCAACCATGCACTGAGCTGTCCCAGCTCTTCCTTCCTATCTGCTCCTTTCCTTTGATCTCTACCCTCAACCAGAGACATATCACCAGAGGTCAATAGCTTTTCTTTTCTCCATGTCTTCCCCATTAGGTTATTTTATGTGATGCCAAACCAGCCTTCCCAAAACCATCTCAGTTAGATCATCCTCCTGTTTAAAGACTTTCCATGAGTCTTTATTTCATAGTGGAAAATGTTCGAACTGCTTGACATCATACCCAGGTCCCAGTAGACCTTTACTGCTTTGTTTCTTCCTCCTTCACTAAGTAAACCTCTATCCAGCTGGACTTTTGAGTCACAGCCCCTCAAATATGTCACAAGCAGTGGGCATTTCTTGTTAGGTGTTTTTTTCATGATGATCTTGCTTTCCTCATTTAATTCATGCCCATTCTCCGAAAACACACACACACACACACACACACACACACACATACACACAGAACCTCTTCTAGCTTCAAAGCTTTTTGCTAAGTATTTCAAGTGCCTGGACCTTGTAACTAAAAAATAAATGAGTAAACTGGTTTTAAAGGTAGATGTTGCCACTTACTGGTTCTAGTGTGGCCTTGGGCATGTTTTATAACATTTCTGAGCCTTGGTTTCCACATCAGTTGCAATGGGACTAAGGCCTACCTGCACATTGCTTGTCCTTAATTCATTTTAGTTCCCTTTCTCTACCACATTTTCTTCCCAGGAAACTACTTATGACCTCACTAGTCACAGATTTCTCTCTCCTCTGAGCCCCTAGCACACCCCTTTGGAAAATCATCATTTGCCTCTTTGAGGAACCCCTTGATTCTTCTTCAGTGTCTCCTGGGACCACACATTGTGTCCTACGCTAGGGTGTGTGAATTCCTTGGCTACAGTGCTCTGGTTTTGTGTGGTCATAGCACCCAGGGCACTTTTTCCCACGTTCTCTCATTTGTTCTCACAACATCTTAGGAGGAGGATGTAATCACTGTTTGGTAGAAGGGAAAGTGAGAGTTTAGAAGGCTGAAGTAAGTTGCCCAAGGTCACTCTGAGAGCAAGTGGCAGAAGTACTTGAATTCTAAGCCCGGAGCTATCTCCTCCCTCCCAAAGCTGTAGCCTTGGGGCAGGACTTATTTTGTATTTCTTGTATTTCAGTATTTAATTTTGTAACCATTATAGGTCCCAGTCCCGACTAGAATTGAAATGGAATTCTATGAATATCTTTGAAGGAATAAATAAATGCATACTACAGACCCTATTAATAATTCAAGATAATCCCAGGAGTCTGAGGGCCAATTCTCTGTGTATAGGGTGGTGGGTGCCTTGTGCTGGGTCTCCCCATCATTTACCCTGTTTCTCTGAGGGTTAGCAGCACAATGTTTCCATTCTAAAACATAAAATCATGAGGTGAAAGGAAGCATTCAATGCCATCAGCTGAGAAGACCCAGAATTCACATGCAGGTTCTCTAAAGTGGCTTTGTGTAGCTCAGAGCACTGTGAACTCCACCATTGTGTTCACAGTCTTTAATCCTTTGGCTAAGATCAAGTAGAGTGTTTGTTCCTGAGGCTTTTAACAGCTGACTTCTCCATCCAAGGATAACAGTTTTAGACTGTATGTGCATTACAAAATATTAAGCTCCTTGAGACAGCAAAATTTTAAACGAGATTTATTTGAATCCTCTTGGATACCATTCTTCTATCGACCTTGCTCCTATAAAATGCCATAAGAGATCAGTCTGTGATGCTGGTTGTACTCTGAGCCTGCATACCAGCAAGTACTCCTAAGACAGGGAGGGATAAGGAGCGTTTTCTTTCTCACAGAGTATTGACATTGCACTTTTGCCTCCCTGTCAGCAACACACACACACACACACACACACACACACACACACGTTCCAGAATAGCTGGAAGGTGGCTCCGAAGAACCAATGTAGCACACAAAGTAAAACTACCAGTAAAGAAACAGATTGCACCTACCTGGGCGGAACATGAAGAACAGAAGTAGACAGACTTTTTCATGATACATAACAAATTTTCAATTACTTGAGTTTCATATTAATGTCAATTAAAGAAAAGATAAAGGAGACAGATAAGAGGACAGAGAGTATGGAAGGGGAGGAAACAGAACTGAGGCAGAGGGTGGAATGAAAAATGAGGACAAAGAGAGGAAGAGGAAAGAGAAAGAAAACGAAACATCACGTCAGCGACTCCTGGGTTCGGAGGTGAGCTCGCCGGTCTAGTTCAGCAGCTTTAGTCACACATCCTGTTATTCACTTCGGGCATCAGGGTACATTTTCACTACCCTTTGAAATTTCCATAGTCTCTACAATGATCTTGTAGCAATCTTTCTTTACTGGGAAACTGCTTATCTGCTCTTATTTTCAATCTCTGACTTTTTTTTTTAAGGTTTTATTTCTGCACAAAGCCCAGATTGTTTTGAAATGGGTAAAATGATGCCTTTGGTCTTGACTCTTTCCCTTTTAATCTCAATTTTGGGCCACTAGAACAATTCCCAAATATAGTGGAATGGCTTTTTGATACAAGAATTGAAATACAACATTTAAAAATATTATCACTATTATCATTGTTTTGTTGTGTTTAGTCATTTGAAAGAGGACAAATTTTGATTCAGCAGAGCTGTGTTTTAATCTGGGCTGTTCATTTGACTAAACTATGGTCACCTGTAAACCCCAGCTTTCTTGTCTACAGAATAGAGAGACCTCGTGCCTCTCCAGTTGGCATGAGGATGCCATGAGGCCCCGGAGTGCCCCATCACAGATCCGGCATAAAGGAGACAGAAATGAGTCAGTTCCTCCCTCCTAACCCCCCCTCCAATGGCACTCCCACCGACTGAAAAGAAAAGTACATAAAGAATTCTTCCTGCCTTTTAATTTCCACTGATCACACTGAATGGAATAATTACATTAGCTCATAAAGCACAAAGTCATTTTCAGGGCTGCAGCTCTGTATACTCTAAGCTCAGAGCAATATAACTTTGGTTATCCATGAAATTTTACCTGGATCTGATTCTGCTCCTAGAAGGATACTGACCACAAACTCCTGCTTTGCAGAATCCTGTATGAACAGGTAAGGATGCAGCCACTGGCTATAAAGTCCACCAGGAATCCAGAACACTTATGGAACTAAATCAACGATTTCACCTTTAGCTTTGATTAAAATATCACTTCTGGGGCTTTCCTGGTGGCGCAGTGGTTGAGAGTCCGCCTGCCGTTGCAGGGGACATGGGTTCGTGACCCGGTCTGGGAAGATCCCACATGCCGCGGAGCGGCTGGGCCCGTGAGCCATGGCCACTGAGCCCGCGCGTCCGGAGCCTGTGCTCTGCAACGGGAGAGGCCACAACAGTGAGAGGCCCACGTACCACAAAAAAAAATAAAAATAAAAAAAAATTAATAAAATATCACTTCTACCCACTCAGGGCATATTTTTCACCCCCATCAGGAATAGATTTTATAGCTGTATAAAGCTTAAAATACAGTGACTAATTAAATACACTGTGTGACTTCAAGGGAAGCCGAGAAAATTACAGTAATTCCAAGTAATACGGTTTTGAGCAGACAAAGCCCAGAGAATCTTGAATCTTGGCACTGGAAGGAACATAGATGTTTCTTTTTAGCCTAATCACTTACCCAGGACAGAGACTGCCTTGATCACAGATCTGATAGCTCTTCCTGGGAACGTAGAATGACCTAACATGTATTGCCTTTCAAGGCAGCCTGATGTGTCATGAGATGGCTCTGGTCGTTTAGAAACTCATCTTTATAAGGAGCTGTTTGTCTGCCTCTCTGCACTGCCCACCTCTTGCTCTTAATTCTGAGTAAGAGATTTCTGCTAATTTTTCTTCCTTGAAATGACCTTCATTATTTGGAATAACGAGCATGTCCTCTCTAAGCGTCTTCTTTCGGTTCGACTTTCTGGTTTTGGAACGCTTCTCTCATGAAATATTTCAAGACTCATTGACACCCCCATTCCTACTAAAGATGTGGTTATCAACTTCAGGCAAACCCTGACCAAGCTGGGAGAACAGTGAAGTGATTGTCTCCTGTGAGAGTATTTTAACTGTGGAGGTCAAAGTTTATTTTGGATTTTTTTGGTTACTTTTTTTATTTCACTTTTTTTTCTTTTTATAAAACCCACACCACTACTTATAATAAGCTCATGACAAGCGAACCTTGTAAATCTTTTTCTCCTGTACCTATATAATACATTCTTTAAAAAAGAATCTTCATTCTAAATGTTGCCAGACCTTACCAGCCTATGGCAACGAATGAGGTTATGTTAGCTTTAAAATTTTTAATTTCATTAGCTTTCCCCACGTTTGCTGAAGTAGCTCTCTATGCAACACATCTAATTATTTCAGGGAGTCCCCAAGGGTGTCTCAAAAGAACGAAGTCCCCATTTGTTGGAATTACCTCTCGTCCACCAGGCCGAGCAGCTCTCTGCATCCCCAAGGCTCAGGGGGTCCTGCTGCTACCCAGCAAATCAGATGGACACCGCAAGGCCATGCCTCTACTTTACAGCTGCTCCACTGACATTAAACCTTCTCCCTTTGTTCCTGATATTGCACAGAATTACATGCAACGTCTCTTGACTTCCAGCTCTCTGCTCTCCCCAAGATCCAAAGATTTGTCCCTGGGAATGCATTCAAGTAGCAGGCGCCATGTTCCTTTCCAAATGGCTCTCCCATCTGAGAGCTAAGGCTTGTTATTGGGCTAAGCTCCCGGTGCCCAACACCTCCCAATGTACAAGGAGCTGTCACCAAAGAAACCACTAACCCCCCTGCAAACAGTCTTTGATTAGATCTTTCAAACCATGTCCTTTATTCCTCTTGAAAGGAGTATTGTACCATGAACAGTTTTACTGGACCATTAAACATTCTTCAAAGTCATCATTTTTAATCCCTCCATAATCTCCATCTAATGGACATACCATGCTAGAATATATTTACCCGTTTTTCTATTGCTTAGAATATGGGGTCTTATACATGCATAGCTTATTATTTTAAGCAAATATTGTGCTTTACTTTATTCTTATTATACTCTTAATTCAGCTTATTGTTTAGCAATTTGTAGATAATTTCATACCTTAATTATGTCATATTAGCAT
The DNA here is from genome assembly GCF_951394435.1 of Stenella coeruleoalba. NCBI lineage: Eukaryota > Metazoa > Chordata > Mammalia > Artiodactyla > Delphinidae > Stenella > Stenella coeruleoalba. Next base: position 46,547,142 of record NC_137148.1, on the reverse strand, counting down.
CATTTCTAGCTTTTGACTTTAGATATGCATTTTTAAGATGAGTCTCTAACTTTTTTACCATCACACCAAATTTTAGTTGCTTATAGATCCAGATTTTATGTGTCAGCCTACGGAGCTTCCGTAGCTTTTGAAGTGAGATCTCTGTATAAAAGACATGAATATGCCTTTTGAGTTAATCAAAATCTCACTTGTAATTTCAAATGTCACTGAATATTAATGTCAGCTGCTAACTGTTATATTTCCTAGTAATCACTTCAAGCCCTTCTCATTAAAAATACATCATATAAAATGAATAATAAAATTAAAAGAACCTGCAGATATGGTCTAGTTCAAGGACCTAATTTCAACAAGTCATTTATCACCCTCCTTCTATATCCTAGGGACAATACAAATATTTGGGATAAAATAGTAAACCCCAAACCCTGTCTTTGTGATGTGGGTGATTGGTAGAGGAGTGAATAGAAGTGATAAAGGTGTGATTCTACTCTTTGGTAGGAGAAGGATGGATTCCCAAAGCAAGTAACACTTAAGCCACACCTTTAAAAAGAACAAAGATTTCAGCAAGTGATTATGTGGGTTGGGTAACAGACTTGAAAGGACATGGCATATTGGGTACTGAATTTCTGTAGCTACAGCAGTGGAGTACACAATACCCTCCCTGGTACCCTGAAATGAAGTTGCAAAGATGTGAGTCCAGTAGTAAGAGCCTTGGTATAAGGAACCTAAGAAATGTATATATTATCTACCATAAAACAGGAAAAAATATCAAGGTTATTCAAGTAGGGGAATGACATGTTTTAGAAAGACATTTTTGATAAAATTATGGAGGATGGATTATAGGCTGGGGGCAAGAGGTAAGACTTTTCTTTGTCAGTATGACAGACTATTTTGTTAGTAAAGCACATAACTTATGATAGATCTGTGTGAGAGGAAACAGGTTCATCTCGACTTGTCCAAGGTTTTTGGGAAAATGGAAAGCTTTTTGATATTGCTTTGTTCATTTATATGTGAGCTGTATTAGACTGGCCCTTTGTGTCTCTTGATGAAATCTTTAAATGGATAGAAAATAGAAAAAGGTGAAAAAGGGTATTGGAACCTCTGTTACCTGAGTTTTGGAAGATAACTGATCCAAAGCTATGAAACTCAACATCTCACCCATCCTGTGTTTCATTTGGTTGAACAATGTGTCAAGAGAATGCCTCAGGCTTCCTTGGTCCATTAACAGGCCAGTTGTGAGTCACAGTCTAAACATGAGGACATGTTCGTTTAGTTTTTCATAGTCACGGCAATGAGACTTCTTTATGCCCAGAGTACCATCCTGGCCTGAAGTCTCTATGGAGAAGGTGATTTTCGGCCACAGGCAGAGAGCAGAATGTCAAAATACAATCTAAGAGCTCCATCATCATTCTGCTAGCCGGAGGCAGCTGAGGTTTTACAGCTGCCTGGAACCCACATGCTTCATGTGATGTGAATAAGCACTGTTAATTAGCTGCTTTAGGATTCGCAATGCCCTGTGGCTTTGGAAACACTTGTTAACCCACAGCGGGAGGAGAAGAGCTGGAAGCAACTGGACTACAGCCTGAATTTATTATAATTCAATTCAATAACCACCTTATCTTTATGAATCCCAGTTCAGGATCTGTTGAAAATTATGGTTGATTTCAAACATTCTCAGTGACGCATCCTGAGAGAAGAGGGAGATTGCAATTCAGGGTTTCTTGAAGATACAGAAATGTGGAGAGCTGCAGGACTGATTTATGGTGCTCTCTGGACCCACGCAGGCACTTTTCCGTAGGGTAGAAAAGGGATGGCAGGGTGGGGAAGAGGGAATCCAGTTGACTTGGAAAGGCCCATGTAGAGCACCCAGGAGTCTGCATTTCTGATCTCCTGCCAAAAGAAACACTGCCAATGCCCACGCCTACCGCCTGCCATTCTCACTGCACAGAGCTGGCACTCAACAAACCCGTAATTCTTCTCCTTAATACAATTCCCCTGACATAACCTGACTAACTACTTGAAACCTAATCAAGAAAACAACTGTTGTCATTGGCAACAAATGCAGGAGTTGCATCACAAGTAAACCACATTCTTTACTCCACAGAGCAGAACGTTAGAGTAGAAACTGCAAAAACATGTTGCTACCTTTTGTCAAGTACATGATATCATCTAATTAAAAAGAGCCTCATAGGAAAGTCCGTATCATATTTTTAAAAAGAAAACACATGCAAAGGTTAGCTATGTTGACATCTTTCCCTTACAGGCTACTACAAACTATTTCATCTAAAGATGGCTCTTGAAACAGCCACTTGTCTGTCTGCTGAACTTGAATAACAACAGCCCTTGCCCATCCTCATCCTCTTAAATAACACCAAGAAACTGAAAGGCACTTCAGTAGCTCACCATCCTTGGCTGAAGCTTAAGGAGTCAGGTTCCCTTCTGGGTACCAGGAGAAGTCAGTGATCCAGTACTAATTATCTTTGCACCATTTTACATAGTATAAGCCTGGAAAATAGTAGGTGCTCAATAAATGCTGAATGAATGAATGGGTGAATCAAAGAATGAAGGGCTAATTTTTAGGAATAATCTTCTGGTGAGCCTTTTACTAGGAGAAATCTGCTTGTAGTCACAAATAAAAACAAAATATACTCAAATTGGGGGATTATAAGCAGTTTTTCCATTCCCTGAACTACAGGCACTCTTTTTTTTTTTTTTTTTTTGTGGTACGCGGGCCTCCCACCTCTGTGGCCCCTCCCACTGCGGAGCACAGGCTCCGGACGCGCAGGCTCAGCGGCCATGGCTCACGGGCCCAGCCGCCCCGCGGCATGTGGGATCTTCCCGGAGCAAGGCATGAACCCGTGTCCCCTGCATCGGCAGGCCGACTCTCAACCACTGCGCCACCAGGGAAGCCCTAAAGGCACTCATATGCTTCCCGTTGAGCTTTTGAAATGAGAGATTAAGAATTAAATTGGAAACTAATATGCTAGTACATGATATTGCAAACTGTAAATATCATACTAGTGTTTGAGACCAGAATGTCTTTGTAGTTCACAAAATTTTCCAAAATGTGTCCATTTTAAAGTAGGCTAAGTTTAAGACATTAATTTGGTACTAGAAAAATAATGTTTTTAAACATTGAGATTAATTAGCGTAACAAATAAGAAAGGTGATCCCCGGTTTACTACTATACAGATTTTTTAAGTATGTTTCAACGTGTTCCATGCTATGCCCTTCATTATAGCTCTCTGTTGGGGCCTGAAAAATTTTACTCTTTACTGTTTACTCTTTTCTTTCAGTCAAAAAGAACTGAGAGGATTTTGAGTCTCCTTTTGCACATTTAGAATATCATCTGGCTCTGACTTTGATCTTTGGTTCTTAATCCAAGAATACCTGAGGACTTTGATTTACAACTATAAATGTTAACAAGAACAATCCTTTTTTTGTTTGGAAGTTGCTTCTCGGAGTCACAGAAATGTACTTCCTTGTTCTCCTGGAGAGTTGTGGGTTGAGGGAGGGAAATGCCGTTCCCTTCCCCGATTTGCTATCACTTCTCTCTCTTGTAGAAAAGTCCTGTTCAGATCCTGGGTTAGCTCTTTGTGAACTCAGGCAAGTTGTCTGGCACTTCCTGACTTATAGAACGTCACTTTTAAAATGGTTCTAGGGTCAATTAAATGCAACCACCTATCAAATTATGATTTGTAAGTAAATATATATGAATTGCATCCTGCTCCAATGTAGTCAGAAACAGATATCTTCCGTTTCATAAAAAATGAATCTTTAGATCACAAATGAAGATTGGTGTAGGACCCTGACCAAAGAAGACTTAAGAGAGGGAAAACATGGGAGGAAAGCTAAGATTATATAGCTAGGGAAGACAAGGCTGTCCTAACATATCTTTGGTTAATAGACAGGGCCTCTTCACAGCGGTAGAAAGCAGATGTTTTAACTCAGGACGGAGTAGAATAAATGGCCTTAATTTATAGACGCAGGTGCTGTTTTGTACCAATATTTCTCAACCTGGGGTTACTCTCAAACTTGGCTGCACATTGGAATCACCTGAGGAACTTTAACAAATTGTAACAAATTGCTGATGCTTGGTCCCACCCCCAGAGATACTTACTTATTTGGTTCGGGGCCTGGCCTAGACATTGAAATTAATAAAACTCTCTAGGTGATCCTCATATGCAACTAAGGCTGAGAACCACCATTCTATAGACTGAGAGATAGTAAAATTAGGCCTCCTGGTGCCTGAGATTCTCCTTATTATAGTTTCTTCAATAGGTTTGGACATTGTTTCCAAAAGCTCCTGGCTAACATGAATTATATTGCTTTGGGTGGCATAATGCATTAACACATTTGTACTATTAATAGGTGTTACATAGTTTGGAAGGGGCCATGAATCAAAGGAAAGTTGGTGGAAGGAAGAAAAAAAGGAATAGGGAAAGTCCCAAAGTATTAGAAGCCTTGCAGGAGGTGAAGGGGACAAATATAAACCCAGGGAACAAAAAGGAGATGTTGGGTCATCACATTCTGTTACACAAATTGAATTTAAAGTTCACTGTCTTTTATCCCTGGTTTTAATTACCACATGTCTCTAAATACATTTTCACAAAATTCTCAAGGATCATTAGAATAAAATGGCTTATAATTCGCTATTTCTTGAGTGAATGCATAAATTGTAGCCCTTGAGTGGAGAGGGTGCTGCAGATGCCTGAAATGTCAGTGAGTATATTTGGTCCATGCCAGATGGTTTTGGACAGGACCAAATATCAAGGACCTTTTGGCATGGACCAAATGTCTTATGGACATTTGACACAGGACAAAATGTTTCTGCAAGTATCAAGGACCTCTTGGTGTGGACCAAAGGTCTTATGGACCAAATATCATATGAACGTTTTGGACAGAACCAAATATCCAAGACCTTTTGGTGTGGAACAAATGTCTTGTGAATGTTTTGAACAGGACCACATGTCCTGCAAGGACATACTCAAAACTCATCCTTTTCAAATTATTTTACTACATGTTGTTATTATCTGTGCTCTTGAGGCTATTTGTCTATTGTACCTGTATGGTGGGAACACTACAGAGTCAGGAGCTACTGATGGAAAGCTTCTCTTCCCAACTCCATGTTCAGTGATGACATGTTGGTAGCTTGAAATTTGCTGTGGTGGGGGTATTTATGTCATAGAAATAAGTAAATGCTACAAATTCAGGATTGTTTGTTTGTTTTGTTGCTTGTCTAGACTTAAGAGTAATGGAAAAAATGTTAACAATGCAGGTTAAAGTTGTGCGTCTGTACACATTACATTGTAAAGAGCACAAAAAAATTAAGGAACTTTCTTCTAGAATTTTATAAATGTTATCTGATGCAGCAAAGAAATTGCCCAAGTCATTGACAAATGAGTGGAATTCCAACATACATCTTTGTTGCTTCACTTTTGTCTTGTTAATATAAACCAAAATATCGACCAACAGTCATATAGGAACTACACTCTTTTTTCAATTGCAACCTTAGTTTGCCTACATATACAAGAGTTCAGCAAAAATCAATGAATGCATTCTGTGAGAGTCAACTGGCTTTATGGAATTTACAATTAAAGACTATACGTACTTTTTATTATTTGTAATTGTGTACTCTATAAAGTTTACAATAATGTTATATGTATAATTTTTCCCAGAAAGCTGGTTGTTAAACATTTACAACACCACTGCCAAAACTCCCATGAAAAATAGTTGTCACCACTACTCACTTGCAAAATGTAATTAAAGTCACAATACAATACTACCACACCTTTACCAGAATGGCTAAAATTGAAATGACTGAAAATATCAAGTGTGGATAAGAATATAGAGTATTTTGCACTTGCACAGTGCTGGTAGGAGTTTAAGTTGGAAAGATCACTTTGGAGAACTGTTTGGCAGGATCTACCAAAGGTAAACCTACACGTACCTATGATACATCCATCCACTCCTGGGCACCTATCCAACAAAATGAGTGCCAATGTCTGATAAAATAGATAAGCAAGGTTGTTTATACCAGCTTTATTTATACTAGCCCAAACTGGATACAGTCTAAATGTCCATCAATGGTAAAATGGATAGATAAAATGCAGTATATTCAAACAGTGGAATACTTCAGAACAATGACAAAGAAAAAAATACTGTTATACGCAATAGCAAGAATAATCTCACACTCATTATGTTGAATGAAAGAATGCAGACGCAAAATAGTACATACTGTCAGTTTCTGGTTATATGAAGTTCAAGAATAGGCAAAACAAATTCATGGTGTGAGAGGTCAAAGTAGTGGTTACCTCTGGGGGGAGTTTTGACTGAGAACAGCATTTTCTATAATTTGATCTGGGTATTGGTGACATATGTAAGTACACATTAAAAAAATCAAACTAGACACTTACGATTTTTGTACTTTATGTAAATTTAGGATATATGTCATTTAAAAAGTAAACATTTGCTTAAAAATGGCCCCCAAGACTGACAGCAATTTCTCAGTGTAGTCATAGCATAGTAGGTTTTTACCATTTAGACATGAACTTGTGACTGTCCCCCTCTGGGGCTGTGCAAGGCACAACTTGCAAACACACATGCTGCAGCCCTGACCACTGTAGTCGACATAATCTTCTGCAAATGCAGCTTTTGTAACATTAGTGATTTCTCTTGATTCTGTGAGATGTTTGCAGCTCAACTAATAGCCATAAATCTGAATTGCTGCTGATAATTTTACTTGAGCTACAAGATTTTACATTTATCCAAATTGATTTTAATGTTGTTAAAGTTTGATCTACTCATCCACCCTGTGAAGATTTTTTTTCCTTTTCTTTTTTAAAAAATATTTATTTGAAAATATTTATTCTTGGGGTTTGATTGTATCATCTAGGAAGGTGGTTTTCAAACTTGACTGATCATCAGAATTACTAGAGAAAGTTTCCTGGACCTCAGCTCTCTTGGTTCTGTTTCAGTAGTTGTGGGTTTGAGTTCTGACTTCTGTTTTAACATCTCCCTTAGAAAATTGTAATGATCAATCTGGTTTGGGAAACTACTAACCTACCACTTTAGCCATCCTTCCAGCTTTGTGTAAGAGTCATATCTGATAAACATAAAGTATGTATCTTAGAGTTTGTATCTTAACATACTTATAACTCTGTATATGATGGCAGTGACTGCTCTGCAGGGTGATCTGGACTCTATTAGTCCACACCTTTTGAGAACAGTTGTCCAACTCTTATGAATCCACCTACCCATCCATGTAGCCCACTTTGCTCCATTGTACCTACAAGTATATTCTGAAAGATCCTGTCAAATGTCTTCATGAAAAGCAGATGCAACATGTGACAGATATTCATTCTCTGACCTTTAGCACAGTCACCTTCTCTGGAAGGGAACTGATATGAATTGTAAATAATAATTTGACTCCTGTATGCTACCTGCGTCACAGAAGTTTCACGACTAATTGCTTAAATAATTTATTCAAGAGTTTGCCAGAGATTAGCATGAAAGTTACCAGTCTCTAATTTTTGGAGACCCTTATCTGTTCCACCTTTTAACTATAAGGCTCTAAAACACTTCTGCAAGTTTCCAATACCTCTGCCTCTCTCTGCAATTCCTAAATCCTCCCCAAGCAGGTGACCCTTACCATTGAAGAATGCGTAGAATGGCATTGGGTCGAACAGTACAGCAGGTAGAAATGCATAAACAGTATGTGCTCTTGCAGAGCATATGTAGTTGACTTCACATATTAACGAGTGTTAACTGATTTTACATAAAACCATTCCTGATTACTTCTTTCTCTTAGTTCAAATATTACCCAATCTTTACAACTAATATTTACGGTATTGGATGATCTATTCTAAGGAATAATGAATTTTACCAGTGAAAGGGACCTCTGTGGTCATCTATTGCATCACCATCATTTTCAGATAAGAACACTGAGACCTAGAGAGTGGAGAATTTGCCTCAGGCCCCAGGACCAGTAGTTGAAGAGTCAGGATTAGACTCCTGGTCATGTGCTCTTTCAATCACACAGAACTATTTATCTAAGAATGCTGCAGCAACACGACTGCCAGACTAGGATCCAGGGAGTTTACAAATTCAGTCCTTATCTGGACCATTAATTTTGTTCAAGGAAACAGTTCCACCAAATAGTAATAAAGTCCCAGCCAGGCACTGAAAAATTCTACACTGATGTATGAAAGAAGGACTAGGCAAGAAGGATAAATGCTCAACACAATCTATCTTTATTATAGGAAAAGCAATTTAAAACATATTTTACTGAGGAGTGCTAGAACATTACTGAAAAAGAAAGTTAATTCTTTTTCCTTTGAAAAAGCCTTCTATAATGTGTAGATATTGTCATATTAGAGACACTCCTGGGAAATGCTTGGTCAACTAAAATTGTTAAAATGCTAAACTTGAACATTGACTCGGAAGCAAAATGAACTATATCTTCCCACTTCTGTGCATTTTAATGGTAGCCATGGATGCCCTTCTTAATTTCTTCCACAATAAAAAATAGAAGATATTATTGAGTGGGAAAAAAAGGCTTTGCCAGCTAGTGTAGGGAAATTGATGGCAACATCAGGCTGTTTGAAGAAAAAATGTTGGGAGCTCAAATGCTGCTGGTGGGAGTGTGAATTGAATCAGCCACTTTGAAGGACAATTTGGCAGTTCCTATTAAAATGAAAAATGCTTTCTCTTGTCATTTAACAATCCTACTTCCAAGTATCTGTTATTCTTAAAAAGTGTCTTGGAATATGTGCCCAATGAGGAGTTTGCAAGGCTGTTCATTATGTGTCACAGCAAGCAACTGGACACCTGAATGTCCAGCAGTAGGGAAATGGCTATTTGAACTGAGAAAATAGCCATAACATGGAATATTGTGCATTAGCTAAAAGTCACGAGGGAGATCTTTGTTGAATGAAAAAAGCAAGTTGCTGAATAATCAGAATGGTTATTAGTATGAGATTATGCTTTAAAAAAGCCTCAGAAAACAGTAATATATGTTTCTATAAGCCCATAATTATTCATGAAATCACATGGAGGTCTAGAATTTTGCTGCCCAGTATAGCAGCCACTAGCCACAGAAAGCTATTGAAATTTAAATTAACACATATAAGTAAAAATAAAAATTCAGTTCCTCGGTTGCATTAGCAAGAATTGAATAGCCACATTTGGCTAGTGGCTACTATAATGAGGGGTAGAGGTCTAGAAAGATAAACACAACTGATAATAGGGCTACCTGTGAGGGCCCTGAGTTTGGAGATGGTGGTCTATAGGTACTTTTGATTTCTGGGTGACTTTAAAAAATTTTACACATAGATTATATATGATCTGGATAATTTAAAAGTAATACGTTTGCAAAATTGAAAGTATGCCTAGCAATAGGATTTCTAAAACATTTCAAACTTTGACTCTGTAGATCAGTGCAAATTCATTAGGGCACACTGTCCTTTTAGCCAGTTAACTGTCTAAAAGCACACAAAAAATACTCAAACTACACACACCATTTTTCCTTCCTTTAACAAGTGTCTGCTGAGTACTTCCTATATTCTAGGCATTTAAAGTATGTAGATGAAGAGTATTGCCTGCCACATCAGTAAACAAAGGATGTTGCAGCCATCAAGTCATCTGCCACTGCAGCCATCCCATGGTGCACCCTGAGGGGATTCAGGATGGAGAAAATAGGATACTGGCCCTAGGTAGTTAAGGTGTATATCAAAGGAATGGCTTGAATGAGCCCAGACTCGTGCATCTTCCCATACTTAGAAAATTGCTAAATTCATTAACTCAAGATGTCTGGTTTTTCTTTAATTAACAATAATCTTTTTTTTTTTTTTTTTTTTTTTTGCGGTACGCAGGCCTCTCACTGTTGTGGCCTCTCCCGCTGCGGAGCACAGGCTCAGGATGCGCAGGCTCAGTGGCCATGGCTCACGGGCCCAGCCGCTTCGCGGCATGTGGGATCTTCCCGGACCTGGGCACAAAGATCCCACATGCCGTGGAGCGGCTGGGCCCGTGAGCCATGGCCGCTTAGCCTGCGCATCCTGAGCCTGTGCTCCGCAGCGGGAGAGGCCACAACAGTGAGAGGCCCACGTACCGCAAAAAACAAACAAACAAACAAACAAACAAACAAAAAAAAAGTGGATCTAATATAGCAAAATTTGCTTTTAGAATTGAATCCTTTCGAATGTATGTGCTCATTTGAAAAAAATGGTTTATGAAAGTTATTTTAAAAAATTCATTATTAAAATATCAGCAACAAATTTAAGCACTACACGAATGGCTGAATATAAATTTAAAATACCACCACCTGGGTACAAGTTATTTGCTAGGAATCTGTACTTATTCTAGTAGCTGTGTAGTTATGGAGGGATCCATGAACCAGCATTTATATCACCTGGGAACTTTGCAAATCCAAAATTTCAAGCCCCACTCCCCAGACCTACTGAATCAGAATCTGTGTTTGGCATGGTCTCCAGGTGATTCTTAGGTACACTAAAGCTTGAAAAGTAATCATGTAGCCTTCAGTTGCCTAAATGCATCTTCTCACCAACAGTGCCATCTAGACCAACCCTTCTCTGACCCCTGAGCCTGTTCACAGCTTTTCAACTAGCATGCTCACTATAGGGTTGTTATTTAGACTCACAACCCCAGCTATGTCATAGCCTCTTACAGCCTCTGTCTATCTCATAAAGATATCTCATAGCTATCTCATAGCCTCTGCTAAAATGATGCCTTTTACAAGGGGAGATAGATATGCAAATTCAAGAGGAGGGCAGAATTAGCCTCAGAGCAGGAACATAACAATTACCTTGAGTCTAATAGAAGATGGTACCAGGGCAGCACCTCGAATACTCATAGTTCTGTTGAAAGCATTCTGTTTGACTGCAGTTCAGTGGAAAACAAAAAGCAGCATAACAGGAGCCAGGGCAGGTTCATATTATCTCTCAGCTATGTTCAGGAAGATGTTTGTAGTAACTCCAGGTAAGCGTTCCTGGGAATACCCATCTCTGGACATGTTGGAAGATGCAGTGGATTCAGAGCCAAGGAAGTGTGCTTTCATAAATCATATTAGCATATTAAAAGACTTAGAGATCTTATTGCAAGGAAATGGGAAACCTATTTAATTATATTCAACTCAGCCCCATGTATATATATATATATATATTTTTTTTTTAATCACAAAACGCTTTTTTCCCCCATGCAACACATAAAAATTGGCCCAAACTAGTCTTTGTGAAATATGAGTGCACGAGTTTCTCTTATTGCCTAAAATGTGAGTTAAGCCCTGAAGTTTTAGAAAATCTAACATTATGTAACAGTGAATATACCTATCTTTGTAGTTTCACTATTTTAGAAGTAAAACAATGCTTTGATTCCAAATATTAAATTAACTTAGGCATTGCTCTCCCACTTTGTCTCCCAAGCTGTGACTCAGATGTCAGAACAAATTTTTTTACCTAGTTAGGGAAGGAATTTTCTCAAGTTTCAGGGCCATAAAAGCATTAGTAAGGCACCTGGTTAGTGCAGCACACTCTTAATTTCCATCTTCAGTTTCGTAAATATTAAATTTCTCTTTTCCATTTCGCCTTTAAAAGCACCATCTGTGGCACATACCATCACTACATGCAAATGGAAGAGGACATAGTGCCTCAGGATACACTTGATAACAGTTTTTCTTCAACAGCAACTGAAACTTGCCACTGCAGACAGCATCTAGTTTTCTTTTTGTGCATTATAAAACCCTATTCAAGTTATAGGACTCTTAAGTAGACAACTAAGTTCCGGTGAAAGTGAATGAACTTGTTCAAGGTGACTTAGCTAGTTAATTACAGAACTGGGACCAAAACTGTGGTTTCTGTGATGCCTTTTGTACAGCATCCCAATGAACGACTAGGTCTCAGAAGGTTCCTTACAGTTAGACACGAAAAGTATCATCCCTAAAAACACGATTTGTGGGCTTCCCTGGTGGCGCAGTGGTTGAGAGTCCGCCTGCCGATGCAGCGGACACGGGTTCGTGCCCCGGTCCGGGAAGATCCCACATGCCACAGAGCGGCTGGGCCCGTGAGCCGTGGCCGGTGCGCCTGCGCGTCCAGAGCCTGTGCTCCGCAACGGGAGAGGCCACAACAGTGAGAGGCCTGTGTACTGCAAAAAAAAACAAAAACAAAAAAACAAACAAATGAAACACGATTTGCTTATGAAGGATCATTGTCTAAATAAGTTAAACTTTAAAAAACAAATTGCTAGCTACAATTATAAACTTCTGAATTATGGACTTTCAGTGAACTACACTACTTTGTCTCCTAAACACCATATCCAAAAAACAGAAGGACTGAAACAGATGTTATGTGTCAGGGTCAGAGGGAGGCTTTCTAGTTATATTATGCTAACTAGAGAAAGACTTTAAAAATCCTTTCCTGGGGCCACTGGGGGATGGGTACTGAGACTGAAAAACAGAGATGAGGAAATGTGTTCCTAGGTGTCGAGCTTTGAATAGATCACCATTGTGTTATATTCCTCTGAGCTTAGGATACATGTTGGATTTTTTTCACTAACATGTCTATTATGTGCACAAAAACAACAAAAGACTCTGAAAGTCTACCCAAGTTCTTTTGTCCATTCAATGTCCATTGTTTGCAATACAATTTTGGGGAGTTTGGAGATCTTTCGGTTATGGAGAAATGAGCCTCAAAATACCATTACTAATGGGCATTGATTGGGGTTTGGAAATGTTTTTACTTCAAAAACTGTTGTGACGGATGTTTTGTAGGGATTAGGTTTGCACACATCCAGTTACTTGAATTCATTTTGCTAAGAGTTTCTTTATTAATTTGCTTGACTTTTATTTTTTAAAAACACAAAGGCAGTCTAGTGCGGCGGTTACATGCATGGGCTCTGGACTTGGACTATCTGCTTTAAAATCCCAACTCTATTACTGGGTGTGTATAACCTTAAGGAAGTTATTTAATTTTGGCGCCTCAGTTTTCTCAACTTTAAAATGAAGGTAGTAGTACCTGCCTCATTAGAATGATTATGATGACCACATTAAGTCACGATGCAAAGTGGTCGTTGGTTTTGCACTTAAATCTAGAGAATTGCTCAGTCATTCAATATGCTAGGGAATAATCCACTATAGATATAGTGGAATAGGGGATTCTTCTGTCTGCAAGTTGAAGGCAAAATGCCTGGCTATTCTCATTGAAAGAAGACCCAGAAATATCACATATTTTGTTAAAATTTTAGTGGCCATCAAAACCTATTGTCTTTATTGAAGTCTGACTAATACTTAGAGAGAGCATTCTAGTGTTTCATTTTAGCAGAGTAATCAAGAGGAATTCTGTTCTAGTATTGGAAGCTTTTTAAGTGACCATATCAGGAGAAACGGAAAGAGTCTTGAGTTTTGTGTTGCAGTTTTTTTTCTCAGAAATAAAACAAACATGCTATGTTTATGTTGCTGGTATAAATTGTGCCCTATAAAATGGTAACTTTTCTTTCAAATTAAATGGTAGCTTACTATTTCAATAGATAGATCCCTAACATTTAGCTTTAATCTGGGGGGGGGGGGAAAGCCCACTTAACTAGATTTAATCTAGTAACAAAACCCATTTAATCTTTTTATTAAAATGAATTGAGCTTGGAAGAAGACATTGTCTGCTCAAAATATAGCTCTAATATAAATCAAGCAGTTATATTTCTTTTGTTCAACAAACCCCAGGTCCTTTCTTTTACCTTAACAGCCTTTTGATGGTTAATTAGGTGAACCACACTTAATTAGATGGAATGTATAATTGATTAAGTTAAGAAAAATCTAATCTAATTTGACTTCCTTATTGACCTGAATGCTCATGTATAGCCAAGGAACAAATCCTTCTAATTCTTATGTGATGAGCTCCTATCTTCCCATTTCTACACAAATTTATATTGAAACAGAACTGTGACAATAAGCAGTCTTCAGAATCATCCGTCTCCAACTTATAATATACATTGCCACCAATTTAATCTTATTTGAATTTCTCTGTATATTATTTAGCTATATCCAAAATACATAAATTTTACTGTTTTTCCATAGAAGTCTACAAATCCAACACCTCTCACCTCCTCTAGACTATTTACCCCCCCAAAACATCTTATTATTTTTCTTCCACATGTACTTTCTTCTAAGGCCTAATTTAAGTCCTGCTTCTTCTTTGAGTTATTTTCCACTGGTCTAGATATATATAGGTTACTCATTTAAATCTTTGAGGCACTGATTGTTTCTATTATTAGCTTCATATTTATTATTTATTTTCTCTGTTGGAGGGGTTGTATATATCTTTTATTTTCAAATAGATACTTTACTGTGTTTAATCTCTGCCAACCAGCCCAGTACCTAATAGATGTTCAATGATAATGATGATTTGAAAGCCCTACTCTACAACGTTCAGATGTGCTTTTAGATATGGGGATAATATAATTTTTTTTTTTTTTTTTTTTTGCTGTACACGGGCCTCTCACTGTTGTGGCCTCTCCCGTTGAGGAGCACAGGCTCCAGACGCGCAGGCTCAGCAGCCATGGCTCACGGGCCCAGCCGCTCCACGGCATGTGGGATCTTCCCAGACCAGGGCACGAACCCGTGTCCCCTGCATCGGCAGGTGGACTCTTAACCACTGCGCCACCAAGGACGTTCCGGGATAATATAATTTTATCATCAGAATTTATAAGGATATAAATTCAAAATAAACACATTGAAAATATAAAATAAAATAATTTTCAAATATATTAGTTTGTAAAGTGGAAAACTACCATGGAGTTTAATGAAAACGCGTCCATATCAAAGAAATACAGGCATGTAGATGAAAAAACACTCAGGAATTCCACCTCAAGCTGCCCTCACTTGAATACCATGTCTTTGTAAGAATTTCATGACTTGGCAGGCTTCACAGGCTGTCACCATATATGTCCCAAGTGAAGCCAAGGACAGAATTTAGTGTTAACTAAACCAAGAGCTCAGGACACTCAGATTTCTACTATTTTCCATAAAAATATTCATCATTGATTTTAAATATTAAATCAGCTTTCCTTTTGGGGTGGTTTGATATACAGTTGAAATAAGAGGCCCTGGGACTTCATAGACAAACCTCTGTTGTGCATTGTTGAACTAATGGCTTTGGGTAAGTTATTTAACCTCCTTATGACCTCTTCAGTAAAACAGTGTTAATGAAATAACACCCTAAGAGTTATTGCAAGAATTAAATGAAAGAACATGCAAAATACCTGGTATATAGTTGGTATCTACTACGTGTAAATAAATTTCTGTAATTTCCTTGTATCAGTTAGTGGCAGGTTTCATTTACTGGGTGTTTATCCTGTACCAGGCACTCTTCATATACTTTGTATCATGAGTATTAACACGCTCCGTCTTTGCAGCATTCTTATGCAATAGCTATTATTCTCATTCTGTTTCACACATGAGGAACTAAGCCATAGACAAAGTACACAGCTAGTAAGTATCATAGCTGGGGTTCCAAACATGCTTTTGGGTTCCATACATACCCTCTTAACTGCTAGACAACATAATCTCTCCCACTCTCAGGTCATTTCCATGGACCACATCCTGTGGACAATTTAAAAAGCAGTCTCATTTTAACGCACTATTTACCTAACTAAAACATGGTTG
Organism: Stenella coeruleoalba; assembly: GCF_951394435.1. NCBI lineage: Eukaryota > Metazoa > Chordata > Mammalia > Artiodactyla > Delphinidae > Stenella > Stenella coeruleoalba. The sequence continues at coordinate 46,531,478 of NC_137148.1, read as the reverse complement.
GGAGAAACCTACAATGCATTCCATAGTCAAGTATAACTCATTTTAATTTATCCATTCTTTTGAATTAACTGTACCATTGCTCCCTTTCAGTTGTGAGAAATCCAGCCTTGCTTGATCTTACCTGGGCAAAGGCATACTTTGTAGTCGTTGTCCCAGAACTGTGCAAATCTTATTTCTTATTTGTTTTGCTGCTTATGAATAATTAATTAAATAAATGCTTTCAAGGATTCCAAAGAAGCTAAAAAAACAGATTTTGAAAATCCACAAAAAGGTATCTAGGAAAACTTTTGTTAAGTTAAGAGATGTTGTCTGTTGTTCTAGGCGTGGGTGCTTTTATCAAAACATTTCTCCCACTTTCAATTTTCCACTCGTTAAAATCTAAGGCCTTATTTGGCTGTCACTTACAGTACTGTGTTTTTTGGAGAAGTTTCTGGCAGCTAATTTTTAAAAGATTTTGTTAAAAAAAAAAAGAAAGAAAGAGAAAGCAAGCTGTGTAGTCCTCCTGTTGGAAGAATTCCTCTGACCTTCTGCATTATTATAAAGAGAATTGCCAATTTATCCAGGCCTCCCCCACCTGGTTATCTTCAGAACTTTACAATGTGTGCTTTTCCTAAGGCAGTTATTTTCAAGCATGATTTTGTAACACTGCAGGGTTTTTCAAGCTATTTGAAGGAGGTGGCAAAGAATTCTCAAAACCAAATTAATTTTATTTTCAAAAAGGAGCATGCATGCCATACATCATTGGAGGGCATTCAAGAGGGTAATTGTAGATGTCAGGAAATTGAACAAATAATGATAGAATATGGGCACCTGTACAGAAGTAGACAATTCTGCTTCTACAGTGGAACCCTTTAACATGCACCAAGCAATGGGAGATTTGCAGAACGCCTTTTTCAGTCTTAGTCCGTGTTTAACCACAGCACTCAATGATTTGTTAATAGAATAGTGTTGTATCTTCTATTTCAGCGTAGTTGCGATCATCCACAAAGTGCCCAGTCTCTTTGAGCATCCACATGGCATGCCAATTATGAGAAGATTAGCGTGTAAATATTTTACTCCTCTTAAGGGAAGGTCACCGTAAGCAAGAATAGAACCTAGAATTCTCTGAACTCAATGAATTTCCCAGCATAGATCCTATATCATTCTCAGTCATATCAATCCCTTTATTTGGTCACTGAGAATCACTTTTCTCTACTTAGAGCCAGGCATTTAAATATCTTCAGCTTCCAGGCTCTCCTCTGGGTACCTGGGCTACACTTTGTCAATTGTTTTGCACTTTATCTGCCCTACTGGATTATAAACTCCTAGAGGGCAGGGACAGCATGGGACTAACCTTTAAATATCCTAGAGCACTCGATATAGTGCCTAGCACAAAATAAATGCCCACAAGTGTTTGTTGAATGAAACTAAGTCTTTAGAAAGTGGGAAATTTTTCTTTCTTTTCTTTGCCATGTCAGTTTACTGCCTACTGTTTTTTTTCTCACTTTATCCTGTTATCTGAATTTTTTATTTCTACAAACCTGGACAGAGTTTATTTTACACCTACTGATTACAATGTTTTTTTCTTTATGAACAAAACTTGCTTACTTCTTCTTTATTGGAACTTCACATTGTAATTCCTCATCCGGAGTGCACTTCTTTCTTAATTTCCTTTCCATTAATTTTTGATGTTTCCCCTCTTCAAGCTTTACTGCAACTCAGCATTCCCTCTTTACTTATGTACACCATTCTCACTGTATTTTTCTGCCCCTGATAATTTCACTTTTTAGGGCTTCTGGTGTCTTTTTCTGAGCATAGTGTAGTCCTTTCCATTAAATTATAAACCCTTTGAGGGTAAGCTTATGCGTACCTGTTTTGCACAACTTCCAATGTAATTGTCAGGCCCTCAGCCCATTTTACAGAAATTGGCTATTCATTTTAATTATTACTTAAGTGTGTGTGTGTGTGTGTGTGTGTGTGTATAAAACAAATTTTCTGATTAAGTCATGGTACATGTGTCTCATTAAATTATTATAGTGGTCACCACCAAGTGGTGACCCTGTGCTTCTGTGAACAGAACATCAGAGTGTCCTTTTCTGTAACATTTTAAAGACAAGAAATTAAAACTTAAGGTGGAAAAACCAGGGAAGGCAGTAGGAGGAACTCTTAGAATTGACCTAATAGTAATCATAGAAACCAAAAAAAAATTCAGTCAGACTATTCTATTCTGCATTTCCTAACTCCTTCTTAAGTTACTGTGTTTTAAATTTTTAAAAAATATTTTCTTAGATCCTGAGATATGTGATTTGATTTCAATCCTGAGCTGTCTGTAGCATCACTAGGCTGCTGGGGACATCTATAATCAAAGGTTTGGATTCCCTTCCAAATTCAGTTCTAAGGTTTACACTTCTGGTGTCCGTATAATGAGATTTAACAGGCCTTATCACCTACTTACTTGAATTATTGTAATACTTACATTTTTTCTCCAGTGGCAAACTAAATAGGTAAGAAATAATATCTTCTCTTTTATTTTAAACCTCCTTTGAGTAAGTTTGTTGAAGCTATTCTGACCACGAATAAAAATCTTATATTAAAAACATTTAAGGAAATAACTATGAAAAGCTAGATTTATTTCTTCTATAATTGAATAAAAATGTATATACCATAAGCAATAATTGAAACTCTAAAATCTTTTTTAGTCCCCTGTGAAAACAGTCTGTTCCTCTGGGGGATCATAAGTTTAAATGTAAAGAAATAACAAACACCATTCGTGTATGTAACTTGTGTTGTTCCACGCTTTGAAAGGGCCTGTATTAGCAAGGCTAAACAACACGACGCAACCTGTAATGTGTTCCATATGCAGTATTTTGAAACCTTTTGTTTGGTTTCTAACTAGAGAGAAAGAGGGAGGAAAAGAAAGAGTTCATTTTATTCTCTTGGGATTTGTTTTATAAGGTGCATCAGATTGAGTTTAGCCAACAGGGATGTATTTCTCCTTGTCTAGCTCATGTTTGTTTATTCTCTCCTTATAAAAACCAGGGACTAGCAATTTATTTTATGAACGCGGACCGAAGGGAGATAAACAGACCTTGCGGGAGAGGAAGGTCAAGTTCAAAGTTTTTCTTTCCTTTGGATTCAGGAATAAGCAAATGGAAAGACCAGCCAAACAACCAGCAGCAGGCATCTGATGGTTAAGCCCTTCCCCCCAGGACTTTTTATGTACATAAGCAGAAGTCACAGGAGCAGCTGCGGCGCATTAGTTCCAATAGTTTAACAGGCTGCCTTGTAGCGCTGACAAAAGCCTCGCTCGCCGTGGCTTCCCTCCATGTTCCTCTGCCCTGCGAGCTCGGCGGTGATCTTCGGCAGGGGATCGGCAGAGGAGGGGTGACGTTCAAGAGGCTTCCGCCGTGGAGTGCGCTCGCCTCCTCTACTCCCAGCCCAGTCTCCGCCGAGAGACTGAGGCAGGCGACCGAATGAACTAGCAGCGGCACGATCCGACCTGCTTCCCCGGACATCTCCCCGAGAGTCCGAGGAAGGCAATCACTGGAAAGAGGCCAGGGAACCACGTTGCCCTGGATCGTTGCCAACTGTACAAAGTTGACTGGGAAAATGGCTCAGCAGACGGCAAGCCCGGACACTTTAACAGTCCCTGAAGTGGATAATCCGCATTGTCCAAACCCCTGGCTGAACGAGGATCTTGTGAAATCCTTGCGGGAAAACCTGTTGCAGCACGAGAAGTCCAAGACGGCAAGGAAATCGGTTTCTCCCAAGCTCTCACCGGTGATTTCGCCGAGAAATTCCCCCAGGCTCCTGCGCAGGATGCTTCTCAGTAGCAACATCCCCAAACAGCGGCGGTTCACAGTGGCACATACGTGGTAAGGTTTGCACGGATTATCAGACATGGTGGCCAGGTGCCTCTGGGTGATTTCTGCGCCTCCCGCTTTTCACTTTAGGGGTAGGGAGGGGAGCGTCTTCGTCTTCACTCCTGACCCGTGATTTATCAGAAGTAATCTACCTTAATAAATCCCACAGATGTCCAAGTCAGGGCAGGAATCCTTGAGATTGATAATAGGAGCCTTTGAGGTGGGTGGTTCTCAAAGTTCAATTCCTATTGCAAGTTCCTACAAGAAAACTGAATTCCAGATGTCAAATAAGAATGCAGGTTTTTTTTTTTTTTTTTTTTTCCCTATACGATGTGGTGGTGTTTCTTTGAATTCCTAAGCTAGTTGTCCTGCCAGGTCCTGCAACAGCCTAGGAAAGAAAGGACCAGAAAGGAGAAGAGGAAAATCATAGTTTGTTCTCTTTTCTGCATGATCCCCAATTAAATAGAGATGTGTATGGAGTGTGTGTGTGTGGGTGTGTGTATGTGTGTAATGGTGTGTCCAAGTAAAACCCCTCCTAACTACTGACTTTAATATGTTTGTAATCTCAACGCGCCTTTTCAGTGGGTTTAGGAATACCGTGCAGAAAGTTGCAGGCTGGTACTCGGTAATGCTGCCATGTGCTTTGAATTTGAATTCTTCGACTATTTTGTCAATATTTTTATTTTCTTTACGAATGTTTTTATCTTCTGTATAGTAGGTGAATTTGTTTTAGGTATATGGTACCACGTAGGTTTCTAGACGATTCTTGATATTTTCATGCTCTTGTAAAAACAAATACTAAAATAAATCATTGTGTGAGCTTATTATGGTGTTTCTGCCTGAAAAGAGGCAATTTTAGGCTATGATCAGAGAAAGAGGGGTCTGTGATACACAGTTGGTTAATTTTAGGCAGTAGTAGGTTCTATGCACTACTTCCACATTTTGGCAAAATGAAAATTATGGTGAAGAGAACAGACATAACAGAAAAAAATAACGAGCACGTTAGTTGAGAAACTGAATGATTTTTATACAGCTTTTCTGTAGAACACGAAAGAGTATGCCAGGAATGGAAAAAACAAACAAAACAGAACCCAAACAAGCAAACAAACAAACAAAAATCCCCCAAAAAACAGAATCAAGACTTCCAGGAAAGTAGCAGCAAGAAATAGAATCAAAATCTAAACTTAAAGCCACATGGCCCTACCCAGGAATGCATTCATGTCATAGATGAAAATAGGCAACAAAGGAAATAAAAGACAGGACCCACCCAAAGAAATGTCTGACCTCAGAATTGTCATTTTAAATAGCTAGATCTCTGATTGGGGAAGTGTTCTTATTTTCCCCAAGATTTTAACTAAGTGGCATTTCTAAATTTAGTTCTTATTTTCCCCAAGATTTTAACTAAGTGGCATTTCTAAGTTTAGTTAGATATAATGCTCGTAAGGGGGGTAAGACAAACATTGATTTTTTTCAGTCTTAAATGATGGAAAAGGATGACTTCTCTCTGAGGAAGATACTATTGAAAGAATTTGTCAGAGATAAGTAGTGAATGAAAGGCATAGATGAACACTAGGAGATGTTCTGAGGAGAGGGATGGCTTGAGACGGAGCATCAGATGCCAGAGCAGGAAAGCTGGCTGGAGTTCAGACAGGGTCAGGGCCAGAATTCTGGTATGCAGTGTCCCTTTTGGTTGAGATGCCTTTTTAATTATAGTTCCTTAATTGTACCTGTTGCTAAATGAGTAAGCCTCCACTCAGACACTTGATTTCTGAGTGAAGCACCCTCGAGTTCAGCTGAGGGTTATCGGAACTATTTGGACATGTTGAGATGTAAGGAAGGCAGGAAATCTCATGAAAACAGGCTTTCTTCTGAAATTTCTGGCACTTCCTTTTCTGATGCTGTTTGGAGAAACTCCAAGGTCACAATTTCTGCTGATCTTTCATTGTGGTGTATCAGGTCTCCAGCAGATGAGGGAGGCATCAAAAGAGCAATGGACATGAAAAAGAAAAATCATGATACCAAGTCTCAGTAACAAAGGGGAGACAATATCCCTCATGGATAAAAAAGCATCCAGCAAGGGAGTTGGAAAGAGTGCCTCATATTTTCCTATTGGTTCAACAAGCCACAAGACGTTCATAATATCCACAGGCATCTTTCGACAAATATTGTTCCATCTGTGCTTTCATTACTTGGACTAAGCATGATCCAGAATTTTAAAAATTTATTCCAAATTGTGCTGCATATATATATATATATATATATATATATATATATATATATATATATAGCTATCTAAACTGCTGCTACTACCGCAACCATAGTCAAATCCTTCCCTCCTCCTAAATTAAACGATCCGCCATTTAAATACACACCATGTGTGTTCCTGCCTCAGAATATTGGTTCCTATACTTGATATTCCTTTCCATTCGATATGTATATATTTAATACCTACAGAGTCCAAAGTGTTTAGCTTGTACCTACTGATCACAAAGTTGAACAAGAGCTGTTCCTTGGTTTCAAATTATTTACACTACAGTAGAAAAAATCATATTGGAAGGCATCTGATTAAGTTCAGGTAAACATTTTGCTCTACGACATACTCTCCAAATCTTAGTGGATTGACACAGTAAATGTTTATTTCTTCTGCGTCTTGTGGGGAGCTAGCCTGCCCTGGGGTAATTCAGGGATGCCAGGTTCTACTATCTTGCGGTTCTTCTATTGGTAACACATGGTTTCCAAGTTTGCCAGGCTCAGCTGAATCCGAAGATGGCAGAAGATGGCATTTGTGAGTTTTTATGAGGCAGGTCTAGAAGTGCACACATTACTTATCCCAGAATTCCCCAGATAGAACTCAGTCCTGTGGCCACATATAACTGCAAAGAAGGCTGGGAAACCTATCTCAGCCACGTTGCCAGGAGTAAGGTAAAACATCTGGTGAACAGCCCACCCATGTCAGTCACAATGCAGTAACAGCTGCTGGTTCACCCTCTATACCATAGTTAAATTCATAGAGTAATATCTATGATGACTGGTCCTTTAACATCTCTGCATACCTCCTGGATGAGGATTATACAGAGCAATTCTATTTTTTTTGACAAGTCTAGTGACTGGGAAGTCCTTGCTTACATACAGTTGAAATCTCCTTCCTTGTAATTGTCATCCTTGGTTCCTGGATCTGCTTTTTTTTTATTTGTCTGCGTTGGGTCTTTGTTGCTGCACGTGTGCTTCCTCTAGTTGCGGCGAGCGGGGGCTTCTCCTGTTGCGGAACATGGGCTCTAGGCGCACGGGCTTCAGTAGTTGTGGCGTGTGGGCTTCAGTAGTTGTGGCACGTGGGCTTCAGTAGTTGTGGCGCATGGGCTTAGTTGCTCTGCGGCATGTGGGATCTTCCTGGACCAGGGCTCGAACCCTAGTCCCCTGCATTGGCAGGTGGTTTCTTAACCACTGCACTACCAGGGAAGTCCCCCTGGATCTGCTTTGAAAAACCCCACAGCTTGAATCTCTCCCGTCTTCCATAACTTAGCCCTTAAGGCAAGAGGCTTGGAGTAACCCATCAGAGAGCCAGGACCCTGCTCTATTCATCTTGGCACATCCATTAATCAGTAATGTCAGTGTTATCATGCTTTTAAAAAATTATTCTCTTAACTATACACCCTAGGTTATTTCACGTTTATATGCTGTAGTTATCAGGTTGATCCTGGTTGTTCTTAACCAGACTTCACTTGGATTTTCACAACCCATTTAAAGAGTATTTTACTGAATTGATACAATACTCCAGGTGCCGTGGGACTCTTGGACAGAGAGCATCTGAGAAGAAGTCCGATTACTTACGTTTAAATTTTGACTTCCCGTTTACTATTGTGATTTTTGAACAAGTTGCTTAACATAGGCTTGTTTCTCTGTTACCCAATTTCCTGGGAATAGTAATCGTATCCACTTGGTGTTGTGGTTTTATTAAGTACAATTATGTGTAAATTAAAGTGTTTTGCACAGGGACAGATACTTAATGAGGGTCATTATATAAGCTAATATTTTCTTTATTATGTGTCCATTAATCCAGTGTCGCTCAGCCTGAATCTCTAGGCTCATGTCTACATTTTTAAATGGTTACCCTGTCAGTTGTTTGTGGATGGGACAATGTTTTTAGTAATAATTATATCCCTAGCTAATGTTCATTAACACTGGTGTTCGATCTGGTGCTGTGTGTTAGATTAGGACCCTCTTGTATTCATGCTTCTCATCACTTTGTTTTACCATGTTTACTTAATGTCTAGTACTTTGTAGTCTAGTGATTATAGACCAGACTCTGTTTTCATCAGAGTAGGGAATTCCCTCTGATGTCAACATGAACGTAGGGAATTCCCTCTGATGTCAACATGAACGTCAGCGGAATTTCTGGTGAAGAAAACTTTCAGTGTTAAGTTTATTTCCGGAAAATCAGTCAGGCAAATGTTTATATTTTTCAGTTTTTTTTCCTTACTTTACGCTGGGTTCTGTGTACCAAATGAAGGAACGTGTTCTAGAGTGTGTAAGTGATACTAGGCAATAGGATTTCTTTGGGCAAGATACTATCCAGGTAATACCATGTGTCTTATCTTTAAAATTTCTGTGTATGTGTGTGTGTTTTTAATTACAACATATCCAAAGGTAGAAGAAGCAGTTAGTAACGTCCTTAAACAACAAAATAATTTCTTTAGGTGGATTTTTGAAAGGCATTTTTCAGGAGACTTTTAGAAAATCTTAAAGAATTTCAGGGAGCTAGATAAATGTTTTGGGCTATAATTTTTGTTTATTATAAATTTCTCTTTACTTGGCATTGGGTATAAAATTGCTCATGTTTAAAAGTAAACATTTGCTTTCTTGAGCCATAATTTCTGCAGCAACTACAGTTGCTCTCATGGTTGTTGTTTAAGAGAGAAATACACTATAAATTTTCTTCAAGTTACAGAAGGATCCAGAAACCCTTTATCACCTATAAAGAAGAAATCCAGCCATTTAGAGAGTTTATAGGTCACACACAAACACACCGCCACACACACCCAAGTAGATTTTCAAAGCTATTATTTAGGTGTTCTGTTTGAGACTCTTTCTTCTTTGTTCCAACTCTCCTACATTGGCCTGACTTAATTTTAAGGTTATCTCCTCCCTTATGGTGAGGATACCCAGAGAAGGGCATTGCTGGTGCTCTCCTAGGAGCTGGGAACCCAGAGGTGGGCTGTGGTTATAGTGTGATACAAGGAGGTGGGGAAGTTTCCGGGGGAAATTTTCTGGGACGCACAACAGGAAGTAATGCCAGCAGGTTAGGTGGAGCCAGTTGGCTGAGTCTTTAGCTGTGTCTCTGGTGTAATTGGCTGTGCGGCTTCTGCAGGAATCTTGGGGCACTGCAAGTTAAGGGTGTCTGTAACTTTTGAAAAGCATACTTAGCCTTTCCTAAAATCAGAAGACCCCAGGAAGATATTCATCTTAAAAACTTGTCAGTTGCCTTTATGATATTTAAGAAATTACAAAATAAAAATGTGACAAATAGTTACTGAGGAAAATGAAGAAAACAATGAAATAACATGGCAATTTATGACTCATGTACTTTCTGTGACCTTTGACATTTATCTTAAAGAGAAAAGAGATTAAGTGTATCTGTACCAGCCAAAGTCAATTCTGTCAATACTAGTGGTGAAACTACTTCCAGGCAAAAGCACAGTCTTTTTTATAAACTTGGTAGAAATGCTGAATGAGAAGAAAGTAAAAAATTGAATCTCAGAGTTCATTAAAATAATTTTTAAATCATAGCTTTAATTTTAGAAGTTATTCTTTATACAAATTTCTTTATAAATAACAAGCTCCTGTGAGGTTAGGTAATTAATTGAGCTTCAGAGCTTCAGCACTTTTTTTTTTTCCTTAGACAGGAAGCTACCAAAATTGTTCTTCAAGTAGCAGTTTCAGGAAGAAGCTTTATTGTCACCAGTGTGACAAAGTTATGTCATTGTTTTTTAATGGTTTTGCTTTTGGAAAAAAATCATGTTTTTAAACTGTGAGGAGTTTAGCATAGGGGAAGCCATGTATTTCCAGCTCTGTGGCCACTTCATATTTGACCTTAGTTACTCAACCTTTTTGAATTGTAGACTTTTTATTCATAAGTCATATGGCTATAGAGGCATTTGATATTTACAAGTAAGAAACTGACTAAATTTACAAAGTGATAACAAACCACAGTACATTTAAGATAAGTAATTAAAAAGAAGTTCCAACTTGCTGTTGTGAGCTAGTGAGGTGTATGCCTCGTGGGTAAAAACAGGGGACAGAGTGCTTTAATAATTCTGTGGTTCATAAAAAGGCTGCAGGACCTTCAGAATGAAAGCATTGGTGGTATTCACTCTAGGACACCATCTGGAAGCCATGATTTAGGGTAGGAAACGTGGAAATCTGTAGATAATAATAAAAATTCAAATTTTTTTTTACTGTATCTTCAATTATATACCATCTTAACACACCAATCTCTTCTACTATATATAAAAAACAGGAAAAAATCATTCATGTTCAATTTTAAGGACATAAATGCTGTCCAGCTATTTCAAATGAAGTACTTATTTTCAAAATGAGATCTTGAGTTGATATGAGACCAAATTGTTTAATTTCATTTTAGACTAAAAACTTTAGGTTCATAATAACATAACTTTATAATCTTAGACTTATTATAACATAGGCAATAATGATTTATCTCCTGCTGTGTGTCAGATACTTTATGTACATTAACCTTTCAAAACAAACACGGTTGCATTTAAGTATTATTAGCTGTATTTTACACATACACATGCCAAGGCCAGAGAAATTGGTACATACCCAAGATCATTCAGCTATGCAGCCATGAAGTGAGTTGACTTAAAACTTAAACTCAGGTTTGCCTAACTTTCCACCATGTATTCTTTCAGCATTACCTTCCTTTGGGCTAAGAATCACATTCACATTTATTTCCCTACCCAGCTTGTATATCAAAGCTGCAACAGTGAATATTCAATGACTTCCACAGAATGGTGGTTAGTTAACAGAAGGGTAGGAACAGACCCTTTCTTAGTGTGGAATCTCAGTTTATTTGTTTCACACCTGTGGCTTGTATGAATGTAGACTTTTTTTTTTGACAAAAATATGTGTATGTGGAGGAGAAATCTATGTCCTTGATGAAGGAAGGTTTTAAGGTCAACAGAAAACATTCTGTTTTAGAGTAGTTTTAGACTAAGACTGGCATCAAGACAAAACCAATCAGAGGATAATTTTATTTTCAGTGATTCAGAGAGAAAGGCATGAAAGGCTTGAGCTCTGAAGAAAAGATTAAGTCAGAAATCTATTAAGGTTCGGTTCCAGAAGAGCCAGCTGGAAATGATGGTCTGCAGGCTCAAGTCACTAAGCAACAGAGCAGCAAACTGCTTGGTAACCAGAGCTGGCTTGACTCACAGGCTGACGGCGAATGACCGGGTGGCCAGACAGGAGGACCACAGCCCATCTGACCTCAAAACACTCTCCTTCTACCCATCCTCCAGCTTTCCTGCCCAGTCCCCCCATTTTGGGATGGTCTCTTTGACTTAACAAGATACCTGCTTTCAGAATGGAAATATCTCTGGGACCATAAGTACATGCTATCTGTCTTCTTTAAAAGGGCATTTCTGAGATTGCTTTCTTTGGGCCAGTATATCATAAATAAAATGTAAAGTTTAATGAGAGGAAAGAAAGTGAAAACACTGGGATTAATGGCTCGACTTTGGGTTTTCAGGAGCAAATGTGTACAGGGCCAAATTGCCTACTTCATTTGGTGAGATCTGTCCTTGAACTCTGAGAGCACAGTGTTGCCATTTATTTAACACTTTCTGTCTTATGCTGTCTTCTTTTTCATGAGTGTGTTTTGACTGTGCAGCTGGACTGTAAGTTCCTAAAAAATAGGACCCCTCACATACATCAATCTTTGTATCCATTGTGAGGGGCCAAGTGCCACCTGTATAATATATATTTAGTGAATACTTGTTGTTTAATTGAGAAACACACCCTCAATTGCTGTGGCTCTTATGCTGAACACCTGGGGAGATCTATAGCCTTCCAGCCTAGAAGTCCTGGTGATGTCCTGTTTGATTGCCATAGTCAAAGAAGTTTCAAACGCAATGATTAACCATTTGTTTGGACCTTGTCACCACGGCTCTGTGTGTGTGAGTGTGTGTTCTGGGTTTACACACACCTAGATGGGTATGATGTGACTTTAGTATACATGAATGAATCCGTATATGACAGTGTCACTAATTTGTCAAGTATATGCATTTTAATAATTTTTAGTTTATACTTTGAAAATAATTTATGCCTGTTGTATTTCTGAAAAAATATGAAAATATATTTATTATTTAATAATATATAATTTATATGTTATTTATTTATATATTTATATATAATATAATAAATAAAATATATTTATTATTCTTGGCTACTGAATAGAGCTACTGAATAACTAGCTTGTTAAACTCTTATGACTAATTCTTATCTGTTAGAATTCATAGTGGTTCAATTATACACAAGACTTTCGCTAATAAAAGAAATGCCAAGATTTTGAGGAGAAATTTGAAACAAACAAAATCCCCAAAACACCCTGCAGGTTTTTTTTGTTTGTTTTTTTAGTATGAAATTTGGAGAAATTTGAACTGACAGAAACAAAGTACCACTTCTCCAAAGTACATCTTCAGAATAAGTAAAATTGAATAACAGAAAAAAATTTTCAAGAGATTTAGCAGGTTATTTTAATGTAAATATTTTGTCCATAGTTCATACCCACTTTTACCTTGCAGTAATTTCAAACCAACCGATTTCCTTTCCATTAGTCTTATGAGACAGCCCTCTGATCAAATTAGCTATCATTAAAATAAAGTGGCTTCCTCTGTATATTATTATTAGGAGGGTACATGGTGTTTTTTTCATTTTCTTATATAGCTGATTTCACATTTATACTTATAAATGGTGAGTGTGTATTGTTGACCTTTTGAAGAAAGCAACTTTCTGCCTAATAAGGTTATTTGGATTATCATTTCTACTGGTTACCTTCTTTAGGTTTATAGTATTTGTTTTACTTTGCAGGGTGATTTTTTTTATGACTTTCTACTGAGTGTGTGCCAAATAGAACAGTGTATGATTTATGGGTAGTAATAACTAAAACTTATATGAATTGGAGGCGGATGACCCACAAGGCGGAATGCTATACGGCTTGCCTCTGAATTGAACCAGGCTTCTTTGATAAAGCCCTCTTACAATAGCAATAGCAGTGTCATTAATGGTGCACTTATTCCTGTATCACCTTCTCAGTTTAAAGTACATCTGTGGGTCATTTGTACAGTGTTGTATTTAATTTCTTTTTAGTTGATGTATATTTTTATTTAAAGGCCTATATGTTTAAAAATGAAGCTTTATATCCTTACTGTAAATTGGAAACCAGTGTCATTTATCATACATGGAAGATAATTGAACAAAAATACAATGAATAAAAGCTAAATAGATTCAAGTTTAACTGGATACTACGACTTGCTAGAGGGTCTGAGTCTGAGGTCTGCTCTCTCTTCGTTTAAAGTGGCAGTTAGTAAGTCATGTAGAGATGTGAAAGACCAATTAAGTCCTCCTCCTTCAGGTAGTAAGAATGACTGAAAGGATTGGGGAAGGAAATAACTTTCTCATTATTTAATTCAACATTTTAAATTCAGTAAATGACATCCCTTAGGCCTAAAACCATCTTGGTGCACCAGATTCTCTAATGTGTCAACTCAGTGGTCCTAAACCACTGATACTTCCACTGTTGGAAGAAGGACCTCGGTTTTTGTAGGGGTTCTTTGGGTCTGAATCCCTTAGTTGGAGGTAAATGCACTGAACTTGGATTGGGTAATTCCAGTTACCCATTGAAAGTCAGGTGTTGGTACCCCATTTTTATCACCCTATAATTATTAATTTCCTACCTGGTAGCTGCAGAGATGCAAAGAAGCATAGAACTGCTCTGTGGAAAACTGCTATACCTGCTAATGGCAGTTTCTAAGTTCTACTTCCAAAGGGCACAATCATGGGCTTTTTAAAACGGTGAGGATCTCTGTGCAAATAGGTGAAAGGTGAGGTAAGCTAGGAGCCCAATTTTTCTACACCTCTGTAATCTCATGGAGGATTTACTTCCAGACTAGAACACCCACATGGGACCGGCTACCTAACTTTCAGGGTTCAGTGTGAAATGAAAATGCAGAAACTCTCATTCAAAAGAGTATTAAGAATTTCATGAAGGCAACAGCAGAGCATTCAATCCCACACAGGGCACTTCTGAGAGTGAGGCCTGGTACCACTGCCCAGGTCACATCTAGGAAGCCAGCTCTTCACCCACAGCAGATCTGAGATGGGGGCCAGTTAAGAGCTGGATTTGGTCTCCTGGTCATAGTTTGCCAGTCCCTGGTCTACAGGATAAAATTCATACTCCTCAACTTGGTGTTTAAGTCTCTGTCATCAGCTGCAAATTCATCTCCACAATCTTCTCTGGTGTTATTTCCTATAGATTCTTCACAGTCCATCATCCTGGAGCTGAATCCAGAGCAGAGGTTCTCAACTTCGATGGGCCAAGGCAATGCTTTGTCATGGGGGCTGTCCTGTGCACCGTAGGCTGTAAGAGCATCCCTGGCCACTACACACTAGATGTCAGTCACACCCATCCTATAGTAAAAGTCCAGAATGTCTCCAAACATGGCCAGATGTCCACTGGGGGCAAAATTGTCCCTGGTTGAGAACCACTGATCTAGAGGATAAGCTTTCACTTTATTCACTAGTGTATTCCTAACACCTAGCATAGCCTTGTGATACAGAAAGAGGTCCCAAAATGTACTGTCTGGTCCAACTCTGCTACTCACTTACTGTGAGATCCCAGGGGTATCATTTAAACTCCACAGGTCGCAATTAAGTGCATCCGTAAAATGGAACTATTACTAATTCATTCGTTACTTCGTGGAAGTATTTAAAAATTCAAATGATATACTTAATGAAAAGACTTTTTGAAAAGAATAAAGTACTATTCAAATATCATGTAAAAAGAGTCATGGAGGAACGCTGAGGGTGATCTGAACCCATTGATATCTAGAGGCTTAATTCACCTCCTACTGTGTGGACTTTATGAAACTTGCTGTATGTGATGCTATCGGGGCATTGTTGTCTTTGCTCTCAAGGATTGTGATCAGGTGGGGATAAAACATGATTACTCAAATAACCATAAAAGTAGTTGCCGTAACTAAGTACAAAGAGTGGTGGAGTTTATAGGAAAGTGGAGATCGTTTCTAATGGCGGGAATCATGTGAGACTTGAGCTGGAGTGTGAGATAGAGCAGTCGCAAAGAAGGCCCACATGGAGCCTTTTCTTAGCTTATGTTATTTACTATTCATGGCAACTTAATTAGGTTTATGTTTAATTGTCACATTTTACAAAGAGAAAAATGGGGCCTAGAAAAGAATTTGATATGAACATGAAGCATAGAGAATTTCAGTAGGAAGAGAACTGGAGTGAAGTATGGAAGGACAGGAAGTGGTAGGAGGTAAGTTCTTTTCAGGAAAGGAACAACGTGAACCAATATGGGGATTGCATGGGATTTAGGTGAGATTGGGTACAGCATGGAGTATCTTTATGGAAAGCGACTGTAAAGGAAAGCTGGAATCAGGTTTCAAAGGTCAGCTAACATTCTCTCTCTCTCTCTCTCTCTCTCTCTCTCTCTCTCTCTCTCTCTCTCTCTCTCTCTCTCTCTCTCTCACACACACACACACACACACACAAACACACTCCACAGATTTATATGCTTAAGTGAAACACAATCAATTTTATCTTTCTTAACAGCTTTACTCCAAATAAAAGGAAGTGACATTTTGAGTTATTACCCCGTGCTAAGCTTGCTAAACCACAAGTATATGCACTCAGTGGTTGGAATGTGAGATTTAGTTCAATTAGACCAATGTATACCATCTTCCCGCTAGCTATGCCTTCTACTCCTTCCAAGATAATCCTTAAGAAATAGCGGAAAACATGGTTGTATTTGCATTCAAATGAGATGTGTTCATTCCACTGGTGGCACTTGTGTTCTGATGCGTAGAGCAGAGATATTATTTATTTGAGGACTGTATCTGCCTTTTCATTAAATTGCACGAGAATATAATGCTTAAAACACATCTAGCAGTTCTGATGGACTGTACACAGAAAACCATTTCACTCTTACAGTATTGATACTCTATTTCAAGACTGGCTTACCAGGGTAAGAATCAAGAGCTAAATACCCTGTTATCCTTTCGTCTATTCAAACAATAATTTCTGAGTGTCTACTCTATCTGTCATTCTTCTGAGGATATAACACTGAGCAAAAAAGACAAAGTCCTGCCTCCATGGAGCATATATTCTAACAGAGAAGAAGACAATGTATAAATAAATATTCGTAGGTCAGAGAATAACAAGTACAATAAAGAAGAAGAAAGCAGGGTAAGGGGATAGAGTTTTACATACTTTTGGGGGGAGGACTCTCTGTAAGGTGACTTTTGAATAGAGGTCTGAAGAAGGTGACTGATTACCTCGGGGAAGACCATTTCAGGCAGAAGAAGTAACAAGTGCAAAGGTCTGAGGGATGATGTGATTTGTGTGTTTGAGCGAGGGGGCGTTGTAGAAAATGAGGTCCAAGACATAGAAAGGAGTCAGGTCATGTAGTGTTTTGAGGCTATAGTAGGATTGGGGATTTTTCTTGGTGATGACCATGATGTTTTGAAGGGAGAAGTGTTAGCAGTGGGAGTGTCTGCCTCAGGGAGAAATACAGGCTGTCTTAAGTTTTGAAAAAATCATTCAGGCTCCTGTGTAGAAAATACAGATGTGGGGCAGAGGAGGAAACAGGGAGACCAATTTAGACTGCTGCAGTAATCCAGGTGAGATATAATGGTGGTTCAGAGGAGAGTAGTAAAAGGGAAGGTAGTTAAGAAATGGTCACGATTCTCTCTGGAAGCAGCAGAGGAAAGCGAGAAAGATACCTACTTCTCCTTTAGAGGAGGTGGTACAAAAACATGGAGGGGAAGTAGCCACCACATCAGAAAGCTGAAATAAGCCAACATCCTCAATGGGTGGCCATTAGTGTCACAGCAAGAATGTGCAAGTTCACAATGGAGAGTTTGGAGGGGGACTGGGGGAGGGCTGGGGAATTAAATCAGACTAGGGGATTTACAGAGCCAGCTGGGGATGAGAGTCTGGTGATGAACAATGACCTGGCAGTCTTGGGCTTCTTGTGGTGATGACTGTGTGTCAAAGACAAGGATCTCATTTGAGGCCATGCAGTTAGACAAGTACAACTCTTGGACTAGCATGGCCAGTCTCTTGGGTCTACTTGTTTTCATTCATTCCAGACACCCTAATTCAGCTGCAGTGCATTGATAGAAATGGAGGAGAGAGGCAATGAGAACCAGCTGGCCAGGTCTGCCAACATTTCTGTCTGGTAAAGCCATGTTCTTCCAATCTCTTTACCATACATTCATGCTCCAGGGATGAGAAGTGTGACAGAAGATGCAGAAAGGCGACTGGGAAATCGCTAGTTTCCAGATGTATGGCCCTAGGGCAGATTTTCTAACATGAAATTACCATGTTTTTTCCCCAGCATTGGATACAAAATCTTGTTCTTAAGCCTGATGTTAAAAATAGATATTGAAGAACTGAAAAAAATATTTCTGAAAAAATATATGTTGTACTTGCCACAATGGTTCATACATATAGTTGTTACAATGATACTGCTTTTATTAAATAAATAGGTTTTATGTGTAGGCGTAAATTATTTTTTAAAGAGAGCAAGACCGTGCCGCATTTTAACATTTGTTCAGGGATGTTTTCATGATCATACTTGTAAACAAAACAAATGTGAAAATGGGTAGAACATAGCTTTCTGTTTGGAGTTTGGATTGTTGGTTTGTATTACCTGCCTGCAAATGGATATTAGGTGAACCTGGCTGTTACTAGGAAATACGATCTTCTGTGTCTTAGGAGGTTGACCTGCAAAGCAACCTGTGCAAACCTTTTTTTTTTTTTTTGCCCTAAGGGAAAGGGCGAGCCCTGGCACCTTTTCACCTGTAAGGATTGTGTTGCTTTTGCTGTGATGGATTGGTTGGCTTCTCTTCCAGAAATGCTCCCGGTATGTGTTTTATGTTCTGACAGAGCCACGGCTTTGCTGTTCAGCACGTCACCCCCGTGAAGACGTGGGTAGGCTTTTGTGCATTAGCTCTTGCAGCCTGGGAAGCATATTTCAACACACCATCCAGAATCGGCTAGAATATGCTTGTCACTCCCAGCTGACTCTGATGACGCTCTTGCCAATGTAGATTTACATCAACATGATTCTTTACTGGGAGAAGCTTGTTCGGAATATATAGGGTGGCCCATTTAAAAGAGGCGTAGCATCAGTTTGAAGAGAACTGTATCTTAAGGGAAGTGCCGTAAGAAATATACTCAGTTAAATGCTCCACAGAGCTCAGAATTGTAATCAGTATGACTCAAGATTTTCCCTTCAGAAATTGCATGTTACTCCAAGTTTTAGAGAGTGCCTTATCCTGCAAAGAGAACCCTTCTATTCTAGACTTTCCTTCTCAGCATGCCGAATTTCTAGCCTCTTCTTTCCCCATCTATGTAATTCTAACCTCGAAATGCATCTCTAACCTATGAGATGCAGTATGATGTGACAGCATTGCTTTTTTACCTGCCCAAAATTCAGTTTGTCAATTCAATGGGTAAATAGATTTTACTCTTAGCATGAAACCCTTTGGCATATGTCTATCTTGTTTTCTGATGCATCTTCAATATCCTAATGAATGTTCGGGATAGGCATGTTACTCAGATGCGTGGTTCTATAGACAGGAAACCAGACACTCAAAAATAAAACCTGTTACCATAGCTATTCAGAAAAAAACACAAAACTGTCTTTGCTGTACAAAAGAAAAATTCAGTATCAGTGGCACATGACTTGTGATTACTATTATTATGACCCTACACTGCTCACCCTTCATTTTCGTTATCCTAGTCTATTCTAAGTCATTACAGTAATGGATACAACTGAATGGGTTTGCAATTTTACCCCTTTCTCAGGACAACCAGCAGGATTTTCAATGACCCATGCTTTGATCTGTCTGCTTTTAAATCTCTTAAGCACGGCAGCTCTCGACAGCTTCCTCTCAGAAGATTTTACAATCCTAATAGACCTCATCATGAGTTCCATATTCATGCTTGTTTAGATGCATCGAAGTCAGGCTTTATACCAGGGGCCACCTAGAAAGTTAAGGTCGTCCGTTTCTTGTTGTAGCCGTGGGGTTACTGTCATGCCTACTAATAATGAAGATCGACCTTGTAAAGTGATCAAGAGTTGTGGGCTGCAATATAGAAATATTAGAAAATGTTCTGCCGTGTTGTTTCTTCTGCTGTATTTCGGCTAGAGTTAATACTATGGTCACAATTAACTGCAAAGTGTTCTATGATGTCTGTGTATAGTGCAGAGGGAAAGAAAAGATGTAGAAATAAGAGTCTTCCCCTGTGAACTAACATATGAAATCTACACTTAATGCAACAGAGCCAAGATGCAACACTTTAAAGAGATGAGTTGACAGGCCAATGAGATTGGTGGGAATTTGAATAGGCATAGAAGAGAATCACGAAAGAAAAAACTTGGCAGTGCTTTTTCAAACATTGTGCTTGAGAGAGGAACTGTTGGTTAATAGACTGACATTAAACATTCCAATTATGTTAATAATCTTACTAATAGCCTTCTTTATCTATCTTATCTGTCTATCTATCTAATCTATCATCTATTTATCTCTATCTTTTGTTCTGGTTCACCTTTCACCAAGCAGTCTTCTGATTACAGTCTTCAGTGTTCTATAGGACTTTCTACTAAGAGGGAGGGTATTGGGTCACATAGTTGAAGCATTATAATCAGAGCAATGGTGTAGTGCTTAATGAGAAGTTAATTGGCATTTGGATTCCGTTCAGCAGTTCCATGAGCTTGTGTGATATGGGTTTGCTTCTGAGAGAAGAGGTCTCTCTCATGTGCTGAGAGATTCCAGTTTCTGAGTCTACAAAACTCAGTGCCAGATTCTAATCTTAATAGTTTCTCCAAGGTATTGCCAATCCCCAGAGCCTTTTTTTTTTTTTTTTGCGGTACGCGTGTCTCTCACTGTTGTGGCTTCTGCAGTTGTGGAGCACAGGCTCCGGATGCGCAGGCTCAGCGGCCATGGCTCACGGGCCCAGCCGCTCCGCGGCATGTGGGATCTTCCCGGACCGGGGCACGAACCCGTGTCCCCTGCATCAGCAGGCGGACTCTCGACCACTGCGCCACCAGGGAAGCCCCCCAGAGCCTTTTGAGAGAAATAGCTGGCAACCTTCTCAGGTGAAACTCTTCTCCACTGCCATGCCCTGAACATTTTCACTAAAAACCATGGCAGAACTAAATACACATTAAAGCTGTAATCACATTGAAAATGAGGAAAAGGTGCATTGTTTCACTTCCTTAATCGCATTCCTCAATGGCAGCTGTTTAGTGAGACAATCATGACTTATGCTTTGAAATTCATTTTCTGATACATCTAACAATTAGCACAGGATTTGTTGGTTATATTTTTGTTTTTACGATGATACAATATCTTAAAGAACTTGGTCAGCTGCTCTAGAAAACACGTTTAGTACTCAGATGCAGTGTTTGGAATTTTCTGGACCCTTTTCTTTCCCCTCTCAGATCCAGTGGCCTAGCGGGTTCCCTGAAATATTATAGTTTTCACTCCAGAAAGTTTTATCTTCTAAGGAGTTTCACATTTTAATAGATGTTTTTGAAGACAGAAAAGCCCCTGTGACCCACATACATGGATCTCAGGTTGTGGAATCACAGATTTGTGGGACAGAGTTCAGATCAACCACATTAACAGTTGTAGCACTAACAGGAGAGATGATTTCTCACAAGCACTGTACACCAAAGTTATGTCTTTTTCAACAATATTTACGACGTCATGGTGACATGTTGACTGTAAAGACTGACAGAAAAGGATGAGAGGAAGTGGTGTAAAAGTGAGGGTAAGTGTTGAAACAAATCGAAACATTTGTTCTCAGATAAATGTCCTCTAGAGAAGGGCATCTGAATTAGTTTCCTAGGGCTGCCATTACAAATTACCACAAACCTGGTGGCTTAAAACAACTAAAATGTATTCACTCACAGCTCGCAAGACCAGAAGTCCAAAATCAATGTATTGGCAGGGCTACACTCTGTACAGAGGCTCTAGGGGAGAATCCGTACCATTCCTCATCCGGCTTCTAGGGGTTACCGACTTCCTTGGTTTGTGGCTACATCACTCCAATCTTTCCCACTGTCTTTATGTGCCTTCTCTGTGTCAATCTTCCCTTCTGTGTGCCTCTTATAAGGATGCTTGTCATTGGACTTAGAGCTCTCCTGGATAATCTAGGATAATGTCCTCATCTCACAATCCTTAATTTAATACATCTAGAACCATTCACAGGTTCTGGAGTTTAGGATGTGGATGTGGACCTGTCTTTTTTTTGGGGGGCCACCATTCAGCCCATTACAATGTCTAATGGTATGCCTTGTTCTGGGAGTCCCTGGGAAGGCCATGTACATAGTATGAGGTCTGGGCCACACCCATATGGACAGTACTTTCTATTCCAACAGCTCTTAAGGATTCCAGGTTGACTAGCTAAGGCAACAAGGTTTCTTAGGGCAAGAAGCCAAGAACACTTGGATTCCTTTAAGTGAACAATTGTCATCCAGTCCTGGTGTCTTGATGTTTCTTCTCAAAGGCTCAGGAAAGGGATGAGAGAAAGAGAAATGGGGAAATGTTATTTATTTTGCATATAGAGCTCTTTTGAAAGAAGAAGAAAGGAAAACTGTAGGCAAAATGAGTTCAGAAAGGAGAACGAGGAGTGTTTTTCCAATGTTTTATGAATGTTTGGTCCTGATCTCCGTGACTAAAATTAGCATTTTAAAACCATAAATGTAATACATGTTTATGGTAAAAATCCCTACAAAAGGTAATGGTGCGTGGGTCCCCATATGCCCTTTCTCAGCCCTCTCAGCTTTCCATTTGCTTTCACCAGAGTAAATACTATTAACATTGACTGGTGTAACCTCCCAGAAATACTTTAATTATATTTAAGTAAATTTAATAAAAATATTGATAACACTAAGTAATTTCTATGTATTAAGCACAGTGCTAGGTATTTTCAGGGATTACTTCATTTAATTCTCACTACAAACCTAAAAGATACATTTCTATCAAGTGATACATTTCTATCAAAAGATATGTTTCTATCAAGTGAAATCATTGGTCCAAAGACATTTTAAATATTAAAAGGTATTGGCAAATTTACTTCTAAAATTGTTTCATCATTTTACACACCTATAAGCAGTATGCCAGCGGACCTCATTATCACTCTCACTGTCACTGAATATGATCCACTTTATTTTTCGTCACTGTTATGCATAAAATATAATACATTTATTATTTACTATTCTGTTTTATGAGTGAGTTTAGCATCGTTTCATTATTTACTATTTCTTAGTCCACTACCTGTTAATATATTTCATCATTAAAAAAAATTGGGATAATAACCATTTTGTTCATTGATTTGTAATAACCGAGTATGTTTAGGAAATTAACTCAAACTGGTTTTTTTTTTAACATCTTTATTGGAGTATAATTGCTTTACAATGGTGTGTTAGTTTCTGCTTTATAACAAAGTGAATCAGTTATACATATACATATGTTCCCATATCTCTTCCCTCTTGCGTCTCCCTCCCTCCCACCCTCCCTATCCCACCCCTCTAGGTGGTCACGAAGCACCGAGCTGATCTCCCTGTGCTATGTGGCTGCTTCCCACTAGCTATCTACCTTACTTTTGGTAGTGTATATATGTCCATGCCTCTCTCTCACTTTGTCACAGCTTATCCTTCCCCCTCCCCATATCTTCAAGTCCATTCTCTAGTAGGTCTGTGTCTTTATTCCTGTCTTACCCCTAGGTTCTTCATGACATTTTTTTTCTTAAATTCCATATATATGTGTTAGCATACGGTATTTGTCTTTCTCTTTGACTTACTTCACTCTGTATGACAGACTCTAGGTCTATCCAACTCATTACAAATAGCTCAATTTCATTTCTTTTTATGGTGAGTAATATTCCATTGTATATATGTGCCACATCTTCTTTATCCATTCATCCGATGATGGGCACTTAGGTTGTTTTCATCTCTGGGCTATTGTAAATAGAGCTGCAATGAACATTTTGGTACATGACTCTTTTTGAATTATGGTTTTCTCAGGGTATATGCCCAGTAGTGGGATTGCTGGGTCATATGGTAGTTCTATTTGTAGTTTTTTAAGGAACCTCCATACTGTTCTCCATAGTGGCTGTACCAATTCACATTCCCACCAGCAGTGCAGGAGTGTTCCCTTTTCTCCACACCCTCTCCAGCATTTATTTTTTTCTAGATTTTTTGATGATGGCCATTCTGACTGGTGTGAGATGGTATCTCATTGTAGTTTTGATTTGCATTTCCCTAATGATTAATGATGTTGAGCATTCTTTCATGTGTTTGTTGGCAGTCTGTATATCTTCTTTGGAGAAATGTCTGTTTAGGTCTTCCGCCCATTTTTGGATTGGGTTTTTTGTTTTTTTGTTATTGAGCTACATGAGCTGCTTGCAAATTTTGGAAATTAATCCTTTGTCAGTTGCTTCATTAGCAAATATTTTCTCCCATTCTGAGGGTTGTCTTTTGGTCTTGTTTATGGTTTCCTTTGCTGTACAAAAGCTTTGAAGTTTCATTAGGTCCCATTTGTTTATTTTTGTTTTTATTTCCATTCCTCTAGGAGGTGGGTCAAAAAGGATCTTGCTGTGATTTATGTCATAGTGTTCTGCCTATGTTTTCCTCTAAGAGTTTGATAGTTTCTGGCCTTACATTTAGGTTTTGAGCTATTTTTGTGTATGGTGTTAGGGAGTGATCTAATCTCATACTTTTACTCCAACTGTTTTGAATATTTTTCTCAGTCTATTTTTTTTCCTTTTGCTTTATAGTTTCTAAAAGTCATGTATAAATATTCTAATTTCTTGTGGTAAAAAACACATAACATAAAATTTATCATTTTAGCCATTTTTAAGTGTACAGTTCAGTAGTGTTACACATATTCACATTGCTGTGGAACAGATCTCCAGAACCATTTTGTCGTGCAAAACTGAAGCTCTACACCCATTAAACAATAACTACCCTTTCCTCCTCCTCCCAACCCCTGGGAGCCACCATTCTACTTCCTATGAATTTGACTACATTAGGTATCTCATATAAGTGGAATAATACATTACTTGTCTTTTTGTCACTGGCTTATCCCGCTTAGCATAATGTCTTCAAAGTTCACTTGTGATGTAGCATGTGACAGGATTGCCTTTTTAAGACTGAATAATATTTCACTGTATGTAGATACCACATTTTGCTTATCTGTCTGACTGGCAGTGGATATTTGGGTTGCTTCCATCTGTTGGATATTGTAAATAGTGCAGCTATGAAAGACCCTGATTCAGTTCTTTTGGATATATATCCAGAAGTGGGATTGCTAGGTCATGTGGTAGTTCTATTCTTAATTTTTTTTTTTTTTTTTTTTTTTTTTTGCGGTATGCAGGCCTCTCACTGTTGTGGCCTCTCCCATTGCGGAGCACAAGCTCCGGACGCGCAGGCTCAGCGGCCATGGCTCACGGGCCCAGCCGCTCCACGGCATGTGGGATTTTCCCGGACCGGGGCATGAACCCGTGTCTCCTGCATTGGCAGGAGGACTCCCAACCACTATGCCACCAGGGAAGCCCTATTCTTAATTTTTGGAAGACTCTCCACACTGTTTTCCATAGCACCTGTACCATTTCACAGTCCTACCAACAGTGCACGAGTTTCAGTTTATCCACATTCTCATCAATACTTACTTTCTGTTTTGTTTTTTTCTAATGTCACCATCCTAATGGGTGTGAAATTATATCTCATTATGGTTTTATTGTATTTCTCTTATGATTAGTGATATTGAGCATCTTTTCATATGCTTGTTGAATTATTTTTCATCTTTGAAGAAAAGGCTATTCAAGTCATTTGGCCAGTTTTTAATCAGGTTACTTGATTTTTTGCCTCTAAGATTTTTTTTTAATACAGCAAGGTTTAGCAAACTCTCCATCATGTGCTGCTTTTTTTTTTGTTTTTTTTTTTTTGCAGTACGCGGGCCTCTCACCATTGTGGCCTCTCCCGTTGCGGAGCACAGGCTCCGGACGCGCAGGCTCAGTGGCCATGGCTGACGGGCCCAGCCGCTCCACGGCATGTGGGATCTTCCCGGACCGGGGCATGAACCCGTGTCCCTTGCATTGGCAGGCGGACTCTCAACCACTGCGCCACCAGGGAAGCCCCATGTGCTGCTTTTATAACATGTTTAAGGAGTGTGCCACTCCATTTTAAAATCATCATATTGTTTTTCACCTTACTTTTATCCTAGTTCTTTTAAGGTTTCTCTTTTTGTATTTAATTTTTGATACATCCTCATTTGTTTTGATGTGAGGAATAAGGAAAGGGTCCAGCTATTTTGGACCGCTTCCCCAACCCCAACTTATAAAATAATCACTGATCACATATTAACTTGTAAGATTTGGACATTTTAAGTAGGATTTCTTATCAAGTGCCACTTTGCCACACCTACAACTGTAATGATTATACTAAGTGCAATGGTATCTTGCTGGATTTTGTTTGCATTTCTCTAAATGGTAAATGTTAGCTATTAATATAGGTTAAATACTGGGAAGATGGGCTTAAAAACACTTTATTATTTCCTTTCTTGAGCCCTATTTCCTTTCAAAATAAATATTAACTATGTTTCCCAGTAACATTCCTTTTGGGGGGAGTAAACAAGGAGAAGTGTTTTCAGTGACATGGGAGGCCAGTGTGAAAGAATGACTTTTACATTGTAGAATGATTCTTCTTTCAAATGTGAAATGGTGACAGAGTTTCTGCAAAAGAAGAAGAGATGTCTATTTCAGGACATCTATCTAAACGTACTTCTTGGTATAAATTTAGGATCCTGACACCTCCACATCTGGGAGGAAGATGTCAAACTCTTGTGACTACGTGAAATAAAACTTACAATCTTACGGTACAGATAGAAGAGTAGGAGTTCTGGAATTGGTTTTTTCAAGGCCTGGCTTTACTATAAATTAGCTGTAAGATTGAATAAGTCTCCTTATTCTTCTAAACATTGGTTTTCTAATTTGGTACATAGGGATACATAACACACACGAAAATTTCTAAAAGGTTGTTTAGGGAATTAAACATGTTAATTTGTAGGATTTGTACTTTATGCAACATGACATGCTAAAAAGATGATGATGATAATTGTAATCAGTAACAACAACAATAATTATGGTGAGAGATGATCCTGCTGGTGCAACACACATTCTTCAGTCCATTCCCAACACGATACGCACTCCTGAGACAGCAGGGCTAGGCTCCTAATCCCTACATTGTATAAAGACCCATTATATCTATGAATTCATTTGAAGCATGAACACCTAAAAGGTTACTAGTAAACTATTAAACTTAGATGACATACTGTTAGAAAAAATTTCCCTAGCCAGTTTTTCTTATTCTAGTTTCTTCTTTATTACACTAACTGTGGAGGTTTATTAACTGCTCGAAATATGTAATTTCAAGTTGCTTGAAAAGAAAGAAACAAGCTAGTTTTTTGGGGGGGGGGATAAAATTAGTCGCCTTTATGTGATGCTCCCATCTTTAAATTAAAAACATCTTTTCTCCTCTGACTTGAAAGGAGGAAATTAGGTTCTGTGAAATGAAAATATATGAAATTTAAAACTAATATCCAACAGAAATGTCTCAAGACAACTTTGTAGCCAGAGCTAGTTCTCTTTCAGTGAACTGTATTACTATGAAACACTGAAATGGTCATAGTACAATTAGAATTATTAAAACCTCCTGTTATTAAGCACATACACTGAAATTTTTTCTGCCATTAAATAGCAACTGTAGGAATGAATTTCTTTAAGGTTAGCTTATTGCCTGGATAAAGGATTAAAAAGAAAAAGAAGGAAGATAGTGTCAGCTGTTCAGAGACATAGAGGAAAAGGGGACTTGGGGAAATCATCTTGAGTTTTGCGATAATAACACGAGGTCCAGAGTGGTACAGAAAAGTGCTCAAGGGTACACCTTAGGGGAAGGTGAGATCTAGAACCCAGATTATTTGATACAGCCCAGCATTCTTTTTAGTCTGACCCAGAAGCCTTGGGGGATGGGGCTGGAAGGAAAGTAGGGAGAAGTCTCATTAATTCATCACCTCTACTCAGTGGCCACTTGTTTTATTTTTTCCATAATTCTTGTTTAATTTTTCTCTTGTTTTGACCCTGGATTTGGAGTGCAACATCGCATACCCGATTTCGACTTGAGCTAGGTGCCTTGAGTGCAAGAAGCAATTATGTAGAAATGAATTAGCAGACCAATTTACTGTAAATCTAGAGACCTTTGTTGTTCCTTCTCTGCCACTAGCTAGTTGTGTGACCTCAGACAAATGACTTAAATTCTCATAGGCTCCATTTCTTCAAATGTAAAAAGAGGGTATGGGTAGTTCATCTCGAAAGTCCTTTGTGGTCCATAATGCCTTGCTTGTCCATGTCCATCCTTACCTGGATGATTCCATAGGTTGCTGAAGCAGCAGTAGTCACTAGGTT
Source organism: Stenella coeruleoalba (assembly GCF_951394435.1). NCBI lineage: Eukaryota > Metazoa > Chordata > Mammalia > Artiodactyla > Delphinidae > Stenella > Stenella coeruleoalba. Next base: position 46,503,849 of record NC_137148.1, on the reverse strand, counting down.
CTTAGCTACTGATTGCATATTTCCCTCAATCCACTATACTTCAATTAAAAAAAAGAACAAATAAATGAGTGATGGTAACAGGAAGGAAAACCTCTTCCATCTAAGTTCTGCATAACTGTGCCACTATTTATTGTTTCTGTACAAGTTATAAATAGGTCAAGAATTTAAAAATTTGTGAGAATTGCCTATTGCCGCAAAGTGTACTGAAGACAGTGCTTATAAAATAATTCCACATCCTTTTCCCCTCACTCGTTTCTATTTTAGAATAAAAATGCCAGTAGGAAAAATAAATGGATGACTATTCCAGTAAATACACAGGAGTAGATTATTAGGTTATTATTAAAAATAGTTTAAATATGTGAGCACTTTATAAAACAAAGAATAAATGATAGAAGATTTTTATGTATTTGGAAGGTCCAGACTGCTAGTAATTTTCTGTACTTAACCAAAAAAATGGGCAACAGACATGAAGGTACTAAATGATTTATGGATTAATTCATTATTCAGTTTCAGAGCACCAACAGTAATATAGTATTTCCCACTTTTATAAATAGCTCATGTAGAGTGTTTCTCTATAGGTCTACTAATTCTTATTTTCGAGGGTGTATAAAGAAGAAATATTTATAATGCAGTTGTATGGGGCCAAGAAAATTAGGATTCAGACCTTCAGCCTCTAATCAGACTTTTTATGCTTGTTTAAAATATTATTTGAAAATCGTAAAGCAAGATTCAAATTAAAATTTAAAACATTTTAAAAAGTATTTCATATTTTCATATATTATTCTATGAACTTCTATAACATGGTTTTATATTCCTACCCTTTATTCAAGCATTTTGAAAATGTTGGATATTTAACTGTTTTCAATGATCCTAAAATAAATATCTTTGAAGATCAGTCCTGAATTGCTGCTTTAGGATGGATTCTCAGAAAAGTGATGCATGGAGTTAAAGAAGATTTTAAGAGACACTGTGAACTGCTTTTCAGAAACTGTTACTAGTGTGTTGGTAGTATATTATACTGCCATATCCCTGCATTATTCCAAGTATTGACTATTCTACAGTTAATAAACATTTGCTAAATTAGTAGGATGAAGAATAATATCTAATGTTTCAGTTGGTTAATATTGAGGCTAAATTTTTTATATGTGCATAGGAATTATTTATTTCTTCTTTGTGAATTGCGTATGAGTGTTATTTGTCTATTGGGACATTAACCGTTTCTTTTTCTATCTTGTTTTTCACAGAAATATTTTTCTCAGTTTGTTACTTGCCATCTAATTATTTACATTGACTTCTGATGTAAAGGGATTTTTTTCAAACTGTAGGCAGAACAATTATTTTTCTTTTGAAGATTTTTTAATATAAATTATTTTATTTTATTTATTTATTTTTGGCTGCGCTGGGTCTTCATTGCTGCGCACAGGGTTTCTCTAGTTGCAGCGAGCAGGGGCCACTCTTCGTTGCAGTGTGCGGGCTTCTGATTATGGTGGCTTCTCTTCTTGTGGGCTCTAGGCATGTGGGCTTCAGTAGTTGTGGCACGCGGACTCAGTAGTTGTGGCGCAGGGGCCTAGTTGCTCCGCGGCATGTGGGATCTTCCTGGACCAGGGCTCGACTGGTGTCCCCTGCATTGGCAGGCAGATTCCTAACCACTGTGCCACCAGATAAGCCCTGAAAATTTTTATTTACTACTTTCATTCATAAAAAAGCTTTCTTCAACCCCAAATTAGATTAGAATCCAGTTTTCTTTTCTAGTTTTTTTAACACTCTTTGTTTTTAATCACTCTGCAAATAACTAAAAGAAGATATTTAGTTTAAAATCTGTGTAAAATTAGACCATTTTGATAAAAATTGAAAAGGATACAAGATTTTTTAAAAAGATTAATCTTTATCTAGTATTCATTTATTATACTACTGTCATCAAAGCCAGGAACTTAAATACATACCTAAAGGCATTTTGTAAAATATCAGAAACTGTACAAAAGCAAGAATAATCATAAAATAACATCTTAACATTTTTAAAAGCAGATTATTCCAAATGCCGTCCCCTCCAAGAGGACCACTTTCAAAGCCTAAGCTTTATGTTATGCCGACAAAGTCATTGGATTGGAAAAAATAAAAAACAAGTCATTGGACTGAATTCTAAAATAGTGCTGTAATTAATGAAATGTTTTTACATAAATACAGAGTTAGTAAAAAGAATTTCAAAGAATATAGCAATGCTGAATTGTTTTCTTGATAACTTCTAATTGCTATAAAAAAACTATAACCTAATACAATAATATTCATTTTTCATTATATTATACATATATTATAATTAAAGTATTTTATTAACAGATATTTTTCTGATTGCCAAAGTAATACATTTGTGCTAAATGTTTAAAGACTGCAAAAAATGTGCAAAGAAGAACCAGGTCTGAAATTTTTAAAAATGTGTGACCTTGAGCAGATTACCTAACCTCTCTATCATTGTCAACACCTATATAATGAAGGCATTGAAATGCACAATTTCTTAGTACTCTAACAGGTTACAGTATTGTGAAAAACTAGTTATACATCTAAGAAATTAATAAAAAATAATATTTCGTTAAGTTTAACACATTTTTGCAGTACGTCAAAGCATATTGTTAGTATTATCTATAAAATGTCAAATATCCAGTTAATAGACTTTTATCTGGAGCCCAACTTTATTTATTTTCAAATATATGAATATTTAAAATTACATATATAAAATATCTTGTTATTGACCCAATGTTGAACTCATTATCTGGGTTTTGCCATTTTTATAAATAATACAAATGAATATGTAGATTTATGCATATATAAATCTATATAGATAGTAACTAGATATATACATAACATACTATCTAGAATCAAATATTACGGCTTTCTTTTGCAAAGTCAGCATTAGACAGAACTGTATTTCTCAAAACAAACTTTTTAAAAGAGAAAATATGCAGAGCCATATTTTTCTGCCAGTTGATATTATAAATTATAGATTTATTTACTGCTACTGTTGCTGCTGATGGAATCCTTTAAAATTTAGTCAGTGAGAGATGCTATTGCTATGACATATATTGCTTCAAATATCTACATATATCAAATCAAATATGCATAGGTTTTGGGACCAAGATTATTTGAATTAAGGTCTCAATTTTACGTAGATACAATATGTATGTAGCCATACATGGGCATATGCTGACATTTTTGTTCAAAACATTTGTCATGTACTGTATTTTTTTATTAGGTTTGCAGAGTACAGGGGAATACATTATAAGAATGACAAATTTTGAATTAAAAAAAAAGGATTTTATTCCCCATGAATGGGAGAGCAAAAAGTGGTATGATAATATTTGCCTATTACGATTAAATGTATTAGTAAAATATATAAAATACAGTCACAAAAAATGGCATTATTATTAATTTTCTTAAGTGGAAAAGAAGAAAATTTTAGAAACAATGATAATCCCACCTTTGAATAATTATTCTCTAAATGTTAAACATTTGAAATGCTTCCAGACTTTTGCTGGTATAGGTAATACCTATACCAGCTGTTGTGAACATCTTTGTTTGCATACATCTTTTAACTTGTCTGGAACTGATTGCTTACTTCATGATTTCTGCTACATTTTGTCACATTGCTTTTAAAGAAATTTATATCAAGTTACAGTGCCTCAGCAATATTGTGTCATTTTAACAGTATTGAATACTATAATTTTCTTGAAATGTTTGCCTCTTTGGATGGCATAAAATACTATCTCAATTTTGTTTTCAGTAAGGATCGGTATTTTTCTGTTTTGTTTGTTTTCCTGTTGTAATTGCATTTGCCTGAACTCTGCTCAGAGGCTTTCAGCATCTGCCTAGTGGATCAAATGATTGTTTGTTTCTTATACATGTAATTAGTTCTTTGCTTTCCATAGTTCTTTTCTTTCCCCATAGGTTTGATTCTTTTGTTTTATTTGAAACAACTGTTTCCAGGTCTTTTGCTTTTTATTTTAGTGTTTGAAATTTTATTGTAAAGAGGTTTTCTTTCTATAACATGTTCTACTTTATAGTATGTTTGCTTTTCATATTTAGAAAAACTAATTATAGCCCATTTGACTATAGTAAATAATGCAAGATATGTTACCTCAGTATTATTTATAAGATCTATCATTCTTTCTTGTTTTGTAAAGCCTGGTTAATATCTGAGTTTAATATTTTGAGGGGTCCTATTGCCACTGACTTAAGAAATTGAGACACAAGGGTCCCCCTCAAGTGTTAATCTTAGAAATTGTTTGACATTATTTCAAGATATTAGCTGAATAGGTGTGCATATTAGCTGCACTCTGGGGTGCAGATAACTTGAATACACTTAATAGAAAACAATGTACTTCATCCAAGCACCTTCCCTAACATTACTGCTCATTCCTTTACATTTGTCTCAAATCTAATCTCCTAGTCTGTGTGTCCAGATTCACAGCTTTAAGATTTATGTTTCATAATTGCAACGTCAGTGTATGATGCATAGATGGGATTCTTACTCAACTATTCCATTGGTATTCAAATGAATAACTTCTTTCACCAAACTTTTCAGGAGACAAGGCCTGTTGAAGGGTATCACTTTTAAACAAATATCCTGTGGGCAGTGGGTATTTAAACAAATATCCTGTGGGCAGTGGGTATCCTGTGGGTAAATCTGAGGTTATTTTGAGTAGAAGGAGCTCAAAACCTCAGTATAGGATTTATGGGGTTTAAGGGATTTTATAACACAGGGCTTATGAAAGTATGCAATTCCTATTAAAGATTTCATCCATGGGCATGACTGTGGGCACATCATAGGCCATGCTCTCCCTAGGAATCTGTAAAGCCAACTTGAGATTCAATCATAGACATTGCAGACAAGCTTTTGAATGTGATTGGACTACCTAGGTTAATCTCTGGGACAGCTGCAGGGAGTTTTCTTCATCTCTTCCTCACATTATTTGCAAACTGTTCTTTTTTCTCACTACATTTTTAGCTGTGGCTTTCCTTTAAAAAAGAAAGAGAGGAAGAGGAGTAGAGGATGGGAAAGAAGGAGAGAGAGAAAGAGAGAAAGGGAGAGAGACAGAGACAGTCTGCAGTATACTCCATGGAATGGCAATGAATTAATATGTAAAATTATCCCAACATTTTTAATTCCTTCTCGAGAGTTCTCTTATCTCTATCTAGAAGATGTCTGGTAAAACAATGGACTTTACTTTGTTGATGAGGTATTTGATCGTTTTGTACATGTCCATGTTCCAAAATTGACAAGGAGACCACAGCAGACAAAATCAAAACATCTTCCTTTCCTTTCTGAGCCTATCTTAGTTATGCAGCACTTGTAATAACTTAAAGGAACTTAATTCTATTGTAAATTCTTACGGCAAATAGACACAACAAGGTAGAATAGTTGTATAATTTATAAATTGTATGTCATTTTCTGTATATGTTTGAAAAGTCCAAAATTAGATACAGTATGGATTCTATTCCATTGAGTCTGTTGTTGTGAATACTGTAGACAATATTTTATGCTACTTGTTCTCTTTTTAAACCATAAACCATGGTTTGAGCATAGTTTAAGGGAAAAAAAAAAGAAAGAAGTTTTAAGTAAAACCATATATGTGTGTACGTGTGTGTGTGTGCGCGCACGCGTGTATACGTATTTTGAGGATTATGGCTCTACCTCTGTCCCTGGGGGAATTTTTTTCCATCAGACCATAAAATGGAACAGAGGTTCAGATTATCTATTTCACTACATAAAAGTTTATAATCCCCTAATCTCTGGTTTATGAAAATCCATAAAAATTCCCTACTTAGATTAGTACAGATTTAATCCTTAACCCTTTGTCTCAAAATTCAAATTTACTCTCTCTATAATAGTCAAGAAGTTGTTGTCAATAATAGCCTCATTAAGAATTATTATTTCAGCATTTAAAAACTGATGAAATTGGTACTTTCTACTTTATGTGCTTAAGATTCGCTCATAAAGGTTAAATGGTAAAGGCATTAAGGACTCTGAATAGGGAGGGAAGAAAGAGGAAGGAAAGGATGGTGATAATGGTGTCTTTTCCATTCACAGAGAGAAAATTATGGTTGAGGTAAGTCATCTGATGTTTCAATTTTTTGGCCATTAGTTAAAGGGTAGTCAGAATCACATACTCAGCAGATTACCTGCGTGAAAGTGAGATTTCAGCTTTGTTTCAACATAGCAGATAATGTCTTAATCCATGTGATCATAAAGAGAAGCAGAAATAAATCTAATCCTAAAATTTTTCAGTCGTCCTTCCCTCTTCATAGAACATAATTCATGTATATCCATGTTCGGGTGGGGAGGCATTGAAACGGATTATACTACATCTCACTAATATACTCTTCTCTCTCACATGATAATATTTACTGTCTTCTCAAAAAAATCTAAACTCTTCAAGGAGTTCTTTAAAATCCTAGTTCCATTTTACCTGTTCAGGATTTTCTCTCATTTTTGCATATATTCCAACTCAACAGTATTACTTTATGAACTTCCACTGCTCTTTGATTTACCCTTCCCTATGCTTGATAGCACCATTTGTCAAAATCCATCCCTCAAGGCCTTACCCAAATAGTACCTCAAATTCTAGTTACTTATCATCTAATGTGAGGGTGACCTTTCCATTCTGTACAGAACTATTATTTCCTCCCTAAGGAGCTTATGCGTGAAAATAAAAAGTGTCTTATTTATCTGCAAATCTCCACTGTGCAATTTCTCACTCTCTTATATAGAACATTACTCATCATATTTAGAGACTGAATAAATGATTAAGTGGATACCACCAGTGGGTCCATGGAATTGACTTGAGTGAAATTTGTATAAAAGGCACTTAATAAATATTAAATGCTGTCAGTTCTTAATCATTCATGGATATATTATTCACACTATAGCTGTAATATGACTTTAAAGGTCATATTTACATAATGAATGATTCTGCCTGATGAAGCCTTTAGTTGACATAAATAGGTTCATGGTTTGTGTCCATCTGACAGAGATTAGAAGTGAAACCTCTGTAAATCAGTTTTATTATTTAATTACCACCAATTCCCCTTTACCATCTTAGTCAAAGGCTTTTAGCTGCTTTGCCTAAATCTGAAAGCTGATATTGATCATTCCCAGTGTTTAATGGAGGAGCGTGGAAAAAGCGGATCCGGAGATTAGAATCCAAAAGGTCAGGAGTTTTCCATTCCTCCTTCCATCAGATCTTCATAGTGGAGTTTTGTTAATTTGTGAATTAAGTTGTTTGGTTAATTCAGAAAACTTCCTGATGAAAACAAAGGCCTTTTGGTAGGGGGAAATTCTGCCTTTTTGTGTTCATTCTCTCTCTCTCTCTCTCTCTCTCTCCCCCCTCCCCCCCCCCCCGGTGTTTGAAATACACTGTGCAATTTACAATCAATAAAATCATAAAAATATGGCTTTCACTAAGGATATGAGCATAGATTAAAATAGAGGATTTCAGAGAAGGATGGGTTAGTTGATGGGTTTATTTTAAGCCTTAGATAAAACCACATACAGAAAGAAGAGAGTAAATTTTATTGAAATTCACACTGTACAGTGAGTACAGAAAATTATAGGGAATGCAAGATATAATTTAATAATACATAGCTATTATTTTGAAATTAAGAAGGCAAATATAAAAACATTAGCTTATCCACCAGGACCTGCGATGTTTGCCTAGCAGTGATCTTTGTGGACAGATTTTGGAAATAGTCAGCAATTTTATTGTCTGTCAGCATTTGCAGTGGCAAGGATTGGGATTTACTTGATAAATTCATGCTAGATAAAACCTTTTGTGCATATTAGCATGACTACCAGTGTGCATAAAATACAATAGAAACTGCATTCAATTATAATGTATTTTACACCAAAAGAATTAACTGTTTAGGAAAGGAAGCAAGAAATGAATTAGAAGACTTACAAATATTTCTGCTTTTTTTTTTGCAATTTCTAAGATAGGTAATTTCTGTATATTTACTTTAAAAATGCCTAGTGAGTGCCTAGTAGGCAAAGACATGACTGAAGGAAACATTAACTCTAATAAAAGCTAAATGAATGTGTCCAAATATAATAACATTAGGAAGAAGGCAGTCCCTTGAATTATTATAGCCCAGCACCAACTCTTTTAGAATGCCCATGTTTTAAAAGTATATGGCGGGTTTGCTAGGAAGTCTCTACTTAAAAAAGATTGAGTCTTTTTTATCAGGTGGGAATGCATTCAGCTGTGAGTAACAGAAAACTAACAGCAGTTTAACCATCTAAGGCTTTATTTGTCTTGTACAAAGGATGCTGGAGATAGCAGCCTAGGGCTAACACTGTGGTCCTGTGATATCTTCAAATACCTGGTTTCCTTTTATTCTTTCTTCTCAGCCATCCTTAGCATACCGTCTCATCCTCTGCTTGTCCCCTCATGATCACGTGCAGTGTGACTACTGCTCTTCCAGCATTGGACCCTCATTCCGAGCAGAGTAAAGAAAAGACATAGGTGGGAAGCAGGAAGGGGTGGCGTCTATATCAGGGAAGCCAGGGCTTCCTGGGAACCCTGGGCTTGCATCTCCTGCACAGGAATAATGCCGCGGGACTGGCTTCAAGGGAAGCTGAGGAGCTTGTGCTTTTAAGTGGAAATATTTGAGGGTGAACAACATTGTGCTTGTATAAATGAGAATGAAGGGGAGACTGGATTTGGATATCCAGTCAGCAATACCTGCCATACTCTTGTAGTTCAGACGGAGCTAAAGTTGATGAGATTGGAAAGACAATTAGCTGATGAGATATGAGAAGCAATATACCCAAACCGCCAACTTATTAGGAAAAATAGCTTTTCTTATCTAGTATCCAAGATTGGTGAGGAGAAAAATAAAATGAGTGTTTTCAAACAGAAAATCAGATGGTATTACCTGTACACAATTATGTTAAGGATCTAATACCATAAAACACGAGGTAAATTTAGATTAGTGACAAGTTATTCATTTTCTGCACTATCAAGACCTCCTTTGTTTCATAGACAAATGGTCTAGCGTAATTGGCACAAAGCCTCTGTGGCACATGACTAAAATAATTGAGCTGGAGCCTCTCTGATCTTTAATTCAAAGTGATCCTGCTTTATCAAGCAGTGTGGAGATCAAACTCTGAAAGCAGCAGAAAATACCAAATGGACAGATTTGGTAGCGATTTATAGCTGATACAGAAATGAAAGGGGAAAATGAGGTAACTCTCTGATTAATGGCAGCCCCTCTTCTCCTTATGGTCTGAAATAGCTTGAGAAATGAATCTTAAAGTTGGAGCTAGCTTAAATGATAAATGTTTCAACTGTCCACTCCTCTGTGGACGTGTAAGTAAGTAGAGTCTGAAAGTAAAGTTTGTAATCAGAGTAATTTCATTTTTAAAGCTTGAAAATTAGTATATCTATCTTAACCAATAGCTAATATTATTAAACAAAATCTCTGTATTCTATTTTTTTTAATTCCCCTAATCTGGAGGCAGAAATAGGATTTGTACACAGCCAAAATGTTACTTCTCTGTATCTAGGTTTTCCCCAGTTCAGTGTCGCTCAACCATTGCACATATTAGAGCCTCACCCCTGCTTCTTCCTCTGCCTCTTTTCTCAGTGATAGAGATGTTAGCTTCTCTCCTCCCCAGTCTAGTTCGTTCATTCCTAGAGTTTTCTGATTGAGGACAAATGACACTACTTGGTCTGTAATGTCATTTGGATTGAGCAGGGTTCACTCTGTGTTTACTGGCTTAGAAGCTGTTCATTCCATAGTCTGTGGAGTGCCTCTAACGTGTCAGGGCTGTCCTAAGTGCCAGGGGTGTGAAGGTGAAGGATATTTTATTTTAGCCATCTGAGGGCTCACAGTCATGCTTCTATATGGGGGCTTTAGCTGCAACTGTGTACAAAAGACTCATTATGATGATATTTGACCTTTGAATAGGTCCCGTGGGGCATAATGAATTGGTCTCATTGCAATTCCCCCATGCCCAGAGAAGTTAAGATTGGTATTTTACATTAATTTGTAGAGGGCGTAAAATCCAATGTTTTATATCTTTCATCTGAAGTAAGTTTCTTGTCATTAACTTTGCTTCTGTTTATGCTTGCAGGGTAGCTACTCCTTTTTTCCTCCATTGAGAATCTGGCCGTTATTCCCCACCATATCTGAAAGGGTTCTTGCGTAGTTACTGGCCATTACCAGAGATAATTCCATTTTACTCAGGGCAGGACATGAATAGTCTGGAATCTAGAAAAGTCTTGCAAAGCATCCCTTTGTAATTCTACTGGGTGGGGTTTGCATTCCAAACAGAATCTCCTTTTTATTGTCTATCCCTAGCCCATGCTCTAACCCCATCCCTATTAAGAATGGAATAAATCTAAGACATAGTCTCCTCTGATAAAATTGATAGTTCATATTATTTTATGATAGGTTATATTAATGCATATCACATTAGTGCATTGTTTTTGCTAAGATATCCTCCACTTCTCCATCAGGGATAAAGAGGGTGAAGAAGACACAGAACTCTACCATACATAAAAACAATAATTAACCACTTATATTTTGAAGCTCCAAAATAGGGTCGGCTGATGCTTGCAACAGAAATATACAGCGGCTTCAACACAAGAGAGGATCAGGTCATGTCTTCTTCCCAGTCATTCAGGGACTAGGCTGGTGGAGGCTTTAATACATGGTTTCCAAGGTTGACCTTGGGGACATCACCATTCCAGATAGCCAGAAGGGAAAAAGCACAAAGGAGTCTGGATAAAAATCTGTCATGTGATTATACCTAATTGCAAGGGAGGCTGGGAAATGAAATCTAGCACGTGTCCAAAAAGAGAAGGATTTTGATGAGCAGTTAGCAGTGTAATCCCTTTTACAATGACAAAGTAGCTAAAAATCAGATTAGAAGTGATTGTACTGGAACCTGATCTTTTGACAAGTCCATATTTTCATCTAAACCTGTAGATTGCAAAGTGTAACAAGCCTCCCAGAATTTCAAATACTTACTAAGTAGGCCTGGCAAATGATGTTATTTATAAAACTGCTTTCTCCAAAGTTGAAGTTTTAGTCCAAAACCAGACCACAATAGAATGAGACAGATTATTCTAAGGTAACATTAGGAGATATATACAAATATTTTTCCAGGAGCGATGATATTCTTTTTCTGACAAAGAACGTTTCAGGAGGTAATGGCCTCTGTGAGACATGCTGAAGACCTGGGAAATACTTGGTATTTTTAGGTGCAGTGCTTTGTAAATGTAAGATCTGTTGTAAATCTTCTTAGATCTTATTTTCTTTCTCAAATTCTTTAGCTGCTCTCTAGACTTAGAAAAAGCATCCCCATACTATCGCATGGGAAATTTACCTCCTAGCAACTCATTTATTTCTTTTAGGGATTCATTTTTCTTTGTAGCTTTGTATTATAGCATAGCCTATATGTTATGTGAAAATTATACATATTGTAAGTATCCAGCAACTTGAACTTCCTTGCTCATGTAACCAGATCCCAGATCAAGAAATAGAACATTGGAAGTCCCCACCTCTCATTCTAAGCTTTTCTTCTCTCTTCCAGTTACTACCCCCTCCTTTCACGGATGGTCACTATCCGCACTTCCCATAGAACAGACTAGTTTGGCCTCTTCTCGTACTGTATACAAATGGAATCATGCAATATAGACTTTTTTGGTGTGACTACCTCCTTTTGTTCCACACTAGTTTGTGCAATGATTCATATTCTATTGTGGAAATAGACTATAATTTATTTATTCATTCTACTGTTGATGAGCATTTGGGTAGTTTATAGGTTTGGGACTGTTACAAATACTGCTGCTATAAACATTGTAGTTCATGCCCTTTGGATAAAATATGTACAGATTTTTGTTGAGTATGTAACTAGGAGTTGAATTGCTGGTTTACAGGATACGGATAAATTCAACTTTTAAAAATACTGCCAGTTTTCCGTAGATGCTGTACCAATACACTTGGGGATTCATTTTTAATTAAAAAGAAATAGAGGCTAAAATCTGCAAATTACAATGGAACTCAACTCTTATTTGCCCCTTTCAGACATGTAACCTCTGTTCTCAGTGGGAACCTTCTCCCAGGGCATTGTAGACAGACTCCAAATAGGATGTGATGGGAACAGCTAATTAATGATAGCTATGTGCTTTTTGCTTTCTAAGTATTCTGTTATATGTGTAGGCTTGAAATACAAATAATAATTTGTGTTGGTGATTTTACTATATTCATTCTGAATATTGCAGTAACCTCAAATAATGATCTAGCTCATGCTATTTTTTTCTTCAGTTCTGTCAGCAAACTGATAATGATCTGAAAATGCATTAATTAACCTTTGATGCCATATCTCCTTCCCAGATCTTTCACTATGTTTTCTGTTTTCTGCAGACTTATCATCTTTCTAAGGCCTCTGTAAAATGCTAAATTATTAATTGAATCGTGAATCCCTTACTTTGAAGAATGGCTCCTTTTGTACTTTTCCTGTTAAAATCATATCTGTGCAATGTGATATATCTACAAAATTGTAAATGTCCAAATACTCCTCATTTCACTTTGATTATATAAGCTAGACTTATATAGGGAAAGAAAACCAGTTCAGATATTAGACATCCCTCTGAGGAATGTGAGATAAACATAGATGCACTGATATTTAATTTTCTAGATCTACTTTCATAGGTATTTTCCCAGTGTAAAAATAGAGGGAAAAAATACTTAATTCGCTGTATTAGTGATTCTGCTAGTAAACGTATATGACGTAGACTTGTGATTCTTGACCTTTGCATTTTTAAATACTGATTTTAAAAATGCAGTGACATATTAGGTTGCCTATTAATGGTTTGCCAAGTGAGGTCATTTAAAAAAAAATCTTACCCTCCACTCTTATCATTTCATAAAATCAAAAAATATTTAAAAATTTAAAAAGTGGTAACAATCATGTCAGAGTAAAAGATAGTACTTTAAATGGGGTAACTATAGCTGGATGACAAATACTTGCAACTGTTGTTATTTCTCTCTTTTCTATGTGGACTGGTGAAAACTTTCTTAAGGAGAAGCTTTGGTGTTTAGAAATCACTGAAGTAGATGCTCTATTAAAGACTTTAAATGAAAGTAGATTTTTCCAGTTTTAAATTTTTGAAAAGCCAAGTGTGGTCGACAATGAACAGCATGAGTTGGAAAGGTCCATTGGTAAAACCACTCAGTCTATAAAGGCCTGTATGTATCAGGCCAAGGTGCTTCCAGAATTAACCTTCTCAGAATGATCCTGCTCTCTTGCCCATTCTTTCATTGAAAGACAGCATGTCAACAGTTTCTTCATAAATGTAAGATGATGCAGTATGTCATTTGTGGAACTGCTGCACACATCTTGAGTTGTGTGAAGATAGAATAGCATTTGCAGAGGGAAATCCTCTAAACAACTTCATACAAATAAAATCTGGGAACGAAGAATATTATAAGCATAAGATGTGCATGTCTTATCTAGAAATAGAAAGTGTTTTCATGATTTTTACATTTTTCATATAAATAACATATATACTTGTGACAGCTGAGATTCTACAAAAAAGTAAAAAACAGGCCATTCATTTGAAATCTTGCCCCACTCTTGGAGTGGTGGACCAAATTAAATGAAAATCGTTAGTTGTATTTTACTAACTATAGAGGCTGTGCAGAAGACAAACATTCAAACCCAGCTTTATGTACTGTACTCTATTACACTTGTCATGGGCAATCTTTTTCCCTCTAAGTATTAATTATCTATCATTAATAATTGTCTGTGTATGGTAACTGGGAGCCAAACCATTCAGAGAACCCAGCTGTGTGATGTCATCAAGAGCGAGGTGTTAATCTGTGCTACCAAGTGCAGAAAGATCAGCCTGTTCGTGCCCCACTCGATTCAGTATAAAGTTTCTTATCACCGTGCATTTGAATACTTGAAATGGGATAAAGGGAAAGAGAAATGCTGGAGTACAAAATTTCCTTGTTTGAGTCTCCTGGGAGAAATGCTATAGGGAGATTTTTTTTTTCCTGGTATTTAAACATAAATTCGCCTGGAATTTGGTGTTTTTCTCTTTTTTTCTTTTTATTGGAGAATAGTTGCTTTACAATGTTTTGTTAAATTAATCATGTTGTTGTTGTTGTTGTTGGCCACGTGGCGCACTTGCGGGATCTTAGTTCCCTGACTAGGGATTGAACTCCTGCCCCGGCAGTGAAAGCACTGAGCCATAACCACTGGACTGCCTGGGAGTTCCCTGAGTTAATAACTTTGAAATCAAACCAAAAACTTTTCTTCAGGTTACATTGGTGGGGCAAGGGTGGCAGAGGACCGGGGTGAGAGCATATTAATTATAGTACGCTTTTATGTTGTATTATGCTTTTATAGTATATTGATATTAACATGAAGTTTAGCATCACAGTTGATCTGGACTCAAGTTCTGACTTCATCTCTTCCAAACTGTGTGACCTAGAACAAGGCTCTTAATGTGTCTGTGCTTCAATTTCCCATCTATCAAATGAGGATAACAGAGTTACTGACTATGGATTAAGTGAAATAAAACCTGCAAAACCTGGTACCAGTATAAATTGACTCAATACTTAGTGCAAATGCTATTGTTATTTGCTTCCATGTGTGAAGAGAAAGTAAAAGGAAGAAAATATACAAAAATTCTAATTCAGTGGAGCTAATGGTAGTCTTTTAAATTGTGGTTCCTTTTTCTCTTCTTTCCACTGTATTATTATTATTATTAGCTGCCAGATATTGAGAGCCTACTATATGTCAGACACATGGAATACATTGTTCTCTTGAATTCTCAACTCTGTGAATAGGTCTTACTTAGTTCCAGATTACTGATGAGTAAATGAGACTCAGAGAGGTTAAGAAGCTTTTCCAACATCCCATAACTAGTTGACATCAGAGCCAGGACCTTCAGCAGGCTGTGGGACTTTAAATCCATGCCCTACTTACTCAAAATTAATAGCTATTCCAGGATCCCATCCTGACTTCTTTACCTTTTTGTTTGTTTGTTTATGTTCTAATTTGAAACAAGTTCTCTGACTTGGGTAGACCCAGGAATCTTTGCTCCTGAGGAAAAAGGAATTGTACATGTCTCATTACAGTCTTTTTTTTTTTTTTTTTTTCCTTCAGGGATGTAATCAAACATCAGTGAATAGAACCAGCCCACACATTTTATTTTCCCTGAGGCATATTGCTGGGGGAGTCTATTTCCGATTTTAAGAAATCAACATACGCTGAACCAACTGTCTATTTGAATTTAAATTGATAGGAGCTGAGAACTGTGAATTATGTTTCATTTTTCACTTCCAAACATTATTGGTCTATTTGACCTCAGGGTAGAAAACTTTGTTCTGCTTTGGATGTCTCCTAAGAAAGTTTCCCTAAGCAAAAAATGTCAGGGGAGGGGCTTCCCTGGTGGTGCAGTGGTTGAGAATCCACCTGCCAATGCAGGGGACACGGGTTCGATCCCTGGTCCAGGAAGATCCCACACGCCATGGAGCAACTAAGCCTGTGCTCCACAACTACTGAGCCTGAGCTCTAGAGCCCGTGAGCCACAACTACTGAAGCCCGTGCTCCACAACTACTGAGCCTGAGCTCTAGAGCCCGTGAGCCACAACTACTGAAGCCCGCGCGCCTAGAGCCCATGCTCTGCAACAATAGAAGCCACCACAATGAGAAGCCTGCGGACTGTAACGAAGAATAGCCCCTGCTCACTGCAACTAGAGAAAGCTTGTGCGTAGCAACAAAGACCCAACAAAGCCAAAAATAAATAAAAATGTCATGGCACTATTTTTGGATTAATCTAGGAAAAGTCAGCAAAGATAATTTTAGGAAAGAACAGTTCTAAAGTTTTAGAACTGCTTTTAATATTATATTAGTTATAATCTTGAACCCTCTATTAAGGCATTTATCATACCTTATTACTTGCCTTATGTCTTGTCTTTCTCTTTGACTGGGTGATGGAGTCTATGGGGTTAAAAAGGTGTTTTGTTCATCTTTATTTACCAGTTATTGGTTCATTTCCTGGCACATAGTAGACACTCAATACATCTGTTGAATTAATTGATTAATGAATTGACATTATATAGTGATATAAATGATCTATAGTCAAAATTTATGTGTGTATGCAGTATGTATGTGTCTTTGTGAGTAAAGAGAATCTTATCTTCATATTATTGAAAAGTTGTATTATTTGTCATGCAAGTTTTATTCCTTTAGCTAAATTTACATCAACATTGAATTGAAAATAAAATGATGCTGTGTTGGTCCATAGGTAGGTTATGTGCTTATGACAATATAGTACCAAGCTACGGTTCATATATAAATTAGATTAAAATATTTTACATGATTAATATGTTCACACATCATCTAATATCTGAAATTTATTTTAAAAATGAAAGCATTGGAAAAAGATTACTTTGCCAAGAAGCATTTAATATTTAATAGCATTTAATTTACAAAATGTTTATTGAAAAACTATTAATTTTAGAGATAATATATTGTTGGAGGGCAGGTGTGGGTGGTAAAAAGGGAATGGCAGGCACTGTGCTAGGAGCCTTTAATGAATTACTTCATTTAATCTTTGTAGCAGCCTTTAGGATGGTCTTATCAACCATTTATGGACATGCAGAGAAGTTTACTGACTTGGCCAGGGTCACACAGTAGGCTGAAAGTGAACTCTAATCAAACTCTTCCTGTTTCCAAATAAAGAAGTCTTTTGGGGACTATCTGTTATTTGTGTTAAAAAAAAAAAAGCAAAAAACAACTAACCTTGATGTTTAATGGAATCAACAAATCTGTTTCCTAAATCCAAAAGTTCCCAATGAAATTCAAGGCACTATAACTCTTAATGATTTAAATGAAGCACTTAAAATGTAAATGCTAACTGCTTTCTCAAATAACATTTAGAATTAGATTTACTGTTAACATTTACAGAGAGCCAGGGCTGTAAAGCGATTTTATATACACTGTATTTCTTTGATCATAACTCATATTTGCAAGCTGACAAGAAGAATTTCACTCCACTTCTCCCAAGTGGTATGTCTCCTTTTTCTAGGCAATGAATGAAACTCCTCCAGAAAGTCTTTTTACTGGTTTGCTTACTCTTGTTTCTTAACATTTCAAGGATTCTTGATGTGTTTTACAAAATATTCAACAAACTTTCAAGAGCATCTACAGGGTGTAGATGTGGTGGGCATGGCCTATTCGTGACTAAGATGATGCTTCACAGTATCGACCAGCCCTTCTGGTCCAGGCGTGAACAAAACTCAAGGAAAGAAACAAGTGATTGTTAAATAGAGTGGAGATCGCAAAAACTACAGGCTGTGTGAGATCTGACACTAGCACAGAGGGATGGCTGAGCAGCTTTGCCTGAAGAGGTGATGTGTAAATGGGTATTTATTCCCCCAGGCCAACCAGAATGAGAAGGGAAATTCCGGGAACAACATATGCAAAGGTGATGATGAGAAAGGAGGGACAGCAGGGAAAAAGTCCTAGAGAGGTAGTCAGATTCCCAGAGTACCATTAAGGTATTTCAAGATGGACTTCCCTGGTGGTGCATTGGTTGAGAGTCCGCCTGCCGATGCAGGGGACACGGGTTCGTGCCCTGGTCTGGGAAGATCCCACGTGCCGCGGAGCGGTTAGGTCCGTGAGCCATGGCCGCTGAGCCTGCACGTCCGGAGCCTGTGCTCCGCAATGGGAGAGACCACAACAGTGAGAGGCCCGCGTACCGCAAAAAAAAAAAAAAAGATATTACAAGATAATATTTCATTATTATCTCCACTTATATGAATGAGAAGATGAGGCTTAAAAATGTCCAATGTGACAAGAGTAATAGGAAGCAGTTGTCAGGGTTTGATGCAAGTTGTGTGACTCAGCTTTTAAACTCTACTTGATAAGAGGTATTATTTATAATATCATTATATATTTTTATTGCGCTTCAGCAAAAACATAAACAAAACCTCGAGTGCACTAAAGTTCCAGGAATATAGCCGTGTTTGTGAAGTTATTTCTAGCAATTCTTGGCATTCAGACAAATGCTCCCCAACTTGAAAAACGTTGTGAGGTGCCTGGCACTTCCCTGTGTCACCACCTGATGGCGCACTCACATCCACTGCCAGGAAAAAGGGTTAGAGAACAGAGGACATCCACTCTCAAGCCAACGAGAGTATCTGTTGGCCTCATGGCTTCAGAATAGGCACTTTTAATTATGCATAACCAAAATGCAAATAAACAAAGACATTTATTTTCTAAACAACATCCATTCTGTTTCCTGTCTTGTTTAAATCATCCTTCCTCACTCTGTCAGACTAATTTGAAATCTTGATGAAGTGATCCTGAGATTTTATATTCCATAGATTGAATTCCTGTGTCTAAATAATCCTCGAAGTAGCCATTGATGTCTGAGCTCTTCCGAACCTAGAAACCTCCATACTTAGGGGATTGTAACACCCCAGCCTGCTACCTCCAGACGTAGTTAGCTGGGAAGCTCAGACAGCAGCCTACTCTGGAGCAGTCTTCAGGCAGGTCTTAGAAGCCTCAAGGGTAATCAAGTGTTGTCTCCTGTTGTCCCCATCCTGCAAGCTTTCCTTTTTCCAAGTAAGGACTAAAGGAGATTAAAAAGCATGGCTGGGTGGGCACCCCTTTAAGCCCATGACTTTCTGCTACATGAGGGGAAGGCAGAAAAACAAAAAACAAAAATCTGATAGAATGCTCTATGACCTGGATTTTAGCTCTTCTATCCCTTCTCTGTATGAACTTATTTAATGTAACTAACTGCAAGGAGAAAAATTAAATCAGTGGCTTCTGCTTTCCCTGAAAGCACTTTTCCAAACCTAGCTGCCATATCAAATGCCTGCAGTGTTATTTTGAACAGTTACCTAAGTGGATCTCAAAAATGCATCTACAAAGGAAGTGTTCAAATATTTTCCACTGTGAAAACTCATATAGGTATTTTTGTTACAGGCTGTCTTCTGGGGTTCCAGCATAAGGTATATCGCCCAAATACACTCGGGTCATTCCTGCAAAGAACAGTGCATCTGTACCCACTTTCCCCCATACCTATTAATATGTAAATGATAAGTCCCACACATCACAACTTTTATTTTCCTCCTTATGGGTTTCCCACATCTATATTTATCCAAATTAGTAAAAGAGACATTCCCTAGGAATATAACAATGGTCCATATTTATCTAGCATTTATTCTGGGCTAAATGGGTTAAATGCTTTATGTGCAATATCTCATTTAGTCTTCACAACATCCTATGAGGTATTTACTCTCCTTTTCTTGTAAGGGTAGGAAAACATGTTTAGCTATTTAAGTAATATGCCCACATTCACACAAGTGGTCATGGGAGAACCAGAGGACCCAGGAGATATAAGCCCATGTTTCATTATTACTTCCCAGCTTAAATTCTGGAATTTGACTGCTCTAGGAAACCCCACATATGCTTGTGTTTTAAGATTTCCTGTCTATCACCTGAGAACATTAAAGATATATGCACCTCCTCTTTTCCTATTCATCCACTCAACTAGACCTTGATCTGTGGGATGGAAAATTGCTTTGGGTTTGATGTGACCTCAGTGCCCTCTGTATTTGAACAGTGCTCGGTCACATCCTGATCAGCTTTGAAAACATAAAGATTATTAGTTTTTAAAGGAATCCGAACTGTGACTATATAACAGTGAGGCAACTGTGAAAAATAAAAACATTATTCACATTCTTTTCTTGAACTTCCAGAGTCGTAAAGCAACAGTAAAGGTAAGGCCATTCATTCTGTTTGTGTATGTATTGAGTTGCTACTATGTGCTTTCAAAAGCGCGAGTGTATGATCTCAATTAGATTCAAATACCTAGTAATATGCTGGGCAATAAGAAGCTTAAATATTCAATATGTAAAAGTATTTCTCATTATGAACCTTTTCTATACTGATTAATGATTATATAAGTAGGGAGAATTGATGAACCCCAATAAGGCATATTTAATATATCCTGAGACAGATTTTTCTATTCTCCCTAGGTTTCTGGCAGATAACAACCAGAACCCAAAAACAATCTTTAGAGAAGCAGAATAAATAGAACTACTATGGAAACATGTATAGGGATAGCATTAAGGAAACAGCAGAACTGGAAAAAAACTATTGGAAAAAGGGAAATTTTTATAACAATGAGTCTTATTAAGGTTCTAGAATATTTTAAATCAAGTTCAAAAAGATTAGACTTTTAGTTGCAGTGTGCTTTGACTTTTTTCAACCTAAATTATTCCTTTAAATTCAGGTTATTCATCCCCCAAGATGGGTGTAATTTTGCACATCTTATATTAGAGACTTCTGTATTTCTCACTCATTGATATTTTATTTATGTCAAAAGAAGAGACATGAAGACCATTTTCCTGGCATTGTCCTAGAGCCACATGTTCTTGCCTTATTAGCATTTTATTTCAAGCAATAGATTAAACAGAAATGCTTGTGATTGAATGAAGATAAATTATAGCATATGGGAGTATTAGAATCTATTTTATTGTCCTGAATAGTGTCTTCTGCTGTTTTGTTATCCAAAAGGGAGTATTGGGGGAACAAAGATCCTGACACAGTAAGTAATATTCAAGATGCACACCCCATCACTAGACTGTCAGAAGGCCGGGCTTGTCACAGATTTCGAGGGTATGATGTATGACTGTCACCTCTGCTTCTGCTCCCCTGGCTGCACCCTTCCTGATGTGTGACTGGCATTGGGAATGTGAAGGCGCACAGGACTTCTGTAATCCGGAGTCTACACAGGAGTCCGTGATGCATAGCTGGCAGGAGTCTGTGATGCATAGCTGGCAGGTACAGATTTCAGCATCTTCTCCTGTAAAAATTCAGAATTTTTACAATATTTCTGACTGCCTTAGAGTTTAGAATGATACATATCTTTTATGAAGGATTCTAATTATTT
Source organism: Stenella coeruleoalba (assembly GCF_951394435.1). Taxonomy (NCBI): domain Eukaryota; kingdom Metazoa; phylum Chordata; class Mammalia; order Artiodactyla; family Delphinidae; genus Stenella; species Stenella coeruleoalba. The sequence continues at coordinate 46,482,871 of NC_137148.1, read as the reverse complement.
AATAATTGTTGTTATGGAATATAATTTTGTCATAGCTTTCTTTATATATTCAGTGTTTAAACAGCATTTTTAGGGGAGTATAGGACAGAGAAGCAGTATAGCTGGGTAACAAAAGTCATGGGATCTGAAGCCAATCTACATTGGAAAATTACTAAGCCTCAGTTTTCTCATCTGTGAAGTAGAGGTAAATACTAGTATCTATCTCACAGGATTGTTGAGATGATTCAGTGAATTAATACACGTACAGTACTACCAATAGCGCCCAGCACATAAGAAACACTCATTAAATGTTAGCTTTTATTATTACGTTCCTAATTGACACATATAAAAACCAGGACTAGGTACTGAGAGTTCATAGAACTAATTAATCTACAGATATTTTTTGTGTATCTGTGTGCCTATGCCTGAATCAGGCATCGTAAGGAATATAGTGAAAGGAACTACTCTTATAAGCTGGCATTAGAAGAAAAGGAATAACACATAGAACATAAGTAATTGTTGTGTAATTCAAACTCCAAGTCCAGTGACATATAAGAGGAAGAGGAGGCCACTCAGGGCTGTAATGATCAGACAAGATTCATTGAGTGTTGAACTTGAACTGAGCCAGGAAGATTTAGAAATTTTAGTTTAAAACAAGTCTGAAGGTGGCACAGCCCTTTATAAGAATGTTCTGTACCCCTTGCCCCTGTAGGAATTTCTCTTAAGTTAAAACTGCTGGCTTCTCAGCTCTTTGCCATTCTGCTAAATCAGAATCTTTCATACAAGAGGACAGTGCTTAGGAATTCTGCATTTGTATGAAGCCCAGGTAATTTTTATCCAGCAGTGAAGAGTCTATCTTAGAGAAGGCCAAGCTTATCCAGGCCCTTATCTAGGCCCTATGGAATTCATTTTCAGCCGGTCTTATCCTTGAATCTTGAGAAGAAGCAAAATGCAACAGCCTTCTTCAGCACCTGGCTTAGCCTTTACCTCTTTTTCGAAGAAGTCTTCCTTTACTGATCCGTGTTTATCCTTCTCTCTCTCTCTCTCTTTCTTTTTAAAAGACTTGGTTGTTTTTGTTTTTTGAGCAGTTTTAGGTTCATGGCAAAATTGAGAGGAAGGTACAGAGATTTCCCATATACCCGCTGCCACCACGCAGGCACGGCCTCCTCCCCCGTTATCAACATCCCTCACCAGAGGGGCACGTTTGTTACAATGGATGAACCTGTACTGCAACAACATTATCACTTGAAGTCCATGGTTTACCTTAGGTTTCACTCTTGATGTTGCATTCTGTGGGTTGGGACAGATGTATAATTATATGTATCCACCATTATAGTATTTGACAGAGTGTTTTCACTGCCCTAAAAATCCTCTGTGCTTGGCCTATTCATCCCTTCTCACCCACCCCCAACCCCTGGCAACCACTGATTTTTTTTTTTTTTAACTCTCTCCATAGTTTTGCCTTTTCCCAGATGCATGTACATGGAACCATACAGAATGCAGCGTTTTCAGATTGGCTCCTTTCACTTAGTAATATGGATTTACGGTTTCTCCGTGTCTCTTCATGGCTTGATAGCTCATTTCTTCTTAGTGCTGTATAATGTTCCATCATCCGGATGTACCACAGTTTTATTTGTCCATTCACATACTGAAGGTCACCTTGGTTGCTTCCAAGTTTTTAAAATTATGAATAAAGCTTTTATAAACATTTGTGTGCAGGTTTTTGTATAGACATATGTTTGCAACTCTTTGGGTAAACATTAAGAAGCATGATTGCTGAATTGTATGGTAAAGGTATGTGTAGTTCTGTAAAAAACCACCAAATGCTCTTCAAGGTAACTGTACCATTTTGCATACCCATCACCAATGAATGAGAGTTCTGTTGCTCCACATTCTCACCACGATTTGGTGTTGTCAGCTTCTGGATTTTGGCCATTTTAATAGATGTGTAGTAGTATCTCATTTTTCTACTTTGCATCTCCCTGATGACATGTGATGTGGAGCATCTTTTCATAAGCTTATTTACCATCTGTGTATCTTCTTTGGTAAGACGTCTGTTAAGGTCTTTGGCCCATTTTTTTTTTTTTTTTTTTTTTTTGTGGGGGCACGCGGGCCTCTCACTGTTGTGGCCTCTCCCGTTGCGGAGCACAGGCTCCAGGCGCGCAGGCTCAGCGGCCGTGGCTCACAGGCCCAGCCGCTCTGCGGCATGTGGGATCTTCCTGTACCGGGGCACGAACCCGTGTCCCCTGCATCGGCAGGCGGACTCTCAACCATTGCGCCACCAGGGAAGCCCTGGCTCATTTTTTTAATCAGGTTGGTTTCAGTTTTAAGATTTCTTTGTATATTTTGGATAACAGTTGTTTATCAGATGTGTCTTTTGTAAATGTTTCTTCCCAGACTGTGGCTTGTTTCATCATTCTCTTTTTTTAATGCTGACGTTGAACACTTTTATACTGTAGCACTTAACTCACTGAGTTATGACTGTTTACAGTTTTATATCGCTGAACTACTAGTGTTCTCTTAGTCTCACCTTAAAATTTAGTTACTACTCAGGAAATCAGTTGATCTTGAAACTTGAGAAACCTACCATCTCATGAGTTCCTTGTTTAAAAAGCAGATTTCTAGATTCCATTGCTCAGATATTCTCTAGTTGAAATGAGCATTTACAACGAGCATGTAAATAGTCCACCATTTGCTTTCAAAATAAAAACCCAACACTGAAAAATGCACATGAATGAATGTGTGACAGAGCTGAAGCGACAGCTTTAGAAGGGAGAATAAACATGGCATTTACAGAAGATAATGAGAAGCCCAGTGCTTTGGCATGTTGGATACAGTGGCTAAGGGAAAAAATAGAGTTGACTGGGTAAAATTCTGGGTGTCCTTGAGGACTACTCAAAGGAATTTTGAATTGAATGTGATCCCTTGAATGAAGTGGTAATTTTGGAGTAGGAGAATGAGGAAGGCTGGTACCCCCAGTAGACGTCTCCATGACTCTTAGGGGAAGTTGGATCAGATGATCTCTCAAGTTTCTCTTGACACTGAAATTGTGTAGCACTAACATTCATAAAATTATGTAGATATTAAATTGTGTTAACAGTTTGTACTTAGGAGGTGACACTTTCTACTTAAATAAATTTTACTTAAATTTTATATAAATTAGAAATTTTGTTCATTAAATGGCTGTGTATAACAATGGATCAGTATATGGAAGGTTTACTTAAAGTTTGTAATAATAGTCTGGACCAGGTAGCACCAGCTCATGAGAGCCAATTGTTACATTTCCAGGGATTTTTGAAAGCCAGTTGTTTGGCACAGTCATTACTAAATTATATAAACCTGCAATTGAATAAATTATATAAAAAGCAGAAGTAATATATACTCAAAGCTCATTACTTACTAATTATTTTACTGCATATTACTATTACGTATGCTCTTGAGGTTGTCAGTTTATCTGTGTGGTGGAAATACTATATAAGGGGGTGATACTGCATATCTCTTTCCAACTCTACATTTAGTGGCGTCACATTGGAAATCAGACAAGGGAGAGGTATTTATACCATGGAAATTGCCAAAGCCTACAGATCAGGGCATTTTCCCCCTGGAGAGCCATAAACATATTTTTGCCAGCACACCAGGGGCTACATGTATAGAGAGATCCCACTGTTTGGGGTAGACATTCATTTTGGTCCATGACATAATTCAGAAGGTAGCCCATTCAGTCATGCCCCAGTTCAGCATGCGCCCCCTTTCCGCAGCTCCCCGTGTCAGACTAGGAACAAGAGGATTGTTTTTAAGATCCACAAGTGAACTGCTTTAGTTATAAAACAGAGAGCAGGTGCCTTTTGGGTACTTCTATTTCATGTCTTTTCAAAAACATCTCAGAACCTTTTTTCAAATCTGTTTTCCTTCCAAAGTCGTCTGATGACTGTGCCTCTATTTTATCATCATTGACAGCTTTTGAAATTACTAGAATTTTTTTTTTTTTTTTTTTTTTTTTTGCAGTACGCGGGCCTCTCACTGTTGTGGCCTCTCCCGTTGTGGAGCACAGGCTCCGGACGCGCAGGCTCAGTGGCCATGGCTCACGGGCCCAGCCGCTCCGCGGCATGTGGGATCTTCCCGGACTGGGGCATGAACCCATGTCCCCTGCATCAGCAGGCGGACTCTCAACCACTGCGCCACCAGGCAAGCCCGAAATTACTAGAACTTGAAGGACATTTGCAATCTCTCTTAAAAGCCAGGGAGACTATAGCCATGGTTGCAGAAAACAATGGCTTATTCCCCCTTTCACTGTAGAAAACCATTCTTTATCTTTCTGGAAATAAGAAAATGAAATGTTTTGAGAGGTCAAGAACAATCTCAAGATTTTTCTGATAGCCTGTATTCTGACAACGTGGGCGTTACTCTAAGCTTATAGTTCTGCTATGGAAGTCCAAGAATCTTCCTCTTGCAAGGACCCTGAAAAAAGCAAATTGTGCTCATAAATACTATGTTCTGTGCTTGTGCTGAAAGCTAAATGAATGGCTGAGTATTCTTCAGGAATTTTTTATTTCTCAGAAATGCCTTTGAGGGTTGTAATCCTTACTTAAGCAGACATCTGTTTAAGGAAGGATTCTGGAGAATTTTCCTTTCATGATTTTTCAAAAGTTAAGAAAGGTGTTCACCAGTCTGTGATAGATTTGTTGTGAAAGAGAAATGTGGCTTCTCAAAGACAGTGCTATGACTTTGATTCAAGCAGACATAATTAAGGTGTAAACATATCAATTAGTTTGTTTTGATTAAACTTTAGATGGAGATAGAGAATCAAGTTCATTGAGGTCAAAATAAGTATTCTTACTCTGAAATGAATGGAAATAGAATGTCCAGAAACATGAAGACAAGGACCTAAACATCAGTAGAGAGACCTTGCAGGTAAATGGAAGTATCCTTGGGAATTATTTAGTGTTTTCCAAGCTCGGTCCTCAGACCACTTGAAAATGGAGCTTATAACACTATATTTTTGGTTGTCTACACCTAACCAACTGTACTGTATCAGAGCAGGGTATAGGGATGGTCAGAAAATTTGCAGTTTTTTCACAAGGTCCTTGGAAGATTTTTATGTCCACTAAAGTTATAACCCACTGATTTAGAAACTGTAACTGGGAATTTGCCTCAGTTTCTTCAACTGCAAAATGGAGATGGTAAAAGTAGGTTTGTTGGCAGATTGAATGAGTCAATATATATAAAATGCTTAGGAGAGTATGCTATAGAAGAGTATGCTATTTTAGAGTAAATGGTATGTTATCAGCTATTATCACTACTGATGTTATTGTTGTTGTTATTTTTGTCAAGGGATTATCAGTGTTAGCTGGCATGGAAACAAACTAGAATGCTTCTAATCATTGCAACTATCAGAGGCCTTAAATATCTTAATGAAGCCAACACACAGCTGAAGAGCTATCCTCAATTTAATAAATCCTCGATGTTGAATAGCCATCCTAATAATTTTCCATAGTTTCCTACTGAGCATGTAAATTTTTTGTTTAAGCACTGTATTTTTCTGGAAAGGTTATATTCCTTTTTATTACTGCAGAAATGTTAGATGTCATTCTAGAATCATGGCTGTGTCTTTACCTTGCTTGTGGAATTCAATTTTTATATTCTTTACAAACAAACGACATTTATAAAAGATAATGATGGGCTGACAGTGAGTCAGAAGATATGATGTTGATTTACATGGGTTCCCTCAGTGGCTCCGTTCTTCACTGGAGTCACTGGTCCCTGAGGCAGGGAAAGCATCCCTGAGTGGCCTTGCTCTGTGAGTAAGGACACACACATCCTCTCCTGGACAGTGGGCACTTCTTCCAGGTGAAGGCCATGCTGATTGAGGTGCACTGAGGGTCATGAAGTGGATGAAGGCTTTATGCTGCAGGCAACAAAATGAGACAATACCCTGGGGTCAATTAATGTGATTCAGCTGGGAGAGAATGATGGCGGGGAGCATTTCTTCTGTTTTCCATCAGTGACACACCCATCATTCCTGCTTGGCATTGAGCTTTTTTTAATTTTAATTTTTTTAATTGAAGTATAGTTTATTTATAATGTGTTAGTTTCAGGTGTACAGAAAAGTGATTTATATATATATATATATATATATATATATATATATATATATATATTTATCCCTCCAACCCCTTCGCCTTTGGTAACCACAAGTTTGTTTTCTATGTCTGTGGGTCTATTTCGTAATAAGTTCATTTGTATCATTTTTTGTATCACCCATCATTTATGCTTAGCAATGAGCTTAATGAGAAAAAATATTTATCAGTGCCTAGTAATAGATGCTTGACTCCATGACAGTGGAGAAACCAGTGCAGATTTAGAGCCAACCTGGTTGTGATTTTATGTAGTTTCTCGTATATGCTTAGTAGCCACACAGTTTTTGTTTTGTTTTTTATTGAGTTGTAAGTGTTCTTTTTTTTTTTAACATCTTTATTGGAGTATAATTGCTGATTCACTTTGTTGTACAGCAGAAACTAACACAACGTTGGAAAGCCACACAGTTTTGAGTTACATTGTATTTGAATAAATAACTTGTTTATTATTAGAGTTTCGTGTTTTGTATTAAGGGTGATGATTTGGAATTGCTGAATCAAATATTTTTTTCCTAGATTGCAATGACATACTGAAGATGTTGAGACATTTATATTTTAAATAATTACTCCTCATATCTATTGTAAGATTACATAAAAATTTGCATGTAAAGTGGATTCTAATGTGCTTTACATGACACAGAATGTTCTGTGATACAGCTCAAGGATTTTATAAAAGTGTATTGGATTAGTTATTAAAAGATACGTAGGGGCAAATAGAATGTACCTCAATCTAAAGAACATGAGAATGGTTTCTGGATTAGCTTGTTTATGTATTTAACAAACAGCACAAATTTTGTGTCAGTATATGGCACATTGAAAGTACAATGTAAGTGCCTGATATAGCAAGTAACAAGAAAGCCTTTTAGATAGCTAATACTATTATTAGCCACATTTTACAGATAAGGAATTGGTTGCACAGAAAGGTCAAGTACCTCTCCCAAAGTCACACAGCTTAGTAAGTATGATCCATATAGGTCTTTTATAGGAGTTTGTTAGAATCTAGGTAAATGGCTGTATAGCCCTGGTAAACAATCATCTAGTTATGGTTCACTAGGTTAATTCAATAAACTTATAGGCAGAGCTAAGGCTGAACCTTTAACACACCCTTCTATTTCCATGGCTTTCAGAGATGTTAAATGGTAAGTGAAGCAGGATTCCCTGTGAACACCTAATGAGTCTTTTAATCACTGTTCCCTTTTCAGTAACACCTTTCTCATCATGTAGTTGTTGTTGTCTTTTTTTTTAATAAAAGAAAAGAAAATACTACTATGTATTACTAATTTGTATTTAGTTGATTTGATTGTGTAATAATTACTTAGTTGTTATAAATTTATCTTGGTTCATTATGCTCTTTGTACTGTAAGTTTTCAGTCACTCTGTAATAAACTAATTAGGTCATGTTATTGATAGAACCAATGTTTTTACGAATTTATCTTATAGGCATTTATAAAAATGTGCCTATGTACCATTATAAAAAAATAATTTTATGGGTACCATAGGCAGTTTTTAAAATATTAAAAATATAGAAAATTCAAAGCTCAATATAATAAATACATGTACAGACCAATTAGAATCAAATTTTTATTATCTTTTCATATTTAAATTTTAAAAATTATAGATACAAATTAGAATCCTCTTATTCTGCATCCTGATCCCATTTCACCCTGTGCAGTCAAACACTGTCATGCAGTTAATGTGTATATTACTTATTCATTTTTATGTTGCTTTAACATACATGCATACACACATATGCATCCATCATATTGTGTTATGTTTTATGTGGTTATAAATTTTACACAAATTACTTATCATGCAAGTAGCATTCTACAACATGCTTTTTTCACTCAACAGTATTTTTTCCCTCCATTTTGTGACTGTACACTTCTTTATTTGCCTGTTACCTCATTGGTGGTTATTTAGATCCTTTTAAACTTTTTAGTATCAAAAACAGTACCGGGGCTTCCCTGGTGGTGCAGTGGTTGAGAGTCCGCCTGCCGTTGCAGGGGACACGGGTTCATAACCCGGTCCAGGAAGATCCCACATGCCGCTGAGCCTGCGCGTCTGGAGCCTGTGCTCCGCAACGGGAGAGGCCACGGCAGTGAGAGGCCCGCGTACCGCAAAAAAAAAAAATAAATAAAACAGTACTGGAACACACCAATGAGGGCACGGAGAATTGTCTGTTTTAGTCCCAGAGATAATCCCAAGCAAATAAAACTGTGCACTCAATGAATATTTGTGAAATGAATAAATGAATGACTAAACACTGCAGTGAACATCAGTGTCATGTTTGCTTGTGCACATTCGGAGAGCTTCTTTGAGGTGCATAACCAGAAGCGGAATTGCTGGGTCTTAGGGTAAATAGGATTACCGATTTCCCTGAGTAATGCAGTTATTCTCTGAATGGTTGCAAGGTGACTCTCCGGTAATCAGCATATGAGTGTTATCTGTCTACGGCATTGTCACCACCATTTTATCAGATTTAAAAATTGTTGTCTCTTTGTTAGATATCTGTCATTATTGTTTTAATTATTGACTTTTGTCCTGATTGCTAGCAAAGTTGTGTATCTTCTCAAATGTTCATTAACCATTTTTTCCTGTCAGTTTTTGCATCTAATTTAAACAAGACTATTATAACTTTATCATATGTTCCTAAAACATATACTTATGTCACAGAAGATCTAAGGGTAGAATGGCAATGTGTATGCCAGACCACTTACAGTTTAAATGTATAGATGATAAATAACTTTAGCCACTAAATATTCCACAGTGTATAGTAAAATATTAATGCTGAACGATTCACTCACAAACCAGTAAAAAAAAAGTCATCTTTGTTTCTTTATCTATAATGAACATAGAGCATAAATCTTAGGCCCTTGCACGGAGCCTTCTTCTAGTTGCAGTAATTGTGAAATGAATTTTATGTACAGTTCTTTGAGAGTTAAACTTACTCTATAAACAACCATATAGCAAATACATCATAGTCCTAGTATATATATATATATATATATATATATATTTTTTTTTTTTTTTTTTTTTTTTTTTTTTTTTTTTGTCGGTACACGGGCCTCTCACTGCCATGGGCTCTCCCGTTGCGGAGCACAGGCTCCGGACGCGCAGGCTCAGCGGCCATGGCTCACAGGCCCAGCCCCTCCGCGGCATGTGGGATCCTCCCGGACCGGGGCACGAACCTGTATCCCCGGCATCAGCAGGCGGACTCTCAACCACTGCACCACCAGGGAAGCCCAGTCCGAGTATATTTTAAAAATAGCTTAAAGCTCATTGGACAGAATACGTATCAGTTTTTATCAGTACTTCTTGGGCAGGATGAATTCTGTAGGCTAGTAATAAATCTTTGGTGACAGTAGTAGGGTTTTAATTGGCAACATTATAACTTTGGATTTTCATAAAAACAACTACACGTGCAAAACTTAACAGTTATTTCTGTATTTGTATCATTGCGGTTCTCTGATATGTGAAGACTAAGGGAGAGAAAGAGAGAAAGATATTGAGAGAGACAGAATGAAATCATTTAGACCGGAAAGGCAGAATAAGATTGTGAGATTATGGAAAGAGAATGAATATGGTAGAAATAGATGGAACTGGAGATAATGAGGAATTATTGTTCTTTACTTATGAGTCTGCCCCAGGATGACTTAGTTTGATGTTATTTTAGCCATCTCATAGCAGTTTATACCCTAAAAGCAGTAGAAAAAAAAAATGCTCAGTTTCTATACTATCTGAATGTTGTCAGTGCAGGTCCAAGTATCAGAAGTCAAATTCAAAGTCACTGGGGAAAATTCTGAAAAACTCCTGAAAAAAACCAAAGGTACTTGATTTTTTTTTTTAAAGGAATTTGTATTTTTTTTAAATTAATTAATTAATTAATTTATTTCTGGCTGTGCTGGGTCTTCGTTTCTGTGCGAGGGCTTTCTCCAGTTGCAGCAAGTGGGGGCCATTCTTCATCGCGGTGCACGGGCCTCTCACTATCGCGGCCTCTCTTGTTGCGGTGCACAGGCTCCAGACCCGTAGGCTCAGTAGTTGTGGCTCATGGGCCTAGTTGCTCCCCGGCATGTGGGATCTTCCCAGACCAGGGCTCGAACCCATGTTCCCTGCATCGGCAGGCAGATTCTCAGCCACTGCGCCACCAGGGAAGCCCAGGTACTTGATTTTGATAATATAATTGACAAAGGAAATTGCAGTCAAATATGAGAGCTAATGAAAGACTGCATGGATAAGTAAAATCCACAAATTATCATAGATGTCATTTAACCGTTTCCCCTTTTTTACCCAACAAGAAAATTTCATGAGAATTGCTATCAATAAAACTTCAACATCACGTAAGCGTTATAAGCTTCCCCCTCAACTAGTCTCTCCAGTTGAGGCACCAACGACAAATAATGTGTCCATAATATACAGAAGAAGGAAGATGTATGATGAATGTATTGATAATATACTATCAATTAAAAATCCTGGAATAATTCAGCAGTGAAGGTGATGAAGGCATGAGAACAAAGCTGTATGGATTAAAACAACAACAACAACAAACAAACTGGGAAGTGTGGGTCGATTGTAGGAAATGACTAACAATCCGTTCTGATTGTGATTCCCAACCAGCTTTTAGTCGGAGCCTTGGGCACAGCAGCTCAATCCTAGTGGGGGGAAAAAAAATGCAGACAATGTGAAGGGAGTGGAAAGAGCAGAACAAAGTATGATGAAAGACCTGAAATATTATGCAACAGAAGAATATTTACAGCCTGGCTAAATAAATGAACATATTAGTTACTTTATTTTTAAAAGAGAATAAATGCTTCAAGGGAAAGAGATTTAAGGGGTGATACTAAGGGCAATTATGAGAATTCCTGGGACAAAATAAAGGTTTTTTTTATCAAGAAAAATTCCTGGGAGTATGATCTGTCAGAATGCAGAAAACTTTCCAATGAAGTTATTCCGAATTCCCTTAAGACGTTGGTAAGACACCCATAGAAAACAGTGTGAGAAATAGCAGAGTGGAACTATTGTAACTTTGCATCTGTAAGTCCTCTTAGAGAAGGCATGAGAGAACTTTTTGAGAGGCACTAGATCAAATAGTTAATACATTTTGTTTTTGAGTCTCTGTCCCTTATCTGTGAGCAAAGGCAAATTACTCCAACTTTCTACATTTTAGTTTATCTTGTCTGTAAAATGTGCATAGATTTATGGCACCTTATTAGGCTATTGTTAATATCAATTATAAAACCATGTAAAATTTTTACCATACGCCGGTGGCTGTCAGTGCTCCACGGGGGCAGCGATTGGCTAACCTATTTCTTTGCTGTCTAATTGAAAGTAGGATATGTGACTTTTTTTTTTTTTTTCTGAAATAGTGAGCTATTTATTGAAAAAAAATGAAAAACTTCTGGAGTCAGAAAGACCTAAATTTTTTTAATTAAAAATTTTGTTTTTAGTTTTCTGCTCTTTTTTTTTTTTAATTGAAGTCTAGTTATTTACAATGTTGTATTAGTTTCTGGTGTACAGCAGAGTGATTCAGATATTATATATGTTCAGATATATATGTATATTTTTTCATATTCTTTTTCATTATGGTTTATTATAAGACATTAATATAACTTCCTGTGTTATACAGGAACCTTGTTGTTTATCTAATTTATATATAGTAGTGTCTGCTAATCCCAAACTCCTAATTTATCCCTCCCCCAGCCTTCCCCTTTGGTAACCATAAGTTTGTTTTCTATGTCTGTGAGTCTGTTTCTGTTTTGTAAATATGTTCATTTATGTCATATTTTAGATTCCACATATAATTGATATCATATATTTGTCTTTCTCAGACGTGACTTTTAAATATCAAAATATGACATCTATAGGATTTATAGTAACAGTGCTGATATCAGTGAAATATATTATTAGACTGGATCTTATTACTTCATTTTTAATGTTGACATTAAGTTAAATATTACTTTTGTTACTTGAGATTAGCCTTTTCTTTTCCCTTTTCTGAGAACAAGTACAATTATGTTACTAATGAGATTTTGAGAGATTAAGGTATAATAGACATTCTCATTGAATTATTAACATGCCGAATTCTAGAGTTCTGTCCTTTGCAAGAATTCCCACATTTCATTTTAGATAAAGAGTAAGTTCTCTGCAGCAGTGGAGGCTTCAGAAGCCTTTGTGCGTTCTTTTGTCATATATTAAGTCGAGGTTTTCCTACTTCCCTGCCTCCTATCGAGCATAAGCCCCTTCTGCACTTTTCAGCGTAACCAGGTCCGATCTCAGCTGTAAAACTCATCTGACTTCTCCGTGTAATCGTTCTTGCCTCATCCCTGTCTCAGCCCCTGACTTGAATTCTTCCCACTTCCCTCCATACTGAACTAGCAGAGTACTGTTTAGTTGTGTAATTGTTTATATACTTGGGACGTGTTCTCATACACATATTTACTCTGTCCCATTTAGAATCAGAAAGCTCTCAAGGATGTAAAGCACATCTTCTCTTTCCCTAATAATCCCCGAAGCCCTCGATGCCATGCTATGCCCCCAGAAGGGAATCAGTAAACCTGATACAATGGATTGGAGCCTCCTCTTCGCCCCACGTTTGCCTTAGGCGGTCTCCTTCAGAGCTCTGTGTAAAGTAATTGAGCCTTCGGATTTGTGCTCTCATGCTAATGGTTATTACTTCCTTTATTTTTGAAAAACCGGTTGTTGGGCTCTAAGCTAAACATGCTATTTTCTGCACCCAGTAATTCTCCATGAGAAGCTGCCTCTCAGTCTTATGCTCTCTTAGGCCATCCTCCTCCCCCCAGTAGGAGAAGGATAAGAGGAAGTTGCAATATTTACTCTGAGATGGAGAGCCTTGAGCACTTGAGCCCCAGGGCTGCCTCTGGACCAATGTTTCTGTTCAGCTTCTCCCAGGTTTTTCAGCAAGAGCTGTCAGAAACCAAGTTTGTGCCTGAAGAGCAACTTCATCTGTAATTTCCATTTCTCTGGACTCCCTGCTGTGTTTCTTGCTATCTGGAAACTTCTCTCAGAGTAGCAGGCTCTTGGCACCACTAATCCTTTTCCTCTCTCAAATGCCATATTCTTCCTTGGAATGTTAGTTTCTTTTTCAGAAAATTCTATCTTTGTAAAACTACCCAGAAATCAATGTTAGGCGTTCAGCTGTGAAATTACTTCAAAGAATGAGTTAAAGCAAAAGAGGTGTCATTCTTTTGAAGAGCTTAGATTTTCTGTTTATAGAGAAGAGTTCCTGGGAATTATGTGCTTAGCTGAAAGTATTAAACACTTTTTTCTTCAACATTAATTTTTCTTCCTGGATTTACAGAGGAGAAGGTTACAAGTTAAGGGCTCTAATCATGGTTTATTCTCTAGCTTGGTCATTTGAGGCAAGTTCCTTTACATTCATGGACTTCTATTTTTCTCTTGTATTGATATAAAATGATGAGAAGTGTCAACTGAAAATAATACACAGCCTGAAAGTTGAGAATTATGTTTTATTTGGATTTGCTAAGGACTTAAGCTGGGGAGACAGCCTCTCAGACCGCTCAAAGGGACTGCTCCGAAGAGGTAAGAGAGGAACTAAGATATATAGGAGTTTTTGCAACCAAACAAATAAACAAACAAAAAACAGGTAGTCAGAACATCAAAAAATTACTGTTAAGAAAAAGCAGACTTCTCAAGTTAATAAATTTAGCACTTTTCTATGGATGGAAAGATGCAAGAGTCTGGGCTCATTGAAATCATTCCTTTGATATGTGCCTTAACTATCTAGGGCCAGTATCCTGTTTTCTCCATCCTGAATCCCCTCCGGGTGCACCATAGGTGTAGCTGCAATGGCTGGTGGCTTGACGGCTGCAACATCCTTTGCTCACTGATATGGCAGGCAGCATTCTTCACCCACAGTAGAGTGACATATGAAAAAGATATTCTTTAAAGCACCTTTCAAATTTAAATGTCATTATTCTACCACCAAATTCCCATTCTCAACACCAGATAAGACTTAGTATTAGTGTTGCTGAAAATATATATATATATATATTTTTTTCCATCTGCACTGCTTGACATGCAGGATCTTAGTTCCCTGACCAGGAATAGAATCCGTGCCCCCTGAAGTGGCAGTGGAAGCGTGGAGTCTTAACCACAGGACCACCAGGGAAGTCCCTATTGGGGGATAGTCTTGATTAAAAAAAAAAAAAAAAAAGACGATCCACATGAAAAAGAAAGAATTTTGAGCCAATGCTCACAACTTTAGTCAGGGTGACTTTCATGTCCTAATTTGAAGTAAGCAAGTGGAACATTCATTAATGGGAGGCTTAGGTAATCCCTCTTTTATCAAGATTAATCACTTATTTTTACATTAGTCATTGTGAATTAATATAGCAATTTGATCCTTCCTAGTTATCAGGTTCTTTTTGATGACTGTCTTAGCCTACATTAATTAGAAGAGAATAAAGTACATAGGTGTCCACTTCACATCCAAGCCATTAGGTATAACATAATAACAAAAGCAAATATTGGATTGAATTGTGATTTCCTCTGTCAGCTGAAAAACATGCACAACCTCAAAGTTGAGAATTATGTTTTATTCAGTGGACATACTGAGGACTTAAACCGGGGAGGCAGCCTCTCAGATACCTCTGAGGGACTGTTCTGAAGAGGTAACGGAGCAGCCAGGATATATAGGAGTTTTTGCAGAAAAGAAAACCACACCAAAAAACCCAAGTAGTTGGAACATCAAAAGATTACTGTCAATTAAAGAAACACCAGACGTCTCAAGTTAATGAATTTAGGTCTTTTCTTTGTGTGGGGTGGGATGGCCGCAGTGCCTGATGGCTGGATGGCTGCAACATCCTTTGTTTACTGACTCAGCAGGTGGCATTCTTCGTCTCCACCCTGCAGGCTGTTGCTGTCCAGGAAGTACAAACTGCCATCCAGCCTGTTTTCCTAAACTCCATAGACTCAGCAATCTGTCCTTTAGACGTCCTGATAAGTGTCTTAATGGAAGATGAATGCCAGGCTGATGTGACAGTGTTCTTGGGGCAGGATTAGCTCCGTCTCTAGTCACAATTTGGTGACAGATTCCACTTAAGGCAACAGGACACAAGACCCAGTTGGAGCCCTAGGTGGAGGACACCATTTAGATTCCTGTATATCCCTGTTCATCAATGGTAAGGGTACAGTTTTTGAATCCAATGACATTTCTTGAATTCCACTCAGTTCACCTGTGAGAATGCTTTGAGTTACAGCTCAAGATAGCAACAGTTCGTGCTCTTACGAATAGCCGTTTTTGGCCTCTCTCTCTTTCTGTCTGTCTCTGTCTCTCTGTTTCTCGTACACACACATACATACACACACACACACACACACACACACACACACTACACTACTTGTACTGAAATACTTTAAGATACATTATTTCAAACTGTATCACAGCATAATAAAAATTTCTAGTAGTACCAGAGGATATGTCTCTGAGTACAAAACTATACAAATTTTGTGTAACTTTCTCAAAGTAGTCAATGAATATAAAAATATGTATGTGTAGATAAATCCCCCTCTTTTTTTACATAAATAAGAACTTGCTATAAATACTGTATGTACCTTGGGTTTTTTTTTTAAACATATAAATTCTGGATATCTTTTTATAGCAGCATATATAATACAGCTCTGTTTTCCAGTATATATATTGTGTGACTATATTTGTATAATTTATAAATTAATTTATATTTATCATTTATAAAGTAATCCATATGGGTCACGTGTCCAACATTTTGTATTTTTCACTAGTCTCTGAGTGATGGTAATCATGTGAGCACTCCCAGTTTGAAAAGGTTAGGTCTAATTGAAATTGATAAGTTCTGTCATTCATGAGACCATAGATTGGCAAACTTTTTTTTTAAATAAAGAGCCAAGTTAATAAATATTTTAGGCTTTGGGGGGCCATAAAGATTCTGTCTAAAATCTGTTCTCATAGCACAAAAGCAGCCCATGGCAATATGTAAACTAATGGGCATGGCTGTGTTACAATAAAATCTTATTTCAAAACCAGGCTAGGGACTTGGTTTGGCCTGAGGGCCAGAGTTTGCTAGGCCCTGCAACTAGACCAGCAACTGGAAGTGACCAACTTGTGGATGAGTTTCCACAAGACCGCAAGCTCCGTAAAGGCAAGGATCGTATATTTTCATGTCCAGTTCCCCCCAGTGCCTAGGTGAACAGTGACTCAACAAATATTTTTTGAATTGAAGAATTCATTCACAGAAGAGGTATAGAATCAACCCATTGTTTGACCATTTACTGTCTCTGAACATGAGCATGTTGTTTTTAGCTGAAGATAAATGTATCCCTCACATGTATAGCTAAGGAGATGTATAGGTTTTAAACATATGCTCTTACTAATCATAACAAAACAATTTCACCAAGAAATAGAAAAGCAGTTTTTAACAAAGCTGAGGTGCCTGCTTCATGCTGTAAGTTCCTGCTGTCTTGCTGATATTCTGCTATAAAACTTTACTGGATACTGTGTTTGAATTACTGGTTTCATTCAAAGCGTCTCATGATGATTGGCCCAATTTGTTTTCTGTTGTCCATAACCAAAAACAATTGAGCATCACTGATATGCATACTCTCTTCTTTAAGTTTTGAGAAAACTACTCAGTAATATTTATTAGGAGCCATTATTTTTATCAAATATATATATATATATATCAAATATATATATGTTTTATCAAATATATATATATTAAGGAGACAGAGCTAGAAAAAGGATCTGTGTTGGGCTTCCCTGGTGGCGCAGTGGTTGAGAGTCCGCCTGCCGATGCAGGGGACACGGGTTCGTGCCCCGGTCCGGGAAGATCCCACATGCCGCAGAGCGGCTGGGCCCGTGAGCCGTGGCCGCTGAGCCTGCGCATCCGGAGCCTGTGCTCCGCAACAGGAGAGGCCACAACAGTGAGGGGCCCGTGTACCGCTAAAAAAAAACAAAACAAGAAAAAGGATCTGTGTCTCACTGTGATACAATTCTGTGCTCTTCCTATTGCTGCTTCTACCCTACTATATTGAAAATATCTATCTAAATGTGTCATGTCTTGTAAGCAGATGTGCATTCTAGAATTCATTTCTTCCTAAACCATGAAGCACCAGCCATAAACAAGATGAACTCCCTGAAACCTCCGTAAGCCACACTGAGAGAAGAGCCTAGGTCAGGTAGAGCTGTGTTTACCTCTGGGCTAGAGAGAGAGTTCTAGGCCTGATAGCCTTATAACTTCAGCCCAGAATGTCAGGCTCCCATTACTTTGGCCCTTTGGTCCAATCACATTGTTTCTGATATCCTAGCCTTTAATTATTTAAATTCCCAATCTTGCTCAGGAAGGTGAGCCTTTGCCAGTTTAGTCAGCCTTAAGCTAATGGCTGAAAGGATTGTCATTGGCCCCTGTATCCAACCCAGTTACTTCCTGATCTGAAGTAGCCAAACCAGCTGGGGCACAAATAACCATGAAATCCTCACGGCCACACTTTCCCCTGCCTCTGAGAGAAGCTTCAGGAAAAAGAGCAGAAATGAACTTTTGTAAAGGGATTAGCTTGGGTGAAGAGCATTACCCGTAACCAAATAAATGGATCCTGGTGACTCACCAGGCTAGCCTTCAAGTCACCAGTGCCTCTGGGGATGCTAGGGTCTGTATTTCATTTCTGCAAGTTTAAAAACATCAGGTCACTCTGGAAGGGTACCAGAGGTCAAGGTACAGGTCTACAGATGGATCAAGCAAACATATCAGACTTAATCTCCAGAATTATCCTCTGAGATTGGTAGTACTGTTTTCTTCATTTTGCCATTTGCCCAAATTCTTGCAAGGATTCGGGTACAGACCATTGAACGCCAGAGCCCTGACTTTTAACATTGTGCTATAATCCACCATTTAGAGTAGTGGATCCCACAGAAAGGTAAGTAGGGATCACTGGGCTGCTGTGCTAAGCATTATCCTAGCAAATTCTTGGGAAGAATAAATACCATAATGTATATGGAGTGCTGTGTACAATTCCTGGCACCAAGTTAAGCACTGTAGAAAATGTAGCCATCAATATTAGCAGCTCACATAGGCTCTGGGCAAATTAGCAGGAAAAGCCTTCTTAATTTTATTCAATACGGTGTTAAAATCATCTAACCAAGTGCACAACAAGATATATATACCATAACCTGGGAAAACTGTCTTGCTTTTTTAAAAGAATTGAATTCAGTGAGAAACAGCTTTTAATGGTTGAAAAGTGAGAAGTGTAGGGAATAAGAGACTCTTTCCTGTGTTTATATTTGAGGCTTGCCTTTCTTACTTTCAGCTTTATCTTCATAACTGCCTCCCTTCTGTGTCTGTGTCTTCTTCAGTTTTTTTTTTTTTTTAGAGTGATATCTTCCCACCCAACTATTTAATTTATTTATTTATTATATTTTTAGATGTTGGGGGTAGGAGTTAATTAATTTATTTTTGCTGTGTTGCGTCTTTGTTTCTGTGTGAGGGCTTTCTCTAGTTGTGGCAAGCGGGGGTCACTCTTCATCGCAGTGCACGGGCCTCTCAGTGTCGTGGCGTCTCTTATCGCGGAGCACAGGCTCCAGACGCGCAGGCTCAGCAGCCATGGCTCATGGGCCTAGTTGCTCTGCGGCATGTGGGATCCTCCCAGACCAGGGCTCAAACCCGTGTCCCCTGCATTAGCAGGCAGATTCTCAACCACTGAGCCACCAGGGAAGCCCCGTCTTCTTCAGTTTAAAGAAGGTGGCAAGACAAGTCCTAGAACATTTTGTTTGTGTGTAATTGACATGACAAATGATGGGCTCTTACCTAAGAGGCCCCAGATAAGAGGTTGGTTACTAATGCAGGGGGGGACCAGTGGGAGCAATTGTCTCTGGTCTCTTATCGAGCCCAGAACAATCTTTCATTTACTATATTCATGCCGCAAGAGCACAGGCAACATTAAGTTCCAGAAAAAGGAAAAACTCTCCCACAGAAACAGCTGTGTTCATTACACAGCCAGTTTACTACAGTGAATTGCTAGAAATGGAAAAGTTTCCATTTCTTTTTGTGTTTATCCTTGACAGTTGTCTTATAAAATCTGCCTTTTGTAAATAAGGGAAGGCTGGTTTTAAACAGCTTTGACTAATATCTGTAGTTGGAGTATTACGTTCTACAGAGTTTCAGCAAATTAAAATAAATCTGATAGAAAGACATATATCTTTCAAAGAAGATATTGTGAAGCATCCTGGCCACAGAGTTCCATTTTTCCCCCATCTTACATGTAAATTGGATTGTGTTCCTTTTATGTCTACATTGTCACTTAGTCTAAAACCTGAGAGATGTCATTTAACCTCAGAGTTGGACTCCACTGAAAGCTTGTCTGTGGACACTATGCTGTCTTTGTGTAAATGTTCATTGCTGATGCATACTACAATGGAAAAAAAAATTAGTTTCTTGAACACCAGAAAATACCCACCTGTTAATCTCACTGGGTTGCAGCAAACAACCCAATGGATTGGTGGATTCTCTGAGAGCAGGAACTTAACTGTGTTCTCTCCAGGTCTTATTCAGTTCCAAGCACAGTGCTGGTAATTCTTGAAGTTCTCAGTCAATGTTGAAGAACTGAAAAACAATCCACAAAATTCAGTTGACCAATTAGCTAGATATGCCCTGATACAGAATTCTGTCCATGGCAGAAGTGTTTGCTGATCAGGGAAATGGAGTAACTACTACAGACAGCCAGAATCCCGTTAAGCATGGTGCGTTAATTACAATAAATAAAAATTTGGTGCTTGAGAGAACGAGTTTTGCAAAGTATCCATATTAATATCAGGGAGTGGCCTAAGCCTTGGGGAGATGAGAGTCCTCTGCTTTTAGATTAATAAAGCTGGGCTTTTGTTTTCTTGTTTGCATTGTAAAAGAAGAGCTGTTAACTTGTCACCTACATACTATTGTGTGAGTGACTAAACAAAGGTGAAATCCCAGGTATATTCCATAGTGTTGACAGTGACTGAGTGTTCACTCTGATGGGAAATTTGTCAGTTGAGGGGGTTATCTCCTTCACACTCCTTGAAATCTTTTTCTTCATTCAAATTTTCCTAGCTAGTGTACAAATGTTAAATTTCCTGTTGTGTAATATAGACTGTCTCTGTTTCTGTCTCTGTCTTTCCCTCCCCAGCTTGGCCTCAGGGATATCTAACGAAGTTTGCTCAGTACCCTTGGTCCCTGTCACAATATCAGGCAAATGCTAGACGCTGAATCATGGTTTAATGAATTTCTCTTGAATGGATGTTATCTTGCTTCAAGTCATTCATGCAAACATTGAAGAGGACAGACAGAGCTCTGCTGACCTCCTCTAGCAAACCACTCTCTAGTAGACCTCAACACATCAGTCTGTACTCTTTGGTTACAGTTGTTCAACCAGTTACTAATCTAACTAATTGTAACCGGTTGAACAACTGAACCCAAAGGGTGCAAAGTGGAAACATTTCATTGGGAAGTCGGCTCTGGACAAAGGAAACACCACCAGATCCCCTTCAGTATGCAAAGGGGAAATTCCTTCTCAAGTAGAAGCTGCATGGTGCCTCTCTGAATGATCATTAATTTGTAATGCTGTGTGAGTATCATCTGTTCTTTGGGTGAGGCTTATTTGAAGTGTAAGGTGCTGCCTCCATAGAGGGTGATACTGACCGAGTGTTAAATAACTGTTGTCTGAAAATAACCGATGATATGAACAATAAAAAGCTTTTAAAAATAAGACGTTTCTTTTATTGACAGTCGTCCAGTCCATCAAGGTTGAAGTGACATATGCAATGTGAGATGTAAAATCTGATGTGAAACAGACAATAATTTGTGGTTTATATGAGGGAGTGTATCCATGTACATTGATGCTTAAGAACAGGAGGCTTTTAGGTCATTATTCTAAAGTTTGTTTAGAGAATAAGTTTACTTTTTATTTTCTTCAATATAAATTTCTTTCTCTTGATATTGTACAGTATTTGCAAAATGTTACGATGAAGCTGTTGCTCGTTGTTTCACAATGTTTTCTCTGTGAGGACCCAGGGAACATTTCTACCTGATGCTTCATGTTGTCTGAATAACTTCAAACTGTAAAAGATTATGTTCTCTTTTGGCCACTAAGAAGCTCACTTTTCACCTGTGGTACCTGTGGGATGCATTTTGAACAATAACTTTGTTTTCTTATTTTTCCTTAGCACCACCAAATCTCTTTTTTTTTTTTAAGGCAGACTATAATTAATAAATGCATAGCAAACAAAAACCTGTTTTTAGATGAGATTGCCGTTGATATATGAATTCATCTATCATCCAGCTTCCCACCTTATTCTCTCCTGCCATATTTCTATTGACTAGGGCTCTCTTGTTCCATGAAGAATTGATTAACTTTTGCCATGACCTCCATGCCAAGGCCACACTGAACACCTTTATGCTCCTCTCTGCCTTCAGACCTCTGTATCCACCTGTAGGTGCTCTTTCTCCTGCGGGGCCTCAAACCTGAATGCAAAGCTGTCCAGTAGTTGAGCTGTGTTTCATGAGGAATCCAAGAACCTGCAGCATGGGTGAATTTGACAATTTTGCCAAAACCTTGAAGTGTTGTGAGGAAGATTCACACTGACCGTGCACCATGCAGCCTTCTTTTGTCTTGCTGGTCTCATCTCCTCACCTAGGCATTCCTCTTGGAGTCTTAGCTTTCTAAAATCAGCACTTCTACGCTCACCATGAGACCTGCCCTCATTGTGAAACTCCCTGGTCTGTGTTAGAGGGCTTCACCCCCCGCCCCATCCCTGAATCCGAGGAATGACATTTTCTCTGCCTTGTTTACAAGGCAATCAATCAATTCACGTAACAAATCTCTTAAATGTATCTACTATGTTCTAGATACTGGAGATACTAGCATAAATAAATAACACAAATAAAGCCCATATCCCTAAAAGTTCAAATTGAAGGAGTTCAAATTGGGGGGTTAGAGAGCAAAGATTTAAATAGATTAGAGGAAACATACGTGGTGAGTGCCATGATTAGCAATAGGCACAGGGCTTTATGGGAGAGGGTCTCACCTGGAGTGGAAAGGTATGATCTCAGGTGAGTCCTAAGGAATGAGTGTGGGCTTGGGGGAGGAGAAGGTGGAGGTTCCAGGAGGAGGGGGCTAGCAGGAGCAGAGATGTTGAGGCAAGGAATCACATGGTATGTTTGAGGAAGGGTCATTGACAAGATCTGAAGCTGGAAATAAACAAGGACTGATTTCTAGGGACCTTGTGTGCCAGGTTAAGGACTTTGAGTTTGTCCTGGAACCATGAAGTATTCCAAGTAGTGGGGGGAGGGGGCAAGGTCAGATCCTGGAGGCTGAATGGAGAATAAAAATGCAAGGACAAGATTGGAGGCCTGGAGTGTTAAAGGAGGTCACTGATGTGGTTTGGGCAAAGCATCACGAGGGCATAAGCCAGGTCGGTAGTTCTAGAGATTGAGAGAAGGGCGTTAATTCCATGAATGTGTAGTAGATATAATTGTCATGTTGTACGAGTGTACTTGGGAGGAGGGGACTGGTCATTTAATAAGTAGTTATATCATTGGTGGATTGGTGATTTCCTCAGTTCTTGCCCTTTCAAGGGAAATAATTCAGTTGAGAGATGTAGAGCATTTTTAAGTGGCAAGAGTTTTATTAAGCAAAAGCGGAAGTATGCTCTCGAGAAAGGATGAGAGCGGGCTGTCTGGAAACCAGAAACAGCCCTGCAATGGGGCAGGGATAGGTTTTTTTAGAGTGGTGGTCCCTCCCTGTGTCCTGCGTCATTTGACTGACAAAGCTGATTGACAGCTTTAGGTTATATAACTTTTCTCTTAGTGCGCAGGCGCTTACCCGTAAGCTCCCAAGCAAAAGCCACGGGGGCGGGGGTGGGAACTGCAATGCTAATTTGTTACAAATGTGGCACAATGAACCCCCGGGTACCTTAAGTCACCTTTTAGGTCTTGGTGCGCCCTTGCCAACCTGTGCTGGAGGTTTTAATCTTGCTTGGTCCTGATATGGCTGGAAACCTAGCGGTGGTCCTTGACCACAAGAGGGAGGATCTCTGGGTGTGTTCCAACCACCAGTGTCCAGGTGGGGGAGGGAAAGATGACTCCATCCAGGATGGGGCGGGACCTGCTCATGTCTGACTAATTACCTAACAGTTATTGGTCATTGGTAAATAAGATGCAGAAGAAGGTGAGGTTTTGGGGCAGGTGGAGTGAGTTTTGGAGGGAGTAAGGGGCTTGAAGTTCTGTAGAACAGGAGGATGGGGAAATCTAGGAGGCAAATAAGTATCCAAACACCTCATGTATACATTTATATAAAACATGGATAAATTTATTCTCCTTCTTTGCCCATTTTTTGGGTATTTTATATAAATATAGCTGTTACATCTGGTAATTTTTTCCTCCCATATAACTTTTGGAATGCAATAACGTGAATCATGAGGAGATGACCATTTCTACTTAATCTCTGCAAAGTTGCATTCTTATCCTATTTTGATTCATAATAAAATGCCTAAGTTGGTTTTTTCTAACCTGAGGCACACGATTTATAGAAGGAAAATAAAAATGTCAAAGGTATAACTGCCCAAACTTGGGATGTTGGTAAAGTGATATAATATCAAAAATGTTTATCTGGTTAGCTGACTACTGAAAAGTTATATTAGTTGTGTTTACAATTAACGGATGATTTCTCTTTAGGCCAGAACCAACAGAGATTGTAATCCCGCAGCCCTGCAATTTTGAATGTTTTTGTTCTCCCTTTTGGAAGTTTTCCAGGTATTCTTAGTTGGCAACCGGAAACAGTTCAGTAATGGCTATGAAGCTTCCTCATGCATGGTATTGAAATTTGTGACCAGGGATCCCTGTAGAGCTACTATTGACATTTCACCCCCCTCTTAGATTAAATCTACCTATACAAGCTCAAGGGGTCCTGCCTGGGGCTATCTGATCAATACTCTATAGCCCCTGTGCAGAAGAAACTACAAAGATTTTCTCAGAAGGTAGACTGTTGAAATTGGATCTAAGTAGTAGACAGTGATTTGAATGAGGGATATACTGACAATTTGCATCAATCTAGACTTGGGAATAGTTTGAAAAAAGTAAATTGCCTTTTGTCTCAGCTTTGAAGGGATAGATGTTAAATATCCCTTGTTCTCTATTATTGCTTCTTAAGTATTTATCAGGAAAGTGGTATAAGTCAGTCCATAGACAAGGCTCCCCTGACCTTTGATCATCAAATCATCCTCCCCGTCTTCCTCTTTGTTGCAGTCACTGCAGTCATCACCACCACCACCATCATCATCATCATCTCATTGTCATCATCACATCATCATCACAGATAGCTCCACTTCTTGGGTGCTCAGGTTTGCCTGTGTTTGAATTAGGCATTATGGGTCCAAAGCCCATGATCTTAATTTCTACTCCATACCTCTTTTCTAATAGCCCAGAGACTCCCATGGGTGGGCAAAAGGTTGGTGCTGTGCTTTTAAAATGGACTTGAGATCTAGTAAGTTTTGTTTCTATTGGTGTCTTCTATATAATTTTGGAAGGTAATGTGAGAAGACTCAACCTTTTGAATTTTTTAAAAAAAATTTTGAGACACTTGTAACCACCAGCTATGTAGCTATAATTTATTGCCACATTTAGTGTATTAAATTGTAACAGGTATTTCTGATTCTTACTCCCCACTTCTCCCTTAAAAAAAAGCATTTGTTAATTTAGCATACCTCCTTCTGTCTGTTCCATGAAACTATAATTTCTTTTTTTTTTCTTACATCTTTATTGGAGTATAATTGCTTTACAATGGTGTGTCAGTTTCTGCTTTATAACAAAGTGAATCAGTTATACATATACATACGTTCCCATATCTCTTCCCTCTTGTGTCTCCCTCCCTCCCACCCTCCCTATCCCACACCTCCAGGCGGTCACAAAGCACCAAGCTGATCTCCCTGTGCTATGTGGCTGCTTCCCACTAGCTATCTACCTTACGTTTGGTAGTGTATATATGTCCGTGCCTCTCTCTTGCTTTGTCACAGCTTACCCTTCCCCCTCCCCATATCCTCAAGTCCATTCTCTAGTAGGTCTGTGTCTTTATTCCTGTCACACCCCTAGGTTCTTCATGACATTTTTTTTTCTTAAATTCCATATATATGTGTTAGCATACGGTATTTGTCTTTCTCTTTGACTTACTTCACTCTGTATGACAGACTCTAGGTCTATCCACCTCATTACAAATAGCTCAATTTCGTTTCTTTTTATGGCTGAGTAATATTCTATTGTATGTATGTGCCACATCTTCTTTATCCATTCATCCGATGATGGACACTTAGGTTGCTTCCATCTCCGGGCTATTGTAAATAGAGCTGCAATGAACATTTTGGTACATGGCTCTTTTTGAATTATGGTTTTCTCAGGGTATATGCCCAGTAGTGGGATTGCTGGGTCATATGGTACTTCTATTTGTAGTTTTTTTAAGGAACCTCCATACTGTTCTCCACAGTGGCTGTATCAATTTACATTCCCACCAACAGTGCAAGAGGGTTCCCTTTTCTCCACACCCTCTCCAGTATTTATTGTTTCTAGATTTTTTCTTGATGGCCGTTCTGACTGCTGTGAGATGATATCTCATTGTAGTTTTGATTTGCATTTCTCTAATGATTAATGATGTTGAGCATTCTTTTATCTGTTTGTTGGCAGTCTGTATATCTTCTTTGGAGAAATGTCTATTTAGGTCTTCTGCCCATTTTTGGATTGGGTTGTTTGTTTTTTTCTTATTGAGCTGCATGAGCTGCTTATAAATTTTGGAGATTAATCCTTTGTCAGTTGCTTCATTTGCAAACACTTTCTCCCATTCTGAGGGTTGTCTTTTGGTCTTGTTTATGGTTTCCTTTGCTGTACAAAAGCTTTGAAGTTTCATTAGGTTCCATTTGTTTATTTTTGTTTTTATTTCCATTTCTCTAGGAGGTGGGTCAAAAAGGATCTTGCTGTGATTTATGTCATAGAGTGTTCTGCCTATGTTTTCCTTTAAGAATTTGATAGTTTCTGGCCTTACATTTAGGTCTTTAATCCATTTTGAGCTTATTTTTGTGTATGGTGTTAGGGAGTGATCTAATCTCATACTTTTACATGTACCTGTCCAGTTTTCCCATCACCACTTATTGAAGAGGCTGTCCTTTCTCCACTATACATTCCTGCCTCCTTTATCAAAGGTAAGGTGACCATATGTGCATGGGTTTATCTCTGGGCTTTCTATCCTGTTCCATTGATCTATGTTTCTGTTTTTGTGCCGGTACCATACTGTCTTGATTACTGTAGCTTTGTAGTATAGTCTGAACTCAGGGAGCCTGATTCCTCCAGCTCCATTTTTCATTCTCAAGATTGCTTTGGCTATTCGGGGTCTTTTGTGTTTCCATACAAATTGTGAAATTTTTTGTTCTAGTTCTGTGAAAAATGCCAGTGGTAGTTTGATAGGGATTGCATTGAATCTGTAGATTGCTTTGCATAGTAGAGTCATTTTCACAATGTTGATTCTTCCAATCCAAGAACATGGTATATCTCTCCATCTGTTGGTATCATCTTTAATTTCTTTAAACAGTGTCTTATAATTTTCTGCATACAGGTCTTTTGTCTCCTTAGGTAGGTTTATTCCTAGATATTTTATTCTTTTTGTTGCAATGATAAATGGGAGTGTTTTCTTGATTTCACTTTCAGATTTTGCATCATGAGTGTATAGGAATGCCAGAGATTTCTGTGCATTAATTTTGTATCCTGCCACTTTACCAAATTCATTGATTAGCTGTAGTAGTTTTCTGGTAGCATCTTTAGAATTCTCTATGTATAGTATCATGTCATCTGCAAACAGTGACAGCTTTACTTCTTCTTTTCCAATTTGGATTCCTTCTATTTCCTTTTCTTCTCTGATTGCTGTGGCTACAACTTCCAAAACTATGTTGAATAAGAGTGGTGCGAGTGGGCAACCTTGTCTTGTTCCTGATCTTAGTGGAAATGCTTTCAGTTTCTCATCATTGAGGACAATGTTGGCTGTGGGTTTGTCATATATAGCCTTTATTATGTTGAGGAAAGTTCCCTCTATGGCTACTTTCTGCAGGGATTTTTATCATAAATGGGTGTTGAATTTTGTCAAAAGCTTTCTCTGCATCTATTGAGATGATCATATGGTTTTTCTCCTTCAATTTGTTAATATGGTGTATCACGTTGACTGATTTGCATATATTGAAGAATCCTTGCATTCCTGGAATAGACCCCACTTGATCATAGTGTATGATCCGTTTAATGTGCTGTTGGATTCTGTTTGCTAGTATTTTGCTGAGGATTTTTGCATCTATGTTCATCAGTGATATTGGCCTGTAGTATTTTTTTTTTGTGTGACATCCTTGTCTGGTTTTGGTATCAGGGTGATGGTGGCCTCATAAGAATGAGTTTGGGAGTGTTCCTCCCTCTGCTATATTTTGGAAGAGTTTGAGAAGGATAGGTGTTAGCTCTTCTCTAAATGTTTGATAGAATTCGCCTGTGAAGCCATCTGGTCCTGGGCTTTTGTTTGTTGGAAGACTTTTAATCAAAGTTTCAATTTCAGTGCTTGTGATTGGTCTGTTCATATTTTCTATTTCTTCCTGATTCAGTCTTGGCAGGTTGTGCATTTTTAAGAATTTGTCCATTTCTTCCAGGTTGTCCATTTTATTGGCATAGAGTTGCTTGTAATAATCTCTCATGATCTTTTGTATTTCTACAGTGTCAGTTCTTCTCCTTTTTCGTTTCTAATTCTATTGATTTGAGTCTTCTCCCTTTGTTTCTTGATGAGTCTGGCTAATGGTTTATCAATTTTGTTTATCTTCTCAAAGAACCAGCTTTTAGTTTTATTGATTTTTGCTATCGTTTCCTTCATTTCTTTTTCATTTATTTCTGATCTGATTTTTATGATTTCTTTCCTTCTGCTAACTTTGGGGTTTTTGTTCTTCCATCTCTAATTGCTTTAGGTGCAAGGTTAGGTTGTTTATTTGAGTTGTTTCTTGTTTCTAAAGGTAGGATTGTAGTGCTATACACTTCCCTCTTAGAACTACTTTTGCTGCATCCCATAGATTTTGGGTCGTCGTGTGTCTATTGTCATTTGTTTCTAGGTATTTTTTAATTTCCTCTTTGATTTCTTCAATGATCACTTCGTTATTAAGTGCTGTATTGTTTAGCCTGCATGTGTTTGTATTTTTTACAGATCTTTTCCTGTAATTGATATCTAGTCTCATAGCGTTGTGGTCGGAAAAGATACTTGATACAATTTCAATTTTCTTAAATTTACCAAGGTTTGATTTGTGACCCAAGATATGATCTATCCTGGAGAATGTTCCATGAGCACTTGAGAAAAATGTGTATTCTGTTGTTTTTGGATGGAATGTCCTATAAATATCAATTAAGTCCATCTTATTTAATGTATCATTTAAAGCTTGTGTTTCCTTATTTATTTTCATTTTGGATGATCTGTCCATTGGTGAAAGTGGGGTGTTAAAGTCCCCTACTATGAATGTTTTACTGTCGATTTCCCCTTTTATGGCTGTTAGTATTTGCCTTATGTATTGAGGTGCTCCTATGTTGGGTGCATAAATATTTACAATTGTTATATCTTCTTCTTGGATTGATCCCTTGATCATTATGTAGTGTCCTTCTTTGTCTCTTCTAATAGTCTTTATTTTAAAGTCTATTTTGTCTGATATGAGAGTTGCTACTCCAGCTTTCTTTTGGTTTCCATTTGCATGGAATATCTTTTTCCATCCCCTTACTTTCAGTCTGTATGTGTCTCTAGGTCTGAAGTGGGTCTCTTGTAGACAGCAAATATATGGGTCTTTATTTTGTATCCATTCAGCCAATCTGTGTCTTTTGGTGGTAGCATTTAGTCCATTTACATTTAAGGTAATTATCGATATGTATGTTCCTATTCCCATTTTCTAAATTGTTTTGGGTTCGTTATTGTAGGTCTTTTCCTTCTCTTGTGTTTCTTGCCTAGAGAAGTTCCTTTAGCATTTGTTGTAAAGCTGGTTTGGTGGTGCTGAACTCTCTCAGCTTTTGCCCGTCTGTAAAGGTTTTAATTTCTCCATCAAATCTGAATGAGATCCTTACTGGGTAGAGTAATCTTGGTTGCAGGTTTTTCTCCTTCATCACTTTAAATATGTCCTGCCAGTCCCTTCTGGCTTGCAGAGTTTCTGCTGAAGGATCAGCTGTTAACCTTATGGGGATTCCCTTGTGTGTTATTTGTTGTTTTTCCCTTGCTGCTTTTAATATGTTTTCTTTGTATTTAATTTTTGACAGTTTGATTAATATGTGTCTTTGCATATTTCTCCTTGGATTTATCCTGTATGGGACTCTCTGTGCTTCCTGGACTTGATTAACTATTTCCTTTCCCATATTAGGGAAGTTTTCAACTATAATCTCTTCAAATATTTTCTCAGTCCCTTTCTTTTTCTCTTCTTCTTCTGGAACCCCTATAATTCGAATGTTGGTGCGTTTAATGTTGTCCCAGAGGTCTCTGAGACTGTCCTCAGTTCTTTTCATTCTTTTTTCTTTATTCTGCTCTGCTGTAGTTATTTCCATTCTTTTATCTTCCAGGTCACTTATCCATTCTTCTGCCTCAGTTATTCTGCTATTGATCCCATCTAGAGTATTTTTAATTTCATTTATTGTGTTGTTCATCATTGTTTGTTTCATCTTTAGTTCTTCTATGTCCTTGTTAAATGTTTCTTGCATTTTTTCTATTCTATTTCCAAGATTTTGGATCTTCTTTACTGTAATTATTCTGAATTCTTTTTCAGGTAGACTGCTTATTTCCTCTTCATTTGTTAGGTCTGGTGGGTTTTTATCTTGCTCCTTCATCTGCTGTGTGTTTTTCTGTCTTCTCATTTTGCTTATTTTACTGTGTTTGGGGTCTCCTTTTTGCAGGCTGCAGGTTCGTAGTTCCCGTTGTTTTTGGTGTCTTTCCCCAGTAGCTAAGGTTGGTTTAGTGGGTTGTGTAGGCTTCCTGGTGGAGGGTACTAGTGCCTGTGTTCTGGTGGATGAGGCTGGATCTCGTCTTTCTGGTGGGCAGGTCCATGTCTGGTGGTGTGTTTTGGGGTGTCTGTGGACTTATTATGATTTTAGGCAGCCTCTCTGCTAATGGGTGGGTTTGTGTTCCTGTCTTGCTAGTTGTTTGGCATAGGATGTCCAGCACTGTAGCTTGCTGGTCGTTGAGTGAAGCTGGGTGTTGGTGTTGAGATGGAGATCTCTGGGAGATTTTCGCCATTTGATATTATGTGGAGCTGGGAGGTCTCTTGTGGACCAGTGTCCTGAAGTTGGCTCTCCCACCTCAGAGGCACAGCACTGACTCGTGGCTGCAGCACCTATAGAGCCTTTCATCCACATGGCTCAGAATAAAAGGGAGAAAATGTAGAAAGAAAGAAGTAGTAGAAATAGAAAGAAAGAAAGCAAGAAAGGAGGGAGGGAAGAAGGAGGGAAGGAAGGAAAAAAAGAAAGAAGAGAAAATAAAATAAAGTAAGATAAAATATAATAATTAAAATAAAAAATAATTAAGAGAAAAAAAAAGGACGGATAGAACCCTAGGACAAATGGTGGAAGCAAAGCTATACAGACAAAATCTCACACAGAAGCATACACATACACACTCACAAAAAGAGGAAAAGGGGAAAAAAATCATAAATCTTGCTCTCAAAGTCCACCTCCATAATTTGGGATGATTCGTTGTCTATTCATGTATTCCACAGATGCAGGGTACATCAAGTTGATTGTGGAGCTTTAATCCGCTGCTTCTGAGGCTCCTGGGAGAGATTTCCACTTCTCTTCTTTGTTCTCACAGCTCCCAGGGGCTCAGCTTTGGATTTGGCCCCGCCTGTGCGTGTAGGACTCTGGGGGGCGTCTGTTCTTCGCTCAGACAGGACGGGGTTAAAGGAGCCGCTGATGCGGGGGCTCTGCCTCACTCAGGCCGTGGGGAGGGAGGGTCACGGAGTGTGGGGCGGGCCTGCGGCGGCAGAGGCCGGCGTGACGTTGCAGCATCCTGAGGCGCGCCGTGCGTTCTCCCGGGGGAGTTGTTCCTGGATCCTGGGACCCTGGCAGTGGTGGGCTGCACAGGCTCCCCGGAAGGGGGGTGTGGAGAGTGACCTGTGCTCGCACACAGGCTTCTTGGTGGCGGCAGCAGCAGCCTTAGCGTCTCATGCCCGTCTCTGGGGTCCGCGCTTTTAGCCGCGGCTCGCAGCCGTCTCTGGAGCTCCTTTAAGCAGCGCTCTTAATCCCCTCTCCTCACGCACCAGGAAACAAAGAGGGAAGAACAAGTCTCTTGCCTCTTCGGCAGGTCCAGACTTTTCCCCGGACTCCCTCCCGGCTAACCGTGGCGCACTAACCCCCTGCAGGCTGTGTTCATGCCTCCAACCCCAGTCCTCTCCTCGCGCTCCGACCGAAGCCCAAGCCTCAACTCCAGGCCCCGCCCGCCCCGGCGGGTGAGCAGACAGGCCTCTCGGACTGGTGAGTGCCGGTCAGCCCTGATCCTCTGTGCGGGAATCTCTCCGCTTTGCCCTCCACAGCCCTGTTGCTGTGCTCTCCTCCGTGGCTCTGAAGCTTCCCGCCTCCGCCACCCACAGTCTCCGCCCGCGAAGGGGCTTCCTAGTGTGTGAAAACCTTTCCTCCTTCATGGCTCCCTCCCACTGGTGCAGGTCCCGTCCCTATCCTTTTGTCTCTGTTTATTCTTTTTTCTTTTGCCCTACCCAGGTACGTGGGGGGTTTCTTGCCTTTTGGGAGGTCTGAGGTCTTCTGCCAGCCTTCAGTAGGTGTTCTGTAGGAGTTGTTCCACGTGTAGATGTATTTCTCGTGTATCTGTGGGGAGGAAGGTGATCTCCACGTCTTACTCTTCCGCCATCTCCCCAGAAGCCTCGAAACTATAATTTCTTACAGAGCTATGAGAGTAATACATTTCTCCAGTTCTCAGTAGAAATGAATGGGTTAAGAAATTCTGCTTCAAGATCTCAGATGGTAAAAGCCATTGACCACTGAAAGCTCTTCTGCTTCCTCTGATGGAGAATGTGGTAATGGAGAGGTACAAAGTGTACCACGTACCCAACAAGCTAATTGCCCACTTTGAGTCCTCTCTCAGGCCCAAGTGCCAAGTGAAACCTCTGCTCTCAGGGAAATTAGGCGACTGACACAGAGATTGGGTTCCTTAGCCTTATCTAAATCTGTGATGAGCTGGTGATAGTCTGTGCTAATGAAGGTGATTCTTTGAATCAAATGCTTGTTGATGTGGGTTTTCTGAAGTATAATGTTGATTTGATATTGCCATCCCTGTCACAAGAGCTGCATATGTAATTATGGTTTCGCTCTAAATAGATTTGCTTTTGGACTCTAAAGCACGCCTCGTTACTTCATGTTCTTGCTATCTCCCAACCCCCCCAAAAAAAAAAAAAAAAAGGACAGACCAATAAATCCAAAATATCTTTAAGCACCATATGTGGGCTTGCATTCTTTTTACATTTAGTGTCATAACGTTTTCAAACAACAAATCAGTTTGTAAGTAAGGTTCTTTGTGATAGGATTTGAGCATGCATGCATGTGATGCTTCCTGTCTCTGTCCTGCCTGACTCTTCATGTTGGTAATGGTTTTAAATGGCCCAGTGGGAGATCAAAGCACAAGTCAACCTTTCAAATACCCATACAGTGTAGAAAGTCAGGGACCAAGGTTATTAGCACGTGATCTGCTCAGAGGGGACAGGGCTATTTCCCTCCCCTCTAGTACGTACCGGGACACACCTCAGCCAACCATTCACAGTTTGAAAAACATGATGGGCTTTGTCTGGTCCCTGTAGAGGATGCTGTTCTTTCTCCTTCCTTTCCCTAGCATCCTGCTGCTTCTCTCCAATCTCCAGGTCAAAGACCAGCTCCTCTCAAAAGCCTTCAGACAAAATAAGGAGCCTCTCAAAAGCCTTCAGGCAAAATACATCAGAAAGAGAAAGACTAATACCATATGATATCACTTATATGTGGAATTTAAAATACGACACAAATCAACAGCTCACAGATACAGAGAACAGACTGTGGTTGCCAAGGGGGAAGTGGGGTGGGGGAAGGAAGGATTGGGTGTTTGGGATCAGCAGAGGCAAACTATTATATATAGGATGGATAAACAACAAGGACCTACTGGATAGCACAGGGAACTATATTCAATGTCCTGTGATAAACTATAATGGAAAAGAATATGAAAAAGAATGTAGATATGTATAACCGAGTTACTTTGCTATACCGCAGAAATTAACACAACATTGTAAATCAACTATAGTTCCAGAAAACTAAAGATAAAAATACATAGACTGTTACTTGTTACAGTCAGTTGCCAGTCTGTGATTTGTAGGAGCAAATGACCATGGGGATGCAGAGTACTCTTTGGCCCTGCTTCTCAAAAAGTACTGTAGGCACCTGGTCCCTCCCAATCCCTTGAATTAGTTTGAAAGCAGCCTCCCTACTAATCCTGAGATCTCTATGCTGGATCTTTTACTTCAGACTGTGGCAAGAAGAGCATGGACTGGTTGTGCATTCAAGTCGGAAGTCCAGAAGCTCTCTTGATGGTTTCCCACCCAGTTATGGCATATTACTGTAATCCCACACAACAGCTGAAACATCTTTTTCTCATTTCTCTAGATTCCTGTAGCATTTGATGTCTCTACCGTGTAATTTACATTTAATTCTAAGTCGTTTTGCATCATTTTATGGTTATTTCAAGTATAAATGTCTTGCCTTCCTCAGAAGATTTTTTAAAAATTCCTTTTAGAGCAAGGGCTCCCTGCACAGTACCAGGTAGAAACATGGAGTAAACCACGAATACTGATGTCACCTCAAAGTTACTTAACCTCTTCTCAGCAAAGAAGGCCAGTCTAGCATATAACTCATTCTTCTAACCTGTACCTACTTTATAGAGGAATAAATACACTGAGATAGTGGGAGTTTATGAATGAAGTGACCAGATTTTTAATAAGATAATGCAGGTTTTTTTAATTTAAAAAAAGCTGCTAAATGAGAAATAGATTTGGAAATGGAGACTGGGGTTGGGCAAGGGTAAAGAATTGTGCCACAACTTAGTGCTGGGAAAATGTCTGACTTAATCTAATGAATAAATATGACTGTCTTTGAAGTCTTCCATCCCTTCCCCACTCCTCAGTATCAATTCAAATGCTATCCATGTTGGAGTTACCCCTACTTATCTCCACACTTAAGGCAGCAAACTTTGATGTCTTATTTTCATATCCATTTATCTCTTAGAACTGATATTCAGTAGAACAAATGTAGAATAGATTTATCTATGCCTAAATCCTATCCATAGAAGATTTCAGGCTTATTGTAGCTGAATCTTATATAGGCTCTTTTCATTTACCTTCTCACTGCAAGATGGATGGTTACCTAGAACCTTTGATACTAAGGTGTGATAAACTACTTTGCTAGGAAGTAGATAAAGAAAAATCACTTTCCAGTTACTTAACAAGTACATCCCTTCATATCTCGTCTAACTTATGGGCCAATAACTGTGCTCTGGGACCCTCTTCAGAGTCTTTACCAGAATGGAACCAAATGCATTTTTTAACGCCTTTTAATTAAAGTTTCATACCACTGAGTCCAATTATCTCTAAGGATAAACAGTGAATCCACAATAAAAAGTTCCATTTGTTTCACTAAAATTTGTAGATACGTGTGACATTTTAAAATATTAATTCAATTTGACCTTGAAACGAATGAACAAAACTTCTTAACACATTTTTTAAGGTTTATCACATTTCTTTTTTTTGTGGGGGGGGAAGTTAACTTTAATAACCACATCTAGTATATAGCACAAATCTATGTGATGCTGAGAAAAACATCCACAGGTGTAAAGATTGTTCATATAAAAGTTTTGAAATGAAGTGTTATTTGGTAGAGACTGTGGACATTTGTATGAAGCACTTCATGTTCCATTTGTTTATTTTACTATGTTACCAGCTTATGGAAATAGGGACTTGAATTTCTACCGGGCAATTTGCTCTTGGAGTTAATTATTGGTAAAATTAAGTCTTTGTATATGTTTTGAATACTAAAATATGAGATAAGTTGGTGGTTATTTCTTTGTGAATTTGAAGCCCCAGGTATTTCTTATGTTTGTTTTTTAATGTTATTTCAAATAACCGATCCCCTTGTTTGTGTTCCTCACTTAAGCTACTTCTTTCTTTAACATTTTTTTATTAATCTGAATCTCTAAGAGAGTGACCAAAAACCTGAAGAAAACTGAACTGTTAAACTGTTTCTTGAACAGTTGAAGGATTTTACCTTTAGACTAATATGCCATTTGAGGATTTGGCAACTCCATCCTTTTCTTGTAGCTCCCCAGACATTTGTTTCAGACAGGCCCCTTCTCTCTCTTACTTGGGAGCATTCAGTTCTCATCCTTAGGCAATCAGTAGAATAACGCACTGGTGCTGGGCCATTTGCAGGAGGAAAGAAATAACCTATACATTGGAGTGCTTTGTTATGCAAATATTTCTTGTGTTGAGATACAGCCTGAGTACATTTAGTAAATATCAATAATATTCATTTGCTTATTATTTATTCATTCAACAAATGTTATTGAGCTATGCACTAGGCATTGTTCATTCTTCTAATTTTCAAAATTATAATCAATTCTATTTTTATAACCTATTATTTAACAAAGTACTAATACTGGGATCTTTCTTTCCAACTGAGTTTTGGATGTATAACATAAAGATCATGAGATCGGGCTCTAGAATCAGAGAACTTATGAAAATCTCAGCTCCCAACACTTTTTAGCTGTGTGACTTTGGACAAGTTAATGAACTTCTCTAAGCCTCACTTACTTCATCTTTACAATCGTGATAATAATAATACTTACCTCACCTCCATTTTCTGAAGAGTGAATGAGAAAATGCACGTAAAGTATATTACACTGGGCTTGGCGGGCAAGAAAGTACTCAACAGATATTCTTTGCTATTGTTTTTAAATCATAGTGCTTGGCTACTTGATTGTTATAATCTTTCTCAACATTTATCGAGCATATACCTATGAAGTGTACTCAGAATAAACTTGGACAGTCAGAGAGACAGCACCATCTGGCCTGTTGTGTTATAAACAAAAGCCCTAAAACTGGATCTGGCAGTGGTGAGGGTAACAGATGCTCTGAATGCCTTCTAGAATTTGTTTTTCACTATATGTTTAAGCTGTGATGAATGTCATTAATGTCATCTCTCCTTTTATTTTAGGTAAGTACATCACCATTTTTGAAACTCTGTGCAGATGGGTAAGTCTTGCTGTTGGAGCTTTTCATGTTGATTTGCATACTTGGAGAATCTGGACCAGACAATGTGCTTATCACGGTCAGACAAATGCTTTTATTTTATTCAAGCAGAGATCTGGAAAGATAACAACATTTCCCACACACATTCCATCTCTGTTTCAAATCTTTGGCAGAAAAAAATGCATTCACTATTTTAAATTGGATAACATGTTATGTTTAATCTAAATAATTGAAGCTTGAGTTTTTTACTCTGTCAGTAGAAGGCAGAGTATTTGAGACTTCAGGAAAGAAAAAAATGATTTCCTTTCAATTAACAATCGTAAAAATCTCTCTGAAGTAAACATACAAACCTTTACTTTTCTGCTTGAAAATGAGGAATCTTCCTTTTTTCTTTTTTTTTGGGTGAATAAAAGTCAGGTATTCCACGAGTAGATTATATTAATGAGACGTAATTTTGTAGCAAATAGAAAATGTGGCTAATAGTCCTTCAAGGTCATGTGTACAGAGCATTGTAGAGAGAATTACTGTTATGAGTGAGAGTTTGCATAGTTAATTTAGTATTTCTATAGTTGGCTGTGATCTATCCCCATAGAAACTGAAGTGGAAGAAAAGAGCTTAAAACAAGGGATTTAGTATAGACCTAAGTTGGATGTGAAAGATGATTAAGCTATGAAACAACTCACAAAAGGAAGTTATGAAATCTTTGTCACTGGTGAACTTTAAGAACTACATGGACAGTTCTATTTGTATTAGGAAATTAAGATTTATCCTGCCTTGGGACAAAGTATTGAATTTACTAGTTGTCCAGAATGATAAAAATCAATTTGCTCCTCCAGATTTAATTTCCCCTACTTACTCCATGTATACTCTGTACTTTCTGTGTTAGTCTCGGTCTTCCAAGAAGCCAGTGCTAAAGTGGGATTAGAAATGCAAGGATTTTAGGAAATGCTCATGTAAGAGAAAATAGAGAGGGAGCCAGATAAGGTTGAGTGAGAACTGAGATTATGATATAAATTTGACCGTAAGTGAAGAAGAGAGAGATGTTGGGTGGAAGCATCCTAGATTGGGTTAGATAACGCCTTACACATGAAGTCCTCAAGCCAGAATCGGCCACCAGAGGAGTCCTGTGTTTCCTGGGAATGGGTCCGCCTCAGTGTCTCTACGTGATCAGTCATGGCTGGGAGCAGGTCATGGGAAGTATGGTTGTAACTCAGATGCCGCAGTGGATTTCAGAGGCAGCAGCTGGGGACCTTGGCCAATTATCATCCCTATCGTTGGAGTCTGCAGTGCCTTCTTGTGGCCACCACACTTAGGCTCCTAGGTCTTTCTGTTTCTTGTTCTCTATTACAATCCCTCTCCTACCATCATTTTTGATACACATCCTACTCCTTCTTCATGCTCAGATTAATTAGCAGTTCCTTAATGATGTGGGCAAGCAAGTGGCTGGTGGTTATAGCTCTTTTTCGGAATTTTATGATTCTGTGTATTTTCCTATGGTATTTGTTGCCTTTTATTGTCCATTTGTTCAAAAATAATCATCAAGAGTTGTGCTTGTGCTAGACATCTTATTCTCTGGGGAGGGGGTCAGAAAAATTAAGGGCTGTGTAACATTTTGAAAAGCTCATGGTAGCCTAGTGGGAGAGACAATATTATAAAATATATTAAATTAAAACAGTGTAAAAGAGAAATGTGAACAAAGAGCTATGAGGCAACAGAGAAGGAAGAATTACATTTTGGGGGAGAAGGGAAGACAGTGCTGAGAGAGGGAGGAAAAACTTCATGCAAGAAGTGACATTGAAATTTGTCTTGAAGGATGATCAGGCAGCTAGGGGTTGCTAGTGGAGTGGGCACCATGTTCAAAGGAGTGGTGGCTCGAACCATCATAGAGAAGATTGATGGTCCAGTGAATCTTACATGACATATACATACAATTGTATATAATTGTAATTCAAGTATCAGAAACAAACGCTTAGCTCTATCAAGTGTGATACATTCTAATACTCTTTCTTTTATTGCAGCTCATTAAGAAAGTTCTGGTCATATCCCACTAAATCAATTTCATAACTTACTAATAGATTACAGCTCACAGTTTGAAAAATGCTTATGAGGACAAAAGTAGACATTTGTGTTATTATTCAGAAATAAATCTATGAGAGCCATTTATTACAATCGGGTCTGAAAAAAAAAAAACCCAGCCAAAGAGTCTAAGTACTTTCTCACTAACAAAGGAATTTATTTTAATTTTTAATTTGACGTAATTTCAGATTTACTGTAAAGTTGCAAGAATGGCACAAAAGATTCCTGGGTACCCTTCACCAAGAGACCTCTACCATTCTCATTTTCCATCTTCTCTCTCTCTCATCTATCTGTCTATCTATCTATCTATCTTCTATCCATATATATTTGTATATATACAAATATATGTTTATTTTTATAGTTTTATAGTTTTTTTCTTCTGAACTGTTTGAGTAAGTTGTAGATGTGATACCCTTTTACCTTTAAATACTTAAATATTTCATAAAACATGGAATTAGTTTACATACAGGTCAGTGATCAAAATTAGCAAATTAATAGTGTTACAATGCTATTTTCTAATCTATAGACCTTGTTTCAAATTTCAATAGTTGTTCCAATAGTGTTCTTTATAGCAAAAGAAAATACAAATGAATGCTTTGCAATTAGTTGTCATGTCTTTTAAATACCCATTAAACTGGAACAGTTTCTGAGACTTTCATTGTTTTTCATGACAATGGTGTTTTCTGAAAAGTACAGGCTGATTGTTTTATCGACTGTCCTTCAGTTTGAGTTTTACGTTTCCTTGTGATGAGCTTCAGGTCATACCATTTTGGCGGGACTATTACAGGAGTGATGCTGAGTTTTTGTATCTGGAGGCACATGCTGTTGTTTAGTTGTTTCGTTCCATTACTACAGTTTTAACTTTGATCATTTGGTTAAAGTGATGTCTGCCATGTTTCTCCACTGTAAAGTTACCATTTTCCTCCTTTGTAATAAAGTGTAACTTGTAGAGTGTTACTTTGAGACTATGGAAATATCCTGGTATTTCTTAAATTTTTATCCAACAGTTAGAATTCATTGATGATTTCTGCCTGGATCAGTTATTATTATGATGGTTGCTAATGGTGATCATTTCTTCTTCATTTATTAGTTGCCATCTTATCATATGGAAGAGTGTTCCTTTCCTGTTTATTTGTTTGTTTCTGTTTAGGTTTATGGATTCTTGGTTTAGCAGATTGTAGTCCTTTATTATTGTTGCTTAATATAATTATTTATTTTGATGCTCATACTGTCCCAGATTTGGTCAGTGGGAGTTCCTTCTACTTGGCTCATTGCCATTTTGACATGTCCCAATCATTCCTTCAGTACTTTCTTATTTTTTGGCACAAGAGATCCAAGACTCTAGTACTTTCCCCTGCCTCAGCTTTGGAACCAGCTGCTTTTTTAAGGATTCTTTGTTCCTTTTAACAGAAAAAAAGATATTTAGAAACCAGAATTTGGAGAGAGGGTGTGCTCATTGCTATTGGGGAGTTTTTACTTCTAGGCTCTCTCAGCAGATAGATCTGGGGAAAAAGTATATGTGTATACATACTTATATACATAAATGTGTGCATAAATAGACATACCAGTGTATACCTGTATCCATGTGTACATCCAGGTGTCTCTATAGATTCAATCTGTGATTGCACACTGATACTTCCAATTCCAGTCTAATACCACAGCATTCATTCTATCCTCCATTTTCATCTGTGTAACTTCTTCACAACAGTAAAAAACCTGGCTCTCATTATTCACAATATATTGCATGTTTGCTTCATCCTAGAATGTAGTTTCACAAAATAGTTTGAGAATTGCTAACCCATGCCTCTGTGGAAAAAAAAGGAGAACGTGGGGAAAAAAAAAAGTTTGTAAGCCTTTAAATTAGGTTTTTAACATTCTTTTGGTCTCGTATACCTAATCCTGTATTCAAAAGTCACCTGGTTGGTTCCCCCTTCACCCGCATTCTCATCCCCCTTCAATGCAGTTGCGTTATTCATTCGAAATACGATTCAGTTGGTTTGTTTCAGTTTATAAGTTTGTTTCCACCTAGGGCTGAATCCTACAATATGGGGATTGACATTTTCTATTTCTATATTTTAAATATGGTGCTAGTAATCCCATTTCCACAATAATGAGAATTGCTTCACCCCATTAAATACCCAGCTGAAGTAGGTACTATTTTTTTCCTGGAGTATATAGCTACGATTTAAGGCAGAGTATCTGCTGAACTTTGTCTTGGACTAAACTTCAGGATCATCTGGAAGGATAGTGCAGGAGTGTTTTCAAACATGTTTCTGAGTGAATTACAAATATATTTCTGGGTTTTGATAGCTGGTTATTTGTACCTCATCTTATTTTGATTAGTGTAGATGATTAAGATTAGGAAACAAAAGCAATCTTATTTATTTATGTATTTTTCATGCTTTTTTTTAAAAAAAGGATTTAAAGGTATTCTAATTTAAAAAATGTACAAATGGACTAGGTAAAGCTTAGTCAGAAACACAAATGTAAAAGTATATTTCGTGTTTAGAGTTAAATTTAGATCTGAGTTTCCTCAAAGACATAGTAAATAGGGAAATCTGATAATATTAATATCTTTAGCAGTAAAACTTTCATCCTGTAATTAATGCTAAGATTTTTCATTCGTATCTTTGTACAAAGCAGAGCAACAATGTTTTTAAGTACAGTTTTATGTGAGTTACCTAAAAGCACATTATTCACTATTCATTGTGGGTAAATATAAGTATTCTTATACTTGGTACAAGTCTAGTTATTGAACCATTATCCTATGTAGGATTTTTGTAAGAGCTTAAGTCATTACAGGTCTGATGACTTGATATTTGGAAACAACTTAGTATACATATCAGAATGGCTTTTCAGCCTTGCCATTGGATAACCTTTGTCATATATCACTTGGTTCAACTTAACTTGACAGGAACTTGATTAGAGAAGCTAGATGGTGTCCAATTGACATTTAGCCCTTTGTTTGGAGTGTGAATAATCTGAGATTTCTATTGGAGTAAGTTCTAGAGGGTTTATGTTACAGGATTATAGTTAGCAAAATCACCAAGAAATGTTTATGGATGCAAGATAACCACAAATATATCTGTTACCTATTTAGAGCACTTGCATTGGAATTTCTTAGTGTTTCTTATGTAGTCAAAAGCAATAAAATAAACTACAAAGTATTATGTTTTATTTTTTTCCTTTTTACAATGGAAAAGTAATTACTGTATCAAGATAATCGGTTATGTTTCAATCAGTATGGAAAACACCCTTCCTTTAAGCCATTGTTCCTATGACCCTTAAATTCTCTAGTCTAGAAAATGTTTCCAGGCTCAGCAACTTTGGAATTAAAATTTATTGCCCTTTCCCTATCCTATAGCTGTAGAAATAGGAACTGTATCATTACAAGAGAGACTGGCCATGTAATACATATTATGGGTTAAAAATAATTCTTAAATTCTTCTACTATTGTTGTCTTTTGCCAAAAGAGAGAAAAGAAATTGAGGGAATAAGCTTGTCTCTGAGTCTTTGTTGAGATTAATTTGAAATTTTACTGGAAACATTGCAAACAGTGATACCTAGTGTGTTACATAAAGATGCTCATTAATGAGTTATTGATAATAGTCAAATGTTTGAGGTGAATATATACCAACAGCAAACTATTTAAAATTATGATGCTCCCATATATTTACAACAAAATGATAGAGATATTAACATTAAAATTTGTCACAAAACTCTACATACTGCAGTTGGTTACACATTTTTAAATACTTATACTAAAATATGAAACCAGTTCTATCTGATAGAATTATAGATATTGTTTCCTTGTGTTTATAGTTAGACCTTAAATAAATTTTGAAATAATGTTATTACTTTTACAATGAAAAGTTATGACAATAAAAATAATCTAGCAAGAATTTTCTTTAACATCACACATTTCTTGAAAGAAAGCCAAGAATACTTTTTTTAATTCCTTTGATGATGAGTTTATGGTATATGAACAAGTCTTGGGGGACTAACCCTTCATCTTACTGCCTTAGAAATTTATGCATGCACCTCAGTTTTCAGCAATGAGGAGATCATTCATTTACTTAATTCATCATTTATTGAGCACTTACTATATGCTTAATAGGACTTGAGAATACAAAGATAAGTGAGGGTTTTGGCCCCCGGGAACTAAATGTTTAGTGGAGAGATGATCATAAACATACACAAATCCATGTTAGGCTGTGCCAGAGTGTGAACAATGTGGTTGGTGACAAACGACTCTTCTTGAAGACTCACACCCAGGAGGGGCTAGAGGGGACACATGGCTGGAGAGTGGGGTGACCTGGATTCCTGGATTGTTGGGTTAGCTCAGGGCTAATTCAGAAAACCTTCCGCTTCAAGTTTTTCTATTAAACACCATTACAGTAACAGTGTCCATTCTGCTATTATTAAGTTAGTCTCGGTCAATAACAGCCTTAGAGTAATGTAGATCTGCCATTCCAAGCATCAATTCTGTCTATGTATATGTAAAAGCAATTTGACTGAACTTTTATAATCTATAATTCTGAGAAA
Organism: Stenella coeruleoalba; assembly: GCF_951394435.1. Classification (NCBI taxonomy): domain Eukaryota; kingdom Metazoa; phylum Chordata; class Mammalia; order Artiodactyla; family Delphinidae; genus Stenella; species Stenella coeruleoalba. Next base: position 46,439,815 of record NC_137148.1, on the reverse strand, counting down.
TCCACAACTCCCATTGTTCTTTTTCAGAAGAACAATAGAAGAAAATTATTGCCAGTGTAACTTGATTTTCTGTGCATCTCCATTGCTCATCTGTCCCAGATGGTTCAGGCTGATTGCTGTCTCTCTCTTTTAATGTGATGAGTCAATAAGATGATTACTTCAAAAAACCTTAAGCTTCTACTTAGAAAAGGCTAGATAAATGCTAAGTAGTGTGTTATTTAGGTGGACCAAGAGAGGCCAGATCACTAGAATACAGATAGCATGTAAGTTAAATCACTGGTGTAAGACTGCTAAACAGTGAAGAAACATTTTAATATATTTCATCCAGAATATGCCTTTCTGCACATATGCGATAGCAAATAATGTCGATTCTGTTACTTTGTGGGCATCTATACATAGAGCTACTGATTTTAAAAATTATGTACTTTAAACAGTTTTTTCTTTCAATTGACAAGATTGGGGAATTCGGAGTTATAGCTATTCTTTTCTTTCATTTTTTTTCCTTTTTAAAGCCATCCACATTTCTTTCCTGCTGCTTTCTCACACAATATAGTATATAGATGCTTAAGTATATGTATTTCACATCGATACATACTTTGTATAATGTCTTTATGAAACACAGAATAGTTTGAGACTTAAAATAGATAAAATGATTCTTTACACTCTAAAAAATTATAAAGTCCTTCAGCTTTTAGTAGCTCTCAGCTGCCTTATTTATCACAAATTTAACACTGCATCTAGGTTTAATCTGTGTTGTAAAACACAAGTAGATCATTTCCAAACCTGTGCTTGTCACAGAGAAGGCCTTTTATAAATATCGGTTGACTCAATGAAGTTATAAATAAATAAACGTTTTTAGTCCTTTGAAATATATGAGATGTGTCTAAAAATATCTGTTACTCAAAGTCAATGCTAAACATAACATGAATTCCTAAGAAGGCTCTTCCAGGCATACAACCATATGGATTAATGTTTCAAAACTAGTCATTAAAAACCTCTTTCAACTGATTTTATTTTCCTATTTCAAAAGATAAATGCAGTTTTTAGTGTCTTTGCTTAGAGTTCCTGTTTTCTGTTTCACAAAAAGTGTGTACTTGTGTTATTGAATATACAACTTGATCCCTCATCTCAGTTAGCAAGCAAGTCCTCTCTAAATTTAAAATCATTATAGATCACACTGTGATCTCTTAATATTAACTTTGTCACAAGCATGTTTCTTAACAGACACTTCAAAATTACTTTGTAAACTATTGCTTTCTTGAAAGTTCCATGTGTGCCAAAATGAGAACTTTGGGTCACCAAGGTTAGCAGAGAGCATCTCGATGAGAAAACTTAGTCTCAGAGAGGTGCAGTAACTGCTAGACTACAAAGTAGAAGAGTCACACTTGCATCCAGGTCAGAAGGCTCTGAAGCCCTTTTAGTTTCCTTTACAAACACTGCTTGATTTGTTCCCCAAAATATCATGAGAGTTTGTATGTCCATTGTCATTTCATATCCTTCAAACAGCTATAGGTCGGGAGGCTGTAGCCCACAGACACATTTAATTATCTTAGGGACAAACAACTGTGACTTTATGATGGTGAGTTGTATGGCTAAGCTGTAGGTATCTATGGACGTGTTGGTTTAAGAAAAACAAACAAAAAAGCATTCCTTTTCACCCTGTGACAGTCTTTGCACTTTGAGAGTAGTAGTGTCATGGGAGGTTTACTGTAGATTATGGAACAATTACTGACTTGAATCCCAATTCAGCAACTAGAGAAATCCAAATCTACTTTTTTTTTTTGAATTTTACTCTATAGAGAAATTAAATGTTTTGAAACATTTATTTGGTAAAGGGCATATCTGAATAGTCTCATTGAAATTCATTATACCCCATAGGGAAAACCTAGTTACAGTTAGTTGGAGTACAAGCGTAGATACTATATAGTTGATGATGACACATATATGCCATGATTTGCCTGACACTGACTGGACAGTAAGAGTTGATTAAGGAAGTTTCCTGTGGAGATGAAACGATGTATCACGCATGTTCCTCGTCTCTGTGGAACTTTCCAGAGGGAAAAGACTGGGCCAAATCTGCCAGGACAGTATGAGCATCCTGGCAGGACAGCATGAGGCAAGTGTACCTCACAGTGTTCGTATCTTCATAACACCACGGTTAAACTAGAAGAGCAATCATGTGCTTTTTCCTGACAGTAAGGAACTCTTTTGGTTCCACGGTGAGTAATGTTTTATTCTTTAAGTAGTATGCCATTTATTTCATCTAACTTTTTCCTCTGTGTTTTAAAATATTCGACAATTTAGTAGCATCCCAACAGGGTGTCTCTTAAAGCCAATAAAATGAGGCATTTTTAAGTAAATATATTTTACAGTGCAATGTTTGAAATTATGCTTCAAAAGTTTCATTAACTTCTAACGAGCCAAAGACATGGTTCATTGATATTAAATGTTCCACATAAAGACATCTATTTTGGAAACTATATGACTGTAACAATGGTAGGTTGAAGTTAATATGTGACCCTAAAAAATCAAGTAAGTGACCCTAAGAGACTGGGAATGCCATGTTCATATAGTTATAACTCACGTTTTTAAAATAATGACTATTCAGAATGGAATACATAGCAAATAGCCAGGTAAAGTTCCTGCCCAAGGAATTTCTATTATATTTCTCTTCTTTCAGTTCTACTCTGTAGTCCAATTCCTCATTGTTAATACCGAGTTCAGAAAGAACGCGCAGATGTGATTTCTTATCTGATCGCTAGATGGCATCCTGCTCCCCCATAGAACACAGCTGCTCGGGAATTTCCAAGTGCAGTTCACATAGACGCCTAGAAGATGATGAGGCAGTTGATCTTCCCATACGGTTTTGATTTATTAAAGTCATCAAAGCAACAAATAAGCACGTGTTCCTTTGCAGTCAAAAGGAGGGTAATGATTGGGTTTGTAAACAGTATCAAGGAAACAGTCATTGCTTAGGAAAAACGTGAAGTATGCCTTTAGGAGGTAATTCAGAAGGAGGTCTGTTTTACTTTCCAAAAACTCATCAGAAACAAGGAAACATCTTGTTCTTGCTTGGGAAACTGGTTCCTAGTCAGTGAGCTATGTATTAAAGAATAGAAATACTGGCGAATGTTGTAAAGTGTACACAGTCATTTTCTGCAAACCAACTAAAAGATAAATTGCATTCTGCGCAGTCATAGGCAAACAGTCATGGGCTATTTACTGTCCTACCCAAAAAGGCCATGCCAGATCCCTCAGAGCACAGGGATGTATCTAAAGTGTCCATTTAACCTTCGTGAGCAAAGATGTACACTTGTTAAAATGGAGCAGAAGACTTCTCTGTAGGAAGTACTATTCATGTCTGTAAAATTGTAGACTTTTAGAAAATTGAGTTAAAAGGATTCAGAGGAAGTCGTCTCAATGCCCTTATTTTAGAGAAAATATGGAAGTTGCCATTTCATGTACTTAAGATATTAATGGACTAAATCACAATACATTTGTGACACATTTTCACATTATAATTTCCAAACTATTTGTCAATAAATATATAGGCTCAATGGTATAATTTGGGAAGGTGAGATATTGCTAGCTCAGAATATTAAAAATCCTTTCCCTTCTCTTCTGGCACATGAAAAAATAACTATTCCATAGAACTTTAGAGACAAAAAATCTGCACCAATAAAATTTAAAATAGATTATGCAGAAAGAATTACTGATTACATGCAGTGTTTTTCAGGGTGGTGATTTTAGTATGGTGTTGGTATTTTAAGGATATATGCAAAAAAACAATTATGTATTTGGCTACATTATTGTAATATAGCTAACTACTGAGAAATTGGAAGGGGGTGATAGTAGGTTATTATCAAATTTCAGAACTGGGTTTTCCTGCTTTGGTTCATTGACTGCACTGAATCTTTGTGTTGTGGGTGGTGTGAACGTTTCCTTTTCATTCCTTCTTTTAGGAGTGGCTCTGGGGAATCATTAGGCAAATGCTTGTTGGTTTTCCATAATAATTATCTCTGAGCCTTAATGGTTTCTGGTTTTGGCCCCTCTTCACTTTCTCCAACTTTAGGCAGGAGTTCAGAATGGCTTCCAGTTGCGAAAATAATTCTCAATACAACTTACCATGTAGTCTCTGTCTGTGTGGTCTTGGCCAACTCTTCAGGCCTGGCCAGGCATGATGTTGTTGGCAGCAATGAGGCTCTGCCTCAGCTTGGGCTCCAGCTCTGCCTTTTTGCCTGAAGACTTTCAAGATTTAGGGAGAGTCCATGAATATGTGAAACATTTTCTCTCCAAAAATGAGCCATAGAGACATGGAACTCAGCCATCTTTTAAAGTTCCTGAGTTTAGTACTATACTTCAATGCAAGTTCTCTTAGAATTAAAATTTTTAATCACTTCGAAAGTATCTGGGGAAAAGGAATTCCAGCATTTGCTGAATATTCCATGGGTAGTGCTTCTGATGTGAAAGGTTTATTTAACAGGAAGATAATAAACCAATACTTGATTTCTCTTTACTGTTTGGAAAGATAACTAATTATCATGGTTGTTGTCTTTGTCAACCCCTATATACAGTTTTGTATTTTCATCGCCTACCATTCACCCCAAGCTTATTTTATAGTTGGAAAAGAATTGTGCTAGCCAAACAGGAGTTATCTTTCCATGAGGTAGAGGAGTTATTGCTCTTTCATGTGGTGATCTGTTTACCTGATGTCTATTTGGATCTTTGATAATTTCTTCCTTTGATCCCCCAAGTCAAAGGAAGGTGGTCAAGGCCATGATGTTAGCTTTAACCAGGGTGGGAACCTGACCTCAATTTATACATTGCCTCTTAGATAATTCGAGGAGGTAATTATCAACCAGGACAGGATCACTGACCGTATTTAACTCTGCTGCCGTTGCCAGGCTAAATAGCCAGAGCTTATACTTCATTTCTGCTCTATCTTCAGAAACACTCTGTACATGGAAACATGTGTTGAAAGTGTGTGGGTATTTGTTGGGTGTATGTACTATAAAATTCTCCTTGGAATAGTAACTAAAAGAGCTATGCTGATCATTGCAGTGATTAAATCAAACAAAAATATTAACATTAATACCTGACATAGAAGGGTTTTTTCCCCCATTTTCTTTATTATCTCTCTTCACAATTCCAGAATTATTATATATATGTTCACCACAAACATTGAAATAATGGAATCCTGTAATAATAATAACAAAAACAATAATAATAATAATAGCTGACATGAGGTATTTATGTGTCAGGTACTCTCTAAGCATTTTATAAACATTAACCCAATTTTCCACAAAAACTCAAATTAGAGGCATGATTGTTATTTCCAATTTTTAAATGAGAAAATGGAGAAGCAGGTGGTCTGATCTGTGTTCTCTACCATAATGCTATGCTATTTTTCATCAGCCTGCCACTGCCTTTTCTGCATTTGTTGATGGGAGTTCAGGGCTATAGAATTGACAAGGTAGAGCACAAATTAATTTTGCATAAGGTGAAAGTGAAGCTCAAGGAACAGTTAGGGAATGGACAATGTGCAGTGTTGTGGATCTAACTTTAAAATCAAGGGATTGAACTAGATGATCCCCAAAATTCTGGGTTTTAAACGGTGGCACTGACTGGTAAAATACAAACTTAAAATTATTTAATGTTTTCGCATTATGAACTAAAAGAGGATGAAAATGCATAAAAAGTTCTGAGACTGTGGGAGGGATCTGTAAGCTTGCAAAAAAATTTTAAAAAAAGAAAAACAGAAAAATTCTTATGGTCCATATTATGATATCAAAATATGGAATGAAAACTCTGGTTTTAGAAGTCTCCCATGAAGTATTTTAAGTGTTGAAAAGCAATGTCCTAGACCAGGGCTCTCAGCAAGCCCATGGCATCCTATAGTGCCTAGCATGTCACAGCAACGGTCCAGAAATAGTTGAAATTTAACCGTTTTGTGGAGTACATTAGTGTGAAACCAGCTTTTTGACGGATAGGTGGGTGACTTCAGCATGAGTCAAAGAGCAATTCAGCAATCAACATTTATATAAATATTTATTTTAAATTATGCATTTATATGGGGTATTTAAATAATTATTTACATTCAAATAAAAAGAATTATCTGTATGATCATAATATTACAACTCTGTCTTTCTTTTCTTTCATACCCTGTGTCCAGCAGTTTCTGATTCTATTATGTCTTCTGAATTAGCATCTATATTCCAAGAGTCAATGACCCTCAGTAGCCTGTTTTTAAGTAGCTGAATTAATTCTAAGAGAAATATCAGCATTGACCATAAAAGTGATAAACGTAAGTCGAATCCCAGAAGGATGCCTTACAAGCATATATAGCATTAAAGAGGTTGTTGATGACACTTTCCATTATACAGAGCCTGTTAACCTTTACTCTTGCTTTACATATTCATCGTATTTAAAAGTTTCATAATTTCAAGTATTTGCTCAATATCAGTTTAAAGATGCCAAAGAGGGGGCTTCCCTGGTGGCGCAGTGGTTGAGAATCTGCCTGCCAATGCAGGGGACACGGGTTCAAGCCCTGGTCCAGGAAGATCCCACATGCCACGGATCAACTAAGCCCATATGCCACAACTACTGAGCCTGCGCTCTAGAACCCGCGAGCCACAACTACTGAAGGCCGCGTGCCTAGAGCCCATGCTCCACAACAAGAGAAGCCACCGCAATGAGAAGCCCGCGCACCGCAATGAAGAGTAGCCCCCCTCTCGCCGCAACTAGAGAAAAGCCCGCACGCTGCAACAAAGACCCAACGCAGCCAAAAATAAATAAATAAATAAATTTATTTTTAAAAATGCCAAAGAGACTTAAACTGTTGTAGTCATCATATGTAGTCTAAGGATACACTTATTCTCAACCCTTTAAGGTTTGATGATGGGTAGGATTTCTACAGAAGTTGGGAGAGCACAGTTATAGACAGAGGAAAGAACACTGGACAAAGGCACAGAAACAGGAAGCATGGTGCAATTTGGGGAGAGAGCCAGTGGGCCAGTGAGCTCAAGTACAGGATGAAAAGAATTAGCAGGCAGATGCTGATGGAATGCCATAGGAAGATCCATCTGGAGTGGTTTCAGGGGAGCATAGACTGGGTGTGTGGTCTAAGAAACATTGACTGGTGGATTAGACTTGGTAAGAGGTAATGTGGCCTTAAGTTGGTGACAATGAAAAGACTCAGGGACAGATAGTACAGGTATTTCAAAGATATTACACCATATTACACAAATCAATATGGTCGTTGAGAAAGAGTGAGACACCCAAGGTGATTCTCGGGCTCAGGCCTGAATAACTGAGAGAGTGATGAGGCAGGAGCAGAAATAGGGAAATCAGGAGAAGATCCTGAATTGGGAGAAGATGTTGGGAGAGATTTGTTGAGTTTGAGTGTTAGCAGGCGTTTCAGGTAGTTATGCCTAACTTGGAAGTGAAGTCAGGGTGGAGGTAGGAACTTGGAAAGTGTTTATATAATTGGGCTATTCAAAGCCAGTGAAGTGGTTGAGAGAAACTTTAGAAAGCAAAGAGAAGAGGGCTTATGGTTAATCTTCAAAAAGGGAGTGGGAAGTAGATGCAAAGCTTGTGAAGAGAGATGCACCTGAGTAGATAAAGCAGCAGGAGGAGAACCAGAGTAGTTCGATGTCCTGGAAACTCTCTCAGAATTTCATAAAGGGGGATAAGCAATAGTTATCCAATCTTTAAAATCAACCTGAATGATAAATTGTGGCACTGTTATGAATCTCATGAGAGAAGAGGGATGATTTTAGAGACTCCCATCTTCCCTAACACTTATCTTTTAATTAAACACAGATGGGGACTTGACGGCAAATCACATTTAGTACTGTATATAATCTAAACTTAGCGACACCAGTGGTTGCCCCTTCACAACCTATTTCGTCTCTTATGTTGCCAAAGATACTAATTCTTCAGATGCCACTCTTCTCAGGGAAGGCAGTCTTATCCCCAGGTCAGGGTACATTGGGTAGTCTACATTAATCAGGATGATCTCTTGTTCCCTAAAAGTGATTGTCTTAGTAATGGGCAGGTGACACAGTTCTGGAGCATGAGGTGTGAAGTAAGTTTGCTGGAGGGCTTCTTAGCTATAGATGCTTAGGGGAAGCATCTATTCTGTGCCTTGCCATGTCCGCAGGTGATCTTAGTGCTATGGTAGCCATCATATGGTGGCCACTAGAGGAATCCTGGCACTTGCAGGGTGTGGAGCAGAAAGATGGAAAGGATGTGTTTCCCAGGATATTACTGTCATGCACGTAACCAAACCGGCAGTCACCTGTCTGAATTTTCTGGCAGCTGAAATTTGATATTTCCTCATTTTTAAAGCCAGCGGAGTCATAGTTTTCTATTACCTGAAGTCAAAAGCATGCCAACCGATATAAAATATAAAGTTTTCATTTTAACTTTATTGTCATCATCGCGGAATTGCCAAAGCCTCCATATAAAGAAGCCCCCAGAGGACAGCTTGATGAAAGAAATATTTTCTTCTGAACCATAATAAAAATTTCTGGCAGGGAAGCTGAGCAAACCTAGTGAAGTTTCTCAGGCTAACTGGAAATGTGTGTGTTTTGCTAAACAGGCAGCAGTTGGTAAATCTAATTTTTGAATTGGACCGCAAGTTGTATTGGAATGTAATATTCACTCACATTGTGCATTTCACGAAATTACCCTGTTTTTGTTTTTTATTTTGGCATTTTCTAAGTTCTAGTCTGACCCAAACACATTATTCATTGTACAGTACCTAGGTCCTGCCTTACACATGTTTAATACATACACTGAAACTGAGTGTCTGCCATCTGGAAGAGGGTACTGCAGTCCGTCTTGCAGAAAAGAGCTCGAGTATTAACAAAACAACACAGATTTCACTCTGACACCAATAGCATCTGTCATACCCCTAACACAGTCTAATTATAAGCCAACACTTTCATTCTTCTTGGAATCCAAAAATCAGGAGGGTTGAGGGGGCGAATTCTTAAGGGATCGTGAAATCTATCATTAGTAAGACTTTTTACAATTCAGTTGCTTACTCTTTTTAAAGATCTGCCATCCAGGAGTCTTTTTTGGTAACAGTAAGCCATGCTATGCATTCCTATGAATAAAATGTACAGTAACTGCATCCAAAAATCAGTGACTGAGCTGTTTGACTCCTCCTTGGATACTTTTTAAAAATCTGTTTAGGCAGAGACCCTTTATTGCTTGTTGAAAGATTCCAAAAGATTTGAGACTATGTTTAATAAATTGAAGTCACTATATAGGATTCCTAAAGGATTCCTATAGTTTTTTCTAAAATAATGTTTTTGGAGATTTTGTTGTTGTTACTATTATTTGGGGGGAAAGGCCCATTAAAGAATCCAGCAAATATTGGGAGAATTAGTCTTTTTGGCATTTATAGTAAATTAGGTCATTTCAGATAATCTGCACATTAAATTTTGCTACAATAATTGTGTGCTCTGTACATAGGCCATATGTAAGCTATCCAATCATAAGACTTTGCTAGAGGGCCTGAGGAGAAATTGTTTTGAATGTAATGTTGTTAGCGTCTTTTTCCTTAGTTGTATTAGATTTCTTTTTTGGATAGAAATTTTATGTTGGGAAAAGTAAGAGATTCAGTGACCTGAGGCAGAAAAAGTATATTCACAAGAGGGTAAGATAATTACTGCATCAACTTGGAATTCTGTTTAGAATGTCAGCACCAATAAGAGTCCTTGGAGCTTTGTGACTACTCCAGCAAGTGCACTAACATAAGAAGTCTCTCCGTTAGCATCGATCACAAGGTCATGGTTACTTTGTTTGCCAGAATACCTGGAGGGAGCTCAAGGTACAAACTCACGTTTCTACCCTGGAACATTTACTTTCATCACCCTAGGAAGACTCTGGGCAGACCACCAGTCGATATTCCTTTGGTGACATTTCAACTTTATTTGTATGGTGTACGAGGTCCAATTTTAGGGGGACGTATAACTGTAGAGAGCAAGAGGTCATTATAATGAAAAGAAGTTACCTCATATTGGTGATGAGGTGTATGACTCCATGAACATGTGTTTTCTTAGGCATTAGTAATATCCTTTTTGGAGGTGCGATAGCATTCCAAAAATGTCTGTCCACAGGAAATTGGCAGTACCTAAAGATAATGATAATGAGGGGAATATGTTCATCTTAGTCTGATGTACAGAACTTTCTTTGCCATTTAAAAAATTCATTTCTCTGAAGTGTAAATAGGTTAGCTTTAATAAAGAGTAAAATGTTGTTATTGACATCTGAACTTTTATTGACTCTACAAATTTCTTGTCAAGATTTCGACTGTTCCTAAAATACATCAAAATGAAGAAAATGCCTTTAAAAATAGGCAAACCTTGGTTACTTTGGCCTTCAATTTTAAAACAAAGTATAAATCTTTATTTACAGATAGTATATATATATTTTTTGCATGTGTTTTCTGCCCTTAAATCTTGGTTTCTCAGAATTGGGTACCGAACCCTATACACCAAACTCCAATATAGAAAACAGATAAAACTGAACCATTATGGTTGAGTTAGGGCAGGGATGAATCTGGAGACTCACTATTTATCTTTCTCCTTGCATCTTTTCCCTCTCTACTACAGTTTCACTCAAACTTTTTACCGAAAGGTCTTTGTTTCTAATTCCCAAGTCTTGGCACCAATTTGATAGTTTTCTCCTTGAGTCTGAGCTCCATCAAACTGCATAACCTGTACCCCAGCCTCAATTTCCCTTGTCCCTCTCTCTCTTCACATTTCGTCAATCATTGCCATTTCATCACAGAAATGTGGATGCATCTCTCTTCTCTATTCCTTATGTCTTAATTCAGGCCCCCCTTTTTTCTTATTTGGACTGTTTTCCTAGGCCCCTCACTGATTTTCTGTTTCTGATTCATTTGTTAATAGTTTATAATTTTTCTGACATCATATGTCATAAGACAAGGAAAAAGAAAGATTGAGTATGGACTCCTAATATGTTTATCTAGGTAGGTATGAATTTATATGTTATATATATGTACTAATATGTAAAGTTTAAAAAGACAAATATCAAAATTAAATAGGATTTTACATTCACACACACAGCCACACTTTTATATTTCTTCTCATACCCTGTAGATGGCTTGACTACCCTCTAGCATACCCTCTAGTGGAGTGTGTACTCCACTTTGAAGACTATTGCTCTTTGTGTGACAGGGAATCTTTCTGAAATGAAACTACATACTTAAAGTCCTTGAGTAGATCTCAGTGACTAGTAGATAAAGTCTAAGTTCTTACACAGAAGCAAGGCTGTTCATGAGCTGACTGTTGACTGCTTCTCAAATCTAAAATAAAATAATACCTATAAAAGCTCTTATTAAACAGTTTATACTTGCCAAGTTATTAAATGATTTGAACTTATCAAAATAAATATGTTAATACATAGCTTCTTGAACAGTCACAGATTTAATTGTGTTGCAGCGTTGACTGGGCCAACATTACAGCCAGACTATGTGGCATAAAATATCTACTTGACTCTCACAAAAATGTTAATAAACAAAGAATGTTAACTATTTGGAGGGTATTGGGGAATAAAATGCATATGTGGGGTTCTAGAGCATTTATATATATCAGTCCTTGGGAAATTAGTGAGTAAGCAAAATAAAATAAAATAAAATGTTGGTATTAGCATCAGAAATTTCATTGGCTCTACAAATTTCTTGTCAGTATTATGACTATTTCTAAAGTACATCAGAATGAAGGAAATGCTTTCAAAAACAGGCAGACCAACCAACAAAAAAAAAAAACCAGGCAAACATTTGTTACTTTGGCTTTAATTTTAAAACAAAGCTCCACATCTCTTTTGTTTCTTTGTTTTTGTTGAAGTGTAGTTGATTTACAGTGTTTCAGATGTACAGCCAAGTGATTTGTTTACATATATATGTATTTATTCTTTTTAAGATTCTTTTCCATTATAGGTTATTACAAGATATTGAATACAGGTCCCTGTGCTATACAGTAGGTCCTTGTTGTTTGTCTATTTTATATATATAGTGTGTATCTGTTGATCCCAAATTCCTAATTAATCCCCCCCCCCCCCACCGCCTTACCCCTTTGGTAACCATAAGTTTGTTTTCTATGTCTGTGAGTCTGTTTCTGTTTTGTAACTAAGTTCATTTGTATCGCTTTTTAAGATTCCACATAGAAGTGATAGCATATGATAATTGTCTTTCTCTGTCTGACTTACTTCACTTGGTGGAAAAAGAGACATTTCCTGTACCTGTGTTAAGACGAGACGAGCTTAAGAAAAAGAGCAGAGCTTAATGTTATGTTATCCTGCTAACCTTTGTCAGGCCCTTCTGCCTTGATATGGTTCAAATTTCTGCCATATATTTTGATACTTTCTGTCTCCATAGCAGTTGCCCAGGAATATATTGCCAGAAATGACACTGAAAATGCAATTAATTTATAAATAGATCCTCCTGTTTCATAGAAGCCAATATTTAGGAAATTACGTGAGGTATTGTGGGAGACTGAACATATGGTGGAATAGTTCATTTGCTCAGAAAAATATAAATAGTTAGAAATACCAGAATATAACCAAGCAAGCATCAGACAGATTAAATTAAATGATTATTCAGTATTTCTTTCAGATGGCAAAGAAAAGATTTAAAATTGATTTTCTATTTGAAAAATACCAGTGGAAATAAGCAAATGGGTAATTTCTAAACCTTATTTTCTATGTAAGTGATGAAGAAATAAATAACTTTGTTCTAGAAGTATTAGGGAGACAAACGGCAAAGTTTAATATGAAGCGCTGACTCATAATAAATACTTTCTTTAAACCTAGTGCGTATTAAACTAGGGTTAATATTTTCCCACTTAAAATTTCATCACTGATGAAGAATCCTAGATGTCTGTTTGTACATACATTACTTATTCATAAAAATGTTTGAGTAGAATTAGAAATGTCTGCAATATATAAACTATTTTGAAAGGAAGACAATTAATGATAAATAGCAGAAGTAAAAGTTATCTTTCTGGACTCTGGGAATCTCTCCCTTCTCTGCCTGTTTTCCATTGTTTGACATATGAAATATTATAAAATTAAAATATAAAACAGTGAGTATCTGTTAAAGTTCTTTTCATGGAGGGTTATTTGCCTGGTTTCTTAGATGCAATTAAAAGGAGAGGGTAAATGTGGTTTCCTTAAGAGAGTGCTTTTCTTTCTTTTGAGTTTATGAAATTGCTTTAGGAATAGCAAACTCAGTGCACCAGTGGTGTTCAGTTCTCATGATTTTTCATTTCAAACCTTTTAAAAAGTAAACTCTATGAGTAATGTGATCAGATGCACGGGAAACTGAAATTAAAGCACTCAAACTGTTGTGACAAACAACAGATATTCAGGGTCAGTGCAAATAAGGCTACAGATAATCACTCTATCTGCTCCACTGTTGGCAAAAATGAAGCCCAGATGCTGCAGTGTACCTTGTCTTCCTCTTGTATCTTGGCCATTGACACATAGGATTTACAAACGGAAATCTAAATTGCTCAGGCTTTCCCCTGAGATCATGTGAAAGAGTTCCTCTCCATCTAAAGTATTTTCTTGTTTTCCTGTTGATTCAGTAGGTTGGGCCACTAGATCCATTAGAAGAAAGTGGAGAGAAGGCCTCAGTGAAACCTTCCTCAGGGTACAGCTGCTTGGGCCTATGGCCATTGAACTGCTGCTCTTTCTGTCACCAGGCCGCCAAGCCATCCCTAACGGACTCTCAACCTAATGCTCAAAGGAAATTAGATTTAGAGAGAAGCAGGCCTCTTATGCTATTTTCTTTTTCTTTATAATAGATAATTACATAGCAGTCAGCTCTGCTGTAGTGACAAGCAGCCCCACTCTCAGTGTCTTAAAAATTCCAAGCCTGTAGTTCTTGCTTGTCTTACATGTAGGTGCTACTAGTCTGCAGCTCTGCGCTGTGTGTCTTCTCGTTTTGGGATTCAGGCTGAAGGAACAACTCCCATGTGGGGTGTGCTGTTCTTATGGCAGAGGGAAAAGAGAAAGAGGCTAGTGGGAGCTCAAGATGCTTTTTAGAGTTTTTGGTCTGAAATGACATACTGTCACTTCCACTCACTTTCCACTGACCCAAGCAAGTTTATGACCAACTAGACAATGAGGCAAAGCAATATATCCCCCCCCTGCAAGAAGGCCTAGAAATTCACTGCAAATCTTCTTCTAGAGAAGTGAGTGAATTGTTGAGAGCAATAATGCAACCCACCATGGTATACAGTGGGCAAAATGCCTACCCCCAAGGCACAGCTTTCTCCTACACTGCAGTGTTCCTTTGCATCATTTTTTCCTATCAAAAATGAACCACCCTCAATTCATCTTAACCTGATTTTTACACACCTATAAAGAAGGCAAGAGAGATGCAGTGGGCTCAGAAATAAGTGAGAATATTGCCATATGTGTGATTTATTCTAGACTCTGTCCAGGTTCTGCTTCATTCCTGGATATCTTGTTATGGACGATTAATAGATGAATGGTACACTGCTTATGCACAAGTTTATTTACCTAACTTTAGCTCAGAGAGTACAAGCCAATTACTGGCCACTTAAACATGCAGAAAGAAGTACATCTGCTTGTTGTTTATGCAGAAGTCCAGAGTCCTACGTGTCAGTTTGCAAGCAGACAAAATGTGAGCTGCATGTGGGCTAGATATGTCAACACCTTGGTCACTTTACCTGTCATTAATTGTTGTCATATAAATTAGCATCCTAATGACACGCCCTCACTGCTTTTACTCTTTTTTTTTTGCGGTATGTGGGCCTCTCACTGTTGTGGCCTCTCATGTTGGGAGCACAGGCTCCGGACGCGCAGGCTCAGTGGCCATGGCTCACGGGCCCAGCTGCTCCGCGGCATGTGGGATCCTCCCGGACCGGGGCACAAACCCGTGTCCCCTGCATCAGCAGGCGGACTCTCAACCACTGTGCCATCAGGGAAGCCCTGCTTTTACTCTTTGTCCTCCCTAACCCCTTAACTTGGGCCAGGGAGTAAAGTTTTCAAACATTATTAGATAATTTTATCTCTTCAGAAAATAATACTAGGGCAAAGCTCTTTAATTTGAGCAAATTTTATCTGTTTACTTTTAACAAACATTTATATTACTTTAACAAACAAATATATTATTTATATTGTGAGAAATTTAAAAATTATAATGTGGTTATTAAAATTTGACTTCATAAAAGTAAAACATGCTAAGAGCTTCAGGAAGATCATTGCAGGAGCTAGGTGACAAAAAAAGGTAACAATATTGCTGTTAATGGCAGTGTTGGAAAACTACTCCTGTGGTTACAAGTGCATCAGTGAAATCACACTTTCTCCTGTGTCTTTTTAGTAGTAGCCATAGAGTAGACTGGCCAGTAGGGGTTACTCTATGCATTACGATCTCAGAGTGGTGAATTAGAGCTTGAAAAAATAATGACAGTATCTTTTAAAATAGCTATTCTCATGGTGAATTTAGTTACAAGACTCAGGATTTGTAATAACTTGTTTTGAGTACTGTTTCAGGAGCTTTTATCCCATTCATATGACTTTGAGGTATATCTCAATAATTCATTCAGTCAGCCTTACTGATTGTCCTTTATTAAACAAAATCCAGAGATTAAAACTGCAAAGTAGCTCTATAATTCCAATTTAGTATCCTTTTTTTTTTTCTTGGGCAGTATTCTCCATTTCTGAGGTTTGGATTCTAGACATCTTAGAACACAAAGTTTTGTATGAATGTGGTCACAATGCTAATTTTTAAAAAGGTAAATATACAACCACTTTCAGTGACCCTAGAACAGCACCTGCTCTCTGGTCAGGTGGCTCTTTAATTTTAGAAAATAAATTGCTTTTGAAATTTAGAGAGAAACTTGGAGAGTAAAAGGAGGGCAAAGTAAATAATTCTCATGGTTGTTTGTACTTGAGGGAGAGAAGATAAATGAAAGTTAAGTGGTTTTAAATGCAGTTTCCATAAAAAAAAAAGAAAACTTGAAAAAGATAAGTTTCCTGTCTGAAGCCCACATTGATAAAAATGAGTTCTGCTTTCCAGACATTGGACAGAAAGACTTCATTAGAATAAAATGCTATCACCTATAAAATAAATAAATAAATATTATCAAAGGATTGAAATGCGAGTGTTATTAATTTGATGTATCTTTTAAAAACATTTTTATTGATATTTTATTGACATAATTCAACGTTTCTTTAAAAAAATCTAATTTGTTACAAGATACTTGCAAGAGAGTGGGAGTCTTCTCGCTGCCCATATCTTGATGCATTTGGAGCCCAAGGACGCACAGCATGGTTCAGACCATGCCCTGTACACTGGAGCAGAAGGCTGGCCTTTTGATGGGTGGGAAAGAGTATGTTATAATAAATAACTTGTTCAAATATGGTTAAAACTCTTCAGGCAGTTTGGTGTAGATGTTAGTGTAGCTGAACACCATGTCAGAGAAAGGGCACAGCTGCAACAAAGTACTAAATAAAAACAATATTTTTGACCATCCTTACCTGTTAAGGCTTAATCTCTTCTCTCCTAGCATTACTACTGGAAAGGCCCAGAGGCTACACTTTGAAAAGAAAAGCACTTCTTAGTTGTGGTTTTAGTTTTCATCATAGTTTTCCCCACTCAGCTAGAAGAAACCAAAATGCAATTAGTCATTCCTCTGTACCAACAATCTGTCCCTAACTACCTAGATTTAAAAGATTTTTCTTCCCGGTTTCTTCTACTTCTTGTGTGATGGAATCATTTTTAGGACTTTATTTCCCTTCTGTTCAAAGTTCTCTTCTAGTTCTTGGAAAGAAAGATTTACCCTATTTACCTTATGTTTGCTAATGAGGAACCAGTAGGTTTGTTCACCTCCCTAAGTGATTCACTCTAAGCAATTTCTCCCACCAGACATGTGGTTGAAACTTGCAAAACTTGCTTTTATTTACTGACTAAAACATATCCCTTCCTAGCATAGAGGTCTCCCTTGGAATTTGTAGCTTTAGATTATACAGTGAAAGCTTGGCCTTAAAATATTTAAGTTGCATCAAAATTTTCTAAAATAAATTATAAAGACATTTTTCAAACCATGCAGTAAAGGAGAATCTTTGGCACTGTCATTTATAATTATGGACCACTGGAGTCATTCAGACAACATCAGACATCAGGTGGCCCATTTGAAAATCTAGCTGTCCAGCTCATAGGTAGTGGGTATAGAGTCAAGTCTCAAAGTTTGGGGTTTGAATTCAGCAGACCCTCAGGATCCCAGTACCCAGGGCTATCACTTGCTTTAGTAAGTATTTTTTCATGAGCTTCAGGTCTTTCTTCCTTTCTTTTTTTTAATCTTAAGCTACAGTAATGATATCTCTCTCTTATAATTTTTTAAGGATTAAATGAGATAATATATTTAAAAACTGATTATCGCTCTACCAGGCATAGAGTAAACAAACAGTGAGTTTTTTATTTTTAATAAGTGGTATTTGTAATTATTCTTTTTATATGTTGATTCTAATTCAACAAACTAGGGTGAAACTTAACGTCCCCTTTCTCACCCATCAAAGGGCCAACCTTTTGCTCCAGTGTACAGGGCATGGTCTGAACCACACTGTGCATCCTTGGGTTCCATATGCACCAAGACATGGGTAGTTAGAAGACTCTCACTCTCGTGCAAATAATAAAATTTCCCCTAAACCTATTTATAAGGATACTTAGGGGGTTTAAAGCCATTATGTATTTTTAGCTATAATTCAAATATTTCGATATCTGTGATCATAAGGGCTATATTAATTTGCAAAGAGGAGTAACATAAAACACTGACTAAATTCAGATTGCAAGATATTAAATAGTGATTATACAATAAAAGTGTAATTTAGAAAAAGCCTTATTGTAACATACAAAGTGTATTAGCACTCTTTGGCATGAAGAGGATTTATATATCTTTGTATTTATTTTATACATCTGTCATGAGCTAATGACGTGTGTGTGCCAGTTTGAAGAAAGAAGATGGTTTTTTGAGTAACAGTCTGGATGAATCTAAATACCAATGGATTGACACACAAATTTCAATCCTCCTCTTTACAAATAATTAGATGGTATATATATATATACATATATATATATGTATATATATATGTATATATGGTATATATAGTTAACATAAATATTGTAAGCTTATATGGAAACATATGGAGTTCCTGTTATTTTTTAGGAAGTAAATGATGAAATGTATTTTTCACGAGAAATTTAACCTAAAACTTTCATTTGTTCAGTGGTCTCGATTCATTTTAAGGATTTGGAGATTAAGACACAGTTGCATCCTCAGTTCGTTGGTAATAAAAGGTCCACTCATTGGCAAAATGGGAAAAAAAATCACTAGTCTTGTATGGAATCGTTTGACTCTCCAGACTTTCAGTTTTGCTTGCAATTGTGAAAAATAAATTACTCTTTCTTTTTTTTTTTAAATAAATGTATTTACTTATTTATTTTTGGCTGCATTGGGTCTTCGTTGCTGTGCGCGGGCTTTCTCTAGTTGCGGCGAGCGGGGACTACTCTTCGTTGGGATGTGCAGTCTTCTCATTGTGGTGGCTTCTCTTGTTGGGGAGCATGGGCTCTAGGCACGCGGGCTTCAGTAGTTGTGGTGCGTAGGCTCAGTAGTTGTGGCTCACGGGCTCTAGAGTGCAGGCTCAGTAGTTGTGGCACACGGTACTTAGTTGCTCTGTGGCATGTGGGATCTTCCTGGTCCAGGGATCAAACCCATGTCCCCTGCATTGGCAGGCAGATTCTTAGCCACTGCACCACCAGGGAAGTCCAAATTACACTTTCTGAGACACTCTTCGTTTTAGCAATTATTATAGCAAAGAATCATGATTATTCATAGAAGTTATTTGTAATGTAGCAAATGGTTATCATATTTCTTATAGAGATATTACTTTCAGATAGTCTGTTTTTAATTTTTTCTTTTCTAATTTGTCCTTTCAATATTTCAAAAACTTATGTTGTGACTACAATTCTAAGTATATATTTTTCAGGGATGAGAATAATTGTAATGGTAGCAGTAGATACCATTTATTGAATTCTTACCATGTGCTTAGTATTTAATGTGGAGTTTTTGCTCCTAGAACTTACAACAGCTGTAGGAGATAGGTTCTATTATTATCATAGTAAAGACACTGAGGTTTAGAAAGTCCTAAAGTTCTCACAACTGATGATGGTATTGTGGCTAAGGGCTTAGAAATATCAGAATCCTCTGCTGTTGCATCCTCCATACAGTTTAGGTTTCAGGAGGAGATGCCTAGCTGTCCTCAAAGCCCAGATGCAAATCTTTGGTTCTGATTGCTTTCTTGTCACCCACATGACACATGGACTTGAGAAGTGCTTTCTAGCAAGAGAGATGGCACACCCTGACGCTGGTTACCAGCCAGTCCTGGAGGAAGGAAGATTAAGAGAGAGTGCAGCATGTCCCCTTATCACACTGAGCCTCTACCCTAGAGAACTTGACCCAATGCCTTGTAATCCGATGCATCAAATTCACAAACTTTTCTTCCCTTATGTGTGAACATGTGAGTGTTTTTTGTATGTAGGTGTGAGGTATGAATGTGTGAGAGGTCTGCGTGTGGTATATGTATATGAATGTCATATGCATGAGATTTTTATGTGAGTATGGTATGTGTAGAGTGTGTATGTATGAGTACGTTCTGTGTGTTTGCGAAGTGTTTATGTGTGGGGGTGTATGTGTTCTTTGTGTCTGTGAGGTGAGTGTATGTGTGAGGTGTGTATATGTGTGCCTGTGGTATGTGTGGTATGTGTGTGAATTGAGTGTGTGGTTCAACTATTGTGTGTGGTGTAAGGGAGGCAGGGTTGTAGAAAGGAAAGGCAAGAGTAGTGATTGGACAGAGGGACATAGCTGAGAGTTACTTTTGACTAGAATAGTTATAACTGAAAGTGCTCTAGACTTGAACTTTGGAGTCTTGGGGTCAAGTCCTACCCAGCTCTGTAACTAACTATTTAATATTTGAAAGCAGCTTAGCCAGTTTGATTTTAGTTTTCTCATCTCTGGAAGAAAAAGACTTTTAACTTAAATGCTATGTGGGTTAAGTGAGTAATTTTAGGTTGACGTTGCTGATAAACTGGAAAATGCTACATAAATGTAAGGTATTGCCTATTTGTATTAGTAGTGGTGTTATTTTTCCAACATGTTTTATGTTGAAATTCCAGAACAACAATATAACATGCAAGGGATTGTAATAAATTTATTACTATGTGCTTCTATCTTCAAGGAATTTTTAAAGTTAATTTTCATAGGTAATACATGGTATGTTGTATCAAAAAGAAGAAAGACTTATGCTGTTATAATTCCATGTCTAGTGAATGTCTAGGATATTAAACACTTGACAGTGTTAATTCATGGAATAATAAAGCCCATTTTAACTAGGAGCTTTGCTCTAAGATGTAGGGCAGCAAACTCTACTATAATAGAAGAACTTAACATTGACTTTTTCAGATCCTTATTTTTTAGATATATGAGAAAGGATGAAAACGATATGGAACATAGCCATTCCTCAAATAGTTAAGCGTAGAATTACCATGCGATCCAGCAATTCTGCTCCTATGTATATACCCCAAAGAATTGAAAACATATGTTCTCACAAAAGCTAGTAAATGAATGTTCATAGCAGCATCATTCATAATAACCTAAAAGTAGAAACTCTCCAAATGCTCACTAACTGATGAATGGATAAATAAGTGTGGTATATCCATACGATGGAATATTATTTGACAATAAAAAGTTATTCAGTACTACTTCACACTATTACATGGATGAATCTTGAAAACATGCTAAGTGAAAGAAGCCAGAACAGTATATTACATGATCCCATTCATATAAAAGGTTCATAATAGACAAATCTATAGAGACAGAAAATATATTATTACTTAAGGCTGGGGTGGGGGGGGCATGAGGAATTGGAGGTTGATGGCTAAGGGGTGAGAGATTTCTTTTGTGGGGTCATGAAAATATTTTAAAATTATGGTTGGGTGTACAACCCTGTGAATATACTAAAGCCATTGAATTGTATACTTTAAATGGATGAATTGTGTGGTATTTGAATTATATGTTGACAAAACTGTTAAAAAATATAGAACAATTTTTCTAAGAAGTGAACCCTCCCCATTTATTGTACCGATAGCTCTGGGTGCAGCCCGTCCTGACCTTCCTTGTTACAAATCCACAAACACAGACAGGATAGGAGGCAGTTATACTAACAAGGCATTCCAGACCACAAGGTCTGCCTGTAAGCGGATGCCTTTTTTATCAAGGGTGAATGTCCAGCAGTAGGGAATAGGTGAGCAACCGTCAGCGTTTTAGTTTCCAGCAGTATGTTCTACAAGCAGCAGGCACTGAGGAATGCTGTGTGAAGCGTCATTCTCTTTTCTCCTCCTGTCCTCTCTCCTCTCACCCTACCCTTCCTCCTTCTCCTTTCGCCTCTCTCTCCCTCCCTCTCCTCTCTATTTTTTCCCCATAAATTGCTCTTGTGACTCATTCATTTAGAGTTACGGTTGAGTGTACATTTGAAGTAACTGTTTTCTTTGCTTCCATGGTTTTGAAGTACTTTCTTAGACAAGATTCGGGAAAGTACAGAGTTAGAGTGAATCTTCTGTGGCCTAATTGCTAATAGGAAGTCTTTTAGGTATGAATGCCCTCATTCTTTGCTCTTTCTGTGACTTCTAACTGAATCTCCAATCCTCCAGAGTAGTATGTTCTGCTTCTAGTCTTACATTTCCACCCCATTCCACTTCCACATACAAATATCACATTCACCATGGTTTCAGATGATCTCTCAGGAGTAAGATGTATACTTCTATTACATTCTCACATATAGTTACTGCCTTTTTAAAACCTTTTTTTTGCTTAACATTTAATTAAAGAATAGTCAGCTCAATATGCAGCTACGTGAATCTAGCCAATAGATGTATTTTATTAGCTTCAATTTTGAAAGGGGGGATAATATCTT
The DNA here is from genome assembly GCF_951394435.1 of Stenella coeruleoalba. Lineage (NCBI taxonomy): Eukaryota > Metazoa > Chordata > Mammalia > Artiodactyla > Delphinidae > Stenella > Stenella coeruleoalba. The sequence continues at coordinate 46,417,783 of NC_137148.1, read as the reverse complement.
TCACTTATAAAAACCGATATTTCTATGAAGTGTCTTTTTTTGCATTGAAATGTTTCTGGAATGTGACAGTTCAGTTCTAATAACTACGATTAAGTATCCATGAATTTGTTTTGAATAAGCACAGCCAGATAAGTGGTGTTTATGTACCTTGCAACACTATTTAAGATTGCCTCCTCAGCATGGAAAGAATCACTGGCTTACCAAATAAGAGAATTCAGGACCTCTTGTTTGTCAGTTCCACGTTAACTGCATTTATAGCTCTGACAGTTTCCATGATGGAATTTGTAAAAAAGAAATGAGTATACAATCAGATCTGAATTGGTATATTTAAATGAGTGTTTCCTGATTTGCAATTAATGGAAGTGTTGAGATTTGAAGAATGCTTGAGGAGTCAAGGTTTTATAATTGCTCTTCTGGAGAAAAAAATGGGTAGAGAGTAAAGTCCTGAAAGCTCTACTATCAAACAAATACACAATCATAAGGAAGTTAAAAAGCCACAGTGAAATGTACACATCCTAATTACGTTAACTTTGATATCTATTTTAAAATAGATAACCAGTATTAGCTGTAAGAGTTTCATATGTTTTGCAGGAGGGAGTTCTCTTAGTGTACTCAGTGTACTTATCACTGTTGTAAGCTTATACCCTGAGCTTACAACACAAACATTTTGTGCAAAGAATCCAGGCTGGGATGTATCAGTGCTTATGTGGCCTGTCAGTGGAGATGGGCAGAATGGAAAATATGGAGAATTGGAAAGCCTTCTAGGGTTCATTTTTTTCAGTGGTTTTCAAAGTTAATAGCCAACTCTTATAAAGAATAGTGGTCTGAGGCAGGGACTACCTATATACCCACGATGTTCTAAAACGATTGGTTCACAGACTCTGTGAAGCAGAGAAGCAGATTCTGAGAAAGAGAATTTTGGGACCACCACCTATGGAAGGGGAGAGAAGAAAGAAGGTCTGGAGAAGAGGGAGAAGGAAAAGTTGTTCTGCAGTGCAGTCTCAAAAAAGGCCTCAGCAGACCCAGCAGAGAGTATGGAAGCTGGGATGGGCCTTCAGAGTTGTCCTAAACAACTCCTGAGCTGGGCCTTTATACCCTCTTGTTTACTTGATGTTAGATGCTTGGACAAGGTGGCCCTCATTAGCTGACACAATTCACAAAGAGGGCTGACAACTGAGAGCACTTCCTAAACCTAGGGAAGTGAGTCATTCATTCCTGAAGGGGTTATCATGACAGCATCCACTAGGAATTGTGAGTTATTTTAGAACCAGCAAGCGTTGGGAAATGCCTTGTGGATAGACTCCTTGCTTCTTTCATTCCTTTGTTTCCTTCTTTCTCTCCCCCAACCCAGTGTTTTTCCAAAAATAAAGGACTAGGCTGTGAGTTATCATGTGGAAGGAAAAGACATAATCATTTTTATGAGTCCAACTAATCTTTTAATGTCAAGACATGGGTTAGTTATTATTGAACTCAACAATCATAAATGTTTTCCATGGAAAACTTAGCTCCATACATCTGATGACCCAAGTACCCCTTGTGACAGTTCCTATCTATGTGATGCTAGCATCCTGACAGCCAGATGGAATGTCAGGAGGAAGGTCCAGATAAAATTATTTTTTTCCTTTGTCCTGAAGAAAAAAGGAAAGCATATTTATTTAGCGTCCACTAAATGTGACATCAAAGGTTTTTCTTATCTGGATTAGAAGTTGGTAACAAATGAAACAGTACATTGATTTGAAAAGCTTTGTTCTCATTTTAACCACAATTTTTTATAAAATAAAAATTTACTAACCAAGATATAAAAATAGCATTTAATAAAACCTACGGCATATTTATTTGGGCTGCATTGTTGTTTCGACTATCCACGTTTATTTTTTGGATTTTTTTACCTATTGCATTGTTTTGAAGCACCACAAAATAGCAAATGGTGGAGAAGCTGGTAAATGGATATGCAAAAGCAGTATATTGATTTGGCAACAGAGTGATATTGTTTATTAAGTGCTGATTTTTTTTAGCAAGGCGTTTCAATAAGACAACCTTACCATTAAACATAGCATAGAAACTACTAACTGGAAAACTTCTTAGGTCTTTAAAGTTGTTTTCAGTGCTATTTGCTTTCAAGGCACTTAGAAGTGTCACCTAAATGGCCCTTAAGAATGGATATTGGCTAAAGGCTGTGAAGTCTTCTAAGATTTTCATGAATTTTTTTTTTTTTTTTTAAAGATCCCTCCTCAGTCAATTCAGGAGAGTTGTAATTGTTGGCTATACAGCACAGTACAGATTCAGCCCTTGAAGATACACAAAGATAACTCAAGGAACTGATTTCTGCATCTTCAGCCACCTTATTCCATTAACTCTTAGAATGAATTCCCTCCAGACATAATTTGTATCAAGCAAAAGATTAGGAGTGGGGACTTCCTTAGCGGTCCCGTGGTTAAGAATTTGCCTTCCAAAGCAGGGGGTGCAGGTTCAATCCCTGGTCAGGGAGCTAAGATCTCACATGCCTCACAGCCAAAAAACCCAAAACATAAAAAGAAAACCAGAAGCAACATTGTAACAAATTCAATAAAAACTTAAAAAAAATGGTCCACATCAAAAAAAAAAAAAATCAAGAAAAAAAAGAATAGGAGAATTAGAACAGCTTCTGAGGCTTTCCCGTGACTGAAAGAGTGATTGCTTTTTCAACAACCATAAGTGTTAGATTTACCAAAAGGAAAAAGTGTCTTAAATTGAACCACTCTTCTAATCCGTGAATCTTAGTTCTAAAGGCATGTGAGTAAATACCATGTTGCTGAATCTAATTTGAAAAAGTGAGGGAGGGAAAGTACTGGATTTTTTCCCTCTTAGAAATTACATGCTGTTTGCAGTGTTAGGTTGACTGTACTTTTCTTGTAAAACCTCCTGTACATCAAGAACGAATTCAAACTAAAAATAGAATTGCCGTATGACCCAGCAATTCCACTACTGGGCATATACCCTGAGAAAACCATAATTCAAAAAGAGTCATGTACCACAATGTTCATTGCAGCTCTATTTACAATAGTCAGGATATGGAAGCAACCTAAGTGTCCATCGACAGATGAATGGATAATGAAGATGTGGCACATACATACAATGGAATATTACTCGGCCATAAAAAGAAACGAACTTATTTGTAGTGAGGTGGATGGACCTAGAGTCTGTCATACAGAGTGAAGTAAATCAGAAAGAGAAAAACAAATACCGTATGCTAACACATATATATGGAATCTAAGAAAAAAAGAAAGGTCATCAATAACCTAGGGGCAAGATGGGAATAAAGATGCAGACCTACTAGAGAATGGACTTGAGGACACGGGGAAGGGGAAGGGGAAGCTGGGATGAAGTGAGAGAGTGGCATGGACATATATACACTACCAAATATAAAATCGATAGCTAGTGGGGAGCAGCCACATAGCACAGGGAGATCAGCTCAGTGCTTTGTGACCACCTAGAGGGCTGGGATAGGGAGGGTGGGAGGGAGGGAGACGCAAGAGGGAAGAGATATGGGAACATATGTATATGTATAACTGATTCACGTTGTTGTACAGCAGAAACACACCATTGTAAAGCAATTATGCTCCAATATTAAAAAAAAAAAGAATAGATGCTCTTTGTCAACTTGTAGGCAAAAGTCTAAGCAGTTCTTTAAAAGAAACTCTGTAGCATAAACTATCAACATTTTCTAATCTCATGGTCAACTTTGTTTCTCAAAGTGGTGGTTTTAAATGATTATATAAGAATAGAACTATGTTTTTCTTCAATTATGCAACAAACATTTCCTGACAGATGCCAAGCAAGTGGCACCCATGTGCCATTTCTGGTATCAACACTATAAAATGCCCAAACTTTAGTAAAGCCCTCATTTTTGTTATTTCCAAACTTCCCTCCTCCATCTTCATGAAGGTATTACTCCTGATTCAGGAGTAGGTCTATCCATCCTTGTCTTTTGGTTTCCTGTCTCAATTCTGCAATCTCCTGTCCGGCCGTTACACTCTTGAATCATTTCAAAATCCTGCCTCCTAAGGTAATCTGTCTCGCTTTTCTAATCTTCTAAGTTCCCATTACTCATCATTTCAATTCCTTCTACTGGCTCCCAGTTGCTTTGCTAGCCAAATTTGAATTACTTATCCTTATTTCGAAGGCCATTCACCACTCTGCCCCTGCTGACGTCTTTTTCTTTATCACTACTGAGTCCTCCCTTTGCCCACACTTCCACATGCAAGTGCAGTTCCAGAGCATGAGAATGCTTTGGATTTATATAATGCTTTTGCCTTGAAGAGCTTTAATCTTTTCCTCATATCTTCTTAGAGAAGAAGGTAATTGAGCTGTGGTTTAAAATTCATGAATGCATTTGGCAGTAAAATTCTGTATTTTGTGTACAACTTATTCTGTACTGACATCTCTAGTCCTTGGCCTCCCATGTAGCATTCACCGATTGCTATCTAAAGGCCATCTTTAGGTAGCTGCCCTGTTATCAGGCCGTGGCAGGCTCTACGGTGGCCAACAATTATTCTTAATAAATCATAGAACCACAGAATTTAAGTTAGAGACAGGGATTTCCCTACATACCAAAGAATCCAAATTCCCGCTCAGCACAGAAATCCCTCTCAGAACATTCCTGATGCCTAAAATGGTCTTTTCAGGAGGGAAAAAGCCAACTTACAACGACGAGCTCTTTCCTTGTTGCTCACAACTCATCTTGAGAAAAGTATTCTTTGTGCTGAAGAAGTCTGGTTTCCTACCACCTCCTGTTGGGTATCGCATGTCACTTGAGAGACCCGAAATAATTCTAACGATCTCTCTTTGCCTTGAAAATACAACTGAGAACAGCCACCATCTCCTCCGTTAAATGAATCTGTTTGGGGTTAGATGTCCAAGTTGCTTCAGTAATTCCTCTCGTGGCAGACTTTTTTTTATTTGGCTGCGCTGGGTCTTAGTCATGGCATGCAGGATCTTCAGTTGCCGCATGCAGACTCTTTCTTAGTGTGGCAGGCATGCGGAATTTAGTTCCCTGACCAGAGATTGAACCCGGGCCCCCTGCATTGGGAATGCAAAGTCTTAACCACTGGACCACCAGGGAAGTCCCTTGTGACAGACTTTTTGAGAAATTCCACGCTGTTGCCTCACCTCTTATATAGCAGACTTCACAATCAGGCTTGCTGTCAGTGTCAGGCCTAATGTTGCTTTCACTTACTGCTCCGGTCATTAATATTGAAGGCAGTGTTTTATAACTTTAAAATAAATGAATAATTAATCATCCTCTTTGTCCTTTAATGAATTTGAAAGCTCATATTCATACTATTTTGGTTACTGAAGTATCTCTAAGCTCAAAGAGTATTTAAAATTGTCATGCAATGGTTCTGACAACATAGGAGTAACATATAGTTGTGTTTGAGACTGACTTGGGAAAAGACTCTGGTTTTTAATCTGAGAGTTTGAAGAATTATTGAGATGTCACTGAACAGTATTTTTAGAATTTTCACATTGCTAACACATGAGCACTTTGGGAATTGTTCAGTGGATATGTCTCCTGAGCACTTTGTTCCTTGACATTATCAAAATCTTGGAATTTATTTTTCTCCCTATCTTGTGATGCCTGGGTGGAACCGGGACATCACTATCACATTTAGAAATTCATTTCTTTTCTTTGTTCTTCCCCATGAAAATGCTCTATTCCAGTTGGAAAATAAAATAGATTAGGTTTATGTTTTTTACTCTTTTAGGGGTCTGGAATCCTCTAAGTATCCAATGAGATCTAGCAACACTCTCTTGGAAACTATATGTATACTGATAATCACACGGAGAATTTGCCTTTAATTTTAGGGGTACAGGTGCCAGTGGGATCATATACATGTTACCGTTACAAGGTACTGATTCCAGGTTAAAAATCACTGATTTGGTTGAACCTTAGTTTACATATATCTCTTCCTGAAAAGATATATAAAAATAAAATTGTATTAACAAGTTACGTGTTTAGTAGTTCCATTCAGTAACCTTTTAAGGCAAATTATTTCCTAAATTAATTTTAATTCAAATCTTTATAGAATATTGGGTTTCTCAATGTGAGCACATTTGTATAATCTTAGGCTTCAGCCTTTTTCTTCTGAATGCTTTCTTAAAATATGTTCATGATTAAAAGGATTGAAAATACTTTTTCTCTGTAAACCCTCACCTCTGACCTTCTTCAGTCTTATCTGCAGTTATTGCCAGCACAAATAATTGATATGGTAGAAGATACATCTTGAGACAAATTTAATTCTTTAAAATGTGTCACAATACCTGCATATTTTACAGGTATGTTTATGCAGGTATAGGTGTATTTGAAATCACTGTTTTCTTTATTTTTTAAAAAAAATTTAGATTCCCCAACTTCAAAAATAAGATTTATAAATGTATATTTACAAATAATGTACAAGGAAAGGACAGGAAATAACAGCATGACTCATATGTGTATTCAGCATATCTAAATTCATAGTTTTAAATATAATAATCCTATTCTTATTAGCTATAGATAAAGGTTTGATCAGTGTTTTTATAATATTAACCTTAGTTTACCAATATTAACCTATAAATTATTACACAAAAATGATCTGTAACACCAGCTCTATTGTAACAGTCTTTTGTCATGTGTGATTTATGTAATTTGCTGAACCTGATGAAAACGTCTATCTCGGCCTGAAGGCTGTGGAGATGCTGAGCTGTGTGCAATCTGTAGGAAGGGCTATGGGGCTGAACAAGTACAACAGATGTGTGGAATATATCGTTTACAAGTTTTATCACTTTTGGTAAGAAATGTACAAAGCCCATCACAATCTTAATCCTAACTTATATATGCTTGTGAATATTTAATCAGAGGATTGTCAAAATGCATTGCTATACATTGAGAACATAAACTTTGGTTTTATGTGTAACGATTTTTAAAATATACTTCGGGAGAACTATGCATTTACATCCAGCACTTGTAAGGCAAATTAAATTCAGAATGTATTATGAGGAATATAATATTTTTATTTCAGTGCAATCACGAAAGGGGGGCAATCTTTTCATCTTAATTAATTAATATATTTTTAGCTTGGCAATAGGAGTAAGCCTATTATATTCCTGGGTGACCACCAGAATCAGTCCCTAAAAATGCTGAATATCACCATTTGGTGTTTAACAAATAGATTCATATTCATTGTATCGTTTAGTCATAGTGTAAAGGAAGTTACCTCTTCATATCTCAGGGTGGCTTTTGTGGTTGACAAGGGGTGGGTCCAGACTGTATGGCACCTGAGCCTTTATACAACTCCGGGAGCCCACTTTAAGACAAATACAACATTAAGTAACAACTGAATACTTATTTAGACTAAAAAAGGAAATCATGACAAATTACAAATTTAATAACGCTGACAAATTTCACAGGCGTCAAAAAATCTATAAAATTATGATTTGGGGGGTGCTTTATAGTTTTTGGCTGTGTATTCTCTGATTGTCTCTTCATATGACCATGATTCTATAATGTTTTCTATGTAGAGAATGATAGGACAATGCAATTGTGGGACAGCTAGCAGTAACCTAAGGATACAGGGAAGAAACTGAGAGCAACCAAATAATCTCACCAGACCTGAACTAAATGCATCTCTAGTTCAACTTTTAATTAGCCAGATCTCAAAAAGGTCCACAGTCACTCCAGTGCCACCCAACCTAAGGGGAAGCATCAGTGCATAGAAAAAATCAGTGAGTAGACGTTTTTAATGACTACAGTTAAAATATCTTACTTTTGCAAAATTCCCAAATCATCTGAATATGTCAACCCAGTATTTCCAGTGCCTTGGAAAGAGGCTTGAAACTTTGCCCTTCATGATAAACCCTCTTCTGTGGTGGACAGGAAAATACCTAGACCACAGCAAATTGCCTAAGGAAACAAAGAAGTTGGCCTTACAGTTATACAAAAGTAGTTCTATTTTTCCTAGAGTTTAGCCACCATTTCTCAGATATTTCAATGAAGTTCTTTTCATGCATTCTCCTCTAGAAGTTTTTAATTTCACAACTTATACTACTTTAATTCACCTCAGTCATTTAATAGCATAATCTTTTGAAGGGGAAAAATAGCTGGGCTCCAGTAAGCTTTAAATGTGCATTTGTTTCCCAGTATTATGACCTGCATAGAAAGAAGTAATACCTTTATGTGAAACGTTCCCCTTGGTTTATTTTAAAACACCAAATGGTATTATGTGATAATAGGATGTAAACCTAATTCAGAGAGTAGAAAATGCTATTTATGATCTGGACTGTCCTTTAGTCCTCAAGAAGCTGAGAATTCACCATTGTCTGATTAAAACACACACACACACACACACACACACACACACACACACAAGAAATACAAATTCTATAAGCATACATATTGATAGGTAGGGTAATTCATCTGAAAAACCTGAAATAAATGCTGATGAGAACCTCTGGACTAAGTTTCAGTGTAAACAAGTGGGTTATTTAAATTCTCTCTCAATATAGAAACTTCAAGTGAACAAGGCAGCCTGACTGTAGGACCATAATTCAGAAACAATCTGTAAGGCAAAATATAGAGGCACTAATTTTGTTGCATTTGCAGCCCACATACTGTAACACTGGGTTTATTCCTGTTATTCTGGCTAAAGATGAGTCAGGGACCTCTAATATAGCCATTCCTAAAAGACAGTAATTGATTCAGAATGTGAGACTGAGAGAAATCCTAGAAGTTTGACCTTCAGATCAGTTTAAGTGTAGATCAATAATACATTACTTAGACCAATGCAGTATCCCAAATACCCACAATTGGCTGCAAGATAATATTATGCCTCAAATAATTTGTTTGAGAGCAGTCAATATAGATAATTTTGTCCTGATGATAATTTGCTGATTCAGGGAACAAACATGCAACATCCAGCCACGATGTAGATATAGCTCAGGCCAGCCCCATAGAATATGGTCACCTGGCTTTCCCATTTTCCTATAAATGTCCTATTGGAAGAATAGCTCTTAATGTTCAGTGAAACAAAAGCTTGTTCTAAATTCCCTAGACTTTGCTTCCTGAATGATTATACCTATCTTAGCATGAAATCCTTTCCCTCTTGGAGTTAATAACATTGATATATCTTCTAGAGATGCTAGGCATCATCAGTATTATGGGGAGAAGAGGGTGGGCAGACTCTGGTCTATGGCTTTGTGTGTTATTAGTGAATTATGGTTTGTTAGCGTGGTAAGTCATGATTAAATAGCCACATGTTAGGAAAACTTTGATCCAATAAAGAAAACCACCAAAATTTTACCAAATGTAAAATAGATAGCTTGTGGGAAGCAGCCGCATAGCACAGAGAGATCAGCTCGGTTCTTTGTGACCACCTAGAGGTGTGGGAGAGGGAGGGTGGGAGGGAGATGCAAGAGGGAGGGGATATGGGGATATATGTATATGTATAGCTGATTCACTTTGTTATAAAGCAGAAACTAGCACACCATTGTAAAGCAATTATACTCCAATAAAGATGTTAAAAAAAAGAATTTGCTGCATCTGGTTACAAATTATACAGATATTTTGGTAGCATCCTCACTTGCTTTCTTACAAGGTATTGGGATAGCATGAAGAGATGTAAATTGATGCTAAGTTGCATGGTGTATATGAAAAGAGTTAATTTTAACAATATGCTACCCCAGCAGTCCGTTTTAAATCACATTAATTTTTCTTTACAAAATTATTTTAAAAACTCCATTGAGATAAAACCATATACAATATACTGCACGTATTTAAAGCATACAACGTGACAAATTTTGATGTATATATACGTCTGTGAGAAAATTACTAAAATCAATACAACAATCCTAGATATTACCCCTAAAAGTTTTCTCTTGCCCCTTTGTTATCCCTGCCTCCTGCCCTTTGCTAGAAAGCCCACCAACCCAGCTGATGGATGCTCAGCTGAAGAGTGGAGGGGAGCCACTGGGGACGTCGAAATTCTCTGTCTGGGGGCCCCTCTGTCGCTCTGCTCAGCAAACTCCACCTGCCCTGACCTCCGCACATTCCCAGCTCCATCGCCTCGATTTAACCAATTTGCTAACAAACATCAACTTGCTCCTAACTTGTCTATATTGTTCACTTGTTTATTTCTTTAGTATTAATTTGTAGACAGTTGCTATATCAAAAATAATGTCCATTTAGTATTACAATAGTTCTAACCAAATTACCCTCCAGAAATCTGTCCTTTTTTTCCATCGATATATTACTGTCTCCTTTCAAAAACCCTCTCCAACCTTTAGCATTATTTTTATCTTTGGGATCTTTGCCCAAAAGATCAATATAAATGAATACCTCTGTTATTTTAATTGTCATTTCTTTAATTATTAGTTCGATTTCAACTTGTTTTTCAGCCTTCTGGGGAGGAAGGGGGATTCTTTGCCTATGTACTTTGCCTAGTTTTATTATATGTTGGCATGTTCATCTTACTTTCTAATTTGTAACAAATCTTCTTAAAGGTTCCTTTTTCCCCCTTGGATAATTTTGTCACATCGTAAAGGAATCTTGTTATATTTTTTATTAAAATAAAATTGAGTTTATAGAGAAGTTGGAGAGGGTTTGATGTCTGAATATGGTATGTCTTCTGCAAAGGGAGTACAGGGGTGTGGAGGGAAGAGGGATTCAGAAGGAACCTAAGGGAACTTTTAGGAATGATGGATGTGTTCATTACCCTGCTTGTGGTTATGTTTTCATGGGGATATGCATATGGCAAAACTTGTCAACTTGTACACTTTAAATATGTGCAGCTCATTGTATCTCAGTCGCGGCTCAATAAAGCTGTTATTTTAAAAAGTGACACCAAGCATTCTACCCAAAATGAGAATTGAGTTTGAAAATAAGAATTGAGTTTGATCAGAATTTTTTTTTTTTTTTTTTTTGTGGTACATGGGCCTCTCACTGTTGTGGCCTCTCCGGTTGCGGAGCACAGGCTCCAGACGCGCAGGTTCAGCGGCCATGGCTCACGGGCCCAGCGGCTCCGCGGCATGTGGGATCTTCCCGGACCGGGGCACGAACCCGTGTCCCCTGCATCGGCAGGCGGCCTCTCAACCACTGCGCCACCAAGGAAGCCCCCTGATCAGAATATTTTTGTGTGTCATCTTGGTTAAATTTCTCCTGTCACAGTTACAATGGCTTTCTAAAATAAATGGGGAAGCCAAAGAAAGTCACTTTCACCTTCAAGATGAAAAAAATTGAACCAATAAAATAAGTGGTTCTGAATCAGAGTCAGTCTAAAAAAAACCCTGAATAAAAATGACTTCTGGGTGGCATTATATGGGAATCATAATCTATAAATCTCTGGGAATGAAGAAGAGAAAGCAAGAGAGAGGTACAGGATGGCTTTAAACCTCATCCATGTAGTTAAAGAATGATAATGGCCTTATAATAAATTTTTAGAGATTTTTCAGTATTGAGAAAGAGGCAGACTTAAAAATCTTTCCTTTTAGTACAAGAAGTGACTATTTAATGATTCCAAAAAGCAGTATGAGCTTGAGTTGCACCCATACTTATCAGGCAGGATTTATGGAGTCGAAGGTCGCTGAAGAGTACAAGAGAAGAACAGGTTACTAGGAAAGGGTTCCGAGTAATATCCACAGGGCTGTGAGTCAGCCAGGGCTTCCAGTTTGTCCCAGTGGGGCAGCAGGCTGAGTTTCCATAGTGAGAACAGACTGAAAGTCTTGTGCATCGGCTCAGCTGTGCAGTACAAAGGCAAGACTTTTATCAATTTTCATGAAATGACTTGAAAGTTTCCATGCCGTAAGCATGAGATAAACTTTGAATTAACAACTTAAAGTTTCATGATTAGAAGGAGGAGAAAGAGAAAGTGGAGAAAGGCCGTAAAGAAAAAAATGATGCAGTTGAAAGATAGTGGGAAAAACTCTGCTGTTGGAGTCTGAAGGGCAGGGTTCAAGTCCCAACTTTGATATTTATCAGCTGTGAAACACAGAAAAATTATTTAGGTTTTCAGAACCTCAGTTTTCTCCAATTGGTAAATTTGTAATAAAAACATACACACCTTTTAAAGTTATAGTAAAAATGTCTTGATGCAAGTGTAAGTATTTTTCAAAATATAATTCTACCTTCCAACAATGTTTTTGGTTCCAGATGCACTCTGATTTTAAGTCTACAATTGTTTTCCTTCCTCAATCAGCATCCTCCATTGTGAGATCAAAGCTATTCTTTAAAGCTGAGGTGTTAATGTTTAAAAATAAAACTAAAAAAATCTGTTACCAAATTCAGTAACTTTGGACAACAACAAAAAGAAACTTTGATGTGTAATCCCTATCCCACCACATACTCATTATATTTTTAAAATTTGAGGGGTGAAAGGAGAAGGTAATGGGAGCAAGCAGATGGGCACGTGATAGCAGAGTGAGTATCGTAAAATAAAACTAGATTTTATTGCTTTCGTCTTACATGTATAGATCTGAGCAGGTCTCTGTCATAGGATCCTATTATAGCTCTACCTGTGCTCTGCCCATTGACTGTTTCTACCAGGATGCCTTGAAGCCACCTCAAGCAGAGCATGTTCAATTTGGAGCTCATTATCTTCTCCCCAGTTGTTCAAGCTAGAAGCCTTCAGGCCACCCTTGACTCTTCTCTCTTCTGAAATCTCTCCTCTGCCCCATATGGATCAGTCTCCACAATCTGTCAATTCCACCTTCTAAATGTCTTTTCTGCTCTTATCACTTGCGCTTCTGTTGCCACTGCCTGAGTTTAGGTTATAGGCTTCTCAGTGTTTGGTCTCCTCTCTCCCCCAATGGATCCATCCCCCAAATTGTCACCACCAAGAACTATCATTCTAAGATACCAACTATCTTTCCAGAACTCAAGACTCTCTCTCCTCTATAGGAATTTAACTTTAGGGTGTATTCAGATAAATGAGCCAAGATATCTGTCAAAAATATGTTCACTTCAATATTGTTTATAATAGGAAAAAGGGAAAGAACCCCAAAGAGGGGACCAGTTATACCAATGGTTCTACCAATAGACTATAAAATAGCATTAAAATGGTGCTACAGATCTGTAATGAATAATTTGAAAAATCATTAATTATAAAAATCAAATTACTGCAAAATGTTCATAAAATTGTAGAGAATATATTTTACTATGAAGAGAGATTTCTGGTGGTAGAATTCAGCAGGAATTTTTCTGGTCCCACTTCCCCCAAAACCAAAAGCAAAATGAAACTAAAACAGAACAAAAACCCTCCTATGTGGCTCTTTATAAAAAGTAATACTTTTGGTAAGAATTTCAGTGACCATCCCAACTTCCACAACTCAGCACAGCAAATGTGAAATGCCGTAAAACAAATTCACTAATGCCTTAAAAGTTATGAAAACCAGGGGCTTTGAGACATCCTGTATCTTCCCCATGTTTTTCACAAAAAATTTTTGTACAGTCTCTCACATGAAATACCACGTGGTGTCCTCAATACACTATGGTTTACTCCATCTATTCATAATTGTATTTTCTATTTATATTTCTTTAAAAAATAACTACGTTCATGTGTATCTTTGAAGGCCAAAGAAAAATAATGCTGTAAAGATTGGGGGAGAGAGGAAGGGGCAGACAAACCCTGTTGTTTTCTTGTTTGGTTCTATATTTGTCACTCAGCTAAGGCCCCTGATAGGAGCTAGTTATCCTCAAACACTTATATTGGCTGATTCATTGTCTCTTAAATGGCATTTATAATCAATTTTTCAAAACAGTAGTGGGATCTGGTGTTGCATATAGCCTTGCTCTGTCAGAAGGCTTTGAGACTAAGGCGCCCGTGGGCACGTGCGCGCGCGTGCACGCGCGCGCGCGCACACACACACACACACACACACACACACTGTAGCTTTTCAATTTGCATATGTTTTGACACTGGTGGGGCTGTTCATTGTTTTTACAGAAATGCCGTTATTAAATTCTACGTAGTGTGGTATGTTAAGGGTTTTTCATTTTTTAATAATCAGTTGCCTCATAGCAAATATCTTAATCATTGTCACTGATTAAACCTTAATCTCTTCTCAAATCACTTCACTTTCTATTGATATGATGTTTTCCATCTGCCCCTCTCCACACCCCATTTCTCTTTTATGTTATGAAATATAATAGAGATGAGTAATGACGTTAATAGTATCTACTATTTATTGGTGTAAATATCTACACACAAAGATTAATGGAGGATTCTGAAAAAGACAGCTAAATAGTTAATACTGGCACTTTTGCTATTTCCATGGTGACTTACTATATATGAAAGATAGGTCTTTCAAATGTATAGAAGAGTAGGATTGTAAAATACTCCATGGTAAGTAGTATTTAGGTCTTTGAACATAAGTATTGATTTTTTTCTGTTATAGATAGCTGTATGTATTATATCTATTACTCAAACTTTATTAGTTTTGCTTCAGAATTTTAAAAATTATCAATGTATGTTAAAATCTTTTTGACCAAAATCAAAAGTAAAGTAATTATCTCAATAGTAAAAAAAAGCCAAATAAGCAACAATAGAAACCTCCTTTTTTAAGGGGATATGGTGAGATGAGAGGGACTGTTATTAAGAAAATAGGCTGTGGGGTGTGATCAGTCTGGGCTCAAACCCACTTTCTAGAATTAACTAGCTGGGTAACTTTAGGCAGCTCACCTGAACTATTAAAGCACTCATTTCCTCCTCTGCAAAGTGACAATAGTAATAGGACATAATTGATCATGTCATTATGAGATAAAATGAGGTAATGCCAGGTAAATTGATTGACAGTGTGCTTGGTACTCAAAAAGTATTGATATTTTAAAATAATTTTTAATATTTCTAAGAGCCGTTATTTATAGATAGTAAAAATTATGCCTTTTGCTTGCATTTTACTTTGCAGTTCACAAAGTACCATCACAAACATGATCTCATTTTATCCTCACCATAAACATGACATAGAGAAACTCTAAATGAATCTCAGGAAAGATCAATGACTCAACAAAGTTCTACAATAGGACTAGGACAAAGTACTTCCTGTGAAGGTCATACTGAAGCTAATTGATATATCTATATCTATATCTAATCTATACCTATATCTATATCTACCTCCTAGATTATAGGTAGGCATATTTAGTATAGGCAGCGGTTGTATTTCTATATGTTCATTTCTGGCATTGGATGCTATTCCTTTTATAAAAGTTGTGACCTTGCCACTCACGGAACAGATGGCATTGCTTGATTAAAGTCAGGCCATATTTAGAACATTTCTAAAAAGCCTTTCTCATTTGGATAAACATTTCTGCCCACTGAAACGGTTTCTTTTCATCAACTGAGCAAACCAAATCATGGACTGTTCTCCTAAGAGCTCTCTGCCATCCATTCCCAGGAAGGCAAGTGTTGAGCTTATATTTTCAGAAGTGAACTTTCATACTCTCCAGAAGAGAATGTCAAAGCTTCTTTGACAAAGGTGAGGGTCTGTGAATGTGCACCATGTTCATTAATAAGCAAATTTCCTCATGGAAATAAGACTTTGAACAATTTGTTGTCTTCTGAACAGGTAATAAAAGAGTATCAACTCTTACACATGAAAGACAAGGGAAAGTAGTGGGGGAAAAGACTGAGAAGAAGATTGTGCATTTTACATAACGCTACTTAAATTTACCTAAAATATACAATAGGCTAAACATGTACTGTATGTATATGTAAGTACATATATATAGTATGTATATGTATGTAACAGATGGATAGATATAGCCATATCCATACTCCAAAGACCAAGATTTATATATTATTAAGGGAATTAAACATAGAATTTGTTTTAAACAAAAAAACCAAATAAGACATTTCTGCTAAATTTTAAAATTTTATTTTAAGCAAAACACTACATTATAGTCATTATTATATAGGGTAATGTTATTTACAGACAAAATTAATTTTTTAGTTTGCATTGAAACAGATATGTGTGGAGTCAGGAAAAGATGAGTCAAACCAGTCAAAGAGAGTAATATCAAGAGGACATTCGGGTGCAGCAGTCAGGCCAACTCAGATTTCTGTCTGGACTCTGCCACAGAGCAGCAAAACTTCCTCAGTGAAATTACTTAATCTCTTTAAGGTGAATAGCCTCATCTGATGAATGAGGACCCCAATGCCTAACCCATAGGATAGGTTTGAGGATTAAAGGACATGCACAATTCACACAGCTTATCCATCTATGTCTACTTGTATTAGTTAGCTAGGACTGCTGTAACAAAATACCACAGATGGGATTGTTTAAACAACAGAAATTAGTGTCTCATTATTCTGGAAGCAAGAAGTCTGAGATCAAGGTGTTGGCAGGGTTGGTTCCTTCTGAGGGCTGTGAGGGGAGATCTCTTCCAGGCGCCTCTTTATCTGGTAGATGGTGTTCTCCCTGTGTTTTTGTCTTTCCTCTGTACCTCGTTCTGTGTCCAAATCTTTCTTTTTCATAAGGACACCAGTCATAATGGATTAGGGCCCACCATCCTCCAGTATGACCTCATCTTAACTAATTACATCGGCAACAACCCTAATTCCAAATAAGGTCACATTCTAAGGTACCAGAGGGTGAGGACTCCAGCATCTGAATTTCAACCCATTACACTGTTCAAAGGTTACTTTTTCAGAGAGATCTTGCTTGACCATCTTTTCTAAAAATGCTTCTAGCCCTTCCCAACACACTCATACTCTTGCCCTACATAAAATGTATAACTGTGGCAAAGTAAATTATATAATTATTTTTTTTCACTCTCTCACACTAGCCTGGGACCTAGACCTTACCTGTCTTATAAATCATTCTGTCTTGGGACACAGTATGTGCCTGGTACAAAATAGTCCCTCAATAAATATTTGTGGAAAAAAAAGGTAAACTTTCTGGCTCAAGATCAGGGCTCAATAAATGATAAGCACTATAACTAAAACATAGGGTCATTCTCCATCCAAATTGGTAGTCACTAGCCACACGTGAAATAAACTAAATTTTAATTTAATAAATTTAAATTTAAATAGCCAGTTGTGTCTAGTGGTCATCGTATAATGGGCAGTGCAGATATAGAACATCTTCATTATTGCAGAGCATCCTATTGGACATTGCCAGACATGGAGAGAGAACCATGGATGCATAGATGAGGGTATCAGAGACAATGCAGAACTGAGCCAGTGCTGCCTGACAGAATCTGACCACACTGCCCTGCGTCGTAGCTCTCTCCTGTCACTGAACAGCTCCTCTTTTCTTCCTTGTGGTACAGGTATATTGCAAACATTCTTTTCTTCAGTTATTAAATCAAAATATATAACTTGAAGATTTAAAAAGCTCTAAAGGGATTGTCTTGAGAATCGCATTAACATAATTGCTGTGGATTGTGCCACAGCAATTTTTACTTTTAATTCCTTTCCTCTTTGCTATTCAGATGAGTAAGAGGTAAGTGTAGATAATTAATCTACAGACTCTGGCTTATGAAACTTACAAATGGCTCTTTGAGAAACAAAATCTTTAAGGACACAGAACAGGGCTATCTCTTTGCTTAACAAGCAAATGGATGCAGGCACAGGTGTGGCTAGCCAGGAGCCAGCAGGTATCTGTGCGTGGGCTCAGTTCTTCCCGCAGCCCCAGGAAGTATGCAGGTTTTCACCAGCCCTGTTCAGCCTCTGCTATGAATAACAATCTGTACCAAAAAGTTTTATGAAAACTCTTTTGGCTTCATATAAAAATCTGTCTGATACTTCAGGTCAGTAGCACACCTTCAAATACATTTCTGAATCCCAGACTATATTCCTTAAGGATGGATTCAGTGATGTTACCTGTTAAATAAAAGGATGGAGAGAGAGGGAGGGCATAATTAATGAAAAATGCAGTTAGAAAGCAATAGAAAGCATATTGTTTATATAAAATGCAGTGCCTGGATAAGAATAAAATATTAAATGTATATGACAATGAACTTAGAATATCCTCCTATTTGGGAAAGAAATCCTAGATTTTTAAAATAATTTGTTTTTGTCAGTTAATCCTCAGTTGAACAGTAGCAAAATATCCACGCCACCTGCTTGGTGACTTTCCTGAAAAGAATAGGTGGTCTCCGCGTATTCCCTACTGTAATGGCATTGATCTGACCAAACTCATCACCATCCAGTTTAATGAATTACTTAATTCCTGAGAAACGTTGCTTGCCTCAAGTGAGCCAGGCATATTTATCCTAGAGAATGAAAAACACTGCTGGAGGGGCTAGACTCTTAGTACGTAACTGAGTTTTTAATCACCTAAATGTGGTTGTAGAGCAGACTGTTCTCAAGCAACCGAACAAGGGAAATGTGAAAAATTAAAGGCAAAATATAAAACTTTATAATGGGTCTATTGGACTGTTTTTCAAAAGAAGCAGAAGCTTTACCATTTGTGGATTGTAGCACTAAAAAAAAAGCAAAGTTGGAAAATATTTATAAGGAATAATTCTTAAGATGTAGACTAAAGATCTTATTTATGTTTTAGGAACAGGAAGCAATAGAAGCATATACTTCACAGGCTCTCAAAATGTCTCCACTCATCACTGCATTTTGGTATTTTAGTTCACTGCTCATTAAGGTTATTACCTTAATTTATTTAATCAGAATATTTATTCTCATGCTGCAAATGACTTGTGACAAGATTTGGTTCTTAATATGCTTTTACCAATGAAAGCTAAACAAAATAATGCTCATCCTTTCACCATTAAAATACTAATGTTTTTATAGTGTTTTTATCTTAGTTTAGAAGTTTCTTTTATAAAAAACCTTTGTTTCTATGTTCACAAACCACAGACTTTCAGTTTGTTTAACCAAAATTTATATAATTAAAATCTCCAAATTAAGAAGCTAGTTAAGTCACCCATTTGTTCTGTAATGTAACAGCCAGTAAATAACAAAATCCATCATTCCCCATTACTGATTTGTTTTGCCTATCTAATTTTCTAATAGAAAATTATTTCTAATAGAAATTATTTATTTGAGTGTTTGAGATATGGAAGCTCATCCCATTGAATACTTCAGAATCCAACTGTGACTTTATAGAATTCAACAAACATTATTTTAATACAAATTAGGACACTAGCCATTAGTTAAATAAATTACCTTATTTTGGAATGTTCTAAGGAATCTGTGATTAATATAGTAGTCCAGCTGATTTTTTTAAAGAGACTGTTGCCAAAATCCCTTTGTTTTTCAACTTAACCTGAAGTGAGACTTTATTTTAAAAGAAAATATACAAATTAATGTTTCAAAGCTATGAGATACTCCTTCCTCTTGTCTATGGATACAAAAGATGCAGCAATATATTATCCAGATGCTTTTGGCTGTGTTTATTTTTCATTGCTGCATAATAAATTACCACAAACTTAGTAGCTTAAAACAACACCCATTTCCTTCTTTCTTTTCTATAACATCTCACAGTTCTTAGGTCAGAAATCCTGGTTGGCAAGGCTGGTTTAATTGCTCAGAGTCTCACAAGGCTGAAATCAAGGTGCTGGCTAGCTGTTTCTTATCTGGAGCTCAGGGTCACCTTCCAAACTCATTCCTGTCATTGGAAAAATTCAGTTCCTTGCAGTTATAGGACTGAAGTCCCTCTTTTCTTGCTGTCTGTTGGCCAGGGATTCCTCTGGCCTTCTAGAGGCCACTCAGGTTCTTGCCCCATTGGTCATCTCCATCTCAGCATTGGAGAACCTCCCTCCTGTTGAATCCTTCACACATTTCTAATCTCTCTGACTTTCTCTATTTCTTCCAGCCAAAGAAAACTATCTCCTTTCAAAGATCTCACAAATTTAGACACTCTGGAAAATTTCTCTATCATAATGTCAACTGACTAGTAACCTTAATTACAGCCACAAAAATTTCTTTTTCCATGTAACTTAATATAATCATTGGGTAATACCAGGGCTGATGGTAATGGGGGCTATCTTAGAATTCTGCATTAAGATGTACAATTCTTGTCAGTTAATTTAAACAATAGAAAGAACATAAAATAGAGTGAATGTTGGGATGACTCATCACTTTATATTTAAATGCTAAGACAAATAATACAGCCATCAAATTTGGTCCAATGATGATCTCTTAGGAATTGAAATATAGGGATAAGAACTGATACAGACAGAAATCAGATTGTAAGGGCTTAAATGCGTGCTGAGAGTTTTATCATTTGCGAAATAAAGAACTACCAGGTAAAATGAAGAAATGCCCAGGTAACTGAAAAGTTATATGAAGTAATTTTTAACTTTAAGACACAGGCTAAATATCTTGATGGTTGGATCCAGAGGCAGAGGCCATATAATACCTCTATGCATCAATCCGTCTGGATATTTTAGTTTGCTGCATATTAAAGCCGAATGCTACTGTATCTGTGCCACAATACATCCATGGCTTCCTACCTCACCACTGCTTGGGGTCATGCTTTGCACTGTACCGCACTTCCCCGCCACAGTTTCACAAAGTTTGAAGGGGTAAGAAAGGAAAGGGAGGAGACTGGAGAAAAACTTAGGCAAATTTGAGAGAGGAATTTTTGGGTTTTAAATGAGAATTTGTAGGTTGAGTGGAAAGACACTCTGTGAGTAGGGACAGAGGCATGTGAAGGAAGGGAGAGAAATGAATGTGCCAAAGAAAGAGAAAGAGAAGGTGCCGAAGGATGAAAGTGTGGATGGAGTCAAGACAAAGATCCTCAAAGGTAGAATTAAGAGCATGCATGGATTGATTTACTTTGGAAAGGGGAAACCTTTTTTCTCCTTTACAGGAAAAGGAAAGAGGACGAGTAGTGGTTTCACATGAGCTATGTTAAGCCAGTTCATGTAAAG
This sequence comes from Stenella coeruleoalba, assembly GCF_951394435.1. Lineage (NCBI taxonomy): Eukaryota > Metazoa > Chordata > Mammalia > Artiodactyla > Delphinidae > Stenella > Stenella coeruleoalba. Next base: position 46,396,950 of record NC_137148.1, on the reverse strand, counting down.
TAGCTTCTATCCTTTCATTTTATTGAGACCATTTTGTATATATTTCTTCTTCTCTAAAGTGACAAAAAATAGTAGGGCCAAAAGAACACAGCCCATGTGAATATTAAATGATGTAACACATATATCATGCTTAGAATAGTACCTACCACATTATAAATGTTTAGAAATGTTAGCTATTATTATTATTTTCTACTGACAGTAAAGGAAAATGAGGTAAGGTTGGGGACTGAAAAATAATATAATGCTCTTTACTAGATTGTTGAATAATAGGACTCCTCTCCTGGCACTGAACTCCTGGTAAAAGTAAATAGCACTATTCATGGAACATCCAGTTAATGTGGTTAATAATAATAATACTTAACAGCCTGAAATGTACAGAGAAAGCAATGGGCATCGAGGTTTATAAAAAGTCAGAGATAGGAGCTCTGGGGAATCTGGTTATTCTCACGAAGGTAGATATCAAGTTCAGAGTGAGCTAGGAAGTTTAAATAGTAAAATAACGGATTTCATTAGAGATGCAAATTGTGATAGTGTTTTAAGTCTTGGAGATGGAGGGGGAACTGCAGAGCTTAAAGTATCGGAAGGCAGAGTTGGAGGTGACCATCTCCATGACTTTGGCTTTCCAAAGTGAGGTGGAAATGAATACGAAGAAATTGTCACCATGATTAAAATTGTATTGAGGGTAACAGTACAAGCTAGGACAGTAGGATAAGAGTCTTATACAACTGGTGAAAGGAGTTCTGGCTGTCAGGAAATAGAAGATGATATGGACTCCAGAGGAGGCCGGGTTAGTTGAAAGAAGCTGTTCGAATGGCAGACCAGAAGGGCAATGGAGAACCAGCAATTGTTAACCCCTCCTCAAGTTCCAGTAATGTGAGAAACATAAATAAAGTCCATTTTTAAGAACTGCGGGAGAAGTAGTGCCCATTTAATGGAGGCTCAGGATACTAGATCTGGATTCTAGAACTGTGCTAACCAATACAGTAGCCACTAGACACATGTGGCCATTTACATATTAAGTTAAAATAAAAGAAAAATATTTATTTCTTCAGTTACACTAGCCACATTTCAAATGTTTAATAGCCACATGTAGACAGCAGAGAGTTTAGAACATTTCTGTCACTGTAGAAAATTCTAATGGATAGCACCGTATTGGAAGTACAGTGGAAGTGAGAGTCTAGTCTTACAGAAAATGCTGGAGCAGAAGAAAACTATGCTGAATGAGGATATGAGCAAGGACATTCTGTATTTTGACCATTTGAAATATTGTTTTATTATTATACCATTTCTGAAATCAGGATGAGTCATACAATCGATGTGGTCATTTCAGAAGGTAGGGTTTATTTTTTCTCCTGAAAAAAACTGTTAGCAAATTGATGATGCATCTCACAATCAGTGGCATCTTAATGTCAATGGAATGCAGTAAGAACAAAGCCAAAGGGGTTTTCATCTGGGACAGTGATCACTGAGATAAAGCATCAGGATTAACAGGAAGATTGGAGAGTGATGGTGATCATGGGAAATGAGCTAAATTTAGTAAGTACTAGCCCCAAGACACCATTTGGAACTTTGGAGTAATGGTGTATTGGCAACAGTTTAAAGTACTTTCTCAGGTTCTGGACTCTCAGATTCTGATTCTAGATTCTTAGACCTCCTGCTGACTGAGAACTGGGTTGATGGCGAGTCTCAGGCTAGTAACCCCAGTCATTCTAAAGTACCAAACCGCAGTGTTGAGCAAATACCTGGCTTTGACAAGTACAACATGCCTTCCTTAAGATTGGATGAAAGGGAGAGAGCTAGAAATGTGTCCAAAACAAAGGAAAAGCCATTGTGATAATTAAGGTAACAACAGCCATACATCAAGGTAGCCAATATCTTCAGACTGGAGATCTGAACTTGAATGTCGATGGGCCACGAAGTACCTGTCTCAACAGAGAGGCATGTCAGATGAGAGCTGAATTTTTGTTGTTGTTGTTGATTTTGTTCTGCTTTTTGCTTGTTTCATTTTTCAATGTCATAATAACTCTGGCATGCCTTTTTACAGTAAATTAGAATTAAGGTTTTAAAAATTTGTCTCACGTGGTTATTGACAGCTACCATAACACTTTTTTTCCTGGAATTATGTTTGTTTTCTCTTAAAACATACATGTATGCATTTACATATATTGTTATATGTGTGTGTGTGTGTGTGTGTGTGTGTGTGTGTATACATATATATTTATATAAAAACAGTGTAGTAGAAGGAATTCTATTCTCTGAGTCAAAATATCTGATTTTGAACTTGGAGTCTAGTATGCCACTTAATTTCAGATTTAACTTCAGCCACGTTTTATCTTTTGAAGCCATAGGTCAGTTTTGTGGGTTTTTTTTGTCACTATTTTTAAGACCAGTTTTAGATTTACAACAAATTGAGAGGGAAGTACAGAGATTTCCCACATACCTCCTACCCCTACATGTTCACAGCCTGCCCCTTTATCAACACCACTAGCCAGAGTGGTACATTTTTCACCAAGAATGAACCTACATCAACACACTCTAATCACCCAAAGTCCATACTTTACCTTAGTGATCACTCTTGGTGTTGTACATTCTGTGGATTTGGATAAATGTATAATGGCACAGAGCCATCATTATAATATCATAGTATTTCCAATGCCCTAAAAATCCTCTGTGCTTCACCTATTCATATGTCACTTTCTTTTAAAAGAGGCAATACTTGTCCCCATGGTTGTAAAGATCAGATGAAATAAGATATATGAAAACATAAACTACAATATATAGATATTCTCAACTGTAAAGTGATACACATCGAACGCATTGAAGTCATGGTTGTTATTTATTGGAGTCCACCTCTCAAATGCTGCTTGTTTCTTGGGTACAGAAAATTGAGTTTGACTCTCAGTATTATGCAGCCTAATTTAGCAACATCTCTTTATTCTTTGCTGATATATTATGTAGGAAAAAAAATCAAGTAGAATTATTTAGATACCTGAATCTGAGGAACTCTTGATATAGTAAAAGCCAGACTTGCTAGGGACAATGTTATGAGTGCTTTTATTTATAACCATGATCTTTTTTCAACCGTAGACATCTCAGGGTAAAGTCCTGGGGCTCTGTCACTGCAGGAGGGAGAACAGGCAGTAGAAATGTCCCTCAGGTTTAATCAGCTAGAAACTACGAGGAATTAGCCACAGTGCCAAGAATATCCAGTCATTATTTTGCTGTTTGGGTAAGCTGAAGCATCATTTATGGACCTATCAAATTTGCTTTCTGATAATATTTAAAACCTTCACCTGGGTGAACTTCTATGCAAACCTATAATTCCTATAACAGCAAAGTTATAGTCTCTAGTCTCAGCTGGAGGGAGCCTCAATGCTACCAAAGCATCCATTTGTTTTCATAGTTGGCCTTGTCTCCATTTCTCCACGCAAGGCCCCTTCCCTTCCTAGGAAAAATCCTACCCCCGTGCCTTGAATCCTACTCCCTCTGCCTCTTTAGTGGACTTGCTCTTTCACCTGTCACTCTTCTTGTATCACTGGCTTTCTCCATATATTGGTTCTTTAACATCAACCTCCATGACAACATGGATAAACCTGGAGTACATCATGCTAAGTGAAAAAAGCCAGATGCAGAAAGACAAGTACTACATGATCTCACTTATATGTGGAATCTAAAAAAAAAAAAAGGTAAGGGTTGAACTCATAGTAACAGAGGCTGGGGGGTAGGGAAAGATATTGATCAAAGGGTACAGTCTTTTTCAGTTATAAGAAGAATTAATCATGGAGATGTAACGTGCAGTATGGTGACTGTAGTTAATACTAATGTACTGTAAACTCAAAATTTGCTAAGCGAGTATATCTCTTGCATTCTCACCACACACAAAAATGGTAAGCATGTGAACTGTTGGATATGTTAATTAGCTTGATTATGGTAATCATTTCAGTGTTTACATATATCAAAACATCACGTTGTACACCCTAAATATGTACCATTTTTATTTGTCAATTATACCTCAGTAAAGCTGGAAAAAAAGATGAACAAGCTCAAAACACTCTCTTCAAAAAACAAAACAAAATGATGAAACAACAAAAACAATGAAAAAACAGACTTTTGTTGGCCCTCTTTTCCCCCTTTGCCTAATTCTTTCCTCCCTTTCACACCCAGAGGATTTTACATTCTGACCCCCATTCTTGCATTTTCCTCCACCAAAGACTGAAATTTTTAGCACTAAGTCCCGGTGTGTTCTCAGTCAGCATTTCACTCGGACACACTTCAAGACTATTAGTAGAGTCTTGACCCCTCTCTGTTCTTAACCAGTCTCTTCCTGCGTGTACTCCCAGTTCTTCACCTCAGTTTGTCAGTCTTCTCTGAGGTTTCTTCATCCTTTGTTCAGACCCCAGTGTTCTTCTGGGTTTTGTCCTCAGTCTGTTCTGTCCTCATGCCTTATCCCAGAGGCGCTCTGCAGTGGTCATGCATCCAAAACACCTGCAAAACCTGTGCAAACACAGCAGCCTGTTTCCTCTGCTAACCATCTGAATCAGTTCCTATGGGGTGGGGCCCAGGCACCTGCATTTTTCAGCAACTGCACAGATGGTTCTGATGTTCAGCCAGCCTTGACAACCAGCCTGAGCCTGTTATTCTCACCCATGCCTCCACGGGCATCCAGCCCGTCTCCCAATTTTTCATCTGGATTTTTCCCTTGGGCCCGAGGTTTGTTTTCTAGATATGTCTACACAGGGTCTCCAAACTCAGTGTATCTACGACTGCCTTCCTGCCTTTGACCCGTTCTCTTCACATCCAGATCTGCTCCTTCCCCTGTGTTGCTATCTTAGTGAATGATGCCAGACTTCACCAAATTTTACAAGCCAGAAATGTGGTCATTGCTTCTGAATTTTTTCTCTCCTTCATCCCCCATGTCTTGTCCACTGTTTTCCACACTCATAGACACTACCTTAGGCTAAGCCACCATCGTCTCTCTTCTGAAATACTAAAACCACCCCCTAACCGTTCTCTCAGCTCTCACTTTGGCTTATTTCCACCCATCTATTCCTCACACAACACTCAGTATATTTATTTCTTAAAGGTAACTATGATTCTGTATGTTTTCCGCTTAAAAGTTCTATGACTATCTGATGCCTTTAGAATCAAGTCGAAACTTTGTAACACGACATATATGACCTATCAGAATCTGACCCCTGCTGTCTTCTCCGGTCAGGACCCCCCTCCATTCTGCACACAGTTTTTCCCTAAGCCTTTATTACTCCTTTTGCCTAGAGTGTCCTCTTTCCCTCGGCCCGGGTCTCCCACTTTCCACCCCTGCCTTGGTAACCCTTCTTACTGTTCTAGTTCATATATCACTTTCTAAAAGGATCTTTGCCTAACCCCGCATGATGGGCTTAGAAGAGCTTCCTATCCTTATAGTTCAAGACTTCTATTCTTAGAGTATAAGGCTGTACTCCACTCATTGATTTACTTCTCTCTCCCACCTGACTTTAACTTTATGTTTCTTGAGTACAGAGACTCCTCTTATTCATCATAGAGTTTTTGTTTTGTTTGTTTGTTTGTTTGCTTGTTTGCATGACACACAGCAAACTCTCAATGTCTATTGAAGGAATGAAATGAGAAGGAATATTCAGAAATGTTAGTAAAACAGTTCTCAGAAATGTTAGTAAAAAAACAATTCAGAAAGTAATGGGAGAGTGAGCTCTCCAGAGGAGTGGTCAACAGGTCAGAAGCTACAAGTAGAATGAGCTGACTGGTCTTGAAAAGAGGTCATGCTTAGAGGAAAGAGTCTCACTGGTGTGGTAGGGGTTGGAAAGAGGTAGGGGTAGGAAAGAGGAAAGAGTCTCACTGGTGTGGTAGGGGTTGAAGCCAGAATGCAGGAAACTGAGGTTGGGTGGTGTATTCGTTTACCAGGGCGGCTGTAACAAAGTACCGCAGGCTGAGTAGTTTAAAGAGCAGAAATGTATTGTTTCACAGTACTTGCTGCGAGAAGTCCAAGCTCAAGGTGTCAGCGGAGACTGCCCCCTCTGAAGACACTGGGAAAGGACTCCTTCCTAGCTTTTGGCACACAACTTCAGTCTTCCCCTGCATTCTCCCTGTTTGCACATCTGTCTCTTTACATGGCGTTCGTTTTATAAGAACACCAGGAATGTTGGATTGGGGGCCCACACTACTCCAGTATGTCCTCATCCTGATTAAACCTGAAACAACACTCTTCCAAATAATGTCACATCCTTAGGCACTGGAGAGGGGCTTTGGAATTCAACATATGAGTTTGGGGGAGACACAATTCAATTCATAACAAGTGGAAATTAATGAATTTTTTCATTTTACTTCATGTGCTATCTTCACTTTACTCATGCGCTATCATTGTCAGATTCATGTAATAGGTCAGTACTAGCTTTTCATCTTTTATTTGAGTACACATTATAGTATAATGTTTATTGTGGTGACCGTGGAAGAGAAGTAAGTAAATAACTTTTATTATACAGGGCTGCAGCACTGGTTTCCAAATTGTGCTCTGCACAGCTGGAGATCCTCAGCCACAGCAACTCTATCTGTATCCAATTTACCCAGAGAAAGGTTGAAAATCTACCTGTTGAAAATTTAGAAATGTTGGAGGATAGATTTTTTTTTTTTTTTTTTTTTTTTTTTTTTTAGTACGCGGGCCTCTCACTGTTGTGGCCTCTCCCGTTGCGGAGCACAGGCTCCAGACGCGCAGGCTCAGTGGCCATGGCTCATGGACCCAGCCACTCCGCGGCATGTGGGATCTTCCTGGACCGGGGCACAAACCCGCGTCCCCTGCATCGGCAGGTGGACTCTCAACCACTGCGCCACCAGGGAAGCCCCGAGGATAGATATATTTTTAGTCGTAATGTTGATAGCAAATAAGACAATCTGTACTCTCAACAATTGGAAATAAGAAAATTGATGGATAGTTTTAAAAAATAAAATAACAGAAAATATGAAATATTATGTCCCCGTATTATCAAATACTTTAAAATCTTGGATAGATGTATCATTATTAGATCTAAGTAATACACTGGTAAGTTAAACACTTGATTATCTTTGTTGGAATATATATCTATAAGAAGCCTTTCCCACAATAATTTTAGCTCTTGAAATGCATAGAGTAGAAAAAAAAGGAGAACTGTAATCTCCATGGGAGCAGCTTTATACCAAAAACCACAGAAGCAATTCTGTGTGCAACTTGCCAGAATATTAAATTTTAGATTAACTTCAGCGGTTTACTTTCATTTTCACGAATAAGATTTGAAAAGACAAGGGCCAGTGACCATTCCATGGTTTGGGAGAATTGCTAGTAGGCATTACACTATTGTAGAGACTCTGGTGACTTAGAAATAGCTTTTTTTTTATAGGTGGCTCCTATTCTTAAATTCAGTATGAGTTGCCAATTTGGAAAATTGCTATATTATATTTATCACACAGTTATAATTTCTAATGGTTTGAGGAGTCACAGATCTGACCACACCAATACTTGGCTCATTTTCAAAACGGAAAGAAAGTGCTGAAACACCACAATACTGTGCTGAATTCTTCAAAATGGAAAAACAACTGGTTTGAATGTAAAGTAAAATAAGAATCAGATGGGTGGAAATGACTGCATTTTTGAAATTCCATTGTAAATTATAGTCTAAAATATTAAAAAAAACAAACAAACCCAGTATGTTAGCAAACATGTTTGACTTGCAGTGGAAATTAGAGGGCCTTATTGCTTGGTTTTGCTCTTCAGACAGATTGTGGACACTTACATAAAATATACTTTTCTTAGGCCTTGGAAGACCATTTTAAGGACTTCTGTGATAATTTACTAAGTATATTGGAAACTTCCTATACTTTGCTAAAGACTGGGTTAAATGAGATTGGTGTAAACTAGATCCTTTCTAAGGCCTTTCAAGTACTAATTCTCTCTCTTTATAAGATCGTTACACACATAAGGTATTTCACGATATCTCAGTCAAATTCTCAATTGATTCTGAATGGATCAAGCATAAATAAATAATCATTTTTCACTGAATGTAGATTAAAGGAATCAGGGAGGAAAAAAGAACTTCATAAAAAGTTGGAGATATTTTACAAAGCTTTAAATATTTCGAGGAGAGAACCCAGTTTAATTCACAAGATAGTCCTCTTTTGGTATAAACTCATTTCTGTCTAGCTAACTAGCTAGTCAAGAGTGTAAGGTAGGCAGTCTAAGGAATTTTAAACTTACTAGGGTCATGTTCAAAATAAGCCTACAGCAAAACCAGGATGTCAGACTATCTTGGGTCACGGAGACTGCAGCGTGAACTGTGATGTTTGAAGAGCTTCGTTTCCTCACAATTGAAGGGAACAGGAAGACTGGTGAGGTTCAAGCAAACGTGGGTACTTTTGGTCACTTTTATCTTGTTTTGAATATGCTGGCTGAGTCTATGTCTTCTGAGTATCCTGAAGATATTGAGGGGTCAGCAAAGTATATTTGACTCTTTGCCAAAACACTTTCCCTAATGTGTCTCATAGCCTTAAGTTGTTCCTGTGGAATTTAATCCATGTGCTTATGATTCATTTACACTAGACTCATCAAAATGTCGTAGGGAGATATTGGATGTCCGAGAAACCTTAAAGTTTATGAGGCCATTTAAGGCATTTATCTCTGAACCAGAAAGTCAGGGTGTACCAGGAATACTCAGAATTCAAACATAATGGGGGCACAGTTTCATTTTGTCTAATAACACCCTAGGAAACCTTGGAGTGGATTCAAAATTTCTACACTCCAAATGCTAGTCTAACATTCACGTTACTAATGGCATCCCAATAACAAGTACAGGGCTAGAACAAGAATATTCAACATTAAAAATATCTGAAAGCCACATTTTGAATAATTTAATTTGAGTATCTGCACAGTGGCCTGAGGACCTATAGATTTAAAGTTAAGTCCCTTCTAAGTAACAGAAGCAATTGGCACTTCTTAAATTTTTACTCATTAAAAAGGAAGTTGTTCCTATGTCAAAGGAATCCTTTGACATTCTTTAATATTCTGTCATTTAAAAAATGCTTTAAAATTTGTAATCTCATCTGATTAAGTAAATAGGTCTGGTGTTGCAATCTCCATTTTTCAAAAGGGAAGATGGAATTATATGTAACTTTGAAAGTTGTTGCTGTAGTTGCAATAATATGTACCTTGTGATAGCTCTGAGCTGTGATTGCGTTCACTAATAAAAGCAGTGCTGCATATATCCCATGTAGCTCTATTTTACCTTTACATTCATCTTTCCCACACTTGAAAGAAATCTTTGACTTGGATTGTTAGTAAAAACCAAACCAAACCAAACCGTAATTCCTATTATAACACAAAGAATGAATATTATAATTGCCATAAAATTCCGTTCCAGTTTTTCTCCAAAAATAAGATGCTTGCTCCAGCATGATTCTCTTCCTTCCTAATTCCACATATTTGCATTTTAAAATGGCCTTTTCCTATGGGGTAACATAAGCTCAGAGTGTTTTTTGAACTTAACATATACCCCATGGTCAGGTCAATTCCATCAGGGCAGAAACTAAGTGGGCCAGAACTTATTTAAATTATGTAGTTGCCTGGAAATAAGTTTAACTTACACAAGTGTGCTGCAAAATGTGAGTGGAGAATATTTTTCTCCCTTAATAAACTGTAATTCAGATCATTCATTTTTTAAAAACTGAGCCAAAGATTAAGATAGTCTCCATTGTGTAACATTATTAACATAATCTGATAGTGGTCTTAAGAGAGTTTAATTTTGATGAACTGACTTATAATCAGTTAATCTTGCAGATTTCATAATTTCTGGCATTTCTTCCTTCCTTTATTGTTTCTATTTTGTCAGCTGCTTGACTCCCCAAAATATACAACTAAGTTAAATGGCCATCCTGGCGAAAGTTTCTTGGCATGTGAAGCCTGTGACTGAATAAAACTTACAAAGCAGATGTCTCCACACTGACGCTCCGGACCATTCAGAGAAGAAATACTACCTTCACTAGGGTTTCAGGGCATCTCATCCTCCTGGTGTTCCTTTCTACTTTGGTTATTCATTCTCATTCTCCTTTGCCGCTTTCTCTTGAGCTCCTCAAATTGTTAGCGTTGATGTGTCTCAAGCTTAGCCTGTGGCCTCTTCTGTCCTCTTTCTACATATCTCCTACCTGATCTCATGTAATCATACAACTTTAACGTCTATATGCCATTGTCAAATTTCTACCACCCACCTGGACTTCTCCCCTGAATATAGACTTTAATATTCAACTGCCTACCCACCATTTCCACTCGGATGTCTACCATATATCTGCAACCTAACTCGCCCATAACCAAAGTCTTGTTCTTTCTTACCAAACCGGCTTCTGTTACACGCTTCCTATCTCAGGCCAAGCTTTGCAATGATCTTGGACTCCTCTCTGTTTCTCACCACCCTCCCCCCATCCAGTCCAATCAGCAAATCCAGCCAGCTGTCACGCAGAATATAACCCAGAATCTGACCACTTCTCACCACCTCCACTGCTCCCAGCATGGTCCTGGCCATCAATCTTTGTCACCAGCCACCTCTGCACCTGCATCCCTACTTCCCCCGTGCCCACTTCAGTCTGCCCTCCACACATCAGTAGAGTGGCACTGCTGAACCTAGGTTGCGTCAGGTCACTCCTTCGCTCAGAACCTTTCAGTGACCTCTGATCTTTATCAAAGTTAAAATCCTTTATAACAGCCTACCACCCGTGGGTTCCTATTACCTCTGATTCAGTTCCAACTCCTCCCTCTGTGATCCAGTCATACTGATTCCCTCCTGTTCTTCCAACTCTCCAAGTACAGTCCTGCTTTGGGGGCTTTATACTTTCCATTACTTCAGACCAGAACCTGTATCTTCCATTATCCCCTTGTTTTACTTCCTTAGTTCTCTCGTTCTTTATGCAAATATCTTCTTAGTGAGGCCTTTCCTGTCCATCCTCTTTAATAATTATATCCATACAATCCCTGTTCCTGGAACTCTCCGTGCCACTTCCTTTTTAAAATTTTCTCCTTAGAACTCATCACCATATAAATAACTCTATAGATTTTGCTTATTCATTTTATTTTCTGCCTCTCCTTCCCCAAGTAGAAAGAAGGCCCTAGTCTATTTTATAGCTCACTGCTATATTCCCAGCTTCTAGAGTAGTTCCTAGAACATGGGGCAGTCAAGAACTATTTGCTGAATTAAAGAAGAATGAATGATTCCTGCCCATCTTTCACTCCTTAAGTAGAAGCAGGAAATGTAAAAATATGAATTATTAAATTATCAGACTTGCTCATAGTCATCTGTAAATGTAATAATCCAACTTGGTTGTTGGAATATGTCAAAAAAAGTTATGAGAACATGCATTTTTAAAAGCTTGATCAAACACTGTTTTTTCTTCAAATCTAAGAAAAACCCACTGTTAGTCAAGAAACCAGAATTATATTGAATTAATTGTTTCTAGGTCATTAGTCAACTTGACTGTGCTGTTACTCTCAAAGCACTAAATATAGCATGTATCGAACCAAAGGTCCTTCATGATCCTTGAAACTTCCTTGCATTTCTAAAGAAATACCCAAGCTTATGGGAGAAGTTTTAATGAGACATTGTGCTGTTCAGGAAAGAGGAAATCATAATTTTTGACCTCGGGAGCATTGATGAAATAATAGAGCAAAGGCTCTAGGGATATTAGTTTTTAGGAAGTGGAATCCAGTGGTTCATTGCACATTCTAAATAGCATCAGAGTAAGAATGACAGTCTGGCTGATTGGGTTTAGTGATGTGGATAGATCTGGCTGCTGTATCATCCAAAATAGATTGAAAACCCCCAAATATCAATGAGACCTTACAAAGGTATAAGGACTATTGAGCAGTAATTCATTCTAGGACTCCATGTAAGTGAGAACAGCAGGTAGGCCAAGAGAGGTCAGGACAATTTCAGTATTGGAATTATAATCAATGAAGATAGATAATCTTAAATTTGTTCTTGTGCCTATCCTGACTTGTTCAATCCACAGATATTTCTGACACATCTACTGTGTACCGGGCACTGTGTTAGAAAGTGTACACAGCAGTGACTATGACAGATACGATCCCTGCCCTCATGCAGCTTCTGTCCTAGTGAGGGAGACAGACACGTAGACAGACAAATGAGTATATAAGTGCAGATTGTGATGGGTGCTTGAAGGAAGAATGGAAGGGTGCTTGTGGGGAGAACAACAGGGCCACCGACCAGGTTGTCATGAAAAGCTACCCTGAAGGTTCAGTTTCAGTCCTTGAAGTGTTTGAGGAAGCCCTGTGTGCGAATCTTGTGTAAGGACATTCAGATTTGTCCTCTAGTTCCACTTCTTCCCACTTTCTAAGACACCTTGTGCCCCCCGCCCCTATCCTTCAGCCAGTGCTTTCCATTTTTCTCCACTGTCTCCCCACCCTCTGCATGATCAGTTCTCTCCTATTTTGAAATAAAGCCATCACATTTGACTTCTTCTCTCCAGCCTTACTTACTTTATTTCCTCACCACTAAAAACCTCCCATAGTCCCCTCCTAACCCCTTGTTGATTTTGTTTCATTGAGGTGTATTTAAATAGGCTTCTGAGGCATAGGTCTGTCCAAAAGACTGATGCACATATACTTAAAGTTTTAATTCAGCTGAACTACTAACATCTTTGCTTCAAGTACCATGTCATTTTTCATTAAATTATAAGCTACTACATCTTAAAATAATAACCATGTGATAGTGTTATTTTTGCAGTTTCTCACAATAGGTGCAGTTGAGGACAGATTAAACTGTTCTGGGCTAAAATGCAGCTCTTGCCAAAAGAATTTTAAATCCTTAAGCTGAGACTAGATCAAGGTAGAACCACATATTGCCACATGACACAGTGTGGATGTGGAATGGGTGGTTGTAATAAGCAAATTAATAATAAACAAATAACAAAGTGATTGGTTTTTGTGGGGTTTTTTTTGGTGTTTGATCTGCTAGCAGATGGGCGTAAATTTAGGTCACATTAAAATGAATTTTCCAGTTTTGGTAGTTCTATGCCAACCTGCTGGAGTGTGAATCCCAGTGGCTTGCATAATCTCTCTTACTCAAGCATCTCTGAGACCCTTCGGAGCAGCTGACAATCGCCCCTGCGTGGATCTGCCCAGGATGCTACTTTGTACTGGCCTCTGCTCTACCAGTGGCCTCAACCCACATTCATCAGTCTCTAGAGCACCTGGCAGCAGACACCAGCAAGATCGTTCTAGCTATTAATGCTCTCTGTTCCATCTAGGGGGTGTCAGCACATTATTCTCTTGCCCAGTAGAAAGGAGACTGCATCCTCCTTTCTAGTTCTCTCAGGGGAGCCAAACAGCAGTGCTTCTTCTTGAACTCTCAAGTTTTAAGAAATTAGTAAAAAAGTTATTCCAGTTCTCACACTCAACCCTTTGTCTTTCCAGATTGTGACTGGGAGAGTTCATATGCTCATCACCACAATCTACTCAAAATCACTATACTTTCTGGAATCCCAGGCTTTATAGCTGAGTCTGGTTATTCATACTAGATTTCTTAGATTTTCTTAGAGTTAATTCCAACCCAGAGTCTTACTTTCTGTTTTAGTGAGGATGGTCTAGATCATGCTACAAGAAAGAACTCCAAAATCTCAACTGCTTAAAACAATATGTTTATTTCTCATTTATGCTGTGTTTTCATCATAGATTAGTAGTGGAGAGAGGGGGGTTCTGCTCTTTACCTAGGGACATGGCTAAACTTCACCATTTGGAAAGTTTCCATTCATGGTGGCACAGGACACTACATACCGGTTCTTAGTGGTTTTCCCCTGTAAGTGGCATGTGTCACTTCTGCTCAAGTTTCCTTGGCTAAAGTCAGTCAGGGGACCACACTTCAAGGGACCAAGGAAGTGCAGTCCTGCCATGTGCCTTGAAGGAGGTGAACTGGGAATGTTGGTAAACAGCACTAGTAATGATCACACCGCCTTCCTTGAAATTTTGCTTCTATAACCTTCTCCCTCTCCCTGCCCACTCCTGCCCCTTAAGACATAGCTCTATTTGTATGACCTTCAGTCATGTAAATGGCTCAAGTTTCCTCCATATTAGTGAGTGGTTCTTGCTAAGGGTCTCTCTTGAGTTGTTGGCTTGGACTTCAGTCATCTCAAGGCTCATCTGCTTTTAAGGTCACTTATATAGTTGTAAGACCTCAGTTCCTAGCCATGTGGCCCTTTCCATTGGGCTGCATTTAATATGGTAGCTTTCATCCCCCAGACTGAGAGATGAGAGAGAAAGAGACATCCCAAGACAGGTAGAAGCCACAGTGTTTTTTAATCTTATCTTGAAAGTGACATGCTGTCACCTTTTGCCAGATGATGAACCCTGGTACTGTGTGGGAGAAGAGACAAAGGTGTGCATACCAGGCGGTAGGTAATTGAGGACCATCTTGGAGTCTAGCTAGCACTGTCCTTCAAGAAGGCTCCTCACGCCCCATGTAAATCCATGGCTACAAATAAATGCTTTCTGAATCGCAGCTTCTGCCAAGCAGTGTACCCAACACAGAGCAAATATAATTTAGAATTTCTCTCTAAGGGGTCACTTCATTTAGACTAGTGTTGGTCTTCTGTGCAGTTAAATAGTCTTGTATCTTAATCATTTTCTATGTCCCATATCCAAGGAAGTACATTTACTCTTCCACAGAACATTTGCTTTATTTATGTTCTAAGTGCTATTTTTAAGTCACTTGTGTTTAGGTGGTGGTTGTACTTCAAATGTTAGCAGACATAATATATAGCAAATAAGAGCAAATAGATACTTGATACTTTTTCCTGCCCCTTTCTATAGAAGGATGAGCTATGTGACCTAAGTGTGACTTTAAATAGGACACTGGGAGGAATTAGAAATTGTGGCATGGTTGCAGAAACCCCACATTACAGTCCATCCTTGTCAGCACTCTGATTCCATATACCAGTATTCCTTTGGGGTTAATCAAGAAATCATTGAAAGGTATTAGAGGGAAAATACAATTTTTTAAGGGGAAGGAAGTTCATATTTGGAAGGAGAGATTATGCATGGCCATTATAATAACAAATAGGGGAAAGCATATGTGAATTTTTATGCACTCTTGGTTTTATTGAGCAAAAGTAGGGCGATTTATTTTCCTTTCTTTGTTAATTGTTCATACAGAAATAAACCCTACTGTGCAGGAAACTAGGCACTCTTCCCTACCTTCTCCTGGTATTGAAAGTTTATTGAAATCCTCAAATCAGTTTCATACCATGGTACCAGTGATGTCTCTTGGATTAATTCAGTCAAACCATGCAGTGTGACCAATGCAGACAGTCTGTTAGAAGCGTATGGATAGCTCACCTGTTCTTCATTCTTTCTGCCTCTACTGTTCCTGCATTTTGTTTGCTTTTATCCTGCCATCTTGAATCTCTTATACCCCAAATTATAGTATGCTCATTATATGCAAGGTTTCTCCTCCTACCCGCCCCCTCTTCCTTCCCCCAGTGACATCTCACTTCATTCCCAAGAAAAACATCACCCTCCCCTCTCAGCCTGCTGTGTTTACATTTCTCTGCTCTTTTCCTCTCTCCCCCTGGCATGCTGGTTTCATCAATTTTACCAAATGACTTTCCTGGCAGCTGTAAAAAGAAAACTCAGAGCCAGTTAATAGCAATCTAATACAGTACTTTTTGTCATTTCTCTGAAATGTACAGAAATGTTTGGTCATTGGATTGATTTTTAATGATCTAAATGATCAGGTGTCTCAACTCTGCACTGCAGTAGCCTGATAATAAATAGGAAAGGGGAGGGGCTTGGGCACTGGTTGCTCACTCAGTGCCACATAAATAAACCCCCAAATGCCAGCCAAAGAGACAATGTGAAATATGTCTTTGCCAAATCATATATTAGCATTTTTAAACAAAGGCACCTAGCTCTTTTAATTTTGCATATGGAGGAACTAAAACAAGATGTTTTGGATGACGGTTTAGAAAGCCATTGATGGGTTTAGCAATCAGACCGCAGCCTAATTCTATGCATATCTGTTGACATAAGCAGGACGTCAGCAAAGTGCTTCCCAACATCCCCAAATAGCATCCTGGCATCTCAAAGGTAGGGGGAAGCTTTGGCTATCTTTTAAATTAAAGGCAATAGAACTCTCAAACATGTACGGAATCAGTAAACTGCAAAACAAGTCACTTGTTTTTTTCTCTCTGTAAGAAATAAATTTAAAAAAAAAAGATAAGTATGGGGAAAAGAAGCAATGAAATATTATGAACTCCCCATAAGGCTTATTAACTAGCTGTGAAAGCTTGGGTGACTTGCTTAACTATTCTGGGCTTTGGTTTCCTCACTGTAAAATGGACAGACTAGTGGTACTTTTCTGGATGATTAAATGGAGAGCAGCAAGTCAGGTGTTTAGCATTGTGTCTGGTACCTACTTGCTACACAGCTCATGATCGTTTTTTACTGTATCTACTCTCTCTATAATTACCCCTCCCCACAGTCCTGTCTGGCCAGGTCTAAATCCACAGCATGAGGCTGCTCTCACAGTACCGTGGACAAAGTGGTTTGGGAGTCCAGTCGCAGCTCAGACACTTACTTTCTGGGTCCATGAGCAATAACCTAACCCCTTCTAGGCTTTTTAGCTTCCTCACCTATAAAGTGGGCGGTGTTAATACTAGCTTTATGGGGTTATTACAAACATTAAAAGAAATAACTTGTGTAAAACTCAGTGCACAAAACCTTTCCCCATCAAAGGGACTCAAAAATGTTAGCTTTATTTCATCCTTCTCCCCTCATTTCCAAAAGTTCTAAATGCTGTGTGGAAGGAAGCTCATTCGTTTCTTATGCTAATGTTTCAATTAATATGACGTTCTTTTGAGAAACTCAGCTCAATTTACATAGCTGGAGCTATACAGATACATCCTTTACACCAGGCTGATTTGGGGCTCACACTGATGAAGGGAGTTTTATATGTTTTCTGTCAAAAGAGTATAGTTCTCCTTGAGAAAGAAGGCACTGTTTCATTTTAAAGCCTGGGTCTTAGTTATCAGTACAATAAAATAGCCAAGTTGGGCTGCCTACCAGTCTAATGAGTTTCTGTTGGATTAGTTCCATTTAGTCTGTTTCATGGCCTGGGTCAGACAGCTCACTAATGGATGCACTTAACGATGCCACTTCGGTCCAGATGGTGTGACTGAAGAGGCTCAATTTCACTGCTGGTAAAAGTGACCCAGAGGCACTCTTTGCTGACGATATTAGGGGCATATGGTCTTTGTATTTGAAAGACACCATCTCCCTCTCCCCATCCCATATTGCAAGAAAATTAGATTCTAATAGAAAGAACAGGGCCCAAGAGTTGTAGTAACAGTTCATACCCTCATTTGAGAAATTTTGTATTCCTGGGGTAAATGAGATCAATTTTGGCTTATAATAAGTGTTCCTTATGTTTTTCAGATGTTGGAGAAAGTGTGGCAACAAAGCAAAGCAAAGCAAAACTTTGCAGTTACCATGGTGGGTGGCAGTGGAGATATAAAGCAAGAAAGACATAAAACAGAATAATAATCAAAATTATAAATATATTTTACAAAGGATTGGAAAGCTGAATATCAATTATATTGTTAAATGTTTCAAAATTTTTAAATGGATAGAAAAAATCTGTTTGGACTTAGGATCCCTAATTATTATTTATTTTTAGCTCTGAAAACAGCAAATCACCTACACATTTTATATATCTATATCATTGTCTTTGTACATACTAAAAATGTCTCGAGCATTTGTTAGTATTTTGTCTTTGTTAGTATACATTTTTAAGCGTCTTCAACCCTATTAAATGTTTGGAGGCTTGGAAGTTATTAGGGAGGAGAGAGAAAGGTACATCTTCTCCAAGAACTCAGCATCTGGTCAGAGAGATAGAAATAGGATCCTTTTATTACTGTCAACAGTTCCCAAATGAATATCCTTGTGTGTGTGTGTGTGTGTGTGTGTCTGTGTGTGTGTGTGTGTCTGTGTGTATTTGCACTAAAGGAATCCTTTTTGTAGGATAGCCTCCTGCAAATCAAAGTTATGTGGTTTTACATTTTAAAAAGTCTACTCGTTTGTGCTACAAGAAGGTCTTTCCAATCCGTGTTTCCACCAAATATTTTGGGTATACCTGTTTCCCACCCCCTCACCATCACTGGATATTTTTAGTCTTTCATTTTTACCAATGTGATAGGCAGAATTTCTCATTGTAGTTTGAATTTATTCCTTTGGTTATCAGTGAGATAGAATATCTTTTCAAATGGCTATTGGCTATTTGCAGTTCTCCTTATGTGATGTTTATTTGCATCCATTTCCCATTTGTCTTTTGGGTTGTTGGTCTTATTCTAATTAATTTATAGGTTCTGCTTAAAGCAAATGATACAAAAATCATACGATGGCTATGTTTATAGCCTACTCTGCTAACTCACTTTGCATTAGTCATTGCTGGAGAAGCCTATACTATTTAGCTTTTTCATATTTCTACAGTGTTGTTTTTCTTCCTCCCAAATTTAACATTCCCACCATTGAAGTCAGCAGGTTAGATGGCAAACATTTGAGGAGGTCAAGGGCAACAAATATGTATTGATTTCTTGTATGTGTTAAGTGGTTAACCTATACCTTCCCATGTACAGTCATTGTACTACAGTAATCCCAAACAAACCTAAGAAATAGGTATCATTGTTGTTTTCCAGAGGAAAAAAAAATAAGATTCAGAGAAGGTTGAGAAATGAGCCCAAGGTGAATGAAGTGATGAGAGACCTCAGGTCTGTCTAATAATACCAAACACCTGGGCTCCATCCGCCAAACCACACCTTCTTCAGTAACACTTCTATTAACTTAGCAGGGCAAATTAGCTCGTTTATACTCAGGGCTCCTAGAAGATGTAATACAGAAAGAGGCAAAATTGGGACTTAGGTTTATCAATCTCAAGCTTTGGTTGGGGACTAGAGGCGGGAGGACGAGGCTAATGGTAAAAGGGATCAAGTCATCCTTGGATTAACTTGAGTAAAGGAAGAAAAAATGGAAAAGGCAATCTCGACAGTACTGAGGATAGGGTGCCCATATCAGTGAGCTGGAGCTTGCAGACAAAGAGGAAGAAGGGAGAGACCATCCAAATAGAAATGTGCATCCACTTCAATGTTCATGAACCATCAAAGAAACAGCATCAACAGAACAACGACAACAGCATGGACTGGAGAACAGTTAAGACTAATGGTGCCTCATTATGGGATGCCATTCAGACAATGGAGGTTAAAACAAAAAAAAGCAGAACTTCATACTGCTGAAAGTTCTCC
The DNA here is from genome assembly GCF_951394435.1 of Stenella coeruleoalba. Classification (NCBI taxonomy): domain Eukaryota; kingdom Metazoa; phylum Chordata; class Mammalia; order Artiodactyla; family Delphinidae; genus Stenella; species Stenella coeruleoalba. Next base: position 46,377,621 of record NC_137148.1, on the reverse strand, counting down.
CAATAGGAAGCGTGTTCAAATACTAGAGACTTAGTTTCATGAGAAGAGGATTAGTTATACCTTGGCCTGTTTATCCAAAAGCAAAGACGTGGGTAGCAAGTTTACTAGAAGTGTCTTCTTGGAGTATAAGGGACAATTATGATAGCTTAGGCCACCGGCTTTCAGTAAATTCCATCTTGTACTTTACAAAAATTAGCTCATTATTCTGCTGTTCTTATGAATGTGTTAGTCTGCGAACATATCGTTGTCACAAATTAGTCACCTAGTGTTTCTCTGAAAGTGATTTAAAATAAGCACACCCACGTCATAATATGGAATAGTAAAATAGGTCCTGGCTTGATCCTTTAAATGGAATTCAGCAGAAAGTATGCTTCGCTTTCCAAGGGGTTTCTGGCACACACATCATCTTCTGATTTCCTAAGATTAGAATGTGATCCTTGCCCTCAGTATTGACAATATCATGTAATATAAGAAACCTCTTTAGTTTCCCTCCTGAACTCCAAGAGAGAACCAAGCCTACTGATAAATGATGGATTTGCAAATTGAACATAGCTTTTGTTTGTTTTTATTTACATTGCTTGTCACAGGTGTCATCAGTTATCACAACTTGTTTCAGTTCAATAATAGCAATTTTGAGGATTAAACATCTGATTTTAAAAGTTTAGTTTTGGCAGATGAGCTTACTCACCAGCTGTTTAGAAAGAAAGAAAAAATGTGAGAAACCATAGCTTCCCTCTTCTAACTTGGTTACCTATTGAGAAGTGCCCTGGATTATAATCAGTGTTCCATGTTGAAGTCTCTCAGGGAGGATGCCTTTGGTGCAAGTTTGGAGCTGCTAACTCAATGGCTTAACATAAACAAATAAGGCAGATGTATTGTCTTATAACATGAAATTCCAAGGTAGAGCATTCCAGGGATGGTCTCTTTTTGTTTTATTTATTTGTATTATTTATTTGTTTATTTAGTTAGTTTTCAGGGATGGTAATTAAGAGGCTCAGGCACATCACCCAGGTTCTACTTGCCTTCTTAGCATGTTGTTTTTTTGCTCAGACTGACTCTCCTAATTATCACAAGATCATGGCCCCAGCCAGGCACAAGGTCCAAAGGTAGAAAATGAACCCTTTCTTTCTTGTGCTTCTCTTTTTTTTTTTTTTTTTTCCTTGCGGTACGCGGGCCTCTCACTGCTGTGGCCTCTCCCGTTGCGGAGCACAGGCTCCGGATGCGCAGGCTCAGCGGCCATGGCTCACGGGCCCAGCCGCTCCGTGGCACATGGGATCCTCCCGGACCGGAGCACGAACCCGCGTCCCCTGCATCGGCAGGCGGACTCTCAACCACTGTGCCACCAGGGAAGCCCTGTGCTTCTCTTTTTAAGAAACGCTTCTCCCAGAAGTCATCTCAGCTGACTTCATTTTATATCTCTTTGGTGAAGTTTGGTCTTAGGACATAAAGGAATAATTGGCCAAAAAATGGGATTAGACTGTTCAGGATTTACCCTGAGCTGGGCAGGGAGTCACTTTCTCTGAGTACTTAGCTGCCTCAAAAAGTAAATTCCCGCAAAAATAATTGGTTTTCTGCCAGCAAGGAAGAGGGAGGGTGGATGTTGAGTGGTTGATCAGCGATGGTAAAGGAACCATGGTGTTAACCACATGGTAACAAATGTTAAAACCGCAGTTTCAACAAAGGCAGTGAGGTACGATAGCCACATTCCAAAGTGTGGTGCCCGTCCTAAATTCCAAGTTTCAAAATAGGTGGCCAAGAGTCAGTTTCATGACATTTGGGCCACTTACACCAGGGCCCTTAACTCAGGTCAAGGCAATAACGGAGTTCAGAGAGGGGAAAGGAAGTGCAACTTATGAAAAGCTATTATTCATTTTTTATAGAAAGAGATAACTGGGTGGTGCTATGAGCCCTACCCTCTCTTCCCTCAAAGGGGGCTGCAGTCATCTCATTCACATCAAACCTAGAAAAAGAGGATTCGATGGTGGGAATTTTTCCCATGGACTGCGTGTACACCGCACATGAGAGAGAGCTGGCCCTGAGCCAAAAGGCACTTGGACTTCAACAGCAAGGGTTTGGGTTTATAAGGATTGGATCCCTAGAAAACCGTGGGCTTGGTGGGGGGCTGATGAACCAGCAGTACTCCGAACACAGGCTCTTCCTGGGTCCTAGGAGTTGTCGCCAGAGGGACCAGCGGGGATGTGGCTGATGAACCCACAAAAGTGCCCACGAGACAAAGAAGCAGCTTTCAACATCTGCCAGGTCCCCAACGCAAGTTGCCATCTTATGACAGTGCCAGTTCAAAAAAAATATCTTCTCCTTCCTTTCATCACCTCTCTCCATGCTCTCCAACCCCAGAGTAGTCAGTACCAACAGCTGTGAAGTCAGGCTAGCAAGGAGAGGGGAGATAAACCTTACCGCTGCCTCACCCACTTACCCTGTTGCAAGCAGCTGGTCTGCAGTGGGCCCAGCTGGGAGCTGGAAGATGTGAGTTAAATCAAGTTTGGAGTTTCAGATTACAGTTTGGAAGGGACATTCTATTTTTATTTATCTATTTTTAAATATTTATTTATTTATTTGGCTGTGTCGGGTCTTAGTTGCGGCACACGGGATCTTCATTGCGGCTCACAGGCTCTTCGTTGTGGCATGTGGGCTTCTCTCTAGTTGTGGAGTGCAAGCTCCGGAGTGTGCAGGCTCAGTAGTTGCGGCACACAGGCTTAGTTGCCGTGCAGCGTGTGGGATGACCAGGGATCGAACCTGCATTCCCTGCATTGGAAGGTGGATTCTTAACCACTGGACCACCAGGGAAATCCCTGGAAGGGAACTAATATCTGAATAGAATCTGAGTTGATGGTTTAAAGAGAATATAAAGTTCTCTGTTGCCTGAGATTGCCCAGAAAAGTGATAAGACTTTCTCCATAAATAAAACTTAAAGGGGTAGTGAGAAACCAAAATAAAATGTGTTTTTAATATGTATCACGTGTCCTTATTTTCAATGACTTTGTTATAATATTAATACTCTTTAAAAACATTTTTTTAATATCCTGACAATACCACATCACATTTGTATCTCTAGTTGCATGCTTCTCCTTTCAATCATCCTCTAATATTTGAAAGGAAAATTATTTACACTGTCCAGCAAATATTCTGATTTTTAAAACACCTATGTGCCAGTGGAAGAATCTCAAAGAAGATCTGTGTTAAAGGTGTAAGAAGCAGTAAGTCATTGTGAAAAACAAGGGAAATGGGAAAGTTAGTATTACTGGTAGTGCCCTTGTAGCCCACTCCACTGCCTTTCACTTGCCCTTGTCTTTATTCTCTTCTTCTTCCTTTCAGACTCCTTAGGACTGGGAGTTCAGGATTGTCACTTGCTCACAAAAGGTACAGCCCATGAGGAGAAGTCACCAGGGATTCTGGGTTGCAACAATGGCTTGATCCTTCTCCTTCAGGAACAAAAATATTCCAACCCTTGACACACTATGGTAGCCTCATCCAAATGGCCTGTGCCTCTAATCAGTGGGTATTTGTTGGGCAGAGGGAGAAAGGTGAGGAGTTTATTCATTAACTTTGTTCCTGCTTCCAGTGCAACTTCCATTCTTTTAAAAATAAAGCAGGCATTTCCAAAATCACGGAAGCTTGCTGAGAATCCTGGTGACAAAGGTTCAGATCCTCATCTACCTGTTCCATCAGCCATCTAAAGGGGAGGGGTCAGTGAGAAGAGTGGAGAAATCCTCAAAGTAAACTTCCTGTTTGATCAGCTTTGCTACTTTATTTTGTGGAAAAATTTAAAGTTCTTTTGTGTCTTTATCCATTTTACAAACCTCAGAACTAAAAACGGCAGATGAAATCATGTTACAATTCACATTGACTTCTTCCCTACTCATGTGACGTGCTTCCCATAGAGAAAAGTATAAGCTACATGGCTAGGCAATTAGATCACATATTAGTATTTTTCTTTTTTCAGTTTTGGACATGGTGTTTACGTTTGCCTGTTTGTATCTGTTAAGTGAGCTGTGTGGTCTGTAGTGATGCTTTTAGGGGTGGAGTATGCCAGTTAGAGAGAGAGGCAGGCTAGTTGGTAGTTTCAAGTGCCCAGTATTATGGATTCTCCTCCAAGTCAGAACATTAAAAAACAGAGCAGAGCAGAAGGTATTAAATGCTAGGTGACGGAGGAGTTATCTGTCTACAATAGGCAACTAGGATTTAGTAATTAGTCTTGAATTTATTTTGCACTCAAATGCCAAGAATGTTTTAATTAATTATATCAAAATGACTTTAAAACAGTTATTCTAAAATATTGACTTCTGGTTTCAATGTTTTAATATTTTAAAACTGTTAAATGATTATTTTAAAATAATTATATGGATGCCCTTTTTTCTCCCTAAAAAGGAATTATGCCTTTCAAGTACTAAATTCTCTTCCTCCATAAAGCTAATAAAAATCACACTATTTTCCCCCTTCCTTAATCTCTCTCTCTCTCTTTCTGTCTTTTGCCTCCTTATCTGAAACAAATTAACATTCAGTGAATAAAATGATGAAAGGGGTTTGAGAAAAATAAGAAGCTAATATTTTGACTGGAAGTGTAATAGATGTCAGTCAGAGAGAAAGGATGCTCTCTCCAGAATCCCTGCGTGTGGATGTAGATGTAGGTACATTAATTGTTAATTCCTCTGTGCGTGTGTGTGTGTGTGTGTGTGTGTGTGTGTGTGTGTGTGTATGTGTATGTGTGTGTATGTGTGTTTTAATTTAAGCCCCTTGATTGAGTAACCATCAATTCAATGTCAAGCTAATTCACTTGGCTAATTCACTATGACAATATAGCCTTAATTTTAAATTGCTTTATTTTGTGGGGGAGGGAAAGGATTTATGAATAGCAACATAAAATTTCTTATATGGTGACGCATTCAGTCAAGATTTTGATTGCAAGAAAAACTGACTTAGACTAGCTTCTGTGGAAAAGGAGGGAATGTAGTTACTGGAAAGATACAGAAAATCACGGAAACAAAATGGAACTGGGTCTTGTTGGATTTGTAAAACTCAAGAATTGAGGCAACTCCTCTTTCTGTGGCTATATAATCATCCATTTCTGTTTGTCTCTGTGTTGCAGCTCTTTGCCTGCTTCTATCTGTAATTGCTACAATTTCCTTAGTCATTAGTTTGCACTTGACCCAAAATGCCTTCAGCCCCTAAGTCCACATAACATTTTGGTTCAAGCTCATCTGGAACTGATTAGATTCCCTATTTTCTTATGACCATTCACATTCCAAATATACAAGATTAATGTTTTCTATCCAGTGAATGAATCAGGTGCCAGTGGGTCAAGTTTTCATACCTGTTGCAGTGAGGTTTTAGGAGGGTAATAAGGGTGTAGGTAAGGAAAGCTCTTTAGAAACAGCTGTAGGCAGACAAAAATAATCATGTTTGGTATAGTGATTGATTCATTTATGATAATTATTCACTCAACAAATATTTCACTGAGCACTTCTTATGCACCAGACACTATTCTAGGCACTGGGGATACCAACCAAAAAAACCAACCAAAAAAATCCCAGTGCCCTGATGGAATTTCTCTTCTTATGATGATCATTAGCCCTCTATTTCAAAGCTAACTGAAGAAAAAAATGGAGTAGCAATGTCCTCATACAGTAAGTACATGTTGAAATAACAATACATATGTATGTGTCTTTATATGTATATGTAATATTTACATTATAAATATATACATATAATTTGTAAATATCATAATCATAATTTCTTTTACTTAGTTAACTGTCAATGGTGTGTGAGTGGGAGCGTGTGTGTGTATTGGAAGCAGCAATTGAGGTCTTTGAATTTTAAATGACATGTGATTTGCAGATTTTGATGCAGCTTCTTTTAACTTCCTATGAAAATGGCTATGAAAATATACCCTCCCAAAATTACAATTAAAAAAGCCCTTAAACCCAGGACCAGGAGTGATTCATTGCCAGAATATTAAAGAAACAATAAATTAGATTGAAAATATAAATGATAGACCATCCATCCTATTCCATTCTAAAAGTAGGTAAAAATAATTTCTTGGATTTACCTGGACCAGAAAACATATATACTGTATATCGGGTTGGCCAAAAAGGTTTGTTCGTGTTTTTCCGTAAGTTGTTACGGAAAAACCCAAATGAACGTTTTTGGCCAACCCAATACTACTACTATAGTAGGTACATAACTACCTTAAGTTTTTTAAAAGAAATATACCAGCAGATACAAAGTAGGATCAGAATTAAGGAGTTAGGAAGTCTTCAGGTTTGCAGATACTTACGTATTTGAGCTGGAGTAAAATAAACACATCCTGTTATCAAGATGTGCAATCAGATATTTCATTTTGCAAGTATATATAGCTTTAACGTCGATGGTTCCAACTCTGAATAAGTACTGCTTCTGGCCCCAGTTACAGTGTTTGTATGGGCGTGGAAAAAGAATAAATCAGTTATTCGTTTCTCTTTTTAAGACTTGATATTGATTTAGCTAATGATGTTAGTGCAATGTTTGAATTCTTGAATATACATTTTGAATTTAACTGTTCGGTTTTGAGGTTTGACGTTAGATATTTCAAGTCTACCAGAGATTCTATCTGACAAATATTAGAAACTTGGGTTTGATATTCCAATACACTGATATTAACTATAAATGACTATTCTTCCTTAATAAATACTAGGTATATTTTTCTCTTCATTGGTGTCTCAATTATGCAAATAATACATGGAAATATTCTCATTAAGAAGATTAATCAATTCAGAAATATGTAAAGTAAAAGGTGAAAATCATTTTTTAACGAGGCCTACTTTTACTTCCTTATCTCAGAGGTGATTAGTTTGTCAGTAGCTTGGTGTATATCCTTCTAGATCTTTTCCTCTACATTGGCATAAATATATATTTATATTCACATGCATATTTAAATTCATATTAAATAATTCATATTAAAAATATTAGGCTGCAAACCTGAGGGGTTTTTTTTTTTCACCTACCAGTATTTCAGATATTTTTTCCAAGTCATTCTTAGAAATCTATACTATCCCAGAAACATGGGTGTATGTTGAAGCTGGGTCTTATCTTATTACATGAGAAATATTTTTACTCCTTTAAATTTCTGAAACAAATATGATACAAAGCTTTTAGAAAAGTTTAAGGTAGAAATGAAATATAATTCCATTTCAGAAGGGACTTCCAATACTATCTTATTGGTTTTTGTTTCCATTTTTGTTTCCATTTTAATTTAAGTAAATTGCAGACCATGTGAAGAATCTATATTTTATTACATTTTCTAGTGATTGAATTAAAAGTATATGTGAGCAACATTTAAGGAGCTCTCTTCATGTTACAAAGTGTTTTCTATAATTTACCCCAGAAATTTAAAAATTATAATAACCTATAAGTTTGCTATTATTTCTGTTACAATAAGGAAACTGAGCCTCACAGAGTTTTAGTGAGTTGTTCAAAATTACACAAAAAGTGAAAGGCAGAACCTGAAATTAAGGGCTCACATCTTGAGACTCTAAGAAAGAATACAAACTCGACTTTTTCTTCTTCAAACTTGCTGTAGTTTTTTTTCCACATTTGAGTTTTGAGTAACCAATAGTAAGTGCTTTCTCTGTATCCTAGCATTAGTTATTCCAACACTTCTACTTTCAAAGATACTAAAAGTGGAATTTAGCAAGCTTTCTAAATATCCCAATTATGAAATGTATTGTGTTTGATGGTATGAGAATTTTGTCTTGTAAATGTGTTTATTTATCATTTAAGATGAGAAGATTTAAGTTTAGGCTATATGATCCAAAATGACTTGTTATATTAGTTAAATCGTGAAAATTTCCATCAAAGCATCTGTTGGTTTTAGGTGATCAAAATGGGTGTTTAATGAATTTCTTTTTCACTTTTCTGTTGGTGGTTGTATTTTTGGTCATAAGAACATGTAGAAATTGAATGAACTAGCAACTTGCTGAAACATGACCCAGTTCCCTGATTCTTAGCGGTTGAAACCAATGGCTTCATAAAGAGCTCCTCTTATTTTAGTTATAAAGGTGCTGAACAGTGTGCCTTCAGGCTTTGCTAGAATTTGCCAGAAGTGGGAAGTCATCACTATCAACATGGTCATTAGTTAACGTTTGTTTACTGAGTGCCAGCAACGTTTTTGGTGTTATAAATACACAGAGAAAGACACTGTTGGGCTTGGGATTGGTTTTCTACAGCGGTGGGAGAGAGGATTTGGTCTTGAATGTTCTTTTCCTACTCGGAGGTAGGGGTGGGGAATGTGCGGTCATCTTGGGTCTCATTCTGTGTACTGGGATGCTACTCTCACCTGTTTTATTAATTGATGATATATATAATACATAGAACAAAAATATGTATATTTACACACACGTGCACATGCATAAGCAAAAAGTACACATAAATTTCATTTTTATTAGACAATTTAAAAAATATTTTGCTTTTTTGGCTTTTGGTGAAAAAGTCATATCCCCCAAGATATCCAAGTCACTGTATCTTCTAATTATCTTCTATTTATAACATACTCATACTGCTAATATAGAGAATGTGTTAAAAAATTATGCAGAGGTATTTGTATATATAAAGATTTTTATGCAGAAGTTAACCAGCCTCTTGAAAGAATGGGAAGCTTCTCTAAAATATCTGAAATGACAATTAGGATTCCTAGAAGATTAATCATAGAATACCTTTTAGACCCTTGTCCATATCTAAACCTACAGGAGTTTTAATTTTATTTCACCCAAGTTATTTAAGAGGCAATCATTGATAGTAGCTGTTGGTTATAGCAAAATGTGATGGTGACCGAAAGATACACCTTAACACTTGAAATTAAAATTTCATTCTGAAAGTGAAACTCGGGAAAATCAATGAGTTAAGTCATTACATCAGATAAGTAACTGTACAGATAAGTGACTATAAAGAGTTTTAGGAAACACACAAGGTTTGGACTAGGGTGTGTCTTTATTATGCTATGCTTATGTTAGCATAAAGATATAACTTAATGATTTGTTTTAAACTCATTGTGAAATTGAAGGGGTTTGAAGAGAATGGAGTCCTGAAACTGACAATACAGGGGTAAGACTTTGCCTAGAGAGTGTTAATTTTGTATTCCTACTCTTATGTTTTTGTAAACATTTTTTAAAGAACTCCCCTTTTCAAACCAAACCTAGATATAAAACAGGTAAAAGCAGAGGGGCTCTGGTTGAAACAGTACAAGGTAGTTGGTCTTCCCTTTGCCCTGAGTTGGCTTGAGGCAACTTTGCCAAACCACAGGACTCCCAGGAATTTAGTTTGAACACCATCACCCTTGGGAGCAAAACCCCCTAGCCATGGCAGAAAGAGACTTTAATTATAGGAAAGGGGCATGGGGACACTGGTTAGTTAATGCTTCTCTGACTTTGAGTACAGTAAACAGTCTTTCATGAAAATGTTAGAGTATTCAGTTTGCTCAGAGTTTGTACTTTACACTTTATCAATAAAATGGCATCCTGTTTTTAAATTTTTTTCTTGTATCAGTCTCCTATGAGGATAGTTAATGTGAGTCCATCCTTGAAAGACCGAATACTCTTGTGCTTATCTTGGAATCAAAATTTTAAAAAGGAGAGGATGACTAGCCTTTGTGTTGTTAGAGCTGAGCCTACACCATGGCTGTAGGAAGTTTGTGCCAATCTGTGGTGTCCTGCTAATAATTAGAGCTCCTTTATTGATTGAAATGATGGGGCTGGGATCTGCCATAAAAGTAATATTTTATGCTTACTCCTATATTTCTTAGAACTTCCATGAAAAGATGATTACCTTTTAGTAGAAAAAACAGATTTGTATTACCCTAGTCCATCAACATTATTCATCTTTGAGAACTTTTTTTTTCAAATTACCAACCTATTAGTTCTGCCCAAATGTTGTTTCATGAAGACCACACATTTGTGAAATATTAAATAAGTCTTGTGAAGTATCAGTTTGTAAAATAGTGGTCATAACTCTGAAGACCCTGTTTATAATATACATGGAATAAAAATGCTGGAAATCAGCTATTTCTATTCTCTAAGCAAGCCCATTCTTTTATATATGTTTGTTACCTTGAGTTTTCAAAATACTCAGTTTAGGATTGCTTATTAATGTGTAATCTTGGTTCCCTGAACTGTGAAGTAAACTACGTTTTTTTCTTTGTTGTCCCTCAGGCAGAAATTTGGCTTTTCTACTATTTATCATAGCTTCTCAGTTGTGTGTCCTTTCTTTCTAATTTATACCTTATTCTAGACAGTTGCACCTATAAAAATAGGAATAAAAAGCCAAGAAAAGTTTACTTTAAAAATATTCAGTTGAAATCTCCTCTTAGTTTACATATATTTTAAGTTTACATTTCCTCTAGTAAGCCGATGACTAAATTATTTACATTTAAAAAATTTTTTAAGTGATTTAGTATATCATTGCCCACAAATGGAAACATGGCTAACAAGTATTGAATGTTGAACTGTGTGGTAATTGAGAGAGATTCAGAGATATTTTTGGTATTATTTCACCCATGGGTGTCACTTTGGCATACAAACAGAGTAGAGTAGAATGAAGTAAAAAATAAGGAAATTTCAAATAAATGTTTATTACAAGGGAAAATAAATTTCTATATCATTTTAAAAAATCTTTGTATTTGCTACTTTCCATGGAGACCTACTCTTTAATGTAGTGTGAGAACTAACTATGGGTTTTGAAATAGGTTAATATCCATCATCCTATCATCATCACCATCATCATCAAAGAACACTAACCTGCCAAATAATCATCAAATAATCTGAATTTTCTTCCACATCTACTACTAACATGATTTGTGATGATGAGCAAATACTACCATTTTGGAAATTCATCTCCAAAGTTGTCATAATAAATGTCCTACTCTCCTCAGCATGGTTCTGTGAGGCTAAAATAATACCTGTAAAAATAAAATTTTAGAAAGCATAGCACTAATGCAAGATGGTATTCTTATGTACAGAGGCACCAAAATATAGTGGTAATGCAGGCAGGCTTTGGAGACAGACTTTCTTGGTTCATATTGTGACTCTTACTAGATATTTGACCTTGAGCAAGCTGCTTAATCCTAGAGCACCACAATTTCCTCATCTGTAGATCAGGGCTAATAATAATCCATCCCTGATAGTGTTGTTGTGAGGATTAAATGAGATAATAATGTATAGCACTTAGTACAGAGGCTGGGACGTTGTAAGTGTTCCTTGCTCTTAAATAATATTTAAATATCTCTTGTAATAGCAAATTTTGAATTACTCAGTGATGCTTGGTTCAAGCATTCATAGCTTGTTAAAAACAATTCAGACTGAAGTCTTCTGGTTCAGATCACAAATGACTTTATGGAAGAGATTTATTCCCTTCAGCAAAAGGGGGTCGTGAGGATACTGCCTAGGCTACAGGAAATCCCAGGAAATATTCTCAAATTCCTTTTCAGCTGTGGTACCATCTTTTTGAACCTACAAGTTCAAATTGCTTTTAAATGAATCACTCAGTTCTTCCTCTGGCCAGGAATACTTTCATTAGGATTATCGTTTGATCAAAATGAAAACTCCCCAAATCATGGCAGTTTTCACGACCAAATTTCTTTATACCTGGTTTTGACTTTGTGGGAAATGCCACGCCCCACTGCCCCGACAGCTCTGTGTAATGTTTTCTGCTATGACAGGGCCTCACTGGGGAAATCCTAGCTGAAGATAATAGCATGATATATTAAATGTTGCCAGTATTCCATTTAATAATAAGCAATTGTATAACAGGCTTTTTAAATACCTAAGTAAAAAGTGATACATTAATATTGAGTACACTGCTACTGTAAAGTCCATTCTCCTCCTGATTTCCAACCAACACCATTTAACTGCCAACCTACTATTACAAGAGTTTACTATTTTATTCTTGCTCCAAAATGGCATCAACAGCGATGGGGTGCTTTCAGGGGATTGTTGAACAGATTTTTTTCAACAAAGGGGGAAGCTTGAGGAAATGCAAAACAGCCACTGTAGGCATGGCAAAGCTTTATCTCAGCACGCCTCAAATCCACACACCCCTTAATCAAACAAGCAGCTTTATGGCATGCGCAATTGCAACTGAAATATAACCGACTTCCGCAGAACTGGCTTCCAGAGGATTTCCTGTCCAAAAATGACCGTGTGGTCATCTGTCGCTAAATGGTTACAGATCGTCAAGTCAGCAAGGCACCCCCTCCCCAGCATTTGTGTGTTTTAAAAACAAGAGAGTCGAAGTGACCAAACCCTGTCATTTGCAGATTCTCTCTCTGGACTTCTTTGATTTCCTTTCTTTTCATTGGGTAAAAAGGGGAAAAACAAAACCCAGCCGACAAAAACCCTCCCTCCTTAATATCTGTTTGTTCAATGTGTCATTTCCCTGGGAGGTTATTTACAGGTTTCTCGCTGCTTAGCTTGTCTTGCCTGGTGATCACTGACTGAAAGAAGAAATCTGCCTTTTTGGGGCGAGCTGTGCCTTTAACCCCTTTGGTCGGCTCTTCCTTGGAGGCGAGCGAAGCGCGCTGCAGTGTCCGGGAACCCACCTAGAGGGCCCCCTTGACGCCAGCACATCCCCTGTCGGGCAGCTGCCTCTGCAGCCGAGCGGGCTGCTGCAGAGTTAATGTACAGTACCACGGAGCCTGCAAGTGTCCTGAGCTGTTCAGAGCCGCCGGCAGGCACAGCCCAGGGCAGACGAGGCGGCTGCGACGATTCCAAAGGTTCTGCTGGAAATTCGGCGCTGGGGGACCCCAGTGGGAGCCTGTTGCCATTGTGTTTTAAAAGCATGCAAGGTCTGTATAGCTCGGGCGTGAGAATCTTTCAGAAGCTGTCAGAGCATCTGAGTAAATGACACCTACTGGGAAATTGAATTGGGGGTAAAAAGAGAGAGAAAAAAGAGAAGAGAAAGACAGCGGGGGAAGAAATTCTTAGACAACGTCTGACTTGCAGCTGTGAAAATTCATTTCTTTCCCAGGCAAAATATGAAAAGCCCGCACATGGATTTGATAACAACAAATTAGAGGGGTTTCTGCAGGGAAAGGATCAATAGCTTAGTCATTTGACTGAAAGAGAGCAGACAGCCTTATTAAGGGGTTAGGCAGCAGAAATGAATTTCCTCCTGACAGCACCTTCTGAAGTCATGATGGGAGCTCATGGTGATCCTGTCCTGCAAAGCAGAAATTGCTCCTTGCCTTCCTACTTTTGCAGTTGAAAACCAGCAATTCTGAGATTGGGGAGAGAAGTTGGCTTTTGGTTATACATGGTTGCTAGCCCCTCTGCCCAGGTCTTTGTCCGACACGTCTCAGAAGGCAGCACTGCGTTAAAGTGACCACACATGAATATGTGCCTAAGAAAGAAGAAAAAGCAGTATTCATTTCTAAAGGACAGCATGGCAAAGCAACCTGAAGTTTCCCATTTCCCTTCTAACACTTCTTTAACAAGGATAACAAGAAACTGTCTTTTGACTCCTTTTTTCCCACATTCCAGAGTCCTTCCTGCAAGGATGCATTAATTTCCACTCTAGGCAGTTGGATTTTACTGGGACAATATTTGCCACCATTTAGGATTAGCGAATGAACTGGTTATTTTAGTGTGTTGACTAACTAGTGGAACCTAAATGGGTGGACCGATACCTGCAGTACTCTGTGATGTTTCTTTCTTCAAACCCTGGAAGGGCTTTTGTTGTTGCTCTTTGTTTTTTTTTTGTGGGGGGGTGATTTTTGGGAATTCAGTACTTGTTGCAATAATTGCCCATGATAGCTGCTCAAACAGGAGAGTTGGAATTCATCTTTGAAAATCACTACATGTAACATACGAGACAAGGAAAATATTAATGACAGAAGATCTGCCAACATGATGCACGTGAATAATTTCCCCTTTAGAAGGCATTCCTGGATATGGTGAGTAATCGATATCCCCTTCAGTTGGTAATACTCAGAATTATAAAATTCTATGACAGGTGCCAGAGGTGGGTTTGTCTTGAAAAAGAATATTGGTCTCAAGTGAGGATGAAAAGTAAAACATGTTTAAAACCAAATGCTGTCTGAGAAAGTAATGGTTATGCAAAAACAAATTTCTTGTTAATATAAAAGCATCTCAAGTAAGAAGTCAGGTATGAGGGCATTGACAATTGCTAACTGATTTCATTGAGAGACAAAAACAAACCAAAAAAAGCAGCACAGCAACTTTGAGAATGGCAACTATTTAATAAGTAAAAGAAAAAGGGAGGTTTGGGATTTGACTTCTGCTTTTTGTCTTCTTTTATTTGAAAACTCCCTGGGGAAGGACACATGTGCATTTCTGACATCTCATGCCAGTTTGCTTGGCCTTAGATCTTTGTAAATTTCCAAAAGAAGGTTAAGGGAAAACTTAGAATGTTGACTCAGTTTTGAAATGACATTAAGATGTGTTGGTGCCTCACACTAAAGGAATATTTTAACTATTCAAGAAATATTTCTACCAGAATGAACCAATTTCATAGAATTCTAACAGATGAATCATGAGGTGCTCAGACTCTCATAGAACATGCTTAGTGCATTGAGATTTGGTCATGTATTAAGGTTCAGTGTAATGAATTAAGGTCCCTGGGCATGTGACATCATGCACTATTTCTTGTTGGAGTTTATGACTAGACATTTATAGGAACTAGTTGCTGAGGGTCGTGTAAGGGCAAAGCTCACTATTTAAAGATTGCCTGTTTCACCACACCTTTAGGGTTGACTGGATTCAATTTCTCATAGCAGAAACTTTGTGAATGCATGATAAAGGCACAGTTTAAGGTTTTGTGGCTATGAACATGGTTTGGTTTGGATACTGCAATGTATCTCATTTTGAAAGTGTATTTCTCAGGTATATTTTTTGGCTGACCTTAGGATAAGTGATACACGTCAAATACAGGTTTCTGAGGGTTTTCTAGTTGCTTTTATGGCAGTGTCTCAAATGAAAGTGTCCTGATATCTTGAGGCTCCACCAAAACCCCCTACTGATTTATTACAGACATTTTAGCTGGTTAGCTGAAAATCAGTTACAGAGAAGGGTGAGTGACCTCCTCGGTCACTGGGCAGGTACTCATTTTCTGTCAATATCAGATACATCCAGAATCGACACTGTGGCGTATCTTCCTTCTCTGCCGCCCAGAGCCACTGTCCCCAGTGTCTAATGTGCTTGGGAGGGAGTCTGGGTGACATGCCTGCAAACCTCAGTGGCCCACTTCCAAGTGCATCATCAGAGTTCCCGACTCGGGGGGAGCTTTGGTGCCATCGCTTTGCTGGACCTGATGGTGAGGGTCAGGCATCAGCAGTGAGGTCTTTGTCATTCTTACTGATACAGTCACATAAATAGTCTTAAACCCTAAGATTAAAAGGTCATGGAAACAGTCCCTGGCACATAGTAGGTATTTGTCAATTTTTTTTTTTCATCGATTTCTTATGCCTTCCTTCAAGGCTAATTTTGTGCCTATTAAGATTTGTTTAGGGGACAAAATTACCATTCTCATTTCTATAAAGTGTACTTTGCTATAGAGCAACAGTTTTTGTTCTGCCTAAGCCTTGCTGTTTGGGTCTATTTGTTTATATGACAATAGGAAGGATGCAAGGTACTCTTTGAATGCCTAACATCATAACCACCTTTTATTTTGCTGTTGTTGCATTTACCTCGCCTCTGCTTTTGACTAGAAAGAAACGAGCTATTCAACTCTATAGTTTTTGAAAGAATGCAAATGTGCTTATTCATGCTCCTCTAGATCTGTAACATATATGTTTGAAAGCGTTACAGGGAAGTTGAGAGCCCTGTTGGTTTTCTTTTGTGCCTGAAGCTAGGTAACCCTTTGTACATTTCACTGCATGACGTGCCAATTTGTTGGTATCGTGGTCAAACAGATCCACGCTGGAATGTGAGTGTTCTGTGTATCTATTCTTGCCTGGGCCCTTTGGAAGGATTCATTAATAAGATGTTAAACTCAAAGGAAGTAGGTGGTGGCTTTTTCCAGTTGACCCAATTAATGTTGTGCTCTACTTCCCCAATTGTTGTTTCTTTTTATTTATAACCTCACCTTTCAGTACCATGGTAAGAGATTCTAGGTGTTTGTTGACAGAAAACCTTCTTTCCCTTTGTCCTACTGAACGTGTCCCCCATTGGATTGGATTGCATGCTTATGAATGATCCTGCTAAGAAAAAAGGATTTGCCAAGTTGTTCTCTTTTGCATCTCCAAAGTCTCTCTTTCCTCATTCTCACATGCAGGTCTTTTTTTTTTTTTTTCCCCACAAAGCGGGTAGATCAGAAGTTGGCAACAGCTCAATGCCAGGGAGTAATAAACATTTTAAAGGAGATGTGTGCTTCGGGTTTCACAAGCTAATCTCTACGAAGGCTCTAAACCCTTTGGATAGGCAGGGTACAGAGGTGCACACTTAGTTCTCTTCTGCTTTTTAAAGGAGCAAGAAGGAGGGAGAGTTGAGATGCAGGAGGACCACGTGGAGTCTTCAAAAGTTCATCAGAGGTAGTGGTTCCAATAGAAGCCTAGGTGTAGAGTTCCTACTGTATCTCTCATCCTCCAGCCCTGGGGCTAGTGTGTTGATAATTGAGCAATAGTATGACAGATTCATCGTTTAATGGTTCCAAGCAACAGTTAATAAGCAGTCTTTTACTTGTCTTAATAGAACACTACCCTTTGAGAGCTAAAAGAGTCGTAAGAAGAATGTGCTTTCCCAGTTGAAAGCTACGTTAGAAAAATTTGCTGGAGGATTTTATTGCAAAGGCTTCTTTCCATTACACTTTTCAACCTTTTTACTGCCAAGCCAAACAAAGATAAGGGTTCACCTCACTCGGTAAATAAGTACCACATAGCCCTTACTTTTTATTCTGGCTACTTGTGAGAATATAGTGGTAGCCTGGCAATTCAGGAATGGGTCTTCTTGCATGGTTGGAAGAAGGGAAATGCAAGTCAGCTTTCTAGGAATTTAAATTTCATCTCGTAGCTATTAAGAGGACTCTTTAGAAGCATCATGACATGGAATCTTTATGCAGGGATCTAATACGAGGGACATAATATAGTGTGCCTAGCATGTGTTTGCAGCTTTTTGCCTTACTTAAAATATGTAACAACTTTGTATAATCTGATTTATAAAAACTCTGTAATTTCATGCCAGAAATGCCAGGGCCATGTTGCATGCAATTGACTTTGACATTTATAAAATTTAGGAGGGCATTTTATTGAAATACCTTGGCATCCTTTTTTATGATGGACTCCAAGGACTCAGGGAGAGGACTGTGGGAGATAGAAGCCAAGGACCCCTGCTAGGGCAGACTGTCCTGCGCTGCTCTCTGTGGGCTCCTCTGAGGAAACCTGAGCAAGATTTGGGACTAGTGATTGTGGACGGTGATTAACTATTTCGCTTATTTGACACGTAGGATTTAACTTTTTAAAGCTCACACGTTTAAATACTTTTACCAAACTCTCTCTGTGGTGCTGAGAGGTCACTTCCATCAAGAGGCAAAATGGGGTGATTAGAGCACTTTGACTCAACATTGAGGCTGCTTTTTCCCTTTTCTAGACCCCTACATCCTTTCATTGGATTTGCCCTTTCCTGGTTCCTAATAAGATTTAATCTAGCAAGTCACAGTTTGGTTGTTCCTCTGTAAACCAAGGGTTCAACTCACATACCAACCCGTTTTGTTTTTTTTCTTTGACCTAATTCCTTTATGGAATGAAGCATGATATAAATATATCAATGATATTGTATACACACACACACACACACACACACACACACACATAATTTCAACAGCAAATCCAGTGAGATCAGAGAAGGCAAGATGGCCTGCTTCTTAATGAAAGGATAGTCCTTCTTATCTAGCCTGTTAGAGTCTCATCTTTTAAGTTTTTCTTCTCTTTGTATGTCAAGATTACAGGAACTCAACCCATAATTGCATTTTCCAGAGTTTATGTTTTGGCCTGTACATATAATATTCTCACTTGTCTTACGAGAGTTTTAGTGGGTGGGAGAAGTGTTGCGTTCGATGACTGTATGCTTTGAAGGACAAAATGTATTAAGTCTCATGCAAGATAGCAGAGCTCTGCTCATTTTAGTCAAGCTAAAATTCTGCCAGTGTCTGCTTGTCTTCTAATGACATTTCAGGTCATGGCTGACCTTGCTTTAGTAGCATGTCTTCCTCTGAGTGACAGAACTACCCAGAACTTCCCGTCTGCAAATACCAAACTCTCAGCTTGATTCTGAATTCCTGTTATGGCCATATACAATTTGTTTGTAAACACTTATGGCCAGTAAAGTTTAGGTAGAGCTCATAATTACACAAGCTCATCTTGTTCACAGATCCCTGGGGCTCAATAGCAAAGTCAGCCACTGTTTAAGGTATAAGTTCAGGTTAAGATAAAATACAGCAAAGATTTTCTTTTAGATGAAATATTCATCCTATTAAACATATAATTTTTCTCTTGGCTTACTATTTTACTGTCTTTTAGTGCCCCTAGCTATAGCCTCCTTAATTTCTGTTAGCAATACCTTATAATTTAAACATGAAGATGAAAATTCATTTTTTACATTTTTAGAAAAATTTGATTAAGGAATGGTATGACAGAGGAGGAAAGTTGCTATCAGTAATATCAGTGTGTCCACAACTTACGAAAATTAAATATAACTTTCAGTTGCAGCAGACTTTCTACTGTAGTAACATAGTTTGTGTACTTTTAACTGCTGATAGGTTACATCCTCACTGGGCTAAGTGGGTAGCCCAAGACAGGGAAGTCTCTACAGAAGGAAGAAAGGGAGAAAGTATTCTCCATCGTCTGAAAATGATTAGCTGTGGGTTTGGGATGTTTTGCTTCTATTAAATTCTTCACTTTCCACCACCTTGTTTCTGCACTCACTTGAGCTGACTGTTACTGAGTTACTTCCACTAATGCTGAGGTATCCAGGTTCCAAGAAAAACAAGCAAGTAAGGGAAAAAAGGAAGATAGTTCAGAATTCTGAGAGGAAGATCCCAAGGAGGGAACTTAACAACCAGTTTCCCACTTGCCTCGGGCTAGAAGTTTCTTTCTTTCTTTTTTGAAAAATAGCCCTACTTCACCCCTTCCCCCTATGCCTTCAGTTGCCCCCCACAGACATTCGTGCTCACAAACACCCTGGCTAGCTATAGAATCATCCCACTATTTTTTTTTTTTTCCGCTCCGCGGCATGTGGGATCTTCCCGGACTGGGGCACGAACCCGTGTCCCCTGCATCGGCAGGCGGACTCTCAACCACTGTGCCACCAGGGAAGCCCCATCCCACCTTTTTTTTTTTTTTTTTTTACAATAGTTCCAAAGTGTCGCCAGGCCAAAGTTAACTTCTGTAACTATTTACCACTTGATGGACTATTAGATGGTGTTTCTAGTTGTTACAGAAGTACCAGACTATTAACATACCCAAGACAACATATTTCAACTGGCGATTATATTGTGTAAAATTCGGAGATATATATTTGGTTTCAAAGATGGATAATCCAGATTCTATATGTTAGGCTATTGGCTGGAGAAAAAAGAAACGAAACAAAACAAAAACCCTCCAGGTTTCTAACTCTAATTCTGGTGTTACTGCTTTGTGTGACCTTGTGAAAGCTCTCAGAGCTCTTTACCTGTTGAAGACAATTCAGGGGATATTTACCTGCTTCATTTTGAAGAGTAGACCATTAAGGGAACTTTCATAGCACATTGGTAAGAATCACTTATTAGACTGGTAAACATGACATGCCGAAGTCTTTCGGGTGAATTTCTTAAATATAGGTAACAAATGTAACTACTGTGTATTTCATGGAAGAGATCAACACTGATTGAACCCAGGCCACATATTTTCACATAAATGACATCCTTTAATGACAGTGGTAACTTTCAGAGGTGAGTCTTATTTGAACCCCTGTTTGCAGGTGAGGACAGTAATGCTCATAGAGGGTAAAAAACTTGCTCAAGCTCGCATGTCTATTACTTCGGAAAGCTGACCCACTGAAACCAGGTCTGGCCTCATTTTAAAACCCAGTGTCTTTTGATTCACCATATTGTTCTGTGGCAGACGCCTTAGCATTCAGTCTGTGGACCTTCTGGAAAATAGATTAGCAATAAGACCAGAGAAAATAAGCAGATTCCCTGTTAGTTAGCAAGTTGGGGAATTACACGGGGTGACTAGTGAATGTCAAAGGGTTTCCCTGAGAAACGCATCCTGTTCATGTTAGGACTATGACCTGTACTTCAGCCATGGCAGCAGATCTTTTTGTGTTTTCTCGAAATTTTACAGGGAATTTGAAGTGACCCTTGTTCCTGGGGCCACTCTGGCCTATGAGGTTTTTTTCTGTGAATTAGGGAAAGGTGCTTCTTTGGGCGGATACACTTCAGGCAAATGAATTGAAAATGCAGACAGTGGCGCTTGGTGAATGGACAGAGCCTCTGTGCAAAGCAAGAGGCACCCCTTCCTCTGTGCACAGCCTCAACCAACAGAGCAGAGATGAACTCAGCCTCGCTCACCGAGCTCTTGGGCAGTGATCACACTGCACAGCCCTGGCCCTTCTTGGACCTGGGTTCCACCCCTACCTCAAAGGCGGTTGTGACAGTCAGATGAGAGTGCTTTGCTGCCAATAAACGTCATACAAGGTTTGGGTTTTGCTTTCATCAATATTACTTTCTTCCCAATATTCTAATTACAGGTCTTTAGAATTTTTTTTTTTTGCACAGGTAAAGAATATTAACGTTTTCTACAATCAGAGCTAATGCGAAACAGCCAAAGAAACATTTTAATCACAAAATTGCCTGATACCCGAGCTGCTGAAAAACGCCATTCTTAGTGAATTGGATTAGAACACGTGGATTAGAACATGCTGATTTATTTATGCATGGGGATGCCCAGATAAATATGATAACTACCAGTCCTGCCCCGAAGATACTCATAGACTAGTGAGGAGAACATCCACAGAAATGAATGATTACAGAACAGTGGGGAACATGTTAATACAGGAATATACAAAATGTTATGGGAGTTTAAAGGAAGATGCACCTTCCTTTAAACTGGTTGGTCTAAATACCTTAAAGAAGTCTAGAAATGAGGGACTAAAAGTGTATCTGATGGATTTGAGAGTTAGTAATTATTGGCAACACATTGGAGAGTGGTTGAAGCGGGGGAGTTATACTTCGGGGGTTATAAAAGCACAGAAAAGTAGTGTACACTCCTTTCAAAATTTTGGACAAGAAGGACAGAAAGAGGAGAGCAGAGGGGAAAAGGAGAGGAAGGCGCAGTAGTTAGTGAAGAACACCAGGTAATTTTAATGGCCTAGAGCACGTCCCAAAGGAAATATCCAGATGTAGGCCCTGGACAACATGTGAAGGACACGACTTCCTCCAAGATAGGAGGGAGGTGTGGAATGACAGAGGCAGATCGTGTAGAGATAAGGGAGGTAGAAGGGGAACTTGAGGCAGTTTGGTCTCATGCCCTCTGTTTTCTTTGGAAGGTAGAATTCAAGATAAAGATCAAGGCTTCCCTGGTGGCGCAGTGGTTGAGAGTCCGCTGGTCAATGCAGGGGACACAGGTTCGTGCCCCGGTCCGGGAAGATCCCATCATGCCGCGGAGCGGCTGGGCCCGTGAGCCATGGCCGTTGAGCCTGTGCGTCCGGAGCCTGTGCTCCGCAACGGGAGAGGCCACAACAGTGAGAGGCCCGCGTACTGCAAAAAGAAAAAGAAAACGGACAGCGATATGACAGAAATGAAACAATCCTGAACTACTAAATTAGGAACTGTTTTGTAATTACAGTTTCTCCTGTTGATTGTGTTTTAGGGTTTCCAAAGAATGCAGAATTGATTTTATCGTTGTTGTCTTCTCCTTGGTAGTGTGGAAGTTGTTTTATGAACATGTTAATTAGACTGCAGTTCCAGTCTCATGACCTGATTTGGGAAATGTGAGATTTCCTAAGCTGCAGGGAAATAACTCCGGGGTGACAAACAGAAGTTCTAAGATTTTTACCTTGAGTTTTACCTTCAAATGAGTAAAAATCACAGTGAGAAGAGAAGGCAAAATGATCCAACTTTGCTCACTTTTTAATGGGTGCCTACCTTTCAGTGGTTGATGTTGTAATGTCACAAATCCATATATATGTAACCTGCTTTTACAAAGATTTCTTCAAAATCCTTCTGAAGTTGACTTGAAAGTGTCACCAGTCTCTGAGAAACTTACTGAAAGTAACAAAACATCATATGACTTTAACCAGAACTGGTATAACCTAGTTTAAATATTTATACATTTAAATTCTCTTTTATGTTTCCATGATACCTCAGGGGGAAAAATGACAAACATAAGGTGTAAATTAAGGGAACATTTTAAACAGCCTTATAATTTTTTTAGGCCATAATTATAAACCCTATCGTGTACCATGAGTTTGGGAGATATTACGAATTCCTTTTATCTCTTCTAATCACTAGAACGTTCTCCCAGGTCAGCAGAGCTTCCTCTTTAATATTCTTGGCGTCCAGTGCTCACGATTACTTTGTACAGGGCTTTCTGTCTGGGAGTTCTGCTTCAGCTCCAAAGCTCTAAATAAGGTCCTGAGCAGTCCTAGTCACTTATAAGGAAACTTCATTCTGCCCTCCTTTTTAGTCCTCATGTTTTTCTCTTTTATTTTTTGCGGTACGCGGGCCTCTCACTGTTGCAGCCTCTCCCATTGCAGAACACAGGCTCCGGACGCGCAGGCTCAGCGGCCACGGCTCATGGGCCCAGCCGCTCCGCGGCATGTGGGATCTTCCTGGACCAGGGCACGAACCCGTGTCCCCTGCATCGGCAGGCGGACTCTCAAGCACTGCGCCACCAGGGAAGCCCATGTTTTTCTTCTTAAATCTGAAGATGGGGGGGGTGCAACTAAATGATCTCTGTGGTGCTATAAAAATACCTACAGTTCTAAAGATTACCTTATCAATTTACTCATTTCTGGCTTGTTCAGGCATAACTGTCCTTCAGTTAAAGGGAATGCTGAGAAATAATACATTGATCCGCAAGCTACTCCGGGGCTGAACTCCGATGCTTTTCTGAAGTATTTGACCCTTCCTGTAGACAACTCAGCCTCTCAGCCTTAGGTATTTAGCTTAATTCCTTCTACATGCAACTTTATTTTTTAATTAATTTTTTTAATACATCTTTGTTGGAGTGTAATTGCTTCACACAGGGAGGTCAGCTCGGTGCTTTGCACACAACTTGAAATAGCAGCCTTGTTCATGGGTTAGATGGCGATTTTATGCTCCTTAATGCTGATATCACCAGTAATTGAGAAAATGTGTCTCACGTACCATTTATGTGTCCCTTATATCTTCCCAACTCTTCTCTGGGTCAAAAGTCTGAAGCTTATCCTTGTTCATCCAGCCTCCATCTAGTCTAAGGAAGTAACATGGGGTGAAGTTCTCAATATCAGATCCGTAGTTGTTGGGTTGCTTTGTGTATTTGCTTAGTATATTTACAACAAATAATTGGCAACATTATGGAGAGGCCCCTGATGTCTTAGAGAAGAAACGTTAGCAAGTTGATAATGGGCAAATTGATAAGACCCCAGGATTGCTGAGAGCAGTGGAAGAGACCTCTTGGAAGTCATAAAGTGTGGCATTGGAGTCTTGGCAGTTTGAGTTCTAAAAGAAGAAAATATTTGTGGAAAAATCCCATTTTCTAGAAAGTAATCCAGGCAAGTTTGATTTCTGAGAGAAGTGAAATGTTCTGGTGGGTCAAGTCATCACCATTTTAAAGATTGGCCACGTTTGGCCTTCCTGCACATGTTGCTTCCAGGAACTTCCTGTGACCAAGCTAACCTGTGAGACTTCGCAGTAACAAATGACATTCCGTTCTCTTCGTGAGAGTAGCCACCTAGACCACTTTGTTCTACTTTCTATCCTCAGCTCCCACACATTGCTACACCCACAGGTACTCTATAAATTTTTCCTCAGTTAATGAGTATGTGCAAAGAAAAGAATGAGTAAAAAAAATTGTATGGTTGGGTATTATTTACTTCAATAACCTTTTGCATTATTCAAATAATGTTACTGTGCCATGTTTTGAGATGAAACAAAGGAACTTATGCTATTAAAATAATAAAGATAATAATATATATCACATTTGAGAGGTTATTAATGCCAAGTATAGACTAAAGTTTCTATATACGTTATCTCATTTAATCCTCCCCAAGATCCATGACAAGGGTGTGTTATCTGCTTCTTAAGGTGTGTAACCTTGGGTAAATTATCTAACCTCTCTTTGTGTTTCAGTTTTCCCACTAGTGAAATAGGGGTAATCAATAGTGCTCACTTCTTTGGGTGGCCTGAAGATTAAATGAGAACACCTGTCGCTCAGTTAAGCAACCAATAAATGCTGGCTGTTGTTATCGTGCAGATTAGGAGAGTAGGCTGTGAAAGGTTAACCAGGTTGCCAAGGGTAATCTAGATGTCTAGTGGCAGGCCCCTTCCAACCTAGGCTCTGGATCGTTGGGAAGACTAAACTGCTTCTTTTGTATCATATTCTTGGAACCTTACGGCATATATCAGAGACAACGCCTTGGGTTGAGTTTGAATTACGGGGAATAATGCATTTCTCCTCATCTCTCTAACCTCAACAAGAATCACCAACCCTTAGAAAACTTCTAGAAATTTCCATAAAAATTTTCATCTTGAACATACATAATTCCCACACATCTTGGTTTCTGACACTCAGGAGAGTTTAACCGAGTTTGCAGAGGCACCCATCCGCTGAATTGTGTTTATCTACAAAATCCAAATGCTGTTGTTCCAAATCACCTCTGTATCTAAGATACTCCTTATTTCTTTAAAACCAATAACCAGTTCATTCACTTTTATGTACAGGAATCTTTCTTTCCTTGAAGATGTCTATGTTTGCTCTTTCTGGCAAGACAATATTGGGTAAATTAATATGCAGCCAGTCCGTATCTTTATTTATAACATATGTCCTTTTCTTCATTTATAACATTTTAATTATTTTTTGACAATACATGATACAGTTCTCAGACATGGCCCAGCCTCCATGTATGGCTCTTATCTCCTCTTTTCATACATCTTACGCTGTCAAGCTAGGCTCTAAAAAAGTTGTCCCCTTCATATCTCTTCTTTTGCCTAGAGAGTGTATTGGCTCTGTGTTGTACACCACAGAACATAGGCCCTGCTCACCTGGCCTCTGCCTTTCTTGTCTAATGCATATGCGTCAGCTTCTGTGAGTATTAATGTTTCTTCCCTTCTTATTCCACTATACATATCCTTGTATATACCCTTAAATATATCCATCTTTAAGACTTTTCTTCTCAAACTATGAGGCATTTATTAAGAACACTGTGCTAAGCACACAGAATTTAGGCAATAGTTTCAATCCTTGAACATCTTACTTGAATATGACCTAACTCTCCATGTACAGTTGTTTAGTTTTATTTTTTTTAAATCAGAAAATGTGTTTTATCAGACATACTTCCCATGGATTATTTTTACACCCATAAGTTGCTTGTTTTGGCAAATATACAAAGTCATGCAATAATTATCCCAGTTTCTTTTATGCCCCTCTCCCAGTTCCAGCCCCCAATAACCACTAATCTGAGTTCTGTCTCTATAGTTTTGTTTTTTACCAAATATCACATAAATGAAATCTATAGTTAAAAAAATATATATACACACACACACGTATATATCCATCTTTAGTATAGAAGTTACAAACATATTTTTAAGTCACAGAACCCTTTCTTCAAGCAAAAGCTTAGGCAGTGACTTAATATGTAAAATAGATATGACAGGTGTTGGGGAGCAGCTTTATTTAAATGCTGCACTTTGGAAGAAGGGCTGTTATAAATAAGGATATGGACTGGCTGCAGATTAATTTACCCAATATTGTCTTGCCAGAAAGAGAAAACATAGACATCTTCAAGGAAAGAAAGATTCCTGTACATAAAAGTGAATGAACTGGTTATTGGTTTTAAAGAAATAAGGAGCCCAGCTAGTCACCAGCCCCCACCTTGACCCCCTCTGCACCTTGCTCTAGCACCCTTGATGGAGCTCCATGGTATCCGAAGACACTACCCTCCTCATGATGGGCCTTGTACTGCAGTGCACTTCTGCCTTCTTGACTTTTGTCATGAGGAACTCCTGCTCCATTGGGACTTGGTTTGCTTGTCCTTCCCTGACCTCCAGGTGGAGTAAGCCTTTCTTCCGTTCTCCTAGAGGTCCCGTACTTCCTGCAGCACAGTTTGTGTCACATACAGTAATTTCCCTCCACATGAAGAGAGACGGCTAACTTAGTGACGAAGAGCACTGACTCTGGATCCAGAGTGTCTGGTTCAAATCTGAACCCAAGCTTTTTAGCTGTGTGACCATGGCAAGTTGTTTAACCTCCCTGTGCCTTGGTTTCCTCATCTGTAAAATGGAGTTTATAATAGTTTTCACCTCGTAGGCTGTTGTAAGGATGGAATGTTGTAACATTTATAAAGTGCTTGGAATGGGCCTGGTGTACAGATGCTCCAGTGCGGTTACTTGTTACCGGAGAAGTTGCGCATCCTGTTGGGTTGGGGTCCCTCAGAAGCAGGCCCTGAGAGAAGGACTTGAGTGCAGATGGTTTATTCGGGAGGTTATTCCAGGAAACACTGGTGGCGGGGAGTGGGAAAAGCAGACAGGAAAGGAGAGAAAGCGCATACAGGGTACGTGAATTAACAAAAAACTGAAGTAGGCACCTGGGTCTCAGTCCTGCTAGGGACCTCTAGAAGATGATGTAGAACTTGCTTCAGAGTTGTCCTTCGCAAGAGATGAGGACCCTGCAGCATTTATCTTCCAACTCCCATTCCTCATTGGCTGATGGCTACTCCTAGGGGTGAATTCCTAGTATTCCAGCCTGACCTGCATGCAGGCAAAGCCTCAGGCAGAGTATTGCACATGCTTAGACTAGGATTCCACTGGCATGTTATTGCTAAGGGGATATGGATAGGGCCCTGACAGTGATTGCTACAAGACTGTGAACAGAATTCTCCAGGGCTTTCTGTCTTATTCTGTTTTATTTTCCCTGGCCCATGTACTAGGCATCCATAGACCTTTATGGAGTGAGTGAATGATTGAACACATGGATTTTCTCTAATTGACCTTCAAAGGTTTTTGTAATTGTGTCTCACCCTATCGGTCTTTTTTTTTTTTTTTTTTTAACATCTTTATTGGCGTATAATTGCTTCACAATGGTGTGTTAGTTTATGCTTTATGACAAAGTGAATCAGTTATACATATATACATGTTCCCATATCTCTTCCCTCTTGCGTCTCCCTCTCTCCCACCCTCCCTATCCCAACCCTCTAGGTGGTCACGAAGCACCGAGCTGATCTCCCTGTGCTATGCGGCTGCTTCCCACTAGCTATCTACCTTACGTTTGGTAGTGTATATATGTCCATGACTCTCTCTCACTTTGTCACAGCTTATCCTTCCCCCTCCCCATATCTTCAAGTCCATTCTCTAGTAGGTCTGTGTCTTTATTCCTGTCTTGCCCCTAGGTTCTTCATGACATTTTTTTTCCTTAAATTCCATATATATGTGTTAGCATATGGTATTTGTCTTTCTGTTTCTGACTTACTTCACTCTGTATGACAGACTCTAGGTCCATCCACCTCATTACAAATAGCTCAATTTCATTTCTTTTTATGGCTGAGTAATACTCCATTGTATATATGTGCCACATCTTCTTTATCCATTCATCCGATGATGGGCACTTAGGTTGTTTCCATCTCCTGGCTATTGTAAGTAGAGCTGCAATGAACATTTTGGTACATGACTCTTTTTGAATTATGGTTTTCTCAGGGTATATGCCCAGTAGTGGGATTGCTGGGTCATGTGGTAGTTCTATTTGTAGTTTTTTAAGGAACCTCCATACTGTTCTCCGTAGTGGCTGTACCAATTCACATTCCCACCGGCAGTGCAAGAGTGTTCCCTTTTCTCCACACCCTCTCCAGCATTTATTGTTTGTAGATTTTTTGATGATGGCCATTCTGACTGGTGTGAGATGATATCTCATTGTAGTTTTGATTTGCATTTCTCTAATGATTAATGATGTTGAGAATTCTTTCATGTGTTTGTTGACAGTCTGTATATCTTCTTTGGAGAAATGTTTGTTTAGGTCTTCTGCCCATTTTTGGATTGGGTTGTTTGTTTTTTTGTTATTGAGCTTTATGAGCTGCCTGTAAATTTTGGAGATTAATCCTTTGTCAGTTGCTTCATTTGCAAATATTTTCTCCCATTCTGAGGTGTCTTTTGGTCTTGTTTATTGTTTCCTTTGCTGTGCAAAAGCTTTGAAGTTTCATTAGGTCCCATTTGTTTATTTTTGTTTTTATTTCCATTTCTCTAGGAGGTGGGTCAAAAAGGATCTTGCTGTGATTTATGTCATAGAGTGTTCTGCCTATGTTTTCCTCTAAGAGTTTGATAGTTTCTGGCTTTACATTTAGGTCTTTAATCCATTTTGAGCTTATTTTTGTGTATGGTGTTAGGGAGTGATCTAATCTCATACTTTTACATGTACCTGTCCAGTTTCCCCGGCACCACTTATTGAAGAGACTGTCCTTTCTCCACTGTACGTTCCTGCCTCCTTTATCAAAGATAAGGTGACCATATGTGTGTGGGTTTATCTCTGGGCTTTCTATCCTGTTCCATTGATCTATCTTTCTGTTTTTGTGCCAGTACCATACTGTCTTGATTACTGTAGCTTTGTAGTATAGTCTGAAGTCAACACCCTATCGGTCTTTAATTCTCATGATTTCATTCTCATAATTCCCAAACTATATTCCTCTTCTTTAATCATGTCAGTCTTCTTGCTGTTCTCATATACATCCATCTCTTTACATGGGCTGCTCTGCCCTCTGCTCTAACTCAGCTCTACTCATTCTTCAAGTTCCCTCCTGTCTCCAGCATTTCATCTCTTCTGTGGAACCTTCTTTGAACTCAGCTCACTTCTCTGAAGTGCCATTAACATAAAAAGACTGCACAATTTAGTGTTTGATTATCTGCTGACTGGTGAGGTTCCATAATCAATGCGTGTTTCAAGGATAAATAAAAACATCTATGTCTTATATACCTCTGGTCCTTTTCACGAACTTGGGCACATCATACGTAGTCAGCACTATTAAATACTGAGAAGCAGTAGTGCCTGGGATTTGGAGTTAGACAACCATGATTACATCCTTGCTCTTTCACTTACGAGCTGTATATGACCTTGGGCAACTGGGTAACCTACTTACATCTCTTTTTTCCTTCATCTAGAAAATATAGCTAATGATCCTGCATCATACTGCTTAAGGATTAAATGAGATATTGTATGTAAAATGCTTAGCCCAGTTCTTCTCAAGAAGTAGGCGCTCAATCTACAGGATCTGACAGGTTCTTTTGATTCTGAAGTAATCAGTATCTTCTTAGACTTTTTGCATAATTCTTCTTTAGTTTTTCATTTTGCTATTGCTTTGATTTTTAGTTGTTTTCAAGAGACATTAAATGACATCTCAAGACAAAGTTTGATATTTGAAATGTTGAAAATGTTAAAATTTTATATGAAAAATAATTTCTCAGTTGAACCTTTGCAGTGAAAATGCAGTATTTTTCATGTTTCATTTAAAGTATCAATCATATCTATTAGCTAAGATGATAATTGGAAACTTGAAATTCCTTTGCATAGTAGAATAAAGTTTTGCTTTATCATGAAAGAGCATCAAGGACTATTTTATATATATATAATTTTTTGATCGGAGCATACATTGAAAAATTAACTGCAACTTTAACATTTTAAGTTTCTAGAGCTGTGGTTCTCTCGTGGAAATGGTGAGGGTTAGAAAAGGTGTCATTGGGGAAGATAATTGTATCATATATCAGAAATTCCTGGAAGAGTTTGTGCAAAAAAACATTCAGCCCTCATCTTATCATCCCAGTAACAAGGACTGTCAGAATCTGGGGATGGAGGGATGGGTGGGAAGAGGAGATGACATGTGCATTTTGGCAAAGCATTCGAGGGGTCTCATACCCACTCTCTTAGCAGGTAGTACTATGCAAGAGAAGGAACCCACTCTTTAAAACCATATTGAACTGAGTTCAGATTCACCTCTGATAGTGACTGACTCATCTGAGCAAATGATCTGACTTTTATGAGCATCATTTTTCTCATTCAAAAAAGAAAAATGCAGTAGTACCAATCATCCAGATTTGTTGACGGGATTCAGTGAGATAATATATTATTTATTTGTTGGTTTAAGCCTTGCCTTGTTTCAGGCAGCATTTAAGGCAGCAGCAAAGATGTAGAACTATAACTGATAAGGGAAAATGGTAGGGAAGGGCAAAGGGAAATGAGGTATGATATTAATACTCATATGCATTTGTAATGAGGTGAGGGAAATTATGTGACCTTCACAAATGGCACCAGAACCTTCTTGGGGAAGAGAAATGCCTTTGCTGGAAGAAATACTTTAAAGATGCCCTTGGGGTAAGGAGAGAGTCCTTGAGGATTTGGCTGCTGGTAGGTGCTCAAGTGATCTGGGGGAGAATTTGGTCCTGCCGAGCCAACTAGGATGGCAGAGAAGCGGAAAAGAGATTAGAAGAGAGGAGAGGAAGAGGAGAAGCCTAGGAAAGGCTGAGACCTCTGTGCACTCTGTCCATATACAGACGCCTCCTTCCCCAGCGACAGGAGAAGAAAAAAAGACCATGAATATCTGTATGTCTGATTTCAAGCCTTAGGAGGGCTTGAAGTAAGTCATTTTGATGGTGTTGATGGTACACAAATCAAAAGCACTTGTGTTGTATTAACAAGAGGGGTCAATGAGCCCCACCCCAAGGAATGATCACGTGTCAAGGGTTGAGTTTGGACACTTGCTGGTCATGAAGTTGGGAAGTTCAACACAGTTTTGTCAGATCTCAAGAGAGCTTTCCAGCTTCTAGGAGTTTAACAGACCATGAAGTCCAAGGGTATTCAGATAAAATATATAAAATTCTTGCAAAGCTTCCTAGGAGCCGGTGTAAATCAGGAAGCTTTCGTACAAATCCCAGTGTCCATTAGATATAAACAACTCAGTGGTTCAGGGGAAGCACACCTACTTCTGATACTAAAATTGAAAGGAAATTTGTCCTAAGGATATGGATAAAGGGGAATGAGATATATAAAAATCAGAGCACCTGATATTTTGATACTTAGGATGTTCAATGCATTTTAATTCCCGTCCTGTCCCTTTCCTTCCCCACAAGTTTCTGTGAAGATTGTAGTATATTTAAAAGCTCTTGAGAAATTGTTAAGTACTGTTGTTAGTTAATAATCCAAAGAAAGTTATATACCCTATTTCATTAAAATTTCATTAAATACTATTGAGGTGTTCATAAAAGGATAACCTGAATAACAAAATGTGTTCTTTATGAAAAAAATACTATGTTTTTCCAAGTTACTATCTTGGAGTTAAAAACACTCTCCCATAGTTTGAGACCTCTCATAGGCCGTCCTAGCACCAGGTTTTAGAATCCTGAGTCCTGCTCCATTTGTAATGGCAATAGGATTGTAGGGTGATGCAGGCTTGTGTGACTCTTAAGGAGATCTGCAACTCGGAGTCAAATGTTCTTGAGTCTGTACATGACTTCTGTTGTGTAAGAGCAAACATTTAAGTCACACTTCTGAGTGAGGCCGCTCCCAGTTGGATCTGTCAATTCATGTCAATTCACAAGATTGCTTCCCTGTGCTTCAAATGTTTCCAGCATAAATTCATATGATTAGGAAAATGAGAACCATGAAGATGTTTATGAAATGACAAGCAGCCTGGAAAGAAGATGTAGACAAATGCCAAGGCTTCTGGAGATGATGAAATCCTTTTTTATGAGGATTTATGAGGCCAAGTCCAATAAGTAGTTTTTTCAAGAATGTGTGATATGACTGTCATTTATTTCCCCCCAACACAATTTCTTTGGTAGTTAAAAAAAATTACTACGTACACCCCCAAAAGAATGGAATTCTAGAATATAGGATATAAAGGCTCCATACATTGTTCCATTTCTTATCACTTCTTCATTGTTTTCCCACCTAGGCGAATTGGCTATTAAATGTTCACACCATGAATTTGATTCTAATACTAGAATAGTGTTTGAATTAGCCACGAGTAAAAGATCTTTGATTGACAGGTGAGTCCATTTGTATCAAACATCTTTAAGAAAAATCCACTCCTTTGGAAGCAATAACACATCAAAAGAATTTTGGAGATTATGGCCATTACCCCCCTTCCTTTCCTCAGAATCTGTTTTTATTCAGCCTCATCGTGAGCATCTCCTTTGGGTAATCTGAGTTGCATGCTTTCCTCACTCCTTCTGTATCCTTAGTGTCTTCAGAGCTTCAATCAAGACAGGCGAAAGATAAAAGAAAATAAAAAGGTTTTATTTCCAGGGAAATGGCTTTTCAGGACCTGATTCTTCATGCCTATTCATCACTGCTAAGTGCTCCCAAACTGCTGAATACATTGTTCAGGAAGCAACTAGTACATCAGTCTTATGTCTATTGTTCTTAAACTGAGGTCCCTGGTGCCTTCCACGTTGTGTTTTGTGCTTCAACAAAATGATGTGTGTAGAACCTTTATGTCTAATAAAGGTTAGAACCTTTATGTCTAATGTGGGAAAAAAATCTCCTTCATTCTCATGTTACCTTAAAGAAAATCAATCTCAAATCAAAATACTTCACGGAGAAGCAAATCGTTGTTTCATATATGCTATAGTGCATAAGAAGAGTGGACATGAGTACCTGTTTCTTAGACATGTGTATGAGTTAGTCTGTAAAAAAAAACCCAAACAGTACCATTTCTCTTGTGAGGAGCTAAAAATTAAATATTTTTATGGCTGTCTTTTTCCTGTGCTAATTTATTCAAATGTAGTCTTGACTAATCTATTATTTTGTTAACATGTCTACTTGATTAATATGTTTTTCCTCTCCTCTGATTCTGATCTACAAATTCTACAGCCATTAATTGTGTTATTTAATCTAAGTCCACTATAAATAAACTCCTTAAGATTAACGTTATTCATCTTTCTTGATTGAGGATACCAATAATATCACTAAGTAGCTTCTTTCAGATAGAAATTTGGCTGGTATGTTACTTGTTATTTTTTTCTTGGACATTTGTCATTTTGGGGGCATATTTATCAGTGTTGTGTATTCCTGAAAGCATTAATGTTTAAAATATCTGTATCTTGGTCAGTAAAATTGATAGAGCTGAATCAGATGGATCGAGAACAGGACTTTAAGTGCATTTCAAGGAAATCTATCGCCTGCATTGTCCTTTTATTCCAACACAGTTTTCACAATTTGCAAATGAAATTTTATATACAATTTTATATATTTTCTATAAAGATTAGAAAAATGTATTCTTTGGCATCTGAATTTTAAAGTGTTCTTGAAGTATTCATCAGTATTTTCTACGTGACAACATTATTTATTATCTCATGGTGATACATGTACTTTAAGATATCCAGAAAGTACCAAGAGATTAAATATGGAGATTAAAGAGTACTCTCTTCCTACTGTTATGTTCAGTTCTGATTTTGTATCTGTGTAGCTAGAACAAACAAAGGAGGTGTGGGGTTTATTTTGTTTGTTTGTTTTTGGCTTTTTTGTTTCTTTCTGAATAAGGGAAGGATGGACAGTGTGTCATCTGAGGGTACCTCTGGCTGTGTCATCACAGGAGGGCTGTGATACATGAATACTCAGAGCCTCTAGGAGGCCAAGTATGATATTTACAGACAAATAATAAGGTGCTAACCTCATTCACAGTAATCACAGATAATGTAGTATTTGTATCCACTATCCCGTTTTGAAGGTAAAATATGGAACTTATTTTGGAGATTTCACATAACAATGTGGGTTACATTAATAGAACTAGAATGACCCAAAATAAAGAGGTAATGAGTGCACTCACCCCTGCATCATTCAGACCTTGGCTGGAGTATTGTGCTCACTTCTAGGCTGCAGACATATCGGAGAAGACTCAGAGGAGAGTGGCAAGGATGGAAGCAAATTCATACCTTGTCACATATAAAGTGATTGAAGGACTGTGATTGTTAAAGAGGATAAAGAAAACGATGCAGTAGTTGAAGGACTGGTGCTTAGATGAGACTGGTTCTTTGTGCCTGCAAATCTGAAATGTAACTAGTGGGTACACCTACAGTAAGAGAGACTTTACCCCAGAATGGGTCTGGGTGTTCTCATAGTCAGAAGCAGCATTTCATGTGACATAGCCTGGTCCAGATGGGGAAGTGTAGACCATTTGTAGACAAATGGTCTATGTCTGCTAGGGAGTCCCTTGCTAGGACTATGTTTGCTAAATGGACATGGTTTGCTAGGGTCAAAAATCATGAGCAAGTGATAACATCTGATCAACTTGCTGAAATTTATCTTTTTTCTGGTTGGTTTAAAAAGTTGTATTTCTTCCCTAGTTTGCCCTCTGGCTTTTTGGTGTGTCTTAGAACACTAAACCATTCTTGACTCTTTTCTCTGTCTTTTTGAAAGATACATCCATATGGATAATGCATACCTCCTTTTTAGTAAACTTTTCTTTAAATGAGTAGACTTATAGTCAACTTTTCTTTAAATGAGTCATATGTTTAGCAATTCCCTAACATTCTAACCTGTCTTTAATTGATGATGTGTAATATGATCTAATGTTTTCTAAAGAAATATAAAGAAAGCAATTAATCATAGAGCTTAATATATGAAGAATACTATGTCTTTTTGTTTAAGAGAATTAAATGTTGGATTATATCAGTAAGAATAGATTTTACTATTTAATTCTACCAGTTTAAATTAAATTTATTGACTTATAGGGTTTCTTTAAAATCAAGGCTTTTATTTTAAAACAGTTTTAGACTTAGGGAAAAATTGCAAAGTTAGTACGTATACAGCACACCCACTTTCGTCTATTAACATCTTATATGAATATGATATTTTTGTTATAATTAATGAACCAATACTAAAAGAGTATTATTAGCTAAAGCCCCTAGTTTATTCATATTTCCTTAGATTTACCTAATATTCTTTTTCCTATTCTAGGGCCCCATCCAGAATAGCACATTACATTTATTTGTCATGTTTCCTGAGACTCCTCTTGGCTGAGACAGTTTCTCAGATTTTCTTTGTTTTGAAAATGACCTTGGCGGTTTGGAGGGTCCTGGTCAGGTATTTTGTAGACTTCCCCTCAACTGGGATTTTCTGATCTTTTTCTCATGATTATACTAGGGTTATGTGTTTTGAGGAAGAAGACCACAGAGGGTAAAGTGGCATTTTTATCTTACTATCAAAATGACTTATTGCTGTTCACGTTAACCTTGATCACCTGGCCGAGATGGTTTTGTCGTGGTTTTTTTTCACTGTATACTTATATTTTTTAACCTATTTTCATACTGTTATCTTTGAAAGGAAGTCACTATGCATGGCCCACACTTAAGGAGGAGGAACTTATTCTCAACCTCCTTGTAGGCACAATATCTACATAAGGTATTTGGAATTCTTCTCCATAGGAGATGTGTCTGTTCTCCATTTATTTAATTGTTTATCCAATCATTTGTGTACATCGGTATGGACTCATGAATATTATTTTCTACTTTAGGTTATAATTTCATACTGCGTTGTGGCTCCGATTGTTCCAGCTGTAGCCATTGGGAGTTCTTTCAGTTAGCTCTTGTTACTCTTTGACATGTCCCATCATTGCGGGATTTTTGTTTTCTTAGAATTTTCTTACTTTCTGTCATTACAAGATGCAGGCTCACCTTGTACATTTCCTTCCCCAGTCGTAGATTCAGCCATTTTTCCAAGGTTCCCTGGTTTCTTTCATTGGAGTTTGATATTTAAAACCAAGATTTGGTGCTAAGTATTCTCGTTGCTGTTGGGTATCATTGCTTCCCAGTCCTCTTGGCCGACAAAGCAAAGAAATACATGTGTGTATACTGACGTGTGTAACTATCTGTATATATGGTTAAACAGAGAGATAGGTAAATAAAAAAGCATGACTTCATACTGGGGTTGCCACATGGATCATTCTAGCTTCTTCCCCTTGCTCTGTGTAACCTTCCATTCCAACAAAGAAACCTCACTCCCACCATCTACCATTGTTCAATTCCAGTGGAGTTGTTCCAGTTATCCTGGCTGAAGTTGAAATACATAAATAAAAGTTGTATTTTTCTAAAAGCCTTATAAAAATTCAGTATTACCTTTTTCCAAAAAAACTTTTTTTACCCCCAAAACTCATGACTTTAAAGTAGTGTCTGGGTTCCAGACATTTTTCTGTATGTAAAGATTGACAGAGTCAACTTTATATTGTTCACAGTAATTTGGGTTATAGATCATGTAAATTCTCAGATATTTCCACAGTTTAAATTTATTACTTTAACCTTCTTTTCTAACAAGCATACTTCCTACACGAAAACTATGTCTGTAATAAGAAAATTGACTAATTTGCATTTTACCTTCTTTACATAAACATCTCCACACTTCCTGGGGAGATGCCCAAGACCTGTATGTTGGCCATCTCCTGCAGGTAGCTCAAGGAGAGAAGAAGCTTGTAGGACCCACCATTAGCAACTGAACATAGGCCCCCTCTGATTTACCGAGAGTCCTTGAAATCACAAAGGAAAGCAGGGATTTGACTTCAGACATTAAATCACGTCTTTTTGAGTGGCTAGATGATTAGAAACACACTGAAGAATGGATTTTCAATAATAAACCATACTTTCAATGAGTGTCCTAAGGAAAATAATGTTAAGATCCTGCATAAAATAGTTAACATGCCTCCAATTTGCATTTAATTTTGTGTTAGGTTGAAAGCTAGTATAGAAACCTATAATATAAAAATTATGGAACTCAAGAACACTTGCTTCTCCTTGAACTCTAACAGAAAGTATACTCCCCAGCAGTGCCTTTGTTTGTTGTTGTAGTCTGAGATTTTAGGGAACTAAAAAATAAAAAATAAAAAGCTAAATAAAATTTTAAATAGCCATATTTTCCCACTCAGTCCAGAAAGAAGAAATACAATGTGGACATAATACTTAGGATAGGAAAGTGGTCAACAGAGTATGTTGATTTTGACACCTGTTTTCATCTTCAGGTCCCTCAACCTCTTCCCACACCCTGATATCACCACATGCGCACACATACTTATTTCCATTCACCATTCATTTGTAGACATTGAGGGTCACATGGAGAGCAAAATCAGACACTGTCACTGTCTACATGCAATCATAGTCAAGTGGGGGCAAGGAAGCATTAATTGGATTATCACACACACGTGCCTGAAACCGCACCTGGGGCAGATGCTACAGAAGAGAGGCACATGCTAAGAAAATGCTAAGAAAACAAAAATCCCACAATGATGGGACATGTCAAAGAGTAACAAGAGTTCAGAGAATCTACGAAGAGGTGTTTGACCTCGTCCAGGAATGGCTTCCCTAAGGGAGGTTGTTTACACTGTGATTTGAAGGATCACTGGCAATGAACCAGGAGAAGAAAGACAAGAGAGAGAACTTCTGTGGTGAATGGACAAGCAGTGGGTGGTGAATAAGAGCCAGAAGGGAGGTCAGCCCAGAGGGGAGAGATGAGGCTAAGCAGTGGGCAGGGGCCAGCCCAGCCAGGCTCGGTAGGCACACTAAAGATGCTTTTGGTACCCTGCAAGTAATGGGCAACAACTGCATTTCAAGATCAAGAATGCACTTCTCATCTCTGTTCCTCTGAATGTCAGAATATGGTCCATATTTTGGAGGGCAGAGAAAGGAGACAGGATAGGAGAGGACAGGAGAGAGGAGATGATA
Organism: Stenella coeruleoalba; assembly: GCF_951394435.1. Classification (NCBI taxonomy): domain Eukaryota; kingdom Metazoa; phylum Chordata; class Mammalia; order Artiodactyla; family Delphinidae; genus Stenella; species Stenella coeruleoalba. The sequence continues at coordinate 46,339,767 of NC_137148.1, read as the reverse complement.
GGGGATGGCGAACTGGAGTTCAGTCCTGAGCATCCAGGGCCTCACCTTCCCAGTCGTTTTGCCATCTTTACTTGAAGCTAAGGGGAGTCTGGTGCTTCTCTTCCTCATGAAGTTGAGGCCATAGTCCATTCACTGAGTCCCTCTCCTTTTGTCATTTTTCGCTCCATGCAGTAACTTTCTAAACAGTGTACAGCCCTCAGTCTCGCCACCTGCCCCGCTCTCCTTGCCTCTTCCTCCACAGGGATCTCTCTAAAGGGCAAAGGTGAGCCCATCCCTCTCCTGCACATTCTTCCATGAGCCTCCAGAATCTTTAGTACCTGATTTCTCAGCCTTGGGTTCCCCACCCCAACTGCACGCTGTTCGTGGGGAGTGTCCTGCAACGCCTTAAACATATCCTCTTATTTCATTTGTCAGCCTTTGACCATGTGATTCCTTCTGATCAGGTCTCTCCTCCACCCACCCCAGTCTGCCTGGCCCCCTCCCTTTTGGACTCATCCGAAGGTTCCTCTCCTTAGAAGTCTTTCCCACCCCCACCCCTCGTGTTGCATCCCAAATTTCCGTGCTTCCCCTGCAGCCTGTGCATTGCTTTTTGGTTGGGTTTTTAATACCACCTCTCGAATAGAATTGTGCCTCTTTTCTTGTCTGTCTCCCTCATGAGAATGAGTTTCCTGGGGGCTCCTGCCATTTCTACCTGGAATTTGAACCCAGGCCTCTCTGAGGTGAGCCCAGGCGTGCACTTTCCTTCCATGCTGTACTCTCCCCCCTCCTACGTAGTCACATGCAATTCAGGATCCACTTCTCAAGGTTCTTTCTTTGTTTTTTTGTTGTTATTCTTTTATTCTTCTTCTCTTTTTTCTGTGGAACTGTTTCAACAACTGTGTACTTCTTGGCACTCAGCACCTATCATTTTCTGTATTCTCATGTTCATTATCGTTTCATACATATAGCTTGTCTCCTCTTGGAAGCAAAGACTGGGAATTTTCTGCATTGTCATTTCCTCCCTGAGAGATGGTAGATCTTGGGTTGTGAGGGAGGCAGGCTTCTTTATTCCGGCTCTCCTTAGTCAAGTTCCTTCACTTTTTAAGCCTCTGTTTCTGCATCTGTGCCATGAGGCAAGTCGTGATTCTTACCTCTGAGAGTGACTGTGAAGATGGACTGGGTTAGTGCCCCCAGAGCACTTACAACCACGCCTGGCACATAATGACATTCCCCCATAGCCTGCGGGGTCCTTTGCACCCAGATGATGTCCCTGCATCTCAGTTGAGTGACTGGTACAGGATGTCTTCTGGCTGGCGGCTTGTTGGAGAGTTCTGTTAACTACCATGGGCTTTGATTTGCTTCTCTCTCTATCATGGAGCCCTGCTGCTCCAATCCTGGGGAAATGAAATGCTGTGAAAGCTTTTATTTGTTCAAATTTCTCAGACTCCAAGATTCCTCCAGGGTCGCTGCTGAGGGCTTCATGTGGCAGCCCCTCTCTCCTGTCTTCAGCCCTATGGCGATCGTTCACTCAGCAGTGTGTCCAGCACCTGCTGTCACCCCCCCACCCACCCAATCCTTGCCACATCCTGAACAACCTGGCCATGCCCAGAGGGGCTACCCCCGCTTGGAGCCCTCTGGTAACACAGTTTGGAATCAGCAAACTGACAGCTCCTTTCTCCAGATCAGGCAACAGAATCACGTGCACTTTCATATTTATCGATAGTTAAATATCATTGAAAGATGAGGAAGAGCCTCCCGGTTAATCCCTATCTCTGATTTTACAAAATGACGAAGCCGTGTGTAAAATATCTCACAATAACATGCCCTGTTGTCCTGAAGATTCAGCTCTACTGAGATCCAGTTACCACGTGAGAGAGTGAGAAATAGATTTTCTCTCTCTCTGTAGTACACAGAAAATAGAAAATAGGCCGCTTTTCTTGGTCACCAACATCAGCTTCTTGTTAGGGTTTTGCTTTGGTTAAAGTAGTATTGTTTTTACAAAATAAAATAAAATAAAATAAACTCTAAGGGTTTTTTCTAAAAAAAGACTCAAAACTAAGTAGATAAATATACTTTATTGCAAGGTTCACGCATTTGACATAACTATGAGTGACAGAGAGAAAAAAAAACATGGTTTCTTTTTTTCAAAAAAGAAAAGCTAATATTCTAATGATTTCCACCCCAGTGGTTTATTTGGAAATGAATTCCATCCATAACGTCTTCATTTGTCTTCTGATTTTCATGCAATTTGAAAGGGTTAGGTTCCTTACCCAAGGGATCATCCTGACTAGATCTCAGTGGATCAGCTGAGGCATTCTGATTTTACAGGCGAATTTATATCTTGTCATTTCAGGAAGTATTTCAGGAAATGTTTCCTTCACTACCATCTTCTAAGAAATATCTGATTTGTTTTTTTTAATATTTATTTATTTATTTATTTATTTATTTTTGGCTGTGTTGGGTCTTCGTTTCTGTGTGAGGGCTTTCTCTAGTTGCGGCAAGTGGGGGCCACTCTTCATCGCGGTGTGCGGGCCTCTCACTATTGCGGCCTCTCTTGTTGTGGAGCACAGGCTCCAGATGCACAGGCTCAGTAGTTGTGGCTCACGGGCCTAGTTGCTCCACGGCATGTGGGATCTTCCCAGTCCAGGGCTCAAACCCGTGTCTCCTGCACTGGCAGGCAGATTCTCAACCACTGTGCCACCAGGGAAGTCCTGATTTTTATAATATATGGACATAGTATAGTCCTCTCATGAGACGTACTCCATGTAAAATTTTAGATGAGATAAATTATTTGATTTTCTAACCATAAGAATAAGCAGTTTTCCTTTTGATACTAATTTTAAATTCTTACTGGTACAGGAGATTTAAAAGCATTTCCAAAGAAGGGCCTATCAATGAATTCTCCACTTTTTTTTTTTAAGGAGATGTTTAGATGCATCTCTGAGAAAGAAGACTTCTGGCTTCCTCTGCATTCTCTAACATTTCTTAACACTTATTGACATGTGGGATAGAGACAAATTGGTGCTGGGAAGCAGGCAGTAAGCAAGCAGAAAGTACAAAGAATAAAAGGCATGTAAACAGGTACCATATTCACTTTTTGGAGCTAACCTATTCTTTTAAGATATTGTAATACCGATACCATATTACTGATGTACTACTTCTTTCTGAAAGTTGTTAAAGTAAATGCACACTTTCTTCTTTGTACTCTACATTTTTCAAATTTCCAAAACTACAAACTAATTGCAAGTAAATAAACAAGCAAAAGCTCTATTAGTTGCCACTTCTAAGATCTGGAAGGAGTGATTTGATTGACCAGTACAAGAAACTTACTTTGGACAGGTAAGCAGCTCTAAGAAGGAACATACTTGTTTTCATTGAACAATTTACAAATCAGGGCTAATAGCTTGTTAATTAAAATATTATCACCCTTACTTGGGTAGGTGTATTAGTCAGGGTAGAGGAAGTTATACCGCAGTAACAGACAATCCCACTGGGAATCCAGGTGACCCTTCAGGCCAGCAATCTTCACATGATCACTTAGAGCAACACCTCCACATCAACCATAGGCATCTACACTCCGCACACCAGAAGAAAGAGTTAGAGATCCAAACAGTAGCAATTCAATTCTTCCACCCACATAGAAAGGAATCCTATTTCATTTTCAAAGCAACACAACTTTGTTAATTTCAAGGAGGCAGGGGTGCACAATTCTCCTATGGGGCCAGAAGGAGAAGAAAACTGGAAATTGGTGAATATGTGAAAATGTCTGCCTTAGTTTACAAATGAGGATCATAGTATTATCTTACACTGTCATGTTTTGCAAAATCACTTGCTTACAATTTTTTAGTGACTTCCCAGAGCCCTGAAGATAAAACAGAAAGTCCTTAGCTGGGCCTTTTGCAGCAACCCAGCACCTGACTCTCTGTCCATGTCCTATTTGTCATGTCCTATAAGACTCTCTCTAGGAACAATAAACGTATTGTTCTCTATTTCCTGCTTACTTTTCCTACCTTTGCACAGTCGGCTTCATCTGCAGGGATCACCCTTCCCTAACTAGCCTTACTGTCCATCTCCTTTGACAATTCTTCTTCCACAATGCCACCTACCTCCTCCAAGCCCCAGGCCTAAGGATGGGATTGTGGCTGTGGCTCTTCCTCTGAGTTTCATCAGCATCCCGGGCAAAACTTTAACATAATTCTTGCTGGGTTATAATAAGCTGTTTACCTGTCTCTCCTCCCTACTGAAGATTAAAAGTACTAGAGAACAAGAACCAGATCCCACAGACCTTGATATCACCAAAAGAGCATCTAACCCAGCAGAGGGGCTTAATATCTACTTGTTCAATAAATGAATGAATGAATGGGTTTTACCTGCCTGACTCTAGCTGATTGTTCGTATTCTTCAGGGCAGTATGTTTTTCTTATGTCTTTGTACAGACAGGCATTTCATAGAGTAGTACACAAGAAATGTTTAAATGAACTGAGTTTACCTCATTTACTTTGAGCTCTATCACTAGGAATTGATTTCTGATCTCTATTACATTTAGACTTTATATGCTAGACTATGTTTAAAAACATGGAGTCACCCATAAACCACATCTGGGACTCATTTTCATGGATTTATTAAACTTCACATTTAATCAGAATATCTACTGCCAAGGCCTCTGGTGTCATATCTTAAACCAAATATTTAAGAAACATTGTCTGCAAAACAAGGCTGCCCTTGTGCTTTGGAAACTCTTTCAAATAACATGTCATTCCCTTAACATTGAATCTATTAAAGCCTTACAATTGCAGCAATTCACTGGACTGTATGTCCAAAAAATGTTATTTTGAAAGGATGGCATGTTTCTTCATCTGTATGTGAATTATTCCCATGTGCTTTGGATACAAAAATGGAAATTGTGGAAATGTACTTAGCCCTTAAAGAATGTGATCGATCCAGGAGGACATCATTCCAGAAAATAAGAGCAAACAGACAAAAACTCTCCTTGAGTGCTGTATGCAACTTTTCAAAATATCCAGTATAATCCTGGGAAAGGTTTACATTTTTTTACCTTTCCTAATCAGAAAGTCTTCAAAGCGTATTTTAGCAATGTGTTCAGTATTGTGGATATGTTCTGTTCATGAGCTATGAGGTATAGCTGACCTTTGATATCACAGGTTAACTCTGAGAATGACTTCGTGAAATGTTTTCACACCAGGAAGTTTCACATAGAACAGAGTCAGTTACACTCCTATCTACAATTTACATCCAACAGGGCCATTAGAGGCTTCGATGCTTTGAAGTTAATAGCATGAAACTTCTCCAGAACAAACATTTAAATTTTTTTCTACCAATTTCCTTAAAGCTCATGCAATAAATGAAATCATCTCTTTTGAATGACATGGTAATGAATCACACATATCAATGGGTCCAGAATTACTGGAAATCCTAACATGGCTCATAAGAAGTAAGAATTACATTATTTTATTTTATTATTTTATTATTATTTTTTTGTGGTACGCGGGCCTCTCACTGCTGTGGCCTCTCCCGTTGCGGAGCACAGGCTCCGGACGCGCAGGCTCAGCGGCCATGGCTCACGGGCCCAGCCGCTCCGCGGCATGTGGGATCTTCCCGGATCGGGGAACGAACCCGTGTCCCCTGCATCGGCAGGCGGATTCTCAACCACTGTGCCACCAGGGAAGCCCAGAATTACATTATTTTAAGATTTTCTTTTTATTTTAAAACTCTAATAATAAATAGCATAATGGGCACATATATTCAGACTTTTTTCTCAATGAATATCTTTCCTTAAAAGATAGAAACCATTACATAGTCTCATAAGATGAAGGGTGACTGGTGCCACGTTAGGAGTTTTACATGTATTATTATTAGTATTTATTAACATTTAGTGAAGGAAGTAACTGAAGTTAAGCAGTTTCCTCATGACCCAGAGGACAGAGCTATGATTCTATTTGAATATGGGGTATTGTGGGCTCACGCTCTTTCTCTTTCCCCCTATTGCCATCAGTCAAGGCCACACTTATATTTTTTTTTAGAGGAAGGTGACTAGCTTGCAGTTGTGAGGTTCACAACCCTTCCACTCCACTCGTTGATTTTCCCCACCTATTTAGTGCATCTTAGATCTATGGAAAATCCATGTGTTTTGGGTACTGCTTCTGAGATTGGGGGTAGCACACATGTTGTGTTCATGACATCTTTGCCTATAGTATGAAATATAAGCACAGTGGACATTAGTAAGTAGCCTTGAATCTCCTGAACTCGCTCATCACCCTAACATAACTCTCCCAGCAGAGATGAGAACGTCTCTAATCTTCCACCAGTATTTTTCATGCCAGAAGAAATCGAACCTATCTGCCTGGTATCTGGACAAGTAGCCTGAAGTTATGGTGTCAAATACAAAGTTTTTAATGCCTCCAGTTTTATTTTTAAAATCTATGTGTTCTGGCCCTTTACCTTTCTCTGTTTTTTCTTCAACATAAAAATAGGTTCTTTTTCTCCAGATTTTTGGCTTTGACTCTGCTTTTCCTATTCCATCATCTGCATGTCGCTGCTTGAGAGGCACAGTCACACAGTATAGAAAATGCTTTCCCCCAGCACATTTAGATTCCAATGAGGTAGTGGTTTGCTTTCCACCAGATATTTACATGGCTTGTTCCCTTCAAGTCTTCACTCAGAAGTCACCTCATGTAGCATTTGCTAGACAACAGCTTGAGAGCTAGACTTCATGTCAACTCCCAGCATTGCTATATTTTTCCTTCTCTTACTTACCACAATCTAATGTACTTCATAATTTATCTCTTCATCTTAATGTCCATATTCCTCCAACTAAAATGTTAACTGCATAAGAAAAGTTGTTCTGTTTTGTTTCCTGTTATATCCTCAGAGCCTAGAACAACACTTAATGTATAGCAGATGCTCAATTCAGATTTGTAGGAAGAAAACAGATGAATTTCCCTTGCTGTAAATCTGCAAAGAGTCATTGTTTAGAAGTATTCTTGAAGTTTATGGTTCCTGCACAACCAAGTATCCCTGTAGAGCCATCAATAACATTCCATATTAAATGTACATTATTTTATAAAGAGGTAGAACTATAGTGACTCTTCACCCTGTCTCTAGCTCTTTCCAGCTGAGCTGAAGTGAGGTACTCCTGGGTTCCTTCCTTCCATAAGTTCCCATTCCTTGCCTTGTCAGTTTACACTTTCCTCCCTTTAGCTGATTTCATTTGCAAATATAGCAATGCTGATCTGTGCTTGACATTGTGTGGCTTCAGTGTTTATTTTCTTTATGTCCACTTTGCTATTTTAGCTCCTTCTTTAGTTCAATAGAATGCCTTGTTCTCTCAGGATGTCAGCAACTAAAAGAAGGGTATGCCAACCATAATGGTTAGTGTAAAATGCTTATATTAGCTCATAAGACATACATAAATGGACGTAAACCTACTGACGAAATTATTTTGGAAGTATATTCTATAAACCATCATTGCACTGTAAACATCTGACAAAATGACAAAAGCTGGCCACAGTCTTCAACTCTGCTCAGTGTCTCTGTGGCTTTTAAGACACCTAGCCAATTATCAAAGATGGCAGGACTGGCACGTAAAGATTCTCAATCCCAAGATGCCAACAGCACCAGGAAATGCTATTCATGTGTGATATCATTGCAACAAGTATCTACCAGTGTAGGGGTTGAGGATGGATAACATAAAGTGCAAATGGGTATAAAATCAGAGCACGTGATATTTTCAGTAGTTACTACATTTCTTAGAATGGCATAAAGGATCTTATGGATGAAAGCGTAAATCACAGCTGTACAAAGTTTCATTTTACAGTACTCCATATTGTAAGACTAGGTTTAGCAAAAAACCTTTTGGTTTAGGTTTACTCTTGGGGAATCTTGTGATGTAGTGAGCAAGGAACATTAGATCAAAGACTTCTCTGCCTGAAAAAGTTTATGTATTTCAACGTTCTGCTCTGCTTCATTGTCTTATTTGACAAAGCTTTATATAAAGGATTTCTAAAGATAGTGTTCCGTATAACATTTCATTAAGGTTTTATTTATTAGAAAACAGACCTCCCATTGTTTAAAAATATAAGTGACAGTCATTTTATATGTTTACCTCCTTGACTCCTTCCTTCCTTCCTTTATTTTTTCCCTGCCTATTTATAAAAAGGACTTGCAGTGTCTTACAAAAAGTATAAAGTCAATAAAGTCTTTTCTTAAATTAAGATCTTTAAAAATGGAAAATTGGAGGAAGAGAAAGTGGATATTCCAGTAATAAGGGTCACTGTGTTTTCTCTAAAGGAGCACAGAAATCTATGTCATAGATATATGGTGGCCAGTCTTAGCAGTAAAACAAGAAAAAATGTTAGATGAGAAGAACACAACATCCATTTCTCAGGGAAGACAGAGTTTTCCTTGTACCAAATCCTGAACTGTACTTCCTTGGGGCATACTGTTTGGATAAAGAACAGTGAGTGCTATAATAGCTTGTGTCTTTAACACAATTTCACAGCAGAGAAGAATTCCCAAGCCATGGAGATGGCCCTGTGCAAGTAACCTCTCTCCACCTCGGAGCTCTCTGCTCTCATATTTGGAAACCACAAGTATATCCCTTGTAGGATTGTTGTGCTACTTACCGGAGGGACTCTTCATCCAGTGGACACCTAGCATGAAATAAATATATAAAGAATGAGAGAGAATTTGTATACAAAGTCAAAGTCAAAACATGATGACGTGGGTTAGGAATTCAGTCCCGATTCTGCGAGGTGCTCTATCTCAGGTGTGCAGGCCTGAGATGTCATGTGATGCTCACTGCCCCTCAGGGGAGCTCAGCGTAGTCAGAAAAGGGAAGAAATAGCATTTACATTGGGTTCTGTGAAAGCTTATTAAAAAAATATCATCAAGGACAGGGTTCATAAACTCTGGAAAGCAGCCAGAAAGAACATAGAACATTAAAATAACTTTAGAAGAACTAAGGAAACCTGAACTGTCTATCCACCTGAAGTGGGACCATTCCACCTCCTCCAGCAAACAACTTGAGGTGACCAGGGTCCCATGGAGCACAGATTGTCCCATCTAATGAAGCTCCTGCTCTCCCATCACTAGCGGGAAACAAGGTCAGGGTGTTTCATCCCTTGACACAAAGAGTGAGGATCATGGGGTATTCTCATTTGTCTTGGAATACCCTCATTACAGTTGGGATCTAAGTGGCAGAAAAGACGTGGATTTGCTTGCATACCCTCCTCAGGATCTGAAAATGTCAGTGGTGCCAGTGGTGGACTCCTTTTGGTTCAGTCCCCAAAGGCTTGGGTTGAAAGAGAGTCCACAGAGGGTCAGTAATCTTACAGATTTTCAACAAGTTGGGGATGAGGGGTAGCGAGCAAGACGACCTTAAGGAAAGAATTATACTTGTTACCAGGGGACCAGTGTATTCCTTTAGCTCTTTTCCCTATACTTTTCCACAAATATGTGTACTTTCACCTTGTGTGTTTCATCTTCTTACACTCTTACCCCCTCAGAAGTTTAGAATGAAAATACATTTATTCAGATGTTACATGCCCTTTGTTTTTCTTACTTTTATGCCAGCATTCTGAATTACTGTGTTGAACATAGAAACAGGATCCTACAGTCTTTGTAGTCAAGCTTGGCTCATGTCTTCTTGGAAAGTGAGACCTGCTTCTGACTTAGGTGTCGACATTGTTTCACGGTTAACCTTCATGACACAGTTTCAGTTGTTTCACTGTGTTCCTTCCTCGGTGGAGACTTGGAAGAAATGATGTCTAAGGAAAACTGCCCACCACAGAATTAGAAATCATAGCCTTCGCTTCCAAGTGCTAATTTAATCGTATTTCTTTAGATTTTATAAAAATTATTCCTCAAGTTCAGCCATCTTTCCTAGTGGAAATTTCTGAAAATATAGTAATTAAAAACTTAGAGCTTGAATTAAATAGTCTGGGTGCATATTCTGGCCCTGTCACTAGCCAGCTCTGTGACCTTGGGTGGGACAACTTCTCTTAAGTCATAAATGTCCTTCTCTATTAAGTTAGGGTTGGAGCGATCACGGTCCCTATTTTATAAGGTTGTTGTGAAGTTTCAAGAAGAAGATGATACAAGTAAGGCACTTAGAACAGTGCTTAGCATGTTGTAAGTAGCTTATAAGTTAGGCATTATGTATTCTCAGATAGAACTTGAGTCAAACTTGAAACAGTGGTACAAGGTAAAGAGCATGGGCCTTATTAATGGTTACTTTCTAGTTCTGTGACCTTGGGGTCTGAGACTCAGTTTCCTCATCTCAAAAATGGGAACAATAATAATTGGTATGTAGGATGGTGATGAGAATGTAATGAGATGGTTCCTATGAAGAACTTGGCACCTGGCACCTAGGAAATGTAAGCTATGCCACCTCTCCTCTGTTCTGCTTCTTATGGTTGGTTGTCAGTTGCCCCAAGAGGTAGAGCTCGTGTGTATAACACCTAGCATTATGCCAAGTGTGTGGCAAGTGCTCAAAAAACTGTAGCTATTATTACATTCCATACTTTGCTTCATTTGTTATCAAGTCAGTAAATAACACAGTGCTCCATGAGGGTCTGCTGGAAGGAAGGTTTATTTTAGAAGCTTTGTTTCCTCCAGGTTTTGCTTTGTAGTGCTTGACTTATCTTTCATTTTTTTCAATCAACAGTGACTACACTGGTTCCTGAAATATTAGGTATCATTTATTGTGCTCTGTTAATCTTTCTCAGTTAGTGGCATAAAAAATATTTTAAATTTCTATTTGAAAACTCGCACTAAGCATTCATTTAAATGTTGCTCAAAATGTTATATAATATTTAAAAAAGTACATGTTCTTTCTGAAATTAGTCCTGAAGAACTCCCTGGATCCAGAGCCCCAGGTAGTGAGAATGGAGACAAACAGCTGAGAAGTGTTTCTGTTATAAATCTTACTGCTGATTTTGAATTTCGTGAAACACCTATTAAATCACTTAGCAGCTAGATTATGAGGGGTGGGGGGGATGCCTGCTCACTCTTTTAAAGCTGGAAGTGGAAAAGTACTCCCTGGTGATTAGGAAAAATGATCACAGAGGTGTGCATTGTTGGCATGGAGACCCATCTATGAGACGATGGTGTTTCTCTTGGGAGATGGTGAAAACTTGAGAGAGGATGCTTTATTTCTCACCTGCTAAAATGTCTTTCCCAGTTTTCCGTGGTGAGAGAAAATGAGACACAGTCATGTCTAACAGTTGGTGAAACAGTTACATATGTATGTAACTATTTTATATATATATATATATATATATATATATATATATATATATAAATGAAGAGACAGAGAATGTATTTTATTAATTATATATAATAGAATTCTATTTACTAAAACTCTTGATTAAATGATGCCTTTCTGTAAAAATATATATTCGTGTGTGTGTATATATATATGTATATATATGTAAAATTGACATAAGTTGAAGTATATAACCTTGATAAAGCAATGTCTGTTGGGAAAAAAAGTGGAAAAGTTGCTTTTCCAAAAAAACAGCTCTGCAAAAACATCAGAGAATTTCTTTGAAAGTGTTTACAAACACTTCACACACTTTGAAGAATAAAGAGCTGGTATGTTATTTAAAATTTTATAAAGTTTGTGAACAGAAAGTCAACTTTACATTTATTGTATGAACTAGACCTAACTGCAATAGAAAATCTCTGACCAATCTTAACATTAAAGAGATATAATCCTAAGTATAGTATTAATAAATTGAATCCTGCGTTTTGTTAAAAGATTCATGTTCATGTCAAATAAGAATGATTCTATACATAAACATGTGGTTCATTGTGAGGGAGTCTGCTCACAGAATCCATCATATAAATAGGTTAAAAGAGAGCAAGAGGTTTGCAATGACAGATGTCAGAATTTGACTAGCATGTAATTACCCATTCATTGTTTTAAAAAGCGAAACTCAAGTGAAATAGCAGCAGAATTATAGTGTCTATCTCAACAGCCAAAAATATTTTAAATGAGTCATTTCTATTAAAATAAGCTCAATTATAAGCTCTATCATGTAATATTAATATTTTAATATTATGGAAAGTTCTAGATAGTACAATTATTTGAATCATAAAATATAAAACGTAAAGTGAATTTACTACTCTTTGGGTACATACATGGAAAAAAAAACTAGTTGAAAGATTATTAGAAATAATGCAGAGATTCAGTAAGGTGGCCAAATACAAAAGTACATGGACATCATTAGCTTTTCTATAAAAGAGTAATATCAGTTATAAATTATAATGAAAAAACTAAAATACCTTTTAAATAACACAAGACTGCTGTCACAAAAACCTACTGTACCTATGAATGAAAATAATAAGAAATCAGAATTTGTCATCAAGAAACCAATAAATTGTAACTAAAAGAAAACTCAGAGACATAATATTATCTCATACTAATTATGCATTTAAATACCTTACACATTGCATATTAAATCGTCTGTTAATTCTATACAATCCTATGAAGTAGCTAGTTGTTATTATCTTAATTTTACAAATTTGATAACTAAGATTCAGAGAAATTAAGCCACTTGTCCAAGATCATAGATCTGGTAAGAGCTAAAGCTATGCAGAATCTATGCAGACTATTTCTGCACTTACTGTGTATGGGAAGACCTATTTAAGACCTTAGAAATGTCATTTCTGGCCCATTAAATCTACACAATTTATTCAGTTATACTCAGTACCAGTGAGATATTATTTTTATTTTGATTGTTTCAAAAGTTTACCCAAAAGGATAAATATATGAGAAAGCAAAAAAATTAAAAACTTGAAGCACAATGGGTGAAGGGTAGGTAGATGGAGAACTCACCGTTTCAGAAATTATAACATGTTATAAAACTATAAGAATTAGGACAGTGGTTTAGGTGAAGAATTAAAGATCATTTGAAAAGGCTGTAGATTCCAAATAAGACTCGTGTGTGTGTGTGTTTGTGTGTGTGTGTGTATGTGTGTATCCATGCATATACACATATACACTTATTATGTGATTAGCATTTTATTCAATGGAAAAATAAAAGAGATAGTTTTCAATAAATGGTGTTGAGGCAATAGCTGATTATTTGGGAAAATAATATAAACTTAGATTCCTTCCTTATGTCTTACATAAAAATATATATTAAATAGGTTTTAATGAAGATAAAATAATACTATTTATTAATATATATTTTTTAATGTAACAACTAAACTATTAAATTACTATAAAAATATAGGTGAATACTCATTTAATTTCAAAGTGGGAAGGTATTTCTAAGCCTGTCATCAGAGCTAAAAAACATTAAGAAAATGTTTTACAAATATGTGTACATTTAAAAAATCAAATATTTAGGCACATCAAAACACACCATAAATAAAATGTAAAGGCACATGACAAACCAAGGAATCTGTTTCCAACACTGCTAAAGGGGCATTACCTTTAGCAGTGAAAATTTGAAACAGACTTTCTAGAAGGCAATTGAATAATCATTACCAAACACCTTAAAAAAAAAAAAACTTTGTGAACCAGCAATTTCTCTTTTAAGAATTTAACCTAAAAAAGTAATTAGGGACATATGAAAAGATTTACAACCATCATTGTTTATGATAGTTGAAAACTGGAAATGGGTCAAATATGCAGCAATATCAAGGTACATGCATATGATGGAATATTGATGTACAAGGATAATTTTTAACATGGTAGATAGTCACGGTATGTTAAATAAAAAAGTATGTAAACAGTACATAAAATGAGAGAGCGCTTTTAAATATGAGACCTATGCATATACAGCTATATGTATATACTAATTCATAGGAAAATACCTGGAAGGATATTCCAAAATACTAACAGTAGCTATGGCTCAGGGTATTATAGTTGATTTTTATATTCCTGGTGAAGTAACCTCTCTGAGACCTAGTCTCTTTACCTGTGAAATAAAAATCATACTAGATTAATCCTAAAGTCTTTTCAGCAAACGTGTCTCATAATTCTAAGGATTAATGATAGTTAATAATCTTGAGAAAATGGTTAATGCTTTTTTTCCATTGAACTTTGGAGGTAGTAGAGTAAAACCAGGTTTATCCTGAGCTATCCCTTGTTTTAGTTAAAATTCAAAGCCCAGTGTCCATTTATAAAGTGTGTGTATATGTTGTGCTTTCTTTTATGAATGTCTTTTTGGTGTGGTGTGAGGTGGAGTGGGTAGAGTTGCATTAAACTTAGGTACATTTCCCTATAGAATTCTTAGAAACACAAAGAAATCTTGTTAATATGTAATATACATTTTAGAGTTTCATCTACCATTTGGAACCCTTCCAACGGTTCTTGTTTTTGGACAATTTCTTTAATCAAAATTCACATGGATAAACTATAAGAGATTCAATGCTTGTAAAAAGTCCTTTTGCTAAAGAGAGATTTGTGTGTGCTTTAAAAATTGCTGGAAAAATGATTGTTATTATTTAATGAATATTGCTCTACTCTTATTTCTCACTAATAGTGGAATTGCCTGGAAAATGATAAGGACTAATATTTCAAGTGATTATTCAGAAGCTTATTGTGCTAGTGAAATCAAAAACATGCTCAGTTTTAATTTGCTGTTAAATACTCAGTATTCACAGTGGTTGTTTGGAGGCCACATACAATGGTAGCAAAGTGGCTTTTGAAAAATGCTTTGCCTCATTCTTGCTGAATCTAGGTTGTCAAGTGGTAAACCTGGCAGACGTCATGAAACTCCAAGAGGGAACATATTTTATTTGCCTTGCACCCCCAGAGGATTTGGCCAATTATTGCTATTTGTTTAATGTTGCTGTTGACATAGTGCCTTTGCCCTGAGGAACCCCAGGTGCTTTATAAAATTAGTCAGCAATTCACATCACAACCTTCACGCCAGAGAGTGTACACTGAAAATAATAATGATTCATGGAACCTACAGCTATCCCTAACTCATATTTCTGTTTGCCCAGTGAAACAAAACAAATAGGCCAGTCCCCTCAGAGAGCCAGCAGTAAAAGGTTCTAGTGTGGAGGAGGGGGGCATCAATGGGAGTTTCTCCCTTGTGTAAATAGGTGAACTCCTGTCAGGAAAATTTGCTCTGCACCCTACCGGTGAGCCTGACTATACTCTCTTTCAGGACCCATACCTTCCTCAATAAGGAACTCACTGTCTTTAGATCTTTGCTCAAATATCGCTTTCGTAATAATACCGTCCCTGACCATCTATTTAAAAAACAGCAAAACATAACAAGACAAAACCCATCATCAACCCAGACATTGTATATTCTTTTTCCTGCATTAGTGTTCTCTATAGCACATGTTGCTATCCAATATATTTACATGATCTCTTTATTCATCACTGTTGACTCCCTCCTACAGATGATAAATTTTATGAAAGTAGACCGTTTGTCAGTTTTGTTCAATTATGAATCTTCAGCAGGTGCCTGTCACAGAATAGGTCTGTGGTAAGCATTTGTTGAGTGAATGAATGTACGAATGAATGAATGAAGTTGCTGCAATAGTGCAGCAAGAAACAATTGGATTCTCTTATTGTCAATCAAATACAAAGGCAGTAAAGAGAGGGATAAGTAGGGCTTCCTTGGTGGTGCAGTGGTTGAGAGTCCGCCTGCCGATGCAGGGGACACGGGTTCGTGCCCCGGTCCGGGAAGATCCCACATGCCGCGGAGCGGCTAGGTCCGTGAGCCATGGCCGCTGAGCCTGCGCGTCCGGAGCCTGTGCTCCGCAACGGGAGAGGCCACAACCGTGAGAGGCCCGCGTACCGCAAAAAAAAAAAAAAAAAAGAGAGGTATAAGTAAGCAAGAGTGGACTTGCATCATATCAATAGAATATTTCTTAACATTGAAAAGATCCATATGGTGAAGTGGTATATCAGTCAGACTGTTCTCCCCCATTAGTTGCAAGTAATAGAAACTAAATATTTAAACCAACAGAAAGATGGCTTATGGAATCTTGAAACTGGAAAATCCAAGGAGTGTAGCTGATTTTCATGGGCACAAGGCTTGCTCATGTGCTCTTGCGATGTGATGAGGACGTTGGTCTGTCTTTCGCAATCTCTATCCCTCTCTGCATTGCTGGCTTTCGCATTGCTGGCTTTCCCTATGTGGTGGCAAAGAAAGCTAAGGCAGCAAGTGGCATGACTCTGCCTGTGGTAATTCCAGTGGCATAAAAGCATATATTTCCCCATGGCTCCAATGAAGACTCAGTCCTGACACAGATGGGTGGACTTGGAGTGCCAGCCTTCAACAGTCATGTGACTAACCAGGCCTCTGTGTATCCCAGTCACAGACGTCAGTTCCATCCTTTAGAGGTGGTTCTCCAACAAGAAATTTTATCAGAATAAGAAAGGAAAGACGCATGACAAATCTGCAGAGACGCACTGTAACCAGAACAATGTCATATTTAAAGAATTTCTCATTTCAATGAGGCAGAATATAATTCCAGATCTTCCAATGTTCTAATTTTATCATATCCAATGGCCATATATTTAATAGGCTAATTGTGAAAATTATATTTTTAGAGGGAAAAAATTAACTTCTGCTTTATTTTCAGTGGCAGGTCCTCTCTACTGGTTTACCTACATGACAGTGAGATATTGTTCCTACCTTAGTGAAAAGGAGATAAAAATATGGGGAAAAAAAGCTCAGTTTTGGCTGTGCAATAAGGAAATGTTTATTCAAGGTTGTTGTTATTTTCTTCACATATAATTTAATAATTCTTATTATCTTATTTTGCCTTATTAGTCATATTTTATGTAGGAAACATGTTATATTCTAATTATTTTCTATATTTGTTTTAAAAAGAGACTACTTAGAATATACTAGATCAGATAGAGAAGGAAAAATACTGTATAATATCACTTATATGTGGAATCTAAAAAATACAACAAACTAGTGAATATAACAAAAAAGAAGCAGACTCACAGGTATAGAGAACAAACTGGTGGTTACCAATGGGGAGAGGGAAGAGGGGAGGGGCAATATAAGGGTAGGGGGTTAAGAGGTACAAACTATTAGGCATAAAATAAGCTACAAGGATATATTGTACAGCATGGAGAATATAGCTAATGTTTTATAATAACTATAAATGGTGTATAACCTTTAAAAATTATGAATCACTATATTAGCCCTGTAACTTATACAATATTGTACATCAACTATACTTCAGTAAAAAACTAAAAAGAAAAAAAAAAAGAATGTACTAGAAACCCTAAAATTTTCAGTTCCAAGTACTGGAATTTAGATTGTCGATATACGGGTACTTCTCTTTCCTATAAAAATTTTATGGAAGTTCATGGATAAATACAATTCATAGATAATGCTAAAACTTCATTTCAAGCATTACTTCTTGCCTCTTTCCGTACCAAGAAATACTTGACCAAGACTCCAGAACTGAAGGTATTTGATTTCCACTCCTCATTATTGCATTTGTGTCTGTTGCAGACTAGTTAGAGCTAGAGGAATAATGAGATAGTATGCAGAAATCAACATCCTATTAATTCAGCGGCAGGATGGCTGAGGCATCAAGGCATGCCCTGGTTGCCATAACAACACAACGGCTGTGTGAACCAATGTTAGTTATGCTGTACCATATGAGAAGGGCTTTCCTGATATTAGCTTTGATACCAATACTAATTCAGTACCAACTCAGTAGTGTAATATGACTATCTACCGAAGTATCCACCTAGATTCAGGAAATTACTCAGTTGAATCAGCTAATTCAGTGTTAAAGCAAAAAAGTTTTGTGGGTCAGCATTTCTAACTTAGTGTTTTTCTTAGTTCATCTTCCTTCATTCCTCTGAAATTGTGATTATTTCTCAGTTGTTGCTTTCCGAGTAAAAGCAGAAAGGAAGGCTTTCATAAGAAATCCTTTCTTTCATGGCCCAGTTGAATTGGATTTGTGATTGATATTCATGGATGTGCTACCAATATCCAATCCAACTGATAAGAATTTTCAATGTTTTTTGTTTGTTTGTTTGTTTGTTTCTGAGGGATTGGTTTTTGTGGTGGGAGAGAAGAAATAAAAGGCACACAACGTTCATGTGTCCCTAACATCCCAACAAAAAATAATGCCATAGAAAATTTATAAAAATTAAAAATAGCCCAGCTCGAGGCTATACCATGACTTTTGTGGGCCCTACACACTTTGGGCTTTGTGGGCCTCTTTTTCCATTAAAAAAATACTAAAAATTACACTTTATAACCGCCTTGATATAAAGAGAAATGTAATCTAAGCTGGATTATAATCATTTCGTTTCTGATTTTAAAAGAAATTAAAACATTTTCGAGGACTCCTAAAAATATTCTGGGCCCAGGGCAGGGTACCTACTGTGCTGTACCTACTGGTGGTAGGAGGTAAGCTGCCTCTGTTGTAGCTCAGTTGGTTACATTTTAAGCCAAACAACTGTCTTCTGCCTATTGTTCTTTTTAGTTTAAATGTATTTTTATAATTGACATTAGTTGCTCCACGTGGGGTGGGAGTTGGGGGAGCGAGGGTTTGGAATAAGCTGCTCTTAGGCTCCATCAGCAAAGTTATTCCTGAAAATCAGTATCAGGTTTGGGGCCTGTAGTCTCTTTTCACAGGATTTAAAGCTATTTTACTTAGTTTGTCAATATCCGTGTTCTTCAAAGGTTTGCGTTTTTATATGACCGATGCTGTGAAAGGAAATGCCATCATGATTATGTTTACATTATGCGTTTGTACAGGAAGGAAAAACTAGAATTTTTCATGCAGAGAGCACTTAGGCGTTTACTCAATATACTTTTTCGAAGTAAAATTGATGCTGGAATATTTCTCTCGTAATCCAGATGAAAAGCCAGCCTCTAGTTGAACAAAGTAAATGCTCATTCATGTGTTTAATAAAAACTCTGCTCCTCCCACTGAGGCTGACTTTTATCTGAATCTTTAGTTTCCTCTTATTTTTTGGTTTTTGGGAAACAGAGCTAACTTGGATACATGAATTCTGTCAACGAGTATTTCTTGAGAACCTCTTGGTCGTTAACTATCTAGAATGAAATGGGTGAACTAATTCCAACACCCATTCTTCTGCCAAACATCAAATAAAATCCAACAGTTTTTGCTCGCTAGGTGTTGAAATTTGACAGTTCTGCACTGAAATCCAGTGTCGTTGCTCCTGGCTGTACGGCTTCAATTCATTCTTGACGTTTCTGATTGTCCACCAGATGCCAATCACTGTTCAAGGCACTGAGGGTGAAAAGGTGAATAAGATGCAATCCCCACCTTTAAGGAAATCACACTCTAAAAGGAAGACAGGCAAGTGAAAAGCTTATGAAAAGAACAATGAAAAATGCAGGGATAAAAGGAAGGTATATGAGCATCTCTTAAATTAGGTTATCCCATCAAGCAAACCTTCTTGGAGGAAGCGATGTTTTGGTGCATCTCTTTACCACTGAGGCTCTTTTGCTCTGTATGTAATTGGACAGTAACCTGCTAGGGTTAAAGATGAAAATGTATGAAATCATGTAGCATCAAGCCTGGGACATGCTTTTTGCACCATAGTTTGCACTTCCATCATTACTTATTTTCTTATAAAGAGATGTGAAAAGGAAAAGATGGAGGAAATGACAAATCTCCAATTAGATAATCAGTCCCTGAATGAAACAGGTAAGA
The DNA here is from genome assembly GCF_951394435.1 of Stenella coeruleoalba. Classification (NCBI taxonomy): domain Eukaryota; kingdom Metazoa; phylum Chordata; class Mammalia; order Artiodactyla; family Delphinidae; genus Stenella; species Stenella coeruleoalba. The sequence goes on along the minus strand of NC_137148.1, from coordinate 46,320,129 downwards.
ATATAGGGCTTCCCTGGTAGTGCAGTGGCTAAGAATCCACCTGCCAATGCAGGGGACACGGGTTCGAGCCCTGGTCTGGGAAGATCCCACATGCCCATGCCGCAGAGCAACGAAGCCCGTGCGCCACAACTACTGAGCCTGTGGTCTAGAGCCCGCGAGCCACAACTACTGAGCCCACCTGCCACAACTACTGAAGCCCGTGCGCCTAGAGCCCATGCTCCACAACAAGAGAAGCCACGGCAATGAGAAGCCCACACACTACAACAGAGTAGTAGCCCCTGCTAGCCGCAACTAGAGAAAGCCCGCACACGGCAATGAAGCCCCAGCACAGCCAAAAATAAGTAAAATAAACAATTTTTTAAAAAAAGAATATATATTGTTCATGTTTCATGGACTATGTATATTTGTGTTTCACTAGGAGAGTCTGTTAATACATTCATATGTATCATTTATCCCAGGTGGCTCTGTCTGTTCCAAAACAGTGATGACAAAAACAAAACAAAGCTCAAACATTAATGATTGGAATTTTCTGTTTCCATGCATATATTTGGTTGTGATGTAGAGAGTGCTAGAAAATGAAATGCTTCATGTTAGAGGAATCAATCTATGTTTTTTTTAATTTTATTTTTTAATGAAGTATAGTTGATTTACGATATGTTAGTTTCAGGTGTACAGCAAAATGATTCAGATATGTATTTTATTTTTCAGATTCTTTTCCCTTATAGGTTATTAAAAAATATTGAGTAGAGTTCCCTGTGCCATATAGTAGGTCCTTGTTGGCTATCTATTTTATACATAATAGTGTGTATATTAATCCCAAACTCCTAATTTATCCCCCTCCTTTCCCCTTTGGTAGCCATAAGTTTGTTTTCTATGTCTGTGGGTCTAGTTCTGTTTTGCGTATAAGTTCATTTGTATCATTTAACATTTTTTATTTATTTTTATTTACTTTTAGATTCCACATATAAGCAATATAGAGTCAGTTTGTTGAAGGAAATAAACTAATACTTGGGAGGCATCATCATGTAATACTCACACCTAGAAATTGTACCTCTGTTCTGTCTATAGGTTGCTGACTTGGACGGGAGTTACACTTAGAGCACCCAGTGACACTACAGATGACATTTGAAGAAGCACTTGTTATCCCAGCTTCCTAACAGATCACCTCCCCTAGTACCCACTGTGGAGATAGCTTTTACTTAATAGCTTTAGATCTCCCAGACTAACCAACCACTAATAGCACAGGCTACCATGTGGTGGTAGGAATCTCTCTCTGTTGCTCCGAATATAACTAATAGTGATGGGTTTCTTGTTTTTGTCCTTTCCTTTCTGTGTGGCCAGCAGCAAAGACTGTTTCTCATCAGTTTCACATATCCAAGTTCTGTTTATCTCTCATGCCGACAGATTTAAAGAGTCACATCTTGGGATCGTTGTCTCCTGTGTCCCTCTCTAAAGTCCAAGTCAGAATAGGAACGCTCATGACCAAGGCTGGTGAGAAGCCCCTTTTCCAGCACTTCTCTATATAGCTGTCCTCTCTGTCCACACTAGGGACCAGAAAATTCTGCCTAAATCCAGAGCAACTGTGGCCTTTAGCAGTCTTGTAAGCGTTTGCCTTCTGGCATGGGTAGAACTAGCGTCACCTGGGTAATTCAGTCCTCGAGCTTCTTCCATGAATGAGAGAATCCAATAATTGGCTGCCTCTTCCTTGTGCCCAGTGTCCTTTGATGCAGGGTGCTGAATGGTGACGGTCCATCTTCGTATCCTCCCCGCTCCTGCCACTACAGGATTTATGGTCTACACGCCCCAGTTGTGAAGCTGGCCTGTGGTATTTTGCTGCCGCAGGCCTGTGGATGTTTAGAATTGTGTGTTTATATTTCCAGGGCTACAGTTTGAAAGTCGAGGGAGCAAACAGATAGCAAAGAATTCATAGGTCAAGCTGCTACTGCTTCCTCCTTGGAGGACTTGTTTTCTGCCTGTTATCGTCCATACCTACGTTCCTATGGAGCTTCTGGTTTTATGACTTTCATTTCTTTGGTTAGATGCTTTCACGTGGGTTTTTCTGTAAGAAATCCCCATAGAAGAGGTGTTTACATGAAGAGATGGGGGAGTGGAGTTTGCCTGACACAAGGAACCTCGGAAACTTCCCCGTAATGAAAAGGTCTAGCTTGTGGGTGGGCGCCCTTCCATCCAGACAGACGGGAATGTGACTTGGCAGCCAGAGACACATGGACTTGTGACCACTGGTAAAGGCACCTCACTAGAAAAATCCCAGCAGCTGGGCCTGTTCATCTCTTCTGAATGTACTGGCAGGCATGGGACTGCTTTAAATCTATACTAGATTCCTTTTATGCCATTGTAGTCATTATTTTCCTCCTCAAGGATTCCCTTATGTGGATGCCCTTAATTAAACCCTTTTTGCCTGCTCCCCTCTTGACCGCGGTGACTTAAATATGAACGTGAATTTCACTAATCGTGAAAGAAATCAACATGGCCTTGGTGAGGCCATTTCCACTCCATTTGGTCCTTTCCTTCTAAGAATTCAAACAAGTCTTTGCACCTAAATGGATGCTTTTAGGCACTTAACAGTTATCATGAACTCAGTGTCCTTAGAGCAGTTGCCAAACTACGCTCCTAAAACTCAGGTGGTGTGATTGCCCGCCCCTCTCCCTGCTCCAGCTCTGGATGGATAAATGCCCTGCATCACAACCAGCACCTGAGTACAGCATCATTTATTTTGGTGTCACTGCATGACGAAAGCCCAGCTGGCATTAGCTCAAGTTATGCAGCTGGCTATTAATTGAAGAAAACTTCTCTGTGAGTCCTCAGTCAAACACAATCTGATTCAGCAGATCCTTTTCACTGGCCTCCCTTCTATTATACCAGAAGAACAAACGTAAATAACTCCCACTGGGCTCAGCTTCTCATGGCTTGTAAATTAGCTGGCAGCATGCAGACTGATGACATTGATGCTTTCTGGGCTGCTCTTCTTAATTGATTTTTATTTCTAGAAGAAGTTGGGGCATCTCATTTCTGAGGCTTTAGTGTTGTCCAGTGGACAGAAATATTGTAGCCTGCCTTTGTTCTTATATCTTGCATAGCTAATTTTCAAAGTCATTTCAACACAATTTCAAATGACATCACCTGTAGGTAGGTGCTGGTCTTCTGTGAGTTGATGTTCTGTTTTTCTATCATACGTGATTGTGCTTGTGGTTGTATTTTAAACAGAACTTCAAGAGAGATTTGTTCGGGATTTTAGAAATATAGAAACATGTAACACGTAGCACATGGTGTGCCAAACATTTCTGATGAGTGCATTTTGTAACTCTTAAAGTATGAAACTACTTGGTGTGAGGAGATGCTATAATATGTTAAAAATCGTGGAACTTTTCCATAAAATAAAATTCTGTACAGAAATGATGTAGGAGAATTCTTGCAGGAGTGCTAAAATAGTATATCAATTTGATCCTCCCTGGATATGAGAATTCACCAATTATATTCTTCTGTAGAAATATGTTTCAGCACCGAGGACCTCTTCAGTGCCCTCCCCCACCCCAATTTCTGTTCTTTGTACAATGTGCTTGTTGGATGCTGAATGACTAGTCATTATTATACCCTGAGCCCTGAAAATGAACTTAAGACATCAAAATTGTACCTTTTAGGACTTAGGGTGTCAATAAAGGGCTCAGTGGGATTTTAGGAACAGAGACTGAGAAAGAAATCAGAACTTGGCAGAAAAGAATAGAACTCTGGTGCTAAGAGACCTGGGAGAACTGCCTTGTCCCTAGAAGCTGGTCTTGTGACTTATTAGAGGAACAGTATCCAAAGGGCATCAGAGAGCCTGGCTTGGATTAGGCTGTCTTGGGTTACAGGAGATCCAAAGCTAGAACTGGAAATAAAGCATCATGGTACGAAGCGCTCCTAATTCGAACATCTGATGCAGGGTCTAGTGTCTGTGAAGTAGGCCTTAGAGGTTTGAGTGATCTGGGAAGAGAGTAGATTATGCAGGAGCCAGAAGTCACAGCTGACCTCTAGATCCAGATCTGAGTGGCATGACCTAGATGCAGCTGATGTGCTTGTAATGGATCCCTCCCCGGAAGGATTCTTTCGTGAATTCAGATAGGCTAAGGCTGCAGTGAGTAGATTCAGTTGAAGGGGCTATAAAGCTCTAGAAGCTGATATGACTGCAAAATGGAGAAGATGCTTTGAAGACACCATTGGTGTTAAAAAGAAAGGCAATCACATTTGTCTACTTAATAATTACATGCCCTTGCTACACAATTCTGTATTCCCTCTATAAAGGGAGGTATCTCATGAGGAATTCCTTTCCATTTATGAACTGGCAGACAACTTAATTGAAAAATGTTTTACTAGTTTGGGCATTTCTTGAGTATAAAACCAGGGATTTAGTCCTGAAAGGTAAATGTATATTTATGTTATCGCCAGAAATCTGGGGATGGATATATTTGTAGACTGGGGGTTAGAGGAGGTTATATTCTAGTGAGATATCTTCTAATTTGTTTCCTTCATTTGTAGAAGCAATCTCTGTTTTGGTAACATTTAATTTATGAACTTTGGTATCATGTTACACTTCTTTAATTTTTATTGTGCATCACCTACAAAGCTTATAGTTAGAGCCAGTCAGGCAATAAATGTTACCTATTGCATGCCTTCTATTTTGGGGGCACTCATTTAAATTCTACAGATAAAGCAATGAATTAGACAGAGTCCCCACTCTGAAAGAACCTTCAAAAAGTGGGAGCTTACCTTGTAATGGTCATAGTAGGCGTGCCTGATTTCTTCAGAAGCAATTACTAAGGGCTTTCTTGGTAATCACTAAGAAATCACTTTAAATTCTGAGACTTGACTCAGCTGATGCCAGAACTGATGAGAATTCAAACTCTCTAAGACATCGTATCTTTCTAAGAAGAAGATTGAAATAACAAATCTACAAGACCAAAGTAACCCTCCTCCCAAGCCCAACTCAAGACAAGGTTTTCACCTTGCTCTTCTGAGCACATTATGACAGACAAACCTAGAGGGAACAGAAGGCTTTGGAACAAAGCAATCCCATGAATGTCACTTTGTTGGTGGACTTCACGATTAGTTCTGCATTGTTTAAAGAAAGATGACTTCAAGTTGCTGCTTTAAGTTAAGGCTATAAATGGTTTAAATGGGGGAGGGTGTGACAGGATCGAACATCTTCCCCTTCCTTTGTGGCTCTGAGAATTCAGAATGAGCAGCCACCATTACGTAACAAGAAAAGAGAAGGAAGTAGAACTTGGAATGAGCCTCTGTGTGGGCCCTCATTGTTCCAGGGTTTACAAAGGACTACACTATCATCATATGAGACAAATGGCTTCTCCTCCACTGCCAGCTTAATTGCCAGCTTGGCTTCTGAACAAAGAAATCTCAATTGAGGCAAAACACGCTTACCATTGAAGGTAACGATCTTAGAGCAAGCTTCGGGTTGTGTTTCCATTTAAGTTTTTAAACTTGCAGAAGGAGACCTCTTTTTTAAATAAAATGATGTACCCTTATGCTCTTACGTTTCAGTATTGAGTACATGCTGCACATATTAGGTGGCAAAACTGAGTCAGATACCAATGACCAACGTGGTTAAAATAGTATGTTTTATATTATGTGGCTTTTACCACCATAAAAAAAATATAAACAACAGAAAAATAAATAAACAGGAAGGGTGAGTGGGATAGGACATGTCAAAATGCCACGTTACTGGATTGGCCAAAAGCTCGTTCGGGTTTTTCCATAACATCTTACCAAAAACCCAAACGAACTTTTTGGCCAACCCAATATAACTACATAGACAGAGGCAGAATGTGCTCCTCTACTATAGGTTGCATGTATCGGTTACATTGCAAAGTGTGGTCCCTGTTGATATCACGAGAACTCCTTAGAAACACAAATTCTTTGGTCCGGTTTCAGGCCTAATGAGTCAGACACTCTGGAGGTGGGCCCAGAAACCTACATTTTCAAAGCCCTTCCGGAGATTCTGATGTGTGCTAAAGTCTGAGACCAACTAATGCAAAAAATACCACAAGGCAAATGTAGAACAAAACTGGTTCATCAAAATGAATTATGACAATATTTAGAAATTTGAAGAAAGGTATGTAAATCTGTAGTGTTATTTTTTTCTTTCAATCAGAATTCTGTGTTTGGAAGTACGGGTTAGAATTTCTTTCATCGTTTTTTTTTTTTTAATTATTTTTGAAATTAAGAAGTAAATGGGGAGGAACAATGAGGCATTTATGTTATTGTGTGGGATTAATGGAGTTTGTTCTAGTGGAAAAGGGTATCTCATGGAAAAACTTCAGTAATCTGTCTAGACACATATTCTTTTTAGAGGCAAGAGACACAAAAGAAAATTGGCTTCTTCATCTAGTTCAAGGAAATGGTGTTTTAATTCTGTAGAGAAGTAATTTCATTTTCTTGGAGAAATGGGTAGACCGATAATAGTAATTTAATTTTCTTAAGTATAATGATGGTGGCTACAATTCTTACCACTGCTGAAAGAAGTAGGGTCAAAACTAGAAAATGATTGAAGTTTTTGGAGGGGGCAGTGATGAAACTGTACGGCAGGGAGTTAACTTTATAATAACCTATAGCTAGCAAATTATCCTGTACTATTTCCTGTAGTACTTTGACCAGACAGCTAAGGGCAGAAACAGAAATCTGAACTCTGTGGTACATAACTCCATTTGGATTTGTTCATTTAACAAATATTTGTGGAATACCTACCATGGACTTAATATATTAGCATTGGACAAATGAATAAGACAGTCACAGCCATGGTTCTTGTGAAGCCATAGGTCCAATGATAAAGCTAGATGATTAAACAGGCAACTACAAATGAAGTGCTCTAACTTTCAGGATGAGGCAGAATGTAGGATGCTGTCTATGAGAGCAACTCTCCTGGACTTGAGGGTATGGGCATGGGTGGTCAGGAGTGGTTCATGGAAAAGGCACTAGAACTGGCAAGGCTGAGCAGAAATTAGCCAGGTGAAGCAGGGGCAGACGGAGAGGAGAGCATGTGCAAAGGCCGAAGGCAGTGACTTTTGGCACCATCATGTGACTGAACATGGCTCCATCTGGTGGAGCTTGGAGGGCAGGTGGTGGCTGCACTCGTTCTGGAGAGAGACGGGAGATGAAGCTGGAAACATTAAAAAAAAAAAAACCTTGCCCACCATGCTAAGGATTCTGGACTTTATTCCAACAAAATGGAAAGCCTTTGAGGTTGTAGGATTCGGCCGCATTCTAGAGACTGGATTGATGAAGCACAATGCTGGAGGAAGGGCGGCCAGTGGAGACCCTGTTGCAACAGTTCAGACAAGTATTCATCCCTTAGACCAGCAGCAAGGTGGGGATGAAGAGAAATGAAAAGATCTGGAAAATAGCCATTTAGGAAGTAGATTCAGTGGGATCTGGTGATTCATTAGCTGTGGGAACAACTAGTGCCATTCATTGAGCTAGTGCCACAGGAGGGGTGGCAGGTATTAGGGTGAAATGATATGTTCCATACGGACATGCTGAGTCTGAGAATTCTGTGGTTGTCCAAGCAGAAATGACGAATGCACTGTTGGAAATGCAGCATAGGCCTGGAATACAAGTGATCCAGACTCTTCTCTTAAGCCACTCTGCCCTCATAAATGTTTTCCATGCTTTATCATGCAGAAACCACAGCCACAGAACTTTCTTTATGGTCCTTGATTACTCCCGTAGCTATTGGGCACTACTTTTTATTTTAAATTGAAGTAGAGTTGATTTACAATGTTGTGCTAATTTCTGCTGTACAGCAAAGTGACTCAGTTATACACGTACCTACATTCCTTTTTTATATTCTTTTCTATTATGGTTTATCCCAGGAGATTGGATATCCCTGTATTGGGCACTATTCTTGACGCCAGTTTTAAGTGCTAAGTGAAACTTAAAGTCATAGAATTTCTCTGCAAGAAATCCTAGAAAGCAATTTGATTTCCTCATTGAAACATACTCACCGACGAAGCATCTTTCAGTTGGTGTTTTATTTCAACAATGGAAGAAAGTAGAGAACTAGAATGATCTAACCCCAATTTAAATACTCTGATCTTCATTTACATTAGAGATTATTTCCCTGTACCAGTAAAATATAAATATATTTACTATAGATTTGTTGTTTGCTGAGAACAACACTAAAATATGAAGAGGTGAATATAATAGCTAAAGGGTAAAATAAGTATTCACATTTTGAGGAAGAATTATGTTTATCACACAACTCTCCTTAATTTTACAGTAATGTTATAGCAGTATATTTTCAAATAAAATATTTAAATTAGAACTTTAGAAGTTTCTTTTGTCATATCTAAAAAGAGGTTGAGGGCATCCCATTTACTGAATAATTGCATACACAAGTGATGGTTTTCGAAAACTAAAGAAAAATCTCATACAAATCATGAACAACTCTGTACATTTTTACCCAACATTCCCTCCATAATTTTGGAACACTTGAAGTTATTTTTAAGAAACCACAAGTTGTCAGAGGAATTAATATACAGACACGTAAATTTCAACTAGCCTTCAGGAATAATGAGAGCAAGCATTGTCATCAACAGAATTTAGAATGGTGAAATCCCATGAGTGTTCGCAAGTTACCAAATTAGAAAAGTTAGGAAGCATGTATAATATATTTCTGATGATGCAGTCTTTTGAACTCACAGTACTTTAGTCTGTTAAGTGAACGGTTAAGCCTCCTTGCGTGATACACTACATGTAAACTTTTTCCGATGAATAATTGGGAGGCTTCTATTTGAAGTACGAAATTCCTGCTCATACATAATGTAGATGAAAGCTGAACAGGTTAGGGGCTGATCAAAACCGTTAAAGCTTGTCTTCCAGAGTCTCATTTTCTTTTCCTGAGCTCTTTGTCCTAATTCAGGTCATCAGAACCCTTCTTCTCTCTAATAAATGCTTTATTCCAGCCAGTACAGTGTTCATCCTCATATCCAATCATGACTTTGTCTTAGCCATTCAGCAATGGCTGAATGTGTATACATATACACATGCATATTTAACTATCCAATAAATTATGTTAAATCTTTAAGTTTAGGATAAGCTTGTTTAAATTTGGGGTGAATTTTATTTATCTATTTTTTTAACATCTTTATTGGAGTATAATTGCTTTACAATGGTGTGTTAGTTTCTGCTGTATAACAACGTGAATCAGCTATACATACACATATCCCCATATCCCCTCCCTCTTGCGCCTCCCTCCCACCCTCCCTGTCCCACCCCTCTAGGTGGTCACAAAGCACCGAGCTGATCTCCCTGTGCTATGCGGCTGCTTCCCACTAGCTATCTATTTTACATTTGGTAGTGTACATATGTCCATGCCACTCTCTCACTTCGTCCCAGCTTACCCTTCCCCCTCCCCATGTCCTCAAGTCCGTTCTCTACCTCTGTGTCTTTATTCCTGTCCTGCCCCTAGGTTTGTCAGAACCATTTTTTTTTTAGATTTGGGGTGGATCTTTACTGCAGCTTTCCAAATGGTCCATAGACTATTTACTGGACATAATATATGGAACAGTATTATACTTAGATCTGAGGTCCTACTTTATGTAGGATGTCCCAAATTTATGGCAGTAAACAAATTAGATTAGCTCATTCACAAAGAATACAAGAATGCAGAATTATCTGTATTTTTCCATAATGTCATTCGCTGCAGTAGGTACACAGTAAACATCATATTAAAGAGTAAAGAAAGTTCATTTTTGAAAACCTGCAGGGGGAAGTTGAATAAAGGCCTTAGAAATATGCTGCATAAGTTAAAATCTAAGAGATCGGGAAAAGTGGGAGGAGCTAAATCTTATAAGCACACAGAGCCCAGAAGTCTTAAATGGACCCTGACCTGGGTAGTGCCAACGTTTGTGTTGAAAAACTTTAGAATAGGCAAAAGCTACCTCCCTAATCACACACTACAGATAGAATTTTATCTGTATTGTTACACTCCACATGTGTGTATCCAAAATTACTGTGATCTGTGCTTTTGCTTTGTATCTTTATTATTTCAAAATAGAATCCACTGAGGCCTTTGTTTTGATATTTTCTCTTTTTTATATTTCTTATTTTTGACTCCCAACATTTTTTCTTCTTCTTTTCTAATAATTTGAAATATTATATTTATGTCAGTGCTCTAAAGAAATATACTCATCCTTTGTTCAGGCATTTTAATTATTTAAGAGCATGCTAGTTACATCTCTGCCCAGGTTTTCCTGCTTCTGAGTTGCAGTCACTGTTCCTTAAGGCTTGGTAGAGATCAATTTCTTCAGCACAACCCAACCCCAAACAATGTAACATTAGTATAATATGTTAACACTACACACGTGCTGATGTCGTTCAGACATTTACAAAATCTTTCTTGAATATTAAGCATGTGCAAGGCAAAGTCAACTTGGGAATTTTAGGATTTATAGGATTTGTCATCTATAAGATTTTATGAATCAAAGTCAACCCGCCCAATGAGTGTTGACATCAGTTTGCATTTACAGCCCCTCTGATGCCTTTTAAAAAATATATCCACTCATTTTATGTCAATAAAAAGGATATATTTATTATTAGTTGTGATAGCTAGTGCTTATGAAAAGTTTATAGCCTCCAAGTTAAAGATAAAAGTGAAGAAATTATGCTACTTTGGTGTGTTTCCCAGTGATTTTTTTATAAGGTTTATATACTCCCTACAGAAAAGTTTTGAAACACTGATGCTGATAATAGGGCCCAAACAAATACCAGCTCAATGTACATATATTATCTTATTTGTTTTTGCATCATCCCTAGGGGGTAAATATATCATGCTTTGACATCATTAGCATCGCAACAAGATTATTAGGCAAATCAACAGAATGGAAATTTAAAGCTACACTATCAAATTGAAAAAGCCTTCACTTATACTTTCAAGCCATCGTTTCCACCCACCTTAAATCACTTGGGGAACTTTTAAAAATCTGGTGCCCAGGTCAGACACTTGACCGATGACACTGGAATTCCTGGGAATAGTACCCAGGAGACGGTATATTGAACACCTTCCGTGACTCCATTGATTTAAAGGCTCACCGACCTCCCCTCGTAGAACTGCTGGTTAAGAAATGCAGCCACCACACCTGTTCTGCCTCCCAGTGATGCTGTTTTCCACCTGTTCCTTTCATTTTGAAAAGTGATCATTTGGACCATCTGGATACATGAGAGGAGACCCCCCCCCCACTTCCTATCTAAGCATAAAAGCCTTATTTAGCCATCAACAGTATGCATGGATAACTAATGCAAAAGAAGCACCACACCCAATATTAAGAAATGCTTAATATGAGGTTCAAGATTCTGCCTTGTTTCTCCCACCCCCGGCCGTCACATTCAAACCCACCTTAAGTGTCTCTCAAGTTCTTGCCTGCATCTCTGGCACCCCTGCTTTGACCCCACCTTTCGTTAAGTTAGAAATTGCCAGAATTCTCTGACATGAGTCTCTGTGAGATTCAGTCCAGAGCTCCCACTTTTGCCAGAGCCCATTTTCCTAACAAGAGATTGTGTTTTGTAAATCCACAGCCTAGAAACTCTCATTGGCTCTCTGCTGCCCACAAAGAAATGCAAACCCCTTGACTCAGGAAGTGTGGCGTCCTGCAGCTTCACTGCCTGCACGTTCATCCCAGTAGGTCCCTTCATGATGGGGTGCTCTTGTGTGTGCACTGTTTCTCTTACGGGAAAAATCTTGAATCCCGTTCTGTACCCTGGAAACTCACCATCCAAGACCCAGCTCAACAGTCCCTCTTTTGAGACAATGACCCTGGTTCTCCAGGAAGAATTAGCTGCCACATCCTCCAGCCTCTCCCAGAACTTTGGCATGACCTTTACTATAGCAATTATTATGTAGGTAAAATGATATTTTCAGTTATTAAAACTATAGACAATACGATAGATGTGTTTTGTGCATATTTGACTCACAAAGGAAAATACCCATTTTTTTTTTAACTCTGGAAGTTTTAAAATCTAGTTGTGTAGAAAAGAGTTTTGTTTGGTTTTGCCTTTACATGGTTCTGCCCCTAGGCTCTTTAATTTTTGTTGAGAGAGGAAACCTATCTCTGGAAAATATATCTAAAGGATGAGAGAAGAATTCCAATAAAATATCCCAGGTTTCTATTAATATCAAAAAAGCATTTCTTCATATGATATATAATGCTTATTTTGCACAAGTGATTTATGTAAACTGCAGAAGAATAAATGAGACTTTTATATTTGGTTGCAGGGGAGGCTGTATCCTCTATTCAGCTGTTTCAAATATCCAGTTTTCAAAATAATCTGCCCATATACTTTTTAGATATAACTTAGTCCAAACAGCTAATTGTTGACTCCACTTTTCACCTGTTAACGAGCAATTGTGCTTTTCCATATGCAACATCAAACAAGAAGTAAGGCATTACATTTTAGAGTAAGAAAATAAAAGTACATTCACTGTGACTTCAGCCAAGGAGTTCTCAGACTTTAGTGAGGTCTGAGTTCTCAGACCAACTTAAAAAGTATAGTGTTAATATTTTACATTTCTTTAAGAATTTTCAAACCATTTCAGTGTAAATCATATTCACGCTAAACCACTCTGCAAAGCGGACAAAGCGATCACCTGATTTTTCAAATGACGACTAAAGATTATTTAATTGGAGGGATGCACTCCTCAAACACAGCTAGTAGAGGCCTGTGTTCTAGCACCTGCACTTCAGATAGGGCTCACCGTCAAGCAAATCTGGCTTTCATTCATTCATTGAAAATATTTACTGAGTACATACTGTGCACCAGATGCTGTTCTAAGTGCTTAGGACACAACAAAACAAATGAAATTGCATAACCTCATGGAGCTTACATTTCAGCGAGGGGTATGTATGATAGGCAGAATAATGGTCCCCACAAAGATTTCACTGCCTAATCTACAGAACCTATAAGTATGCTATCTGAATGGAAAAGGGGATTTTGTAGATGTGATTGAGACCTTGAGATGTAGTGATTGCCTTTGATTATCCAGGTGGGCCAAATCTAATCATGTGAGTCCTTAAAAGCAGAGACTCTTTCTTTACTGCACGAGAGGGAGAAGTGATTACAAAAGACTGGTCAGAAAGATGCAACTTTGTTAGCTTTCAGGCTGGAGGAAGGGAGCCATGAGCCAAGGAATGCAAGTGACATCTGGAAGCTGGCAATGAAGGGAAACAGATTCTCCCCTAGAGCATCCAGAAGGGAATGCAGCCCTGCTATCACCTTGACTTTAGGTCCCTGAGACCTGCTTTAGACTTCCCACCTACAGAACTGTAAAATAATAAATTTTCATTGTTAAACCACTGTGTTTGTTGGAATTTGTTACGCCAGCAATGGAAAACTAATGCAGGGGAAGATGGAAAATAGTCAAGAAAAATAAGTAATATATATTGTATGTTGGGTAGTGATAAGTGCTAAAGAGAAAAATAAGTCAAGAGTATCAAGATGAAATGCAATTTTAGATAGAGTTGGCTTCCACCTTGAGACTTGGGTAAAGAGTTGAAGGAGGTGAGGGGTAAAACGTTTCAGAGAACAGGAGGTCAAAGTCTCCCTCAAGGATGATGACCCTGCATGTCTAGATCCTGAATATGAACATGAAAAGAACAACAACCATTCCAGAATATCCTAGCTTCCTCCAACAACCATGTATGCTGATTGGAATAAAGGCTCAAAACTCAAAAGATGACATTCTGATATTTCTATAAGGAAGTAAATATCCTCGTTTAAATAGCATCATTCATTTTTCCTATTTTCAGGAGAGTACATGAAAAAATGCACTATCATATAATTCATACTATATTTTTTTAAAAAAGGTAACTTAAAACTTAGGCTAAAGCAAACACCTTAGGTACATTCAGACCTGAGTTCTTTGGGACCATTTACTCAACATCATTATCAACCAACAGCTTATAGTACTGTAGAGGGATCTCAGATTATATCTGATCCTGGATCGTTGCTATAATGAATTGAGTGCCAGGAAAAAAAAAGCTGTTATAATTATTTTATTATCAGAGACTAACATACTGTAAATAAAAATAATATCAGACTGCTAATTCAGTGCACCATTGGCCATCAATCTTGATGGAATTATCCATTGATATTTCCAAGTTATCTGATTATGGAGGCCAAGTCAATGGTTTTATATAATCATTCTCTTAAGTGGCTGGAGGAAAAAACCTGGATGTTTGATTTTTATTATGTTTTATTATAGCATATATTTTAATTTTCAGAGAAATAAGAATAGAAACCCTATGCTCTGTGTCAGTAAAAATGTTAATATATAAAGCAAAGAAATCATTGGTGTAGTAATAAACATTCTGCAATAATGCTTCACGGGACATATGCCTTACCTTGCTACTCAAAGTGTGGTCCTTGAACCAGCAGCATGAACATCACTTGAGAACTTGGTAGCATGCACATTCTTGGACCCCACTCCAGACATACTGGGTTACCATCTGCAGTTTAACAAGATCCCAGGTGATTAATAGGCACAGTAGGTGTGAAAAGCATTGGATTGGGGCAGTATCTTGAACCCTCATTACAAATAATGCCACCAAGTATTTAATGTTCTCCAGATTCTGATAGGTCCACATGAACTCATATAATTCTGAATTTAGTGCTTTAGCATATAACGTTTGAGAAGCTATTGAGAAGGGAGTGTAGGATCTCATGCCTCAGAGGAGAGCTACGGGGAAGTAGGTAGTTGGTGTGATGCTTTTTGAGAGTCTGGCAAACCTTTGGGCCATATATTGTTTATATTTCAAAACCTCGAAGTGGTCAACATATTTTTAAAGATATAATAGTGTAAGTTGAGGGGTGAGGGGTACAGAAGTTTAATTAGTTCAAAGGAAGGTACATTGAAAATACAGAGGAAGACAGAAAAGAGTACAAACTTCTTGCTGAAGCAGAATTTTCAAGTTGCAAGAAGACACCAGTGCCCTCTGGTTCAGAGCTAATCCAAGCTATGACTTGACCTTTCCAAGGCTAATGCTGACTGTCCTGTTGAGGCTCACACGGAGAACTCACCCTTCTCCCAGCATCTTTTATATTTTGTTGGCCAGTTCTGTGTTGTCGGCTTGTTCTTGCTTTCACTGAATCAACTTCTGCCTCGATGAGTCTTCCAAGTAGCATTGCTGCTACCTCTGAAGCTTGGAGACACAAAAGGCAAGTGAAATTCCACTTTCTCTTCAGACTCTTTCGTATCTTTAACCATTAGCTCTGTCCCCTATTTGTCCTATTTCTTACGGCGACTACCTGTATACTATGGCACCTATCTTTTCATATCCTGGTCACTCTCCTTTAGACTCATCCCTATCTCACAACATTCTTTTTTTAAATATGTGGCCGAGGGATGAGCAAGTTATTTCAAAGATGATTCAAGTAGCCCAGAACATTGGATAGACTTTTTTTTTTTTTTACCTCATCCTGGACTTTGTCAATGAACGTGACTTGGAATCATATAGACTCTTTGGCTGTCCCATCCCCTTGTTGTCCCAAACTGACACACACTTCACTAAACATGCTTGGCTTGGCCACCATCTCCTTTCCCCTTGGTAGCTGCTCAGTTAGATGTTTTTGTTCTAACCAAGGGGTGGGACTTCAAATGTGTCCCTATTTAATACCATCTTGTTAGATTCGGGCCATTAAGCTCTGTTTATATCATGATTCTACCATGCATCCCAGTAGCTCTTCCTCCCAGCTTGAAGTCCCAAAACCACACCCCTTTCCTTAATAGTCTATCGCTGCTTCCTTACTCCTTCTCAAACAAGCTTTATCATATGTCTGTGAGGAGCCCTGTAGCTGATGTTACTAAGTATGAATTTTTCTGGCACATGTGTATGTGTCCTTAAATGCCACTTAATCACAGTTTTTCAGTTAGATTACAAACTCCTGTTATTAAGAATCTTCTGCTTCGTCTTCACAGCTTGGCTTTAAGTATACATAAATAATGTTGACTTTGCACAATGACTGATGGTTAACTAATAAAGAAGAGTGAGTTGAGGATTTGGTGTTTTGGATATAACAGAAGGATGATGAGGAAATGCCTTTTAATGAACAAAACTCTAGCTTTTGTTAGCAAAATAGGAGGTTCAAATGAAGCTGGGGTGCATCACAAAAGGCTATAATAGGTTAATTCTTTTCAGTCCCTAACCCATGGTGGTTGTATATTAGCCAAGTACCTTGCATTTGATTTTAAAACAAATCAGAAAGTGGATGACTCAGAAACGGGTGACTCAATCAGATTATAGGCAAATCCCTTGCTGCAGTGATTCTTGTTAATTAAATATCTGTGACAGCAGAATCAAAACAGGAGGAATTGTATACAATTTAGAAGCAAGGCTGTAACATTATTCCTTTCAGCTGAAGACACCTTAACTCCTTAAGCACGTCACATTTTTGAAGGAATAAGAATGGGCCTTATTCTACTTTGTAAAGGAGACTTGAATATTTGAAGTTAGATTTCACTTTATCTCATTTAAATCAAGTACACTAAGCCTCATCTGTTCTGGTTTCTCTCAAACGTTGGAAGAAGAATTTTCAAGTAAACTTTTTTTTTTGCCTGCTGTAATGTACTTTTCTTCAGTGATTGAAAAAATGTAAGCTTTGTGAACATATTGCTGGAAAATGGCTATGGTTTTGGATACTTTAAAAACCTCACAGGATTAAAATCTAGCGTGTTATAAAAAGTACATGCAATACCATCCAATTTTTACAAATTGATGCATTTGTTTATTTACATCTATATATAAGTTTGCAAATTTACATATATGCTTATACTCGGAGAGTAAAGGATAAATGTATGAACACACACACACACACACACACACACACACACACACACACACCACCAAACCATTCAGTGATTATTTCAAAGTAGGATTGTAGATACTTTTAAATAGACACATTTTTGTTCTCCTGTATTTTCACTTGTAAGTTTTCACTTTGACATAAGAAGAAAAATGTAATGTTTTCAATTGAAAATTTCCTCAAAGCATTCTGTGTAATAGTGAAAAATGGAAATGAATAAAATATCTATTAATAGGGGAATGGGTCCATAAACGAAAAAAGACAAATAAGAAATAATATTATTAAGCTATGGGAAAAGATTCTTGTGGCTATTTTCAAGGTTGATCAACATGCAGATTTCCTTTGGTGTTGGATAGCAAGATAAGCTAACTTCCTGAAACAGCAGTTGTTATAAATAATAACATATAAATGTTTTGCTTTCCCTGACTTTATCTAAAATAAAAGCAAAGAGAAAAAGTGCATTGCAGCAACATACACTTAATTATTTTAACAATAATTCTCAGTTTTAATGTTCTCGAGTCGAACCACCAATGGAATGGTGAGTAGCAGACATCAGTCTTTGTCTTCCCCTGCCTGGTCCCTTTGCTGTCCTTGATGCCAAGAACCAGATAGAGATTCGCTGGCTTCAAAGAAACATGCTTTGATATTGAAAGTGGTAGTAAGTTTCCCCTCATGGCTTCATTGTGGTTTTGTATCAGGCTGCAGCGTCTCCTTTTGCAGAGCTTTGTAGTTGGCTTCCGTGGGACTGTTTGCCCCGTGATGTTCCTGGAGCATGTTGATCTGGAGATGAGCCCCCAGTGGCCCCGGGAAGTGCAGTTGATCTGGAGATGAGCCCCCAGTGGCCCCGGGAAGTGGTTCCACTCTGAGGCTCAGAGCACAGAAAGCAAGGGGGGTGGCGCAGTTTTGCTCTACACTGTCTCTCATAATACTTAAAAAATGAAAATGTTTATGATTGCAAGAGTTGGTTTTTGATAAAGGGAAGTGTATCTTTTTGTTGTTGATATCTTTCATTTGTTTTTTTTTACAGAGAAGCTTATTAAAGTTAGTAAGTAGTTTTCTTAGGGGCAGCCTTTCTCCCAGATATGCAAAATTCAAATGGAATCAGGCAGAAAACTCTATTCAGAGCTCATTTTGTATAAATATCCTAGGAATGTTTTCGTGGTTCAAAACTGATATTTGATAGCTATGTAAATATGTGTTAGATATCTATAAACATTTTACAAGATATGTCTATAATCTTCAGGTAAAACAGTAGTATTGGTCCTAAAGTTCTGTGTTGACCACAGGTTTTGTGCTTCTGCAGGTACACTTTGATTTACATCTTCTCAGTGGGAAAAAATGAGGGAGCGGTGTGTGTTTGTGTGTGTGTGTGTGTGAAATGTATGAATAAGGGAAAGGGAAAAAGAAGTGAGAAAGAGAGAGAACCACTGACAGTGGTGTTGGTCAATTTCAAAAGCCACCTACCCCAATTTAGAGAATTTACATTTATGACTAATTAAATTAGAAGCTAATTGAGCAGGAATGGAGTTAAGCTTACTGATGGTGCTTCATAAATATTCATATTAACAATGATAGAAGATGTTCTGTTCCATGGTTTCTAAACTGTATGCCGTGTGAATGTTGGGAAGTCAGTGCTGTTTTGCTCCTGACCTTCCCTGTCCCTTTTAACAATAATTCCTACTCAGGTTAATGACACACAGACCTGCAGCAGTAGAACCCCTCTGTAAACTGAGGAAGTTCTCCAATGCTGTGAAGATGGCAGGCATTTCAGAATCACATCCTGTAGATGGTTAACGTCAAATGGCATAAGCAACTTCCTTCGACCACAAGATTCTTTGCCTGGAATTCACATTTTAATAAGAACAAGTGTTAAAAATTGTTGGCGATTTCTCCAGCTCTTTTGGAAACAAAATGGTCTTCTCAAATTACAGCTTTGGTGCATTAAGAGTTACCCTGGTAGCCTAAGTGAGTGAGTTAATGTGCGGATTAAATATCTGATGCACACCCGGAAGTAACTCGGGACTGGGGAATCACCCTCCCTTGCTCCTTGATTGCCCTTTGCGTACAACAGTGCAGTGAACCTGTTTGTGTGTGGCTAGCAACTGTATCTAAGACTTGGGTTTATAGGAGAATAAAGTGCACTCCAGTTCCATGAGCACACGTATATTGACCTTGATTCATAGGACTTGCTTTAAAACTACCCACCAAATAAACCGGCTTTTAAATTTAATTCTTCTACATTTCTACATGGTTATTCTTAGTTCAAGAACAAAATATTTAAGTGCTAGCCATTTAATGACTATGCCAAGTAAATTTCATTTTTTTTTCTCTAAGGAGATGAATTGATTCTCAAATTTACTTTATATGGACTTAATTTTGGTTAAATTGTAATGCATTTATTTTTTAAATTTGTAAATGTGGGAGATTATACAGTGTTCTGTAATAATTATAACCTGAGTTTTCTTTTAGTCTCAGTGAAAGATTATTCCTATTCATTCAGCATTCTTTTTAAGGTGTCTGAGTGCCAGCTGCATCTTATCTGAAATGTAAATTAATATTAAAACCTTTTACATTGCCAATAAATGATCAGTTACTGTCTTCATAGCTTCATGCTCCTCAGTAGTCAACATTCAACCTTCAATGGTTAACAAACATTTAAGTGCTTACTATGGACCATGCAGTTTTCTCCCTTCTGGGAAGACAGATGTAGAATAACAAGTGCATCAAATCTTATAACAGGGAGGTGGGAGAGGTGCCTCAGGATTAAATAAGAGGAGGAGGGCTTTCCTGGTGGTGCAGCTGCTAAGAATCTGCCTGCCAATGCAGGGGACACAGGTTCGAGCCCCAGTCCAGGAAGATCCCACATGCCGCAGAGCAACGAAGCCCATGCGCCACGACTAGCCTGCGCTCTAAAGGCTGCAAGCCACACTACTGATCCTGCGTGCCACAACTACTGAAGCCCATGTGCCTAGAGCCCGTTCTCTGCAACAAGAGAAGCCACTGCAGTGAGAAGCCCGCGCACCGCAACGAAGAGTAGCCCCCGCTCACTGCAACTAGAGAAAGCCCATGAGCAGCAACGAAGACCTAACACAGGCAAAAATAAAATAAAAATTAAAAGATAAAATAAATAAATAAGAGGAGGATATAAATATAATTGTAGAGGTGGGGTGGGGAAGAGGTGGGGGATGGTGTTAGAATAGGTAACTTTTCTAGAACTTACCAGGAAGTTATGTAATGTGGGATTTGGGGGTAGAAAAAGGTGGGGATTGTTGGGAAATGAGGTACAGGCAGATGGTAGAGGATTTGGTATTTACTCAAGGAAAGTTTAGAGGCCATTGTGGTTGGCTGGTGAAGAATGGAGTACAGAAGGGCAAGTGAAGATGTGCAAGGCTAATTAGGAGGTCACATCTATAGCAAACTCAAGGGATGGGGATGACCTGGATTAAGAAACAAAAACCGTTCTATCTTTTACGTGTAAAATGATCATTGGCTCTGTCTCCCCTCCATGCCAGAGTCAGGTTCTCCATATTATGGGCAAGAGATTGAACAGTCATGCATCTCTTTCTACTTTTATTCTAACTTGGTTGCTTTATGCAAGATGGGCCAAGTCTCCCTGATAAAACATCAAGAATGTACTTATGTAAAGTCAAGACACCTTCGGCTCCCTCCAGCCACCTTTCCTCCGTTCTGGTCCTCATGTCTCGGGTCCTCTCTCCCCATTCTCAGCTGCACATCATTCACTATTGCTGTCCCTGTCCTGCCTTAGTTTCCCATTAGTTTTATTTTGCAGGGGAGATCTTTTTAGGAATGATCCCTTATTGTTCCTTTCGATTCCTTGAAATACACCTAGTTAACCGTGGTGAGCTTCATGAGGCAGGCATATCTCTAAACCTCAGGAATATAAGGGTTTCTTGCATATCTAAAGGACCAATTCCATGCCAATCTTTGAAACTGAAGTTTCTCATAAATTTCATATTTCATTGGTTATGAACAGCTCTTTTTTTTCTTTTAAAAGCAGAAAAATACTTAAAATATTGACATTATTCAGTGAATCGGTAGTTGAAATTTAAGGATTTAAGAGGCTTTTACTGGTTTAAAAATAAAATCTGTGAAGTAAATCCTGAGCCCTTTTATATCTTTTTTTGAATGAAAGTTCCCATGAAACTTGTCCTCCTTCCTGTCATTTTAAATCTACTTCCCTCTTTTGCTTCTCTTAGTTCTCCTTCTTTCGTGTAAAATACATGCTCAGATGAGCATCAGTTTCCCTGAGAGGCACTTCTCTCCAACACTCATGCCCCTTCTCCTCTTCTCACATGAATCGCCTTGTCCCAAATCCCTCCTGTGACCCTTCTTGCCTCTGTGCCTTTCATTATCCCCCTCGTTTGGGATTCAGTTCTACAAACCTTTTAAGCACCTTTGTCTGAAAGCATGCTTAGGCACTGCGGTCAGCACTAAGGATTACAGACGAAAAAGGTGTGATTGCTGGTCACTGTCAACAGCCATGGCTTAACGAGAATAGAGCTAGAAAGACAAAAGTGCTGAAATAGAGATTATATATGAGAGAGGGAGATGAGTGGGCCTTTGCCCCCAAAATCCAACTTGTCTGATTGCTTCCAGTGCCTTCCCCCAGGACTAAATATTTGATCTGACTTAGACTGTTGCGGCACCCTCCTACCCAGTTTCCTTACCTGTGCTCTTGCCTCCCTCCAGTCTCTTCCCCACACAATGGAGTTATTCTACCAAAACAATAATTAGGTTACATTGCATTGCTTTCCACTCAAAGCCATCCAGTAGCTTCCCATACTATTTAGAGTCAAAGTTCAAGTTCTTGCTGTGTCTTTTATTAAAGGTCTGTGTGGTCTGAACTCTGCCATCTACCTCCTAGGGATCTGACCTCTTCTCAAGCCACTGTCCCCCCCACCCAGTCACGGCCACCACTCTGTCTTCATTACTGTTCCTTGAACAAACCAGGCTTTTTCTGCATCGTGGCCTTTGTACTTACTGTTCCCACTGCCAGGGAATTCCTTTTTCTCACTGTATGCATGGCTGGTTCCATCCTGAGCTTCAGATCACTGCTCGTGTGTCAATTATCAGTGAATGCTTTTCTGTCCATGCTATTCCCACCACCATGAAACCCCCTGCTCTGTTTTTCTTCATAGCAGCTGTGACCTCCTATACCATTTCTTGTGTCTCTGTCTATTGACCATCTTCCTCCAACAAGAATATAAGCCCTGTGAGGGCAAAGGCTTTTGCCTGCTTCTTCACAGTTGCATCCCCTAGGCACCTACTCTGTGTCTAGAAGGGTACCTACTATATGCTCAGTAAACGTGCTCAGTAAATGTCTGCAGAAGGAAAGAAGGAAGGAAGGAAGGAGGAAAGGAAGGAAAGAAGGAAGGAAGGGGAAAGGGGGAAGGAAGGAGAGAAACAGGGTAGGAGAGAAGGAGGAAGGTTGGAAAAAAGAAACGTAGGGAGAAAAGGAGGGAGGATGGTAGAGAGGAAGGACAGACATGAAAAAGTCCACGGTAGTGTTACTAAATCTCCAACTTACATTAAACTTTTAAGTTTTACTTAGTGTCACAAAGTCTCTAACACTTTTAATGTCTGCTTAATATCTCTTTTAAAGAAAGGCAAAACTGACCTCTAGCCCAAACCCTTTGGAAAGTAGCATTCTCTGGATAGAAATTAGTGAGGTTGTTTTCTGTTTACACTGTGTTTATTTTCAGATACCTTCTACTTTTTTATGGGAAGTGGTATTGACTTACCATTTATGGGAGTGTTATAAAGTTTCTCTTTAAATAAAAGCATTTAGGGTTTCCAAAAACTATTCTACTTTGGAATTTTTAAATAAATAATGGTATGGGGAAATTCAAAGACAACAAAACTCATGAAGTTGTACTGTAGATATGGCAAAATACAGAGCTGGTAGTTTAAGGCCTGAAATTGGGGGTAACTGACTTATGAAAAAGTCTACTTGTCTTCATCCATTGTTATTCCCACTTCATCTATAAAACATTCCCTGACTCCTGCCTTCCTCACCTCCTTGTCTTTTATTTTTCATTTGACCTGAACACTATCGTAGGTTGACCTAAAACTATTTGGTATGGCTCATTGTTGCTTTGGGTCCTTTAATTCTGTCTCTTTAAATTGATTTGAGCTCCTTGATGTGAGTGATCATGTCCTGCTCTCCTCTTACACAAACCACATTGCACATCCTAGCGCTGACATAACAGACCATTAATAACCTGCCTTTGTTATTTTCATCATGACTCAACTACACAAGGTGTAGGTTGGGCGTGGAGTTGGAGTGTTCAGACAGCAAAAATACCTCAGCAGGCCTTATGATTGCAAAGCTACGGAATGATAGTAAATGGCAACCATTATTTTGGCTTGCAAAACTGAAAACACTGTTTTGCCCCTAGTAAAAAATAATATTCATATTTATTCAATCTGGTAAGAGAAATTAATCACTAGGGCAAAATCATGAAATAATTGGGGCCAAATTCTAGCACATACAATCTGAATGCATGAGAATTAAAAGCTGCTAAAATTGCTGATCAGAATAGAAGCTATTCATAACTATATTAGTCTGGCACATTTTAATGAAAGTGGGGAACAAACGATAATAAGTTTTTTTAAACTAATATATTTTGATATTCTGTGTGTCAGGGAAAATCTTTGTTGCACTGTTTTACTGATATAAATGGTGTTAGCATTATATTTTCACTGGAAACTTTTAAGTTTAAAATACTATCAAAATACTACCAAGAGGGCTTCCCTGGTGGCGCAGTGGTTGGGAATCTGCCTGCCAATGCAGGGGACATGGGTTCGAGCCCTGGTCTGGGAAGATCCCACATGCCGCGGAGCAACTAAGCCCGTGAGCCACAACTACTGAGCCTGCGCATCTGGAGCCGGTGCTCCGCAACGGGAGAGGCCGCGACAGTGAGAGGTCCGCGCACCGTGATGAAGAGTGGCCCCCGCTCGCCACAACTGGAGAAAGCCCTCGCACAGAAACGAAGACCCAACACAGCCCAAAATAAATAAGTAAATTAAAAAAAAAAATACTACCAAGAGCAAAAGCTAGATTGTCTGAAATAACCATTGTTTTGGTGATATTTTCTGCAGCATGATCTATTATTGTGTGAATAATGTGAATAATAATAGCTAACACTCATAGATCACTTGCTGTGTACTAGGCCCTGCTCTAAGCACCTTGTGTTTTAACTCACAAACTGCCACAATTTAATGAGGTAGGTGCTCCTTCAGCCTCATTTTACTAGTGAGGAACCAAAGCTCAGAGATGCACAGTTACTTACCCAGGGCCACACAGCTAGTAAGTAGCTGAGCGGGGTGTTGACTACCAAGTCCATACCCCTAAGTATGAGACCCTTGAATGCTGCTGAGTCCTTCACGAAAACCACCTTTGTGGTCCAAGTAGACAAAGCCACAAAGCCACAACAAATGGGTCCCAGGGCCTAATAGGAAGTTTGAAAGGTGGCTGTAAAAGTAAGCATTTGATCCTTAAAAATTAAGTGAATTTGACGTGTCTTTCTCAGTGGCATTTGCAATCAAAACATTTATTGTAATCTACATTAAAATTCCAATATCCTTCTTTTACAAAAAAAAAGACTTTCAAGGAGTATGAATGCATTTTATACAAGGTTGAAGAATGTTTTAATGAGGGGCTGATCAAAAGGGGGTGAAATGCCTTTTCTGTAATACATTTTTAATTGATGTAGTATTAAAATATAAAAAATCATGTGGCCAAGCATTTTTTCTTTTCTTTATAAACAATATAATTATATTAAACTAAGAAAGAAGTTAGTTTTTATCATTTCTCAATAACAGTTAAGTTCAAACATTGAAGAAAAGTTTAACACTTTACATAAAGAATCCACAGGCGATAATTTTTAAGTGACTTAGAAAAGGTTTACCACATTTTATCCTTGAATGACTCTGTATGTGTGTATGTATGTGTGCATATGATTGTGTGTGTGCATGTGTGTAAAATTTAGTGATTCTCAATGAGTGAGATGTGTGGTCATGTGCAGTTTGTAAAAGTTAAGTGATTCTTTTTTGTCACACAGTTTTTTCAAACTAGTGGTAAGAAAATGATACTAATTGTGGTATTAATGTTAATTTCTCTGTTAACTAACAAATTTGAGCATTTAAAAATATGATTATTAGACATTCTGCTAATAAAAAATCTGCCCAAGTGTTTTGCCCATTTTTCTCCTAGGCTGTCTTTTATTGCAATGATTTTTAGGAATTCTTTGTGTGTCGTTATAATTCCTTGTTGATCATAAGTATTGGAAGCATCTTCCCCCAGTAACTGTTGAAGCCTTTTGAGAAACAGAAGTGGTTTGTTTTGCAGGAATTTCTTCTAACAGTTTTTCAAGATCTGCCTTTTACATCTAAGTCCTTTTACATATTGAGTTAAATGTTGTATACAGTGTGAGAAGTAATCCAGTTTTATGTATGTGTTCCACATGGCTAAGTACTAACTGACTGCTCCATCATTTCCTGCTGACTGGTAGTGCTACTTTGATAGGTGTTGAGTTTCTTAGTACTGTTGGTCTATTTCTGGGGTTTGTATTCTGTTCCATTTGTCTGTTCCTTCTATGTTCCAACCCCCATGGTGCTAATATCTATAGGATTTCAATAGTGAATACCAGGTAAAAAATTCTTTCTGCCTCATCTTGTTCTTTTTCAGTTGTGTTGACTATTCTTCATCTTTATCACCTCCATAATTTAAAAAAAAAAAACAGCTTATTAAGTCCCTCGAAATAAACTATCATGGTATTGATGGAAATTCATTGAATCTGTACATCAGCTTAAGAAAAACTGATGTATTCAGGATATTGTATTTCCGTCTATAATTTATAAATGAATCTCAGTGTTTCTGAGATTTAAACCTACCTTTTCAGAGGTAACTTAAGAAAGTTGGAAGAGTCTGTCATAACATATCATGAAATCCTATTTGTACACATCAAGGCACATTTATTTGTTATAACTCATTGTTTGAGTCTTCAGGTTTCCCTGTCACATGGCCTTTCTTAAATTCATATTTATTTGTTGCCCTATTGGTAACAACTCAAGGAATTTTTTCTTTGTTACAGATTATGATACAGAAGAAAATGCAGGAGACATTATCCTGTTCATGAAGAGTATGAACTGAATCTTAAAGATTTAGTTTCCTCATCCATGAAAGGAGTTTGAGCTAGGCAGTCTCTCATCTCTCTACCAGCTCTAATGTTAAAGGATTGTGTTCATCCTTACACAGTGTTTTCTTATTAAAATGCAAATATGCATAATTATCATCATGGAGGTTGATGAAACCCATCACCTAGATGATGTGCTAGACTGATTTTTGTCAATATTCTTGACTCCACTTGAAAAAGTCTCGTTAATATGATTCATATGGTCTAGAGTGGCTAATTAGTTCCAAGCCTTAATCATTCTCTTGGGCATATTCCTGTAGACAATTTTGTAATGATAGATTTAGTAGAGAAAATACAATGATAATATTAAATTAAACCTAACAAAAAAGTAAATGTAACTAAATAGCCATACAGTTTTCTGATTATTAAAAATATATGGGTGAAGGATATTAAGACGTACAAACTTCTAATTACAAAATGAGTCACAGTGATGAATTGTACAGTGTGGGGAATATAGTCAATTCATCTTTTAAAAATTAAAAAAATAGATATGGGCATGAGAAACCTCTATATTTTTTCCTCATTGTTTAAGGTGAATACTTGGCCCTTCATATTCATCATTGATTTTTTAAAAATCACATTTAGACTTTGGAAATTATATACAATGTGTTTGTATGACAGTGAGCAAAACAACCTAGACTGTACAGTCAAATAAACTGTCTGAATTTTACACTTTGACATGTTTTTCTTTTTAAGCTAGACATCCCTAATTTTTTTCCAAACATAGAAGTAACTTTTTCTCTTTGTCTTTCGTACTGTTTCACACCTGTTTGTCCAGTGACATTGCTATTCTGTGATAAGATTTTATTAGAGAAAATGTCCCTACTTGTACTTGAACATTAACCTTTCTTCTTTTGTACAAATGCCCCTTGTTTTAACTTACATCAACTGCTTTCTGAATGAATACTATCTTTCCAACTTCCATCCCTTTAAAATGATAAATCCAATGTTACACCCTTTAATAAGGATGAAGCCTACACATGTGTATCTAGGATTTTGGTTTTACCAGTTCAGTGGAGTTGAACGTTTTTGAAATTGGAGAGACATTTCAACGTTTACTTCATGTTCATTCATCTATTCATCTTCTCTTTAATTAGATCTGGTTGAAAAATTATTTTCATTGATTGATGTGGCTTCCGGGAATATGTTTTTATAAAGATTAGGTTTCTGAGACTCAGCAGAAAAGAGTGTTTGGTTAGATAAGTGATTCTGCAGTAGACATATACACACTGAGTGGGATTTACTGACTCAGGGAGGAATATAGCCTTAATGGAGACAAAGGCAGACAAGAGATCTTTAGGTCATCTGACCTAGCCTGTTTTCTTCCAGGAAATACATTACCACTCATCCAAAAGGGAATTGTCTATAAATATTTTTAGAATCCCTTAAGATGTGTATTTTACAATCTGGTATTAAATAGCGGAAATTAATTTTTCATTTTTTTCTCTCTTAGCACTGAATCATTAAAATTTCAGATTTTCTATGGCTATAAGCAGTTGAGCTTATAATACCAGATTTTAATACTGGATACAGTAAAAAATTTAGACAGCCACATCCATTTTATGTTTTGTTTATACTTCATTTTTTTTAAATTGAAGCATAGTTGATTTACAATGTGTTAATTTCTGGCATACAGAAAAGTTATTCAGTTATATTATATATATATATATATATATATATATATATTCTTTTTCTGATTCTTTTCCATTATAGGTTATTATAAGATACTGACTATAGTTCCCTGTGCTGTCCTTGTGATTCATCTCTTTTATAAATAGTAGTGTGTATCTGTTAATCCTGAACTCCTAATTTATCCCCATCCCCTTCTTTCCCCTTTGGTAACCATAAGTTTGTTTTCTATGTCTACGAGTTTCTGTTTTGTAAATAAGTTCATTTGTATCATTTTTTTAGATTCCATATATGTGATATCACATGCTATTTGTCTTTTTCTGTCTGACCTACTTCACTTAGTATGATAATCTCTAGGTCCATCCATGTTGCTGAAAATGGCATTATTTCATTCTTTTTTATGGCTGAGTAATGTTCCATTATACGTATATATATATATATGTGTATATATATATATATATATATATATATATATGTATATATATCCCACATCTTCTTTATGCAATTCCTCTGTTGATGGACATTTAGGTTGCTTCCGTGTCTTGGCTATTATAAATACTGCTGCTATTAACATTGCAGTGCAAGTATCTTTTCAAATTAGAGTTTTTATCTTTTTCAGGTATCCCAGGAGTGGGATTTCTGGATCATATGGTAACTCTATTTGTAGTTTTTTTAAGGAACCTCCGTACTGTTCTCCATAGTGGATGCACCAATTTACATTCCCACCAACAGTGTAGGAGGGTTCCCTTTTCTCCACACCCTCTCCAGCATTTGTTATTTGTAGACGTTTTAATGATGGCCATTCTGACTGGTGTGAGGTGATACCTCAATGTAGTTCATTTTAAAATTTCTATAATTCTATTATCTTTTCATTGTTACTGGTATCTGTTCTTACCATTATTTCCTTTCTTCTACTTTCTTTGGGTTTATTTTTCTCTTCTTCCTATGTTTTAAAGTAAATCACTTTGTGCATTAATTCTTAGCTTCCTTTATTTGCAATATGTTCATTTAATTTTACTGCTTTAGCTGCATCTCACATATTTGATACACAGTATATTTACTATTCAAAATACTTCCTTAATTCTATTATGATATCTTCTCTGACCCAAGTGCTACTTAGAAGTTCTTTAATTTTTTTTTTCCAAAGGAAAGGGTAATAACCCTAGAAAAATTTCCCTGAATATTTAACATAGTAAAGGCTAAAATTAAACAATATTTTTCCCCTCCTCCTCAACAATACAAGAAAAATGGATTTTAGTTTTCTTCGCATTTTGGACATTATTATCATAGTCCAGTAATAGTAAATATTCACAAAACATGGACCAATCCATTTTTGTGAATATTTACTAGTACATTTTCTGTTTTCTTTTCTCCCCCACTGTTTTTTGGCATCTCAGACCTTCCTTGTTCTTAAAGTACATCATTTACAAGTTCCTCTAGTGCCCAATAGTAGAGAATTCTAGTGTTTGATTTTCTTAAAATCTTATTTTGCACTTTACACTTGAAAGCTAGTTTTGCTGTATCAGTATTTCTAGGTTGACACCTTTTTCTCTCAGCACTTTAAAGATACTATTAAATCATCTCTTAAGAAATCATCTTTCAGTTGGAGCGGTGTTCTTTTGATCTGTTTCTTCTGTGTGGTGCTCTTAAATTCTTTTTATCTTTGCTGCACAGTTTCACTCTAATGGGTCCAGATGTTGATTTTTTTAAAAAAATTTGCCTTACTTAAGATTCATTAGCCTTCCCATATGAATATCTGTATCTTTTTGTTAATTTTGCACAATTCTTAGCTGTTATCATTTCAAATATTGTCTCATTACTGTTTCTTTTATTTTTTCTATGAAACCCTAATAAGACTGATGTTGACCTTCTTACTCTATCGTTCACTTCTCTTAATCTCTCTTTCATATTTTCTGTCTCTTTTATTTCTCTATTACATTCTGAATGTTTCATTCATCTATATCTCTGGTTTACTAATCCAACCTGCAACCGGTGTCTAATTTGTTGCTTAATCTGTTTAGTTGGTTTCTTTCAATTATTGTATGTTCAATTTTAAATGTTCTATTTGTTTTTATTTTAAATATGCCTGGCAACTTTTTAATCATTTTTTAATCTTGCTCGTCTGCTAAATTTTCTATCATTCCTTATATTTATTGAAATAGATTCAATATATTATTTTATTTTATTTATTTGGTATTTCCAATATCTATAATCTTTGTGGCCTCTTTCTATAGTTCATTATTTCTGTCAAGTTTTTTTCGTGGGAGTTTACTTCTTCATGCGTTCAGTGTTTTTTCTGAGATGCTCCTTAATATTTTATCTGTGGGAATGAGTTGTGTTTACTGTATAGTTTTTCCAGAGAAAATTTGCTTGCACCAAGAAACTGCATGATCTATCAACTATAGACCTACTTTAATTTAAGTGTTCAACTTCCAGGCCAGACAAATACCCAACCCTTTGAGTATGCACTGGTGATTAGAAATTTTCAAAATAACCTTTTTAAAAAATATGCTGTCTGGAAGCAAGGCAAGTCTTATTCTGCATGAAAGGTTTAATCTAGAACACTCTCTGGGTATTGACTTTTGGGTATAAGACTGCCGTGGAGTCTGAATGTGACTTCCTTCTCTATTTAGGCTCAGCGCTTTGATTGTTTCCCCGGCACATGAAGCATCGGCAGATGCCTTCAGGATAGACATCATCTCTAGTGCTTATCTCTGTGGAACTATACTTTCTTAATTCCAGGCCTCAAATTAGAGCTCCTAATTGAACACTTTAAAACAATCATCTAGTATAATATGTAGAGCAGATTTTGGTGAATTATATCATAGAGAAAAACACACAAGCCTAACTGTACAGCATGATGAATTTTCATGAAATGAACTTACACATATAACCAGAAACTAGATCAAGAAGCAGAACATTACCAGATTGCTGAAGCTACCTTTGTGCCCCCTTTCAGATACTGCCTCCCAGGAGTAGCTGCTGCCCTGACTTCTAACACCATAGATGCCGTTATTCACCAAAAATAATGTACCCTTCAGTGTCTGGCTTCTCACGCACTGTTTAGGTTCTTTTTCTCAACATTATATTTGGAACATTCATCTGCCTTTATATGTGTAGTTGTAGTTCACTTTTATCCTTATACAAATATGCCATAAATTATTTATCCATTTTCTTGTTGATAAACATTTGTTGTGCTTTTGTTTGAAGTTATTACAAATCCTGCTGCTATGAATGTTATTATACCTATCTTTTTGTGCACATAAAGTATACATTTATGTTGGATATATAGTCAGAAGTGAAATTCCTTGGTCGTGAGGCATTAGTTATTTTCAGTTTAGAAGATACTGCCAACAGTTTTCCCAAGTACTTTTTCCAATTTAGATTGCAGCCTGTACTGTCTCAGTTTTCTGTTTGCTCCACATTCTTACCAGCACCTGTTATGTCTTTTTTCATTTTAACCACTCTGATGGGTATGTAGTGGATGTTGTTGTAGTTTTAAATTTGCATTTTTCTGATGTCCAGTGATTTTGTGCACGTTAACATTTTTTGGTCTCAGCCTTTTTTTTTTTTTTTTTTTTTTTTTTTGCGGTACGCGGGCCTCTCACTGTTGTGGCCTCTCCCGTTGCGGAGCACAGGCTCAGCAGCCATGGCTCACGGGCCTAGCCGCTCCGCGGCATGTGGGCTCTTCCCGGACCGGGGCACGAACCCGTGTCCCCTGCATCGGCAGGCGGACTCTCAACCACTGCGCCACCAGGAAAGCCCGGTCTCAGCCATTTTTATCCAGTCTTTTGAAGTGTTTCCTACTGAAAAGTGTTCCTCCCTGTAGGTAGTTCACCATATTGCTGGGAATTCAGTCTGTATAAGATGCTGTCTAATAATTTCACTGGGCATCTCTGTTCTTAACTTCCTTTTTCTTCGCTTCAACACTCTCTTAAAATATTTCTTTCAGTACTCTTGAAGTCAGCCTTTAATTTGGCCAACCTGTCTTTGAGCTCCCTCTGCTGTTTTCCCACTTAAATTATATACCTGTTTATTAGGCATAATTATCTTTAAAATGATGGATTCTTAGACAATAAGCTATTTTAAACAAAAACATTTCCTTTTCCCAAAGAGAGGGTGTCAATCAATTTAGATACTAACTCAAGACAAAAGAAATTTAAAAGTAATACTTAGAAAACTAGTACTTTAAAATGTTATTTGTCTTATCTAGCCATTTGTATTAATGTAATGAATTAACACTTCAAATTACTTAAAACTAGACAAACTACCGAGTCATATGTTATCTTCTCAGGTATACCATAAACACATTGAAGTCAACATTATGACTTAACCTCTTTCTCTCTCCTTCTTCACAGTTCCCAGAATATTTACTTGGATGTAATTCAGTTATTAACTATTGAAAAAATCTAAAGGCATTTATTCAGTTGTCTTGCTACATCCAAATTCATGGTGTACATTTCTTTAGGGCAATGTAGCTAAAGTGAATAAAGCATACTGTACAGTGTTTATATGTATTTCATCAATCAACTGTGACAGATAATGCCTCCCTACGTTAGAGTATAATAAAGGTTCTCCTTCTCAAGCTTGCCAGTTGATTAGCTTCATAAAGGCCTATTCTACCTTAAAAAATGACCAGGAAGCAAGAAAATTCATAGCCTTATCAATGTAGATTTGAAGCCATATAATGAGTACATGAGTTATGAACTTTGGATGTGACTAAGTCTCAGTAATAATATCTAATCTATAGGATCTTTGTAACGATAAATGCAGTAATGTGTGTAAAATGCTTAGCACGGTACTTGGCACGTAGTAAATTCTAAGCTGTATTTTAAACAGCTATCATGTTATGAATAAGCCCTAAATCGGCATTTTTACCTCTTGAGAATGTTCTATTTGAACGTTGAAAATCTGATTTTCCCCTGTCCATGTTCATTTCCTGAACATTAGTTTTGGAAATGGTGCCACACGCCCCTATATTAATGCACTGCAAGAGGCCAATCAAATGTAAGCATAAAAAGAGTAATTTCCTGCTCTTCTCAGCACTCTCTGCTAATAAAGCTGTTTGAACATATTCTAGAAAGGCTGTTGATGCCAGAGCCAGTTGAGAATTAGGCAAGTGGGTGGTTTTAACTTCTAATAATAATATCACTTCCCTCAGTTCTTGCTGTATTAAAGCTGCAGTTCCCTTTGGCTAGCTTCTGAGTGGAACCTGGCTTATGTTAGCTTTTTTAAGAGGGGCAGAGGAGGACCAAGTAACCAAAGTCTAGGTGATTAGACCATTACAGCCATTGTGTGGGATTCAGATGAACTGCCACCCAATTTGGTTTGAATGTAGAGACTAATGATCACACACACACACACACACACACACACACACACACACACACACACACGCATGCACCAGGAGGTCATGAAACATTTATTACCTAGATAATTGAGACTTTTCTGGAGCCAGCAGGGCAAGGTGACTGGCTTGGGGATTTTAGGGCTTTTAGGGGGTGAGGCCCAAGCTGAGAGAGTTGCTTGGTAGAGGCTTGCGGGGGTTGAAGCTCTCACCGGCACCAAAGGAGAGAATACCTGGGCTTTCTTATCATTTTGCCCAAATGTGGGGCAGAGGTGAAGAGGGAGGTGTGAGATGTAAGAACCATCATCAAACATCAAAAAATGGAGTCAGAGGGGCTTCCCTGGTGGCGCAGTGGTTGAGAGTCCGCCTGCCGATGCAGGGGACACGGGTTTGTGCTCCGGTCCGGGAGGATCCCACATGCCACGAGGCTGCTGGGCCCGTGAGCCATGGCCGCTGAGCCTGCTCGTCCGGAGCCTGTGCTCTGCAACGGGAGACGCCACAACAGTGAGAGGCCCGCGTACTGCAAAACAAAAACAAAAACAAAAAATGTGGTCACCCTACTCTTTGCTAGTGTCTAGCTACTTCACTGTATTGTACACAACCTGCTGTTTTCTCTTTCTAGAACATCTACTTCCCTCTTTCTTCCCTAGATGCCGCTTTCTAAAGACTTTTTGAGATTCACCACAAACTGCATATACCTCTAGACACATCCCCTCAATTTCCTGCCTTCGGAGAGGCATTTAATACCTCCTTTGTGTTCCCATATGCTGATAGGTATCACTCATTGCACTTGTTATGTAATATTGAAATTTGCTTATGTGTTTATTTTCCCCCAAGGATTGCAGGTTCTTTAAGGTCAGGAGCTCTTCTTTTATATAGTCATGCTGCCTAGTGTATTTATGTTTAACAAATATTTGTTGAAATGACCACATTTGAACTTCAAATTTATCTATGTAATCTCCTTTTCCCAGTACAGGTCAAGGATAAGCTACTGATTTTTTTTGGGGGGTGGGGGCAATAAAAGTTTGACAGATTTGTCTACCCCCCAATTTTTTAAACCATCAACTGTATGATCAAACATTATCAAAGTTAGAAGGCAAACAGAGTGAGAAAAATATGTATTATAAGTATTGAAAGATATGACTTTGTTATTATTGGGAAGAACACTTATAATGGGAAGAGGGTTTGGGTTTCACAAGGGGGAACTCTGGAGGCCAAGGATGAGAGATTCAAGAGTGCTAATGTGAATATGGTTGGGAAATGGAATTCTGGAATCTAAGCTAAATAAGGAAGAAAGTAGTTGGTCCAGCACCTGAGGCTATAATATAGAAAAAATAGGAAAAGAATACTGTACTGGAAGTGATAGTGGGGAAAAAGAGAATATCAGAAGGGATGAATAAAAGAAGAAATGGAAGGATTAGAATTTATGAACTTCATCATAAGAAGCGACGCAATGACCAGTCAGGGTGGGAGAGGTGTCTGTACTTCTGAAGGATGGAAATGCAATGGAGATATGGAGGTGAGGATTTGTGATGAGGCTTGTAGATGTTTGATGATAACTTTCACCATGGAAGTTAGAAAAAGGGTCCAGAGGTTGATAAATACTGGACATGGAGTGAGGGGTACAAGTAAGTATGATGAACTTACCAAAGGGAAGCCTTGTTGAATAATAGAGATAGGCTAATGGACTCCAAGAATCATAGCACAAGGAAACCACTTCTGATAGAAAAAGCTGTGGAAGTCAGTGTCATCAGGAGAAAGCTTGATTTCAGTGTGGTCAAGGAGCTGAACAGGCCATCTTCAGAACTGACTGAGGATGTATGTGGGTTTACTCACAAAGGCTAGATCACAAAGGCTAGAGAAGACCCACAGAAGGCTCGTGGGGAGGTAACGGTTGGTGGAAGAAGTGCAGCTGAACTGGGCTGGATAAGACAGAAAGACCATACTGACAAAAATAACAGCCAGAGATTTCCGCCTTAGGTGGTAATCGCAGAGAGTTGTCTGAACGGGATTTGAACACAGGAGTCTGTGTTAGAGACTAGTTTTTTTATGACAGAAATGTAGAGAACGAATCCATTCATTCCAAGTGAGGCTCCAAGTGAAAAATAAGGTTTGGGTTCACCTCCGAGTCTTCCTCAATCACTGAGTGATTTTTTTTTTTTTTTTTTTTTTTGTGGTACGCAAGTCTCTCACTGCTGTGGCCTCTCCCGTTGCGGAGCACAGGCTCCGGACGCGCAGGCTCAGCGGCCATGGCTCACGGGCCCAGCCGCTCCGCGGCATGTGGGATCTTCCCAGACCGGCTCACAAACCCGTGTCCCCTGCATCGGCAGGCGGACTCTCAACCACTGCACCACTAGGGAAGCCCACTGAGTGATATTTTTTCTGGGCTTGGGGGAGGCAGACTGCTGGTGGGACTGCTTCAAAGTCCTAATGCAGGTGCATGGAGCCTGTTGCTAGACATTAGGAACTTTCCCTGGCCTCTTGGAAGATGGAGATTAGGGGTAGTTAATAATAATTTAAAAGGCCATTGTGCAACCTTGGTCACACTTCTTTGCAATAATTAATGAAAGTCACTTAAAAATTTGCAAAAGTTGGAGCATAGAAGAATTTAAAGCATCCTAATGAAATGAAAGCTATGACTAACATTTCAACTTTCTGCTGATGTCTCACTTTGTAACCGTTAACATGGACCAAGAAAGAAGTTTCCCGGTTTTTAGCTTGGGTTTACAGATCTGGTATTCATATCAAATGAGGACAGTGACCTTCCCTAACAGATATTCAGGAGCTGAATATGTATCCTAATTCTAGCTAGTATTTGTTTTTGAGATCTACAATCCATCAGTATCCTAACATGGCAATGCCTCAAAAGTTTAATGGCTATATAGCTTCTAGAAAGTGCCTTCATTGCCTGCCTGACGCATTGTGATATCCATAAATGGAGCACAGACAACTCTGGCAGCTTAGATGTATTTTCCCTGCCGTTGTTGATCTGAACTCACTAGGTAGTAACACTTAAGAGCATTACATTGTCTGTCACACTGGGCTGCACTGCTTTTCGATATCATGCTGCAGGCTACTAAGGAAATATTTCTCTAATCTTAATTGGGGTTGCAAGGGTCAAAGCCAAGTTTACAAAGCTCATGTTGTTTCTAATCTTCTTCCCTTGCCTGTATAGTAAACCATTTAATTTATGAAGTCTTTATTATAACTGGGGAAAAAGACCTGTTGTGTAGTTGGTCACATGTGATCAGATCACTGTTTTTATGCCCAGATACATACGTTCCACCTTCTTCCATAATGCTTTAATATCCTGACATGGTGCACATCCTTCTGGGATTGTGTGGTTTTGTGAATCTAACTTAAACAGTCGTGTGTTTTCACAAATATGTAGAATCAGTCTTCCTGCCTACTGTAGTGGATCCTACGATACCTTGCCACATGCATCTCTAGTTAATCATTCCATTTCTGTTATAGTAATTTACCTACACACTAAAACGTTACAATTATATATTTAAATCACTGGGACATCTATCATTTGGAGTCTGTAACATGAATTGTTTTTTATTAGAAAAAAACTATTGCGTTTTTATTTATAACTGGATGAGATTCTGGTCATTTAAAAGGCAGTTTAACTTGAGAATGAGAGAAGATGGGGAAATAAGAGGCCTTATCATGTTTCAACAACTTGTCATTAATTTTTGAATCTTTACAAAGGATTTTAGCCACCTGAAAAAGAAAAAGTTTCTCTTCTTTACCTAGTTGCCTTTTTTTTTTAATGTGGCTAATGCATATTTTGTAATTTTTGCCAAAATGCTTAAAATAAATTATTGAAGTAAAAAAAATCATAGTTTGGGACCAATCAGACAGTAAATTTTTAAATGTTTATTATATTTAAGTACTCATTTATTGTTAAAATAAAATCAGATAAAGTAAGAAATAAGGTATCTGAGTTCTTTGGATCTGCATGGATATACATACATTTAATCAGGGATATCGAAAGTGCTCTAAGTTTTTATTTCATCCTTCCAGAGAAATATTGAGAAAAATATGTGAACTTTACATAACCTAGTTATCAGTTACTATACAAAATGAGAGTACAGAGGTTTGCTAAAAATTTTAAGTAAAACTTGCTTTCTATGTTATGTGATTTTCCTGTATAGTAGTTACTTAATTAATACTATATCAATCAATACTGACATTATTAAGTTGCTTCCCTAGAAAGTCAAAGTTCAATCTTGTGACTGAAATTGATGAGCCAGAAGGTGATGGTATATTGGAAAGAAAATAACTGTAAAAGTATAGGGGAGCTAATATTTGAGAGGTACCTACTATGTGTTATCTACTTCATGTATATCTGATTTAAAGTTCACCTCAGGCCTCCCTCCAGAAGTGGCTATTTTCAGTTGTCATGTTATTTATTTATCCATTTTACTCTTTTTATTTTTCAAATGAGATGCTTCAAACGTAGAGAGAAGTGCAGAAAGCAATATAAAATCACATATGTAATTATTGCCCAGAAGTAACTAATGTTCAGTACCTCATCATAAGGCAAATTTGCTTCAGAAAATAGAAATAAATAAAATCTTATAGATACACTTGAAATACCTTGTAGCCCTTTCATGTTCAAGCTGAGGAAAGATAAGTTCAGAAAGAGATGAAGTAACTTGCCCAAATTCACTTGGCTAGCATATAGACCCAAGATTAGATCCTCCATGAGGGGGCCTCTGGATCTCCTGTTCTTTCCCTCCGCTATGCAGAACACCTCTGTGCTCCCTGATGGGCTCACAGCCCCAGTAGAGACATATTTTGTAGAGCTGCTTTATCGTGGGGGAAATGATCGAACCTTTTACTTTTGTGGTACCGTATCAGTTGCCAGTTAATATTGGCACATAATACAGTATTCTGTGTTCACTGTTCAATTATTTTCTGTACCACATCAAGAGAACAAGATAATTTGGTTATAATAGCTTCATTTACTTGAATTTAATATTGTTAGTCATTCTGGTGCACAAATGCAGGTATACAATGGAATGTCACAAAAATGACAAATGTAGAGTGTAGCAAATAAACAATACTGCATTTCTAAGTGATTTAAATTCTGTATCTGAGCATATATTATTGGAATAGAATTTTTTTTAAAGAGAAGAAACAATTTTAGTTGGTTTTAGTTCTTTACCACATGTCATTTACCTCTCCCTCATTATCTATAAAGTGGGGATCATAATATGTCTTTCATGGGACTCATATAAACATGCTGTATATGTAGATGATGTATATGAAGGCATTTGACAGAATGATTGTCTTACAGGAACAATTCAATACTTATTTTTCATGGTCACTTGAAAACCGGTATTTTGCATGTGGTGGTGTGGTTAGGAAAGAGCTAATATCTTACATATTTTAAAATAATTTTATTTAACTGAGTTCAATCAGCTGCTCTTTAAAAAATCATTTGGCAAGTAGAGAACTATTTTAAGAGGATACTTACTTCATAGCTGATTTAGAAAAGAGAGAAAAAAATCAATCTACCTTCTTGTAAGGGTATTTTATTTTTGTGGTTTATGAGAACTCGAAGAGATAAACAAATATTTGAGAAATGGTATTCTTGCTACACTGGCAGTAATACCAATTAAAGTGTTATTTTATTTAGGCAATGCTCTTATAATAATTTCATTCTCTAGAGAAATACTAGGGATTTTATTAAACACACACTTTCAAAAAGTTGAAGTCTTGGACAATATTATCATTAATATATATGTGAGAAAACAACTGCATTGGGAAAGAAGTGTTGATAGGTTATTAAAATATAAAGCAATAAGGAGGAAACTGAAAATTCCATGATATTATCAAGGCTTCCTTGAGACTCAACCATGAACGATTCTTTTATTTTAAGATTTCTTTCTCATTGATGAGTCATTTTGAGCTCTTTTTTTATTTTTGCACAAGGAAATGAATAAGAATTCATCCCCATTGCTAAAGCACCCTGAATCTTATTAATTCAAATGTTGGGAGTATTGAAGCAGTGAAGAAAAAACGAATACTGAAACTCCATATATCTGCTTTCATTAAAATAACAAATATCTCAGTTTCTTACCCCAAACATCTCTGTATTTTCTAAGCCTGGGTTCCTTAAGATACGAATTTTAAACATTGTATGTGATTCTCCCTAGAAATATAGAGGTCTGAAAAACAAAGTAATTCCATTTATCAACTTAACTTGCATTTAATTAAAGAATAGTTCTGACATATCAAGAGAGAGGCTAATTAATATTTTCTAGAAACCTTTGGTTTTGTAAGAAACAAAAGAGCCGAAGTTAGTATAAGCCTCAGAAGGAGGATGGCATTGCAGAGTGAGGAGTAGAAACAGTTCTTATTAATATTAAAATAAGAAATTGGCTTAGATTGGAAAACAGCCCAAAGCTTATTTGCCACAGGAGCTTGGCATTTTTCTCCTTTTTTGACTCATCTCAATTGGAAAGCACAGATGTTCCTTACATCTGCCTCTCTCCCACTCACCCTTAAGTTTTACTTACCAGCTGAACCATCCATCCTAAAACACCCACAAATATTTTATCATGCTAATAATTCAACTGTTGTATTTGAATGCATACAAATTTCTTGAAACCATAGATCTTCCAACCATACTTTGAAAGCTCTCTGAAGACTCTTCCAAAAAAAAAAAAATTGTCCCAATGGTTCTATTTCATTAAAATGTTTATTGTTCTACCGAATATATACCTAGTTATTTTTTTTAATATGAATGCATTTCTTGGCATTAAGTAACTGTTTGCTAAGCAGTGTGCAGAGCTATGCATACACTAATGCCATCATTACCAACGTTATTAAAAAGCCAGGATGCATAGCAAAGCGAAGAAGAGGTGTTCCCAGTAATGGTATTTCAAATGCGTATTTAAATAGCTTATCTACTCTGAGTTCATTTCTGATAGATTAAATAGCTGTATTCCAAGTTTTACAAAATGAACATCTCTTTGCTGTTTGTTTTTTTTTTTTTCCTTCCTCAGCTTGCATCAGCTGAATAGCTCAAATTATTTGCTGCAAGTAAAGCATGAAAATGTGAGATAAAAAAGGAAATGAAAGCTATAGACTGAGTGGCCTACAGACCTTAAATATTGTAGCACTTTTGAATCTAGTATATTTATTTTGCTTCAACTGTTAAACTTTTTTTTTTTTTTTTTTTGCTCTTGCTGATGTCGTAAGATCTATCTGGGTTGTGTGTTCACTGCTTAATGATGATCTGGCTAAAACCTGAGGGAACCAGGGGCAACCAGTCAAATCTAAGTAATTAGCTAAAGAATCCTTCCCACGGAAGGGCTGGGCAGTGTGCAGGAAGAGTGATGCGCACTGTGCTTACTCCACTGTGTGTCTGATGGAGCGGAGAAGAGAGCAGGGGGAAGTGGAGGGGCAGAAAGTGCTGTGGTAGTTCTCTAAAGAGACAGTCTTCATAGGCTCCCTTCCTTTCCAGCTCCTATACTATGTGCTGTTGTGTAGAGCAGAGGAGCCGAGCGGAAATTAATATTTGTCACTTGCAGGATCTCCTTGATCTCACAATGCTAGGAGGGAGATTTTTCTCTTCTTAAGTTGTGCAGCTCACCAGGTTTCCCTTGTTCAATGGTTGCTTTAAAGCTTAGAGTCAAGTTCATAGCCAAGGCATACTTCTTTATGATTGACCTTTTTGTTTTAACCTCATTCGGGCTCTTTTTCATGTTCTTCCCCTTCCTGATCTACTTCTTAAAATGTTACCTTAACTTATTTGGAGTTAGTATCCAAAAATATACAAAGAATTCATACAACTCAATATCAAAGAAACAATTCAATTAAAAAATGGGTAGAAAATCTGAACAGACATTTTTCCAATGAAGGCATGCAGATGGCCAACAGGCATGTGAAAAGATGCTCAACATCACTAATCATCAGGGAAATGCAAATCAAAACCACAGTGAGATATCACCTCACACCTGTCAGATTGACTGTCATCAAAAAGACAACAAATAAGAAGGGTTGGTGAGAATGTAGAGAAAAGGGAACTCTTGGGAATTCTTGGCGGGAATGTAAATTGGTGCAGACACTATGGAAAATAGTATGGGGGTTCCTCAAAAAATTAAAAATAGAATTACTGTATGAATCAACAATTCTACTTCTGGGTATTTATCTGGAAAAAACAAAAACACTCATTCAAAAAGATACATGCACCCACAGTGTTCATTGAAGCATTATTTACAATAGTCAAGTTATGAAAGCAACCTAAGTGCCCACCAATAGATGAATGGATAAAGAAGATGTGATGTGTGTGTGTGTGTGTCTGTGTGTGTGTGTGTGTGTGTGTGTGTATTTACAATGGATCATTCAGCATGCAAAAAGAATGGAATCTTGCTACTTGCAACAACATGGTTGGACCTAGAGAGTGTTATACTAAGCGAAGTAAGTCAGACAGAGGAAGACAAACACCATATGATGTCACGTGTATGTGGGATCTCAAACAAAATGAACTAACAAACATAACAAAACAGAAACAGACTCATGGATACAGAGAACAAACAGGTTGTTGCCAGAGAGGAAGGGGCTGGAGAGTGGGGCAGACTAGGTGAAGGGGATTAAGAGGTACAAACTTCCAGTTACAAAATAAATAAGTCACAGGGATGTAACGTACAGCATAAGCAATGTGGTCAGTAATATTGTAGTAACGTCATGTGGTGACAGATGGTAACTAGACTTATGATGATGATCATTTCATAATGTATAAAAATATTGAATTACTGTGTTGTATACCTGAAACTAATGTATTGTAAGTCAATTATACTTCACTTAAAAAAAGTTATCAAAAAAGCTTAGCTTAGGTAATTTCTAATTTTTATATAATTTTTAAAGTTTACTTTCCATTTACCGTTATTACAAAATATTGGCTATATTCCCCGTGTTGTACAATACATCCTCGAGCGTATCTTATATCCAATAGTTTGTATCTCCCACTGCCCTGTTTTATTTTATTTTATTTATTTATTTTTTTAACCAGGTGGACTATTTTATTCTTTTTTTTTTAACATCTTTATTGGGGTATAATTGCTTTACAATGGTGTGTTAGTTTCTGCTTTATAACAAAGTGAATCAGTTATACATATACATATGTTCCCATATCTCTTCCCTCTTGCATTTCCCTCCCTCCCACCCTCCCTATCCCACCCCTCCAGGCGGTCACAAAGCACCAAGCTGATATCCCTGTGCCATGCGGCTGCCCTGTTTTAAATGATTTTTCAGTCATTTCCATTTCTCTGTGTTTAACAATGTTATCTCTGCTTGAATTCCTCTCCCCCTTTTCACACCCAGTAGTTCTACTCCGTTTTCCGAGAAGAGTTGGAAATACCTTCCCATGAAGCCCCTTTTGTCCTGAAAGAATGTCATTTTTCCATCACTTATCAGACTCTACTTTGTCTTCTATTATCAACATAGAAGTTTATTTCTTCCTTGTCCCCATACTGGCTAGGATTTTGTTTATTTCTTTTCTTTTAATTTAAATCACAGGTACTAGAAAGATGGTCTTAAAATTTTAAATGGTGGACATATGATCCTTATTATTTTACTCCCTCTTCAAAACATTCCTGAATTAGACAGTTCTTGGGTTGGGAACTGAAACAAGAAGGTGTATTAACTACTTCTGTAAACTAAATTATATTTATAAAGTTCTCAATGTAGGGCAAACAGTTTATTATTTACTTTTTGGTTTCCACTACAACACAGGTGTGTCAAGTATTGACTTACAATAAATGTTTAATAATAACCTAGTGTTTTTAGGCAAGTGGCCAAGGCATTGTATATTTACTTCTTTAAAGGTATATAGATCATTTCTTTTATGTGCTTTCCATGCTCTGAAAATGAAACAATATATACTTACTAATGGCTAACAACATGGGCATTTTAACCCGACTATACAATTAAGCTTTCAGCTTCGCTACGTGCAAGCTGTGTGACACTGGACAAGTCACTTGACAGCTGCGGGCCTATATTTCTTCACCTATAAAAAGGGGATAATGATAATACTATCTCCTAAAGGTGCTGTGAGGAGGGTTGACTGAAATATTCAATAATACATAATATAAATCAGAGTGTAAGAGTATGGTAAATATTTTGTAAGTGTTAGCGTTTATCATTAATTTGTAAAAAATTAAAGATGGCACAGAAAAACATCTATGGGAACCAAGATGAAAGGTTTTTAGCTGTTGGTGGAGAAATAAGTAGAACGATATTTCAAATATTTGAAAACCTTTTTCTGTTTCTGAAGAGCAACCATGGAAAATCTGTTTTGTGGCATTAGATAGTGATTTAGAGAAAATTCTAGGGGAGGTAAGGATGGGGAATGAGAGCTGGGGGAGCGAAAGAATCAATACCATCATAAGGTTTCCTAGACAATGCTGTTTGCAGAATCCCAGAGGTGGGAAGATCATTACAGAGTCTACAGCCAAGTGACATCCATGTGCCTGTAGGAGGTAATTTTAAGCAGGGTGCCAATTGTGTCTACTTTATTTATTTATTTGTTTTTTATTTTTTACATTTTTATTTTTTAAAAATCCAAATTTATAGCAAAGTCACAAGAACAGTTAAATTAACTCCTGTATACCCTTTACCTACATTCACTAATTCTTAACATTTTACACAATTGCTTTTTTTTTTAACATCTTTATTGGAGTATAATTGCTTTACAATGGTGTGTTAGTTTCTGCTGTATAACAAAGTGAATCAGCTATACATATACATATATCCCCATATCCCCTCCTGCGTCTCCCTCCCACCCTCCCTATCCCACCCCTCTAGGTGGTCACAAAGCACCGAGCTGATCTCCCAGTGCTATATAGTTGCTTCCCACTAGCTATCTATTTTACATGTGGTGGTGTATATATGTCCATGCCACACTCTCACTTTGTCCCAGCTTACCCTTCCCCCTCCCCATGTCTTCAAGTCCATTCTCTACGTCTGCGCCTTTATTCCTGCCCTGCCCCTAGGTTCTTCAGAACCTTTTTTTTTTTAGATTCCATATATATGTGTTAGCATACAGTATTTGTCTTTCTCTTTCTGACTTACTTCACTCTGTGTGACAGACTCTAGGTCCATCCACCTCACTACAAATAACTCAATTTCATTTCTGTTTATGGCTGAGTAATATTCCATTGTATATATGTGCCACATCTTCTTTATCCATTCATGTGTTGATGGACACTTAGGTTGCTTCCTTGTCCTGGCTATTGTAAATAGAGCTGCAATGAACATTGTGGTGCATGAATTGTCTCTACTTTAAATCAAACTATTTTATATCCTGATAGTGGTCCTAATTGAAGGGAATAAAAAAGCGTTGATCATGTTCTACAGGCTTACTGTTGGGTGGTGAAAGGCATTCAAATGAGCTTAAACTCTTTTGCCAGTATTTCAAGTAGCTTTGATGGCATTTAGATGGCAGCCTCATTTTAAAGAGAATCGGGTTTCTCACGGAACCCAGGAGAATCAAGCAGCTGGCATAGCCAGTTATCTGAATTTGATCTAAATTGACGTCAGAGAGCTGGGAATGCTCCAGGCAGTCCTGCATTCCTCCTCTTTGTGCACTATTTTAACAATAGTGAGAATGTCTGAGTGTTCATCATTCTCTGACAGTGTTGGCTCTGATGTTATGCAAAAATGAAAGCATTTAGAAACTTTTCCTTCTTACTCTTCAATGAGGGCATTTCTTCCAGAAAAACTATTCTGCAGTAACATTGTATATAGCTCTACAATAAATATATGTACCTATATAATGTAAAAATATGTAACTGCAGAGTTTGGTAGAAGAAGTCT
Source organism: Stenella coeruleoalba (assembly GCF_951394435.1). Lineage (NCBI taxonomy): Eukaryota > Metazoa > Chordata > Mammalia > Artiodactyla > Delphinidae > Stenella > Stenella coeruleoalba. Next base: position 46,275,237 of record NC_137148.1, on the reverse strand, counting down.
TACTTCAGGACATCATTCTTGGGAAGAGAGGTTATTTTGTAGAATCTTAAAAAAAAATTAAGCCAGACTTTTATATCCAAATATAAATGTTAATTTCCTAAGTATATCTTTTTTTAAAACTCGCAGTGTGGGTATATAAGCAGGGCCAGATGTCTCTGTCTTAATCATTCATGCTCTTTAATAAATAACAGTGACATACAGTCAAAATAAAGCCCAGATGGCTGACACATTGCACAAATCATTGGATGCACTGTGTAGCCATTCGTTAGTTTCCTGAATACTAATATATAGTACAGATCATCTTTTTATTTATTTGTCAATCAAATAAGTAATTACAGTATTTTCTATGAAATAAGCACGGGGCTAGTGACTAGGCAGATTATAAGAACACAGATACTACCATTTGCTTTTATTTCTATTTTCCTCAGGCTCTAGGCTTCCCTAGGAGACTCAGGTTTCTTGGAATTCTTTTCAAGAGTGCTCCAAAAGCAGAGCTGAGTTTGCCTTGGTGGTTGCTTAACCAACTGGTTTACTAGCTTGAGTCTCATGCATCATGGTGGATATTACTGGTTGTCAAAGAGTGGTTGATGAATCATAGAATCATAAAATTTTAGAATTCTCAAGCAAATTCGGAGCTGACTCAAGTTACATTTTACAGAAGAGATAATGTGAAACAAATGGCTGAGTGATTTCACCAGAGCCAGGCAACTAGTTAGTATCAAAACTGAGGCTTAAACTATAGGCTGCTAACTTGTGATCTGATGGTCTTTCTAGTGTAACTGAATCACAGAAGCGTATGGGATTAAAAATGCCATCATGGGAATGAGGGTATAGTATCGTGGGTTTGCTCCTGACGTTGACTGAGGATGGGATGAAGGAAGAGCCACAGAACATCCCCAGTGTGCCTACTGTGTTTATTTGTTCTGGAATGTTAATGGGGGTGTGGGAAGTAAGAAAATTGGATCTGGCTCCACAAAGCCTTAGCGGAGGCTCTGACTGGTCTAGGATTACCTAGACTTTCTCAAAGTACAGAACACCATAGTCACAGAGTCTTGAATGACAGGGAGGTCATTTTTGTAGGTATGGTATTTACAGGGCCAGTGTGGAAAATAAAGATATGCTAAGTGGTTGGCTTTAGACAACCATAGTCCAATACATGTTGGGCATACAAACACAAGCATTATTCATCAGGTTCTAAGTTGCCAGTTATTACTGGTATTAGGATAAATCCATTTGGCATGGAGCGTGTAGATGTGACGCTCCAGGAGAACCACAGCTTGGCTTGCCTTCCCCAGTGGAATTCCCCAGAGATGTCTTACTTCATTGGGATCCTCTGCAGTTGATGGTGTTGGGAAGAAGCGCAGAGCCAGGGGAGACAGCAGAGCTGTGAGTCAGGATTATCCCACAAGATGGAGACGCCCAAGTGAAAACCAGATGTGCCTGTTCCCAACCCCCCCTAAATTGCATCATTCCTGTTGAAATGTAGTTATGTTGTCCCTCGAGCAGAAACCGTAATACTCTTTGCTACACTGGTTCACTTTCAGTGTTTATACTGCTGTTTGCCAACTTAGTTAACGATCATTAACGTTAGCCTTAATAAGGAAGAAAAGGGCATGCTTCTTTCTAGCAAACATAAGACCCAGTCTTAGAGGTAAAAGGAGGTGCAAGTGTGTTACTAAAAACTAAGACGCATCCTGACCCCGGTGTGGGTGGAGGCCACTCTTGACAGGCAACCGGCCTTAACAGGTCATACTTGCGGGTGAGCTTTACATGAGATCATTTCAGCATCAACCAAAATGCCCTTTCCACTACCTCCTCCAGCCCCTCAAAATGAGCTACTCAAAACAAAGGGGCCAGGATGCTTATTCCATCAGCAACCCTGGAAGAACTCACTGTGTCTTCTCTCAGAAAAATGGGGAAAAAAATAAAATTTTACAGAGTATTGGTTTGTCTGCTCTAGGCAGGCCCTTGGAAATAGGAAAAGATTTTAAAGATTATGAATATTTTTATCTATGGAATTTCAACAAGGGGATGGACTCAAGTTTATACATGTGAGATGCTCCCATATTTTCTTGTTTAAAGATTTTAAAATGTATTTCCAAGTATATATATTCACATGTAAAATAATGATTGAGCTCATATGGGATATAAGAAAATGTGGATTTTTATTAGAGAGGAATATAAGAAAGTGATTGTCATTAGAAAGACCTCTTTGCTGATGACCATTGAACAGGAGTGAATAAAGTTTGCCCTATTATGATAATGATTTATGCACAGGGTGTCACAGTAACTTCTGTGGGTCTGTTTAAAAAGAGCAAGAGAGAATCACTTTTTTTCTTTCATTTCTTTGACTTATTCGGATTTTTTATGAAAAATTTTGAATTTCTGAAAGCGTAGTCTCTTATTACTACAGGGATGAGTTTGTCTCAATATATTTGAAATGGCATTGCAAAATGGTCTCCTGTAGAGCTTATCACTGTAGCAGAGGTCATTTTAAAGACAGTATTTTAAAGAACAATACCAAAATAAAAGGCTCCTGTCCCTGCCCTTCTTCCCTAGAAAGAAGAGGTGGAGAGACAGTGGTTGAACCAGCATGTTTCAATAAACACATCTTCGCTCAATTAACTGAAACAGTTTTCCAGAAATTATTTTTTAAATGTGTAATTAAAAATCACAGATTTAAAGATTAACACATGCAATACTACAGAATACACGAAGCTTCAAATAAGTCCGGCCATGAAGGAATGTCTGTTATTTGTTAGTTGACAACCTGGAGACAGTATGAGTAATAGGGGTATGTTGGAGACTAGAAGTTTACTCTTTTGAGTCTAATGCATGAGCTTAGAATGTGAAAGTTGAAAACTTTTTTTCGTGTGTGTGTTTCCTTTTTCTTAAGGAAGTATGTTTTATATGCACAAAGAATGTAAAGAGAGAATTATGCCTACAATCTGAGGAGTGGTTTCAACAAAGATGGCATGGCTAACAGTTGACAGTGATGGGAACACCACAGTAACCAAAGGGCCTTATTTCCCAAAAAAGACAAACCATAAAATCTTAATGTTGGGAGAGACCATGGAAGTATTCTGGTCGAGGAGTTTTCAAACTGTGTCCTGGGTACAGCCTTTCCCCACTACCACCCGGAGGTACCTACAGAGCAGAGGAAAGGGGCCAGGAACTTTGTGGAGATTTCCAAATGGTGGATTCACAGGCCTAATTCAATTCTCATTTTAGAAATGAGGCAGGTGTGTCCTAGAGGGGCTAATATATATTCAGACACACAACTAGTTGCTGCCAATCCCAGACAAGACTTCCTGAATCATATTTGTGTGTGTATGTTTGTTTTGTTTTGGGTTGTTGGTTTTTGTTGGTGGTGTTGTTTTTGTCTACATTATATTCCTTCTCAATCTATTAGAAAGAATAACTGCCGTGTTGAATACCTAGGATTCATGGAGCACAGTCAGAAAGCATTGGTCTTTCCCTCCACTGCCCTTAAAACCCAGTGGAGAGGTAAGACTCAGAATGATTGCAACTCTCCCAACATAAATCCTCTCTCGAATTTCCTGTCTCTCCTTATTCAGTCCTCCTGGCCTCTTTTTAAAGCTGGATGTGGGGTGTCAAGTAGGTCAGAAAAGCTGCACCTTTCAAGTCCTATGAGATGGTCTAGCAACTCCAGGCTGTAGGATTATTTGCCTTTTATTGTTTTGTCTTTGACCTTCTTAGGACCGCGGGTGAAATGAGAGGAAGAGCCCCATGAACAACTTGGTACACAAGCAGTTGTTGAGTTCAAGCACACCATGTGCATGGTGTTGCCTGGCCAGTGCTCTCCTGGTTACTCTGCAAACACTAAAGCCTATAGGCCTTGACTTTAAATCCATTTCAAGGGAGGAGAATGACAAATTATTTTAGTCAGGGCAATTTGCTTATAAGGAAGTGGACTCCATAAAGGCTGGGGCCACCCTGCCATGTTGATTAGTATTGACTGTCTGGCACACAGTAGGTACTCAATTAGTGAATGAGTGAACAGAAACTGCTTAAAATTAGCTCAGGTAAAAAGAGATTTGTTGGAAGGACACAAAATAATTTCAGTGGAATAAACATGCTGAAAATAATGCCTGGCTTCACAGGGTACCCCATCCTCACATGCTGGTTCTGTTAGTGTCCCTGCTGATGAAGCTCAGTGACCCAGCATGGCTGTACACCAGGATGATGCGAATACAGTGCCCATCATGAATGAAGAAAAGTAGAAACATTCTTGAGTAGCCTGGACTGGACCAGAAGCTGGGGGTTAGGTGACAGTGGGAAATAGGATAAAGGAGGTAATCTGTGGTAATCTGTGACATTGGCAGACAATGTTTTTAAAATTTTTTTCCTTTTTCTCTTTTTCTTTTTTCGGCTGTGCTGCGTGGCTTGTGGGATCTTAGTTCAGGATCTTAGTTCCCTGACCAGGGATCAAACCCATGCCCATAGCAGTGAAAGCACAGAGTCTTAACCACTGGACTGCCAAGGAATTCCCTTTTTCTTTCTTTTTTTTTTAATGGAAGTATAGTTGATTTACAATGTTGTATTAGTTTCAGGTGTACAGCAAAGTGATTCAGTTATACATACATATATATCTATTTTTTTTCAGATTCTTTTCCCTTATAGGCTATTACAAAATATTAAGTATAGTTCCCTGTGCTATAGACAATTTTTTTTTTTAATTTTAGACCATTCGGAGAACGTGGGGGAGCATTATGTCCACTGCTACACTCTACAACCTTAAAAGATAGTTTTTCAAAGAGAAATATGTACTTTCTGGGCAAGACAATAATATTGCCACAGGAAACATCATTTTCTCTTATGTAAATTATTCCACCCTTTTTGATAACTTGGCAAATTTTAAAATATCACTGAACAGTTGAGTAAAAGAAAAACTCATAAGCTTTCGAGTACTAGAATATCCTAGTACTAAAATCTTGGAGAAATTTTCCAATAAGGAAGTTATTGAAGAGTTTACACTTATACAAATTTTCAGTATTGAGCAAACAGAATTAAAAAAATACAACTTCCAAAAATGTCTCCTGTGAGTAGGGTGACCAACTTGTATGGCACAAAATATTAGTAAAACAGTTAAAGATAAAGGCAAGAAAGTTCTTAGGAGTGGAAATTAGAAATTAATTTGCATATCCTCCCTACCCCTATATGCATTTATAGGATATATACCATGGTTATTCTATTAGATGATATTTTTATGAGTTTAGTACTACTTTGGTTAATATCATGACTGGATAAACTCTTATTTTTCATGACATTATAGAGGCTTATCAGTCTTCTGATAGTGAGAAAAAGATAAGGAGTTCAAACTGGCCAAAAGCCCAACAACCTACCGCAGAAATCATTTTACTTTACTACCTAGCACATGTATTCACACACACACACGTATATTTAACTGAGACGAAAGTTTCACAAAGTTCTTCTTACTCTTACTACATGTGATGAATCTAATCTATTCCATTAGTCATAAAATGTGTCACAACCCATGCCATTTGTTTCACAACCTTCCCATTGGTCATGAGCCCACAGTTTGAAATACACTGACCCAAGATAAAACTGCAAATAGGGAATTTGAACATATCATCAAAGATAGAAAGGTTAATAAATAGAATGTTTGTATTATTTTACCTTGCTTTCCTCTGAGGACAGATCAAAGGAAAGGAGAATATAGTTAGATATTGATCAGGAATTGTTTAGACTTAACCATGGCTAGTAAAGGCAAACTATGGTCTTAGTATAGTATCCGCCTAAGAATTGTGATGGTATGGGTCTTCCAATCCTAGCAGTGCTTTAGAATCACCTGGGGAACATTAAAAACATATGGATGTCCAGGCCAATTGAATCAGAATCTCTGAGCACAGGCCCTGACCATCAGTACTTTTAGAAAGCTCTCCAGGTAATTCTAAAATGCTGCTAAGGTTAAAATCCTTGCCCAAAACTCTCAGTCCATGTTTCTGTCTCGTGCACTGAATACTCTTGTCATTCTAACAATTCTTTTTTATGTGATATTTTATGGGATGCTTCATGTGCGTCATCCAAAAGCAACAGATGTTACAAAGTTAATGAGGTTAGATAGAGTAAACAAGTATACACATCATTAAGCCTTACATTTTAAGATACTCGTTGCTAAAGTATTATAGCTGTAATTTGTTTACTAAAAATCTTATAAAGAATCCATTGACAGGAGCAGGTACATGTTAAGTACTACTTTGCTAGTTGAGTGTGGCTTAGGAGAAACTAATTAACTAATTAAATCAAATGGGTAGTTTTGAATATTTATGTTTATTCAAATAATACACTTAAATGATCCTCAGATATTTTATCTATTATCTTTCAAAATCAAAAATGAATGCTATAATTTTGTCACGGATTTTAATTAAAATTGTTACAAACACACACACACACACACACACACACTGTAAGTTTTTTTATAACATCTTTATTGTGTTAGTTTCTGCTGTATAACAAAGTGAATCAGCTATATGTATACACATATCCCCATATCCCCTCCCTCCCACCCTCCCTATCCCACCCCTCTACGTGGTCACAAAGCGCTGAGCTGATCTCCCTGTGCTATGTGGCTGCTTCCCACTGTAGCTTTTAATCTCTGTGGTATGTAATGGTTGAATTGTTTTCCAGTGTCTTGAATGTTTAGTAAACTAATTTAGAGTTTTAAAGTACTGACAAATAGAGAATTTTTCTGTACCCAATTTACAAGAAGATAAAAGGATTTGTAGTTAGCATATCCATTTTTCACATTTAAACAGAACTTAAGAAGTTCTTAAAAACAGGTTGTTCTTTTAGGTAATTTCAACATTTCTTCTGCAGTCTTATTTCCAAATTTAGTTCAAAATGTTCTTAATCTATCTGAAAAAAAGTGGTGTGGTTATAAACCTTAGGTCCATGCTTATATAGTTACCATTTCTAATTAGATAATTCTCTGGCAAAAATTACTCATGCCTAAAAGAGAATAAGAAATGGATATTCCTGTATGACAATTTCTAAATGTTCTCAACTAAATCCGGTATTTTTAAATTTTCTAAGAGTTTGTTACTTGAACCTAACCTAATCTGTTTCTTTTCATATCATTAAATTATATACAGTTTTAGCCTTTACTGATTTTTTAATCCTAAGTGTACGTATTTCTTCCTTAATATCTATAAAATTAATAATCTATCCTTTTGCTTTTAAAAAATATTAAATAATATGAACTCCTTCATAGGATTATTAGTAAAACCAATTTAGTAGCCATTGCTGCTCAGTGGAATAAGGAAGTTATAGAAATGTTTATCTTAATATCTCTATCAGGTTCTTTTTTTCTAAAACAGAATTAATATTCTCATTACGTTTCTGTAGGTGGTTTTTACATTTGGCTTAAAATATCCCCTGTAAATTGTGAATAGAAATTCAAATTCTTAAATTTTATAATGGTGTGGTTTCTGTGTTCCCTCGCTTGTATTTATAGACAGATGGTCCTATTGTTCTTTTTTATGTGTTATTACAACCTCTGAATATTTGTCTGTAGATTGTTAAAACTTACGAAATTTAAATTATTTACCTTCTAAAATGATCTATTGTTACGTGTTATAATGCTCTTAGGAAGTGTAGTTTGTGTGCAATGTTTCGAAGCTTTGTCAATTTCAAACATAGCGCAGGATATTTATTCTATAATTATCAGCTACATAGATTCTGTATGAAATCTCCTCCTTTCCCCCCTCATGAAATTGATGCTGAGTTGATGCTGAGTTGAGTTATGGGGGTGGGGGAAGATTTGACCACATGCAATGTGGTTTTCCAAAATTTGTAACCCAAAACTATATTCAGAGCAAATGCAATGCTAAATGGGTGAGGCTTTGTACAAGACCGTGTTGCATGTGAACTTGTCAGCCAGACGATCCCATCTCAGACTAGCACTTATATAAAAGTGTCAGAGGAGGGCTTCCCTGGTGGCGCAGTGGTTTAGAGTCCGCCTGCCGATGCAGGGGACATGGGTTCGTGCCCCGGTCCGGGAAGATCCCACATGCCGCGGAGCGGGTAGGCCCGTGAGCCACGGCCTCTGAGCCTGCGCGTCCGGAGCCTGTGCTCCTCAACGGGAGAGGCCACAACAGTGAGAGGCTCACGTACCGCAAAACAAAAACAAAAACAAAAACAAACAAACAAAAAAAAAGTGTCAGAGGAGAATAATTTCAATGGGGGTAAACTTGAATGCATTCAAAATGGCTAAAAGTTAAGATTCCCAGAGAAAAATGTACGTTATGCTTGGATTTTGCAAATGATGTGTTTCCAGGCATTCACCAGCCCTATTACAATCAGTTAACATTTTCTATTAATAAATATGTTATTGAAATAAAACCTATGTACATGTAAGTATCCAATTATAAGTGTAGAGCTTGGTGAATGTCCAGGAAATGAACATATCTGTGTAACCATCATCCAGATCAAAAGATAGAACATTATCAAGTCTCCCAGAAACCCCTGGCACCATACTGTAACCACCCCTCTCCCCACCAAAGGTAACTGATATCCTTTGGTTTAGATTATGTTTTGTCTTTTTTTTTTTTTAACATTTATGTGTTCTTGGTTAGACTGCTGCTTTTTTGTAAGCTATTAAATCATAGACAGAAGCAGAACTCAGGTAAATTTTCATTTCACCATTTTCTCTCCCTATAATGGAGGGAAGGATGGAAGGATAGGTGGCTGGAAAGAAATTCCTGCTTCTCATTCATTCCCTACCCTGTGACATATGTAACCAGGCTTTAAGAGTCTTGCTTTGTGTCTTTTGTGATATGCTTGGCAAAGCATTTGAAAACGTCTAGTTTGGGTTCTTTACACGTCATGTGTTGTATAATTTTATTTTGTATGGTTTTAATGATAAAATGGAAACAGTCAGAAATGTTGGAAGGAGAAGAGTGTCTTTAGAGGACCCTACCTACCCTATAACTTCCTTTTGGGCTTGGGTGGCCAGTGGGAACACCTGAGGAGCTTAGGGACACTGAGGCATATAGCAATCAGCAAGCCCAGCCCCAGAGCAATTGAGTCAGGAAATCTTCGATTCTGACGGTCCAAAAAGCACTGTATCAAAAAAAAGCACTGTGTAGGAGGCCAAGCCGAACTTTCATTCTTTATCTTTTTAGAGGGAGACACAAGTAGACTTAGGCACTGGGTAGAAAACTCATAATCCTTGACCCCTCTAACACCTTTTCTGCAAATCCTTTGAGATCAACTCTAGTTAACCTCCTGGTTAGAATTCAAGTTAGGGTTCCTGCTTTGCAAGGCTAATTTGCAGTTTAAAGTGGCAGAAGTAAAAATTCTTGCCATGGCCACATTGATCTGAGGGTGAAAGTAGGGCTACAGATTTGCCATCCCCAAGAGTGGTGTAGAATCGAATTAAGATTATGGTTTATAATTTCTCCTTTAAGTAGGGCCAATGTCTAGCCATGGTTCTTAACCTTATTTTGGATACGAGACCCCTTTGAGAATCTGATTAAAGCGATAGGCCTTCTTCTCTGAAAGTTGTACAGACATACCTGCAATTTAGCCACTTGCCTAGTCAGACCCCCTTAAGCTAATTCATGAACCCCTTGGGGGATCCTTGAGCCTCATCCTAAAGTTCTCATTCTAAATTCTAAAAGTTCACCAGTGGAAACAATCTGGGAGTGATGCAAGTGTGTCCCTAATAATAGTTTTCTAGGGAAGGAGACTGCACAGCCTTCATTATTTTCCCCAGTTTCATCCTCCTTCCTGATGATCTAAAAGATTTTATTTTCTTCTTTTATTTTCTCTTATTTCCAAACCAAAATCATCTTGCTTCAAGTTAGTTTTTTTTTAATTAAACAGAAGTCTGTGTCTTTGGAAAAATTGTTAATACCTTTCCAGTGGGAAGAAAAAGACACAGCCCTGTTTCTATACTTGAAGATAGTAATTAAGTCAATCCTCAGTTGCTTTTCATTTTTGAACTTAAATACTGGCCATCGTTAACCTTTTTTTTGCATAAAACTCTTCATGACTTCAGTTATTAATATTTTTGTTTTGATGACTCATTGTACAAGTCAGATAGGCTAGACTATTCTGAATTAATCCAAAATCTCAATAGCTTGATACAACAATAGTTTATTTCTTACCCTTCCTACATATACAAGATAGACAGGCAAGGAGGCTCTGCCCATTGTAGCCAATCTGGAACCCAGGGTTCTATATGGGAATTGTCAAAGGAACAATGGCAGTGTTGTTCCATTCTTTATTCAGCAGAACTGACTCCTGTTGTCCTACTTGGAGTGACATGTTGAGTGATGAGAAACTCAAATCTCCTTGGTCATTTTCCTCTAACAGTTTACTTTAAGGCATCCTTATTGGTCGACACCTTCCTTTCAGCCTGACCATTTGCTTGAGGGTGATGAAGGGTGATGATGACAGGATGGATGAGCTCTAGATTCACAGATTTCTTAAACACGTGTGAAATAAATGCAGATCCATTGTCAGGAATAATAACCCCTGGAAATCTGGACATTGAGAAGCCCCCTTACAGAACTGCTTTTGTTGAAGCAGAGGTATTTTGAGATGGTAGCAGCAGCAAGCACAAAATTCTTGTCCTTGCAAAATAAACAGGAATTCTGACCAAGTCATCTTGACCATTTTCCATGAGAAGGAAAGGGGTCATTGGTGGATTATTTGGAGTGGTCTGGCATTGGCTACAGTCTTCTAAGTATCACAATTAATTACAGGCTTTAGATATAATTGTTAATATATAAATCTTCATTCAAGGGGCTTCCCTGGTGGCGCAGTGGTTGAGAGTCCGCCTGCCGATGCAGGGGACACGGGTTCGTGCCCCGGTCCGGGAAGATCCCACATGCCGCGGAGCGGCTGGGCCCGTGAGCCATGGCCGCTGAGCCTGCGCGTCCGGAGCCTGTGCTCCGCAGCCGGAGAGGCCACAACAGTGAGAGGCCCGCGTACCGCAAAATAAATAAATAAATCTTCATTTAAAAATTCCTGAGTGAATTGCATATATTATTGCTGTAATAATATGAATTATATGATGTCTCTCCTCTGGTCACTGGAAATCAAGGAGCAAAGCTTGGATTAGAAATTGAGGTCTGAACTGTATATTTGGGAGGTTTTAGCATAGTTAAAACTATGAGAGTAAATAGACTCCCTGAGCTAGATCATGTAAGAAAACAAAAGATCTAGAACAGTCTTGAAAATATCCTCAGCTAAGCTGAGGAACAAGAGATAGAGTAGATACAGAGATGAATTCAAAGTACACATCCCCAAAATAATGAAACAGAAGAATAATGTCTTACACTATCGGGAAGCATGAGTTATAAGGAAGTATTTTCAAACTATAAGAACAGTGAAATGGCAAATGTTCTAAAGCAATAAACTCCAAATGATTGGCAAGTAATCACTTGTCAGGGGAAAGGTTTAGCATGGGGTCTATGTATATTTCAGATAAGGGACTGCATCCAGTTGCCAATAAGGAATACTTCAAAGTGAAGTCAACTGCCTGTTGCTTCACAGATTTGTTTGATCAGGATCCAGTCGTTAACACTGCAGGAATAATCAGGCTCTTTACAGAATTTGGTTCGTACTTAAAAAAACTAACATTTTGCCCTTTGGACTATTTTTAGAGCAATTTTGGGCTAATTTTGTACTTTGAACTAACTTTGCCCTTAATCACTATAACAAATACAATTTATTCTGCACATATCATATTCTAGACTTTCTTCTAGGTCATGTTTTATTTCTTTTCTTCTATATTTTTTTAATTTTTTCATGAGGAAATGGAGTGATTCGAACTAGATATAATTAAATTGAAAGTCATGAACCTAGCTTTTTTTTTAGAATCTTAAAAAAAAACAGCTTTATTGAGATACAATTCACAGATCATACAATTCATCCATTTAAGGTGTACAATTCAGTGTTTTTTAAATACCTTTAAAAGGTTGTGAAACCATTACCACATTCGATTTTAGAACATTTGTATCATCCCAAGATGAAATCCTTTGCCCTTTAGTTATTGCCTCTATCTTCCTATCTCCCCAATCCCCAGCCCTAATAACCACTAATCTACTTTCTGTCTCTATCAACTTTCCTATTCTGGATTTTCAAACAAATAGAATCACAGAGTATGTGGTCTTTTGTGATGGCTTCTGTCGCTTAGCATGATGCTTTCAAACTTCATCCATGTATCAGTACTTCATTCTTTTTTGTGGCTGAATCATGTTGCACTGTGTGGTAGACCATGTTTTGTTTATGTGTTCATCCATGGCAGACTTTTGGGTTGTTTCCACCTTTTGGCTGTTATGAATTACGCTGCTATAAGCATTCATGTACAAGATTCTCTGTTGACATATTTTCACTTCTCTTGGGTGGATACCTAAGAGTACAGTTGCTGGGTCATATGACAATTCTCTGTTTAATCATTTAAGAAACTGCCAGATTGTTTTCCGAAGGAGCTACACCATTTTGTGCAAAAGAATGCCTTTTCTTTGCAAGTAGAAGGATTACAAAAACCCAACAAGAAGTATGCCCTCCGAGAGGATGGGTCAAAGGGATCTGGGGTAGGCACCAGGGGTAGCTGAGTGTCTGGAAATGACTGAGGCTGAGCAACGACCCTGTTCCGCCCCACAGGGGTAGGCATGCAAGAGGGTCAAGGCACCCAGGACCAGTTTTCAGCAAAAACAGAGACATCGAGGTTAATGCAGGACCCTAACAATGAACGCGATCAGAACCAGAGAACTAAGGAGGGTGTGGGAGGGTGAGTTCTGGAGATGACTCCTCTCCAAGATTGAGTCTCACTGCATGGTGCACATCTCCATTCTATAGGCCCTGCTGGCAAGTTACCTGTGGGCACTGCAGGAGCTATCCGTAAGTCTAAGGACGGTGTGGAGAAACAAGAACCTAACTCTCTTTAACAAGAAAATCTACATATGGCTGAGTCGCTTTGCTGTGCACCTGAAACTATGAAAGCATTGTTACTTGGCTATACTCCAGTATAAAATAAAAAGTTAAAAAAAAAAAAAGGAAATCTACACTCTTGTTGCTAGAGTTGACTTACTCCTGTTTACAGGGTCTGATGTGTGTGTGGGTTGAATGTAAAAGAAAGTAATCCTTCTCCTACAACCTGCTTCTAGTCTTTATTTTCCATGTATGTTGAAAGCATTTCCAGTCAGGGTTATTTTTTTTAAGCTGTCAGCAAGTAGTACTCAGTCTCCAGTAACTTTTTAATTAGTTTGTGACATATTAGCCCTAGGAATTAGGGCTAGGATGAATTAGGCCTAGGATGGCTAGCCAGCAGTCCTCAGTGTCGGCTGTAGGTAGGCATTAGTGTGATAGTATGGAACTGGTGCAAAGTCTTAATTTTAAAGCATATCGGAAGACAACTTTATGAATTGTGCTGAGAGATTTATATGACCTGTCAAAACAATTCATAAAATTCCTATTTTGAAGGGGAAATTAAAAGTCAAGGTGATGGGGAGGTTATATTTATGCATTTGCAGGAGATGAACAAAGTAGATAGGATGCCTTTGAAAGCTAATGAGAAAGCTGCTTGTCAGGCAACCTGTTCCAGAGCAATGTCAGCAAGTGAAATGGGTTGTTGCCTTTGGGGAAATGATTCATAGTATCTGAAAACGATGAAAACCATCTTGGTTTCGGAGCTGGGTTGACCATGGCACATCTCTCTCCTGACTTTTCGGGTCTCCCTCCCTTCCTGTTTCCAGCACAAAATCAACTTTTGCTTATGAAGAATGTTATCCAAACGTACCTTCTACTCATGTGTGTTCTCTGTATGATTTTAAATAATGAAATGGACATTGGACACGTCAGGAAACAGGCATATTTACTTTAGTTACTTTTGTATTGACCTACTCTTTGTATTAACTCCAACAAAGTCTGCTTAATTTGAGCCCTAATAAAGTGTTGTGCTTTCAAAGAGAGTATGCGGAATTAAAAGAATATGCAATTCCCCTTTGTGGAAAAAAAAAGTAACCTTTCCCTTTTCTTTTCCTGTGTTTTTCCTGTGTTTCCTGTGTTTTTCTCATCTCCCTGCTATCTGACCTGGTCCTGGCAGAGACCTTATGTCATATCCCTAGTTCTTATATATATGTATATTCTACCATTTTAATGTGTAATAAAGCAAGTTATAGTTTTTAACCTTTTTTTCATTAATACAAAAATAGAATCTGTATTCTAAGCAAATGATCTTGAACACAGAGTAGCTCTTCTGGAAGCTTGGCTACTTGGTGATACATGTGGGGTTATCATGTGCCATATATCACCTTAAAAATAAAGAAAATGGGACAATACTCTCTGTGCTGCTAGAGAAAGGACACAGAGCCAAACTGCTTGTCACTTTATATTCTTCAGGCTTTTTAAACCATCTTCCTTTTGGATGATGCATTTTGTAGCTGTTGTCTCTTGTGCAATTGGAAAGGGAAAGGAAACAAATAACATGAGTTGCAGGAGCGTGGAGGGATGTGAGTCTTATGATGATCCTTAAGATTTACAGAAGCCTTTAAAGCTATTTGTGCTGCTTTGTGGTGCTCTGTGCCCCATGTCAGTTAATATTTCATCTTTACTCCATTTTTTTTTTTTGCGGTATGTGGGCCTCTCACTGTTGTGGCCTCTCCCGTTGCAGAGCACAGGCTCCAGACGCGCAGGCTCAGCGGCCATGGCTCACGGGCCATGCTCTGCGGCATGTGGGATCTTTCCGGACTGGGGCACGAACCTGTGTCCCCTGCATCGGCAGGTGGACTCTCAACCACTGCACCACCAGGGAAGCCCTTTACTCCATTTTTATATTCTAAGAGGACCTGTTTTAAAAATCATTGTTTTGACCTCCTTTCCAAGTTCACCCCCAAGTCTTCCATCTTCTGGCCAACACTATTACCTTCTTTGATTTAATCTTCACAGTCCTTTGACTTGGTCAAGCAACGCAAAATGAATGCATCTATGCCAAGACAGACACATAGAGCATCTTTTAAAATGGCAGTACAGGTTCACCTGCAAATATGAAACATGAAGGAATTTCCATTTAACCTCTGATGAGTGTAAGTATTAGTACTGAGGTCACTTCACAGTTGGCTGATATTATGACTAGTTTTTTTTAAGTTATATTTCACTTAGTAGTGGAGCACCTTACTCTGGACAAAGCATCTCTTTGTATATAGTATGAAATTTGATGTACTCCTGTAAAGCACTGTCTCATCCTTTTAAATATACCACAACATCCTGGAAGTGAAATCAAGATTTCAGAATGTCTAAAGCAAAGAAATATTGGAATGTAATCAAAACATTTTCTAAAGAAAAGAAAACAACTTATTTTGCATTATTCAGACAGAAATAGCTCAAGACTAGCTAAGGCGTAGTAATGAAAATGAAGGTCTCCTAGGTGAAGAGATGCTAGAATAATGATGCTAAATTAAAGTCCTCTCAAGTTCACAGGAGTTTGCACTAAAGAGATTTTGCTGTATACTCTGTAATGTTCAAAACTATTCCTTTGATCAATTCACCGATGAAACTGTGAGGGGGTCTTGGTTTGTTTTGTTTGTTATATTTACCAACTGCCTGCAACAGAATGAACTAACAAGAAAATAGTGCCCTCTATGCGTGGGTGTGCAGAAAGCATCTTATTAGCAAGAATCAGTGTCTTGTAGGAATGGAAAACAGCATGTGGTGGCACAGGCCAATTAAAAGAATACATCTTATGCTAGTTTATTTTTTTTAACCAGTGGTTTGTTGAATAAAAATAAAGGGGACATATTCCCTATCTCTATTCCTGATGTTTTATTTAATTATGATCTTTTATTAAATTCGGACATAATGATGTAGCTCAGTCACCTCAAAGAATGACCTCTGACCAGCAGCACTTAAAAAAGTGAGAACCCACACCTTCTAGTGTGTGGTTCCTAAAATGATATAAAATAATCATAAATTCTCCAGGGGTACTTATTTCTTTCTTTTTCTTTATTTTTGGTTTTGTTTTTTTCGTTTTTTTTTTTAACATCTTTATTGGAGTATAATTGCTTTACAATGGTGTGTTAGTTTCTGCTTTATAACAAAGTGAATCAGCTATACATATACATATATCACCATATCTCCTCCCTCTTGAATCTCCCTCCCACCCTCCCTATCCCACACCTCTTGGTGGTCACAAAGAACCGAGCTGATCTCCCTGTGCTTTGTGGCTGCTTCTCACCAGCTATCTGTTTTACATTTGATAGTGTATATATGTCCATGCCACTCTCTCACTTCGTCCCAGCTTCCCCTTCCCCCTTCCCGTGTCCTCAAGTCCATTCTCTACGTCTGCATCTTTATTCCTGTCCTGCAGGTTTTTCAGAACGTTTTTTTCTTTTTTTTTAGATTCTATATGTACATGTTAGCATACGGTATTTGTTTTTCTCTTTCTGACTTACTTCACTCTGTATGACAGACTCTAGGTTCATCCACCTCACTGCAAATAACTCAATTTCATTTCTTTTTATGGCTGAGTAATATTCCATTGTATATATGTGCCACATCTTCTTTATCCGTTCATCTGTCGATGGACACTTAGGTTGCTTCCATGTCCTGGCTATTGTTAACAGAGCTTCAGTGAACATTGTGGTACATGACTCTTTTTGAATTATGGTTTTCTCAGGGAATATGCCCAGTAGTGGGATTGCTGAGTCGTATGGTAGTTCTATTTTTAGTTTTTGAAGGAACCTCCATACTGTTCTCCATAGTGGCTGTATCAATTTTCATTCCCACCAACAGTGCAAGAGGGTTCCCTTTTCTCCACACCCTCTCCAGCATTTACTGTTTGTAGATTTTTTGATGATGACCATTCTGACTGGTGTGAGGTGATACCTCATTGTAGTTTTGATTTGCATTTCTCTAATGATTAGTGATGTTGAGCATCCTTTCATGTGTTTGTTGGCAATCTGTATATCTTCTTTGGAGACATGTCTATTTAGGTCTTTTGATCATTTTTGGATTGGGTTATTTGTTTTTTTGATATCGAGCTGCATGAACTGCTTGTAAACTTTGGAGATTAATCCTTCGTCAGTTGCTTCATCTGCAAATATTTCCTCCCATTCTGAGGGTTGTCTTTTCGTCTTGTTTATGGTTTCCTTTGCTGTGCAAAATCTTTTAAGTTTCATTAGGTCCCATTTGTTTATTTTTGTTTTTATTTCCATTTCTCTAGGAGGTGGGTCAAAAAAGGATCTTGCTGTGATCTATGTCATAGAGTGTTCTGCCTATGTTTTCCTCTAAGAGTTTTATAGTGTCTGGCCTTACCTTTAGGTCTTTAATCCATTTGGAGTTTCTTTATGTGTATGGTGTTAGGGAGTGTTCTAATTTCATTCTTTTAAATGTAGCTGTCCAGTTTTCCCCACACCACTTATTGAAGAGGCTGTCTTTTCTCCATTGTATATTCTTGACTCCTTTATCAAAAATAAGGTGACCGTAGGTGCATGGTTTATCTCTGGGTTTTCTATCCTGTTCCACTGATGTATATTTCTGTTTTTGTGCCAGTACCATACTGTCTTGATTACTGTAGCTTTGTAGTATAGTCTGAAGTCTGGGAGCCTGATTCCTCCAGCTCCATTTTTTTTTTTTTTTCTTAAGATTGCTTTGGCTATCAGGGGTACTTATTTAAAATGGAAATTCCAAATCTTGCCTTCAGAGATACTCATTCAGTAGGTCTAAGTGGGTCCTAGGAATGTCATGATTTTTACCTAGCAGCCCAGGTGATTGTGACACACTGTGGGCTCAGAAAATGATGCCTTTTGGTGCCTCTGCCCTTGGCATTTCTCTCCTCATTGTAAATAGAGCTCTTCTACTCTTCTCTCAAAAGTTCCATTTTATCTCAGGACCCTTTCTCTTGTTTGGCTTTTGCCTGTCAAGGATGGAATAGGAAAATCATTTCTTCTGAAGGAACTGTTCCTTTGGTTTTTGGTAACTGAGGGACTGAACAAATTTCTTTACTTGGTATGCCCTGTACTTTTTACCACCCATTCCAGTACTGCCAGTCACTAGTGCCATGCCGAGCACATTTCCTACCATCTCTGTGATCAGCATACTCTCCAAGACATCATACCTACATGCAGCTGACACCTTGACAGAAACCACAGATGTTTGCCATTTATGGTTTCAGTGTAACTTCCCTTAAATGCATATAATCATTCCTATTCTCTGCTGTAGGCTACATCTGATTATGTGTGTTAGCTTTGATGTCATCTATGTTAATTATGCCCCACTTCTCATAAAGTGGACCCTTCTGCTGACATTAGAATGGCTCATGGTAAAGGGAGCCCAAGGCCTTATAGGCATGAGGATAACTGTTACCAAAGCCTTTGTTTCTCTCACAATCTACCAGTGGCAGGCATGTCCCTGTCCTCTCTTCCTGATGCTGTTGGGAAGCATGACATTGTAGCTCTGGTTTAGCAGAGATGTAAGGTCTAGAATCAAGATCTTCTGGCTTAGAATGATGAAAGTGTTATTATAGGCAGTTAACAAAACCTGTTTAAGTACAAAGAGAGATTATAAATTAGCCTCCCCAGGATGGAGTCAGCGATAATGTAAATTGCTTGGAAAATTGAAATGAAAATAAAATCAAAATTTTGCTTAACCTATTCACTTAAAAAAAGAAAAGAGGACACCCTTTGCTCTTTTAACTTTCAGAAGAGTGTACACCTTATACTTTCATTCCTTGCTGTTTCATCTGCTTTATTTGCTGGATGGTTCAGCGCCTTTAGATGCTTTAGGTGTTTTTATCCCCACCCCACTGCTTTGTCAAGCATTCAGTCCTGCTCACGAATTCACTTTAATCCTTCTCTTTTTGTGTTCTTTTGTTTTTAGGTAAGTACTTTTGGTTTTCCTCTTCCTTAATGCAGAAAG
The DNA here is from genome assembly GCF_951394435.1 of Stenella coeruleoalba. Classification (NCBI taxonomy): domain Eukaryota; kingdom Metazoa; phylum Chordata; class Mammalia; order Artiodactyla; family Delphinidae; genus Stenella; species Stenella coeruleoalba. The sequence goes on along the minus strand of NC_137148.1, from coordinate 46,256,328 downwards.
AAAATGCACCTGCTTGATGTAGAACAAATGGCTTATAAACACAAAAACCAAAAGATAAAAAATAACGTCAACAGTAAAGAATGACCTGCTACCTGCTACTGGTAAGAATGTTCAGTGGCATTTAAACACTCCTCTCTTTTCTAAGGAAGGGGACTAACCGTGAAGGAAGATGGGGTGTGGGATTGTTGCTGTGGGAGAAAGGAGAGGATCACAAGGGATGTTTATGAAATATTTATTTACACCTGCTTATTGGGCAGATGAACAGCTGATGGTTCTAAGCCAGTTTGCCATTTCCCAGATTGGAAATTAGTCACCTAAATGTAACGTTTAAACATTTTCTGAAAATCCCAAATGGAAATGGATGTGGGCAATACTGAGGAGTTTTTTGCCTGTCTGTCTGTTAGGTTGTTTGTAAAATGGAGGTAAATATAGAAAAAAAAATCATATTTGATTTTCATTTGTATAGGTATGAAGCTATCTACTTAAATGCTTCAGTAACATCTGATCATGAATATATATACATACATATATATATATATATATATTTCATCTAGAAAAATCCTAAAGCTTTTGATAAATATGTATAATCTGGATAATGAGAAAGAAATACCAATCAACTCAAACGTCATTTATTTCATGTATTTCAGGTATCTTCTCTTTCTCTTTTTATATGTGCCTCCCCCCGTACCTATGAAATAACATATAAAATACAGTTGAATATTAATGCTTCCATGGTATTTTGCCAATACTTACAGTCATTCTTTATTTGGCTATGAATTTTAAGGTTTAAACATGCATGGTAAATAGCATATGTTCATATCAATGTTGGTGTAGCCCTTTGAATAATAACACATTACATTTAATGTAAATTGAAATTCTCTATCCAATATGAGTAAATACATTAATAGAAACACACTAACATTTAATATAAACAAATTGCAAAGGTTCAGGCTTTAAAGACTGTTACCAATGACTAACCTATTTTCTCTATCGATTAAAATGCTTACCTCATTGAGTTTTCCGCTCTCCTAGAGTATCATCTCTCTGGCTCTCCTTCACTTAGTTTTTGTCTGTGTTCAATTCTGACCTGTGTCCTGCACAAAACCTTCTCAAGTACTCCAACATATAACCTCAACCCTAACCCTACCGTAACCCTTATGCATGCTTTGGTAGCATCCCTGTATGTTTGCTAGGGCTGCCATAACAAAGTACCACAAACTGGTGGCTTAAACAATGGAATTTTATTTCCCCATTGTTCTGGAAGCTAGAAGTTTGAGATCAAGGTGTTGGCTGGGTTGAGTTCTTCTGAGGCTTCTCTCCTTGGCTTTGTAGACGGCCATGTTCTCCCTGTGTCTTCACATGGTCTTCCCTCCTATGTGTCCTAATCTCTTCTTTTTAAAGGGCACCAGTTATATTGGAGTAGGGCTCACTATAAAGACTTAATTAACTTATTACCTCCTTAAAGATACTATCTCAAATATAGCCACATTCTGAGATACTGGGAAGTTAGGATTTCAACATATGAATTTGGGATGGAATGCAATTCAGCCCATAACTGTCCGTATTACAGTTTCTTAATTATTTTTCTAATCATTCCACGTAAATTAGTTCTGTCTTCCCCAGTTAGAACAGAAGTCTCAAAGATAAGGACTGATCATATTTTAAGTTCTATTGACTATTCATAGGACCTAGAGGGCCAAGCACATAATATTAAATAATATATGTATTTATTGTTTAGAAACGTTGGAAAGAATAGGGTAAGAGAACCGAGTGAGAGTCCTTTTGTCAATTCTTGCTGACTTCACCTCCCTTACCTTGCCACAAAGAAGCCAGTACCATAGGTCTTGGGGTCAGGCAGTGGTCAAATGCATTGTCTACTTCACTCCTGGGAGCCCCATCTGCATTCTGGTCAGCAGAGGCAGTCTTGTGGAATAAAATGCTGATATCTGCAAATAGGTGAAAGTGTAAAGGACGATGAACCCAGGCACATACCACAGAAGACAATTTGGGCTGGTGGAAAATAATTACCCAATTAAGAATCGTCAGATCTAGAGGCAGGTTTTGGAAGGGTAAAATTGTGAACACATAAATGGCCTTAAGGTGGTAAATTAGGTGAAGTCATGTTTCAAGTTCTGAAATCCTGCTTAGCTCTTTACTAGTAATTCTAAGAGTATGCTCTCTAATTTTCATGTAAAGCGATTACATCATTAAATTTCCAACACTAAAAAAGTGGGTTCAGTTTGTGACCTTTCTTCAGTTTTTGTTACATTCCATTTTCAACAATTTCTAGGGCCAGCATTCAAAAGTATTTTCAGTGCTTTAAAATAAAGTCATCCCAAATTCACATTATGCAAATGCCCACTTAATGCAGTTATAAACATGGCTCCACATTTCATAGAAAACCCTAAGAAAATACAAAACCCTCCAAACTTCAGTATAACCATGTTACTTTCTCTTCCCGGATGTGTGTTGTTGGATGAGTTACTAAGCCTCAAGTGAGTCTGAGGTTCTCCATCTCTTAAAAGGGAATAGAATACCTACTTTACTGGGTAGTTGCTGGTATTAATACGTGCAAACGGTTAGCCCAGTCCTTGTAAAACAGCTGAGTTCAACAAATGTTCCTTTCTTTTATTCCTCCTTCAGGTTGAATTTGGCTCAGTGGATTAGCCATCTCTATAGAAAAGAGACACACATTTGATAGATTTGATTGATTCACTCATACTCTCATTTCAGCAATATTTAAGTATTAGGATTCACTGTATCCTGGTTTCATGCTAGATGTTGGCTAAATAACAATGAGAAGAAACAGAGTCCCAGCTTTCACGGAGAGATGGGCATTAACTAAAAGGTCCAAAAATATATGCCAAATTAAAGTAATGATAAGTGCTGTTCAGTGCTAGAAGATTTTGTAGCAGGGAGACCTGCCTTTTTTGAGGGCATGTGGAACATATCAGGAAATATATCTCTTTGAATATAGCATGTGAGCTGAGTTTGAAGGTATGTGTGTTTCTCTGTGTGTGTGTGTGTATTTCAGTAAGAATAGTGGTTAGGGTGATGGTGGTAGCAGTGTAAATGGTGGTGGTGATGGAAAGGAGAAGCAGGAGGTAGCAATAGATAAAAGATGGGTATACAGGGAGCAACATGTGTACAGTCCAGACCTGGGAAGCTGTACAGAGAGTACAGTTTCCCAAAAGAAGGCCAGTGAGTCTGGGATGCTGAGAGCAAAAAGGAAAACAGTAGCTTGAGAGGAGGGTAGGGACCAACTGAAGCAGAGCCTTATAGACTAGTTAAGGAGTTTGTCTTCTATCCTAAGAACAATAGGAAGCCAATAAAAGGCATTAGTGGGTGGGAAGGTGAGACCCAAACATATTCAAATTTGTATTTTGAAAAGATTTTTTGGTCCTCCTGTGCTTTTGCAAGAAGATAGCAATTCAGAGTATGTGTATTTACAGCAAACACACAGAAATTTCCCATCTTATCGGTGTTTTAATTGCATTAATTTTGCACATGATCCCTGAATGACCTAAGAGTCTTTAAGGTCGCAACACGTTCGATTTTCTGAATCAGTGACACTTAAAAAGGAATGTTGATTTAAACTTCCAAGTACAGCTGCTATTTTGACCCAGTTAGCAGAAAAATTTTCTGACAAAATATCTCTCTGCTAATTTCACTGAGCAGTTGCTTGGTATAGCAATGGAAAAATTCAAACAGTAGAATGATTGTCATAATTTCCCCTGGAGCACCTTTATTGTCAGAGATGAACCCTTGGCCGCCTGGTTTTAGTAGAAAGATAATAAGGAGTATGTGATTCAGGGAGGGGACAACCACCCCTCTTGATTCTGGAAACATCCTGTGAACCAGGTTGGCACCAGTTATAGATTTTAATAATGAGAAACTTTTGCTTTGTTTCACTGGCAAGAAATCTTACTTGGAGATTCTGTGTATGTGAACTTAACCTTGTTTTCCATTTCTTCTTAAAGCTTTCTGTGGTAAACATATGAAACAAGAGATTAGTGTAATTAGTAAAGATTCATATCAAGTGTAGGAAATTGGAGGATTCCCACATAATACATGTTTTCACAACAAAGCTCATGTTTCAACATGATGTGAATGCATGTTCATCCTATCATTTCAACTGAGTCCTTCCTACACACCCCCAATTTAAATAATACAGCATTTTATCCAATTTCCAACAAGAGGCCGTCATGTTAACCTTGAACTATGACAATGCCTACTGGACATGTAAGAAATTTAATTGAATTTCATGACTAACGAAAGAAACTTTAGTCATTACAACTTCTTAAACAATTATACGTAAAGCATACAGGAGTAAAGGATACAGGTATTTCTAAGTAGGAAGTTTAAATACTTAGTGATGAAAGGAAAATGTGTCTGCAGGTTGCTTACAATTGCCTTATGGAAAGTGATTTCCCCCATTTACTCATCCTGCTTCCTTTGTCATTGGTGGTGGTAGCAGTGGGGTATTTTTTAATAGTTACCAAACAAGCTAAAGAAAAAACTGAGAAAAGGGGGATTACCGATCCACCTGAGTTCCTCCCAGAAGTCACTGCTTCCTTTGTTTTTAAATACTGTTATGGAATCATATTAGCAACAATGGAATGTTAGAAAATAGGATGTTAATTCCACATACTAAAGATGCAGTTTGTTCTACTAACATCATTGAAAAGTTTATATCCAAAGACGTATCTTTGGTGTACCAGTCCAGATTCCTCTTATTTGCTCTCTGCCCCATTTAGTAGATTTCATGCTAGATATTGACCTAAACAAGTCAACCATGGCCAAAAGAAGTGCTGCTGGTTGTATATGTTCGATGGTTAGGAAGAAAATGCATCTGTTTAACAAAGATTGATTTCTGTGTATGTGGGGAAAAAATGATGATAAGATAATACAGGATTGTACTCCTCTGACTCACAAAACCCCAGGTTGCTCAGAACTATTCTAATGTGCAGGAGGCGCTACTTAGGAAGGTAGAGGAACAGCCTGCACATTATTGGCTGATGTACGCACCCAAATAGGAAACACCTAGGATGTCTTGGGACCATCTAGAGACACTAGCTAATCTTGCCAGGGTAAATGGGAGAATCCAAGGAAATTGTTTTGTCACACACAATTGGCAGATGATATAATAATATAACTAAAACTAAAATAATTTGGGAAGGAGATACGGAGAAAATTTAGTTTAAGTTCTACTTGCTCTTCTTGGAAGTGTTTACATTTTATCTTCAGAAAAAAAATTGACAGTTAAATAATTGCCTTAACTAGTGTGGTAATTTGCTCATTCTAAACAATTTTATGAATGCTATGATATTTTTCTCTATTACTTAACCTGACCTTCAGAGTACAGCTAACCTCTTAAGAATGACAGCTTGCAAATACCAACCACATAGGCCAGTATGTTTTTTTTAACAAAATACTAGTAATTTTTGCCTTAAATTCCAAACACTTAATCTAGTTTTCCATTAAGAACTCTTAAAATGGACAAGAAGTAGGGACCCAATATGATCATGAATAGAAGAGTCTACTGAGAGCCTCTGGAAAGGATCACCAGATTCCAGAAAAATCTGTCCAGTTTACAAGATGGCATATTCAAAAAACTAAATTGAGGATCTAAAGAACAACCCTTTTGAAAAGTCTAGTTTTCTCTGAGGCAGGGATTAGTTAAGGCCTACACAAATATACTTATTTTGACAGAGCTGAAAAAATCAGACAGATGGCCAATTCAGTGGAAAAAATATAAAGTTCAGTCTTTAAGTTGTTCACGTTTTTATCACTTTGCATTGTTCTTAGCTGAACTGAATGCAGGCAAAATGGTGAAAACATTTTGGCCCAGAAGGCAGCCAGAATGATCTGGAGAGTAATTTCTTAATCACCAAATGACTCTATTTTATATTGTCCTTTAGGAAACTAAGTTTAAAAACTCTGTCTAGGGCTTCCCTGGTGGCTCAGTGGCCTGCCGATGCAGGGGACACGGGTTTGTGCCCCGGTCCGGGAAGATCCCACATGCCTTGGAGCGGCTGGGCCCCTGAGCCATGGCCGCTGAGCCTGCGCGTCCGGAGCCTGTGCTCCGCAATGGGAGAGGCCACAACAGTGAGAGGCCCGCGGACCACAAAAAAAAAAAAAAAAAAAAAAAAAACTCTGTCTAAAAGAAGCCCAAGAAGTTTGAATTTTTAGTGTTTATTTTTTCTTGATTATAAAACTATTTTAATCTTTTGGTAAAACATCGAAGCATTGCAGAATTATGAGATTTAGATTAAAACACATGTTTGCCACCTTCCCTCCCCTTAGGTAACTGTTTGTAAGACGTTTTGTATGCATAGCTGGATTTTTTTGGTACATGTAAATATGTATATATTTTTTTTACTGAAATGGAAGTTTGCTACATGCTTTTCAACAAACTTTTTTATATACAATGTCTTAGCTATTTATGTAAGTCAGTACACATTGCTGTATCTATGAAGTTGTACACAGAACAAAGCAGTTTATTCCCCAAGAAAAGCCCTAGATATTTGAGAGTATCCAAAAAGGTTGGGTCAATTTGCACCTGGTTTTGCCTGAGAAAGCTAACATCCTCCCCGTCTAACCTTGAGGGCAAGTAGGTTCCTTCATGGTAGCCATGTGCCCTGGCAGAGCTCATGGACCACAGTTGCAGGCAGTATAGGTTAAGGAACAGGCTTCCACTGGATCAAGGCTTGGTAAGAATAGTAGAGGCTATAATCCCCCTGGCCCTGCATCATCCCTCTTTCTTTTTTTTTTTCTTTTTTTTTTTTTTTTTTGCGGTACAGAGGCCTCTCACTGTCATGGCCTCTCCTGTTGCGGAGCACAGGCTCCGGACGCGCAGGCTCAGCGGCCATGGCTCACGGGCCCAGCCACTCCGCGGCACGTGGGATCTTCCCGGACCGGGGCACGAACCCGCGTCCCCTGCATCGGCAGGCGGACTCTCAACCACTGCGCCACCAGGGAAGCCCCCATCCCTCTTTCTTGCTGTCCCATTTTTAGGGCAGCTGTAGAGAGGACCCTTGTCAGTGGGGTTCTGACAAGCCTCAAGGTTGCTGGACTATCTCAGTTTAGATGCCAGCTCGCTAGAGGAGTTGTCTGGCAAAGCCAGCTGCCCAGCCCTGGAGACCTAAGGAAGCATAGGAAGTCACAGCCCCTTCAGCCAGCAAAAGGTTAAGCGCCAGTCTCATGGGATGCTGAGTGTGGCGAGGCCTCTCCAGATAAGAGAAGGGAGACGTTGCCAACAGCTAGTTCATTGTCTAATCAACCCAGTGTGAGCTATCAAGTCATTTTTGGACCGTATCACCCATGATGTTCTCCTGGTTAAATCATTATTCCTGGATAGGCTTGAACAGTAACAAAACTGACATCGTGGCATCACTTCTTGGTTTGGTAACCTCTGTTTAATTTTCTAACACAGTTGGTTTCTGCAATACCTTCCTCTAAGTAATTTGGTGTTGTTTCATCCTGCCAAGTCTTCCACAAAGGCAAGAGAATAAAAACCACCATTTTAATTAGCATAAAATTTACCTATTATATTTTTATAGGAAATGCGTTAGAATTTTATTAAAAGAATTTTACATTAAATGCTAATCCCCAAGAGAAGCCCTAGGTATTTGAGAGATTCCACAAAGGTTGGGTCAATCCAATTTTCTTATGGATTTTATATTTTATATTCCTTTCCAATTCATATCTGTATAATATACATGGTTAATTAAAGGGTTATATAATTTTATCCTGTATTTTTTCACTTATGTTTATTTTCTAAATATTTATTTTCTAAATAAACATAAGTGAATTTTCTAAATACTTTTCCATATTATTTTCACACGGTCATCATTTTCCCATTTAAGGCCTTCTTTATTCAAGCATTGAATATTATAAGGCAGCTCTAATTATTAGAAAGTCTTCCTTATACTGATTTGAAGTTTACCTGATGGCAAGTCAGCTATTGTTCCTAGATTTGTGCCTTAGAGGAATCAATGGCTGGCTTCACATGGTCTGGGGACACTGACATTGTACATAAAGTTTTATACAAATATGCAGCCTTCTGGAGAGTGTGTCCTTAGCTTCATCAGATCGTCAGAGATCTGTGAGTAGTTAAAAACCACACAGGGGGCTTCCCTGGTGGCGCAGTCATTGAGAGTCCGTCTGCCGATGCAGGGGACATGGGTTCGTGCCCCGGTCCGGGAAAATCCCGCATGCCGCGAGCGGCTGGGCCCGTGAGCCATGGCCGCTGAGCCTGCGCGTCCGGAGCCTGTGCTCCGCAACGGGAGAGGCCACAACAGTGAGAGGCTCGCGTACCGCAAAAAAAAAAACAAAAAACAAAAAACACAGGGCTGAGTCAGCTCTCCTTCCACAGCTAAAAGAGTCGAATAGACTGAATAAGTTAAGTGATGCCTAATAAAGTCTGTAAAGTTAATTAGCTTTTTAGACTACTAGAACTTAGTAGCTACTTTTGGTATGGTTTCAGTATCATAGCATCATCTGACTAGCCAAGCTGTCTCAAATTCCTGTTAGATTGAAACCTTGACTGTACATTAGTTTCACCTGGGTAACATTAAAGATACTGTTGCCTGGTTCCCACCTAGGAGATTTTTGATTCTCTTTGATATTAAATGGTTAGGGTAGGGGTCAAGTCTGCAGCCAGAGATGAGAACCACTGGATCTGAAGCCTGAATGAATAGAACATGAGATAGTTAAGTGCTGTTGGAACTAGCAAGAGAAAAAAAAAAAAAAAACAGCCACTCTCCTCTATTTCACCTCCATAAGAATATTTTACCTACTAGAATGATACCAAACCCCCTCTAAATGAATACTTTTAAAAATTAACCTGGTCTTCTGAAACACCATTATTTAAACTTTAACACAACTTTCTCCTCAAATTACTTAAGGATGAAGTAAGCAGTCCTTCTGCTTTGATAGCAGTGAAACTAAAATTAGAGAATCTAGCGTAGAGGGACATTGGAGAACAGTTTTTATTCTAAAAGAACAAATTAAGCATTGACTTAATTCATGACATTCATTACAAATTTAGTCATGAAGGAGAATATACATTAATTATTTATATTAAGATAAATATAAACTATTATTAGCAAACAACTTTATAGTTAATTTTTCTAATTTACCACTTTCTGAATCTCTTGCAAATTATGCCTTTTCACATTACCAGTAAAATATAAGATTGGCGAAAGGACACTGAGATCTCAATGAGAACTTTCATGTAAATGAAAGAAATCAGATTTCACTGCAGATCAAGAGTATTAAAACAGGCAGAAGTAAGTCAGTTAAACTTTCTGCATTCTTTTTATGCATGCCATTTTATTTTGGCAGGGGAGAGATTAAGGATTTACCATGTCCAAAAATAGTTATAGATTGACAAAGTACCAATCTGACTGGCTTTTCTTTCCCCAGCTTGATTAACTGTCCCCTATTTGACTGCTATGCCATTTTTTAAAGCTAAGCCTATTCTTCAGTTCCATGGGAGACTTTCAGTCTTATCTTACCAATCAGGAAATAGGACACCTTAGGTTCTGTCACAAGACACTCTTTTATTATTATTTTATAAATGTATTCTTAAATTTTTATAAACCTTTAAAATTAAACTGATTATTATTTTTAAACCTGTAAGACTCCATTGGTGGGTTTCCCTGGTGGCACAGTGGTTGAGAGTCCGCCTGCCGATGCAGGGGACACGGGTTTGTGCCCCGGTCCAGGAAGATCCCACATGCCGCGGAGCGGCTGGGCCCGTGAGCCATGGCCGCTGAGCTTGCGCGTCCGGAGCCTGTGCTCCGCAATGGGAGAGGCCACAACAGTGAGAGGCCCGTGTACCACAAAAAAAAAAAAAAAAAAAAAAAGACTCCATCGGTACAATGAAAAAAATAAAATCCAACAAAGCAGAAAATTTCAACCAAATTCTTTTAGGAGTCATCAGAACACCAAAAGAGTTTATTGTCTTTACTAAACAGATTTACATTTTTTTTGTGTGTTTAGAGTTAGCTCAGCCGTCTCTCAGGGTCTCTCTGAGATAATTAGACTTTGATAATGATTTAAAATCATTCATTCATCAGTTGTGTAGTTATTTTCCAAAATGAGGGAGTTTTTTTTTTGGCATGGAAAGCAGTTCAGCAACAATGGAAGGGGTAGGGGGCCCAGCCACAGACCGAGCCCAGAGAACATGCAAAGGGGAGTTTGAGTTCAGGATCAGGCAGTTAATTCCAACTTTGTCTGGTGATACATCCTCTGATGTTCAGTATCTGTTGATTAATTCATAGACCTCTTTCCAGCGAAGCTTCAGCATGAGTTCCTTACTGTCAGGGGCTGCCTTCCTGTGTCTTAAGCAGCTAGCATACCTTAAAAATTACTTATGCAATAACTCGTTCACCAACTATGTATACCGGAGGCCTATTTTGCTTATTAAGTGCAAGGCATTAAAGCTTTGGTAACACAGCAATGAATACAATTGATAATTTCTTTCCTCACAGAGTTTTCAGTTTAGCCAAACTTACTAGATGCTCGATCCATGTTTGTTGAGTGGCTAAATGAGTAAGTAAAAGAATGACAAAAGTAATCATGTTATCTGAATCACAACCACCAATGAATGGCCACATGCTTTTCTCATCAGTGTTTTGTTTTTTTTTTTACATCTTTATTGGAGTATAATTGCTTTACAATGGTGTGTTAGTTTCTGCTGTACAACAAAGTGAATCAGCTATACATATACACATATCCCCATATCCCCTCCTGCGTCTCCCTCCCACCCTCCCTATCCCACCCCTCTAGGTGGTCACAAAGCACCGAGCTGATCTCCCTGTGCTATGTGGCTGCTTCCCACTAGCTATCTATTTTACATTTGGTAGTGTATATATGTCCATGCCACTCTCTCACTTCGTCCCAGCTTACCCTTCCCCCTCCCCATGTCCTCAAGTCCATTCTCTACGTCTGTATCTTTATTCCTGTCCTACCCCTAGGTTCTTCAGAACCATTTTTTTTTTTTTTTAGATTCCATATATATGTGTTAGCATATGGTATTCGTTTTTCTCTTTCTGACTTACTTCACTCTGTATGACAGACTCTAGGTCCATCCACCTCACTACAAATAACTCAATTTCATTTTTTTTTATGGCTGAGTAATATTCCATTGTATATATGTGCCACATCTTCTTTATCCATTCATCTGTCGATGGACACTTAGGTTGCTTCCATGTCCTGGCTATTGTAAATAGAGCTGCAGTGAACATTGTGGTACACGACTCTTCTTGAATTATGGTTTTTATCAGTGTATTCTGAGAAACATTATCAGAAAGCCAAATAATGCAAAACAGCATACAAAGTCAGTATGACATAGTAACAAGTGTATGGACTCAGATAGACCAGACTCAAAGTAAAGAGTCACCTCTTGGGACCCTGCATGGTTACTTTTCCTCTCTGGGCCTCATTCTTCTCATCTGAAAACGATGAACAATGGTATTATATTCATTTGTTCATTCAGCCAATTTTTACTGAACGCCTCTCGAGTATCAATTATTTTACTAGAAAAGAAGGAAAGCCTGACACACCAGCTCCATCAGAATCCTTGCCTTCATGGGCCTTGCAGTCTGTAACAGAAGAAAAATTTTAGTAAGTAATGATATAAAATGTAGTGAATGTTTTTGTGCTGCCCTTGGGCTTGTCTACTCTCAGACCCATTTCTTGCTCTTCTCTTTCTCTGCCCTTAGTTGTGGGAGGCTAACCCCTGAAGCCTGCAGTTCCCGGGCTGCCATGTCTGTTGATTGTTAGGTGGATTCGGTATGTTGGAGACACTGGCTGAGCGTTTGGAGAGAGAGAGAAGCCAGGATGTTTCCCTCTCTCTGCCTGAGACAGTGTCATGGGCAGTGGCTTGTCTCTTCCAGGGCACCAGCCTCAGCCAGGTGACCCCCAGCCCTGGAGCCATCAGCCCTCCTTTCTCCCTCCAGACCAGGGTTGGCAATAGCTTTTGCTGTTGGTACAACCTTCGGATTGCCTCACAGTCCGCATTTGGCATCTCACCTCTTTCATCACCTGAATGAATTACTATTAAATTCACTCCTTCTGTGTCTCTCTCTTCTTCGTCGAGTGCTGTTTAATAAAGTCTTGATAAGAATGATAAAGGGAGACCCTATGTTAGAAGTAGTCAAAAAAGGTTTACCTAAGATAGTAAAATTTAGACCGAAACCTCAAGAAGGAGTAGGCATCTGTCAATGAAGAAGGGGAAAAATGTTCTAGATCACGTAATGAGGGGAAAGAAAATGAGACACATTTCGGGAACTAAAAACACGTGGATGACTGGAGTGTGACAGAGAGGGAAATATTGAAAGAATATTAAAGGCCTTTCAAGCTTTAAGGATTTTGAATGCAAACCAATTAGTAGACATTGCAGTGGAATGATATGGGCATTTGTGTTTTCTGAAGTCCGTGGCTACAGTGTATAGAATTGTTTGTAAAGGAGACAAAGAACCATTTATAAGACTGTTGCAGACGGCGGTGGCGTGGTAGAGTATATGATAGCACAGCAACAGAGAAAAATGAGCCAGTTTGAGAAATGGAGCTAAGAAGTGGAGACTGCGTGTCTTGGTAATTGATAGGCCCTGGAGACAAAGTTGAAGAAGGAGTTAGTATTGTTCCCAGGATTCAAAATGGGGTGACTGGGTGAATAAACAGGGCATGATCTTCACTGCAAGAAGGAATACTGGGGGAGAATTTTGAGCGTGGTTGAGCTTGAGGTATATGTGGGACATCTCCAGGTGGAGCTGTCCAGGAGCCAGGTATGATACACGTGTCGGGAACTCAGGAGACAGATCTGAACTAGAGAAATTGATTGGGGTCTGTCCATCCATAGATAGCCATGGAGGGCATTTGAGTCGATGAGATCAACCAGAGAGTGTGCAAGATTAGGAGAACAAGAAAGCCAAGAAAAAAAAGGAGTGTTTCAGAAAGGAGGGAGTGACCAACGGTTTTGGAAATGTTCATTGGATGTAGTGAAATGTAGGTCAGGTGGTGACCTGGTGAGATAAATTTCCATAGTGGTGGGAGCAGAAACCAGAATGAGGTGGGTTGAGGTGAAAGTGTGAGAGGGGAATCAAAATAGTCTAAAGGAAATTACCACAAGAAATTCGGCTCAGAACGAAGAGGAGGTCTGGAGGTAGCTGGATGAAGTAGGAATTGAGCGAGGTTTTATTTAAGATGGGAAATATGGCTTCCATTTGAATTCTTATGGAAAGGCTTTAGTCAAAAGGAAGAAAATAGGAGATGATGCATAGAGCTGGGCTTCTGAGGATGGCAGAGGGACTGAGATCTGACTGAAGCACAGACGCTACCAAAGGTGGTAGCGTTTGCCTGAGGTGGTAACAGGAGCGAAAATGGAAATCATCAATGTGGGTGTGGATGAGTTTGTCAGCTGGGTGGCTGGACATGGAGAACATTCGTTTTTGATGGTTACTATTTTCTCTTTGAGGAGGAAAATCATCTGCTGTGTGTGGGAAGTGGGGAGTCAAGTGTTTGAGAAGAAAGAAGAAAGGACATTTGCTGCAGTCCTTAGGGAAAATGAGAGAGAGAGATGATTAATAGTTGTTAGAATTTTTAAATGTATGTATGGTGCTTGGGTTGTAGTCGTTTAAGGAATATTAGCAGCCTTGCCTCTGCATTTTATTGTTGATGCTGCTAAACCTATGTCCGCAGTCCCTCTTTCGACCACTAGATGGTGCACTCTGCGCTGAAATGCTGACCTGCCATGTTCCTTTTGTTACCAGCCAATACTGACAAATTGGTAAAGTGAGAGGTTAACTTCTTGATATGAATTGAGATGTTTTTCTTTAAAAAATATTTTCCTTAAAAAAATCTTAAATAACACGTCCCTCAATTTTACATACAGTTTATGGGGCAGAGAATGACTGTGGCACCACAAAAGCCTTAGGAAATACGTGATTTGACTTCATACTAAGTGTAACATGCAAAACATACCATCTCTTTCAAATTCTTTGCCTTAAGAATGCTAATCAGTTGGCACTCGGCGATCATTTGCATAATCAAAATAGAGCTTTTGGCTTAGCATTTTATCTTAAAATAAAGCAGAAATTGCCTTGCTCTGGATGTCAGTATGGTACATACAGCCAGAATGCTGAAGAAATACTGCCAAATGGCAAACGCCACATAGAAACCGAATTCCATCAGTCAGCTACCGTTTGGCAAATGTATGTGTGCTCCTGGGTGACTGAGATGTCAGATATTAGTCCAGATCTTTGTTTTTAAAGAGGTTTTTGTTTTCCTTAAAGGTTTTTAATAGTGCCCTGTAAGTTGAAGTGATACAAGGAAATCAAGTCATTCTATGGAGTTTCCTCACTGCTTCATAACGAAGATTGGGAAGGGGGATGACCGTGAAGCAGGTGGCCTTTTCCTGCCACTATCATTTTTTTAGGCATACCACCATCCCCCCAACATGAGACGTTAGATGGAAAAAACCTATACAATTTAACCAAGTAAAGAATATAGACATTTTAAAAATACTGAAAACAAAGTTATTCTTTTGAATCCCAACCCCAATTATTTGACATATGTCCTTCTTCTTGCAAGGAATTTGTGACAGGTAAAAAAAAAACAGAGGTAACAGAAGGGAGTTCTATATGGATAATCAATATAAAGTCTCCAAGATTAAGAAAGGGATACTTTTGTACAGTGGGTTCAAGATTTTGTTAGGGAGGGTATTTTTAAAGTTCTTTTTTAGCACATTTGGAGAGGGGGAGACCTGGGAAGAAAGCTGTATAAGCCTAATATGAGAGAGCGCTATGGAAAATTCCTGGCACAAACTTTTCTGGGCCTAAACACTTCCTGATACTGAACCTGGATTTAGAGTGACCAAATAATTTGCTATCTAGGAGTAAAAGGGGAGCTATTGATAATTGTACAGGAATAGGAGCAAACCCAGGAAGAGGTGCAAAGCAGGGCTGTCTTGGGCAGACTAGGAAGGCTCTAGGCAAAATGGAACACTGTTGGGGAAAGGGCATTAACAGTCACTTGAGCACGTGACTGCAAATAGAATTAGTATTTGTAGGACCTGGTGCATCAAAAGTATAGTTACATGATCAGCCATCTTTCACACCTGTCAAGCAGGGCCTCTCAACCTCTCAACCTGGAATTAGGGACCAGAGACGACATATGGGTGGGAGGTGGAGGGTTGTAACAGATTCCCCTGGGGAAAGATATTTTTATTTTTTATTATCATTATTTTTGTTCCCAAACTACAACAACTCTCCCTTTGCTCTCTGTGTTGGCACAGGGGGAGAAAAAACAAACACATTTGAGGATCCCCACTGTAAAGATTATTCTTTGAATTGTGGCTGCAGTTACTTCCGTTGTAAATTTCCGTGGATTATTGTTATAACGATACCGGGAATGATACCCTGGCGTGTTGAAAATTCAAGCAACTTCATTCCCCATTCAACCAAGCACTACTTACTAGGGAAGTGCCTGAGGCACTTGGGAGAACAGAGCCCAGAGAAGAGAGAAAGGAACTAGGAAAAAGCTTCCCCTCGGTGTGTGGCTGACTGGGTGCTGAAGCGTGGCATAGAGACTCTTGCTCAAATGGCAGCGGAAGATCTTATTAGCATTTATTGTCAAAAACATCAGGACAAACTAGAGAAGGTACCATTTTATTTTGCCAAATGACTTTGCCTTTATCAACTCAGACTCCCTTTTGTCAGCCCACCTTGTATAAAGAAAGTAAAAATGTCTGCCCGCTATCTACCCCTGACAACTGTGAACTTATTCTTCGTTTCCGTTGAGACTAGCTATGCTGAGGTAACAAACCACTCTGATATTTCAGTGGCTACAACCACAGTTTTATTTCTTGCTCTCATTATGTATTCTTAGCTGGTCGACGTTGTGCTGTTCCTTACCCTTTTCATTAAGGAACAGCCCATCCGGAGCCCATTCTGAGACCAGCCCCTCCTGAGATGGCAGGAAAGATGGGGAGGGACTTCCCAGGTGATGCAGTGGTTAAGAATCCTCCTGCCAATGCAGGGGACATGGGTTTGAGCCCTGGTCCGGGAAGATCCCACACGCCACGGAGCAACTAAGCCTGTGCATCACAACTACTGAAGCCTGTGCGCCTAGAGCCCATGCGCTGCAACAAAGAGAAGCCACCGCAATGAGAAGTCCACGCACGGCAACGAAGGGTAGCCCCTCTCGCTGCAACTAGAGAAAGCATGGATGCAGCAACAAAGACCCAACAATGCCAAAAATAAATAAATAAATTTTTAAAAGAAAGAAAAGAAAAGATTGGGAGATGGCAGGGCCACTTAGTAATGGCTTTAAAGGCTCAGAAATGCCACAGATCTCTTCCACTCACAAGCCATGGACCAAAGTAAGTCACAGGGTCAAGCTTGGCATCGAGGGGCAGGAAGTATAACTCTTACACAGGAGTGGGTTTGGAAAGTCAGTAAATATTTTGGCAATAACGTAATATATCACATTCTTGCAAGTTAATTGTAAAATCTACTTAAAGTTTTAACATATATCCTGTGTCCTGCCCCTCATACTATCTCTAATGTTACTTTCTCGTGGTGACAGATTACTATTCTTTTTCTTCTTACAAATGCTTACAAACTCACACAGTGCAGTAGCACTTAACACACTTGTGCTTGGTTTCCTTGTCTCTCTCCTTTACTCTACTGCGGGCCTTTGAGAGCGGGAGTAATCTGTGAGTCCCTGGTGTGTGGTTGGCACATAAAAGAAACCCTAATAAGCATTTAGTGACTGCTAATGAATTAATAGATAAATGAGGGAGTGTTTGCCTTGCCGTCTCCATCTTCACACCTCACTCCCTTCCAACAAGCAATCTTGTAAAAGGAATAGAGATCACAGTGGAATCTTGAGGAATGGCTAGGCATTCGCTACATGGAAAAGCATGAGGGGGCAAACCCAGGGAAAGAGAAGTTCATGGATTCAGTTGCAGTCTTGTTGAGTGAAGGTAAAATTCTCTGATTTTGCATCCTGAATGCAAGAGTCCATACAACATCAAGCTTGGTCACTGCCAGGTCTGATGTATCCCGTAGCAGTGGTGTAATAAACTGCCCGTGCAGGGCCCAGTCTGACAAGTCTGACCCTTATTAGACTCCCCCGCCCACCAAAATCTTTAATTCACCTGCACAGATGATGCAGAGTCATTGCAGGCATGTATAAATCAATAATTATTTTTCAGGACTTCCGATGTGACATTTTATTAACTGCATACTTATTAAAATCTGCCGTACCATAAAGTCTAAATATAGCATCACATCTGACATTGACTCTGGAAATTACACAGATTTTGCTTTACTATTTTTAAAACATATATGAAGAGAAAAAAGGGAGACAGATTGACAAGAACATACTAGCATGTATACTTTGACCAAATAGAGATTGAGGCTTCCTGAATGGTTCCTGTGGGAAGCTATCCACCTCTGAGGATGTTGCCATTATGCAAATGTTTGGGGGATTCTCCTTTGGAACCTTCCTTCAGAGTCTGTGCTACACTGATTTTTAAATTCATTGATGACAAATATCCATCTGCCGAAGGCGGATCTGAATCTAGGAACCTGCCAAACGTCCTTTGGCATTAAGTCTTTATGATTAAAGCAGATGATCCAGTTAGCTAATGCTATTTGGGTCGAATGGGAAGTGACTATGAAATCGAGAAGCGGTTTTCTTATACACGCTGGAGTTGCTGGTAATGATAATTCCCGAAGCATTATGCCAAAAATGCCCTCAGCCCTGGTAACGTTCATTCATTCAGCAAGCAAGCTCTACTGATTCACTGAAATAAGTCATTTAGGAAATACTAATTTGAATTTGCGAAGTGGTGTACGTGTTTGAAAAATCACTCTCATTACTTTATAGGCAGTTGACTTAGTAATTACTTAAAACGAATATAAATAGAATGATAGATTATGATAGCCATAGAATATTTACATACATAAAGGATTATATATAACATGTGTATACCACATACATATGTAGCACAGTGAGCAAATTATCCTTTTTTATTGAAGTATAGTTGGCTTAGAATATTACATTAGTTTCAAGTGTACAACATAGTGAATTATTTATGCATTATGCATCATACAGAGTTATTCCAATATCATTGACTCTATTCCATGTGCTGTACATTACATCCCTGTGACTTGTTTATGTTATGTTATTCTTTTACAGTTCTTTTCAATTTTTAAAAATCCACATTATGCTTTTAAGCAAATGCATTTGTTATATCATAACTGTTATTTCAGTTTGAAATAACAAACTGAAAAATACTACTAGGTAAATTACTTAATTATTGGGGATTCTATCTTTAAACTAATGGGCTTCCTTTATACCTAGTCAACACTCAGCTGTATATTACCACATGGGATAGTTAGTGACAAAAAGCTACTTTAAAATATACATTGTGTGCTATGTATCATACTTTCTCTTCTTTAACATTTCTAGCAATTGTAAATAAATTATATTGTAAGGCAGAGAGAGATACATTTTTCTAAAGTGATGTATGTCGTCTTTCCACAAATATGTAAATAAATAAATATATACGCAAGATAAATAGTATAATTCCCAAACTATGAAATTTTCTGCTAATCAATCTGAAGCACTTGAGTAAACAAATGGGACCTAATTAAACTTAAAAACTTTTGCACAGCAAAGGAAACCATAAGCAAAATGAAAAGACAACCCACAGAATGGGAGAAAATATTTGTAGACGAAGCAACCAACAAGTGATTAAACTCCAAAATATATAAACAGCTCATGCAGCTCAATATCAAAAAATCAACCCAATCCAAAAATGGGCAGAAGATCTAAATAGACATTTCTCCAAAGAAGACATACAGATGGCCAAGAGGCACACGAAAAGATGCTCAACATCACTAATTATTAGAGAAATGCAAATCAAAACTGCAATGAGGTATCACCTCACACAGTTCAGAATGGCCATCATTAGAAAGTCTACAAACAATAAATGCTGGAGAGGGTGTGGAGAAAAGGGAACCCTCCTACACTGTTGGTGGGAATGTAAATTGGTATAGCCACTATGGAGAACACTATGGATGTTTCTTAAAAAACTAGAAATAGAGCTACCAAATGATCCAGCAATCCCACTCCTGGGCATATATCTGGAGAAAAACATAATTCGAAAAGATACATCTACCCCAGTGTTCATTGCAGCACTATTTGCAATAGCCAGGACATGGAAGCAACCTAAATGTCCATCAGTGGAGGAATGGATAAAGAAGATGTGGTACATATATACAATGGAATACTACTCAGCCATAAAAGGAATGAAATAATGCCATTTGCAGCGACATAGAGGGACCTTGAGATTGTCATATTGAGTGAAGTAAGTCAGACAGAGAAAGACAAATATCATATGATATCACTTACATGTGGAATCTAAAAAAAATGGTACAAATGATCCTATTTACAAAATAGAAATAGAGTCACAGATGTAGAAAACAAACTTATGGTTACCAAGGGGGAAAGGGTTGGGGAGGGATAAATTGGGAGATTGGGATTGACATATACACACTACTATATATAAAATGGATAACTAATAAGAACTACTGTATAGCACAGGGAACTTTACTCATTGCTCTGTAATGACCTATATGGGAAAAGAATCTAAAAAAGAGTGGTGAGATATATATATATATATATATATATATATATATATATATATATATGGAAAACGTATATATAAAATATATACATGTTACATATATATAAATATATATAACATATATAATACATATATAACATATATAATATATATATAATATATATATAACATAACTGATTCACTTTGCTGTATAGCAGAAACTAACACAACATTGTAAATCAACTATACTCCAATAAAAATTACTTTAAAAAAAAGACTGGAGTGAAGCTATGCCTACGTGTTGTTTGAAAGTATTTGAAAAGTTACAATTTGTTCATGGTATTATTTTGCCTACATGATCTCAAATAATTTTGACTAAATCAATTGGTATTATTGAGGTCATGTAGATAGTCTTAAATTCTCAAATAATTGACTGCCTTTACAGTTTCACACAATTGCATCAGGAATCTATATATTCAGGCAGTTTAGTCTACAATTTAATGGCCTGTAAATGTTGAGAACAAAATTATTGGAAATTTCAGACATATCACCATAAACCAGAACTGCAATACATGTCAGTCCCATTGAGAAAGTATTTGCAGGCATAAACTCGATATGTTTCTCGGATACATGAAAAATGTGCTATTGAATGATTCTTCCTTCACAAAAATTGACTATATTGATCTTGGTTTAAATATAGGTCTGTATTGGTAAACAAAGGCATTTTTTCACAATACCCTAGTAAGTTGCTGTTACATACTAATGAGGCAATTCCAGAGCTACTGTGAAGCTTTGTAAAGAGTTGAAAATAGTTCCTGAAAATGGTAAGTCACGTTAGGAAGGCCAGCTGAGTGCTAATGTTTTGATTAGAATTTGACCAGTTTATAGCAGATTTACTTCCTTCCCAGCTCAGAGTTTCATTTGAAATGTCTTCAGGTCAAACACTTATAGAAGCTAGGAGGAGTGTATCTGAACTAGGTAGCCTGGCTGGGGATTGCGTCAAAATGAAGAATACCTGCGCCATGTAAAGGAGGTAGCTGATATTCTGCTATAGTTTTAATTCACCGTGTAGGAAGAGAGGGCCTCCCTGTTCTAGACCTTATAACTTTTCAAAAGAAGTCCAAATCTCAACTTTAGTGTAGACATTACCCGTGTGCTTTAAATGTTGGATCAAAAGAAAATAAATTAACAGTGTATTGGTCAAACTCAGGTCTGTTAGCCGTGTGTGGTCCAAGCATGACCAGTTCACCCACTTCTACTCCATCCTACATCTCTTTCCTGCCCACAGTGTTTCCTTTCGTTCCTCTTACATAGAATTGTAAATTTTATACTCCAGTTTGTCCACAGCTATGAGCAAGGCCAAAGGTCTGTAGCCAAGCCCTGGATTTATTTCTGATATCTTTAGAAAACCCCCAGAAGGATTCTTTGGTTTTTCTCACCATGTCCTAAGGATAAATGGCCCAAAACAAAAAGACAAAGTACTCCAGGTATTGTGAGCTGTTAAGAATCCAGGTCACTTGCTAAAATTGGAGTATGTTCTGTACGAACAGGATGTCATGAAAGAAAGGTATTAGAGTTTGGGATTAGGTACTGTCTTACTTGATCTCAACTAGTTTAATTCTTAGTGACTTGCTAAGAAAGATTGCTTCTTCAGTGTTACCCTGCTGTATCACCCAAGAAACCACGCGTATTTTCTCATTTCTCTCTTGCTTTTTCTTTTCTTTCTTTTTTTCTTGCCTTCCCAGGCTAAATCCTGGGATTTTTTTCCCCATTACCTGTTTTCTGTCATCTTTGTGTCCAGAAGGTCAAGTGAAAGGAAGGGGTACTTCTCAGCTGAATCGGGTTACCTCTTAGAACATCTGAGGGCAAAAACATAAGCAAGGGTTAAATGCCAAATGTATTCACTCTGCTAGTACACATTTGTGGTTTAAAAAGCACACTTCATTGAATAATTTAAAATATGTTTGTACCGTCTGCTCTCTTGGGGATTAACGTTGTTCATGATAGCAAAATAATCACATGTTAAATGAATTCTAGATACTGCATTCTATCATTCATAATAGCAATAATACTGGTAATTCAGATGACCTAGCCTTTTCTTTCTCTATGTAATTAAGATGACCTAGCCTTTTCTTTCTCCACGTAATTACACCGTTGATTTTCCCGTATGGGAAAGAACAACTAAGTACATGCTTTTTCCTAAATGGAACATGCAGTTCAGGAATTCTGTCATTTCTTTTATGGAAATAAAAAAAGTACAAACGTATGCCATCTTTGAAGGTAACGCTATGTAAGTGCTTGGGAATAATATTTGCTGTCTCTTTATCTACTCTTCTGTGTAAATTCGTAAGAAAAATGATAAGATTGTCATATGCATATTTTAGAAACTATGCAATCAGTTTTATCCAGGGATTCTGTTGTCTGTCTAGAATGATATAGGGCAAGAGTTTCTATGTAAACTGAATGAGTTTACTTCAGGGTGGAAATTGACTTTTTTTTTCCCCCTGAGCTCTTACATTTCATGTTTGAGCCTCAGTATGGACTGTCTCATACTGACTGCAAATTTATCCATGTGTTTGGGCCTTTTTTTCCCCAAAACTATTGTAAGCTTTGTAAGGGGTTTCCCACTCTGCTGGGCTTTTCCAAGGGCAAAATAAATGATGAGTAAATGATTGATTTTTTAATGCTATAAAATAGGGAGAAAGGTTAAAAGAAAAAGAAAGTTGATTCTGGTAGCACATGTTCAAGATATTTGGGTCAATGATTTCTTTTACTCACACCTAATTCAGGTGTATAAACTGTGTGTCCTTAGCTTGGGCTCTTCCTGTGTGAACCTCTATGACAGTAGAATATGGATGGAAGGGCCCCTGAGGACATTTCAAAAGTCTTCCAAACAAATACCCTGTGCTTAATAGCCATCTATTGTCAGATAACCTTCCCGAGTTGCTGCATTCTATTCCCCGTGATTCTCTTTGAAACCAAATCTTATCTCCTAAAAGAGGATGGAATGCAGTAGGCATCATTATGCTTTGCAGAAGGTCTCCAAGTCATGTCATTAAATCACCCTTGTCTTCTCATCTCTAAGCAAAATGGCAGCAGTTTATTTAAACATTCTTTCTTAGTCCCAGTATATCCTCCTACGAAAGTTCTCTGAGTATCACTCTTCAAGCTGACTGAGGTCTCTCATTTGATCAAGGAGTCGATAAAAGGCAGATTGAGTTCAAAGACCCTGATGTTGCAATCCTTTTTGTCATCCCATTTGACCTTCTTGCTTTTGTCCTGAGCTGTTAACTTGCTGATTTGTCACTAAATTATCATGTTATGTATACTTGGTATTGGCGAACTGGAATTTCATTCCCCTTTCATGTTCACTATTTGGTGTTCCCCACAAGTTACACTCCCTTGGTCTCCATTAAATTGTTTTTTCATGTTACAAAGTCAACTTAATATCTGAATGATCTTCCAAGATACTGCCTATTATTTCTTTTACTTCTGTGTCACAAAGCTTTCAGTCTGATTGATAAAAATATCTAGTCCCAAAGCCCATCGTTATCATTTGCATTTGCCAATTCACATAGAATTAGTCATAGTCTCACTGTCACTTGTCTGGTAAATCAGACAAGTGCCGTAGAAATAGTGTATTTTTATTTTGGTAAGGAATATGAAAAGGTCTCTTGTGGTATAACTGTAGATACAATGGATATGTGGGCTGGATGAAAATGCAGTTAAATAGTTTTTTTTCTATTTGAACAATATAGATGAAGATTACTGAATAACAAATAGAAGATTATTTATGCAATCCAATGTACAGAAAAATGGACTTGAAAGTGACAGGGAACACACTGGAATGCAGTCAGGATCAACAGTTATTTACGTTTGCTAATAAAAATGACTGCAACTTCAAGTTCACAGTTAATCTGAATTGGATTATGGAATCCTAAGGAAGATAGTACATTGATTAAGAGTATGGGGAGATTTCTGTCCTAAGCCTCATGTATATAATATTTATTTTTTATTTTAGTTTTTTATTGAAGTATAGTTGATTTACAACATTTAAAGTGTACAGCAAAGTGATTCAATTATATATATATATATATATATATATATATATGTTTTCTGTTTCTTTTCCATTATAGGTGATTACAAGATACTGAATATACTGAATATAGTTCCCTGTGCTGTACAGCAGGTTCTTGTTGTTTATCTATTTTATATATAATATTTATATGTATATATTTATATATAATGTGTATATATATATTTTATATATATATTTTTATATATTATATATATTTTATATATAACATTTATATATATATATTCATATATAATGTGTATCTGTTAATCCCAAATTCCTAATTTATCCCTCTCTCACCTTTCCCCTTTGGTAAAGGTCCCTCTCTCACTTTTCCCCTTTGGTTTTTGGTGTTTTTTGGTTTTCCCTCTCTCACTTTTCCCCTTTGTTTTTTTTTTTCTATGTCTGTGAGTCTACTTCTGTTTAATAAATAAGTTCATTTGTATCATTTTTTTTAGATTCCACATATAAGTGATAGCATATTCTATTTGCCTTTCTCTGTCTGACTTACTTCACTTAGTATGAAAATCTACAGGTCTATCCATGTTGCTGCAAATGGCATTATTTCATTCTTTTTTATGGCTGAGTAATATTCCACTGTATATATGTACCACATCTTCTTTATCCATTCATCTGTTGACGGACATTTAGGTTGCTTCATGTCTTGGCTATTGTGAATAGTGTTGCTATGAGCATTGGGGTGCGTGTATCTTTTCAAATTAGAGTTTTTATAATGAACAGAGAAATGCAGATGATTGTCTCTCTCTGCCCCATAATAGTCATATCACACCTGGAGTGTTGTTTAATTTCAGATACAACACTTTAAGAGGAATCAACAAGCAGGAATAAGTCCAGAAATCTGTTGCCAGGATGGTGAAGCATCTGGAAATTATGACATATTTGGAACAATCAAAAGATCTGAAACTGTAGCCTAGAAAAGGGAGAGGGTGAAAGGAAAATTCTCTTCACAGGGTTGTCATAATAAAAAAGAATCAGGTTTGTTTTTGAATGACTCCAGATCTAGGATCAAGAGATAGTACATGCCGAAAGGTGAACTTTAATTTGGTACAAAGAACTTTACAATATCTGGATCTGCTCAAAGCAGAGATGCTGCCCCGTGAAGCAGGGTGATCCCCATCCCAGGAGGGGCCTGAGCAGGACCAGATACTTGTTTCTCCCTGGAGAGTGTTCATGCATTAGGAGAAGAATACATTTCCAGTTGCTTCTAATAAATCTTCCAATTATGATAACTTATTACATAAAAAGTTCTTAGCAGAGTGCCTTTTATAGACTCCTTGATCAAATACTCAGGAGATATTAGCTGTAATTGTTATTGGTAGTGACTAATCCATGAATTTGTAACTGATTATTTGTCTCAAGGGAATAAGTAAAGGGAAGGTGTCTCTGTTTAAAATTTTAGCCAGCTTCTGTTGCTAAATAATTAAGGTACTTAACAAGGGCCTGTGCTACTTGTAACTGATTTACTCTTAATTTATTACCACTTTATGTTTTCTGTAATTGCCTTTACATCCTATGGTACCTGGATTTGGGATTAATTCATCACATTTAATGGGAAAATTTTAAAGAGTTGCTAAATCACAGTTCCTTACATTACATTGTCTAGTGACTAACAATAGCAAATAGTCCATCAACAAAGGATTAAGTCATGACAAAAACATGGATCTCTTCCATTAATTAAAAGGAATGTTTCAGTTTAGGGACTTTTAGAATCTTAAAAACAATTGTGTTCTATGTCACGTTAGCTGCATTGGATTTTTTTCTTGGGTGATATACTTATCTTTCAGGATTGCAGGTAATATTTATTGAAGGCATTAATTCATTCACCCACTTATTCATTCAATAAATATTGTACCAAACACTGCCTGGGTCTGCATCTGCCTCCTTATCTCTGTATAGTCTCCTTTTCCCTTTATCCCCACAGGAGTCAGGCACCACAGGAAAACTAGCCCCTGCACATCCCCACATCCCCCAGAGTCTACCAGCAAGGGCTTCACGGCAGTGAGGCAATCCCCCTCCTTACCCCATTCCTGAACTTCTTGTATCACTTCCCTGCTGCATTTTTCTTTCTATCATTTATCACCTCTCTTATATGTTTTGCTTAGTTATATGTCCATCTACCTACTTCTACTGGAATGTCAGTTCCATGAAAGCAGACACATTTGTCTGTTTTGTTTGCTCCTGGATTCCCAACACCTAGAATAGTAACTTGACAAATATTTGTTGAATGAATGATTAAAGCTTAAGTGTCCTGGAAACTGATACTAGAAAGGTGTCGTTAATCCTCCAGGGTTACCTAACCCATTTTTGGCAGCACAGAGCTGTGAACCAAAGTCCCTTGGCTCCAAAACACCATCCTCAATCTTGATCTCTCCCTCATTTACAAATAACTCCTGAATTTTGCTGAATGAACCCAGGAATCTAGAGGTATTTGACAATGGCAAAGATATTTCACTGCTGTATGGATTTGTGTACAGGGGGATAACTTTTGTATCATCCAAATTTAGGAGAACATCCAGGTCAATACTTACCTGCCTAATCCCTTGCTATGCAGATCACTCCTTTACAGTTTGTTTCTTCTCTGAATTTATTCAGTTTGATTAACTCTATCCTGAGCTTTTCTATTATCCGTTATTGTCTCTTGGGTCATTGATGTAGACCCTAGAAGAAGCGGGGTACAGTGATAGATTTGGAGACGCAATTATGGGTAAGGCTCAGTCTTTGCCTTTGAGTTGCTTTCAAGCTAGTGGCTGAGATAGCCTTGTATATTTGCAGTTCCAGAGTCAGATGATAGCCAGATAATTTAAAATCCAAACAATGATACTTTTGAGAATAAAAGGAGACACTATTTAATAATCATACTGGGACAATAGCTAGTTTAAAAAGTTAATGAGTATAAAATATGAGTTCAAGTCCTTTTTAACAAATATTTACTGAGCACGTACAACACGTAGACCGATATACTAGGCTCTGTGGATAACTCAAAGGTGAATATGCATGTATCTGCCCACCTTGTGGTTTGTAATCCACTTGAGGAGAGAGACCATTAACAACTCAATACAGGGAAGTAAACGATGGCATAAGCCGAATATAAACTTGATGTGATGCTAGCCAACCACAAGGTTTCAAATAGGATCAACTGATGTGGCAACTTTTCGTTTCTATCTCACAGTATGGTCATTTGAAGTGAGTCCTTCTGTGATGCATGAATTGGACATCAAATGGATTTATGACTTCTTTTCCTAGTTAAGAGTAACAGCATTCACTTCTTCTGTGTATATATAGAAGATGTTCAACTCATGCTGGCTGACTGGCTAGCTGGCTGGCTGGCTAACTGGCTGAGGTAGAAGAATGAGTTGATATATTTTTTTAAAAGTCATCTGGCAACCAAATATAGAACAATCTTTGCCAAAGACACCTCCTTTGTGCTTGACCAACTAGTTGACAGAGTAAGAACCTACAGCAAGATTATTTTTCATCTTCAGATTTTATAATGATAGAAGACGTTTGGTTATTGGAAAATAAGCTTAAAAGTGTTTTAATTCTTTCCACTGCTTCCTACTGTTGGAAATTCTTTTGCAGCTGAATACTGGCAACAGTTTGTCTTGGCAAGTAAACAGTGCTGTTTAAGGACGAAAGTGTAGGAAGTTAGTGGAGGACATCTGTTGAAGAAGTCATGTTGTCAAAGCCCATTATGAATGTTAAACTCATTTGTTTCCATTTTCATACATTCTAAAGCAAAATGTCACTCCATTTAACAGTCAGTTTATAAGAGCTTGGAGACATAAATTGTGTGGGCCTACCTGAGACTTCAATGAATGAGCATCATTTTATTCAGTTGATTTTATTGCTCATTTAACTCAGACTAAACTTTGGATATATAATAGGTTTGTTGAGATAAGATTATCAGTAGTCCTGGGCCTTTGTTAGGTGTGAAGACTGAAACCGACAGAATTTCCTGCCCCTGTTAAATGATACTGGGATCAGGCTACTTTCCCATCCCTGTGTTAAAGAAAACTGAGAACAAGCAAAAACAACTTAGCTGCTTGCTTCCCTGACTTCTTCTTATAGGGTACTCTTAAGACCCTGTCCGAATGGTCTTCTCCCTTACTGCAGTAGGTTTAATTAACTTTATATGTTTGACAGGTTTCTGCTGGGATTTTGAGAAAGTGACAGTTAACAGATATTATAAAATTTTAAGAGAAATTCGTCAGATGAATAAAACTTTTCTAAGAAGATGAGAAGCTCTGGTTCATTTATTCCAAACTTGCCTTCTTATAAAATGAAGCAGTTGATTAATTTAAAGAAAAGCTATCCTCGCTATAAGGTTAGGCCTGCTGACTAGGCTGACTGATTTATAGGGCTTTATGTTTTTTTAAGTTCTAAAAGGCATGCCATTGAGTCTCTCATGAGTTTTCACAATCTGTGGAATTGAGTCATGCTAATAATTTTCCCAAGAGGCTAATTTATAAGTCAGAATGTTAGCACTATCTCTTACAACTGAAGATATGACTGGTCTAAGAACACCAATTCCACGTGACACCCATTTTCTAGGTAACTCTAATCAAGAAGCCAAATTCTAGATCAGAAAGTTGTGAATGTCAATCAGATTAAGGGGCTTCTGAAGGAGACAGCTGACTCTTTCATTTTTCACTGTATTTTACTTTATAAATTATTCTTTAAGGATTTTTTCATGTGACTAACAAACAAGTTATCTATTTTTAGAATACTCAATGCCTTTGTTACTATGAATGAATTCATTTTTTTCCAACCTCAGCATGACCTATGCCCCCTCTATTTGCATCTATAATAATCCTATTGTCCCCCTTCATTTTAGCATATTTTTTTTAGCTAAAGTTTACAGATTCATTTTTATTGAAATATGTTCCCTAATAAATAAGGAAGCACCTTGACTGCATAAACTTTTGAAAACAGTTCTACGGTCTGTGAATCTCATCTTATTAGCTTTGGTCCCAAAGGATACCTAGATTTTAGGGCCTCCCTTATCTATAGGAACTATATTTTCTTTTTGTTCTCTACTCAAATCAGAGCAATTTTTTGCTAGTTCTACAAATGTACCTGAAGACATGCCAAAGATGCTACAGACACCAAGTGCAAAAAAAAAAAAAAAAAAAGTCATCAATATTTCTATTATTTTCTGCTCTGTAATTTGCTAATTGATAACAATCAATAATTTCTCTCTAGTTGATGGAATCCAGATTTTGACATTTTAATAAAATTTCACTTGTTAAAATAGTGCTTATTAAAATAGTAACACAAGAGACATTCTAAAATGCTTAGATAATATAGGTAGGGGAAAAGAAGAAAATTAAAAATCATCTATTTCTTCCCATCCATGTATATTTTTATATTCTGATGTGTATTCTTTTTGTTCTCTTGTTTTTCAATATATATTTTTCCTTTGTTAAAAACAATATCATACTGTTATACTGTTTTATAACCTAGTTTTGAACTGTCAATATTTTATGAATTCTTCTCCATGTCATTAAGTATTATTTCAGAAACATAATTCCCACGATGGCACATAGGTTCCCATGGAGGGTGCCACATACTCTACCCATTTCTTATTCACAACTCGGAGCAAACATTAGCATAATAAAAACTCTGAGGGCTTCCCTGGTGGCGCAGTGGTTGAGAGTCCGCCTGCTGATGCAGGGGACACGGGTTCGTGCCCCGGTCCGGGAGGATCCCACATGCCGCGGAGCGGCTGGGCCCGTGAGCCATGGCCGCTGAGCCTGCGCGTCCAGAGCCTGTGCTCCGCAACGGGAGAGGCCACAACAGAGAGAGGCCCGCGTACCGCAAAAAAAAAAAAAAAAAAAAAAAAAAAACTCTGAGTTCTCCTGCTCCTCCAAAACCACCTATCTAACTTTGTTTAATGGAGAATTTCCCAAATGCACGTGTCTATGGAATTCATGTGTTTGTATTTCTGTGTTTAAGATGCCTATAAGCATATCTTAGTGTAGTCTGAGAATAGTTTTTCAACACAATCATTTTAATGGGTTCATGATATTCGTACTGATTGGATATTCCTTTTTCTTTTCAAGCATTAGGAGATTAAGGATATTTACATCCTTTTGATAACCTTCATGGTAGTTTAATATTCATATGGACTTGTGGTGTTTCCTTCTGTTTGAAACCATTTTGTACATGACTGTGTGAAGTGTCCTATGTGTAGTGTTTCAGAAGCAGATTATCAGAAAAGCTAATGCTTAATAGAAGAAGACTGATAAATTAATTAATTTGAAATTTGCCGGTTGTATTCTCAAAACATAGAGCGTGACTAAATAAAGGCATAATCCCATGATTAATCAGGTGGTTGAACAACTACTTGGATAATTTTTACTTACTGAACTGAAACTGTCGGCCCAGGCAGACACATCTCCATCACCCCCCAGCTAAAACCCACGTATACTCCTTATTCGCTGTGAAGGGGCTTTGTCCTCACATTATAGTGGATGCTCTTTGGAAAATATTTCTGTTTGATAAAATATAGTGAATAGCTCGACTCCTAATGTATTTTAGTAGTTAATAAGTTTATTATTATTCTGGAGGAGTTGCTGAGAATGAGGGATTCAGGAAAGTCTTTGGGACATGCAGTGCCTTACAATTTCAGCTGCCTTATTTGACAAGCAAGTATGGTTCGACATGCTCAAGTTGCAAGTCAAATAAGGCAGAATGTCTGCCCTCAAGAAACTCCAGTGCCACAGGGAGAGTTATAAATGTGTGAAGAGCTGTGAAACAATGCGCTAGAGTCATAGGTGGGTGGGAAGACTAGAGGAGCGGCATCTCAGTGAGACTGAGGAATGGAGACCATGTTTCGGAAGAGATGACACTTCAAAGGAGTCAGCCAGCCCGAGAAGGGAGAGAAAAGTCTGCTGGTCAGAGGGCTTCTCATCTTTGAAGACCCAGTGGCGTGAAAGAGCCAGACTTCTCAGGACATTTCCAGGGTTACTCATGGCAGATACAGGAGAGAACGTCAGAGCAACATCAGAGGGGATCTCTGTGCTAAGCTTTGGATCGTAACTTCTGAACTTTATCACTACAGGAATGGGGAGTCATGGAATGACTATAAGCAAAAGAATCACACGTTCAGGTTCCCATTTTCAAGTGGCCCACAGGACATGCAAGTGAAGGATGGAATTAAGGTGAAAAAGCCTGGAGATATTAACTCTAGGTAAAAGATGAAAAAATGGAAAATTATTTAATTAATTAAGGAAAGCAAAATCTGCCAAGAGGAATAACATAGTCTGATTTTGGGAGCCAGGTTAACTGATGCCTGACTCTGATTCCACCACTTAACACTCTGTTGGACCTGGGGCATCTGTCTCAATCCCTCTATGCCTTGTTTTTCTACAAAATGAGCATAATGCTAGTGCCCAATTCATAGAATTTTATAAAGATTAAAAGAGCTAATTCCGGGCTTCCCTGGTGGCGCAGTGGTTGAGAGTCTGCCTGCCGATGCAGGGGACACGGGTTCGTGCCCCAGTCCGGGAAGATCCCACATGGCGTGGAGCACCTGGGCCCGTGAGCCATGGCCGCTGAGCCTGCGCATCTGGAGCCTGTGCTCTGCAATGGGAGAGGCCACAACAGTGAGAGGCCCGCGTGCAGAAAAAAAAAAAAAAAAAAGAGCTAATTCCTACCAATAACAGTGTCTAGTGCATAGAAATTACCTGATCAAGGTTAGCTATCATCTATTGTTAATATTATTATCATTGCTAATCTAATCTAATTATAATATAATATTATTATGTTATAATAATATATTATTTAATGTAATATATTATTGAACATTATTTATATCTTTAGGATTCATGGCCTGATTAGAAGTGATTGTCGGGTGATTGGCTGAATGGTGAGAGGGCCAGAGAAAACAGGAAGAAATGTGTTTGGGGGGGGTAGGGAAAAAATTGATGTGAATTCCATTATAAATGCTGGAATGAGGTAGCTGTGGGACTCCCAAATGGAATTTTCTTGTGAGCAGAAAGGTATGGACTCTGGAAGAAGATGCGGGATTGTCTTGGAACATCATGGGTATTTGACGCCACTGGATTGGATGCATTCCCTGGGAAATACGTAGGTCAGAAAGTGAGAAAAGCTTGGACAGCTGAAGGTGGGTTTGAACCCCAGAAGCATTGCTTGCCAGTCTGGGTGTGATAGAGAACACAGGGTCTGGGAGGGAGTCCTTCTAAACCACGAGTAAGGGAAAATGATTCAGCTGATTCTTGTGCTGTAGGGTTGTAAACAGATGATTTCCTGGTGTCCTGAAAGAATTCCTCCAGCTTAGCGAATTGCCAAACCCAGGCCAGGGTAGAGCTAACAGCTGAAAGAATCTTCTTTAATAAATAGTGGAATTATTAGAAGAAAAGTGCTCTTGCCTCAAACTGTTACTTTCTAGCAATTACTTTTAATTGCTGTTAAGAACATTACCAGCATTGAACTTCTAGTATACCGAAAAAATAAAAATGGTTTTCTAGATACCCTGATGTGATTTCTGCCCTTGTTTCAGAATCATGGGGTTGATGAGTGAGATTTATGCTAGATTTCCATGCCCGAATGCCATGGGCAGTATGCAAAAACAAACAAAATGTAACTAGATAAGCCTGGTCATTCCTTAGTGACATTTGAGCCCTATTTTATAACATTAAGTTCTCCAGTGTGTTTGTATTTTCCATAATGTAGAGTCCCTAGCCACCTCTACCAAGCCTCAGAGAAATGGAATTGTGGAAGATAGGAAGGTTTGATTTTTGCCTCCGAGGCCACCCCTGCTAATTGGCCATCATTCCCACAGATTCTAAATTCTTGGCAGGTTGGATTTAAGATGTAATCCCTTCTCATCTCAATTTAAGTACAAGTAATCCCCAGGAAACCCTGCCAGGCTCATGGTAAATCATTGCCGAGGACAAGCAAAAACCTAGGGGCAGGACAGGAATAAAGACGCAGACATAGAGAATGGACTTGAGGACACAGGGAGGGGGAGGGGTAAGCTGGGACGAAGTGAGAGAGTGGCATTGGACTTATATATACACTACCAAATGTCAAATAGATAGCTAGTGGGAAGCGGCCGCATAGCACAGGGAGATCAGTTCTGTGCTTTGTGACCACCTAGAGAGGTGGGACAGGGAGGGTGGGAGGGACGGAGACGCAAGAGGGAGGGGATATGGGGATATATGTACATGTATAGCTGATTCACTTTGTTATACAGCAGCAACTAACACAACAATGTAAAGCAATTATACTCCAATAAAGATGTTAAAAAAAAAAAAAAGCCCTGCTAAGAAAATCAAGGAATTTCACCTATCTATCGGTGGCTGTATATTTCCTCCCCTAGAGGTTTATATCTTACCCTTCAGTTTTTTATTTCCACCTCTTTTAGGAAATTCTTATTGGCAGCAGATCTTATTCTCGAGTACTGGAAAAAGACTCCTAAATTAGCTTACAGATAAAAATATTGTGCATTTGTTCTTAGGACTCTAAGATGGGCAGTAGGTCCAAAGGGCCTCTTAAATTTGAAAACTATAAATTATACACAGTTGTACATCACAATTAGTTGGTAATCATTAGGCACTACCTCCACGTTGTAAAATTATATGTTTCCCCAATTATGAAGTATTATTAAGGAAAATATACTAAAGAGCAGAAATATAGCAGGAACTCCGTCCATATTTTATCTCCCCTTCATTATGCAAATTAAGCAAAAAATTCCTTGCTACCTCTACTTTGCTTGGGTGTGTTCTCTCATGTTGATGAGGTTCCAGACTTCTGCCTGGTATATCTCAGTTCAGGTAGGTTGCCCTTTCCTTCATAGGCACCTTAATAACAGTTTCATTTTTACAAGGAACCGTATGCAATCCCAGGGCATTTTGGAGAGCTGGCTACCTTATTTTTCTGCTATAAGGAAACAGATTTGAATGTCAGTAGAGGGTGTTGTCAAGAGTATGGGCAAATAGACCTCTTCCGACATTTTAGGAGTATGGACTGCCATAGGCTATTAAAGGGAAAACTGCACAGGATTTGGGATCTAGCAACCCACTTGCAGAAATAAAAGCACCAACCAGTAAGAATATATTAACAAATGTGTTTATTGTGTATAGAAGCCCATTCATTCTATGGAGTCTTATGTAACTATTAAAAAGAACACACTGGGTTTCTATGCATTGCCTGAAAAATTATCCATGATTTATTTCAAGTACAAAAGTACTTGTAGAAGATTATGTATAGTATAGCCCCACTTTATAGAAACAGGATGGAGAAGCCCTGTGTATGTGTCAGTGTGTGTGTATATGTATTATAGTGTGTGTGTGTATGTATATATCTGTATGTATATTGATAGATTGATAGAATTAGCATAAAGAAAATGGGTGAGATTAATGCATAGGAAAAGACAATAAGGGTTTTATTTATATACCTTTGTGTCATTTGGCGTGTTAAAATGACCATGTGTCATTTTGTAATAAAAAGGTACAAAAAAGAGAATCATTAGATAGGAAATGCTTCTTGTCAAATGGGAAATTATCTTCCCTTTCGAACTAAAACAATTCTGAATTTAAATGGTGTTATTTAAATCCAAACAGTGTTTGAATTTGGCCACTACAGAATAAGATATAGCTTTCTCTCGGTATACTTTGTGTTTGCCCAGGTCCCAGGACTCTTAAATAAATAGGTTGTGTTTATTCAAATCCTGGATAAGAAATCATTTTTCAAACATAAAAATTACCCTGCACAGTACTCTGAACCCCTATATTCAGACTACACACAAGGGCTGCAATCGTTTTGTTGCTGTAACACTAGGAAATGAGGTAGAGACTAGAAAAAACTGTGGGCTCGTGAAAGCTGTAACTTTTCTCTGAGATGCTGCAGCCGTAGGTAGAATTTTGGAATGATTTACACTTTGTCCAGTTTGTCTTTCATTGTTATGAAAAGTTAACTTCCAATTAGTAAAGAATTTCCTATCAGTTTTTCGATAGGTCTTCATCCGATGAGCAGCTAGAGGTTCCTCCTGAGAGAATATTTCTAATAAGAAAAAAAATCAGTTTCAAAGTCCAAGTTAGTATACAAAGGGCTTTGCTGACAATTTTTATGTTTCTGAGAGTCTAGTGCAGTTCTGTTGTGAACAGTAATTTATGAATGAGAACCCACAGTTTTTGACCAGCAAATTGGAAAACCCCCATAATCATTTCCATGTGCCCATCTCATTTTCTAAGGCTCTATAATCAGTTTAGCAAACAGTTCTCCCCCTTTGAAAACATACCAAATACTTGATTATTTCCTCCCTACCAGATGCATGTTTGGTGTATAGGTAAATAACTGATTTCCCAACCACTGTTACATTAGGTCGATGTGCTTTTAGACATCAGATATTTTTTATGGATTAAACCTTGCTACCTAGTCAAGAGATCTGGTTTGTGGAAATAGGTTTTTTGTGGCGCTCTACAGAATTTCTACCTCATCTAGTCAGACAATAATTGGTCAGAGCACTGACTCTGGTTAGAAATAAGCAGCAAGCTTCCCGTATCCATGAAAAGAAAACAAGAGAGCGCGTGTAGCCTCCGAGAAACACGCATTTACTCTTGAAGCGAAGCAGCACCCGGCGACCAGAGAGCAGCATATGTCTGAAATCCATTCTCTGACAGGTTCTTTCCAGCATTCCCAGGAATGCTGGGCTGACTACTAAGATTTGTGTTTACTTCCTGCCTTTTGGATAAAATGAGTTTGCCAACCAGCTGTGAGTTCCTAACACTGGGGAAGGTGGCTAGGTTCCGAAGCGCTGCTTATGTTCATGGATCGCCTTATGCAACCCACAAGCCCATTGACATTAAGCCACAGAGGAGACGGTAACTGCTTTCCTTTCTTCTAGTTGTTTGTCTGTAAAAACGTGTTTTGTTACCCTTTGGTTGCTGCTTTGGAGGTCTGCTGAGCTGGGAGGGTCAGGGTGAGAAGTTAGTTTTAAAATCCAGCATACGGGATAGTTCGGAAAAAATTAACCAAAGAGGAAATCTGGAAATTATTCTTCGCTTAGTTAGCAAAAGCCAATCCGGTTTCAGGGTCTGTAGGTTTTAACCATTTGAGAGATTGCTAGTGCTTGTACTACCTTCAGAATCATCCATGAGGAATATTTGAAAGAGGATTTGGCCAACTAATGGATATATTTATTAAGATCTCTTATTACCAGATACCCAGTATCTCATAATGTACGTATAACATTCCTTAATGCCAAAGTGCAATAAATATGTTAAAATTCTATAAAAAGCATTCATTTTCGTGGAGGCCAGAATAGGGTTAGATATTTCTCTGAAGAAGAAGATGTCATTTCTAGGTCAGTGTTCCAGAATTCTGCGAACTCACAGTCTCCACAACCCGCCCCCACGCTACAGACACACTACCCAGGCAAACTCACGTTGTATAATTAGGAATTTCAAAGTTGAGCTCAGTGTTTTCATAACAAGAAAAGAGAGTGCGCAGTAAGGAAAGCCTTTCCATCCTCTACCCTTTTTATTGCAGTGTCAGAATGGGGATGATACGTTTGACTAATAGGTCCAAAAAAATCATCCATCAGTTTAGGTTTTATACAGTCATTTTATTCAGTGTTTCAGAATGAACTTCAGAAACTTTTTACAATGATATTCTGTTCTCTGTGAAAATGCCAGTTCTCCATAATTTTATGAATTCTTGAAATCAAAATCCAAAATTCTAAAAGCAACATAATTTACTGGAAGGCTATCATTATCATCTTATGCTTCTACTTTTCCTTTTCTAATCACACATGCATAAACTCACACATAAAGCATACATTTTGCCAGCTATGACCTTATTTGTAAACATAAAGGAACATTCAGACATTTAAGTGATTTTTTTCTAAAAGTTTCCAAACTTCAGAAATGCCTTGGGATTAGTTTTTCAACTGGAAAAAAAAAAAAAAATTGGTGTGATGGGAATGAACTATTTTTTTTAAGTAGATTATATATTGTTCAAGAGAATTATCTGTAGCTCTTTTATAAAGGTAAAATCAAAACTTTGTGATTTAATTCATTCAATACACACATGCACACACACATATATATGTGCATATATAAAATTATTGAAATGATAATAACTCAGCTGTTGAGCTTAAAATAATTTTAATAGATTATTGAATATTCCATTTTACTTGGCTAGGTAAAAATATTGTTAAACACATGTAAAACTGAGAACCTTTAGTCCTATATATACATTAAAATATATCCTTGATTCCATCTTTGGAGGTTCACTGGAAGATGAAGAAAGCATATGATAAAAAAAAATAGGAGAACATCTGAATTAAAATAAAAACTACAGATGTCCGAAGCATTATAAATTATACTTAAATGCCAAACTTCAGGTGATCGGGAAACATATAGAACTGATTATGCTAATTATTCTGAGAAAGTTGAATAATTAGCCATTTAAACCTATTTGGAAATGCCACAGAGAAAAAAAGTTTAATGCTGTAAAAAATTGATTACATTTTTTTAGAGGGAGATTTCAGGAAGAAGTATGACCCAAAGATATAAGAATGACACCATCAGATCTTTACTAATTTACTGTGGCATAATGTCATGCCCAATTATAGGGCAACTTTGGTTATACCTCCCTGAGAACTATCCATCAGTCATCAAGGTTATATTAACTCATAATAAAATATATGCAGAGGAACTGTAGTATTTTAAAATATTTTACTAAACTTACAGTAATACTGTTTATGAAGCAAAAATAATAGTAATGCCATGGTGCAACCACTTTGGAAAGCATTTTGGTCTTAATCTTTTTTGTTGTTGTTTTTTTACAGCAGGTTCTTATTAGTCATCAATTTTAGAATTTTATCCACATCAGTGTATACATGTCAATCCCAATCACCCAATTCATCACACCACCACCACCACCACCCCTGCCGCTTTCCCCCCTTGGTGTCCATACGGTTTTTCTCTACATCTGCCCTGCAAACCGGTTCATCTGTACCATCTCAGTTTCTGCCCTGCAAACCGGTTCATCTGTACCATTTTTCTAGGTTCCACATATATGTGTTAATATACGATATTTGTTTTTCCCTTTCTGACTTACTTCACTCTGTATGACAGTCTCTGGATCCATCCACGTCTTAACAAATGACCCAAGTTGATTAGTTTTTCAACTGTAAAAAAAAAAAAAATTGGTATGATGGGAATGAACTTTTTAAAATTTTTGTGAGTGGAAATATTCGATTCTCTTCTCCAAGTACCATGGCTCTTCCTGTTGACCTATAACACCATTTGAATTTATAACAGGCTGGCAGCAACTAGCAACTGTGTCCAAGTACATTTAGGAGAATGTGTCCTGAGACCCCCTACACAGCTCAGTGTTCATCAGTCACCCAAATCCCTTCTGTAATCAGGGGTGCGACACCACAAAGGCACACAAGTTGCCAAATTGTTAATGTATGTTCATGAAAATGTAAAATTCTTCCATAATAGAAGATGCTGCATCTTGAAAGCCTAGTTGAAATGGATATGCCATACAGATAGATAGGATTATTGCCTATAATTTAACTTTGACAAAGTTAGGTAATTTTTACTAATATCTCATTCATTGAGCAAGACATAGTGGTTATGGCATTGGCTTGAAACCAGTTAAAGAGGGTTCGATTCCTTACTTTTTTATTTTAAATTTACAGAAGTAGGCTCTTCAAATGTGTCAATGCTATGTCCCTATTCACATTTTTTCTTACTTTTTTCTCCACTTAAAAGTAATCAACTTTCTGTGTAAGTCAGTGGAATCATGTGTTTATGTAACCTGATGAATATATGCATGTAGTGTGGACTCTTAGCATACTGTATTATACTCAGGCAATTTCAGACTTGCCTCCAATCAGTTTTACATCGGGCATCACAGTGTATTTTGCAAGCAAATATTCTTGCAAGGCGTTTGGCAATAACCAGTATTTTGTAGTATAGACCTCAAATTTGTAAAAATATCAGGTCCAGCTTGTCCTTTAGTACAATACATTGCTTATATATAGCAAGTAAATGGCCTTTTGTTTAAAAGATGTGTAGTCATTAAATCATTATATCTAGAGCTTATATCCCATAGAAGTATAACTATGGGAACAAATTTGTAATGACGATGGTTGAAGGGGGTGGATGAACGGATGAAGGAAGATACAAATCGTAGACAATGTCTTTTTATTCTGTAAATCATTTTCTAAAGTTGTAAATTTCCTTTATTTGAACTTCTTTTTATCTGCTGAGAAAACAATACATCTGGAACTGTGGTAGGTCTTTGTCCTAGATGCACTGAACTTGAACCCAAATTAAATGGTGAAGTTCCAGGATGCTTGCTGGGACTCATCTAAGATTTGTCTAAAACAGTGTGTTTAAGTTTATTTTCATGTAGTTACAGTCGTGCTCTTTGGCAGAAAGGATATTGTTTTGATAATTACTAAGAGGGAGGGAAGGAAGGAGGGAGGAAGCAAGGAAAACATCTAAAGAAGAGGAGCTGTATGTTGATGTTTTAACCTAGTCAATGAAGAGTAATATTGAGGTGGTAAAAGAGATCTAGCTTTTCATTAAATGGAGAGAATAAAGTAGGAAATCTAATCAAATATGCAAAATATAGCTCCGACTTCCCTGGTGGCGCAGTGGTTAAGAATCCGCCTGCAATGCAGGGGACACGGGTTCGAACCCTGGTCCAGGAAGATCCCACATGCCTTGGAGCAGCGAAGTCCGTGTGCCACAGCTACTGAGCCTGTGCTCTAGAGCCCACGAGCCACAACTACTGAGCCCACGTGCCACAACTACTGAAGCCCGTGCGCCTAGAGCCTGTGCTCTGCAACAAAAAGAAGCCACCGCAATGAGAAGCCCACGCACCGCAATGAAGTGTAGCCCCCGCTCACTGCAACTAGAGAAAGCCCGTGCACAGCAACGAAGACCCAATGCAACCAAAAATAAATAAATAAAAATAAAACAAAATATAGCTCAATTTAAATCCCAATATATCCTTATAAAGTAATGACTTCTTGAAAGAACAGCATGTTGTCTTAGAACACAGGGGAAATAATTTTCCATATTAAAAATTAGCAGTATTGGAAGCGTGACCACATGGTCATTTGAAGTTCTGAATTCTTGTTTCAAAAGCAGCAATGAAGAGATTAACAAAGCAGCTAACAGTCCTAAATCTTAATTAATCTCAGTGTTGAAGAGAATGACAGTCCTATCATCTGTGATCCTAATAATTTTCTATATTCATGATTTTAAAAAATTTTCCTCCGCAAACTCTAGGACTCTGTATTTACTCTTGCAAGAAAAATAACTTCCTTTAAATGTTATAATACTTTGAAGTCTCAGTTTTAATCCATAGAGAAAAAAGTAACCAGATTTAATCTGGTTCTCCTACTCCGTCCTCACCCAATCAGGCTGCAGAGTTTTTGAGTGTGTGGATGACGTCTTGCTCATTGTTACATCCTTGGTGCCCAGAATAGAGGCAGGCACAGATCAGACAAATGCTTGTTTAATAAATGATGAGAAAGTGATGTTACCCATCTTGGCACAGGTATATATATCACTTCTCTGGGCGCCACCATATGGAGTCTTTGGCAAGGCTTTTGCCTCTGCTCTTCTCCTGGGTCAGCTGAGTTCCCTTCCTCATTTCCCTATAGAATCTGCATACAGCACTGATTGACTCCAGATCCCTGGCTTAAATGGTTGGGATCATGGCTTTTGTTTTTATCAGGTCAGCAAAGCATATGTTTTTTTTTTTTTTTTTTTTTTTTGCTTCATCAAATATAACCATATAGTAAAAAGGAGAAGAAATAGTCACCGTGAGAGGGGACAGAGGAAAGTTCCTAGAGGAAAAAGGTATTGCAACTGTCAGAAATGTGATAGAAGCGCAAAAGTTTATAAAATAAGTTACAAAAATTGCGAACTGTAAGTTCTAGTTTTGTTTGTCCTGCAGTAATGTAAAACTCAGAAAAACAGTTTTTTAGCAAAATAGAAAACAAAACTTGGGAGCAGCGAAAGAGGTGGGTCAGGACTCGCCAGCACCCTAAGGTACAGAAAGCACCTGTGCTCCTGGGCAATACTTCTAACAACCTAGCATCTAGCAACCTAGCAGGTCTGCATCTCTTCCCAGCACCTCTGGGGGCTCACACATCTCAGCGGCTCTGCCCCGTGTCTCTGGCTGGTGGGGCTCTGTCCTGTGCCCTGCTCTGAGGTCCCTCTTGCTTCCCACCTTCTCTCATCCCCTCCAGCCTGCTCTCCTAAATCCTATAGGTATGCTCATTGTCTCTTTAATCTCTGGGATCAGAAAAAAGCACAGTGCAAGAGAGCCAGAAAATAGGAATGAACACCAGGAATCTGAGTATACCTTAATCAGCCTGTTTTCTCCTTGAGGAAAGATTACAAAATTGTACGCTTAGATTTCTAACCAATCATCAAGATTTCGTTTACTCAAATTATTACTTTTAGTTCATTAGTATTATTATTCTTAGTAAATTTTTATTCGTATTTGTTTGCTAGGGCTACCATAACAAAATACTACAGGCTGAATGGCTTAAACAACAGAGATTTATTTTCTCATAGTTCCGGAGGCTAGAAGTCCAAGATCAAAGTGTTGTCAGGTTTGGTTTCTCCTGAGGCCTCTCTCCTTGGCCTGCAGATGGCTGGCTTCTCACTGTGTCCTCACATGGTCTTTCCTCTGTGCCTGCACCCCTGGTGTCTCTGTGAGTCCAAATTTCTTCTTCTGATGAAAACACTAATCAGATTGGATAAGGGGCTCATTCATCACCCCTTTAAAGACTCTGTCTCCAGATATAGTCACATGCTGAAGTACTGGGAGTTAGGCTTCAACATATGAATTTTGGAGTGACACAGTTTAGCGCATAGCAAATTGTGTTCATAGAAATGCTTTGCTAGTAATGACTGTGGAAGGAGATAGGAATTGGACTATGATTCCTCAATAATTGGTGACGACCTCCTGTTCATAAAAATATGTTCAGTCAATGAGTCTGAACTTGCACAAGTGAGGCACTGCAGAGTATAGATGAATACTTCCCACTTTCTGTACCAAAGGAAAACCATTCCACGCTGTGAACAGTCAATCTTTATCAAATATAACCTCTTTAACCTGGAGTCTAGAATCATTCAGACAGGGCCGAAGCCAACATTTGCTGTTCTACAGCCCTTTTTGAAAAGTGGATATTAAATTTATTGTCAATGTAGCCAGTAGTTTTCAACTGGGGCAGTTTTACCCCCAGGGAACATTTGGAAATGTATAGGGACATTTTTGATTGTCACAAGTTGGGGGGTGACTAATGGTATCAAGTAGGTAGATGAACAGGATGCTGTTAAACATTCTCGTATACACAGGGCAGCCCCTACAGCAAAGAATTATTCTTAAAAAAAAAATGATACAATTGAGCTTATTTACAAAACAGAAATAGACTCACAGACATAGAAAACAAACTTACAGTTACCAAAGGGGAAAGAGAGGGAGGGATAAATTAGGAATTTGGGATTAACACACACACACTACTGTATATAAAATAGATAACCAAGAAGGACCTACCGTATAGCACAGGGAACTCTACTCAATATTTTATAATAACTTATAAGGGAAAAAATGTGAAAAAAATATACGTATGTATAACTGAATCACCTGCTGTACACCTGAAACTAACACAACATTGTATATCAACTATACTTCACCTAAAAAAAAAAATCTTAAAAATAAAAAGAAATATTCGACCCCAAATCCCAAAATCCCAACAGTGCTGAGATTGGGAAAGTCTTGTATAAACAAATTGGATTGGGGAGTACTTTGAAGCTCTTTGAAGGCCTGTATTTGTATTCAGATAATTGATTTTTTTTTTATATTTATTCATGAAAACACCTTCATTTTTCTCGTGGTAACTACTAGATAATGCTCTCTTAGCCTGGTTAAAAATAGACAACTGCCACACTTTTTAAATGGTCTAAAATATTCAGTGAATCAAACAGCTTTATTGCATTGTCAGGGCCTGTTATTATTTCAGCAGAACTACTACGAAGATTTCATAACAGAAAGCTGAATAAATGCTCTAATACATTCTTGTCGCTCCAGGCTAGGTGCTAAACATTGATCTGCTTTTCAAAGTGAAGTGAAAAATACTAGGTAAAATTACACAGAAGATAATGAATATCGAGTGACCATCCCACTGGCCTGGTATAGTGAAGCTCTGCTGGACTCTTGTCACCTGTCCCCATGCCTATGTGCATGGGCACATGTTTTGGGAATGTGTGAGCCAAATGTGGGCTTTCATTATAACCAGCTCAGCTCATCCTAGCAGCAAAGAGAAGATTTCGTAAGGGGAAGATTCTGGGGGAAAAGGAAGTACTTCCTCTGATAAGAGGTCCTTCTTTCCACTAACTAAAACTTCTAATTATCATCAAGATTTCTTCTAAGCCTCCTTTCATCTGGATAGAAATTATTGGTGGTAACAGTTTGAACTGGAATGTGTATTACCAGCCCCTCATTCTCTCCTCAAATCCAAAGCAGTGTTACAACTGTCTGCTAGCTAAGGGTTCTCCAGAGAACTCAGACTCAACATATTTGAAATTAAAATTACTCAGGGTCTCTCACCATCTTCCATTTCCTCCGTGATCCATGGCGCTTACCAAAAAGTCACCCTAACTGCTTCCTCTCCCTCAGACTACCCACCCCATCGCTACCTGGCATCAGGTGCATTCTTTCTCCTTCCTTTCGTTGCCATCCCCAGCATGCCATCCTAGCTCAAGCCCTCATCCTCTTTTGCCTGAAAGACTCCTA
The DNA here is from genome assembly GCF_951394435.1 of Stenella coeruleoalba. NCBI lineage: Eukaryota > Metazoa > Chordata > Mammalia > Artiodactyla > Delphinidae > Stenella > Stenella coeruleoalba. Next base: position 46,212,778 of record NC_137148.1, on the reverse strand, counting down.
GCCTCATAATTTTCTCTTTATTCTCCTATCATCCTCTTTCTGATTGTCATTCTCTAAAATTTCATCATGATGCTTCCATGCTTACGCCAGTAGCTTTTCATTGCATACAAAAAAGGCTCGATTCCAAATGTTCCTGGTCTACTTCCTCCAAACCCTCTACCCTTGTAAATGCCCCCTCATCACCCACTTATACTCTGTATTGTAGGTGTAAAGAGCTACTGACTATACCTATTTTTAGCCTGTAGTTCTCCTCTCCCCCCTTCTGTGATGAACCCCAACTCATCCTGCAGATATTTTTCATTAATCCTCTCCTGATTCCCTAGTTCCAAAAGGAAGTTTCTCCTTTAGCTAGCTGTTCTTTCTTTTCTTATATGTTTATCACAGCATTATCATATAAACCTCAGTTATTTATATACTGTCTTTCCTGCCATTTAGTAGTGGCATGATGGAAACAGCTGTTTTAGGAAGAATAATTTGGCAATATCTCGCAGCATAAACTGAAATGGAAAAGACTGGAGCCGTATCCTGTTTGAAGCAAGGAGAGTAAAATCCTGGCAGGAACAATTTCATTACAATTACAAAATACATAAGTATGTGATTACAATTGTGAGAACGGCTAAAAAGGAGACAAGGGCCCAATAAAAGTATATAAATACATACCTAACATAGTCTGAGCATTTGGAAAACGTTTCCCTGGGGGTGAGGAGGCCTGAAGATGAGTAACATGTTCTGCAGAGAACTGTATGAGGGAGGCCCTGACATTAATGTTAAAGAAACTAAAAGGATAAGGTGTCTGGGCTATAACAAGGGAGGGTGGAGAGTGGCAAAAACAAAGTGACAGAGATTGGTCTTAAAAGTAAATGAACAGGAGGCTTCCCTGGTGGCGCAGTGGTTGAGAGTCTGCCTGCCGATGCAGGGGACACGGGTTCGTGTCCCGGTCCGGGAAGATCCCACATGCCGCGGAGCGGCTGGGCCCGTGAGCCATGGCCTCTGAGCCTGCGCGTCCGGAGCCTGTGCTCCGCAACGGGAGAGGCCACAGCAGTGAGAGGCCCGTGTACCACAGGGAAAAAAAAAAAAAAAAGTAAATGAACAAAATAATTTCCTTTTTGGAGAGAAACATCAAATGATTTTTTAATGTAATTCTTTCATTGGAAATGCAGTTTTAAAACATATCCTTTGTGTCTTATTTATCACTGAGGATTTTAAAACACTGAAATAAACAGTAGGTAATATTTTCCAACTGAAGTTAGAAAAAAACGGTCTATTTTCCTATCTATTGCCAACTGCTAGAGATTAATAAAACCAGTCATAAATATTCACCTTTGTCCCTCTGCACCAGTTCAGCGTCCACCCATCACCTAACCATACAGCCTCTCCTTTGCCAAACGGAGTGAAATGAGACTATTTAGAATACTTAGAATGTTTACTGCCATGAAGTACAGGAGATTCTACACAATCGCAGTGACCTTCATGTGTTAGTCACAGGACACGGAGAGCGGGCAAGGTAAGCTGGGACGAAGTGAGAGAGTGGCATGGACATATATACACTACCAAACGTAAAATAGATAGCTAGTGGGAAGCAGCCGCATAGCACAGGGAGATCAGCTCGGTGCTATGTGACCACCTGGAGGGGTGGGATAGGGAGAGTGGGAGGGAGACGCAGGAGGGGATATGGGGATATATGTACACGTATAGCTGATTCACTTTGTTATAAAGCAGAAACTAACACACCATTGTAAAGCAATTATACTCCAATAAAGATGTTAAAAAAAAAAGACATCAAATTACCCATCCTTTGAAACTTCTTTCAGTAATTTTCCTTTTTTGTTGTTTTGGTTTGTTTTTCTTTCCTTTGGATGTTTCTCTTGCATTAAACAAGATTATTACATAGATAAACTCATGCTACAAAGAGAAAGCTTTTATTATCACCTTCATTTTACTTTGTTAACTGCATACATGAAATCGTGAATTCTGACAAGCATTGCAGGCTTAGCATAGCACCTTGCTATCAAGCAGATTATATATTGATGTAGAAGGTCTGAAAGAAGCAAAGACAAAAAAAAAAAAAAAAAAAAAGGGATGGGCAGTCAACTTTAAACTAAGATTGATGGCTTTGGACTTGATCCCTAATGCCATGTTTTCTACAGCCCCAAGAGGAGGGCTGCTTCAGCACAGAAGATAGTTTTGCCAGTGATGATACCCTGGAAAGAAGAAGTTTGTTGAGAAGGAAGTTTCAAGTGTCCAAGGGAAAGCTAATCAGCTTCCCAGACAAGATGGAATGTGTTCTAAATTTCAAAAGATGGTCAAGGCTTCATTCATGTGGTTTTCAGTAGCTCATGGTGTTACTCATCCTTCAGGCCGCATCATCCCCAGGGAAACATTCCCTAAACACTCAGAATCTGTTAAGTACCTATTTATATACTCCTATTGCACCGTTATCTTCTTTTTAGCAGTTCTCACAGTTGCAATCCCATATTTATGTATTTAATTGGCCTCAGAGCCTACTTCCATAGTCAATTATGGGATCATGGGAATAGGGTCTAAGTCTGTGTTTTAAACCACAGTGCGTCCAGTGCTTTGTACAGGGCCTGGAACATAATAGGCATTCAGTTAATTCTTACGAAATGTATTATTCTAACTGGGAATAAGAAAGTCATCAGAGACAGTAAATAAACATGTACCTCTTGGAGAAACATATTTCATTCAATCTAGCAACTTCCAAACTTGTATCTCAAGCCCTGACCGCTCTTCCCATTTACTTGTATCATTCTCACTGCCTTAAATTATTATGAGTGTTCTCATGGCCAACATTGAACTCATTGTCTTACTCTTAAGATTTGTTTCTCTTCCATTCCTTGATTAGAAGGTCTAATGGATTACTCCCCAGTTACCCAAACTAGAAATATGGGAGTCACTGTAGTCACCTCCCTTTATTTTAACTTGCTCCCTCATCACCGGGTTCTCTTTTACCTACTATTAAATTCTTGTGTCAGACACTTCCACTCTGTCTTTACTAATACTGCCCATTAATGTGACCTGTTATTAGAACCTCTTAAATGATTTCTGCATCATTGGTTTCTGTATAATCCACCCAGAATGGCTTTGAGTGTGTTTGTTGGGTTGTTTTCGTTGCTATAGTGATACTTCCTTTTTTTGCCAGACTAGTAAATTATACCAAAACCCTTTGGTGGTAGATACTCAGTTCCGAAGCTTTATGATTATCCCAAGTATAAAAAATACAAAATTCTACCTTTGTGGTGTTTTTTTCCTGAGCAATGGCTGAGTCAGGAAACAATGAATTTGCCTAATTTGCATGATAAAGACGTTTAAAATTCCTCTAAGATTTCTTGAAATCTGAGCTGATGATTGTACAAGAATTCACAGTAAACCATCTCACAAAACAGGTAGCCTTCAGTTTATCATAATACATGAGGGATTAGTGGCATTTAGTTATTGATTTTTAATCCAGGCAAAAGTTAGAAAAATATATATACATATAGCTACAGAAGTCTCCAAGTCTGTTGAGTAGTCAAAATTCTTCAACTTGCCCTTGTGATAGGCATACAGCTTTCCTAAATTTGCAGTTGTCCTTTGGTCCCTGCCACCTTGATGGAAAATATGTGCTCTTGTCTGTGCTGTTATTTCTGAACAGTGTATACTGGTATCTGATGTAAGATGAGTCAAGCGGTACCGGCGTTACCATGGTAATTCCTCATGTAATAACAAGAACATCAAGAATACCAGCAGCTTGCTGTTCCCTTTGAGTTTCTATTTTCTTTCCTCTCTCTCTCTCTCTCCTACTTTAGGAAACCAGTGGCTGTAACACCAAGAGTAACACAATCAAATTTTCCCTTTCTGTAGTTTGTTGGTAGAATTCATACTCTGCTAGCAAAGGAATTCTTGGACATTTTGACTTGTAAGAGAGTTTGCTTCTCCTTGATATTTCTTTTTGTCAGTATAGTTTTCTTCCCTCCAGAGGAAAAATCATTTGAATCCTAAGGCTGATACATGTCAGAAATCCAGCATGATAAACTCTGTGAAACCAGAACATTCCAGCCTTGGGGTTGCCATTGTCTCTGACTTCAGTATATGTTCAGAATCACCTCAAAACAGAGTTAGAAAATGAAAGTTAGCCTTTACATCACTAGGAATTTTTAACATAGCACACTAGGCTCTCCATGTCAGACTTGGAAATAAGGTATTACAGGGATGATTGGGGTTAAGTTACTCAGGACCTAATGATGTTTATAGAGATCCATTCATCTTTACAGGCTATTGAAAAAAATTTCCTGCGCTGTGACTAAGGAGATACTGTAAAAGAGCAATTCAGTAGAAGTGCACTGTCCTAACACTTAATAATGCAAATTCAAATATACATGCTAAGCCAAGCAGGAGAGATAAAGGAGAGAGAAATACCAATTTAAATAGGCAATTCCGCTTTCTCCACCTGCTACCACATTGAACGAATCTATGCCCACTAGTAAGTGTGAGGTAGGAGATGGGAGTCTTTTGCTCTCTCCCCATCTCAGTTCCCCTGGGCCTGCCATAGCAAGAACATCTTGACTTACATTTGGGTGTTTTAAGGGATTCTGCATGATATGGAGATATGGAATGGATTCTCCATTCTCCATGATATTGACCAGACTAATTTTCGCCCCAAGGGCTGATGTTAGAACGTAACCTAAGTAAGATCTCCCCCCACTGAAGTTTGTATTACTGTACCATCAAAAGATGTATCTATGTTTATAGACATTCTTATATTTGATTTGAGAAGGAACTCCAGTGTTGATAGTAAATATAATTAGCCTCATTTGCAGAGTTAAACAGATATTAGGATTGCATGCACACCAGGAAAAAAAAAACTGTCGCACAGGAAAGTTCTATATGAAGGAGCATTTCAACTCATGATCCAGCTGAGCTACATTTTTCTATTCAACTTTCTGTAAGTATTTGTTCTGTATCATGCATATGGAACTATATGGATACAAAGATGGATCACCCAAGGAACCTCTACTCATGGAGCTTATAGTCTAATGAGAGAACACAAGTACTAAACATAAATAACTGATTCACAAGATCCAGATATCAGCAAATTCATTTATTTATTTATTCGTTCACTCATGTATTCACTCATTCAATGAACATTTACTGAACAGGAATTGAGTTCAGAGCTTTCCACTATGATTGTACAGCTAGGTAAGACAAATTTCCAGCCTTCAAAAAGATCGCAGTCTACCTGCTCTGGCAAAAAATTAAATTAAAAAATTGAATTATAACCACATAAAGACTTTAATGATCCTCTAGGGACACATAGGGCCAAACACCACCACCTGTTCAGGGAAGGTCTTACAAATTAAGTCATGAAAGAGGATGAACCATTCTCTTTAAAGGCAGTGCCTAAAAGGGAACACCTGGCAGAGAATGAACTCCCAATATATAGCACTTTGTAGTTTACAAAGTAGATTTCCATATATCATCACCTTTGGTTCTCACATCAACTGATAAGAAAACTGAGGGTTCAAGGGTCTTGCTCACAGCCAGAGAGTTACTTAAATGGTAGAATTTGTACTCAAGTCCCAGTCATCTGTCTCTGCATTTTGTACTGTGTACCCCTAGGAAAAGCAGAAGCAAAACACTTTGGCAGCTCTGAGAAGGCAGAGTTTACTTCCAACTAGGGATGCCATAGCGTGCTTAATGGGCAAAATGACATTTGGTCTTGAAGTTTGCACTTAGTTTTGTGGAGTTGAGAATCTGGCAAAGGTATGGTTATGGGAAGGTAAGTGAACATTTATAGGGAAAAAAATAAGTGTGGCCAAAACTTAATGAACTTGAGAAGCAATCATGGGAAATAATATTGGAATGAGTGAGACTGTATTTTTAGGGTCATGAAAACCAAGCTAAGGAATTTTTTCTAAGCTAAGGTAAGCTATTGAAGATTTTGAGCAGGGGAATTCCATAATCTTAGCCTCTGCTTAATGAAGAATCAAATGTCACCAGTGAAGACATAGTTTGGAGCAGCAGAAGATAGAGTAAGGAGACCAGTGGGAAGGGTTATAGCAATAATCTACTCTAGAGGTAATAATAATACTCCATACAAGATGATGGATCAAAGTATTAATTTATGTTATTCTTTTTGTATATTTTACATTTTCTACAATGACTGTATAAAAATTTATGAGGAAAAGTAAGGTTGTCTCTTTTAAAGAGAGCATATAATTAGGGCCTAACATGAAGTGGTACATGTAGTAATAAGTTGATAGGAGGGAGACATGGAGGAAGGATCAGCAAGACTTGAAAATTTTTGTGAGAAAGAAAAAGAGGATACCGTTTCCGTGGTGATACCTGGACATCACAACTCTTCCTGAATTTCTGGCAAAAAGAATTGTACAGTTAACAGAAATAGGGACTAAGAAGAGGAGCATCGGGCTTCCCTGGTGGTGCAGTGGTTGGGGGTCCGCCTGCTGATGTAGGGGGCGCGGGTTCGTGCCCCGGTCCGGGAAGATCCCGCATGCCGCGGAGCGGCTGGGCCCGTGAGCCATGGCCGCTGAGCCTGCGCGCCGGGAGCCTGTGCTCTGCAACGGGGGAGGCCGCGGCGGTGGCAGGCCCGCGTACCACAAAAAAAAAAAAAAAAGAGGAGCATCAGGTTTGAGAGTAAAAATAATGACTTACTGATGAATAAACTGATTTTGAGAATTTGTCGGGACAAGTAGATGGAGAAGAGCAAACAAATATCAAAGAAAGAGTGAAAAGAAGTCAGCGTTGGAGATATGAAAACTGAAGAGGGCCAAGCGAAGGTCTTTGGGGAACATCTACATTCGGAGTTAGACTTAAATTTAGCAAAGCTTAATTTTTTGTCAGAGTCAATCACTTTTTTGTTTATTCGTTTCCAATTCAGAACCTGACATTCACCCTGCAATATATTGTGCAGACCTCTGAATGCATCTTGAATAGAAGATAAATAATTTTCAGAAACATCCAAAATACATCAGACTTTGTCCCTAAATATTTTATTGCTGAGATCACTCAGATGCTGGCTGAACTGTAAGATTGTAAGGCTTTGTAAAATGGCATTTATTTTTAAACTGACCATGAATTTCAAATCAAATTGTCATAGTGAATCCTGAATCTTTTTGTAACCAACAAAGGCTTTCACAAAGTAAATATTAACAAGATGATCCAGTACTGATCTGTTCTACTACTATTATTTTCTCAGAAATAAATATTAAATGAGAATGTTGAAGTGGCACAATTGCCAGAAATCAACCAAAAATGGCCTAATGTTTAGGGATGTGTTGACTACGGATAGAACTACATAATTTTGGAATTATAGAGGACAGCAGAGAAGCAACCAACAAAAAATAACATACTGTGACCCAGTCACTGGAGAGAAGTATGTTCATAGCTGCACAGTGAGAATTAGCTATGAGACTGTGTTCTATCCTTTTCTATTGTGTTGCTTGTGAAAAACAATGTTAAAATAGACTCTTCCTTTTAAGCAAACATTTCTTACTGGAAATTCAGTAGGCACACGTTTGTCTTGTTTGGCCAGATGTGGGTATTTGTCTTACTCCCTTTTAGTAGTTCTGAAAGCACTTTTATCAGTAGTTAGATACAGTCCTTTCCCAGGAGCTTGGGTGTTTTATTGAGGCTGTTTCAAATGCACTTAATGTCCTCTCTAACGGATTTGTTTATCTGTTTCCCAAAGCCCTCTTTTCTCTTGGCCAGAGAAGTTACTTTTCATGTGCCTTATAGTATGAGGACCTCATTGCTACAACCTATAGTTTATGGCACTTTAGTATTTCATACATCCTTTTAATATGATATATATCATATATAACTTGTAAGTAAAAATTTATAGAGAATTTATTGCTTGTGATCTCCTTGTAGAGAATTGTTATAAACAGTGCATAGTCAATACTTGAAAATAATAATTAAAAATTAAAAAGGAGTGAAGTAGATCAGTTTATCTTTCGCACTGCGACTTCATATACAGTAGTCTCAAAAATTGGAATATATCTTGGAGGTTGAAATTATTTCATGCAGATATCATATAACTGTGGAAGTATAATTTTATAATTTTATCCTATGGGGTGGGAAGACATGGGCTACATTTTCTACACCAAGAACATTCTCTAACCTGCATGAAAGTTTTTATGAAACCTAAAAACCAAAGGAGGATTTAGTAGTAAGTTAAGAACAGAGTGCTTAATTGAATAAAGGCCAGGAAACACGCACATTCTTATAATGGCATTTGGCTACGAATTCACTGACCTGAAGTATTCTGTGGGTAGATCCTAAGTATGTCAAGGGAGCTGGCATAGAGAGTGGAAAAAATACTACTCCCCTTAGCTAGCAAGTAGATGTGGATTTCCGACGTCTGACTTTGGTCATTCTGGGATGAATCAAATGTTTACTCTGACCAATTTAAAACATCTGGATAATTCCAATTTGGGGGACATATTGCTTCAGATACACTGAATCCTGAAAATTGGTAGAATTTTACATTTCTTCTCTTGATAAATGACATTGCCTTAATTTTTGTCATACCCAAAGATTCACAAGTCCCTAGCCCTTGCACTATTCTTTACATTAATTAAATTCTTCTACCTTCTATTACACATATAACTCTCAGAAGAGCAAATGTCTGGATTATTATCAATAGTTCTCAAACACGCCAAGGTTTCACTATCAGACTATAATCCCCCATTAAAAAAAAAAATCCAGGCATACAAGGCTATACTTTGTTATTGAATAACTCCAAGTTTTCTAGCTACTATTTTCCTAGAACAGCTCTGAGCAGTTCTTGGTGGGGTCTCCTCTGGGGTTTTGTTTTTGTTTGTTTGTTTGTTTGTTTTATGGTACACGGGCCCCTCACTGTTGTGGCCTCTCCCGTTGTGGAGCACAGGCTCCAGACGCGCAGGCTCAGCGGCCATGGCTCACGGGCCTAGCTGCTCTGCGTCATGTGGGATCTTCCCGGACCGGGGCACGAACCCGTGTCCCCTGCATCGGCAGGCGGACTCTCAACCACTATGCCACCAGGGAAGCCCTCCTCTGGGGTTCTTTGATAAATCAGTTCTAGATTGAGATTGACATGAAGATACAGCTTGAGATGAAAGATAGAAAACAGCTGTGAGCAAAGTAATTCACCTTTGAAAGGTAAACAAATACAAGACATACCAAGAAAAGGTAGTTAGAGTTGTTGTTTTCCCTGAAAATGGTGAAAGAGTTGACAATATAAGAGTGGGGAGATTAACAATCAGTCCAGGGCTCAGCGTCCCACTGAATTAAGACAATTTCTATATTCTTTACAGATGTTGTCAAAAATGGTCATCCGGAATGGAAAAAGAAATAACCTGTGTTCCCTTAACTATGTCATTTGTCTTGTCATGCAGTTGACCTCTCATTTATTTATTTCTCAGTATTTAGACCTACAATAGCCAATAGAAATACTATGCAAAACACACTTGTACTTTAAAATGTTCTGGTACCACATTTAAAAAATAAAAAGAAACAGATAAAATTAATTTCAAAATATTATAATCAATATATAATCAATTATTATTGTAAGCAATATATAAAATTATTAATGAAATATTTAAAACCTTTCCTCATTCTGGGCCTTTGAAATCCTGTCTGTGTTTTATATATTGATTTAGATGCTAACTTTCCATCAATCTTGCTAGATCTAAATTTAGATTTCATAAAATTTACAAAGAAATGTAGATTCATTTACTCAAGTTTCAGATTTCCAATAACTGAATCAGCTGTCAGTTTCATAATTTAAATATTAATTACTAAAAATTAAATTTAGTTCTTCAATCACACTAGCTCCCTTTTAAGTCTCTATAGCCCTGTGTGACTGGTGGCTGCCATATTGGACAGTCCATATTTAGATTATCTAGGTTTGAGCTCAGGCTCTGCCACTCACTTACAGTGTTACCACAGGAAAGTTGATTTCTCTTTTTGTGCCTTAGTTTCCTCATCTCTCAAATGGAGATAATAATAATACCTGCATCTGATGGTTATTATGAGAATTAAATGAAATAATGCCAATTATACATATAAAACACTTAACACAGTGCCTGGTATGTAATGAGCTCTCAACAAATATTAGCCTTTATTATTACTGTTGTTTTTATTGTTATCATGTATTTGCTCTTATGATTTATAACATTATCAATTCTAAGTATCTGGCAGAAGTAAACGTCTCATCTTTGGGGTTTGTAAAGCAGATGGATGCTGGACCAAATGCAAAAATGTAAGCTTTTTTTGCTCCAGATCTGTATCTCTAACTGCCTAGATATCCTACTGTTCAAGTGTCAGCCTGGCTAACCTGAACTCACCTTTCTTCTTGAATCAGTTCTGCTGAATAAGACTCACATATTCCTCTTCAGGACAATGCCATTTTCCCATTTACGTAAACTCAAAACCTTAGAGTCATCACTGAATCCTCCTCTCTCTCATCTGACCCTCATCAGTCAGTCATTGTCAAGTCCCTCAAGATTTTCAGTATAAAAACTCACGCTTCCCTGCCTTTTCATTTCCACTGCCACTACCTTTCCTCTTGCTGGAGAGCTGAACTGATCTTCTATTGAATGAATTGGAGTCTCAGTTTCCAGTCTCTAACCATCGTATTGTGCCCATTGGATGCTACTGAATTAATCTTCTGAAAATGATATTTTCATCATATAATTCCACTGTTCGAATCCTTTCTTCATTGCCCATCACTTCCAGAATAAACTCATCTCCTCTATGAAGCCTTTCTCAACAATTCCTATGCCCATGATAGGGGACCCAAATGACGACCCCCTTGCTGTGTCACTGTGACTGTCACTCAAACTTCTGCCACAGCCCCAGAGCATTATTCCATGTACTGGGGCAAGTGGACCTGTAGCCCTAGAAAGACAAAGCCTATTTTGTTGCCAGGTTTGTTTTTTGGGGTCTTTGTTTGTTTGTTTGTTTGTTTCTTTTACGTCTTGATATTTCCACAGTGCAGCACAGTGCTTCCTCAATAAACTCATTTGTTTTATGAGCTATCGAATGACACTCCTGTGTCTGGCCTTCAAGGCCTCTAAAATTAGCCCCAATCTACTATTCTGGTCTTATCTCTGGCTTCTCAGCCACATCATTTATCTCTAAAGAAATTGGTTTGTAGCTGTCTCACAGATCTGCCTTCTCTGTTTCCATCTCCACGTCTCGGTTCACCATCCCCTCTCCTGAAGTATCCCTCTCTCCTCTTGACCTGCCCAAATTCTACCCTTTTTTCAAGATTCAGCTCATCCTTCTGATATGGTAACATGCACAAAGCACCATGTACTCCACCATGTTTCAGAGTCAGGATTGCATGACCTCAAGGAAAGAGACCAGACTTGGGGTCCGAGTGGATCTATTTGTTTTCCTGACCAAGCTGCCTACCTTCTCTGAGCCTCACATTCTTCCTCTATGTAATTAGAGTAGCAAAGCCTAAGTTTCAGGGCTATCTTGAATATTATGACTAATGTATATACTGGCATGCAGTGAGGGTTCAGACGGAATACGTGAGTTCTCTTATTTTCAATTCCATCGTAGGGCATCTAATCATGCAGCTTTTACAATCTAATCATAATTAGGGCATCTAATCATGCAGCTCTTTTACCGTGAGATTTCACTGTCATTTGGATCACTCTACAATACATGCTTTATTCCCAACTAGACTACAAGTTTCTGGGCTAAACTAGCACTTAGTTGAATTGTGGGCACACATACACAAACAGATATATGTGTATATATTTATAGACAATAAAAGAGAGAAGGATGTTTATTGACTTTCATGTATATTGACTTTAATCTTCCCAAGAAAGCACCATTTTACGAGGAAGTTGATAATGTCCCTATTTTATTCATGAAGAACTGAGACTTGGAGAGTTTGAGTCCCTCCCAAATCAATCCAGATCGTGGTGATAGAAGCAGGAAATTCAAACAATGCTGACGTATCTTCCCCAAATCTATTTTATTTTATTCTTTTCCACATTTCACATCTGCGAGGTCCTCTGCCTAGATCAACATATATGCTCACCCCCTGTCTATTTTGATCTGCGTGCACTTGGCAGCCAGGTTCAGGGGTTGTGGAGGGAGGTGGATAGCTGTAGGAAGGATACCGCATAGTGTGGGAGGCAAATGAAGGACCCCTTCAACAAGACAACCATGGCAGTTTTCGTTAGGCCACTCAGCATTGCTGTCAGAAATGACAAATGATGCTTGAGTTCCTTTTTTCCTGAAAAAGAGTAAAAACGGCCTATAGGTAAATACAATGAATATATATACACATAATATATAACAAGGCTTTGCTGCAGACAATGGTTTTGTGATTGGAAAATCCTAAAATTTAGTTTATTTTTATCCAAATGCTCTCTAGTATCAGCAAAGTTTAAGGTTGGCTTAATTTCACATCTGGACCATGATGCAGCACCAGTCATGCCAAAGTAGAAAATTTTCAAGGAAAGATACAGAATAAAGAAGACCCCATATAAATTATCATCTTAAGGTTAATCTTACACACATAGAAAATCCCCTATAGCCAATGGAGGGGGAGGGAGATATATGCACAGAATATTCTAGAGATAACAGGTGATGATTTCTCATCAAGAAATTCCAGGTTAAACCAAAATCGGTCCTCATATTTTAGTAAAGGACTGAGATAGCTTACTAGTAAGTGAAATGATCATTTATGTATTGCTTTATAATCATTCTGCATGCACGTTGTATAGATGGTCAAGGCAGAGATCAGCAGTGCAAAGTAACAACCTCTCATTGCTTAAGTTCAGGTTAATCATTAATATTTTTCCATGGATCAATACCCCTTAGAAGCCAGAATTGTAGCCATGCCCTTCAAATCCATGTGTTTGCCAAGTGTGAAAAGCCATGGGCCAGACTTGTTGGAGCTTTGTCATAAGCTACTTTGTCACAAGCTCTTCTTAGCTCTTCTCTGAATGGTTCTTCCCCCGCCCCAGTCCTCCTCAGCCTGCCCTGAGAGGGTAGATGTGGGTGTGTAACTATGGGGGGGGAGTCCTTTTAATGCTGCTCAATTCTTAACTTTCCTCTTCAATTGAAAGTTGAGTTGATATATTCCCTGAAATGAAATGGTGTAAGGAAAAGTAAGATAAGACAACCCTTCTAAGTGTGTGACTTCTGAGTAACAAAAGTGACTTTTTTTTTAAAGTGTGAAACATGACATTTTATGTAAAAGATGAGATATGTTAGTATCCACTTGGAAACATTCTGTCAAGTTTTTTCAGAAGAATCACCATTAAGGTGTTAATAAATATTTTAAATTTTAAATTCATAGATTGGGTCTGACTTACCTTTGTATCCCTTGTGCTGCTGAACCAGAAATCTTACAAAAATAGATGCCCATTAATTGTTATTTAATAAGTGAGTGAATGAATTAATGAATATTTATATTCTTTTTTCTATTCTTTTCCATTGTAGGTTATAGCAAGATATTGAATATAGTTCCCTGTGTTATACAGCAAATCCTTGTTGTTTATTTTATATATGGTAGTGTGTATCTGTTAATCCCATACTCTTAATTAATCCCTCTCCCCTTTCCCCTTTGATACCCATAAGTTTGTTTTGTATGTCTGTGAGTCTGTTTCTGTTTAGGATACAGGATATTTTCAAGATGCTTGGAGTAGTGTTAAGAATTTTTTTAAAAGTTTTTAAACATACCTTTGTTATGGGCTGAATTTTGTCCCCTCACATTTCATATGTTGAAGTCCTAATCCCCAGCACCTCAAAAAGTAACTGTATTTGGAGGTAAGATCTTTAAAGATGATTAAGTTAAACGATTATGTTAAAGGCGATTAAGCTAAAAGTTTAGAGTGAACCCTAATCCAATATGACTTGTGTCCTTATAAGAAGAGAAAATTTGAAAACACAAAGAGAAACACCAGACATATGGACACACAGAGGGAAGACCAGGTGAACACACAGCAAGAAGGCAGCCATCTGTAAGTCAAGGAGAGAGGCCTCAGAAGAAACCAAACCTGCTGACACTTTGATCTTGGACTTCTAGCCTCCAGAACTGTGAGAAAATAAATCTCTATTGTGTAAACCACCCAGTCTGTGGCGTATGCTATGGCAGCAGGAGGAAACTATACAACCGTCTTATGCTGCAAACTTTGAAAATCCTCTCTTAAAATGATGCTAAGAGAATAGAAGGGTATAAATCCCCAAGAATAGAGGGATGAGGAAGGAGACAACTGGACATAAGAGAGGAGTATTTTAGAAGTGGAAAGTAGAGAACTGGAATTAGCAAGGTTGAGAATGCTAATTACAAAATGCCCACAGAGGAGGGTATCAGGAGAGGCAAGCAACTCCCTTTGTGGAAATCTGGAAAGAATTGGGACTTGAGGAACCAAGTGTGCTTAAAAATAAGTGAAGATTGTTGGAAAATCTGCATATGAAATGGAGGCTTCCACAGCCCTCCTCTCACCCTGCGTAGCTAAGAGACCGATTCCATTCCATTCTCATCAGAACACTGGAAATTTATTCTATGAAAAAATTAAACAAGAGGGGTTCAGCCTTGGAGATACCAGATACAGTGGAAGGTGAGAGATTAAATAGAAGTCTATCAAATGAATACCAAAGCCCTGGCTTCCCTAGTAGCATTTTAGGACAAGAAGTCTGCCAGTTAGTCTTAAAATGCCATGGCAGGAGATTGAAGAATCCTTCTCTAGAAAAATGGAATCACCACTCACAGAAAAGACCTACAGATACTGGGATTACACTGTTGCCAGTGAAAAAGGCAAAGTTCTTTATTTCCCAGTTAACCTACAGTGAATCCCAAGAATCCATGAGCCCACTTAGGACATGCAAAGCTTCTAGTCAGCATTTTAGTGCCTCCCTCTTTAAAATGAATGAACTGCCGAGGCTCCACAAACCTTTAAGGAAACTCCCCCAAAATAAAGTATAAAACAAATGAAAATAATAAAGCAATGGACAATTTAAGAAACAAATAAAAGTTTCAGGAAAAAATATTATCTTCTCAAGAGGCAAAAACTTATTACATTCATTAAACAAGATGATAACATACAAAATTAACAAGTAAGAGCAAAAAAGAGTTATTAAAATTTAAGACAATGATAAAATTAAAAATTTAATGGAAGAGCTGAAAAATAAAGCTTTAGAAACCTACCAACAAAAAGGCGAAAAGATGGACAACAGAAGTTAAGAAAATTGGAAAAACAATTCTGTGACTAAGCTCTAACTACTAGGAGTTTGAGAAAGAAAAACAGAGAGAGAAGAAAAACAAAGGAAATGAGGTCATCAAAGAAATAACACAAAAGTTTCCTCAAATTGAAGAACATATTTTTTTTTCATTTAAAAGGTCCATAAGTACCTAGAACAATGAAGGAAACAGACCCATACAAAGGATATATCTTGACATTTCTGATAGGGCCTCATGAAATATTGATTTTATCCTCTAAAAAGCACATTGATGCCTAGGAGACAATGGAACAATGCATTCTAAATTCTATGTGAAAATGATTTGCAGCCCAGAATTCTAAACCCAGCTAAATCGTCAATCAAGTGTGAGGGAACTGATAAAATAATTGATATGCTTTACCCAGGCAGAAAATATATTACAAAGAGCTTTTGAAAATTACTTTGGAGAGTTCTGGAATAATTAGTGATAATGCCACATAAAATTAAGCAAATAAAAAGGAGGCAATTTATAACTCCAGAAAAAAACAAAAGGTTATTCAATAAGTGAAACATAATCATGGTACACTATTTGGCTTATCAGTAAACATTACTTCCCAGGGATAAAAAGATAAAACCTGAATATCCATTTAACTATCAATTGTTAGGTAACTACATTGAGAGGATAGAAGGAACTAAGTGAGGAATTGAGATGGTAAAAGTGTGAAATGCTCTTTGTCTATAATGGGAAGCCAGAGGTATGGAGTTACATAGCAGAAGAAAGGACTAAAAGAGTTTCAGAGAGAGTGAGAGGGATGGCACAAAGAACACCTGTTTCTAGTTCTAAGCTAGTATAGTACAATTTTGGGGGGAAATGGGTTAAATAATTCTTTTGAAAATTTAAAAGGAACCAAAGCAACCAAATTTCCAAATATGATAAATGTCCTATGTTTATTGGCATGATCACAGTTAAATGTCTTGGGTTGGGGTTGTACAATATTAGAGTGGGCTATTCCATTTCCCCTTTAATACTTGGTAGGTTTAATAGCATTACTAGCTGTAGAAAAGGGACTGATGGTGCTCTTTATTGGCAGAAGTGAGGCTGGCTTCCCCTAACCTTTCAGGAGAGAGAAGTCATGAACCAGTCAGACTAGCAGATTCAGTGCTGGTTGATGAGTGAGGTTTCAGACATTGAAGGCAGTGTGTTGTTCAGGTGTTAGATTATCTTACTGATTCTGGTAGCTTGGCCTCTGTGCACTGGTGCCAAATCAAATCTCGGAGACAGTTTTAGGTGAAGTAGAAAAGAATAGCTGTATTGCTTTGCCAGGCAAAGGGGGACACAGTGGGCTCCTGCCCTCGAAAACTGAGTGTCCCGATTCAGTAAGATTTGATGAGGAGTTTTATAGCAACTGTTCAAGGGTGGGGTTGCTGATGAAGATTAGGGTGTATGCAGGGCCTGCACTCCTCTGATCTGGTCTCAGGTAATCTTCTTGATGAGCTTCTCTGGTTCCTGGCTTCAGGTGGTCTTCTCTGGTATGAAGAATGCTGACATCTTCCATTTGTTGGGTTTTAATTCTATAAATAGCTTAAAGACATTGTTATGTATATCCCTTGAGGCAGAACCAGGACCCTGCCCCAAGGCTGCACCACTGTTTCTTGGCTGCCCCTCCCTTGTCTTTGCATTGCTTCCCAGATTAGTGACTGTTTGAATCTGCCCTTTGGAACTCAGGGAAGTTCATGAAGGCTGGAGTAAAGAAATGGGGGACAGAAAGGCTTCCTTGCCCAGGAGCCCCACAGGGTTCTAGCTCAGTTTCACTACTACAGCTCTCTAAAGATAACTTATAAATGATGCTTTCCATTTCCAGTCTTTTCACTTCTCATGTAAAATAATCAGGATAAAAAGAGGTCGCTATATCACTTTGAGTTACTGCATTCACGCTTAGAGGAGGTTATCCTCCTTACAAAGAGTGAAATAAGCATAAGCAAGTTGGTTTTCTGTGCGGGGCTTTGCAGAATACATCTGACTTGTTTACAGTCACACTTTCACTCTCAGAATTACCATGACCCAAGCTGTTCCTTGCAGGTTTGGAATTCCCTTTGCCTCAAAAGCATCTAGAAAAAATTGTTTGACCTTCACCATGGTTGGCAGAACATATGCTGTGAGGGCTCCTTGATTTGACAGAAAAGTCCTGTGCTTTCCAGCATACATTCATTTGGCTTGTTGGACTGCCAGCCTCCCTGAAAGACTGGTGTGTTGGGAGTAGAGCAGACAGAATCTCACAGTGTCAGACTTTTCCCTCTAGAGCAGCACAATTCTGTTGCTGAAAGGCAAGGACCAATGCCGTCATGCTGTTCCCTCTCTCTTTTCTGTTAACTTGGAAACCCAATAGCTGCAAGAATGACATCAGCAGAGCTAAATGTAAGTGAAGTCAATAGAGAGAGACAAAGAGCCCAGGAGAAGCTTGTGTATCTCAACGTGATGCCGCAGAGTTCCACACTATAGGCCTGGTGTTCTGGAGCTCATCTCTCACTTGCCCCCCTCACTTGCACGCTGGCATTATTCATGTACACATCTCTCTCCACCATGGGATCACAAGTTCCTGTGAAGGTGGGGCCTGTATATTACCTCCACCTTGCATTTCACCCACTACTTAGTGTACAGCTTTGCACATAGTGGGCCCTCAAAAAACAGATGTTAAATGTATTCTCCAATGGACATCCTATGTTGTAAAACACGATTCCCTCGGTGTTAATTCCTTGTGGTCACAACCTGTCTCACTTACACCTGCGTTTCCAGAATGCGCTGTCTGTGGCCTAGCACACTGGTGAAGGGGCCAGGCTTTGGACTCAGTATCTAAGTTAAAAGCCCAAGCCCTCACTTATTAGCTGTTTGTCCTTGGTTTCTTAGAGTTTTATCATCTCTAAAACCAAGATGGTAATGTTAACCTCTGTGAAGGCTAAATGAGATGATATCTGTATTGCAGATATTAATATACTGACACATATTAAACTCACAGTGTTTGCTGTTATTACTATTACTGGCATTATCCATTATTACTGTTATTAATTTCCTAATTTCTAAATGAAAACAATAAAAATAATAATGCCAATCTTACAGGGCTATTGTGAGAATTAAAATAGTTTATATGAATATATATTTATATATATGTATATACTATCTGTAGATACATATATATTCATACACATGTATATGTGTATATACATACATATACATATATGCACACATACACATATATATGTATAATAGTAACTAACACATAATAACCACTCATGTTAGTTTTTATTGCTGTTAGTATAAAACAGCAATAATGAGTATGAGTAATAACTATGAGTAATAACTATTACTATATTATATATTATATTATATTATTATATATATTATTATATTATAATATTATTATATTATTATAGTTTTCTCTTATATCTAAAATGAGGTTGGTAATGCTAAGCTTATAAGGTTGTGGAAAAGATTTTAAAGTTAATGTATTTTAAGGTCTTGGAACTGTTCCTTGTTGATGGTGAGCACTATAAAAGTGTTTACTTTTGTTATTTTTACTGGTAATACTAAAAAAAGATGATTATATAGTAAACATGTAAGATACCATATGCTCAATAAGTTGTTAACTCACTTTGGTATTCATTTCCTGGTACACTGATAGCATTAATGGAATGACTATAAATGACCACACATGCTTTAACGGTAATATTAATTATCTTTCTACATACTGGGAAAAAAAATTCCAGGATGGCAAAACATCTTGGTCCAGAATTCTGCCGTCAGCAAAACAATAAGATGTGAGTGAGGAAAATATGCCTAGAGGAATTGTGAGGGTGGCATTTTGCCTGCTATGAATAGTGATTGCCAATTTCCCTCTCAACAACTATGACAGTGACACTGATGCTAGTGGAACAACCTGCATAATGCTTCAGGGGCACATCCTTTCTCTGAGGCTGCAGGCTCGCAGAGGAGACAGGATGCATGCTTGATTCCACCTGTTGTCATTTATCTGCCAGTACAGATAGCAGGCATCTGTGGGGCTAACAGACTATCTTCTAGCAACTCAAAGGAAACCCCCTCAGAGTATTACAGGTGGAAAACACCTTATGATCCCTTCAATCCAAAGAAATGAGTATCCAAAATTTGAAACATTAGACTCCAAAGGCAATGGCCCCTTAATAACAGAATAAAAAAGAAAACTTCCAACTTTATAGACTGAACTTGTTTTAAAGAGTCTGGAGAAAACTTTTATCAATTTATCTTCCACTTTTAATGAAAGTACCTGTTTTCTAGAATGACAAAACTTTGGTTTTAATCAAGTTTTAGAGGAAGGGCAAAGAAAGGAGACCACCTGTTATGTTCTTAGTGCTGTCCTTGGTGCTGCCCTATGTTGAAGAAGATGAATTTTATACAGCTTTTGAATTAAAAATAACCAGAGTCTTTTTAAAAATTAATATTATACAAGCCAGAAGATAGAACTACTTTCTCTTTACTCAGAGATTTCCACAGAGTATATAAATGGTCTGGACATAGAAAGTCAGGAAAGGAAAAGGAGGGAACCTATTCAAATATTCATGGTGCCGTTTATAACTTGTGTTCACTAGAATGAGATTATCTTAGATTCAGAATGGAGGGGGAAGGGACACACATGGAGTGTGGAAGCAGCCAGTTTCAACACACTGCATCATGTGCACTTGTGTTTGAGTAGGTGTGTGTCCTTCGGATGGGGGGAGAGAGGAGTTTTTTCTTCACATCTCATTCCAACCACTTGACCTATAGTTGAGAATCTTCTCTTCTATACCCTATTTTTATCTCTTGTTCTATATATTCTGTTCTTGAGATGGTCTTCATCATAATGTGCCTTTTCATAGGTGGTATATAAACACAATGCCAAATTGAATCCTCATCTCTGATATTGATCTCAAAGTCCTTTTTCATTATCAAATACCTTTGAATCTGTGTCTTCAAACTCAGCTTATATTCATCAAGATCAGTATATTTCTTTCTACATGTAGGTCTTCTGATCTCTTAAGTTGACTCTTTCCCAAGTTCTCTTAGAACATGGGGAATTACCATTCTCTTAATCAATCACTATAGAAATATCAGTCATCATTACTCTTTCTTTTCCTTCGTTTCCAATATCCAACACATTCTTAAGTCCTGTTAATCCTTCCTTCAGGCTCTGCTTCCTCAGCATGTGAACCTGCCACAGTCCTCGTTGTTTGTACCTGGACTTGGACAAAAGATACTGGCATGTCTGCATCTAGTATTGTTACATCCGTCCTACTCACTACTCCCAGGTGATGTGGTGAAAGTTCTTATTTGATCCTCTCACTTGCCATTTAGGGCTCTCTCAGCAGAGGTCACACATCAATGGGGGTCAGGCAGTTGGAGAAGGCAGGCGATGATTCTGACCCAAGGAAAAGTGCACCCTGCTCTGCCTGCACAGCTACTTCTAAGCGCCTAACAGTTGTTGCATGTGAAAGCACAAGCCAGTGTTGGCAGAATTTCTGATTTTTCAGGAGAACAAATAAACCAAGACTTTAAAAAAATGTTTATTCAATAGATATCTATTGTAGGCATACTAAGTTCCAAGCTTTATTCTATGTGTTGGAGGAGATAACAGCAATGAACAAAAATTATACCCTCTTGATGGTTATATTCTTGTTGGGGGAAAAGATAAGAAAATAATAGAGAGAAAGAGAGAGGGAGAGAGCGAGTGATTTTTGTGATCAATGCTATGAAGAAAAATGTATTGGGAAAGAAGTTAATGAGTGTGTGTGTGTGTGTGTGTGTGTGTGTGTGTGTGTGGTGGAATTTTCAGTAGGATGGTTAGGAAAGATCTTATTGAAAAGGTGGAATTTCAGCACACACATGAAGGAGGTGGGTATATGAGGGAAGAGTGTCCTAGGCAGAAGGAAAATAAGGAGTCTTGCTGCCATGATTGAGGAAGAGCCAGGAAGCCCTGAGGGCTGGGGTGAAGTAGCAAAGTGGAGCACAAGAGGAGACAAAGTTGGAGATGAAACATAAGTGGGTAAAGGGGGTAAGGGTGGGGGCAGATAAGTGGCAATTCTTGAAGACCTTTGTGGACCTTCCTAGTGACTTTGGTCTTAATTCTGAGTGAAACAATAAGCCAGCAGGGAGCTTTGAACAGGTTTTAGCAAGATCACTCTGACTACTAATTTCAAATAAACTTTAGGAGGTTAAGGGAAGAAGCAGAGAGTCTAGGGGGGACATTCATCGTGAGAAATGATGGTGGTTGACCACGGTTCTGGGCTGAACAACTGGAAGGATGGAGTTGCCAAAAACTGAGATGGGACAAGACATCAGAAAAAAATAAGGCTTGGAGAGGGAAGATTAGAAGCTCTGTTATGAACATATTAAATTGAAATGTTTATAAGGGGATGTTGAGTAGACAGTCTGACTTGTAAATTTGGGGTTCAAGGTTGAAATGGAGGAAAATTCTGAATTTGGAGAGAGACAGCTAGACCACATGCCTCAGCTCTCTTTCTCCTAAGATGAACCCTTTTCCCTGAGGTCTTTGTGATTTTTGTTTTCAGTATCATCATCTTTTAATGAGGCAGAGACTGCTCCTCTAAACCCAATTTATCCAAATATGGGGAAAAAACAAAAAAGCCCTCTGTTTTTCGGTGTCAACAACTGAGACAAAGTAGACATTTTTAAACAAGACTTTACTGACGAAAGGAAACATGTAAAATCAAAACAGCATGAGACTAGATAATTTGACTTATTATAGGAGCTATTTTACTCAAATTCAGCCCCTTATGAAAAGCCTTCCCTCTGGCTCTCACTCCACACCAGGCAGCAGAGGCCTTACCACAAAGATAAATTCTTCTCTCAAGAGAGAGAGAAACATGACAGGGAAGCTTAATCTCCTCTTATGCTTACAGCTCACCTCCTTCATTCTGATTTTCTATCCAAGGACCTTTCTCTTCCTTTGGTGATTGTATACTGGGATTTAGTACAACATTTAGGAAAGAACCACCTACCCTCAAAATATCCAAATATAGCACCACAGTTCCAATACTTTAATAAGAGGCACATGCATATATCATTAAGTTAGAGGGATTATTTAATCACAGCATGAATCATACTGTGTCCTCAATAAACATTAATTACCTTTCCTTCCCCGTGGAATGGCTTTCAACACTCTATAACTCACCCAGCCTTAACTGCAGGGAAGCCATTTTCTTGCATGCCATGACCACATCATGCCAAGCTTTTTCTTGTGATATTTGCCCTTTCTGGAATATTTCCCCTTACCTTCCTCTCATACAAACCTTGCAGTTCTTTATAGGTCGAACCAACATCACAAGGTCTTTTATCTAATTGAATCCCACATTGATGTCTCCTCTTCTTTGTACACCTATAATTTGTCTATACCAATCATTTTTCATGTAAATATACTATGAAGTGTTTGGGTATGGAAATTTTGTCTTCCCTGAAGGATAAAAACCACGATTTGCTTTTTAAACTTTAACTCCTTTTTAAAAAATTCATCAGCATGCATAGCACAGGGCTGTGTATGTAGGAGACAAATAACAGTGTGGTAATAATGTAGTAAATAATCTGTAAATGTCTGCAATATCTGTTCATTAATCCATTCACTAGAAAAACATTAACACTTTGTCAGGCATTGCTAGATATTCAAGCACAGAAATAAAACAATGTTGGAGAACCATTTATTGTGAATATGAGATTTTTAGATGAAGAAAAGATGTTAGAAATAGCTTTTAAGAAGCTGGTTTGGTAAACTCGTATATCCAAGATTATAGAGAGCCATCTTGTGGGCAATTCAGTTTCTCACTCAAATAAGATCTTTAAATAGAGTTTATATATATAAACTTTATATAATTAAGTATATTTTAACCAGTTCTCATAAACTACTTATAGTCTTTACAGTGTTTTTTAAATTTCTTAAATATCTAAAAATAAAGGTCCCAGCAAAGAAATTACTAAATGTCATAAATATGACTTATGATACTTTCCATAAAACATAAACTGTGATCAGAAGATAAAGAGCATCCTTAGAGATTATCTCCTCAAATGATCTGTCACTTTTTGGAGGTTTAAGGGTACTTTGAAAATTTGATTAAATCTGTGATTCTGCTCCCTTGAGAAATGTGAATATGCATACAATTTTGCATATAATTTCAGGTTCTTCAGCAACTCCCCTGCAGTTTACTCATGAGCCTGTTCATGGACTTCATATTTTAAAATCCTGTATTTTACATAATACACAGGAAGGTCTAGCAGATTTGGGTGAAAAGAAAGATTTGATCCCATTATTTCTCCATCCCCAGAAGCTCATGGTCATACATCAGCTGAATAAAATCATGATGAAATATTTTTGCCATATTGTTTGTGTCTCTCAGCTAAATCTTAATATTTATAGTGTTTAGTTTCTTAAAGTTCTTGACATCAACAAAGACAATGTTTTAATATTAGGTCACGTCATTCATGTTGTGTCAAAATCTTTGATGTTTCTTTTCTCTAAAATAAAAGATATATTTTGGAATTACATCTTACCCTTGAACCCACATTCATGGGTAAATGAAGTCCTGGCAGTATGAGGTTGATACATTTGAGCAAAAGGTCCTGAACCATATGCTACCCTACACATATACATACAATCAGACTGTTCTCTGTCTCCTCTTCCTTTCTCACTGAGAAACCAGGTGCATTCACAAAAATCACCTCTTTTGGTCAGGACCATTGGAACCCTTTTTTTTTCTTTTAATACAATACTTATGATAGTTTATGTTTTCTTCATCTCTTGCTACTAAGAACTCTAGTAGCCTAAGTCAGTATGTCCCAAAGTAAGTTCTGTGGAATACGGGTTCCATATAATATCAATAGGTGCTACAAGCAAAACGATTCTATGGTCAAATAAGCTGTGATTCACAAAATTAAACTGATGTATAACTGTAAGGCTCCTAAAGTCTTTAACAGACTAAATAAGTATTTTAAATCTCCAGGAAAGAGGTACCACATGCAGAATATTCCAAACTTTATTAAATACGGAACTTTTTTGTTTCTTTATTTTCAGAGTATCTAATGGGTTTGGTGCTCCACAGAGAACATTTTGGCCCAAGCTAAACTAGAAATACAAAGATAGATTTAAAAATACACAGGAATTTCTTGAACAAGTTTCAGGATGGTGAGAAACTGACTTATAGTGTAGAATATTCTGGGCAAGGAAATTTTACATTAAATGATCACAATTCAAATATTATAACTAATTTTAATTTAGCAGGCAATTTGATCTAATAGATAAAAGCACTCACCTGAAAGTGAGCTACTGTATTTTGTTCCTCAGTACAGTCATACTGTTTTTCAAGTGATTAGCAATTCATTTTACCTCTCCAGTTAAGTGAAAACAATTCTTTAGGAGTAATAGAAACACTATGATTCATATAAAACTCAGTTTAAGATGCCTTGTGCAGCAATTCCCAAGTAGTATTCTAAAAGATGACTTACTCTGATATTAACTGATGTCCGTGGGGAATGGTTTAATTTTTCTACAAAAGTTCTCCACCTTCTAGAATAGCCTCATTCCAATTATTATATCCAAAGCTCTTAGAAGTCCTGCAATGAAAAAAAATGTTTTTCTTCAAAACTGTCAAGCCAGTATCTCCCCCATTGTTTATATTTTACTCCCCAAAATATGTTTTTTAATTCACAGATTTCCTGGGTCCAGGGAATCATTTAAGTTTTTGGTCTAAAACTCATCTACTAGGTTCAGATTATATATGAAAAAGGACTCTATTCATAGAGAGAATTGGCCTTTAGAGAATCTCACTGCCAGCCCTACTGGCATCTACAAGAACTAGAAAGCATTATTTACAGAGAATAATCCACACAGTGATAATTAAGGATTAGCTATGCTTATGATGACAATTTTGCCTAATTTACTGAAGAAAGAAGAATTAAAATGCACTCTGATTTGAGATTTACTGATCTTTTTCTTTTCTCTTGCAGGTAAGTTTGGAAATAATTTATTTTGCTTATGGAATAGAGGTATGGTGTCACTTTTATAAATTTTAATTGCTTTTAACATTGGGCATGACAGATGATACGTTTCACCATGCATTTTGTTGCTGCTGTTGTTGCCAGTATTTGAAAGGTAACATTGCGGGTTTCTTTGATTCAGAGTTTTCAGTATGTGATTCCATAAAGTAAGTCTATGCAGGGTTTGTATTTGGGTTTGTGTTTAAATGATTTCTGTGTCAGATACAAGGATGGAGACTGTAGTAGGAGGGTGAGGGAAATATAAGAAGAGTAGATAATATGAAATCAGTGAGAAACTGTAAGGCTGAGAAGGGCAGCAAACTTCAGTTCCAGGTGTGTAATCTAGGATGACCATGAATGTGTATCACAAAAATAAGATGCCTTTTCATTAGCAGAGGTAATCAACCAGAGACTGTTTTCATTCACTTTTCCAAACCTGTGGTGTTGTGTTTTCTTCTGTTATTGTACAAAATTTCTGGCCAGGGTATTGTTGATGTATATCTTTGTAAAAGGAATGGCTATAACCATTGTGAATCAGAAGTCAATTTTTAAGTTAGAAAACAGTAAAATAGGTCCACTCCCTGAAAACCATATGGAAAAGAAAAAAGAAAAACTCTAATGAACTACAATTAACCATTTCCGATAAGAAGAAGGAAGTTTCAGTAAATCTTCTAGATACACAAATGAGAAGGTGAAATATCAGAGGGGCTTAGGAAGAAGTGGGATTTGTCTTAGGGAAGGAAGGTAGCCTGTTAAGTTGCCCACATAGGACTATGGCCTTATTATTGTTCATTATACTTTCATTCATTTATGAAAGAAGTGATTGAGATTTCAATCAAGCTTGAAACTGAAGTAAGCTGCATGTTAATTATAACTGATATGTTTACTTTATTCTAGAAAGACTGTATGAGTTTGTAAAAGCAATTGCAAGCTTTAGTATTTATTAAATGTATAAAAATAGAGAACTTGCTAGTCTGAGTTCTACCTAATCAATAAAAGATGATGTAGCTCAGGAGGCAAGAGAGTTCTTGGGCCCTTGGTCTTGGTGGGTAAAGAACTTTAATCTTGTTTTATTCTCACCGATATAATCATATCAATACCAAAGTCATCAAGAAGGAGTCAATATTATCACCCTGAGTAGGCGTGTAAACGTTTTCACTGAGAAAATACAAATTTGGTACTTGAACCACAAAGCTAATTGACATGGCTACTACTCTTTGTTTGAACTAGTATTCCATTGTTTGATGGAAAGGAATGGAATTAAAGGACATTGTAAAATGTCATGATATCGTTAGGAAAATACATGTATTTTTTTCCTCTTCCAATCTAAGTATCAGAGAGATTCTTTAACCCAAGGATAAATCAGTAAAGTTTTTCTGTGAAGAGGTAGATAGTAAATATTTAGACTTTGTAGGACATAAGGTCTCTGTGGTACAACTCTGCCTTGTAGAACAAACGTAGCTACCCATAGACAAAATGTAATGAATGAGCATGGTATATTCCCATAATGCTTTATTTACAAAAACAGGTGGTGGGTGGGATTTGCCCTGTGGTAGGTTTGAAATGAAATTAAATGAAGAATTTTAAGTAATCTTTAAAATTTTTGGAACAGTGTATATGTTGGCCACCTTTTGCTATAGAGAAACCCTGGTATAAGTAAGAATGAAATGGTGTTCAGCTCTAGTTTAGAAATGTTACAAACTTCTCAAAAGGTTGGATGAATTTAAACACTAGAGGGCACAAAAGGATATTTTTAAGTCAAGGACCTTTTCTAAACAGAACTCTACAATTATGAAACACTGTCTCAAGTCAAGTGCTGTGACCTCAATGTACTTAATTTGTCAGGGATGTGGGCCTGCAGTTCCAGTAACCTCGCCAGCCACAAGAACTTGAAGTAGTTGACCAACTCTGTGTTGCTATAGTAATAGCCATATGTCTTTTTTTTTTTTTTTGCTTGCTTGCTTTTCCATAAAATGTGGCCCAAATTAAGGATTTATAGGGCAGCATTTTTTCCGTCTTATAAGAGAAGAATCATTTTTTGATTGCTCTAGGTTCTGACTAATTTTCATGTGGTGAGAGTCTCTTTGTAGTAAATAACAAGTTATTTTCAATTATCTTTTGTTTTACTAATCCTAGTTTTACTAATCCTAGTATTATGACTATTACTAGTCATAATAAAATAATGCATATATAGTTTTACTTTGATTTTTCAACTCATTTGAGGGTTTTATTTCATAAAAATGATTAAAAATCATTAGGAGCCTCAAGCCTCAAAAATACTCCTGCCCTTTAATCTAGTAATTCTACTTGTAGGTATTTGGATTAGGAAAGTAATCTGAGATATTAAAAAGATTTATGTTCAAAGATATTCACCACGAAAGTACTTACAATGTTGAAAACCTACATATACTCTAACTCTGCCACATAAACTAATGTTTAAATACATTTTCATATTAGACAGAAGAATCTTATCAACCATTAAAAATATTTTCAACTAATTTTAGGATATGGGAAATTGCTTATGGTATAACATTAAAGGCAAAGCAGAATCCAAAATCTTATACACTAAAATCTCAATTGAATGTTAAAATTAGATGCATATATAGAGATATGTATATACATATAAAAATAAGGAAAAAATGAGCCACAAGACTTACAATCGTTACCTCTTGTGTACTTGCTCTTTCTTTTTTCCTTTTTCCTTTTCTGCATTTTCCAATTTTTCTATAAGGAATATTCATCATTTATATAGTCATGAAAAATAAATGTTACTCAAACAGAAAACTGTTTCAGCATTCTCACAACACTTTTTTTAGGTGTGATTTTTAGGTTAATGCTGGTAAAAGTCAGCAAGGTTATAAGCAAAGTCTATTATTTTATGCATCAGAAAATCCATTTAAATGAATTATTGATTGTTAGGCAGACACACCAACAGAGTCACCTTTTTAGGCCTGCAGGACAGACTTCTGTGATGTGGTTGAGTAGTAAGAGGGGCGCAGAGGCGGGGGAAAGAAGACCAGTGAAGCAAGAGCCTTCTGGAAAGGCCTGGCGTGCTGAGTTTTAGCACAAAACCCCCCTGTAAGCTCCCTAGACTGTGGTAAATCAGGACGTTTGCAACAGGCTTGCGTGCGCGTGCACACACACACACATCTCTTGGAATCATTCTTCCTCCCTTCACAATCTGTCTGGTGCCCTGGCCTTTCCTTGCTAATGAACTTCAGAGTATGTATGGAGAGGGGCTAGAGATAGAAAGGCAAGAGACTGAAGGATGCTAAATTGGACTTTGCCTTGAGGACAGAATTCCTGGGAAATGACTCTGCATAGAATATCAAAGGAAATCCCATAAATAATATTGGCAAAAATACCACAATCATATGGAACAAAGCAAAATATTGTCGCTAGTGTCAGTTGAGCTTTTCCTCGAGACATTTCTAGTAGGATGAATTGTTTACTAAAATTGTAGTTTTATCTTTTTTTACTTTATAAAAAGATAGCTGGTTGTAACATTTGTGACTATAGTGAATAATACTGGAAAGGGTGAATATAGCATGAGCATAGGCACACAGGTTGAGCTACATGGAATTACTGCTTTCTTCATTCACTGTGGATTTTGTAAATTTCCTTGGAGCTTTTAATCCCTAGTACCTAGGAGATTGAGAACCATGTCTACATGTTTACCTGGCAAATAATTTGATGAACTGAGTGAAAAGGTGTAATTGAGACTGCCTAATGCCATCAAACAACCCTTAGGACTTAATTTTCTCTCTGTATAATTTTCCCTTCATTTTAAACTTTTGAACCAAATTGTCTTGTAACATAAATTGATAGAATCAGTCATTTGGAATTTTTCACAAAGTTATGTCAGACATTCTGAAGTTTAAATATGGAACTTTTTTAGTTTATATTCCCAAATGATAGTGGTTTATATATATATGGTATGTCTATGTATTGTTCTCAAGCATATCAAGGTCAAATAAAGCTGTGAACATTTAAGCACTAGCTGTTGTCCACTGGGTAGTGCAGAAATGGATGACTTAGTTTATCTAAACTAATTACCAAAGGAAATAGAGAAGCCTTTAGTCCTTTCTTGAACAAGGCAGAATTAAATATTCATGACAAGAAGGAATAGTAGAATTTAGAGCAAAATAACGAAATGTCCCTGGAGCCTGACTTCTAAGAGGTTTGAGGGGTTCACCGAACATACATTTATTTAGCTCCTACTGTGCCGGGCAGTCCCAGGGTTATGTGGCCCCAGGAAGTTCACGGCCGAGTAGAACACTGAGAACATAGCACTCTTTTTCTTGACAACACAGCTCCGGAGACAGGATGCCTGCAATATGTATTATGTCCTAGAAAAGAAACAAATTGAAGTGACTACAGGTGCCTTCAACATGTTTATCCCCCATGCACTCATACCTATAGCTCACCAGCTAACTCACAGCACATATCTATCCAACCTTATCTTTTTTCACTTCCTTATTTATTAGTTCTCAGATAACCTGAGGAGAATGAATCTGACTTTTTCACACCTGTAGTAGGTTCACTTTCCATTCCAGAGAAACCATAGACAGACCTTTTCTCAGCTAAAGTATGTTAGTTAACATAAGCAGCATGGACAAAGAGATTCCTAATTGAGCATGTAAAACATGGAATAATACAGTTGTCTAAAAACTGCGTTGGAAAGATGAATGAGTTCTAGAGAGCAGCTGTATACTATAGTGCCTATAGTTTACAATGTGGTATTATGCACTTAAAACTTTGTTAAGAGGGTAGATTTCATGTTAAGTGTCATTAACGCACGCACACACACACAAATCCGAAAACCAGAGAGACAGAAGGAAACTTTTAGGTGAGTAATATGTTTCTTACCTTATTATGGTGATGTTTTTACAGGTGTATGTGTATGTCCAAGCTCATCAAATTGTATACACTAAATATATACAGGGTTTTGTATATCAATTATACCTGAATAAAGCTGTTTTTTAGAACCATATTGATTATATATGCTAATGTCTTGGATATTGAGATAAATGAGGATTTGAGGGGGAGAAATCCATGACATTTGTCTCCCTGGCTCCAGTCTTCCCTGCTCAAATCCTCGTGGAATAGAGTCAAGCATCAATTGTTCTAAAATTCTGCTTTCATTATTTTACTCCCTTGTTCAGAAACTTTTGATGATTTTTCACTTTTAAATGGAACAAAGGTACCACTCCTAACAAAACATTCAAAGTGTTGCACACTCCAGTCTAAACCTTTCCTTCCTACCTTTTCCTGACAACCACTGTTCATAATAATCTCCCCTCTGAACTCCAGTGGTTCACCATGCATGGGATACAGCTTGTCTCCTCGTGCACTGGACACATTATGCTTCTGAAGAGCAGCAGCTGCTTCTACAAATTTGTCACAGGACAGTGCCAGTCACAGTGTTTAGTAAATATTTGATTAATAACTATCAGTATTTATCTCATATGGCTATGAGACCAGTGAATTCATCCACTTAGCAGATATATATTGAATGCCTACCACTAACAGACCCTATTCTAGTTGATGGTAAACAGCAGTGAACAAAGCAGAGTCTCTGTTCTAATGAAACTTGATTTTTGTGCGTGGAGGGGAGATAGACAATGTAAAATACACAAACATATACAAAATATACAGTATGTCATGATGATAAGTTCTATGAAGAAAACTAATGCAGAGTAAAGAAATAGAGTGACGGCAGTGCTATTTTAGATATAGTCAGAATAAGTAACCCTGTCTATTTAACTGACATTTGGATCTTAACAGAGTGAAAGGACTGTGCCAATGTCTGAAGCGAGAGCATTTCCGGAAGAGGAAACAGCAAAGCGCAAAGGTCCTGAGGCAGGAGCAGGCACGCTGTGTTAAAAGAACAGGAAAAAGACCAGTATGGGTCAAACCAAGTAAGCAAAGGGGAGAAGAGAAGGAAAAATGGTCAGGAGATAGTAAAGGGCTTTTGTAAGCCATGGTAAGGAGTTTGGATTTTGAAGTGGGAACCTAGAAGAGGGTTTTGAGCACAGAAGGGACGTACATGTGCAAAGGATCACTCTGAGTATTCCGAGAAGAATAGACTTGGAATGAGGCCGGAAACAGTAAAAATGGTTACGAAGCCACTTCAGTAGTCTGGGCAAGAAACAATGGTGACCTGGACCAGGGTGGTGACAGTGGAAGTGGTGAAGAGTGACCAGATTCTGGCTCCAATTTGAAAACAGAGCTGACAGTATGTGATGATGGATTTTCACACGAGAAAAAGAGAAACAGAAATGAGTCAAGATGATTCAAGGCTTTGGGTCTGAAAATATTAAAAACTTGTGTTTTCATTTGCTGAGTTGAGGAAAGACGAGAGAAACGTAGATTTAGTGGTAGGGTGCTGGAACATGAACCTAAAATTCAGCGTGGCACCTTAAGTCTGAGCGGCCTATTTGTGGCGGAGGTTTCGGGCCCCGCCCCATTTCCCCTAGACTTACCCCAGATGCCCCCTGCCCCTGTGGCGGGCAGATCCTGTGTGCTCAGTAGACTTCTCATTTGGGCAGCTGGGTACTTTCTCTGTTCAAAGGAGCTTGCTAGACTGGGTGTGGGCTGCCCAGAGGGCAATCCTCAGACATTGAAAGACCAGAGTATGCTTCCATGCCCCACGTTTCACATGCCTCAGTGGGATGAGTCCTAGACGTGTGTGTACGGTCACTCAAAGGCGTCCCCAAGAAGCTTGAGTTCCATGTGCTCGCAGTGGTCACCTGCTCATTAATGCACACTCCACTGATTCTCGTCTCTCCCTTCCCTACTTCCCCAACCCCTAACTTCCTACAATCACCTCCCTGCTTCCTCTCCAAATAAAGTACCCACACCAAGATTTTGCAGCATCTGCCTGGAAGCAATTCAACCTAAGACTATTATACATCCAAATGTCAATATTCAAGAAGGAGGAAAATATGCTCTTTTGAAAAGAGGGGAAATGTCAGGGGTGGAGTATAGCTGGGAGATGTTAGTCTTTAACAACCCTATGTGAAAGCACAAGGTGTAAATACGGGTTGGTTCGTATACATGTTTGTTCCTTTCTTCTCTGCCGCATGGTCATTTCTCCGGGTGAATACAATGGTGCTCACTAATGAACAATCTGAGCTTTCCGCAGAGGCCACAGCAGAATATCTAGAGAGTAGTAGCCTGAGGAGTGATGACAATTTGATTGGAAAGAAGGGGATCTTGGGAAC
The DNA here is from genome assembly GCF_951394435.1 of Stenella coeruleoalba. NCBI lineage: Eukaryota > Metazoa > Chordata > Mammalia > Artiodactyla > Delphinidae > Stenella > Stenella coeruleoalba. Next base: position 46,180,318 of record NC_137148.1, on the reverse strand, counting down.
TTGTCTTAAATCTGCATTTGCATAGGAAGGCCATTGTTTTGACTTTTCTTCTATGTTTGTTGGGGTGGTTTTGAAGAAACTGGAGATTATAGAAGGCCATGCCAAGCCACCCTTTGGTGTCGTCTTTACTTTTTCCTACTAGTTTATGCTCAGCCATACTATTTCTCTTGCCTGGCTCAGGAGCATGTTTTGTGTGCCAGTTTGAGGAGGAAAGTGAGTAGCGATGAAGGAGATCCTCATTAACTAGGTAGGATAGCCAGTCGCAGGCAAAGCAAAGACCGTTCTTACTTGCAATCAATTGTTCAACTGAATGTGAAAACAAATCAGTTTCTCTTGTTTTGAATGAGAAGATCAGATAAAACACAGTTCTCCTTGCCATACATTGTATCACATTCCAGAGTAATTTCAATTTCACCTTTGCAGGAAGCATCCAGAATTTAATGTTTTCTGCTGAGCAGTTATCCAGATCATTGTAAACCAGTGGAAGCATTGACATGAATAAGATTTTTCTTCTAATTAAAGAGCTAATTCAAGCATAGAAAAATGTTCCTAGTTCTCACTAAAATGGTTTTTTTTTTTTTTTTTTTTTTGCAATACGCGGGCCTCTCACTGTTGTGGCCTCTCCCGTTGCGGAGCACAGGCTCCGGACGCCCAGGCTCAGCGGCCATGGCTCACAGGCCCAGCCGCTCCTCCGCATGTGGGATCTTCCCAGACCGGGGCACGAACCCGTGTCCCCTGCATCGGCAGGCAGACTCTCAACCACTTCACCACCAGGGAAGCCTGGTAATATTTTTTTTTATCAGTCGTTATCATGTAAAGTTTCAGGTGACTAATACATTTCCAAATGGCCCTCATAACCATGCTAACATTTTATAATTACATGGTTCTCTGTTTTTAAGATGAATGGACAATATCTGATTTTTAATATATTGTCCAATTTTCAATATTCATTTGCCTTTTGTCAAATGGAGAGACAGTATTCATCAGAGCAAGAGAGCAAGTTTCTGAAGTAATGGGGGCAAACAGGGATGCTGATTTCCTATACTGGGAAAGTTCTTTTTAAAACATTAAACATTAAGAAACACAACCATGTGGAATATTTATGTACACATTTAATAACAGAGAAGTAGCTTACCAAGTCTTGGAATTGCCCATACCCACGTATGCGTCCTCCGTAAGGTCCGTAAGTCAGTTCCCAGATGATGAAGACTAAGCAAATGCCCTGTAGATCTAGTTGAAGCTCTGGGCTCTTTCTTGGGGTGAAGGTACAGTCCTGAAAACCTCTCTTAACAAGGGGGAGCTGTGCATACATCTAGCTCTTTTCATAGAATTTCCTCGCAGACTGGCGGGAAGTGGGTCTCTAAATCTACAAAGAGCTTGGTCTCTCTTTTTGCTTCTTTTCTGGCCATGGTTTGTTTACCTCGAGGAGGCAGACTGCTCTGTCTTCTCTACTTAAATGTCTACAGATGGTATCACGCTGCCTCCAATTTGATTTTACGTCAGATCTTCCTAGGCGTTAAACGATGTGTATGCTTTCTGGCTTCCCTGCACTTCTCTCTCTGACCCTTTAACATCTCAGCAACGTGTAAATTATGAGACGCGTTTAATTTAACATGGATTCAAAAGTTTTTGTTCATGACCTTTGGTTGAAATTTAATCAAACTAAAAACCTAACACTCCTAGTGGTAAAAAGAAATTGGGTTATTCAAGGTTTTTAGTAGCAAATATTTAGTTTTACCTAATTATAGAAATAATCCCTATGCACGGTAGAAAATTTGAACATTACAGAAAAGAACATTTAAAAAGGCCTATGATCCTAATACCCAGAGATAACACTGTCAATATTTTGGTGTATATTTTTATTAATTAGATTTAATTGGTAAATGCTTTTCACGAGTAACTAGATTCTACTTAGTTATTTATAATGCACCTCTATCATGTCACATAATTATTATTTCTTTTTTGTGGTGGAAATAGTTAAGATCTAGTCTCTTAGCAAGTTCAATGTTTATAATACAATACTGGTGTCTATAATCACTATACTGTGCATTAGATCTCTTGCAAATTTGTACCCTTAAACAAAATCCTTCCTGTTCCCCAAGCCCCCACTGCCCCAGCTTCTGGTAACCACCATTTTACTGTTGTTTTCAATGAGTTCAACTTTTTTGGATTCCACATGTGAGTGATATCATACAGTATTTGCCGTTCTCTGTCTGACTTATTTCACTTAGCAGAATATTCTCAGGGCCCATCTATGTTGTCACCAATGGCAGAATTTCCTTCTTTCTCACAGCTGAATAATATTCCATTGTGTGTGTGGGTATTTTATATAAATATGTGTGTGTGTTTATACACCTTACGATGCACTTTTTAACAAGGTATTAACATTAACATCTTGAAAATGCCACTCTATGCTTTTTTTTGCTATATTTGCCATTTTCACTGACCTGCTATGATAAGTTACTACTAGAGTTGCAAATACACATCCTTCAATGTACCTGAAGAGACATTCCTCTGAATCTGAGATGCTCCACAGTCCTTGGAGCACCTGAGAGCCAAGGCTTCTGAGATGACTCTGCAGTACTTACTCCTTGATTGGATTCAAGTACCCAACTCCAAACATGGGCTGAGAGTGTTTAGTAATTATTTGTATGAGTTCTTTAGTTTCATGGAGACTAAAATTAGGTTTCCTCTGTCACTCTTATGATGTCATTTGACCTTGACCTGCATCTCAAATTGCTGAGACGGTAGCAAGCTTTCTCCCTAAGCACATCAGAAATAGTAGGTGAGGAGGGGACATTTAAGATGGTGGAGGAGTAAGGCATGGAGATCACCTTCCTCCCCACAAATACATCAGAAATACATCTACATGTGGAACAACTCCTACAGAACACCTACTGAACGCTGGCAGAAGACCTCAGACCTCCCAAAAGGCAAGAAACTCCCCACATACCTGGGTAGGGCAAAAGAAGAAAGAAAAAAGAGAGACAAAAGAATAGGGATGAGACCTGCACCAGTGGGAGGGAGCTGTGAAGGAGGAAAGGTTTCCACACACTAGGAAGCCCCTTCGCGGGCAGAGATGGGTGGGTGGCGGAGTGGAGGTAAGCTTCAGAGCCACAGAGGAGAGTGCTGCAACAGGGGTGCGGAGGGCAAAGCGGAGAAATTCCCGCACAGAGGATCGGTGCTGACCAGCACTCACCAGCCCGAGAGGCTTGTCTGCTCACCCTCCAGGGTGGGCAGGGCTACGAGCTGAGGCTCCGGCTTCGGTCGGAGCACCGGGAGAGGACTGGGGTTGGCGGCGTGAACACAGCCTGCAGGGGGTTAGTGCGCCACAGCTAGCTGGGAGGGCGTCTGGGGAAAAGTCTGGACTTGCCGAAGAGGCAAGAGACCATTGTTTCAGGGTGCGCGAGGAGAGGGGATTCAGAGCACCGCCTAAATGAGTTCCAAAGACGGCGTGAGCCGTGGCTATCAGCATGAACCCGAGACGGCCTGAGACGCTAAGGCTGCTGCTGCAGCCACCTAGAAGCCTGTGTGCAAGCACAGCTCACTATCCACAGCTCCCCTCCTGGGAGCCTGTGCAGCCTGCCACGGCCAGGGTCCTGTGATCCAGGGACAACTTCACAGGGAGAACACATGGCGCACCTCATGCTGTTGCAACATCATGCTGGCCTCTGCTGCCGCAGGCTCCCCGCACACTCTGTACCCCTCCCTCCCCCTGGCCTGAGTGAGCCAGAGCCCCCTAATCAGCTGCTCCTTTAACCCCATCCTGTCTAAGCGAAGAACAGACGTCCTCAGGCGACCTAAATGCAGAGGTGGGGCCAATGCAAAGCTGAACCCCAGGATCTGTGCAAACAAAGAAGAGAAAGGGAAATCTCTCCCAGCAGCCTCAGGAGCAGTGGATTAAATCTCCACAATCAACTTAATGTACCCTGCATCTGTGCAATAGACAACGAGTCATCCCAAATTAAGGCACTGGACTTTGGGAGCAACTGTAGACTTGGGGTTTGCTTTCTGCATCTAATTTTTTTCTGGTTTTATGTTTATCTTAGTTTAGTATTTAGAGTTTATTATCATTGGTAGATTTGTTTATTGATTTGGTTGCTCTTTTCCTTTTTTTTTTTTTCTTTTTCTATATAGCTATATATTTTTTTTCCTTTTTCTCTTTTTGTGAGTGTGTATGTGTATGCTTCTTTGTCTGATTCTGTCTGCATAGCTTTGCTTTTACCATTTGTCCTAGGGTTCTGTCCATTTTTTATTTTTATTTTTTAGTATAGTTTTTAGCGCTTGCTATCTTTGGTGGATTTGTTTTTTGGTTTGGTTGCTCTCTTTTTTCTTTCCTTCTTTTTCTTTTTTTATTACTTAACATTTTTTTATTTTTAATAATTTCTTTATATTTTAGTTATTTTATTTTATTTTATTTTTTCTTTCTTTCTTTTTTTCTCACTTTTCTTCTCAGCTGTGTAGCTGACAGGGACTTGGTGCTCTGTCCAGGTGTCAGGCCTATGGCTCTGAGGTGGTAGAGCCAAGTTCAGGACATTGGTCCACCAGAGACCTCCCAGCTCCATGTAATATCAAACGGTGAAAGCTCTCCCAGAGATCTCCATCTGAATGCTAAGAACCAGCTCCACTCAACAACCAGCAAGCTACAGTGCTGGACACCCTATGCCAAACAACTGGCAAGACAGTAACTCAACCCCACCCATTAGCAGAGAGGCTGCCTAAAATCATAATAATGTCTCAGACACCCCAAAACACACCACCGGAGGAGGTCTTGCCCACCAGAAAGACAAGATCCAGCCTCATCCACCAGAAAACAGGCACCAGTCCCCTCTACCAGGAAGCTTACACAACCCACTGAACCAACCTTAGCTAGTGGGGGCAGACACCAAACACAATGGGAACTACGAACCTGCAGCCTGCAAAAAGGAGACCCCAAACACAGAAAGTAAAGCAAAATGAGAAGACAGAGAAACACACAGCAGATGAAGGAGCAAGGTAAAAACCCATCAGACCAAACAAATGAAGAGGAAATAGGCAGTCTACCTGAAAAAGAATTCAGAGTAATGATAGTGAAGATGATCCAAAATCTTGGAAATAGAATGGAGAAAATACAAGAAGTGTTTAACAAGGACCTAGAAGAACTAAAGAGCAAACATACAGTGATGAACAATACAATAAATGAAATTAAAAATTCTCTAGAAGGAATCAATAGCAGAATAACTGAGGCAGAAGAATGGACAAGTAACCTGGAAGATAAAATACTGGAAATAACTACCAAAGAGCAGAGTGAAGAAAACAGAAAGAAAAGAATTGAGGACAGTCTCAGAGACCTCTGGGACAACATTAAACACACCAACATTCAAATTATAGGAGTCCCAGAAGAGGAAGAGTAAAAGAAAGGGACTGAGAAAATATTTGAAGATATTATACTTGAAAACTTCCCTAATATGGGAAAGGAAATAGTCAGTCAAGCCCAGGAAGTGCAGAGAGTTCCATACAGGATAAATCCAAGGAGAAACACGCCAAGACACATATTAATTGAATTATCGAAAATTAAATACAAAGAAAAAATATAAAAGCAGCAAGGAGAAAACAACAAATAGCATACAAGGGAATCCCCATAAGGTTAACAGCTGATCTTTCAGCAGAAACTCTGCAAGCCTGAAGGGAGTGGCAAGACATATTTAAAGTGATTAAAGGGAAACACCTACAACCAAGATTACTCTACCTAGCAAGGATCTCATTCAGATTCAACTGAGAAATTAAAACCTTTACAAAAAAGCAAAGGCTAACCAGCTTTACAACAAATGCTAAAGGAACTTCTCTAGGCAGGAAACACAAGAGAAGGAAAGGACCTACAATACCAAACCCAAAACAGTTAAGAAAATGGTAATAGGAACATACATATCGATAACTACCTTAAATGTAAATGGATTAAGTGCTCCAACCAAAAGACACAGACTGGCTAAATGGATACAAAAACAAGACCCTTATATATGCTGTCTACAAGAGACCCACTTCAGACCTAGGGACACATACAGACTGAAAGTGAGGGATGGAGATAGATATTCCATGGAAATGGAAATCAAAAGAAAGCTGGACTAGCAATTCTCATATCAGACAAAATAGACTTTAAAATAAAGACTATTACAAGAGACAAAGAAGGACACTATGTACAGATCAAGGGATCAGTCCAAGAAGAAGATAAAACAATTGTAAATATTTATGCACCCAACATAGGAGCACCTCAATGCATAAGGCAAATGCTAACAACCATAAAAGGGGAAATTGACAGTAACACAGTCATAGTAGGGGACTTTAACACCCCACTTTCACCAATGGACAGATCATCCAAAATGAAAATAAATAAGGAAACACAAGCTTTAAATGATACATTAAACAAGATAGAATTAATTGATGTTTATAGGACATTCCATCCAAAAACAACAGAATACACTTTCTTCTCAAGTGCTCATGGAACATTCTCCAGGATAGATCATATCTTGGGTGACAAATCAAGGCTTAGTAAATTTAAGAAAATTGAAATCGTATCAAGTATCTTTTCCAACCACGACCCTATGAGACTAGATATCAATTACAGGAAAAATTCTCTAAAAAATACAAACAGGGCTTCCCTGGTGGCACAGTGGTTGAGAGTCTGCCTGCCGATGCAAGGGACACGAGTTCGTGCCCCGGTCCGGGAAGATCCACATGCCGCAGAACAACTGAGCCTGTGAGCCATGGCCGCTGAGCCTGTGCGTCTGGAGCCTGTGCTCCGCAACAGGAGAGATCACAACAGTGAGAGGCCCGTGTACCGCAAAAAAAAAAAAAAAAAAATGGAGGCTAAATAATACACTACTAAATAACCAAGAAATCACTGAAGAAGTCAAAGAGGAAATCAAAAAATACCTAGAAACAAATGACAATGTAAACACAATGACCCAAAACCTATGGGATGCAGCAAAAGCAGTTCTAAGAGGAAAGTTTATAGCAATACTATCCTACCTCAAGAAACAAGAAACATCTCAAATGCAAAACCTAACCTTACACCTAAAGCAATTAGAGAAAGTAGAACAAAAAAACCCCAAAGTTAGCAGAAGGAAAGTAATCATAAAGATCAGATCAAAAATAAATGAAAAAGAAATGAATGAAACAATTGCAAAGATCAATAAAACTAAAAGCTGGTCCTTTGAGAAGATAAACAAAGTTGATAAACCATTAGCCAGACTCATCAATAAAAAGAGGGAGAAGACTCAAATCAATAGAATTAGAAACGAAAAAGAGAAGTAACACCTGACATTGCAGAAATACAAAGGATCATGAGAGATTACTACAAGCAACTGTATGCCAATAAAATGGAAAACCTGGAAGAAATGGACAAATTCTTAGAAAAGCACAAATTCCTGAGACTGAAACAGGAAAAAATAGAAAATATAAACAGATCAGTCACAAGCACTGTAATTGAAACTGTGATTAAAAATCTTCCAGCAAACAAAAGCCCAGGACCAGATGGTTTCACAGGCAAATTCTATCAAACATTTAGAGAAGAGCTAACACCTATCCTTCTCAAACTCTTCCAAAATATCACAGAAGGAGAAACAGTCCCAAACTCATTCTATGAGGCCACCATCACCCTAATATCAAAACCAGACAAAGATGTCACAAAGAAAGAGAACAACAGGCCAATATCACTGATAAACATAGATGCAAAAATCCTCAACAAAATACTAGCAAAAAGAATCCAACAGCACATTAAAAGGATCATATACCATGATCAAGTGGGGTTTATCCCAGGAATGCAAGGATTCTTCAATATATACAAATGCAAATCAAAAGTACAGTGAGGTATCACCTCACACTGGTCAGAATGGCCATCATCAAAAAATCTACAAACAATAAGTGCTGGAGAGGGTGTGGAGAGAATGGAACTGTCTTGCACTTTTGGTGGGAATGTAAATTGATACAGCCACTATGGAGAAGAGGATGGAGGTCCTTTAAAAAAGTAAAAATAGAACTACTGTATCACCCAGCAATCCCACTACTGGGCATATACCCTGAGAAAACCATAATTCAAAAAGAGTCATGTACCACAATGTTCATTGCAGCTCTATAGCCAGGATATGGAAGCAACGTAAGTGTCCATCAACAGATGAATGGATAAAGAAGATGTGGCACATGTATACAATGGAATATTACTCAGCCATAAAGAGAAATGAAATTGAGCATTTGTAGTGAGGTGATGGACCTAGAGTCTGTCTAACAGAGTGAAGTCAGAAAGAGAAAAACAAATACCGTATGCTAACACATATATATGGAATCTTAAAAAAAAAAAAAAAAAAAAAAAGTGGTTCTGAAGAGCCTAGGGGTAGGACAGGAATAAAGACGCAGACTTAGAGAATGGACTTGAGGACCCAGGGAGGGTGAAGGGTAAACTGGGATGAAGTGAGAGAGTGGCATGGACATGTATACACTACCAAATGTAAAATGGATAACTAGGGCTTCCCTGGTGGCGCAGTGGTTGAGAGTCCGCCTGCCGATGCAGGGGACACGGGTTCGTGCCCTGGTCCGGGAAGATCCCACATGCCGCAGAGCGGCTGGGCCCGTGAGCCATGGCCGCTGAGCCTGCGCTCCGCAACGGGAGAGGCCCGCGTACCGCAAAAAAAAAAAAAAAAAAAAAAAAAAAAGGATAGCTAGTGGGAAGCAGCCACATAGCACAGGGAGATCAGCTCAGTGCTTTGTGACCCCCTAGAGAGGTGGGATAGGGAGGGTGGGAGGGAGACGTAACAAGGAGGAGATATGGGGATATATGTATAGCAGATTCACTTGGTTATAAAGCAGAAACTAACACACAATTGTAAAGCAATTATACTCCAATAAAGATGTTAAAACAACAAAAAAAAGAAATAGGAAATAGGTTAAAAATTGTTTCAGTGATATTGGGATTTTTTTTTTTAACAAAACAGAGTCTCTTATCCATAACACACTAGGCCTAACACTGATATGTTAAAATATATAAAAATATAACAAAATATATTAAAATATGAAATATAAAAATATAAAAAAATATATTAAAAATATAACAAAAGGAAACACAAAATAAAACCCAGAGAAAAACCAAAGTTCCCATTTTTTGAAACAGCTCCTGATTCATAGATTTTATAGGGTATTTTGTACAATATCAGAAACGGTGTAATATGCCCAGTCATCCCATTTCTAGTCACCTGACTGAAGTCATAATTTACTGAGAATTACCCTGTATGAAACAATCCAGAAAACGTATTACATAGGACTAATGTGGAGTAAGAGCTCATGATTGACAGCTGTTATCACCTAAATGGATATTGATTTTGATAATTCATAATCTTTAGCAGATCTTTAACATTTACTGTGTAGTCATTAATTTGCTTTTGTTAGTAAGATTTAGGAATTCAAATACACTATGGTATTTACATTACATTTAACAAATACATCGTCTTTGCCTATACAAAGTCCACACTTTACAATAGACTCAGTATGAACTGAGAGACTTAAATGTAGGTCATAGGGCATAGAGACTTAAATGTAGGTCAGCATCATGTACAAGCCATGCATATTGTTCAGATGAATCTCACTATAACAGTATAGTTCTCGTTGCTCAAGTCCAATATAATAACCACCTGTTAAGAAGCAAGCTCTTAAATGTTACAGGCAGAACCTAAGTTGTGGCTGCACAGCTTAGGTAAGAATTCACTGTAGAATTCTTTCAACTTTTCTAAAATTTTGAAAATTTTCATAATACTATTTTGGAAAAAAATCTCTTTTTGATATGGCAAGAACCATATTCTACATTTTTTTCTGAAACAAGTTTTACATGGCTCATCAAGTTTGTGTTTTTGCCATCTGTAATTCAACTCATTCTGGAATATTCCAGAACTGAGTGCCCTATTTACAGCATTCTTTTTTGTGCCCCCTTTATCTGTAAAAGAAAAATGCCAAGGGACAGTTAGTCAGTTTTAATGTTGTGAGCAATATTGATACATTTTATTGAGGAAATGCTGACCACCATTAGGTCACAGAGATGTTTTTATGAGGTAAGATGTTTTCTCAGTCACAATCCTCTACAAAGAGGGACCATTTTTCTTTTGTATCCTTAGCCACTTCGCACCGATTTAGACCCACACCCACTCTCCCTCATTCATTCCTCAGCTCACTTATTGTCTAGGCATATACTGGTTAACAACCTAGGTTTTATAACTGTTGAGGCCTCAATTTTAACCTCAGCTTTGCCACTCATTGGCTGTGTGAGCATAGGGGCAAATGACTAACTTTTTAAGCCTCCATTTCCTTAGCTAGAAAACAGAATAAATATAAGGTAAGCTTTTATCGGTATATTGTTGTGAGGATAATATAAGTTATCCTTATCACACTGTAAATACCAAATAAGTAGTTGATATTGTCATAGTAAAATAAGGAATTAAAAAAATACCCTGACCTTATGATGATGTTTACTTCACAGAATCAGTCAGTGCACGGGGAGTGGCAGGGTGAGGAAGGCGTCCTGGGGGTGTCAGGTCAATAAGTGCCCAGGAATGGGAAAGTTTATGAATATTGGCTCCAATAAACGGATATCCAGATTTAGCGAGATATTGAACACTGTCATGGAAAAACTTCCTATTGCCAAAGTTGAAAGCATGAGATTGTTGTTATTTAGAGATTCATGGTATTTGGGGACTTTTTGCTTTCTCCCGAGGGAGTAGTTTTGTTTCTCAGCCTGGTAAGTCCATCACTGCTTTTCTTGTTTGTTAACATAATTCTAAAAACTCAAAGAGGCCATTTCTGCCCTTATTTGGTGTGTGGTCAACAAGGAGAGCAGCATGAGTTGGAATCAGTGCTGCGCTGCAGATGCTTTTCCAATTAAACACCTTGTTTTCAGGATCCCATAAGTTTTCAAAAAATAAATGGTAATGGGGCTTCCCTGGTGGTGCAGTGGTTGAGAGTCCGTCTGCCGATGCAGGGGACACGGGTTCGTGCCCCGGGCCGGGAAGATCCCACATGCAGCTGAGCAGCTGGGCCCGTGAGCCATGGCCGCTGAGCCTGCGCGTCCGGAGCCTGTGCTCCGCAACGGGAGAGGCCACAACAGTGAGAGGCCCGCGTACCGCAAAAAATAAATAAATAAATAAATGGTAATGTTTCTATATTTAGGTGAAGCCCAGGATTTTGAAGAATTGAGAAAAATTCCATCAGCTAACTTTAGTAGAATCCCTTACCACTTAATTTTTTTTTTTTTTTTTTTAGTTTTTTAAACAGAACCGGTAGAGGGTTTTCAATCTGCAAATAAACATTAAAATTTTGCTGTGAGATTAACCTTTAAACGTAACAGCTTGATATTCTGTCCTTACACACTTAGGATAAAAAATTAAAAATGGGGGAAAAAAGGACAATCAAAACTGAAGACTGTTACCCTTCTGAAACAGGTTAAATGATATGCTGACTTACCATGCTCATGAAGTGACCATTTTAGAGGACAATTCTTAAAACTAGAAATGTTTCTAACAGTATGGATAATAGTTTTTCTAGTTCTCCAAAAAGCTTATCAACATTAGTAGCAGTGCCTAAAATCTGGGGTGACATTTTCTAAATGCTTTTTTTTTTTTTTCCGGTACGCGGGCCTCTCACTGCTGTGGCCTCTTCTGTTGCGGAGCACAGGCTCCGGATGCACAGGCTCAGTGGCCATGGCTCACGCGCCCAGCCTCTCTGTGGCATGTGGGATCCTCCCGGACCGGGTCACGAACCCGTGTCCCCTGCATCGGCAGGCAGACTCTCAACCACTGCGCCACCAGGGAAGCCCTCTAAATGTTTTTATGTAAAGTACTCCATTCATCTCAAAAACTCTGCAATGGTTCTCTTTTGGATAAGACACTGAACTCAGCAAGGTCAGGCAACAGTGCTCAAGGTCATATGACAAGTTCATAGCATAACTGTGGCTCTAATCTCCCTTACTGGGGCTACCCTGAATACTTGCCCAATGGTGTTTCATCAAAAATCAGACAAACAAACAATTCTGGAGACAGGCCTGTATTCATTTGGTCATAACAATGACAGTGGTTTTTCTGGTTTTGTTATTTTATTTTAATTGATTGATTGCTACAGTTGTGACTTTGTCAGAACGTGCATCTAAGGACAGAGAAAATAGGTAAGTCCCACCTAAATTACCCATGGTGAAATTTTTTACCCTTATTTAGGAACATAAAAGAATATAATGTAGGTGATGCATCTTATTTTCAAGAAGTCCTGAGATGGTTGGTTTACTGATTCATTAAACAGAATTACTGTGACTTGTTTATTTTGCTAGGCACAGAGGATGCAGTAGGAAAGCAGGCACAGTTTATGTCCTCATGATGTTTAGGTCTATCAGGGAAGCCAGACATTGAAAAAGTAATTGCAAATGTGCTGACAGTGACAAAGATTAAAGTGCAGAGTGCTGTGGAGACATCCCTTGGTCTGAGAAAGCAGGGAAGGCTTCCTGGAGGAAGTGGCTTTCAAGAGGAAGTTCTGTATCCACCCTTTCACTCACCAGTCAATAACTAAGGAGGATTTTTTTTTCAGTCTTCAATCATGAGTACAATATTGAAAATAAAATTTTTCTGACTTTTAAAATCTTCACATACAGAAATTTAGACACTTACTGACCCCAGAAGACTTTTACACACATTTTAAAACATCATGTTTAGTTCTTTATTTCAAGTGATTAGCCTATACTAATTTCAAATGTTAAAGAATTTGACTCTAGAAATATTTCCTGTTGACTACTTAAAAAAATCTCCTAGGACTTTGTCAGTCACTTACTAGACACTTAAGAAACATAAAACGTCTTTCTCTTCCCTCTCATTTCTTCCTCCCTGTTTTTTCCCTACAACCTTCATTTACCCAAGTGTTTAAATAGAACTCAGTGCCTTACTGATAGAAAGGGCTTGACCTAATTATCTTCCAAATTGCTAAAACATTCCTAAAACATGTAGATAGAAATCTTGAGTGTATAACAAAGAATTTTGATTCACAATCCAGTTTTATTTTATCTTTTATTCTTATATTTAATCATGCCTTGTCATTTATTTTATTCTATGTCTTCATAATTTTAGCTCTTTTCAAATAACAATTGCTGGAGAGGGTGAGGAGAAAGGGAACCCTCCTGCACTATTGGTGGGAATGTAAGTTGGTGTAGCCCACTGTGGAAAACAGTATGGGGGTTCCTCAAAAAACTAAAAATAGAGTTACCATAAGATCCAGCGGTTCCACTCCTGGGCATTTATCCAGACAAAACTATAATTGAAAAAGATACATGCACCCCTGTGTTCAAAGTATCACTGTTCACAATAGCCAAGACATGGAAACAACATGAATGTCCAAAGATAAATGGATAAAGAAGATGTGATACATATATACAATGGAATACTACTCAGCCATAAAAACAGAATGAAATAATGCCATTTGCAGCAACATGGATGGACCTAGAGATTATCATACTGAGTGAAATCAGATAGACTAAGACAAATATATGATATCACTTATATGTGGAATCTAAAATATGACACAAATGAACCTATCTACAAAACAGAAATAGTCTCACAGGCAAAGGGAACAGACTGGTGGTTGCCAAGGGGGAGGAGAGGTGGGAGAGGGATGGATTAAGAGTTTAAGGTTAGCAGATGCAAACTATTATGTATAGAATGGATAAACAACAAGGTCCTACTGTATAGCACAGGGAACTATATTCAGTGTCCTGTGATAAAAGAATATAAAAAAGAATGTATACATATGAGTACACATGTATAACTTAGAAACTTTGCTGTATAGCAGAAACTAGCATGACATTGTAAATCAACTATACATCAATTTTAAAAAACTTTTAAAATTTTTGTAATAAAATAATTACTAATAAAATAGTAATAATTTTAGCTCTTTAATTACATTTTATTCCTGTTTGTGTCCTGGAATATATATGAATAAAGGATGCATTTGAAGCAGATTAATATGCACAGTATGCTTTCCTAATGCTCGTAAGACTATGGGGTACCTTCAATTCTGTTAGCACTCCCCTGGGTTACAGCTCATAAAAAACAGTTTCTGAAGTTTCCTTCATTTCAGAACATGGAATAATTCACCTCTAAATCAAGTAGACACACATAAGATTTACAATGACTATTTGAAAGCAATTCCAAGAAAACAGCGTTATTTTGCAGCATTTCCATTTGGAGTAATAATTGATAGTTGATGATGATACTGTATTAATGTAATAAGAGGGCTTGTTTAAACCACAGTTACTTACATGGAATGAATCAGGTTTCAGAAGTGCACAAGTCCACTTGTTAAATTTCCTTTCGGCACACTCTTTTGCAATGGATCACCCTGAAAATCGAATTGTTATGATGAAATGCTTATCAGAGGTAGCTGGTAACATGAAAACGAAATGCGATTGCTGGCTTCCACATTAACTTCTGCTGCCTTTGAGTCTGCAACCAGCAGCTATTTCAAAATACTGCATTATCCTGCACCCATATCTCTGCCTGCTCTGGTTTCCTGAGGCAATGTATTTCAACATCACACAAGCCCATTAATCTAACTGTCTGTTTCTCTGAAGTTTAGCTCAAAACTTCTCCTTCCGCCTATCAGACAGTGGCTTGGTGTGTAAATAAATGCTTGTGTGGCTTATGTTTAAATTCTCCTACTTTTAAATTTGGGATTTTTCAGATTTCATTCACAGTAGCCATCTCCTATAAAGGAAATTCTGAATTTCTGTGTCAAACATCAAACCCCAAACTTGCATTTTAACATCTGGAATCTTGGAACCAAAATCCCAGAAATGTTCAAGAGGCAAAAACGTCTTACTTAGAGCTCTGCAAAACATAAGATCTACGTTATTGGCAGGAGGCAGGCATTTTCTTGCGATTTTGGAGAGGATAGGAATTATGTGAATAACAGTTGGGGGAACACAAAGTTTAGATTTCAGAACGTGGTTTTCTCTGCCATATAAGTTTAGTTTCCAACTTGTAAAAGAAGAGTTTGTCTCAGGGACAAACTGAGGGAACATCTCTCCCTGATATTCAATCATGCTTTTCCAAAAACAACTTCTGGGAAATAAATGCTTACTAATATAACAAATTAAAACATTTAAAAGATTCTACTTCATTTCCTTCTCTGTCCTTTAGTACATGTGAAGTGAAAGTTATAACCAGCTGTTTGAAATACAAATGACAGCACAGTTTCATCCTAGCAAACATCTTATTTAATTTTCTTATTGTTTCCAATTGCCTAAATTCTCATGTCTGTGAAGTACTAGCCAGTCCCTCAAAATAATATTAATGTTTATACTTGAAATCAAGGCTTAACTTCGCTCATAATTAATCTCAGAAATAACTAGTTTATTTCCGTGACCTTGCTGAGACCTGGTCACCTAACTGTACAGAAGAAATGGGATGGAGGTGGTGAGTAATTATTTTTAAGGAGAAAAGAACATTAACATTGGCAGATACTTCTTGTATCTTTATCTAATTTCACATTGGGAAAAAGGACCAAAGTTTCCATTTTTCTGCTCATCATTTCACATTTATAGTTCCATTGTTTTGATCTTGCTTAACTGTTCTAGATATCTGCTTTCAAGAAGCAGAGAGGGAAAAGAAGAAACGTTTCGGCAATAATGAAAAAGACAACTCTGCATCTCCTTCAATTTCTTTTAGAAGAAGGTAGACATTCTATAATACCTTCATTGTGCATTATTATTATGCCCTTATACTTCATCAATTAGATATCAACTAACAGAACACTCTTTTCAAAATGTAAATTGGTATGAACAAAGACAAGCATCGATCAAAATGCGTGTTGCTGGCTTTAGCCTGGCTGGGAAGACAGGGTCCATCTTTCCTTGACAAGTGCGTTTGGGCTAACAATGCAAACAGTATTTTTCTGCTTCCAATGTTGTATATATGGACTGCAGCTTTCGTATTTAAAAACCAGTGATGCTATTTGTCCTACAAAATTTGAAATGCCACTGGATAAAGTGAGAGCTTTGTATTGCATGGAAGGTGAAGGAAGGAACTCTTCGCCAGTACCTTCCCTCCTATTCTCTTACTTGTTCTGTGTCCCCCCGCTTCCTTCATGCCAATCCACCTCCCACTCTACCAGTTTTCAGAGACATCCCCCCTCTTCACCCAGACTCCCAGTTTTCTTCCACTGTCTGGCTTCAGTCTCAGATGAAGCCATTCTATTCAACCCCGACTTGTTCAGCTCTGTGTCAGCTCTTCCAGGAATGTTTGCACTTCCTAAGAGCCGTCCTGACATGGGAATTAAATAGAATACGGGAATAAAGTGCTAATGGTGGAATTTCATACACCAGAAGGGCAGGCTGGGGTAGGTATGGACATTTTCTCTGTCCTTTCAAAGAATACCAGGAAGTTGACCACCAATCTTGCTCCTGTGAAATGGGGATCCACATACAAAAGGGTGTAGTTTGTGGAGCATGAAAATATTGCTAGTTGATTCGGAGAGGCTGTGTTTAGCTTTGAACTTCTGGCTTCTCCAAGGTCGCTGCTGTTCAGTCAGCTATCACTCACCCTCTTTTAGCCCATCTGTCAGATAACACAGAGGTGAAACCGTAAAAACGTTTTCTATTACTCATTCCCGAGGCTGATACGGAACCTGTAGCGTTCTCAGGAACCCCTGGTGTGCTGGATGCTGTCATGAAAATAAGTGTCATGTTTACTGACTTGAGCTTTTACAGAAACTACGGGAATAGTTTGGACCCCTTGGGTATATAAGAAGAGATAGTTTGGCTACAGGGGGTCTCAAAATTTGGCAGACGTGGTGATGCTTACCAAACTCAACTATTGGTTATATTTGTCCAGTCCAGAGGGAGTTAAATCACTGCTGGGCACTCCACGCCTCTCTAATCTTATCCCAGAGAAGTGGAGCTCTGCCTTGGTTTATAGTTGAGGTCACAGGCGGGGCAGTGTTTGGACGGGGACTGGTGGAATTATGCCACATTGTTAACATTAAATAGCACTTGGTGGTGAGGACCTATGACAGCACTGGGGTCCTTTGACTCCTGAAGCATACTCTTGAAATAGATGCCTCGCTGAGATGTGCTGGACTCTTACAACATGTGAAGGGCTCTATGTGGCTTCCATCATTTATTTCATTTGAAAGAAGTTTGTTTTAAGAGACTTATCAGACAGTTAAGAAATGTTTCTAGGGAATAGAAAATGAACAAGAAAATTGATCTCTGTTGTCAAAGTCACGCGTTATAACTCACTTTCCAAGGTGACACAGGATCTCCTTGAGGGAAAAACTGCCCAAAGCGCTGAAAGTGATCTGCCTGCTTTCTTCTCAAGCTGACTTGCAAGGAGGCGCGGGTCTATCGAGACCATTAAATCCTTGTGTGAGGTTTGCTAATAACTATGTACATCCCTGTTTCTAAGAGAAGTTGAAATAAGGAAAATGATATTTGGTGGCTAGTTGTGTGAAAGTTAGTAAATCTCTGTTGAATTTCCCAGTCATGGGCATGTATTTACTTTTTTTTTTTTTTTAAACAAAGGCCCTCTGTTTACTTTTTTTTCTTAAACTTCACACTTCAATCATGCCTTTCACAGTGTGTGTGTGTGTGTGTGTGTGTGTGTGTGTGTGTGTGTGAGTGCATGTTGTGCTTTCCAGGAGTGGCATGTGACTGTGCTGTTTAATCAGGGCTATATTTAAAAACAAATTTGCAAGGGAGCGTTTCTCACGTTATTAACGAGATAAAGTCGAAGTGAAGCAAGCTCTGTCGCAAAGGGCGAGTGTCACGCAGCAGGAAGTCCCAGCCACCTCTTCCAGTCCTGCTTCAGCCACCCGCCACCTCCCTGGCAACACAGAGCACCGCACAGAGGAAATGCCCTCCCTTGGCCACAAGTACCTCCTGGTCCTCCGGGGGCCATCCGGCCCCAGGGCCCTGCATCCACTCTGACTTGCCAGCGATCCTGCCAACTTCTTTACACATGGCTTTTGTTTGGGATCTTCAGGGAGTCACAGTGCCAGGACCCTCCACAAGAGTCAAATCAAGATTGCGTTTCTCAAAGTCCTACAGGTATTGCTCTTTCTTTTTGTGGCTGGGAAGAGTTTTCTTTTTTCATCAGCCTCTGTAGCTTTAGGCCCCCTGCAAACAAGTCTTTGCCCTGTGTTGATCTGTTTAATTTCTGTTTCCTATACTACATTACATTGGCAGGATGAATTGGTAGTGTACAGAATAGGAGCTAAGAAGATGTGAACCTTAACATAGTCAGGGGTATTTGGGAACCCACAGAAGTAGAAGGAAATTGACTAACTCTAAAAGCTGATTTTGAGAGTTAAATGGTGAACTTATAAAAGCATTCCTGTGACTGGTATCTGGAAAAGAAGTGTGTTAGCCAGCCAAATGGACTTAATGTAGCCAGAATTGGTCATACTAATCTTCAGTTAACCCTTTAAATGTAAGGAAAGGGTTCTAGTTTGATTCAGCAAGCAAACAAGCAACAACAACAAAACACTGCTGTGTTGTTTATAAGTGTTTCAGGTCACATTCACACGGAAAAGTGGAAACTATCTCTGTGGTCTAGGTTGTAGTTCAGAGTTTCAATGTTGCCCAGGAGAAATAGAAACTATGAAATTGAAGTATATATGTTATTAATCTGTTATGTCTAAAGATTTCTATAGAAATCATATGAAAAATGTTGACCTCATGACCTCAATAAATTGTCAGTTACAGCTTTGCTTTACATCCAAGCTAGCTTATTTTGATCAAATAACTAGGAAAAACAGAAGACAGAAAAATCCTTGATTTCCTTCTTTGCTCTAGTGTTTTAGATATTTACAAGAAAAAAGATTGATTCTTCACACAGTTTTTGTTTCTGATCGGTTAGTCTGTAGCACCGCAAGCTATTTCACCAATAGCAAATGGAGGTGAAGTTGTCTGCAAAATCTCAAGAATAGGTCTTCCTTCTTTAGACCAAATGTAACATATGTAGAAACTACCAGCCTTTATAAAAGTATGTGTTAAATTTGGATTAAAATGTGTTCTGATTTACTCGCACAGAAAATATTCAAAGTTTAGATTAAAATAATTCACAAGAATTATTTATTTGTTTTAGACAGGGTGAAAGATAGTACCCTTGGAATATTTTAGGGAGCTATAAAATCAGAGGAATCAAATTACAAAATTCCCTAGTAAAAATGCATAAGCAAACTTTGAAAGGGGTAAATAAAAGTTGGCAGTTAAAGGTGTAAGTAGTACTTCCTTACTACTAGATGTACATCTACTTCTACTTCAAAACAAAATAAATACCATTTATTTTTATTAATTATGTTAATTTGTTACAGTTAAGACTCTGCTTCAACATTAGAAATTATATGCCTACTCTATGCTTTACTTTCTACTGAATGCACTTCTCATGTTTATTATTTGCATCTCATGCTTATTATGGGCTAAGATGTATGCTCATCAAAGATTTGTAAGCTTTACTGTACATATTTCCAGTAGATGGTAGTTTCTAGACACTTCTTATCGTTGAGATCTGATAACAAGTTTCTAAATATAAATATCAAACTGCTGGGTAAGGTGAAAACAATAGTGTGTTGGACTAAAGAATTTCAGAAATCTCAGGAAATGCAGAGTTTAAGCTCTACTGTATGATTTGTAGACATATTATGAAATTTGCCTTCTTGGTATGCCAAAGATATTTTCCTTTTCCTTGGTCAATTTAATCCTTTCAGAAATACAACAAACACTGGAATGTCTAAGGATGAGTTTTCTATGTATTTAAATGCCCTGTGTTTGTAGTTCTAACAAGTTTCTTTCATAATGAGTTTAAGAGGTGAGAGTGACATCCAGAATAGCCATCATGGGCCAATCTCCTTTGAAACCTGAGAGACTTTGTCCCTCATATATTTGCTTTTAATTTGAATATTAATTGCCCGTAAAATAATTAATTTTTTATATGTACTGTCTTCATTGTTCTGTGGATCCTATTTTCTCTCTCCCTGTGGACTATAAATTCCTTGAGGCCAGAGGCTCCCTTACATGCGAGGAGATGCCATTAATGCATGTTCGATGAAGCATCTTGCTACACTCTCTTAGTTGGTGTCACCCTTTTATTTGTAAAATCAACTTGCTGATATGATCAGGGCCTATCATAGGCCAGGAGTCCAGTGGAAGGTTAAGGAGCTAGTACAGCAGTTGGACACTCTCATGTCACATTTTCAGAGATTTCTCAGTGCTTAAAAAAAAGAGAGTATGCATCCAGTCCCAGCAATATACTGACAATAATGAAAAAAAGATGCTTATTGTACAGCTTTAAACTTTTAGCAGGCCACACCACCTCAAATGCACCATGAATGGAAGTATTTATGTATGTGTACACACACACACACACACACACACACACACACACACACACACAGATCTTTAAAACATGGAAGTAACTTAAGCTTATCTTGACCTTTGAGAGGCTTTACACATAATTCCACTATTGAAGCAACTGAAATAACTAGGTGTTAACCAAAATTTCTTTGTTGAGTTTCTCCTTTACAAGTTGGTTTCTTTAATAAAAATAATTTTGTATTTTGTAAAATCCCCACACGTGTCTAGTAGAGTGTTAGTTTTTTCTTTGAAGATTAAATGGATATTACACATGATACTGGTGATACACTTGGGTTTAAGCTGGAATATTTGTCTCTGGCATTGTTTTCACTCCCTGGTGGCATTCAGGATGAAGAAAAGCCAAGTCTGTAAAGAGTCTGATTTTTTAAAGTAACAGTAAATCATATGTATTTGATGAGTGTTGATCCCTGAGAAATACAACCTTGGGTAGTTATGCTTAAAGTAGATTTGAAAGTCGTTTTTCAGCGGTGGCGAGTTTTTGCCTTTTATTGGTAAAATGTACTTACAGAGAAAGCCAAATATAATTAATATGTAGCTTATTAAGCTAAGTTTGACTTGATACGGAAACAGAGAGAGTCAGAGACAGATAGAGAGAGAAAGAGGATTACATCCTAAGGAGGCTAATTTTCCTCTGTGGACCTGGAATAAGAATCAATCATTACTTTAGAGCCACACCTCTCGTGTCTGTCTTAGAGGAGAGAGTGGGGGGAATGATGTGCTTATGTTAGATCTGAGAAAATAATGTCAGTGAGTGAACTCACGTTGAAGGTTTGAATATAGGACCTGAAAAAAATTGGGAAGAAAATGATATGGGAAGCGAAGAACGAACAAGGAGCTAGTACTTAGCAGATTGGTGGGCTCTGACAACTCCCCAAGGGAACACTAGGACATTTTGTTTTTTAAAAATGTTGTTGTTTAAAGTTATAGTAACAGTCGAGGAAACTTGAAATAGCAAGTTACTCTTCTAGAGATGGTCTTGTCTTCCAACCAGAACAAATCACAAAACTTTCTGCTTTCTGTCTTCTCAAAAAGGAATGTTAAGAGGAACATATTATATGGGGACTGTGGAGTGGGTATTGTACAAGTAGAGGAGAACACCATCCAAGGTACCTTGAAGTGCGGGGTAGAGGTGATTTCACTAACATCCCACAGGTCAGAAACAAAGCATGCTCTAGTTTTCCTGCCCCTTACACTAATAGGCGTCATGGATTATACTACATTATTGACTATTTGCAGAAACAAACAACCCTAGATAAACTTAAATCACCTCCTGTGCAAATCTTGGACAGTTATGCTGAAATCCACAACTTTGATCTGGAGATTTTTAAGTAGCAGTTAAGTAGCAGGGACAATTGGAAAATACTGTCTCTTAGCTACTCTTTGTTCCAACTGAAACGGAAGTGTAGCACATCAATAGCTGTCAAATTAAACCTCAGTTTTCCCACTAGAAAATGCTGGCTAGAGCCCAAGTCTTAGAAAGAGAAAGGAGAAAGAGAAAGGAGCGCCACCCACAAATCAGTAAGCTAGGATGTAACTTTCTAAGTATCACATTAGCACCTCCTGTTGTATGCCATTAAAAAAATTTTTTTGGAAAGCTTTTCAGATGTAACAGATGTTAATAACTGCTCTTTTTAGTTATCTGTTCCGTAGCTCATCTCATTCAATTTTTTAGGGTAAGTGAAGAGGATGGATATAATTACCACCAAATAAGAGAAGAATTGCAGGTTCAGGGATCAGAGGCTACACAACACACATGTGGTCAGAAGTCCAGAGTAAGAGTAATAAGTTTTAAATTGTATTGGGAACTTATTATGTGCCAGACAGTGTTCCCAGGGCTCTACATACATTATCTTATTTCATCCCACAAAACAACCACACAAGGGGGACTGGCGTTGCCTTTTTCTTACAGATAAGGAAACTGGGCAGAGAGAGTTTCAGAAACTTGCCCAAGTTTGAACCTTGGCAGGCTGTCCTAGAGGCTAGACTTCTAGTCACTTGGCCACCTCCCGTTTCCTGATCACATCTTCTCATCACCACACAAGGAAAAGTTCCAAAATGAGAGGTGTCATTCCAACAGACTAAATTGCCTCATTTAACTCAACTCAGAATCTTCCTCTGAAGAAAGAACACTTGTAAATTTGGTGTAGAACAGGGTTTAGTGATCGATCAAAATATAAAGTTATCAAATAATATCTGAACAGATAGCCTCATCCACCAGAAGGCAGGCAGCAAAAGCAAGAAGAACTACAATCCTGCAGCCTGTGGAACAAAAACCACATTCACAGAAAGATAGACAGGATGAAAAAGCAGAGGGCTATGTACCAGATGAAGGGACAAGATAAAACCCCACAAAAACAACTAAATGAAGTGGAGATAGGCAACCTTCCAGAAAAAGAATTCAGAATAATGATAGTGAAGATGATCCAGGACCTTGGAAAAACAATGGAGGCAAAGATCGAGAAGATGCAAGAAATGTTTAACAAAGACCTAGAAGAATTAAAGAACAAACAAACATAGATGAACAATACAATAACTGAAATGAAAAATACACTAGAAGGAATCAATAGCAGAATAACTGAGGCAGAAGAACGGATAAGTGACCTGGAAGACAAAATGGTGGAATTCACTGCTGCAGAACAGAAAAAAGAAAAAAGAATGAAAAGAAATGAAGACAGCCTAAGAGACCTCTGGGGCAACATTAAATGCCACAACATTCACGTTATAGGGGTCCCAGAAGGAGAAGAGAGAGAGAAAGGACCCAAGAAAATATTTGAAGAGATTATAGTCGAAAACTTCCCTGACATGGAAAAGGAAATAGCCACCCAAGTCCAGGAAGCACAGCGAGTCCCATACAGGATAAACCTAAGGAGAAATACACCGAGACACATAGTAATCAAATTGGCAAAAATTAAAGAAAAAGAAAAATTACTGAAAGCAACAAGGGAAAAAAGACAAATAACATACAAGGGAACTCCCATAAGGTTAACAGCTGACTTCGCAGCAGAAACGCTACAAGCCAGAAGGGAGTGGCATGATATACTTAAAGTGATGAAAGCGAAGAACCTACAACCAAGATTACTCTACCCAGCAAGGATCTCATTCAGATTTGATGGAGAAATCAAAGCTTTACAGACAAGCAAAAGCTAAGAGAATTCAGCACCACCAAACCAGCTCTACAACAAATGCTAAAGGAACTTCTCTAAGTGGGACACACAAAAGAAGAAAAAGACCTACAAAAACAACCCAAAACAATTCAGAAAATGGTCATAGGAACATACATATAGATAATTACCTTAAACGTGAATGGATTAAATGCTCCAGCCAAAAGACACAGGCTTGCTGAATGGATACAAAAACAAGACCCATATATATGCTGTCTACAAGAGACCCACTTCAGACCTAGGGACACATACAGACTGAAAGTGAGGGGATGGAAAAAGATATTCCATGCAAATGGAAATCAAAAGAAAGGTGGAGTAGCAATACTCATATGAGATAAAATAGACTTTAAAATAAAGAATGTTACAAGAGACAAGGAAGGACACTACATAATGATTAAGGGATCAATCCAAGAAGAAGATATAACAATTATAAATATATATGGACCCAACATAGGAGCACCTCAATACATGAGGCAACTGCTAACAGCTGTAAAAGAGGAAGTCGACAGTAACACAATGATACTGGGGGACTTTAACACCTCACTTACACCAATGGACAGATCATCCAAAATGAAAATAAATAAGGAAACAGAAGCTTTAAATGACACAATAGACCAGATAGATTTAATTGATATTTATAGGACATTCCATCCAAAAACAGCAGATTACACTTTCTTCTCAAGTGCACATGGAACATTCTCCAGGAAACATCACATCTTGAGTCACAAATCAAGCCTCAGTAAATTTAAGAAAATAGAAATCACATCAGGCATATTTTCTGACCACAATGCTATGAGATTAGAAATGAATTACATTGGAAAAAAACGTAGAAAGCACAAACACATGGAGGCTAAAAACTACGTTACTAAATAACCAAGAGATCACCGAAAAAATCAAAGAGGAAATCAAAAAATACCTAGAGACAAATGACAATGAAAACACAACAATCCAAAACCTATGGAATGCAGCAAAAGCAGTTCTAAGAGAGAAGTTTATAGCTATACAAGCCTACCTCAAGAAGCAAGAAAAATCTCAAATAAACAATCTAACCTTACACCTAAAGGAACTAGAGAAAGAAGAACAAACAAAACCCAAAGTTAGCAGAAGGAAAGAAATCATAAAGATCAGAGCAGAAATAAATGAAATAGAAACAAAGAAAACAATAGCAAAGATCAATAAAACTAAAAGCTGGTTCCTTGAGAAGACAAACAAAATTGATAAACCATCAGCCAGACTCATCAAGGAAAAGAGGGAGAGGACTCAAATCCATAAAATTAGAAATGAAAAAGGAGAAGTTACAACAGACACCGCAGAAATACAAAGCATCCTAAGAGACTACTACAAGCAACTCCATGCCAATAAAATGGACAACCTGAAAGAAATGGACAAATTCTTAGAAAGGTATAACCTTCCAAGACTGAACCAGGAAGAAATAGAAAATATGAACAGAACAATCACAAGTAATGAAATTGAGAGTGTGATTAAAAATCTTCCAACAAACAAAAATCCAGGACCAGATGGCTTCACAGGTGAATTCAATTAAACATTTAGAGAAGAGCTAACGCCCATCCTTCTCAAACTCTTCCAAAAAATTGTAGAGGAAGGAACACTCCCAAACTCATTCTCTGAGGCCACCATCACCCTGATACCAAAACCAGACAAAGATACTATGAAACGGAAAATTACAGACCAATATCACTGATGAATATAGATGCAAAAATCCTCAACAAAATACTAGCAAACAGAATCCAACAACACATTAAAAGGATCATACACCATGATCAGGTGGGATTTATCCCAGGGGATGCAAGGATTCTTCAATATACGCAAATCAATCAATGTGATGCACCATATTAACAAACTGAAGAATAAAAACCATATGATCATCTCAATAGATGCAGAAAAAGCTTTTGACAAAATTCAACACCGATTTATGATAAACACTCTCCAGAAAGTGGGCATAGAGGGAACCTACCTCAACGTAATAAATGCCATATACAACAAACCCACAGCAAACATCATTCTCAATGGTGAAAAACTGAAAGCATTTCCTCTAAGATCAGGAACAAGACAAGGATGTCCACTCTCACCATTGTTATTCAACATAGTTTTGGAAGTCCTAGCCTCGGCAAACAGAGAAGAAAAAGAAATAAAAGGAATACAAATTGGAAAAGAAGTAAAACTGTCACTGTTTACAGATGACATGATTCTATACATACAGAATCCTAAAGATGCCACCAGAAAACTATGAGAGCTAATCAATGAATTTGGTAAAGTTCCAGGATACAAAATTAATGCACAGAAATCTCTTGCATTCCTATACACTAATGATGAAAAACCTGAAAGTGAAATTAAGAAAACACTCCCATTTACCACTGCAACAAAAAGAATAAAATACCTAGGAATATACCTACCTAAGGAGACAAAAGTCCTGTATGTAGAAAACTATAAGGCACTGATGAAGGAAATTAAAAGTGATACCAACAGATGGAGAGATATACCATGTTCTTGGATTGGAAGAATCAATATTGTGAAAATGACTATACTTCCCAAAGCAATCTACTGATTCAATGCAATCCCTATCAAATTACCAATGGCATTTTTTATGGAACTAGAACAAAAAATCTTAAAATTTGTATGGAGACACTAAAGACCCCAAATAGCCAAAGCAGTCTTGAGGGAAAAAAATGAAGCTGGAGGAATCAGACTCCCTGACTTCAGACTATACTACAAAGCTACAGTAATCAAGACAATATGGTACTGGCACAGAAACAGAAACATAGATCAATGGAACAAGATAGAAAGCCCAGAGGGAAACCCAAGCACCTATGTTCAACTAATCTATGACAAAGGGGGCAAGGATATACAATGGAGAAAAGACAGTCTCTTCAATAAGTGGTACTGGGAAAACTGGAGAGCTACATGTAAAAGAATGAAATTAGACCACTCTGTAACACCATACACAAAAATAAACTCAAAATGTATTAAAGACCTAAATGTAAGACCGGATACTATAAAACTCTTAGTGGAAAACATAGGAAGAACACTCTTTGACATAAATCACAGCAAGATCTTTTTTTGATCCACCTCCTAGAGTAATGGAAATAAAAACAAAAATAAACAAATGGGACCTAATGAAACTTAAAGTCTTTTGCACAGTAAAGTAAACCGTAAACAAGACGAAAAGGCAACCCTCAGAATGGCAGAAAATATTTGCAAATGAATCAATGGACAAAGGATTAATCTCCAGAATATATAAACAGGTCATGCAGCTCAATATTAGAAAAGGAAACAACCCAATCCAAAAATGGGCAGAAGACCTTAATAGACATTTCTCCAAAGAAAACATACAGATTGCCAACAAACACATGAAAGGATGCTCAACATCACTAATTATTAGAGAAATGCAAATCAAAACTACAATGAGGTATCACCTCACACCAGTTAGAATGGGCTTCATCAGAAAATCTACAAACAACAAATGCTGGAGAGGGTGTGGAGAAAAGGGAACCCTCTTGCACTGTTGGTGGGAATGTA
Organism: Stenella coeruleoalba; assembly: GCF_951394435.1. Lineage (NCBI taxonomy): Eukaryota > Metazoa > Chordata > Mammalia > Artiodactyla > Delphinidae > Stenella > Stenella coeruleoalba. Next base: position 46,153,201 of record NC_137148.1, on the reverse strand, counting down.
AACTGATACAGCCACTATGGAGAACAGTATGGAGGTTCCTTAAAAAACTAAAAATAGAATTACCATATGATTTAGCAATCCCACTACTGGGCATATACCCAGAGAAAACCACAATTCAAAAATACACATGCACCCCAATATTCATTGCAGCACTATTTACAATAACCAGGTCATGGAAGCAACCTAAATGCCCATTGACAGATGAATGGATAAAGAAGATGTGGTACATATATCCAATGGAGTATTACTCAGCCTTAAAAAGGAATGAAATTGGGTCATTTGTTGATACGTGGATGGATCTAGAGACTGTCATACAGAGTGAAGTAAGTGTAAGTCAGAAAGAGAAAAACAAATATCGTGTATTAACGCATATATGTGGAACCTAGAAAAATGGTACAAATGAACTGGTTTGCAGGGCAGAAATTGAGACACAGATGTAGAGAACAAACGTATGGACGCCAAGGGGGGAAAGCCGCGAGGGGGTGGTGGTGGTGGTGTGATGAATTGGGTGATTGGAATTGCCATGTGTTCACTGATGTGTATAAAATTGATGACTAATAAGAACCTGCTGTATAAAAATATATTAAAAAAATAATATCTGAACAGTCTTCTAACCTAATTGAGATTGGCTTAAAGTAGTGTTAAGCGAACGCATCAAAATATGTGTTTCTTGTGGAAAAAGAAAGGAAACTAATCAGTGATTTTATGTGCTTCTCTCCTCTCCCTGAGTTTTGCTTCATCAGCTTCCATCTAGTCTATTTCCTGTGGCCAAAAACACTGGTCATGGTCGTATTTTACTACCAAAATGTTGCTCCTTGGCCAGCTGTTCAGAGGAGCCAGAAGATTCTCTGAACTACAGAGGTCAACTTCATCCTGTCTCATGCCTATTTATTCCATTGGCATTGTCTTGAATGTAGAAACATCATTCTTAATGATATTCCAAATCGTGAGTAATATTAGCTAAATTGAAGATGAGTAAAATAGTTTCCTTATAGGCAACACAGCAGTCATTATGAGAATAACATCATGGTTACCAACCATTGCACATTGTGTTAGGGGGCAGGGTAGAGGAGGGAGACTTTGGCTTTAGAGCCAAACAGACCAAGCTTGAATGCCAGCTCTGCTGCTTTCTTAACTGGGTAATTCCCTAACCTCCATTAGCAGATTCCCAGTCTGTAAGTGGAAAATAAAAATGTCTGCTTTAAAGGGCCAGTGTGCCCTTAAATGAAATATGTACATAAAAGTTGGCCTGCCTACCATCTCTTTAATAGCATTTTCTACACTTCCCTTAGGGTTTCACCAATTCTGTGATGCTTCTCTTGTAAGTTACATAGTGGTTAACTGTTATCATTGGAACCACTCTTGGTTACAGAATAGCACAATACAGCTCACCTATAAACAATTATCTTATAAGCAACTTGCACATAGAAAAACAGCGTCACCTTGACAAGGTGCCGGGTATGGTGATTAAGAGCTGGTTGTCTCTCCAGCTGCACTGCTGAGGTTGAAATGTCAACACTTTTACAGCTCCGAGACATTGGTCAAGCTACTTCACTTCAGACTGCCTTAGTTTTCTCATCTGTTAAATGGGAGGGTGTGAGGATTAAGTGTGTTAGCCATAGGTCATGCCTGGCACGTAGACAACACTAAAATTAATGTTACTTAGTAGTAATACATACTAGAATGTAAGCTCCATGTGGCAGCAATTTTTGTCTTTTTTTCCACCTCTGCATTGCCAGTGCCTCGAAGGGTGTGTGGCATATAGTAGATGCTTGATGTATATGTATTGAACGAATGAACCGATCAGCCAATGTTTTTAGGCCCCTGACAAGAGTAAGGACACTCTGCCCTCTTTCCGTGTATCATGGCACAGAGAGTTAAAGCTGAAGAGACGTCGGAGTTCGTCAGCTCAAACCCATCACCCAGCATTGAAAAGCCTGAAGACCACTCTAGCTCTTAAGTAGGTGAAGTCAATGTAATGCAAAAGACAGACATCCCAAGAGCAACAAATGTGTAAGCGACATTCCAAAAAGAAAGGCTGGGAGTGAACCTGAGAAAGAGGAACTCTGTGCTGGGCTAGAGGAACACACTCTGTAAGAACTAACGTGACCATGAATAAAACACTCGAATGCATTCATTCAGAGACTGTTTGTTAAATGCCAGTGATAAGCCTGATCAGTGGCATGCTGGTAAATGTTAACAGCCAGTTCTCTGTGAAGACACCAGAAAAGCTTATTTGTAGTATTTGCTGATTTCTGTGGCAAAAATTCTCGCACCAGCCCACTTCAAGCCACAGAGGTCACTAAATATGCAGTTGGCGAGAGATGCAGAATGGCATATATAGGTACAATAGACGTAAATGACCTCAAGAACATAGATAATAGTAAAGTGTAGTCAAATTACTAAGTGATGGGGCTTCCCTGGTGGCGCAGTGGTTGAGAGTCCGCCTGCCGATGCAGGGGACACGGCTTCGTGCCCCGGTCCGGGAAGATCCCACGTGCCGCGGAGCGGCTGGGCCCGTGAGCCATGGCCGCTGAGCCTGCGCGTCCGGAGCCTGTGCTCCGCAACGGGAGGGGCCACCACAGTGAGAGGCCCACGTACCGCAAAAAAAAAAAAAAAAAAAAAAAAATTATTAAGTGATGAGTTTTGAATATTTAATACCATTCTTTTCAACATAATTTATTTAATTGTAAGTTTAAATAACTTAATTTTTATAGTCACTAGGTATAACAACTGACTTAGAAATACTCCTGAAAATGTAACAGTTCACTTTTGCCAACTAGTGTGGACGGTTCCAGCACAGCCCTGTGCCTGGTGCTTTATTAGCCACGTAAAAATATTGACCTTATATTGGGGATAAAATGAAGAGGAAAGTGGTTGGGGGATGGGTCTTTGCTCTCATAAAGCTTACTTTCTAGTGGAGGATAGCAGAAAATAAACAACAAAACGAAATAAAATAGGGACTGCAATGGGAGATTCTGCTTGGGGAACTCAAGAGAGCCTTCATGGAGAAAATGTCAATATGTAAGTTGAAACATTTTCATCCCATACATCCATGGGTACATTTGCAGTCCTAGGCAGACAAGGCATCACTTAGATTGCATCAAGTTGATGAAACTATATGGGTATTGACCTCATTACTGACTGTGTTCTTGGTCAGATCAGACTCCAATCTCTTGAGTGAATTTGCCTTTGCTTCACCTTTATTGTAAAAATACACGGAAATATAAGGAGATGGAAGAGAAGGAGCGATTTACACAATCCAAGAAGCTATACTAGATTCACACACAAATAAGAAAAAGGAATCCAAACATAACAACAAAGATAGTCATCAAATCACAAGAGAACAGGGCTTCCCTGGTGGCGCAGTGGTTGGGAGTCCGCCTGTCGATGCAGGGGACACGGGTTCGTGCCCCGGTCCGGGAGGATCCCGCATGCTGCGGAGCGGCTGGGCCCATGAGCCATGGCCGCTGAGCCTGCGCGTCCGGAGCCTGTGCTCCGCAATGGGAGAGGTCACAACAGTGAGAGGACCGCGTACTGCAAAAAAAAAAAAAAAAAAAAAAAAAAAAAAAAATCACAAGAGAACAAAAGAAGAAGAAAGGAACAAAAAAGACCTACGAAAACAACCCCAAAACAATATACAAAATGGCAATAAGAACATGCATTCAGTAACCACTTTAAATGTAAATAGACTAAATGCCCAATCAAAAGACATTAAGTGGCTGAATGGAGAGAGTGTTTTTTTTTTTTTTTTTTTTTGCTGTTGTGACATGCGAGTTGTGACATGTGAGCTCTCTAGTTGAGGCGTGCATGCTTAGTTGACCTGCGGCATGTGAGATCTTTGTTCCCCAACCAGGGATTGAACCCAAGTCCCCTGCATTGGAAGGCAGATTCTTAACCACTGGACCACCAGGGAAGTCTCAGTGTGATGAATTTTTGATCTTCAAAACTAATCATACAAATGTAAAATCTTGGATTAGAAGGAAAGCTAGCCACACCAAACTTTTCTCTAACACATACATTTTTTGGATGGTACCTTTAAGTATTAGTCTTCTAATGCTTGTTGCTTGATCCCTCTTGGCAATTAACTTGTCTTTAATTGATTTGTGGACTATCTACTGAAAATTGTTATGAGTAACAGAATGTAATGGCAGAATTTGTTTATATAGAATAACAAAGTAGATTGGCTGGGAGGAGAGGTTTAACTCTGTAAAGTATCCATGGTTTTCAGAGATTTTTCTTTTTACATATGGCAGTGTTGAGATAGAGAATGAAAAACTAGCTGAATCTGATTAGTGTTCTCATCCAAAGGGAAGGTTGATGTCCTATTTAAGAATCACATTAGCTTGATGACATAAATACATTCTCTAGTGAAAGGGTGGTCACTTTAGGGGAGAGAAAAACATAAGAAGAAAATCCTTCTGCCATCTTTGGGTTGTACTTTACTAAAAGCTCTCATCTGTGGGTTCCACAAAGTATCACTGCCCTGGTATCAGATGAACTACAAGAGGAAAACATTTTATCACTCACATTACCATTTTATTTTTATAATATTACTGTTTCCTAGAAAATGACTAGATATTTCCCTGCCATAGCTTTCCTTAGCTCTTTGTCATAAACTTCAAAATGTCTTGAGCAAAGTTGCCAGTGGTACTGCTGCCAGTGGGCATGGTTTTGCCCTGTCTTCCCTTGTCAAGGATAAGAATGACGCTTACAACTTCTGTTGTATGTGCTGCTTTCCTAAGCCTTGGCTGAGATACTTAGGGACAAGAAACATCAGGTTTCTCCTGCTAAAGAAATCCATGTGAGCTGAGGCAACAGAGACATCGGGAACATATGACTTGCAGAAATGCCAAGAAAGGGGAAGAAGAAGTTATTGGCTGGGGAGACAATATCTTGTGTTTTGGAATGAACTTAAAAGGCTTAATGTTTATGTTAGCCCTCTATGACTTAAAAAAAAAAAAGTATCTTGCCTTCCCAGTGTTGGTTAAAAAGGGAGAGGTTCTCTTTCTATGTCCAGTTATTTCTATGTAACCCTTAGCACTCTGTGAGATTCTAATTGGTTATTATAGGTGTGAATGTGCTACTAGGTGAGAAAAAAAATGCTTAACCAATTTTACTCATATAACCAGTAGTCAGCTCCCAAGGATACCCCTTCATGCCTCCCTCCAGTCACTCTCATTCCAAAGATAAGCACTATATTAACTTCCAAGAGCATAGATTTGTTTTGCCAGTTTTGTGCTTTTATGAATGGAATTGTACAATACAATCTCTTCTGATTTGGCTTCTTTTGGTCAACAATGTGCTAGTGAGATTCGTCCATATTCTTTTGTGTGGTTATAGATTTGCTCATTCTCATTGTGATAGTATCGCATTGAGTAAATTTACTGCCAGTTACTATTGTTGGTGGACACTTGGGTATTCCAGTTTGAGGCAACTATGAATGGAGCTGCTCTGACATTTTAGGATATGTCACTTGTTAAACAAATTTGCATGTAGTATGTGTAAGTTTGTGTGCATACACATAAGTTCGGTATATCTCAAGGAGTAGAATTTTGGGGTTGTAGGTTATGTGTATGTTTTCAGATATTGCCAAATAGATTTCCAAAGTGACGGTACCCTTTATATAATCCCCAAAGCAGTGTTCCAGTTTTCCACATCATCACCAATGAGGTATTCCACTTTCAATGACAGCATCTTAATAAATGATTACTTAGTAAGAGCAATGTAGTCTAATACCTTTTATTTACAGAGATGGATCTTCTGACCGATTGGACCCGTTTTTCCAGGAATGATATGGGTAATAGTGAGATATTCACACTGTATTTCTCCTAATGAAGAATAACACATAACTGTGAAATAACTGACTATAGTAGGAAATTTGGCCTGTTGTGCAGAAATAGAACTTTCCCTCTCTTTGACCCATATTTAGTTTAAGTCTATGATCTTATTCTTACATTTTATCCATACACATTTGTCAGCCCAGTAATAATCATTGTTATCAAAATCAGTTAGTGATCTTCTATTTTAAAATTTCCGTCTCCTATTTTTTATTTCTAGTTATGCATCTTGTGCTGAGTTTAAGTCAGGTTTTCTCTCCCATAAATTATTTCTTGGAAAAGTTGTCTTGAATGTTTCCTAAGTGAACTTAACCTGTTTAAACATGCTAGTACATAGGCAATGGAAGTCAAGAAACAATAAATTTGTATTGCTTTTTTCAAAGATTTTTTTCAACTCATGCACTTAAAGCAGTTTTTTTTCTTTTCTTCTCTTTCCTCTTTCTTTGTCATTATTATTTTTTTAATGTCGAGATTCTGCTGACATATAAAATCCTGTCTTGCCTCTAAAGTTCATCATAAACTGATTGATGATATCAGTCTTACCTCTAGTTTATCAAGTAAGCAGGCTGACCCAGGTTCAGTGTGTACCATGTCAAAATGTAATCATTAATTTCTCAAAGATGATTGGAGAAATGTAGCGTGTGTAATAACTGTGGGTCCTATTTCTTAAAGTTTTCAAAATCCAGTCCTAACGTCCTCTAATTGGTGGCATATTAGGTAGAATAAAAAGGAAAGTTATGGCAGTATAAATGTATTCTGGGGGTTTCATGACATGAAATAATATATACTTTATTACCAGACAGATGCTTGAAATCATGAATTTTGAAAAGTTAGTGTCAGAAATTGGGAAAGGAATTAAGGATTTATAATGTTCTCTTTTAAAATTTAGTCTCTGCCTTAGTGGCTTCTGGATGTTGTTATATTTGAAATTTACTTTTAGATTCCTCGGAAATGAGGTTTTCCTAAAAATATAATCCTCAGAACCAACTTTCCTCAGTGCCTCAGTAACTCCCTGGGTCTGGCTAGAAGTCGTATTCATTTTTTCAGTTCACTAAGATATTGTTTCCGATACAAACCAAATAGCTTCTTCAAATGGCTAATTGTTTGATCAGTGATAAATTAAAATTTATTATGTGGCATGATAACGTCCACAGGATTCACTTGACCCAATATTTCAACCTATCACACATTTCAGCCAAACTACTAAAGAAAAGCAAAATGACTAATCTTAGTTTTCAACTCCCTGTTGTCCTGTCTGCTGCCAGGGTGATAACAAGGTACAAAATATCCAAATTCAGACAGAAAGAGGAGCGCTAGGGACAAGGATCATCCTCTAAGTAGATAATCAGCCCCATATTCATTGAATACAGATTGATCCACGTGGCGTGATGGAGTTCAACCTCCATTGGAGGAACTTATTCTGAGAAGGTGCCTTATGGAGGAATCTGACAGCAAAATAAACCTGGGAAAATAAACAAAGGACGTGGTCTGTTTTTCAGGGCTTATTTTTACCTTGGAAATGTTTTTTCTTTCTTTTATTTTCAATCATTTTACTATATTTGAATAAATAGCTAGCTTAGGCCCAGCACCAGAAACTGCAGGGGTACTTAGGCTTTTGCTGAAGAGAACAAGGCAACTTATAATCAAATACTAAATTCTGTGGCTTAGGCCAGGGCCTCTCAACACTGAATGTACACACTTAATTCCTGGCGACCTTGTTAGAATGCCGGTTCTGGCTGAGTAGGTGTAGGGTAGGGCCTGACACTGCATCTCTGACAAGCTCCAGGATGGTGTCGATGCTACTAATCCAGTTTGAGTAGAAAGGGTTTTTAGGATGTAGATGTTAGAGTAAATCCTTTCAGATGAAGTAAATTTTGCACATAAAATACAAATATCTTGATCCATGTGAAATCGGTATGAAAAAGTCATGCTTTTAGTAGAATCCAAAAGTAATCCTAATTCTTATTAGCGTAGGAGAGATTTCATAATATCATAAACAGATGCACAAACAAAATATTTAGACACTGGAAAGAAATCATGGGGACTTCTGTAAATACTTAAAATAAATACATATCTACAGCATTTAATGATGTACTCCTGCTTGACAGAAGCAGTCTTAAGATGACACTATTGAGAGGAAACATGGAGAATGTAAGCTATTTTTTTTTTAATGTTCAGAATGAGGTTTCCAAGGCATCTGATTTTGCATCAAAAAGTTAGTTAATGAATCTTCATTTTCCGTGACTGATTTAAGCCACTGAAAAAGAGTCCCGAGACATATCTAAAGTAAGAATTAGAGAGGCTGAAAATCTGGCCCCATCCACCCGTATCATTTCCATTCTCTGAGACGAATTTGTCATGCTTCAGAGAATGCTGTCATCCTACGCCATTAGAAATATCAGGAAGTCTGTGTCACAAAGTTAATAATCACTGGCCACTTTTCAAGCATTTTATTTATCCTTTACTATTGGTGACAGTCAGTGAACTAAGAGCTGAAGGGAAGGCATGGGCCAGTGCCTCTTTCAGTTTTCCTTGTTTGGCAATGAAAACTAAGTAGTGACTGAATAAGTAGAAAGTTATTTTTTTATTACGACACCCGCAGCAAAGAAGTCCCTCCCATAACCCATTCTGTATATTGTATGAAGACATAATATAGTGTTTAATACACAAATCCAATCTCAGACTTCAATTATCTACCATTTATTATCTATTTCATCATGCAAAATATAATTTCTTATTTTTACTATAAATTTTCTTTATTATCATTGTGATGAAGTCCCAACACACAGTGTTTCTTTAGGTTACATTTATATGATGATCAAAATATGAACTATATCAGTTTTTGCATGGAAGACTGGCAACCAGCTGAACGAGATTTCCATTCTTATCTTGGCTCATTATATATCAGGCAAGTTCTCTGGGTCTCAGCCTTCACATGTGAAATTAAGTATATAGACTGTATAATTACTGTGTCCCTCTAAGTTTATAGGAGTAGCATTATGGAGGTGTAAGAAAACTATAAATGACCCTGGATATATGCCCAAATATTTCTCCATACATCAAGCATTCATTCATTAAATCAACACCAAGCCTGGGAAAGATCAAAGAGCACTTCAATGTCCTTCTGAACTTATGTTCAATTCCATCATTCATTGAACAAATGCCTATTGAGAACATATAATCTGCTACATGTGTGAAGTCTCCAAATGTATGCTTTCAACTCTGATATCTGTTGTTTAAATCGAGGGTTGGCAGACTTTCAAAAGTGACTCTGTTGCTAACATTACTCTTCTGAATAATAATAACTATTAATAATAACTACTCAGAAGGAGAAGAATTATTCTTCTGAGTATAAGCAGGAAGTATGTATAGTATAAGCAGGAAGTAAGTATAAGCAGGAAGATGGATATGAAGATGAAGACTGATTCTTACCTTATGATGTGTGTTCTGGGGTTCCAAGAAAGATACCTCCCTAATGTCTACTCTCAAACGGATTAATGTGAAATTAATGAGCTGTTTACTTGCCCAGTTGGTTCAACTAGTTTATGTGCAACTATTAGCCATTTAAACCCTGCCACATTGTCCAAATAAAAATTTAGGTACTACTAAGGTAAACTTGTTCATTCTAAAGTTTCAATTTAATAAATGAGAGAAATAAAAAGGCTTAGTAAAAATTATATGAAGAAGCAAGTCCAAGTATGGTAATTTACAATTCAAAGGAGAAAGGTATTTGTCATTTCTCAAGAGCCACTAGACCACAAAACGTCAACATTAAAGATGAATGCAAGCACTGGGAGAAATGACACAGATATGAGACGCCATATGTTTTAGATTCAGGAATTCTTCAGAGATAAGGAATGAAGCTGAGCCTTTTCCTGGATGGATCTCGATGAAATAAAACGAGAGGTAATGCTAAGTATAAAACTATGTATTTACAAAATTCTTTCCCACTAAGATCTTAAGAGATATTTAAATTCATAAGAAATATCCATATTGTTTTTAAGTACCTGTTAGACAACAACCTGTTATCTAGAAAGAGAGTGTGTAGAACATCACACGTTTAAAGTGAGTAGTTTAGCTTTATGGTTGAACAGAGATTCCTTTGTTCAAATTGTGGCTTTCCCATTTGCAAGTGTATGACATTTATTAAATTTCTTAAATATACTCTATTTCAGTTGCCTCTGCACCTACGTCATTAACTGCTGTGAGTATTAAGAGAGATAAGGGATGTATAGCCCTTAGACCAGTGCTTGGCATATAGTAAGCAATCAGCTTGTGCTAGTTATCATTATTCACAAGAGTAGGCTACAGATTTCTTTCCATCAAAGGTAAAGTTAAGTGTGAATAGGAAGTTTGTTTATGAAACAAGACTGATTCTCTGTTTTTTTATCTATGGTGCCCATTATTTAAAAAAAAAAAAAGACAAAATAACAATCACCAACCATTGACCCTTTTAGAATGGGTGGAATTTATGCTCTACATGTGTACATGCATATGTGCATATATGCATATATTTGGATATATATATGTGTATTTGTGTGTGTACATACATACATACCACTGCGAGGAAAATTGGATTTCTAATATCAAGTAACTATTCTGAAATGTCTTCATATCTAGTAACTATTCCGAAATATCTGTCGAGACCCAGCCAAGTGTCGTGTATGCAATTGGTATTCAACATATATTTGCAGAATTTAACTTTTTTTAAAATTTCAGATCACTATTATTGCTTTTTCTACTTGTAAAACAATTACAATAACCCCTTGGCTTTTGTGATTTGGGCTATTACGTGGAACTCTGGGACTTCATGACAGGTAGTAATTTGATCCCTAGTACAACCAAGCTCTTCTGTGGATTCAAGTTACTTAACTATGGAATGAGCCAGTATCCACATCACAATATGGTTTCTTCATTCTCCATTCTTCCTTGCAAATGCAATAACTGTGAAGTGATAAACACATTGTATCTGTAGAAAAATGGCCCCCAGAAGAAAGCTGACTGTTGATCTAGACCTGGGCTGTCCAACAAGGTAGCCAGTAGCCACAGAACCCTTGAACTGTGGCTAACCCAAGGGAGAGGTGCTGTAAGTGTAAAATGCACAGAAGATTTCACATACTTAGTATGAACACAGTGAAAACTCTCTCACTAGTAATTTTTATATTGATTACAGGTATAAATGGTAAATCTTGCACATTTGGGGTTAAATAAAATATATTGTTAAAATTAACTTTGCCTGGTTTTTCAAAAATCTTTTTTTGTAATGTGGCTTTAAGAACATTTAAAATTATATGTATGGCTCTCTTTTGTGGTTTATATTGTATTTCTGTTGGACAGCCTTAATCTAGACAGAAGTGACAAGAAAGAAAACAGCTAAGAAAATGATAATTCTTAGAAAAATGATAAAAATTATGAAATTTAAAATGATTAATGAGAGTACATTCTATGAACCAGTCCCCCATAGTCCACCATATGTTTGTTTTCAGGAAAAAAAAAATATTGGGGGATTTTTCATAGAGCATTCCAGTCAGTGTAAGATTGCTCATCCAGGGAGAATTAAAAATTTAGCACACCAGTACTGTTAACGGAAGTGAGATTCTAGGAAAGGCAAGAAGGCTGAAAACATTTCCATAAAGTAACAAGTGGTAAAAGCACCAATGAGAGTCTTTATTTATTTTACTAAATTTTCTAAGGGAAAAGTATACCCCATAGCGATATTAGTAAATTTGGAGGTTTGTGAAGCTGCATTTGAATGTCAAGGATATAATGCAGTTTTCCCCAGTATTTTTAAATTTAATGATCTTTTGTTAACCTCAAGACATCAAGGCTTAGAGCAGTTCAGCAACTCTTTCAAGGCTGCACAGCAATTCTGAGCTGGTACAGGAACTCAGATCTGAGTGACTCCCAAGCTCATGTGACGAAGTGTACCCATGAGATCTTGGTTCGGGAACCACTCTGCAAAATAATGCTCGTATGCTCAAATAGTTTTAAGAAAAGCTGCCTATTCTGTTTCCTTCTCAAACAGTATCCATTCATTAGCATATTAAAGGTACTGGTAAATACTGAAAAACTTTGCTATATTTTTTTCTCAAACTTATTTTATCACATAACATCTGTTCCCCTTCATATGCATCTGTATATCATATATCACCTATGTATTCTAGAACTAACCTAGAGAACACTATTTGGAAATGCTAAAATATATTCAGCTGCCTCCTATCATCTTTCATTATTGATTACTAGGGAAAATGAGAAGATCTAAAATAGTCAGGAAAATATATACTTTAATGTTCTGATGGCTCACTCCTAACTTGATCAGAGAACCAAACCTAAGATTTAAAAATATACTTAGACATATTTCTTGGTTATTCTTATATCCATAGTGTGTGATCTAGAGAGATTGAAAGAAAGCTCTCTTTAGACTGATCACCTGCCTAGGAGTCTGTCTGCACTGGACAAACTGTAGGACTTACATGCAATGAAGCTACAGTTCTGAGTAAGAACTTCTTGGGATTTGGAAAAGCATTGGCAAGATAACAAATACATCATCACCATCAAAAATGTAAACTGTTGCACAACTGGTGCTGGTTACATGGTGGACAGAAGTTTCATAGTGTATCTCTTATTTTACATTATTTTTTTAATTTTCTGGCTTTTTTTTTCTATAAATCATGCTAAAAACGCCATCAGGGATCATGAAAATAGACTGTCATTAATAGTTGCTATAGCAGTGATACATTTGTAAGAGTTTAAGTCAAAAATAAAACTTGTTGTTATTTAGCTATTCTGTATGCTGAAATTAAGCATTTCTCAGGGGCACCTCTGCCCTCAATCTGTCCCCTGGTGCCTTGGACACTGCATACTTATACTGGGGTTTCCAAGTAGTATCGTAATCATACTACTTTTATGTCCACCATACTCTGATTATCTTGGATTCAAAATATGACCCTCTACCTTCTATACAGAAAGAAACAACTTAGGAACATGAGCTCCATGGTAACAAGTTTCAAGAGCTAATGGTGTGCATTCTCTCAGCCCTACTTCGCCAGACACTGTTGAGATAACCAGCTTGTTTAGATTTGACACTTGAATGAATCCTAAAATAAACAAAGATATGAGATTGTTGGGCCTTGATTTCCTTGTGCAGAATTTAGTTCCCTGAGAAGACTGTTTTCACCAAGTCATATGCTAAGAGTATAACAGAAGACCTTTTGCACTGATGTAAGTTATTACTGATGGGAATTGTGGACCTAGGTGCTAGCTTTAGGTTCTGTTTTGACTGTGCCACATACCTTGGATCCCTATCTTTGCCTCTGTAACATAGGGCTGTTTTTCTCCTTCCTACTCATCTCACAAGTGTGCTATGTGGTTCAAATTAGATCATGCTTACGAAATAACATAGGGATGTGTAGTATCATCACGGGATGCAACATTTGCTGGTGGGCATCGTAGATGAATGGAACCTTATAGAATCCTTGCTTGAGAGACTGAAAGATTCACATGAAATCATATATGGGACCAGTGGTTCTTGTGATTTTTAACCTATGAACTTTCCCGAGTCTCTTCCCACAACATCCCTCCCCACTACCAAAGAAATGCAGTTTACAGCCATGTGTTTTGTAACATGAATGAAGATGGGAATGAAGGTGGTTGGAAAGAGGGTCCACAAGATGGAGAAGGATCCCATTGCCATGCCTAGCTTTGAGCTAATGCCCCTATGACCTCTTAAAATTTCTCCATGCTCCCTCAAAATTCCCCAAGAATACGTTGGAGGCAGAAAAATTGACGTTTTGAAATCATTCTGAATGTTTTAGTGGAACTGTGTGCAGGTCCTCTTGAGTTCAACTGCTCGTCCAAGGGAGGCAAAGTCCTGGTCTCTGAAGTCAGACCAGATCAGTCTGCTGCCTCCTAGCTGATTCTAACACTTACCAGTTGTGTTCCCTCTCTCTGCCCCAGCGTCCTCATCTGTAAGTGGAAATAATAATAGTATCCAACTCACAAGGTTTCTGTGGGAATTAGTAAGATAATCTTGTAAAGTGCTTAGTATAGTACCTGGCACTTGGTAAGTAGCCCATAAATGTTAGATGTTTACTACTGTTGCAGCTGCTGCTATTTGCAACCATCGTCATCAAAGAGGGGTATTTATGAATGCCTTTCACATGCACTCATGCCTTTAAAAATATACTAATAGTGCCATTAAGAGAATACAAAAGGGATAATAATGGCAAACTACGATAAGTTCCTGGCTACCAAATTCTGTTCTGGCAAAACTGCAACTTGTTTTAAGTGGTTCTTTCTTTTAAAAAACGAATATAGAATGCATAAATGCTATGACCCCTTTCTTTGGCAAGCAAACACTTCTGTATCTGGGGTTAAGAGAAGTTTATATAGATGTTAGCTTTTCAAGATACTGTTTAGGAAACAAAACAGTAAGCTTTAGCTAAACTCAGGATAACTAATTCCCAAGTATGTGATTGTACATGAAGAGAGTAATGTAGATTCTGAAGGTCTTAAATCTCTTTTATGTTTTCTTTTTATTCAAAGAATAGTGATCAGCCATAACCTCTGGAGTCGTTCTCAATACACATCTATGAACAAATGAAATTCATGCTTTCCTCTTTACTTCTCAGAATACTAAGATTAATTTTCTTGATGATTAAAAGTTCACTTTTAATGGCATTTTAAGCTTTAAAAAATATATATTTTTTTTTGCGGTACGCGGGCCTCTCACTGTTGTGGCCTCTCCCGTTGCAGAGCACAGGCTCCGGACACGCAGGCTCAGCGGCCATGGCTCACGGGCCTAGCCACTCCATGGCATGTGGGATCTTCCCGGACCGGGGCACGAACCCATGTCCCCTGCATCAGCAGGTGGACTCTCAACCACTGCGCCACCAGGGAAGCCCTAAAAATTTTTTAAACGTTTTGCTTAATAACACAATTGTTTGAATACTTATTTTAACAAATAAAATTCCTATAGAATATATTAAGTATAGTCAGTCCATATCAGAAGAATATTCAGCATAAGTAATGCAAAACTTAACATAGATTATATGCCCAGTTCAAACATATAACAAAGATTAGCTACATTTTAATGATGGTAAAAATGAGGCTCTTAGAATCTGTAAACCTCAACAAATCAAGAAGTCATTCATCTGCTTGGCCACATATAAGTGTAATGTTGTCCAACCCACGTCTGTGTGCCCAATGCACAGTGAGACCAAACCAACCAAAATGTCAGAGTTTGGAGGAGAGAAAGGTTATTGCAGGGACAATCAAGAAGAACAGGTGGCTCATGCTCAAAAGACCTGAACTCCCCAATGGCTTTCAAGGAAGGGTTTTTAAAGGCAACATTTAAGGTGAGGGCTGTAGGGTGCACGATTTTCTTCTGATTGGTTGGTGGTAAGGTACCAGGGTGGTGTTTCGGGAATCTTAATCATCACCCTTCAGGCTCCACGTGGCCTGGGGTCTACCTGTTGGTACTCAGCAGGTAGTCATCATCCTCCACCTGAGTGGGGGGGGAGGTCTTAGTTCCTGCAGAACAACTCAAAGATACGCATCAGATTGTTATGTGTATCCCTTGCGGGGCTAGGACTCTGTTTTATCACTGAACTAACGTTTCTTGACTGCTTTTCCTTTGTTTCGGCATTCCCTCACAGCCCTAACCAGTAACTGCTTGAATCTACTCTGTGGAACTCAGGGAAGGCCTAGGAAACTAAAGCCTTTTACTACAAACAAGAAACAGGGGACACAGAGGGGTTTTTGTACACGGGAGGATCCCGCAGGGTCCTGCGTGGTTTCAATAACTTACTCTAATGATACGAGAGGTAACTATCAACTAATACGCTTTTATTTTAACAAAAGGGAAAACATTGCACATTAGCAGCATTTTTCTGGGTAATATCTCAGTGTAGGGCATTCTAGACTCCCACTTTGTATAAGCTGCTGGATATTTAAAAATAAGATACTTACTGTTTTACTTATAGCTATGTATTTGAAATATCCAACTTCCCCCGTTTCACATTTTTCATTTTTAATATAGCTGCCCATAGACCAAATACAATGTAAAAACACCCATCTGTGAATTGAATTTTCAAAGAATCCCATAAATAAGAGCTTTGGATAATAGGTCAGATTACTGTGACAGGCAAGATGAGGATTAATTTGGGGTTGATTGTTTGTAGAACATCCCTGTGAAAACAAATATTAGACCTAAATATTTTGGCTGTAAAACATGAAAAGCTAGGAGTACACAATGTAAGAGGCACACAGGATTGATTCACCAAAGAATTGGGCAGAGTCAGGGTGAGCTAGTTCAATAGAGTGACTGAGGGCAGGTAGCTTGTCTTTTGAGATCTTCCTCCTTCATCTTTCTCCTCTTTCTGTGTCCCCCTTTCTTCTCAAAGACAAAGCCCTTGCTCATTCTGTATTCTCCTTAATAGAATCTGCTCACAGTAAATTGTAAAAAATGAAGAAGTGTAACTAAATAGTTAGACATGAATTAATGCTTTTTTCCCCTTGGGAACTTCTGCATTCTCACATGAACTGAGCACTGAGTAAACAGACTGAATCCTTAATGGGGCTACATCCTGTGTCAGCCACACAGAGCTTCCCAGTGGGCAGCAGACTCATCAGGCAGTCCAGGTGGTCAACTGCTAGGAAGGCTCATACACTGAAGATGGAGAAGACGAGGAAGAAGAAAAGGCCAGAAAAGAGGAAAGGAATGAGATTTTGAGACATTAAATCCAGATTATAGACCTGACCTTGTGCTGGCCATTTTCAGTGGTCATTTGGTTAATCCTCACCAGCTCCAAAAGGTGGGCATTATCATTACACACACGCCCACTTTTGTCAATAGCTGTGAAAACAGCAGTCCTGTGGGCAGTGCTTGCTGAAGGTCATATTGCTAGTAAGTAGCTAGTACACTGAGGTTTGAACGCTGGGCTGCCTAGCTCAGCAACTAAACTTTTTTTAAAACTATACCTGCTTCTAATATCAATAACCAAACGTACCTTTCCAAATATATGATAATAGTCATAAATAGGAATAAAGAGAAGTCATAACAAGAATAGCTCAGTTGGGGCTTCCCTGGTGGCGCAGTGGTTGAGAGTCCGCCTGCCGATGCAGGGGACACGGGTTTGTGCCCCGGTCCGGGAAGATCCCACATGCCGCGGAGCGGCTGGGCCCGTGAGCCATGGCCGCTGAGCCTGCGCGTCCGGAGCCTGTGCTCCGCAACGGGAGAGGCCATAACAGTGAGAGGCCCGCGTACCGCAAAAAAAAAAAAAAAAAAAAAAATAGTTCAGTTGAGGTCACAGAGGGATAGGAAAAAGGAAATAAATGCAACTTCTTTTCTACAGGGTTTCCTCTGAGGATCACTTTCCCTGGCTGTCTGGCCTTGTGAAATTATACCTTCCCTGATGGCTTGGAGCTGAGCGTGACCTTCTTTCTGTCAAGGGCAGCTTGAAGCTCATGGAATAGTTTATTTGAAGCTTGTGGGTACCAATTCCAGGCAGCAAGATACTACTTTCAGAGACTAAATTAGCTTTCTTCAGAGGCACGGCAAAAAGAGATACAATTAAATTGATTCCTTTAAAGTGCCTTCTCAGTTTTTTTATTGCTTCTTGAGCCAATTTGTTCTCTCAGCGGTGTCACTCTTACAGAAGTTAGTCTATTCTGTATTCTCATTTTATGAATAGGAATCATCTGAATATAGCCATAGACATCTAGTCTAGACCATTTTTCTCAGAACTACAAAGATGGGGAAAATTCCAAACCGTACTTGTTCCAAATGGTGGGGAGTGGCTTGAGAAGTTATTTCTGTAATCTTTTGAACTATTTATATTATTTATGTGAATACTGCCATTGGTTGTAAGCATGCTTATATCTAGTAATTGATAAGGCCTTGGGAAGTTGTGATAAAACCAAGGCAGTCTGCTGCCACCTAGCTTTTTCTGTGTCCATCTTCAGGAGTTCCCCCCAGGGTTTTACAGAAAGATATTTTTTAAAAATCAGTGCTTCTTTCATCGCTGAGAGGGAGACACTTGTAATGATACTGCAGAATCTCTTTAAAAAAAAAATCTTTATTTTACTTGTGTCTTTTTTTTTTAAGTTGATCCTCGAGTAAAAATGATGAATGAAAAAAAATAAGATGAATTTTCTAAATCCATTACAATAAGTAAGCACCAACCCCCCCTTCCAACAGGGGCAAAATATTTTTTTTTGGTAGCAAAGAATAGCCACCACCATGACCCTTGGCAACACTGTGAAACAGATGCAGTTCTTTTTTGCCATCTTCCTTTTTTTCCAGAGTCTGAGCACTTCCCAATCTTTACAGCACTCTCCTCTGCAAAATGGGCATTTTGCAGAAGGGAAACTCCTGCTGTTGCTATTCTTCAGGGCCTGATTCCCATGCTCTGAACCCAGGAAGGCAATGTGAGCTCTACTGCCCGATACATTTATTGAGCTCATATATTATCCTGTACTAGACTGTGCTCCGCTCTGAGGAAACAGAGGTGAATAAAACAGACATGGTTCCTGTCCTGGAGAGTCTGACAAACCTTAAACGAGTCATCCCCAAATGAAATGCGTAATTAGATGAAGTGCACTGAAGAAGAAGTAAAGATTCCAAGAACATATTATACAGGGGAGAACCAATTAATTTGGGGGTGGGAAATCAAAGCTTCTAGGACGAAATATGTAAGCTGAGAAATGAAGTGTGAACAGGAATTAGTCAAGTGCAAAACAGAGACAGAATATTGAGATGAGGGAAAAATATGTACCAGTAACATTTCAAAAAGAGGTGGGGAAAGTCAGATGACTTACATCATTTTTCCTAATGAGTGACTGACTCATTGGTTTATCTCTTCTGTGGATGATGTGTATACAGTGTAATTAATTACTCGGCTGCAAGAAGAAATTTATTTCCAGGAATGGGGAGGTAAGGAGAAGCCCTGGTTAGTGTTATGTGCCCATGTTAATATAGTTCTGCTTTGCCTGTAAACCTCAGTAAAACAATAGTGGTACCAAGGGGTGGCTGGGAGGCATTCGTTTTCTTAGCATACTCCCAACTAACATAAAATCTAAATCTCACGTAACCAGTGTGCTTACCGAGCAAGCACAGCATCTCCTCCAGATCGCCTCCCCCAGCTTGTTAGCCCTAATTCTTTCCCATTGAGCTGCTTTTGTCAATCCTACAAAGGTTCTCAGACCTGTGCAAAAAGGACACTATTAATTTGGAACTTCTTAGAGGTGTAATGATCCTGTGCGTTTTGTGTGTAAGCTTTGTATCTAAAAGAGAGCCCTATAGCTTAGCATTAATAAACAAGTAAGGGTACCTATTGTTCAGACAAGCAGTAATATTATTCTATTTAAAGACTTGGCAGCTTTGGATCAACATAAACAAAACCTTCAGGTTTAGAAACTTGCATATATTGCCTGTATTATATACAATTTTGTATGTGCTTCATGAGATTACTGTCCTGGGGTTTCAGGATGTGTATAAAATACAATTAAGGCATTAAAATCAAATATAAATTGTCCCCACCGGAAATAATCCTAGCTGGTTATTTACTGAAGAATCGTGAAGCCAGCAGATCCAGGGGAACTCCCCAAGGAGACTTTAATTAGAACTCTTTAGGACTTGGATGAACTGGAACCAAAATCCCTCCATAAACATGAATAATGTCATGTTTGGCTATGTCACTTATAAAATAATGTCATGTTTGGCTATGTCACTTATAAAACCTGAAGCCCTACAGCGGTACAGCATTGCACCAGCTGATTTTAATTGCTCTGATAATAAGCCGGAGAGAGGTACAATGAGCTTCCTGAATTTATGTTAGAAATAAATGGGATTCTTACCCACTGGGGATCACAGTTATGAGGTGTTCTGCACAAGGAATGTAAAACAAATTTTTTTAATTTAAAAAACAGGTGGACAACAAACATTCTATGCCATTCTATGCCTTCTTCACTCATGGAGAAGGAGATTACAATAATGTTTATGTGAAGGCTATCAGTGGATTTCTCACTTAGGTCCCTCCTTTCCATCTAATTTTTAATTTAACATTTTCCCTTCCTTAAGAAATTGTTAATAATAATCCCTGAGGGAAAAGAAAGAGGGTAACAGAGATTCTCTTACTGATGAGTGATTTATGTGAAAATAGCCAGCTCACTATCCCTTGCTTCCTTTTTTAAAATTAATGTGTTTTTTATTTTGTATATATTTTTCATTGAAGTATAGTTGATTTACAATGTTATGGTTGTTTCAGGTGTACAGCACAGTGATTCAGTTATATGTGTGTGTGTGTGTGTGTGTGTATACACACATATATATATTCTTTTTCAGATTCTTTTCCCTTATAGGTTACTACAAAATACTGAGTATAGTTCCCTGTGCTATACAGTAGGTCTTTGCTGACCCCTCGCTTCCTTTTGACCTAGGGAACTGGATTTGTGGGTTTGTAACTAGATTTTGATTAGGGAGCACATTCTAGGGGCCATAGGGGCCAAAGAAAAGGTTTTCTTTGTGGAAAACTCAAACTGTCAGCTCTGGTGTATTAGTTTTGAATGCTTTCAGCTATGAGCAACAAGAAACCTGGACCAAAAATGGCTTGAACAAATATGGGTTACTTTGAAATAAGTGGCCACTAGAGCCATTTGAGCTGCTGTATGACGTTATCACCATTTGCAGAAGGCCAGCATCTATACAGTTTTCTTGGCCTTTCCCTCATGATGGCAAGATGGCTGCTGCAGCTTTAGACATCACATCTGTGTTCCCTGCAGTGAGGGGAGGCGAGAGGTGGAGGGGGAACAGCTCTAGTCATATCTACCCAGTTACCAGAAACCCAAAAGCCTTCCCCAAAGCCTTCAAAAGACTTCTGCTTATAACTCATTAGCCAGTACTATGCCTTATGGCCATCTCTAGTGGGAAGGAGATTAGAAAGTTAACATTTGCTTTCTAGGCTCTATAATACATGCAGCAAAGATGAAGGGAGTTGGAAAAAGCTATGAACTAGACTATGAAAACTTTGGCCACTTATGGCCTATATTAATTTATTGTTCTCAGAGACTTAAGGCAGCTTATTAAGGTTTCTGTAGGACAAGAGGATAGGGGAGAACTAAGATCTTTGTGCCAAATGCAGAGTAAACCTTGGAAAGAGTAAAGTAGAAGGGAAAATAAATTATAATTGACCTAAAAGTGCCTTGAAGACAGAGCTTACAAAATTTTTGGCAAACCTGTCACTAAAAATATATTCTAAGGTCCTTTAACTCATAATGTAGATAATAAGAACATTTCTACTAGTTTTCACAAAAGTCACCAAAAAATTTTGGTTAAAAAAAAGTGTGGGGCTTCCCTTGTGGCACAGTGGTTAAGAATCTGCCTGCCAATGCAGGGGACACGGGTTCAAGCCCTGGTCCGAGAAGATCCCACATGCCGCGGAGCGGCTGGGCCCGTGAGCCATGGCCGCTGAGCCTGTGCGTCCGGAGCCTGTGCTCCACAACGGGAGAGGCCACAACAGTGAGAGGCCTGTGTACCGCAAAAAAAAAAAAAAAAAGTGTGTGTATATGTATATGTATAAGATTAGCAATCTATAATTGTTAAAAATAAAAAGTAATTTGTTATTTGGGGGAGAAAAATAATCAACCAAAATAATCATTGACTCTTTTAGTCATCAAGCCGTGGTTTATGCTGTGTCTATAAGCTGAACAAAAGAATAAATAATAATTGATAACTGTTTGAGATATTTTAATCATATTGACACCTGAAACAATTGATGTCAAGTAGACTGGCTTTAATCAACTCAATAAATGGTTTATTCAGTACCCATGATACTATGAGCCCTCTGTTAAAGGGGTACTTAGGATTTAGGGAGTGAGGAAACCGGCAGAGAAAGATAAAATAAGAGAGGTTCAGGTAAATGGGCTATGGCTCGGGACCCAGGAACCACAGTTGTTTGGAAGGATGTAGAAGAGATTGAAGAAAGGTGATGGTAAAGTAAACTGACATTTGCTTAGCGCTTTGAAAGATGATGCCATTCTTAGAAAAATATAAATGGAAACAACGGAAGCACAATATAGAGGCCTGCGTTTGAGTAATCCAGAGTGACTATGTTTTATTAGAATTATACGAAAGGAAACTTGAAAATGGAAATGTGGATTATAGAGGGGCTTGAATGAGAGAATGAGGAAATTAACATGGCACAGTGAGGCTTTGGATTCTGAAGAGAGCGTGTTTGTTTAAGGAAGTGTCTGTGGCTGTGGAACACAGTTTTTCTAAAGACAGTCAAAATAATTCTGGGGAAAAATATTATGACATTCTGAGATGAGAGCGTGTGCCACAGGAAGAACATGAGTGCTGTAGACTGAATTGTGTCCTGCCAAATTCCTGTGTTGAAGTCCTAACTTCAGGACCTCAGAATGTACTTGGAGATGGGGCCTTTAAACAGGTGACTAAGGTAAAATGAGGTCATATGGGTGGGCCCCAATCCAATCTGACTGATGCCCCAATAAAAAGAGGAAATTGGGACACAGACAGGCACAGAAAGACCATGTGAAGACAAAGGGAGAAGGTGGCCACCTACAAGTCAAGGAGAGAGGTCTCCAGAAGAAACCGGTCCTGCCCACACCTTGATCTTGGATTTCTAGCCTCCAGAACTGTGAGAAAATAAATTTCTGTTATTTAAGCCCCCACCAGTCTGTAGTATTTATTATGGCAGTCCTAGAAAACTAATATAATGAATAAATATTATTTTTGTTAAAAAAAAAAGAGTGATGAGACAATAAACTAAATTCGTGTATGTGGAAATAGAAAGAAGGTAGTTTCTGGAAACATTGTATAGGTGTAACATCATTGAAATTTGCAACGAATGCAGTGGGGTGTGGGGATGAAAAGTCAGTCATAACTGAACTCTAAAGACTGGGAAATAGGAAAATCTAGAAGGACAATGGGCTGGTAGAAGAAAAGGATGAATATGGTCTCAGCTATGTTCTCACTGAGGGGGGCTGCGTCCTCATAGTAGAGGCATCCGTCAAGAAGTCAGAAATGGGGGCTTCCCTGGTGGCGCAGTGGTTGAGAGTCTGCCTGCCGATGCAGGGGACACGGGTTCGTGCCCCAGTCAGGGAAGATCCCACATGCCGCGGAGTGGCTGGGCCCGTGAGCCATGGCCGCTGAGCCTGTGCGTCCAGAGCCTGTGCTCCGCAACGGGAGAGGCCACAACAGTGAGAGGCCCGCATACCGCAAAAAAAAAAAAATAAAAGTCAGAAATGTGTGTGAGACATGAAGACACTGATGAGATGGCTGAGGAAGCCAATGTTGAGTATAAACAGAGAAGCACCACAGCCTGAACAACCAATGAATCAATTGTGCAGTTCTTTTTAAGTCGCTGAAACAGCATGATCCAATTTGTCAATTTAGTTTGTATATGTACTTTCAGTAACAGGCACATTTCTTTTATCTTAAAACCAAAAAAGCAGACCAAATGACCATATCTTCCTGATGCCCAATGCTTACAATTTCTTTTGAAAAGGAAAAAAAAGTTTTTTTGTGTTTTGGCCTTTTTACACAGAGGTAAGGCCAAAAAGGTAAATACCTCATAGAAAGGTAAAATAATGGTTTGAATTCATACAAGTATGAATATCTGAGATTAGATTCTTTCGCAAGAACAGAATTTTATTGGCATTAGTGGGGAGTGGGAGAATCTCAAGACATGCTTCCCCCTCCCTCACAGGAGAGCCATTTTGTGGGCGGAATTGATGAGTGCCACAAAGAACAGGTCACCTGGGGCCAGTTTGCGGACAGCATCCAAAGCATCTCCCAATAGTGAAAGGAAGGATCGTATTTTCCCTACCAAGGGAAAGTTGTCTTCAATTATGCATTCCACTTCTGTGCCAGATTTTGCTTAAATGCTACCCTCTGGGAAAATCAAGAAATTTAGACTCAGTTTTCCAAATCAAGAGAGTACTCCCTGCTTTTAGCTCTTGTTCCTGAAATGTCCTGCTGGTTCTCAAGTGTAATGCTTGGCTCACATGCCTGCATGAATTGTTTATATTGTTCATTACTTAATGTGACGAACATATTAAAAACAGGACTCCCAGTTTTCATCCTGAAGTCGTGCACATAATAGCAACAACCTTTAGCCAAGTACTGCATTATTTATTTATAGAATGGCTTTGACTCATTGAATAATGCTCTGTAATTCATTTGTAGATTACTTTTTGACTTTGCACAATTATAATTTAGCATTATGTTCCCACAGAGGAAAACGTTTTTGTTGTTGTTGTTTAGTATTGATCATTTTCTCTTAATGTGCTCAAGACTATTATGTCTATAGATAAATGTAAATATTAGTGTGGTTAAAATGACCCAAACTTTGCAGATACTCATTTATTTCATAACTATTTTGAATATCTACAATGTTTCAGGCAATGCTGCAGGTGTTGGGGGGATGATGTTGCATAAGCAGAGCCTGCCATTACTTGTTGTATATTCTTTTACATTCTTGTTCAACCCTTAAAGTTTAAGTTCAAGTTGTAGGAGAACAAAAGATGATGAGAGAATTTTTAAAACCATCTTGTTTTATCCTGGAGTGAATACAGATGTGCTCAATTTTATACATTTAATACCTAAAGTCTCATCATGGTTGTTAATCCAACTCATGACCTTCAGATATTACACTAACCTTAATAATAAAAGATTATCTGTGTTTGATATATTCCATTGTCATGATATATTTAAGAATTTCAATAAGTATTTAGACGAAAGAGAGCAACTCGATCAGGCAATGTAATTTCCGAAGAGGATTTCTTTCTGAAGCAGGCATACTGATTAGATTTAACTGGGGTCTTACAAATGGTATATGTCAATGCTTTTCTCTAGGGGGTTTTCCTAGCAAATGCCTCCCTAAAAACGTTTGCATGGAACTCTCATCTCTGCCACATTTGCCTGATCTTGGGTGTCTAAGTCAACAATGCTGATGTAGCAGATGGTCAAATTAGATAAGAAACAGGTCACGACTTTCCTGTCCGGTAGGTGTAGTCTCGTGGAAAATCACTACTGAGTCCAACAAATAGAAGGAGGCAGCTAGTCGTAGCCTATGGGAAAATCCTAGCGGAAGTCCCCAACTAGCCGTCTCCTTTCCTTCCTCACACTCTTGGACTTGGTGAAGCAACCA
Organism: Stenella coeruleoalba; assembly: GCF_951394435.1. Lineage (NCBI taxonomy): Eukaryota > Metazoa > Chordata > Mammalia > Artiodactyla > Delphinidae > Stenella > Stenella coeruleoalba. The sequence goes on along the minus strand of NC_137148.1, from coordinate 46,128,192 downwards.
AAATGACCTTCCTCTCAAGGAAGATGCAGTCAATGATTCACTTACTGACAGATAGCTGTTTGTGGAAGACATGACCCGGCTGCAGTCCAGGGCCTGAGCGGTCTGCTGAGCTGATGAATTGCCCCTCTGGATCCTTCTCGGCTTGCAGTTAGCTCAGATGAAAAACCCAGGCTTAAGAGCTGCCAAAAAGTATTTGGCGAAGAGCCCACCTTTTTTTTTCTCAAGTGCAAGTATTCAGTTGACTTGATTCCTCAAAGAGATATGTGAGAGTGAAAGTAAGTTCATTGTTGACCTTTCATAGTCCTGAACTTTTAATGAGGTAATGGATGTGAAAGTGATTTTTTAAATCACAGTGCAAATACAAGACACTTCTGGGTGTTATTTCAGTACCTGAAAAAAAAAAAAGTAAAAATAAAGAGGGACTCAAATTTGACCAAGGTCCCACGTGAGTGTACTTTGTTTCACTGTATATTTCAGCCCTCTAAAAAGTGTGGGCTCATCGAGGCTGTCGTTTTGTGAATTATGTACTGAATTGCTTCTCTTTGTTCTTCCAGCATGCGTTTGGGGTACTTCCAAAGTGTGCATGTGAGAAATCTATGCTATTTTTCAAGCAATGTAAAACAAATGCTAGCCAAGAGTTAGCCTAGAGTTTAAAGAAAGCATCATAGAATGAACACCTAAACAACAGCTACACTAATATAATGCTTATACGTGCCAGCCCCATTCTAATGTTTTATATATATTAAGTACTTCATTCCTCACAATAAGCCTATGTATTATTATTATCCCCATTCTACAGATGTGAAAAGTAAAGAATAGACAGATAAAGTGATCTGTTTCAAATCACACAGCTAGTATATGATAGAGTCAGAACTCAGATCCTACTAGTTTGTCTCCAGAGTCTGTACAATTAACCATTACATCATATTCTTTTAAATATTAGTTTTATGAATATTGTGCTGTTTCTAATAGGAGACATAATATTTTTGTTATATACGTTTCTTCTTTGTCTTCTCCTTTGGATCTAGGATCACATGTTATATGACCAGATTTTAGCTCATAAGAGACATCTGTGATGATTATATATGAAATAGTTTACATTTGTAGAACACTTATACATTGTTAAATATTTTCCCTTACCAGTATCTCATTTGATCCCCTCGCTAACCTTTAAATACATAGGACTTTATCCTTATTTTTCAGATGAAGAAAACAGGTCAGAAAGATTAAACAGTTTGTTCAGTTTCACATCACAAGTGCATAGTAGCTCTCATAAATCAAACTTACTGTTGGTCTCCAGCACTCTTCCCAATATATCAGACTGTTGCCTCATTTCTTTCTCTTCGAGTTTGGAAAAAAAAAACTGAAAAGAAGTTTAAGAATCCCAGTAAAATTGGAAAAGCACTTTTTAGAAACGTTTAGAATAATTTGAGAACACTCCTCACTAAAGCAGAAGGTGAAAATGCATCCTGTGAACAGTGAACTTGGTTAAGTAAGTGCATACAGCTGGCTTCTGGCTCAGTAATTTTCAGTGTCTCATTTCTCAGCCTGCCCTATGTGAACATTTGGACAGGACGAGTCTCAAGTGCTCTCTTGCTTTATGCTGCTGCTTTTTTAAGGCAGCTCATTTGTATTTGTTCATCATGCTCTTTCTTCACTCAATCCCAGAAGCTGTGTTGCTAATTATTGACCCAGGAAAGCCTCAAAAAGGACAAAGGCAGCTAAAATTGGAGAGCTCTTGACGTAGAAGCACAATGCAATTTACATTTTTCAGAAAGAGCAAGGCATTTTTAGTTGTCGGATTCAGAGACCATTCAGTTATATGGACACGAGTGTCTGCTAAAGAACTGCAACTCAGTTTTTCAAAACAAACACTTTTTTTGGTATTTCATTCACAGCCAGGTTATTGGTGTATATGTGTGTGTGTGTGTGAGAGAGACAGAGACAGAGACAGAGAGAGAATTTTTTTTCTTTCTGAATCAACATGTAAGACAGGGAAGAATAATATTCATTAATCCCATAAATATTTCTTGAAGACTTGCCAGGAGTAAAGAGTAGTACTAAATACAGTGGGAGATATTTAGATGTCCAATTACCTTATCACAGGACCTAACACATGATAGATGCTCCAGAAATATTAGTTAAACTAAAATGAGCTATCCCATGAACTTGGAACCTATTCGGGAAATTATGAAGTCATTAAATATTTGAGAATTGGAAAGGAATTCAGGAATCATCTCAAGCAGGCCTTTTATTTTAGAGGTGAAGCAGTCAAGACTCAGACAGTTTCTATGAATTTTCCAAGAACACACATCTATTTAGAAGGAGTATCCTTTTTTCATCATAATGTGTTTCAGAGATTATATACATGTGTCAGTGTGTACAATGCAGGGCATCATGTGAGAGGATCTAATGAATGTTCTTGAACAGTGCTACCTAATGGAAATATCATGCATACCACATATGTAATTTAAAAAATTTTAATAGCCATATTTAAATTTCTTTAAAACTTAAGCATGTATTTTAATTCAGTATATCCAAAATATAAGCTCAATATGTAATCAATATAAAAATTATTAATGAGTTATCTTATATTCTTTTTTCATACTAAATCTTCAAAATCCAGAGTGTCTATTATACTTTTGACACATCTCAATTTGAACTAGCCGTATTTTAAGTACTTAATAGCTACATGTGGCTTGGAGCTACTCTGTTGGATAGTATAGCTCTAGAATCATCGGGGGAAAATAATTATGCATTTTTAAAGCTGTAGTATTTTTATGATTACTTATTTTTACAGTTTGATTTTGATGTAAACCCACAAAAATAAAACAACCCAAACTGACTCAATGAGATATAAACAGACTGGAATAGACTTATAACCATTAGAGAATTGAGTCAATAGTTACAAATTTAATATCACCCCAAAATGAGTACATAAACAAACCATCAAAAATATTGACTGAGATGGTTTCATACTTCTACCAAAATTTCGAGGAGGATGTAACTTCTACCTTATACAACTTGTTTTACAAGTAACTGTCCACAAGTATACAATCAGTTCTATTTGCAGCACTAATAGAAACTTAAATTGTTAACCAGTTTTTGAAAAATATGATCAAACAATAATCTTGTTCCAATAATATGGAGCAATATCCAAATTCATTACCTTATGAAAATGAAGAATTGGTTCTGTTTTGGTAAATGGCAGGGAGCTGCTATTTAATAACCAGCTGCCTCTGTCCTCCCTGACATCTACTTAATATTAAATGCATAAAAATGAAGGTAGGAAGAAACTTCCTATCATAGGAATCTAAGCTCACCAATTTTTTTTTTTTTTTTTTTTTTTTTGCGGTACTCGGGCCTCTCACTGTTGTGATCTCTCCCGTTGCGGAGCACAGGCTCCGCACACGCAGGCTCAGCGGCCATGGCTCATGGGCCCAGCCGCTCCGCGGCATGTGGGATCCTCCTGGACCGGGGCACGAACCTGTGTCCCCTGCATCGGCAGGTGGACTCTCAACCACTTCGCCACCAGGGAAGCCCTCACCAATTTTTTTTAGGCCAAAAATAGAGGATTTTTCTTTCTTGTTATTCTCCACATTCCTGTTTCCAACAAGAGATTCTGCCGAAGCAGAAAGACTACTGCATTGTTCAATGTTCAGATCCACAAAAGGTTAATGTGACTGTGGGTTTGAATATCACCTTGACCTTTTCTTGGGTCTTTGTTCAGAGCCTAGGTGAATATGTTGGTGGGATTTTTCCCCTTTTAGGTTCTTCAGCTTTTGAAGTAAAACCAGGACTGGCATGAGAAAGAAAGAGGAAGGCAAGGGGCTAAATAAAATTAGGTCACATTTCTGGAGGCTTCTGAATTTGGTACAACCCCTGTGATCACTTTATACCCAGCTTTTTAAAGGACTATTACAGGTTCATTTTATTCTCTGGCCCAGAGAATAAATCAGTAGATTTCTACAGCATTTTCTGTAAAAGCTGATTCTGATTCTCTCCGTAGTACCACATGAATAATAATTTTCCTTATTGATTACCGTAAAGCCATGCAACCTTCTAAGATGTTTTCTTTAAATTCTTAGTCCTTTTACAGATCCTATTTACAAACATAAATTCTTATTCATATCAGTACAGTAAGGAAGATAGACAAGTGTGTAAGTCAGAATGCTTGTAGCTGTAACAGAAAACTTGAACTCAACTGACTTAGACCGTAAGCAGCCCTGGACGGGGAGGCGGGGCGCAGCTCAACTCACTCAGTAACTCAGTGACGTAATCAAAGGCTTGAGAGTCTTTTCTATCTTTATTTTTTGCCTTCCTCAAATGTTGGTGGTTTTTCTGGGTTGTTCCCCCATGATCGTAAGATGTCTGTCACAGTTCTAGCTATCAAAGGCAGATATCCATGACTAGTGAAAAAAGAAGGATCTTTTCTTTGTCTTCTTTTAAGAGAGAGAAAAATTCTTCCCCAACAGCCTCCCGTAACTTCTCTTCAGTGTCTCATTGGTCAGAATTGCATCACGTGCCAACGTCTTAATCACTATTGCAGAAGTAGTACCTTCATGATTAGCTGAGACAATCAGGCTTCCTTCATGGGAGTTGAGGCTGAGGCCCACCTTTCCATAGGTGCATGGCTACAAAGGTGTGTAGATATTTGAATTACACTAAGGTTCTAGCTGGAAGATGAAATGGCTCTTGGTTAGGCCAGCTATAGAGTCAGCTGCAAACTAATTAGAAATTGCGGTGTAGGATAACAAGTGCTATAGGGAAGCATGTAAATCCAGGATGCTGTAGAAACATATAAGAGGGGCACTTTCCAGGCCTATGAGAGCAAGGGGGAAAGGAAGGAGTCGGAGTGGTCTTCTAAAGAAAGTGTTATCTGACCTAAGACATAAAGGACAAGAAGAGAGAACCAAGGGAAGGGTCGTGAGAGGAGAAAGAGGGTATCTGATGGACAGAACAACATGTGTAAATGACTGGGAGTAAGAGAGAACATAATGGGTTTTGGGTGATGCAGAAAATTCAGTTTGCCTAAGGTAGAGAACACAAGGTGGGAATTAATCAGAAATAGGCTACAGAACTATACTGAGGTAGATAATAAAAGGTCTAATAAGTCAAATAGAAATGTGCACTTCATCCTGCTACAGTGGGGAGCCAATCAAAGATTTTAAGATCAAATGCCATAATCAGATATGAACTTTAAAAAATCTCTTTGGCTGCTATGGGAAATTGGTTTGCAAATGGTTAAGATTGGAGATAGGTGGCACAGGTGAGAATTAATTACAATAATCCTGTGGGGAGATGGTGATGGGGCTGCAGAGAAGTGGATAGATTTGATTGAGATCCAAAAATCCTAAATAGGAGTTTTGATGAAGCAGGACTTGGTTAATAGGTGAAAGGAGTAGAGATCAGTTATCACTCAGATTTCTGGCTTGGGCAACTAGGAAAATGGAGAAGACATTTATTGAGTTAGGATCTATAAAGGAGAAGCAGATATGAAGGGGAAGTGGATTGCTTTAAATTGTACCTGATTATTTGAGGGGCCTATTCTTTTTGAAATTCGAGAGAAATATTCCTGTTCTTAAAGTTCTTTTAGATGCTAAAGGATATATTAACCAATAAGTGATACAGGAGAATACTAGAGGTACTGTAATTTGTTGCAGAAGGTGATATGCAAAAGAAGAGAGGGATACAGTTTAGAGAAGGAAGTGCTTCTTCCTGAGGGATAAAAGAGTGGAAGAATCTGAAATTTTTTACGAAAGATAAAAATTTTAGTTGAATTTTATGTGTAAAAATTAGACAAATGGGAATTGTAGAGGGATGAGAGTATTGTATTATTTATCAGGCAGATTTGAGGAATGGTATTGGCTGGATTTCTAGGGCAATAAAGTTTGTGGACTGAATTGGCCAGAACTCTTGGGATCCCAAGAGAAACTAATTATACATATTAACTATATTGGTCTTTCATTGCAAGGTGTGGTAGTTAGCTGTTGATACAGTAACGCTACCTAGCAACCAACCACAATACCAGTAGCTGGTAACGATAGGTGTTTGTTACCTGCTCGTCAGTCTTCTCATAGGTGGGCTGGGATGCTGCTGCTTCATGTTGCCGATTGTCTTCTTGTTTGTTCTCATGTTTCTTCTTCTTCTTGGACCAGTCAGTTTCTTGGACCTGTTCTTGTCATGGCATTGTTGACAACTCCCAGAGTGACAGGAGGAATCCCTTTGTAACTTGTAAGGTCTCCGCTTGGAAGAGGCATAGATCATTTGAGCCCACATTCTGTTGGTCAACCCACATAATCTGACCAAGCTCAGTATCATTCGGGGGTAAAAGGACAAGGAAGGCAGTGAATGTTCGATGAATAACAACCTAATTTATGACACAAGGTAAACAGAAAGCTGAGATATCATGGAATTTGACCCATCAGTCACAAAACTGTTGGAAAACCAAGGTTCTCAACTGTGGAGTGCCCAGTGGGCTTCTTAAACAAACGCAGGAGAGCAACCCAGTTTGAGCGACCTCCTTCTTTGCCCTGTGCTTCTGCTTTGCAAAGAAATGTCATGGGCTCGTGAGCTGCTCATTGGTCAGAATCAGAGCCAGCTGCTCGTGACCCTCCTTGATCATGATGAGTTTCCTTTGGTCTCATGTAACAGTATCAGTCCCTTTTTCTAGGACTAGTTAGAGGTTGATATTACCTCCCTCACCACACTAATGAGTGAGTGATGAGAACTAAAGCAATAAAAAAAGATTGTATTATTTTCCTTAACATGTATTTTTTGGACTTCCTCCAAAAATCCAGCACATTTATGAAAGCGAGCTAAGGCATCATGCTGGCTATTATCCAATAATGTGTCTTAACTATCTCTAAGAAAATATGCAGCGCATGGGAGTGACATAATTTTCCCGTCATTGCAGAGCTGCATTGTATGCCTAAGACTTGAAGACATCCTCAAACTATGTTATCTCCAAATCTCTACTTAACTGCTGCATAAGCAAGAGATTTTAAACATGTTTTTGAGTTCCCGAATTGAAGATATAGGACAATTGCATTAATTGATCTATAAATTCTCAAGCCCAAATAGCCCCATGGTGCTTGAGTAGAACCTATAGTGTGTGTGTGTGTGTGTGTGTGTGTGTGTGTGTGTGTGTGTGTGTGTGTTCTGTTTTTAGAAGATCTTTTAATATGAATACTGGTGATATGGTCAGATAATATGCCAAGGGAGCTCACTTCCTGCTTCTCTATACTTCCCAAATTCTACTCAGCACTTTCCTCATTAAATTCTGTGGCTTCTGTTCTGCTAGCAATGACCAGTGACTCAAGAAGGCTGCATACAGTGAAAAGAGATTTCCTTTCCAGGCACAGTTGTTCCATGAGGTTCCTTTTCCCACCACCAAGATGCAAATGTGTTACCGCTCCTCTTCTCTCCATCCCATACACATTTCAGAGCAAAGCTCGGGCTTCTCTTTTATTATTACTTTTCCACTTCAGACTCTCTTTAGTGCTAAAGTAGGCCTTTGAGAGAGAGGAAAGAAGAGCAGGGGGAACATGAAGACAAAAAAGATGAGTGAGAGGCCAGATTTAGGAAATACATTCGTGTTTAATCCTTTACAAATTAAATCCTACCAAGGCTTAAATATTAATTGTCACAGGGATACTGGGATTGTGCTTGAAAATCTGATTCCAACCCTGAGCATAAGTATCTTATCCAGGCAGAGCTGTCCATCTGAGGATTCATTACTGCACCTGTCATTGGAGTTAGGGCTCAGTCAAGGCCAGTTTCAAGGAGTGGCCTCTCAGGGAGCAAGGAAGACATAGTCTAGGTACCACAGCAGGTGCATTGTGAGAACCCATGAGGGTGCCAAGTTGGAGGAATAAGAGGAGAAGCAAAGTCAGAGAGCAGGCTTGAAAGCCCAATAGACATAATAAACTGAGACTGGGCCTTCCCTGGTGGCGCAGTGGTTGAGAGTCCGCCTGCCAATGCAGGGGACGCGGGTTTGTGCCCTGGTCCAGGAAGATCCCACGTGCCGCGGAGTGGCTGGGCCCGTGAGCCATAGCTGCTGAGCCTGCGCGTCCGGAGCCTGTGCTCTGCAACGAGAGAGGCCACAACAGTGAGAGGCCCGCGTACTGTAAAAAAAATTAAAAAATAAAAAAATAAACTGAGACTGAACAAGGTACAGATAGAGTTAGGTCAAGTTTAATATGAATATTGTGAGAGCCTGTGTTCTATCCCTGGGTTAAGTACTTCCCTGCTGGGATGAGTCCTTAGAGCAACAGACTTTGGAAATTGAATAACTTTAACTTATCTATTTGCTACAAATACACTTACCAATTGAAAAAACAGTAGACTACTTAACTGGTTTGCCTTAATGAAAAAAACAACAAAAGCCTTCAACAAATCATTGTTGTTTGGCTGGATGGGTTGAAAGAATGAACAAAAATTAAGGGAGAGAGGGAGGAAAGAATGTGTGGAAGGAAGGAGAGAAGCGAAGAAAAAAAGGAGAAAAAGAGGCAAATGAAAGAGGGAGGAAAGGAAGTGAAGGAGGGAGATCAGCGAGGGAAATACGTCCCCTAATTTCACTAGTTTTTTTTTTTTTTTTTTAAGCTATGTATTGATGTTGTGCAGAGTAGTGGTTTTCAAACTTTCTTGTGCAGTGGAATCCTAGAGGACTTGTTAAAACTGCTTGCTGGGCTCCATCCCAGAGTTTCTTTTTTTTTTTTTTAAGATGTTGGGGATAGGACTTTATTAATTAGTTTATTTAGTTTTGCTGTGTTGGTTCTTCGTTTCTGTGCATGGGCTTTCTCCAGTTGTGGCAAGTGGAGGCAGCTCTTCATTGCGGTGCGTGGGCTTCTCACTATCGCGGCCTCTCCTGTTGCGGAGCACAGGCTCCAGACACGCAGGCTCAGTAGTTGTGGCTCACGGGCCCAGTCGCTCTGTGGCATGTGGGATCCTCCCAGACCAGGGCTTGAACCCATGTCCCCTGCATTAGCAGGCAGACTCTCAACTGCTGCGCCACCAGGGAAGCACCGAATTTCACTAGTTTTAAAAGCCAATGTTTATTATTAATAAATTAGGTACCCTCTCAATCAAATCTTATACTCCTTTTTTTCCAATCTTCACAACTCAGATTTTCATATCTCAGTGTAGTATGTTCATAAAACGCTTTTTTGGATTTTTAAAGAGATGATTAACAACGTTAGCAGCTCAGAGGTTTTTTGCTGGAGACAAAATATGGATAACAAATTATATCAAATAAGTATAATTACAAGTCAATGCTTCTAAGTTTAAATTCAGTAAGTTGTTATGGTTAAAAACATTTCACTCTATTTTCTCCCTGTATAAAGGCTTCTTATAAATAATAGCTTATACTTATAGAGTGTCCATAAAGTCTGGAAATATAATGTTTTATATTTTAATAGGCCAAAGATATCCTTTTTGATATCATGTGTTGTCACCCATGTTTCCAGACTAAGCTCCAGGCACTGTTCTAAGTGATTTACATGTATTGATTCATTTAGACTCTGCTTCATTAGTATTTTTCTCACCTTATCACCACCTCACCCCTAGCAAGTGAGTTTGCACACACACACACACACACACACACACACACACATCTTTGCAGTTGGAATTCTGGCTCTCATGGAGTTCTAGAACATGAGAGCACACGATTGGCCACAGAGACTCAGAAAAGCGTAGCTGCGGATGTGACCAGCACTACCCTAGCATTTATGGGTGTGGACGGGTGGCCGCCGCACTCACCCTTGGCTGTGGTTTTGCTTCCTTGCTTTGGAAGTGGCGTGGAGAGTTTTATTTTACTTTTTGGTGTTTCTCTTGGTTCCTGTAGAACTGGCTCAAGGTTCAGAAGGTATCCTCCCACATGCATTTGGAAAAATACATTTTGAAAACTTTTCCTGGTAATGGAAATTTTAAAGTCATTGAAAAACTTGTGCGATAGCATTTGTTGAAACAATTTCATGACAGAGTGCTTTATTGCTTTTCCCAGCAGAATTTTAGTTGTATATAATGCAAAAAAGTACATAGTCGATAAATCTAAGAGGCAAAACTATATCAGATATAGCAACTATAGATCACCTCGGAAATATTGGTGACATCTTTTTTATACAGACTTTGTTGATATTTTACGCACTCACGCAAAAGAAAAAATGCAGAATCATGGCTGGAGTTTATATAGGGCCAGTCTAAAGCCAGCCATAGCCATGTATAATTTCCATGATTTTTCTCCCCATCAATGGAAAATTACTGTCAGCTGAGCTGGGGTCTACAGACTGTGAGCAAATGTCTGTTTTCTTTGCATAACTGAGTGTTTGAAACTTTTTTCAATCTGTAAAATTACCACTAAAGGTCAGAGATTAGTTTTTCATGCATGATTAATTCCATTTGCTTTAAAAGTATTATACCAGGAGAGTAGGGTTTTTTTTCTGACTTTAAAACCAAATTAGAATTCAAATATTCACAGTTTTGAGTCAACCCCAAACCATTTCCTTCTGTTTATTTTCCCTTGGCAAAATGGTACTTTTTTAAAATGGAGATGAAAGACTTCTGAAAGAAATATGTATGTTCTCCCATATTTGAAATTAGCAAGCAGTCTAAAGATACTGAGCACCAACTCGATGGTTCAGTTTAACTTGTCTTTCATTAGATTCTAACCACTTTGAAAGCAGGGACTTTGTTGTTTAAATAAATACCCTTCGTAATTGATAACCTGTTTTTTTTTTTTTCCTTAACTAATGACTGCACAAAATAAACATAAAGGCTATGTTCTTCCTTCTTAAGGAAAAATTTTCCAACTCTATGATTGGAGATAAAAGATCTTAAAAATTAATCTGCATGTAGATTGAGCTAAACTGCTATGACATCAGCAGCCATCTTGTGCAGAGAGGCTGGGCTTCCATAATTTATCACTTTAACACATTGCTGTTAATTACAAAAATAATACATCCAGAAGTTGTGGAACAAGAAGTTAAAAAATCTCACCTAATATTCTACCACAATAACACAATGATATTTTAACATTTTTTCATATTTCTTTACCTATTTTCTCTTTCCATAAATTGCAGTCAATCTGTAAATGTACTTTTCTGCTCTGCTTCACTGACTACAAGAGAATAGTTTCCCCTCTTTCGGAACCTTTATTTTCCTTTTTAATGACTTCTTCGGTGTGTTTGAAGTAATTTCAGCTTAACTTATTGCATGTACAGATCTTTCTCCACTTAGGATGGGGTTATGGCCCCATAAACCCACCATAAGTTGAAAATATCGGAAATCAAAAATGCATTGAATACAGCTAACCTATGGAAGATCACAGCTTAGCCTAGCCTACGTTACACACTATTAGAATATTTACATTAGCATACAGTTGGGCAAAATCATCTAACACGAAGCCTATTTTATAATAAAGTGTTGAATGTCACATGTAATTTATTGAATACTGTACTGAGATTGAAAACCAGAAAGGTTGTGTGGGTACAGAATGGTTGTAAGTGTACTGGGTGTTTATCCTCGTTATCGGATGGCTCACTGGGAGCCGTAGCCCAGCATCATGAGAGAGGATCATACCACATATTGCTAGCTCAGGAAAAAGATCAAAATTCCAAATTCCAAGTACAGTTTCTACTGAATGTGTATTGCTTTTGCACCACTGTAAGGTCGAAAAATCTTAAGTGATACCTTGTAAGACCTTGTAAGTTGGGAACCTTCTATTCTGTAAGCAGCTGCCCCTCAGGGAATACACAGGTTTTTCTTTCAAATATCAAGGAAAATGCAGAGTATTTTATGATTTTAATTAATTACTTCTTGTCAAAAAATTTAGTCTCGGGCTTCCCTGGTGGCGCGGTGGTTGGGAGTCCGCCTGCCGATGCGGGGGACGTGGGTTCGTGCCCCGGTCCGGGAGGATCCCACATGCCGCGGAGTGGCTGGGCCTGTGAGCCATGGCCGCTGAGCCTGCGCGTCCGGAGCCTGTGCTCCGCGACGGGAGAGGCCACGGCGGTGAGAGGCCCGCGAACCGCAAAAAAAAAAAAAAAAAAATTAGTCTCACATTCTTACCCCTGAAGAGGTATGTGTCCCTAGCTGTGTGGCCTAAGCAAGTTATTCAACTGTGCTGCACCTCAGTTTTCTCATCTGTAAATGAGGATAGCATACAGAGTAGGACTAAATGCTAATTTGTTATTGTTAGTATTATTTTTAGTCTAAAACTTCCTCTAATTTGACAGAAAAGATACATTCAAAACAATTCACTAGGTTTGTAATAAACTATGTGACAGTTATTTAAATGCCTTCAGTGTATCCCACACCAGAAGAAACTGGGACTTAGACTCAAATGTTGATTAGGTATTCTTTCTCAAGGTACCTGCCATTAGTTAATTTAAAAATGCAATCTATTCTCTGTCATTTGTCAAAGCTCTATTACTCCTGGCTTATTTTACATAAAGAGGAGAGCCGTCTGTCAAGGAGGAAGTAAGATGGGTGACAACCAAAATTCCATATGTGCTTTAATCTTGCTGCCTTCTGAGAGGTTGAGATCAGACACATTTGCTTTGGTTTGAGGAATAACTGGGTACCCAGTCCACTGTCATCACAGAGAGACTGGAAGTACCAGAAGGTAGAATGAATAGTTTACAGTGAGCCTCTCTGCTCTCAGCTCTGAGAATATCCAGCTGCATAACCTCAAGGGAACTACATGGAAAAAATGAAGGAAATGCTTTGAGTTGGAGAACTTTGCATTTCCTGTGAGCAACGCATCTTCCGCCCTGCTCTGGCCCGCATCCCCATTATTCTCACATCACGTCTTCCGGCTCATTCACTGCCTGGACCTGGTGATCCAGATCCTTAAGATGTTTATGAATATGAAAAACAGATTAAGTCAGACTGAAGTTGACTGTGCCTGCTGGGACTGTGGCTGGTAATTTGGGGTGTCATGTTACGTTGCAGAGACTGAAAGTGGGATGGACCTAAAATATGTCTCCTTAATGAAAAGGCTGTTGGGAAAGCCTGCTGGTCCCCTCACTGGGTGCTGCTATCTAAGTGAGGCAATGTGCTGATTGATTTCAATGAAGAGCTGAAAAAAAAATCATTAACCGGCCTCCCTCCCACTGACTGATGAAGGAAGATAACACATGCGCGCTTGCCCTGTTTGTCCCCTCTAGGGAGAGGTATGAATGCAGCTGCTTCTGGAGGGCCAGGATGGGGTCTTCTCAAAACCTTCCCTGGCTGAGGTTCTTCCTGCATGCCAGTTGCTCCCTACCAAGCCAGTGGGTGCTCTCAAAGTCTAGGCAAGTGCCAGAAACATCTTGGTTGACTGAGATGTGCACTGGCCTGCTAAAGGCAGCCGGTATGTGAAGAGGGAATGTCACCAGCTCCCTGGTCTCAAATTATCAGCCTGCTTTGACAGCTGAGCAGGTGGTGCATGCCTGTCCTCTGGCACTGAGGCCATGACCAGTGTTTGTGGAGTGACCACAGTCTCAATCCCTAAAGTAGCCTTGGAAATATTCCACTGAGACCGGAAGGCAGCACTTGAACCTGGCATCAGGTTTTGGAGTTGTGTCTAAAAATGGGCTTTCTCGTTCCTCTACCTCTGCCCATGTGTAAGGCAGCAAATATTTTCATAGAGGTGAGAAAGACGGGTATTTATTATGGCATCTGTTTATCTCAGACCAGTCACCATGCCAAGTTCACAGCCGTCATCAGTTAAGTTTGGTGAAGATTACCTCCTCCATCCACAACTGAAATGACAGTAACCACATTCTAGAATTCATTATGCAGAGCTGTTCTGTGGATAAGTTAATAGGTAGTTTAAAAAATTAACTAGATATAGCCTTTCCTCTTCCACATAAGTCAAGCTGATTTCTCTACTTCTCCTCTGCCCATCTGAGTATAGTTTGTTTACAAATCAGAGGCAAGATGGAAATTTACTCTGAGCTTTATGGGGTCTTAACCTGCTGAAGTATCTAATTCTTTATACACTTCCTTCTTCCCCATTTCTAACCCCAAACACACCTGCACTTGCTTGCTCTAGAACGTGATCATCTATTTGGAGGTATATTGACAAACCAACATTGTATATATTTAAGGTTACAACAAATTGGTTTGATATACGTATACATTCTGAAATGATTGCCACAGTCAAGTTAAGGTGCACTTCTGTCACCTCATAGTTACCATTTTCTTGGTGTGTGTGGTAAGATCACTTAAAATCTATTCTCTCAGCGAATGTCTATATACAATACAGCATTTTCGATGGTCACCATGCTGTACATTAGATCTCCAGAACTCATTTATCTTATAACTGAAAGTTTGTACCCTTTGACCAACATCTCCCCATGTTCCCCACTCCCCAGCCCTTGGTAACTACAGTTCTACTTTCTGCTTCTGTGAGTTTGGCTTTTTTAGATTCCACGTATAAGCAAGACTACACACTATTTGTCTTTTTCTCTCTGGTTTATTTCACTTCCCATAATGCCCTCAAGGTTCATCAACATTGTCTCAAATGGTAGGATTTTCTTCTTTCTTATAGCTGAATAATATTCCCTTGTGTATATGTACCCCATTTTCTTTATCCATTCATCAGTTGATGGACACTTAGGTTGTTTCCATACCTTAGCTATTGTGATTAATGCTCCAATGAACGTGGGAGTGCGGATATATCTTCAAGATAGTGATTTCATTTCCTTTGGATATATACCCAGTATTGGGATTTCTGAGTCATATGATGGTTCTATTTTTTGAGGAACCTCCACACTGTTTTCCATAGTGGCTGTACCAATTTATATTCCCACCAACAGTACACAGAGGTTTCCTGTTCTCCAAACCCTTGCCAACACTTTTTTTTTTTTTTACTTTTTGATAAACGTCATGCTAACAGGTGTGAAGTGATATCTCATTGTGGTTTTGATTTGCATTTCCCTGATGATTAGTGATGTTGAATACCTCTTTATGTACCTATTTATGTATGTCCTCTTTGGAGAAATGTCTGTTTAGGTTTTCTGCCCTGTTTTTAATCAGATTATTTGGGTCCTTTCTTTTGTTTTTTGGGTTATTTTGCTATTGCGTTGCCTGTGTTCCTTATATTAAATATTTTGGATATTAATCCCTTGTCAGATATGTGGTTTGCAAATATTTTCTCTCATTCTGTAGGTTGCCTTTTCATTTTGTTGATGGTTTCCTTTGCTGTGCAGAAGCTTTTTAGTTTGATGTAGTCTCACTTATCTATTTTTCCTTTTGTTGCCTGTACTTTGAATGCCATATCCAAAAAATCATGGCCAGGACCAATGTCGAGAAGATTTTTCCCTGTCATCAGCTACTTAAGCTATCTCTATAACATAAAAAAAAATACATTTAATGTTCAAAGAAGGAGTCCAGGTAATATCTTTTAAAAGAAATAGTTTTACAGAAACATGTGAAGAAAAAAGTTGCTTTCATAAACTTTGTGATTATGCTGGTTCCAGATCTCCAATGTGTCTTTATGATTGCAACACCCTATAGCTCTGAAGCTACAAGCATTCATAATGTGGAAGTTTGGGCAATTATTTTTATTTATCTTTTGATCAAATATTTAAATGATTGTGAAAAGTCTAGAAATATTTTACCCTTCTTTGTTCTCTCATTTCTTTCTCATTCTTTCTTTCTCTCTTTCTCTCTCTTCTTAACATTTAAAACACCTCTAAATTCCTTCCTATTCCTACTCAGCAAAATGGAGATCAAAATCACACTGAAATGTCTATTCTCCGCCCCCCCACCACCGCTGCCTCACCATTTCACAGTGGGCTTTCTCCTTCCTAAGCATTTATGGAGGGAAAGAGTCAAAAAGGTCCTCTACTGGCCTCAGACATCTGAAGAAAATCTGTCCTTTTTCTCTCCCCAAGTTAAAATACTTGCTATAAATAATTGGAGATTTGGGGGCCATTCTGACACATCTGGCTTTTTAATAGTGTTGACTAATATGAGTCTATGGTGGCTCCAGGCTTGTCGTTTTTGTTTTGTTTTGTTTTGTTGTTTTTTTTTTCTTAAGACAGGTAAACCTTGTTAAGGTTTATTGTTGATTGATTTTCAGTATCTTTAGTGTGCTCATTTTGTAAAGGGATATGTCAAGTGCACACACATGTATGTGTGTTTATGTGTGTGTTGGTTCACACCATCAGAAAATATACTGATTTCAGAGTAACACTGATTTAGGTCCAGGCAAATAAATGCACATTGCCATTTCTTCTAGAAATAACATTTGCCTGGCAACATATGATTTATTCATAATGAGTCCCTAGCACACACACAAATGGTAAAGTATGTTTTGGTTCATGTAGTAAACACTCTGAAGCTGTAAGCATTTTTTTTTTAATTTCAATATTTCTTATTGACCTACCCCTGTGGCATCCCACTTCACGTGTGTATGTGCCAGGGGCTGAAGAAGCCAAATGTCAAAGAAAAGCAAGGACGTAAAGAAAAACAGGAGGAACTTGAGAAAGGTTGTATTAAAGTAAAATGGTAACATTTCAGTGTTTGAGAAAGAACAAACAAACATAACAATCTCACTTTAATCCCCTTTTATTTATAGTTTCCAAGTCCCAATCAAAACTCTTCTTTGGTGTCACAAAATAATGGAAGAGGCGTGTACTGGTCTAGGTTTCCCCAGAAGTAAACCTGAGACAAGAAGTACCACTAGTTTATCTAGAAAGTCCACAAAACGTAAGTAAAGAAGTGAGGAAGTGAGACAGGGAATGGAAGGACACAAATGCATCCTCAAGCCAGTTACCCCAGTGGGCAAGTGAAGCTGAGTCCCACTGGGCACACTCGCAAGACAGTGTGTGTGGGATACTCCTCAGAGTTACGCCATCCATGGGATGAGGAAGCTGGAGTCCTTATCCACCAACTCCCCCATCCATCACCTGTTTCTGGGGGTTATTAACAACCCACCACTCTGGTTTACTTATCCATGGGTCAAGCATGTTACCTATGGCCAGAAAAATAGCCCTTAGACAAAGACTCGCAGGTATTTAAAAAACAAAACCGAACAAGCAAACAAACAAACAAAAAACGTTCAGGTGGGGAGCTGCAGATTTTGGAGGATTCAGCTTTGAGAGGCAGGTGTTCAGAGGATATAGGCACCAATACCTGCCTCTATGTAGGTCATAGATACTGAGTTAATTTCATCTGCATGTTTATACAAGTATTTTCAATTAAGGCTTCTCTTTATTCCGTGTGTTTGGAAAATGTAAACAAAACTATTATTGTTTTTACATTAGTGTCTTGGCATTTGAATATATGACACCAGAGATGATTTAATAAATATAAAGCAAATCCATCTGATTTCTCACAGCATCAGATGTACGGCCATATATATTTACTTGAAGTTCTCTGTAGACTACCATTTGAAAGAAGAGCTTCCATAGGGTGTGATTTAAAGACATTTTTCTACAAGCTGTTTAATTAGAATGGGCTTTAAAAATACTGTATCATATCATAAACCTTCAAAACAAAATGGTTAATCGTCTTCTGAAGGCCATAGAAAATGTTTCTTAAATGTCATTCTCAAATACCACTTCTAGAGTGAAGGTAAAACAATTGTTTCCCCACCAGCTGAAATGTGGTTTCGCCAAATACAAGATGAAATAACTCCAGTGGTTAACTTAGCTTTCTCTTGATTTAGGAAGATAAACGCAACATTTTAGTTATGATTCACTCAAGGAATTTAAGAAGTTCTTTTAAATTATTTTGAGCAACAAAGCAAAAACAGAGGCCTGGAATCCCCGTGTTCGAGGGAACCTTTAAAAGTTCTACCTGCTCCTCAGGGCCTGACTGCCCATTCTCACATTTTCATTGTGTTTTTCTTCTACCTAAAGCTCCAATACGTCTCCTCACAGAAATCGCCTCTTCCAGCAACCCCAAGGGAGCCTATTCTATTTTTGTTAAAACGTTCTTCTTTATGTAATTCCAAGTCTCTTCATCAAGATTTCCTGGTGGAATAACACTTTACATCGCTGTAGGCATCTCTCAGGTCTTGCCCATCCTTTTTGTCTCTGTCATTCCTCCCAGAAGAATGGTCTTCTCTTTTCTACCAGCTTTCAAGACCCAATCCAGGATCCTGTTTCCTTGACATCTTCTCTGACTATCCATCCCACAAGGAGTTTTTCCTTCTCTACCTTTTTATCATAACATTCCTGATCTGTGTCATTCATTCATTTGTTGATCTGCCCAATGTTTGTTGAGTGCTTCCTATGGTCCAGGCACCGTTCCAGTTACTGGAGATATAGGAGGATGTAAAGCAGGCAATTCCTGTGCTCATAGAAGTTCTATTCTAGGAGATGAGATCCACAATGAAGAACACAACAATTTCACATATGATAAGACCTAGGAAGTGAATAAAATACAATAATATGGTGCTTTTCATGGGTGTGTGTCTCTTACCAACCACCCCCTCTTCTTATTGTAAACTCCCTGAAGCAAATACTACCTCTTTATATTTATTTGTATTTATTATAGTGACCCCAAAATACTGACTCATCTTCATAAGTATGTGATACTATTCTAAATAGATAGTGTTTAATCATTTGGGATTTATGTGAAGTTGGATTAAGTTGATAATGTCTTAATTAGAGTTGATGCTGCTTGGAAAAAACACATTTGACACTTGTGGAAGCCTTAACAGATGTCAGAGTGTTGGTAGGTTCCCTTACATGATGTTAACTCTGAAGCTGTCCTGGAAGTGTATGAACTAGTTTCACTTTCAACTGTCTACCCTTGACTTCCTATGAAATCAAGACAGATTTTGCTATCCCTTAGCTTTCCCCTAACTTCTGTTGACCCCTCCCCCTCCAACCCCATCAGGCCCCCACTTCTCCTTTAGAAAAATCTGAAAGGTTAAGTCACCTACTTACATTTAATTACACGCCCAACTCTGTTTTGATTTTTGTGTTGAATATAAGGAACTATGAGATCCCAGTTAATGTATACATTGTATACAGTGCCTAACAATGAAATATGATGACTCCAATTAAGATGAAAAAGCTTCTATTTATCAGCACAGAATTATTCCCTTTGAATGATCATACAGCAGCTGACCCTGTCTAAGCGCATGAACTTAACCTTGTTTTTAAATTATCATACAGCAGCTGACCCTGTCTAACCTCGTGAACTTAACCTTGTTTTTGGGTGTGTGTGTGTGTGTGTGTGTGTGTGTGTGTGTGTGTGTGTGTGTTTTACTGATTGCCAGTGGTACCAGATCCTGAATTAGTACTTAGCAACATCAACATTCATAGCATAAAAGAAGTGCATGGTCCAAAGGAGTTAGGCATGACCTTTCCAAACATCAACTTACAGCTACAAAATAATGAATAATTGCAACTCCTTAAGGGGTTGTTTTGAATATTGGAAGAAAAAACATAGATAAAGAACCAAGTGTAGGGCTTCCCTGGTGGCACAGTGGTTGAGAGTCCGCCTGCCGGTGCAGGGGACGCGGGTTCGTGCCCCTGTTCGGGAGGATCCCACATGCCACGGAGCGGCTGGGCCCGTGAGCCATGGCCACTGAGCCTGCGCGTCCGGAGCCTGTGCTCTGCGGTGGGAGGGGCCACAGCAGTGCGAGGCCTGCATACCGCAAAAAAAAAAAAAAAAAAGAACCAAGTGGATAGTAAGTGTTAAACAAATACGAGTTTCCTCTACCTTCTCTGAGTTACCAAATTACTCATTCAGCTAGTCACTCAGACTTTGGTTAATGATTAGCTAAAGAGTAACAGTGAAGATTTTTATTTTTTTAATTGAGTCTACTAGGATTGGTTTCATGTATGGATGGAATACGCACTTGCCGTTTCATCACAATTAATTCTCCAAAAATTTTTTGTTAAAGGCCTGAAATGTTTGAAATTAATTCCACTGGTTAAGTTATTGTTATTTACTATACCTACTCTTAAAATATAAATAACTGATATTAACTCACTGTTGCATTAGCCAGTCTACATAAAGGAGTTTCTCTGAGATTAGTAAAACGGTAAGTCAGTAAATCCTAAACGATGGTTAAAAGGAAATCTGGTAACACAGCCAGCACTCCCCACATCAGATTTATTTTGTTTGGCTTTACAGTGTTGGCCAGGCAGTATTTTATAAATTTTGAGTTAGCACCACTATTTTAAAAGGAGAGATCTCTCATATAATTCCAAATTTCTGTTTACAAGCAAAAAACGTTGGTCACGTTGGGGTATCATTCCTGGTGGATGAGCCATTCTTTAGGAAAGAGTGGCTTTTTATGGACATCTGATTACCCCAATAAAAATCTTCAAATGGTTCAATGACCTTTGGTCATCGTCTTTTCATTTTCTCCAAAAGCATCCTGTTAAACTATTCCTAGTACTCCACTTTAAAGGGCACATAGAAAATGTTTCCTCTGGAGCCATAAATACTCTTAAGGCCAAATTATTATTATAATACAGCTATGATTGTTTTTTCATTCATTCCAGAATCTTAACAATTGAACAAAAGGGAGATACTATCTTCTTTAATAGTAAGAGTTAACATTTATTGAGTCTCTGACTACGTGCTGAGCACTGTTCTAAGCATTTTACCTACATCATCTAATATACTTCTCCCAGTCACCTCAATTACACCCATTTTACAGTAGAACAGACTAAGGCATAGAAAGGTAAAGCCACGTGGCTCGGGTAAGGAGCCAGGTTGGGATTTATATGTTGTCACTCTGACTCGTGGTCTTCCTAACCACTGTCTGATACCACTTTCTCTGTATTGCCCAGTGTGTTAGCCTCAGCGCTTCAACTGGAGCCTTTGGGATCTATTTAAAGATGAAAAACACAGTTGTATTGTCTCATCATTTGAGAAACAGAAAGATAGGACTGCCATGTTGCAGGACTCAAAAGACACAATTCACATCATGGGTTGTGTAAATGGTACCCCCTGGAGTTGTGCAAAGTACAGTTTGCATAGACATATGCAGTGGCCCTGCTAACAGGATCCTGCCCACAAAAGGGGATTTTTACTCTTTGTTCCTTTAAAGATTTTTAGTGAGCCGCCCCCCAGACAGCTTCTACTTAGGTCTCTCCTCATGCTAGGAATCAAAGATCACCATTGTTTCCACAATTAGTTCTTTCACATAATCTAAAGACTGCCAGGCAGTTCTTTAGAGTGAATTGAAATTCTCTGTAGCCGTTTCTTCTGCTTCCGGTCATGTCAAGCAGTAGTTGAAGACATACGTTCTCAGAAATAATCTCTAAGGAGTTGGAGCCAGGTTGCTCACACGTTATTTCCCCAGGATAAGCAAGCGTGGTGTTGGCTCTTCTGTGCTGTTGCAGAGCTTGGTGTGCAATGGTGACTCACCATCCTTCCACAGAACATGTGGTAACCCTGCAGCCAGACTGTGCCCCGTGGTATGTGACTCCCATTGAGTCAGGAGAGTCGCTCAGGCATTAAAATTTGACCTCGTGGCCTACCTGCCGGTTACGAAAGGGCAAGAATTCCTCAGCATTACTGAAGCCGTATCATTTTCATTGTAGGACCTATTTAGGTAACAGCAACAGCAATGAAGAAAAAGCATTTGGTTATTGAGGCCCCTGTTGAATATCTTGTGCTATTTCAAAAGAACACATTCCATTTATCCTTAAAAAACAGAAAGTTCATTTCAGAGGAAATACATCAATTGTACTCACGGAGCAATGGAGCAGAATAAGAGTCAGAGTTAACTCAGATATGCCTGTTTCACTGTGGGCTGAAATCTTCTCTTCTTGTTTCTAGTTTCTCTAATTGAAATGGAAACCTAACCCCATTTCAAAACACTATCCCCTGGGCCTGAATAAAAATAAAGTTGGCCTCATAAGGAGTCTCATCTGTCTTCTTGCACTATGGCGGAATGCTGGGTCCCCAGCAATTATCTTAGTGCCTAAGTCACTAGGCAGGCGTTTTAAAGGACAATTTAACCAACGATTTTGGTACAACCAGACAATAATATTACTGTTTTAGTTTGGTCACTCAAGTACCCAAACCCTGAATTCATTATCTCACAAGCACATGTGTTCAGTTATTAAAGAGAAATTCTAACCTTAAGGAGAATAGTATTTTTTCTTCCCAACTGAAGTATTAGGTCCTCCAGGGCGGCAACCACATCTTGTGCTTTTTTATCGTCCATGGGATCTAGAATGAGTAAGTCGTGAAGGCTGGATGCCTTACTTCACCTCTTAGCAAAGTAAAGTATAACTCATAAGTATCAATGTAGTGCAGGAAATAGCACACTATCTGGAAAGGTTAATAAATATGTCTCCTTGCATGAATCACTTCTTACCAGAATTCTCTTTCCTCCCAGATCCCAGCACCAGGGTTCTGTTGTCCATGGCACGTACTCTAGTCCTCAGTGTCTAGAGCCTGTGAACTCTTTATGGGCCTTTGAAAATATTTGAGAACTGAAAAGTAAAGTAATTGACTCCAAAATACAAAAAGAAAACTTCAAAATCCTGATTGAAGTTTAATTAAATGTTCAAAAGTGTAGCATTATGTCAACTTCAATAATTACTAAGTATTTATAAAAAGTTTATTATATTTGGAAAAAAAAACTTGTGGGCTGAGGTTTTTTTTCATTTCACAAGAATTCTAAAGTGTGTTGGATGATTGCAGAGAAAGCAGGGTTAGTCGTTAGCTAAATGAGTTTAGTAGCAAATAATTTCAAAAGCAAAATTATAAAGATCCTTTCTAGATTTTCATAACAAAAATATTGTATAATGTGGGAAGTGGATCCATTTTAATGTACTGGATGTAATGTGTAGTAGGGATTAAACTACTGTCCATTTGCAGGATTATTTTTTAAATAACTTATTTTTTTATTTATTATTTTTTAAAAAATAAAACCAAGCTGTCATTGTCATTTGGAGTTCCTATAAGGTAACTCTTAAGAAAAAGGTTAACTATCTGCAGAGAAGTCTGAATGTTAACTGGGGACTAACTTAGTCCTGGGGGAAACTAACTCACGGAAAGACTGTCAGCTGAATGAAGGCTTAAATTTCATGGACTTGGAGGGAGAGCCTTTTCACATTCTCTTCCCATATGGAATAAGAATCTGCTCTGAAAGTGGAGAGTATTTTGCATTATCTCTTCTAGCTCCTTTGCTTTCGACTTTCCATAAAGCAACTTCTGCGAATTACCATCTTTAAGACTCAACTTTTTTGCAAAATTGTCAAAGTACTCTCTTTAAGAACACAGAGAACACACTAAAGTAGTTCCTCTGAAAATCACAGTTCTCTACTGTGTACAGCTATTTTTTTAGAGTTCACTGCCTGCCTGGAATGAACAGGCTGTCTTTCTCCCCAGAAGAGCACAGGCTGATACACAAGGTCAAGTTAAACAGTATCTAAGTCTGCTTTCCTATCCCTTATACAGGAATTATCTGTTCTAAAAGCAAAATTTAACTGTAAATATTAATATACCTATAGAAATTGTTGAGTTCAAAAGGAAAATTAGTCTTCATTTTGAAAAAGAATCAACATAATAAAATAAAAGTGTGTATTTTTTTTTCCAAAAGTGATTGTTGACTACTACATTTGTATATCTGGTATCTAAAATACTTGAAATATTTGTAAGTTTTAATTCCTAGAATGAAAATAATGGTTAATTTCTAACGATTTTGATGTGTCCACAAAAATAACTGTGACCAGTAGTGAAAGTTTATCCATCCCATCATCTTTATCTTAGGATTGCTTTAAAAAGTTAAAAAATAAAAAACTCTCCTGCTGAGATGCTATTAGCAATGCTATTTGTTTAGTTCTTGAGGTCTAAGTCCTACCCTAAGGCCTTGAGAATGCCTCTTAGCCTCCTCCAGACCTCAAGGCTCCTTTCCTCCTCAACCGTTTGAGGAGGAAACTATAGTACTTAGCTCATGAGTTTGTTTGTGTGTTTTCTTTTCTTATTTTTTAAATTTATTTTATTCAAGTATAGTTGATTCACAATGTCATGTTAAATCCTGCTGTCCAGCAAAATGATTCAGTTATACATATATATTCTTTTTCATATTCTTTTCCATGATGGTTTATCTCAGGATGTTGAATATATCAAGTTCCCTGTGCTGTAGAGTAGGACCTTGTCGTTGATATGAGTTTATTTTAAATATTAATGAGATGACATGTGTGAGCACCTTACCCGGTGCCTGGCACATGGTGAGCCTGAGTTCTAGCCACTTCTTGCACTCAACTCTCTGGGGAAGCACTCTCTGGACTTCAGTTCCCTCACCTGATAAATGGGTACGTAAAGGCTTCACGTGGCTGATGTAGAAGTCAAGTGTGTTAATAACATCAAACATTCAGTGACTCCAAACAGGTTCTTCGAGCTCTGGCCAGAGCAGACTTCCCGTCCAGAGGCACGGCTCTCTCATTCACAGGCTGATGGGTGGTTGGCTTTGGCAGATTTTGTGGGTCTCCACAAGCACCCTCTCATTTTCCTTTCAATATGTGGTAAAACTCTTCCCGGAAAAGTCATTTCTTTGAATTGAGCTTGAAAATATCCCTGTTAGAATTGAAGTAGTTTATCTGGATTTATAGCACATGACATAATAGCTTCTCCTAAACACTTAAGAAAGAATCTTTTCCTCCTTAAAAATGATGCTGGGGTCAACTCACTGACTGCCCAAGCCTTCTCCCAGTGTGTTTCTTACCCAGTTCCTTTTTCTTTGGGAAAAAATTTTTACTGTAAGGATGTGGGAACTCTGTTTCGGCAAAGAAGGTCAAAAGTAGCTTTCAGAGATAGAGGGTTATGAAAAAGAACTCAGGCAAGATCAATTTTTGAATTCTAATTCCAGCCATGAAGCAAATGCCACAAAAGGGCACAGGAAGAAAATCTGTAAAATGCTTATCTGCCATGGTTAACCAAAAATGTACTCTGTTGTTAAGCTGACACCCTGTGAGCCAGATATCGTGCTAGGTACTGGGAATACAGAGATGAATAAACTGCATTCCTGCTTTCAAGGGGCTCCCAACGTTGTGGGAAAGCCCACATGTCTGTTTAGGGCCAGACACTGGGGATACAGGGATGGGAAGCCACGATCCCTTCCCCTTCACCAGATAAGGAGAGGATCACCCTGTGTTCGTAAGCACTCCGGTTGGAATTAGCACCGGAATCTGGAATTTGCTCAGCCTAGGGCAGACTGAAAAGCAGTGGGACTAGAGGAGCTGACCCCTGAGTTAATTCCTGACCAAAAAAAAAAAGAGAGAGAGAGCAAGAGAGATAAAAGGGAAGAACAATAATGCTGCCAGAGAAGCCTGTGCAAAGATCTGAAAGTGGAAGAGAAGGAAACCTTGCAGGTGGGCAACATGTTGTCTCCTTCCATCCCAGAACAACCCTGGGAAGAAGATAAGTGTGTTATCTCATAGAAGAAAAGTGGAATCTTAGGAGATTAAGTTGTTTTCAAAGATCCCAGTCAAAATCAGTTGGTTGAACAGTAGCTGTGGAACTCTGCTGTCCCTATAACTGCTATTGCATACTGCTGAGCATTGTAAATACATTACAAAGAAGTAAAACATATACATATATAATAGTAGTAATCAAAATTAACCCAAGATATTCACCAAATTGAATGAAGCCAAGGAGACTGAACTTCTGAGCTTGTCTTGGAGTTAGCTGGCCTTTACTGCTGCTTGTGTTAGATCTTGAAGGGCGATGGGGGAGAAGGTGAAAGGCCCACAAGGCAGGGGAAATGGCATGGGAAGATTTGGGGCAAGGAGTGTACCATGTGTATGGCTGTCATCATAGGAGAAGGCTGTAATTGATTCGGTAGGGAAGAGGAGGCTATTGAAGGTTTTTAAGCAGGGAATTTAATATTTTAAGTTTTGTCTTTGAAAGATAACCCAAAAACAATATAGAGACTAAACCTTAGATGTGTAAGATGGGAGGCAAGAGAACTATTCACAGTCTATTATGTAAAGGGAGTCAGGGGATCAGGGTCAAAACTAAGATGGAAACATAAAACAATGATTTTATCTTTTTTAAAATTTTTTTATTGAAGTATAGTTGATTCACAATGTTTTAGTTTCAGGTGTTCAGCAAAGTGATTCAGTTTTATGTGTGTGTATATATATATTCTTTTCCCTTATAGGTTATTACAAAATATTGAAAAATATTGAGTAGAGTCCCCTGTGCTCTACAGTAGGTCCTTGTTGGGTATCTACTTTATATATAGTATTTGTGTATCCATTAATCCCAAACTGAATTCATCCCTCCACCACCCACCGCTTCCCCTTTGGTAACCATAAGTTTGTTTTCTATGTCTGTGGGTCTATTTCTGTTTTGTAAATAAGTTCATTTGTATTATTTTTTTAGATTCCACATATAGGCGATATCATATGATAAAATGATTTTAAATCAAAGTATTATAATAGTAACATCATACACTTTAAAGTTTTAAAACTGCTCTCCCTCATATTTATTGAATTCTCTTTTAAAACTTATTTTTAAGAGAAGATATCATATATTGAGCCCTCACTATATGCCAAACACTTTTGGCAAGATTTTATGTGTCTCATTTAATCCTCACAAACCCTATTTTATCTCCATTTTATAGCCTAGGAATCAGTCTTAGAGAAGGTTAAGTACCTTGTTCAAGGTCAAACAACTAGTCACTAGTGGTGTTTGGATTTGCACCCAGGCAATCTGACCTCAAAGGCTACTTTTTAACCCTCTTTAATTAACAGACATTGTCTCAAAAAGCAGACTTTTTACATTAAATAGAACTTATTTGTAATTGTGGTCAAGGGGAAATTACTTGAGTTGCCTGGATTATTTTACCATTACTTTTAACATGGGCAAGGAAAAATGTTATCAAACAAATGTAAATTAAATGAGTCCACTGAAACTTTGCTTTCTAGTAAATCAATTTCCTTCATTATCTATTGCATCAGGTGTTAAATTATCATTAAAGGACATTCTATGTGCATTTATTTTTGACACATTTTTTTCCAAATCCTATTTTAATGAAAACCTCCAGTTGTCTCACAACGTTAGAAACAAGGGCTTCAGTTGGCAATGTGATTTTTCCAGTTGTATGATGTCTTTCAAAAAATCTTTTAAAAACTATTTTTATTAATTTAATTCAATTTTAGAATATAGCATTGTCCCTTGAGATAGGTAAATAGCATTAGGAACCACTTGATTAAACATAGGGTCTGGTATGAATCTGAAAGCAGAACTAAAGATATAATATGACCTATAATTTGGATGCATGCTGATAACATTTATGTGCATTTAAACAAAGTACCAGCTAAAGAGATGATTTAAAGGAAAAACAGACATTGGTCAAGGCAATATTTTTGCTCTTGACTGTGTCTATGTAACAGCAAGCAACACTATAAAATAGAGTCAGTGATGAATAAAGCAAGTACATTGATTTCTCAAGGTGAGAATCCATGTCTTAAACCTTTTACTTCTTTTTCTTTTCTTTTTTTTTTTTTTTTTTTTGCGGTGTGTGGGCCTCTCACTGTTGTGGCCTCTCCCATTTCGGAGCACAGGCTCCAGATGCGCAGGCTCAGCAGCCATGGCTCACGGGGCCCAGCCACTCCGCGGCATGTGGGATCTTCCCGGACCAGGGCACGAACCCGTGTCCCCTGCATTGGCAGGCGGACTCTCAATCACTGCGCCACCAGGGAAGCCCTTAAACCTTTTATTTCTAATGCTTTGCTGTGCTCTTTAAGAACGAGACATCTAGAACAAGACTGGCTATCAGTTCCTGAATGTACCATTAAAATTTAATCTTTTTGATTCCACTTACATCAGTACTTAAATTCATGGAGACAGAAAGCAGAATGGTGGTTGTCTGGGTTCAGGAGGAGAGGGGAATGGGTGTTATTGTTTAACGGGTATTACATCGTTACACTTTGAGAAAATGAAAAAGTTCGGAGACGGATGTTGGTGATGGTTGCCCAACGATGTGAATGTACTTAATGCCATTGAGCTGTACACTAAAAAGGGTTAAAGTGGTAAATTTCATGTTATGTCTGTTTTACCACAGAAAAAAAAATACTTAATCTTGACGTTTGCTTATAGAGGGTCCAAATATAATTAGCCGTTTGATACAGAGAATAGCTAATTCCTTCATTTTAAAGTAAAATCTATAGATTGCTAGCTTCAAAATGGTGGACAGACGACCTCCCTACCCCACTTTTCTCTAAAAACATCACCCAAATCAATAACATGAGTGAACTCTGAAAATAGGGATCGTACAGAGGTGTGTATAGTGTACACCCATCCACAAGCCCTCACTCTCAGTATAGTCAGCGTACCCTCCCCTTGGAAGACAGAGATTCTGGAATAACAGGCAGAGAGAGCAGCAGGAGTAGCTGTGCAAACAGGAGGATGAAACAGAACTCTGCAAATTGATCAGGAAGACCTCCACTTCCCTTCTGTTGCCCACATCGGAACGCTAGCAGGCAGATTTACACCCGTCCCTAGAAAACGCAAACTACCTCAGAGGAAACAGTCTTACAGTGACATTTAGGGTGGTCAAATAAAATACCTGCTGGGCACTGACCACACTATAGCCACCCCCCAGTGCACAAGCCCTACCCAGGCACCCACAGCCAGCATCATGCTTCTAGGCCTCAGCCTCATCTATGAACCAGAGTCAGGGATCCAGGCAGGAGTTTGAGGATCCTCCTCTCACCACTGTCTGATGAGCTATTTGAATGCGTCTCTTTAATACCATTTAAATATTTAATTAAAATGAGGTTACATTTACAAAGATACATGTAATTTGAGAATTAAGAGGACCATGAAGAGTGAAAAAAGGAGAAGCAGGGGTTAGAATATAAAGGAAATACAATAGCACTTATGAAACTTTAAACAACTTACTTGATCCATGCCATGTGGGTTTTTGGTTTTTTTTGATCCAGTATTTTGAATTAGTGCAAATTTCTCAAAGCCAATTATAAAGTGCATATCCTGTCCACATTACTGATCCCAGGCAAAAATGTTGATACTAGTTTTAAAAACTAGTTTTCTGCACCTTTTAACTGACAATATAATTTGTTGACAAATGTTGAAATCTATACCTTATCAGAAGTCTCACATATTGTTACCTTTTAAAATGATCATTTGTTAGCCAGTATTACTTAATGAGGCAATCAAAATGCCATGTGTTGTGTAGGTAACAGCAAACCACCCTTACCCATGCTAGGAGTAAGACTAAAGACCTTATCCCACTTTACAGCTAACAGGCTCATGATCTTGTCATATATATCCTCATTATGAATCTAAAAATTAGAAAAAGGACAGTGAACTTAGATTGTTTAATCCTGGATATATTGAAAATCTAGAATTTATTGGCTGTTAAATATGTCCATTGTTATGCCAGTAACATGCACACATACACCATTTACAATGGATATTTATTCATTGCTGCTGTCCAGCTGAAGAGAATGGATGTCTTAAAAACAATTCCCCAAAACATAATAGCAACTTTTAATCTCCCTCTCTTCTCCCTCACCAACCCACTCCCCTTTCTCATAAGCAAACACACACACGCGTGTGTGCGCACGCGCACGCACGCACACACAGCAGATACATCTGGATCCAATTACTTTTTCTACCGCCAGTGATATGACTTTGAACAAATCACTAGCTTTCTTTATTCATAAAATTATCACCCCTAATTTGCAGGGTGGCTGTGATGAATAAATAAGAAAGTATATAATGTACTTATTAGGTAATTAGTAAATAATAGTAATTATTATTTTTTTAATTTATGACAGCTTTATTGTTTTAAATTAATTTTTCAATGCAGAGTCAATCTCTAATCAGTGTAGAATCATTTAGTTTTTCCATTTGTTTTGTCAATTTTGTTGGTTGTGTTTTTCAAGGAATTTTTCCATGCTGCTTAAAATTTCAAATTTATTGGCATAAAGCTGTTCGTAATACATTTTCATTAATTTTTTATGTCTATAGAACTGACACTGATAATTTGTGTTTTCTCAGATCAGTTCTTTATCAGCATTACTAGGTGTTCGTCAATTTATTATTCTTTACAAGGAACCAGCTTTCGGCTTCGATGATTTTCTTTTTTATGTCATTGTTTTATACTCTTATCTTTATTTTTTATTTTATTTTTCTTTTATTCTACTGTTAAAGTATAATTAGCTGTTATCTTTCTAGCTTTTTGATATTATACTTTATAAAATGTTGTCAATCTTTCTTCTTTTCTTTTTACCCCCCAGCTTTATTGAGGTATAATTGGCAAATAAAATTATGTGTATTTAAAGTGTACAACATGATGATTTAATATTTGTATATATTGTGAAATGATTACCACAATCAGGTTAATGAACACTTCTATCACCTTACATAGTTACCATTTTTTATGGTGATAATACTTAAGACCTACTCTCTTAGAAAACTGCAAGTTTACAATACAGTATTAACTATAGTCACTGTGTGGTATGTTAGAGTCACTGAACTTATTCTTCTCATAACTGAAGGTTTGTACACTTTGACCAGTATCTCTCCATTCTCCCCTCACCCATATTACCATTCTAAACTCTGTTTCTATGATTTTGACTTTTTTTTTTTCTTTTAGATTCCACATATAAGTGAGATCATACAGTATTTGTCTTTCTCTGGCTTATTCACTTAGCATAAGGTCCTCTGGGTTCATCCATGTTGTCACAGATGGCAGGATTTCCTTCTTTCCCGTGGCTGATTAATATTGCATTTTACATATCTATAAATATATATACACACACTACATATATATGCTATATATACTATATGATCTATGATATATATATCATATAATCTTTACTCATCCATTGGGGGACACTTAGGTTGCTTCCAAATCTTGGCTGTTGTGAATACTGCTGCAATGAACATGGAAGTGCGGATATCTCCTTGAGAAACTGGTTTCTTTCCTTTGGATAAATACCTAGAAGTAGAATTGCTGGATCACATGGTAGTTCTATTTTTGATTGTTTTGAGGAACTCCAGTCTGTTTTTTATAATGGCTGCACCAATTTACATTCCTACCAAGAGTGTACAAGGGTCCCCTTTTCTTCACATCTTTACTAGCATTTGTTATTGCTTGTCTTTTTGATTAAAAAAGTCTTAATAGGTGTGTGAGGTGCTATGTTATTGTGGTTTTGATTTGCAATTCCCTGATGATTAATTATGTTGAACATCTTTTTATGTACCTATTAGCCATTTGTATGTCTGCTCAGGTCCTTTGCCATTTATTAATCATATTATTTGGGTTCTTTTGCTATTGAGTTGTATGAGTTTCATATGTATTTAAAATATTAACACTTTATCAGATATGTGGTAACACTTTATCAGATATGTGGTTTGCAAATACCTTCTCCCATTCCATAGGTTACATTTTCACTTTTGTGATATTGTGATTTATAAGAAATATATATTTGGTCATTCAGCTGACCAAAATCTCTTTCTAATATATATTAGGTCTTTTTCCACTCCTTCCTGGTTCATACCTCTTAAAACCGCTGGAATTTCCTGTGGTAAGGGCCATAAAGGTGTCTTTTGTTTTGTTAATGAGGTAACTTAAGGAAGAGGACTGTTGGTAGGGGAACCCACCAATCCTTTAGAGGGTTGGAACTTTCAGTTTCACCCAGACCTCTGGGAAGGAGAGAGGCTAGAGGTTGAATCACTCCTCAAAGGCCAGCGATTTAATTAGTCTTACCTGTAACAAAGAAGCCTCCATAAAAACTGGAAAGAATGGGGTTCAGAGAGCTTCTGGATTGGTGAATATGGGGAGATGAGGGCCAAGTGGTGCTCTAGAAGAAAGAGTGTGGAAGCTTTGTTTCCTTTCCCCGTACCATGTATGCATCTTTTCCATTTGCCTGTTCCTGAGTTATATCCTTTTATAATAAACCAGTAATCTAGTGAGTAAATGAGTTTCCTAAACTCTTGTTAGCAGCTCTAGCAAATTAATCAGATCCAAGGAGGGGGTCATGGGAACCTCTGATTTATAACCAGTTTTTCAGAAGCACAAGTAACAACCTGCGCTTGCAACTGACATCTGTAGAGAGCAGGAGGCTGTCTTGTGGGACTGAGCACTTAACCTGTGGAATCTGATATTATCTCCAGGTGGATGGTGTCAGTATTGGGTTGAATTCTCAGACACCCTGCTGGTGTCAGAGAATTGCTTGTTGGTATGGGAAAGCCTTCCCCACACTCACACACTTTACAATTGGGTGCAGAACCCAAAAGAATTTCGTTGATGATTTCATTTGCTGTGCAGAAGCATTTTAGCTTGATGTAAAGATTCAATGCAATACCTATAAAAACTCCAATGGCATTTTTCACATAAATAAAAAGGACAATTCTACCATTCACATGGAACTACAAAAGACCATTAATAGCCAAAACAATTTTGAAACAGAAGGACAAAGCTGGAGGCATCACATTTCCTGATTTCAGGCTATACTGCAAAGCTATAGTAATCAAAACAGTATGATACTGACATAAAAACAGACCCACAGATCAATGGAACAGAATAGAGAGCCCAGAAATTTACCCATGCATTTTTGGTCAATTAATTTTTAATAAAGGAGCCAAGGACATACATTGGGGAAAGGATAATCTCTTCAATAAATGGTGTTGGGAAAACTGGATAACCACATGCAAAAGAATGAAACTGGACCCCTATCTTACACCATTCACAAAACTTTACTTGAAATAGATTAAAGACTTAAATAGAAGACCTGAAACTGTAAAATTCCTAGAAGAAAATAGGGAAAAACTCCTTGACATTGGTCTTGGCAATGATTTTTTAGATAGGACACCAAAAGCACAGGCAACAAAAGCAAAATAAAACAAGTGGGATTACATCAAATCATGATAATTATTGTTCTAACCTGACATTTTACAAAAGAGGTAGGAAACCTGAAGGTCAGAAGCCTTCAAAATGTAATACTTTGAGCTTTTCCTCGGAGTTAAGGAATTTAGCTCCAAAGACATTTATGCTTATAGAAAAGTCCTTGAATCCAAATGTATACTTAGTGAGTGTAGTAAGATAATAGAAACAGCTCAAAATCTGCTCCAGATTCCCCTCCAGATAAAGGAAATACCACATTATTCCTCAATAAGGAGGAAGTGGTGCAAGATTTCAAAATGTCTTGTTTTTATAATATTAGAGTACAGTGTAGAATGCCAGGAAACTGTAATCAAAAACAAAAAACAAAACCCTGCAGATCCATGGTCATTTTTTCCTAAAAAGTTAGTTGACATATATACAGTCCTGAATTTAAGCACATTTAACAGGCCTGCATATATTGTTAGATCATAGCATGGTTCTCAAAAATCTGCTCATGACAGATCTGTTGTAATCTGAAAATAAGAGTTTACTCAGAGAAGATTTGAAAGTGGGCAGAGTATTTCAAAGTAATAATATCTGAAAAAACTTGGATTGTATAGTAAAATCATTCCTTAACCGTTCATTCAGTTGGTTTCAATTACTGTTTTATGTTTAACTCTTGGCTTTTGGTAAACGTCCTTAGTCCCATAAGTCATGCTCACCATTGAATAAGAGAAGGGGAATCATGTTTAGGGTGCACCCAGTCTAGTTGCATGCAACTGGTGCTTTCCACAGGAGTGTTGCCCATATTGCCTTGTGACACCAATTAGTATGAGAGAGATTTTCAGTGATAGTTGGACCTTTTTTTTCTCTATTAATACTTATATTGGGGGAAAATGTAATCAGCATATCAAACCCATTTATCAAATAAAGTTATCATTTAAATTTATGTTAAGTTAAAAAAAGTGAGTCAATGAATAAAAATATCTAGTAAGTAATGGTATAGATGGTATAGATGCCAGTATGGCAGAGTTGTAGAGGTTGTGTCCAGATGCCTGAGGTTTAGGAAACATCATACTGCACAGTGGTTTGATTCAACCAAATGTATATGGTTGGATGACCTCAGTGAACATAAACATTTGTAGTACAGTCCTTTGAAATGTTGTGGTGACAATAGTCAAACAGAGGTTTATACAACACTATACAATTTAGTGCATCGGGGAAATGCTAGAAATCATAACAGCTTCTAGATTAAATGTATGCTCTTCAAAGCCATCCAGACAAGTGCCTCATGGTTCCTAAAGTCCACTCTCCTCAGATTCAGGCATCCACGTTAGCCATCTTATACACTATCATATATTTGTATACTAACAGGAATGTTTGGCATTGGGAGCAGAGCTATATCCCTCCATTCTGAGAAGCTTTTCAGAGGAAAATTATGTGATAGTCAACATATAAAACATTATTTAAGAAATTTCCCTGTGACTCCAATAAAGATGTAAAAAAAAAAAAAAGAAATTTCCCTGTGAAAAAATTGCCTTAGGATGGAGAAAACACTGTAATATTCAGCAAGTATTATTAGGGTTTTTGAAAATTATTAGTATTTTGTCACTACCTTTTTTTTAGCACTTTTTAAATATTTATTAAATTTAATTAATTAATTAATTAATTTTGGCTGTGTCAGGTCTTAGTTGCCGCATGCAGGATCTTCGTTGAGGCATGTGGGCTCTTTTGTTGTGGTACTTGGGTTCTTCGTTGCAGCATACAGGCTTCTCTCTAGTTGTGGCGCCAGAGCGCGTGGTTTCTGTAGTTTGTGGCACACGGGCTCTCTAGTTGAGGAGCGCAGGCACAGTAGTTGTGGCACGCGAGCTTAGTTGCCCCTTGGCATGTGGGATCTTAGTTCCCCAACCAGGGATCGAACCCGCGTCTCCTGCATTGGAAGGCAGATTCTTTACCACTGGACCACCAGGGAAGTCCCCTGTCACTACCTTAAATGTTAGGGGTAAGAGCAAAAGTAAAAATTTCATCTCCATGGCCTGGTACTATTGTGTATCTGTCTTCTTCTGTAATGGCAACCTTGAAGTAGGGATCCAGGAAGCTTTGAATCTTCTGGTTAGTCTCATATGTTGTCAGATTCCCCGCTACTTAAACTCAGTTTCTTTGGGCACAGGGATGATATATTAGTCATTAAGGGACTGTTACACAGTGTTTAGGAGATACCCAACAAGTGGGCTAGGATTTTCAGAGATAGATTCTTGGAATACGTGTAACATTGAGCAGCACACAGGACAGCACTAACCTAAAGAGGTTAAAGATGTGTTTGTGACAGGGAAGGGAGTGCCGGTGGGCTAAGTAATCTCACTGGGACAGAGAGCCTTCTGGTGGATGGTGGAGCACAGGACTGACTATTTCAGGAGAGTTTAACACACAACATTCAGACATTACATTTTGTGATCACTGTCATTTTCTTTCTGAAATGACAGTTAGAAGATATTTGCTGGACCTTGCATGATAGAGAACAGTGCTTCAAATAAGTAATAGTAGTTGGTTACTTTTACTCAGTCTGGGTTTTTTTTTTCCCCCCACATTAAAATTCCAGGAAAAAAAGATAAACCTCTTTTTGTAAGCCCCCTGAGTAGTTCCCTCAGCTTTCTTTTGAATTTCTGAAAGTATGTGATTGGTTAACCTGCCTTAAAGTGGCAGCAACATGTTAAACACGGAACAGAGCCAAGAATCCATGAAGGCCCCTGAATAGTCATAGGAAAACTGAAAAGCTTAAGGAGATAACTATATGTCAAGCAATTTATTGGTATTTACCTGAAGAGTCCTGAGGGTCACTCAGAGGAGACTAAATAATAAATGCACCTTGAAGTGTGACCAGGGGAGGAGCTGAAGTGTTTGTTGTAATGAGCAGCCAGAGGTCTGGCGGGATGCCTTACTACATTAATTTTCCAAGTCCTTTGGGTGGGTCACAATTGCGCTAAAACATCCTGCCTGCAAATGCTAAATAAATACCAAGTTCACGTCAGACTAGAGAACCAACGTACTAACTAATGTCACTTAAGAAATCAGAACGCTTAAATTATTTTTCACTTGATAGTTCACATCCAAAATAACTGAAGTTGGCACACCCAGAGAAATATATATCCTCGGTGCAGATGTTTAGAGGGATGGGGAGGGAGGTCAAATCCTCTTCTCCTAGAAGCAATTTGAATTGTTTTGTTTGTTTGTTTTTTGTGTGTTTTTAAAATTTTTATTGGAGTATAGCTGATTTGCAATGTCATGCTAGTTTCAGGTGTACAGCAAAGTGATTCAGTTATACATATACATATTTAGTCTTTTTTAGATTCTTATCCCATATAAATTATTACAGAATATTGAGTAGAGTTCCCTGTGCTATACAGTAGGTCCTTGTTGGTTATCTATTTATATACAGTAGTGTGTATATGTTAACCCCAAGCTCCTAATTTATCCCTCTCCCCAACGTTTCCCCTTTGGTAACCATAAGTTTGTTTTCAAAATGG
Source organism: Stenella coeruleoalba (assembly GCF_951394435.1). Classification (NCBI taxonomy): domain Eukaryota; kingdom Metazoa; phylum Chordata; class Mammalia; order Artiodactyla; family Delphinidae; genus Stenella; species Stenella coeruleoalba. The sequence continues at coordinate 46,091,892 of NC_137148.1, read as the reverse complement.
GTAGGTTTAATTATGTTTACTATAATAGAAAAGTTTTTATTTCAAATGTAGGAGGTGGGGCAGGGATTAGTCTTCACAATAAGAGATGTTGAGGTGTTATGATATAAGCTTCATTCCTTACTGAAGGACTGTTAGGAATTTGCAAACCCAGAGTCTTGGTATATATAAAGCAATGAAATTTGCATATGATTTTCAAAATGAAATAAGGTTTAGAAAACATTGTGCAAGAAAACAGCCTCAGTACATGTAGCCACTTGTCTAGCAGAAATTCATTAGATTTTTCAGTTTAAACATCACAGCATGACCTGATGCAACGTCGCCTGCTACGTTCTGTTGGATTTTTAAGAGGCAGTTGTGTCTCTACAACCAAACCCAAAGTGTGACATTTCATTAAATGGACTCAAAATGAACAGCTGCTAAGTTCCCCAAGTCCTCTCAACTTTGCTTTTGACTAGAAATTTTAGTTTTCAGTGCCAGACTTTGAGAAAATGATTTTTTTTTTTTGAGGGAGGATAAACAAGTCTGTGGAAAAGGGGTGTGTTCCTTATGAAGGTGCTCAGGAAATCTTACCCTGAATAACACAGACACCTCATTGCCCAGACGAGGAAATGGATTTATAAATTTTGAGATGTCTTCTGCCTGCTTGGCTGGTTTACACTCCAGGTCTCTGGTGCTATCTGCGGCGAAGCTTTATAAGTTTCAGCAATTGACGAGGCTGGCTGGGCGCCAGGTCTTTTTTTTTTCCCCCTCTCACTTCCCTGCGATGTTTTGAACTGCCTTCCTACAGACGTCATACAGCCCTTGAGGAATAGTTTCTGCCTGGTGAGATTGAATGATAGTTCTCATTCACAAAGGCTTGGAGTCAGATTCTAAGCAGGGGACACAACGGAAATTACGTTCACAGGTACAGCAGCGAGCCCAGCTCAAGTGTGGAGAGCTTTGTTCCCTCCATGACTTATTGGCTCCCCCCGGAGAAGAGTGTTTTCCTGTGGTCGCCCTGAAATGGAACTTCACTGACAGCTCTGTGGTGTTACTGTACCTCGCGGTCATTTTCGTTTCCTTTCTCTCTACCTGAGCACTTTTAGAGTGTCAGAAACCTTTAAACCTTTTATTGCGGAATTGTAAAAAGGATGCGATCAAGTGGCTCTTTCACTGTGTTGGTTGCCTTTGTGACCAGATGAAGAATAGATTCAAAATCCAGTTCCTCCCTTGGCAATGCAAAACAGAAAACAAACTGTCACTTAAGAACAGCCCGGTGCTGGCGTAAATTCGGTATGAAAGAGGAAAAAGCTCCTATGTCTTAGAAGCCTCCCTCAGTTCTGGACTGGAGGCAGGAGTTGGACTCCGGGAAATTTGGATTTCTTCAAACAACCTCCTTTGGAAATGGAGTATATTTCAAGCCATCTTTTTCAAAATACAGCTGAAATGTATTAATCAGAATACTTGAAGATTTTTTCTTTCTTTTTTTTCCTCCAAAATGAGCATTATTATGAAGCCAAGATCCCGGTCTACAAGTTCCCTGAGGACTTCGGAGGGAGTGTGGTAACGTGCTTTTCTCTCCTGCTTCTCCCCTTCTTTCCTTTTAAGATTGACGTAATAGTGGAGTATTTAGTAATTGCTGACTCGGAGCTTCAAGAGTTAAGTGTGATGTTAAGGCTTTGTAAGAAAGAGCACACTGTTGGTGACACTTTCATTCTCTATTTTGTGCCTGATTTTGTCTGTTTTAAAAACAGTGGCGCTCACACTTTTTTTTTTAACTCCACGTGGACCATAGCAATTCATCTGGTGACAATTTTTAGAAGAGGAAGGAAACTCGCAAAAAACGTTGGGAGTTTAGAAAATGAAAACTTGTCGTTTTTCACTGCCTGATCAGGCTGTGTGTTTTCTTATCTTTCTTGCCTGATGCAAGCAGGCTGGTAGTTGACAGTCTTTGTCATGGTCTTTAAAAGCAGTACCTTGGCTTTTAGCACATGTGTGTTAGCGTAATTAATAACGTCATATATTTTAATCATATGAACCAACTTGAATTTAACTATGACTAAATGTATATCAAGTTGCTTATCATTCAGGAATCTCCTACGTTTTATTTTGTTAGTATAGTGTTCCATGATAATTATGTTTTTTGGTAATTTTAGTGTTTTCATCCTAACAAAAAGTATGTTAATTTCAATTTATTGCAATATTTAATTCTACTATTTCCTCAATATTGTTTGATGTGGTCATACACACATGGTCCTTAAGGAATAGTTTCTCAATAAAGTAATTTTTGTGTCTAAAATAGTTATTTACAAAAATGTTTTTATGGCTGTTTCAGAGGTTAATTTTACTTTGTTTATCTTAGTGATTGATTGTAAATAAATAAATAAACTCACTTTTTGAAATGGAAATAATCCTTCAGACAGGAGAATTAAAAGCAATGATTGAAGGCAGGTGTTGGGGATAGAATGGAAGCAGGCAGGTAAAATGTATTACATATAATTATGTGAGCAGGCAAATACACAAATAAATACTTACGTTATTTGCATAAGGAATTCAGTCCACATTTATGTGATTGGGTAATCATTTGCTGTTATTGTACTAGTGTTTTCTAGGGGACTAGAATCAAGAGTTGTCCCTTCAGTGGTATTTCTGTGAGTTTTAATAAACTATAGATGCAGATTTCATCTCATATCACTTGTGATCTTTTAAATAAATATGTGCAATAAATTCCTCCTTGAGTTTATTTAAAGAAAAGGTTGCATCTGCAAACAAATTCGTATGGCTCTTTACACCAAGTAATAAATACTGGGAAATACTTAGAAACCTTCTATTAGTTACCATAGCTAATGTAAATCTCTAATATAAATGGGTGATCAGAATTTATAAAATTCACCTGTGATTTCTATCCTCTTCTATGTGAATAAATAGTATTTAACCAACCTATTTCTTATTTGTGCCTAAAATGCCGGGAGACATTTCCAAATTCAGGGTTCAATCAATCAGTAACAGTTAGTTCATTTCAGGAGTCTAGTAACATTGACATCCTTTACTCCTCCGAGAGTGTCATGGTCTGTTTTAATCCACAACTGCTCTATTTTATTATTCTAAATTATAAACGGTATCATCATAGATAAATAGGGCCACAATTCAAAGTATATTTTTAAAAATATTGATTTATGAATGTGTATATTGTTCCATTTAATTTTAAATAGTTTGCATAGTGTTTGGGTCAGAATGGTGTTTATGTAAGAAATAAATGTCTCTCTTTATGCTGATGATTCCTAATGGCACACTACGGAAACTCCCAGTTATTAATCTTACATCTGTCTTATTAATAATATGACTGTTTAGGTATATCACTGCTACCTCTAAATCATTTGACCTGAGATTGTAATTGCTGTAATTAGTTTAACTGTTTTATTATCCCTTTTATCATTCAAATTCTATGCACACATTTATTTATTTATATTTATATTTTTAAATAGTAGAATCTACATAGATTATACATCAAGTGTATAGAGGAAATATACATGTGTATGTGTATACGTATACATCTGATTAGGAGATTACATGGCAAACTCCTAATGATATTATATACCCTTCCTCTTAATTCATCTACTTAAAAAACACGCCTTACTTATAGTTAAAATTCTATTAATTTCCAAAAATAAGATTAAAATAATCCTGAAATTAATCTGTTTCCTGATTATATAATATTGTAAATATATATAAATTTAAAGTATTATATGACAAGAATATATACTAGGTAGCTTTTAGCACATCTTTTTTTTTTTACACCTTTATTGGAGTATAATTGCTTTACAATGGTGTGTTAGTTTCTGCTGTATAACAAAGTGAATCAGCCATACATATACATATATCCCCATATCTCCTCCCTCTTGTGTCTCCTTCCCACCCTCCCTATCCCACTCCTCTAGGTGGTCACAAAGCACCGAGCTGATCTCCCTGTAGCACATCTTTATATGTGTAGGTGTCTGTATATCTGGTAAACAACAATTTGCTCAGTGTCTAAGGTATGGCAGATAAGCATTCCAATACTGTACAGATGTGATTTTCTGAATAACATTGCTTCTCAGATCAATAACTGATTTCTCTTTTCTATTAACTCTCTCCTCCTAAGGTTATAAAAGTTCGGGCTGGCTGAGAATTCTTATTTTGGCCTCATGATCATAGTAAGAGTATTTGAGTAGACTAAAACTACTAGTTTTCTAATTGAGAATAAAAAGATGTAACAACAATAATATTTTGGAGGGAAAATTACTTATAACCCCCACTATCCCATCCTCAACTATTCTCATTTTTCACTTAACTTACATATCTTGAACAGTTGTAAATTCTGTGCTCTGCTTCTTCATTTACATGCCAGCGTGTACTTTTGTAATAATAATACTTCTAGCTTTCATTTTATTGAGTATCCCTTGTGAATGTGGACTCTGTAGAGAATTTTACATACAGTATCTTGTTTAGTCCTTATAACAAAATTGAAGGGAAGGAGTTGTTAACCCATATTTTACAGATGAAGAAATGAATCTAAGTGATAAAATAACTTGAACAGGGCCCTTTAACTGCCAGGGAGGGCTGGGATTGAACCCAAGTCAGTCTACTTCAGAAGCAGTGCTCTTTTTATTTCAGCATGTTGCCTCCCTCTGCTGTCTATCTAAGTATCATTTTTAATGACTGTAAAATTATTCATCTTGTGACTATATCTAAATGCACTAAAATATTTGGTTAGATATTGGGCTATTAAAGAAGTAAATTGGAAGTTGTCTTTTGATAGGTATGATAGCCTACAAAGTTTAAGGCTGATGTTGGGAATTGAAAAATGACTATTTGAAAAACCTTTGTAATTATTTTCTACTGGTAGAAAAGAAGGTTCTCTCTTCCCTATTAAAGAGAAATAAGAAGCAAAAGTCAGTGCTTCTCAGTTCTGAATAGATAGATCATCTTTCCAATGACATTAGCAAGTTTTACTTTGTTCTCTGCAAGCTCTGTAAGGCTTCAGGTAAGAAACAAGTACTATGTCTCAGACTTCGTATGAAGTTTCATACTGTTTTAAGTCAGCTTTGAAAAAGGTACAAAATCTTCCTTTTTACATCGTTTATCTTACAGGCCTTTGTAAATGGGAAGACAAATGGAATCTGCACACTTTCTGCCTGTTCAGGATACACTGACTTGGCTTAGGGAAGTGACTATTTTCAAGATTGGTTCAGAGTTTTGAACCTGCAATAAACTTTTTTGATCCTATTACCTAAGTTTGTATCATATCTGGTATATAATACACCTAGAGATAAACAGCTTTGAAGAGAAGTGGTTAAGATACCTTGAATATAATTTAAGACATAAAAAATGTTTTAATGCCAGGGAAGCACAGAGTGGATCACAGATGGGTTTACTCTTTAAAGTCATGAATTGTGAAATTCTCTGAGAAAGCCGTTTGTCCACTCTACGTCTAACTTGCTTTGTGTCCCTGGAGAAGCCACCTAGTCCCTCTATAGCCAGGTTTACTCACCTGTCAAATAAAGGGAATAAGCTAGATCAGTGAATTTCAAACATGTATTTTCAATGAACACTTTTTACAAATGATATGCTAATATAAATAAGGAAATGTGTACAAAACATTTAAAATTGTATGTTTATATTTGGTATATAGAGATAAATTTTTTAAAGTATATATGTATGGTATATATAAGTAAAAATCTATAAACATACATATAACAATAAAACAACCACTGAGCTAGCACCCTTACTCCCCACCCTTGCAGTACCTTTAAAGAGCTTTTTTGAAAACCACTTTGCAGATAAACTACTATGATCCCTTATAGTTCTACTTTCTGTAGTGCTACACTGCCACTGGAGAGTCATTTGTGTTTTCCGTATCCCTTTGTGGACTGGGATAAACTTGCTGGTAATTAAACTTCCTGGGAAGTTCAAATAACAACAGTTCAAAGACTTGAAAGACTTTAACATTAGGGGAAAATTCTCATTTCTGGGAAATCACAGAAGAGTTATAGTTAAGATCCACTCATTTTATTTAGCATCTTATTTTTTACAAATCTATTTTAAACTTGTTTTGGGTGGGAAAATATTTGTTTATTACATATACAGATAGTGGACGTCAGGAATACAGCATGGCAGTTGATAAAGAAATGCTGAATTGGTATTGAATTGTTTAGAAGAAAGGTGTTTCTTTAGTTTGGGTATTGACAAAATGGGGTTTTCAACCACTTTTTCTATCATGTCACTGGTGACTAAAGGTCATAGGTTAAATTGCCCTGTGCAGCACTCTCCTTAGCTACACTGCAATCTATAGCCTCCACATGAATAGAACTGGCTGTGGCTATGTGTGCAGCAACACTTACTCCGACCTGTAACTCTACTCTTTTCTTCCCCAACACCATGGTGTTTGCCCCATCACTAAAACCTGCCTTTCAGCATAGGTTTTTACCTAATAAGGTCTTATTAGTCCCTCTGTCAGTCATTCCAATCATGTAGTGAATTTTATCAGAAGGAGTGAAGATATGAACGCAATCATGGGTATAGGAGTAGTTAGTCATGGATCCATCCAACTGTTACTAGCAAGATTGAGTAAAGTAGATTCTACTATGAAGCTGAAGAGGTTCAAGGAGATTTTCCTTAGGGAAAGATGCCTGAGAGATGTGTATAAATATTCTGAATAATAGAAATACTAAACATATAGAATTGCAAAAGCCTGGATAAAGGTAACAAGACTGGGACCTGGTTGCTATTAACTAGGTTGGTGAAGAATATAGTCAGAAAGAAAGCACAGTCTTAATGAAAAGCCAACGTAGATTTTTAACGGAGCTCCTCCAGAGATTATCCAACTTCTCAAGAGATAAAACAGAGGTGTTTTGTCTCTTGAGAAGATATATTAGAAAATGGATACTAGAAGTAAAGGATGCTCTAGCCAAAAGCACCAAGTCTCTCCAGGGATCCGAGCCTACAGGAAGCCTGGGGTATCACAGAGGCACAAAGACCAAAGACAGTGAGCCTGGATAAGGCACTATTAAGTGTAACCACATAAACGTAACTAATGGGAGGCCATGCCTGTGATGTGTCTCAGCTCTCTAAATGCCTTGCTCTGTGGTCAAGTTTGGCCTAAACTCGGAAGTCCTTCAGAAGGATGGAGAATAGGTAGAAGTCCAGAACCTATGGATGCAGCTCTTAGCATAACAGGGGAGGTATGAATGATATATGTTCATTATCTACCTTCAGCCTTCCGTGGGGGTTGGCTCTCCTAGGAGCATCCTGGGTGATGCGTGAGGGTGTGAAATGGGGAAGCTAAGCTAAGTTGCTCTTCAGAGAAAAGTGAGAAACAATAAGGGAAAGATTGTGGGAAAGAGCTGAAGAAATGGTTAGAGAAGTAAGAGGGATGGTCAGAGGGGAGGCCGGAAGAACCCCATCCCATTTTGAACCAGACATCCACCATCTGGCACCCTGCCCTGTTTAATTACACTGCCACCTTCTGGCAAAAGCTCCGATAATGAACTCGAATGTGGTAGTGGGGTTTTCTTGTTTGTTTGTTTTTGGGGGGGGTTCTCCCCCTCATCTCAGCACTAAGAACTTCTGCCAAAGGATACAGAGAGTCAACTTCAAGTCTTTCCATTTCTCTGTTAGGTGAGGGAAAACAAGAAATTAAAAAACTAGAAACTAGGCGTAGAATATATGCACACCAGGATTACAGCTTCCAAAGCTTCCCTACTGGAAAAGTGCTGATGTTTTAAAACCTGCACAGTTCTGACGTTTTGTTTATATCTAATACTAGTCTCCCTTGCTTAAATTTTAACTTATTTCTTCCTAGTTATCAGGGGTAGTGAATCAGTAGTTAAGCAGATTCTCCTTTATGGTATTTGAAAACTGCTAGTAAGTGACTTCATGGTCTTTTTTCATTTTATATTGCAAAATATTCATTCTGAATTGTAGAGATGGCACCAGTGTGACTTGTTAAAAGAAAGGTTTCATAAAACATAGTTTCAATATGTAATTGTTTTCAAGCCTCCCATTGTGCCTAATTCTCTGTCCTGTTTAAAATACATTCAAGTTAAGAAATTCAACTTTCTAAAATGAATACGTATGAAATATTCATGTATATATGCAATACAGAAAATAATCATTCCTAACATCCATGATTTCATTCCACTGCAGTGTGGTACAGAATTTCTTCTTTGTGTCAAGGAATTTATATGACCGATACTATTTTAGTTAGGATAAATTCCTGCAGAATGTGTCAACTTTTAACCAATGGCATTCTGGCATACAGACAGCCACTGCTGTAATGTTTCATCTGATACAGCTTTGTCGTGGAACAGCAGGTAACTGATTGGCAGCTAGATCACCAGCTAGCTAGGACAGCAGCTCCTAAGTCTATAGTGGTAATTGGAGTGGTGACCATTGTAATGAGGACAGCTGTACAATATTGAGCACCTACTGTTTGTCAGACACTGGACTTGGTGCTGTACCTGATGTAGCTCATTATGTCTTCATAACAACTATATGAGACAAAACTTGTATTTAAATAGCAGTGCTGAAGGAAACATGGTCTAATTCTAAATCCCACATTTGTTGTTGTTGTTGTTCTTGTTTTATTTGCTTTTCCCCACTATCTCCACTGCTTTGGCCGCCCATGGTTCTGCCTCCTGGCATTCCAAAAGTGGTCAGTAGGCTGCTGCTTTATACCTTTCCTTCCTGTCCTAGATTGTTCAAGTTTCTCCTTTTAACCATGTGCAACTCAAGAACAAATATCTTTGTATTTTTCTGCCTTCTTTCTCAAGATTTGCACACAAGCCTTCCACCATCGACCATAGAGATGGATGGAGAAGTAGAAAATGGACTTTGACCCAGATTCGTTCTCTAGAGATCTCGCTAGTTCCTGATGCGTTCAATTTATTGACCCTCTCCCCCTGGTCAGACTATAAATTGCACTATCTTCCTCTCTGGCACTGGACCAATGATTAGAACCATAAAATCTTGGAAATGAATGGGACTACAGAGAATAAACTATAATCTAATTCTCCCCACCCCTGACCATATTTCGGAAGTGGACAAGTTTTGCTTAACATTTCTAGTCAAGTAGGGTCAAGAAAAATGGTTAGAAACAATGTCAATGATTTTGTGGCAACAGATTTTGTTGGAGAAATATTTTCTAAAAACAAACGTGAAGTTTGAGGTGAAATAGAGAGCTAAAACTTTGTCAGCCAAATGTGTGAAATCATTTCTATTTATAATTTGTATGGGATTTTAATGTAATTCTTAAACTTATATTTGTAAAGTTAGCTAACACTATGATAATTCTGTCATAACTTCTCAAAAAATTGGATTGGAGGAATATGTACGGAGAGGTGTGGCAGATGAGACCTCAGCGATCTCCTGAAGGAAATTTAAGACAGTGCTTAGACCAAAGTCCTGCCCAGATAACTGAACTCTGATCACTACATTTTTTGGAAGCCACATAGCTAATTAAGTTGCTAAAATCCATGTCTTGAAATTGTAACTTCACTCCTCTCTGTTCTCCTAATATAGTCTTCACAGAAATAAAAATCGTGGTAATTGTTATTTACTAAGTGCTTCTGTGTGGCAGGTACCAGGCTGTGCATTTGACAAGAATTATCCCATGAAGTCCCCATCATAAATCCTGTGAGGCACCCATTCTTATCATTCCTCATTTTATAGGTTAGTGAGGCAGACTTGCTTGCCCAATGTTGCGTGGTAAATAAGAGAATTTCATGGAGTCACATGCTTTTTAAAATTATTAAATGTTACCTTTAGTAATGATATATATGTTAATATGTCAAATGAGTTAACTCAATTAAAATTGATTAAAGTCCTTAGCACAGTAGCTGATTCCTCGTGAGTACCAGGAAATGTTAGCTTGTATTACGCATTTTTCAAGTTTGTATATTAGTGGTACTTTCTGAATAGTCAAGAACTGTAAGTGTGAAACTGATTCAGTCTATAAGAGCTTCTTTTCCATAAGGCAGTCTTCTTGGGCACACCTCAAACGGAGCACTTATTCAGAAGCTAGGTATTCTGGATAAATCCCATTCACGCTGTGATTCAAAGAAGATTTACTTCTATTCAGGTGGGTGGATCAAAGAAGTAAACTACATAGAGAGGGTGGCAGAATAAGAAGTAATCAGTTGAAAGCTAAAATACCTCTGATCTAGTTATTTAAAAATTGGTCAGAATCCTCTAGGGCAGCAGTCCAGGCAGGGGGTTAATCTCACAGGAATGGCTGGGAGCCTGGACTTCATCCGTAGATGCATCTGTGTAAAGACTTTCTCCATGTAACCTTCCTACTTGGAGCCTCCTGGTGGTTCTGTGTTACTCTATCTCACTGCCAGGCCTTCCCTACCTCTCTAGATCCCTTGCTCCTCTTGTCCTGACATGCATTCTGGGTTGTGTAATTCATAGATTGTTATCTCCTAATTCACAGATTGTTAACCTCTGTAGCCTGCTTCTACTCCTCCTGAAGCAGATCCCAGACTGGGTAGGACTCCTATTTAGTTTATCCTGCCATCCTGGCATAGCAGAAAAGGTCTTAAGCCTCTTTCTCCATCTGTTTCTAGAAAGACAACAGGCACAAAAGGGATCTGGTTAGAAGATCTGTTTCTATGGCCCAGAGTATGATTGCTTCAGGATGAGCTGAAGAGCATAGAGGCTAGAAATGTAGTGAGTCCAGTGGTTTCGTGAGAGCAGTTAATTAGTATTCCATTGTCTCTGGTATCTACTTATTTTATTATGAGTAGTTACCAATAAAAATGTGTAAAAATATTACTTGGTTATAATTAACAACTGTACATTGGGTTAAAAAGTGTGATTGAGGGTGCAGTTAACCACCTTGAGGGAAAAACCTGGGTCACTAAAGATTCCCTGAATCTCTGCTTGGAAAAAATATTCCTAATTATTTATCTGAGTCCTTTTGTTAAAATTGCATCTAATTGTATATGAATCAGTGTTTCCATGGTAATGTAAAAGACGGAAAGCAGCAAACTTGCTGTTAGCAAACATGCCTTTATAAAGGTGTGATTATAATTGGGAAAATCATTTTACATACATAGGGGTGAAATTTTACCCTGACCTAGAAATACATTGAAATTTGTCCTTAACTGTAAGGTCTTTCTCATGTAAATAACAAAAGAATTAGCCAGTCCTCATTGTTTAAAAGCAAGGTGGCTTATCGTTTTCATCTGTGGTCAGTTAGTAGTAGCCACATGGAATGAAGTACTGGGAGCTGCACTAGGACTCAGAAGAGGCGCTGCCATCAATTGGTGATGCCACCGGAGAGACGAGGAGCATCGTGTGGCTGTTTGCCATTTAAGTGGCCCTGGTGATCTCATAATTCTTTTTTTTTTCCCGGTACGTGGGCCTCTCACTGTTGTGGCCTCTCCGGTTGCGGAGCGCAGGCTCCGGACGCGCAGGCTCAGCGGCCATGGCTCACGGGCCTAGCTGCTCCGCGGCATGTGGGATCTTCCCAGACCGGGGCACGAACCCGTGTCCCCTGCATTGGCAGGCGGACTCTCAACCACTGCGCCACCAGGGAAGCCCTGATCTCATAGTTCTTTATATCTAAACTCTGCCATTAAATTTGCATGCAAATGAAGTTGTATCAAAAGCAGGATTTGTACATCCATACAAATGTGCGTGTATACTTTTTAGAAATTTTTGACATGTTTTTGGTCATTTGTCACCTATGAAAAACATGTGTGCATATCATAAACCATAACAACTCTTTTTGGATGTTGCAAACCAGAAAAAGAAAGAAAGACAAATTAGTAATTCTGATTATCAGTGGCTACCTTTATAATCACCATCCAGATTAAAAATAATGCTACCAGTAACCCTACAGCCACCTCTGTGCCCCTTTCAGCCACTGCCCATCAGCACCAGGTATAACAACTATCCTGATATCAAAAAGCACAGAATACTATTTTCTACTTTTCAATGTTATGTAAAAGGAGTAATGCAGTTTGTAATACTATTTTTGTGGCTGGTTGGGTTTTTTTCCCCTGCAAATTAGGTGTTTGAGCGTTTATCCCACGTTGATGTAGTTGTATGTAGTTCATTCATTCTCACTAATGTATAGTTAATTAAGCAAACTTTTGTTTGAAATATAAATTCAGGGCAAAAATTATTTATGCTAATTGCTTAGATCACAGTTTGGTATATAGGACTATATGCGCATTTAAAACTGTTTGCAATTTACCGTAATCATTTGAATACAATTTCATGTGCAAACTCTGTTGCTTAAATTCACCCTCAATGGACGTTTCTTCTGGGAAGCCTTCCTAGCCTCCCCATTCAGAATGAAAATGCCCTTCTATGTGTTCTCAGGAGACTGGGTCCATTTCTCTAGCACAGCTCTTGAAGCATTGCAACAATGGTCAGCTTTCTTGCCTGCCTGTCCTCTGGGACTGTGAGTGGGTTGTAGGGTAGACTGGGTTTATTCATCTTTGTACCTGTGCACCCAGCACAGTGCTCGTCCCATCAGCAGCATTCCACATCTGTCTGGTGCATGCAGAGAGAACGGAGAGTGGTTTTACATCACCAAGAAAACGTTCCAATCTGTTTTTATGTTTAATTTTCTTTTAATAGATGGCACTCTGCTAGGGATTGTACTGAGTGAGTTGTGGAGACAGAATTTACTCTCTGGGGCAAGGAATTGTAAAGTATTAGATCGGGGAGGACGTTTGCCTGTTTCCTGTGGGCTTCACCCTTAGTTTCCCACTTTCACTAGTAATTCCAGCCTCAACACTTTTCCTCATTCCCTCATGAGTCTCCTGTTCTAGAATCTACACTTCCCAGTTTTCCTCAACATCTTCTCCTTGCCTGAGTGACTCATCTCAGTACCATCAACTAGTCGTGAATGGCTCGTACAGATGCTGATGTGTGTTGCACACGTTAATCAGCCAGTTGACGTGGCTGACCTTCTCTAACTCTATCAATGCAGTGGTCTCTCCATCTGAGACACCTGCTGGGAGTGAGGACCACGACCACCACTTCAGGCTCACCCCAGCTTCATTGTCAGCCTTTTGAAACCAAACACAGCTGTCCCATCAGACAGACTCCGTAGCTGGGATGCTGAGTCAGAGACCCAAGTGTGGCCTAGAGCCCTAACAAATGGAGTTGAACTCTGACCTCCAAAGTCAGGGTTAGCGTTCCTGCCTGGATTATGCACTTTTCCCACTATTAAGTTGCTTTTAGCTTTACCACCTAGATTTAAATTTTTTGGAATGCTAAGAAATTAAGGCCTAATCCTTAGTAATTGAGAAAGTGATTTGTTTTTAGTGTCAGACAAGATCATTTTCTAGACACTCGACCATGTAATCTGATTCTGTAGCTTAAAATGTATAGTCCTTAAAGAAGAGTTTTCTTTCTGTAGCTTTTATTAGTTGCAAAAGTAAACATGCATTTTTTTAATACTTTATTTTTTTAATTAATTAATTAGTTTTATTTTTTTGGGCTGCGTTGGGTCTTCGTTGCTGCATGCGGGCTTTCTCTAGTTGCAGCGAGCAGGGGCTACTCTTTATTGTGGTGCATGGGCTTCTCATTGCAATGGCCTCTCTTGTTGCGGAGCACGGACTTTAGGCGCACGGGCTTCAGTAGTTGTGCCTTGCGGGCTCTAGAACTCAGGCTCAGTATTTGTGGTGCACGGGCTTAGTTGCTCCGCAGCATGTGAGGTCTTCCCGGACCAGGGCTCAAACCCATGTCCCCTGCATTGGGAGGCGGATTCTTAACCACTGCGCACCAAGGAAGTCCATCGTGCATTTTTCATTGCTTCACTTAACGGTGTTTATTAACTCAGTTCTACACCAGGCACCCTGATGGCTCTTAGAAAGACACTGATGAAGTATTAGCCCTCACATTCATAAAATTTCCAATCCAGTGACTTTCTAAACTGTTCCTGTGGGGCAGAGGATTTCTACTTTAACATTTTTCTATATCCCTGGTATATTTTTTACTTTCATGATAAAAGTACATTTATAGTTTAAAAGTGGCTCAGTTGCTGTCAAAAATCCCGTGGTGAGCAGAATAATTTAAAAACCTCACTGCTTAAATTTGGGGTGGGGTTATATAAAATAAATCTGGAATATTTGATTTTTTTTAAACCAAATATTTTCCCTGAGCTAGAGGGATATTTTCATTCTAAGTAAATTGTTTATTCACTCACCTCCTAACAAGGCCATGTCAGCCAAGTTAAATATTTAAGTTCATTTTATTTAAATAAGTTTTAAAACCAACAGATTTCTTTCATATTTAGATGAATTTAGCTTTTAATTTTGCAAACAGAAAATATATAAACTAGGGAATTTTAATGTATAGAGGAAGAGAACATGAGAAGGGAGCATCAGAAAAATAGGAAGAAATGAAGTTTAAACAAAAATAACTCAGGTTGACATTTGACGTAGTTTAATTTATTGCCAAAATGTGTGTCTTCACAGATAATCTCCAGGAGACTTTAGTGTTTATAGGTCCTAGTTAAGTTTTGAAAAATGTTTGAGGGCTCTATTTCACTAATAAGGGAAATAAACTTATCCTTTCCACAAATGACTGCTACTAGCTTCTTTGCCAGCTCTGTAAATAAACTCATTTTACTGTTACCATGGTTGAGTGCAGTTATATTCCTTTAAACATCTTGCATAATCCGTGGCTTCAACTGCATTAATCTAACTAAGGTCATGTCATCAAATAGGGATCTAACAGGAGCTTTGGAAAGAACTGTCCAAGACCAGATTCCATATTGAAATCAGAAGAAAATGCCATTCATGTCTCACTGTAGTTCAGTGTAAAGGATTTGCCCCTAGTGATTACAGCTGCCATACAAGGGGACCACACAACAATGGAAAACCTGTTTGCCAACAAAATATCAAAGTATTATCAGACTTTCACAGTGAACCATATTATTACATTATTTCCATCAAAAATCTGGACTACTGGTATTTTTGTGCAATTATAACAGCTCTGGCTGTATATTAACTAGTTTTGAACTCAGTCTGACATTAGAACCTACCCCATTTAGTATACTGTAACTTTTCAGTACATATTGTGGGCAATTCCATAAATAACTTTTATAAACTTTAGCCAGTAGTCAGAAAAACTATAAGATTTTGTTTATAAACTTTATAAAGTTTATTTATAAGATTTTAATTAAATTACAAATTAATTTCTCACTTGAATCTCCTGCTTCTCCCAGCATTATACCTTTGGTCACCCCTTCTTAAATGACTAGTTTTGAAATTGGTTTTTCTTTTCTACTTCTAGTTTTGTTCTGTTGGTGATTTGACTTCCTTTGTAAACTGTTGGTAATTTCATGTATAAAGCACAGATGTTCATTCTTTTAAATTTCACCCATGTGTCGTACCCTAATAGTCATAAATTTCCAATACACAGAGCAACATTTTAGATAATTTACTTCAATAAACTAGATAATTTATTCAAAGCACCAAACCTGTTTGCTTCCATGATTCATGCCATTTTTATGTGAGTGAATGTATACACAAGAGATGGGTAAAGTATGAATACAGACCTATACATGCAAGCCTGGACTTCCCCACATCTTTAAAGTGCTAAATTCCCTTGGTGCCAATCCCTCAAGGCATTTCATGTTCGCTCAGCTGCTTCCTGAATATTGCATAGGTATAACCAACCCTGTAAATTTCAAATTCACATAAAGAAGCTCTAGCCTTCAAAGCAAGACTTAATTGAATACCAAATGAATACCTATTGTTTTCTGAAATATTTCTGAATAAAAATTGCTTTTAAAGTCTTCTTTGACTTTCTGTATTCTTTCTTAAAATATTTATTTATTCATTCATTTATTATTTTTGGCTGCGTCGCGGACTTCTCTCTAGTTGTGGCATGCAGGCTCCAGAGCTCCAGAGCGCGAGGGCTCAGTAGCTGCAGTGCACGGGCTTAGTTGCCCCGTGGCATGGGGGATCTTAGTTCCCCGACCAGGGATCAAACCCGCGTACCCTGCGTTGGAAGGTGGATTCTTAACCACTGGACCGCCAGTCCCTGACTTTCTGTATTCTTTAGTGCCCAAATTGGAATGTCACCCTATTTGAAGAGAGAAAAAAAAAAATCTCTCAGGACAATCTTTTTAAATGGGTGACAATCTGTTCTGGCTAAGAGAGAGTACATTCAGTAGTCTGATAAAAGCAAAGGTAGTGCCTTGCATATCAACTCATGTTGGAACTTGTGATTTCCTATAAAGTTTGCTGGGAAAGGAAGTTCAATCCATGAAAACTTCTATAGTGTTTGGTCTCAATCCTAGCGATTTCTGATTCAGTATAGCATCCTGAATAAATTCATCCATACTGGTGGGGAGAAAGAAATATTCCTTGTAAAATATGAGTTGTGAGTAAGAGGAGTAATCGTTAGAAAATAAGGGCCGAGACGCAAGAGGGAAGAGATATGGGAACATATGTATATGTATAACTGATTCACTTTGTTATAAAACAGAAACTAACACACCATTGTAAAGCAATTATACTCCAATAAAGATGTTAAAAAAAAGAAAAGAAGGGCCAGTCCCTCAAAATAATTCTGGTGACTTAAGACAGGTTTGGAGAGGGACTCTGAGTAACTTGGAGTTGCTTTTACTGGTAGGTGGGTAGGTGGAAAGTTATGCTGCATATAAAGATATTTAATCTGGAATCTTTGAGAGAAAGTCAGTTCTTTTTTTCTCAGGTATCTAAGAAACGCTTTATCCATTTTACAAAAAGAAATCAAAAACACTTAGAAAGTTTGACGTAGCCTGTTTAAGCTTCCTGCGCAAGGAGTAGACCAGATGTCACGTTCTTAATGGCTCTATAGCTACTCTTTTTTGTTCCATGTAAAAGTTAATGGCTAGTTTTAAACCTTGAGATCACTTAGATGTGAGACCTTATCTGCTTTACTTCATTCAAAGTATTTCTATTTCTTTAGACCCTAGGAAAACACAGCATATGGCATCATAGAGCTGAAACTCGAGGAAGTTTGGAATTGCCAACAATAGGTCATGGGGAGATGGGGAGGGTCCTGAACTCAGGTCAAGTTCAAAACTAGGCTCCTCCAATTACAAGCTGGGTGATCTTGGACACAGGGAAAAACAACCCTTGGAGTTCCTAGAAAGACTTCATAGAAAGTGCTTTCTTGGCACAAAGCTGGGCACACAACAAACCAAATAAGTGTTAGCCAGCTTATTATGATTAGGAGGGGAAAACTCCTAATAATGTTTTCTTGTTTCTGTTTTAATCTTAGTTTTCATGTTAGTTTAGACTCAAGTTACTCTTTGATACAAGTTATTGTTTGAGGCTGTAAGAATTTTGGCCATTTAACAAAATGGTATAAGATACGACATGTATATAATCTTTCACAAGTGAAATGATAATGGAAATTTTACTGAAAAAAATGTCATAACAGCGCTAGGTAAAATCTAATTATTGTTTAATATGAAGATGAATACATGTAAATCTTTGCTTGATCTAAACTTATTATTCTATTAAATAAATTTACATGAATATGGAGTAAATCAACCTCACTTCCAGCTAAATCTAGCCTGAAGCCTTCTTTGACATAGCCCTCTTAAAAATAGATATTATTTTCTAAATATTACAGTATTTAGAAATATGTTACTTTGTTCTGTGCTTAAACATATGTAAGTTACATTTTAATAGTAGTCTACAATGATGCCACAAGAAGATAGAGATATAAAATGCTTTTTTATGAGAAATAGTTCAACCAGGCTTTTTGTTTAGGACAGTTTGCTGTAGTTTTGTGTAGGGTAGTTTCTATAAATTTCTATACAGACAAATACATATTTGGTCTCTTCTATGTGCCAGGCGCTGGGGATGCATTGGTACTTCCCTCCCTTCATGGATCTTACTGAGTAAAACTAATTATTTTTAATTATGTTTAATTAACAAATCAAATGATTCCCAGTGTGGTAAGTGCAGTGAAGAGCATACTACACAGAGGACTAAATTAATGTCTGTGTGTGTGCGTGTGTGTGTGTGTCCTGGAGATGTACTTTAGTTGGGTGGTTGGGGAAGCTGAGAACTGAAGGAACCCGTCAAGTAAAACAAGGGGAGAAGAGGATTACCTCATTTATATGGGCCTCACATTCAGATTTCCAGTGAAAGTTGGAAATCTTGAAATGATGGGTTCCCCACTGTCAATCCTTGGTTTTGGTCTTTGGCTGGGTTCTTTTCTAGCACCAGCCTAACCTCAGGTGCTAGAATGTTCTTGAGAGTCCCGGTGGGCTGAGGTCAGAGAAAGTGAACATGCTTAGGGATGGAAGGAGAGCCTTCTGGAGTAAAGGTGCCCCCAGGGTGATATGCAGCTACGCATTTCCCCTCTTAATACAAAGTTTAAGAGCCCCCCAAGAGTTGACTTGCTAGGATTGGAAAGCATTTTTTATTAGGCTTAAGATTTTCATTGCCTTGCAATGCCTCTCCCAGCCAAGGAAACTATAGAAATTCCAGGAATCACTAAGAACTACTTAGCCCTGTGATCACACTTAAAACATAACACTAGCATCTGTGTTTCCTTATGGCAGATTTACCTGTATTTTAGGTAACAAGTTGCTGTTGAATTTTCTCTTGCTATGAGTTCGTAGATTTCAGTGTTCTAATACCTCTGTGGGCTAAATTTAAAGTTTGAATTCAAATCGTAATTGGTAAATGGATATATGTGTGTAAAAACATGGTTCCAGCAACTGGTTAGAATAATTTGCCCAGAGGATATAATGTTGGCCTTCAGCTGACAGGAGGGTGTGTCCACCGTGACAACATGAATAGTGCAAAAGACAGAAGTTCTAACTGGTAAGACTGCTCGAGACATAAGTCGTGTTCTTTTCCCTGCCACCCTTAAGTATTTCATGAATGGGTTCTATCAGCTTCAGACAATGAGTACACTGAAACCCGTCACAAATTATCACCACAGTCATCATCCTGTGCTCATCCTCCAAGTTCTCAAGTACTTCCTGGATCAAAAAAACAACAAAATAATGACAAAGACAACAATAACCAAAAATAAGTAAATTAAGGTCTTAGTGTGAAATATAGCATATTGCATTCTAATTCTTTTGACAACCTAATGTTTATTAAAGGTATATGTATAACTCTCTGTTACTCTGTCAACCATAAGAGTTTGTTAGTTAGTATCTACTATTCCTTGACCATAGTGAATAACAGTTTCCTTTGCCCAGCTATGTCTATTTAAGTAGAGATGATAATGCAGCTAAGAAGAACCACTCAAAAACAACTCCAAAATGAGCCAGAGAGAGTGGAAGGAAAAAAAGGGGAGAATGCATCCAAACATAGCCCTGAGTTCCATGGACACTCAGTAATATCTCTTTGCACCATCAAAATTTCACACACTTAAATTTTACCACATTTTCTGCTGCCCTGATGCTTTCCGTTTTTTTGATGACGGTTTTGCCTTCTTGGAATTCAAATAGTCTAATCGGGTCTTGACAGTTGATGTTTATCTTAATTGAAACTGAGATTTTCTTCATCCTTTTTCTCGGAGACTCCTACTTTGAGGCTGAAAGGTCACTTGAAATGTGCACAGCATTTGGGAAACCACAGAATGAATTCAAATAAATTCATGCCTATTAAAAGGAGGCCTCTCGGGGGCTTCCCTGGTGGCGCAGTGGTTGAGAGTCTGCCTGCCGATGCAGGGGACACGGGTTCATGCCCCGGTCCGGGAAGATCCCACATGCCGCGGAGCGGCTGTGCCCGTGAGCCATGGCCGCTGAGCCTGCGCGTCTGGAGCCTGTGCTTCGCAACGGGAGAGGCCACAACAGTGAGAGGCCCGTGTACTGCAAAAAAAATTAAATAAATAAATTAATTAATTAAAAAAAGAGGCCTCTCTTGCTCGCGTTCCAGAGCTTATGTAGAATAAACCATTTGGGTTTTGTCTGAATTTATTTTCAAAGGACCTTATTGTGCTGCTTCTTTAATGCTCTCATGACAGAAAATGGGAAAATTCTCAATTTTCATTTAATCTCTTTCAGAAAAATGCATTTTGCTCAGCGATTATGATTAAACTCTGAGTTTTTACAGCTGCTACAGCTGTCAACAAATTTAAGAGGTATTCTTTGGTTACATTATTTAAGGATTTCTTTATATTGTGTATCTTTAATGTAGCAACTCCACTTTAAAAAATTTTTCTCTATCCATATGCTTGTGTGTAAGTGCAAAAATATATGTATAAAAATGTTCTGCAGCAGTTTTTATAACAGAAAACTAGGAACAGCCTAACTGTCAATCAGTATAGGGCTAATTCAACGATTTTGTACAACAGCAATGAAATACTGTGTAGCTGTGAGGAAGGTCTCATGTACTGGTATGGAGCTATCTTCAGGCAATGTTACTGTTATTATTACTGTGATAATTTGGAAAGATGGTACTCATGTTCAGAGGTCTCCACTCTCATTAGTTTTCTTTGTGTATCCCTTAGAGTTTATGTAAAAGCAAACAATGAGACTAGGTTCTATTCACTCCCCCTTTTTACACATAAAGAAACATAGTCGATACTTTCACTGTCCTGCAGCTTCCATTTTTCACTTGACAATGTGTTGGTATGTGAAGAGGCTTCTTGCTTTTTTTTTTTTTTAGGAGATTTATTGAGATAGAATTCACATACCATATTATTCACTCACTGAAAGTATACAGTTATTTAATTATTAGTATATTCACCCAGTTGTGCAACCGTACCACAATCAATTTCAGGACATTTTATCTCCCTGGAAGAAACCCAGTACCCTGTAGCTGCCACCTTCCAATTCTCATGTCACCTGCTCTACTCTAAGCCCTAAGCAACTATTAATCTACTTTTTGGCTCTATAGATTTGCCTGTTCTGAATCTTTCATTTGAATAGAATCATGTAATATATAGTCTTTCCTGACTGACTTCTTTCACTTAGCATAACATTTTCAAGGCTCACCTATGTTGTAGTGTGTATCAATCAGTATTTCATTTCTTTTTATGGACAAATAATATTCCATTGTATAGATATACAAACTTTAGTTTATTCATTCATCCGTTGATAGAGATGTGGGTTGTTTTCACCTTTTGGTTATCATGAGTTATGCTGCTATGAACATTTATGTAAAAGTTTTCTTGTGGAAAAATATTTTTACTTCTCATGGGTATGTACCTAGTAGAAGAATGCTGGGTCCAATGATATGTCTATGTTTAACTTTTTTTTTTTTTTTTTTTACTATTTTCCAAAGTGGCTATATTCTCACTCTTTTTTTTTACAGCAGAAAGTTATGCTATGGAATAACTGCATCATTATTAATTTAATTGTCTAGGTACGTTTTTAAATGACAAAGTCAAAGTACAATGTTTTGTAAATATACAAAGACTCTCAACCCACATGAATATGTTTTCACCCGCCGGCGTATTTCTGCGTGTGCACTCAAGGCAATGGCGGTAGTTGCTAGCTTTAGAGAAGAGATGGCTGCTCTGGGCATCTGAGGTGGAAGGGGGCTGAGTACTCACCATTTTGAATTAGAGGGATTTTTACTATGTGCACAGATTAATTTTTCAAATGAAAATGTGATTCATTATGTAAAAAGAAGAGATATATTTTCTTGGTACTCTTCTAACAAATGTTGGTCGGGCTAGAGACTTCTTTATCTGTGCTATGCATCAGTCTTCCTGCACTATGAGGTGTCAGTGCTACACAACCCGTCTTCTGCCCAGTCTGGTGTCAGTTTTAGTTGTTAGGGCAAAACATTAATGTCTGCTCTTCTATCTTTAAAAGCCAAGGTATCATTTCAAAAATCAGATATTGTTTAGCTCTTACTCTAAAATAGTGTTTCCGAAGTGTTTTGTACAAACCAATCCACGTCAAAGGCAACAACAACAACAACAAAAAAAGCTAGGGTGAGCATCTGGGTGAACCCTGGGATTGAGAAACAAGAGGAAGGTGGGTGAAATAAAGATGAAAGGTGTGGTACGTGCCGAAAGCAGGGCTGCTTAGTCTGAAGTCCTTCAGTTTCCTGTACAGTCTATCCAAGTATTGTGTGTTGGTGACTGAAAGAGGGAATCCTTACTTCCTGCACAGCATCCATCATGTAGCTCTGAAACGGTTCTTTGCTTGCTTTCTTCTGTGCTTGAATATCAGATTTTTTTTAGTGTGAGTTTTTCTAATTATGTAAGACAGAACCTATAGTGTTTTTTTCTATTTAATCTACGGGTGGTTAAACACAGTACATTCTGGTTTCTGTCTTTGGTTAAATGAGCTTGTCTTACTGAATGATAGAAACATGCCTGCCTGCATTTGCTTGTTGATTTGTTCATTCTTGAGTTCACTCATTTATTCATTAAGCATTTATTTCTTCAACACTGCTGTGACACTCCACCTTAGTGAGCGATGGTTCCTTCTGTGGTGCTGGGAAGGCATGATTTGCAGCTGGAGAAGAATAATTTCTCATCCTTTAATCGTCAAAATCCTTAACTATTTTTTTTTTACATATACTAACAAAACCTAATTTTGAAAACTACATGACTTTGGTGCACTTAGTTCTATAAAATGAAAAAGATCATGGCAGTGATCAGTATTGATTAGCTTAAAAATATGTCAAGAAAGATAGAAAGAAGAGATTCTATAAAAATAAGTCTTTAGGAATAATGTAAAATAATTTGATTTTATCAGAAATTTATAAAACAGATGTTCCTTAGGGCTAAAAAGTCTTTTTCAAAGGAATAAAACCATGGATGAATAAATGAATACATTTTTCTTCAATCATTGTCTACATCCTGCTGTGGGGATGAGGAATATGCTGTGTCTGGGGATGGAGGGGGGTTGAGTGATGGAATTAATAAAGATGCCACCAGAACAAACATTACATCCAGTTGACTTGCCTATTAACAATCTATTCCTGAAGAGTTCATTTTTGAAGATGACTGTAACTAAAGAGAAGTCTTATTATATTTCATTTTATTTAAATAATCGAGCTATCTTATTTCGCAAAATTTATTCCTTTCAAGTCATGATGCATTTTGCCTTTGGCAGGACTATTGTTTATTTTTAGAGAAGATGCTGATTAATCACAGTATTTCTTCAGAAATAAATAGGGATTTTTCTGCCATGAGGCAACTAGTAATTCATTTACCAAATGTCAACAGAGTTAACAAAGAATTTTGTATCATAAAAACCTCACAGTTGCCTACTTTTCTCTCTCATAGTAAAAAAAAAAGCAAGATCTTTCACATTTTTATGTGTAATGTGACAAGAGAATGTGACTCCACTGTTGATCATGGTCTAATTGCAATTGCTAAGGACTGAGGCTGAGCTGGCACTGGGTTATATACATTGATTTGCAAGCACCCAGTGAAGAAAGCCATGGTGAGGGTATCGCTGGTTATTTATTTATGGATCTCTTTCTATCCGTTCCTTACTGTTGCTTCTCCATTTACAGTTTAGATGACATGAATAATCATATGAAGCCATCATTCAGTTATTAGAAAATGGGGTTGATAAGGCATCTGTGCAGGGGAAACAGTGATAGTATCTGGTTAGTCGGGTGAAGCTTGCAGAGATAGGGTCACCTGTGTACCGTCCCTGTGCCCTACGTGGTGGAGTGAAAACTCCCACCCAGGCTGCCGGACACCCAAGCCCACGCCCTTGAGCGCTCTGCTGTACTGTCTTTCCGACAACTTGCCTTATGGGAAACTGCCTCAATACAACTTGTAAAAACAAAGCATAGCACAGTCGTGGCTTGCCCCCAAGTCAAATATGAAAGGTGTGATATTTCACAGATTCTAACCATGTTCAGTTGTTGAGGACTCCTTTATATTTTACTCAAATAGGAAAACGTTATTAATTTAAATTTTCTTTTCTATAATCTGCAAAATATTTACAATCAAGGCACACTAACCCTCACATATTTTCTTTTATTAAAATAAATTTTATTATAAAAGCAATTCATGTGTGCTCTAGGATCTTTTGAAAATATAGAAAAGTGCAAATACAAGTTACTCATAAACTCACCACTCCCCAAAATGACCACTGTGAAGTCTTCGGTATTTTCTTCCAGTATTTTTCTAAGCAAACATGGTACTGATAGCAGTCATATGACTCATGTACTTTTACTTCAGGTTTTTAAAAATTTAATGTTTTATCGTGAGCATTTTCCCATACCATTTAATATTATTTGAAACACTATTTACATGCATGCACATATTCTACCTTAATATATTTCATAATTTAAATATTTGACTATTGTTGGACATTTAAGCTGTTTCTAATTTTTCCCCAACTTAAAAATATTAGCCATTCTTTGAATTTTCTATTTGCCTATTAGTTGTTTTTCTCTTGTGGTCATATAGTTGTTCTTGTTGGTTGTAAAAGTTCTTTACATATTAGATATATGAGTCTTTTTCATCCCACATTTGTGGTAATTATATATTCCAGATTTTAGTTCTTTTTTACTTTTGTTTATGGTGTTTTATATAGTCAAATCTATTGTTTTTTATTCTTTTATAACTTCTTTCTTTGCTTTAACAGTATGACTGTTTTTTCCTCTACTAAGAGCGGATAAATATTTAACCATGTTTTCTTTGTGAATTCATTTTTTACCTAATTCTTTAATCAGTTTGGAATTTATTTTAATATAAGGATCCAAGTTTACCTTATTTCCAAATAGTTAAGCATATGTTCCAGGACCATTTGTTAAATACCCCCTACTTTACTTATTTTTTTGTATCGCATATAAAATTTTATGTGTCACCTATCATGTGTACACTTGTCAGTTATAAAATTACATTTTACAATTAACATCTTAAAAGAAACCAGTAATAATTTTAAAAGCCTATGCAGTTCATTGATAGAAACATACTATATTAAACTATTATAATTGTTTAACTGTTTTTACATTTACCTTCAAGAACTTTTTATTGCTTGTGTCCATTTGCTCACCTTTGTAGAAACCTTTATCCTTTCTTATCTCACAGACTTGATAAGTTAATTATATTAGTGTAAGGCAAAATGAGAGAGATTGGAAGCTAGAATGAGCCCTTTCATTAGGATAAAGCAGAGATTGGTGGGACCTGGTGGTAGGTGGGTGGAGGAGGTAGATGAAAGCAAGAGCACTGGACCACCCAGAGGGGCTGGGGAATTCCATCTGGCAGGCATGATGATAATATCATCTACCAACTGCTGTTTGGGGACAAAACATGCTAGTGTCCTAACAAGTGGCTCAGAGCAGGTGATTCTTAGAAATATATGCCCAGAGTGTGGACAAGACAACTTAGTGGAACGTGGAAAGAAAATGGTATATGTTTTTCTCATCCTCTCAGAATTTATCTTTGTAGTATATTTCATAAAGTAGATAATATTTTGGTATAGTAATGCAAGAATATAACATAACTTATTAAAAATAAACACCAAATGGAGGTGCTTGCATTTAGAAATGTGCTCTCCCGTAAGATCGGAGATCACTGGTCTAGATCATGTGACCCCAGGGAGGTCTGTAAACCAGCTTACGTTTCAGGGATAGAATAGGAACAGAACAGCCAAGCCTACCTCTGGACGTCATATGAACTGAAGTCTCAGAAAAGGAAGACAGGCACATGGAACCAAGGAGGAAGCCAGTAATGAGATGAGGCATATATTCGAAGTGACCGTGGCAAGTGTGATGCCATCTCCCAGAGTGATGCTGAAGGGCTCCTAAATTCGCTCCTGCTTAAAATCAAAATTATTCCTAGAGAACGGGTAGGAGCAGAGCAACAGGTGAGGTTCAAGTGACCTCAGGTTGCAGAACCTGCGATCCAGGTCACCTTTCAGCAAGTTTCCATTTTTCAAGCAAGTTTCTAATATATAATAGAGGGTATTTTTGACCAATAATGTAGCCTAGGGCTACATTCCATTTCTATTTAAAAAGCATCCACCAGTCAAATGTTGCACAGCAGGTTTCATGCATGTGAAAAGCCATTGTATTCAGTCTGGGCAAACTATCCCACCCTGGTCTTCCTGAAGTGTCCATTGTGGAGGCTCTGGGAAGGTGAGATTGCCCTTCGCTGGGAGTGAATATGGGCAGGACCTCTTGTTTCTGCTTTACTCAGCACACGTAGGCTTCATCTGCATGATGGTGCCCACAGACTTTGAAAATACTAACCCAGCTCCTGAAAATCAGCACTCTACTGTTTTCACAAGAATCATGCCCAATATTTGTCCTGTTTTTAGAAGATAACCATCAGGGAGAATATGCACTCTAGGGGACTTGTTTAGCTGTTGGTTGAGGGACTTTGTTTTTTCCCATTTTGATCTTGTATCAATTAAGGGTAGAGTTTAAGCTGTACAATAATATATTACAAAAAAAATAAGGTATAAATCATCTTTCAAGTAAAGAATCACATTTCCTGCTTACTTAGAGTTTAACTTCTGAAATAATTGATCATTATTGCAGATTAATTGTTAGTAGGAAGTAGATGAACACTTCAGCCTTCACTCTCAAGTATTCTCATTTCTCTCTTGAAGTAGCCCATGATTCAACCTAGAGTCACCACAATATATATGCATAGTGTACAGATCATGAGAACAGCTCTTTAAGAGAACTCTGTGACAAAGTATAAAACCCATAATTTTCACACTTCGAAAATTGCTTTTGCTTTGCATAACCATAAAGGGAAAATTAATATTTTTAGCTAAAATAGTGAATAAATAAACATTAGTCTTTGCTTTTTCTAGATTTTAACCACATAAACATTTTACTATAAGAAGGTATTTATACGTTCATGTCTTTATTCATTAAAACTATTTATTTAACAAATGCTGTGTGCTAATGTGACCTGTGTTCCGTTTAAAAGTAGGAGAGATGATCTGGTCATCTAAATGATATATCTGAGTGAAATATTTAACCTATCACGATGTTGCCCTTTTAAGGGATTGTTTACTGTGTGCCTTTTAATGGAAGAGCATTCACTAATTTAACAAGGGTTGCAGGACACATGTCATTAATTAGCTCGGCTAGCATGGCTGTGGGGTAGATGGTCCTGTAAATCAACGGCTCTTACAGTCACTAATTAACTGACTTAGTTTCATGGCACAGGTATGTATTTCAATTAGACTGTGGTTCCTGTTATGATCAAATGAGGTCAAGTATACACAGTAATGTGAAAAGTAGGGACACCAAAGGGGAAAAGTGGCGGGGGTGGTGGTAGTGGTGGGATGAATTGGGAGAGTGGGATTGACATGTATACACTAATATGTGTAAAATAGATAACTAATAAGAACCTGCTGTATAAAAAATAAATAAATAAAATAAAATTCAAAGAAAGATAAAATTGAGGTATAATTGACATCTAACACCATATTATTACTTGAAGGTGTGCAAAAAAAATAGTAATGTAAAAAGCCATATTATAATGGTGCATGGATGTGTATGTATGTGAGTGTAGGTGGTTTTACAGGCAAAATGTGTAATACAAGCATTATGGCTTGTAACTGAAATAAAGTTTACAAATTTAATTGGATTCTCATCCCATAATATATGCATACATGTATGCACATGTACACAAACACACACACACACACACACACACACTGTGATAGAGTATTTATCTATGTATTTGAATGATATAAATATTTAATTTTTGGAGTCCTGACAAAGAAATAAAATAGTCACACTTTATCTGGGTGAAGATCAGCATCTGGAACTATACAAATGAGCATTCCAGATTTTTGACTAATTTCATTGCTTTTATTAGTATGTTGACTTCATGTAGATCCAGCCTTCCTTTCAAGGGGGAACAAACATGTAGAATACTTCCATAAATGGTCTCTCTTCTCTCAATAAGAGCAGCCATATACAAATTATAGAACGTTTAGTCATCATGGTTGAAAGTATCACATAATGTTAATATAGTCCCCATCTGTTGATACATTTTAAAATCGGATTTATTAAGATCAGAGTTGGTTTTGACTAGGGCTATGACATTAACCACTGTTATTTAATACGAGATAGAAGGATAATTGTCTATTTCTTTTCAGACATTTATGTGTTTTTATTAGGATAATGAATAATGAGTACAGAATTATCAACATCATTTTGTGTAGTTATTCTGTTTGTTTTTAAATAATATCTGTAACGTCAAGCTCATCTTTATTGCATGACCTAAGTACACACAGAGCCTACAGTGAAGCAAAACAGAGGTTGAAACATATTCATTGCCCTTGGCTTTTAAAGAAACCTCTGAGAAGTTTGCCTCAATATTTAAAAGGAAAAAAGATGGGTACCTTTCTGAATAGATGCCATTGTGTTGCTCAAACAAAGCTGACTCTGTAGAAGAGAGATTTTGCCTTTGTTTTGCCTTTGACCAGTGAGCATTGTCACCTGAACAGAACTCACTAGGGACAATAAAGGATTTTCAAAGGTTTAGTTATTGTTTAAGCAGATATTAGTTATTATTCCAGTCTTAGAGATATCTAAAATATATATCTACATCTATATCTCTATCTATATGTCTCATCACACACACACACACACACACACACACACACACACACACACACACGTTTGACTACATCCCTTTATTCCTTGAAATGCTTTGAGAGGCCTGAAATCATCTTTCGGTCACCGAGAGGAGACTGGGTTCAAGTTCACTTGTATTCGGTCTTTGCTGTGTGCCTGGCTTTGTGCTCCATCCTTGATTCTCATTTTTTCACCCAACCTCCCAGGACCCTGTGTAGCATCAGACTGTTTATATTTACAGATGACAAAACCAAGATGCAGAGAGGCTAAGAAATCTGCCCAAAGGCACAAAGCTATTGGCAGAGCCAGGATTTGAGGCCAAGTCAAGGTTCTAATACACACGTACCTAAGTGTGAACTCAAACTCAGTTGAAAATAAAGTGTTAAAGAGGCTAAGTGTCACAGCTCCATGATAAGAAGTTTAGGTTTGTTAAGATCTTTCAGGAACTCAGAGGGTTTATTACCAGTTTTACTCTTCTCTTAAAGAAGGGTTTTCTCCCATTGCTGGCATGTGCAGTTATAAAAATAAATTAGAGGTAAACAGATAACAGTTTCCTGGCTGCCTTCATGTCTGTGAGCCTGACACAGATCCCAGAAGGAAAAATATGCTGCAAGGAGGCTTATGTGATGTTGCTTATTTAGGGATCCTTTGATCACTTATTTACGATATCCAGTTACGGCCACGTTACTTTCCTTTTTGGGCAAAAGCACACATTCACTTGACCATTCTTCAGGCGGAAGCTGGCATTGCCTACCACTTCCAATATGTCCTTGTGTGCCCAAGCTCATAATTGCGACATTTGAGTTCAGAGCTCCCATGACAGCACAATTACCACCAAATTCACCGCCGTTGGGAACATTGGTGAGGCCTGCCTCAGAGGCCTCTTTGTTAGTCAGGAACATGCAAACATGCTTCATTTTGCGTCATAAAGGTATTTCCAAAAGGAGTTTCTCATTGAATTATTTTGTAATAACATATTTTTCTAAGTACAAAATAAACACATGTTCTTGGTGGAAAAATTGAGAACTACAGAAAATACATGTTATAATATATAAATAACCTGCAACAGCAGCATGCAGGGATAGGCATCATATACAAACAGGTTGGTTTATTTCCCGAATAACTTTTTTTTTTTTAACATCTTTATTGGAGTGTAATTGCTTTACAATGGTGTGTTATTTTCTGCTTTATAACAAAGTGAATCAGCTATACCCATACATATATCTCCATATCTCTTCCCTCTTGGGTCTCCCTCCTCCCACCCCCCCATCCCACCCCTCTAGGTGGTCACAAAGCACCGAGCTGATCTACCTGTGCTATGCAGCTGCTTCCCACTAGCTATCAATTTTACATTTGGTAGTGTATATATATCCATGCCACTCTCTCATTTTGTCCCAGCTTACACTTCCCCCCTCCCCGTGTCCTCAAGTCCATTCTCTAGTAGGTCTGCGTCTTTATTCCCATCCTGCCCCTAGGTTCTTCATGACCATTTGTTTTTTCTTAGATTCTATATATATGTGTTAGCATATGGTATTTGTTTTTCTCCTTCTGACTTACTTCACTCTGTATGACAGACTCTAGGTCCATCCACCTCACTACAAATAACTCAGTTTTGTTTCTTTTTATGGCTGAGTAATATTCCATTGTATATATGTGCCACATCTTCTTTATCCATTCATCTGTCGATGGACACTTAGGTTGCTTCCATGTTCTGGCTACTGTAAATAGAAGTGCAATGAACATTGTGGTATGTGACTCTTTTTTGAATTATGGTTTTCTCAGGGTATATGTCCAGTAGTGGGATCACTGGGTCGTATGGTAGTTCTATTTTTAGTTTTTTAAGGAACCTCCATACTGTTCTCCATAGTGGCTGTATCAATTTACATTCCCACCAACAATGCAAGAGGGTTCCCTTTTCTCCACACCCTCTCCAGCATTTATTGTTTGTAGATTTTTTTTTTTTTTTTTTTTTTGTGGTACACGGGCCTCTCACTGTGGTGGCCTCTCCCATCGTGGAACACAAACTCCGGACGCACAGGCTCAGCGGCCATGGTTCACAGGCCCAGCCGCTCCGCAGCATGTGGGATCTTCCCGGACCGGGGCACGAACCCATGTCCCCTGCATCGGCAGGCAGACTCTCAACCACTGTGCCACAAGGGAATCCCTGTTTGTAGATATTTTGATGATGGCCATTCTGACTGGTGTGAGGTAATATCTCATTGTAGTTTTGATTTGCATTTCTCTAATGATTAATGATGTTGAGCATTCTTTCATGTGTTTGTTGGCAGTCTGTATATCTTCTTTGGAGAAATGTCTATTTAGGTCTTCTGCCCATTTTTGGATTGGGTTGTTTGTTTTTTTGATATTGGGCTGCATGAGCTTGTAAATTTTGGAGATTAATCCTTTGTCAGTTGCTTCATTTGCAAATATTTTCTCCCATCCTGAGGGTTGTCTTTTCATCTTGTTTATGGTTTCCTTTGCTGTGCAAAAGCTTTTAAATTTAATTAGGTCCCATTTGTTTATTTTTGTTTTTATTTCCATTTCTCTAGGAGGTGGGTCTAAAAGGATCTTGCTGTGATTTATGTAATAGAGTGTTCTGCCTGTGTTTTCCTCTAAGAGTTTTATAGTGTCTGGCCTTACGTTTAGGTCTTTAATCCATTTTGAGTTTATTTTTCTGTATGGTGTTAGGGAGTGTTCTAATTTCATTCTTTTACATGTAGCTGTCCAGTTTTCCCAGCACCATTTATTGAAGAGGCTGTCTTTTCTCCATTGTATATTCTTGCCTCCTTTATCAAAAATAAGGTGACCATATGTGTGTGGGTTTATCTCTGGGCTTTCTATCCTGTTCTATTGATCTATGTTTCTGTTTTTGTGCCAGTACCATACTGGCTTGATTACTGTAGCTTTATAGTATAGTCTGAACTCAGGGAGCCTGATTTCTCCAGCTCCATTTTTCTTTCTCAAGATTGCTTTGGCTATTCGGGGTCTTTTGTGTTTCCATACAAATTGTGAAATTTTTTGTTCTAGTTCTGTGAAAAATGCCAGTGGTAGTTTGATAGGGATTGCATTGAATCTGTAGATTGCTTTAGGTAGTACAGTCACTTTCACAATGTTGATTCTTCCAATCCAAGAACATGGTATATCTCTCCATCTGTTTGTATCATCTTTAATTTCTTTCATCAGTGTCTTATAGTTTTCTGCATACAGGTCTTTTGTCTCCTTAGGTAGGTTTATTCCTAAGTATTTTATTCTTTTTGTTGCAATGGTAAATGGGAGCGTTTTCTTAATTTCACTTTCAGATTTTTCATCTTTAGTATACAGTAATGCAAGAGACTTCTGTGCATTAATTTTGTATCCTGCAACTTTACCAAATTCATTGATTAGCTCTAGTAGTCTTCTGATAGCATCTTTAGGATTCTCTGTGTATAGTATCATGTTATCTGCAAACAGTGACAGCTTGACTTCTTCTTTTCTGATTTGGATTCCTTTTATTTCTTTTTCTTCTCTGACTGCCGTGGCTAAAACTTCCAAAACAGTGTTGAATAAGAGTGGTGAGAGTGGGCAACCTTATCTTCTTCCTGATCTTAGGTTTCAGTTTTTCACCACTGGGGATGATGTTGGCTGTGGGTTTGTCATATATGGCCTTTATTATGTTGAGGAAAGTTCCCTCTATGCCTACTTTCTGCAGGGTTTTTATCATAAATGGGTGTTGAATTTTATTGAAAGCTTTCTCTGCATCTATTGAGATGATCATATGGTTTTTATTCTTCAGTTTGTTAATATGGTGTATCACATTGATTGATTTGCATATACTGAAGAATCCTTGCATTCGTGGGATAAACCCCACTTGATCATGGTGTATGAGCCTTTTAATGTGCTGCTGGATTCTGTTGGCTAGTATTTTGTTGAGGATTTTTGCATCTATGTTTCTCAGTGATATTGGCCTGTGGTTTTCTTTTATTGTGACATCTTTGTCTGGTTTTGGTATCAGGGTGATGGTGAACTTCTAGAATGAGTTTGGGAGTGTTCCTCCCTCTACTATATTTTGGAAGAGTTTGAGAAGGATAGGTGTTAGCTGTTCTCTAAATGTTTCATAGAACTCGCCTGTGAAGCCATCTGTTCCTGGGCTTTTGTTTGTTGGAAGATTTTTAATCACACTTTCAATTTCAGTGCTTGTGATTGATCTGTTTATATTTTCTATTTCTTCCTGGTTCAGTCTCAGAAGGTTGTGCTTTTCTAAGAATTTGTCCATTTCTTCCAGGTTGTCCATTTTATTGACATATAGTTGCTGGTAGTAATCTCTCACCTGCATAACTTTTTAAAGTATACATACACACACACACACACATAGATACACAAACATATTCTAAC
The DNA here is from genome assembly GCF_951394435.1 of Stenella coeruleoalba. Taxonomy (NCBI): domain Eukaryota; kingdom Metazoa; phylum Chordata; class Mammalia; order Artiodactyla; family Delphinidae; genus Stenella; species Stenella coeruleoalba. The sequence goes on along the minus strand of NC_137148.1, from coordinate 46,059,037 downwards.
ACACACTCATATATGTATATGTAAATAGGGAATGACAAAAAAATTAGGTCACAGAGATTGAACATTTGAAACATGTTTATTGCTATATAAATCTTACTGTCGTGTACCAAATGACTGTCAGGACTATATATATCATTTTTTTCATTCTGCATTTCTCACTTTACCTTTGAAATACGTATTTTCCCATATCATTTTGTATTCTAGGAAAACCTGATATTCTGATGGTGGCATAGAATCCTTTTTACATAAAATAAAATGATTTATTTAGCTATTCTTTCAATTGTTGGGCATTTAAGCTTTCTGCCTTTTTCTCTATTATAAATAATCTTTGTTATAGAAATCTTAATCTGTATCTTTGTTATAGAAATCTTAATCTGTATCTGATTAATTAGGCAAAATTCTTGGAAATACCATTACTGGGCCAAAGAGCTTAAATGTTTATTAATCCCTCAATACACACTATATTGCCAGGTTATTTTTTTTTCTTTTCTTTTTTTTTCCCTTGATTTTTTTCATTTTTTTATTGCCAGGTATTTTAAGAAACATATTTCAAGCCTACTTAAAGAAAATTGCTTTTTCAACAATGTTACAGTAAATTTTCTTTTTTTTAAGGACAATCACTTGTAATTGGTATTTTTAATAAAATCTAAATTTTCATAATATTTTATCTAGTCAGACACTTTTTTTTACAGATGGGAAATTAAGGCTCAAGTTCCATACAGAAGACAGAGTAACACAAAATCTATCTTCCAAGCCTGGTCAAAAGCCGTTACATTTGTGTTATCAATTCAGTAGAGAAACAGTTTGGGTTTCAATGGTTGAGACAATTTTTGGTGGGAGGGAATATTTCAGTATTTCCTTTAAGTGTGGTGTTGTGTTTTGACTCTCATAAGTAGGGCCTCTATGGTAAAATGAGAATCATTTTATTCAATCTGGTTCATGTAGCAATAGTATTCTGTGAAATCCATGCTGCATAAAAAAATATGGTGTGCGTAAGAAATACTGTGTATGTGTGTTTTTAAATGTGGAGTCTTGGTTTTCATCCTTAAGACTGATTCACTAGCTCTGAATAAAACTTAGAACTCTTCTTTTTAACAAGCAACGAGTTAATTCTGGGGCAGATGTTCTAAGGCCACACTGTGAGAAATACTGGTATGATGATGAAAAAGTCTGTTGGACCGTGGTGCTTCGACTGTAGCTCTAATCTGTCTGTAATTGACTTAACTTCTCTCTGCCTCAGTTTTCTTATCTATAAAGAGGGGAGAGAAATACTAGTTTTCTCCAGCTAGGATTGTTGTGAGGATTTAGTAACATAAGACATGCAAAAGGATTTAGCGCAATTCTCAATAAACAAATCCTCAGTAAACACTAATTTATTGCCATTGTTTTCATTGGCATCATGTCTAGGTCATTATTCCTGCACTGGCAAATTAAAATGGATACTTTTAAATGGTTGGTATTGTTGGTGAATTATTGATTGTGATTTTTCCTGTTGTCCCTTCTGACATGGCTAACTAAATTCTATTTACTTAGATATTTCCCTTTTATTTTTCTCTTGTTTCCATCCATACACGCCACTATGGTTGAAATTGAATTGAGGTCACAGGTAGCAAGACCTACCCAGAGAGTCTGGTAGGACCAGTTGAAAAAGTATCAGTGAGTCTTGCTGCAGATAAAATAGTGATTCTGCTGCTCATCTGCTGAGAGACCCCATTAGGAAGTGTCAGTTCTCCTGAACACTGTTGAGCTACAATTTGTGCATCATATCAGCCATGGCATGTGTTTGCATAGTTAATTCCCCCTCAGCTGGTCCAGCAATAAAACCTGTGTTAAACAGAGAGATTCCTTTAAGTGGTTGTTGAAGTCTAGGTATAGCATACACATTCAATAAATAGTTATTAATTTCCTACACATGGTGTCAGAACTGTGTTTGGTGCTGGGGATACAGAAATGAATATATTAAAGTAATTTAATTCCACTGTTTCCTGGGATCATCTTTCTTTTTTTTTTTTTTTTGGGCCTCTCACTGTCGTGGCCTCTCCCGTTGCGGAGCACAGGCTCCGGACGCGCAGGCTCAGCGGCCATGGCTCACAGGCCTAGCCGCTCCGCGGCATGTGGGATCTTCCCAGACCAGGGCACGAACCCATGTCCCCTGCATCAGCAGGCAGACTCTCAACCACTGCGCCACCAGGGAAGCCCTGGGATTATCTTTCTGAACAAAACAGTATGATACAGAACCTTCAGGCACTATTCAATTCATGGCTACTTCCTACTAAAGCTGAATTTATCTGAAATTGCTGGCTGCTAGATATTCCAAGCATTTCAAATAGTACTAATTTAGCTAAAGAGTCTACTTGGACGAAAATAGGACACCTTAAAGCACAAGTCAAAGTCTTAAGAGAAAATGACATCACACCAGCAAAATCTCTGTATAATCCCTAAAGAAATGTCCTCTCAAAGCCTATTTATTTCAGGTCATATTTAGTTAAACTACATAACTTAGGCATTCCCCTGAGTGTCAGTAGAATTTCTCCCGGCGCTGTGAATTTGTCAAGCCAAGTTACTCTCTCTCCTGATCCATGGAAAGAGACAACATTTATTGAGAGGTTATTGTATGTCAGTCCTTAAAGTGGGTACTCGCGTGTCCTCTCATTAAAACCTTCTAACAGCCCTTTCTTATAGCTGGGACCTTGTAAAGACTATGTCAGGAACAGAACAATAGCGTTTTAAGGTTCAGGCAGCCAAGAAGCTGTTTTGCTCAAGTTCAGAGAAGCCATTGCTGCCAAGATCTTGTGGCTGGTACAGGCTGGTGCTCCTTGGAGAGAACAGAGGGCTGTGGCTGGACCCATTGTCCTGCCTCCTCAGGGCCAGGCAGGGTAGCAGACCCAGTTGTTTAATGCCCTTTTGTTGATATTTTTACTTTAATAGGACCTTGTTGCTTCCATGGTAGGTGGATTGTCCTTAGCTGGTTTTAACTCTTTCCCCATTTCATAGCAGAAATTCTGAACCTGGAATCCACAAAGAGGCTTTAAGGACCTGTAACTCCCTTAAAATAATAACAATAAAAATTTACAAAGCACTCAATGTCCCCCTTCACATTATTTATCTTATTTAAACCTCATCATGGCCCCGTCAGATAGGTGCCGTTTTTATTTCCATTTTGAACATGAGGAAAATGAAAAGAGGTTAACTATCTTGCAGAAAGTCTATAACTATGTAGTAGCAGAGTAAGGGTTTTAATTCAGGCTATCTGGATCCAAGCTAAAACTCGTAGGCCTAACCACTAGGCCATACTAAACTTTCTGGAATTATATCCAAAGGGGTGTGTGTGTGTGTGTGTGTGTGTGCGTGTTTTTGTGTGTGAGTTTTATTCTGAAGACTTACATTTCTGAAGATTTTCAAGTCATTTGATTCTTAAAGAGATCTCTCTTTTTTTAATTGAACTATAGTTAATTTACAATGTCTTATTAGTTTCAGGTGAACAGCACAGTGATTCAGATATAGATAAAGACATAGATATTCATTTTCAGATTTTTTTCCCATATAGGTTATTACAAAATATTGAGTATAGTTCCGGGTGCTATACAGTAGGTCCTCGTTGCTATCTCTGAGCTCTAAAATTTGAAACCCTCTGCTACAGAGTTGCTATTATGCATGAACATTTACTAGAATGATCTGAGTGGAAACAGTCTCTTCCATACCTTTGGGGAGTCTATACTTGTGTTATCAGTTGAACCACTTGGTTCATTCACCAGGAAGGTCTGCAGGTCTTGAGCTGAGAGCCCAGCGCTTCCCAGACCTGCATCATTCCTTCCTTCTGCCCTCTGACCACACCTCTCCTTGGAGCACCACACCAGGTTTTATTTTGAAATAAAACCTATGCCACTCATGAGGTATCCGGAAAACTAGGAAAGCTGCAGGAAACTAAGAAGCAGGTGAGCTCAGGGGCAAAGAAATCATAAATTTATAACCTTCCATTTAGCTTTATCATATCTTGCTAAAACTGGCATGTTAACCTAGGCGTGGATTGGAATATGCTATTCAACAGTAAAGAATTTTCAACTAGTTTATTGTAGTGAAATTCGCTTTTCTTGGAACTAGGATTAAAGTCACATCCTTTCTCTGCTCTAACAAAGCACAGCCACATAAAAGGAAAGTCTTAGAGTCCAAGTAATAACAAGATTTTGTTACGATAGAAACTATAAGTATACCAACACCTCTTTTAAAAATATAATTGGACCCCCTGAAGCGAGGAGGCTATATATTGGCCATTAGTTTCAGTCACTGGAAGGGCTGCAAATAATAATTTCATTTGTGTTTCACTGGCCTCAATGTGCATGCAGTGAGTCAAATTACGACCATCTTAAAAAGGGAATTAACATTTATTGAACACTTACCACCTTCAAAACACTGTCTTGGGTGCTTTAATGTTCATTAGCCCATTTTGGTTTTCTACATGTGAGTGCTTTATAATCCCTTTTCAACAAGCGTGGAAGCTCGGGCTTAGAGAGCTTTGCTTAAGGTCCCAGAGCTGGCAGGGAACAGAGCCTCTTCAAATCCAGATCTGATCCCAAAGTCCATGTTGTTTCTACTAAGATATGATACTTGGGGGACCTAGTTTTCATTAACTGCATCAGTATTTTTTAATGCTGGATCCTAGAGAAGCAATGATGTATAATAGATAAAAACTTGAACTTCAGCCAAGTTACTTCTCTGAGCACCATTTCTTTCTCCAGCATAGTAATAAAAATCAAATGAGACAATGGATCTAAAATGCTGAGAATACTCTATTCTCTATTGTTATTGTCTATTGTTATTATTGTGTTATCCTTAAAAGGCCTATAGAACAGGGGCAGTAAGGTCCCCATGGACAGTGAGTCTCCCACTTGAGGACTGTGTGGGAGGACTTGCCTTTGGGAGCTGCTAGGATATCAGCTCTGATTCTGTCAGGGATGCAGTGGCAGAGAACAGGGTTAAGGAAAGCTTGACAGATAGTCAGGTCTCCAGTGTGGGAGACATGTCATCAGAGTAATCAGTGTCATCAGCTTTGAAAGACGTTGAAGACCACACTGTCTTCTAGGGACATCAGCCAAAGTTGGAAGCATCCAGGAGAAAGTATCTGTAGAGCAACACATAACAGTTACAGCACTGATGGTAGATTTAATACCGGGCTCCCAAAATTGTTTGCCTATTTTACTTTACCAAACAGAACTCCAGCAAGGATGGGAAAACCCTACTTCTGTGGTTCCTCTCTCTTGTGTACTGTTGCTTAAGCAGTGTTTATTTTGGTAACAGGAATACCTGGCCTTCCAGAAGCAACTTAATCTTCACCGTTCCAAAGATTATCTCTGTGCAATAAATAGCGCAGGTTTCTTGTGATTCCCAAGGACACAGATCTCACATTACTTACCATCTTATAGTCAAAAATACCTTTGCTCTTCCTTCCCACTATATACAAGGCTGGAGAATGGAAGAGATGATTATATTTTGCTTGATAGATTCTGGCATTACCAGTAGCGTGTACTTTTATTATTACAATTTTTAACTATGGTAAAACACGTCTGAGATTTTTCAGGTGAAATAGAGGCTGCGATGTAGTGTTCAAAGGGAATAACTCTGATTCCGGGAAACACGTTCTAAAGCATTGGCACCCTTTTTCTCCTCTCAATTCTTTCTGTTTGGTGGTGGGGCAGGGAAAAAAGAGGTAGATTCAGTCCTGTCAGACGAGAGCATCAAAGGCAGTAACTGGAGCTGTTCCACGAAGGTCAAAGGACTTTTTTTCCTACTCCATTCATAAATCCATGAGCACGGATATCTCATTGTGTTTAAATACAAAATGCACACTCCCATTTCTTTTTTCTATAGATACGTGAGTTCTCACGTGTTGTCCAGATGCTCATCTAATTACCATTATCTACTAATCCAAATAGAAATGACAAGGTTACAGTGTTCCTTTTGTTCCTGTTTTACAAGAGTTACCAATACGTTTGGTTGAGAAGCATAAAGGCCAAGTATTCTCTCCTTGTGATAAGCATAGTGCCTCCCAGCACAGGAAAGAGCCAGCAATTACATAGTACTGAGCACATGCCAGCTACCAAGCTAAATGCTATTTTTTTCCATTTCATGGAAGAGGAAAATGAGGCATGGAGAGGTTGAGTAACAGCCCAGCTCGCATGGCTAATAAGAGAGAGAGTCAGGTTTTGAACCCAGACAGCCTAGATCATGCGTTTTTTTTTTTTAAATTAAATTAAAATTATTTTTTTATTGAAGTATAGTTGATTTACAATGTTGTGCTAGTTTCATGTGTACAGCAAAGTGATTCAGATTCTTTTTTCTGAATCAGATTCTTTTCCCTTATAGGTTATTACAAAATACTGAGTTGAGTTCCCTGTGCTATATAGTAGGTCCTCGTTGGTAATCTATTTGATATGTAGTAGTATTTATCTGTTAATCCCAAACTCCTAATTTATCCTTCCCCCCTCCATTTCCCCTTTGGTAACTATAAGATTGTTTTCTATGTCTGTGGGTCTATGTCTGTTTTGTATATAAGTTCATATGTATCATATGTTTAGACTCCTCATATAAGTGATATCATATGATATTTGTCTTTGTCTGGCTTATTTCACTTAGTATGATCATTAGGCTTACTTCACTTAGTATGATAATTAATCTCTAGGTCCATCCATGTTGCTGCAAGTGGTATTATTTCATTCTTTGTTATGGTTGACTAATATTCCATTGTGTATATATATGCCACATGTGTTCTTAACCACCAGGATGTAGTGCCTTTTAATGTTTTTCCCTGAAGATAAGAGGTTAAATTCTCAGGAACAAACATACCCACCACAGGTAGGCATGTGCACAGAACTCAGGCACAATCAACAGAATGACTGCCTGTCACACAGTGTAGAAAGCCAGCATATAATGAGTACTTGCTCTGTGCACTCTGTGCATGCACTGGAAGGGTGCATTTACAAATTTTATACGATGGAACTCACACACACACACACACACACACACACACACACACACACACACAGAGTATTATTTCTTCATGCGATAGATGAGGAAAGAGAAGCTCAGGCAGATTAAGTTGTTCAATGTTGTCCAACCAGCAAGTGGTGAATTCAAGATGCAAACAGGTTTCTCTGTCATCAAAGACCATTATTTTCCCACAGTGCCAGGATGCCTCCTCTCCCCTGTCATTCATGCACTCAATCATTTAATATGCATTTATTGAGCACCTGCTATTTGCTAATGCCTTGGTAGGCAGTATAGGGGAAGCACAAGATTTAAGTTCACAGGATCTAGATTCAAATCTCAGCTCCGTCATTAATCAGCAAGTTATTAAATTCTTCTGAGCTGCAGTTTCATCATCTATAAAATAGAGAGTGACAATCATATGCATCTCATAGAAGTGTTATCAAGAGCAAATGAAATAATAGATACAAAAAGCATTTGGTAAAAAATAAAGCACCATGTAAATCTTATTTTTATTATGATAATTAAAGGAAGTGGTATGTAGGTAGCCTCCCAACCTCAAATAGCTGGGGAGGGGCAGCTGATAAGTGGAGAGATGTTTCTGAAGCCTGTTGCAGTACTCCAAAATAATGCTTTATTGAGGACGCGAGTAAGTTGTTTGGAATTGCAGGAGCAAGAATTGGAGGCATATTAGCCATTGTTTAGTCCATGTGGAGCTTTGAAGAATAGGAAAGATTGCATGGGTAGAAATAGGTGGGGCTCCCATAAAACTTCATCGCCAGCAAATGTACTCTGGATATTGAGTACAGCGTGAGGAATAGTATCTTTGGAGGGACCAGAGATGAGGTTTGGGAGGGAGTTGGGACCAGATTTTAAAGAAATTCAAATGCCATGACAAAGAATTTTCATCTAGTTTTATAGGCAAGAGTGGTTATCCAAGGAAGTAACATAACCACGTTTTCCCACCACACCACGTTATCTCTGGCCCCCCCCCTTCCTCCTCTACCCCTCTTCCCTTCTTCCCTTGTTTCTTCCTTCCATTCAACTATGCACAAAATCCCAACAGCAGTGTAGAGAATGGAGTAACACAGCAGACCAGTGGGCAGGACACCACCTAGGAAGCTGATATGACAGTTGGGTTGAGAACAGCACTGGCTCTGGATACCCTGCCTCACGAGTGAGGGTGGAGTCCAGGAATACAAGCTGAGTTCAGTGCTGTGCAGCTGAAATCAGAAATGTTAAGGCTGGAAGAGGTCTTGGAGACAAATCTGGTCTTCCTAACTTGCCAAGACATCAAATCGCCTGGACAGCTTTTTAAAAATACATAGTTCTGGGTTCAACCCTAGATCTACTGACTCAGAGTGTCCAGAAGGAGACCTAAGAATCTGTATTATTAAAAGTCTTTCTGAGGTGGTATGCAGACCAATAATTGAGAGTGACTGGTAGTCAACCTTTTTATTTTATTGATAAAATTACTAAATCCCAGAAAAGTCAAGCGGTTTGCCAATGTCACAACTAGTCGGTAACAGTGTTAGAACTCAAACTTGGTGTTCCCAATTCCCAACCCAGTACTGTAGCCCAGGGTCAGTTCTTATCTTTATGCTAGAGAGAAATACATTTCTTTTTTGTCATATACTCCTGCTAGTATGAAATTAGAACCCCTTTGTCTTGCAGAACTGGTCTGTGTTGTATTTAAGTAATTTTAACCACATGGTTGTTGGCTACATCTTCCCCCAATTATTATTAAGCATTTACCAAACATTCAAGGCATTACAGTGTGGTCAGGGTGATTAGCAAAGTTACCAGAGTGGAGGACCCTTACTTTAATTCCTTTCAAATTTTTGTCATACTATTATTTAGAGACATGTAAACATATCCATTCATTTCAGCGAAATGTCATGTTCTACACAAAGATTTTGAAGGTTATGCTCAAGGCAGCTAGATAACATCTCACATAGGGGACAATAAAATAAGAATTTGTCTAGGTTTCAAGCTTTATGAAATTAAAACGAATCCAGTGGTACAATCCTCCATTTAAATCTTTAGTCCAAAGATCAGAGTATTTTGTTTTAAGTCATAATCCAGTCACTTAAATCAGTGAGACTCCGAATAAACCATTGCCCTCCTTCCTGAGCCTCAGTTTTCTTTTCGCAAATGAGGATGAACATCCACAGCCCTCACCCCCACTGCCGTTGCCCGGGGTCACTGTGTGAATTCCACTGAACCGTGACAATGAAAGGGCTTTAGAAAACGATGTGGGACTGCAGAGGAGAGGCACAGTTAAGGAGGGGCCTTTGGGAGCAATTCTTTTGTTTCCCCAGGAAGGCTCATCATAGTACAGGTCATCAAGAGCCACAGATGGAGCTCAGGGACATGGCAAATGGCTACAGCATCCTGCGAGATTATTTCCATGTGGACTGGGGGCCCAAGTACGTTAGTGGGATTGGTGGCAAACAGTATTCAAACTTGGGCTTCCCTGGTGGCGCAGTGGTTGAGAGTCCGCTTGCCGATGCAGGGGACACGGGTTCGTGCCCGGGTCCGGGAAGATCCCACATGCCGCGGGGCGGCTGGGCCCGTGAGCCATGGCTGCTGAGCCTGCGCATCCGGAGCCTGTGCTCCGCAAGGGGAGAGGCCACAACAGTGAGAGACCCGCGTACCGCAAAACAAAAACAAAAACAAAGTATTCAAACTCATAATTACATTGCAAGTTTAAAGGACAGGTGTGTACAAGGAAACCAAGAACAGAATAGGCATAAATGTGGTGTGGATTTTTTTCCTCTTCTCAAATTTGATTTCTAGGTCTAAACTTACAGGAAAAGAAAAAGAAGTGTAAAAAAATCACGTTAAGATTTTTTTAAGTTCTAAAGCTAGAGAAAAAAAGCAAAAAATAATAATAATAAAATAAAAAATAAAACAAAGAACCCTCAACTGAATGAATGCTTATAAAAACTCCGATTTGGATTTCGAGACGTATAGGTATCTCTAGGCCTATTTTCAAAATTTGGTCAAAATTACATTTTAAAGATCAGCAAAGTATGTAATCACGTTTGGGTTTTTTTCTTCCAACATAAGTTTAAACAACTGACATCTATTCTTTTTTAGACTCTCTTTAATGTATGCAAAAGAACAGGATTTATTTTATAAGATATCTATTCTGTGAAGGTAAACACATTTTAAATTAGATTATCTACCAGTGGTACTGATTTTGTATAGGCAGGCTGGAGAATAAGGTTTATTTACATATTTACACTATGGTGGTACAATGAAGTACTAAATAGTTTACATAACAGGAATCAAAACAATTACAGTTCCTATTAGGAAAGAATATATCTGAGGATTCTGGCATGACCATCTATAGCCAGTTAGAGAAACTTTTGCTAGATTGAAAGGTTGTCCCGTTACAAATGTCCTTGTTTATGCTGTACTTAGAGCTCCATGTACCATTTTGGACTCCTCATTAAAAAAGCATAAATCATTTTTTAAAAGGAATATAAATTCTACCAAAAAGGAAAAAGAAAGACTAAATATACACAGTTGGATATCAGAATCCATCCAGAAAAGAGGCCAGTTGGCACAAATGGATGATTATATCTAAATATTTGGGATCTATCATTGCATAAAAATGAAAGGAATTTTTATGGCTAAAGAAGTAAAACTTGACTTTTTAAAAAAACATAATGTCAAAGCAAAGGAGGTCAGCAGTGACAGCCATGCATTTTTCTTAACTATGGACTTGGCAAGTCAATAGGACTTATGAACCGTCTCACCAGGAGTTTGGTTGTCCTGAAGGAAAAAAGTCTCATTTTAATTTAGGAGCAGAAATTCAGTGCAACTACTACAGTCCTCGTGCCTTCTCAGAGCACTCCATTTCTTCCATGATATCGGGCAGTACTAGGTGGTTGATGAGTATCTGTGGAATCGATAGACTCGTTTCTGTACCTACTTCATCACCTTCAGTATGTATGGATCATTTGAGTTTGATCTCTAGGGTGACAATGAAATATTTTTCATACCAGAAATACATTGACACTCAGTGAAGGGAAAGAAGCCCGAACTAGACAGTACTCCATTATTGTAGAAGCCATACAGCCCAGAGAATGTCCCAGGTAACTTCCTTTCCTCCTTCTAGAAAAACCTATCTGGCTCTAGAAGGGCATTTAGTCTATGAGTTCAGAACAGGAAGGATGGCTTTAGACATTTGATTCAACTTATATCATCATTCCCAGTCTGAAGAATCAACTCAGATCTGATTCTATTTCAAATGAGGTAGAAAATGGTGAAGAGTGGTTCTGTTCTAGATTTGACTAAGCTATGAAATATTTCTAGAATTTTTTTGTAGTCTCTGGCTGTCCTCTTCAAAATGTACACATTCAGAATGTCATTTTGGTCTGGAATCCTATTCTAAGCAAGGCAAGCCTAGTTTGATCCGGTGTTTCTGAGACCTCATTGACTCCAGTGGAGCATGGATCCAAATCCGGGGGAAAGGCAACTCCTTGTCCTGTATCTCTTCTGTGATCCAGAGACAAACTCATGTTCAGCTGGTCCTTTCTAGCTTTCCGGATTGTCATCAAGGAAGGACAGAACCAGGCTGGCTTTCGCTCTTTACAGAACAGCCACCACTGTGTGTAATGGTTATAAACTTATTCTCTAACACTTCTTCGGCACTGGATGATAAGAAATGTCTTCATGAAAATAAGTGCAATCGAGGAAGATGGCGGGGTGTGGGGGGAATCTCAACCAAGTGTGAAGACGGTAGAATTAAAGAGGCAGTGGGTTTCACTTGGGCCTCTATGGGGCGCTTTTTTTTTTTTTTTAGTCCAGAGGTAGATTGCATGTGAATGTTGACAGTTTAATACGTTTTCAGTACTGCCAACTTAGTTTGGTGTAATGTAGTGCGTTAGATGTTATTGTGAAAACAAATAAACCCCCCCAAACTGAATGTTTTTTAAAAAGTGAGTTCATTTTTCATCAAGTAACTATCTAGGGTGGTGTTCAGGAAGACAGGGCAGCTGTCCTCCTCGTTGTCATTTGGGGACCAGGATCCTTCCATCTTGTGTTCCCACCATCGTTCGTGGCTGCAGAACCTTTGGCATCCAGCTGGCAGAAGGAGAAAGAGCACACAGCCAGGCATGTGGGAGGAGTTATGAGCCAGTCCTGGAAGTGGCATGCGGGATTTCTGCTCACATCCAGTTACGTGACCAAATCTAATTGCAAGAGAAATCTAGAAACCAGCACTTCTTGTCTGCCTAGGAGTAAGCAGAGAATGAAATTTGGCAGATGTCAAGCATAAGTTGCCACATTCACGGTCCTGATTATCGAATTCTATGCTTTTCCAAGATTGTTTTGTCTTTAGTCAGGATTACAGATAAAACCATTTCAAGGAAATATAAAAAATATCTTTACTCTTCAAAATCGTTACTGAAGTGGATCGACCCCACAGCTCTTCGACAGTCCATCCCAATGTCATAAAACATTTGAAGGATCATTTGCAAGCACATCCAGTGTAGGAAATCACAAAGGAAAGCAAATATCGATGGTCCTATAACACAATGATATGTAGGCAGTTTGGTGTGGGCATTTACATCTTTCTTTTTATTCTCTGTGATATATTTTTAAAGAATTGTGAAAGAGTGTGATTGTTTATGACCATCATAGGACAATATTACTACAATTGCTTTACCTTGGTAGAATTGAAGAAATGGTATCTAATTCAGGCCACACTGCTCTCTGAAGCCCTTCTCTGTTTGTTCCACTTCCACTAAAATGGAAAAACCCATCTGTTTGGATCACTGAGATTGGAAACTGAGTGATATCATTTCTCCAAAATAGATTTAATAGTATGGCTTGGTGAATTGTTTCCTGACCTGTTTGAGGGAGAGTCCACACCTAGAGAAAAACATGGTGTATAAGTTTTCATATTCAGTAGTGGAAAAGAATCAGATTTGGATTATATACTTTTTAAATTTTATTTATTTATTTTTGGCTGTGTGGGTCTTCACTGCTGCACGCGAGCTTTCTCTAGTTGCGTCGAGCAGGGGCTACTCTTCGTTGCAATGCAGGGGCTACTCTTCGTTGCAGTGCAGGGGCTTCTCATTGCAGTTCTCTTGCTGTGGAGCACAGGCTCTAGGCACGCAGACTTCAGTCCTTGTGGCATGCTGGATCTAGAGTACAGGCTCAGTAGTTGTGGCACACGGGCTTAGTTGCTCCGCGGCATGTAGGATCTTCCCGGACCAGGGCTCGAAACCATGTCCCCTGCATTGGCAGGTGGATTCTTAACCACTGCACCACCAGGGAAGTCCTAGGTTATATATATATTTATTTTATTTTATTTTATTTTATACAACAGGTTCTTATTAGTCATCAATTTTATACACATCAGTGTATACATGTCAATCCCAATCGCCCAGTTCATGACACCACCATCCCACCCGCTTGCATCTTTCCCCCCTTGGTATCCATACGTTTGTTCTCTACATCTTTGTCTCATCTTCTGCCCTGCAAACCGGTTCATCTGTACCATTTTTCTAGGTTCCACATACATGTGTTAATATACGATATTTGTTTTTCTCTTTCTGACTTACTTCACTCTGTATGACAGTCTCTAGATCCATCCACGTCTCACCAAATAACCCAATTTCATTCCTTTTTATGGCTGAGTAGTATTCCATTGTATATATGTACCACATCTTATTTATCCATTCATCTGTCGATGGGCATTTAGGTTGCTTCCATGACCTGGCTATTGTAAATAGTGCTGCAGTGAACATTGGGGTGCATGTGTCTTTTTGATTATGGTTTTCTCTGAGTATATGCCCAGTAATGCGATTGCTGGATCATATGGTAATTCTATTTCTAGTTTTTTAAGGAACCTCCCTACTGTTCTCCATAGTGGCTGTATCAGTTTACATTCACACCAACAGTGCATGAGGGTTCCCTTTTCTCCACAGCCTCTCCAGCATTTATTGTTTGTGATTTTCTGATGATGCCCATTCTAAATGGTGTGAGGTGATACCTCATTCTAGTGTTGATTTGCATTTCTCTAATAGTTAGTGATGTTGAGCAGCTTTTCATGTGCTTCTTGGCCCTCTGTATGTCTTCTTTGGAGAAATGTCTATTTAGGTCTTCATTTTTGGATTGGGTTGTTTTTTTTTTTAATATTGAGCTACATGAGCTGTTTATATATTTTGGAGATTAATCCTTTGTTGATTCATTTGCAAATATTTTCTCCCATTCTGAGGGTTGTCTTTTCATCTTGTTTCCTTTGCTCTGGTTTCCTTTGCTGTGCAAAACCTTCTAAGTTTCATTAGGTCCCATTTGTTTATTTTTGTTTTTATTTCCATTACTCTAGGAGATGGACCAAAAAAGATCTTGCTGTGATTTATGTGAAAGTTTGTCCTTCCGATGTTCTCCTCTAAGAGTTTTACAGTGTCCAGTCTTACATTTAGGTCTTTAATCCATTTTGAGTTTATTTTTGTGTATGGTGTTAGGGAGTGTTGTAATTTCATTGTTTTACATGTAGTTGTCCAGTTTTCCCAGCACCACTTATTGAAGAGACTGTCTTTTCTCCATTGTATATCCTTCCCTCCTTTGTCGTAGATTAGTTGACCATAGGTGCATGGGTTTACCTCTGGGCTTTCTATCTTGTTCCATTGATCTATGTTTCTGTTTTTGTGCCAGTACCATATTGTCTTGATCACTGTAGCTTTGTAGTATAGTCTGAAGTCAGGGAGTCTGATTCCTCCAGCTCTGTTTTTTTCCCTCAAGACTGCTTTGGCTATTCGGGGTCTTTTGTGTATCCATACAAATTTTAAGATTTTTTTTTTCTAGTTCTGTAAAAAATGCCATTGGTAATTTTATAGGGATTGCATTGAATCTGTAGATTGCTTTGGGTAGTGTAGTCATTTTCACAATGTTGATTCTTCCAATCCAAGAACATGGTATATCTCTCCATCTGTGTCATCTTTGATTTCTTTCATCAGTGTCTTACAGTTTTCTGAGCACAGGTCTTTTACCTCCTTAGGTAGGTATAATCCTGGTATTTTATTCTTTTTGTTGCAATGGTGAATGGGATTGTTTCCTTAATTTCTCTTTCTGATCTTTCATTGTTAGTGTATAGGAATGCAAGAGATTTCATTTCCTTTGGATATTATATACCCAGAAGTGGAATTTCTGAATCATATGGTAGTTTTATTCTTAATTTCTTGAGGAACTTCCACACTGCTTTCCATAGTGGCTGTACCAATTTACATTCCCATCAACAATGTACAAGAGTTTCTTTCACTAGGAAGCTAGCTAGGAAAGGCTAGGAGATTAGGATGGCAATTTTAAATAGAGTAGCCTGGGAATATCTCACCGTGAAGGTGACATTGAGCTGATACCTGGGTAAAGAATATTCCAGCAGAGGGAACTACAAATGCAAAGTCCCTGAGGAGGAAGCGCTCCTTGAACATGTGTTCAAGGAACAGCCAGGGGACGAAGAGGCCGAGGCACAGTGAGCCAGAGGGAGAGAGGTACAGGGTGGGATCAGAGAGGCCTCAGGGGCCCATATCCACTGAGGAGGGCCTTAAGCCCCCGTAAGGACAGAGTATTTATTCTGAGTGCAATAGAAAGCATTGGAGGTTGCTGAGCCGGGACTTCTAGGGATCTGATTAACGTTTTAGTGGGATCACTCAGTTTGCGATATAAAGAATAAAGAAGTCGGGGGCACACCATTGATTACCAGTGTTCCAGTGTGGGCTTATCAGAGCAATCTTAGTTGCTCTGTGTCACAGAAGAAATAAATATACACAGAAACATCCTCACCCCCACCTTGTTAACAAGACGCTCTTCCTCTCTTGGGCTTTAGCTTAATGAAGCCAAGGTTTGATGAAAACTGCATTTTGGAAATAAAAGAGCTCAGACGTGGTCTCAGAGAGCAAAAGCCTGGTGGTAAGGTTGGTATTTTCCTTACACACAAAGAAAGTAAAACCAGGGGAAACCTTGCAGGACTGCATCTGATGCTCACGTCCAGCCCAGCCGGGAGACCTGTGCTTTACTCTTCCCGTCCCCTCCATACTCTCAGTTTGAGATTAGCACCTGAAAACTGGATGTCAAGGAAAGGAACACGTGCTTACTTATTTTATTCTCAATCACAGTGAAGCCTGGATGACATTTTCAGAAATATTAAGGTCTACCAACAACTACAAAAATAGACACTTTCGTTGTCAACATATATAGAGGTTAAATATATGACTTGAACCATTCATTAATTTTAGAGATTTACTGCAAGTATGGACCTCACTTTGCCACCGCAGGCTTTGCCTCTAACTCCCAACACTGCAGCCCCATGTTAGGACCTGTTTGAGAACCTTTGTTAACAAATTTTCAGCCATAAAAAAGAATGAAATAATGCCATTTGCAGCAAATGGATGCCACTAGAGATTATCATACTAAGTGAAGTAAGTCTCAAAGAGAAAGACAAATACTATATGATGTCATTTATAAGTGGAATCTAAAAAGTGACACAAATGAACCTATCTGTGAAACAGAAACAGAATCATAGACATAGAGAACAGACTTGTGGTTGCCAAGGGGGAGGCGGTTGGGAGAGGGATGGAGTGGGAAGTTGGGGTTAGCAGATGTAAGCTTTTATGTACAGAATGGATAAACAACAAGGTCTTACTGTATAGAACAGGGAACTATATTCAGTGTTCTATGATAAACCGTAATGGAAAAGTATTTTAAAAAAGAATGTATATATGTATAACTGAATCACTTTGCTGTACAGCAGAAATTAACACATCATAAATCAACTATACTTCAATAAAAATAAATTTTAAAAAGAAATAAACCTCAAGTAAAACAATTCTGAGTTTGAGCTTTTTAAATTTTAGATCGAATCTTTTAGAAAAATCAGCCTTTTGCCATTTTGTTTGGCAAAAACCTACTAATCAAGTCCGGCTTATTCCTTCTGGCCTCCAGTCCAAACATCAAACTCACACCATCGTTTTCATCTTGAATCTCTTTATTGGCCTCTGTGACTTGAGAGTGGCATAGACATGTCAGAAACAAATGTGTGTTCCCTGAGATCATCTGATATTTTTACTCATAAATAAGCATATGCCTATACCCTTTTTGCCAGGCTTTTGTTTATAAAAACCATGTGTGAAAACAAAGGGTAAAATTACATTCTCCATGCAAATATACGTATTATGCAAGATAACATGCACACTGTCACCTCTGTAATCCACTAATGTGCTAAATACCATGCCCTCTCATGGTGTCCTATTCAAATTTGAGATGCAGTTTTGGGATTGATTGGAAAAAATCGTCATTTATGCATATCACTGTAAAATGCATTTTTCCACAGTCTCATCTCTATAGATAATCTGAACAAAGTAAATATTAAAATGGGGAATTGGAAGAAGAAGTATTTATTCTCTTTACTCCAGAGAAGGTATTTGATCTTGCAGGAAAATTTTGAATGTTAAATATCACTGGCGTTGATTAGAAACAGGTTTCATAGCCTCGTGGTATTGATAACAATGGTAAAATACTTATTATAGAGAGAAAAAATATTGTTTTACATCTTTATTGGAGTATAATAGCTTTACAATGGTGTGTTAGTTTCTGCTTTATAACAAAGTGAACCAGTTATACATATACATATGTTCCCATATATCTTCCCTCTTGTGTCTCCCTCCCTCCCACCCTCCCTATCCCACCCCTCCAGGCAGTCACAAAGCACCGAGCTGTGCTATGCGGCTGCTTCCCACTATCTATCTACCTTACGTTTGGTAGTGTATATATGTCCACGCCTCTCTCTCGCTTTGTCACAGCTTACCCTTCCCCCTCCCCATATCCTCAAGTCCATTCTTTAGTAGATCTCTGTCTTTATTCCTGTCTTACCCCTAGGTTCTTCATGACATTTTTTTTTTCTTAAATTCCATATATATGTGTTAGCATACGGTATTTGTCTTTCTCTTTCTGACTTACTTCACTCTGTATGACAGACTCTAGGTCTATCCACCTCATTACAAATAGCTCAATTTCGTTTCTTTTTATGGCTGAGTAATATTCCATTGTATATATGTGCCACTTCTTTATCCATTCATCCGATGATGGACACTTAGGTTGTTTCCATTTCCAGGCTATTGTAAATAGAGCTGCAATGAACATTTTGGTACATGACTCTTTCTGAATTATGGTTTTCTCAGGATATATGCCCAGTAGTGGGATTGCTGGGTCATATGGTAGTTCTATTTTTAGTTTTTTAAGGAACCTCCGTACTGTTCTCCACAGTGGCTGTATCAATTTACATTCCCACCAACAGTGCAAGAGGGTTGCGTTTTCTCCACACCCTCTCCAGCATTTATTGTTTCTAAATTTTTTGATGATGGCCATTCTGACTGGTGTGAGATAATATCTCATTGTAGTTTTGATTTGCATTTCTCTAATGATTAATGAACTTGAGCATTCTTTCATGTGTTTGTTGGCAGTCTGTATATCTTCTTTGGAGAAATGTCTATTTAGGTCTTCTGCCCATTTTTGGATTGGGTTCTTTGTTTTTTTGTTATTGAGCTGCGTGAGCTGCTTATAAATTTTGGAGATTAATGCTTTGTCAGTTGCTTCATTTGCAAATATTTTCTCCCATTCTGAGGGTTGTCTTTTGTCTTGTTTATGGTTTTCTTTGCTGTGCAAAAGATTTGAAGTTTCATTAGGTCCCATTTGTTTATTTTTGTTTTTATTTCCATTACTCTAGGAGGTGGGTCAAAAAGGATCTTGCTGTGATTTATGACATAGAGTGTTCTGCCTATGTTCCCTCTAAGAGTTCGATAGTTTCTGGCCTTACATTTAGGTCTTTAATCCATTTTGAGTTTATTTTTGTGTATGGTGTTAGGGAGTGATCTAATCTCATTCTTTTACATGTACCTGTCCAGTTTTCCCAGCACCACTTATTGAAGAGGCTGTCCTTTCTCCACTGTACATTCCTGCCTCCTTTATCAAAGATGAGGTGACCATATGAGCATGGGTTCATCTCTGGGCTTTCTAACCTGTTCCATTGATCTATCTTTCTGTTTTTGTGCCAGTACAATACTGTCTTGATTACTGTAGCTTTAATTTCTTTCATCAGTGTCTTATAATTTTCTGCATACAGGTCTTTTGTCTCCTTAGGTAAGTTTATTCCTAGATATTTTATTCTTTTTGTTGCAGTGGTAAATGGGAGAGTTTTCTTGATTTCACTTTCAGATTTTTCATCATTAGTGTATAGGAATGCAAGAGATTTCTGTGCATTAATTTTGTATCCTGCTACTTTACCAAATTCATTGATTAGCTCTAGTAGTTTTCTGGTAGCATCTTTAGGATTCTCTATGTATAGTATCATGTCATCTGCAAACAGTGACAGCTTTACTTCTTCTTTTCCGATTTGGATTCCTTTTATTTCCTTATCTTCTCTGATTGCTGTGGCTAAAACTTCCAAAACAATGTTGAATAAGAGTGGTGAGAGTGGGCAACCTTGTCTTGTTCCTGATCTTAGTGGAAATGCTTTCAGTTTTTCACCATTGAGGATGATGTCGGCTGTGGGTTTGTCATATATGGCCTTTATTATGTTGAGGAAAGTTCCCTCTATGCCTAGTTTCTGCAGGGTTTTTATCATAAATGGGTGTTGAATTTTGTTGAAAGCTTTCTCTGCATCTATTGAGATACTCATATGGTTTTTCTCCTTCAATTTGTTAATATGGTTTATCATATTGATTGTTTTGCATGTATTGAAGAATCCTTGCATTCCTGGAATAAACCCCACTTGATCATGGTGTATGATCCTTTTAATGTGCTGTTGGATTCTGTTTGCTAGTATTTTGTTGAGGATTTTTGCATCTATGTTCATCAGTGATATTGGCCTGTAGTTTTCTTTCTTTGTGACATCCTTGTCTGGTTTTGGTATCAAGGTGATGGTGGCCTCGTAGTATGAGTTTGGGAGTGTTCCTCCCTCTGCTATATTTTGGAAGAGTTTGAGAAGGATAGGTGTTAGCTGTTCTCTAAATGTTTGACAGAATTCGCCTGTGAAGCCATCTGGTCCTGGGCTTTTGTTTGTTGGAAGATTTTTAATCACAGTTTCAATTTCATTACTTGTGATTGGTCTGTTCATATTTTCTATTTCTTCCTGATTCCGTCTTGGCAGGTTGTGCATTTCTAAGAATTTGTCCATTTCTTGCAGGTTGTCCATTTTATTGGCATATAGTTGCTTGTAGTAATCTCTCACGATCTTTTGTATTTCTGCAGTATCAGTTGTTACTTCTCCTTTTTCATTTCTAATTCTACTGATTTGAGTCTTCTCTCTTTTTTTCTTGATGAGTCTGGCTAATGGTTTATCAATTTTGTTTATCTTCTCAAAGAACCAGCTTTTAGTTTCATTGATCTTTGCTATCGTTTCCTTCATTTCTTTTTCATTTATTTCTGATCTGATTTTTATGATTTCCTTCCCTCTGCTAACTTTGGGGGGTTTTTTTGTTCTTCTCTCTCTAATTGCTTTAGGTGCAAGGTTAGGTTGTTTATTCGAGATGTTTCCTGTTTCTTAAGGTAGGATTGTATTGCTATAAACTTCCCTCTTAGAACTGCTTTTGCTGCATCCCATAGATTTTGGGTCATCGTGTCTCCATTGTCATTTGTTTCTAGGTATTTTTTAATTTCCTGTTTGATTTCTTCAGTGATCACTTTGTTATTAAGTAGTGTATTGTTTATCCTTCATTTGTTTGTATCTTTTACAGATCTTTTCCTGTAATTGATATCTAGTCTCATAGCATTGTGGTCAGAAAAGATACTTGAAACAATTTCAATTTTCTTAAATTTACCAAGGCTTGATTTGTGACCGAAGATATGATCTATCCTGGAGAATGTTCCATGAGCACTTGAGAAAAATGTGTGTTCTGTTGTTTTTGGATGGAATGTCCTATAAATATCAATTAAGTCCATCTTGTTTAATGTATCATTTAAAGCTTGTGTTTCCTTATTTATTTTCATTTTGGATGATCTGTCCATTGGTGAAAGTGGGGTGTTAAAGCCCCCTACTATGAATGTGTTACTGTCGATTTCCCGTTTTACGGCTGTCAGTATTTGCCTTATGTATTGAGGTGCTCCTATGTTGGGTGCATAAATATTTACAATTGATATATCTTCTTCTTGGATCGCTCCCTTGATCATTATGTAATGTCCTTCTTTGTCTGTTCTAGTAGTCTTTATTTTAGAGTCTATTTTGTCTGATATGGGAATTGCTACTCCAGCTTTATTTTCATTTCCATTTGCATGAAATATCTTTTTCCATCCCCTTACTTTCAGTCTGTATGTGTCTCTAGGTCTGAAGTGGGTCTCTTGTAGACAGCAAATATATGGGTCTTGTTTTTGTATCCATTCAGCCAATCTGTGTCTTTTGGTGGGAGCATTTAGTCCATTTACATTTAAGGTAATTATCGATATGTATGTTCCTATTCCCATTTTCTTAATCGTTTTGGGTTCATTATTGTAGGTCTTTTCCTTCTCTTGTGTTTCTTGCCTAGAGAAGTTCCTTTAGCAGTTGTTGTAAAGCTGGTTTGGTGGTGCTGAACTCTCTCAGCTTTTGCTTGTCTGTAAAGGTTTTAATTTCTCCATTAAATCTGAATGAGATCCTTGCTGGGTAGAGTAATCTTGGTTGCAGGTTTTTCTCCTTCATTTAAATATGTCCTGCCAGTCCCTTCTGGCTTGCAGAGTTTCTGCTGAAAGATCAGCTGTTAACCTTATGGAGATTCCCCTGTGTGTTATTTGTTGTTTTTCCCTTGCTGCTTTTAATATGTTTTCTTTGTATTTAATTTTTGACAGTTTGATTAATATGTGTGTTTGCATATTTCTCCTTGGATTTATCCTGTATGGGACTCTCTGTGCTTCCTGGACTTGATTAACTATTTCCTTTCCCATATTAGGGAAGTTTTCAACTATAATCTCTTCAAATATCTTCTCAGTCCCTTTCTTTTTCTCTTCTTCTTCTGGAACCCCTATAATTCGAATGTTGGTGCGTTTAATGTTGTCCCAGAGGTCTCTGAGACTGTCCTCAGTTCTTTTCATTCTTTTTTCTTTATTCTGCTCTGCAGTAGTTATTTCCACTATTTTATCTTCCAGGTCACTTATCCGTTCTTCTGCCTCAGTCATTCTGCTATTGATCCCATCTAGAGTATTTTTAATTTCATTTATTGTGTTGTTCATCATTGTTTGTTCCATCTTTAGTTCTTCTAGGTCCTTGTTAAATGTTTCTTGCATTTTGTCCATTCTATTTCCAAGATTTTGGATCATCTTTACTATCATTATTGTGAATTCTTTTTCAGGTAAACTGCCTATTTCCTCTTCATTTGTTTGGTCTGGTGGGTTTTTACCTTGCTCCTTCATCTGCTGTGTGTTTTTCTGTCTTCTCATTTTGCTTATCTTACTGTGTTTGGGGTCTCCTTTTTGCAGGCTGCAGGTTCGTAGTTCCCGTTGTTTTTGGTGTGTGTCCCCAGTGGCTAAGGTCGGTTCAGTGGGTTGTGTATGCTTCCTGTTGGAGAGGACTAGTGCCTATGTTCCAATGGATGAGGCTGGATCTTGTCTTTCTGGTGGGCAGGTCCATGTCTCGTGGTGTGTTTTGGGGTGTCTGTGGACTTATTATGATTTTAGGCAGCCTCTCTGTTAATGGGTAGGGTTGTGTTCCTGTCTTGCTAGTTGTTTGGCATAGGATGTCCAGCACTGTAGCTTGCTGGTCGTTGAGTGAAGCTGGGTGCTATTGTTGAGGTGGAGATCTCTGGGAGATTTTTGCCATTTGATATTATGTGGAGCTGGGAGGTCTCTTGTGGACCAGTGTCCTGAAGTTGGCTCTCCCACCTCAGAGGCACAGCAGTGACTCCTGGCTGCAGCACCAAGAGCCTTTCATCCACACGGCTCAGAATAAAAGGGAGAAAAAGTAGAAAGAAAGAATTAGTAGAAGTAGAAACAAAGAAAGAATGAAAGAAAGAAAGAAAGAAAGAAAGAAAGGAGGGAGGGAAGAAGGAAGGAAGGAGAGAAGGAAGGAAAAAAGGAAAGAAGATAAAGTAAAATAAAATAAAGTAAGGTAAAATATAATAAAGTTATTAAAATAAAAAATTATTATTAAGAAAAGAAAAGCAAAAAAAATTAAAAAAAAAAAACGGACGGATAGAACCCTAGGACAAATGGTGGAAGCAAAGCTATACAGCATAAATCTTGCTCTCAACGTCCACCTCCTCAATTTGGGATGATTCATTGTCTATTCATGTATTCCACAGATGCAGGGTGCATCAAGTTGATTGTGGAGCTTTAATCCGCTGCCTCTGAGGCTGCTGGGAGAGATTTCCCTTTCTCTTCTTTGTTCTCACAGCTCCCAGGGGCTCAGCTTTGGATTTGGCCCCGCCTCTGCGTGTAGGTCGCTGGAGGGCGTCTGTTCTTCGGTCAGACAGGACGGGGTTAAAGGAGCCGCTCATTTGGGGGCTCTGGCTCACTCAGGCCGGGGGGGAGGGAGGGGCACGGAGTGCGGGGCGGGCCGGCGGCAGCAGAGGTCAGCGTGACGCAGCAGCCTGAGGCGCGCCGTGAGTTCTCCCTGGGAAGTTGTTCCTGGATCCTGGGACCCTGGCAGTGGCGGGCTGCATGGGCTCCCCGGAAGGTGGGTGTGGATAGTGACCTGTGCTCGCACACAGGCTTCTTGGTGGCGGCAGCAGCAGCCTTAGCGTCTCATGCCCGTCTCTGGGGTCCGCGCTTTTAGCCGCGGCTTGCGCCCGTCTCTGGAGCTCCTTTAAGCAGCGCTCTTAATCCCCTCTCCTCGCGCACCAGGAAACAAAGAGGGAAGAAAAAGTCTCTTGCCTCTTCGGCAGGTCCAGACTTTTCCCCGGACTCCCTCCAGGCTAGCCGTGGTGCACTAACCCCCTGCATGTAGTGTTCATGCCTCCAACCCCAGTCCTCTCCCCGCGCTCCGACCGAAGCCCGAGCCTCAGCTCCCAGCCCTGCCCGCCCCGGCGGCGGAGCAGACAAGCCTCTCGGCCTGGTGAGTGCCGGTCGGCCCTGATCCTCTGTGCGGGAATCTCTCCGCTTTGGCCTCCGCACCCCTGTTGCTGTGCTTTCCCCCGCGGCTCCGAAGCTTTCCCCCTCCGCCACCCATAGTCTCCGCCCGCGAAGGGGCTTCCTAGTGTGTGGAGAGTTTTCCTCCTTCACAGCTCCCTCCCGCTGGTGCAGATCCGTTCCTATCCTTTTGTCTCTGTTTTTTCTTTCTTCTTTTGCCCTACCCAGGTACGTGGGGACTTTCTTGCCTTTTGGGAGGTCTGAGGTCTTCTGCCAGCCTTCAGTAGGTGTTCTGTAGGAGTTGTTCCACATGTAGATGTATTGCTGATGTATCTGTGGGGAGGAAGGTGATCTCCACGTCTTACTCTTACGCCATCTTCTGGTGAAAAAAATGAGAAAAAATATTTTTGAAATAATTTTCCAACTTGCTTACACTTCATTAAGCTTGAGGGCGAACCATCCCCCTCATCCTGAGTGGTAAAGCACCAAAATGGATTCCGTCATACGGCCAACAGCATGGGCTACCATACATACAGCAGAGTCAGGTAAAGGAGAATAAACAGCACTGTAGTTGTGTCTCAAGTACCGGTACCAAGCAAGACCCAGTGGCTGGAGGCCTGAGGTCGGAAGGACTGTTCCTGCTCATTCTATTCCACCGGAACCCCACCCAGGTTGTTGGGATCTCCATGCCTTCCATGTTCCTAGCAGGAAATTGTTCTTTCTCCTCGGTGAGGAATATCTAGAGAAAAATCAACAGTCTCTACTCTCTCCCCGGATGTTATCACACTGGAATGATGGAGTGGAGTGGAGACAGCAACTAAGTTATGAAAGCAGCTCAAGCCATAAGAGCGATCTGCCTCTAGCACCTGTCACCTCCTTGATTGCCAAGGTTGATCCTGGTGCTTTGGCTGACCAGCCCTCAGTTCCCTCTCTCTCCCATCTCTCCCTGTAGATTCTTCCCAAGGCAGTGTGCTCAGGAAAAATCTGGATGGAAAGTACCCCTTAAAGAAAAAGGGTAATAATAGTAAAAACAACAATAGCTGCTAAGTATATGGAATGTGCTGGCTGCCAGGCAGTGTGCTAAATGCTTTCCAAATATTATATAGGGCCTTATAATTGCCCTAGAACTAGATACTGTAATTGTCCTTATCAGGGAATGGGAGCTTAGAACGGTACAGTGACTGCCCAAGAGCATGCAACTAGAAGGTGGCAGAACCACGATATGAAATTTAGACGTTTTCTAATTCCCAAGTGAATGTCTTTGGAATATTTTTGGTATCTCCCCATCTCCCAGCGGGAAGATCTCTGTTGTCAATGCACCATTGTTAATACACAGCAACAGAAGCAGCTCTCAGATGCTCCTGACTTGAATAGAGCCTTCCAGGGTCCCCTCCAGCGTTCAGCAGATGCTCGTTCTCTCCAGGGTCTTCCCCGTGGGAGCTCTTCACAGATGCTTTGATAATGGGACCTCTGTTGATCGGGGCTTCCCGCAGCTGCTCCACTGGAGTCCTCATGTGTCTCACCTTCATCAGACTCCACACTGGAGGTCAATGTTGAGTGTAAGGTCCTGATGGCCAGGTGACATGAGATGAGCTGTTCACCCGGGATGATAGCAGGACCACGGCTCAGGAGAGAGTCCACATCATGGGCAAGAAGGGATGCAAAATATGTAAACCAGAGAAGCAGGGTGTAGCATCAGGCCAAAAAACTGAGAAATGATCCCAAGCGGACAGATGATTACAAGGTCAGTAGACACAAAGTGTGGGAGCAGTGGAAGAGGCTGAATGGAAGGTGGATCACGACAGGTAGTCCAGTAATTCTACTGATTTGGAACAGTGTAGAGAGCTGGGGAGCAGTTTGGTTGGTTGGTCAATTTGCTTGTTTTCTCTTTGGTTTTTAAAGGGTCCTGAGTGGAGTGAATGGTCCTGAGTAGTGCTAGATGCACACAGCCTTCAGTAGTTCTAATTGCAACAGGCTGGCAGGGCCATTACTCTTTACCGCCCCCCACTGGGGACCATGCACAGCTGCGTTGCTGCTTCTCCACTAATGACTTCTTGGTAAAAGCCAACTCTGTCAGGGAACATATACATCATTGAACTGCATTAAGGACAGCAAACATGTGGGACAATGGAGCATCTCGCTTAGTTTCATTTGCTAAGACCTTCTGCAGACTCACCATCCCTCCTTATTCCAAATGAACTCTAAAACTCTGTAACGAAACCCACCCAAAAGGTTTCAGCAGAGACTGTTTTGCACCTTACTGTTGTATTCAAAACTGAAAAAACAGAGGATTTCGAAAATTCCAAAATTGGGGGTCATATAAAGACCAAGGCCCAGAATTAGCCTTGGCAAACGTGATCCATAAGTTGTTCAGAATGTTAACATTTGAAGTTCTATCCTGGTGAGGAAGCTAAGAGATGTTTCTCTATTTTTATAATGAATAAGAGGAGGCTTTGCAATAGAGAGAGAAACACAGGGGCCATTCTCCCAGGCTCTGGAATCAGTGGGTTGAGTTTAAAACCCACTGACAAACTGTATGGCCTTGAACATGTGACTTAACATAGAGCCACTTCTTTATGACTCAGATTCCTCATTGGTCAAATGGAAAATATAGTGGCTACTTCAAAGGGTTATTGTGGGGATTCAATGAGATAATGTACATAAAGCACACAGCACAATTCCTAGCGCTTGGAGAGTGTTTCAAATGCTTTATTATCATTATTATCATCATTATGATTATTATTCTCACCATCATTATTAGTCTCAGACATTCTTACTCTCCCCAAATCTATACTTCCTTTCCTAAACTTCTGCTAATCTTATACTTGGGCTTCATCTAATTGGCAGTGAGTCAAAAGAGGATTCATTATATCAAAGTGTTTGCCAGAGAGTGTTTTTGGCAAATTCACAACTGATCTCTTTGGTCCCAACGTCTAAGGTTAGGGTTACCCCTCATCACCTTCTTGTCTTGTTAATAATACCATGACATTGACTGTTTATAAAGTTATGTTTCAAAAATGAACAGCTTATTTGAAGCCATCCATATTTTCAGGCTAAATAAAGTCTCAGTTAATATGCTATCCACCGAATGAAGTACTGCCTTGAAGTGTTCCCAACCTAATCTCTCCCAAGAAAAGATCCTTAGTTCTAATATTTGAACAAAAGAGCTCATTTTTTTAAGTAAGCATAAATGTCTAATAACAGATCAGTGACCATTTTTTAGATCATTCTCAATCTGTTTGTAAAGCTAATACTAATATTTCTTAGGCTAATATATTTTCATCAATATTTGGTAATCACTTCCTATAAATTTTGAGGTTTTATTTTTTGGATAATATTTAAGAGGTTGTTTTCATGAGTCTTTAAGAAAAAGATAGTTTTGGCCTTTATTTACAGTAGATTTTCCTCAAGAAAGTGATCTCCATCCAATGGCCAACTTGTTATATTACAACCTGCAAAGAAAAGTATCAAAGCCCATATACTCCCATATCAAGCACTTTATGACCTACTAATAACTGTTTGGTTTTAATAGGTAATACTACCGCAAAAACTGTTAAATATTTTAAGATACTTATCAGTATTTGTTCCAAAACTGATAGTGGAGAATTTTTTTTGTTAAGTCAAGACTTGCTTAATTTAATTGGAAAGATTGTAATAATAAAAAAGTGCAAATTTCTGATTTGGGGGTAATATTGGTATTTCCTCAATTGAACTGAGAAAAACTAAGCCAAAAATCGTACTCCTGTATCTCCTATATTTCTGTTTCTGCATAGCATGAAAAGGATACCATATTTTATTTTTTAAAACAGTAACAACATTTTGATATTGGAGGGGAATCAACATAAACATTTTTTATGTGTTCACATTAAGACCTCTTCATGCTGAAGAGCGGCCATCACTATCTCCTTAGAGCAGAAATCACCCCTATCCTCTCCCTATGCAGAGGTCTTTTATGTCTTTCAACTGTATACTGAATGCCTTCAAAAGCCCTCTTTAAATACTACTTTTCCATGAAGATTTCTCAGATATCCCAGCTTGGATTAATCTCATCTCCTTTATTTTTGTACCTCAATGTGCTTATGGTAGGTACTTAATAAATGCTTATTGAGTTAAGCATATCCAAGAAGAGCCTGCCAGAGATCCTGAATAAGTCTCTTTAATGATTAGAGGTCCCTTCCCTTTGGCCTTTCTCAGGATTGTTAAAGTCCCAGATGCATGAAGTATCTGTCCGCAAGAAACAGATGTCCCTGTTTGGGTGTCATAGTTGCTGGTTTACAGGATTATGCATTACAGCTGGGAGAACTTCAGGAATAGTAGATAATTAAATCCAGTTAGCTCAGTAACTTGGTCAATTAACCTTTCTAGGAGCTGGTATCCTTGTCTGTAAAATGAATCTGCTCAAGTAGATAATCTCTCAATGTCCTGTAAGGACCAAATGAATATATCTGTAAAGTGACAAAATTCTAAGAAAATTTTAAATTGAAAAACATGTTTATGACTGGCTAAGCTAGATTATGAGTTTTCCTTTTTTTTTTTTTACTAGACGGATTGATTTGGAGTCAATGTTCTACTTTGGTCATAGATTCATAGGTGATTCATGAAACATCAAGCCCCTGGGTAATTCTTCCAGTTTGGCCTCCAATCTTTGGGTCATAACACTATTTATTAGTAACTCCAGTAGAAAAAGTAAAAGAATATTTTAAAATTAGCCAGTTAATAGTTTGGATAAAAGTTCTAATAGGAAAAACGTTGTTAACAACTGAACTTGAATTCATTTGTTCACTTCATTCAACAACTTTTTAAACCACATACTTGCTGAGCTATCCTGAGCTATCACCCTCCTTTTATAAGAACACATGAGAATTGACTTTATTTTACTACTGGTTGATGCTAGACTAGAAAAGCTCTTTGTAGAAAGTTTATCTAGATTATAAAGACTGTGATGTTAAGAATGGCATGTATGGTTCTTTTTTTCCCCCAAACTCTAAAATCTGTATTGCCAAGTATCATGTCTTTCATTCATTTGATCATTAATTCAAACCACTTAGTAAAAATTTTCTGAAGTGCTTAGAACACCCAGAATCTCCCTTCTCAGAGAGCTCACAGTCTAGGAATGGAGATCAAGTGGTAATTATTTCCAGCTCATTGTAAACGCTATCAGTGGGGAGTGGGAAAGAGTCTTGGGAACACAGAGAAAGGGCATCTCATGAAGCTCTGGGGTATCAGGGCAGCATTTCAGATGAAGGCTAAGTCCTCAAGGATAAATAACAATTAGGCAGGAGATTGGAGGGTTGAGAAATTGGGGAGCAGAAGGTTAGGTAGTGAGAGTCTGATACAAGTAGGTGGTGGTTCAATATGAGGGGAGTATGAAGTTCCCGATGGAAGAGTGTTGCATATCGAGGTTGCGAAAAGCATTCGTTGTCTTTGAGAACAGATGCTTAAGACTCTGTCAGTTCAGCCAAGAAATGTGAACTTTATCTTGAGGACAACAGTGAGCCACTGTAAGGTTTTGAACTGATGAATAACACAGTCAGGTTTAGATTTTAAGAAGAATCATACAAGGTGGAAAATGGATTCAAGAGACTAATTTAAAGGCTCTTATAATAATGTAGGTGACAGTTGACAGAATCCTGAACTTAGTATACTGGCAGTGGGGATGGAGGAAAGTGGCCACAATAGAAATTAGTGATTGGGTAGGTGTAGGTGGGAGTCGAGAAGCCCAGGTTTGGGGAATCAAGGATATTAGGCATGTAATGGGCACTTGTTGAACTGAACCCAAATATTTAGTGAATTACTATGTAAAAGGAATTCTGTACTTAGGAGAGCTAGTCTTTGCAGAATGGCTCCTTGTAAACTGAAATTGAGTTCAGAGAGACCTATATATTTTGTATTTGGTCAGTGAACAAGGTACTCGAAGGTGTAGGAAGACAAGTATATAAAGTCAGTGTTTTTTTTTTCTTTTGTGTATTTTGATATTACCATTTTTTTTGACAGCAGGAATCAGCTGTAAGTTTTCCTATTGTCAGTTCCTAAACTGAAGTCTCCCTTTACTAAACTATTAACATGCAATTCACAGCAATGTCATTCTTTCTCCTTAATTGACAGCTTCGATGTGGACAATGGCACATCTTCTGGACGGAGTCCCTTGGATCCCATGACCAGCCCGGGATCTGGGCTAATTCTCCAAGCAAACTTTGTCCACAGTCAACGCCGGGAGTCCTTTCTGTATCGATCCGACAGCGATTATGACCTCTCGCCAAAGTCTATGTCCCGGAACTCCTCCATTGCCAGTGACATGTAAGTGTGAGGGGGAGCAAAGAGAAGAGGGCGTGCTTAGAGAAAAATCAAGTAAATTTCCCTCTAGAGTTGATAAAACCAATGATATTTGTTCAACTGCATCATTCTCTAATTTAAAAAGGATGGTGGCTAAAATTATACAAGTTGAAGATAAATGGTAGATTGAATCTGTCACTCTTGATAAGAAACATTTATTTTCCCAGAGAATACATTGTCTGGGAAAAGAGAGAATTAAATTTGCAATGGAGACATTTACACTTAAAACTTTAGCTTATATCCATGTAGGACCTGAGTTTAGCTACCCAACCATGTGAATATTTTCGAATATTTTGACAGGCTTTAAACTCAGTTTGCAAGTCCCTGTGATATTAGCACATAGAGCCCTTTGAATATATCTCCATTGACGTACTGTGCAGATGTTAGCCCTGGTTTGCCAGTTCATTTGAAATCTTTGTGAAGGTTTGCCTAAATTAAACCATTTTGGGAATAGTAATCACGGGAGGCAAGTACAGAAAACATTAGACAGACTTGAATATCATTTTAGACATGCCACAGCTTGGAAAGTAATTAAAACTGATAAGCAGATTCGCGGATCATACACCATCATTAGCTCATTTTCTTGTGCTTACTGTAGTGTTCATTAGTTTCCTAGTTTCTGGAGGCTTCTAAATAGGGTCTAACTCTCACTCAATACCTGCACTGTCGTTGGTGGTCACTCTGCCTCTGTGTAGAGTTAGTGTCTACTTTCCTCCTCTGCATCTAGGCAACTGTCTGATAACATCACCATCTCCTCATGACACCATCTCAAAAACTCAGCACAGGTTGCAGTACATC
Organism: Stenella coeruleoalba; assembly: GCF_951394435.1. NCBI lineage: Eukaryota > Metazoa > Chordata > Mammalia > Artiodactyla > Delphinidae > Stenella > Stenella coeruleoalba. The sequence goes on along the minus strand of NC_137148.1, from coordinate 46,027,879 downwards.
TTAGAGGAGCTGTATGGGGTTCCCGAGGGTCTACTGTTATTCTTGGTTTTCTAACAGACCATCAAGGTATCTTAATAGGTCTCTGTGGGATTCTAGAAATGGACTTATGCTTTACTCACTTCCCAACCTATGGCTCTTAGTTGCCATTTATTAATGGTTGTAAAATGACAACATTGTCTTCTCCCTAGGAATGAGCAGCTAAAGTACAATCACTTTGATTCAAATTCTGAATTATGAAATTCACATTGTGTAACTGTCTTTGAGAACTGCAGGAGAGAGAAGAAAACTCTAAGACAGAGTTCTTGTCTCAGATAACTAATAATCTTATGAAATGACACGTTTTAGATCAAATAATTAGTGAAAAAGACAGTATGTAAGTCCTAATTTCTGTCCTTGTGGTCTACAGGCAAAAGCATCTCATCACCTACCTCTATGCACAGGTCTCCACCATCTTTCAAAAACTATCCAATCTACCCTCCTTTTTTATCTGTTGTTTTTGGTAATAAAACTTCTGCATAATCATATCTCTGCCCATCCTTCCAAGCCCACCCCAAGATCTACATCTGTTCTCTATATTTCCTTATATGTTGTTGTTGCCTTAATATTCTGAAATCTATCTTCAAATCATACTGACCTCTGAAAATCCATGAATTCAAGTAATGTTTATTGGCCACCCATAAAGCAGAAGGCATGGTGCCAGTTATTAAAGGAAATACAAGGTGCATTTCATCTCCTAGCTGCCATCACTGTTGTGTGCTCTCTTCCCTACTGCTTGCAGACCTCTTCTTCACCAGCTTCTCTTATCACCCCTTAACACATTTCCCCAAAGTATAGCCCGACCCTCTGGGCTCTGCTTTAGAAAACTCTTTTGTATGTATGTTCGACTATCAGCCTTCATCAGATGACTTACTGCTCAGTATCTCTGGCCCTGCAACCTCAGTTGAGCTCCAGATCCGTAGCCCCTAATTGCCTTCTGGAAATTTAGACTTTCCCGTTCAACTGTTCCTTCACACTCACTAATTAGTACATATTCAGCATGAATTCATTGTATTGATGGTGTCCACTCTCCTTCACTACAAAACAACTTCCTTTTCCCATTGGCTTTATTTCTATGTTATTTTTATCCCATTTTCTTAGGTTTGAAAATTAAGACATTTGTTTATTCATTCACATGTAATAAAAATACGTACTGAAAAGCTATGGTGTGTTTAAAGCTCCCCGTCTGCATGGGGGTAGGGGGAGAGGCAGGGCAAAAGAGCTGACCTTTTAGACCTTTGGAATAAAATCTGGTGAGCGCCATCCTTGAGGCATTTATGAGAGCAAAGGAGAAGCGAAGGAGAGTTTGCCAGCCAGGGATAGTCAGGTGAAGGGGGCAACATTTAGGTAATGTGGGACGAGGGAAGTCATGGCTCAGTTAAGGAATGACGGGTTGGTGTGAGTAGGGAAATGTGGCAGGAGAAAAAGAAGGTCGGAATACAGCGTATGGGACCTCAGAGCCACAGGTTTTTAGCTGGGATCACGTGATCGCATTCTTGTTTTTATTGCTTCTGATTACTCTATTGTTGAATGATTGTATAGAATGAAGTGATTACAGGGAAATAGATCATGTTGAAATTCATAGAAGCAAAGCAGGCTGAATATGATGGAGGCCCAGGTCAAGGGAGTTGGGGGTAGGATGAGGTTAGTCCAGATGCAAGAAACAATAGGCTTACAGAATGGTGTGTGTGTGTGTGTGTGCGCGCGCGCGTGTGCATGTTGGGAGATAGCCAGTGGGCAAGGAGAATCAGAGAGAATGTTGATGTTTTGACCCCGAACTAGTAAATGAATGGTGATGTTGACATGGGAACACAGGATAGAGTGGACAACATAATGACATAATGAATTTGGCTTTTACACGTTGAGACCAGAACTCTAGGAGAAACAAGACAACAATTAAAGGACAAGGACAGAGAGCAGAAACAACAGTGCAGAGGGTGAGGGGAAACTAGAAGAACCAATTCCCTTCTGTAATGACTCGATTTGGGATGAACAGTGGGAGAAGCATCTTAGTGGGGTAATAGAAGAATTAGTGAAGGAGTGAATTGAAAGTAGAGATAGCAGCAAGTGCAACCATCTCTTTAAAAGTTTAGTAAGTTAAAGAGGAAAAGAAAAACTAAAGCTGCTTGAGGGAGAATTAGGTTCAAGGGAAATTTTTTTTGAATTCGGAACACTTAAGCTGAGGGACGCAGAGGTTAAGTATGGAGTTGTAGCTGCTGATGAACATATGATCACGAGCCTAAGTAAAGGGACTAACCTTGAAAAAGTAGTAGAGACAAGTACTGCATTCTTTATAACAATGAGAAAAAGAAGTGAAAGGGGGAGCTATAAATTTGGAGATGGATGGCTGAAATGTTTAGAGAATTGATGGCTTCTGATCTCTACTTTTTCGTGCAAGTAGAAAGTATATAAAAAAAGAACATATATATGTGGATAACTGAGTCACTCTGGTGTACAGAAGACACAGAAGGCACAGCATTGTAAATCAACTACACTTCAACTACACTTCAACTACACTTCAATTAAAGCAAAAAAAAAAAAAAAAAGAAAAAGAAAGTATAGCCATCGATGATTAAAGGAAAGAGTGATGGGGCAGCTTGAGAACGGGGAAAAAGCTTAATAGAGCCACACTGCAATTATAAAAAGAGAACAGAATAGGGGTGAGTAGAAAAGAAAAATGCTGAAAAGCCCTATAGATAATTATATATAATGTTGAATGGATGAACGACCAGGTTGAAAGTCATCTCCTCCAGCTTCATCAAATGTGAAATAACTGGGCTTTTGATAGAGGCCAGGGACAAACTCACAGTGACTTAGTAGACTCTGTTTTACATAGTTATGTATTCTATTGGTATTTTCTAAAATTATAGCAAATTGATTTTTGGATACCAGTGTGTATCCGTGCATTTTATGAAAAGGCTACAATATTTAACAGCTAAATAGTGCTTTTCTTTCCAAAGTAAACTTACGAGGATGACCTCATTTTTCCCTCTACCTATTCAAGAGTTCCTTTATCTGATTGGACTCACATAAGAGTGACAAATCTAATTAGACCGTGATGCAACTCTATATTTTGTTGAAAAATAATGTCTTGACATGTTCAGCTTTCTCATTCCCCCTGGGTATTTATATTGCAGCTATACGGTTTTCCTTTGACAGTAACTGACTCCTGAAAAGCATTCTTTCTACTATGGAGATGTTTCTATGAGAAGCAAGGTGAATAGAATAAATAACTACCATTTCAGTCTTCAATCTGATACTATACATTCCATCTACAGATAAAGTGTTATCCTTTCTCTTCATGTGGCCATATGTAAACCTCCATTTTCTTACCTAGTTCATGATAATGCTGGGAAGATTGTTCGGTGTCTTTAATTCAACTGCACTTTATAGAGAATGACATTATTATATATTTTAATCACTTTTGATGATTTTATACTTAACTGTTCTAGTTAAGTTTTCCTATTGAGAAAATCCCTTAGAAATTTCAAATACAAACAGTAGCAATGAAAGTTTGTGATTATCTATTTGAATGAAGTGTTTTGGAAAACCATTAAATGCTCTTTAAGTTGAAATATAATTGTTTAATTTGTTGGTAAAGAGAGAAGGAAGATAATTACCTCCTATAAGACAGGATGGCATTATCTTATCTTCTATAAATAGATACTGATTAAATAGCTGAGGCACAAGAAGAAAATAAGACTAATAATGGTAGTAATAATAATCACAGCATACGTTGCATGTGTACATGACTCTTCATTCTTCTAAGTATTTCACATCTGTAATCTCATTTGATACCTTCCACAGTCCTATGCAGAGGGATATTATTACGCTGTTTTACAGATGAGAGACCCAAGGGCCTGAGAGCTTAAACTTCTTGAAAAACACAACACACATTTCGATCATTTCTACGAGAACATTATTTGCAAATGCCATAAAGTGCTGTGAACTATTGTGGCAAAACTGCTGAGAAGCAGAAGTACCTGTTCACCGAATCCAGTTGATCAAATGAATGACTTGGCATTATGAAAATTTAGTTTCCATTTATAGTTTAAGAATAAAAGAAGATACAAGCTCACATTGGTCAGAGAAGTAATAAAGAAAATATGCAACTGACTCTTGGAAAATATGCAACTGACTCAAGTCTATAGAACTAGGCTAAACTCAGCATCTAAAAAAATTAGCTTGTACAAGGCAGAAGAGAAGTTCCTGGCAGCCTCTGCTCAGAAGACTGTTACATAGTTTGTTAAATGTAATCCCGAGAAGCAACTTAATTCTTAAGAATAATAAGAAATAGAAATAATTTTAATGATTAGCTTGAGTACAGTAAAGAAATAAATACATGAAAAGTAAACTTAAACTATCATTAAGGGCTTCCCTGGTGGTGCAGTGGTTGAGAATCTGCCTGCCAATGCAGGGGACACGGGTTCGAGCCCTGGTCTGGGAAGATCCCACATGCCACTGGGCCCGTGAGCCACAACCACTGAGCCTGCGTGTCTGGAGCCTGTGCTCCGCAGCAAGAGAGGCCGCGACAGTGAGAGGCCCGCGCACCACGATGAAGAGTAGCCCCCGCTCACCGCAACTAGAGAAAGCCCTCACACAGGAACGAAGACCCAACACAGCCAAAAATAAATAAATAAATTTATAAAAAAGAATTAGTATTTCTTTAAAAAAAACTATCATTAACAGTAAAAAATTATTTTATAAGAATAGAAACAACTAGATAACAGAAGGTTGCCCAAGTGCTGTCATGAAGAAACATGAAGAAAATTACAGAATAGATGGATAATTACATTAAATATGTGCAGGTTTTTTTCCCTCTTAAATTCTTCAGAATGCATTTAAAACTATTTTAACTTCTGGATAACAGTTACTTCTGTTGCTGCACTTCATTCAATGATATGTTATTTGTATTTACAAATACATAGATACAAGTCCCTGGAAAAATTAACAGGAGAATTATCAGTAACAAAACAAATAGAATTTAATCATAAAACTATGAGTTTATTGAATACAAACTGCCTGTCAAACCACATCAGTTGAAAACATGTTTCAATTCATCTGGATAATGGACCTCTAGTCTCCGTCTTCTGCTGAATAAACACTAACACAGAGAATCCAAAGATGATCCAAGTTGCTCTTTACTCATATCTACATACTGATACATACAGGGGAGGGCGTGGAAGGGGCAATGAAGAGGAAGTGAGCGGACCCAATGTACCATAGAAAACTGGGGCACACTTGGCAGTCTAGCTAATTAGTCCCCGTCACCATACAGAAGGATAGGACCTCATTTATCAAGGCTTTGGGGTGCCCCATGTGGGCATTCTTTCAGCTAGGAGACACTATCCCCCATCCCCAACTCAAATTTCTACCCTTTCTTTAGCAGTTAGGAAGTCCCTCACCACCTCTTGAGCCTTTGTGAGTTTTCGGTTGTAGCTGTTCCTGGCCTCTTCCTATGACTATGGGGTAGAAGGTGGTATTGCCTCTAGTCCTGAGTTTGAAAAAGGAAGAATGATTGCTTATATACCTATCCATCAATTCTATTGCAGGTTACATTATTCTTCATTAGTCTTACTAAGGCATCTCTGAAAATAAAAATAAAAAGAAATGTTGCACCACAAAGGTTCTAGTCCTCACTGGATCTACATGAAAAGTCTGTAACCCCACCTAACTATATTTTTAGATCTTATTAGCACTGATGAGCATCTGTCTCTTTTCTAACCTTGATCTGCCATTTGAAAGTCCTCTACCATCATGTAAACACAGAAAGGTGCTGTGATCAAATAATTCCTTCCTCAATTCCTGAGTTTTCCCCACTGAGGGAGTGTCCTCACCCCTCACTCAATGGTTTAAGAGTAATGAAACTAGGGCCAGGACATGTGCTGAGGTACCCTGGACCACCACAGGGAACTCACAGGGGTTCCAGAGGTATTTTAAATTTTCAGGGAAAATTTAAACGCAGAAACATCTGTCAGTCACCTGGAGAACTAATAGCTTGAAATAGTTCCCAGTTTCAACTTTAGATCATTCCTTTTCTTTCCATGACATCATATCTTTGCAAAACTGGGTTATTGACAATTGCTGTGATAAGAAGCAAGCAATGCACAAAAATCAGCGTGGACCAGGAAGTGAGGGAGGCAGAACATCCAGGCTCATTCCGGAGTGAGAAGTTGTGCAGGACTCAACGAGTGCTCAGTTGTGGAGGCAAAACCTTATTAAATCGTTTGAACTAAATTCTTAAGAATTGCCACTGGTAGTTATTTCTTTTGGCCAGTGAGGTGCTGTAAAAAACTACTGAGGTGCTAAGAGTATCATGAATTGAAGAAGTTTGAGAACCTCTGGATTAGGGTGTTTATTTGTGTCCTTAGGATTGGAGCTAAATCAAATCTTTGTGTGAAGAGAAATTTTGTTAAGAGAAAGAAAAAATTCAGCAGATTTTGAAAGCCGTGAACTTCCGAATGAGCTCTAGAATTGAGAATTTATCCTATCCTTAATTCTGTTAGGACCCCAGGTAGACAAATAATTCATTATTATCAAGAGTGATATCATTTTGGTAGTGAGCCAGATAAACTAGGATTTTTCTTCCACTCCTTGAGGGTTGGCAAGTTACTACTACTACTATTATTATTATTATTATTAAGTATTGATACAGACACTAAACTTACACTAGCCATTAAATCCCAAGAAGTCTATTGACAGAATATTCTAAGGTCATTGGCTATTACAGTACTACTACTAGTTGTGCTACCTTTTCTCATCTTTCTGTTGTTTTAAAAATTCCACTTCTCTGTTCAGTCCCTGGGGCCGTTTTATTTCTAGCTCAAAAAACAGGAGGGCCATAAATGGTTAAAAAAATACTTATAAATTAGGTAAACATGCTTATTCAATTTTTGAATTAAGGAATTAAAAATAGCAGCTGAATACACATTTTATATTTCTAATCTCATACTTAAAAAATCATAAAAAGGAAGCTCTAATATTCTGACATTTTGAATGAGCATGTTTGTTAATGACACAAGATAAAAATAGTGGATTTTAATGCATTACCACAGCATTTGTTTAGTATCGTGCTATGCTCCAGTCTTTTAAAACAACAAATTAATTATGTGTTCTAATATCCCTTGCTTATCACTGCCAAAGTGATATATCCTGAGGTCTTAGGGGACATGAAGAGATAAATATTAGTTATGAAAAGTTCTTAAGGCAGAGGGAAAAAGAAATTGAGATTGACAAAACTTACCAGTAACTCATTATTTTCATGCTAAGGTTACTAAAATGCTATTACGTCTTTAGGAGAGTTTGCCCTAATATTTAGCATCCAATTTCCTTTTCTGAATTTCCTTCATACCCAGTATGCTCCTCAGTGTTTGGACTCTAGTTTTAATTGTGAAAAAAGAAAAAAAACAGAAAAATAGTCACCTGAGTGTTTCTCAACTCCCGTAACTTTAGAAAAAAAGGCACTGTGAAGGTAAACTATTTAAACTTGTAAATGATTGACTATGCAGTTATGCTTTTACCTCAGACTTAATACTTTACACAGGGTAACATCTGCTTTTTAAAAAAATGTGGGAGAATGGTAGCTTAATAATAAAAGTGATTACTCCATAATTTTATGAGATCAAATCCCTGCTAGAGAGCAAACTCATATCAACCTTGGTCAAGGAAGAGCTGGCTTATTATGCAGTGTATACAAAGAACATCATCTCTAAGAGCAAAGTATGAATAAAATTAACTGTGCAACTAAAATTAGGAACATTTGAAAACCATCTTCAATGAAAAAAGCACAGTAACCTGCATAGTGCTCTCAGTGCAGTGTGACCCTAGATGAATGAACCAAGTTGAAAATTATGAGCTTTTCCTGCTTCTTGTAATGGACAAATGGCCATTACACAAGAGGATCTAGTTCTGTCAGTTATAGATACCGTGCCTGGGGACTCTCACTTGCTTTTTTTATCCCAACGCTCTTTCCTCCATGTACTAAAGGAGACTAAAGTCAAAACCATGCTCTAGTGTTATAAAATGAAAATTTTCTGAACTTTAAATCTTGGTAGTAGGTGGTGGGAATGGAGCGAATGGTGACAGGTCAGGAGAAAGGAGAAAGCTGATTTCCAATGGAGGTAATCTGTGTCTTCTACCACATTCTAAATAAGTATATTGATTGGCTGCATTTTTGAATGAGAGTGTCATGCTTTCACTCAGCAAATATTGACAGTACCTACTTCATGTCTGGGTATCATTTGAAGACACCATAGACCCATGGAAACAAGACAAAAATTTTGTTTGGATGATGCATTCCTGTCATTTAAAAAAAATTCTAGATACTTACCCAGATAGAAAAGGACATTTACCCAGTCAATATTGATATTCCTATGTAAATCCCTGTTTCCACTAATACATCAATCACTTTAGCTATTGATTTTGTTTGACAGTCTTAGATCCTTAGTGAATTTTTCTCAGTGTCTCCTGTACAGTTGTATGAGCCATATAAGGAAAAATAATCACACTACTGGAACATTTATGTGATGTGCTTCTTGAGATAAGATATACCAGGGATTGTTAGTAAATCATCCTCACTAAATCCCTGTAAGATGAAAATTTAAAGATATGCTATTACAAATATGAATAAAGAGAGCCTTCAACCATGCCTGTGGTTTTTCTTCAGAAAAAGGCAAGTCAAGAATATCGAACACTGGGCTTTGCTATCAGATTCCTGGCACTTTGTGGCATGGTTGAGGTGAGATTCACTGAAGAAATATCCCCAATTATTCCATCTGCCTATTGCGGTTTCTCTCAAGCTTTGTGTCAGCTTCCCATTCATTGTCTTGAGACTTCAGGGTTTTCTTAATCTTGGATGAAGAAAAATTTGTTGTCATTGACTACTGGATAGTTACGTCTAGACATATGTAAGACCTTAACTCCTACAACCTGTCAATGGAAGTAGAGGAGTTAAAAGCAGAAAAAGAGCTGCATGAACTGTTTGTATATTTTGGAGATTAATCCCTTGTCAGTAGCTTCATTTGCAAACATTTTCTCCCATTCTGAGGGTTGTCTTTTTGTTTTGTTTATGGTTTCCTTTGCCATGCAAAAGCTTTTAAGTTTAATTAGATCCCATTTGTTTATTTTGTTTTAATTTTCATTACCCTGGGTGGTGGATCAAAAAAGATCTTGCTGCAATGTATGTCAAAGAGTGTTCTGCCTCTATTTTCCTCTAAGAGTTTTATAGTGCCCAGCCTTACATTTAGGTCTTTGATCCATTTTGAGTTTATTTTTGTGTATGGTGTTAAGGAGTGTTGTAATTTCATTCTTTTACATGTAGCTGTCCAGTTTTCCCAGCACCACTTGTTGAAGGGGCTGTCTTTCCTCCATTGGATATCCTTGTCTCCTTTGTCATAGATTAGGTGACCATAGGTGCGTGGGTTTATCTCTGGGCTTTCTATCCTGTTCCTTTGATCTATATTTCTGTTTTTGTGCCAGTCCCATACTGTCCTGATTACTGTAGCTTTGTAGTATAGTCAGAAGTCAGAGAACGTGATTCCTCCAGCTCCGTTTTTCTTTCTCACGATTGCTTTGGCTATTCAGGGTCTTTTGTGTTTCCATACAAATTGTAAAAATTTTTGTTCTCATTCTGTGAAAAATGCCATTGGTAATTTGATAGGGATTGCACTGAATCTGTAGATTGCTTTGGGAATATAGTCATTTTCACAATATTGATTCTTCCAATCCAAGAACATGGTATATCTCTCCATCTGTGTTGTCTTTGATTTCTTTCAGCAGTATCTTATAGTTTTCTGAGTACAGGTTTTTGCCTCTTTAGGTAGGTTTATTCCTAAGTATTTTCAAATAAAACCAAATAAGCCAATCAAAAAATGGGGGGAACATCTAAATAGACATTTCTCCAAAGAAGACATACAGATGGCCAATAAACACATGAAAAGATGCTCAACATCACTAATTATTGGAGAAATGCAAATCAAAACTACAATGAGATATCACCTTACACCAGTCAGAATGGCCATCATCAAAAAATCTACAAACAATAAATGCTAGAGAGGGTTTGGAGAAAAAGGAACCCTCCTGCTCTGTTGGTGGGAATGTAAATTGATACAACCACTATGGAGAACAGTATGGAGGTTCCTCAAAAAACTAAAAATAGAACTACCATATGATCCAGCAATCCCACTCCTAGGCTTATACCTGGAGAAAACCATAATTCAAAAAGAGACATGCACCCCAATGTTCATTGCAGCAGTATTTACAATAGCCAAGACATGGAAGCAACCTAGATGTCCATCAACAGAGGAATAGATAAAGAAGATGTGGTACGTATATGCAATGGAATGTTACTCAGCCATAAAAAGGAAGAAAATAGTGCCATTTGCAGAGATGTGGATAGACCTAGAGACTGTCATACAGAGTGAAGTAAGTCAGAAAGAGAAAAATAAATATCGTATAATATCGCTTATATGTGGAATACAGAAAAATGGTACAGATAAACTTATTTGCAAAGCAGAAATAGAGACACAGATGTAGACAACAAACTTATAGGTACCGAGGGGGTGGGATGAATTGGGAGATTGGGATTGACATATATACACTACTATGTATAAAATAGATAACTAATGAGAACCTACTGTATAGCACAGGGAACTCTACTCAATGCTCTTTGGTGACCTAAATGGGAAGGAAATCTAAAAAAAAGAGGGGATATATGTATACATATAACTGATTCACTTTGCTGTACAGCAGAAACTAACACAACATTGTAAACCAACTATACTCCAATAAAAATTAATTTTGAAAAAAGCAGAAGAAGAAAGGACATCTGTTTACATCTCTGCAAATGTGGGAGTCAGCACTGTGACAGAAAATCATTTAAGCAGTTCAGTGCATGATGTTGCCTGCTAGTAAGTGTTATGAATGATCTCAAGACCAAGCCCTTTTAGCTCCTAGTTTTCTTTCCAGGGAGAACAGGGCCACATGCAGATCTCATGTTTCCGTGTCTCAACATCGATTCCTCCTTTGGGACTTAGAGAACTCCAGACTGAATTTGTTCTATCCACCAGGGCCAGTTTTGTTTGTTTGGCTGGTTATTTTTTGTTCCTTTGTTTGATTTTTGGTTTTTTTGCCAGGAAAATCAGAAAACAAGCATTATGATTTATGTGTTATCTAAAGGTTCCTGTGGTGATCTTTAAAAAAGTGCAATAAAACTTTCATTCAATCACTGTTATTTTCAATTATGAGTACATTTTTACAGAAGCTAAAAAAGAAGGCAGTTGGTAAAAAGAACTCTTTTGCATCAAATCACGGAGTTAATTCCATGTGTTGACAGCACACTTTTGTTTTATGTCTTTTCATGCTCATTATTTATCTTCAATACATTGAGTTTCCATTCATTTCTCCCACCTACTATAGAGATTAGATAAAATTTCCTACATGTTTCACTATTTCTTGGTGTTTTTTGTTTGTTTGTTTGTTTGTTTTACATTTGTTTAAAGGTAGCCCATCTTGTACTATATTTATCCAGGAAAGGGACCTGATGTTTCCCAGACAGACAGCTTATCTATAACCCAGCACTCCAAACACCAAAGCACTTTGAAAGTGGTGAAAGGATGTCTTAAAGGTTCATGAACAAACCTCGAAGACATCAGTTTAAGTTCAGGATATTTACAAGGTCCACCATGTTTTGCCCTTTGTGGCTCTAAGTTTCGGTGCACTCTTTGGGAAGTGATGTATATAGAAAGGAATATATTCTTAAAATTGCCTGAAGTCTGTATAATCTTTATAGCTGACATAGAATTCTCCTCTGAAGTTTAATACTTGATCCTCAAAACAATCATGTAAGGAAACAATGGAAAATATTAACTCAGTTTCAGAAATACAAAATTCTGCTCAAAAATGTGTCTTGCATATGCACACACATGCACGCCATGAATTAGAATCCAGGTATCTTGACCCTGAACATACTGATTTCGATCAGCAGCTGCTGCTAGACCATACTTTTTGGCATTTGCTGGCCGGCACAGTAGCCTCTAGGTGAGAGTATAATAAGCAAAGCAATTAAACTAAAATCTTTATTTCCCTTTCAGGGGTGGAGAATCTTGATGGCCATTTGGGCAAATCTTTCCACTTAGGGTCTTTGCCAAACAATCAAGTATTTTTGTTACGTTAATATATCAATGCTCTTCTGCCCCCAAGCTTAGAGTAGATTTTTGTTTTTTTCAGTTATATAAAACATTGTCTTCCCTTGGCAAACTTAAAACTGAAGTTTTGTAAAGATTGCTCAAGAGCTGCACTGGTCAAGATGATAGCCACTACCCCAGGTGACTTTCTCTTAATTTAAATTAATTAAAATTAAGTAAAAGTGGCATTCAGTTCCTCACTTGCACTAGCCACATTTTCAATGCTAAGTAGTAACGGTGGCTAGTGGATACAGTATTAGACAGCACAGAGAGAGAACATTTCCATCACAGCAAAAACTTTTGTTTGACCGTGATGTTCTAGAGTCTAGAGTATGTACTTTTATGGGGCTTCAGAATAGCCTGAATCCGTTTGTGCCTGCAGAAAGCAGCATGATGCAGTAGAAGCGAAACGGTATTTAAAGCCTGGGTTTAAATCCAGCTCCACTGCTCATTTTCATGCCTTGGGATTTCATGACTCACGAAGACTTCAAAAACCATCTGGGGGACTGACCCAGGGTTACTAAGTGCTTACTTTGCCAGATAAATGACTTTATTTATTTAACAAGGAAATTCCCGTCGATACACACAATCATTTTATTTTCCAAAGGCATTTCGCTAGAATTCTTTACAAAGGGAGTGGCACATATTCTCAGAATAAAGGAGAGTTTTCCAAAGGAATATGGTTAGCTTTTGTTTTTTAATATGACTTTTTAAAAATCCTTACTCCATGTTTCATGTTTATTCTCACCTTCACAAGGACCAATGAGCATTCTCTTGGGCCAGTACCAGGTCTCAGCCTGGCATTTGGAAACCACTGAACTCTGCCACTTGCCAAGGGCATGACCACCGATGAGTTACTTAAGTTCTCAGAAACCAGTTCCTTATCTTAGGATGGGAATATGAGCAACCATTTAGTGCAGAGGCATCAGAATTAAATACCGTGTTAGTAGAGCAGGGTCTGGTAATAGTAGGCATGCAGAAGACATACTGCTGTCACTCCTCTCCCCATTTGATCACACCCTTCCTTTTAATCTCCTGAATCATTTTACCTCATGCAGATCTTAAAAAATTGTTGTTCTAGCTACCCATAAATCTTTTCCCTGGGAACCCATCCTAGAGAAAAACCAAGAAGGCAGAGCCACTGACGGTAAGAACGGGCCTGTCAAATAAGATAAACTAGAAAAGAAGAACCTGTTCCTACAACAGAGTGAGGGCACTTGTGAAAGATTGCTGTGTACTTGGTCCTTTCCTCGTCCTCCTTCCCCCTCCCCCCGCCCATGGAGGTCAGTCATCAAAGTTCTGTGACAATAATTTGTGACATCAACATGCCTAGAAGGACCCCTTTCTTGTATTAGCTTTTATTAAACAAAATAAATAGGCTTAGCAAGTGTGTCTCTACATGTGCAAAACACTTAACTTCTTACAACTGGAAAATCTTTTGCTGAATAATTCTGAAAACAGATGACCTTTCATGCCATCATTTAACTAACAAATTTGAGGCCATTTATTGGCATCATGTACGTTCTCTAACGAAGCCTAAATTTTTGTTTTATGACAAATAAAGAAGAGATTACACTTCAGACTAGAGAATTTTTGCTTATGTTGCATTAGCTCCAATTTCATTTACTTTCTCATCAGTGTATGTGATATGAGCACACATGGGCCAAAAACTGAGGGTTTTGTTTTTAGAATGTTTTTGGTCAAATATCAGGCCAAGGCCTTAATTATTAAAACTGTGAATTAAGAAGTGAGCAAATGATTTAGATTTCAGAAGACTAAATAACTTCCAAGGTCACATCCCTTTCTAAAGTTATACGATATATTTTTGTCTTTTTAATTTTTTAAGACTTCAGACAGCATTTCTAGTTTCACAGCAAAATTAAGACGAAGGTATAGAGATTTGCCATATACTTTCTGCCCCCATAACAGAGTGGTTCATCCGTTATAATTGATGAACTTGCATTGACACATGATTTTTTTTTTTTAGATTTTTTTTGATGTGGACCATTTTAAAAATCTTTATTGAATTTGTTACAATATTGCTTCTGTTTTATGTTTTGGTTTTTTGGCCACAAGGCATGAGGGATCCTATCTCCCTGACCAGGGATCGAACCTGCACCCCCTGCATTGGAAGGCGAAGTCTTAACCACTGTACCACCAGGGAAGTCCCCCCATGATATGTTTTTAATCTTAGGAAGTATACCTTAAAATGTAATATTTGCAGAGCAGTTGGTCTTTGAAGGGTTTTTATATTGAGTAAATATAAAATATAGTAAAAATATAGCAAAATAATATAGTAAATTTTCTTTATGCGGATAAGTATGGTGGTGGGTACAGTACCTTTATCTCCCTCCCACCCCATTTGAAATACAGAGGCAGAAAATCAAAATGCTTTCCCTAGGATTATACTCACATGCACACACAATATATACATAAATACATTTATATGTAGATGTTTACATATACATGTATATATGCACATAAATGCCATCTCCAGAGGCCTTTGTTACATATGATATGCATGTAGTCTTGCTACACCCTGAATATGGACATATGATATTAAACTCTCAGCCAGAATTATCACCTCAGTAGGAAACCAAAAATTATTTTATTTCATTTTATTATTTTAGCTTAGGGTAGAAGGACATGAAAATCAGCAGGTGGGTAGAGATTGTTTAGTTTTGTAAGTCATTTTAGTAATTTTTTTGTTTTAATTTTTTTTGCATTTATATGTTAACTCTTCCATTTGTTGTCTTTATGGTACATATCATCTTTATGAAATGGAAAATGCCTAGAGATTAGGCATTGTTTGGGATGTGCTTTTGGCATTGATAAATGCCATTACTGGTGCAGAATTGCACAGTGTTTAAGCACAGACCCACCAGAGTCATATTGCCTGCCTTTGAATCCTGACCCCATCACGCCATGGGCATGATTTTTTTTGTCCTTCTTGGGCCTTCCATTCCTCATGTACAAAAAAAATTAAATAGGAGATAATCAGTGAAATGTGCTTTGCACAGTTCCTGGCACAGAGTAACCATTTGATAAATATTGGTTATCATTATTGTTTTATAAAAATTATAACTGTTTGAAAGTAATACCATTATTATTTATCAGTTTGTTGGATATTTGTACTCTGATTTTTTAAAATAATTATATTGAAAGCCCATTTAAGAAATAAAAAATACTGGGAACATATTAAAAGGGCCCCCAGAGCTGAAATAAACAAAACATTGAGTGACTTTCCTGGGCATCAGTGAAAGGGATGCCAGGATTAGTTACCACTCAAGCCTATTAGGAAATTACAATTCAAGGACAAAGAAAGCTGTTTCCTCATAAAGTTAAGAACTTGGATGACTTCAGTCACCTGTTTTTGTAGAATAAGTATTAGTTTATTTGTCTGTTAAAACTGGGGAAAGGGCTGTAATTTGGTTTCTTCTTTTGGTGCTGATTTGGAATATAAACACAAAGGTGATCTTCAAGTGAGGGTAATCATTTCAACCTGATGATTGATAACTAGTTAGCATTATCGATAAACTATCAGAGTTGTGTATACAGACATGCACAAATGGCTTGGAATTTGACATTGAAAAATTTCAAATTGAAAGATACTACTGTACACAATACTGAACTGCTTTAGTTTTGATCTTATATTAATGTACATTATTTTTAGTTCTCAGTAAAATGTTGCTGGACATTCTTTCCAAAATGCAAGTTTCTGTAGTTGTGATTTTGACCACAGGACCAAGCTTTTGTGTTAAAGGGATTACTTTAATTCTAAGTGGCAGTAGCATCAAAGAGGAAGATCACTTTCAGGTATGGCTGAGGTTGGCTTTGTGTTATAGGAACTTCAGTCCCTGGGGTTCCATAAGGCGAAAGGACTAGTTAATTCTTTTTACTTACAGTGGAGCTAGTTCTAAACTAAAAGGCCAAGCAATGCAGAGAAGCCATATCCTCAGGTGAATCTGCTACCGATGAAGCAGAGTTTTTCATTTGTGTTTTGTTTTAGTAGTATTTTGTTTACTAGAAGTTTATGGAAATCATAATACCTCCTTCAACAGTAATTTTAAAAGCCTCATTATATTCTTAAATGTGACATTTACATTTTCTCAGAGCCCACATTATTTTTTTGGAAAAAAACAAATCATTACAACAGTTATCTTTGGATGGCTCTTAAAATTTTTCTGTATTTCCCGAAGTTTCTACAGTTAATATGTGTTTTATATTCAGTATATGTATAAATGTTAGCTTTTACAAGATCAAGTACATTGTGTATGTATTTGTTTGTTTATTTTCTATGTCTGTACTTCTGTGAACATGGGAGTAAAGAGTGGTGAGTAGAAAAGTTCCTCCTGGGGCGAATTCCTGGGTGTTGTCAAGCAGGGCTCCCAGAAGCATTTTTATGCTTCTAAATGCATTTTTTGTGTTGGGCTCCCAGTAGCATTTTTATGTGCATATTAAAAATAAGAACATACTTGTTCTCTAATGACTCTCTAATTTTAAAAGAGGTGGATCAAAGATGGTGATGAATGGGTGATAGTTTTGAGTCTAAGGGAAGAAAGACACCAGGATTTCACAATACCACTATCTTAATCCTACTGACAAACTCCAGAGGAGAATGTCTTTCTGGTTTTATAGCCAGAGAGAGTGAAGCACAGAAGATCAAAAAGTTTGCACAACATTCAGGAAGTAAGCCTCAGACCATGGCTGTCTCTTCAAAGCACTAGTTCATCCAGCCACTTACCATCCTGAAATTTGCAATGCGTGATATTCAGAAGCAGCAGATACTTTGTGGCCTCTGATGCTTTTCACAGCTTCGTAGGATTAGAAATCTTCTCTCAATAAAGTATAAACTTTCTTCTAATTAACTGCTGGTTTGGTAAAAATAAAGCGTGGAAAGGCCCTTTTCCTTCTGGTTTGGTAATAATAAAGCGTGGAAAGGTCGTTGCCTCGTGTGTTTCAAACACAATCTTGAAATGAACTAGGATACAAAACGGTATTTTCAGGCGCTGCTGTTGGTTGAGTTTATTTTGCAAGAGGGCAAGAGGCTTTTCCCCATTTAAGTGCTTAAACAGTTTTCTGGATCCCAGTGAGATGTCTGTGAGGGTTTGCTTTTTGATTTCTCTCTTTCAGTTTCTTGCCAGTGTTTCTGGCTTCTTATTACAGAAAGAATGAGAGTAGAAATGAAAGCACTGTAGTAAATAATACAAAAGTAGCGGAAGGATGGCCAGAGACATAGGGAGTAGTTCTATCGTCATCCCTCCCTGGAAGAACAGGAAGTTCAGTGGTGTGCTACTGTACTGAGCCTCCTATCCCCACCTCCAGTGGCCAGCAGTGCAGGCTCAGAACTCCGCAAGCTTCTCTTTGAGGGAGGGGAGAGGCTGCCCCTGCCCCAGGGGCCAGAGTGGGTGGCTCCAGTTCAGCCCATGGTCTCGAGGGCAGGCTACCGACAAAGGCTTGGACAAAGATTCTGTCATTATACATTCGGTATATATTCAGAGATAATGTATTTTTTTTTGAAAAATTTATTTATTTATGTAAGTATGTTTGGCCGCGTCGGGTCTTCGTTGCTGCGTGCGGGCTTTCTCTAGTTGCGGCGACTCGTTGCGGTGCACGGGCTTCTCATGGAACGGGCTCTAGGCGCGCAGGCTTCAGTATTTGTGGCTCGCAGGCTCCGTAGTTGTGATGCACAGGCTTAGCTGCTCCATGGCATGTGGGATCTTCCCAGACCAGGGCTCGAACCTGTGTCCCCTGCTTTGGCAGGCAAATTCTTAACCTCTGTGCCACCAGGGAAGTCCCTATTCAGAGATAATTTAAACCTTACATAATTTTGAAAAGAAAAGGATAGGTTATTTATTGAGGACATTTGCCACTGAATTGCTAGAAATAATTCTACTGTGACTAAAATGAGACGGTCTTGAGATATTTGGCAAAAACAATTTCTGGGTAGGTCAAGAGTGAAATATTTCCATCATTAAAATTATAACTAATTTTCTTTATGCTTTGACACGGAAAGAAAGCAAGACTGATAAATTACCCTAAATATTGTATATTCTAAATAAATATTTTATAGTGCTTGGGAATGAAATACAACCAAAGATAGAATTAAGTGTTTTAATACACATGCACATGCTTTTCAGTTTAGAGTGATCAAGTCCAGTGTAATTCATGTGAAAAATTAAAAGACTTATTTCCAGGGATTGATTTCAGAATGATACTGTGCCTTGGCCAAGATGACTAAGTTCTTAGAAAATAAACTTTGTAATCGGGAAATTATAAAGAATAAAATGGAAGCAAAGACTGTACCTCGGGAAAATATCTAGATTTCGTATTAGTTAAATTTTGGCCCTCTGAATGATCTCTCCAAAGAGCAGTGCCCCTCAAAAATGTAACTGTGGAACGAAGAGGGTGCAAAATAACACACGTTTCCTTTAGAGTGTGTTCCACCCCTTTTCTGCTTTATTTTTCCCACACTTTGAATTTCAAGATCTCTGTGTAATTTGATGATGCCCTTAACAACTGGTCTAATTATTGGCAGCAATCCATTTACTAACGTCATCCATATGCTGCCTGGGCCGAAGCATATTTCATGAGTGCTGTTGTAGGTCACTCAAGCCCTTTCCAGAATTGTTCATGAGTGAGTGAACCATTTAGTTGCAATATTCTCAGTTAGGGTCATGTCCGGAAGCTTTCTGTGTAGAATAATTCCATTCCCTTTTGATTAAAGAGTTCCAGCTAGCTAGATCAAGAAATATCCCGTGGAGAGTTTGGAAATCCTTCTCATGAAGTATTCATACTAAGAAACACCACGAAAGAGCTTTGGGCCTGGGTTTCTTACTTTCTTCCAAGCAGAATGTTCACAACTTTCCTTGCCTCTCCCTGTCCCTCCAAGACACGTCATGCTGACACCTTGCTCCTGCATCCTCGGCACAGTGTCACTGAGGTTGCTGTAACAACAGCACACACGGGGTAACATTCCCCCGTAACTACGGCGGCTGGGACGTGAGTCAGTTGAAAAGTTTCACTGGTTTTTATTAGAGTATGACGCAGTCTTATGTCATCCACAGTTCCAAGCCCATCCAAGGCTCACACATGATGATGCAGAGCACCTGATGCTCATCACCTTCCAACGTTAGATGGTCCAGGGACCTCTCACCAGAGCCATTGCCGTTGCTGGCTCCTTCCATAGTGCCCTTCAGTAATACTCACCATAAGCAGCAAAGAGTAAAACTCAGGCCCCGCTGCTGGAACTCCGTTTCTACTGTTACATATTCCGTGTGCATAATAAGTGCCAGTGACCTTGGTTGATGATCAAGAAGCCCCTCTTTTCACCCAGGGAACTGGACAATGGTTAACATCCCAGAAGACACATCTTCACGCCCATGACTGAGAAGAACATGTGTTGAAGAATAAGGATGGAATTACTGTAATTCTCTGTGGGGATTTATGAATGAGAAACTTACTATTTAATATTGCTTGAAAGTGGTCCTAGAGTGATCAGTGCCATCTAACGTGGGCTTTGGTTTGTTTTTCAGACATGGAGATGACCTGATTGTGACTCCCTTTGCACAGGTAAGCCCAGCTTGCTGAATGGACAGGTTTCTCACTCATCTGAAAATTTAATCGTGAGGGTTAGTTCGGGTTCTTCATTTCATTCTAAATCAAACACAAGTACAAATACAAATTCTGTGGTTCATTCCAGTAATTTAAAAGCCATGCTAGAGAATGTGACCTTTGCCATATTGGTCTGTTTCCTATAAACCCATAGACCCAATGAGTATCTTTGCTTCAAATTACAAATTACCCAAGTGACATACTTAAATGGGACCACATTTCCTTAACTGACATAAGCACTAAAAGAGGAAAGCTATATCATGGATTAAGTTACATTTATTATAATTAGGTGCGTGGTCAGTTCTTGAAATTCCGTATTCCGCTTCAACCTGATGCTTTATTGACTCTTTTTTTAAACACGTTATTTGTCCAAAGATTTAACTGAGTGACACATTTGTGTTTATTTATTCCTTTTAGGTATACAAATCATGAAAATACTTTAACCACATGACAGAAATGCTAGAAGGTGAAAAAACCATCTAAAGAATTTTGAAATATATATAAAGTGGTTGATAACCCGATATTCTTTGTACAGACCAGTGCTTCTCAACTCTAGCTACGCAGTAGAATCATCTAGAAAGATTTTATCCCATGCTGCACCTCTGATCAATTGAATCCAAAAATCTGGGGGTTGGACCCAAAGACCTGTAATTTTTAAAGGCCCCAGTATTTTCTGAGGAAAAGTTGAGAGCCACTGGTATGGACAGACTATGGATAGAATGGGATAAAACTGATTCAACCTGGGGCATGAAGCATGTTTAAAGCCAACTGTTAATAGGACTGTTAATAGGAAATGTTAACTATCGGAATACAAGTGATCTAGAGGGTTATAAAAATCATAATCAAGGCTACATCAAAACTAGCTCTACTGCCTTGGGCAACTCACTTAACTTGCCTAAGACTTCTTTTTTCCAATTGGTAAAATTGGGGACTCAGCTGGATTAAGATAGTCAGGGCCCAGTCAAAGCCCATCATCTACTCTTGCTAAATGAATGAACTTGGACAACTGACTGAACTTGGGCAAGCCTGGTTTCCTCCTCTGTGAAATGACACTTACAAGACTACTCACCTCATAACATTGTCAAGAGATTGAAATAGTACCAAGCTTGTAAAATGCTCAGCACAATTTCTAGAAAATAAAATACTTACTGAATTTTGTGTTGTTATCAGTAAGGGCTCTTTCATCTCCAAAACGTCATAATACGCATTGTTTTTAAAAAATGCATAATGGCAGGGTTTGGATAGCAGTATTATGTATGATTCTTCCACTTTTTCAAATTTCCTGAAATTTTTTAATTGCTATAATTTAGACCAAAACTTTAATGAGTCAGTAAATAGCAAAGTATATAGTGATCTTTTTCATTGATGCAGACAATTAAAGATAGAATGCAACCACCATCCTTTTAGAAGGTTAATGTCTCATTTGCTTCAAGTTTTGCTGGATATCATTAGTTCTTTCTAATATCTATATTTCTATGTTCAAAACATTTACAATCATATGTTTTCATCATATTTTGTGATAGCAAATCTTACGAAGCTAAGGACTTTTAATTGGTTGCTATTGAGGACCCATAACTTTATATCTAAGAGCTCAGAGCTCTTAGATATAGAGCTCTCAGTAGACAGAATAAATCAGGCAAAATAATTTATAAATGACCATCACCAAATGTAGAAACAATCATTCCAACTTGAGTTTATTTAGTTTATTATTCTTGCTTCTAACTAAAATCTCTAGGTATTGTTGTAAGAAAAATATATAGAAAAATATGGAAAAAAATAATCTGTATATGATACCTTATCATCTTACTTCAGGTAGTTTGTATGAATCTCCAATTAACTGGTCAATAAATTTGACTTGAACCTTGCTATTAGCACCCTTAAATTCTAAGGAAATCTAGTCTTTTACATAATTAGACATTTTTTTTAGTGTACTTACAGCCTCCAAAAAACTAATAGAATTTCAGTATACTGAGAAATATATATATGTAAAATATCATTTAGTCTGTGTTAGTGAACTGTTTAAATAAATAAGATATATACTTAATGCCCTTGAAATTGGAACTTTGAATAAAACCAGCTCTGTGTAATTTGTAAGCATATACGATGCCTGAAAATAATCCTGGAATCTATTTAGGAAAGTTTGCTTATGATTAGCTTAATGACTCATGACACCTTGTAGAAGGTGGTTATTGCCCCAGAGGCTGCAGATTCTTTTTCAGTGGCTTCGTCACAGTTTTCACAAATGGCCTTTTACTAGGGTATATGATCTAGAAAGCTCTACTAGAATTTTTTTTAAAAGCCTGTTTAACCCTGAACAGTTTTGATAGAGTACTTTGGGGAAGCAGGTAAGAAAGAAGGCCCAGTTAGTGGCAGTTGTCCATGGCCTTCTCTTCAGCCCGATTGGGCACCACTAACTTATTTCATTGACCTAACCAATAACTCCTCAAATTTTTAATACAGGCTGGAGTATTCACCATTTAATGCTAAATATTATAATGCTTAATCTGTAAGATGTTTATGTCACTTGAATTGATACCAACATTATTTGGTCAAATATACCAATGGACAGAAGACAGTGGACATTAGACAGGTCACTCAGGGAAGTGTTCAAATAGGCCAAAGAATTCCCCCCTTTCCCCAGCATGCTTTGGGGTTTGGAACTTCACTCTAGATCATTCTGGTGAAAAAGCCATACTGCTTTCAAAATAAAATCTTTTGCATAGAAAAGAAATATAAGCAGAAGGAAGAAAAAGAAAATTTCCTATAATTCCAAACCCCAAAATAACTACTATTGACATTTTACTTTCTATCCCTTTCGGTTTATTTTTCTGTGCCTAATTTCCTTCCCATAATTCTTTAAAATGGGCCTCCCACTCTAAACTGGTCAAAGTCTCTTCCCAAGCCCATCTTATCTTCTGCCTCCTCTTGAGAACTTATTTCTTTATGCTTGCCTTCATCTCCAAAACACGAAAAGATCCCTCCCTGTTGTTTCCCAGTCCCAGTTTACTGTGAAGCTAAGAGAATAAAATCTTAAGTTACGAGAGAATTTAGGAAGACGTGCAAGGTCATATTCCACTTTGGTGGATAGGGCTGAAGCATCGTGCACAGACGTAATCTTCAGCAAAGATCCTACAATACAAGATCCTACAATACCCCTCCATATTCTATTCCCAAGTCTAAAACACTGCCAGGGTTAGAAATTCTTGCTGGTGTTCAACCTAAACACTTTTCCACTTCCAATTTCTTATGTTTTCCCCTATAAGTTCAGAATCCTTTTGATCCCCAGGAAAATAAATATTTCATTGGTTTCCATTTTGAACTATTCTCCTGTGTTTGGGTCAAAATCTTTTGGTTTGGGTATTCCCTTAGGGTAAGTGTTGACAGGGATGATGCCGTGTCACCTGATGCCAGTCGGCAGGTGGCCTTTTCCTCCCAAGGGTGTAGTCACAATTTGGCCAGAGTTCTTGAGGGGACCAAGGAGGCACAACACTGATGAAATGTAGGGAACCCTGCTTTGTAGTCAGTTGCCTTCAGCCCCACCTGTCCCATTATTTGTGTTGCATCATTTGTGACTACCTTGTAGAACTCTAAGTCAACTAGAATCCTCCTCTGGAGGTGTGCAATAAAAGAAGTGGAATCTTTGGTTAAGGAAAAGGTAGGAAATATCCAGGTATTATCCTGGATCCTTGGAGAGACCTTCACGTCATTCAGACTGAGCAGATATGCCTGATTTAAAAATACAGGGTAGGAACAAGCAAGTCATTTCACCTTTACTCTTACCAAAATACAGCACGTGGGATAATTTTAGGAAAAATGCAGTGGTTATTAACGCTGTAGAACATTACTGTTCCTTGGTAATTGGACATTGTCAATTTTATAAAAATGCCCTTGCGTGTCTCTTGCCCATTTCACCCAGAAACAGGAATCTTGTGGTCTCATCATTGAATCCAACAGGCTCTCCCTGCCCGGCTAAGAAAGAAGAAAATCATCACATTTCAGTTGCTTATACCTGTTAGGTTTTTTTTATCCTTCATTAAAATAAATTTCAGTAGCATGTTCTAGGAATCTAAGTACTTTGGGAGTTGAACTATACGAAACTATCAATATTCAACCTTTGCTGACATACAAAAACAGCAAGTTCATATGGTTTAACCAAAACGTAACTTGGAAAGAGGTTTTCTATCAAAATGACCTCTTTGTCTTGTAAATAATCATAATTTGGCTCCAGGTTTTTCTGGAGGTAAAACCAAGGCAAGGAGTTCTTTCTCCCTCCTCAGCCCCTCCCACCCCACCCAACCCAAGGCCTGTGGCAACTCATGGTCTGTGTTTTAGTGCCATCTAGTGGCATAAAGTGTATTTGGAATCAAAAACAATCCTCAAAAGGATTTTTTCTTTGTTTTTGTTTTTTTTGGTTATTTTTTAAGCAGGAGTTTTTTTTTTTTAACACGGATGTTATTGCCACATCTTTTTTTTTTTTTAAAGCAATCTCCTCTTCAAATCTTTATAAGAATTTATTATTATATACGTACACATTTCTTTTAGGCTAGTGTGTTCAGATGTTTAACTTTTTAATGAAGTCCACATTTTCCTGCCATTTTCAGTGAATCTTATTGGTTAATAAATGTTTAGGAATACCTAAGAAAACCTGAGATTAGTGTGTGCAAATAGCATTTAATCCCTCTCACAGACCAGTACAACTCTGTGCAAAAGTTTTCCATAACAATGTCATCATTTCTTTCCTAAAGTGTATTATTTCTCCTCATTCCCAATGTATTTTGACCTTGACTGATTATACTTTTGCTTGGAGGGGCAGAAGAGAAAGAAATGACCTTCATTTTCTAACGGTTGAGCTGTGTGGGAGAAAACCTCAGGGACCTTTTTGGGTAGCAAGCATTAAAGAGTGAAGAAAATTATAGGAGCGTCAGAGCCCTGACTATAGCTCTTAGAGGGTTGAATTCAAGAAGGGTGAGAGCTGCCCTGTAACAAAAGCAAAGAAAGATTGAACCCTAACTAAGGGGCTTGTGTAAAACTGTTTCTAGTTCTTCCCCACAGCCTCACTCTTTGTGTCCTACAATGTAGATGCCTCATTCTTTGTGTCCTACAATGCAGACGGGAACAGAAAAGACTAACACAGTGCCTTTGGGATGTGGTCACCCAGGATCACTCAACTTGGCCTAGGGCAACACCCCCTTATAACATTTGGTTGAGACTTTTATTTACACTTCTTGCCAGTATCATGTGTCATAGTGCAGGCGAGAATAGTTAATACTTAACATAACATGTATAAAATATTATTTGTCCTACTACAAAAACAACAATGTAATACTCGCACACATAGGGAATGACGTAGCTGCAAGGTTATTTACTGCAGCAGTGTTTGTAAAAGTGAAATTTAGGAGACAATCTAAAAGTCAATGAGGAGAGGGCACAGGCAGCTGAATGGAGAAGGGGCTGAAAGGGAAATTTCTTTCTTCACTTTCTATTTTGAAATATTTCATCCATATAAGAGAAGCTATCTAGTGACTTTCTAAAATATAAAGAATAGTACTCAAATCAACAGTTTAAGAACTAGAACAGTGCCAAGATTTTAATGCCCTGAGTGTCCTTCCCTGATTTCATCTATCTGCCTCCTCTCAGAAATCACAATAATTTTGCTTTGTCTTTGTTATTGAGAAAGAGACAGTCTACGTTTGCTTAAATTCTGTACCATGTGGGGATAGAGATTATGCAAAAATAAATATAAAATTTAAAAATTAAATTTAAATTAAAAACCAAAATAAAATCATCTAATTTAATATCTTTATTATCACAGAGGCAAAAACCTGTATCCAGAAAAGCAAGTGGAGTAGATCTTTCATGAAGTAATGCTTCCTTTCAAATGAGCAGAGAACATGAATTACCTGCGCTACTATTTCTGTTTGCCCAGCTGTCAGATGCAGTGCACTTACTATAATTTATTAAAATAAAGTTCTCTGAATTCTGAGGTTAAATTTTTGCCTAGAATAAGGATCGATCAGGGGCTACAATAATCTTATTTAAAATGCTTTATTAGTGTATTTGATATTCGGTTCTTAAAGCGTAAATTCAGCCTGCATGATTTGTCAGATTTCTTTCTGCATCACTCAAGATTTCATGCCTAATAAAAGACATCGTGGTTTGATGTCAGCAGTTGGCTATTTGAATACTCCGTCATAGGCAGCGTGACCTTTCGGCAATGTGAGTTGTTTATATGTGATAATGAGCCAGATTTTTCCAGTGACTGAGTTAATCGTGGTTGGCACCTTAGGAAACACCATTAACTCCTTCAGGGGATAATGCTGTAGGTCACTGTCCCAGGGCATAAGCAGTATCCCAGTGACTTAGAAGAATGAATGCCCGTTTCAAAAATGTCTGAGACATTTTGTCTTAAAACAAAATTTAGGCTGACTTTAGTCTAGGTCAGTGCCAAATGACAAAATTCTGGAATCAGCTCTGGAACCCTTGGAGCAATTATAAAAAATTTGCCCTGCTCCCACTGCCACCGGCATATTGTCAGTTACAGGCATTAAGTGAATTCCCTGTGCGCACGCCAAATCATTAAATGGAATGTTGCCATAATGGGCTAATATTCACTGAGTGCCTTCTGTTTGCCAGGCACTGTTCTTGGCACCGAAACTGTCATTTAATCTCATTTTCACAGCAACCCTGTGAGGTAGATGTCACTATCCTGGTGTACAGATGAGAAACTAAGGGTCAGAGAGATGATGCAACTTGTCTAAGTTCACACATTGACTATATAACAGAACTAGGCAGTCTGGGGTGTTATTGGTACCTAATAAGACATCTGAAATCTATGTTTTAGGTAAACTTAACATTGTCGTTGTCACCCAGATGACCCATAACCTCACCTAATATAGGCTCCTCCCTGGGGGAGACTTGTCCATTCTAGGAGAAAGTGAGGGGGGTAGAAGGAGACAGTGCTCTTGTCACTTTTCTCTCCTAGTCTTTCGATTCTTTTGCCACTTTATAGTTTCACTAGAATTAGAAAAAGGAGGGGCTATCAGAGGTAGTGGGACCTATTGGTCCAGCCTTGTGTATGTGGATATGTTGTGTCTATGTATTCATTTATTCAACAATAAATTCAACTGAGTGCCTTCTGTGGGCCAGGCACTGTGCACGTACAGGACAGTCTCGCTTTATTTGAGACCATGTAATTCATGATTCAGATAACCTTAACGAAGAAAAGAACCTGTTTACCAGCTAGAATAACCATGTGGCAAAGGTGAAAAAACAATTTAAAATTTACTTTGTTTGCCAATTTCAAGATTATGGCATCATTGGTGAACGTTTGAAGAGAACTTGGGGGTCATTTTGTTTGACATTTTGCCCCTATAGTGAGACTTTATTAATATTTTATATTATGCTATTTCAAATATGCATAAAATGCAACAGCACGCTATCCATATTGCCTGGGATACTGTTTTAGTGGCTGGGGAATCCAGGAATACTGTGCAAACTGCTGCTATTGTCACCATATTCATAGACGATGAGGAGAAATATCTGGAAAATCCTTAAGTCTGGCCTCTCTGGCTTTCAAATGGATCCACGTAAACTTTACCAGGTGCTGGGAGATTCTTCAGTACTATATGAAACTAAGTTGCAAGCAATATCAAATTTTCACTTAACAAACCATTTTTAAAAATCACCAAACCACTTCATAGGGCATTAAAGAGGGCCTTATTTCAAGAAGTTTAAAGAATCATTTTTGTTGTAGGTCTTGGCCAGCCTGCGAACTGTACGGAACAACTTTGCTGCATTGACTAATTTGCAAGACCGAGCACCTAGCAAGTAAGTTATTCATTTTTCCCCCCTCCTTCTGGCTGAACTTTTTATAGTGTTTTTTCCATTTGATTGAACTCAAGGCAGCGTATTAGATTTCTCTGAATCATTGCCATGCTGTCTAACCATTTACACTAAGTCATATGAAGTCCTGTTAACTTTCTGTAAATACTTTGTAGTGATGGTTCTCATAACAGAAATGAATCAGGATGGCAAATAAATATGGTGATTCCATCTGTCAGAAATCACCTGGCAGGATCAGTCCTCTGCCCAGTTATTTACACTCAGGGTAACTTTATAGGTTTGGCTTAATTCATCAATTTACCATGGGCAAATAACGTCACCAAGCTTTGAAGTCAACCCAAAGTTATCCTCTTACTTCTAAGACAACCATTACTTGGAGAAGTGTCCTATCATAGGGAAGATCTCTAATTCTCTTGCTGTTACTGACTCATATCGGCAGCAGCATGGAAGAGTTAACAAGATGGGGATTTATGGGATAACAGGGGAAGCATTTGAGAGAGAAAGCTCAGATGGAAAATAACTATAATTTGGGGGTCCTAATAAAGATGGAAAATGAAAAAAAGAAAATTAATTTTCTAAGATTAAATGGAAAACTGATTATTCAAATGCCATAATTTTGACAATCTATTATGAATAATACAATATTATCTTTAAAATATCAACTCTGAAGAATTTTCCAGAAATAAAACCATTTCTTTTTTTTTTTTTTTTTTTTTTTTTTGCGGTACGCGAGCCTCTCACTGCTGTGGCCTCTCCCGTTGAGGAGCACAGGCTCTGGACACGCAGGCTCAGCGGCCTTGGCCCACAGGCCCAGTCGCTCTGCGGCATGTGGGATCTTCCCGGACCGGGGCACGAACCCGTGTTCCCTGCATCAGCAGGCGGACTCTCAAACACTGCACCACCAGGGAAGCCCAAAACCATTTCTTTAAATCAATATTAAGAGGACAGTGAATAGAAATTTATTTGAACTTATCTAAGCATATAAAATTTTGTTGTAATTACTACTTCTTAAAGAACACATGAAAAAAATCTAAACTTTCCACCCCATAATAATAGAGTCTATCTCCCAAATTCACATTTTCCATGATTAAAAAAAGCTCTGGCCATTATGCACATACTTCTTGTGATAGAACAAGGTTTTTTTTTAAAAAAAAAAAAAATCAATAT
This sequence comes from Stenella coeruleoalba, assembly GCF_951394435.1. Taxonomy (NCBI): domain Eukaryota; kingdom Metazoa; phylum Chordata; class Mammalia; order Artiodactyla; family Delphinidae; genus Stenella; species Stenella coeruleoalba. Next base: position 45,999,038 of record NC_137148.1, on the reverse strand, counting down.
AAATGCCACAATGCAAATAATTGGAATGGAACCCAGAGGTGTCAGTTGACTGTTGTGTGTTGCAGGTAATGAAATTTTGCAGTCCTGTTCCCTTAGCCTGAGCATTTCTCACCTTCTTCTTCCCCTCCTCATCCACTGGGCTAATTGTAATTCATTCTTTAGGTTACAGCTTAAATATAATTTCATTTGGGGCACTGTCTCTGACTAACACCCAACATGCATGCACACCCACAGGCCCCAACCTGGGTGGTATGCTTTTCCATTGCCATCTGATTGCATCCTGTCCTTAACCCCTGCTTTAGCATGTTTCTCTCAGTGTCCAGTTACCTATTTGCTTGTCTTAAGAATGTCAGTTCCCAGAGAGCAGAGGTCATATCCAGTCCACATTTGAATTCCCGGTGCCTAGTGTAATACTCAGCACAGCGTCATCACTCTGCACGTGCAGCAAACTGGCTAGAGGGGTGATGCCAGGATGTAGAATGGGAAACCTGAGCGTGGGCTTCAAGCTGTTTGTTCATAACCAAACACATCTTCCATGTTCAATCGCCCCTTTGGGGCTTTCGGCATTTGGTAGCTCCTAGGTATAGTCACCTCCTCTTTGGAAAGTCTCAACCCTGCAAGAGAAATGAAATTACTGGTGTCCCTTACAAACTTTTTTAGCCTCAACTTTTGTCCATGAAATTGAGATTTTTGTCTTTGAAAGGTGAACAAAACTTTTATAACGAATTCCTTTTATGCTTCCTTCAGACTTGGTCACTTGTGTAGCAGCATCTCTACCTGTGGCAGACACATAGTTGTTCAGCAGGTGTGAAGGCATCAGGCTGGCCTTTCTGTCCCCAAAGAGATGATCTGAGGCCCATTCTATATGAGACAGAGGTTTTCAGCTGACCTACAGGGACAAAACAGATTAAAATGGAAAAGAGCATCTAGAGGAGGGTAGAAAATCATACTTTATGCCTGAACTTGACCTGTTTTATAATGCCCTGGGTGAAGTCTAACCAAACAGTATTATCTGGCAGACCCTAAGTACAGGTGTTTGTGGTCTCTCTGTTGGTCAGTACAGATTTGTACCTCCTTTACTGATTCAAACCCAATCAGCCTTTTCAGGTATCAGAATAGTAGGACTCAATCTACACACAGATAAACTCTGTTCTTTTCAGTGATAGCAAAATGGATATGGATAGCAAAATGGTGCGTCACGTGATGACCCCAGGGAGCCAGAATTCCCCCGCAGGGTACTCACAGTGCCACTAGAACGCTCCCAAGCTTACCGCTGGATTTTGTGGAAGGCGTATGCTAGCTTGCATGATGCACCTTTACTATTTACTACAAGAAAGGAACCTACAATGGTGTGTTAGTTTCTGCTTTATAACAAAGTGAATCAGTTATACATACACATACGTTCCCCTATCTCTTCCCTCTTGCGTCTCCCTCCCTCCCACCCTCCCTATCCCACCCCTCTAGGTGGGCACAAAGCACCGAGCTGATCTCCCTGTGCTATGCGGCTGCTTCCCTCTAGCTATCTATTTTACATTTGGTAGTGTGTATATGTCCATGCCACTCTCTCACTTTGTCACAGCTTACCCTTCCTCCTCCCTGTGTCCTCAAGTCCATTCTCTGGTAGGTCTGGCAGTTCCTTAGTAAATTAACATGAAATTACCATATGACCTCATAATTTCATTCCTGGGTATACACCCAAAAGAAGTGAAAAGGTGTTCAACAAAAACTTGTACATAAACATTCTTAGCAGGACTATTCACAATAGCTAAAAGGTGGAAACAACACAAATGTCCATTAGCTGACAAATGGATAAACAAAATATTGTTTGAATAGAGTACTGATACATGCTACAACACAGATGAACTGTAACATTACACTACATGAAAGAAACCAGTCACAAAAGGCCATATTATATAATAAGTATGAAAATAAATATTTTATTTTCACATGTTAGAGAAAAAAAAAAAAGAAAAGAAAGGAGCCTAGAAGGATGCATCTGAAGCCCTGAGCCCTGAAGGTGCTCACTTGCACGTGCCTGACTTTTGCTAACTCACTGCTGGTTCCTGTCCCCTTGCTCTTCCTTGCCCTTGAGATTTTCCATTCCAGAAGTGAGTTCTGGCTCATTCTTCAATAACTGATTTATCACTGTAGCCATGGATCAAATGATTGATATTTTCTGCTTGTCATTACTTGTTGAAATATCAAGTTCCCAAGTGCCCATTATAGGATTGAAATCAAAAGAAGATAATAAGAAACAAGTCCATGATGTGGTTTTCAAAACTATAGAAAAGTTTAAAAATATTTCTTTGATGCCTTTCCTAGACAAAATAAATGCTTTCTAAATTTTCACAGAGCAAGGACTAGAAAGGAGTAATCATTATATAAATGATTTGAATGATAAACTCTCAGCAAGTAGATATCTATTAGTATATAGACCAAAACTATTTCAGAGTAGCAGTTTTAAACATTAACCTTTCTTTTTTATAAAGCATGAGTTAAGTTTCAAATTCCCTCATTTTATTTCATAATAAAAACTGAAATAACTCAGAAGTAGATTTTGGTGCATTTTCAATCAAATGCAAATTTTCAATCCCAAACTGCTATCAGTAAATTTAAGAGCAATAAGACAGAGCCAGATGCTGACTGGAACCAAGGCAGTGGGAATTTAAAAAGTACCAGACTGCTTTCCCCATGTATCTTCCAGCTCTGCTAAGAGATTCATCATCTCAGGAAGGCAGATTGGACCAGGGCTCTGCAGGAACCTGCCATCTGCAGAGGTTCCACGAAAGCAGCCTAAAAATAAGGCAACATAGCAGGGTGCAGGCCCTAGAATCACATTGCTTTGGTTCAAATCTCAGCTTTCTAACTTTGAAGAAGTGATTTACATTTCCAAAGCTTGTGTTTTCCTCATTGGTAAAATGGGAACCATGAGTCTGCCTGCCTTAAGGTTTGTTATGAGGGATTAAATGAGATAATTCATCCAACGTGCTCATTTAGCACAGCATCGGACACACAATAAGTCCTCATTAAAGTGTTAGCCACTACTAGGAGTACCAAAACAAACAACCCCCAGAAATGAAAACAAACATTTTTCTGACACCCTTGAATGTATCTATTTTCTAAAATGTTCTTAAAGATCACTAATTTTAAGAGCTTTCAATTGTAAGTAAGAACTTTATAAAAAATTTAATAGAGATTCCATAAATGATATTTTCTTCAGCATAATTGATTAAGCAGTGGATACATTGTGCTGGGCTCTGCAGGGAATACAAGTTAATCAAATAGCATGGGGTGTTTTTTTGTTTTTTTTTTTACCCCAAGGGGTTTATAATCATCGTGTGAAACTTCGCCAACATCTGAAAAATTAGAGAATACAAAATAGAATTGGTTTAAGCACCTTTAGTTTATAGTGTTTCTAAAGTCTCCGTAGCATCTATTTGGACCCATCGTTAATATACCTCTCTAACAAATGGATCAGAGATGTTTCTTAATATAAGAAAATAGAAAGGAAAAAGTTGAAGTACAATAGCTTCTCAAAGTGCAATATAGTTTACAAGGAGTCATTCACTTCTGATAATGTATAGGCAATCGTGAGAATTTATGCCAAAAATAAAAGTTTCTTAACACTGTATTAGAGAAACCAATTGTAGAGTGACTGCTTTTTCAAGTTCAGAAAGTCTGTGTTTGCTCTGTAAGCCCGGGCTTAATTGAATACGGTCAATCAATAAGGACTTCCTCTTCTCTCTTGTCTCTGTGACATTTACATCAGCTTTATTTACCCCAAAGTCTATCACCATGTGATTTAGCTTTTTTTTTTTGACACGTGGTCAAAGGGTACCTAGGAACTTGACTGGCTAGTCTGAAAGAAATCTTCATTTGCATGTCCTAACTTAAAAATAATCCTTAAATTTAAATGGCATATCTGAAATGACTCAGAGAGTCCTCAGACCAACAAAGTATCATATATTTACAGCTCTGTATTTTTCTCTCTTTGTCAGAAGATCACCCATGTGCAACCAACCATCCATCAACAAAGCCACCCTAACAGGTAAGAAGGACCTGGGAGATTATTCTTCTCACATCTAGGAAAAAGGCATATTTTCCAAGATTCAACCTTATTAGCACCAGTTTTTTTCTGCAATTCTAAAATCGTTAAGAAATTAGTCCTTTCTTCTCTATATTATCATTTCTCTCACTGATCTCACAAGCTGTCCATTTAACCTATTGGAAAAACTTAACTGGTGTGCCATTTTTTTAAAACAAGTTAAATGTTTGCTCTTACTCTGTTGAGTGTTGCTCTGGGCGTTTGTATTTTGAGAGATAGCATTACCTTCGAAATGCTGACCATGTTTCCGAGCTTGTGTTATCAGCATGATGTTAACATATGGTAGCTTGGTTGAATGAAAGTCAAAGCATAAATAAAAGATACCTTCTTGGTTAATGAATTTCCCAGTTGTGTGTAGGAAGGAACACCATTCCAGTACTCCTGATTTGGACCCAGAGAGTTGAGATTAAATTCAGTCTGAGATTAAATTCTGTATTTTACAATACAGAAAAGTTCAATGAGATCAAAAGAACAGATGTTTGGGGAAGAGAAGTGGATGGAAGGATGAGGGGCGTAGAGGTCAGAAGAATAAAATTACTCCGATTCCTATTAGTCTATTTTAGACATGGGGCTTGACCTCAGCTGAGCCAAAAACAGAACAGATGATCTCATTTTGCTAAACCTGAAACCAAATTGAACTCATTTGATCATTTCTTGAAACCCCAATTGATTCATTAAGATAATTGCCTGGAGAAGAAAACCCATGTTTTCTAAAATTATTACCAGAAGACAATTAACATATTCTCCAAACTAGACCAATACTTCACTTGATTCAAGTGTCTTCCTGGGACTCCAGCTCGTAATATGCAGAGGAGCTCATTATTACATTATCAGTGACTCTACTTTGCTTGAAAGTTAACTTCATCATGTCCAGTCAGGACCTTTCAACTGGGCTCCTTTGTGGTCACCACATCAAAGTGATTCTGGGACAGCAGTTAATGTTGGTCTTTCCTGAATGCCTTTCAAATGGGACTTGTGTTCCACTGACTATTACATTATTGGTTCTCTTTTCCACATGTATCTTTCAAGATCTTATTGGTGATGATTTTCAACTGGCATTTCATAGTCTTATGTCTGGTTTACCTATTTTCTTCTTGGCATTGGTAAAGAGATGGACAATAATTGAAATTCCTACAGATTAAAGTAAGTTCTTTGAGTAACAGATTTCTTCTTCAGAAACCCCGATTTAATATGAAAGAGCCCAAATCTACCTGGGGCCTCTAATGAGAGAGACCACATGGAACCTGGTCCCCAGCCCTGCTCCCAGCACTAGACCTGACCCATATAAAGAGGGAGACCATCACCCCCTTTATCTTTGCAATAAGTAAGACTCCTCTGACATCAGTTTGTGCAGAACTCAGTGCTATTTTGGCCCCTGAAAGCTTGTAGCTTGAGGTCACATATGAGCCAGCCCCACAGAGCATCCTACCAGAAGAGCAGCTGCAGGTACCAGTGGAGGCTGCTGTGTCCACCAGGAGGGGGTGGGTGCTCCGTGGTCAGGGCAGCTGTCCGGCCACCCTGGCCAACGTCTGGCACTGATAAGAGAAGGAGTAGCTGCACTCAGAGGGCACAGACTTGGCCTTGAACACATATGAGAGGCCCCGTCGAAGCTCCCAGAAATTTCACGTAGTGCTGAGGCCCAGAAGCAGTACCAGAGGGGACTGTGAGCCACAGAAATCTGGGCTAATATGGCCTCATTTGTACCCACATGATCTTGACCTGAGGCCTGGGGACAGTGGGGCTCTAGAAATATCTTATTTAAGAAGGGAAACTAATTAACTGTCATTAAGGGCTTTGTGCGGCTGTGTTCATCCCAAAGCACAACAGGAAATTAAATGACTTGTGAATGGAAGCCTTTTTCCTTGCCCAAGAATAGCAAACCAAGGTGAAAAAGTCAGATGAGGGGGTGAGGGAATGAGGGCAACAGCAAGGGACATTCCTCTCTCTGAGCTCATTCTGGAAAAGTATGCCCTTAAAACCATAAATCATGAAAACAGTAGTGGTTGAGACTTCGATGGGAGACTTCAGACATACAGAAAAGGTGGTGCTTGTGAATTCCTGCCCTCAGCAGCTGACTGCTCAGGACTTCACTCCAAGTTTGCTCCCTGGCAAGTGAGTGCAGTGGAGAAGAGTGTTAAAAAGAGTCAGTGGGGCACGCTTGAAGAAGAACTTGGCCTTCTTAGAAATTTTTCTTAGGTTCTAGAGGAACAGTGTAGTATGCAGGTAAGTTCATGTTTGGTCCAAAAGGCCGCTGTGGTGGACAGCACCAGGGGCCTCTGGAGGGCAGCTCCATAGAACAGCACTGACAGGGCGCTCCTGGAATTGGGGGGCAGGGGGCGGGAAGCTGCTCTGCGTGTCCAGGATTCAAGCCATGTTCTATCATGATAGCTGTGTGGCTCTGGGCAGGTTACATAGCCTATCCCTGCCTGTTTTCCCATTTACAAAACAGCGATCATACTTCATACAGTTATTGCTAAATAAATGAGTTCATTTGTACAATGCTCTTAGCATAGAGTAAGCACTCAATGCATCATTTTGTTTTGCTTTGTTGGTGTTTTTATTGGTTTTTGTTTTTAGGATTCATGCTGTATGTCACTAGGGGTGATGGAAAGAACAGGCCAGAGAGATGAGAAAAGGAAAGGGAAGAGTGCAAGACAAACTGGCAAGGTCATAGGAGTAAAAGTTATGGATCCCCCCCAAAATGGTCAAAATGCACACACTTCCTTTGTGCCTGTTGTAAGTGGGGCCTCTGCTCCCAGCACTGTATCCCGGCCTCTCATCACAGCCACAGGCATTGGCGCCTTTGTGGTGTGGATGATAAACTATTGTTCAGGATTATTTTCAAAGTTGAAGAACTTATTTTCGAGTCACAGAACTTTGAAGACAGAAAATTAACTCTCCGTAAGTCAACTTCTTGAGTTTTATAAAAGAAGAGTTGAGAACTTTCACTCTCTCTGTCTGTCACACTACACCTTCTAAAACTTGCTCCCATGGAACTTAGACTACTCTTTTCCCCCTTAGAGGTTATTCCATTTGACATGCGTTAAAGCCAGGAAAGTTTGATTTTATATCATTAGGGCTAAAGCATGTTAGTTAGTTGCCAGATTTTATATCTATACATAGTAGGTAAATTCACAGCTCTACAACGATTTAACAATTAAAAAAAAAAATAAAGTTTCCAAATGCGCGTTTAGAAAAGAGCCTTCCTGCTAAATGGCTCTCTGTTCTTTAGTGTGATATAACAAACAGACTGGCGTGTGGCATTTGGGGCCTGAGTGCAAACCCTGTATCTCTCATTCACTTTATTCCCTCGTTTGAAAAATGGAGATAGGAGCTCCTCTCAGTGCTGTTGCAGGAATTCAAGGAGGTAAGTTAGATGAGGAACAGAAGCCTGTCATGAGTAACTCACCAAGTGTTTCTTCCTACAGCTCTCCTCCATGCCTGACATTTTGTTGTTGTTCCTAAAGCTATTTTAAAAACGGGTAGCGTAGAGGAGGACCTTGATGACGTGTCAGCTTTACTCGTGCACTTCATTTATGATTTTGTTTGCAGACAGTAATGATGGGGCATTTTTAGGAATCCCTGTACTTAGTGCAAGGCTCACGTGCATAGGTCCTTAGCGGATGGTGAAGAGCAGAACTAAAGAGTGTGTTGAAACATGAGAGGGCAGCAAAGAGTCAGAGCTGCCCAAGCCATACCTGCGTTGTGACACTGAGCCCTGGTTTGGGTGCAGAGCCATGTCTTTGGGGGCACAATTGGTTCTCTTGAGCATTTCATTTTCAAATGATATTCACTCAAGAAAAGAGTTCTGTGGCCATCTCATGAGACCTTATCACGTCTCCACGATATCACTTTACAATGTTTGTTATTTACATATTTTCTGTCCCTTTATTTAATCATATTTAAACTGAGGATTTTCATGTGAGAATGTAACTGAGAGAAAATTTATTTAAACTTCTCTATTTTAAAGATGAGAAAACTGAGACCTAGTGAGAGAAAATGCTACTTAGAGGCAGAGCCAGGAATAAATGCAGGACTCCTTTTGGCCAAGTCTAGGATCCTTCTTATACATAACCCTATAAAATTATCCATCAAATTAGGGTAGCCTTCAGACCCACCATGGAAGTATATGTTTTGGAGAAAGTAAAAGAAATCTTACAGGATATTGATTTCTGGGTAATAGATATAACATTGGATTTTCTTTGTATATGGACCCCAAAATTTGAAAATATCCTGTCCCGATTTCTCACTGGACAGGTCTTTGTATTTAGAGCTATTTTTATTATATCCACAGCCTACATCTTAGAGGCCCTCAGGTAAGTAAAGATTGGCAGACTAAGGAGAAAATACAACTGCTATCCATGCAATAAAACTAGTACAATTGCCTCCTCTTTACCTGTAGAGGGAGTGCAGGGACAAGCGTAAAATAACGCAAAAGTAGTTTTAGTCCAAAAAAAATTTTGGTGTATCTCCACTCATATTTTTGCCCTGAATATTCCTAACTCCTTTAAAAAAAAAAAAAGAAAAAAAGAGTGCATTTTCAAAAGAATTTAATCAGTTGGTAAGCAGAGGATTTAAAAAGTAAACTATCCAAATATACTAGTTAGTCAGAATACAATAAGACACTTACTCTTGTTTGTTTATTGTTCTTCTAAAGCACAAAGCAGTTTATAAAATCCATTGAAGAAAAAAAAAGCAGATTTTTAACTGGAACAGTTATTTTGTTATTACCGGGACTAATCATTTAACACTTTGTGCCACTAAAGAAAGGAAACTAAACAACTACTTCATGTGACAATAGCAATGCTAGTGACTTATGTAGGTTTGCCTTTTAAATCTGCGCGTGCGCGTGTGCGTGTGTGTGTGTGTGTGTGTGTGTGTGTGTAATAAAAACAACTAGTGTACATAACGTACATATATATATAGTAGTTGGAAGCACGAGCCGCTAAAGAAGGCAAAAGAGACCTCAGTGAGAGCAATACGCGAAAGGGATGAGGGGACATCGAACTAAAAATGTATGTTAGGGCAGCGAGTGTGGGAGGAGGACGAAGACCCAGCCATTGCCCTGGAAGTCTCACCCTCTTCATCAGCCACTAGCAGGCACTAGCTTCATCATGCAGCTCTTTTTCTCCTTTCTTTTAACAAGAGCAAAGATTGTGGCAACGCTTTAAGGATTGCAGAGAATGAGTGCGCAGTAAGCTCTTTTAGGAATGTGATTGAAGAATGCTGAGTACACATTATGCTTAATAGCTTTAATAAAAAAATAAAAATTGTGTATGTGAGTGTTAGACATTGGCTTTTGTGGGGAGTTTTTTTGCTTGTTTTACTTTTATATTTAATACATCTGATGAATGTGGAGTATTCTAAATTTTTTGAGCCAGAGGAGTTTACTTTTACAAAAATCCCCACATTAAAAAGACCTCTCCGGGAAAAACATTGAACTAAAAGATTTGCTCAAGTGCATGGAGTATGACTACTTGTTACTTAAATTTATGATCTTTTAGAGGGTCAAAGCCTGTTTTCTTCCTTATAGGCTAACTTGTTTTGCCTTCTTATGCTTTCACTAAATAAGTAGAGTTATCTCTATTAATTTGTAAAAAGACCAGGTCTGACAATCACTTTTTGACCAGGAATTGATTAAAGTTATATTTGGTTTTCTAAACAGTAAGAAAACAAGTGAATGTCACAATCATGGGAAAATATAATCAAATTGTAACTGTATTGCCTGAATATCTGCTCTGGGTATTTTGTTATAACTTTAATTGAAACAATTAAACAAAACTGCATATTCATTGAGTCAGAACAGCAAAAAGGTTATGAGTGAAACCATATAGATTGAAAACCCAACTTTCCTCTTACTAGCTATGTAATCTTGGTCAATTTACTTAAATTCTCTAAGCTTTCATTTTCTAATCAGTAAATTCTAAGTCAGTGATTAGCATAGCGCTTGGTACCCAGAATGTACTCAACAAATGTTAACTATCATTATTCCTTCAATTTTATTATTATTATTACTATTATCATTATTATACATTCGGTCAACAAATATTTTCTGTGTACCTTATATGTGGCATGCAATAAGGTAGGTGTTGGAAATAAAAAGATGAGTGAAAGGTGACTACTGGCTTCAAGGAAGTCACATGGGGACACCGAACGGAACCAGGAATAATTAACAAGCTAAGTGCCACGACTGAAGCAAATTCAAATACATATATGTATTTGAAGGAGAGGGCAAGTGATTCTACCTAGGGGAAGCTCCCTGCTGAACTTAGAAGAAGGTGGAGTTCTCCATATGGTTAGAAGGAGAACACCTCATGCCAAGGGACCAACAACAGTGAGTGCCGGTTCAGCTCAGGGGACTGGAGACAGTAAAGAACAAAAAGAGTTCAAAATGTATGGGAGCAACAGAACATGATCTCCAAGCGTAGATTAAGGCAGTAGCATGAAGAGCATTAGAAGTCAGTGTAAATAACAGTGGACTATATTTTACGGGCAATGGAAAATCATCAGTCATTTCTAAGCAGAGGAACAAGTACATATGTTAGAATGACAATGTTGGATGCTGCATAGAAAACAGATTGAAAGGAAGAGAGACTAGCGGCAGCCTCATACTCATCCAAAGGCCATTACAGGCCAAGTACCCGCTGAAGCTCATGTGAATCTGGACTGGGGTGGTGGTGTTGGGGGTGGAGATGAGGAAATGGATTCACAAGTCTTTTCAGAGAGTTGAGAAAGCTTCGTGGGTGATTAGATTGAGAAGTGAGGGAAAAGAAGAGAAAAATGAAGTCATACACACAGGTGTTCATCACAGCATTGTGCATTTGTACAAGAGACTGAAAACAACCCAAGTGCTAAATAATATGTGAGTTCTATTTAAGTATCAAAAATTCCATAATAAAAAAATTTAAATAACTTATTCATGAGAAAAATTTTATAATGTAGAAAAATGCACCTAATTTAAAGAATATATGTTAAAGTTCTAAGTAAGCAATAGCCACACATTTCATGTATTTTAATTATGTATATTGTATTTAATTTAAGACACTTTTGGATGTTGACTGGTAACTAGCAAAGGCCCATTTTACATAGAATCTGGTGACAAACTTGTAAGTATCTCTCAGGTCAAGATTTCTGTTTGCCTCTCCTCACTAGAAAAGGTACTAATGAGACACTGCCAACTGATCTTTCAGTATTATTGTGCCCCAGTGAGCATTCACTGTATTTTCAGATAATAATATGCCTTGGATAGGGCAGCACTCATGGTGGTTATTGAGCTTATGACAAGACAGCTCTATTATCCTCCAGTCGATCAGAAAAGCTACCATGAAAATAGAGGCATTAAAGTCACCAAAGTCCCCTTTAGCCTGTACCCCTTCCTCACCACCTCGAGTTAGAAAAACGCAACATTTCCCAAACCTGCCTGATCTAAGGAACCCCCAAGGGATCCTTGAAAATAAACACGAAAAAACAGATCCCAAGACAGTGCAGGACGAAATCTTTGGGATAAGTCTCAGGATCTGTATTCTCAACAAGTGCTCCAAATTAACGAATCAGCCAAATTTGGGAGAATAATCGGATACTGGGTGAAGTAGGCAAGAGTGCTGCTCTGGACAGTGTTGACACTGCGTTGCTGGACAGTTGTTGGAAAATCATTGTCTTTCTGGAAAATGTATATAGTGACACCCACACCCCCATCCAACAAACAACGCAGCCTAGGAAAAACAAGATAATATGTGTGAGGTGCTTTGCGATTAGCAAAGGAAATACAAGGTGACGTTATTATCTGTGCCATCCTCATCATCATGGTCATCATCAGCTGGCCCATCATCCCTCTTATCTCTCCAAATGTATACAAATTTTAATTAGGCCGGCTTGCCCCTCTCCTAGAAGAAAATGAAGTATCATGTCCATCTTTGCGTATGAGGGTGGGAGTGAGTTTGGGAAATGTTATGTTTAGTACATGTATTCTTTTTGTCTTCTCACACACTGTACCAAGTTTCCTTTAAAAAAAAAGAAAGAAAGAGAGAAAGAAACAACAAAAGCTGCATTCTTAAGTCACTCCCTTTATCCACAAAGGGCTTCCCACCCATGTATGCCTTAAAAAGTATTCCCCTGGGCACACTCAAATACAAGACTGTGGTAGGGCAAAACAATGAAAATTCCTTTGGGTCTAATTTCCCAAATTTTCCTAGTTGAGTGTTACACTGAGTTATTTAACTCTATGAATAAATGAGGATTTCACTCACAGCATTCTTTCTTTCACTATCTCAGAAAATGCTTTTTTAAAAATTGGATCTATTATTAATACTAATAATAATAAAAATTAACATTTTCTGACATTTGATATTAAAGACTCTACCTGCATAATCTCTTTTAAATCTTATGATAATTCAATATATAGCTTCAAATGACAAAGTGTAGATTAAGTATGACTCAAAGGCAGAACCTAGAGGCTTCCCTCCCTTAAAATGTATTGATCCATGCACAGAAACACACACAACCTGCTGTCATCTTCTCCCCAAAGTTATTCTTTTCTTTCTTTCTTTCTTTCTTTCTTTCTTTCTTTTTCTTTCTTTCTTTCTTTCTAAGAAGAGACAGCAGAAAATGAACCTACGTTGTCTATTACGTAACATGTATGAATGGAGGGGATGATGGAGGATGGATTAGATCTGTGGATACAGAGCAACCCTTTGGGAAACCCAAAGGATCAGTTTTATAAGCTAAGGAAAGGACTTTTGCTTGTGGGGTAGAATTCCTCAAGCCTTCAATTCTCACAGTTCTCTTCCTGACTCCTCTGAAGTGCCTGTGTGACAGCGCCCAGGGCAGCAGCATCAATAAGGAAAGGACCCCACAGTGTGTGTGAGCAGTGAGGATGTAAGAAGGTTCGGCATAGGGCAGTGCTTGAGCCTCTGCGCTCACCTTGCTTCTAGGACCAGTCACTGTTAACCCCTGAGATAACAGTTTCTATCATGGGGTGATATTCATCTTCTCTTTGTGCGTAGACTCACCGTAGGCTCTTCATCTCCATGATCATTTGCTTGGGTACCAGTTCTAGCCATGACATTCCCCAGCTCTCTGTGCCCCAAATGCACTTCCTCTAGATATTTCTGATGTCTACATATCCAGTGCTTTTTAGTGCGCTATCTTCTCTTTTGTGGTTCTTTTTCGGCCCTGTTGGCACTCTGAAAGCATTTCTAATTCACTGGACTGTTTTCTTCTACCTGCCTAGCAAAACAAATGGATGTTCACGTCTTTTTTTTTTTTTCGGGCATGTTTCTGGTATTTGCATATTGCACACTGAATTGTCCATGTGGAGAACTTCATTAATGGGTTTGCTCCTTCACTCATTCAGTCACTTGGATGTGAAAGACTGCTTGGGCTCTCAGGACCCAATGAGGTATAAGATACCTCCCCCGAGCTTTACGACCATTATCCTAGAGGTTTGTGGAATTTAGAAAGATAAAATGTGTTCTGTTGAATGATAGAAAGCATTAAGTAAATAGAAAACAGAGGGTTTGTAAATGAGTAGATAAATGAGTTGATAAAATAAGGAAAGTAGGAAGAAAGGGAGGAAGGAGGAAATTGATCAGGCTGAGATCGTTTTCCGAGAGAGCCAGGAGGCTGTCTACAGTGTCATTTAGCTTAGAGACTGGAAAAAGTCTGGGAAACCACTTGAGGAACCTAGGGACTTAGCAACACAAACATGTAGAGGAGTGAGAGTAGTAAAAGAAAGGTTTTCTGAATCACCAAGGAGGAAAATAGCAGACGATGGGTCGGGGAACTGAGACCTCAGTTGAGGAAGATGTGACAGACGGTCTCTAAGATACTTCTTCTGTCACTGACTGTGCACTGACTGTGCTCTTTTAAATTGCTTATGTGGAAAGAGATCTAGGTTTTCTCTTCCAGCAGGTTGTAATTTTGTAAAAAAATTCAAAATGTTGTATGTTTTGTTTGCTTGTTTGATGTACAAGTTAGAACGTACATAGAGGACTAAGAGCAGGGCTCAGAAGTTGGGAGGTCTGGGTTTCATTGCTGGCTCACCTGCTGACCCACGTTGTGACCTTAGAAAAGTTCCTCAAACGCTGTGAGTCTTTTCTGTTAAAAGTGTTGAATAATAACAACAACAACAACAACAATAATAATTGTGATAATACTTTCCTGATCTTGAGGAACATACAGGACAATCCATGTAAACATTTTGTCACAGTGTCTGGTTGTGTCATTCATGCTGATCCTCAAAGTTGTCATCTTTGTACACCGTACACTTTTTTCGCCCTGCTGCCATTGATAAAAGCATTGGGGGAATGGCTTTAGAGACAGTTTACAGGCCATACAAGAAAAAGCCATCTTACTGGTTTACCATCATGCTTCACTTTTGACCAAAAATATTATTTCCAATATGATTACCAACCTTAGTCACCAAATAAGATATCAGATTAGCCTGGATGAGGCTAATTCTAAAAATGTAGCCATTCCAGGGGATGAGACGATTTTGAGGCATTTGAGAGAAGTATAATGTGGACTCTGAAAGCAGTTCCAAGACAGAGTGTCACATCATTAGAGTGATGGCAATATATGGAATAAGCATACACACACACACACACACACACACACACACACACACACACACACGTTTTCCCAGTTGATACTTTGAAAGAGATAACTTCCTCTGAATTCTATGGGGTGGAAATGGTCTCATCTCTAGGAGTCCTTTTTACTTTTCAGCCACACTTCATAGAGTCTGTGTTTCTCCAGATCTTCACAGCCAGGTTCCATTCCCTGGGAACTGCCGAAGGTGCCATAGATAAAGGAGAGGGCTGGTGTGCCCCAGCCCACTGGCCAGGGAAGGCTTCACCCCTCATCATTTCCACAGAACGGGCAGCAGAGGAAATGAGCCTGGCACTTGTCGCACTATTATTTCTCACTGCCTCTATTCAGTTATTATTGGGCACCTATAGAGCCTCAGCATCCTGTTCTTTGAGCGTTCCATACAATTCTCTCCTAGGCTGGCTTATAACCCCGCCTTCGATAACAGCGTATCAGCAGTGATCCTCTGGTTGCAAGATTAAAAACCAACTCTGCTCACTTAAGCAAAATGGGATTTAGTGGAAGAATATTGGGAGAATTTCCAATTCCCTAAGAATCAGTGGGGAGGCTAGAGGATCAGAGTTGAAGGAATCAGTACATCTTCAGAGTAGTAGAAAGCCAAAGGGTAAGGGGAAAATCTCATGGCAGGATCAATCAAGTGAGATCCCTGCAGCTGCTTTTAGTTTCTTTGTTACTCTGTTTAAGAGTCAAATTCCAGTGAAGGGGTCCAGTGGGTCTAGTTTGGGTCTTGGGCCTTGGCTAAAGGAGAACAGGGCATCAGGCTATTTCACCAGACCACGTAATAGGATGTAGGGGTGAGAGCCTAAGTGATGGGGCCAGATTACGAGGATTCGTTTTCTAGTTCTCCCACTTCCAGATGTTTCTCCTCAAACGATTCATTTAACCTCCCAAAACCTCAAATTCCTCGTTTTTGAAGTGGGCAGAATAATAGTAATTATCTCCTAGGGAGTTCGTGAAAATTATTTGAGATGATATTAAAGAAAAAGTAAGCACAATGCATGGGCACACAGCACTTGATCATTGTGGGCTGTTTCATAGTTAGGATTATCTAATGGAAATGCCAAGTAATTTCCTGAAAGAAATTAGGGTGCTGTTAGAAAGGGGAAATAAATAAGTGCTGGCGGGCCAGAAATAATTATTGAGTATAGTGGAATAAGAGGGTTGGCCTCAATCCACTATTTATTTTACTAATATATTTCTCAGTAACCTACGCTTTATGATATTAAGGTTCTTAGGGATGCAGGATGGTACCTGTTTGTTAAGGTATCCCTGGGAACTCAGTTCCTCTGAAGGCATGTGACTTCCTGATCATTTGATCCACACCCATTTATTGATGCCTCCCTTATGCTTAGATCTAGACAGGATGCCATGGTCTGTGGCCTCTGGTTTACTCACAAGTGTAGGAATCAAAGTAAGGCATAATTTGCCTTCCTCTGATCTTTGTTTAATAGTCATCTAAATGGACTGTTGTCTAATAAGTCACCACCTAATTAGGTTTACTTTAAGGGATACAGGATTATAGAGAGAGAAGGATTATTTTTTAAGCCTCTCCACTTCCTGAGAACAACATTGAAGTAGGCCCCAGCATATGAAGAAGCTGGCATTCTAAATTCATCCAAAGGTTCATTGTTTGAACTTTAGAAAAGACTATCCACACACTGGCACTCATCAAAGGCCCCTTAGAACCAGCCTATATATCTCCATTCCAGGAAAGTGCAGGTTTTCCAAGGAGAGAGAATCTGAAGGAGAATTTGAGGTCCCCGAGAAAAGGCATTTAGGTCCATCAGTGGGATGAGATGGGCTGAAATCTCTGAAGGCCAATGAAAGGTCACTGTGGAACACTGCACAGCCTACCCACTTGGAAAGTCAGAGTCATTGCGAGGAGGAGAGCTCAAGCCCAGGCTTTGGGAAGCTGGATAGACAGAGTGTCATGCGCCAGGACAGAATCAGTCAGGCCACACCTCACTGCCCCATGGCTGCTGCCTCCAAAGCCATGGAGGTGCTGACCTCTGACTACATGCTGCCACCTGCCCGCCACACCCCTCCACCTCACACGCTGACTGAGCTTCTGAAGCCACCCAGCCTGCAGCAGGCCCTGGCCTCTGTCTCTAGCATCTCAGCCCTGACCGCCGTCTCCATTACCCCTCACCCAGGACCAGTCATGCCATCCTCACTACACCTTTTCCAGCATCCAGCCTTCCCCAGACCTGACCAACTCTGGCCTCTCCTCCAACCTCACCACACCATGTCACCCAACACCAGAAAGGCATGACAGAATTGAAACCGGAAATGGAGCCACCCTGAGTGTTAGTTTCTTACAAAGGTATCTGTCTTTTTCCAGGGGTGTAGCTAGTAGGCATTGTAAGAGGGTGGGCTTTGGATTCCTTGAATCAATACAGAGAATTCTAGCTATGCCACCTCTTAGCGATTTGACTTTGGGCAAGTTATTCTGTAAACCTCAACTTTCTAATCTACAAAATGTAGATAATAACAAACCTACCTCAGAGGGTCACAATAAGGATTAAATGAGATGTATGAGCACCAAGCCTAGTACCTGGCACATTAAAGAAACTGAAAATGAAATGCTAATTCTTGAATAAACTTTTCTTTTTTCTTGCGTGTACTGTGACACTTCCATCAGTGAGTTTCAGAGGCAAATGAATCTCTTTAGACCTGGAAGCTTGACACAAGGAAGAATGAAGTAAAGAAAACAACTGAATTTCTCTTAAAAGCATTTTCCCTTACTGACTTTTCTTCCGTTGTCTGTGTTCATAAGAAACCAGCTATGCCTGCAGAAATGTCTGCCTGTTTCCTTTTCTACGTGTTTAAATTCCTAATTGTGCACACAATCTTAGTCACTGTATTTTCACGTGCAAGCAATTAAGGACTCATTTAACAGCCTTCCCCCTGGAAGGTTTTGTTCTCCATCTGCCACAAATCAGATTCCTTAGGAACATGTTTGATTTTGAAACAATGTGAAAGTACTGTTCATTTTGTTCAAATTTCATTTATGTACCATTTTTTAAAGTGATGTAAATGGACAGCCACAAAAAGCTCAGCAGCTGGTCAAAACAAGACTTCAAAGAAACCATTGAAATGGGGCAAAAAGAAATTTTTTTTTAAACTAATATGCTAGGACAAAGCCAAATAAAGCCATAGTATGATAAACAGTCCTCAGACATATTTCACTCATAACAAATATTTACTTTACAACAGATTTCAAATACAGGAAAATGGGAATGCACCCCAGTTCCCATTCTGAATCTTGGAAGTCTTGAGCTCACAGCAATGAATGTGAGGAAAAAGGGCAGAAGAAGTCAGGAAAGGGGAAAACAGGAAAAGATTAGATTTCTCAGGCTTTTTGGAGAAACATGGTACAAAGATACACATTTCAATAATATTAACCGGAAGAATCAAACAGATTTATATGACTCTTTGTTGCTGTACACCTGAAACTAACACATCGTAAAGCAACTGTACTTCAATTTTTTAAAAAATCAATTAGATAACTAATTTCTCCCTCACCACAGGTGAAGTCCATTTTTGTTAATTTGTTCAATAGGTTTCCTTACTTTAGAACATCAAATAGAAGCTAACACTTGGTCAAATTAAAGGCAAAAAAAAAAAAAAAAGGTTAGGTTCTGAACACAAATAAGTGCCTGTGAATTGGTAACAAAAACTCAGCAAACATTTAAAAAGGATTAGATTTTCTAGAAGAGTCTCAAAATTAGATATCGCCATTTGAAGGCAGCTTGCAAAAAATATTAGTTTTCGCTACTTACATTTCCCGTTGTTTCGGGACTTGAAACAAAAAACCAGCAGAGTTAATGCAGTCAATCCCTATTTATATATTAGTTGGATATTTTGTCCACCATCTTCCTGAGGCTTTATGAGCTGAATTGTTTTGATATCATTCAAGGAAACGTTCTGTAAATGTTCAAAGTATTGCTGTTATTTTGGGCAGTCACACCTGCACGTTTAAAATGCCTTTTGTGCAGAATGTAGCCCAATTTGCTTTCAAATCAGACCTTCAAAGAAGGGTAGATTTATACCTGTGACAGATCCCCTGAGGTGCTTCCCTACAAGGAAAAGTTAAAGCTAAGAGAGCCACTCCCACCCACCATCTTTGTGTCTTTGTGCTTAGGCATCAAATGGCATCTCTAAAAAGAAGAGCAGAGAAAACATGAGTACCTCTCTGCTGGAGATCCAAAGCAAGATACAGGTCTTCTGG
Organism: Stenella coeruleoalba; assembly: GCF_951394435.1. Taxonomy (NCBI): domain Eukaryota; kingdom Metazoa; phylum Chordata; class Mammalia; order Artiodactyla; family Delphinidae; genus Stenella; species Stenella coeruleoalba. The sequence continues at coordinate 45,980,094 of NC_137148.1, read as the reverse complement.
AAGAAATGGCACCTAAGAATTTGCAAGTAGTTGGTAAATAAATAGAAGGAGAAGGTGAAAATGGAGGAGTCCGCACCTCTCACGAGCAGTGAATATTTATTAAAAGGCAACTGTTTTGTAAGAGCAGCTAAGCTCAGAAATCAGAGACATGGAATGTCTGCCATTAAAGGAGTTAGTTCTACTGTAGGGTGTAATTAAGAGTCAAATGAAAGGTGTGCTAAGTATTTAGGATAGTGGTTCACAAACTTATCTCTTCATTAGAATCACCTGGGAATCTTTTAAAAGTTCCAAAAAGTGAAGGTAGAAAATATCAAAGGTTTGGAGACCAGTTGGAGGACAATAACACTGTTCAAGAATAAAGTCCAATAAGGGCCCTACTCCAGCAAAGTAGCTGGATAACAGGAATATAAAGGAAGTGGAAGAGATAGTTGTAAAAGATGAAAGGAGGACCCATGTGTAGGATTTAGTAACTACCAATTGTATGATTTTATTGAGTGGATGTAAAATGTTCTGAAATATATGAAGATTTATAATCTTATATATGGGATATATAGGATTATATATAGGATAAAAATAGGTTGACACTTGGATTCCAATGTAGAATTGAAGCCTGATTTATCTCAGTGCCTAGATTACCTACATTTCATTTAGGAGAAAATGTTCTATATGTCAAATATTCTAGAAAACCAAGGATCATAATCTTATATGAACTATTTGGAATAAAAATCTTTAAAAGGTGTTATGTTCCTTCTCAATCCCTTAAAGGCATGTACTGAATGTACTTAAATCATTTTTCGTGGCTCTGGTCGTCATTGTGCACATCTGCTTTTATACTCCTGTGTCAGTCACAGATGCCCCTAATGATCTGTGGACGTTTCCCCCGACTGTAGAGGCCCCCAAACTTGGCTGCACTTTAATTTCTCATCGCCTGCTCCCAGTGGCCATTTCTTGATGTTGGTACTGAACTGGCCTTAGTGCCGTCTTTTCTGATCTGCTGCTCCTTTCTCCTTGACAAACCAGTTTACCAAGCCGTTGCATGGAGCCTAAAATAAGAGCAAATTAACTCAAAATTAAAATGGGGTTTGGGGGCAATCCATTTCAGAGGAAAGGCTTTAGGATATTTAATGCATATAACAAATATGGCTTTAAATTCATTTAACTAGTATTTTGGAGTCCATTTCACCTACTTAACTGGTGTTGAATAGTATAAATTTCTGGATAATTAATCTCTGGACAAGTAAGTTGTTACTCTACTCCTAGAGCTAATAAAATTAATACCGGTTTATCTTTAACCAGTCCACAAAAACATGTTTAATTCTGTGCTCTGGGCATCAGGGCAACAGAAATGAATAAGATGTAGTCCCACCACCCCCAAGGACTTGGCAAGATATAATCGTACATAGGTACATGAAAAGGTACCACGAATCTAAGTCCCAGGATTCCACAGAGAGTAAGTATCATAAGAATTCAGAAGGAAAAAAAAAAGAATTCAGAAGAGCCAAAGATCAAATTCAGACAATAAGCAGTGATGGACCTTGAACATTTCCCAAATACTTTAGAATTAGTGAAATGTCCCACCTGGCCAGACTTTTATAATGGGAGTGTTAATGGATGATCACTACCTAACCACAGAGATTTAGGACTGCTTCCAGCATCCCAGCAAAACAGCCCTTTTCACCCAGGACCATTTGCTATTACAAAAGAGAGGTGATGGCTTGTGATTTATTAACATTCCTTCATTTTGCATCTGACACTGGGCTTGTGAAACTTGTGGAAAGATCAATGACCTCAGGGTTTAGGGAACAGAGCTATAATTCCAGCTCCGTCCCCAGCTTCCTGTTTAACATTTGGTCAGTAATTTAACCTGGTTATTCTTCAATAAGATGAGGATATTAGGTTAGATAATATCTAAGGACCCAACTAGCTCATTTTATAGTGTTTTATTATTTTAAAAAATGCATGCTTCTGATTAATTGCCTTGATTTTCTTTAGTTCTATTTCCCTAAGACGTGAATATAAGATGCACTAAATCAGTATATGAATTCGCTTTTCCCAATAGATAGAGGCTATCCCTGACACCATTTGCTGTTTTGAGTTTTCAACAAAGAGTTAAAAGAAAATTCTGGCTCCCCTGGCTATCATCCTCTCCAGTTGGCAAAAGTCTTCATGCAGACTTGATGGTTGCCTAGAGCAACAAAATATTAGGGACAGAAACATGTTCAGGGACTCGATTGTATAAGTGACTCAGAGCTGAGAGACCTTTCCCAGCTTGAAGGGAGCCCATACTTAGCTAGAGTGGGTATTTGTCTATGCCTGTCTGCACTACTCTTCTGACTTAGAGGTGACCATAATTTTGCTTACTAAAATATAGACACCAGCCTTGAAACCTGCAGAGAGGAGTTATATGGTCAGAAGGCAATCTTCTTCATTCAGCATGTCTCACACATGAAAGGTCATTAGGACGAGTGAGTATACACAAGATGAGGAGACCAATCGGGCTTTTGAAGAGCACATACCAAGAACATTATGAGAACTCAGTAAAAATTCATTGTCAGAGCCACTTTTCAAAGCCAATTATCTCTTTTTCTTTTTTAACATCTTTATTGGAATATTGCTTTACAGTGTTGTGTTAGTTTCTGCTGTATAACAAAGTGAATCAGCTATACACATACATATATCCCCTCCCTCTTGCATCTCCCTCCCACCCTCCCTATCCCACCCCTCTAGGTGGTCACAAAGCACAGAGCTGATCTCCCTGTGCTATGCGGCTTCTTCCCTCTAGTTATCTGTTTTACATTTGGTAGTGTATATAAGTCCATGCCACCCTCTCACTTTGTCCCAGCTTACCCTTTCCCCTCCCCATGTCCTCAAGTCCATTCTCTAGGTCTGTGTCTTTGTTCCTGTCCTGCCACTAGGTTCATCGAAACCATTTTTTTGTTTTTTTTAGATTCCATTTGTTAGGAGAACCCAGTGGAGGAGCTACTCCTGAAAATTCAATACCCTTTTCCTTCCCTCTGTTGGAGCCAGACATCACTAACTATGCTGTGAACTAAAATGTGAATTTAAAAATAGTTTTTCTGTTCCTGCACTCCTTAAATCTGAGGTCATCCCCTCTCTGTTCCATCAGTCTGTCTCCATGATAACCAATTACTCAAGCTTGTTCAGGGAGTTATTAGCATCCGGGAGTTCAGTCTTTTTTTTTTTTTTTTTTTTTTTGCGGTACGCGGGCCTCTCACTGTTGCGGCCTCTCCCGTTGCGGAGCACAGGCTCCGGATGCGCGCAGGCTCAGCGGCCATGGCTCACGGGCCCAGCCGCTCCGCGGCATGTGGGATCTTCCCACACCGCAGCACGAACCCGTGTCCCACTGCATCGGCAGGCGGACTCTCAACCACTGCGCCACCAGGGAAGCCCCGGGGATCCAGTCTTTTGCTTCTAGTCAATGTTGCCTAGAGCAAGAATTAGAAGAGGATTAGCCAAGTCTCCGTACTTGAAGTCCTTTCTCTTTAGCTGCTTAACTAGGTTTCATTTTAATTATGTGTTTGGTTGGTGTTGTTTCTCTACCCAGTACACATTCTTCCCACTTGCACTTGAACAAGTTCATTATGATAATAATCACAATTATCAACTATTACTTTTTATCCTGTTTGAATTCTTATTGAGTGTCAGTATAATTAGAAACTGGACTTCTTGGTTTGGACCTTGTGATTTGTAATGAATATTCTTTTTGAGTGATTGGAAACACAGTCCTAAATTCAAATGGTTTACAGTAGTAACCCTTACCCGAATAACCATAGCAGCTGTTTGGAAACATGGCTTCAGATCAGTTGTTTGCAAATGTCTTTTTCAGTACAATCCTGCATGGAGTGGAACCCATATACGTTACTTGACATGTGAAACACATGTGACCCAGGCAGATGATTCGGCTGACCTTAAAAACTACAGCTGCTAGTGCCTTTAAAAACAACGCAATACAAGTGATTTACTAGGCTTGGGCTTAAACCATTTTATGCTGACTGAAGGGAATTCTGACCCTTCAGGGAGGGGATAAAAAAAGTATAAGACAATGGAAATGTGTCATCCTGGGTGTTAATGTTGTCATTCATTTTAACACATCTCTTTACAAAAAGTGCAAAAAAGACTGCTTAGTGTTACAAGCAAAAAACCCCAGTAATATCCATGTGGCTTTATTTTGCTTTATTTTATAAAAATTTAATGAAGTCCAAGTTTCAACTTTGTTTCCTCTCCATCCAAATCAAGAGCAGTCTATAATCTTCTAAAAAGAGCGACGCTTCTTTACTTACGTCCCTGCTTAGGAATTACGTTGTGGAGCATTAACATTCTCTTCTAAGCTGGCCTTATATGTGCTCCAGTTGCTATATATACACACTATTTTAGCTAGGATTTTATTCAGCTAGAGTGAAAGAGACCTGAAAAATTATGCTTTAATAAAGACAGAAGTTTGTATCTCTTCCCTATAGATAGCTAGTGGGAAGCAGCCGCATCGCACAGGGAGATCAGCTCGGTGCTTTGTGACCAGCGAGAAGGGTGGGATAGGGTGGGAGGGAGGGAGACGCAAGAGGGAAGAGATATGGGAACATGTGTATAACTGATTCACTTTGTTATAAAGCAGAAACTAACACACCATTGTAAAGCAATTATATTCCAATAAAGATGTAAAAAAAAAAAAAAAAAAGAGAGAGAGACACAGAGTGGGTAGTCCAGAGCTGGTATGGATGTTCTAAGACTGTCAGGGACCTATGGTTCTTTCAGGTAATTCCTCCATCGTCCTAGATTATGGACTTTACATCCATGGTCCAGAATGATTTCCAGAGCTTTAGCCATCACATCTAAATTGCTAGCAGCAAGATGGAGGAAGAAGAGCACACACCTTCCTTTTGAAGAGACTTGCCAGAAATCCCACGTAATGCTTCTGTTTACATCTCCTCGACTCAAATTCCATCACATGCCACATCTAGCTGCAAAGGAGACTGGGAAGTAAAGTATTTTTTTTCTGGCAATCCCCTAATTTGAGGATTTCAATCTCCCTCGAGTACCCGAGCCCTCACCCAACCTCTCCTTCTTGTCTACCCAGTCTCTCTCATCTACCTTGCCATCCTGTTCTTATACCTCTTGGGAGAAACCCATCCCTCTGTCAGTTTCACAATCAGCCTTCTCCACTTCCTTAGCTGAACTCCTGGCGGGGAAAATCCCATGTCACAATACTTTAAACTGGAATTCCGATTAAGTCAAGAGCGCTCACCTCAGCTGGATCCTGAGATTCACTTGACATTTTTTTTGGTTTTTGGTTTTTTTGGCCATGCTGCGTGGCATGTGGAACTTCCCCAACCAGGAATCAAACCCGCGCCCCATGGCATGGAGGCGCGGAATCTTAAGCACTGGACCGCCAGGGAAGTCTGCGCTTGACATTTTAATCCTTGCTCTGTTCCCTCTCTCAGCCACCTTGATGCTTATTCCAAAGCTCCTCCCCATTCTCAAGCGTCCTGAACCAGCAGCTGCTCATCACCATTCAGCAAACTATTTTATTCGTTGCTCAGTGAAGAAACTCATTGTCAAGACAGGAACTTCCTCAGTTCTTACATCCTCTTCCTGCCATCCGGACCCATCCTTGCCTCCCTCCTCCCGGTCTCAGCAGATGATGTGTCCCTCTTCCCGCTTTAAGTCAGCCCCTGCTTCCGTGCTCCTGATTTTCTCTCCTCCCAGCACCTCCAGGTCCTTGCTCCATCTATTTCCTTTCTTTTTCTCGCATCTTCAATTTCTCCTTTTCTTCTGGCTCTTTCCCTATTCGTGTGTCTCTTGATCTTAAAAACAATACAAAACCAAACAATAGCAAAGTCTAGGAACAGACCCTTTTTTGATCCTTTAGCAAGTTCTCGGCAGTCAGGTGGCTTCACATCCTCACCGCCCATGAATTCCTCAACCCATCGTAGTAGGATTTTCTCACACACACTCTGCTTCAACTGCTTTGCCTTCTCCTTGCTTGTCTTAGAGGCCTTCCTCTGAAACTCTCTCCTCATTCATTTACTCAGTAAATATTTATTCGACACCTTTTTATGGGAGCCATTCTCTCCCAGGTGATGCCACTCTCTTCTTGCTGCTCTGCTACTCTTTCACACCATCCTCTGTGATCGGTCTTCCTCCCCTCATCCCCCCACTTAAACATGAGTCTTCTGGATGTGACTCATTGCTTTTCTCAGTCTGTGCATTCTCTAGATGTTTTCATGTACTTCAGTAGTTTTATTGCCCGTCCTGTGAAGGTGATTCCCCAAACTCTATCTCTACTCAGACCTCTTCCCTGATTTTCAGACTCCTATATACAACACAAAAGCCCAATGCCAGATGGTGTTCTAGTATTTTCAAAACTGGATTCATGCATTTCTTTGCAGATCAGCTTCTCCTGTCTCCATCAGAAGCACTTTTATCCTGGAATGAAACTTGGAAACCATACACCCATCTATGAACGATATTTTTATTTTACTTTCTAAATACCTCTCAGATCTGTCCTCTCCTCTCCAACTCACTAATACTTCTCGAGTCCAGGACTCACCAGCTCTCCCCTGGATTACAGTGGAAGTGCCCCAAATAGTGTTTTTATAACTGTTGGTTGCATGTAGCATTTTATAAAAAATATTATATAGAATTGAATTGAAAATAATGGAGTAGCAAACCACATCTGTAATATCAAGGATAGTATTGTTTTATGAAAATGTTGATACACACACACACACACACACACACACACACACACACACACAGAGCCATTTTGCCGTGAAAATGTATTTCTTACTATAAATCGAAAGATTTGAGAACCACTTTCCTAAATAGTCTGTCTCTAGTATACGCTCCTCAGCTCTGTCTTCCTCAGTGCAACCAAACTGATGTAGCTGGAAAATGAGACATTCTGAAAACGTCATAAAACCCTTATTAGTCACAAGATGAAATCTAATCTCCTTGGCATTGGTACACGAGGCCCCTGCCCAGCTGTACACCATCCCTCCTCTCCAGGCAGTCCCTGCCACCTGACGCTTTCCACCCGCACACTGTGCCTCACAGCTCACTGCGTTTGCTTGTTCTCTTCTTCCCGTCTAGAACTCACTTTTATCTCTTAATTGCCTGGTTCACTTCACCTCATTCTTTGGGTGAGGTGACACCTGAAATCTAAGTCCTATTCCCTTCCTCAGGTTGGGTCAGGCCCTTGTCCTCTGTGTTTCCATGGCCCCGTACCTACCTCTAGCGTAACTCTAATGAAATTGTTCTAAAATTGTAGTCTATGCCTCTGTATTCTCAAACAGCCTGCCCAGTGCAACGTCAGTTCTTTGCTGTCTTCACCGTACAGTGTGTGGTACTAGGAAACCACTATGCTCAACTTGTGTGTGTCCAGGAGACCGGAACTCCGGAAAGTCCTCGCCTTATATTTCTTCTCAGAACTTCCTAAAATGATAATTAAGGAGACTACAGAAGGAAAACATAGGGCAGTAAACGCCAACAACGAAAACTTTTTTTTCTCCTGCACAGCAAGGAAAAGTGGGATGAAACTGTGCTTCTTGAACCCTTTGATAGAAGGCAATACCTTGAAAGAAGCGGGTGAAGGATGGTCTTCTCCATGGTGTCACACTTATGAATCAGAATGTGAGAAGCCATGCCATTACTGGCCTATTGTTTCATTGGCCAATATGTTTAATAACTCAGGTGGTTCCGTAAAAGGACAGGTTTTTGTGAAAAGAATAGGACTCCTTCTGCTTTATTCTGAGTGGCATTTAAGAGTAGCCTTACTCATGGTCAGTGAGGGTTGGGCTCTCACCCCCTGGTCACTGGTGAGTCGATGAGCGCACTATTTATTCAGCTTTGTGGAAATGCTAATGCGGAATGTCCGTGATCTGCCAGCGTGCAGCTCCGTGCCAAGTGCACCTTGGAGCATTTCTGTGATGAGCGTAATGAGTTGTTTCCTTCTGATTTGGTCTGTAGTTTCATCCCTCCTCCCCAGTGTAAGACTAGACCTCTTTGATATCTCTTTTCATACTTTGGCTACCCTACCCCTCCACTTTTCCGTCTCCTTTTCTTGAGAGGGCCAACTCCGTAGAGCCTTCCTTTTGTGCTTTGGGCCAGTTCTGTTGAGTTGTTTTATGGTCTTGGACTTAGAGCTGCCTCAGCACTCAACACTGGTCCCTGGACTGTGAGACTAATGAGAAAAGCAAAATAACCTCAAGTAAAAGGAAGTGGTTTGTGTTGTGGAGAGAAACTTGGAAAGATACACCACCAAGAACAGGAGGGGCTCTGTTTTCCCTACTGTCTACCACTGGGTTAACACATTTCAAAATAACCAGTCAATTTAGTTAATTCCATCAAATGGCTAGTCAATACAGTCAAGAGGAAGGGAAAATAAACAAATGGTTTTTTGGATGACTGGTTTAAGCTTTGTGTAGCTTTAATCTTTCTCATTTCCAGGGAATAATTTTAACTCTTAAGGAAATGCAGACTACTACAGGTTAGTTCAGTACAAAAATACATTTTAAAAGGTATTCATATTCAACACACAGGTGGTTTTCCCAAGAATCGTTAAAACAGGTAGAAATGAGATAGTGGGCATAGAAACTTGGAATGATAATATGAGGAAAGTAAGGTTAAAATCATTAGCAGAAATTTACATCTTTTTCATTCTTCCACTGTCTGACTATCTGTCCTCCCTACTTCCTTCATTTCGTTCTTTCCTTTGTTCTTCTGTTCCTCCTCTTTAAACCTCGGTAACGGTGACACAAACTCTGTGCCAAGCATGGTGTTAAGAGTTGACATACATGATCACATTTAATTCTCACAACAACCCACTGAGGTAGGTAGAAGGATTACATCATTCTACAGAAAAGGAAACTGAGGCTCAGGGAATTTAAGGACATTTCCCTCAGTTGGAAATTCTGGAAAGTTGTAGAGCTGGGATTCAAACCTTGGCAGTTATATTTCAGATTCCACACCCTGAACAAAATTCTGCTGTCCTTCTCATTTCATTGAAGTTCACTTTAGTTTTCTCCACATTCTCCTCTTTTCTTATCTTTTGCACTATACTCTCTTCCCATTTCCCTTTCATTATATCCTCTGCTTCTTCTTTTTCCAGTCTTCTCTCTCACTTTCCCCCCTGTTTCTCTGGGACCTCCTATTCCTTATCTAACATCTCTTTCCTTACCTTCTTCTCAACTCCCTAATCCTGCATCACACTCCCCTCAAGATGTCCCCTCATTCCTCACTGCAGTCTTTCCCAGGTCCAGACCCTGCCCCATCTGTCATTTTTCCGCCTCTGCTTTCCTAACATCTCTCTCTCTAAGTTAGAAGTGGTGCCCAGTTTTAAGCACAAGACAAAGCATGGTTATGTTCAAGAGCCTGTGTCCCTCTGCTCCCATACACAAGGAGTACTGTCTGTGATTATCAAGTGATTATAAAAAGGAATTTCATTCCTGCCAGAGATCTCACGAATTAGGTTTCTGTTGAACTCCAGATGGTCTCTAGTGACTAGAATGCCTCTCCCTCTGATCACTACCAGGAAGTGAGCTCCAGGCAACAGATAGAAACCAACCCCAGAACTGTGAGATCCAAGACGAGTAAAATTCCTATGTATAATTCAATTTCAGTAAACGCTGAGGGGAACACCGTGATGTAGTACTTTGAACAAAATTATATTTTACTCAAGTGACCATATTTTCAACCAGTCAGTACAGAAGAGTTTCATTTCCTTGAATCAAAGCTGTTTGGTGACTTTTCCTGGAAATACTCTAAGAGTTCCAAGAAAGGACTCCAGATTCCCAAGCTGCTGGCAAAGAGCAGGCATCTTCTCTTCACACAGTAATTCACAAAAGTTCCTCATCAGCATATGGTAACATTACGATCAGATTGGCTTGGTTATCAGAAATAACTAGGTCAAAATAAAAGTCATTCTTAAATGAATGAGGGTGTTAAAGTTTTGAGGAATCATCACATTCTAGAGACCTTCAACTTTCTCTTTTGCTTGTACGACATACAGTATCTTTCTTGAGACTCTGCCATTTGTTTGTTTGCTTGGTACATCCAGTGTGTTTTCTTTTTGTGGACTTGCTTCCACTCTTCATCCTCTGCTTTTTTGTTGTCCCAGCTTGCACATGGCTTTTGCCAAAGCTTCTCCAGCCCCAGTTTTACTACAGACCACCTAGAGATGCATTTTTTTTGACACCTCTTAACACCAATTACCTTACTGGCAATTTCTCATTTATAGTTACAAGTAAACAGAGCCTACAAATTTACAAATACAATAGGACAATTTTTCATTCTCCTCGTATATTATAGGCCATTGGTTACTAATGCGCCCATGAATTGCCTGCCTTTGAGTTAGATCTCCAGACTTGGTCTATTCAACAATTTGGACGACATTCTCTTAACAAATAATTTCTTGATAGTCTCCCACGTGCCAGACCTAAGCAAGGCTCTTGGGATCCAGTGATGACCCAAAGAGGCTTTATCCTTGGTCTTAGTCCCTATAATTGGGGGCCAGGAGAAGGGCCAGTATTAATCAAATAATCACAGCACTGAGTATAAAATTCCAAACTAAAGTATGTGATATGAAGGAAAATTTTTATGAGACTGGCAGGCTAGAAGAAGCCCAGTCTGCCCATGCTCCCGGCATCTCCTGCAAAAATAAATACTTACGTCCAGCAACCTGAGTGTTCTGAGAAGATTCCAGAGGCATGTCACCCAATCAAGAAGAATGAGCAAATTTAGCCCAAAAGCCATTTCTTCTGTTTGTGATGATCCTACTTCGGAGCTTCGCTCCCGGCTGTCCCACCCAGAAAAGGTCTCTCTCTTGGAAAGGTGGGCACTGGCTTCTCTGCCTCCATCAAAACAACTGGAACGGGCTGCCCTGGTGGCGCAGTGGTTGAGAGTCCGCCTGCTGATGCAGGGGACAGGGTTTGTGCCCCGGTCCGGGAAGATCCCACATGCCGTGGAGCAGCTGGGCCCATGAGCCATGGCCACAGAGCCTGCGCGTCCGGAGCCTGTGCTCCGCAACGGGAGAGGCCACAACAGTGAGAGACTTGCGTACCGCAAGAAAAAAAAAACAAACAAAAAAACAAAACAAAAAAAAAACTGGAACATCTTCCTTTCAGCTCGAAGGCTCTGAATTTGGACCTCCCACGTGGTAGGACTCTAGACTAATCCCTTAAGCCTGCTAGATTTCCAAAACATTCATTCAGATTTGGAATGCCTGGGGCCTCTTGGGTAGCCCTGGCTGTGTTCCTTTCTGCACTTGAATTTTAAACCCCTAGAGTCAGGATTTCACCTGAAGACTTCCAAGTAATTGCTTAGATGGCACCAAAAAGATATCCAGGTTAAAACAAAAAAAATTCTATACGAATGAGTCTGTTGGGTTTGTTTTGCAAGATACAATGATGGGGGAGGGACGGGCTTCCTTTTGGACAACTCTGCCAAAGCCATTCTGAGTTGTAGTCATGCTTGATCCCAAATCTATTGACAAGAAAAATTCCAGGAGCTGGGGAAAGACGAAGTTTACGTTTGTCTTTTAACTAACCAGTACAGCCACAGAGAACCAGCCATAAGAACCTGACATGAAAATCTTAAGGACTGTTTTTTTCAGACTCTGAAATTCTCCTAAATCCCCATCCCAATATCACTCAAGGTCTTAAAACCTTTATTTGTCCCTAAACTGTAACTTGTGCCTGGAATTCCTACTCTAGGGTTCCCTGGTAATTTTAATAGTGTGGTCTGATGTTGCAGCCAGCTTCTCCACGGTTTGGGAGTTAAATGGAACGCACTGATTTGGTGTGCTCTGATAGCTCTTGGAGGAATGTTAGGACAAATTAAATTCCAAATAAGGTAGCACCTGAAAGAACCCAGTCACTTAGTGAAAGGACTTAATACTACAGAAAGGAGGGCTTAGCAATTTCTGTTGACCCCTAAATGATTAAGAGGAAGTGCTTACTATTGATCGAACTGAATTTGGAATTGGCTTTGGACTCAAATGCAGACCATTCACTTAGATTCACTGATCATTTGTGCATCTAGTTCTTCTGTTCGCTTCTCTGCCTAGTTAAGCCTGAGGATGTGTGTTAAAGAGAAAGTGGTACTCTTAAACTAAGGGGTACCCTTACAGAAATGGGGGAGGGCAATAATTCACACCTTTGCTCAAAGCACCAAGTTCTGTGAGCTGATGATGGCCCAGTTTAGGCAATGATTACTGCCATTACTACTCAAATAGGTCTGGCATTTCTTACACATAATCCTGATGCCCAAGTCCATGCTGAGCAAAAGCATTACAGGATTTCACAGCCTGATGTTGGGCAGCTTTTCTTTTGAACAATAGTTAAACATCATTGGTGCGTTTGGATGGTGTGTGGTTTTAGAGTAATAGAAATATTTTTTAGAACAAACCAACTTTAAAAAAACATATATATATATATACATATACTTTATATACTATATATTTCTATACATTATAGTATACATGTGCATATGTATTTTGGTAAACAGTTTTATTTCCTGTAGATCTTTACTATAGGTCCACTGAATAACCTATTATCTATGGAGTTCCTTTTAAAAAGTCTTCATTGGGGATGGATTTATTCCAGGGAGAACAGGTTACATGTAAAATACAACGAATACCTAATTAAAATAATGACAAATAACTTGCATTCTGAGCTTCCTATGCACGTGCCGGGCTAAGCTCTCTACCTGCGTTGTTAATTCTCACTTTCATACATGTGAGCTTCAGGTCTGTCGTTATTATCTCTATGATACAAATGAGACACAGAAGCTTAGAGAAGAGGAATAACCTGAGGGTTTAGACAGTATTTGAGGAGTTACAGTAAAAAGAAAACAGAGAAGTCTCCTTCAGTTTTTGTAAATGTGCTTCTTGCCCCACTTGTCATATATAATTTTTCTCCTCTCCCCTCAATTGAAATAAGGGCACACGGCCTGTACATTGTAGGACCAGGGCTCTAAAGTCACTGCCACCAAAATCCCAACAAAGTAAAAGTCAGCAATTTAGGAAAATACATTTTTTTTCTAATTGAGGATACCTCCATTTGACATGACTAAATTACCAAGTTAAGATTATTGGCTTGAGTACCAAATCATCTCTCTGCTAAGAAAAACAGGAAATAACTCAGATACGAATGATGCAAGTGACTGCTGAGTTAGGAAGACATCCGAAAATCCCCTCATGCCAATAAATTACACATTGGTGGCCTAATGTAATTTAGTGGGCGATATTTGTAACTGGCTCTCTTATTTGAAAGATTATGGAGACTAGAGAATGGGAAGGCCAAGAAAAAACTCTTCAAATAATAGAATTTTATGGGAAAAAATAAATACCACATCTCACTGGACATTGTTGGAGAGAAGCATAGAAATTTTGGCAAAAAGAAACCAACAATAAGAAATAGAGTTACTAAGTTAAAGCTCTTGAGTTTAGTTTATAAATATTTATAGAGCCAACTAGAATTGTGGAGACAAAAGCAGGACTTTAAGAAATTCTAAATGCCATTTATTTAGAGAATCATTAAAGGACTAGAGATTTAAACAGTGTCAAAACTTGTGATCTTCAGGGGTCACACTCAAGGTGAGATTGTAGACCAGTAACACTGTGTTCCAATTTAGCCAATTTGGTCTTCACACCACTGCCCAACTCATTGAAAAATGTAGGCAGCTTGGACAAGCAATTAATTTTATCAGTATTCAAAACTGACTCCATCTTAGGAATAACTTGAAGATTTAGACAATATTTGAGTTTTTAAAAGTCTCCCCCAGTCCAACTGAAAACTCTTGATAAGTATTTCTTTTCTACTGCTCAAAATAATTTTTGTACTCTAGTCTCAACCGTACCATAAGAATTTATCTTTTGTTGTGTTGTAAGGAATATTTAAAACAGAAGTATCAAAGACACTCGATTTTTAAAATTTTACATGGAACTGTTGACATCATGGCCAGAGATGTGAAAGCATTGTTCAAGGGAAATATAATTCTAACCTGAGTATATCCTTTATGACATTTCTATTTATTTTATTAAGGTAACTTTTTTACTCAGGAAATAAAGCTGTAGGCAATTGTTTTCTGCAGTTTTCCTGTAGAAAGCCTTATCTAATTATATTATCAATTTAAGTCCTACTGCTGTGCTCTGGACAGAATATGGATAAGGAGAAACTCTCCAAATCCAGTTTGGAAATAAAAGTATCAAAACTCAACAGTTTGTGCTGGACTGAATTATTTGATCTGGAAGAAAGTGAGTCAAACCATTTCCATTTCTTTTTTTAAAATTTATTTTTGGCTATGTTGGGTCTTCACTGTTGCACGCAGGCTTTCTCTAGTTGCGGCGAGCGGGGGCTACTCTTCGTTGCGGTGCGTGGGCTTCTCATCGTGGTGGCTTCTCTTTGTTTCGGAGCACAGGCTCTAGGTATGTGGGCTTCACGTGGGCTCAGTAGTTGTGGCTCAAGGGCTCTAGAGCGCAGGCTCAGTAGTTGTGGGCATGGGCTCAGTTGCTTCGCGGCATGTGGGATCTTCCCAGACCAGGGCTCGAACCAGTGTCCGCTGCATTGGCAGGCGGATTCTTAACCATTGTGCCACCAGGGAAGTCCCCATTTCCATTTCTTGATGAAACAACTAACTCATTTACTTGCTTTAAAGAAATGACTCTCTTCAGTGGCTTTGAACATGTTACATTTCTATCCTACACTCCCTGTAGTAATTACCCCTCACAGTTAGAACTGTTTTTTTTTTTATAACTGAAAATAGATAATAGATGCTCATGCTTCAAAATTCAAAATGTGTCCTAGCAAGGATCAAATGTTAACAGTATCTTGTGTATTATATAAATATATTTTATGCATATACAAGTAAAAAATACATATTTTCTAAAAACCTTTTAAAAACATAATAGGAAAGTGTTTAACCTTATTTAGTATTTTGAAAGGTATCATTATGGGGAAAAAAAGCTTCCTGCAGTTTTTTTTCACTATTATTTTTTTAAATAAGAACAGGATTTTGCTTTTTGTAAAAAACCTATTAAAATTGTCTTCAGACACATATTTTAAGTTTTTCTTAAAATATATTTGTAAATATATTTATATTCATTAGACACTCTGCATAATTTGCCTGGACATGGAATTGTGTGAATGCAATCAGCAATTTTCATTTAGGGCTTAATATCATTAGACAGAATATATCTTTCTTTCACCCTTTGCATCTCTGGCATAATGTTTTTCTTGCTTAATTCAGTAGATTTCTTATACCTCTAGGAATGGCTTATACCTAGTATATTCTTTTTTTTTTTAAATAAATTTATTTATTTATTTTTGGCTGCGTTGAGTCTTCGTTGCTGCACACGGGCTTTCTCTAGTTGCAGAGAGCGGGGGCTCTTTGTTGCGGTGCACAGGCTTCTCATTATGGTGGCTTCTCTTGTTACGGAGCATGGGCTCTAGGCTCATGGGCTTCAGTAGTTGTGGTGCACGGGCTTAGTTGCTCCACAATATGTGAGATCTTCCCAGACCAGGGCCCGAACCCGTGTCCCCTGCATTGGCAGGTGGATTCTCAACCACTGCACCACCAGGGAAGCCCATACCTAGTACATTGTTTGCTGGAGAATGTAAAATTGCATTTAAAATTCATTCATTGGGAATCTGATTTTCTAAAAATCATACTAGGAAAGTGAATGTACATTTTTAGTAACCCAAGCTGGTCAGTAAATCTCATAGTATTATTTTCTCATAATCTTTGTCCATAAGATGTGAACCGGGACTCCCCACTCTGCCCCCGCCTACCTCACCCTAAGCCCAATTCCAGACAAGCACTGAGGATGAAAGGAAGCATGAAAGAGTGGAAGAGCATGAATTTGGGAGCCTGCCAAACCTGGGTTTAATTCCACCTCCCCGATTTATTTACTGCGTGAATTCAGGAAAATCACTGGCCATCCATGAGCCTCATTTCTATCATCTGTCACATAGTATGGTGATAATACCATGTGTTATTACAAAGATTAAATGAGACCATATGGAGAATGCCTAAGACAACTTTGTACTTGAAAATGGTCATTCGATTAAATCCACCCTTTGTTTTCTTTAAGATTAAAATATATATTTTTCTGCATTTTCCAATTTCCTATCTTTCATGGTATATGTATTCTCTAATAAAAAACCACACATTTTAACATCTCTTTAAAAGAGCAAGGACATCTATAAAATAACAACAACAAAAAGTAACTTCTGGATAGGAATCTTTCATTGTTAAAGGGGGAGAGTCTCTAGCAGGGAAATCTGAAGAACTGTGTTAAACATATAAACTATTTATGTCATAACCCTAAGTTAGTCAGTCTAACTAGGCTGATCATTTGTTTTGATGTGATTTATATGTCACCTTTTAAAGAATTTATATTAAATCTGCATTTTTCTTACCTGCCTACTTGATTGCATGCTGCTGCAGGATAGAATTTATTGAAGCCGAACTTTGTCAAAGTCTGAGACACCTAGATACAAACTTTATACACTGTCACGTGCTCAAAAATGCTTGCTGAAGACACACAAATCCCTGTTATATGCAGCCAATTAATTATGAAGGTAATTTTAACAGCTGAAATATTGTGAAGATTAACATTCAAAACACCACTCATCTTTTTTTCTCATTGAAGAATCTAATGAATAGCGTTCATTGATTTTTTATTTTTATATTTTGGTCTCATTCTATCTTCTATGAGTATACCATGTACAGCCTTCTAGTTCATCTGGAAAAGTCACTTGGTGTGAAATAATGGGCTGTTAGGGCAGGAAAGGACCTCACTGATCATCGATGCAAGGTCCAGATTAGAGACAAGGCAAGTGACTCATCTCAATAGTCAGTGGTCACAGCTGGTCAGTGGCCAAAACTCACATTTCCTTACCCACAGCACATTTGGATTTCCACACGACTGGCCGTCTTGGTTAAGGATAAGAGAAGAATTATTTTCTCTTTACCAAAATAAAATTAGACTAATAAAGTCATTAGAAAGATGTTTCCTTTTTATTAACCATAGAGAAGTTCCTAATGGTTCCTTTTTTTGGATTTGTGATCTTCAAAACATGCAGCAAACCTCTATAATTGGATTAAAGTGAAAGCACATGATCATGAGGAAATTGAAGTACCTTTGCCTAATTCTCCTTTGCTAGCCAGCTTCAGGGATGGAAGCACACATTGTGACAAGCAGTGAACCAACATTAACCCTGTGCAATTCTTGAGACTGAGCTGCACCTTCCCAAGTTCAAAGCCTACCAATTCATTATTTTTTTTTGAATTTTTGAATTTTATTTTACTTATTTTTTTATACAGCAGGTTCTTATTAGTTATCCATTTTATACATATTAGTGTGTACATATCAATCCCAACCTCCCAATTCATCCCACCACCCACCCCCACTCCCGCCACGTTCCCCCCTTGGTGTCCATACATTTGTTCTCTACATCTATGTCTCAATTTCTGCCCTGCAAACTGGTTCATCTGTACCATTTTTCTAGGTTCCACAAATACACGTTAATATATGATATTTCTTTGTCTCTCTCTGACTTACTTCACCCTGTATGACAGTCTCTAGATTCATCCACATCTCTACAAATAACCCAATTTCGTTCCTTTTTATGGCTGAGTAATATTCCATCATATATATGTACCACATCTTCTTTATCCATTCGTCTGTCGATGGACATTTAGGTTGCTTCCATGACCTGGCTATTGTAAGTAGTGCTGCAATGAACATTTTGGTACATGACTCTTTTTGAATTATGGTTTTCTCTGGGTATATGCCCAGTAGTGAGATTGCTGGATCATATGGTAATTCTATTTTTAGTTTTTTAAGGCACCTCCATACTGTTCTCCATAGTGGCTGTATCAATTTACATTCTCACCAACAGTGCAAGAGGGTTCCCTTTTCTCCACACCCTCTCCAGCATTTGTTGTTTGTAGATTCTCTGGTGATGCCCATTCTAACCGGTGTGAGATGATACCTCATTGTAGTTTTGATTTCCATTTCTCTAATAATTAGTGATGTTGAGCAGCTTTTCATGTACTTCTTGGCCCTCTGTATGTCTTCTTTGGATAAATGTCTGTTTAGGTCTTCTGCCCATTTTTTGATTGGGTTGTTTGTTTTTTTTATATTGAGCGGCATGAGCTGTTTATATTTTGGAGATTAATCCTTTGTTGATTCGTTTGCAAATATTTTCTCCCATTCTGAGGGCTGTCTTTTCGTCTTGTTTATGGTTTCCTTTGCTGTGCAAAAGCTTTGAAGTTTCATTAGGTCCCATTTGTTTATTTTTGGTTTTATTTCCATTACTCTAGGAGGTGGATCAAAAAAGATCTTGCTGTGATTTATGTCAAAGAGCGTTCTTCCTATGTTTTCCTCTAAGAGTTTTATAGTGCCCAATCTTACATTTAGGTCTCTAATCCATTTTGAGATTATTTTTGTGTATTGTGTTAAGGAGTGTTCTAATTTCATTGTTTTACATGTAGTTGTCCAGTTTTCCCAGCACCACTTATTGAAGAGACTGTCTTTTCTCCATTGTATATCCTTGCCTCCTTTGTCATAGATTAGTTGACCATATGTGTGTGGGTTTATCTCTGGGCTTTCTATCCTGTTCCATTGATCTATGTTTCTGTTTTTGTGCCAGTACCATACTGGCTTGATTACTGTAGCTTTGTAGTATAGTCTGAAGTCAGGGAGCCTGATTTCTCCAGCTCCATTTTTCTTTCTCAAGATTGCTTTGGCTATTCAGGGTCTTTTGTGTTTCCATACAAATTGTGAAATTTTTTGTTCTAGTTCTGTAAAAAATGCCATTGGTAATTTGATAGGGATTGCATTGAATCTGTAGATTGCTTTGGGTAGTATAGTCATTTTCACAATATTGATTCTTCCAATCCAAGAACATGGTATATCTCTCTATCTGTTGGTATCATCTTTAATTTCTTTCATCAGTTTCTTATAGTTTTCTGCATACAGGTCTTTTGTCTCCCTAGGTAGGTCCATTCCTAGGTATTTCACTCTCTCTGTTGCAATGGCAAATGGGAGTGCCTCCCTAACTTCTTTTTCAGATCCTTCATCATTAGTGTAGAGGAGTGCAAGAGATCTCTGTGCATCAATTTTGCATCCTGCAACTCCACCAAATTCATTGACTAGCTCTAGTAGTTCTCCAGTGGCATGCCTAGGACTCTCCATGCACAGTATCATGTCATCTGCAAACAGTGACAGTCTCACCTCTTCTTTTCCAATTTGTATTCCTTTTATCCCTCCTTCCTCTCTGATTGCCATAGCCAGGACCCCCAAAACCATGTTGAATAATAGTGGTGAGAGTGAACATCCCCGCCCTGCTCCTGATCCCAGAGGAAATGCCCCCAGCCCTTCACCATTGAGAATGATGCTTGCTGTGGGCGTGTTGCACATGGCCTCCATTATGTTGAGGTAGGTTCCCTCCATTCCCACTCTCCGGAGAGCCTCCATCATAAATGGGTGTTGAATTTTGTCAAAAGCCCTCTCTGCATCCATTGAGATGACCATATGGTTTCCAGTCTTCAGTTTGTCAATATGGTGCATCACATTGATTGATTTGCATATACTGAAGAATCCTTGCATCCCTGAGACAAATCCTACCCCATCATGGTGCATGATCCTTTTAATGTGTTGTTGCATTCTGTTTGCTAATATTTTGATAAGTATTCTTGCATCCATATTCATGAGTGACATTGGTCTGCAATTTTCTTTTTTTGTAGTATCTTTGTCTGGTTTTGGTATCAGGGTGATGATGGCCTCATAGAATGAGTTTGGGAGTATTCCCCCTTCTGCAACCCTCTGGAAGAGTCTGAGAAGGATGGGTGCTAGCTCCTCTCCAAACAACAGAATTCACCTGTGAAGCCACCCAGTCCTGGACCCCTGCCCATTGGAAGATCTTCAATCACAGTTTCAACCCCACCATTTGTGATCGGTCTGTTCACACTTTCCACTTCCTTCTGGTTCAGTCTCGGAAGGCTACACCCCTCCAAGAATCTGTCCATCTCTTCCAGGCTGTCCATTCCACTGGTATAGAATCAATTGTAGTAGTCTCCCAGGATGCCCTGTATTTCTGTGGTATCTGTTGTAACTTCTCCTTTATCATTTCTAATTTTACTGATTTGAGTCCTCTCCCTCTTTTTCTTGATCAGTCCAGCTGAAGGTTTATCAATTTTGTTTATCTTCTCAAAGAACCAGTTTAGTTCTTTGAGTTTTATCGATCTTTGCTATTGTTTTCTTTGTTTCTATTTCATTTATTTCTGCTCTGATCTTTATGATTTCTTTCCTTCTGCTAACTTTGGGTTTTGTTTGTTCTTCTTTCTCTAGTTCCTTTAGGTGTAAGGTTAGGTTATTTATTTGAGATTTTTCTTGTTTCTTGAGGTAGACTTGTATTGCTATAAACTTGCCTCTTATAACTGCTTTTGCTGCATCCCATAGGTTTTGGATCATCGTGTTTTCATTGTCATTTGTCTCTAGGTACTTTTTGATTTCCTCTTTGATTTTTTCAGTGATATCTCAGTCATTTAATAATGTATTCTTTAGCCTCCGTGTGTTTGTGATTTTTATGGTTTTTTCCCTGTAATTGATTTCTAATCTCATAGCATTGTGGTCAGAAAAGATGCTTGATGTGATTTCAATTTTCTTTATTTACTGAGGCTTGATTTGTGACCCAAGATGTGATCTATCCTGGAGAATGTTCTGTGCACACTTGAGAAGAAAGCGTAATCTGCTGTTTTTGGATGGAATGTCCTATAAATATCAATTAAATCTATCTGGTCCATTGTGTCATTTAAAGCTTGTGTTTCCTTATTAATTTTCTGTTTGGATGATCTGTCCATTGGTGTAAGTGAGGTGTTAAAGTCCCCCACTATTATTGTGTTACTGTCAATTTCCTCTTTTATAGCTGTTAGCAGTTGCCTTATGTATTGAGGTGCTCCTATGTTGGGTGCATATATATTTATAACTGTTATATCTTCTTCTTGGATTGATCCCTTAATCATTATGTAGTGTCCTTCCTTGTCTCTTGTTACATTCTTTAATTAATTAATTAATTTATTTTTTACATTCTTTATTTTAAACTCTATTTTATCTGATATGAGTATTGCTACTCCAGCTTTCTTTTGATTTCCATTTGCATGGAATATCTTTTTCTGTACCCTCACTTTCAGTCTGTATGTGTCCCTAGGTCTGAAGTAGGTCTCTTGTAGACAGCATATGTATGGGTCTTGTTCTTCTGTCCATTCAGCAAGCCAGTGTCTTTTGGTTGGAGCATTTAACCCATTTACATTGAAGGTAATTATCGACATGTATGTTCCTATTACCATTTTCTTAATTGTTTTGAGCTTGTTTTTGTAGGTCCTTTTCTTCTCTTGTGTTTCCCACTTAGAGAAATTCCTTTAGCATATGTTGTAGAGCTGGATTTGGTGGTGCTGAATTCTCTTAGCTTTTGCTTGTCTGTAAAGCTTTTGATTTCTCCATCAAATCTGAATAAGATCCTTGCCTGGTAGAGTAATCTTGGTTGTAGGTTCTTCCCTTTCATCACTTTAAGTATATCATGCCACTGCCTTCTGGCTTGTAGAGTTTCTGCTGAGAAATGAGCTGTTAACCTTATGGGAGTTCCCTTGTATGTTATTTGTTGTTTTTCCCTTGCTGCTTTCAATAATTTTTCTTTGTCTTTAATTTTTGCCAATTGGATTACTATGTGTCTTGGCATGTTTCTCCTTAGGTTTATCCTGTATGGGACTCGCTGTGCTTCCTGGACTTGGATGGCTATTTCCTTTCCCATGTTAGGGAAGTTTTCAACTATAATCTCTTCAAATATTTTCTTGGGTCTTTCTCTCTCTCTTCTCCTTCTAGGACCCCTATAATGTTAATGTTGTTGCATTTAATGTTATCCCAGAGGTCTCTTAGGCTGTCTTCATTTCTTTTCATTCTTTTTTCTTTATTCTGTTCTGCAGCAGTGAATTCCACCATTCTGTCTGCCAGGTCACTTATCCGTTCTTCTGCCTCAGTTATTCTGCTATTGATTCCTTCTAGTGTATTTTTCATTTCAGTTATTGTATTGTTCAACTCTGTTTGTTTGTTCTTTAATTCTTCTAGGTCTTTGTTAAACATTTCTTGCATCATCTTGATCTTTGCCTCCATTCTTTTTCCGAGGTCCTAGATCATCTTCACTATCATTATTCTGAATTCTTTTTCTGGAGGGTTGCCTATCTCCACTTCATTTAGTTGTTTTTCTGGGGTTTTATCTTGTTCTTTCATCTGGTATGTAGCCCTCTGCCTTTTCATCTTGTCTATCTTTCTGTGAATGTGTTTTTTGTTCCACAGGCTGCAGGATTGTAGTTCTTCTTGCTTCTGCTCCCAATTCATTATTGATACTAAGATCTAACTTGGCAGGAGCATCCAGTAGTTTTTACAAAATTATCTCACTTGAGTGAGATAATTGTAAAACACAGTAGAAGCACATGAATTAAATTATTGCATACTCATTTGCATAATTAGGTGGAATACTGGAGTGTCCTTTGCTTTATTACTTTGCAATGATATGAATAGTATATTATAATGTTAACACTATATTAATTATATTTGTTGAGTACTTACTATGTTCCAGGCATATCTAAGCTTTTTATGAACACATTATCATTTAATCTTCACAATTACACTTGGAGATGGATAGTGTTATCCCCATTGTTTGTAGGAGGATGTGTAGTTTAACTCTCTCAAGGACATACATGGTGGAGCTGGAGTCCAGACTGCATCTGGCTGACTCAATAACCTCTTAATCCCTGTGCTAAATCAATTTCTCTGCCCATGCTATAAATTTCCTTGATTCTTTAGTTGATTTATTGATGGTGACATTGAAATTTAGTTTTCTTCAAAGTGGAACCCTTTTACCCTTACTGTAAAAGCAAATCAGATTGACTGGAGTTTGAATTTGGATAAATGTTTGGAGATAACTGAACATTTAAGGGTTCTAGGAAGGATGAAGGATGGAGAAAAAGAGGGAGGGTGGGAAGGGGAAGAAAGGAAGGGGTGAGGGAAAAGGAAGGGAAGGAAAAGTAACTTAGTGCCTCTTTAGGCACTAAGTGTTTTTTATGAATATAAATTTTAGAACATGTTTCCCAATCCTACTTTCTATTCCCATTTCTAACCCATTACTTACAGATCATTCTTTATAATCGTTATTAAATCCCATTTTAGTAGGAAAAATTTCTTTCATATTCCCCAAGCAAATACCTTCAGGAAAGACTTCTGAAAAATGGAGACACTAACTTTAAAAAGTCTTATTCTATGGAAGATCTTTTAATTGCGATGATCTCTGCGAAAGAGATTTTGGTCTTCATGATGGGAGAAGCATAATTTTTAAAGATACTTATTGAAGCGAAAATATACATTAGAAAAGTGTTAATAGAGAACTTTTCTCAGACCCCCACGCAGCTTGAGAGCCACTAATTGGTATGGTTTCTACCCTTTGTATGCTTCTAAAAAGGGCCCACCTTTAGGCAAAACTTAGCAAGAAAACAAGTCACTTAGTCACTAATTGCCTGAGGTCAAGTATCCCACCCCCCACCCCCCCCTACCCCCGCAGTAAAACTGTGAAAAGGACTTTAAATTTGAAGAATACAACCTGGAGTTTGCTTTGAGATGGAAATACTACATAACGTCTGGGACTGTTGTAAGCCTTCTTGACCTAATTTGCAATTAGAATTGAAAGAGGAAGGAAAGTGAGGTTGGAGAGCTTGGAGGTTGGGAGAAAGAAAATTTAGACTCTCCTTATAGGTAGGAAAAGATGAAATGTAGCCCAGGAATAAAATAGTAAACAAAAGAAGAGAGAAAGCAATCATAAAAATTTCTAAGACTAGTAGAAAATGAGGTTGAACTCATTTACCTTCCTAACACATCAGGAATGCTATGACCTTGTCATTTCATCATTGTTACATTTACTATCTCTTATCTCTTTCCCTGCAGTTATTATCAACCCATATTCAGTCAGTCAGTCGGTCACATGAGTCTCAAGGCTTGTGCAGAAACAAAAAGGTGGGTCCAGTTTAGGAGATTGTGTCCCTAACCTGAAAGTAGGTGTGTCACAAAAAAGTCAGGGCTGGCCTTAAGAGACACAAGCTAACCACATCCCATGGGTCTGTGGAAGAAAACAAGAAGATAATTAGAAAATCATCTGAGGTCAGAAGGGATCCCCTGGAGGTATAACTACAAGAACCTCCAGACCCTGTAACAATGAGGCCCCAAGACACCAAGTTAGATTCTGGGGAAAAATCCAAGATGAGTAGGACAGGGTTCTGGCCTTCTGGAACATGTAGAGTGCCCACAGATGTCGGGACATCTTCTCTTCCACATGCCCAATCTATCAGCAAGGTCCTGCATGTTCTCATTTAAAAATTTCATTTAGCAGAAGATGTCTTCCTTCAAATCAGTGTTATTCAGAAAGAAGCCCGGTATATAACTCTGTGTAACACAGCAGACCTGCTTGAGGTGAAGTGTGGCCAGGGGCCACAAGCCCCACCTGGTTGCCTCTTTACCTCATTTACTTTCCAGGACAGGGCCCTCAGGAACTGCCTCAGGACCAACAAAACATCAAGAAACAAGATCCCGAAGTTGTCCATAGTCTTGATTTTGTTAATGACAAATTATGGCTTTGTGACCTTGAAAAAATTGTTTTACCTCTCTGGGTAACTGTAAAAGCAAATCAGATTGAAAAAATTGTTTTACCTCTCTGGGCCTCATCAGTGAATTACAGGTGTAGCCGAAACTACTTTTTAAAGATGGTTTTAGGTGTGAACTTCCTGAAAATTGCTGTCAAGCTCATTTGGGCAAGCAGGTTAGTTGCAGAAAAGGAACTGAAAGATTATTTAGACTGTGGTATAATTTACTTTGAGCGATATTTCTATTTTGTAGGTGCAAAGAAATGATTATCTAATTGTGAGTTTTCAAGTAACAGTGTTTGTAGGAAATGTTTTTTATTAGGAGTTTAAAGATCACCAGACTGGTTGCCGTTTTACCAGTTATATTGCATTTTTTTTACTACCTGTAGATCCTGAAACCTCTGGAACTTTCTTTCTGCCACACAAGTAAAATGTCCACTTACAGTATGTGTAAACTACTTATACTTTATAGATGGAGGATTTTTTCTGATTTTACAAGTAGAATACGTATGCATAGGTATAATTTTTACCTTCAAAGGAACAAAGTTTCCCTTCAAAGGAACACTGATTATTCCTGAATCTAGCCAGACTTTTGCAACCTTCAAAGAATGACTGTCTCCTTGACTCTGAGATGTAAATCTGGTAAAGGTTTTAACCTTTTATGACAGAATCACGTGGAGGAATATTACTACTTCTTTAGTTCCTGTAACCATATCTTGATGATAAGAATATTTGCTTGCCATTTCAAAATCTTGATCCTCTGGTGCAAACACTTTTGCCTACTATAAAGTACAGATGTCTGTGTATATCTTATATGTATACAACAGAACATATATTTCTGAACAAGATCAAGCCGCAAAATTTTCACTGAAAAATGTTTTTCTAATTCTTTCAAAAACAATTTCTAGCCTTCTGGACTAGAGCTTATGACAAAGCAGTCTTTAAGAACAACACTCTGATTTTTGGTTTACCTCCTTAATTTGTGCAAAATCAATGTATATCTGAAAAAGATACATTTCCAATCCAAAGAGGCATTATAATACTGTCAAATTTTTAATTCAAGAAGTAAATTAACTTTGCCAGCCCTGAGTGAAGATCCCAATCCACTCCCCTCTCCTATTCCTGAGCTCTTTAACTAGACCTAATTTGCAGGACATGACTTGATGGAAATTTATAGCTACACTGAGACATACTGCTAAAGAAAGCTCTTAGGCCAGCCATCACCTTAAACTTCTAAAGTAGTAGGATCACTTAACAGGAGTATAATAACCCTTGGCATTAATTACGTCAGTGCAAGTTGCAACTGCTTCATCTTTTCCCAGTGTCTCCAGCTGTTGCCCTTAAGAAGAATGGATGTCTTCTGCCAGCCCGGCCATCTATATGGGACTGTATCTGTATGCATTTTGTGTTTCTCAATTTTGGAAATTTATTATTATTTAGCCCTCTAACCCCTCCCCCAACCCCACTCCCCTTTAAGATGGACCAGAGTTTCCAGGATCCAACTTCATCATTTCACACTTGCATGTTTCTAAACATAAATGCAAGAATGACCAAATCAAGTCCTAAGAAATCCTCAACTTTTCTGTACGAGCCACGAGATACTGACCTTTGTTGCAAAAAAAAAAAAAAAGAAAGAAAAAAAAATGTTTCTCTCTCCTCCTGGGAAAGCTCCCTCCCAGTTTTCCCTGGCTTCAATTCCCCCTCCTGAATGTAACTGTCAGAGTAATTTTTTTCTAAAATGCAGTTCTGATCATATCTCTCTCCTGCTGATACCGTCAGAGTCCTCAGTGCCTTCAGGGGAAGGTTTAGGCTTCTTTACCTTTCAGTGTCCTGTAGTAAAATGACCAGGGGCTTTGGTATTAAATACACCTGACCTCAAATTGTGGGTCAGCCCAGGTGTATAACCTTTCTCATCTTCTGTTTCCTCATCTGCATGATGGAGTAACAGACGTTGTTAGGAGGTTATTGGAATAATTACACGAGATATCAAATATAAAAAGTCTGGTACAAAATGAATTCTCAGTTAATGACTGCCCTTTCTTCCACCTTCCCCTCACTGTCTGCTCTCACTTAAACCGGTTCAAGTTCCTTCCTTCCATCCTGTGCCCCCCCGCCCCCGATTCCAGTCCACAGTTTGTAGTTTCCTGATCAAGCTCTGCTCTCCCACACCTCTGTAGCTTATGCTTATACTGTTCTGCCACCCTTGGAAGTCTTCCCCACCCTCATCTCTTACAGAAACTGGAGGGTCCCTCCTTGCCCTTAAAATGGCGATTTCTGACTTCTTCCTGAGTTTAAGCTTTCCTCTTCTCTATGTCCATAAAATCAAGGACACACCTCTTTCATCTTACAATGTCCTAGTATTAGTTGTCTTGTCTTTTCCTTCATGTACCATTACCTCCTGGGACTGAAATCTGTGTCTTCCTCATCTGTGAAATTCCAGCGCCCACCCCCTAGCAAATATTAGCTAAAGGATTGCATGGCTTTGAAGAAGTGGCAGAGGCTGCTGATATATCAATGCAAAAAGCAACACACCCACCCACTAAAGGGCAAAAGTGTTGAAGGCCGGAGACTAGATAGCTTGTAAATCACAGTGAGCATTTTTTTCTGTAGGAAATCTTAGAAAATGCAACCAAGCTGAAACGGCTTCAGCTTTCCTTCAGTAAATGGTTACTGCGGGGACGGGACATACACGAGAGGAATACCAACATCGTCATGAGAAACACATGCACTGAATAGCTATGCTTCTGATGCCCTTGTTCCCAAATCGGAAACATTACCCGCTTTCAGGGACCAAAGGGAAGTAACATGTGTCCCCAATGTTTGGCTTCCCTCTTGCCATGGACACTGTAAACAATGAGATTCCCCAGGGACTTCTCCTTAACCCTTGTTAGGGTTGATGAGGGCCATCGCGTGCACACACCACGGCACCTGCCACTGGGGATAATTTAAGTCTTCTGCTGTTAGTTACTCCCTCCAGAGTGTCCTGGGTCATATAGACAGTGTCAGAAGAAGCATCCACGTTGTTAATTACATCCAGTGGTTCCTAAGGGTTGGTGTGTTTTGTTTGGAGAGTTTTCCCCTAAGACGACCCCCATTTTTATTTCACTTAATTTCATAGATATCAGTTCACTTTTTCTGATGAATATGGGTTTGTCCCTTCCCATCCATACCATGAAGTTTTTTGTCACCTTGAAAACCTCTTTGGATTTATTATTCCCAGACCTACAAATAACTTTTTTTCCCCCTCAGATCCAAATTCCTTCCCTCCCAGTTCTTTCACAGTAGCTTCTTTTTTGCTGGAAAACTGTATACAAACTCCAGAAAGCCCCCAGTTTTAGATCCTAATCCCAAAGGTGACATCACCAAAGCAAACTCAAAATTCTTGCACCAAAGGATAGAGGTGGAATTCTGGGATAGGGAAAATTGTGTGGACCCTTTGACCTATAGGTAGAGGTACAGGGAAGCTGGAATGTGGGCAGGAAAGAAAGTATGTCAGCTTCTCCTATGCCTTCAGTAAATGCATAAGTCTCTGTAGTAACTTCAGGGTTGGCTCCAGAGACCAGCAGTTCCACATGGCCTGGGACTGAAGAGCTTCTGGCATGTGGGACATTCAGGACTAAAACTAGAAAAGTCCTGGGCAAATTGGGATGAGTTGATTCCCCTACCTACCCTTTGTTACTATGCTTCTCTCTCTCTGTCTCTCTCTCGGCCCTCTTTAAGTCCTCATTCCTTTAAAAACATGTATTGATCTTCATTTCTTCCCGATTCAAGCTGTATGCAAATCTTCAAAGATCTTGGACCAGCACATCCTTCAGAGAGAGCCCACTTACAGTAAACGTTATCACGTGAGAGAGCAGGAAAGCATATAGGTGTCCCTTGTACCAATTCTAATTGATGGGTCATGACGGTCTAAAGTGTTACTAGTTTCTTGCATATCCTTCCAGAGAGTACTACGCATACTATTCTGCACCATGCTCTTTTTAATGTAACAGTATATCTTCCGGCTCTTCTGTATGTGTTTATATAAATAATGATCTACATCTTATTCTTATTACCTGACACATGGTATTTCCCTATGTATGTGCAATAATCCATTTAACGCTATTGATAGACCTGTAGATCATTTCCAGTTTTTTACTACTACAAATAACACTGTGAGCTTCCTTCTACCTGAACATTTTTGTGTCCTTTTGTATGTTCATTGAATAAGTGTTTAGCAGTGAAATTGCATCTAAAAATTTCATGGATGTTGCCAAGCTGTCTTCCAAAAATACTACTTCAAGTTAGAATCCCAGGATCAGCCTAAGAAATTGTTGTATTCCCACGCCCACTGACTCTGGAATTCACAAACAGAATATTTTGCCAGTCTAATTTCATCATAAATGAGGTTGGTCACGTTTTCATACATTTATTGGTCACCTTTTTTCCACTTTTTAAAATGAATGTAAAAGATTCTTTAAAACAGTTATCCTTTCGGGAGTTTTGTATATATTTTTTTATCAACACGTTAATGTTTTGTTAAGAAAATGAGCCTTGTATGCAAACATTTTGTTTTCCTTATTCTAATTCAACTTTGTTTAGGGTGCTTTTTACCAGTTAGGCTTTTAAAATATTTCTGTAGCCAGTCATCTTTTTCATATGATCTCTGGATGCCTCAGTATCTTTTATCCTTGTTTCCTGGCACTTGGTGTGACATCTATTACATGGTAGATCTTTCGTAAATTTTTTTTTTTTTTTTTGTCTGCATTGGGTCTTCGTTGCGCGTGCTGGCATTTTCTAGTTGTGGTGAGTGGGGGCTACTCTTCATTGTGGCACACAGGCTTCTCATTGAGGTGGCTTCTCTTGTTGCAGAGCACGGGCGCTAGGCACATGGGCTTCAGTAGTTGTGGCACACGGGCTCAGTAGTTGTGGCTCGAGGGCTCTAGAGCGCAGGCTCAGTAGTTGTGGCACACGGGCTTAGTTGCTCCGAGGCATGTGGGAACCCGTGTCCTCTGCATTGGCAGGAGGATTCTTAACCACTGCGCCACCAGCGAAGTCCCCAATAAATGTTTCTTGAATGAATGGATAAAAAAAATCTGTGAATAAATTGATATTTGCTTCTTCTTATTCATCCTTTGGTACATAGAGATTTGGAAAATGAATGCTAAAACCTCTATTTCAACAGGATGTTACAGTGGGTCATCTTAGGGCAGGGATCTTGCTCGACATGTCATCCCTGTCACATGTGTCACAGTGCCTGGCACACAGATGATATTATATGTGTTGAAAGAATGAATGAACTATCAGAATAATGAGATAAATAAAACTTGGATGGACTTTATCCTCCTATACCAATGACAGGCCTTTCTGGAAAATGAGCCCAGACCAGAGAGGGTTATACTTCCTGGCCCAGAATTTCAACTTATCTTAATATTGCTGGAGTTTCACACTTCTTTCCTTGGTTCCAAGTACATTAAATGGAGTGGCAAGAAAAAGAAAAAGAGTTCTAACCATCATCCTGGGACCAGGGACCCTGTTTAATTGAATTTATAATGCCTATAACATCTCTGCTGTGTTTGAAAGGTTAGAAATTTCCTAGAGAAAACAACTATTCCTACTGCTTGCCAAAGTACTCATAAAAAGGCCTGATTGCTAAGAACAGAAAACAAACCAAACCAAAATAAAATGAACCAAATAGCAACAGAAATAAATGTGCCTTAGTGTCGTTGGATGATTACCAGATCTGTTCTCCACAGACCACCATCCTTCAAAGTAAGGCCATGTCCTTCAGGATAAGTGCATCCTGGTCAGGGGATGTTTAAGGAGGTGCAGTCCCTTCCGTGCGTCAGTTTCCTGGGTCATTTGGGGTCTTAGGAAAATCCTCTTGTTAGTGCACTGAACTGCACATGCATTATGTAACTCATTGCAACCCAATAGCTGAGCCCATGGTTTCATAGCTCTTAAAATATGCCACAGACCAAACCACCTGTGAGGCGCCAACTCAGCAAATGTGCCTATGTGAAAAACAGTCATAAAAAGTACAGAAAATGAGGATGAAAGAAGACTGAATAACAAGCTAAAGCTCATATATTTGATGTCATGAGGCATGAGAGGAAAAGTGCTCCATGTTAGTTGAAGGAAGATGGCAGCCATGGGCACTGGAATTGAAGACCATTGTCTCTATGTGAAAGGGTCATACAGTGTGGCATGAATCAGACTGACCACTGTGGGTCCCCTGTTGGAAGAACTGCAATTATGGATAATTATGTGCAAACACTAGGAGAAATGCCCGCCGTTAGAATCTATGTTTAATGTGAAAATTGCATTTCGTTTTTTGTGGAACCTCAATATATAGCTTACTCTATAAAATGCGGGCATATTTCTGAAGGAAAGAAAAATGCCAGAGTTGCATTTTAACATCCTGTTACATTTTAGTTAAATACAAAGGAACATGGCTTTTCAAAGAGAAAAATCTCTCAATATCTCTCTCCTTCTCTCTCTCTCTGTCTCTCCTGCAAGACAGCATTAAGTGATTCCAAACATCTTATCTTGGTTTATAAGTTAAACTAGACTCTATGGAAGAAAAGGAATGATGGGTTGTCCTCAAAATCCCCTTGTTCTACTGACTGGATTAGTTATTCTTTGTTAATAAGGTGGGAATGTGGCCTTAAGGGCTTCTACTGTTGAGGGAATCCAAGGAATTATAAATAAGTTGAATTGGTGTATTGATGAATTATGAATTTTCTCTCTCTCATTCTTGTAGTATAGTTGCCTTGTTTTTCCTAAACCTCAGTCTTACCCCAGATTCCCTTAGAGATAGCTTACATGCTAACATTTTATGGGAGAGGGAGAGTCGTGTATCTCAAGGAAGCAAGAACAGAGTGGGGTTGAAGGGAATAGCAGGAGGGGAGAAGAGAAGTAAATACAAAGTAATGTGTTACCAAGCTTGTCACATCTTTACAAGAAATGCCACAGCTAGTTGCTAAGTTACAAAAAATATTGCTTATGAGGTTGTATAGAACCTCATTTCCACTTGGGGGAAGAGGGGTGAGCAGATTTTCTGCCCCAACATCTATTGTCTCTCATTGGTCAGTTTGCTCTACAGAACCTTGACTCCCTTGACCCTCCAGAAGTCCCTGGGGAAGCCACAGGTTCCACATGTCTTACATGGAGCCAGATGGTTCCTGTCAAGTCAGAGACTGTTGCTCAGGCCAGGTCCTCCAGAAAAAGGATGGGGAAGCAGAAAAGATGAGGCAATTGCAGTGATGGCCAAGACCTTACTGGGGCTGCTCCCATCAGGAAGCTGGGAAAGTAACCTGTGCCCAAGGGGTCAGCTGGGGAGAGCTAACCTGGGAAGGCCATACAGGGGGCCCAGTACACTTACCTACAGTTTACTGTCAGAATTAGAATGGATCAGACCAGAGGCTTATTAAATTAAGCTTCTCTACTGTCCTGATAGAGCGCACTGTAGTTTAGTGCTGTATCTCCTGTTGTCTGAGTGCCTCATTTGTATCAGATGTTGTGCTAAATGCTTCAAGTAAATTATCTTTCTGAACTTCCACAACTCTATGAAATCTAGTTTACAGACGAGAAAACTGAGACCGAAAGAGGCTAAGTAACTTGTCTGTGTTCACATAGCTAGGAAGTGGCGGAGCTGGAATTTGAACCCAAGCCTTTCTAATTCTAAAGCTGCTGATCTCCTACACCATGGAATGAGTATCCAGTTTACTATTCCTACTAGAGAAGTATGAATTCTAGCTATGAGTCACAGTGAGGAGGGGCACTCTCTTCTGCTTCATGTTATCAAAATCTTCACCTTTTTCTTTTTGTGTTTCATGGACATGGCAAGATTATCACAGATTGTGTGAGAGAGAGACAGAGAAAGAGAGAAAGAGGTAAATTTTTCAGGTGAATTTTCCAATTCTCCAAATAACACGAGAATGGGAAAACAGATGAGTGATGAGCAGAATGTCTGATGCCAGCGTGTTCTTGGACATAGACTGATAACGATGCTAACTTCAGCCAAAGGAATAAAGAAATTCCTGCTGCAATAGGAAGATCTCCCTTCACTAGAACAGTGAGATTGTCAAATTTTGTTAAATCAGGCTGAACATGTGTAACAACATGATCATTTTTCCAGCTCGTGGGGTTTGACTCACAAGGACATTTCTAATATATCATCTTGAAATCAGGTATTAATGCCAAAGCAAAGCTAAAAACCAATGTCGCTTCCCACAATCAAATGGAAATGTTAATCACATCAACATGCCAGTAAATGCCATGAGGTCCCATGCTGTATATGTAACAGGAAGAGCAATAGGAACTTTTTTAAAAGAGAGGATAAAGCTACTGTTCTCTTCATTTGTTCATTATTGTATGCTTCGCTCTATTACCTGTTTTTTAAAGCTATAGCTGAAATATAAAATTTGAAATCTTATTCCATTGAATAAGGTCATCTGAATAGTTGTGAGTTGTAGTGTTCTCAGTTTCAACTTACGTGTACATTGAATCATGTAAAGGTCATTTAGGTCAGTGCTTTCCAAATGGCACATTTGGAATTAGATTTCTAGTGAAGGCTAAGTATATTTCTAGTGAATGCTAGAGTAAGTAAGGAATGTGGCTTGTGTTCAGTCTCCCACGCGTTTGCCTCGAAATCCGAGAGGAATCACTATCTTGGCTCAGTTTTGATCCCTAGCCCTTGGCACACTATTAGGAGGTCTAATGTATGTAGAGAAAACTTAGTCTACCTTACCTTTAAAGGTTATACCTTTAATTATTCCAGTGGACTGTGGGTGAGTGTATCAGACCCATCTTTATAAGGTATATAATTGGAATTTTAAAATAACTTCTCTTAAAGTGAAATAAACTGTGTAATAGATTCGGAAGGCCTAAAGTGGGGACAATCATTATACAGAATTGCACTTTGAAAATAATAAAGTTAGGAAATAGTATGGTTGTAGGAAGCATCCGAAAAGTCAAAATATAAGGATTGGGAAGTAAAAGAGGGAAGGATCGTTAGGAAATAGTATGGTTGT
Organism: Stenella coeruleoalba; assembly: GCF_951394435.1. Classification (NCBI taxonomy): domain Eukaryota; kingdom Metazoa; phylum Chordata; class Mammalia; order Artiodactyla; family Delphinidae; genus Stenella; species Stenella coeruleoalba. Next base: position 45,946,375 of record NC_137148.1, on the reverse strand, counting down.
AGGAAGCATCCGAAAAGTCAAAATATAAGGATTGGGAAGTAAAAGAGGGAAGGGTCGTAAGCTGGAGCCGCGCACAGTTAGAAACAAAGACGTGCATCACAAGAATCCTCATCTGGGTTCCGATGGGAAAATGCTGCTGCCAATGGTTCCCAGACTTTGGAATTTCAAAATAAAAAATTCAGAGGTCCAGTATAGGATTATCAACTCATCAACTCTGTTTTTAGCCAAATAAAGCTATTTTCAACAGAACAACTGCCATATATGAGAACCATGATTTTATATGAGGATATTTATATCCTACATCCTACATACATGTAATATCAAAAAACAGGAGAGGACAAAAAGAGCAGTCATTCCCCAAAAGGGGACTTTTGAAACCTTTCATTAATGTATGTGTGCGTGCGTGCGTGTGCGTGTGTGTGTGTGTGTGTGTGTGTGTGTGTTTAACTATGTTACATTGACCTTACTTTTTTTTTTAATCATTTCACCAAATGCCCATAATGTTTTGGTGTGACCATGATAAAGTCATTCACGAGGGTATGGAATTATTTCATATCCTCTCAAAAATAACTTCTAGGGCTTCCCTGGTGGTGCAGTGGTTGAGAGTCCGCCTGCCAATGCAGGGGACACGGGTTCGTGCCCCGGTCCGGGAAGATCCCACATGCAGCAGAGCGGCTGTGCCCGTGAGCCATGGCTGCTGAGCCTGCGCGTCCAAAGCCTGTGCTCCGCAGCGGGAGAGGCCACAACAGTGAGAGGCGCGCGTACCGCAAAAAAACAAAAACAAAAAAACGTGACTCTAATAACTTGAAAATATCAGTACAAGTTGCTGTGAGAGTATATAGTCAAATCAGCATTGAGCTGTCCCTGACAGGACTGCCCCTGTGCCTTTTGTATATTTAAGTCATCTTTTGTGTATTTTTAAAAGGCACCATCTGTCGGCAGATAGATTACAAAAGGGCCATCCCCTTGGATGGATGAATTAGAAAGTGACTCTTTTTCCTCAGGTTTATACAGGCCTGCCCGCTGGGAGCATGGCTAGATGGATGGAGCGTCTCTAGTGAAGGGTTTTAGGGGAGGGAAGAACATGATCAAATTTACATTTTAACTTACTAGTTTGGGTAGTTAGAGGTGACTAAACCCTTTCCATTTGCTTGAGTGAAGTGGAAGCGATATCAAACATTCACAGTTGGCTAAGATATCGATTGGGTACAAAACTTTTATTAGGTTGGTGGGTAAGACCTAAGGATTCATTTAGAAAGGAGAGTGCTTTTTCTCTAGTCCCCCAGGCAGAATTGATTGATTCAGGGCTAACTCACCAAGATGGACACCCTTTTCTGAATCACACACAGGTCTTTTGACATCTGAGTTTCCTTGATTCACATCCAACCTAGCATTTACTCAGATCACTCTGGTTTTGCTTATGAAATTTAGGTGAGTCACCTTATACAGGCGTGGCTGTAATTTGTTTCTGAGTTAAACGCTATTATCGTTTTATATTAGATTATTGATTTCTCCAAAGAGAAAGCATTTAAATTTTGATACATTATGATGTTAATTAAATGAACTAAGTTTTGCAGTAACATGGTATACAGTGAAAACAGGCTTTCTGAGAAGCTGTGGCTTTGCTTCCACATGGACAGCTAGGCTTTCCAAAGCCCTTGCGCTTTTCCTGTGGGTTTGCCTTTAGGTTTAAGGAATTACTTAGGCTTCTTATCTCAGTGTACACAAAGCTAACTTATTGCCTAGATGAGTACTGGTAGTTTGTCTCAGAGAGAGGAGAACCAGAAAGTGGCTCAGCCCCTAAGCACTTACCTTTCAAGTCTCTCTCACAGACCAGTTTCAAAATAATCCTTGAAGAATTTTTAAGAACACAATTAGATTTTGTAGCTACTTGACATTCAATTGCAATTAAATGCTCAGTGCAAAATGCATTTTATAGAAACTTATCATGTGAGCCTATGCTCATATATTTGGTTCGGATAATTTGTTTTTCACTAGAAGAATTCTTTAAAGGAATATACCCTTCTAGTTTTAGTGGTACTTCTCAGCTCTAACTCTGGTCACAAGGGAGAAAATACTGTCTGTCCTCTATCTGCTGTTTGTGCTACTTTGTTAGTCCTTACCAATTTTATGATTCTCCCCATTCATTTTCTGGATCATCATTTGTATCATTATCCTTTAATGAAGTTTCTCTTATGTGCTAGACATTGTGCGAGGAGCTCAGTAAGCATCATCTCTAACCCTTTCAATAACCCTGTAAGGTAGGAATTATTATTCCTATTTTACAGATAAGGAAACTGAGGCTCAGACAGGTTGAGACATGCCCTAAATTTTTATAGTAGCAAGCGGTTAAGCCAGACTTCCAATTCAGGTGTGTCTGACTCAGAAGCCATCATGTTTCAACTCCGTCCCATCTCTTCTCCTTCATTCTGGACCAGAATGTGATACATATCTGTCAAAAAGAAAGTGCCAAAAGGTGACTTAAAAAAGTACTCAGAGTCCTGTGTGGAGAAGGCAAAACTAATGTGGAGAGTGCTGGGGGGAGGGGCGTCATGAAGAAGGGGGCTCTAAAGATCTTGCGTAGAAGTGAGGAGACAGTAATCCAATGGCTTGAATCAGGGAACGAATGAATTCGATGAGGATTACAACATTACAATCAGGTGGCTGCAAGCTAGGTAGTAAATGAGGCAGAATGATGGCTGGGTGCAGGGGGTTCACATATTTGGAACCCAGATAAATCTTTGCTCTTTCTTCCCAGACTCTATCATTACTTTTTTTAAGACCACCTGAATTTCATGCATATGTTATTTTGTTCCATTCTATTTAATAATCTTGTCTTGGGACTTCCCTGGCAAGTTCGGTGGTTGGGACTCCACATTTCCACTGCAGGGGGCACGTGTTCAATCCTGATCCCAGTTAGGGGAACAAGATCCCACATGCCTCAGGGTGTGGCAAAAAAAAAAATAATAATAATAAATAATCACTAGTTGTGGAACTTACTGAAAACAAAAAAGAAATTTCATAGAACTCTGTTCATTCAAAAATTCCTGAAAACACACTTTAATAAAGAAATTCAGAATTATTCTTCAAGTTTGTATGAAAAATGGAAAGGTCCTAGGCAAATGGGTTTGGGCTTTTAAATAATCAGGAGCACAGTGTTGTAGTAGAGAGAACGTACCATTTCGCATGGGATAGTTTGAGTTTATCAGGCCTGACACTTAATAGTTGTGTGACTATGAATAAGTCATGAACCACCTCTGAGCCTAGTTTCCCCACATGAAGCTGGAAGGGTTAAACCAGATGTAAGCAGGTGCCCTTTAATTTTGTGATTCTAAATAGTTCTAGTTGGAATTAATGATTGTGCATTTCATATGTTGCTAAATGGCTTCTTTCCAGTACAGTCGCTCCTAATAAGTTTATTATGGATGGCTCAGTAATCTTCAAGAGGAACCATTGTTATTTGGATACCAAGACCGTTTTGATGTGTCCCTGTCAAAGATTGGGAAGATGAAAGCTGCCTAGATGTGTACCATTCTGTCATCATGTTAAATGACCTTGAGTCTTCAAACATCTAGATTTGAACTGGAGACATTTCCGAAATGCCTGGGGGTACATTTGGACCATAATAAACTCCACTGCAAATGAAAGTTTCATCATCATCATAACATCTTCCCCCAAACTTCTGGGTGGGAAATGAATGATGATTTTTAACATCTAGGCTACCTTATAACATCAACCTTTGAGATCAGGCCTCTTAAGTCAGGAATATTTAGAGGAAAATGTTAAATTCTCAATGATGCTTTTTTCACACTCAGCTATTATTATTGCTATTACTGTTGTTCAACGGTGATTACTTCCCCTCTCTGCTCAACCTCCTAATGTTTTCCTTATAATAAAAAGAGGAGAGGAGTGCTTGCTGCAACCTGGAGAAGTGAAAATGGGCTTTTGCTTTTTGGACCTGGGCTCAAGTTCTGACCTAGAGAGTAAGCTAGGAGCACTTCACCGAGTGGGTCTTGTCCATGGCACGTTATAGGGGGAATCATCAAAGGCTTTAGCAAAGCCTAAAGAATAATCAGAAGTAGGTCAACCAGTCTTGCCTAGGTGGAGGTACACACACACACACACACACACACACACACACACACACACACGGGCAGATCTCTGAAAGCTGGGACACAGAGAAGGCCCTGTGATCCACTTAGTCCTCTCTTCCCCTTTGGGGTCTTTGCAGGCGAGACCACTAAGGAACAGCCTTAACTGTCAAGCTCCATCCAGAAGAAGAGGGTGTCTGGCTGAGGCTTGCTAGGAAAGAGGAGTTAGTCCCTTTCATTTCAGAAATCCACTCCACGTTTTACCAAGAGCCCAGACCCGGTGAATAAGAGGAGCCTCAGAGGGCTGGTTTCTGATGTCGCACTAGGCACGATAAGAATGCCATTGACGTCAGCAGAGTCATCATCAGGGAGAATGGCACCCCAGCTCTTGAAACCACACCAAGCAATTGCAGTGCTTTTGAAAATTAAAAGCCGGTGCTCGGGGGGGAGGGGGCATGAGGGGAGGAAGGGAAAAAAGCAAAGACGGGGGAGTGCTGGCTCCCGCTGAACTCTTTTCTTTCTTTCGTGCATTTCCTGTATTTTCAAAAGACAGGCACTCGGGCGCTCCTGGGTCCAGCACACAGACCCTTGCCTCAGCTCGGCCTCAGTGGGCACTTTAACCTGAGTTGGTGGGGGAGGAGCTGGGGAGAGGATGGGAGAAAGAGGGGGACTGGAGAGAGAAGAATTTAATTTGGTTAACATTTCTGAATTCAGAGAAGACAAACCGTGCCACCCAGGTGCTGGACAGAGGCCCTGAACCACAGGAGAAAATATACACAAGCCTCGGGAATGAAACGGTTGAGCTAAAACTGATATGCTTGAAATGCCTGTTGATGAATAGATTACAAAGGAGGAATTAAACACTTCAAAAGAGCTGCTACAAAGCAGCCTCCCTTCCCCACCCCCACCCCAGCATCACTGTGGGCTCGTGAGTGTTTGTGCATCTGCCTGAGAAAATGACAAAGTCGTGGGTTTGCAAAGGGAACGCTGTGGGCAGGTTGTGATTGCAGCTTTCAGAGGCCGCGCCAAGAACATCACCTCCAGCTGCAATTCAAAGGGTCCCTCCGCTGGAAAACGTCTTGGAGGTTAGGAAGTCTTTGAAAACAATTCTTTAGTGTAAATGGTCCCCACTTTCAAATTCCACCATTAATCTAACCCTTTCATTCTCTTTCGCTCTCCCAACTGTTCTGCCAGATTCACCCTCACTCCAGCGCCACCCGGGTCCCTCCCCTCCCCTCCCCGCGCAGCGATGTTAAAACCCCATAGAGTAGACTTGATGGCATCAGTGCACAACGTGCTTTATTTTACAGCATTGATTGGCGGCTTCCCAAAGCCATAACATCTTTTGCTGATCTGATTTTAATATCCATATCCTTCAGCTATACCAGAAAGAATGGTTTCCGAGTTGGGGAAATGTTAGGAGGGAAACAAAAGAACATATGCACATAAACCAGAATCTGGCAGAAAATGTGGATTTCATAAATTGCATTATTTGAAGCTCCTATTTTAAAGGGACTGGTAAGAAAGGAGCATGAGGGAGAAGCACAGTAACGGATCTTTCTTTTCAAAGACCTGTTTCTTTTTGAAAAGGAAGAAGCGGCCAGCAGCACTCCTTTCAAATGCACAAATAGTACTTGGGGTGGAACCCTCTTCCTCCCTCCCATTTGTTCTTGAAAATTGTACAGGTTACATTAAGATGGGCTTCCTCCTTTCATGTGACCGATTAAATACAGGAAGAAGGAGTTTAGCACAGCACGTTTACTAGGTACACTTAGTGCATCCATGCGGTACTGTTGGTTGCGCCCTCTGACAGGTCCCACGTAAAACATCGTAACCTGGCTCATATTGGCTGTTTTTGTTTTGTTTTGTGTTCATTTTTGTTTTGTAACAGACCTCCCTCCCTTCCACCCTCCCTTCCTTCTTTCCTTTCTTTTTAAAAATACTGAGTACTTTTTTTTTTTAACATCAAAAAAAGAAAGAATTCTGAACCTGCAGTCCCAGCATCTTACAGGGGCCTGAGGAGAATCAGAGCCCCCGCTCCAGGTGCAAGAGGTTGAGTATGTGAAGGTGCACCAGGTGATGGGGTGAGGGTGGGGTAAGGATGAGGAAGCAGGGACCACAGCCTTCTCACACGGCTTTGTCCACAAAACGGTTAGAAGTACTGACTTTGATGTTAAGCCTGTTAAACACAACGCAGACCAACGGTTTCCATTCTCTTCACCTTTTCTGCTCCGTTGCCTTGATTACAAGCATTCTGACCTGTCTCCCCAAGTTGTTCCCGTTCCTGTCGGTGTGTCTGTCATCCCCCACTCCTGCCCCAGCCCTCCCCCTTCTGTGGTTATCCGTTATTCTCTGTCCAGATCATTTCCTCCAGCAAAAAATGGCAAACGCCTTTCTCCCTCCTTCCTACCTAGAGATTCCTTTTGTCTCTTGCTATATTCCTTTCTCATGGCTGGACCCAGACCCCTGTGATCCACCACTTCCTGGCGATGCTTAGGTGCGTTTTGCACCAGGCACCCTAGCAGGAAGCTCAGAAGCCCCCCGGAGTCTGGGTGTGTTTTAGAGATGTCAGGCTCCAATTCACTGAGCACTAATTTGCAACGGGAAGTCCTAGTGAGCCTGATGAGGGATGGGAATTAGCAAATAGGGTTGGCAGTCAATTGACAGAGGAAGCTTAAGGAAGGGGCTCATTTAGAAAGGAAAAAGAATTTAATCCTTTTCAGGTGTGTTAATTTCCTTTATGGGCAGAATTACCATGGACTTAGGGTATTTTTTAGTCTTTCTTTTCCCTAAGGTCTGACCTCATTTCATAGGAAGGAGGAAGGATAAATGCAGTGAATTTGATTATGGACACTAGCCTAACCCTGGCTTAATGAGCCATGGAAACAAAATAGCTCAATCTCCCATAACTTCTGTAATCCAAAACTAGAAGCACTGAGAGCAGTGTGGCTTTGGTTACACATATTTGTAGTGTACGCCTTACCCCAGCATTTGAAATGTTCATCAAGAGATCTGAAATGTCTTAGTTCTTTGAGTAGCAGGTATCAATGTTTTTAGAATTAGTTTAGAAAAAACAATACCAGAAATGAAGAGATCTAAAAAAAAAAGAAATCCACAACTTAGAATTAACAAATATTAATATCTGTCATAGCTGCCTCTGACTTTTTTTAATAAAAGAAATAAAACAATAGAGATAAATTTGAAGATCCTATGTCCCCACCACCAGCAGCAGCCCCACTTCCCTTCCTTCTCCAGAACAACCTCTGCCATAAATTTGGGAAATAGTCTCAAAGTTTTATCTTTTTACTATAAATATTTTATTCATAAATAATATACTATAATGTTAAAAAATACCAATATCTTTTAGCTTAAAAAGTTTTATCGGGCTTCCCTGGTGGCGCAGTGGTTGAGAGTCCGCCTGCCAATGCAGGGGACACGGGTTCGTGCCCCGGTGCGGGAAGATCCCACATGCCACGGAGCGGCTGGGCCTGTGAGCCATGGCCGCTGAGCCTGCGCGTCCAGAGCCTGTGCTCCGCAACGGGAGAGATCACAACAGTGAGAGGCCCGCGTACCGCAAAAAAAAAAAAAAAAAGTTTTATCCACACAGTTGGATTTTTTTCTCTTTTCCTTTTCACTATGTAATTCCCATTAATTAACTGGTTGCAGTAGATCAGCAGTAAAGTAAGTGATATGAGAAGGTTAGTAGAATTACCACTTTCAGAAGGGATCTCAGATGGGGGGGCTAGTTAGGCTGCAGAATGATCAGGACAAAATTCAGCGAAGTGGCTTCGGGTCAGGCTGAGCTGCGATAAATGAGGAGAGGGAGAAAGGAGGACATGGTCGAGTCAAGGGGAAATCAAACTTGCTGGGGACCAGCTTAGGATGGGCTGGTTTTACAGCATGCTTTTCTGTGTGACCTTGAGCAAACCACTGAGCACGATGGCCTCTCTCTACTCCTTGGTGGTTCTCAAGTTTAAAATGCAATCCCGGAATCCCAGAGTGCAAGTAATAGAACTCTTCCTCCACCCTCCCTGAGTTAATAACCAAGGAATTGAAGACCTAGAAAGGTGTTATGATTCGTACATACCCATCAGAGTGAAATCGGAAGCTGGGCGCTGAGTAGGAAAAGTTATTCCTCTTTGAGTACATTTCCAAAAGTTATACCTTTTCAGCAGTTTCCAAGGTAATAAGTGGATTGACTTGACAGTTGGTCAAATACTGAAAGTGGTGTAAAGGCAAGGCCTGTGCATTAAACAGTGCTGCCTTACTACTGTGTACAGCTGACGCTCAGACGATTTAAGCAATGTGTTGAGGGTTGCATAGCTTATAAACGGTAGAGCAAGATTTGGCTCCAAGTCTGTCCACCTTTCACAAACATGTTTTGTTTTTTTTTTGCGGTACGCGGGCCTCTCACTGTTGTGGCCTCTCCCGTTGCGGAGCGCAGGCTCCGGACGCGCGGGCTCAGCGGCCATGGCTCACGGGCCCAGCCGCTCCGCGGCATGTGGGATCTTCCCGCACCGGGGCACGAACCCGTGTCCCCTGCATCGGCAGGCGGACTCAACCACTGCTCCACCAGGGAAGCCCCCACAAACATGTTTTGAACTGCTGCCCCAGTACAGGCTCCTTTCAAAATGCCCTTACTTCCATACATCTCTGCCACTTAAGCTGTCCCACCCAGAAGGTTTCAGATTTATAAGGACATACCTATTTCCTGTCTGTAAATATTAGGGCACAGGGTGTCTGGAATAGAACCTCAGAAGGAGGATGAAAGATGCTGGTATTAAGAACTTCAATGTCAAGAGAAGGAGCCTTGGCAACTAATACTTTCAATGAACTGGAGAGGTCACAGGTTTTGGAATCAAATGTTTTGCTGGCAAACAACAGTGTAAGAACCAAGGATTGGAAGCGTTTAGAAAAATTAAGAAGGAAGAGGATTTGTAAACCACAGGCTATGGAAGGGAAACCAAGATTACCTGGAAAGAGTTTTGCTTTCTTAATCAACTAAGTTACCTGAGTTGGCAGTAAAAGTAAATATCAAAGCATTTACTGACAGAATTGCTGATAGAAAATTAAACAAAGAAGATGCAGTGGAGACATTTTTAGAAAAAGCTGAACTGCTGCTTATGGCTGAAGACAGAAAGAAGATTGTGTGGGCTTTAGACATGAAGTGCTGAGGCACAGGGGATAAATCAACACACAGATCTGTGAGTTCTTCACGTTGATTGAGCTTTAGAAACTGTGTCATAATACTATCAATACAACAGTGCCTTAGCTACCAGCCCGAAGGAAACATCTACAGGCTTTGGGAAATGAGAATCTGGAAAATTGACCAAGACTGAAAACAAAACAAAGAAACAAAATGAAGTATGCCATTTAAAAAATCCTAAGATAGAAGACTGACTCTGATTTTAAAAGGCTCTTTGAAGCAGTATTTTCTCTCAATGTCATTATTTAAGTTAGAGTGATTATTGACATAGAAAAGTTTTTCCAAAATGTGTTTTTAAATGAAGTCTTCCCACACGTTGAAATTTAAAGTGGTCTTGGAGGAAGAAACTGCTTTATAAATCAGGGATTTTATTGGAATGATAGAAATCTTTGGAACTAGGTAGAGATGGTGATTGCACAATGAATTTCACCTCACTAAATTGTATTGAGAGAGAGAGAGAGAGAGAGAGAGAGAGAGAATTTAGCACTACAGCTTTATGAATTAAAACAAAAAAGTGATCTTGGCCACCATAAGCCTGTGATGTTCTTGAGGGTTTACTTTGTGTCTTATTGACAGTGGAATTCGCAGTACTCAAAGTGCCTGGCACATAGATGGGATTCATATGTGTTAGATCAATGAATGAATGAATGGATGATCCTGACCACGTCATAGCCAGTGAAGGCCACTTCATGGGGTGATCACTTGACTCTATTTTGTGGGATATATTAAAGGAAAATAGGACACGAAAAAATGAAAGTTACTTTCAACTTTTTTCTTAGGTTGGTTGGTGGAAGAATAATATTTTCAGATTTTAGATTGTTGTTGGTTTGATCTTGTTCTGCATTTTTCTCCATCAGCTTCTGTGGAACTATAGATCACAAGTAGGATTTTCTTCTGTCCTGCTTCTCTGTCTCAGGCCCTTCATCTCCATTTCTCTGAATATGAACAGTTGGAAAGGTAGTGGAATTGAAATGAATCACAAGACGTTTCCACCCTATCCTTCTTGGAAGATGGTTGAACAGCTAATGTCAAGACATACAGCAGAGCTCCACGGTTGAAAAATAGTGATACTGAAATGAAAATCACTGTATCCTAAGTTTTCTTTATTATAGGCTTCTGTTATTTTCTTTGTCATATTAGCACCATTGAAAAATACAAGTTGGAGGTGGGATGGAAAAAAGTAATGACAGTCAGTGTTTTATAAAAAGTAAAAAAATTCAGGCTTCATAAAATTCATCTATATCTTCTGCTCTGGTGTTCGAAACTTTCTACTTGAACTCTCTCAAGAATTACTTCAATTCCCCAAATAATATACTTCTGTAGATAAAGCCCACATGTTGACAGCCCCTATATATTTTTTCCCCCACACACACACACACACACTGTATTTTATTTTTACAAGAGATAAATAGACTGACACCAAGCATTGTAAATGCATGACCACAACAAAAGCAACAATGACTGCAATTACCACACACGAAACACACTCACACTATGTCATAATATTGACATTCAGTCCAGGAATCCTCCACTGTAACAGCTCCTTTACTTTGCAGTGAAAATTGATTTGTATATTTTTTGCCTCTGAGTCCTTGTGGGACTTTTTTTTTTTATTCAAACAGAAAGTCAAGGAAATTATAATCATCCTCATCAGTTCACTCAGTCCCATGTAATTTTTTTTCCATCTTGATCTTTTGTTAGCACTTTTATGAATTCATCAGTTTTCCATTAGAGTTCTGAAAATGCTTATTCATTCAGTTCAGCAGTATAGTCAGTTACCAGAACCCTGTGCTTGTCAGAGTCTTTTCCATGAATTCCTTGAAGATGAAACCCTTTTATAGGAACATTTTTACAAAAGCATCAGAGTACACCCAGAACTGTCTGTAAATGACAAAAGACTTAAAAATGACCACGGTTAAAGGTTTGATGAAAGTTCATAATAATGCAATTGACAAGGAAATTTAGTTATTTCTGAGATATACATTTTAAAGTAATAACTAGAATTATGACTTATAACATTATACCAGAGCATGTAAGATTTTTAGAAATTTCATGTAATGTCTGAAACATTTATATTAACATATTTCCATACAAATAACCCAAAGAAAGTTTAGTATTAGTTGTTTTTTTGGTTTGTTTTTTTATACTGCAGGTTCTTATCAGTCATCAATTTTATACACATCAGTGTATACATGTCAATCCCAATTGCCCAATTCAGCACACCACCTTCCCCACCCCACCGTGGTTTTCCCCTCTTGGTGTCCATACGTTTGTTCTCTACATCTGTGTCTCAATTTCTGCCCTGCAAACCAGTTCATCTGTTCTAGGTTCCACATACATGCGTTAATATATGATATTTGTTTTTCTCTTTCTGACTTACTTCACTCTGTATGACAGTCTCTAGATCCATCCACATCTCAAAAAATGACTCAATTTCGTTCCTTTTTATGTCTGAGTAATATTCCATTGTATATATGTACCACAACTTCTTTATCCATTCTTCTGTCTATGGACATTTAGGTTGCTTCCATGACCTGGCTATTGTAAGTAGTGCTGCAGTGAACATTGGGGTGCATGTGTCTTTTTGAATTATGGTTTTCTCTGGGTATATGCCCAGTAGTGAGATTGCTGGATCATATGGTAATTCTATTTTTAGTTTTTTAAGGCACCTCCATACTGTTCTCCATAGTGGCTGTGTCAATTTACATTCCCACCAACAGTGCAAGAGGGTTCCCTTTTCTCCACACCCTCTCCAGCATTTGTTGTTTGTAGCTTTTCTGATGATGCCAATTCTAACCGGTGTGAGATGATACTTCATTGTAGTTTTGATTTGCATTTCTCTAATAATTAGTGATGTTGAGCAGCTTTTCATGTGCTTCTTGACCATCTGTATGTCTTCTTTGGAGAAATGTCTATTTAGGTCTTCTGCCCATTTTTTGATTGGGTTGTTTGTTTCTTTAATATTGAGCTGCATGAGCTGTTTATATATTTTGGAGATTAATCCTTTGTCCGTTGATTCATTTGCAAATATTTTCTCCCATTCTGAGGGCTGTCTTTTCGTCTTGTTTATGGTTTCCTTTGCTGTGCAAAAGCTTTGAAGTTTCATTAGGTCCCATTTGTTTATTTTTGTTTTTATTTCCATTACTCTAGGAGGTGGATCAAAAAAGATCTTGCTGTGATTTATGTCAAAGAGTGTTCTTCCTATGCTTTCCTCTAAGAGTTTTATAGTGTCTGGTCTTACATTTAGGTCACAAATCCAATTTGAGTTTATTTTTGTGTATGGTGTTAGGGAGTGTTCTAATTTCATTGTTTTACATGTAGCTGTCCAGTTTTCCCAGCACCACTTATTGAAGAGACTGTCTTTTCTCCATTGTATATCTTTGCCTCCTTTGTCATAGACTAGTTGACCATAGGTGCGTGGGTGTATCTCTGACAGCCCCTATATTCTATATAGAGGGCATAACTTTCCTCTACTCTCTTGATATTTAATAGTAATTAGGATTTTTCTAAAAGCATTTTATTTTTATTTTGCTTTCCCATTGTTAGAAGGAGTCCTGGATCTATGAAACAAAAATAAGATTTTGACAGTTTGCAGAGAAATTCACTTCTATGAATAAGGTAACATCAGCTATCTTCCTTAAAGAAGGAGGCAGGCAGTAAATTTGAATTAAGAATTTTAGAATATTGCTACCTTATTTGGTTCTCAAAAAACTTAAAAAAAAAATTTCATCCTTTCCACCCCAGTTTATACAATTCTCTTATGCTTTACTTCACTCTAGTATCGTTTCCCCTTTCTTCCTTAATGCCTTACCTCCCCCAAGTCCTGCGGCCTATTTTTCATTTGTAAGGCATTAAGCATAGAACAATAGAACGACAGTGAAGACTTCCCAGGGATAAACAAGGTATCATTTGGATTGTGGTGCATCTACACCACACTACACTACACTGTGGTGGATGCTGAAGAAGAGGAGAAAGAGGACAGAAGCATGTGCACAAGAAAGGACATACAAACTAGAAGACAAAACCATGATCCTGAAGAGACAGGAGAATGCGGTCAGACACACTGGATGGTGCATAGAAAGAAAGCAGTGCTGGGAGTGCTCATTGAGATGGGAATAAACTCTCTCTTTGAAATTCATGTCCTGACAGTTACTTTGTATATTTAAAAAACAGTGGAGCAAAGTCACTGAGGCCTATTCATTAGAGTCATCAATGCTGTGAACAAGTGCCAAAGCAGACCTGCCTTATATAAATGGCTTTATTCATTTATCTGAATTGCTGTGTTCCCTGTCAACAAATATTTATTGGAGCACCTTCTGCGTGCCAGGCATCTCAGACCTGGGGAAAAGATAGGATTTAACATTTACACCGCTTGCTGTGTAGTGGAGAGATAGACAGGTCAACAGACAATGAAAATACAATGTGTTTAAAGTGGAGTTATTAAAGTCACAAAGGTCACTCAGTGGAGGTAGGGCTTCAATGGCTTGGGCCAGCCAAACTGGGGAAGTGGCCTGTGGAAAGTTACAAACTTAGGAAATACCTAAGATGTTTGGGAAAGAGCTCCAAGGTTCTAAGGCTAGAAGTGAAAGGGCAATGTGGAGCCCTGGAAACTGAAGCTAGAAAGGTAGAATGATCTGCTCTTCATTATATGCTGTGCTGGGCACCATAAAGAATACAAAATATAGAGGAGATATAGCTAGCTACTATGGAGTCTACAGTTCAATTTTGATCCATGGATATACGTCCACGTTGGAATTTAATTCCTTGGGAAGTCATGGGTTACTTAGTCCTGGAAGTATTTAAATTTATATTGGCTCTCTATAATAGGGAATTGACACAATATTTTAATCGTAGTAAGGAGAGTTAGATTGGAGAACCTGTTGCAGTGGTGTGCTGGTAGACCAATTCTCTCCTTTTCCCCTTTTCCCACCAAAAAGCAATCAAACAAACACAACAAAACCTGATCGTAGTGTTGGCCTATTGGCATCATTTAAATACTCCCACCATGGCTGATTTCAAGCTACCATTGGTTTAACAGTCCTTTTGCAAAATTCTTGAGTAGTTAACAATTGACAACAGTCAGTCCCAGAATATCACTGCAACAGTAATTCTGTAATTCTTAAGGTCAAATAAATAATAGAACCAATAAATCATATAGATATGAAGGAAAAGAGGAAGAGGAAGAAGAGATCTTTGAGAGCTAGATTAGTCAGGATATGCTCCATGGAGGAAGCAAGGCTTGAGTTGGGTCTTATGGATAAAGTATTTAAATAGATAGAGAGGAACAGCCATCCCAAATGAGATGGACAGATGTTGAATCAGGGATGTATGTGACAAAGTGACAGTCTTGTAGCAGAAGTCCAGATGAGTGAGGTTAGAAGGGATTTAGGTTGTGAAAGCCTTGGCCAGTCAAACTATGATGTTTTGGACATTAACCTAAAGTTAGTAGACAGTCATTAATGGTTTTTGGACACAGATGGGCATAGCAATATTTTCACAAAAACAATATTTTAGAAAAATTTATCTGACAATGAAATGAATAACTGATAGCAGTGAGACCCCAGAATAGAGTAATATGCCAATGAGAGCTACCTTGTGCAAATAAGAGTAATTCAACTCAGCTGCAATCTTGGAATTTTGCTTTTGACTTTTTTTTTTTTTTTTTTGCGGTACGCGGGCCTCTCACTGCTGTGGCCTCTCCCGTTGCGGAGCACAGGCTCCGGACGCGCAGGCCCAGCGACCATGGCTCACGGGCCCAGCCGCTCCGCGGCACGTGGCATCTTCCCGGACCGGGACATGAACCCGTGTCCCCTGCATCGGCAGGCGGACTCTCAACCACTACACCACCAGGGAAGCCCCAATCTTGGAATTTTGTAACAACTCCCATGTTGAGAAATTGTAGCCTAGAGTGTTGGGTAAAGCCACTGTGAAGGCAGTGAAGTAATAGTGACTAAGTGTAGAGAAACTGAATTCAGGTGGAGTTGGCACACAAACCCACGGCATATGTAAAGTATTTTTATTGGTATTAGTCTTGCCATTATTGTTGCTAATGATGATATTGAATAATTATCAACTGTTGTTAATTATTTAAAACCAGGTGCCTAAAGCAAGCTCTCATCTTGCAGAAAGTTGTCTTTCTTTGAACTTTTAAAAAAACTTGTTTGAAACATGGAAACTTAGAATAGGAGGTCTACCCCAGCAGCACATCTGCAACCTGTCTCATTCCTGTTGTCTTTTCTTCCCTTTCATCTTACACTCCTGCCCCCATCCTTCTCCGGGCCAATGCAACTTTCCAAGCTTTCCAATCCTTCTCCCACCTCTTGCCTGGCTTCACAATCATCATTCAAACAGCTCTGGATCTGTATCTCCTTTCACCAGAATTCCTGCAGCCGTGGAGTACATGCAGAGCATCTTTCTTTGGACTCTCTTAAAAACTCTGAGGGTGTTTTCTGACACACATTGCTTTATAATTCAATAACAGCGCAGTCGTGGCTTTTTTTTTTTTTTTTTTTTTATGGCTGCGTTGGGTCTTCATTGCTGCGCACGGCTTTTCTCTAGTTGTGGCGAGCGGGGGCTACTCTTCGTCGCGGTGCACTGGCTTCACATTGCGGTGGCTTCTCATTGCAGAGCACAGGCTCTAGGTGCGCGGGCTCAGTAGTTGTGGCACGTGGGCTCAGTAGTTGTGGTGCACGGGCTTAGTTGCTCTGCAGCACGTGGGATCTTCCCGGACCAGGGCTGGAACCCGTGTCCCCTGCATTGGCAGGTGGATTCTTAACCACTGAGCCACCAGGGAAGCCCTGTGTGGCTTTTTTAATTGCAGTTATGCTGATTTTTAAAAGCACTCAGAGTGAGAAAGAAAGGAAAGGCAGTAAAACACGTGTACGTAGATGTTCACTGAGCACGTTTGCACATGCTCTTGGCAAATGTTATTTTCAAAACCTGTCTGAGCAGGTTTGAGCTGCATTTTGGTAAATCAGGGTCAGAGGGCAAAAATTTTGCTGTGTCCCCACTGTAGAATGTAAATTACACATCTCATGTACATTATAAAGAAATCCAAGGGATGAGCTTTCTGAAATTTGTTCCTTCTTGTTTACTCTAATTATACAGTGGGGAATTATATGCTTTATGCCATTTTAATTCCTTGAATATATTTGCTCAAGAAAAGTACATTATAATACAGCTTAGTACCGTACATGCTGAAAACAGGTTGATAATGAATCTGGGCAAAAATTCCCATTTCATTTCCTGAACTTTACACAGTTTTTGGCTATATATTTATTAGTTAGGACTCCAGCAAGCATTAAGGCACCGACTCTCTGAGATAAGAAGTGTGTTTTCCAATAATAATTATAAATCTGCCAGAATATTGTAGAAATTACGTTGTTGGGTATCTAAACAGAACCAAAATCATTGCAAATTTATTTTAAAACTGTTGTTAATTATTTATGTAATCATAGATTATGGCTTGCAGAAGATGCTGATGAGATCGTTCCACAAACTAGCTATGTAAGTTTTGTAGAAGGGCAGTAACTCTTGATAAATAAGCTCAGAGTATTCCATCAGCCTTTTCTCTATATACACACTATGTTTTGGTAAACATGATATATACATATACCTCAATTATTGACAGCAATATACATTTTGACTATTAAGAATTCAGCTCCCCAGCCCTCACAGCATCCCTTTTCTCCTATAATAGAGATCAGCACCAAGAAGGAAGCAACACAGGTCTCTGAGTACCCAAAATAGATGTTCGCAACTTCACCCGGTAAAGATAACGCACTTCATTAGCAAGAGAAATGTATACCCATGTTTTAGTGATGATTCATACACACTTGGTTATGTGGTTCCAAGCCTTCCATAATCGGATGAGCAAATTAGAAAAGGGTGGGTAGGAGATTGCAGGGAAAACCACAACTCATAGTAGTCAAGTGACAAATGATAGCCTGAAGCAGAAAGTCTATCAAAATCAACCAAAAAAGCACAGCTGTCTGGGGCCTTTTGGAAAGGGACAATAAGGTCAACCTGTTTTGAGAAACAGTAACAGCATCTCTATCTGGACAGCCGAGTATAACAATTGATGTTCAAATTGATGACACCAAGTCATCAAAAAAAGGCTAACTTATATTCTGCTCAATCTGTATTGATTTTCTATGTAATATGATAGAGAGATTTCTATTTTATGCACTTAATAATAAGGGGGAATACTCCAAACCTAAACCTGTCCCCTTCAGTATTTCCCCTGGCTATTGCTCCATCCATCATATTCTCTCTTTGACCTACTCTCTACTGGTTTCTTCTTCTTCAGACTGGTTGAGTTCCTCACTTCCTAAGGAAAAAAACTCCCTTCTCCTTTGATTCTGTGTCAACCATACCTCTATTGATTTTCTCACACACACTTTTAGAAAGAGTTTATACTCACTACCTCCATTTTCTTTCCCTCCCTTTTATTCCTCAATTCACCTGCAGTCAGCTTGCTGTCCTACAACTCTATTGCAACTATGGTTCCTCTGATCTAACTGCCAAAACAAATACTTTTCAGCTCATTTCTTACTAGGTTTCTCTAAGGCACTTGTCTGTCTGTCCTCCTGGCTTGAGGTCTTGCATTCTTTCTGTCTCCCTCCTTGATTTCGATTCCTCTTCCTCCACCCTTCCACCTTGGTGGAAACACCTTGGTGTTTCCAGGATCCTGTTCTCAGTGAGCTCTCCTCACTCTTCATGTTCCCCAGGATCTACTAATTCATTCTTGTTATTTTAACTACCACCTCTATGCTGATAACTCCTAAATTCACATCCAAGTCTATCTTAGCCTCTTCCATAAAGCTTGAAAACTCAACTATTTATTGGAATTTCCCACCTGAGTATCTCACAGGTTTATCGAATTCTTTATATCCAAAGTCAAATTTAGCTTTTCCCCTAAATTTCTTCCTTTTTATGTATCTCAGTTGGTCTCACTACTCAGTCATCTGAGCACTTCACTCATGTTCAGAAAATGAAATAAAAATGAGTCACAAAAAATATTAAAACCTCTACAGACCTAGACATGCAGAGATAACCACTGTTACTATTTGCTTTATAGCCTTCCAAATGTTTGTGTACTTCTGCATATTTTTAATGAAATCATAATATTTGACCATTTACCATTGCAACAGTTTTTTCATTTAACAAAAAAAATCTTTTTTTTTAATTTATTTTTTAAATTGAAGTATAGTTGATTTATAATGTTGTATTAGTTTCAGGTGTACAGCAAAGTGATTCATATATATATATATATATATATATATATATGAATCTTTTTCAGATTCTTTTCACATATAGGTTATTACAGAATATTAAGTATAGTTCCCTGTGCCATAGAGTAGGTCCTTGCTGTTTATCTATTTTGTATATAATATTGTGTATATGTTACTCTCAAATTCCTAATTTATCCCTCCACCATCCCCACCTTTCCCCTTTGGTAACCATAAGTTTGTTTTCTATGTCTGACAAAAAAATCTTGAACATTTTTCTGCTTCAAAATATACTTCTTCAAAATTATTTTTGAAGTTGTTTGCGTTCAAGCCAATAGTGTTACTTTTTTTAAAATTTTTTTAATACAGAGAAATTCCTTACCTTTTTCTTTTTCCTTAAATTTTATTTATTTATTTTTGGCTGTGTTGGGTCTTCATTTCTGTGCGAGGGCTTTCTCTAGTTGCGGCGAGCGGGGGCCACTCTTCCTCGCGGTGCACAGGCCTTCTCACTATCGTGGCCTCTCGTTGCGGAGCACAGGCTCCAGATGCGCAGGCTCAGTAGTTGTGGCTCACGGGCCCAGTTGCTCTGCAGCATGTGGGATCTTCCCAGACCAGGGCTCGAACCCGTGTCCCCTGCATTGGCAGACAGATTCTCAACCACTGCGCCACCAGGGAAGCCCCTAATAGTGTTATTTAACCAACAGTATTGAGCATTTATATTGTCTTTCTCAACTTTCTTTCCCTCCTTGCTCTTTCCTTAAGAAATAAATTATTGCAAATGAGAAAGAAAAAAAGGCATATAACATCAAATACGAAAATAAGCTCCTGCGAAGGGAGGAGAGAATTCCTTGGTGGATGGTAGTAGCAGAAAGATTAGCCTAATTACACTCAATAAGTAGTACCATCAATTGAGTGCTTTCTGTGTGCCCCACTGTTCTAAGGACTTTGCATAATCCTCACCATAAATCTGTGAGGCTGGATAAATTATTGTTCTTATTTTATAGTTGTGGAAACTGAGACACAGAGAGGTTAAATAACTAGCCCAGGGACACATAGGTAATACAAAACAGAGCCTGGAATCAAACTTGGGCAGTCTGTTCCAAAGATCAGTCTCCTGACAGCAGTGCTAAGCTGCCTTTTGTTGTACCCTAGGGCGTCCTTTCTACTAGAATGTACCACTTAGCAGTCAATTTCTTAGAATAAAACCAGTAAATAATGTAGTTAGTTGAGTTCTTGAAATCTTTAATGGATAGTGGAGAGAGAAACAAAAAAGATGCCATTTCTATGAGATAGTAATGAATGTTTCATTCATATCAGTGGTTATTCTGGTTGGTTTGTTTTTGATAATATGGTGGGCAAAAAAATGTGCCAACCACTTAACGATGGAACCCTAATTTCAGGTTTAACATAATTTTCTAAGTAGAATCGATATGGAAGTTTTGCTACATTTTCCAAATTATGGTTAAAAAATTGTGACTTCCTCAAATCTGTTAATATCAGAAGCTAAATTTTTAAGAGGTGAGTGATAGAATGCAGGAGGTGCCCTGCCGTCAATTCATCACTGCCTCATTCTGTCATTCACATTCTGTTTGCTGGTGAGATGCATTGAGTCTGTTGTATCTCAAGGTATAATGTCTGGCATTTGTAGATGTGCATGGAAAGAAGGAAATAAGGAAGAGTGGGGTAGAAGGAATAAAAGAAGGATGGAGGGAAGGAAGGGAGGAAGGAGGGAAGGAAAGAAAGAAGGGAAGGGGAGGGGAGGGGAGGGCTGATCTCCAGATATTCCCAACCTCTTCCCAATTTGCTCTAATCATATCTTCCCCATCTCTCTTGCTCAGACCAAAGTTTGGGGATATCTTTGTGTGTCTTCTTTCTTTTCTTTTCTTTTTACTATTTATCTATTTATTTGGTTGCACCGGGTCTAGTTGCAGCAGGCAGGCTCCCTAGTTGCAGCACATGGGCTCCTGAGTTGCGGCAGGTGGACTGCTTAGTTGCAGCTCCAGGGCTTCTTAGTTGCGGCTTGTGGGCTCCTTAGTTGCAGTTTGTGGGCTTCTTTTTTTTTTTTTTTTGCGGTACGCGGGCCTCTCACTGCTGTGGCCTCTCACGTTGCGGAGCCCAGGCTCTGGACGCACAGGCTCAGTGGCCATGGCTCACGGGCCCAGCCGCTCTGCGGCACATGGGATCCTCCCGGACTGGGGCACGAACCTGCGTCCCCTGCATCGGCAGGCGGACTCTCAACCACTGCGCCACCAGGGAAGCCCTTGTGGGCTTCTTAGTTGTGGCATTTGAACTCTTAGCTGTGGCACGCGTGTGGGATTTAGTTCCCTAACGAGGGATCAAACCCGGGCCCCTTGCATTGGGAGCACGGAGTCTTATCCACTGTGCCACCAGAAAGTCCCCTTGTGTGTCTTCTTTCTGTTGCATCTCATTTCCAATCCATCAGGGGTCCTGAAGCCCCTACTGTCAAAATATACCCAGAGCCCAAGTCCATCTCCCCACCTCCAGTTTCTTTTCCTGTTGCAAGCCATCATCTTGTCTGACCTGGATGATTGCAGTGGCCTCTTAATAGGTATCTCTGCTTCTACCCTTGCTACACTACAGTCTGTTCTAAGACAGCAGCCAATGCGGATCAAAGTGCTTATTGTGGCTTACAACGTCCAACCTGACTTGGTACCTCTTTCATCTCTGACCTTCTTCCCCATTCTTCTCCCCTCATTCACTCAGCTCCAGCCACACCAGCCTCCTTGCTGATCTTTGAGAACATCAGGCACTCATGTGTCTTAAGACCTTGGTGCTGTATGGAATGGTCTTCCTTCCACTACCTTCAGGCCAGTTCCCTAATTTTCCTCAAGTTTCTGCTCATGTCTCATCTTCCCCATGAGGCCAACCGTGACCATACTATTTTTAACTGCATCCTGAATTTTCTCCATTCCCTGTCCCTGCTCTACTATTTGTATGTTTGTTGGCTTTCATACCATGTCTTTCCTTCTGACATAATTTACTACATTTATTATTTAGTGTCTCTCCCCATTAGACTGTGAGCTCCTTGTGGGCAAGGATCTTTGCCTGTTGGGTTCACTGGTACAGACATATATAGAACAGTGCTTTGGTCATGGTAGGTGCTCTGTACATTCTTGAATAAGTGAATAATCACCCTACTCAGTGTCTCTTATAGAAATGATTTGGCTTCAGTGGCTTCCCATTAAGAGCATTGTTCTCATTGCCAAATCCATATCCCCAGTCAAGAGGTTTCACTAGGAGATCAGGCACATCGGGGACAGCCCTTTGGTGCCTGAAAGCTGTGGTCTTGGTCTCTGGCTGCCTAATTCCCTCTGGATTTAGGATAGGAAAATGGAGGTAGAGAACACATTCAAATACCCCAAACTTAATAAATATTTTAAAAGAAAGGATGACATTTTTTGAAAAATAATGTCTTAGTACTGATTGACGTTTGTGTAAATGACCAGTCCTGCATTAGGGCACTTACACAGTAGGAGGCATCCAGGGGGACACTCATCACCCCAAGAACCTCTCCAAAAGTAGCTTTCTATTATCACCTTAGGAAACTACAGAAAGTTCCCCAAGGATAAGCCCGCATTTTGCTGACCGTCTTCTAGTTCCAGCCTCATGCTTGCTCAGTCGTAGGTTGGGAGGAGCCAAATTGAAACAAATTAAAAATATGCAGGTACCATCCCCTGTGAGATCACAGAAAAGCCAGAAGGAGAAAAGATGGGATTATGGATAGGGAGCTGGGCTACTTCTCTCTGATTTGGGTGAAGCATTGGTGAACCCAGAGGAGAAAACATCCAAGTCCTGTGTGACACCGAGAAAGGTGCGTAGATCATCAAAGCATACAGGTAGCGGTCCTTTGTTCTCCCTTCTCCCTTCAAAGAAAACAAACTTCACAAGCTAGAGTTTGGAGACGAATGCACTTCTAGACAATCCTCCTTGGTCCATCGGCATCAGCAGGAGGCAGCATCCTATAGTATTGGTCCAAGGTGCCAGCTCCGGAGTCACACTGCTCTGAATCCCAGCCCTGTCATCACTGCTCTTGACACCTCTTGCCTCCTAACCTCAGTTTCCATTGTCGGAAAAGAGGAATAATAACAGCAGCACCCTTAGTAGGAGGATTAAACGAGGTAATCCACACAGTGCTCGGCACAATGCCTGGTACACGGGCAGCGTTCAGAAGGTGGTGTGCTACAGAGCTGCTGGAGCTACTCTCCCTGTAGAAATCTTACATGAAAAATGGCGTGTGTGTTGGGGGCGGAGGATTATCTAGGGTTACTGCCTGGGGAGGGACAGTTGGCCCCCCAGACAGATCCTTACAGAGTAGTATTTTCCTTGGTGAATTAACTATATTCCAGGGTTTGCCTGTCAACCATGCAGTCTTAGAAAGATGATCTCGTGCTTCTCAGGAATGCTGACTGCCACTTTCAAAGCCCAGAAGATTTAATTTATTTTATTTTTTTTATACAGAATGTTCTTACTAGTTGTCTATTTTATACATATTCATGTATATATGTCAATCCCAATCTCCCAATTCATCCACCACCACTGCACCTGCCCCGCCAGTTTACCCCCTTGGTGTCCATACCCAGAGGAGCCTTAAAGCTAGAATTATCAGTTGATTAGTGCACACGTTCTCCCTCTACAGGTAAGTTCCAAAGGCCAAGCGCCTACACAGTGTGGATTTAGAATAAGCAGAGTCAGAAGGTTTACTGTCTCCTGGTTTTGAGGACCTAGGACATGCAGGTGAGCAGGAAGGACAGTCTTTTTCAGGAGGACAGGCTCACTCCCTGGGCACACACAGGCACCCCCTCTTCCCAAGGGCATCACAAGTCAAGTCGCCTTTTTCTCCAATTTACTTGCTAGCCACCCTCCCTTTAATGGGAGCATTCTTTCTCCAGATGTGTCAACACCTTGACCAGTTACTGTCTGGGTTCAACTTGGGTGTCTGTTGCAGATGATTTTGCATACCTCTGGATCAATCTCGTAATTCCATCCTGAAATATGGTAGATGATTTTATTTCATCCATTTCTGGACTCTAAGAGGAATACTTCAATGTTGCCCCCTTGCACTCTTTTCTCCAGACCCAGCAGACCAAGAATTGACAAAACGCTGAATAAAAGCTGGGCCCAACAAGCTAAAGGCCTGTGCCAGCACTGCACCCAGCTTTAGGACTGGATAGAGCTTCAGCCCGGCCTAGGCCCCCCTTGGCTCTTTCAGCACCTCCTGCTGTGCTCCTCTGCTAGTCCTTGGCAGGCCAGAAAGTCTGGAAATGCTTTGTCTAAAGACTGACCTCTATGGCTTTGGCCTTGCCCTCACTTGGCATCCATGAACAGATCCACTTCCACACTCCACAGTCAGTGGAGTCTCCTTATGGCTTTTTATGGTACCCATACTTTTCCTTCCCAGCGTTTATCACAAATGAAATGAAATCATCCTTTGTGCATATTTTGTTGTTGTTACTGTTTAATGATTAATTTGCCCATGAAAGAAGAAACTATGTTTGTTTTTTTACTGCTGTGCCCAAGAGTTAAAACAATGCATGGAACATACAGGGTTTAATGAATGTATATTGATTGATTAATGATCCTCAGGACAACTGTCTTTCAAACTGAGGGGCTTAACCTACTTATGCATTATGAAATCAGTTTAGTGGGTCACAACCAGCAGGAAGAAAAGAAGAAATGGAGTAGGATAGAAAAGAAGAAATGGAATAGGATAGAAAAGATGATCATGTATCACACATAAGGAATTCTTTACTCATTCCATGTGAGTATGTCTAGACAACACAACACATACAAACATGCACAAATGCACACATACTCTGTAATCTGAATAAGGTGCTATTGTCTAGGACGGGCAGAAGGAGGGGTGATGCAGGGAGTGTTGTTTGAAAAGCCTGCTCACTTTTATAATAATTTTTATTTGTAAAAAAGAAAAAAAATCCTCGAATTTTGTGCACTCAACTCTAATAATAAGGTTCAAAACCAGTTTTGACTAGTGTGTGTAGAAGGACAGGGCTAAATCTGAATCTCCAGGTAGGTGTATGAGTTTTATATTCATCAAAAGGAGGTGCTGGGCTTCCCTGGTGGTGCAGTGGTTGAGAGTACGCCTGCCGATGCAGGGGACAGGGGTTCGTGCCCCGGTCCGGGAAGATCCCACGTGTCGTGGAGCGGCTGGGCCCATGAGCCATGGCTGCTGAGCCTGCACGTCCGGAGCCTGTGCTCCGCAATGGGAAGAAGGTGCTGATTTAAAATATTGATATATGCTCTGTTTCAGTTTTCTATGGCTGCATAACAAACTCTTCCAAAGAGTGGTGTCCTAGAAAACAACCATTGTATTCTGCAGTCAGCCCTGGGCTTAGCTGGGCAGTTCTTCTGGGCTTCCTGTAGTCCTGAATGTGGCTGCGTTCAATTGGCTGGTTGACTAGAGGCGGGGGGCTCAGCTGAGATGACCTTACCTCCGTGAAGCTGTCTCTCTTCACCGAGTCTTGGGTCCTTCCTCTCTCTCCATGTGGTCTCTCCAGCGAGGTGTGCAGACTTCCTTACTTGGCAGCTCAGGGCTCCCAGGACTTCTTAATGTGTAAGCCCAGAACTGGCACCTGGCCAACTTTGCCACCTTCTGTAGGTTAAAGCCAGTCCCAGGCCCAGTCCTGATTCAAGGAGAGGAGACTATACAAGTAGTAATATTACGACAAATGTAATAGCATATCATACTCTCCTTGGTCCAAACTGCATATTCCTCCCACCCCACCTCTGATGTTTTGCTAACGTGAGCCCAATTTCCTGCAGTGCCTTCCCTTGACTTCTCCATTTACTGAAATCCTATTCATTCTTCCGGGTCCGGCTCAAAGCTACTTCTGCGTCTGTTTCCTTGACACATCCCCTTATCTCATGCTGGAAAGAATCATGCCCTTATCAGTATTCTCAGTACTCAGTACTCTCATGGCGTCATGTCTGTATTTCATATCATGCCTTGACATAGAGTTTTACAAACAACGCACACAGGTGTATCTCCCTTTCTAGATTCTAAGCTGCTTATCTAAGATTAAGTGATCAATAGCTTTTGAAAAATAAACTGGTTCTTTGTGCCTTTTCCATGATAACCCTACATATTTATAATTTCTCACTAGTATAAGGAGACAGGTAGTGAGATGCTTAAAACCATTCGAGTAAAAAACCAATATGGAGCACCAGCATAAAACAACAATTACCTTTTACATCTTTAGAAATCCCTTTTCTAGACAGTAATTTTCACACCTGGATTTTTTTGTCTTGCGTTTTTCCAAAATAGTATATACTTAATTTCTTTATATGGTGATTTCCCTTTGCCTATCACAAAGAAGCTTCATCTCTTACATTGGAAAAATATACATTTCCACCCATTTATATTTTATGGAAATGATTGAAGAACCATCAGCCTTTACACAGTAGTATCATCGATCAAATACATAGCAGATTTGAAGTTACCCTCTATTACTGTTAAAACTATGGATTTTTCCCCTGCCCCTACTATGTATATTGGTAGTCTTAATTTGTGATCTGTGGGCCCCATGGTGGTTTATGCCATTCAGAAGGAAGTTCAGTGAACTTTCTGAAATTATACGTATGAATGTGGGTACACATTCATATCTGTATTTTTCTGCGGAGTTAGTCCAGTCATCATGTTTTTAAAGTTGAAGAACCCCAATTATATATTGATTGTAAATCTGCTTACCCTCTTAGCATTCCTCTCTTACTAATCCAGAAATAAGATTATTTTTGTACTTCATAGGCAATCAGTTTCTTCTGGAGAAATTGGACATTTACATAAACGCTTCACTCTGTCTTTCATCTTTGCCTTATACTTCTAGTTAACACTAACATTACGCTACCAACTCTCCTACCTGAGATTCCCTGTCATCTCTCTGGAAACTTCACCAACATGAGCTTTCTTAAACTGGTGGACTTGCTACCTCTCATGTGAACCCTGGACCAGCAGTGTGAGCATCAGCTGGGCACTCGTGAGAAACTCGAAAAGGCAGACATGTTAAATCAGGACCTGGGGACTTCCCTGGCAGTCCAGTGGTTAAGACTTCCCCTTCCAGTGCGGGAGTGTGGGTTCGATCCCTGGTCGGGGAGCTAAGATCCCACATGCCTCAGGACCAGAAAACCAAAACATAAAAAAAACAGGAGCAATACTGTAACAAATTCATTAAACACTTTAAAAAATGGTCCACAACAACAAAATCTTAAAAAAAAAAAAAATCAGAACCTGCATTTTAACAAGATCCCTGGGAGATTCCTAAGGACATTAAAGCTTAAGAAACCTAGAACTGGTGCATCTAATATCTCACTTTCCTGTTTTTCAAACTTTAAGGATTTGCGTTTTAAATTTTCTATAATTCCATTAACAATTACCGTAAGATTTATATTTTAACATCACCTAACAGTTTTGAGTAAATCTCTTAACTTCAGAATTTGCAAGGGGCTAGGAGTGGGAGAGTGAGTCAATTAGTTGGTCTGAGTATTAAACAGCACTACTATTCAGGACAGATGTATAGTTTCTGTGATTCCCAGCAGAATTTATGGTACCTACAGCCTCTACTCTTTGTTTTAGTGACTGTGCTTCTCTACTGTATTTTAAAAACATTTACAGGGAGAGGCCAGAAAATTAATTATTTTAAGATGAATATTATGGAAGAAATAACTTTACTAAAAATTGAAAATGCAGTGCTTATGTTGAATTACATTGGAAAAATCCAGTTTATAATCTGAGAATTTTCTAAGGCAGAATTTTCTGTCCCAGTTTCTCATGGGAAATCTAGCAGTACCAAATTAGACATCTTTTCTGCTCTATGGTGTGTGTACCAAACACTCTTTCTCTCCAACATTGGACTTTCATCTCTAAGAGTTTAGGGAATTTATGGCTTGGTGCATTTGATGTGGCACCATTCCACATGTGAGGCATGGTAATTTGCATAGCACGATAGAAGTGTGTGCCAAGAATAATTGGCTTCTGTATTGCGGAACAACTCAAATACTCTGTGTATCACAGCATGTAATTTGGGTGTACAAGATGCCTGTAGTTCAAAGTGCTTTACTCCTCTGCAGTGGCAAGCCGGGCTTCCTGTTGGCTGGCTCCTTGTGTTTGCATTCAACAGCCTGGGTGCAGTTAGAAAGAAAGAACCCATCTAGAAAGTGCATTCTCATTATCCTGCAAATGGATAGACCTTAGCTCCAAGATCCTTTCCCTCCCTCCTTCCTCCCATTAAAAATAATACAAAGCAGTTCTTTCTCTGCTTACTTTGACTCTTTGTCAGCTTTCTCAAGCAGTGTTTCCTTGCTATTATTAAAAATTAGCTGAGGCTCTGATACAACATGCAGATTCCCAGGCTACTCCTCTTCAAATCTGATTGAGTAGCTTGGGAAGGAATAGAAGAACTTGCATTTTAACTAGTGTCCCAAGCTTACTAACCAAGCTAGTTTGAGAAGCACTAAAGTTCTCATATGGAAAGGCTTTGGAGTAAGATGGACCCTGGTTATCAACACCTGCTGTATGACTTTGGGTAAATTACCTAAACTTTTTGAGCCCTGGTTTTTAATGTGTAAGAGAGGGGTAATGCTAACTCCTAGTATTGCCATAATGGGACAGTCTGTATAAAGCACCCAACATAGTGCGTGATTTATAGTTTATAGTCAGTAATGTTTATCCCTTTATCTCATTGCAGAGTAAGGCTTTTGAAGGGTTAATTTTGAATTTTCCCAAAAAGTTTATATGTGTTAGGTATAATTTCTAAAGTAAAACACAGGTAATGAAACACATCCAAATTTTAATTCAGCAAAGGTTTTTGAGGGTCTATGGTATGTCATGAATTTGAACATACAATTATCTAATTTAATCATCACAATAAACCCTATATGTGGTAGATATAGTCATTCCCATATAACAGATATATCAACTGAGGCTCAGGGATAACTTTACACTTAGTTAAGTGGCAGAAGCACATCTAGATATTAGAGGCCCAGTCCAGTAGTCTTTCTCTTCTATCACGACAACTTTTGCCCTCGATATTTTGTCTGTTTTTAAAATAACTAACGTCTACACCCTTGTCCACATATTTACACAAATAGCTATGAAGGTACAAAATAAAGTTAATTTTCTGAGTGATTTTTTTTTCAGATCATCTCAATTATTTATTTCATGAAAACATTTTATATGGATCAGTGGTCCTCAAACTTAAATGCATGAAGGGTCGGGTAGGTAATGTAAAAGGACGAGCTGGGCAGCTCTCAGACAAGAAGGAGTGGTAGGGACTATGGCAAACTAGAGGGAATAGCCCCTCTAAAGGAAGCAACTTCTGTTCAGCTCCAGGCTCTTGTTGAAGGGCCAGGATGTGGGTTCCCTAATGTCAGATCTTTAGCTTTTTTAAGACAGGAAGAATTCCAGAATTTTATGTGAGATTTCCCAATTTTTAAACAATGTGTGTGGGCCAAACCACATCTGTGGACCACATCTGGCCGGAAGACTGCCAGTTTGCAGTCTTGACCCAGCTGCCCTTAATTCTCCACTTCTCTTGACCTGGTAAATAGTCCATTTAAATAGCTTGGATACATAGTGGGCCCTTCTGGGTAGTGTCTTCACAATATACATAAATTTCAGGACTGACCTTTAGTTTCCCAGGTTCAGAATTTCTATTTTCTCAGAACCCAGTTAGGTTGAGTGCTCTTACTGATATTCAGGACTCAAGAACTTCATGCAAAAACAAGGACACTAATGAAGTAATTTACAGTGAGAAATATATTGCTGAGTAGATAGGATACTATATTAGCCTGATCAGTTAGTTCTCTCCTTGTAATTCATCCACCTGGGAAGCAAACGCCTAATCAGAAGCTGCTTTCATGCATAGGGAGTCAGAACCCAGAAACAGACGGACTTGAAAGAAGTACCTCCCTGTAGTGGGTCTTAAAATCTTCCTCTCCTTATGGGAGCCTTGCCAGTGGGTTGAAATATTAGGACTCTGCCCCCACCCCAACTCAGATATGCCAAATACACACTGACCAAGTGCCTTCTTTACTATTATAGGACTGGTTCTCAAACTCAAGCCCAGAGATCTTATTAAAACACAGATTGCGGGGCTTTATACCCCAAGGATTGTGATTCAATACTCCTGAGGTCGGACCTGAGAATTTTGCGTTTCTAACAAGTTCTCAAGTGATGCGGATGCTGATGGGCTGCTAGGTGGGGAACTCCCTTTGAGAACTATTGGGTTGGCCAAAAAGTTCATTTGGGTTTTTCCACAAGGTGTTATGGGAAACACAAACGAACTTTTTGGCCAACCTGGTACTTCGCTCCAATTCATCTTCACCTACTGCTCTTGTCTGTGTCTCTGCTATGCTAAGATAGTCACATCCTAATGCTGGGGATGGAACCCGGATGTTTGGACAATTTTAGGTTGTCATTTTTACCTTTTTAAAGTATTTCACTTAAGTGAAAATATTTGATTAATTACTTTAATTTGTCAAATCCAAAATGCCATTGATTGTTAAACACACCTAGAGTTTAGAGACATTAAAATTGCGAAAAAATGAATGCACTATGGGGCAATCTCCCTGGATTATGTTATATAAAGCTCAACGGGGTGGATACATTTGAAGAAAGGACCTGTATCTTCTTTGAACAAACACAAGATGAATTTGAAGCTTACCTTTCCCAGTTCTTTTGTTTTTTTAAAAAATTTTTATTGGAGTATAGTTGATTTACACTGTTGTGTTAGTTTGAGGTGTTCAACAAAGTGAATCAGTTATACATATGCATATATCAACTTTTTTTTTTTAAGTCTTTTTCCATATAGCCACCTTTCCCAGTCCTTAGTAGAAAAGACACTGCTGGCACAGTGATCTATGGCTGACTTTGTCATCTAATTGAAATTTATTGTTATTGTATTTGTCCTCTGCTGCTCCAATCCGACCCTGGAATGCCAGATCTTCACTATGGAATGAATGTCTTTTTGCCTTACTAGATTGGTAGGGCCATGCACCTTTTTAAAATGGTTCATTATCAGACTCACTGTTTCCTTGGCCACACAGGAAAGGACAGTTAGGACAAGGGTTGCTCAACTGTCCTAATCCTACCTTGTCTTTATGGTCATAAATTACTGGTCCTACGAAAAACGGACTTGGAAAAAATGACTGTTAACTTTAGTAAGCATCTTCATGCATATGTAAGAGGATGACTTGAGAGGCAGAAATTCTGACTGTATGCTTGCACTTCTCAGTCTATTATTGGAAACCTCTTGGGGGTTCATTTATTTATTAGTTTTTGAAAAAAATCACTAAGTGAAATCCCTTAGTTATGTAAATATTAGGCCAGGCATCTCTTTCTTCAGAGAAAGAGTGTGAAAGGAGCTCCCCCTTTTCATTAAAACCTGCCCCTCTCCTTGGCAATATTTAAAGAGAGAGTAGACCAGTTTACCTAAGAATTTGGGAGTGTACTAGGAGAAAAAGAGACTGAACCCTCAGCTTTCTCTCTGAAATGAGAAGTAAAGGAAACACATTAAATGGATCAAGGTGGCATCACGCGGTCTGTGGTCAGGAGAGAATGTTGATACAACAGGCCTTGAAGGGGTTAACACATCAGGATGAAGGGGAAGCCTGAGCTGCCTGCTCTAGGCAATGACCTAAGGTTGATGATGAGGGCTGATTTTTGTCTAAATAAGTGAGAGTGATCGAAGAGCTACAGTCTTGGTGTTTGAGGCTGGTCCATCCTAGAAGCCAGGGGAGTCCTGAACCAGCAGATCATAGAACTTCACAGGACCAGTGTTCAGCTGTGATACCACATGGCGATGGCAGAAGCCTTCATGCTAATTGACAGGCCTCTCTCCACCTGAAGTTTAGAAGCAAGGCTCTACTAGACTGAATAACCAAGAAGGGGGAGTTTTCAAGGAGGGTGAGACTGGATTTCCTACTGAAAGGCTCCAGTAATTAACTGGAAAAACAAAAGAGATGTGACAATATTTACATCTAAGTATTATGCCAGCCTCTGTGGATATAGAATCAAGTGAGACAAGATCTATTATGACAAGCAGGTAGACTCGAAAGAAAAGTATTCAAGGTTAGTTAGGGAAACTGACAGTTATTCATTTAGCAGACTATTGAGTATCTCCTGTGTGTCAGAACTGGGACCCACAGCAAGATGAAATAACACAGCCTCTACACTCAGAGGGTTTTCCAAACTCAATGGAATAGCTGTAATACTGGAAGTGCTTATAAAGATATACTCAAGTTTGCTGTCCAAGTTTCCCTGTCTTCTAGAAAAGGCTGGATGTACATACTGTAGATAGTAATTGACTTACACCCTAGAGGCCATTTGGAACCTCTCCATAAATAAAAGAAAGAAGGGCATTTCAGACAGGGAACAGCATTATAAAGTCAGACATGTGGAAAAAGAGATGATTATTTCTGAGTAGCTAGTAGTATATAGGGTACAAACAGATGGAAAGGAAAGGAGTAAGATTAGGTATGAATGCAGGTGGAGGCCACCTTCTAAATTTTTTAACTTATATTTACAGATAGTGGTGCACCACCAAATATAAGTATAGCTTGCTGTGTTCTATATTTTTGAGAAATCACTTAGGTGACCTAGGTGGAACAGGTAGTGAATGAGACTGAGAAAAAAGGATCAGTGAAGCCCCTGGAAACAGGGAGGGAGACCAGTTTGGGAGAGTATTAAAACGTGCTAAGCATGACATTGTGAAAGAAAATTGGAATCTGTACCATATGCTGAGTGTTATGGACAATAAAGATGGTATAGACCCTGCTCTCAACACGCTTAAGCCATAAAACAAGTAAAACATGAGAGCAGGAGGCTACGTAGTTCAAAGCACTGAAGAAAGTATACAGTAATGACTTACCATCCTGGTTATATTTGGTTGAGAATGCTGCTGGGAGGAGAGTGTGAGGAAGTGATTGATGACTGTCGTGGAGGAAGAGATAAGAGGATTAGAAGCAATAGCTTAAAAGAAAAAAGGCTTCAGAACATTCAAACCTCCTTTGTATAATGGTGGACACTATTTTGAGAATGTCAGTTTCAGGAGACACCATAATAATGTGTTTGTGTGTGTGCTTAAAAGCCACCACCATAAAAGATCTGGAGTCCACTCATAAAGTTCAAGTACCAATTTTTGCCTGTGAATGAGGAACATTCTGCTTTCCTACAAACATAACTGTCACATTATAAGGCATAGCTCTCATTTTCTTGGTAATTTAGTGTCAATATAAACACGTATATGACTTGTGGTAAATATGGTGATTCTCACTTTATAACCAAAGAGGGTGGATGTTACAGCTTGTGAGCAGTTATAACCGTAAAGCCTGCAGTGTGAGTCACCAGGTTGGCCCAGGATTTAAGATGTGTTATTATTCATGCTGGTTAGCTGAAGTTCCTGTGCTAACCTCGTTGGAGTTTGCATTGTTGTCAAAGGACGAGATCTTTAGTGGTAGATCAAGTGTGTGAATTCTGCTCCTAGTTCTTTTGCTAACTGGTTCTGTAGTTTGGGGCAAACTTTTTAATCTTTCTGTTCTCAGTTTCTCTATCTGTAAGCAAGGGATCAGACCAAATTCCACCCGATATTGAGAAATCAGCGATTCTGTGGTATGGCAGAGACTGCTAATGATGACTAAATATCCTCAACAGATTTGTTCAGTTGGTGACCAGTACAGTGATGGTTACAAAGTGAATCTTAATTATATTGGGTGGCATCTGCCAAGCCTAAAGACAACATTTCTTAGCCTCCCTTAGAAATAGGTATAGCTAATGAAATGTAAGCAGAGGGAGCTCCTGCCCAGAAGCACTCCCTTTTACCCTTGCTCCTCTTCCTGTAGCATTGACTTGGGATAGTTCATGTGATGACTGGAGCACCAGTGGCCATCTTGCAACCTGAATGGTCTAAAGAATACGAGGCATATCTTAAGGATGGTGGAGCAGAAAGATAATAGGAGCCTGGTTCTCTGGTGAAAATAGTGTCATCATTCAACCTTGGCCTACCTCTGGATTTTCTTCATATGAGACAAAAATAAACCTCTCTCATTGAAGCCACTACTAGCCACCTAATTCAATTTCTAACTAATGTATTGGTATCAGGTTACCTTTATATAATTTTACATCACTAGGTTCTCTCTTTGCAATTTTGGAGACAATAGCTTATAATAAACCTGGAAGTTTTTGGTGCTATGAGGTACAACATAATTCACCAAATATCTAAAATTAATTAATGAATGAATTTATGAAAACACAGCCACAAGATGTAAAGAATTGCCAATGTTTGGTACAAACTGGGAGGGAGAAAATCAAGGGAAGTTTATTAATCAAGGAAACTGCAGAATTTTTAAAATATTGGAAGTTGTTGGGATTTGGGGAGCTAAAAGTACTTTTGATCTTAGTTTGTAGCAAGTTCACATTTTAATAGAATGGAAACCTCTAGTTTTCAGTACACCTGTGCTTTGATCTCCTTGTCTGTCATTGCAATGTGATTATGAGGATTACTGGGTCATTCTCAGACTAAGTTGTTTTTATGATTTAATTTTCTGGGAGAGGAAGGGGATCATTAAAGGATATCATTAAAAGGAGAGACATGAGGCTTGTAATTGACCTTCCTTGAAAGTAGTCCCATCTGGAAGATTTTATCGGTAAACATTTATCAGTGCATTTGGCTTTTAAGCAGATTCTTCTCCTCTATTCTTTAAAATAAGCAGGCAAAGTCTAAAAAGAAACCACATGAGTGCCCATAGGTTGCTTTTGTGCATACTCATTGGGAAGAAAATTCTCTCCTAAGATAATTATACGATTCTTTTTTTAAGCTTTGCTTCAGTGATTCTCTTTCTCAGATTATAATTTGCAGGTAATAGTGTTCTTCAATGACAGTGCTTTGTTGTGATTTGTTTTCATGTATGTTCAGAGTGGAGGTGTTAGGGATGGGATATTTGTGAAATCTAGTGTGCAGGTGCTTTGAAAATCTGTTAAAACTCTGTTAAGCCCAGCACTAGTCTGAAACTTCATATTGTACTTTTCTAAAGTACCGCAACTGTTTTTTAGGAAGACAGACGTTGCTGTGGTTTGAATAAAAGTACCAACATGACGTTATC
Source organism: Stenella coeruleoalba (assembly GCF_951394435.1). NCBI lineage: Eukaryota > Metazoa > Chordata > Mammalia > Artiodactyla > Delphinidae > Stenella > Stenella coeruleoalba. The sequence continues at coordinate 45,911,717 of NC_137148.1, read as the reverse complement.
ACCTACCAGTCAGAAGACATAACCCAGGCAGTCTCGTAAAGTTGTGTTTTGCAGGTATCAGAAGAGTTGCTTCCATTTTCACATATCTTAAAGTTTTCCTGTTTGGTTGGTTTTGCTTGTTGACTTGTGTGTGTCGATAATCACAACCTTTGTCATTTTCCAGTTCCATATCCACTTTCAGAGAGAGAAAATTTCTTTTTTAAAAATTTTGAAGTTTTACATTTCCTGAAATATTTCCCCTCATTGATAGCCAACTCTGTTTCTTCCATTCCCTTGAGCATACTCTCTAGTCAATTTAAAAAGCAACATTGACATATCACACACCCATAAGCAGTTGTTACACACTTGTTTTCACACTCAGTAAAATGTCCTGGCTGCATTTCTCCTACATGTTGTATATTAGTGACGTCATCTCTCCACTTAATGGGGTTCCATGAGGTTTTAGGTAAAGTATGGGTACCATTTGGATTAGTCTATGGGTCCTATTATCAGAGCTCTCTCCAATTTTGGCTTCATCCCATTTCCATACACCTGGGGACAGCACCAATGTCAGAATCCTAGAGCTGTATCTTTCCAGGTTTTTCATCCAACAAAAAAAAGAGCTTCTCTCTCTAGTAGCTCCCATACAATAAGGTTGTAGACACTACAACCAATCACGGTGACCCCACCTAACAGTGAGCAGGTTCCCTGAAGGGAATCAGGGTATTGTTTTCCAAGGAAAGGAAAACCGAATGCTGGGCATCCGTAACGACCAATTGCTCACTAGCGATACAGGCCTATTTCTTCATGAGATAGCAGCTTCTCATTGTGTATGGACTTCATGACAGATCTATCATAGCTAACTAGTAAATTCTGAAGTCTTATTGCATGCCTGAACTCTAGGCCAGTTACATCTGTTTATAGCTCAGAAGGACTGCCGCAGCAAAGGGAGCAGGGCAAACAAACCCCATTACACTAATTATCAAGTTAACCATCGCTAGGGCCCACCTTTGTTCACAACTTGATGCCCCTACAACAGACTCCCACACAGATCACTTATCTCCATCTTGAAGGAAAACACTAGATGTTTTTATCCTCTTACTTTTCTCTGCAGTAACCAGCACAGTGCGTTGTACATGATACACAATTAAGTAACATTTGTGAAATGAATAAAGAACATTTGGGGGAAATAAAAAGCAATCATTCCTCATCAGGAATGAGTTGAGAACCACCGGCATAGCCTGTTTGACAGCTTGGACTGGATTCTGTTTCAGGTTTGGTTTTTGGAAACTCTCCTTATTTTAAGTAGGAATGATTACTAAAATGATTTCATACTTATTAATCTATTATTATCAGTCTTAGCCAATTATAAAAATGGCATGGAAAATTAGGCAGGAAAAACTTGAATGTTATAAACAGTTGAGCATATTGTATACATAGTGAAGAAAATATTTTCTTCATTTTTTTTTTTTTTCTGGTAGCTGAGGTAATACCAGAAGAACTCAAGAGTAGACTTGAAGTGATATCAGAAGAAGGTGGTTACCCAAGTTTACTGACTGCTGGTAGGTGGCCAGAAATAATGAGAGGGTACAATAGATATGTTCAGTTTTCTTGGCACACATAACTATTTAATTATCTCATTTCTGAAAGAACTATAGCTCCACTGTTACCTAAGTTTATCCTTTAGCCGCTTAATATAGTAATACCCCTGGTGTAAAAGAGGGAATCAATTACTGTGATAACCTGGATCCTTTGTAAAAGAATACTAGCATACCAAGGAGGGTTTTTGTTTTTTGTCTTAGTCTATTTTTTGTCCCATTCCTTTTTAGGTAAGAATTAGCGTCTAAAAACACCACATTATGGGATTGTAAATACAGTGTTTCCGTTGTAACTTAATAAGCATAAAAATAAACAGTCACTTCTCCACTTTTGCCATACAGGAGAGTTGAATGCTGGGTCATTAGTTACTAGCAAAAGTCCTTCTTTTTTATTTTTTTAATGACTTGCAAAATTTGCTGGTAATACACAAAGTCTAAGCGAAACTGACTTCAGAATGAGTATTGGGCTTTCATTGTTTACTGCATATTGCTCACTGACCCATCTTTTCAGAGGTATCAGCTGTATGAAAATAATAGTACACTTTTTCAGAAGCATAAAGTCGGTCAGAGTTCATCACTTTGCTCAGCCTCTTGAGACCCTGACCCAATGATGTTAGCAAAAAAGAAATTGTCTTAGGACTCCAGAGTCTCAGAGAAGTGCTAAGAGTACCCATCATTCATTCCTGTGTTTCTACATTTAGTTTCAAAGTTAAGGATAAAACCTAGCTTCTGAGATTCCCTCCTGGGGCATCTTTTGTGTCTACTTGGGTTTCGCCAGTCCTTCATTTGAACACTCAGGCATCTCAGGCATGGTTTAACTGTAATTGAATTGTAAGTTACAAATATATTTTCTCAACATTTTGCAAGCATCCTTCCATTGTTTTCTAACATTGGTGACATCCCAATGTCTATTCAAAACCTATTTTTCTTTGTAAAAAATTTTTTATGAACTTCTCTTCATCCCTGATATCTCTACACTTCATGATCAATTGTCTTGGTCTGGGTGTTCATCTGCTGTCCTGGGCGCACACTAGATCTTTTCACTCCAGACATATGGGTCCTTTAACTCTGGATTTGTTTTCTTTTCTTAGTTCATTCATAATTTTACCTTTTCCATTTTCTCTGTTTTCTCTTCCTGGGATTCGTTAGTTGAATGTTGGACCTCCTAGATCAGATCCTTTAATCTCCTCACTTTTTTCTTCTTCTTTTTCATCTCTTTGGTGTTTTGTTATACCTTATAGAAATTTCTTCAAATTTATCTTCCAACCTTTCTATTAAAATTTTCATTTTGGCCATTTTATTTTTCAATTTCAGTACTTTCTTGTCCTCTGCTGTTGCCTTTTTAACAGCATCTATTCTTATGTCAGGAATGCATTATCTTTGTACACAAATGATAGTTCTTTAGAGGTTTTCCTCTGTCTGTTTCCTGTGGATTTCTTTATTCAGTTGATGTGGTCTCCTTATACTAGTCTCTCTTCTTTATTCTGGATAATTTCCTCAAGAGGCTGTCCATTCATATTTAAAGATCTCACACCACACACACACACACACACACACACACACACACACACACACACACACAAAGACAATCAAACAACAACGATGATAACAGCAAGAAATATACCACCAAAGTTCTTTGAACATGGACGGGGCTTGTCAACTGCAGGGTTTCACTATAGCATGATTGGTTGTTCAGTTGGGTTATTCTTTGGGAATTCTGAAGTGTCATCATGACAAGATTCTCCAATTTCTGCCTGGAAGATATGCAACTGAGGGCATATACCTGACTGCTAGGGTTTGGGGAACATGGCTTATAAGGAGGTTGTGTGTCTTACTGGGAACTCTGCAGTTAAGCATCTGTTTTTCAACCTTGGGTGTCACCTTGTTTGCCACAGTGCCTGATGTCCTCAGTTTGATGTCTCTCTAGCTTATTTTCTCCAAAAAAGGTAAGATTTAGTCTCCAACAGGAGAGGGAAATAGTTGGGGTCCAAAGTCTCCATATAATTTTCATGTACTTTCAGCCTCTCACTAAACTCCTGCCTTCCTTAGTGTAAGCTGCCTCTGAGCTCTGCATGTCTGGGTTGGGTAGAACGTGTTGGTTCACTTTCCCTTGGAATTTGCTCTCTGTAATCATCTTCTCAGTTGTGCTGAGGCAGTTTCTACTTCTCATCCACTCTCTCCTTTCTAAAAATCATTGAAATTTCTCCTTTGATGATCTCTCCTCCCTCATTATCTATGCCTTTGTAGATCTGTGTGTTTTTATTCCCTTACTTTCATTTTAGTGAGGTGTCAGAAAGAGAAGATAAGCATGTATAGTTTCCCCATCTTTGCTAGAAATCCAGGGAAACTATAACTGAGGAGGAAGGTGGCTTGGAAGAGGACTTAGAAAAAAAGTGATCAAACAAGTTGAATGAAAGATAGCAAGATTCTAGAAGGTCCTGCTTCTGACGATAGCTAACATTTATTGAGTGCTCATTATGTGCTTGGAGTTTTGCAAAAAGTTCTTTATGCGGGACATTTATTTTTGTCCTTGTAAGAACACCAGGAGGTAGGCACTGAGAAATAGAGAGGTAATATGACTTGTCTACATTAGTAAATGGTAGAGCTGGGATTTAAATCCAAGTCTGACTCCAGAGACCATCCTCTCAACCACTAAACTATCTTGCCTCCTGTAAGTGGCTTAAACAGGGATTTTAAATGAAAATGTATCTGAAAAAAATATTTTTCATGTCTATGATTTAGGAGACTTTCTTTTCTACCAAAATTATTAATTGGCCTATTTAATAATGTTTTAAGACTAGAAAATTCTTTCAGGTTTGAAAAGTAGTAAGAGAACTTTCTTCAGATGAATAGGTACTATCTGTAGGACTTTATGAGACTTAGGTACTCATCATTTTACAAACCTATAGACCATCTATTTGAATTCTGACCTCTTACCATTTTGTAAAATAAATATGCTCTTTACAACTGTGGTTTTACCTTTTTTTTTTGCGGTACGCGGGCGTCTCACTGTTGTGGCCTCTCCCGTTGTGGAGCACAGGCTCCGGACATGCAGGCTCAGCGGCCGTGGCTCACGGGCCCAGCCGCTCTGCGGCACGTGGGATCTTCCCGGACCAGGACACGAACCCGTGTCCCCTGCATCGGTAGGCGGACTCTCAACCACTGTACTACCAGGGAAGCCCTGTGGTTTTTCTCTTAATATTCATTGGCATATAGTTGCTTTATGGCATCGTGTTAGTTTATACTGTACAGCAAGTGAATCAGCTATATGTATATGTATATCTCTTCTTTTTTGGATTTCCTTCTCATTTAGGTCACAGCAGAGCATTGAGTAGAGTTCCCTGTGCTATACAGTAGGTTCTCATTAGTTATCTCTTTTATGCATAGTATCAATAGTGTATATATGTCAGTACCAATCTCCCAATTCAGCCCACCCCCCCCAACTGTGTTTTAAATCATATGTAGAGAGATGGAGGTTGCGTCTGTACAACACCAAACATCTGGAAGAAAAAAATCCCCCACCAAAGCTTGTTAAAAGAGATTCATAAGCAAAGCATGCTTTTGAATTATGAAAACAGATTCATGTCCAACATCTTGAAGAACTCTCACATGTATGTTTATGTTTCAAATATAGCTTAGAGATCATTAAGATTAAAATTCAATTGTGTGCTCTGTTGTCTTTGCCATCAATTTCAGTTAAACCAGACTTGCTTGGCAGTTTCGGAGAGAAAGGTCTTCAGTGCTTTTCCTTTTGCTATTTTGACTTCGGGTTTTTTTTCCCCCCATAAGTACATATTATTTAAGGAGACTCTTTATGTTAAACCTCTAAATCATTCACCAGGTGGTCTTCATCAGCACTTATACAGATGAAATAGAACTAAAAGTTTCCATAAATTAATCTTTTTTAGGCTTTGTAAAATTTTTGTGAACTTCCAAGAAGCCACATGTGTTCAGGTTTTTGTCTTCTGTTTTTATTTTTTTGTTTTTTAAATAGACTTTATTTTTTAGAGCAGTTTTAGGTTGACAGCAGAATTGAGTGGAAGAGATTTCCCATGTACCCCCTACCCCCATACGTGCATAGCCTCCCTATCATCAACCCACCCCACCAGAGTGGTACATTTGTTACAACTGATGAACCTACACTGATACATCATTATCACCCAAAGTCCACAGTTTACGTTAGGGCTCACTCTTGGGTTGGGAGAAATGTATAATGACGTGTATCCACCATTATACTTTCATACACAGTATTCTCACTGCCCTAAAAATCCTCTGTGTTCCACCTGTTACGCCTTCCTCCCCTCCCTTCCCCCACTGGCAACCACTGATTTTTTTAACACTGTCTCTGTAGTTTTTGTCTTTTCCGGAAGTCATATAGCTAGAATCATACAGCATGTAACCTTTTCAGTTTGGCTTCTTTCACTTAGTAATATACATTTAAGTTTCCTCCATGTTTTTTCAAGGCTTGAGAGCTCATTTCTTTTCAGTGCTGAATAATACTCCATTGTCTGGATGTACCACAGTTTACTGATCCACTCACCTACTGAAGGATAGCTTAGTGCTTCCAAGTTTTGGCAATTATGAATAAGGCTGCAATAAACATATATGTACAGATTTTTGTGTGGACATAAGTTTTCAGTGTTTGGGGGATAACTACCAAGTAGCGCTATTGCTGGCTCACATGGTAAAAGTATGTTTAGTTTTGTAAGAAACTGCCACACTGTCTTCCAAAGTGGCGAAACCATTGTGCATTCCCACCAGCAATGAATGAGAGTGCCTCTTGCTTCTCCACATCCTCTCCAGCACTTGGCGTTAACAGAGTTACAGACTTTGGCCATTCTAATAGGTGTGTAGTGGTATCTCATTGTTTTAACTTGCATTTCCCTGATGACTTATTTGGAGCCACTTTTCATATGCTTATGAAATGCGCCTCTTAAGGAATTCACCTATTTTTTAATCAACTTACTTGTTTTCTTACTGTTGAGTTTTAAGATTTCTTTATATACTCTGAATGACAATTCTTTATCAGATATGTCATTTGCAAATATTTTCTCCCCAGTCTGTGGCTTGTCTTCTCATTCTCTTAACATTGTCTTTCACAGAAGAGAAATTTTAATGAAGTCTAGATTATCGATTATTTCTCTCATGGATTATGCCTTTAGTGTTGTATCTAAAAAGTCATGATGAAACCCAAGGTCATGTTTTTCTCCTATGTTATGTTCTAGGAATTTTATAGTTTGTGTTTTACGTTTAGGTCTGTTACCCATTTTGAGTTAATTTTTGTGGAGTTAATTTTATAAGGTCTGTGTCTAGATTATTATTATTATTACTATTTTGCAATGTCTAGTTCTTCCAGTGCCATTTATTGAAAATAACATCTTTCCTCCATTGTATTGCCTTTGTTGAAGATCGTGCTTCTTTGTCAAAGATCAGTTGACTGTGTTTATATGGATCTATTTAGGAGCTGTCTGTTCTGTTCCATTGATACATTTGTTCCTTCTCCAATACCACACGCCTTGATTACCATAGCTTCCTAGTATCTTTGTAAATTTTAAAATCATGAACTATAACAAACATTTATAGAAGTACATAAAACATAAGTGTTAAGTTTAACCAACAATTTTAAAGTAAACACCTATTTTAATCGTCCCTCTGAAGCACCCTGTTTCTGTTTCCTATCTCCAAAGAGATAACTACTGTCCGAATTTTTTCTTTTCCTGCTTGTGTCTATGGTATGGTTTACCACTTATGCATCCATCCCAAAACAAAGGAGTTCAATTTAGTTTGTTTTTTGTATTTTATGTAAATAGGCTCATCTTGTGGATACTTTTATGTTTTGCTTCTTTTACACAATGTTATACTGGTAATATTCATCAATATTGCATGTAGCTGAGGACCACACATTTTCATGACTATATCGTGTTCTGTTGTATAAAGTAACCACAATTTATTTGTCCAATCTCCTCTTGTCAGGAAGTTGGGCAGTTTCCAGCTGGAAAATATTATGAATAAAGATATTATGGATTTTCATTTACACGTATCTTAGTGCTTATTAGCATGCATTTCTGTGGGGGAATGCACCAAGAAATGGAATCTTGGGTCATGCATGTCTTTAACCTTGCTATGTAAGGGGAAAGTATTTGATAAAGTGCATAAAAAGTGTATGAGAATTCCTGTAACTCCACATCTTAGCCAAAAAGCACATTGTATTGTCAGACTTTCTAATTTGTTTCAAGTATGGAGATTTTATAATGAGATCATTGCATTTCCCTGATTACTAATGAGGGTGAGTGCTCTTTCATATGTTTAGTGGATATTTGAACTTGCTTTTTGTTGTTGTTATGCTTCTTCATGACAAGTGTTTTCTAAAAGGCATTTTCAAGCACCGTTTAGGAAACCAAAGGCCCCGTAGATACAATCTGTGCCACAACCTGTAAATGAGAAAGGCTAATAATACTCTAGAGGACTCAATGATGGAAGCTTCTGAGAATCTATAGTATATAGAATGCAAATATTAGTTTGGATTCAGTGTCATTGTTCTTGTTTCCTATCCTATCATATTTTGCATCCCTTCTCAACATTTTTATAATTTGGGACTGCCTTAGAGATATTTTTCCTTATTGTTGCTCTTGTGTATAAAAGAGATGGTAGGGCTTCCCTGGTGGCGCAGTGGTTGAGAGTCCGCCTGCCGATGCAGGGGACACGGGTTCGTGCCCCGGTCCGGGAAGATCCCACATGCCGCGGAGCGGCTGGGCCCGTGAGCCATGGCCTCTGAGCCTGCACGTCCGGAGCCTGTGCTGCGCAACGGGAGAGGCCGCAACAGTGAGAGGCCCGCGTACCGCAAAAAAAAAAAAAGGTGCTAAAAACAGATTATCCAATATAAGTGCTCAATAAATGTTAGCTCTGTTGCGATCTTTTCTGATTATTTACTCTTAAAGAGCAATAACATGTTACCAGAAATAAGAGGTAGAGCTGCCAGAACTAAAAGTGATTTTTGTAATCATACCTATCAGCCTAGATTAATAGCTTTGATTTCTTCATCTATAAATATAGAATAATTAATCCCTAAAAAATCCCTAAACATTGTAAAACTAATACATAATGTTGACTAGAACTCAATACCGATTAGTCTGTTTATCTTGATGAAACCGTATCACCCTCAGAGCTAAGCTGATAACCTGAAATCATGCACAGCCTCTGTTTCTTTTCTGAACTCATAATTCCATCCTCCAGCCCACTTAGTACATTTACGCCAGAAAATCTATAAGTTGCCACAATTGCTTGAAGTATAACACTGGGGGTTTCCACGCAGCAGGGTCTTCTGATGTAAGTGTACATTAATAGGCATCGTCTAAAGGCAAAATGAGGCTATTCCACAAATATGGATTGAATTTCTACAATGGTCTAAAAACTGTGAGGAACAGAGAAGATATTATGAGTTCTTGCTATTCTTTTGAAGCTAAGACCTACATGACTAAATGATTAGAGAAAAAAAATATGCTCTATAGGGGCCAGGATGATGTCTAATTCACCTTTGTGTTCACTCACACTAACAAATAAATGATTATTAGTGAATGAATGAATTGCAGTAGGAAAAAGAAAGATAAATACAGATAGAGGTCATTGGTCCATTTAACAAACACCTGTTGAGTGCATTGGAATTGTCAAGGTGTGTAACTTTTAGCTATGAAATTTCTCATATAGGCACCCTCTGAGAGTTGTAAAGTGTACTTAGAAATCTGTGACCTCTTAAATTTGAGAAATGCTCATATGGAGATAGAATCAGGGTGAATAGGGGAAAGACAGGCACCAGGAAAACTGCAGTAATCACACACGAAACAAAGAGGACTTGAACTAAGGGAATTCAGAAGAGAAGAAATAAATCCAAGTTATTTATGAAGTAAAACAGTCAGAACTTAGTGATGTCCAGGGGTTTGGGCTTGAGAGAGAGAGGACTCAAGGAGCATGCTTGGATTTCTGGCTTCAGTAACTGGGTGAGTGATTGGGGCATCTCAGTAAGAGATCTCTCCATAGCAAGGTAGCAGACAGAGTAAGTACCAGTGTTGGAAATACGGAGTGTGAGGTGTCTGTGCACATTCAGGTGGAGATTTCTGGAATGTGGAAGAGCAATTTAAACTGTAGTTTTCAGAACATAAGTAGGTAGATATTGCAGTTTTGGGGGTAATTCACTCACAGGGGCAATGAGTAGGGCGAGAAAAGAAGTGTAGAGAAAGATGAATCCAATAAAGAGATTGAAAAAGAGTGACTGAGAAGTAGGCAGAAAATCAGGAGAGTGGTTCCCAAATCCAAGGTAGGAGAGAATTCCAAGAAGGTCTGAATTGTTAGAAAACCTGTGTGGAGAAGGTAATTGAACTGGGTATGGAAAAACAAGTGGAATAGGTAGGGCAGAAAGAAAGGAAGAGGTATGGATTCTGGGTTGGGAGACATTATAAGCAGTCTTATAAGAGATGTAAAATGTGTACAAGAGGGTTGGCTGGAGTAGGCAGGACAGCACAGGGCTGAAAGATGGGCTCTGAAACCGAACTCCTTAGGTTCAAATCCCAGCTCCCCACTTTTAGCTATGTGATCCTCAGCAAGTTATATAACCTCTGAGCCTCAGTTTTCTCACGTGTAAAATGGGGACAATAAGAGTTCATTCTTCATTAACTTGTTTATTTTTTACTCTCCTGTATAGATGTCCTTGCAAAGTCAGAATGATTTTATATATACAGTATTGTTTTTAAGTATCTCTGAATATTTTATTCTTTGTTCTCCTACCATCCCAGCCCCATTTATATTTTCCCATTTATGGATACTTTATTTTAATAAACAGAAGTTTTAAACTCTTTATATATAGCCTGTATATTAAAGTATATAGATATATTTGATATATCCTTAGCAAGTCTTTTCCTACCCCAATATACGTACCTGTGTTTTACTTCAGTCCTTTATGGATTTACGTTACATGTTTAAATTTTTAATAATTATGGAATATATTTTATTGTAAGTCAGGGCTGTGATAGTCTTTACCTAGGTTTCTTAGATTTTCAGAACACTATTTATTAAATAATCCATAGTTTCCTTATTGGCTTGAGATGTCGCTTCTCTATTTTACTAATTTTAAGGGTGGCTGGTTCTGTTTTTAATCTTTAGGGACTGTTCCTATATAAAAAGCACCATGGTATAATTAGTATTTATAAACAATACATTTTAGTATCTGGGAGAACATGTGCCCTCTTAATTAATCTTATTTTTCACAATTTTCCAGTTATTCCCACTTGGTCTTGCTAATTTATAAATATTACTTTAAATATTATAAAAATTAATTTTATAATCAATTTGCGAAGCCCTCCCAAAAAAATCCTACTAGAATTTTGATTGAAATTGCATTAAGTTGCTAATTAAGCAGTGTACAAGTGCTACACAACTGCTTATGAAACTCCTGAGAAACTCCTAGTTCTTAAATTATAAATATTCACAGTCAACAAAGGATCACGAGGCGTTTGAAGAAAACCAATAGCAAGAACAAGAAGAAACTAATGAGTGAACAAAACAAATGTATTTTTCTAAAGTAAATTTGTCTTCTGTTTCCAGAAGAAACAGAGATGATAAAAGGTATAGGAAAAAACCCTTAAAATATTAAATTTTCAGAGATTAGGGGAAGAGTACATTCATTAAGTATGCTCAGGTTTCTGTGAAATAGGAGCAGGATGCTGAAAAAATAGGAAGATTGGATAAAAGACTGAGTGTGCTTGGAGTCTGAATTAGTCAAACAAAATCTCACAGAATGTAGAACAAGAAGAGAGGGATACAAAATATGGTAGAAAAGAGATAGGAAGAGTGAGATGGGAGTAGGGAAGTGAGAAGAAACAGGAAAAAAATAATTGGAAAAAACAAACAAACAAACAAACAAAAACCCCTCGACATGAAGAGTGATTCAAGTCCTCAGACTGAAAGGTTCATCCAATGCCTGACAGGGGAAAAAAAAACAAACTGAGACACACGCTGATAAAATTTTGGAATTCCAAGGATGAGAAATTGATCCTAAAAGGTTCTAGAGAACAACAAAGGATCTTTCAAAGGTATCAGACTTCTCATCAGCAAAGCTGGAAGCTGGGACAGACTAGGCAATGTTTCAAAGTTCTGAGGAAGATTAAGCAGAGCCCTAAGTTGATAGCCAAACTATCAAGTGTTGGGACAAACTAAAGATGCATTTAGACACATATGGGCTTTACACTCCAATAAAGATGTTAAAAAAAAAAAGAAATTAAAACTGAAAAAAAAATCCATATATGGGCTCAAGTTTACAAGTTTACCTCCTATAGATCCTTCCTAATGAAAAAAATATATATATTGCTCAAAGATACATTCAAGCACAACAGAACAACAAGAATTCTACACAGTTCACCTAGGATACAAAGAGCACTGGAACCAAGCCAGCTGTCTTACGAAAATAAATCCCAGGATGACAACAGTGAAATAGGCCTAGAAAGCAGGCAGCCTAAATTAGAAAGAGTTGTCACAGAGTTCCAAGAAAAATGTCTTCAAGAAGAAAGTAGGTATCGTAAATCAAATTGCATAGTTAAGAACCTTTTAACATTTAAAGCAAAGTTAATTGCCTTAAAGTTATAGATTAATCTGTCTTTATAATATTGAGTCTTCCCATCCAGGAAATTAGATACATGTATATTTTTCTAGTTTTTTTTTAACGTCCTTCAGTGACGTTTTATAGTATTATTTATACAAGACTTTAATATCTTTTATTGAATTTATTTCTAGATATTTTGTATGTTTTATGCTATTGTAAATGGGGTACTTTCTCTATTTTCTAACTGGTTATTGCTGGTATATAGAAAGCCTATCGTGTACTATATGCATTTTATAATGTTCTGCCTTTCTTATAAATCAAAATGTTCTGCCTTTCTTATATATTTTAGTTGGTTGTCCTGAAATTTTGAGTTACAGAATTATCATCTGAAAATATAATTTTGTACCCTCCTTTCAAACATTTTGTACTTCGTATTTGGTTTTCTTATTTAATTACCTAGGTTAGAATTTTCTGAGCAGCATTAAATAATTGGAGACAGTGGGTAGCCTTGGCTTGTTTCTGATTTGCTTCATTGTTAATTATAGATATTGAATGAAAACTATGCACTAGCATAATAAGGAACCCTTCTTCTATTCCTGTTGTACTAGGAGTTTTATTTTACTGTCAGCTTTCTAATAAGCTTGCTGGGATGCATCATGGACATTGTTGAATGGTAGGAAAAAGATTGTGGATTCAATTTTATACTATAGGGGACCATTGTAGAATAATTTGATTTTGAGGAAAAGGTACATAAAACTGTTTAGTAATTCACCCATCCAGTGATAATTGTATAACCATATGGACAAAAGTAGAGGAAGTACATACAAGAGGATTGAATTTAATAGATAGGTCAGATAAATAAATCCAATTTTCTTTCCTGATTTCTTTTTGCCCAAAAGACTCAGAATATTTGATAGCAAAACAATTTGAAATCGATGTTGAATAAAATTTATACACGACTGCTAAAAGCAGACCTATTTTTCTGCTTCTTATCATGTATACATATGTATAAAAAGCAAAACTGAATAGCAAGAAATTATTATTCCCTAAAGATAGGACAGCATTCAACTTTCCCTTCTGACATAGGGAACACCAATGATTGATACTCTAGTCATTTTTCTCAACAATTTTCTAGTTTTTATAAAATATTGTTTAAGCCATAATTGGCTCCCACCATCTATTTTGATGACTTAAATTTTTTTCAAATAAAACATAAATGAGTTTTCATATTATGGATAACCTGGCAGCATTTAAAAACATGAATTATCCTTGGAGATGGCAGGACTATGCTTTCTCCTCATTTTTCTATAAACAATAAAGTTTCAATAAAAATAATCAATAATTTGAGTATTAATATTTACTTGAAATTAGTCTATCACTGTTTCATTAAAAATGTCTAGCACATAAACTTCTTGGGATGTTGATGAAAACTTTTCTTATTCTGCCCCTTCAAAATGACAGATAGTATCAGGCTATAATTTTATTTTTAAGATTTTACGTAATTATATTGGGGGTAAGATTATAAATTTATATACTATCTCCTTCATATTAATAGTACAGATCTTGAATTATGAGTTTCATGATTGTATTATAAGATTAAACATAACATTGGGGAAGCTTCACATTTCCTCTTTGTGAATCTGACTTCCATGCCTGTCAAGATTGGTATAGATTCAAGTTTGTTTTCAATAAACTTCAAAGAAGATCAAAACCAGGGATCATCTGTATCATTGCTCTCACATGATAGCTGTTTAGGACCCCTGTTTTGCCCCTGTTTTTCCTAAGGAGAAAGCCACATTTTCAGGTGACTACTCGCTTTTACAGGGTTGGTATTTGTTTTTTTTTTTAACAACTTTAGGTAATGAACTGCAAAAAACAATGCGAAAATGTTGGTAGACGGAGAGATACACTCCTTCACCATCTGGTGAGCATCCTAGAGAATGGAGACAAATCCCACACCATGGAGGAGTGAAGTCATTTTTGCAGGAAGTTCAGCTTTGAGGATTAGTTTGAGAACTCAGAGCCGGCTATATTGTGGTGGACAGTTCCGCATGATTCTTTGTGGTTTTTAGTAAATTACAGACTGTTTACACTGGAAGGGACTGTAGAGGTCAGTTTAGAGATGAGGAAACTGAGGCCCACAGAGGTCCAGTGGAGTGTCCATAACATTGACTTGAACCACGTATCAGAATCCACATTCCAAAATGTGCAACTGCTGTCTTATTAAGGAATTTACAAGGACACATTCTGAGGTCATGCAGGAAATGGACTGAAATGCTAGGGATTAGGTCAGTAGCTTGAGACAGTGCAGTCTTCCAGGCAGTCTTCAGCTTCCCTAACCCAACTTGGACGGGGAACATAGAAAACGTGTGTGTGTGTGTGTGTGTGTGTGTGTGTGTGTGTGTGTGTGTGTGTGTGTGTGTGTGTGTGTGTGTGTGTGTGTGTGACTATAGCACCATCTATGTATCATGTTTTCAGCTGAGCTTTAAGTTGTACGGAAAGAAACCACAGCCTACTTTGGCCAACAGTTCCTAATACTGCTTCTTTACAGAAATCAACTTTTTTCAATATTTCAAACATTTTAGAATATCAGGTCAATGAGATGAGACCCAGTTATGCTTAAAAATTTACTGTGTGCATATATGTGTAGAAAAAATATTAACTTTGAATAGTAATGAACATTGGGTTGTAGAAGTAAGTATATGTGCTTTTTCTTTATTTTCTCTACTTCTTCTGTATTTCTTAATATTTCTACCATAAGATTGTCTTTCAATGTATAGTTTTATTACATAAGTAATAAATAAATACTTTTATGTCATAAAATACTTAAAATGTTGTGGAATATGGGAAAGGCCTCCTCCATGCTCCTTTAGGCTTGCTTTCCTTGAAGGAACCACTTAACGATGGATACAGTTTGGTGTATAACCTTCCAGAATTTTTAGCTGAATATTCAGTTATTTGAATTGTGGAAATGTTTAAAATCAAAAGTGATAAACTACACATGCTTTTCTAAGACTGACCTGTGTTTGCTATGTTTTGGAGAATATGTATTATTACATTCCAGTACATATAAATCTGTGCCAATATTCTTAAGTCACCACATACCATGTATGTCAAATTTCTTATTTAATTATATTCCTATTGATGGACATTTTTTTGTATAACAGGCAGTATGTACTGCAGTGAGCATTGTGTGCATGCTTGTTTGTTGCGTTGAGTTTTAAATCTGTGAACTAGTTATAAAGATGGAAAGAAAGACGACAAGCAGGGAGATGGACATGAGAAGAAGAGGTTAAAGGAGATAGAATCAGATATTTCTGGAGGACAGAATATTCATCCCCTAGGTCTCATCAAACTCCACAGAAGATTCAGATGCTCACTCAGGAAACAGCAACTCTGCTGTAGAATATTTTTTGGAATTCAGGGCTGCTAAGAAGTTTGGGTAAAAACCCACACTACCAAGATGGTTTTGGGCTTTGCTCTTCTTGTGCAAGAAAGAGCACCTCCTCTGACCTACAGGTGGAACGTGGCTGCCTCAGGGTGGGGGAGGGGCAGGTGTCTGATGGGTGGGAGGGCAGGCTCTTGGCCGATGCCATCTCGAGTCTCCTGTCCTAGCCCTGAGGCAGTCTCCTAGTGCAACTGACTGATCCTAGGCCCATGGTAGCCCTCAGGTGTGTCTGAGACAATAAATTATTGGGAATTCTTGCCAAATCTTGAAAATCAGCTGTCGGACTTATGCATGTACGGTATGGCGTAACTGCTCCAGCTGCCTACAACTCTCTTGTACTATTCAAAACAAATGGGAGAAAAATGGGGGAAATTTTTCCCCTAGAAAAGCAAAATGACAAAAAAGAATTGTTAAAAATCATGGTTGCATTGAATGCACCTTAAGGACAACTCCTTCATTTATTTAAAACTTCAGTTCTCTAACAGCTAGCCAGTATTTGTTATCGTTTTGTTAACTTTTTGTAGACATTATGCTAAGAGTTTTGTATATAATGCCTTTTTAATACTCAGAAGAGCCCTATAAAAACTGTCACAACTTTACAAATAAGAAACCTGAGACCTGGTTAAATAACTTAAATAACTTAACCAATAGTCATGCAGTTTTGAACCCAACTTTTATTATATTTAAAATTCTAGCTCTTACACCAGATTGGAAATAAACCTATATTTAGCTGTTAGCATGTTTTCATATTGGTGGCAACTCCAGCAATAATAGTATGTTTCACCTAATACATATGTTGTCGATTAGTACTTTGGGTTATATTATCGCTTCAAATTATGGTATCTTTTGTAAAATATAGAAATGCTGCGTTGTAGATAAGACCATATAGCAGTAAGAAAGATATGACTTTTGCTTTTATTTGTGTCAATCATACTATCTTGTTTGAGTTTTAGAAGAGGGAAATGACAGGGTGGGGAGAAACAGAGCAGATTAGCTGGTATATATGATTCTAAAATCTGAGTTATTTGGCATTTTTAAGGCTAAGCACTGATTCAGTTTTATAAGCAGAAGTTGGCAAGAAAATTAATACCGTGCGCTCAATAACAATTCTTTGCTCCTAGGAAAGAGTATTTGTTTCAACTTGAGAGTCATAATCATATTTATCAAACTTGCTGATTGTGTGAACTGTATGTAAATTGTCAGACTCGTAAAGGTATGCATTTATGGTCACCAGGTGCTCCTAGCTTCCATATTTGCATTGTTGGGGGAGTTAGATTTTTTTTTTTCTGTGTCTCTTATCGTCACTGAAGACTTTAAACAGTCTAGCTGGTATTTTCTGTGATTATATAGGAATATTCTCAAACCTAATTGCTTACACAGAGTACAAATAAGAGACTTTTCCTGTTAGATTTTTAAAGTACTTGTTCTCTAGATTTAAGCTCCAGTTTTACTAATGGGAATAAGTTTTTCTTTTATTTGCCAGGAAGCTCCACTTACAGCTGGAGAAATGTGTTGTTTTCCTATTTATAAAAGTGTGAAGCATGTACTGTGTAGAATAGAAATTACTGTTGTGAAGTGGCCGTTTTAGTTTACATTGATTGTGAAAGTGAGCCAGGGGATTCTGTTTGATTAACTTTAGGGAACCTATAGTTTTCTTCTGTCTCTTTAGCCTTCCTTCTGGTTTACTCCAAGAATTTTCAGCAGGTTGCTCCAGAGCTCCAGAGGAAAGTACGATTCTTGCAAAGTGCTTTCTGGAAGGATCTGCAATGGCATTTAGGACTGCCAAGCATCAGGAAATAGAAAAATGGAGAAATAAATTACCTCATTTACAGAGAATGTCATTTTAGGTTAAATCACATAGAAAAAAATAGTATGGGTCTTTAAAGACTACAAACAGATATTTATAACTGAAAAATATGGATAAAAAGTAGGTTGTGGGAAATGTTTAGAAAAAATAAAATAGTATTCTAAAAGGTAACTTTTATGTCTTCCTAATGTTCATCTTGGAAAAATGGTGAGAATCTCTTGTATGCTCTATATTTGTAAGAAGTAATAATAGATTTTGAAATAATTCCATATGATAGAAAATTTTTTTCTTTGTACCTGATTCCAAATAAGCAAATGTTTGAAGAAAATCTGTGATTTTTTTATTTATAAGAAATGCAGTCTATTAATAAATACCTAATTACTTAAGTCAGAAGATAAACAAAATCTGACAGAATGAGTTTCCTTTGCAACAAATATACATACCCACAATTTGAAAGTTTAAAAAAATAACACTTTCTATTTGAAAGCAATCAAGGTGATTAAAGAATAGTTTTGCATAATCTCATAGCGAATAGTAAGCCTACCCACTGTCCCAAAGAGCAAACTAAAACAAGAAATGAGTTGAAAAGGGAGAGGTTTCAGGTAATCTAACCCAACATTTAATGACTTTTTCAAAAGAATAAATTTGATAAGATAAACTAAGCCAAAATGAGATTAGTCATAAATTATATGTGGTGTACTCTTTTCTTTCTTATTTTCCATTTCTTGTTCCCCATTACATCGTTCCTATACATGGAAAATAATTGTGTGGCATTTCCCTCATCCTGTACCCATCATAGATATACATAATTAAGAAATTGTGCTATTTCTGTAGACCTCAGAATCCTTCTCAACAAAGCATTACAAAGGACCCACTAGCAATAGATTAGAATTGTATGCTAATTGTGCCTCCTAGATCTTCTGATCAGTTCTTTTTATACTTGCTCTCAGGAAAATAATCTGTATCTACAATGAGACGTAAGGAACTGTGTGATATGATAAAAAATGCCTAAGAAATATCAGAACATAATGTCCTAGTCCTGTTTCTGTCACTGAGAGGAGAATCTTGGCAACTTGTAACTTCTCTAGGACTGATTTCCAGTCTGTAAAATTGAGGGGGTTAGGCTAGACTCTCTTTCTAAAATCCTGTCTAGTGTCAACTTGTTATATTCTATACCTTCAACAACCCCCCCGACGACTTCTCACCATTCCCTAAATACACATTGTTTTACATCTGTGACATTGTGCACATTCTCTTATTTCAGCCTGGGAAGGCTTCTGTCACCTTTGCAGCCTGGCAAAACCACCACTCATCTTTCAAGATCCACCTCCTTAGCGCCAAAGTCTTCCCAAGTTTCCCTCAACTCCCAGATCAAGGGAGTTGTCCTCAGCTTTGTGCTTCTGATCTACATGAGCCTTCATTGCTTTATAATTATTTATTGATCTGTCTTCTCCTGAAAAATCCTGCAAGGAAGGGACTCAGACCCTTGAAATTTATACTCTCCAGGGTGTGGTGCTTCATACATCCCAAATGTTCCATGGAATTGTATTGAATTAATACAGTTGGAGGTCAATATTTGCCTGTTATAAGGGTAAAGCCTAGTGATAGAAGGTTGTTCTTTATATGATTTTACAAACATGTATTTTGGTGAACTAGTCATAGTAAGTTTCATTACATCTGTTCCATCTAAGCAATACATGACCTGTGTACGTTCTAAACCACAGGTACCACAGATAGTTCAGTGAGCTTTGAGATCAGTTGAACTAAATATATTAGAGGTCAGGGGTTAATACAGTAACAAAGAGTTCATGCAAATAAGTAAGGAAAACACAAAAGCTTTGATGTTAAATCATCAGAGACGTGTTCAGACAATTCACAAAAGAAAATATATAAATGACAAGTTAGAATAGTAAAAAAAGAAAAAATTGGGATGTCTGGATAAAGATAGAGCAATTAACACATTCATTTAACACCTCTACCTTCTGAAAACCATAAGCATAAACCACAATGACAAAGAAAGTGAGAAAGGAGTAACAACAACAAAATTTTGTAAGCTCAAAACAAATGGTCAAGTGGTAACTGCCTTAGTAAACAGTTAAAGCTGAATCCTATGCTAGCATTGGGGAAAGCAGAAAGAGCAATCCCACTAATAGTGCCAAACAGCAGAAAGACAAAAGTCAGCCATACCCAGTACCTAAGAAAGTGGTGTAAAGTCTAAAACTGTTTAAGAAGCGGTTAGACGTGCGGATCCCATCATATGTTCTATGGAGCGGTGTGACAGTGCCTCATTCACCCCAGCAAAATAGTGGACATTTATTCTCAGAAGGGTAAAAGCCCCAGTCCTTATAACAGAGAAAGTTATTTATTGAGACAATGCCAGATCAGGTTAATGGTGCCAAGAGTGGAATCTGGATGAAGGCTAACCTAACAAGGCCATCTGGAAGTGTGAGTCACTCCAGCACCATGGACCAGAGGCTTGTGCAAGTGTGCCCTGTGTTGCAGTGACTGCTGTTTTCGTGATTGCCCAGGAGTTTCCCAGGGAAGGAGGAGAGGGCTTCCCCGTTGGATAAAAAAATGAACTTCCTGTCTTGGAACAGAATCCACAAATAGTGTATGTGATAAGGGATGGGTTTTTATTAAGGTAGAAAATAATGATTAGGATGATGGTAGAAGCACCACTGAAATATTCCTGGACCAATTTTTGGTCCTTTAATTGCATATTCTGGACCTGCTGGAGCATCCAGACTCTCACATGGGATGTGTTTGCTGTTAACTTTTCTTTCTCTGTTTTATCCAATGCTGTAAAATCTGCTACTCTTGATACACCAAGCCTCTTAACACTGGGTTATTATAAAAGAGGTCTGTGTTTCCATGGTATGGGGAATGGAGACGAGATAAGGAGAAAGAAGGATTTAAGTTAGTTTTTAGGATGCTTTCCTTTGTTTATCAGTTGAAAGAAGAGGTAGAAAGGCGGTTAGTTATATAACATTATGCTCCAGCTGCACTGATCATCCAGCCATTTCTCCAAGAAACCATTTTAATTCCAGCCACTCGAATTTGCACTTGGTTCCTTCTCTCTAGAACACCCTAACAACCTTTTTCTGTCTGATAAACTTTACTTACTCTTCCAGACCAAGTTGAAATGTTCCCTCCAGTGTGAAAACTTCCATAACTCCAGAATATAACATCATAATAACTGCAATTTAACGAGCCGCCTGGCCCTTTAGCCGATTCTTATCTACCAGATAAGCAAGGTAGTTTTCTTCTTTACAGAGAAGGAAACTGAAGCTGAGAAGACTTGAGTAAGTGGCTCAAGAGCAGAGACAGTTGTCCCTCAGTATCTGCAGGTGATTGGTACCAGGACACCCCTCAGCAAATGTGTGGATGCTCGATTCCCTTATATAAAACCATGTAGTATTTGCATATAACCTAACATCCTCCCTACACTTTAAATCATCTCTAGATTACTTATAATAACTAATACAATCTAAATGCTATGTAAATAGCTGCCAGTGTGAAGCAAATTCAAGTTTTGCTCTTTGGAACTTTCTGGACATTTTTGGGTGAATACTTTTGATCCACAGTTGACGGAATCCAGGAATGTGAAAACTGTGGATACTGAGGACAGACTATAGTGAGATTTGAAATCCAAAGCCTAAAGCCCATTCTTTTCGAAATCTGCATCACTTACCAATCATTTTGTTTTATGTTTGTTAACATGCTTGTCTCCCTCACTGGACTGAGTCTTTATTCCTTCATGGAAAATATATTGTCTTGGGGGGGGGGGTGGCATTTTTACATATAACATTAATCAGATTTAAATTTTTCATTTATTGTTGACATTCCTTGTTTGACTCTACAGTCCACAGGGCAAGGTGTTTAAACCAGATATGTTTTATTCATTATTGAATCCAACACCTGTCACAGTGTCTGCCACAGGAATTGCTCAATATATATTTTTGAGTGAATATATGAATTAACTAACAACTGAATGAACAAATGAATGAAGCAGAAGGACTGAAATTCAACTCCTAGCAAAATAATACTTTTTTTTTTTTTTTGCGTTACGCGGGCCCCTCACTGTTGTGGCCTCTCCCGTTGCGGAGCACAGGCTCCGGACGCGCAGGCTCTGCGGCCATGGCTCACGGGCCCAGCCGCTCCGTGGCATGTAGGATCCTCCCGGACCGGGGCACGAACCCGTGTGCCCTGCATCGGCAGGCGGGCTCTCAACCACTGCGCCACCAGGGAAGCCCTACTTTTTTTTTTTTTTTTTTACTTTCATTGTCCCCATTGTCTGAATAGGCAGTGATTTCTTAAACTAATGTGAAATATACCATCAACGTCAACAATCATGTTAACCCAGATGAAATCTGTACCCTAACAGAATCTCAGCATGCTGGCAGTGTGGGTTAGGGGCAAGTTTTACTTTCTTATAAACAAAGAGACTGAGACTTCAGAATACTCAGCCATAGAGATGTTGGATTTTGTATTTCTTACATATAGGCTGTTGGTTTTTTTTTTAAGGAGGACAAAACTAATATACTTTATTTTTTTTTATTGCAAGACATACAAAGACATTTGGATTTTTTTTTCTTTTTAAAATTTTTTTTATTTTATATTGGAATAGAGTTGATTCATAATGTTGTGTTAGTTTCAGGTGGACAGCAAAGTGATTTAATTATACATATTTATGTATCTGTTCTTTTTCAGATTCTTTTCCCATATAGGTTATTACAGAGTTAGGCTGTTTTTAATCGAGAACTCAAATAGACAGTTTTAAGCTCTGGACGTCAAGCCAGTGTGGTTCATGTTTTTTCACTATAGGCTCTACAGTAGAACTTTATTTTAGTAGTCTTATGAAGTTTTCTTAAATTTTGAGTTATTAAAAACTGACCACAAAGAGTATTATAAAAGATTGCACCAATTACAAGGTACTTGGCCTCTAGGTACTAACTTACAATTTACTTAGAGTAAATTGAGAAATATATGTTTACTTGGAAAATCCTTAAAGTCTAAAAATAGTATGCTTTTTGTAAAGAAAACCCACGTCCTATTTTTCTTTTTTAAAAAAATTAAAGCCCTTTAGAAATAAGACGTAACAAAAAGTATTCAATTATTTCTTCCATAATAGCACAATCCCACGTCAGATTTTTAATATTAATACAAAAGAATAGGCAAAAGGATAATGGCACAGACTTCAGTTCTAACCCAAATAAGGCAGGAAATTTAGTGAAATCAGTTTTCCTCTAATCTTATGTGGGAAAAAAGTGTCATATGGCAAACCCATATGATTCTAGTCTGCTGGGCTTATTCATCCCTGCAGTGACATTCAGAAACTATATCAGAAACATAGTCAATATTTCAACACCATCATGCAGGCTAGAAATGTGGGTAAGGTATGTGATAACTTACTGCATTTCAAAAAGAAGTGTCCTTGGGCTTCCCTGGTGGTGCAGTGGTTAAGAATCCACCTGCCAGTGCAGGGGACACGGGTTCAAGCCCTGGTCTGGGAAGATCCCACAAGCTGTGGAGCAACTAAACCCATGCACCACAACTACTGAACCTGCGCTCTAGAGCCCACAAGGCACAACTACTGAGCCCACACGCTGCAACTACTGAAGCCTGCACGCCTAGAGCCTATGCTCTGCAACAAGAGAAGCCACTGCAATGAGAAGCCCTCGCACCACAGTGAAGAGTAGCCCCCACTCACCACAGGTAGAGAAAGCCCACACACAGCAACGAAGACCCAACACAGCGAAAAATAAAGTAAATAAAATAAATTTATATGTATATAAAAAAGTGTCCTGATTGGGACAAGATGTTGATCATATATCTTCTTCTCTCTTCAGAAACTTATGGCTGTTTTCTTCCTTGCAACTCATTCTCCGTAAAGGCATGTTTTCTCTTCTTTTCTCCATAGAATGAAAAAGAAAAAGAAGAAGGATCAGTATCTTAAAAATAAGCTTTCCTACCACTTGGGGAGATGACCAGCTTCCTTTACTAGTCACTCATTTCGCATGATCCTCTCCTGCCTCAACTTAAAATGTTCTCCCACACGTGCACCCTCTCCTATAACAAATACACCGTTCCCATGACTTACACCTTTGTCCATGTTATTCTCTTTGTCTGGGACCCCTCCTCACCTCCCCACTCCTTCCCCCACTCCACCCTTGCTCCTCTTCCCTGCACCTAATTCCTGCATTTCCCCCCCGCCCCCCACCTTTTTTTTTTTTGTGGTACGCAGGCCTCTCACTGTTGTGGCCTCTCCCGTTGCGGAGCACAGGCTCCGGATGCGCAGGCTCAGCGGCCATGGCTCACAGGCCCAGCCGCTCCGCAGCATGTGGGATCTTCCCAGACCGGGGCACAAACCCGTGTCCCCTGCATCGGCAGGCGGACTCTCAACCACTGCGCCCCTCCTGCTTTTTGATGTATCAAGAATCAGCTCCTCGGGCTTCCCTGGTGGCGCAGTGGTTGAGAGTTCGTGCCCCGGTCCGGGAAGATCCCACATGCTGCGGAGTGGCTGGGCCCGTGAGCCATGGCCGCTGAGCCTGCGCGTCCGGAGCCTGTGCTGCACAACGGGAGAGGCCACAACAGTGAGAGGCCTGCGTACCGCAAAAAAAAAAAAAAAAAAAAAAAAAAGAATCAGCTCCTCTAGGAAGCTCCCCAAGAATAAGTTAGATGCCTCTGTGTTCTGAATGTGCTGTCGGAACCCTCCTCAGTGGTCCACTAGGATTGTTTGTTAACTTTCCTCACTTCCTGACTAGACTGAATTTCTTAAGGGCAAGAACTTATCTATTCATTATTGCATGTCCAGCATCTTATCCAGTGTTTAGTACATATTACGTGTTCAGTAAATGTTTGTTGAATGAATCAATGAGTCAGTGGTTTTCCATTAGGAGAGTGAAGAAGGTATATTTCTTAGAACAGAATCCGAAAAGCACACAGGAAGAATTGGGACATTTTTGGTTGAGGTAAAAGTACTTTGACAGGGACCACCTTTGAAACTCCATCTACTCGGGCCTCTTGTATTCTTTGTGAGATAGGAATATTAATTCTCAGATCCTATCAAAGGAGATCTAGTTATTAAGGGCCAAAACAAATTGGTATAAAATCAAATTTCTTACAAGAGACTCTCAAATCATATATCCTAAAGACAATATTATAATGAAGTCTCAGTAGCTTCCAAATACTAATACATGTAATATCATATGATTAAAACAGTATGAGTCAAAGGAAGGAACAGGATGTCTAGGTTTTCAGATTATTTGGTATTCCTTAACACAATATTTTATTAGTGTATAGTCTCTTGACAATTATTTCCTGATCTTATTTCCAAGGAAACTTTAGACTTAAGATGTTTATTCTGCAAAGATAGGTGTGTGATATTTTATTTTCATTATAGATATAACAAGTAGAATGCATTTATCCTTTGTGGCCAGGGAATAAAAGGAGCCCCATGTGTAGAAAGCAATGAAATCTCCAAAATATGAAAATTGGGTGTGGGTAAACTTGAAGTCAGTGTGTAAGGCAAGCATAGAATCTTCTGACTTTCTTTTCTTTAATAAAACTTAATTATTTATTTATTGTTAAGGAAAGTCGGAGACCCTGTGGACATTTCTACAACTGAAATACTCCTTACACTTGGAAGTCAGGCTATTTGTTGGAAGGATAGAAAAAAAGGTAACGCCTAAAAAAAAACTAAGCTTGGAGAAGGGATCATCACTAATAAGAGATATATATAAGATATATATATATATATATCATATATATATAAGACAATAATAAAAATAATAAGATATATATATATAAGATCCATGTATTGCTGATCCTCTGATTAAATACTTTTTTAAAAAAAGTTATTTGGTGAATGAATAAAAACAGATGGTTTATTGACATTTTAGAGAGGAGTAACAAACTCTAGTAAAAAGAGTCCCAATCTGAATTAACAAATCACCATGTTGTGCAGGATGTTGAAATTTCACTGCCAGTAGATTCATGGCCTGTTCTGAGTATTTCATTCCCATTTGACTCATTGTGATAAAATACTGGGGCATGGGTAGTCTTTAGGACCTGACAGCAGACTCCACTTTAGTAGGACCAGCATCAGGGCTGTGTGGTTTCTTTTAGGAGGCAATGTAGTCTACCTAGCCCCAAATGAACCAATGAGAGCTTGGCTAGGACTTGCTTATGGTAGCCCATAGAAGTCACCTGAAAGAGTACCAAGGATGCAGATGTCACCTCGGCCAGTTGGCCTATCAGTTGACTGAAAAAATAAAACACATTTCTAATGTAGTTTAGCAAAATACGATATTTTGAAAGGGGTCTGAAATATAACAGGGATCTTAAGGCTGGATTTTTGTTTCTTTCCAGACTTTGTCTCTTTGTCTGTCAGTCAGTCAGTCTCTCCGTCTCCTTCCTCTTGTCAACTGGTAGGTAACAAGAGAAAACATATATATTGTCTCATGTTTCTTTATTAATAACAACAACCAAACACTTGAATTCTGGCCACCGTCCGCGTCAGATTTTTAATTTAAATGGTCTCTTCCTTGGAGTTACCTTGGAATTAGGTTCTTATTCCTTCTCTGTCTCTTTTGTATTTCTGAAAGATATTCATCAATTTAAAATAAGAATTCCAATTTCATTCTAGAGAACTAATACTATCTGATTCTCACTCATTTTTTACTTTCTTTTTCATTCCCCATACCTCTGCCACTGCCAAATAAACTGATTATCTCAATTTTTATCTTCTCCTTTATATTTTTAAGGCAATAACTAAAATTGGCTTGCTCCGAGGCAGATACTCTAGGTGACGGGATAACTTGAGGCAAAAATGGTTTGAATCAATTTATGGGTAGTTTTGATCACATCTATCAGTTTTATGACCTGCCATTCATAATAGATCACTTCCTAACCTGACCCTGGCCCTGGCCCTGGCCCAGTTTAGAAAATTACTAGCATAGTTACTGGTTGACACTTAAATGCATATCTTCAAGTTTAGTAATCTGAAGGAAAATTTCCAGAGGCATGATAATAAGGAAATTTAATTAAGAGCTCATGTTGACTCAGGAATACTGTGTACAGCATTGATTCATAGTATAGCTAATACATTCATTATGCTGCAGGTTTCAAGTGATTTCTTAGTACACTGGCCAATCAGAGTGGAACCTGTCTCAACAGGAAGGTTGAAAGAGGCAAGGCAATGAAACTTTCATCTTCACTGGGAGTGAACTAACTTGCCAAATCTGGGCCATCAATCATAGTGAATATGTTCAAAACAAATCATACATCTTCCACAGTTCATTGTATTCATCAGCACGTTTGAAGTCAGCAGTCCAAAGTAGTTGCTTTTGGCCAAGTTTTCCATAGCCTGTGGTTTAGGCAATATGCTTCAGCTGTCTTTTTCAAGGCTGTGGTTCTCATATAGTTGTACTCCATGGGCCAGTGTCAACGAAATCTGAAAGGACAAAAGGGTGGCCTCGTTTATAAGGAAGGTCATTACATTATATCTTTGAAAATGCTGTCTTAAAAATCAAGGCATTGTCTAAAAAGTCTTGGAATCACTTAGAGCTTGAATGCATGAATAGATTGGAAGACTGAGTTTCCCACTCATGTACTGTGCTAGCACTCACTGTATAGGCAAAAAAGTGCAGTATGAAGTGTTTATACACGGGGGGGGGGCAGGAGAGTGTTCAAACATGAAATAATTTATTGTCACTGTTCTGATTGCCTCTTTAAAAAAATGTTTTATTTGGAAATCATATCAAACATAATAGAAAGCTTTGTGAAGAGTACAGAGAACCCATATGTATTCCTCACCCAGATTGACCCATTGTCAACACTCTGCCCCATGTGCTGTATCACTGCCTTTCTCTTTGTGTACACACACACACACACACACACACACACACACACACACTACTTTTCTTCTTAGAAGCCCTTGAGAGAAAGCTGCACACATCATGGCCCTCCATCCTCCAACTCCCCAATCTATATCTCCAAAAAACAAGTATACTTTTCTAAACAACTATAATATAGCATCAGACACCTGATTGCCTTTGGATATTTCAGCATGAATTGTTTTTATACCTTTTTACCTCAAATTCTAACCCAGATACTGAAACTGGTAGAAAGAATAACTCAACTATCTGAAAAAAGTCATATCACTCCCATTTTAAATTTTGCCAACAAACATGGTATGTCAGTATGTGGGAAATGACTCAATGTTGGTTTTAGGAAAAATACACGTGTTAATACTAATAGAGATTTCCCTTAATAAAGAAATCTTATCTGTTTAGGGATGCATCTTATCAGTGGCACTACAGTTAGCTAGCATTCGTTAGGACAGACAGAACATCTTGTCTTTCTGTATTTTTGACCCTGTTTTTCCTCTTGTGATCAGATAACCCCAGGTTTTGAAAGATTTCAGTAGTTTCTACTTAGTCAGTGCCCTTGCCTTTCTCCCTGGCAGTAAGCAGCAGAGAAGTGGAGGGGGCATTGGCAATGCCAGATGGGTTTTGGAGAGATCAGGGGTCCTGTGGTCATTATCCTGACACTACACCACAGCCATTCCTTCACTGAGACAGTCCCAAAATGGTTCTTGTAGCTGTTTTTATCTCCTGTCTTATTTTTTTGAATGCAGGTTTACACTGCTGTGAGTAAATAGAACTGAGATTTATGTTTAATAAGCTATGTAGCTAATTTTGATAACGCATATCTGACAGTTGCAATTTTTTTCCCAAAGGGCCTTGAGCTGGTATATCCCTCTCCACCCCAGTGTATCCAACAATATGCCTATGTACTGGGGAATCCAATTGAGAACAACAGTGCTTCAGGTATTTAGAATGGGCAGCAAGATTTTCTGTAGGACGAAGTTGCGATGCTGCAGCAATTTATGAAAAACTGGCCCCTTGGTAACTATGGTGGACACTATAGTGGCACAATCCTGCAAAGTCGTCCAGGAGGTTGTGTGTTCATCCAGTGACAATGTACACACAGAGGTGGGTCTCAAGTATGTGCAAACAACAAGTTTACTACCCTGAACAGACTCTTCATTTATTCATTTAACGGATTTACATTGAAAGGGAATGTTCCAGGAGCTGGGGATTTGGTAGTAAATAAGACAGCCATGGTCTGTAGTCTCATGGAGCTTACACATAAACTGTTTTGCTTTAAACTATTATACATTAAGAATTATTTGTTCTCTGACCATATGACCACCGTATGTCATTCTATAAACCTTTCAGACATGACTTGGATCCACAAGAATGTAGTTTTAAAGCTGTTGGATCTGCAGGAGGAGAGAACATTGGCTTTGAATGACAAATCATAGAAAGAAATAATTTTGAAAAAGATCCTCCAGGTTGTAGCGATATAACAAGAGCAGTGTGCTCAGAGACTACTGAGTCAGAAAAAATATGTAAGCATCCGTGTGTTCAAGTGTATAAATGAGTGGGGTGGGAGTCCGGGGGGAGAACCTTCCCAGAATGAGGACAGTGTTCTTCTTCATGGTGGGGACACCATTTTTTAGTTCATCACTTCCAGGCTCCCATCAGCTTCCAGGCTGGAATGGCTTCCAAATTAGGCTGGAAGGGCAAATATCTGAACCCTAGGGGAAGCTCTGGGGGTTCTTGCAGGGTTTTGTTTGGCCTGTTTTCTCAAAATTATTTTCAGATAGTTCCAGAGCAAGCTCTTAATTCACAAACTATCACTGCACAATATCTTTGAATTAGAGTAAACCAGAAACCAGTCATCCGTTATCTAAATTTCAGCCTGGCCTATGTCAACACACTTCTTGTTGACAAGACTAAGCTATAGTCCTAGATAATAGGTGAATAGGAGTTTTATTAATGGTTTTTGTATTAGTTGGGATTGTATTTGGCTGTGAATATAGACATTTAAAATAGAAGTGTTTTAAACAAGGTAGATGTTTATTTCTGCATCATGTTAAAATCAGAAGGTAGGTAGTCCAGAGCTCATGGGGCAGCACTTCTATTCCATAAAGTCTTCAAGGACACATGCTCCTTCCATTATGTTGCTATTAGACGTGGCCTCAGTGTGTAAATTCAACCCACGACCTGATATGGCAACCCCAGCTCCATCCATCCACTTCATATTCTAGCCAGTAGAAAAGAGAAGGGAATGGAGAAAGACACATAAAAGATATATGAGAGATGTCTTTTAATGAGAGTTCCTGAAACTTCCATATAACACTTCTACTTCCAACCCATTCACTAGGACTTAGTTGTATGGTAACACTAGGATTCTGGGAATTTTCTGTTTTGAGTATCCATTTGCTTAGGTAAGAATTGGGATTCTAATAGAGACCTGATGAAGAAAAGCACCAGTGTCAGGGACCAGCCAGCAGTCTCTGCCACAATGTAGCCTGTTAATAATGTTGCATGTGTTTTAAGTATTTGACATCAGTGTGCAGAAGTGTATTTGCACTATCATTTGTAGTATGATCTTGTACAGTACGAGCTTAGTAGCTGCAGTTTTCAGGAAAGTCGTGTTAGGCTCTGCTAGAATATTTTACCTACCCTGGCTAAGGGTCTAAAGATTACATGTGCTAGCCTAATGACTAATTTCAATGGTGTGTGGAAATAGATTCCCTACCTCAAAGGTGGTGTGTTCACCTAAAATTGGGGAAAGGAGAAACTGGTAGCCCAGAACAAAAGTAGTTTGGGCTCTTAAGACTGTTTGAGGCTCTTCATGTTCTTACCAACTCATACCCTCATCTAAATTTGAATCACGGGTACATTTTGAACTCACAGTACAGTCCTAAAGTCCCACACGAGGATTACTCTGCTTGTTCTAACAAGATTGTGTCCCAGCAGGCATGCCACAATTTGAGGGTTACAAATAGGGAGGTCTGAAAAGAGAGGGGCGGAGGGGGTCATTTCTCTTAACTCTACTGCAGTATCTTGGATTAAGGTAGATAATGGTTCCCATTTTGCTGACATGAGGCAGCTATGTCACTAAATAGGGAGAATGAACAGTCCCAGAGCTGATTTAATTTCCAGCGGGGTTTATGGAAGCACTGAAACATGCTGTAGCCAAGTGTTCCTAAAAGTATGAAGTAATCTAATTCATTCCATCATTACAAGAAATTAAAGCCAAGAACAATTACATCCCAGTAGTAAAAAGAATCAGTTCAAGTGCCATTGTTATTGACTGAATGAAGTGAGCTTTCTGATTACCTTGACCAGCCAACATTTTAATTTTCGTCTGTCCATTTATTCCAAATCGCATTAGAGGGGCTTAAACTGATTTTGACCAAAGAAGCTACGTTATTAAGGTGCAGTTTAATCTGAGAAGCTTAATTACTAGATTAGAGTTTTCGAATGGACGTGTCTTCTAGATTTCAGTAACTGGGGATGTAATCGTTAGTGATTCTTTGTTTCTCAGTGTTCCTAAGTGGTTCAAGATGAAAGAAAGACTTAAATTTAGAGAACTGATTTTTTTCTGTTGTTTCACCAAGAGTGTCTCTGAACAGAGGTGCCTGTTCTTCTAGCAGTAGGCTCAAAGCTCCTGTATGCTCTGGTGATTTGAGAGAATTGCTTCCATAGAGGAAAGCCTTGGGCCGGTGTGGTACCCAGACTTCCGGAAGAGGCAGGGCTGGGCAGCTAAATGATGTGTGATGAACTCTCCCATAGTGTCCATATGATTTAGCTTCCACACCAGGACACTTCTGAGAATGAAATGCAATGCTATTCATATTTATGCTGGGATAACAAACGTAAACCTGGTAACTTCAAGGTCAATTAGAATATATGAAACCCCTACCCATATGGAACACAGGGCAATAGATATTTAAACAAACAAATGAAATGGGGTGTTTAGGCACCCAGAGAATAAGCCATTCTGTAGGGCACTAGGAGGGGAAACTGAAGATAAGGTTCACTATGCCAGGGATTTCTCTTCGCAGCACAGTTACTCTAATCACGCAGTATCTCAGAGCATGAGGCTTACTAGCCCCTGAAGCATGTTAATATTTCTCTAACAGTCTAGTTGTTGATTCTCAGAGGTGTGAGAAGCTCTGGAAACATCACAGAAAGGTAGCCTTAATAAAGGGACTGTTTCATGCTTTTTCAGTTCAATTCAATTCAACAAAAATATTGGATATCTGGTATGTGACAAACCAGTGTTTTGCACCAGAGATAGAAAAATGTATTGATATGATCCTAACCCTGGAGAAATTCATTCTAGTATTAAACAAATCATGGCAATAGATTATTTAATGATTTAATTACTCGAAAAGTTGGCTTTCATGCATCAAATATGATATCTGCCAGTCTCTGTCTTTAGAGGGAACTCCTGCTGGGTGGTAACCTGGGTTTTTCCAGACCCCCTACTCATGCTAGACGCTATGGTAAACAAAAGGGGCGAGTGGGTTGTTACAGTGACACCGTTTTTACTCAGAGGTCTTTGTTTTCCAGACTGTTAATTTACTTTTTTTCCACCTGGAAAGCCCTTCCCAACCATCTGAGCTGTTCTGACCAAATCAGCAGAGACAAGCTACAGAGATTCAGGATGTCTGGGTTAAAAAGGTTTGTTTGTTTAATTAGATAAACAATTTGAGAGTACTTTCCAGGATTACTCTTCTTAGTCACATCGGTAAAGGCTGGGAAGACCCTCTCAGTCAGTCAGTGAATAATAGAATCTGGGAGAGGAGTGAAACGCTGGAAGGAGCTGGAAATAATTCAGAAAATCCTAACATACTCTTTGTGCCTGCATGTAAAATCCCGCATCATCATGCTCTTCTGAGCACTTACTTTACACACACGCAATCCAATTAATCTTCAGAATCACCCTGTGATGTAGGTCCTGCTCTCGGCATTTTTCAAATTAGAAAACAAGCTTAAACAAGCGAATTAGCTTATATGAGGGTCTCAGGCTAGTCAGTGGCAAAACTCAGTTTGGGAAACAAGGACTGACTTACTCCAAACACTGTTCTCTTGAAGTTTCAGTCCCTCTGTGGCGCAGAATAAACCAGCATATAGTCCACTCAGAGATTAAGGGGAGTCGGGGCCCACCCAGCCTCGTTTCTAAGTAAAAGAATAAGGGGTGGCGGCAGCTCAGAGCTCCAGTAGGGGCTTTACTCCTGTAGAAGAAGCACCTTCCTTCTGCAGCCAGCCGGCCAGGTTCAATTCAAGTGTCAGTCTCACCCTGAAGGACAATTACGTTATCAATGGTTACTTGCCCTGATGAATTCATTTCTAAACTTTCAATCCGCACAAAGAGAGCAGGACCCTGGGGCCCCAGAGACCAACTCATGGGGAGGAGGACGGGGCAGGCAGAAGGGGCAGCAAATGGGGAATTCGAGCTGCAAACTTTAAATTCTCAAAGGGTTGGATTTTTTCCACCGGCTTATCTGCCAGCCCCAGGTTTTCTCCTCTGCCCCCAACAGTTTCCTTGTCCTTTTCACATAAACATTGTCTTCTTCATGTTCTCAGCTTCCAGTTGGCTGGATTTCTCCACTTTTAGAGACCCATGCCTACCCTTTCCTCCTTTGCCCCCGTGCTTGTAGCTCTCTGCCTCCTTTTCTCTCTCACTCCTAGGCTTCCACTGAAGAGAATTTGGAGACTTGGAGAAGGAAAAGACTGTTTTTGTGTCTGGTGTGCCTGAAGCCTAGTGCCACGAGCTGGTTCTTGCCCCATCTGAGCCACCAGGTCCACTCTTGCTGTTCCCTAAATCCCAACCCAGTTTGCAAACTCTGATCATGAGTTAGCAGGTGGAGGAGGGCTTGGACATTGTCTTCAGGAAGACTGGCATGCTTCTGCCTTAGCACGCATGAATTTCTTTTTCTTTAATTTTTATTTTATATTGGAGTAGAGTTGATTTACAATGTTGTGTTAGTTTCAGGTGTACAGCAGAGTGATTCAGTTATACATATACATGTATGTATTCGTTTTCAAATTCTTTTCCCATTTAGGTTATTACAGAATGTTGGGCAGAGTTCCCTGTGCTATACAGGAGATCCTTGTTGGTTATCTATTCTAAATATAGTAGTTTGTATATGTCAACTGTTTGAAATCACTGTGACTGTTCATTTTTGGATGAGCACCTCTAGACTGGGGGCTCCCTGAAGCCAGAGATCTGAATTCAGCTCTGTACACTGAGCACCTCTTAGAGTATCAGATACCCCCTAACAGATGTTCAACAAATATTTGTTGAGTAATGAGTCGAACCAAAGTTTTAAGTAGACAAGAATGAATCAATGTCAATGAAATCAAAACAATGTCTAGTTTCCCAACTTTGTCCAGCAAAAGGACTTACCCCCTTGGTAAAACCAAAACAGACAAAGTATATGGATTCCCTCCAGCTCCAGAACCCATCATCCTAAATCTTCTCCTGAGTGTCCCCCTCCCTGGGTGATCTCAGGATCACTGCTCCCCAGACTTTCCTGCTGCTCCTAGGGAGAGCTTGTCATCGGCTTCTATGCAGAGCTTCCTTTGGAAGAACTTTTGCATGAAGGAAGTGGCCTGTGAAAGGCAGGAATGGAGTAGATGGAAGAAAAGAGGGAATGAAGGACTGGATGAGCAAGGGGTAAATATGACCAAATGTGCAGATGTGGGACTCTGGGGGGACTTGCTGACAGGAGGTGGGGAGTGTAGGTGGGGTCAACCACAAGGGATGGTGAGGACAGATGGGTCTAGTGAGATGGATTTTAAAGGACATCCCAGGAGTCTAACTGAAGTTTAGATACAAACCTATATGCATTAGAATCCAGAATATGGTCTTGTGTAAGGAGAGATATTATTATTATTATTATAGAAGAGGTGCTTTGGGAACATAAGATTATTTAGGAGGAATTGAAAGAGGAAAAGACCC
Source organism: Stenella coeruleoalba (assembly GCF_951394435.1). Classification (NCBI taxonomy): domain Eukaryota; kingdom Metazoa; phylum Chordata; class Mammalia; order Artiodactyla; family Delphinidae; genus Stenella; species Stenella coeruleoalba. The sequence continues at coordinate 45,877,467 of NC_137148.1, read as the reverse complement.
CTAGAAACTGAGGCAAGAGCTAGGTTTTCTGGGAATTTCTTTGTAAGAGTTAAAATGTGGGCCAAATGGAAAAATTTATTTTTTCCTATTCATTTGCCAATGAAAGGGATAGGATGTGTGGCAGTTTGGGGGAAACAGTGCTCCCTGTTCGGCTGGGTCATTAGTAATTTTTAGGTCATTGGAGTCATATCTTTTTGGTCAGGCCAAGTTCCTCACAGCACATCTCATAGGGGTCCAGTTGGTGCATGGACAGCTGAGATCATTTGGCCAAGACCGTCCCTGAGTAATTATTGGAACCTGGTAAGGAATCTCTGTCTTTTGACTCCAAATCAAAAGTCTTTGTGACCCTACATTAGCCTTCCGGATTCCAGAAACATTTAACTTAATTTTTCCACCTTGAAATTATAATGTCCTTATAGGCTTGTCTAAAACGCTGCTCTCAGGAAGACTTCTGTCACTTGTGCTAATAAGCACTGCAGATATTAGACGTTGCAATCTGGCCACTAAGGGTTATGACTTTTATTTTGTTCCGTCCTTAAAATGTTTAACTTTTTAAAACTAGTTGCCCAAACTTTAAAAACAAATTTTGCATATAAATCTCCAAATGTGCGGATTCTTTTGAAAAATCTGAAGATCTGGCAACAGTTGGCCATCGTTCCCACATGTGCCCTCTGACGTCTCCACCTGCTTCCCCCTCAGTACCCCCAACCACATCATTCATCCATTCATTCATATGATCTGTCTGGCTCCTATAAGGCTTGTTAGTGAGTGATCTATGCTTTATGTGTTCAACTGCTAAGCCTCTAGTGTCCTAAGGAGCCCCACACATGTATGGAGAAATGACTTATGAAGTATCTGCATGTTAGACAGCTCATACCATAAAGAACCCTGTGTTCTACTTACGTCTCCCTTGCAGTAGAAAAGTAGAGGGAGAGTTTTTGTTTGTTTGTTTGGTTTTGGTTTTTTTTGCAGTACGCGGGCCTCTTACTGTTGTGGCCTCTCCCATTGCGGAGCACAGGCTCTGGACACGCAGGCTCAGAGGCCATGGTTCACAGGCCCAGCCGCCCTGCGGCATGTGAGATCTTCCCGGACCAGGGCACGAACCCATGTCCCCTGCATCGGCAGGTGGACTCTCAACCACTGCGCCACCAGGGAAGCCCAAGGGAGAGTTTTTATTACAAAACGGGAAGAAGAAACAAGAGGGAGACAAAACTAACAATTATTAAGCTAGATGATTCCTTACCTCCATGTTTTCAAACTTATTGGTAGATTGCAAAATCAGTTTCATGGGTCACAATCAATATTCTTAAAATGAATAGAATAGAAAACATCAGAGTGAATCATACATGGTAAGAGTAAATATTTCATGTAAGTTCTATTCCAGTTCTTTATATACTGGATCAAATATGTGTCCAGTGTGTATGTGTTTCAATTATGTATAGATTTCCTTTATATGGTGTGTATATCATTCTTTCACTTTCACTTAAATGCATGGTTTGTTAAACAAAGACTATAAACAAATTTTGCCATGACCATTATATATAACACACGAAAGTTGCTTTTAATAGGAGTTCACTCCCTCCTACCTTTTATTTTTTTTCAGTAGTGTGTATGTGTTCATCCCAAACTCCTAATTTATCCCCCCACCTTTCCCCTTTGGTAACCATAATTTTGTTTTCTACGTCTGTGAGTCTCTTTCTGTTTTGTAAATAAGTTCATTTGTAATTTTTTTTTGGATTCCATATATAAGTGATATCACATGATATTTGTCTTTCTCTAACTTACTTCACTTCGTATGATAATCTCTAGGTCCATACATGTTGCTGCAAATGGCATTGTTTCATTCTTTTTTATGGCTGAGTAGTATTCTCTTATACATATATATATAGTTATCTAGTTATAAATATATATGTGTATGTGTGTATGTATGTATATATGTGCCACATCTTCTTTATCCATTCATCTGTCCGTGAACACTTAGGTTGCTTCCATGTCTTGGCTATTGTAAATAGTGCTGCTATGAATATTGGGGTGTATGTATCTTTTCAAATTAGAGTTTGCACCTTTTCTGGGTATATGCCCAGGAGTGGGATTGCTGGATCATATGGTAGTTCTATTTTTAGTTTTTTAAGGCACCTCCCTACAGTACTCCATAGTGGCTGCACCGATTTACATTCCCACCAATTGTGTAGGAGGGTTTCCTTTTCTCCAACCCCTTACCTTTTTAAAACAAACAGGTATCAAAACCTTCCTGTACATATTTTTTATAGCAGGAGTCAGCACCCACACTTCTTCAAAAAATGAGCACAATTAACAATAGTATTCATTGTACTTCCTACTTTAAACAAGTATACTGGTCATAGTATAAAATGTGTTTCTTACTGTGGTTCACTGTCAAAAATATTTGAAAGCCACTTCCTTATTTCATAAAATCTTCTCCCAAAACTCTGTATGGTTAGAGTCTGAACCTTTAAGAAAATGACAGTCTCTACAGGAGTTGAAGTTCCCCATAATTTTTACTTGTTGGAAGGTCTCAGAGAATGCCAAAAAGGAATTAGCTGGGGCCTTGAAGCTGATGAACAAAGGGAACTTTCAAGCTGGGAAGCCATGATTATTAGGTCACCAGGACAAATTATGAAAACAAAATACACAGACTGGAATTAGAATGTGGACCTAAATATCCAGAAGCTTCTCCATTGGTTATTTTGCAACAGAAAATTATATGAATGAAATAAATAATGCCAGTGAAATGGTAGATGCACTGAGAATAGTGCTGTTAGCAAAATGGCAAAAATCATGAAACTTAAAAGTTGTATTTCGAGAGTTAAGGTATGTAATACCGTTTAAAAATATAAAGTAAAAAATATGAAGTCACCAGAAGGACACACCACAGCAACTTATTTTAATGGATCTCAAACTTGTCTTAAATCTAAACCCTTAATGAACTCAATGTGAAATGGCCACACGTTAAATAAATAATTCTAGCTGGTAAATATATCCTGGAGATTTATAAAAATATTTATAATATATGTGTAATCATTATGTTTTCAGACAATAGGAAGAAAATTTCTATTCAACTTTTTTTTCTCTAATCAAGGAGCTGTAATTTATGCATAAACCTGGAATGCTCAAAATAAAATATGGTTTTGCAAGATCAGAGGATGGCAAGAAGTGTCCAAATTGTTTTGAAATAATATATATTTTCAAAAGCTAATCTTAAGAATGAAATAAAACACGAATGGCATGCTTTAAGCATCTAGCTTGATAAAACAACTACAGTTTTTTGTTGTCTTTATTGGAGTTTAATTGCTTCACAATGTTGTGTTGTTTCTGCTGAACAATGAAGTGAATCAGCTCTCTATATAAATACATCCCCTCCCTCTTGGACCTCCCTCCCCCCCCCCATCCCACCCCTCAGGTCATCACAGAGCACCGAGCTGAGCTTCCTGTTCTTTACAGCATGTTCCCACTAGCTAGCTATTTTACCCATGGTAGTGTATAAATGTCAATCCTAATTCTCCCAGTTCGTCCCACCCTCCCTGTCCCCCTCTGTGTCCACATGTCCATTCTTACGCCTAATAGTTTAAAGTAACAGGTACAATGAATACTCTTGCTCATTGTGTTAATTTTCAGAGAGATGCAGGGGCTAACTACTACTAGTATCAAAAATATGTACAGAATTGTTTTGATAACTGTGTTTGAAGAAGAGATGAGGAGGAAATGGATGCAGTTAAAATCAGCTGTTACATTGGGCTTCCCTGGTGTCGCAGTGGTTGAGAGTCCGCCTGCCGATGCAGGGGACACGGGTTCGTGCCCCGGTCCAGGAAGATTCCACATGCTGCGGAGCGGCTGGGCCTGTGAGCCACGGCCGCTGAGCCTGCGTGTCCGGAGCTTGTGCTCCGCAACGGGAGAGGCCACAGCAATGGGAGGCCCGCGTACTGAAAAAAAAAAAAAAAAAAAAAATCAGCTGTTACGTGTTACATGTAACAAACTTGATAAATATTTATAATTTTTTAAACAAATCATGCATTTAAGTTGAAAGGAAACCAATAAAACGAAATAGGCATATAGATATGTGATTCTTTAAGTTAGTCTTAAATTCAAATAAAATATGGAACATGGCCTGGGGTTCAATCTTCTGTGGGGTGTATTTTTAGCTCTATTTACAAATGAAAAAACTGATAGATTGAAAGTTCAATAATTCACCCGGCTTTGCCACATTGCTAAGTTGCAGAGCCAACATTTGAGCCTAGGTCTCTGTCCCCAATGTCATGCTCTTCCTATTGCTCATGACTGTCCTAGGAGGCCACTAAAATAGATACCTCTAGAAATCTTGGTTCATTGCTCACTGTGCATCTGGACTCCTGCAATGCATTCTTTTATTTATTTATTTATAGTTTTTATTTTTGGCTGAATTGGGTCTTCGTTGCTGCATGCGGGCTTTTCTCTAGTTGTGTCGAGTGGGGGCTACTCTTCGTTGCGGTGCGCAGGCTTCTCACTGCAATGGCTTCTCTTGTTGCGGAGCATGGGCTCTAGGCGTGCGGGTTTCAGTAGTTGTGGCTTGCAGGCTCTAGAGCGCAGGCTCAGTAGTTGTAGCACACGGGCTTAGTTGCTCCATGGCATGTGGGATCTTCCCAGACCCGGGCTCGAACCCATGTCCCCTGCATTGGCAGGCAGATTGTTAACCACTGTGCCACCAGGGAAGTCCTGCAATGGATGCTTAATCTACCTCCTCCCTTCCTCATTTTATCCTCCTGGGCCACAAGTACACTTATGCAATTCCCTTAATATCCATTAGCTCCAGGCCACACATTGAAGTATTCCACTGTTTCCCTCCTGCTCCCTGGAAGGAGTCTACTCTATCCGGGCTATTTTCCACCCACACATGAAACCTTTATTCAGGCTTCAGATGTTTGTTTCTTCTACCTGAAAAGAATGCCAGTTGACTCCCTCCTCCCACCCACAGCCATTCAAACCACAGACTGCGCCGAAGACCTCCATCCAGGTTCACCTTCTTCCTGGAACCCTGCACACCTAGCTGCCGTCCATACCTTCTGCTCCCTGCCCTGAGCCACAGTAGCGCTTCCAAGCTGATGATTTCCATGCTACCTTCCACTGTCTCTAGGCAGCAACTGGTCATGTGTCTGATTTTCTCAGCAGGGTATTATAAGTTCCTTCCCAGGCCGAGGCCGCCGAATCTTTCATGTTCTTGTGTTTCACAGCAACCAGCACATCAGAGAGGCTCAATAAATACGTATGGATTGTTGGACTGCTCTCTTTCTGGGATGAGAGAGAGAAAGGGGGAGGAAGGGGAAGAGGAAGATTACTCTCTTGCCACTTCTCAATAGTACATGAGGGCAGGAGGAGGGGAAAGAAGATGTCCTTGGTGGAGATTTCAAATATATGGGAACCTACAGAACAGATGTATTGTGTTTATGTTTTTGGACTCACCTGACATGATATAGAGCAAAGTTTTCCAAAGTATGCTTCAAGACATTATAGTTGTTGCACTCCAAGATCAAATATGTTTTAATAATACTTGTTAAGTGACATTAAATAGGTCTCTTTGCTGTAGAGCTTCTAGCTTTTGGTAGGTTCATGTCCATTAAAATCACTGCTCCTTAAAATCATATGTAACATTTCCCAATGTTGTTTGCCCACAGAATTCTCTTAATAAGGAGACTCTCATAGCAATTATGTTCATTTAAACATTCTTTGGGAAATGTTGGAGTGATATCTCCCAGTAACTTCATAGTAAGTGGTGTTCTGTCATTAACCAATGACATATTTGTACTTTTTAAAAAAAAATTTATTTATTTACTTATTTATTTTTGTTGTGTTGGGTCTTCGTTTCTGTGCTAGGGCTTTCTCTAGTTGTGGCGAGCGGGGGCCACTTTTCATCATGGAGCGTGGGCCTCTCACTATCGCGACCTCTCTTGTTGCGGAGCACAGGCTCCAGATGCGCAGGCTCAGTGGTTGTGGCTCACGGACTTAGTTGCTCCGCGGCATGTGGGATCTTCCCAGACCAGGGTTCGAACCTGTGTCCCCTGCATTGGCAGGCAGATTCTCAACCACTGCACCACCAGGGAAGCCCCCGTATTTTTAAATGCTAGTGACTTTGCGTGATTTGGTGTGGTCTTGTGAAGGCTATTCTAGATCTTAGATTCTTCACTCATGTTCAGTGCAGAACTGGTTAATAATTGAAGGATGATGGTAAGAAAATAGTAATTGGCTTAGGATTGAGAACCTGTGAGAGTGGAAGTAACCCTTTATGTATGAAATGCCTTATTGTAGATGAATTTATTTAAACAACCTTATAAATTGGGTCAGAATAATAGTTACTATTGATTACCTGCTATAAGTCAGATATACGTGCATTACATGCATTTTCACATGCATTTCTCATAAAAATTAATTCCCAATTTATACAATGGGCTCCGGTATTTAAACGACTAATTTAAGATAACAGGATGACTAGAACAATGGCAAAGCTGGAAGTCAAATTCTGAAATCTATGCTCTTTCCCATCTGTCATACTGCTTCCCATGGGGAACTCTACGGGTTGTGGGTCTTTGCATGTGTGTGTAAGAGCTTTCTTATCCAAATCTAAACCTCCCCAGATACTCTTGTACAATTAGAAAACTAATTTTTTTTTTTTTTTTTTTTTTTTTTTGCCGTACGCGGGCCTCTCACTGTTGTGGCCTCTCCCGTTGCGGAGCACAGGCTCCGGACGCGCAGGCTCAGCGGCCATGGCCCACGGGACCAGCCGCTCCGCGGCATGTGGGATCTTCCCGGACCGGGGCACGAACCCGTGTCACCTGCATCGGCAGGCAGACTCTCAACCACTGCGTCACCAGGGAAGCCCGAAGCTAATTTCTTTTACTTAAGCTTGTGTATGGTGCCAGTTCATGCACAAGTAGACCATCCATGTATATATGGTATAATCTTGAGTACTAAAACTTGCTCTATAATGTATACACATTTAACAAATGCAGGTTTACCAGTAGGCTGACGTGGCTTCTCACTCATATGTTCTACTTATAGCACAAGTAGTGAGTATAAACATGGGACGTAAGAAGTTACCCTTCTCAAACCTATTCATAGCCTATTTGAAAGAGCCTAGTCTTTCTCTGGACACCTTTTGTATAGATATATTTTTCTTAGCTCAGACTTCAATTCCCTTAAATGGAATGAATGTCTCTTTGGCATTACTTCTCTTTAGGTATCCCTAGTGAAGGGTAGTAAGGAAACAAAGGAGGCAGCAGAGGTACCAATTCAGAGTGAAAAATTCTGGAGCAGTTTTGATTAAAACAATTATTTTCTTTTCTCCATGCAGGAAGGAATTCTCCACCTGGAGTCCTTGGGGACTTCAGGGAAGCCAGTGAACACTTTTAAAATAAAAACTCTGATTATATGAACCTATGTCCAGTTTTCTGGAGAGGTTTGCTTTAGATTCTCAAAAGGTTTATTAGACTTCCAAAAAGGTTTACAAGCATTGTGCCTTTTGAAGTACAGGGAATCAAAATAGACCTACCACCAATGTCTCCTTTATGGGCAATCACTTAAGGGAGTTTTCCTTCCATGTGAAAAGTCAGAACAAAGATTGGGAGATAAGGATGATGGAGTGTACAAGATAGAATAGTGAGCAATGAATCAAGTATAGGTAATGGTGAAAAGAAATACGTGATATAATGTGACCATGAATTATAAAGATTGAGAAAGGATTCTGAAGACAGAAAGGTCATATTCTAAGGAAAATCTAAATAAAAGTCTGGAATTAAAAAATCTAAATTATTTTTTAAAGCGTAAAACCAACAGAGTATGTATGTGTGGGGTGTAAGAATGGGGAAATAGATGGGGATGGGGTGGATGGGGGAGATGAAGTAGTGAAAACACAGAATAATCTAATGGGGAGGCCGTAGACAGTATTTAAATTTATTACATTGAGAGAGAAATATAGATTTAAATATGGCTGTTAGAAAATAACATGAGCACGACAGATTGGCTAAACTCAGAGCGGCAAGAATAGGTAAGTAGGTAGGAGATCCAGCTATTCTCCCAATTTTGATTTGCATGGGGAACCTGTTCTCTTGATCTTGGTCGGATGGATGGCACACAGCCTTTAGTTCATTCACTTGTTCCCCTCAAACTTCATACCTGCATATTGATGGAATCTTTCAAAATTTTGCCTGATTTTATAAAGTTCATTCTCTGTATTTATCATAATACCTATCATTTCAGTATAATATTAATATATCTTCCAAAAGACACCATGATGCATTAACCATGCCAAAGTTCTGGCAATGTTAGCTTCTGATACTCTTTAGCAACAGACAACACAGTTTGAAAGCAAGAGATGTAGCATAAGAGATACACGAAGATGGCTACATCTAGAGAGGCATACCCAGGACATGATGACTACTTAAATCTTACTTGGAAAGAGATATTCTTATTTGTTATAAAGCATGCCTACTTATTGGTTATTTGCTCACAAATACTTGTTGAGTGCCTGTAAATGTCAGCAACTGTCCTACGCACTTGTAGAAAAGCCTAGAAACATATATAAAAGTGACATAAACACAGTCATAGAGACAGGAGCCAGCAAATTGTATCTAGGTGGAAGGATTGGCTAAGAATGGCAGCCTTAGATGGGATGGTGAATAAGAGGATCTGGAATGGTGTGGAAAAGCCCACTGGGAAAAAAAAAAAAAAGGCCTTCTGTGAACTCAAGAAGTATGGCTTTCATAGAATAAGAAGGAGGGAGTTTGTGCAGCTGAATTTTGAGTGAGGAACTTACACATTAAAAACAGAGCTTAAGTAAGATTATTCTGACTTTATAAACAGGACTGTGGTGAGAAAAACTGCACCCAGGGAGATCCAGTAGTCCGCTGTTACACGAATCTGGAAATATATAGATGAGGATTTGACTGAAGGTGGCAGTTGTATAAATTAAGAAGAAATTGGTAAATCAATTGGCAAAGTATTAGATGGGAATATGGTTGGGGGCAGGGGTAGAGGATATAAATATACAGCAGAGAAAGCAAGACTTTCTATTTATCAATAACTTTCTTTCTCAAAATATCTCAATTTCAAATGTAAAACACCCATACCTGGTATACAGTTGAACCAAACTCACAGAGTTCCAGAACCATGGTATTGGATGGGACCTTTGAAAACATCTGGTCAATTCTGGAATGCCCTCTATAGTAATACCTGACCCCACCCAGGTTAATCAGTCATGAACAACTTCAAAACCAACACCTCACCCAGATTAACATAGTGTCAGAAGTTATGAAATAAGCAAGTATCAGAGCTGTGTAGGAAGTAGAGATCACCTAAGCAAACTCCTTACTTGCTATAAGGAATGCTTTGTGCAAGAACTGACAGAGATAAAGATGACTGTGTCATCCCTGAAGGTTGATGGAAACACAGATACCCTCCTACAAGCCCCCTCCCCATGGGAATCAAAATGACTCCTAAGGTTGTAACAGGAGTATGAAAATAACATACATAGTTCTAATAGTTTTTTTTTTCAGCCTTTTTGCAAAATGTTTGTTGTTCTTTTATTGAAACAAATTCCCAGAGAGAAGCTTCCTCACTAGCATTTCTAATCTTTGTTGGTGAAATATAAATTGGGAATGAAAATCATCTTACCTCAAACTGGTGGGTGTCTATGGTCTGTTTTGGATATCAGTGGCTATGCCTTGATACTCTCTCCTTTGAAATTCTTTTTCTTTGCTCCTGAGAGGTTCTCTCCCTACCTTTCTGGCAGCTTCTCCTCTCACACTAGGCCTCCTAACTGGTCTTGTCTTTCTCCAACCCTCTTTTCACACTTCCCAGAGTAATCTTTCTGAAAAGCAAATCTGACCATGTGACATTCTTGCTTAGATTTTTAGTGGCTCCTTGGGGAAAAAACCATAAACCCTTGGAAGAGTATACTAAATCCCCCATAACTGCCTCTCCACCTTTATCTTTGTCCATTGCTGGATCCCAAACTTAGCATTCTTCTCTGCTTGTAGCTACCTGAATGGCCTATGTTCTCTAACTGGCAGTGACACGTTACTCTCTATCTTAGATGTCACCTCCCATTTCTCACCTGGTTAACTCTTCAGTTCATCCTTGGAGACTCCAGGCTGGCATTCCCTCTTTCAGAAAGTTTTCCCAGATCTCTCCTGAGATGTGGTAGTTTGCACCTTCCCTGTTCCCCATCTCTGCCTTATGCCGACTTTGCTGTACCTACTGCCTGGTTTTGGTGGAAACTTACATACATATCTCCAATAATTGCCTTCCTCATTGGACTATGAGCTTCTTTAAACCCAAAGTTATTTCCTTCCATTTGGTGTACCCAGGGCCTGGGACCTAGCAGGTGTTCAATATATGTTTATTCAAATGAAAAGAAAATTATTATAACCAGTAGAACGTAAACTCCTTGAGAGTAGGCAGGAACTTTTAACTACCTTGTTCATTGCTAAATCTCCATCATTTAGTGCAGTGCCTGGAAAAGAATCTAGTAGGTAAGCAACACAAGGTTATTTAACTCATGGTCTCTCACTTAAAATAATCTACAAGGTTCTTGTTATTATCCCCAATCTACAGGTGAGGAAATTAAGGTCCAAGAAAGATTAGGTGATGTGCCAGGGATTATGGCTTGTATGTAGTGGAATGGAGATGGGAACCACCTCCTACTCTTCTAGTTTCCATCAAGGAGTAATATTACTTATAGTCGTTCACATGTCACATAAAGTCCGCAATCCAGATGTCTGATTAAGCTTAGCTCAAACTCCAATTCCTTGGACAAAATTCCTTCCTGCTCTTACACTGAGTTCCAAAAGCTTCCTCCTCTTTCTCTGTCTCTTCTCAGTGTCAGCTCAGGCTGACATTTCAGTTTGAGCCAATCTGGCCTCCAAGCTCAGATTAAACAAAACAAAATCTCTTTATCTCAGCATTTTGTACCTTCAGTAACTTTATTAAAGACTGGGGGGAGTGGGAGATTTATAGGGTGAAATTATCCTGTAAACAAAACTGACTCCTTTCTGTTATACACGCGCGCACACACACACACACACACACACACACACACACACACCCACACCCACACATATATTCCCACTGGAGCAACAAGCATATTCTTCCCCTTTCCTATGTGGAAGAGACCACAGGTTAGTCCCGCCCAAACCAGTACTTCTCAAGTCCCGTCTTCTGTAATAAGTAGCCTTGTCAAGCACTTTCTTGCACTCTCCCTGAAAGAAATTCTGGTGAACAGAGTTATGATGAATACAATATGATGACAATTTCAGAAGACTGTAGTTTTTAAGAGCAAGAAGTCTATTCCTTTGGAAGTCCCACTGAGCAGTCCTTCAGTTCATGCCTGACATGTCATGAGAGCATATGCTTATGTCAAATTTTAATACTGAGGGCTTCCCTGGTGGCGCAGTGGTTGAGAGTCTGCCTGCCGATGCAGGGGACACGGGTTCGTGCCCCGGTCCGGGAAGATCCCACATGCCGCGGAGTGGCTGGTCCCGTGGGCCATGGCCGCTGAGCCTGCACGTCCGGAGCCTGTGCTCCGCAACGGGAGAGGCCACAACAGTGAGAGGCCTGCGTACCGCAAAAAAAAAAAAAAAAAAAAAAAAAAATTAATACTGAGATTGTTTTAGGTAAGAATAATCATCAGAAAAGCAAATATTCTGTAAATTATTAATTTTATTCTACCAATAACATGGCTGAAGATAATGGTCTCACTGACTTCAGCCTTGCCTCCCTCAATCCCATTTACTGCAGAGTCCTAGAATTTTCCATGTTAATAAAACCAGATCCCCTATTGAGCAGTACTCCAAATCACTCAGTGGCTCCTCCTTTTGAAGATTCAGTCCAAAGCCCCTACACATGCCTGACAAGACTTCCATGACCAGTGTCTGTGGATTTCTCCAGCCTCTTTCCCCCTGAGCAAGGTCCTACTCATGGGAGTTCCTTTCCCTACATACACATATACATACATCTTTTGAACACAGGCCCATGTGCTTGTTCATATTATTTTCTCTTAAAAACTCTTCCCACCCCCTTCACTTACCTCCTGTTTCATTCTTTAAGCCTCAGCCTTCTCCCACTCCACCTCTGATTTAAATTGCCTTCTGGTATTCTCCCATAGCCTACATGCTTCCTTCTTTCAGAATGCTTTCTACAATATAGTATGCTGAAACTGTCTCCACCCCTGGACTCTTAAGCTTTCCTTGGATAAGGGGCACATTCTTTCATTCATCTTGTTTTTGCAGACTCTAATAAAGTGTGTGACACATACTTGGTGCTAAATAAATGTTTGTTGAATTTCTCATGGTACTAGAAGTCAGTGAAATCCAGTCTTGTATTTATTTCTTTAAAAAATTCTACTAGAGCCTTAGGCAGACCCAGAAAGAAAATCATAGATAGTGGGAAGATAGAAAAAAACTCACAAAATTATGTACACCTGCTCCTTGGAGGTCTTTTGAAGTACTAAGCGAAATTTTATATTTTTCATAAGATTTTAAAACAAGAACTTGATGCCAGAAATACACTTGGAAATGAGGACAGCTTGCCACTGGCAAGCTCTGCTTAAACCTGTTACATGTACACATTGAAAGTGTATCCAACACCTTCATGTATTTCCCATCAGATAAAATGTAGAGACAAAAAAAAGTCAGCAAAAGTTAGAGCTAAATTGCATCAATCTTTTACTGTAGCAAATTCAGGGAGTGACTAGCTTGAAGCAATACATGGTGAAGTGGAAATCATTTTTCTCCAGTTCTACCTACTTTAGACACTATCAATTCCATCCTTAGGAACAAAGAGGGAATTTGGGTGGGAGTTGGGAAAGGAGAAGCTGGAATTGCTTAGGAAGATATACATTTAATTACTCGCTCTTAGGAGATGTTTAGTGAAGGGCTTTTTTTTAAAGAACAATCTGAATCAGCCGTTACAGTTTGTATTTTTTTTTTTTAATGAAGGGAAAGCAAATGGTGTCCAAGGTAAAGTGATTTTTTTGGACTTGTTCTCTTCATTTACACCAATAGGCCTGTCTAGGAGTTATGACAAATTTATACAGACCTTTAATCAGTCAAGAGTTGGCAAAGAAACTGACATCCATAGAGTCACACATTATGTAGAACGGATCCTTTTACCTCAATGGTCAACATCGCTGTAAGTTGTGGGTAAGAGTAAGCGGCTGAACATTTCACAAGAAAATGACCTCAACCTCTAGCTCACTGCTGTGGCTCTGAGGCAATTAGTTTTTTCCTTTTCAAAAGGAAGCTGCTGCTTCAGCATCTTCTCCTGGAGCTCCTGGCACCATTTCAGGCCATGTGTCAGGGGAACCCTTGATCACATCACAATGACGGAAGCCAAGTGCTGGCCTGCAAGAATTGAGGACTGTTTGTTCACAGAAGATCCTGAGCAGAAACACGGGTGTCACATAGTTCAAGGGGGCCTTGAAGGAAACTGATGCTGCTGTAGGAGGGGACTTCCAAAGGCTCAAGTTATTTCTCAGTTGCTGTTCCAGAGCCCTCTCCTGGCTTTTATGGAATTTGGCCAAGAGTTGTTGCTTAGACAGTTTCTCCCTGTAGTCCCTTGACTTAGCAAGATTTTGGACGGGAAAATAGAAGAGTTTTCTTATATTTTCAAGTAGTGCCACAGTGACTGCTACTCTCTGGGGAGAAAAGTATTTTATTCATGAATGCAGTATGTGTTCTTGGTAAAACCCCAAATTAAACTAGCTCACTGTTTTTGTCCTGCGAAATGTTGGTGACATTTAGGTGTGTTGTTTGGTGTGCTGACTCAGTTTCCTGGAGGATAGCTGGCAACTCCACATTGAGGCTTTTTTAGTGGGGATGAAAAAGTCAGTTACTTCATATTTTAGAACATTTGGGGTTAAAATTCCTAAAAGTTAAGCTTTAACACTGATCCTGAAAAACTGTGGCTACCCGTATTGCCTATAAACCTAGGAATTTGGAAAAAGTAGTATTCTCAGCTCTTTGCTAATATCAACAGTAATTCTTTATTTGAGCAACAGTTTTATAGAACAAACTGTTCTTTGCTCTGTTGTTAGTAATTATTTTCTTACTTATTGGTATGTAGGTGTGCTCTGGTCTTTTTTTTTTTTTCTTTTTTCATTCCCCAGATTTATACAGTGCATGCAGAAGTAGTTAGAAGTTAAAATACATACACAATAAAGGTGTTTAAAAAAATAAAAATAATAAAATAAAATACATACACAGGCCACATTCTTATTGTACTCAAATGCTGATTTTGTCAAAATGACTAATCTATGATTGGGACGTAAAGTAGACCTTCTGAAACAAGCTGTCCCTCTTGTTGCTGTACTGCCTTCTTAAGAGCAAGTCCTGTATTTAAGTACCTAATGTCTTGAGGCATTGAAACTTGACTGAATTACTTCTTCACTATTACAATTAAAAATTAAACACTGGGCTTCCCTGGTGGCGCAGTGGTTGAGAGTCCGCCTGCCGATGCAGGGCACACGAGTTCGTGCCCCGGTCCGGGAAGATCCCACATGCCGCGGAGCGGCTGGGCCCGTGAGCCATGGCCGCTGAGCCTGTGCGTCCGGAGCCTGCGCAACGGGAGAGGCCCCAGCAGTGAGAGGCCCGCGTACGGCAAAAAAAAAAAAAAAAAAAAAAATTAAACACTGAAGTGTAATACGTGGTGCCACATCCTGCTAGGTCCAAGGCCTATATTTCTGAAAAGCTTTGAGGAGTTGGTGAAGATGGGAGGGGGACTGGGAAGTCCCCCTGGGGCTCAGACTTTGGAAAAGTTGGAGAGCAGGGGAGAGGAACACGGAACACCAAGCCTTTGAGGTGTGGAGAGGGGATTCCTGGCTTCTAGATATAACCAGTGACTGGAAAGATGGCAGTGAACAAATCCTAGATACAATGATCATGCATCTTTAATCCATTGGATGAGCTAACTATGGGTAGCCCAAATCAAATCACCTAAAATAAGTTAATTTCCTCTTAAAATTCCTACATCCTTATTTTATACCTTGGAAGAAAAAAATGCCAAAATAAAACCGTATAGTACATGTACTTCCATCACAGCTAGGTAATGCTATAGTTGCATATGGAAGATATTAAGTAAAATGAAAATGTGTCATGGTCATAGG
Organism: Stenella coeruleoalba; assembly: GCF_951394435.1. Lineage (NCBI taxonomy): Eukaryota > Metazoa > Chordata > Mammalia > Artiodactyla > Delphinidae > Stenella > Stenella coeruleoalba. Next base: position 45,862,325 of record NC_137148.1, on the reverse strand, counting down.
CTTAATTATTATTTGTGATCTTTAGGGTATGGGATTACAAGGAACTTTCTGCATTACATCTTTGTGTAATGTTTCAAATTTTATAACAAGCATGTTCTAGTTTTATATACTTAATCAGGGAAAGGCTATACAGATAAAATACTTTATACTTACGATTTAAGATTATCTTTAAGGCTTTTCCTTTTGTTGGGGGAAAAGCTCCAATCACACTTTAATTCACCTGGCAAGGTTAGGTAGTTGTTGTTCCCCAAAAGTATATATTTACAGAGATTGGTGCAGGAAAAAAAAAAAAGTGGAATAAAAGAGGCAATTTTTAACCTAGAGTTCCCAAAGTGAATAGAAAACAGTTCAAGAATCCCTGATAATAATAAGCCACATGGCCCATGTAACAAATACTTTGAAAGTTATTCTAACTTTTACAAATGTTACATAAAAACCTATCTGGAAAATCCCAGGAGCCCGAGATTCAGTCCATGAAATTTTTTGTTGTGCCACTCATCATTTATGGAGTCTAAATTTCAAGGGCAGAATTTCTTCTTCAATACCTGTATATTCGAAGACCAAGGAAAAGGATCTCACCAACTTCATGTAAGCTTTTCAGTGTATTCTTTCTAATTGACAGCAACAAAGTTTCATAAGATGGGCTCTTGGGAGTTTGGATGTTTTCCCTCCTCTAACAGGTTCACTTACCTGCACACTAATATAGTGAAGTTCTCTGCAATTGATCCCTTACTGTAGACCTCCCCCAGGGTCAAATTTTGTAAATAGAACCTGCTTCCATACGCTGTCTTTGGATGTGGTCTTTCCATTTTCTCACGTTTGTAGTTTTTCCTGTGCACGGTGGGTAGAAACACTCTTCCAGACTCTTCCCATTGGCATCGAAATACCATCCCGGTCCCTGATTTGCAATTCCACTGACGAAGGAAGCATGTATGCAGGACGGGCGTAAATTGCCCATACGGCGTGCTGCATTCACATTGCTCTTCCTTTACTGTAACTCTTAGACAATTCTGAATGTGAAAACACAACATATTGCCAAATCTGTGAATTCTAAGGCGTTCATATCCACGACATTGTATGTTTTTGTTTGCTTGCTTATGTCCATCCCGAAATTTAGACGTATGGTTCTTAGCAGAGGCTGGGCTGGGAACTGAGGGTCTGGTCTTAATAGAAATACTTTTGATTGCACAACCACCCTGTCCTCTTGAAGTAGGTAAATCCTAAACCCTCAGAAACGAAGCCTCAGAAACACTAAAACCCAAACCCACACAAACGGTTGCGCGGGTCCTAAATAACCATCTTTTGCCGCCCGTCGGGCTCTCCGGCGAAAGCTCACAGGAAGCACGGGACAGTGGAGACGCGGAGGCTCGGGCCGTCTGGGCAACCGGGAGGGCCTCGGCTCGGCTGGGCGCGCGGGGTCCCCGCGGGGCAGGTGCGCCGTCGCGCGCGCGTGCGCCCCAGGGCCCGCCTGAGCCCCGCGGCGGGCGCGACCCCGGGCGGCGGGCGAGCCGGCGGCGGGTGCTCCACGCCGGGTTTTCCGCCGCTCCCCTCGCCCCGGCCCCCGGCAGCAGCACCAACACACACTCTAGCGCCCGCGCCTCCCCAGCCGGGCTTCGGAGCGAGCGGCGCGGGGCCGCGCGGGGTGATGCTTAGGCGAGGCGGTGGGGCGGCGGGGGCCCCTGGCGGGCCGTGGCTCCGGGCGATCTCGGCGTGAGAGAGCCGAGGAGGAGCCGGGCGGCGCCAAGGGCCGTGCGGGGCGCTAGGGGTAGTGTTCCCGGAAAGCCGCGGCGATGGAGCCGCGCTGCGCCCGCCGCCGGAGGAGTTGAGAAAGAAAACAGGAAACGTGGTGGCTGCGCACCCGGCCGCGGCTGATTCATTCGCTTTGAGTGAAGGCTCGGCAGGAGGGGCGGGCGCGGGGCCGCTGCTCGGGGCCGGGCGCCGCGCAGATCGCGCCGTGGACCAGACGCTCCCTCCGCGGGGCGGGCTCCCGGGCGCGCGCGCCATCCCCTTCGCCGTCCTCCGGCACCAGGACTTCTTCAAAGTCGCATCTTGAGGGTTTTGGTCCGTGTAGAAGTTGGCTTGCCGCACTTGGCGCGCCCTTCCTGGACGCCGAACAGAGACGCCAAGCTGGAGAGGGCGTGCGTTCCCGAGACCGGCCGCACCGTTAGCAGAGCCCCGGCCCCCGTCGCGGTGCCCGGCTCGTCAATATGAAGGAGCAGCCCTCATGTGCGGGCACCGGGCATCCGAGCATGACGGGGTACGGCAGGATGGCCCCCTTTGAACTCGCCGGCGGCCCTGTGAAGCGCTTGAGAACTGAGTGCCCCTTTCCCTATCTCTTCGCAGAGGAGGCCTACCAGAAACTGGCCAGCGAGACCCTGGAGGAGCTGGACTGGTGTCTGGACCAGCTAGAGACCCTGCAGACCAGGCACTCCGTCAGTGAGATGGCCTCCAACAAGGTAAGCCCCGGCTCGGCTCTCACCGAGGCTCCTAGGCTGCTGTTTCCCACGCTGGTGAAGCCACCAGTCCCCGTGGCCCGCGGAAATACATACAGGGGTTTGTCACACTCACTGCATTTTGGCTCCCTTAGAAGGAGGTTCCTGATGCCATGCCTTCCCTCTCTCTTCTATTCACTCCAGAGAAATTAAACATTTTGCAAAAGCAACTTTGACATAGTTTGACTGCAGTACCCCCAAGGCACTGTTCGTGTGTGTGTGTGTGTGTGTGTGTGTTTGGAGGGGGTACTTCTAAGTGACACTTTGCCCTTGCAACAGAAACCAAGTCTGGTCTACAGGCAACCCATGTTGTAGGGTATTCTTGGGATTCCCAGTGGAAAATAAGAGTTACTAGAGGTCAGTGCAATCCCTTGGATGTCACCACCTACTGAACTCAAACGCAGAAGAGTTCACTGAACTTGGAACCTTAACCCCCATTTATCTAAGTGTCAGGGTACCCTGTAAGAACTGAGCCTTTATCTTTTTGCTTGGCCATATGTGTCCACAGGGGACGTCAAAGTTAAGGTTCATTGCGATCACTGCCTTTGTTTCCGTGAATCTTGGAGACAGAGTCCAGTTTTCTGAGGTTATTTAGTTACAGTGATGCTTCAATGGGGCATTTGTGCCGTATGCCAAGGTGCTGGTCTTGGTGGATAGTGGAGGTTTGAGGGCTGAGAATCAACCCTTAGCCTGGCACAGCCTTAAAGCAAGGTAGAGTGTTGTCAGTTTTGGTGTATTTTTTGGAATTCCTTGTTTGTTTTTTTTAAAACAATCTTCAGTTATGTAAGGAAATAATTGGGATTATGTATGTTTTTAATGATTGTTTGGCTCAGGGGATAGGAAAGGAGGCATGGGCATGTTGGATGCAGGTGGCTGAGGGATTTAGCCAGTAAGGACTGGTAACTTTGTGTGGTGATTAATAACAGTTGCCCCTAAAGATATTTAAAGATCTTTGGCCACCTATTTACAAGGTCAGGAAGGTATACCATTTTACTGTTTATCTACATGCACGTATTTTTCAGAGAGCTATGCTTTTTTTCTTTTTTTAGTTTACTATAGTTTTTATCCCACCTTTTTTTTTCTCATGCAGTTTTAAAAAATATCATAGCATATCACCCACTTGATTGTCTTATCTGTTGACAATGCTTATACAGACAGCATGGTTTTTAAGTAAAAAGTTAGCTTCCAATAAGATAAAAAGGACGTCCCAGTCACTATCTGAGGGCACTAATCTACCCGTCAGCACACTGACCTACCCATATGCACACTGATGATCAAATCTGTATTTTTTGTTTCTGTCATTGAAGCCTCATTTCTAAATTTGGTGTGGCTCCGCGTCAAAATGATGGGTTATTACTCTCTTACTCCCTGCCGTGGCATCAGGTGCCATTGTTCTCATCTCGCTAGCAAATTCTTAGTTCGTTGATTCATTTTATAACATATAGATTGTTCTTTCATAATTTGGTTCATAATAGCAGTAGACATATGCTGAGTATCTCCAGTGTCCTAAATGCCGAATGGGACCATTCTGCAGTGGGCCTGAGTTCTTATTCTCTTGTCTGGTTAATTCTGTGTCGTAAAAGGAAAAACCAGAAGGCACCAAAAGATGTGCAAGCCTTTGCTTATATTTTCGAGATGATTTGACAGTACTTTTGCAGCACAATGAACCTCAGCAGCTACAATTACTTTCCCGCTGATCCATACTCTTAATGATGAGACCTCTATTTGAATTTAAAAATTAACATGAAATCTAATCATGTATTGTAAATGACTTCAACTGTCAAGTATTAATTTATCTATACTTTAAGATGAAAAAATAAAACTTGAGGTCACAGTGATTGGTCAAAATGATTTCTTTCTTTTAAGGGCATTTCTTTCTTTTAAAATTCCTGTCTTTTAAAGACAGGGATTTTTTTTTTTAATCTTTATTGTGAAGGCCCCTCAGACTTTAGGTTAATTTACAGGTTTAGTGTAGGAGGTGAATTTATTTGGTTGAAGTGCAATCTAGGTTAAGTAAGAAAAGACTTTTTCAAAATATAGTCATTCTAGCTGTGTTTATGTCTTGTAAGATTATTGACATGACTTTTTTTTTTTTTACATCTCTATTGGAGTACAATTGCTTTACAATGGTGTGTTAGTTTCTGCTTTATAACAAAGTGAATCAGTTATACATATACATATGTTCCCATATCTCTTCCCTCTTGCATCTCCCTTCCTCCCACCCTCCCTATCCCACCCCTCTAGGTGGTCACAAAGCACTGAGCTGATCTCCCTGTGCTATGTGGCTGCTTCCCACTAGCTATCTATTTTACATTTGGTAGTGTATGTATATGTCCATGACACTCTCTCACTTGACACTAATTTTTAACATTAAAAAATTCAACTCAGCTGAAGCTGTTGATTAAACTTTTCATGTCTAATTCATTCATTTCTTTTTTTTTAAAAACCCATTCATTTCTAAATGAGTGCTAAGCTCCTGTGACTTTTTATAGATGAAAACGGATTAGCATAGAAGGAAAAAGAGCTCTTGGTAAAGGTTGTAAAGTTACCCTTCAGCCAGATAACAAGGGCACAGATAAGTCACATCCACATGAGCTGTAAACTGAGTTGGAGCAGCTGGTCTAAAGGTCCCCAGGAGTGATGCGGAACCTAAGTCTGAACTGGAAATGTGACAACTTGCGTCACATGTCCGCTAGGTTGTCGAGCATCTCTTAAGTGTGAATGAATAATCTGAAACATTGCTTTTGATTAGTAGTCTTATTGCCATCCATTCTTTTCACATGTACTTGTTCGAACCAAACCAGTGTTTCCCTTGAAAAGTCATGAAGTTTTTCTTTGTTTTCTTCTCTTTTTCAGGCTTAAAAAAAAAGTACTCTAATAGATTAAAATGACACAATAAAATACTAGTAAGAAATCAGGATTTTTAAGTGATTATGTAGAGAAAATATTTATTATGGAGGTGGATTTGGGTGTTAGGAAGAAGGAAATTGATTCCTCAAACTCATTTAACAAATTGAGTTAATGAATTCTTCATATTTTAAAAAATCTTAATAGAAGGAATCTGAACTATTAGCAGTTTTTAAATGATGCTTTAGAAGCAACTAGATGTATTTCCTGATTGGGATTGTAATGTGCATAATGCTTATTGATGGTATTGAGACAGGAAAATTATTGAATTTTTGGCCACTGCCAACATTGGCTATAATACATGTAGGATGCTTGTACCAAGTAGGGTTAGAGACTCCAGATGGCATTTAGTTTGAGAGGTTAAACCTACAGCATTTAGCCTAATAAGCCCATTAATCTGCCCAAGATTTGTACAGATTTCCTTTGAAACCTCACTGCTAGAGTTAAGAGAGGTTTTGGTGAGGTCTCAAAGCTTTGGAGGCAGACAGACCTGGAAGTTGAATCATGGTTTTGTTCCTTACTAGCTGAGTTACATTAGAGAAACGACAAACTTTTTTTAGCTTCGGTTTCCTTAGCATAAGATGAGCACAATGATATCTATTTCGAAAGGTCAGTGTAAGAATTTGAAAGAATATGTGTAAAATAGTTAGCTAATAAATAGTGTCTGATAGGGACTATACCTGCCATTATTGGTATTATCATTGAAGGTTTAGGTTAAACTTGATTGGTTGCCTACTTGGCTAAAATATTTTTTTTACCATTCAGTTGTCATTTATACTTGATGTTTTAAGTTTCATGGATTTTTATAATACAATTCTTAATAACTGTCTTTAGTGCACAGTTCTGTATTGTAAAAATGCTTAAATTATGTTTATACTTTTTTTAGTATAATATAGACACAAACATTTTGAAGTTCTAAATAGAAGCTTAATCTTTTCTTAAATTTCAGCTACAGAATTCCAGACAGCTAAATACTTTTTCTCTTTTATTCTAAAACTGAAAAAACAGCACTGATTAATTTTGAGAAAATATTAAATATAATGTGGGATTGGTAGGTACATTTCCATCCTTTTGTACAGGTTTTGCAAAGCTAAAGTAACTTTTTAGACTGTTTTTAAGGCAGAATAGCTTCACAGTGTTTTTGGTTACCTTTCTCTCATAGAAAGTAAACTTGAGGATGTGAGGAGTGCAGGCTAGGACCTAAGCCTCAAGGTTATGCTGTGGAACCCTGTAACTTTATTCTCTTGTGACCTAATAATGCACATTTCACCACATCTTCAATGTAGGTGTGGCGATGTTTGAAGGAGAAAAAATCATCTTGATTTTCCCCCAAAATATACTACTATAAAAATGTATTGTTTCTCCTCTCTGAATTTGGGGCAGTTCCGAGGCTTGGCATTGCTGGAACCTACCATGCTTCAAGCTGAAAGTCTGCCTTGAAGTTAGGATTCAGGCTTCCTTCTAAGAGACTTAAGGTTTTTCTTTAGTTCTTTCTAGACGTACATAGGTAGGCCAGCTTTGCAAATGTGAACATGAATTTTATATGGAATTTAGTTTGTCTGTTTGGTTTTTAACAAAGATCTCTATCATGTTTCTGTTGCCTATAAATTAAGTTGCTTTTCTGGGGTGCTTTTTCTTAGTGTTTTTGCACTCTGCTCCCCCTGCTGCTTTTTAATAGTCAATGCATACGTAACATATACTACAGCTTTCTGTGACTGCTGATATATTTTCTTCTGGGCAAGAGTGGTCCTGGAATGAATATAAAATGTTCATAGAATTGGCTAAATCTTAAGATTTTTCAGCATTACATGATTATAAGATAGCTCAGAACAGAAATAAATGTTTAATTTTGCTGAGAAGGAAGGTGAAACTAGTTGGAAAAGGCATTTTAATTTTATGAAGAGCAAATAGCAAATAACAGTCATTTACTTCAAAATATTAAAACTTATTGACATAGTCATACAGAGTTGTTGAGAGTTAATCAGCATACCTAAAGGAAAACTCTAAATTTTAAAAGAAAACATCTTTCGTAAATATAGAAATTCAGCTTACTGATGCTTTGAGTTTGCTATCTGCTTTTTCACCTACTTTATAAAAGTAGATTTACCAAAGATTTATGTTGTTTACATATAGAGCCTTAAAGTTAATATGACAGATTGTGCATGCTTATTTTTATGATCACTGTTTAAAAAACTACTTTCTTTGCTTTTATTTTAAGTAACAATAGAAAGAGGGAAGCACTTTTAACAGATATTTTTATGTTTCATTGAATAGTGAAGCCCTTGACTTGAACTTAATAAAACAGTAAAGATTAAAGCAAATCTTTATTTATCTCTACTGTCATCAACTCAGTTTCTGTATCAGTATTTAGTGGCAGTAAGCTTAAATATCCTTAACATTTAATTATCAAAAACTTCTATTTTTGTGATTCAGTAAATTAGTCATTACTTGAGAAATTGCTTTCAGTTATTGCATTTTGATTTAATTATAGGAAAGCGGTAACTTCTTGTCTCAGAGTGTTATGAACTATGTCTTTTTTTTTTTTTCCAAAACAAAAGGCTTGGCCAAGATAAAATAGCACTTTTCCCAGTGTTTGAGTAGATTAAGCACATTTTTTCCCCAAATAGCAAGGATGATAGGTAATGATTTTGTTCAATTTAAGAAGATTCCTATGATAGTCGTAGATTGTAGCTATTCCATAAGATACGTATAATTATGGTAGATGTGAAACGCTGATAATGATTTTCAGTTGATCCATAAAATACTATGTAGAATCTGATTTTCTCTTTTTCAGAAAGAAACCAATCCTTTTAAACTGCAAATAGCTGGAGTCTATTTTGTGACAGCATAGCCCTGCCAGGGCTAGCTCTGTACCTGGCTAGTTGTGATAGTTGAATTGGCACTTTTAGCCTGAGATCTTTCTAGGAAATAGAGCATGGGTAGCCCTTTAGTTTGCTGTTCACATTAGTTTTAAAAGACATTTTAAGAAGGCATTTTCTTTTGTTTACTCTAACAGGGATTAGGATGGGGAGAGGTGAGCCTTCCTGTTTGCTTAAACAACAAAAAATTCTGCTTTGTTCATCGGGAAATGCGTTAAATTGGATTACCAGCTGCAGTGATCATAGCTTTATTATCCTTTACACTTAGAGAATATTTTATCTTTCATGAAGTATTTTTCTTTGTTATTATTGTTTAATATTCTGGGGTTTCTTTGGTGCCTGTTTTGCTGTGTTTTGTGTGTGATGGGGATGAATGGTATTTACTCTTTCTCCTGACATATACACCAATGCTTATGGCAGCTTTGTAGAGTGGAAAGGACATAGATGTTTTTTGTCAGGTGGACTTGGTTTCAAATTCTAGCTCTGCTGCTTCCTACCTAATGTTTTGGGGAACATGCCTCACTTCTCTGAATCTTGATTTCTTCATTTCTAAATGGACATAATAAAAGGGGAAAATAAAATTGAAGGTTGTTAAGAGCATTAGATAGAATATATAGAAAGCTCACTTTGCTGAATAGCATATACTGGCTGCTTAATAAATTACGTGCTATTTATTCTAACCCTAGACTATATTGGAAAGGAGAGACTAAGAAAAACCATGTGTCATATGCTCCTTGTAATATAAGAACATCATATTTTTCAGAAGAAAACTGTGACCTTTATTCTATAATAAATAACAAGTCAAAATTAGTGTTCTCAGACTTCCTGTGTACATTCATAACTACTATATGTTAAATGCTTTCATTTAAAGCATTTATTTTTTAAAGTTAAGTGTCCACCTGAGTGCCTCATCTTAAGCAAGGAATTGCATGAAATCATGGATTTGATGTTCTAGTTATTTTTTATTATAATATTATAATATTAAAATGTTATTCTTTAATATAATGTTCTAATGTTTTTAATATACATTGAAATTAATTTGTAACAAAATGAGAAAATACTCATCCACGCCACTTTAAAGCATTTTACTTACCACTCACAGACAATGGGCATACTTTTCATTGCACTAGTCTAAATTGGCAGTAAGAACCATCTGGGGAGTCAGTTTTGGTTAGAAAGGTATGTCTGTTTTAAACAACCTATGGTTTTTCTTCTCTGCCATGAACGGGATTTCCCCACTAGAGGAGAAGATGCCAGCTATCATCAGCAGAAGTCTTCCCATTCATTAGGCTTTCATTCCGCAGGCAGAATGGTCTATGGATTCAGAGCACTCTCCTGCAGCCAGACTGCCTGCATTGGATTCACTCTCCGCCCTTTACTAAATCTAAATGGGACAGTTTACCTTCTGTGCTTCAGCTTCCTCTTCTGTTAAAGCGTTACTGTGATGATTTAATGAATTAAAAGATGGAAATTGTCTAGACAGAGTCAGGAACATAGTGGGTGCTCAATAATGTTAGGTCCTTTATATCCATCTATAAAGGAATATCATCTTTCTTTTCTTATTTTGTGAGGTGAGAGTTAGAGAAGGTGTTTGTTTGCCATCCTGAGCCTTATGCTTCCAGTGACCTTTTAAGAGAGAATGGTGGCCTCATGATGTTGATGTGAACCAAATAGTACTCTTGGAATGTTTCATTTGCTCTTCTCCCCATCAATGACTTTTCATGGAGTTTACCTTTTGTTTCTTTGTGTAATTTTATGGTAGAGCCCATCAAACTGGCCTGAGGGTTTTCTCAGAGTATCTAAAACTCTCTAAGCTGTTTCTAGCAGAAATACCTAAATAGTGGATAATAGTCCAGTGACTTTTTTTTCATAAATGAATGCACCCTGTTATTCCTCTGAATGAGACTGAAAGTAACCCAGGCACAGAATCTCTTATTAGCACTTAATGTTAAGAAAACTGTGTTCAGGACATAGCCTTCCATGGCACTTCTCAGCAACTTTACCATCAAGTATATGCAAACATTTCCTTGTTCAGTCAGCCGAGAGAACCTAAAGCAATGACACCCCAGTAGCATTGAATGCATCTAGCACCCTCATCTTGGTTTCTAATACCATTCTCCAATAAAAGGAACCAGGACTCCTTGAAGTAGCTGATTCTAGAACTGGGGCAGGAAATGAGGCTGGAGCCATGTTGCAGTTCCAGAAAGTAAGGAAGTGGCCAAACACATGTTGATGGGAACATATCAAAGGGATACAAGAACAAACTGAAAGAGCTCCCAGTTCCCAGCTGGAACTATTTGATCAAGAAAATAAACTAGTGTTGAAATACAACTCAAGGTATAAAACAAATAGCCATGAGTTCAACTGATATAATTTATTGCATAACTAATTAAATGGGGGGAAGAGACAAATCCCTTGTGCTGAAGAATTCCAAATAATTTATGTATATACTCTGCTCTCAAGGAAGGAAAGTATAACTCTCCACTCCTTAAGCGTGGGCTGTGCATATTGACTTCCTTCCAAAAAGCACAATGTGGAAAGAGGGAAAGAATACCTCTACTGTGGACAAACCTGATAAACACACACTACCTCAGCCAGTGATCAAAGTTGACATCAACGGTGGTAAGTCAGGTTGTAGTAGGTACCCTTGATATGATCTGATGAAAATGGTACTGACATCTGAGTTTTTTCTACCAAATAACCCCACTCTAATCATGAGAATAACATCAGATAGTTCCTAGTTGAGGGACATTCTACAAAATACCTGACCAGTACTCCTCAAGACTATGAAGGTCATCAAAAACAAGGAAAATTTGAGAAACTGTCACAGTCAAAAGGAGCCTAAGGAGACATGCTGACTAAATGTAATGTATCCTGGATGGAATCCTGGAACAGAAAAGAACATTCGGTAAAAACTAAGGAAATCTGAATAAAGTGTGGGCTTTAGTTAATAATAATGTATCAATATTGGTTCAATAATTGGGACAAATGTATCCTATACTAAAGTAAGATATTAATAATAGAGGAAACGGGGTGTGGGGCATATGGGAACTCTCTGTACTTACTTTCACAATTTTTCTGTAAAACTGAAGCTTTTCTAAAATAAAAGTTTTATCAGACAAATCTTAACCATCCTTTAGGGTCTACCTGCAATACTACCTCTCCTGTGAAGCCTTTTCTGTCCTGTCTTCTCCCATATCTCCCATCCCAGCCTCCCCTAATTGGGTGTAATGTCTTCCTTCTTTGACGTTCTATAGGACTTTATTTGTAGTTCTTTTAACTCTCCGTACAATATTTGTTTCTTTGTTTTATTCCTGTCACATTTACACTAGGTCATTAGTCTTACTCGTTTGCCAGCCCCCATCACATGGGACACAAGGCCATATTGAATAGGTGCTCAATAAACATTGGGTGAATTGTATGAATGGTGTTGTGGTGGTGATTCTGGAAAAGCACCATTCAGTGCTTCTGATCTCAGTGTGGTAGGAATCATCACTGATCAATCTCAGGGACTAAGTTTATTTTTACTCATCTAAGCCCTAAGGCTTAGAAGATAAAAATTCTTCTTCCTGTATGGGTAATAGCTTCAACTTTATTGTTTGTCAGACCCTTTGCAAGGGAGTTACTGAACATTAGGTCAAATAATTGAAGAAATTTATCCTAATTTTTCTGTCTAATTATCACTTGAGTGGAATTAATAGAAATTAGTAAAATGAAAATATACTCTGTTTCTGCCTACCACTTAGTTCTTTGGTAGTTTTGGTGGTATTTAACATGATCAGTATTTCAAAGCTGAAATACTGAAATACTGTTATCCATTATTCATCTCACACTCAAGCCTTATGTGTTAGAACTAAAGGAAGCAGAAGTGATCATTTGTCTGACTTATCTCAGTTAGAAAACGAGGCCCAAAACTTGTCCACGTCCACCTACAGTTAGAAATCTCCTGACTTCTTACGTAGCAGTTCATCTTCTAGAGGGTCTCTGCACCATTTGGAGTTTTGTATGCAGCCTTTATCTCCACTCATATTCATAAATTGTGGGAGGGAGATACAACTTTTTATCTTTGAATGTGTTAACGGAATACAAGCCGTGTTTCTGATAAGTATATGGATTCAATAACTGTTCAAGTACATAACCAGTGAATTTTCTACCCAGCCACTAGGAATACTGAAGTGTCCTACATGGCTTCTAGCCCAAACCCAGTGAGTGTCAATATATCATTTTGTAGTTGGTCATATAAATTAGTACTGGATGCATGGTGTTGGTTAAAGTAAATGCCATTTTTCACCTTGGATTGGTAGACAGGGTCTGTACATGATAGTTGATATCTTGCAAGCAAGTGGCTTTTCTGTTATTGACAAGAGTCCTGATCATTTCACACTTAAAAATCTCTTTCCTGCTTATAGATGCTCATCAGAAATTTTAGCATAGTTTATGCTGGGTTTAGTTTCATCTCATTTAAATTAAAAGTTTGTATTATACAGACAACTATACAAGTCATAACTATACAAGTCATATTGATGGCCTTAAGCTTTTCTCTCTCCACTGTACCTGTTTTAGCAATAACATTCTTCTTATAGGTTTGTTCCCAGTAAAAATGACATATCTGAATACTTTCCCTGCTAGCCTGGGAAGAAAAGGTTGTGTTTGTTGGTTTTTGCCTGTTACAGAGTATTCTGTGCAGTTTTACCCAGCTCGTGCTTGGGCTCCTGGCAGCATCTCTGGTCTGCTGCACTGTAATCCCTATTGTGGCAGCCTCTGACATTTATTGCTGGCAAGCAGTGTGCTTGCAGACATAGGCACCATAATAGGAAACACCTCGGCCTGTCATAAACAGGTCTGGAGAGTAGAAAGCAAGGCCTGACAGGGATGTGTCCATAGCGAACAGGCAAAGATGAGGCTGACATTGTGCAGTAAGTCCAGGCTGATGTCTGTCTTCTTCATTTCAGAAAATAACCAGCTGATTTTTAAGGCTGCTTTTCCATTGTTGGCATAGCAGTGTTTTGGTTGCTTTGTTTTTTGTTTTAGACCGAAACATGAATAAAGACATCTTAAATAATACTCTCCAAAATATTTTGAGAGGATACTTCAAAATGTTTTCCTCTTGCTAGTCTCCTTCTAATTCTACCTGATCATTCCAATCCATACCCATTAGGGAGAAGGAACAGCTATTTCATTACAGTGGAAAATTACTTTTTAAAAAAGAATCATATAAAAATAAAATTATCATGTGTATATTTAAAGAATTATAAATTATACTGAATTATAAAGAAAAGAGCATTTCTTAGGTGACTTTTTTATGCCTTTACATCAAGTTCAGAGTTTAGAAAAGGAGTACATTCTTTGACCAAGAACGTTTCTATTTTATATTTGCTAGGTTTTTTTTTCAAGTCTCAGAAGAATGATGAGCTACAACTTTAACAATGATGAGCTTTCTCACAAGAATTTAGGAAGAAGATAAATTTCAAAATTGAAAGGACTTTAACAGTTTTTAATAAACAGATAGAAATGCTCTCATGGGTGCTTTAAATATATATGTGTCATTTCATTATTTGCTAGGAACCTTATTTCACAAAAGAGGTTCAAGACTGCAAAGGATGAAAAAGCTGTAATTTTGCTAGAAAGAGCGTATTAAAATTTAGATAGACACAGGTGAAAGTCTTGAACTTTTTGGTTTTTTTAGATTAGGTATTAGGTGGCTGTTTGCTGACCTGCCCCTTCCCCTTTTTTTTTTAGTAAGCACCGATCTTCTTGTACTTTTTTATTTTGAAGATTTCAAGTCAGTTTCAACAATATGCTCTGATAAGAATGAAACTAATTAATATTATCTTTGATACACACGTTGATTTTCTGCTCTTTGTTTTCTCAATCTTATATTCTCAGTGTGGTCTGTTAGATCTCCGTAAGGGTAAGTGATAAGTGGGATTTCAAGAAATCATAGGAATTTTTATTTACTAGAAATAGTCTTATTTCTTTAATATGCATCAGGAAAGATTAGTTTACTTTCTCCTGGAAGATACTGTTTGGGCCTACATCTTAATTTTTCTAGATAGTGTTAAAAAGCAGTAAAATAATAAAGGGTACATAGTGGAAGAACCAGAAGAGGGCTTGCATCATTACAGGCTGAATATTCGGCCCCTGTATGAGAGGAATTTGTTCTCTTCAAAGTAGAATTCAGTGGAAAAATTGCTTGTTGCCCTTTAGCCTTATTTTCAAACATTTTAGCATTATCCATTTGATAATGTAGTCTTTGTAGTGTTTGACTACACTGATCAGGAGATATCAGTACGTGCCTTACTTTCTGATGTGAGATATGATCCTGATGGTTACTCATACCTCAAACCTTACATTTCTAACTTAGTTCCAGAAACAGTACAGTACACACCAAAACAGTTTGTCCCATTTTTAAAGATGAAAAACTGAGGCTCAATTAAACTTGTCCGAGATCCATATGCTTCTTAATAGATGTAAAGATAACTCTTCTTCTGAATGTAGCATCTGGGGGAAGGACTGGGAGATAGGGAAACAAGTGTTTGTTCTCAGGCTGCATTTTCAAAATATGTGCTAATTTATTTATTTAGTGAGTACTAGATTCCAAAATAGCAAGAGCCATTTTAGCAAAATATCAGCCCTAGAGGGAATCCTGTTGTGCAGCTGAGTCTGCCTTTCTTGTTCTCTGTATCATGTCAGGACGGGCACAGAGAGGACCTTCCTAGCTCCTAGCTCCTAGCTCCTAGGAAGAGTATGATGGTGGGATGGATGGCTTGTTAGGCTGGGAGTCAGCCTAGCAGTCAGGTGGTAAACAGGGCACAGATGTAAAATGAAGGATAAAAGGGTCAGTGGATGAGAAGACCAAGTGACTAAAGCAGATCTGAAATTCTGAGCTGGCAGGGGGTTTGAGGTGGAGGCAGATAGAATTGGATGGGCTGAAGCTTAATAGTGGGGAGGGCGGCAGCAGATAGAGAAGGTATAGAATGAACTCAGGGAAGGTGTAAGCGGGTATTAGGATTTTTTAAATGACCTATTACTATGGAGTTGCCTTGGAGGTTTGTTTTCTTATTGGGGCAAAATGGGAAAGGAAGCTGGGCTTGTGGATAGAGTGAAGAGTGAAGACTGAAGGAAAGAAAAGTAGGAAGGCATATTAGACAGGAGCAGGGCTGCCCTTGGCTGGAGACAGGCTGACCGCTTCGTGTTCCTGTCCCCCTCCCACCTCAGGAATGCTGAAATCTGGTTGGGATAAACCTTTGGGACAGTCTCAGAGGAAAAAAGAAATCCCAGAGGGGTCACGTGCGGGTGTGAATGTTTAAGAGAGGACAGTCGGCCTCGGGGGTGCGGGGGAGGGAGAGAACCAGCTGGAGAGGGGAGATTTATAGACATAGGGTATTTCACGTGGCGTGAGTCTTTTTTAGTACCAATAGCTGGCATCACCTTCTTCACCTGTTGGCTCCTTGAGTCATGGCCCAGTAGCAGCATGGGTGGGTTGTCACATCCAAGTGCTGGGCCATCCCCTAAGGACCTGTTGCCTCGGAGTGAGGACGTGGGACAGCAAAGTACAAGCTGGAACAGGGTGCGGAGAGACTGAGGCTGATTCACTCATAGTGATTAAGTATTAGATGCCAAGAGAAAAGTGGAACAGAATAGCCGATGACAAATGTGAACCTTTATCTTGATTCTGCTTCAAATCTCGTACATTCCAACGAGCTTAGCAATTCCCCTTCTGGATATGAACGCGCCCCACTAGAGTTGTGGCCTTGGACACTTAAATTGCTTCAACTTCTCTGAGCCTCTGCTTTCTCGGTAAATCGGGATTAACAAAAATCTATCTCACAGGATGGTTATGGGACTTTAAATGAAAACTTACGTCAAGTGCAGAATATGGGGCACACCTCTAATAGGTACTGTGGTCTATCTTTAGTTGGGAAGGGAACTAATTTTAAACTTAAAAGGTGAACTTTATATACTGCCACATAGGTAACCCAGTGCAACTGGAGCTGGAATCAACAGGCCTGTGCAGATGAGCTCAGAGTATGCATTTGAGATCTTGATCGCCATCATAGTGATTTATGAGCCCTCCTCAGCTTGCATATGGGATGGCCCACTGAAGTTGTTTACTTTAGTTTTAGCTCGTTAACCTAGCATTCATGGATAGCATATTTTTATTTACGCTCTCACTGACCACTTAACCATGATTACTTTGAAATAATATGTACGAAGGCAGCCACGAAAGAAACATTAGAGTGGTGAAGGTCCACATCATGTGGACCTTCTGTCCACTTTGTCTAAAAATTGGCACATTACTCAGACTTTGCTTTTCCCTCACCCTGGATGACCTCAAAGCCCCCTCCAACTAATTTTTCTGATTCTGTGAAATATTGAGATTTTGATGATTAACAAAAGTGTCAAATATCAATCGATATCAGGTTACTAGATGTCTATTCTTGGGCAAAGAAGAAACACGAACCAAAAATAGAACTCTTTAATCATTGCACAGATTTAAAATGACAGTTAAGCTGAGAAACAGAGGAATGGATGAAATGACCTTGAACGTAGTTCCAGCCCAGATGGGCTAGTTCCAGTCTGAGTCATGGGTCTGACACTAGCCGTAGCCAGAGGGAGAAGAAATCCCCCAGCCGTGTAGTTGTTATGAGCTGAAAATGAATAAGTGATTGATCCCTTTCCATTTTCCACTTGCCATCAGCCATTTTGCAGAGAAATCAAACTTTGGTATGCTCAATAAAAAAAGTTCTTTCCTTTTTTAATTCCAAAAATCCTTAGAGGTGGAAGAGATTTATGAGATCAACCTGTTCACTTGCTTCATTACAGATGAGGTATAAAGGCATAGGAAAGTTAAAGTGACACACGACAAAACAGTCCTGTCTTACTTCTGTCAAGGCTTTTATCTTGTGGGAAATAAAAATTTTTCGTAGTTAGACAAAACCCTGATTTCAGTCTTTATTGATATTATCACCTTCTAATGACATTTTTAGTTCTGTTTTTAGCCAGATACGATTTTCATGTGGGACATAAAACAGGAGGGTTTTTTTTATTGTTGTTTTGCACCTTTTGACTTCAGATAACCTCAGTCCAGTAGTTAGGCTTTCACTAAGGAATTTTTGTTTTTGCCTGGTTAATGTAGGACATATATCTGCTCCAAAGGCTTTCATAGACGAGATGAGCCTTTTACATATGTGCGTTTGTATTCAAGTATATAGAAAGAGAGAGACACACACACACATACATACGTACATAAAAACCAAGACATATAGACATATACATTCAAAGTATAATATGGTAGCCATATTAGTAAGCCTGTTGCATGTTAGAGAGTAATTCACGGTGCTCTGGTCCTGTAGGGGAGCTCAGGGTGTGTTCAACACTAAGGACGAGAATGATTGGGAAGCATCCCAGAAAAAGTGCCACTTAGGCTAGATCTTGAACATAAAAGTTTCATATAGGTTGCCAACGAGGGAGGAGATGATACTCCAGGGGCTGGATGAGGCAGGGTAGGATGGGACACTCCTGTGCATTTACCTTATTGTTTGTGGGAGTGGGTAAGGAGTGGGTGTCCTGTATGAGTGAGCCTTCCTGGAACAGAAAATCTGATTATCGGAACAGAGGCAGGTGTAAAAAATGCAGATTGGGGTCCTGCAATGTAGAGCACCTTAAGTGTCAAACTAAGCCGTTTGCACATTACCCTGTAAGCGCTGAAGAACCGTCGCATTTTATTATCAGGAAAATATTACAAGGAGAGTAACAAAATGATTTTAGAAAGATAAATCTGATGGTAGTACGCAGGATGGATCATACTGAGGAGAAATAGTGAAAGCAAAACAAATCCGTTAGGGAATTAAGCATATAAGTAAGGAGGGCCTGAAATACGATGGGAAGGAAAAGAAAGGAATGGTTAGGAGAAAGACTGCAGGAAAGGTGGCAGACTTCCGGTATCAGACTTCCGGGGGAAGGCACTGCAGCCAGAGGAAAGTATGAAATTCTCAACCCAAGTAATAACAGAACTATGGTTGGAAAATCAGGAAGAGAAGGTTATTTGAAGAGAGTGGGGTGGAAAATATGGCAGTTAAATTTTTAGACATGAAATTGGAGTGAAATTATATATCGAAGTAGAAATATCCTATAGGCCTTCAATTGTCGTGACTGGATTTCTGGTGAAAAGACAGGCGACCTGGGAGTTGCCTGTACAGAATTGATGGTTAAGACCTTCAGGCTCATCTGTAAAATGGGAATAATAATAGTCCTCATAGGATTGGTATTAGGAATAAATGAGATGATGCCAGGCAAGTATTCAGCACTATTCCTGACACATAGTAGACAATAAATAAATATTTATCAATATCAATCAATAAATATTAGCCATTACTATTTTCTACTATGCGTTTTAGAGACCCATATAATATGAATTATTAGAACTGGTATTCTGGAAGCTCTATTAAAGCCATCTGTTTGGTGAGTTTTCTTAATACCCCAAATGGAAGTTCGTATGTTCTGATTCACATGCTTGCTTCCCTAGCTGTTAAGGGAAAGTGACAGCCCCAGCTGAAATTGCTCACGTTTAACTGTTGATCACTGTTTGTAAGACCTGGAGTGTTTTTTTGTTTGTTTTTTGGCTTTGGTTTTTGTTTTGTTGTTGTTTTTTTTTTAAACATCTTTATTGGAGTATAATTGCTTTACAATGGTGTGTCAGTTTCTGCTTTATAACAAAGTGAATCAGTTATACATATACAGATGTCCCCATATCTCTTCCCTCTTGCGTCTCCCTCCCTCCCACCGTCCCTATCCCACCCCTCTAGGTGGTCACAAAGCACCGAGCTGATCTCCCTGTGCTATGCGGCTGCTTCCCACTAGCTATCTATTTTACGTTTGGTAGTGTATATATGTCCATGCCACTCTCTCACTTTGTCCCAGCTTACCCTTCCCCCTCCCCATATCCTCAAGTCCATTCTCTAGTAGGTCTGTGTCTTTATTCCCGTCTTACCCCTAGGTTCTTCGTGACTTTTTTTTTTCTGAAATTCCATATATATGTGTTAGCATACGGTATTTGTCTTTCTCTTTCTGACTTACTTCACTCTGTATGACAGTCTCTAGGTCCATCCACCTCACTACAAGTAACTCAATTTCGTTTCTTTTTATGGCTGAGTAATATTCCACTGTATATGTGTGCCACATCTTCTTTATCCATTCATCTGTTGATGGACACTTAGGTTGCTTCCACGTCCTGGCTATTGTAAATAGAGCTGCGATGAAGATTTTGGTTCATGACTCTTTTTGAATTATGGTTTTCTCAGGGTATATGCCCAGTAGTGGGATTGCTGGGTCGTATGGTAGTTCTATTTTTAGCTTTTTAAGGAACCTCCATACTGTTCTCCATAGTGGCTGTATCAATTTACGTTCCCACCAACAGTGCAAGAGGGTTCCCTTTTCTCCACACCCTCTCCAGCATTTATTGTTTGTAGATTTTTTGATGATGGCCATTCTGACCAGTGTGAGATGATATCTCATTGTAGTTTTGATTTGCATTTCTCTAATGATTAATGACGTTGAGCATCCTTTCATGTGTTTGTTGGCAATCTGTATATCTTCTTTGGAGAAATGTCTATTTAGGTCTTCTGCCCAGTTTTAGATTGGGTTGTTTGGGGTTTTTTTTATGTGACTAGTTAAGGATGTGAACTACTCTTCTGTTTGTTGCAACTTCTGTAATAAAAGCCCTGAGCCGTATTATTTTTCATCTGCTGCGTCCAGAGTCAAATCAACTTTGAGGGGTTTATAAAGGGCTTTTGAAGAACGGTATTAGCTTGATGTAAGCAAATGATCATTAGCTCAATATCATCTCAATGTTTTAAAACTACATTCGTTCACCCAACGTGGAATGAACTTACACAAGAGTAGAAGAAATCCAGGAGAGGTGGACCTTAATTATGTAGGACTCCTGTCTGGGTAGAAGGTTGGACTAGATGTCTTCCGAGGGGCTTTCCAGCATGGACGTAGTCCGCAGAATCCAAGCACTGTCCTCTGTTTGATGAGCCTGCTTCACCTCATGTGTATGGTTGACGTGCTGTCTCACAGGGCATTAGATTCACATTTGGAAGGTCAAGTAAAACAGACTTTGTTGTCTGGTTTTTAGTTGTATTATTTTATTTTGCTTTTCCCTACTATCTTTACTCCCAGAGGCAAAATGTTTTACGTTCTCCCCTCCGAAGGATACAAATATAGACAGGTATTTTAGAAGAATAAATGTCATGGTGGTTAATACCAATTTTTATTGAAGTATGAATAAAAATAGATTAAATTATTTTTTTTAACCAGGTTTTCAGGTTTAAGTGCTTTGTTAGAAGGAATATATAGGTGCATCTTAGTTTATGGGCAATTAGAAAAATTGAATTTGTTTTTCAAATATTTTAGTGCCAGTAATTTACTCTCAAGATATAAGAATAATCATGTTTAATTTTAAAAAATTGTTTAAAAGCAGTATTTTGAATAAAAATGACTGCTATAGTATTAATGACAATTATCTAACCTTACACTGTATTTTATAGATAAAATACAGTACACTTAAAATATGACAAGACTTCCTTTTCCAGCAAAATGGCAACATGTATCTAATTTGAATTCCAGGAGAGAATAAAGAGAATGGGAAGAGGAAATATTCTAGAAGTTCAGTGAATTCCAAACAGGAAATTTTTTTAAAAGAAACTCACATCCAGAGAAATCACAGAAACAAATAGATCCCAACACAGCCAGAGAGAAGAGGCAGGTTATCTACAAAGAAATAACAATTAGATTGACAACTGTTTAATTTGTGGGAAGGAGCGGGGGTTCTGATTGGAAGAAATTAAATCACATCTGAAACTTTAGCTGTAAGGGCATTGAGGATATGGATTTTTCACATGTCCAGCCTAAGGAAGGCTCATAAAAGGAATGTGGGGGGCTTCTCTGGTGGCTCAGTGGTTAAGAATCCGCCTGCCAATGCAGCGGACATGGGTTCGAGCCCTGGTCCGGGAAGATGCCACATGCTGCGGGGCAACCAAGCCCGTGCGCCACAACTACTGAGCCTGCGCTCTAGAACCCGTGAGCCACAACTACTGAGCCGGTGTGCCACAACTACTGAAGCCCGCACTCCTAGAGCCCGTGCTCCACAACAAGAGAAGCCACCACAACAAGAAACCCGTGCACCGCAACAAAGAGTAGCCCCCACTCGCCAGAACTAGAGAAAGCCCACGCGAAGTGACGAAGACCCAACTCGGCCAAAAATAAAATAAGTAATATAAATAAATTTATATATAAAAAAAAGGAAGGTGGGATGGCTACTGTGCACACCTGTTTACCTTCTGAATCCCACACACTACTAAGTAAGCTACTTCAGAGCAGTTTGCTGACTGACCTTTCCTTAGTACCTGGAACCGTAGCTAACACATAGTTGGTGCTAATTAAATATTTGCAGATTGAAAGGATTAGCATCTTAAATCCTCATTGGTACTGGGCTTGATCTCCTTGATTCGAAGGCACCTGTAAAGTTGTACCTACCTTTTCCTCTGGAGATTGGAATTTGGTCCTGAAACCTGAAGGGATGTCCTTGCATTTGTCAGGTCAGTGCATCCTGAGAAAATTATCCCTGTTTGTTTGATATCTCCAAAAGCATTTTCCACTGGTATCAGTGATTCTAATAGTTTTCAGACAAACCATTGATTGCATAAGCAATTGGGTAGATATTACTCTAGGAATCTTCATACAGCTGTTTTAACCAGATTGTTTTCCTTATGACAAGTTTCAGTGTTTCTGGTCCCAATGTAAATAACTTATCGCGTTCCTGACATCTACTTAACACACTGTCCTAGATGACTTTCATTAACTCCAATTCTCCACACAACCCAGAGACCTTGAATAGCTTGCTGTGTATTATTGTGCTCATAATAGGCCGGGTCAAGATTAGAACTCAGGTGAAGCCAGCTAGAGAAACCAATGCCCTATACTATCGTATTTCTCATCATTCTCATACTCTACTCTTCTGTCACTGTTGCAAAAAAAAAAAAAAATTCCCATTATTGAACGATTTTTAATTGTGTTTATGATTGCCTGTAGTAAAGTCTTCCTTCCAAAAATGCCTAAAGAAGACATATCACTTTAATAAAAATATTGCCAGCTGTGAGTGTTAGATTCTAATTTTGGTTATGTTGTGTGACCTTGCTTAGGCTTTCACATTAATAATTTGCTATGAGGATGGGATTTTTAAAAATAGATTATCCGTTGATGCCCTTTCTTTTTGGCTATTCTAAAAACATATTAAAAGATCTGGAGGAACGTGGTCTATCCTAATGTAATGTCATTAGAGTATTTGAAAGTAACTGTATATTCACCACTCCATCATCGGATAGCTTTTCTCATCCAGAACTCTGAAGAACTTCATAGCACTCTTCTTTCTCCTTCTTTATCCTCCTCCAAATCTTCACCTCCCCCAGGTTTCTCCACAGCAAAGGGCACAAATATCCTTTCAAGGCAGGGAGTCTAGGAATTGATTCTTCTTATTTCTTCACTTCCAGCGTTCAAGTCTTATCAACTCTTCCTCCATGCTTCTTCCTCTTCTATCTGCTTTTGCCTCTCTATGAGCCATCCTCTACAGAGGCAAGTTTTTAAAATGTAAACCATGTCATGTCCCTCCCTGCTCAGAACCTTCTGGTGGTACCCCACCCCCCCTGGAAGGCTTGCAAGGACCGCATGATCTTGCCCTGACCCATCTCTAATCTCATTCCGCATACCTATCCTCCATCATGCTGGCTGTGTTTTTCTAGCCCTTGCTCAGAGTGCTTTGGTCCAAATCTTTCAGCTCTTGCTAGTCATCAGTATCTCATCTCAGATATTACCTTCCTGACTATTTAATAGTCTACCATCACAGTATCATGTTACCCCCTTTTCTTTTATCCAGCATGTTTGTCACTCATTTTTTTTTTTGTCTGCTTGTTTTTTGTCTTTTTGCCCCAAGAGTCCAAGGCTTACACTGAGCAGAGAACTCTTCTGTCTTGTTCAGTACTATATCCCTCATGCTGGCACAGAGTAGCCATTTAGTAAATATTTGTTGAGTAGGTGAATAACCATTCTAAACATTTTTATTACTTGATCGCTAAAGACCATTACTTTCCACAAGAATTTTCAATGAAATCCTGGTATTTTTGTTCGTTTTTGCTTGTTAATAAATGTGAAGGGAGCAGAATTAAGTACTGGAATAATTTTGAGAAATACTAAGTTAAACAAAATAAAACAAAGTTACGTAGTGTGGGTCTCGGCAGAGCCTTTAATATGCTAAAGTACACAACTTCCAGGAAGGTTAGCACTATGTCAGAAGTTTGACACTGGATGTCTTCTTTGGGAATGATCACATGGCATTACTGTCCTTTACAACGGGTTCTGGGAAATGCTGCCTTAGACAAAAACCCGTCATAACGGAAAGGGGAAAGGGACGCTATATTGAGTATAAGGAGGCAGATATACTGACCATAGGAGAACAGGCTGACAACCAAGGACTCAGAAAAAACTAAAACCCATGAAAAAAGGACAGAAGGACTCAAAAAGAATACAGCAATGGGACTATTCAGTTTTCTGCAGGCTACTCTACCCACTTTACTGGATTTTTCTATCTCTAGCAGCTGGCACAGTGCTTGGAGTAGAATGAGCATACAATGAACATGTGTTGACTTTTCAGAGATGAGTGAATAATGGTGGCCCAGGGTCACCATAAAATAATTAAATTAAGATAGTTTGGTTTATTTAAGAAAGCAGGAAAATGCCTGAAGTATTTTAGGGAATACGTCATTCTAAAGGATTAAGATTAAAATGTTATTAGTACTTATGAGAATACTTTCATCGGTTATTATATTGCCTAAAGGCTTTGTAACTAGGAATTTACTATATATTGTTTTATTCAAAGCTGGCACAGATTTTAGACAAACATATGCATGTTAGACTGGACTATTACGGTGGCTCTCTTTAGAAGGGTACAAATCTTATTTTACCCAATGGAACTATGCTTCAGATTTTAGTTTTTCATTCTTCTTTAGGCAAAGTTAAGCAAATTTGGAATTAAAATAATTTGATAACATCACCTAACATTTTTTAAAGTCAGGTAAAATTTACAGATTGATAAGACGTACTTTTTAAAGATATAGTTGAATGTTTTTTGACAAATTATACAATGGTAAAACTACCACAATAATCTAGATATAAAATATTTCCCTCACCCAAAAAGTTTTCTCTTGCTCCTTTGTAGTCATTCCCCTCCCCTGCTCCCAGTGACTGGAAACCAGTGATCTGACTGTCCCTGTAGTTTTGCCTTTCCAGAATGTCATGAATGAAATCATACAGTGTGTGTGTGTGTGTGTGTGTGTGTGTGTGTGTGTGTGTGTATATAGCCTTTTGTTAATGGCTTCTTTCACTTTTCATAATGCTTTTGAGATTCATCCATTAATAGCTTGTTGCATGTATTATTAATGTTTCTTTTTATTGCTTTCTAATATTTCATTTTATGGATGTACCACAATTTATCCATGCACCAGTCGATTGACGTCTGGGCTTTTTCCAGGTTTCTTCTATTAATAGAATTTCTAGAAACATTTATACGTAGCTCTTTGGACACATGTTTTCATTTCTCTTGGGTAAATGACTAGAAGTGGGATTGTTGGATCATATAGTCGGTGTTCTTGTTGACTTTGTAAGAAAGTGCCCCACTGTTTTCCAAAGTTGCTACACTGTTTTGCATTCCCACCAGCAATGTGTGAGAGTTCCATTTTCCCTGCATCCTGGCCAAATTTTATGACTTAAATTACTATAAGATTCACATCTAAAAGTGATGTTCATAAAAGATTGAATATGGATTTACAGAAATATGCCTGTTTGCACTTTTTATTATTGCTTTAGAAGACAGGTATTCTCTGTTTAAATTGTTTTCACAAAGCATGCCATGAGGTACAGAGCGGTACCTAAGTATTTTGTGGTGATTATAGTAGTCATCATAAACATGGAGAATTGGTATTAGGACAGTTTAAGTGAATTAGGGGTCCTCATTTTCTCTGTAAGTAGGAAGTTCCCTTTCATGCAAGATTATTTCTGTGGACGCTTCCTTTATGTGAGGCTTGTATACCCATTCATTGCCTTAATTATTCTTCAGTGAAACAGAAGTCCTTGGTAGGTATGATGATGATAATGGTGTGGTGGTTTCAGCTAGATTTACTAATTAGTTATGAACAGAGAACACTATGTATCTACTCTGTATGATTCAAACTGTATTAACAATTATAGGATACTATGCTAACATTTAATGAGAGTTAGCCCATGTGGAAGAGAAATTTAAATAAAGGTATTATCACATCAGTTCTCATGTTATTTCAGCTTTAAGGAACCTTTCAACAAAAATAAGGTTTCTTATATTAGAATTTCTTTCTCAGTAAATGTTACAGGTTTTTCCTGTTTTAAATAAAACTATATTTTGGTGAAAACTTTCTAACCAGGTTAATTAAAGAATGATTCTTAGCTTTTCAGATGATTTTTAGGTTTCAAAAATATCAACCTGAAAAAACAAAAACTGAAAAAAACCCCAAATCAATCAGGAGTTCCTCTTAATCTCAAGCCTCCAAAATATTTATAAAACGTTTTTATTTTCTGAAATGTGATGGCTCTTCAAGAACAGAGCTGTTCTTTAAATCGCATTTGGATCCCTTATCACTAGAGGGCAGTAAACACAAACAGATTTAGTGGATTTACTTGTGTTGTTTTGTACTATTAGCATTAATCAAAGAAAGTGTCGTTTTTATAATGTAAAAATAGATTTAAAATTCTGTTATTTGAAATACAGGTTGTCAATTAATTCTAGATCATTGTCTGCCTCCAAAACTACTTTTAAGGCGTTTGAAAGCAAAAGAACACTCAGTGATTTCAGAGACACTGGTATGCCGTCGTTATTGTATTTAATATCTGAAGTTTAACCTTACCTCAGAATTCTTCCAGGGTCTTTTAGCAATTAGATTTGCATATGTTTAGCCGAGCAGTATTGGATCTGTGAGAGCCTACTTTATACAGATTTGCTTCTTGATTAATAACAACTCCCAGAACTTGATCCTAAGTAGAAAGGTGTAAAATAAATATAACTGATTATAGGATAAACTATTTTCAGATGTAAATTCTACCAAAAGCACTGCTGTTGCCAGGAATATCCCTTAGTTGGGAGAAATCTAAGAGTTAATAACACTTATTTTAACTAATTTTTAAATATTTCAAGGACAATAATAGATTATATAGCTGAGAATTTATTATGTTAATAGACATAGTGTTTACAGACTCTAGGGTAAATGCAGATTAACGCCTGAAATACTTTTTTGGCAATTTGGAGTACTCTGAAGCCAGACAGCCTGCGTTCAAATCCCAACACTGCTACTTTGGCTTTGTGACCTGGGCTAAAACACTTGACCTTCTGAGCCTCAGCTTTCTCACAGTTTAGTTTATTTCTTTTTCTTTTTCCCTATTCAAAAATGTTTTCTCTCTCTTGACCTCTGTTGCAGAGGCAGTGATGCCAGCATGTGTTAGTATATCAAAGACTCAACTCCATCAGCAGATTTTTAACTATCCTGAAATAGTCCACAAAGGTTGTTGATTGCTTGGGGTATCGCTTAAGGACCAATGAAATGAAGAATAAAATAGGAGTGACATCTAGAGATCCTGAAGATTATTATTAGGAAAAGAGAACTGAATGCTACAGAAAATTATGTATTTTTTCTATTTTGGTACATGCACACACATTCACATGTGAAATCATTTGGATGTTTGAGAGGAAACTCAGGAAACCTGAGTCCTCCCTGTGTGTGAGGGCATCTGTGTCTTGTTCACATGGTACCCGCACACACAAGTCTCACTGTCAGGTGAAGCTGCCTGTCTTTCTCTGGGCACCAGCTTCCTGACTGCACTAGTTAGTAGGTGGAATCAGCACAAGGATTAAGAATAAATGAATCCACTCCTAAATTCATACCATTTATCATAGAGTTTGAATCAGCCTAATTATATGACGAGCTATTCATCCACCATGAAGAGCAAAGACAAAGAGACCTAGACTCTCATCTCAGCCCTGCCACGTCCAGGGCAAGTTATTGACTATGTAAGAGTGTCTGTCTTTTCATTCTTTAAAATGGGGATGATATCTATCTACCCAGGATGTTGCAAAGATTAGAGATAAGATATAAATATAAAGCACTTGGTGCAAAGTAGGTGCCTAATAAATGCTGTAAAATTCCTGTTACGGTTTCTCCATTAAAACTGTCAGAAGCCAAGTCTGTCTATAAACATTGTATCTCTCGGGCTCCATCCATATTTCTCTTCTGGGTTGTCTAGATTTCTTTCTGCAGGCTCTACAACTGTGGCAATGGGAAGGAGCTTCTAGTCTGCTTCTTATAATGGGAATAATTAAATGAATTTTAATTTGGCTCAGAGCTTTAAAAAAAAAAGATTTCTTATTCCCTAGAAATATGGAAACCTTCCTTGGTACTTTTTACTTGATATTATTATTACTACTACAACTACGACTACTACTCCTCTGCTCTTACTATTATCTCCCCCTGCTATAGCAAATTAGGGTCTACAGTTGGATCTCTTTGTGCCTGTGGCTCTCTATCTGCTTTGGGAAATATAAAGAAAGAATGTCTTTCTTGCCTCAAGCATCCTCCACCCTGGTTGAGGAGACAAAGTTCAAGGCAGTTGTAGCAACTAGGACAGTGTTACTTAACACTGGGGAACATTGAGGTACACGGACGGGACTGTACTCCCGGCATTTCATGGACAGAGCCAGGGAGGCTCGACGTCCTAGAATACATGGGGTAGTCCTTCACCAGGGAGTGTTTCTCTGTGTCAGCAACCATTCACGTAGGTTGAAAAATTCACTCACGATTATCTGAGCCTAGAACACAACATATAAATGCAAAATGTTTTTTGCATGGTTTTAATCCACACTAAATTTTTGAATAATGCAACCACAGTGTATATTGAGGAAGGATGGTACTTTGTTACATTTGAAAACCTTTCCAAGAGCCATTCACCACTTAGGAAAAAGATCACCCCTCCGCTACAGCACTCCTGTAGTTATTTCCATTTTGCTTTCACATTCATGGTGATTTCTCCACATCAGAGGAATCAGAGCAAACACTTACACAGCACGTGGTGTGCTAAGTGCTTTATGTGTATGTACTGATTAAAACTCACAACAACCTGCAAGGAAGTTACTATTATTATTCTCATTTTCCAAATGAGTAAACTGAAGTATGGAAGGTTTAAATAACTTTCTCAAGGTTACACAGCTAGTAAGTGATAGTAAAATATAAGCTTTTGACTCTTTTATTATTTTTTAAATGTAGTTTTGTACAAGTATTTGTATTTTGCAGTGTTTAATATAAATTACTCTTCTTCACCATTATGTTACTGATAAGCCATTATACTAGGTTTTTTTTTTTTTAAGTATCTATATAAGGATTTACTTAGTATGTATGTATGTATTTAGTAAAGTGGGTATGCAGGAAGAGCATTTAGGAATTTAATTTCAGGATAAAAAGTATTTGTTATGAAAAGAAAGAAGTCACTTAGTTTGAAGTTCATCAAAGAATAAAACAGATTGATGGATGGATACAAAAAGGGAGCAGTAGGTCTGATATGGCTGAGAACCCCCATAAAGCATAGTTAGGATTTAAATGATTGTATGACCTACCTTGCTCTGGGGGAGCTCACAAGGCCTGCTCCTGCCTCAGGGCCTTTGCCCTTGGCCAACCCAACACTTGACTCCCTCTCCTTCCAGATATCCACGTGCCTCTCTTTCTTCAGGTCTCAGTGTGTGTCACCTCATCAAAGAGGCTTTCCCTGATCGTCTTATAAGAGAGGAATCTTTATCCCTAACACCCTCCTTATCGTTTCTTTTTCTCTATTGCACCTACCATCACATGACATATTATATATTTACTGACTTAGTTGAATGTAAACTCCAGGTGAAAAACCTTTGTTCACTGCTATGTCCCCAGTATCCAGGACAGTGTCTGGAATATAATAGGAGAATAACAAGTAACTATTAAATAAAGGAGTGAGTGTAGAACAGTTAGAGTTTGGAGAAGGGCTGGAATATTTGGTTTTGATATGTACTTTGAATGATTTAAATCTGACTTTGAAAGACCAGCTTGAGGTAGATGGAATAAAAGAAGCAGAGTACTCTAGGCAGTGAATTCTCTGTGAGTAAAGATAGGAAAATGGGACCATCTGCCATATTGTAGGGATGGGTGGAATAATAGCCTGTTGGGAACAGAGCAAGGGTGTAAAGAGCTGTTGAAGATGGGCTTGGAGTTGGGGATTAGGGTCAGAGGCTGTCAGGCTGGAGTTGCCAGAGGAGTCTGGAAGGTGAAGCAGGTGATGCCAAGTTGTCAGTGACTGGCTTTGGAGTGGCAGGCTGAGGCTGGAGCTGAGGAAAGCTGGCCTGGCAGTGGAGATCAGAAAGGGGTTGGAAGGAGAAAAGCCAAAGGAGATGAGCTAAGAAGCAATTATAGTGTTTTGGGTCTGAGACATGGAACGATGTGATGCAGTTGGAAGGAAACATGATATGTTTTTTTAGAAGAAGGATAAGCCTGGGAGTTAAAGTATGTCGGCACCTTCATGGAATAGTTATGATGATGATATCATCATCATCACCTAATACCTGTTTATCACTATGTATCAGATGTTGGGTTTTACTGGGGGGCTGGGGTTGATTTTTGGTTTTTTGTTTGTTTGACCATGCATCCCACGCAGCGTGTGGGATCTTAGTTCCCCGACCAGGGATTGAACCCGTGCCCCCTGGAGTGGAAGCATAGAGTCCTTAACCACTGGACCCCCAGGGAAGTCCTCATATGATGTTTTAAGTGCTTTGTGTATAACATCTCATTTATCCTCATAATAATTGTTCTGGTTATTTCTATATATAACAAATCACTTCAAACTTAGTGGCTTAAATTATCAAGTTTTTATTACTTTTCATCGTTTTGTGGGTCGATTGGGCTTGGCTCAGCATTCTCACTTGGAGTCCCTTATATGGTTGCAGTCTGATGGTGGCAAGGGCTGGAGTCGTCTAAAGGGGCAACTGCCTGGATGACTGAGATGGATTCTTCACTCTCAGGTCTGGCTCCAGGCTGGCAGAGCTGGAGACCGGCCATGTGAGCGTGTACACTGGCTCATCCTCTCTCTCTCCTCTTCCTCTGCATCTGCTTCTCTCTGTCCCTCTCCCAGCAGCCTCTCCAGAGAGTTAGCATGGGCTTCCTCCTAGCGTGGCAGTCTCAGGATAGTCGGGCTTTCTTACAAGGTGGCTCAGGGAGCCCGACAGCATGTTCACGGAGGCCAGGGTGAGAGCTGCGGTACTTCCTGTGACGGCCTCCACAGTCAGGCCGCGTCCCTTGTTGGTTACACAAGCCAGCTCAGATGCAGTGTAGGGCAGTGTGGCTCATTAGGAGGCATCTTTGGAGAGCAGCTACTACGGTAAACAATTTTACAGATGAGGAAACTGACACACTAAGAAGAGGGAATAAAGGATTTGAACTCAGAGTCTGGTTCTTAGGACCTGGGTGAACTTGGGAAAATCATTGTCTCTCTAGGTATCCCGTTATATGGAAATGAGGAAATTGGAGGAGAGGATGTTGAAGGTACTTCCATTTCTCTCAGCCTTTAAGCCTTTGGATTTAGGTGATGGGCCTGGGAATGAAAGGAACAGACTAAGTGAAAAGGCATTCTGTAGAAGACAGTAGTTTGAAACAGTGTTGGTGGAGGGAAGGTACGGGGTGGATGGGGAACACGTAAGGGTTACTCAAGGATTCAGTTGGATCATTGTATGAAACGTCTAACAGTGTTCAACTCACATGGAACACCTGTTGAACAGCAGGAAAGAGTCATAGATTTCAGTCTGGGACACTGGAATATGGGCCCACTGAAGGAAATGGGAGTAGTCATAATAAGCACTGCTTTAAGTAGAAAAATGGATCCACCAATTTTGAAAGAGTTTGAGATGACTAGCAGGGCATTCCAACGGGAAGACTATCTTTTAGTCATTTGGAAATAAGGTGCAAAAATTCAGGTTAGAAGTGGTCGTTAGAGAGTGTTGGCCCTCCGAGAGAGTCTTTGTGGATATCCCAAATTAGAGGATGAAGAGAAGAAGGCAACAAAGGTATGGTCAGAGAAGTGGGAAGAAAACCTTCATAAAGAAGCTGCAGGTCTTGGGAGTGAGGGAGAGGGGAGAGGGTGGTCAAACAGTGTTGAACGCTTCAGAGAAGTTGAGGAGAATGAGAGACTAGTGAAAGGGGAGCACCTCTGTATTCTTCCAGAAGCAGTTTTAGTGGAGTATTGGGGGTTTAGCATCTTTCTTTTGTAGAGGATTAAGAGGAACTTAGGAAATGAACACAGTGGGTGTGAACTGCAGCTGAGGACTTTGGCAGCAAAGGACCAATAGAAGCTCAAAGAGGCAGGGATTACCTGGCTGTTTCTGATGAGGGTGTGCTGTCTGAGACGGACATACCTGATGCAGGAAGACTGAGCAGTCACCCAGTCAGCAAGTCATAGACGTGCCAAGCAGTAGGTACAAACTGAGATGGAGGGGAGGTAGAATGGACAGAACTTCATGCTGAAATAGAGTAAAAGCTAGATTCCCCTCATTTCTTATCTGTAAGACCTCTTTAGTATAAAAGTTACAGAATAATGCTGTCCCAAACCAAGTAAGAAAGATCCTTTTTTCCCAGAGGAATTTAGATTTCTTATTTAGCTCTTCTTGTAAAAGGCCTGGTTACTCTTGAGCTCAATTCTGTATTCTTAAGAGCCACTCTATACCTTTACACAGTCATAAACATGTTCTCTTCTGATCAAAATACAGATCCTGAAATCTGTACACAGGACACTGCATTCTTTAACCATACACAGTGCATTAGCTCTCAGGGGTTTTTTTTTCCCCCACAATCAGATTTATAATAAATCATCCCCACCCTTAGATTTTTAAGATTGTGGAGCTCAACCATATATAACAATAGAAACAAAAGGAGCTGAGAATAGCAATGCCACACAGGTGAGGAAATGTATCACTTCCATTTATGAATTCTGGACATTAATCGTATTTTATAATTACAGTATGCTGTTATGTTGGACTGAGGAAGGAACTTCAGCTATATCTGTGTTACCGGGGAAACCACTTGTTTTGGATTTGACAGAGGGAGACAATTAAAATGCCTGATTGCCATTTTTAGAGCAGCTTTTCTTTTCTTTCTTTATTTATTTATTTTAATTTTTACAGCAGTTTTTATTTTGAAGAGAAATCAGAGAATATTGAAATTCATAGTAATGACTCTGAAAGGATTGGCAATTCTTATTTAAGAATGAACTATGAATTATGTAGAGTTTTATGGTGGTTATTCATCACTGTGAGAGGGGAAGCCCATTCATCTTTTCATGCGGCAGCCTCAGCTATAGGGATACCATTATTAAATGGCGTTTACCAGAGGTGAGGAGGAAAACCTCCTCCCCAGAGGTTCACCCTTGCCAACCAATCACAGAGCAACCTGGGCCTGGTCCACACCCCCTGCCCTGTTAGACCCAGGGACGCAGTGTGATTGGTGCATAGTTGGGGTTTTATGGGAGGGGTTTCTTGTCACTCTTCCTGGCTTCCCTGCAGTTCCTTATTTGGTAGCTTTTGACAGAACTAGTCTTTCTTGCAGCTAAGCATCTTGACATACATTATTCATTAAGCCCTGGAGCTCAGGGAGAGAAAGATGCAGACCCTTAGATCTTTAGATGTTTCTTTATCACATGAATTGTCTTTATTCAGAATAGTGGTTGAATTCTGTTGCATTCTGGAGTTTTACAAATGGAATGCATTCAATGGGAAACCAACTGGATGGGATCTAATGCGAGGCTTTCTTATGTGTACTTAATTACCAAAAATCTTTAAAAACCTACATACTCTGTGCTTGTGGAGATTGTTAAAGTATCAAGGTTTTGAAGATACACATATTTTAGAATTTATTGTCTCTCTATATAATCAATCAAAAATGCCTGAAGCAAACTATTTACTGTCAGTATCTTGGGGCTACATAAAGGTAAGATTTATTTAGCCTTTGTAAACTCCTGATTACTCTGAGTACATAACTAATAATTTTAATAAATTACAATGGAGTTAAGCTTTCTAAGCAATCTTTTATTTTTTCCTTAGATATAAACTACAGAAGAAATGTGGGGTTTTAGTGGTCAAGATAAGGAGAAATTGTAGAACTTTTATTAGTTATAATTTGCATGTTAAAATAGCTTTTTAATGTTCAGCGTTTCTTCTGTTCTGTCATGTGGTATAAATTTGAGTTATTCTTTTAAGTATCAAGGTAATTAAATTCATTGGAAATAAATACTTGGGCTAAATTATAACTGGTACATGGGCTCTAATTAGTATGTAGCACTTCAAGTTTATAAAAATTAATTTGTAGCTCTTTCTAAAAATCTGTACTGCTTTTACCTGATGAAGAGTATGTTTTTTTTCACCTTTGGATATAAAGCTCTAGATGACATTAAAGTTGACATTACTTGACTTTTCAGGTGATATCTTATTAAAATGAACACTTGATCCTCTGTTTGTAAAACTGGAAGATGTAAATTTATATGATACTGCTATTTTTGTTAATCTCAAAAAATGAATTAGTACACTGCATTTAATAAGATTGTGTTCCTGCTTGGCAAGCTTCTTACACATGCCCTGTGGTAATGCTAACCTGGTGATCCTAGCTGTTTAATAGAAACCTGAAGTAGAAAAACCTTTTTCAGTCCTAAAGGAAGCATCACTTCAGAAATTAGAATTTATTCTGGAATATTTGAACAAATCACAATACACATTTTTAAAGAATCCTTTTCCATTACTTTAAGGACGCTCGGATTGTAATACTTTGCATTTTCTTTGTTTCTCTTTAAAGGAGAATTTCCTCTTTCCTGTGAGATTTACTCGCATTCCAAGCAAACTTATTTCAGTTTTAGTTGTCTGAATAGTCATGATTTTCCACCTCCCTTTAAATCTAGATGGTCCAGATTTTCGTAATTTTCATTATTTGAATTTTGCTAGCCATTTCTTAGTTTAAAATGTTTTTTAAATATAGAAAAATGTGGAGAATAATAAAGAAGCCCCCTCCCTCCAGTCTCCCTAGAAGTCATTTCTTAGCTTTTAGACAGTTCATATTTGATAGCTTTTTAAAGGGCTTCACGTTTGTATTATAATTATGAATAATACCTTCAGGAATCTAAACACAGAATTTTAGTGCTTTTTGAGAAAATGTTTGCTGGAAAGCTTTATGCTTTTAATATCATATTGCTAAAAACACTTAGGAAGGACCAATGTAAATGTATTTAGTCTTATTATGTATTTTGAAAGATTTATTTTTATATAGCTAATACAGTATTTATTTTAGCTTTTAATGCTGATATCCACCAAAGTTGTAGTGTATCACAGTGCAGCATATTCAAATGATTTTTAGCAGAATGTTGTGGGGAAAAATAAACATTTACTTAATATTTAAACTTTACCACTTTCTTAATTATATACTAGAGGATATATAATGTACCCAGTAGCACATTGGCATGAGGGGAAAGTACAGGGATTAAATTTAAGAATACTTTAATTTTGTTTTATTATTTAATTTTGTTTCATGCACAGTCTTAAATATAGAACATAAATTGGAAAACTGGAGTTTAAAAAGCAATATACAGTATTCAATTCAACTGCACTTTCACTTTCTTTTATGCTTTAAATTTGCTGCATACAGACATTCTGATGCATGATGAGAACAAAGGATTTGAAAGCATTCACTTAGAGATCTTCCTCTGTTTTTCTTTGTTGCAACAATAATTCTACATATTATTTCAGACTATTTAGAGACCAGAAACAATCAGAATAACTCATCAGCCAAAAATATTTAGAGTCATTTTTAAAGATATCTAAATGCTCAATTAAATTGCTCTGCATTTTGCAACCAGTTCTTTTGAAAAGCAGTTCTGTATTTTGTCACTTATTGACAACCCATAACAGTGTTCCTGAAAAAGTACATTTTATTACCTTTTCTAATCATTTTCCCCCTCATAGCAACTATATATCATTATCTTAATAAATGGTATGTAGTTATCTTAAAATGAGAGAAATTCCACTTACGTTTTAAAATGATTGTTGAATGGTTAAGTTTATTGTTCTTTAGCACGTCCTGCTGTGCACTCCAAGACCAAACTGTAAGAGCAACTACCAGTTGAGAAAACTCTGATGGTAATTTTTGTGGTTATTAATTTAGCTTCCCTGGACTGTATGTTTTATATCAATAGCACAAAAAGGAAGCCATATTAATTCCTCTTAGAAAGTGCCCTTGCGTTATAACTTAATTGACTCTCTGGAAATTGTCTTTAGGAAATCTCCCATACTCTTGGGAAAAAGAGGACTGCTTAAAATATTGTGTCATCTAATTATGTTGAAAGGAAATGTTTTCTTCCTTGGAGCACCTCGCAAGTGGGAGGGAGATAAGTGTGCCATGAAGGGTTTCTCCACCCATGCTTTTGAGTTTGGAACAAAGGCAGAAGGGTAGTCTGGGAATATATGTGTATGAATCAGAAATAATCAGTAGAATATAATCTGTCATTTATCAGTCTGTACAGTAGAATCCTTCCACTGGCATTTTTTTTGCCTCAGTTATCTGTACCAACTGGCTATTTTGATGAGTTGTGTAATCAAACTGACAGGAAAAGACACCTGGTTCTTCATATTCTGACAGATAAATCCAATAATTTGTGTGGCATATCTGCAGATACCAAGCAGTTTTTCTGCTTGGGCGTATGGCATCATATTCCTCCTACCAGGTTGCTTACAAGTTAGAAGGTGTCTCTATAGAAAAACTGGGCTCCTATCTAACTTTTCCAGGGGCACCAACTCCCCCACACCCCACGGAGGTTGCATCGTTTTTTAGTTACATTGAGAGAAATTCACGGAGGGCAGGTGGACAGTGGTTCCTGTATAGCACACTGTAGAAATGCGAGGAGTGGCTGATAGCCTTACCTATTCCCCCAGCTTTTAAGAAAGGACTTTGTCATGACCAGGCAGTTCTTAATAGCAACTTTTATCTCATAGCACAGACAATTCAGGTCAAAGAAATATTTCATTAAATATATGTTTAAGATATTTAGCAGACTCTCTTGAATATATATTTGCCCAAAGAGTAGATTTTTTCCAAGAGTAAAATTTCATTCATTAAACAGGATTTACTTACCTTTGTGCCTTATGTGTGGTATTATTGTTATATTTTTGAAGCATGGTGACCACTTCTTATATGAATAATACCCTAA
This sequence comes from Stenella coeruleoalba, assembly GCF_951394435.1. Classification (NCBI taxonomy): domain Eukaryota; kingdom Metazoa; phylum Chordata; class Mammalia; order Artiodactyla; family Delphinidae; genus Stenella; species Stenella coeruleoalba. The sequence continues at coordinate 45,825,664 of NC_137148.1, read as the reverse complement.
TTATTTTTTGGAATTGGTAAGAGAGCTAGATATTTAGATATATATTTTGTGTGAGCATAAGTGTAGTTAGATCTTCCATCCATTTGCCCTGCAATGATAAAAATCAGCTATCACTATAAAAGGGCCCAGGAAACTGGGAGATAGAAAGAACTCAATGTTGAGCACCCACTGTGTGCCAGTGCGAGTTAAGTAATCTAATACATCCCTGGTTGATAGCCTATAATTTACTTAAGAAAACATAACTTTATAAAAAGATCAGCAGAAAATTTTTTGAACACTATTGGAAATGTCTTCATGAACATTCTTGGAAGGTTCCAAATTTTATGTTTCCCCCAGCGGATCATAATATATAATGCTCAGTGAAAATAAGCAGTAACCCATGTTTCGTACACTACGTGATGCCAGTTTTAAAAATATATATACATCCTTGTGACTTATTTATTTTATAACTGGTTGTTTGTACCTCTTAATCCCCTTCTCTTATTTTGCCTATCCCTTACCCTGCTCCCCACTCTGGCAACCACTAGTTTTTCTGTATTTGCAAGTCTGTTTCTGTTTTGTTATATTTGATCATTTGTTTTGTTTTTTAGCTTCCACATATAAGTGAAAACATACAGTATTTGTCTTTCTCTGACTTCTTTCATTTAGCATAGCACCCTTCAGGTCCATCCATTTGTCACAAATGGCAAGATTCCATTCTTTTTTATGGTTGAGTAATATTCCACCGGGTATGTGTGTCTATATATATATAGAGAGAGAGAGAGAGAGACACACACACACATATATATGAGATATATATATATATATATCATAAGATGTAATGTACAGCACAGAGAATATAGACAATAAAATTACAATAACTTTGTATGGTACAGAATCTATAAAATGTTTAGTCACTCTGTTGTGTACCTGAAACTCATATGATATTTTTAAGTCAACTGTACTTCAACAAATATATATATACAAATGAAAAAAAAGGCATAGAAGGAAATATAGCTATTTATATATGGTTATTAGCAGTGGGACAGTGGGGTTGTACATGAGTTCTAATTTTTTCTATATAGCTTTCTAGATTTTTTATATCCCATATGCATTTTATAACCAGAGCAAGTTATAAAAAAAAATACACAAAGAAAGTGAACTTTGTGTTCCTGAGTTTGAGAATAACCTCTCTCAACCTGTAAGTTAAACAACCAGAGGCATTTCTATTGGTTGTAGCCAGTTCTTCTGTTTTGACTGCAAGAGAATGCTAATATGCATTTATTGTATTCAAAAGTCTGTTGAGGGCTTCCCTGGTGGCACAGTAGTTGAGAGTCCGCCTGCCGATGCAGGGGACACGGGTTTGTGCCCTGGTCCAGGAAGATCCCACATGCCGCGGAGCGGCTGGGCCCGTGAGCCATGGCCGTTGAGCCTGCGCGTCCGGAGCCTGTGCTCCGCAACGGGAGAGACCACAACAGTGAGAGGCCCGCGTACCGCTTAAAAAAAAAAAAAAAGTCTGTTGAAATTTTTTTTTGATCTCTCTCAGTAATTTACAGTGATAAATTCTTATATCTAATCTAGGTGGTCAGTAAGATTAACTCTGGAAGCTATTTGCCAAATTATCTTGAATTAGAACACCTTGGTATGAATTATGCAGAGAATCAAGATTTTTTTAAAAATTCTAATAAAGTAATTAAATACTGAGTTAGAATTACATTTTAGACATTACTAAACAATGAACTCACTACTCTCTTTTTCCAGACTTAAATGAGGATTTATGGGGAAATTCAGAATTTTAAAGGCTACTAAATATTAGAGTAATATGTGACTTTTTTGGATTAAGTATCTAATAGTTACTGTATGTTAGTGTATGTTAAGAGAAATATTAAGGTATATTAAAAGGTCTATTTGGGTTATTTTGGAAGTCAAAGGAAGATACATTAAGAAGCAGTTGAAGTAGTTGAGAAAACCATAATTCAAAAAGAGTCATGTACCACAATGTTCATTGCAGCTCTATTTACAACAGCCAGGACATGGAAGCAACCTAAGTGTCCATCGACAGAGGAATGGATAAAGAAGATGTGGTATATATATACAATGAAGTATTACTCAGCCATACAAAGAAATGAAATTGAGTTATTTGTAGTGAGGTGGATGGACCTAGGGTCTGTCATACGGAGTGAAGTAAGTCAGAAAGAGAAAAACAAATACCATATTCTAACACATATATATGGAATCTAAAAAAAAAAAATGGTTTTGAAGAACGTAGGGGCAGGACAGGAATAAAGACACAGATGTACAGACGTAGAGAATGGACTTGAGGACATGGGAATGGGGAAGGGTAAGCTGAGACAAAGTGAGAGAGTGGCATGGAGAGATATACACTACCAAATATAAAATAGGTAGCTAGTGGGAAGCAGCCGCGTAGCACAGGGAGATCAGCTCCGTGCTTTGTGACCACCTAGAGGGGTGGGATAGGGTGGATGGGAGGGAGATGCAAGAGAGAGGGGATATGGGGATATATGTATATGTATAGCTGATTCACTTTGTTATGAAGCAGAAACTAACACACCATTGTAAAGCAATTATACTCCAATAAAGATGTTAAAAAAAAAAAAAGAAGCAGTTGATGGATGGAAAAGCATAACATCATGGAGAATTCTGGATTTTGATAATGCCATGTAGTGGTGGTAGATAAATTCTAGGTGGTAGACAAATTTCTTTGGATAAAATAGGCACCGGAGCACCAGTAAAATAAATTGTGAAGCAGTGAAGTTTCAATTGAACAGGTCAATTTTCAATTGTTTTTATGGGACTTAGGAAGATTGGTAAATTCTGTGAATGTTTGAGAACCAATAAATCCCTACTTAGAAAAAACTTTACAAAGGAAATATCATATAGTATCTATTCAAATATTTTCTCCATAGTTCTGGGAGAGTATTCAAATAAATCTATTCAGTTTTACTTTGGGGGAAAAGACTACATTTTAACCTCTGACCAGTATACTTACTCATTTCTGCTAATGACAAATTAATTGATGAAAACATACCATGTTTTATTGTGTGGCAACCCTTTTGTATGTTTATAAATTAGTTTTTTCTCTTCTCTAAATACTAATAATGCATATTATTTTTTATGCCTTTTTTCCCCTTAATTAATGTCATCCTTGAGTGTCTCAATCTGTGCTGTCCAATATGGTAGCCCCTAGCTACATGTAACTATTGAAGTTTAAGTTAATTAAAATGAAATAAAATCCAGAGTTCAGCTCCTCATTTGCACTAGCCACATTTCAATTGCTTGATAGCCACATATGGCTAGTGGCTCCTGTAATGGATAGCAGAGATTATAGAATTTTTTCATCATTGTAGGAACTTCTATTGGATGGGACTGATCTAAAGAGTCAGGACAGGTTAAAAATTCTTTGGCATATTTTCTGTATCTTAACATATGCTTATGTTATTTCACTTCAACTTTCCTCTTCTGTTATTTCATTTTATCTTTCTGTTTTTCAGTTTAAAAGGATGCTTAATCGAGAGCTCACCCATCTCTCTGAAATGAGTCGGTCTGGAAATCAAGTGTCAGAGTATATATCAAACACATTCTTAGGTGAGAATAACAATTTAAATGCAATTTTTTAAAGTTTTTTGCATTGTTTGTTTTTGGAAGCAGACTGGGGTGCAAACTTATTTTGGAAATAAGAGTTAGGAATTCCATTTGTTTTCATTCATCATATTAATAATTTGAGCCTCTAAGCTTTAGAACCTAAAGTGACAAAGGATGTGTTTTATCTTTTTGTTTTATTCAGGACTTCAGGGATTCTCTGAATTAAAGTTGTATATTGTCCGTTTTTCCAAAGTACTCAACGGTAAAATGTATCTTATAGAGAGATCTATCCATGCGTTCAACAAATTCTTGTTAAATGCCAGTCATTGCTGGGCACTAGGTATTTAATGATCAATTAGAAATGGTCCCTAAACTCAATGAGTTGATAGTCTAATGGGCACCGTGCCTGGTAGACTGGAGAGACAGATAAATATAACACAAGAGCTTAAAAAAATGCTTGCTGATAATAGCTGACAGTATGGTGTACTGGGACACCACTACCCCACCCTCCATCCACAGAAAGAAAATGCAGTAAAGGAAAACCAATAACTTGAACACATCCTTGATCTGAATTTACTTTCAAAACAAAACTGTCGTAATAGCTAATTAGCACATTCACTAAACAGGCATTTATTGAACACACAGTCTGTGCAAGGACAAGTTAAAGGAGCTCACTGTCTTGAAATAGTGAATGAGTGTACTGAGACATCTGATGTCTTATTTGAAAACAACAAATTAGCTTTTGTGAATCTGATATTTAGTTATCAGATAATATTGGAGGTACTCTGTGCTCCCCATAAAACCTTATTGCATGATTCCCCCATCTCACTATCGTATAGAAAATGTAAACTAGCAGTAGCAATCTAAGTCCTTCACATACGCTGTGTATGCTCCCACAGAATGACCCATTTCAGTAAGCTGTTAGGTTCACACAGTGCTGTTTTTATATTCGTGCACGAAGTTTCTTCCATTTCAAAGTAGGTATTGAAACTGGAGTTCTTAATTGGCAAGAGCAGTGTTCTCACCACTAAGTGAATTTTAAATAGGAATGAAATCGATGAGCAGTGGAAATAACCAGGGTCTTTTGCCTTTTCCAAGTTTGCTATCGTAAGTTTTTCAAAAGACGTAATCACTGAATACATTTGATGTTAATTATTTTGCAGTGGAATTTATTTGCTTAATTTTGTGTTTGAGAGTTTCAAATTAAGTCCACATCGAATTATAAATACTCAACTTCTTTAAAAGGAGTTTTACTTGGAAATATTTCCTAGAATATATACTGATCAATTAAAATCCGCCATTATGCATGTTATAATAAAAAAAAACCCAGGTAGAATTAATAGTAAATGAAGAATTTTTTTTTTAATTTTTAAGATAAGCAACATGAAGTGGAAATTCCTTCTCCAACTCAGAAGGAAAAGGAGAAAAAGAAAAGGCCAATGTCTCAGATCAGTGGGGTCAAGAAATTGATGCACAGCTCCAGTTTGACTAATTCAAGCATCCCAAGGTTTGGGGTCAAAACTGAACAAGAAGACATCCTTGCCAAGGTAAGACGATTTCAAGTATCCTGATCAGAAATATGCAGTGAACTTTGATACCTTCTCTTTTAAATCAATGGAAAAGTTTATTAATTTGTGGGAGGTTTTTTGGAAGATGGGAAAGCGCTTTATAAAGCTCTTTCTAAATCACTTGGGTTTTATTAATATGTGGGTTTAGACAGGCAGTTTGGTGTTCTTTATTTTTGCATCTATATTTGATTCTTTGACCTTAAACAATTAAAAAGTCTTTTAGGAGAATAATTAAAGTTTTTGAGAGTAGGTTTTAACTATTGGAGAAATACTTTGAGATCAATATTTCAAGTATGTAAATATGTTTTATTGTCAGAGACATAAGGTTACGCAACACCATTCAGTTTCTAGTACGCTTAAGCGGATTTGCCTGAAGTTTGCCTGTACTTACATGGTGCATCATTACATTTAAAATGAATTGTTTTTTAATTTAATGATCTTTTCATTGAAGTCAGTAATTTTTAAATGATTGTGTTCATTGTTTCCTGTTCTACTTCTGCAATCAGATTTGTTCTATCTTTCGTTAACCCCAGGAACTAGAAGATGTGAACAAATGGGGTCTTCACGTTTTCAGAATAGCAGAGTTGTCTGGGAACCGGCCTTTGACTGTTATCATGCACACCATTTTTCAGGTAATGCAGTTAAGTTCTATCACCTCTCTTTTATTTGGTGTCATAACGTCCAGTCTGTGAATTGTGCATGCATTTTATCTTCTTCACTACTTACCCCCTTTGACTTATTTTGATAACTTTTTTCAAAATAAGGATACAGCAAGGTTAGCATATGGGTAAAACACAAATCAATTGTGTTATTTTTTCCATTGAAGAAAAAGATGTGATGTGGGCAAATTAAAGCAATTCATTAAAATAATAGTTTAAAAATCATCCACGTGATCCTGACTTGCATAGAGAATGGAGTGCTAACTTTACAAATTGAATAAGCCCTTTGCTGACTAATCTTAGTATGTAATTTCTTCAGTCACTGTCTTGTGGACTGCTCTCTTCTTCACATCGGTTTCTCATTCTTGTCAAGTTTTTGCCCCAGTTCAGTGTTAGGATTTATATGAGAAGTTGCAGCTATAGACACCCTGGGACTTGGAAGGGCAGCTCCAACCCTCGAGAGGATATTGTGTCTCACTTGTTTTGACCCAGTATCCTTGTCATTGGTGTTGTACTGAAGCTGCCTTCAGGATCCCGGGACACAGATACTTTGATAGTTGGCAGCTCATTCCTGACACCATATAACTTGAGAAAAGCATTGCTGGGCTCCAGAAGGACAAGTCGACTCTGGTTTTGCCCCTGAAGTCCCTGGATCATTCCCAAGGGTTTTCATTGTCTTCACTAGACATTGAGAGAGTGCTACTCCCATTTCTGGGTTATCCATAGGCGACACTGGGGGTGATATTTTGTTGTTGTTAACATACTGTATGGAAAATCTTTTCTATAAGGACAAAATGTTAAGAGAATTTCTTCTCCCGCAGGAACGGGATTTATTAAAAACATTTAAAATTCCAGTGGACACTTTAATTACATACCTAATGACCCTGGAAGATCATTACCACGCTGATGTGGCCTACCACAATAATATTCACGCTGCAGACGTCGTCCAGTCAACACACGTGCTGTTATCTACACCTGCTTTGGAGGTAAACCTGGTTTCTAAACCTTTGAAAACACTAACTTGCCACTCATAATGGTTTCTTCAACTTTTATACTGAAGGGTGCACAGGGCAAACAATAATCGACTTCACTAGAAATATTATTGAGTTATGGGAGCGAAATGTCATTGTGGTAAATAAACAGTTGAGTCTTTGATGAATTTTGTCTTTGATAATTAATCAAAGATTTAGGGGGCTTCCCTGGTGGCGCAGTGGTTGAGAGTCCGCCTGCCGATGCAGGGGACATGGGTTCGTGCCCCCGTCCAGGAAGATCCCACATGCCGCGGAGCGGCTGGGCCCGTGAGCCATGGCCACTGAGCCTGCGCGTCCGGACCGTGTGCTCCGCAACGGGAGAGGCCACAGCAGTGAGAGGCCCACATACCGCAAAAAAAAAAAAAAAAAAAAAAAAAGATTTAGGGATTCCTGTGTTTTATGATACCGCTTCTTTGAAATGATCTAGTGGACATTCCACAAAGCAAATCTGGCTTCCTCAGTTTTCAGTTAGTGTGGGGTTTTTTGGGAATTTAGCCTGAGGATTTTTTCATTTATAGTTCAAAGATGATTATTTTATAAAATATCAATACTAGCAATGCATTGGTATTTTTCATAGAACTTATTAGAAGGAAACACATCTTTAATGTTACCAGATCCTATGAAGTTGTTCCATTAAATGTTTAGTAAAGCAATTTCATTTCCTTCATTGTTTGGGAGAGTGATTCTCTTTGCTAATATATTTTATAGTTCAGATTGTTTCATTATAAAACTGTTACTATGTCATCGTTTGAGTGAGGAGTTCTCAGCTGGGGGTGATTTTCCCTTTTACTCGTACTCCTCCCTGCCCCCAGGGACATTTGGCAATATGTGGAGACATTTTTAGCTGTCACAACTCGGGGGTACATGCTACTGGCATCTCATGGGTAGAGGCCAGGGATCCTGCTAAAAATCCTGTAATTCACAGGATGGCCTCCCATAACGAACAATTATCCGGCCCCGAATGTCAGTTTTGCTGAGATTGAGAGTCCCTGTTTAGAATGGAAGAAAAGAAAATAATTGCTCATGTCATTAATTTTATGCACATTTTCAGAATATCCTTAAACATCATCTTAAATACTTTTAAAGTAAGCTATTATTTTCTATAAAAAATTTGTAGATGCTCATTTTTTAATATTTTAAAAAATATAACCATTGGAAAAGGTTTGATCATGAGTTATAATAAAATCAGATATTGTCTGGATTTTTTCAGGCTGTGTTTACAGATTTAGAGATTCTTGCAGCAATTTTTGCCAGTGCAATACATGATGTAGATCATCCTGGTGTGTCCAATCAGTTTCTGATCAATACAAGTAAGTAAAGCATACTTATTTTTGCAGAAAAAATTTTCCTTTGTACATTTTAGAATGACTGAGAATCTTTATAGAATGACTGAGAGTCTTTATGTTTCCAGAGCCATAATGTTCTCTTGAGATGTGCAGATAGGCGTTTCAGTGATAGCATATGTTAATGTAGTCTAGCTCTAAAAATTATATTCATATCCCATGAGGCATATGATGTTTGAAAAACATGCATTCCAGTACTTCTCTAGAAATAATATATTACCATATTAGTAGACAAGGGTAATCAAAAGTGAAAGTTTGCCGAAAGATGTAGATAGTTAGATTGCTCCTAAAGTTTCAAATAAAAGAAGTTATCAGAATAAATGTTAAATTTGTCATTTTCTGTAGGTTGTCATTTAATCCTCTCCAGAGGCTGTAACTCCTCTTTCCCTCTCCACCACCATGCCCTGCCCTGTTCTTTCCTTTTTATTTTATTTTTTATTAGAAATATCTTCTTTATTTTATTTTTTTTAATTATTATTATTTTTTTTAATTTCTCGGCGCAGCATGCAGGATCTTAGTTCCCTGACCAGGGATTGAACCCCTGCCCCCTACCAGTGGACGCGTGGCGTCTTAACCACTGGACCGCCAGGGAAGTCCTTGTTCTTTCCTTTTTAAATCTCCTGCTGAGGGCAGTAGGAACTTCTCTTTTGACTATCTCTTTTTATTTAATATTTTTTTAACCATTAATTTTTTCTCACTGGTGACATTTCATAAAATAAGTCATCACTGAATTTGGAAATATAAAGAACAGTAGACTCTTCAGTGTGCGACACCTCTGACACAGCTGCATAGAAAACCTCTGTAGGGAATGTTAGTGGTGCTTGAGCTAGGCTTTTGCAAAGAGGTTAAGCTTTACAGAAATTCTGTTCTTTCTGTACTTGAAGTTCACTGGTAAATAATTTACGTGTACCATTCATTATTAAATTCCCTCACACCATGGTAGATTAACATTATAAAGTCAGTTTTATATGTGAAAAAATAAAGTTCAAAATTGTTAATGTTTTTCATATCTGTTAAGGGTTTGCCTTTCCTCTTTGCCGTGAGTTGTGGATAATAGTCTCCTCGTGCCCCACAGCAGTCTAGCTCCAGTAGCATCTGTGCCTTCACCATTCATTCACAACACAGCCAGATTTAAAGAGAGAATTTAAGTATAGCCTTGTGTTGAGAGATTTAACTCAGATCTTTTGGATTATTTACCTATTTGTATATTTTTAATAGCCTCTGGACTGCCCTGTAACAACATGCACTTTAGTAACTCACTCATATATAGGAGGATTGAAAGTCATGGATTTCCAAAAACGTGTGGATAGTCAGTACATTTTAGAAGTCTGGTTTATGAACTTATTTATCTAGGATTAGACAGGATAACATTTCATGTTTCAGCCACCTTATGAGAACCTATAATGGGGTGCTTTCAGGAGTCACCAAAACATTACTATATATTGACACATAAATATTAATATACATTAGAGGCAGCTACATGAGTTTACATTGTATCATTGGTTAGGGTCGACTGTGTCCTTTCTGTAAAGAACAGGAAGTTCATGTAGTAAAAGGTACACTGCCAATTTTTTATTATCCTGGCTTGATTCATTTTTTTGATTCTTATGTATGTCTTGATATGCTCTTAATTTTATAGATTTTTAACAAGTACATATAAATTTTGTTTTAATTTTTGCTATTAAGAAAGGTGTGCATTTTTTCTTTAAATTAATAATACCAAAATCAGACCTATGTGTTTTCTTTGCATCCTATTATATATAATATTGTATGTTCCCATATTATAACATTAGAATTAAGAATAGAGAACAAATTAAAACAAGTGATAATAAAGTCACTGTCTTCCAAGTACTCTGATAAATTTTTCAAGAAAAATGAGGACCAACTCTATTATTCTTTCTTGTGGACCCTCTAAGGGCAAGTGGGCTTAGGCTGGCATCAGAGTACCCATGGAGTCTGCAGTTTAAACTAGCAAGGCCTCAGTTCACAGATGAATCTGATGCCCTTTAAAGTTTGAGAGCCACTGAGAATAGATGATGGAGACATGTAGGGGGTAATTATGCATACAGGACAGTGGCCAAGGGTGTCTGTTTATTAAGGTCATTTTGCTGATGATCTGCCTGAGGTGGAAGGGTAACTGACCATGTTTCTGGAAGCATTTTGTTATTCAGTGATGTTGTGCAGATCTCCTTTCCGTGGGGCCTCAGCAGCACAGGGTAGTCAACAGCTTTGGATTGCTGATGTTTCCTTGACGGTGGGGTGTGATGAGGCTGTGTTACATCTGAAAGAGTGAATGAGCATCATCACCTGCTGGATGAAAGTTATGCCAGGGTTGATCAGAACCCCAGGGCATTATGAGAATTACTGCCTTAGTTAGCTGTTAACGAGGGATCAAGCCAGCCATCATTTTATTTCAGGACTCAGAAGAGGCTTAGTAGCCAGTAACACAAGTAAGTTTTAGCTTCACAGCATACTCTAAGGGAGTCCCTCTAATAACTTGCAAACGTGTAAGAAATAGCCTTATGAAATACCCTATCAGAATTATGTGATTATTTTTAGCTTACAGTAAACCCTTTTTTATAGACGTTAAATTTGTGCTTTCTCTTTCTTTTGGGGATTGTTTGAGCATCAGTGGCTCAGGCTAGCACACTCTCGGCTCTTAGCCTGGAGCTGGCGCTGCCAACCTGTCCAAAGCCAAAGGCTGAATCTGTGTTTCTCGTAATAAAGACTTGGAATCATCAGATCAGACTTCCTGTAGATGGGAGGTCACCTGTCCTATTTTAAGGGAGGCTGCATGGCTCGCCGTGGTGGAGGGGCACTGGGGCTCACCTGGCTGATTCCTAGGCCAGAGACACCTCTGCTTCTTAGTTGTGGTGACAGTTTTCATTAATCATTCTGCTTGTATTAGTTTTAGGCACCAGATGATTTGCTGTTAATGACACGTACACTCCTTGTAAACATGCTGCAGGTTTTGAGTCACTTAAGCTTTTATATATGATGTAGGGGAATGGGGGACTCTGAATAGGATGTAAAGAAGTGGAAATTCCAGGTGAGAAGCTGCATAAGTCTTTTTCAAGGACAATACTATGCAAATAAATCCATAAAATGTAAATAGCATCATGAAATATCGAATAGAACACGTTAGGGGAGATTTATCTTAAAAAAAGCATTTCACATAACAGCATTATTTTCTGAAACAGTGAAGCAGCATCAAAACATATATAGCAGTAAATTTTACTTGGAAAACGAATACTTTCTGTTTATAGCAAAGATGCCTGGGTTTGGGGGGAAAAGATCTCCTCACACATTAGAACACAGTAGTCGTGTTCAAAGCATATGACTTTTGAGATTCAAGAGCAGAGGCATTTCACTGTATGAAGGTGGAGCTGGACCTAGCGACAGTACACACACTTTATTTCACTGATCTCATTTTAAAATAAGCTTTCCACAGCTATATTTGTAGCTTATAAATAGAATGTTATTTTTCTGTATAAACCTAAAATCATAGGATTTCAGTCAAAATATTCTTGAACCCCTCTCGTCCTCCCTAGCTTCTTTAAAATAGTCATTGAATAGTATTGGGTATTTCTTTATTAGAAAAGAATATATATTTTCCACACATGAGTCAGAAGAAAGATCAAATACATATGCTTTTCGTCTTTACAGTGACTTAAGTGGCAACAGGATGAAGCACCAGTCAGGTTTTTTTGATGACTACCTTATAGGTCTGAGTCTGCTATTATAGGAACTAGGAAAGAGGCAGGATTTGTCACTACCTAAAATAGGTCCAGGACAATTGTGGGGGAATGGCAGAATCTTCACTCTGGAGAAATGTAGGCAGCTAAACACCCGTCTCTGTGTGAAGCCCTGAACATGCAGCTGGGACGGGCAGTATACATGTGTATAGTGACTGCCAAGATACTTGGAAAAGGAAATGGAAAAATGAATAAAGCTTTGCCTTTCAAAGCTATACTATGAACCAAATGAGCACAAGCATGGACAAATCTGATATCGTTCATGTGTTCCAAGCTGTTCTTGTTCCTTCTCAGAGCACGAATAATCCTGAGTCACGTGATCTTTACATAACATACAGTGTTGGGTAGGTGGTCCGCAGTTGTCAGGAATACAACATTCTATGCTCTGGACATGTTGTAAATGTTAGGGATAATGTCTTCTTCTGCTGAGCTTACGGAGCTGCCTCTGGCAGATCCGGAGAGGAGGTTCAAGGTAATCTGGCCTAACTCTTCTTTCCCTTTATAGCGGAGGAAGCTGAAGCCACAGGGTGAACTGACTTGCCGTGTGCCGAGAGCATTAGAATACACTCCCAAGATTCCAGGGATCTTTCTGTGGCTACATTAACTAGCAGACTTTCTCCTAGGTGTTGTCATGTAATGGGAATGCGAGCAGAGACGTTTAGGGGAAATTGCTTCCTAAACCCAAAATATCTCAGAATATGAAGAATAAGATAAACTTAGCATAAATGGCTTTGCTAACCTTCTCTCTCTTTCTTTCAAGACTCTGAGCTTGCCTTGATGTACAATGATTCTTCTGTCCTGGAGAACCATCATTTGGCCGTGGGCTTTAAGTTGCTTCAGGAAGAAAACTGCGACATTTTCCAGAATTTGACCAAAAAGCAAAGACAGTCATTAAGGAAGATGGTCATTGATATTGTAAGTAACTGATAAAAGCAAAAAGAGAACTGTGATGCATGGTGTTTTTAAAAAGAAAAAAGAGTGAGATGACTATCAGGGAAAGCATCATGTATATTTCAAGGTAATGCTGCCTTTTTTGTCCCAGAGGCTGGCCCTGCTGCTGGCAATGATGCTCTACTGCTAACAGTCTGGGGCTAAGAATAATGACAGCTTACCCTCATTCTAGGTTTATTTTCTGAACTCCTCCTGTCTGGTGGCAGACAGAGATGGCTAACAAAAGCACAGGGAGCTGGCTAAAAAAATGGATTTTTTCCATTCAAAAACTGGAAAAAAAATCTCTGTCAGCACAAGTGCCATGTAGAAACATGCATGACATTAGTCTTTTCTCTATGCATGTTTTTCACAGCGATTATGAGACACACGGATATCTCTGGTTGTCAAAAACTTAATCTGTTAAGCTTTGTACATACAAAGAAAGACAGGTATTATCTGGTTTGGATAAGCAGAAAATTGACCAGAATATTGTTTCTGAAGTACTCTGTAAGCAACCTTGACTCACTCCATCGTAGTCCAGTAACCACTTTCTAGCACAAGGGATAGAAAAACTTCAAAGCGTGCAATGGGGCTTCCCTGGTGGCGCAGTGGTTGAGAGTCCGCCTGCCGATGCAGGGGACACGGGTTCGTGCCCCGGCCCAGGGAAGATCCCACATGCCGCGGAGTGGCTGGGCCCGTGAGCCATGGCCGCTGGGCCTGCGCGTCCGGAGCCTGTGCTCCGCAACGGGAGAGGCCACAACAGTGAGAGGCCCGCGTACCGCAAAAGCAAACAAACAAACAAACAAACAAAACGTACGATGATGTCTTATCTATGGAAATATCCCTTTCTATCGCTATGAAAGTGGCTGCCAGTGCCTACTGTTTCTGTATATTGCACACATGTATCTGGGCTTCCAGGGAAAGTGATAGCAAAGGGGAGAAGACTCTGCCCCAAGAAGCAGTAAAGGATTCCCACACACAGCTATTAGACAACAGAGTGGTTCTCCATTTCTTCTCACGTTCTCCATGATATTTTTATGTGCATGGGACTTCCCTGGCGGTCCAGTGGTTAAGACTTCGTGCTTCCACTACAGGACACACGGGTTCGATCCCTGGTCAGGGAACTAAGATCCCACATGCCAAGCGGTGTGGCTAAAAAAAAGAAAAGAAAAGAAATATCTCTACTGTATAGCACGGAGAACTCTACTCTCAATGCTCCATAATGACCTGTATGGGAAAAGAATCTAAAAAATAAAGAGTGGATATATGTATTGTATAACTGATTTACTTTGCTGTACGTGTGAAACTAACACAACATTGTAAATCAACTGTACTGCAATAAAAATTTTTTAAAAATACTCTGTCTTTTAAGGTACTTGCAACAGACATGTCAAAGCACATGAATCTGCTGGCTGATTTGAAAACTATGGTTGAAACTAAGAAAGTGACAAGTTCTGGAGTTCTTCTTCTTGATAATTATTCTGATAGGATTCAGGTAAAGCATTCGAATTTGTTGTGTCTGAGTGTGTGTGTGTGTGTGTGTGTGTACACGTGTCTGTGTGTCTAGCTTAGATAAGATTTATGTCTCCTTTTCTCCAACTTATAATTTTAGTAGCTGTAAGCAGGATTTTTATCCAAATTCTTAATCTTGAGAATTAACCAGATAAAATCCTGTTGGCCTTTTCAAGTGGAAATGCGTTTAAAAAAAAAAAAAAAGTAACATCCTACAAAACCAACCACTTAAGCAGCTCTGAATTTAATCAACCATGCACGTGAACAGTTTCTCTCATGATACTTAGATGCAGTAGAAGTGGCCTAATTTGGGACTATTAACACAGGTGTGAACGTCACACAGACACACCATGGTCGAGCTGTCTGGCACGACTCTTACACTACATGTATTTTTAAGTGTCACCGTCATCTGATGTGAATTTCTAGTAAAAATGGAGCAGCTGCTAAATAGAGAAGGCATTGATCTGTTTTAGGTCCTTCAGAACATGGTGCATTGTGCCGACCTGAGCAACCCAACCAAGCCTCTGCAGCTATACCGCCAGTGGACGGACCGCATCATGGAGGAGTTCTTCCGCCAAGGGGACCGAGAGAGGGAGCGGGGCATGGAGATAAGCCCCATGTGTGACAAGCACAATGCCTCTGTGGAAAAATCACAGGTGATGCCTTAAGCACAAAGCTTTCAGAGAGAACACAACTACACGGAACGTTTGGTTACGCCGTATGCATGTCACACAGTATTTTATTGGGTTTTCTTAATTACTTTCTTTTGTCAAGCTCAATGTCCACCTTAGTGTTTGCAAGCCAAAAAATTCTTCGATTCTTAGAATTTATATTCATATAGTCATATATACGTTCATAGGACAGTATATTCATTCAGCGTGACTGTATGTATATAGTATATTCGTATGTGTAGAATTATTTCAGCTATCGCAGTTCGTAAGCGAATAAAGTTATATGAATCCATATAGAGTACATGGCATTATTTCAGCTCTGTGGATTTACCTACGAACGGGCTATTCTAAAATAAAGTCTCAGCCTCAAGCCAGGTCCTGCCATGTAAACAACTGGAGGTTTTTTTACATCACACACTCTTGGATTCAGAGTTCGAGAAGCTGGTTTTTACCAGCTAGTAATGACATTTTTTTATTGGTCTGCTACCTAAAATAATGACTGTTTTACCAAACTAAGGTTAGTAGTCTTCAGCTCAGTGTTATCCTTGCAGAGCATATTATATTTTATTTATTTTTCTGTAAATTCTATATATCATATATAAAAATTTAATTCAACATATGAATTAGTTACATTTGAGGGGGCTCGTTAACCTTTTCCATTGTTTCTTAGTCCCAATCGGCTTTGTGTTTTTTTTAATCAGGTGGGCTTCATAGACTACATTGTTCATCCTCTCTGGGAGACGTGGGCAGACCTGGTCCATCCTGACGCCCAGGACATTTTGGACACTTTGGAGGACAATCGTGAGTGGTACCAGAGCACGATTCCTCAGAGCCCCTCCCCGGCACCGGATGACCAGGAGGAGGGCCGGCAGGGTCAAACCGAGAAGTTCCAGTTTGAACTGACTTTAGAGGAGGACGGCGAGTCAGACACCGAAAAGGACAGTGGGAGTCAAGTGGAAGAAGACACTAGCTGCAGTGACTCCAAGACGCTCTGCACTCAAGACTCGGAGTCCACCGAAATCCCCCTGGACGAGCAGGCGGAAGAGGAAGCCGTGGGAGAGGAGGAGAGCCAGCCCGAGGCCTGTGCCATCGGCGATCACTCGCCCGACACATAACAGGGCAGAGACTTCCATGCCTTTTGTTTGTTTTTTTTTGTTTTTTTAAGTAGAAACATTGTTTCCAAAGTGCATGTCACATGCCACAACTACGGTCACACCTCACTGTCATCTGCCAGGACGTTTGCGGAACAAAACTGACCTTGACGACTCAGTCTAGCGCTCAGGAATATCGTCACCAGTTTTTTCACCTCCATGTCATCAGAACGAGGGGGACATCTCCACGAACGGCAGCGTCCGAAGACTGCAGCTCGGTCGAGCTGAAGAAGCAGAGAAAATCAACTCCAAAGTGTTTTCTAGGGAGTGTGGCTCATCAGGCAGCCCAAAAGTTGAGATGATTTGGGGGTTCTTTTCCTTTTTATTTGTTTGCAATATTTTCAGCAGAAAGAAGGCATTACGTGGACGGAGTGAAGCAACAGATGGGTCAGGAACAGGACACATTGTGAAGCTGTTACCAGGAAGAAGATGAGCCACAGAAATTGCATAATTTTCTAATTTCAAGTCTTCCTGATACCTGACTGAATAGTGTGGTTCAGTGAGCTGCACTGACCTCTACATTTTGTATGATATGTAAAACAGATTTTTTGTAGAGCTTACTTTTATTATTAAATGTATTGAGGTATTATATTTAAAAAACTACATTCAGAACTTCATCTGCCACTGGTTATTTTTTTTCTAAGGAGTAACTTGCAAGTTTTCAGTACAAATCCGTGCTACACTGGATAAACCTAATTTACAAATTTTACTTGCACCTTAGACTTCATAGCAATTAACTGATTTGTAGTGACCCATTGTTTTATATACCAATGACTTCCATATTTTAAAAACAAAAATTGACTTTATGTTGCAGGAAACCCTTTTTGTAGGTCTTCGTTTACTGGCTTTTCGTTTCACTCCTTTCAGACATGCAGAGTTGCTCCCCACTTACATTTCTCTTCACCGTGTGCAAAGTGAATACTCGTTCCATAATACTTTGATGTGCATCCTGTCTAATGTGTCTCAAGCCTCATGGACACTCAGTCATCAGTTGGTGTTGTCTGAAGCAAGTGAGAGATATAGAAATACCCAGTAGCTAAAATGGTCAGTCTTTTTTAGATATTTTCCTACTTAGCGTCTTCTGAGAACATTTTGCTGTGGCGATAGACCCTCATTTCACAAGTGCATGTCTCTGTAATAACCCATACATTTCATGCTCGTTTTTGTTTTCACAGTCATAGTAAGAACTTTTCCCCCTTGTGCTGCTTCATTACCAGTGTGTGTTTGAACCTCTGTCCACGTTCACTGCGTGGGGTCTTATCAGATATATCACCACCATGCTGACTGATGCAAAGAACAGGTAGTCAAGTTAGAGTTAGCATTCTTTTCTGCCACGAGGTCATATATAATGACTAGCTTTTACTTTTGATTTACAAAGAAACGTTAACAGCTAGCTAGGTAATTTTTTAACAATATTAGCAGAATATATTAATGAAGACCAGTACAATGAATGCTCTTTTGTTTCTCTGATTTCACCATGGGATTAAGAACTGTATGAGGAATATTCCTGAGAAGTGATTTTAAGTGTAGCAATGACTCTTCCTTAAAGGACAGCCATGTAACATGTAGCACTTGATTTATCAGTTATCATTGATCCATAAGTATGTCTCGTGGAGAAGAACTTCTCTAAATACACTGACAGAAAGAAGTTGATGATGCCCCTGGCACCAGAGATTTGGCAACATAATGCCGTTTTAAAATACTGGGCTGGGTAAGAAGATTCCGCATAAGTCAGACATTAGAGATCGCTGTTGGCTAAATTTAGCATCAAGAAATGTATTACAATTTTAGAGATTGATTCCCAGTATTTACGTTCAGTTGGCATCTTGGGGCATTTTTTTAGTTTGGACTTCCTTCCCACTTCAGCTCTTAATAAAGTGTTTACCATCTCTGTGAAGAGTTTGGAGCCCGAATAATCATTTTTTAGAGCGACATCCAAGAACCCAAGTAGAGGCTAAAGGAGTATCAGACCAAACGGAAAATAAATAAAACACTAAATAAAATTGTAACCCTGAAAAACATTTATATTGGGGATGTCAAAAGAAGCCATCTGGGGACTAATCACTAAGTCAGCAGCCAGGGAAATGACCCAAGCTGAAGATACTAGTTTAATCCCCTGAGATCCACTGACGCTTAGAAATTTGGATAGAAAAATTATGTAGCTCTGATCTTTCACACAGAGCACAGGATAGGAATTGACCAATTAATTATCAGATTTCCACCCTCCTTCCCCTGTAAAAACCAGACTTTCAAAGAAAGTCTTATGTTTGGCAAGTGGTTTCACAAGAATATTTGGAAACTTGTTTCCATTTTAATTTTATTTGTCCCTGATGGAGGTTTAGAGGAAAAGGCAAAGAATCTAGTGTTTATTCCTCTCTCCAAAATATTCTCATTCCCTCCCCTCCCTAATGCTTGGTATTTCCCCCACAGAGTGCCTAGAATCTTAATAATGAAAAAAAAAAAAAAACCAGCAATATGTCACAAACAAATCCAGACCTGAAAAGATTTATAACTGCAGTAAAAAAGAGAGGCTTTTTTTTTTTTCAATTTGTTGGGTTTTAATGGTCACATGTTGTAAAGATATCCACTGATGGACAATCAAATTGTAGAAGAGACATAATATCCAAAAGATAGGGACTAGTGCACTATACAATATACTTCTCGTCTCCCTTCCCTTTCGCCAAAGTGTGCTTCAGAATTATACACCGCTTTAAAAAGAATATCCTTTTACAAGTGACTTTACGTTTCCTAAAATGCCATAAGAAAATGCAATATCTGGGTACTGTACGGGGGAGAAAATGTCCAAGTTTGCATAAAACCAGTACATTTCAGCTTGCAAGTTACTAAACACAATAATGCTGTTTTAATTTTCTTTAACGTCACTTAAAATTCACAAGAAAATAATGTAGATAGAACAAATTGCAGACAAGGAAAAAAAAACTTGAATGAAGTGGATTTTACAGAAAGCTTTATGATACTCTTTGAATGCATTATTTATTTTTTGTGCCATGCATTTTTTTCTCACCAAATGACCTTACCGGTAATACAGTCTTGTTTGTCTGTTTACAACCATGTATTTATTGTAATGTACATACTGTAATGTTAATTGTAAATTATCAGTTCTTATTAAAACATCATCCCGCAATGGGATGGTGTTGATATATTTGGAAACTCTTGGTGAGAGAATGAATGGTGTGTATACATACTCCTTGTACATTTTCTTTTCTTCTATAAAATAGTCTTGTCACCTTTGAGCTTGTTTATGGAAGATTCAAGAAAACTATAAAATACATAAAGGTATATAAAATTAAGAAAACATAGCTGCAGGTCTTTGGTCCCAGGGCTGTGCCTTAACTTTAATCAATATTTTCTTCTGTTTTGCTGCATTTGAAAGTTAGATAGTGGTGGGGCTAGGGCTGGGCATTTCACATCTGAGCTTTGATCTGTTGGATTTCTGGCAACAGCTGGATTTTACAGAAACACAGACAACCTCTGGAGCATTCTGAGACCCTTTTGAGAGACAAGCCCTTAGGTACTTTTTGCCATGAAGCAGCATGGCATATACGATGGTGATTTTTCCCTATCAGATACTAACTGAGCTACGTTAGTTAGTTACATTTGATTTTTTATTTTCAGACACTACTGGGAAGATATATTCTTGTCCAGTGATTATAAAAAGTCTTTTTTGGCTTCTAGAGCACATGGGCAAACGAATTTGATTTGAAATTAGAGCCGTAGGTGACGTGTGTTAGTTATTCCCTGGCTTCCTGTCATGTTAAGGAAATATATAATATGAAAAAGGTCATGTTTTTAACCCTTCAACTAAGATGAACCAAATTTCCTTACGTATTACTTACGTAAATTTACTTACGTATTACTTACGTAAATCCATGTATTTAAACACAAAGTTTTATATGATGCCAATTCACACGGCATAATGGATTCACCATTCTCTAGAATCTGTTTCAGCAAAACTTGCATTGCTTTAGAATTTTTAAATTCAACCTTGCACAGCTCCTAAAAGCTATGAAAAATTCCCAGTGGCCCAGCCCTCAGGATGTGTGACTTAGTGAAAGGAGAGATTCTTTTTCTAGAAAAAATGAGCCTCCTTTTATTTTCTTTCTCTCTTTCTTTCTTTCTTTCTTTTTTTTTTTTTTTTTTTTTTGACACAAACTGTAGATTTTAGCAGCCCTGGCCCAAAGGAATTTGATTACTTTTGTTTTAAACAGTACAACGGGGACACTATAATTACAAAAAAACATGCTTACTGATTTTAGTTGTTTTTAATTTGATTTCTTTGGATATGTTTTCGGAGTGGTAAATTGTGTGTGAGCATTACAAATGATGATTCTTTTAGTGGTTTCATAGCCTCTCTTACAGCCCATGGGGATAGTACTGTACATCAATACCTTCATATGAAATTTTTATATGCAATGGAAATAAAAGCATGGGTTGATTCTGCCTATTTGTGACTCGATCTTTTACAAATAAAAGGTTATTCATTTTAACTTGTAGTTCAGTCAGCACAGGTTCCCGAGGGCCATGGAGATTGTTAAGGTGGAATAGAGGAGGATAGTGACGTCATACATTACTATGGATAGTCACAGTCCAATGAAACCAAATTATGTAGATTAATCTTGCTACAGAAAAAAATGCCAAAATTATGTAAATGGCCTACAACATTAAGCACAGTGTTTTGTAAACAACCTTGGGAAGGGGACTTCTCTAATTCTAACTTCTCTAATCCTGAAAGTTATTCAGATACTCCACAGTTATTTGTTGGGTCCCTACTCTGCAGACTACAAGGTTGTGAGGATTCAGCAGGGAACGAGACATCATTTCTGCTTTTGTGAGCTTACGGTCTAGAAGAGACAAAGGTATTAAACCATCCCATACACAGCATTGTAAGTGTCCTCAGTACAGCAAAGAAGCTCAGGTGCTGCAATTGAGCAGGAACCTGACCTTGGTCTCTTCTGGAGGGCCAGAGAAGGCTTTCTTCGGGAAGCGATTTGGGGCTGAGCTCTGAAGGATCGTGAGAGATAACTTGGCAAAAAGCAAGAGCTGACACAAAGAAGAGGAGGATCCAGACAGAGAAAACATTTGCAAAAGTCCTGAGGTGCAGATGAGCTCCAGACCTCTGGAGAAATGGAAGGAAAACACTCCTGTTCCATCACTCTTTACTCCCTCACCCTGCTTTCTTTCCTCTATAACACTTATTGCAAATTGACATATGCATCTGTTTGTTTATTGTCCGTCTCTCCCACCAGAACATAGCTTTATGAGAGTAGAGTCTTTGCTCACCGGTGTATCCCTCACACCTAAAACAATGCCTGGTACACAGTAGGTGTTTAATATTCATTGAATAGGGACTTCCCTGGTGGAGCAGTGGTTAAGAATCTGCCTGCCAATGCAGGGGACATGGGTTCGAGCCCTGGTCCAGGAAGATCCCACATGCCGCAGAGCAACTAAGCCTGTGTGCTGAGCGTGCACTCTACAGCCCGCGAGCCACAACTACTGAGCCCACGTGCCACAACTACTGAAGCCTGCGTGCCTAGAGCCCGTGCTCCACAACAAGAGAAGCCACCACAATGAGAAGGCCGTGCACTGCAATGAAGAGTAGCCCCCCGCTCACCGCAACTAGGGAAAGTCTACGCACAGCAACAAAGACCCAACGCAACCAAATAAATAAATAAATAATATTTGTTGAATATAGCCACCAAACTGATATTGGATATAATTCAATCCGGTGATCCAGACATTAGGGTTGATACCATAAAAATATTCTGGCTGTTTTTTAATTTTTGAGCTTGTCAAGATCCTGGATAAAGAGAGGTTACCGTTTTCTACCCTGTTGCTAAGTAAAGACTCTGCCTCTTCCTCACAATTTCTCCTTTTTTTCCCTGAATGGCAGAAAATCAGTTTTCCTGATGAGAAGAGTAAAGAAATCAGCAAAAGTTGAATCCCTAAATCGTAACTAGAATACAGTTAATTCAATAGAAAGACTGTGCTCAGCCTCTTCACCATTTCCTCCCAACACCGCAGAGAACGACAGAGACTAGAGCCTAAAGATGACCAAATCGTGCCATCCAGGAAGGCCTGAGCAAGCCCAAGTCCCCTTCCTCAGTTTACGTCCCCAAAGTGAGACTCTGGGACAAAGGAACGAGCAGCCTTCTTTTCCCCACTCGTCCCCCCATGCTGATTTAGGCCAATTTGGGTGTGCTGAGCCCACCTGAGTTTAGGTCTTTGACTGGAAACATCTCCTCAGGTACACAGCTTTGAACCCACAACAGTAAAACATTCCACAGAAGAAAAGAAAACCTTCTTCCCTGTCGCCAGAGAGCACCACCCCCAGCAGGGATGCTCTTGCTTACAGAGCCTTGTTTTAGTGGAATTCCACCTCTGCATTCCCAGCTTTCTGACTTGGGGGCTGTTTCTTTCGTAGCTATTCTCATATCTCCAAATATGCAATGTCAGACTCAGTGTAATTAATGGGTATAAATCTCAGCCCATGCACTCAAGTGTGCAGGATACCCCGCTTGCTTTATTTCCATCAATTAACATGGGCTTTACGTCCCCAACCTACTACAGTCTTGGGACTTTCCATCTCTGTCCTTATTAGCACATCCCCTCACCCTCCCAACATAAAAGTGCTCTCACCTGCATCCCAGCAGAAACACCACTCCTGGGTGTTGTCAAGACTGCAGCGATTCCTTACAGTTTCTGGGCTCTTTGCTTCCTTCTCACGCACGTGGTGCCCGCTGAGGCTGGGAACCCCTTACGCCCACCACAGATGCAAAGGATACCACCCTCCCAAAATCCAGAGCCACTCCCCAAGATAGTCCAAAAAAAAGACGGACCTAGACAATTCCTCTGAGAGCTGGCCACGGTCAGTAGGACCCAAGCCGCAAATGAAGTACGTTCCATTTCCTGTCCGGCCTTATATGAGCTGCGAACGGAGTGCAATCCACATTTCTGTCGGGCCGTATTTTGGGGTCCCCAACTGGAGGGTTGAGCTGCCTGCACAAGAAGGGACTGACAACCTGTGTGCCCCAGGCAGGCAGAAAGTCACGCCAAGTTGGCAGGACACAAAATGAGACAAACAAGGAGGCAACGGCTCTTCCTGGGAGAGAAAGGAGCCACAACCAAGGGCTCAGGCTTCGGAAAGGAAGGGAGAACTTGAAATTTTACCTTTCTCAACGGGGCACTACAGAGATCCAAGCGAGCTGACGCTGGTAAGAATTCTCACCCTTCCTTGGCTTTTCTGCTGGTTTTCCTAGGACCCCATCTGCAGGCTCCAGAGTGAGTAGGGTTTCAAGTAGAGAGTGTAGCCCTGTGTCTGTGAGAACCTGACAAGGCTTTTCATTAATTTGAATGTTAGCTTCTCCTGGGCTGTTGAAGGGAAAAACTGATAACAGTTGACTGGAGAATATCTGCGAGTCTGGTCAACCCTGGGAGGGGCCCTCTTTCGAGGATAGATATGGGGGCATTCGAGTTGGAGTGGAAGGATTTGACAAAACCTTTTTTCCAGTGTCCTAAGTGAATGCCAATGAGATGATTTGTTTTGCCGATGGACCCCAGGAAGGTGCAGTGGGGGAGGCCCAGGTGTTCCAGGTTTCTGACTTTAAGGCTGTTGCCGCTATAAGGTAACTGACTTGGTGGGCTTTTAGTTACGGCCTTGGGGTCTCTTCAGAGTGGAAAAGCAATTCAGCGCAGGCTTAGTGAGTACTCAGGCATCGGAGGGTACAGGCGTCGGTAGGAATCACCTCTTTGGTCTTTAATTTTTCATTAGCCTTTTACAATGAATTTCAATGATGCATTTTTGGAATCTTGAAGCTTTTGGAGGCTTCTGCATGCCAATTAATATAGATATTCCATTCTGTTCATTGGTTTGGGAACCCTTGCTTTCAGGTGCGCTTCTTAAATGAACGATCTTCCCTAATTGGAAAGTTCCCCATGACGGCCATTGTAATTCTAGGTTGTCTTAGTAAGATTTTGCCATTTTTGTAGATATCTATGGCTTCCCGGACCACAGTTCTTAGACTTAAAATAAGCAGATGTGCCGGGAGGTGGCATACTCAGGTCTTTGAAACTTGAGGATCCCGTTACTTTAGCTAAGCCTTCGGTCTCTAGGAGACAAATGAATACCTAAGGGGGATGTGCTGTTGGGCTAGGGCTTTTGTGGTGTTTCAAAAAACTTGCCAAAAACTGTTTAAAAACGATGAAAGAAGATAATTTGGGTGGTACAAATGGAGAACTGCCAAAGGGGGAAGAAAGCAAGGAGCTTTTCTAGGTTAAAGAATAAAGAACAAGGAAGAGACAAATAGAAAATATCTGCTTGGCTGGGGACAAATACTCAACCTTGTTTGGGGCAAGAAGCCAGAGGCGGCCTGGTGTTTGGGGATTGGCTGACTGGATACACTGTGTTTCTGATCAAGAGGCGCATTTACAGGAACACAAGTTATGTAAGTTTTGGTTTGTTGATGTGGCATCTCAGGCAGGAGCCGCTCCATCTTGGGCCTAGAAATTTATTTCAACAGTATTTTGTACATATCCCTAGATTAGATGTGTACATACCCCTCACTAGCTTGTGAGATTTTGCAGAAGGTGTGCTCCTTTTGGTCTGGCTAGTAAAGATTTAAGTCAAGACATCAATATTTGCCTGTTCCTTCTCCTCTAATACCAGTGGTCCTTGCACTGACATCAGAATCAACTAGATTCTTGTTAGAAATGCAAATGATCAAGCCCCAACTCAGATCTTGGGAATAAGAATCCCTAGGGGTGGGTCCCAGAATCTGTCTTTTAACCAGTCGTCCTGTTATTCCTATGGGCCATAAAGTTTGAGAAACTCTGTTCCAGACCTCTTGGAGTTGTTTTTTCCTCTTTCGGTTTTGCAGAAAAGCAGAATTATCTCAACCCCCTTTCTAATTCACTGCATTTACTCAAAGGGATGCATGTTACAGCAGGAGTTTCAACAGGTGTCGCAGTGACAGCTAATGGCAATTGGAGGAACGGTAGAAACACAGGTTTAACCAGCCAGTTTCCATCAAGCAGGAATAGTGAAGCCAGCTATTGGCTCTCTTCAGTAGCAGAGGAAACCTCAGGTTAGCTGTTACCATTATGACAGTTATTGACATAATTACGGGTTCTGGACCCAATTTCAATGTGGAGGGTTGGAGTGGGTTCTTCATACCAACAAGGAATTCGCTTACACCAGCTGGGGGTCCTACAATTCAACTTAATCCTGGCACTATCCACCTGGAGATAGTATTGGATTCCACAAGGGCTACAGGACTCAGTACTAGAAGACACTCACCCTCACCCCTCCATCCCCACCTCCTCCACTTCAGAGGCCAGTGGCAAACTCAGGTCGTTACCTGCACTTCTGACCTACTAGCTATAGATCGGGGGTTCCAGCGACACCCCCGTCTTGGGTTCCATTAATTTGCTAGAGTGGCTCAGAGAAATATTTTACTTACTAGATCACTGCATTATTATAAAGACATATCACTCAGCAATAGCTAGATGGAAGATATATAGAGAGCAAGGTATGGGGAAAGGACAGAAGTTTCCATGCCCTCTCCAAGGACATCACCCTCCCCAAATCTACAGTTTTCACCAGTCTGGAATCTCTTCGAACCCCAATCTTTTGGCTTTTTTAATGGAGGTTTCATTCCATAGGTATGATTGAGTAAATCATTGGCCATAGGAGATTGAGTCAACCTCCAGCCCCTCTCCCTGGAGGTCAGGGAGTGAGACTGAAAGTTCCAACCCTCTTATCACATGGTTGGTCCTCCTGACAATCAGCCCCCATCCTTAGGTGTTTTCCAAGCCACTATTAACATAATAAAGGACAACTTTACCACTCTCAACACTTGGGAAATTCTGAGGGTGCTCAGAGCTATATGCCAGAAACTGGGAAGAAGACCAAATATATGTTTTTATTGTAAGTTACAGTATTACATATCACAGTTGGCATGGGCTAAAGGGTGTAAGATTAAAATATCATTCAAAGAAGAGATGAGACAAAGGAGAGAAGATCCCGCCCATATCCTCCCTGCAGGGCCATTAGTGTAATAGATGGGGACTGAGCACCTTCTCCCAGGCTTCAGTGGCCCCATTCTGGCTGTCAGTCACACAGCGCGTGCCCCTCTGCTTTTGTAATTGGGTGAAACCCCACAGCACAGGGCTTGGAATGTGGCATCACAAGGGGCCGCCAAAGGGGCCACATGACACACCCAGAAGTTCAGAGGGTTAACTTTTTTTTTTTTTTTTTTTTTGCGGTACGCGGGCCTCTCACTGTTGTGGCCTCTCCCGTTGCGGAGCACAGGCTCTGGACGCGCAGGCTCAGCGGCCATGGCTCACGGGCCCAGCCGCTCCGCGGCACGTGGGATCTTCCCGGACCAGGACACGAACCCGTGTCCCCTGCATCGGCAGGCGGACTCTCAACCACTGTGCCACCAGGGAAGCCCCAGAGGGTTAACTTTGACCATTGGGAATCCAGAGATGGGAGGAAGCCAGGTCAGTTAATTTCTTTTCCTTCTTTCTCTGTGGCTACTCTGAGGCAAGGTTTCCTCTTGAAGCCACAGGGACAATCCCTATATTCCTATCCAGTGGAAGCCCCTCTGAAGCTGCCTGCAGTGTCTCAGCTGCACCTTGTGAGGCAGTAGCCAGCGTGGAAACATCACAGCACACTGCTTCCCATCTTTCCTGCTTCCCTTTTTCTTCCTTCCTTGCTTCTTTCAGCCTTAATCCTTTTTTTCTCACCCCACTGCCCAAGGGTTTGCACCTCCCAAGTAAACTCCCATCACTTTAATCTGTGCCTCCCGTTCTGTTTCCTAGAGACCAGGGGCTCCATGCCATGCTTTACGTTCAGAACAGCAGACACATATATATATATACTACCAAACGTAAAATAGATAGCTAGTGGGAAGCAGCTGCATAGCACAGGGAGATCAGCTCGGTGCTTTGTGACCACCTAGAGGGGTGGGATAAGGAGGGTGGGAGGGAGGGAGATGCAAGAGGGAGGAGATATGGGAACATATGTATATGTATAACTGATTCACTTTTTTATAAAGCAGAAACTAACACACCATGTAAAGCAATTATACTCCAATAAAGATGTTAAAAAAAAATCAGCAGATGCCAAATTTGAATATATGTGCGTGTGCATTGCGTTTAAAATAAGACCTTTGGATATTATAAGCAGAGACTGTGCCTTCCTCATCTTTGTTTTCCTATAACTCAGTTCAGCATCTGTCATATAGCAGGTGTTCATTAAACAGGAAAAGAATGACAAGTGGGTGAGTAACTGCCTGAAAGAATGAGGTTGATGATGAAGAATGGATGGAGAGGGTGTGAACTGGCCTAGAATGGATAAACAGGAACTGACACAGTTAAGGGGCCAAAGGCAGCTAGAGGAGAATATGGAAGCAACCCAAGTAGAAGTTGAAGGGATTAGTCCTTCTAATTAGAAACAAAGGACATGGGAAGAGAGATACTGTGATGCCCTTCACCTTCTGGGAATTCTTATTCGTACCCACTGTAAAGGGACACTCTTGCTTGCCTACTCTATTATTACCACCCCCCACTCCCACTTCTTCCTGGGGAGTGGAAGTTGGAATTAGTTTGGGTCTTGTGAAGCCACGGAATTCTGGGGAAATTCGGCCCCTCCTTAGTCCCACAGGCTGATTCTGAACCTTTTATGGAATTCCTCTGCCTTTGCCAGTGATTAGGTTGGAATTGTGGCTTGCAGGGCCGCAATTCTAGACAATGAGATACAGGTGACTCCTGGGAAAGTATCCCGCACTCTTACAAAGGGAGAAAAGGAAGGGACTGGGCTTTGGAAATGGTTTCTGAGGCTGCCATGGTTGGACTGTTATCTTGAGACCATGAGAGGAATTATCTGAAGATACAAAGAACATACCAAGGATGACAGAGTTGATGACAGAACTGTAGTCTTTGAAGATGTTTTTGAGCTGCTGAAATAATCAACTTGACTTCTAAGCTAATTATGTAAGATAATGACCAATTTTTCATTATAATGTAAGCCATAACAGTTGGACCTTCTGTTACTTGCCCCTGAAAGAATCGTGACGAACACCTCCACTATCTATTCCAACAACATGCCAGGGAGTCTGGCATGTTGGGAGGCATGCCTGGCACAGTGGAAAGGTTGGGGCTTTGGCTCCAATTAGCTGAGTGACTGTAGGTGTGTTAATTGATATCTGTACCCTAATTTTTCTCATTTTAAATATGGTAATTATGATATTAGAATCTACTCTAATTCTTCACAGTGTTATGAAAGCAAATGACTTAATGCTAATCTAACTGTAAACTTTATTTTTTTAATTTAATTTAATTTTTTTATACAGCAGGTTCTTATTAGTTACCTCTTTTATACCTATTAGTGTATACATGTCAATCCCAATCTCCCAATTCATCCCACCACCACCTGCCCCCCCACCCCCGATCTCCCCACTTGGTGTCCATATGTTTGTCCTCTACATCTGTGTCTCTATTTCTGCCTTATAAACGAGTTCATCTGTACAATTTTTCTAGATTCCACATATATGCATTAATATATGATATCTGTTTTTCTCTTTCTGACTTCCTTCACTCTGTATGACAGTCCCTAGGTCCATCCACATCTCTACAAATGACCCAATTTCATTCCTTTTTATGGCTGAGTAATATTCCATTGTATATATGTACCACAACTTCTTTATCCATTCATCTGTTGATGGGCATTTAGGTTGCTTCCATGACCTGGCTATTGTAAATAGTGCTGCAATGAATATTGGGGTGCATGAGTCTTTTTGAATTATGGTTTTCTGTGGGTATATGCCCAGTAGTGGGATTGCTGGGTCATATGGTAATTCTATTTTTAGTTTTTTAAGGCACCTCCATACTGTTCTCCATAGTGGCTATATCAATTTACATTCCCACCAACAGTGCAAGAGGGTTCCCTTTTCTCCACACCCTCTCCAGCATTTGTTGTTTGTAGATTTTCTGATGATGCCTGGTGTGAGATGATACCTCATTGTAGTTTTGATTTGTATTTCTCTAATAATTAGTGATGTTGAGCAGCTTTTCATGTGCCTCTTGGCCATCTGTATGTCTTCTTTGAAAATGCCTATTGAGGTCTTCTGCCCATTTTTGGATTGGGTTGTTTGTTTTTTAATATTGAGCTGCATGAGCTGTTTATATATTTTGGAGATTAATCCTTTGTCCATAGATTCATTTGCAAATATTTTCTCCCATTCTGACGGTTGTCTTTTCATTTTGTTTATAGTTTCCTTTGCTGTGCAAAAGCTTTTAAGTTTCATTAGGTCCCATTTTTTTATTTTTGTTTTTATTTCCATTACTCTAGGAGGTGGATCAAGAAAGATCTTGCTGTGATTTATGTCAAGGAGTGTTCTTCCTATATTTTCCTCTAAGAGTTTTATAGTGTCCAGTCTTACATTTAGATCTCTAATCCATTTTGAGTTTATTTTTGTGTATGGTGTTAAGGAGTGTTCTAATTTCATTCTTTTATATGTAGCTGTCCAGTTTTCCCAGCACCACTGATTGAAGAGGCTGTCTTTACTCCATTGTATATCCTTGCTTCCTTTGTCATAGATTAGTTGACCATAGGTGCGTGGGTTTATCTCTGGGCTTTCTATCCTGTTCCATTGATCTATATTTCTGTTTTTGTGCCAGTACCATATTGTGTTGATTACTGTAGTTTGTAGTATAGTCTGAAGTCAGGGCCTCTGATTCCTCTAGCTCCATTTTTTTTCCCTCAAGATTGCTTTGGCTATTCGGGGTCTCCTGTGTCTTCATACAAATTTTAAGATTTTTTGTTCTAGTTCTGTAAAAAAAATGCCATTGGTAATTTGACAGAGATTGCATTGAATCTGTAGATTGATTTGGGTAGTATAGTCATTTTCACAATATTGATTCTTCCATTCCAAGAACATGGTATATCTCTCCATCTGTTTGTGTCATCTTTGATTTCTTTCATCAGTGTCTTACAGTTTTCTGAGTACAGGTCTTTTACCTCCTTAGGTAGATTTATTCCTAGGTATTTTAATCTTTTTGTTGTGATGGTGAATGGGATTGTTTCCTTAATTTCTCTTTCTGATCTTTCGTTATTTGTGTATAGGAATGCAAGAGATTTCTGTGCATTAATTTTGTATCCTGCAACTTTACCAAATTCAATGATAAGCTCTAGTAGTTTTCTGGTGGCATCTTTAGGATTTTCTATGTATAATATTATGTCATCTGCAAACAGTGACAGTTTTACTTCTTCTTTTTCAATTTGAATTCCTTTTCTTTCTTTTTCTTCTCTGATTGCCATGGCTAGGACTTCCAAAACTATGGTTGAATAATAGTGGTGAGAGTGGACATCCTTGACTTGTTCCTGATCTTAGAGGAAATGCTTTCAGTTTTTCACCATTGAGAATGATGTTTGCTGTGGGTTTGTTGTATGTGGCCTTTATTATGTTGAGGTAGTTTCCCTCTATGCCTCCTTTTGGAGAGTTTTTTTCATAAATGGGTGTTGAATTTTGGCAAAATCTTTTTCTGCATCTATTGAGATGATCATTGAGATGATGGTATTTATTCTTCAGTTTGTTAATATGGTGTATCACATTGATTGATTTGCGTATTTTGAAGAATCCTTGCATCCCTGGCATAAGTCCCACTTGATCATGGTGTATGATCCTTTTAATATGTTGTTGGATTCTGTTTGCTAGTACTTTGTTGAGGATTTTTGCATCCATATTCATCAGTGATATTGGTCTCTAATTTTGTTTTTTTGTAGTATCTTTGGTTTTGGTATCAGGGTAATGGTGGCTTCATAGATTGAGTTTGGGAGTGTTCCTTCCTCTGCAATTTTTTGGAAGAGTTTGAGAAGGATGGGTGTTAGTTCTTCTCTAAATGTTTGATAGAATTCACCTGTGAAGCCATCTGGTCCTGGACTTTTCTTTTTTGGAAGATTTTCAATTTCATTACTTGTGATTGGTCTGTTCATATTTTCTGTTTCTTCCTGGTTCAGCCTTGGAAGGTTATACCTTTCTAAAAATTTGTCCATTTCTTCTAGGTTGTCCATTTTATTGTCATAATGTTGCTTGTAGTAGTCTCTTATGATGCTTTGTATTTCTGCGGTGTCCGTTGTAACTTCTCCTTTTTCATTTCTAATTTTATTGATTTGAGCCCTCTCCCTCTTTTTCTTGATGAGTCTGGCTAAAGGTTTATCAATTCTGTTTATCTTCTCAAAGAACCAGCTTTTAGTTTTATTGATCTTTGCTATTGTTTTCTTTGTTTGTATTTCATTTATTTTTGCTCTGATCTTTATGATTTCTTTCCTTTTAGTAACTTTGGATTTTGTTTGTTTTTCTTTCTCTAGTTCCTTTAGGTTTAAGGTTAGATTGTATATTTCAGATTTTTCTTGTTTCTTGAGGTAGGATTGTATTACTGTAAACTTTCCTCTTAGAACTGCTTTTGTTGCATCCCATAGGTTTTGGATCATTGTGTTTTTGTTGTCATTTGTCTCTAGGTATTTTTTGACTTCCTCTTGGATGTCTTCAGTGATCTCTTGGTTATTTAGTAATGTATTATTTAACCTCTATGTGTTTGTGTTTTCTTACTTTTTTCCCCTGTAATTTATTTCTAATCTCATAGCACTGTGGTTGGAAAATATGCTTGATATGATTTCAATTTTCTTAAATTTACTGAGGCTTGATTTGTGACCCAAGATGTGATCTATCCTGGAGAATGTTCTGTGTGCACTTGAGAAGAAAATGTAACCTGCTGTTTTCAGATGAAATGTCCTATAAATATCAGTTAAATCTATCTGGTCTATTGTGTCACTTAAAGCTTGTGTTTCTTTATTAATTTTCTGTCTGGTTGATCTGTCCATTGGTGTAAGTGAGGTGTTAAAGTCCCCTACAATTACTGTGTTACTGTCGATTTCCTCTTTTATAGCTGTTAGCAGTTGCCTTATGTATTGAGGTGCTCCTATGTTGGGTGCATATATATTTATAATTGTTATATCTTCTTCTTGGATTGATCCCTTGATCATTATGTAGTGTCCTTCCTTGTCTCTTGTGACATTCTTTATTTTAAAGTCTATTTTATCTCATATGCGTATTGCTACTCCACCTTTCTTTTGATTTCCATTTGCATGGAATATCTTTTTCCATCCCCTCACCTTCAGTCTGTATGTGTCCCTAGGTCTGAAATGGGTCTCTTGTAGACAGCATACATATGGGTCTTGTTTATGTGTCCATTCAGTGAGCCTGTGTCTTTTGGTTGGAACATTTAATCCATTCATATTTAAGGTAATTATTGATATGTATATTCCTATTACCATTTTCTTAATTGTTTTGGGTTTGTTTTTGTAGGTCCTTCCTTCTCTTGTGTTTCCCACTTAGAGAAGTTCCTTTAGTATTTGTTGTAGAGCTGCTTTGGTGGTGCTGAACTCTCTTAGCTTTTGCTTGTTTGTAAAGCTTTTGATTTCTCCGTCGAATCTGAATGAGATATCTTGCCAGGTAGAGTAATCTTGGTTGTAGGTTCTTCCCTTTCATCACTTTTAATATATCATGCCAGTCCCTTCTGGCTTGTAGAGTTTCTGCTGAGAAAGAAGCTGTTAACCTTATGGGAGTTCACTTGTATGTTATTTATCATTTTTCCCTTGTTGCTTTTAATAATTTTTCTTTGTCTTTAATTTTTGTCAGTCTGATTACTATGTGTCTCGGCATTTTTCTCCTTGGATTTATCTTTCCTGGGATTCTCTGTGCTTCCTGGACTTGGGTGGCTATTTCCCTTCCCATGTTAGGGAAGTTTTTGACTATAATCTCTTCAAGTATTTTCTCAGGTCCTTTCTCTCTCTCTTCTCCTTCTGGGACCCCTATAATGTGAATGTTGGTGTGTTTAATGTTGTCTCAGAGGTCTCTTAGGCTGTCTTCATTTCTTTCATTCTTTTTTCTTTATTCTGTTCTGTGACAGTGAATTCCACCATTCTGTCTTCCAGGTCACTTATCCATTCTTCTGCCTCAGTTACTCTGCTATTGATTCCTTCTAGTGTATTTTTCATTTCAGTTATTGTATTGTTTATCTCTGTTTGTTCTTTAATTCCTCTAGGTGTTTGTTCTTTAATTCTTCTAGGTCTTTGTTAAACATTTCTTGCATCTTCTCGATCTTTGCCTCCCTTCTTTTTCTGAGGTCCTGGATCATCTTCACTATCATTATTTGGAAATCTTTTTTGGAAGTTTGCCTAGCTCCACTTCATTTAGTTGTTTTTCTGGGGTTTTGTCTTGTTCCTTCATCTGGTACATAGTGCTCTGCCTTTTCATTTTGTCTATCTTTTGTCTTTCTGTGAATGTGGTTTTTGTTCTACAGGCTTCAGGATTGTAGTTCTTCTTGCTTCTGCTGTCTGCCCTCTCATGGATGAGGCTATCTAAGAGGTTTGTGCAAGCTTCCTGATGGGAGGGACTCGTGGTGGGTAGAGCTGGGTGTTGCTCTGGTGGGAAGAGCTCAGTAAAACTTTAATCCACTTGTCTGCTGATGAGTGGGGCTGAGTTCTCTCCCTGTTGGTTGTTTGGCCTGAGGCGACCCAGCACTGGAGGCTACAGGTTCTTTAGTGGGGCTAATGGCAGACTCCGGGAGGGCTCACGCCAAGGAGTACTTCCCAGAACTTCTGCTGTCAGTGTCCTTGTCCCTGCAGTGAGCCACAGCCACCCCCTGCCTCTGCAGGAGACTGTCCAACACTAGCAGGTAGGTCTGGTTCAGTCTCCTATGGGGTCACTGCTCCTTCTCCCTGGGTCCTGATGCACACACTACTTTGTGTGTGCCCTCTAAGAGTGGAGTCTCTGTTTCCCCCAGTCCTGTCGAAGTCCTGCAGTCAAATCCCACTAAAAGTCTGATTCTGTGGGAATTCCTCCTCCCATTGCTAGACCTCCAGTTTGGGAAGCCTGACGTGGGGCTCAGAACCTTCACTCCAGTGGGTGGACTTCTGTGGTACAACTGTTCTCCAGTTTGTGAGTCACCCACCCAGCAGTTATGGGATTTGATTTTTTTGTGATTGTGCCTCTCCTACCATCTCACTGGGGCTTCTCCTTTGCCTTTAGTTGTGGGGTATCTTTTTTGGTGAGTTCCAGTGTCTTCTTGTTGATGATTGTTCAGCAGTTAGTTGTGATTCCAGTGCCCTCTCAGGAGTGAGTGAGTGAGTGCACATCCTTCTATTCCACCATCTTCTCTCACTGTAATTTAAAAGATGGTTGCATCGAGTACTAAAAATTAAAAGAACTAAAGTGGAACAGAAAATATTACTGTTGCCACACACAGTAAGTTTAGTCTTCTGCAATTATTGTTTCATTCACGTGTGTAGTTGTACATGCATGCATGTGTATGTGTGCATAGCTGTCAGGTTAAATATTTTTCTTGCTTTAGGTCATGCACAAAAAAGTTTATGAAGCATGGATTTAGAACAAACTCAACACCTGAGATGACTAGAGGAACCTGGGTCTCTCTCATCAACCCCCACACCTGCCAATTTACTTTCCTTCCAGAATTCCAGAATGATTTCTAAAGATAAATAAAAATTGACCAAAAATGTAGTCCTAATGTGAAACATAATAGGTAGCCACTGCTGGTTTTAGGGCAGTATAATGGTGCAGTGTTTGGGAAAAGATCCCAACAGTGATATTTCAGATTGTGTGGAGATGAAAATAGACAAAGTGATTTCCAGGTGTATTAGTCAGTGTCCTCCAGAGAAACAGAACCAATAGGATGGATAAGTAGATAGAGAGATAGATAGGTAGATAGATAAATACAAGCAGAAATTTATAGAAATTGGTTCACACAATTATCAAAGCCAAAAGCCCCATGATCTGCTATTTGCAGACTGGTAGACCAGGAAAGCTGGCATTATAGTTCAGTCCAAGTCCAAGGGCCCAAGAACCAGGGAGCCAACTGTGAGTCCTGGTCCAAGTTTGAAGGCCTGAGAAGCAGAAGCACCAATGTTTGAGGGGAGGTAAAGATGGATATCCCAGCTGGAGCAAAGAGAGAAAATTTGCCCTTCCTCTGCCTTTTTGTTCTATGCAGGCCCTCAAAGGACTGGATGATGCCCAACCGCATCAGTGAGGGCGATCTTCTTCACTCAGTCTACTGATTCAAATACTAATCTCTTTCAGAGGCACCTTGGCACACATCCAGAAATCTGGGCATCCCTTAGCTCAGTCAAGTTGATACATAAAATTACCCACCACATTTGGCTTTTGAGAATCTGTGGTTTCCAGAGCCTTGTTCTAGAAGACTGAAGACATAGCATGCCAGCTTATCTGTGTGAGAGGACAAAGGCAATGCCACACTCGGGAATACTAGTTGGAAGTCTCAGCTGAAAATCAGCTACTGGACTAATACATCCCTTGAGGGTTAGGTATGTAGCTTAGACTTGCCTGGGTCTCAAATTGCACCTGGTCTAGTGCTGGATAGATGTAAGCCATTCATATTTGAGCCATCATCCATCGCAAAATTTTCAAACTAATATACATTTCCTTTCCCTTGTTTTGATCCTCTGCTGAATGTTGGGGTAGTCTTCAGGTGAATTGTGGTGATATGCAGTGTCTCCTGGGAAGAGACAGAGAACAGTGGAATGCACCCAGAACCAATAGGATACCCCACACCTCATGGGAAAGTTGGCTGCTTTGGGGGACAGGTAGCTTTGCTCTGTTTTGTGAACATAGGGTACTGCTTAATTTTATGCTCCCTTATCAGCAACGTACATCCTAGAGGGATATGGGCTAAAGAAAAGAGGAGAATGAATTTTGCAATTCTTCTTACTGCCTAGACACAAACAGGAGACGCCTAAGTGGAGGTGGGGCTTGCTCACCATGACCTTTAATCAGCATGGGGCTCAAGTGTGTGCACAGGCAAGAAAAGCAAAAATTATTCCAGTGCAAAGGAAAGAATAAAATCAAATCCTTTCAAAATGCAGGTTCTGCCATGGATTGTTTTTCTTCTTTTAATGAGCAAGTAGAGAAGATTAGACAAAATTATTTTTTAGATCATTCACACTTATCTGGGCAAGGGATAGGGCCTTCAACCATGAAGAGAGAACGGCAAATTCAAAATCAACTGAGTGATAACTGCCTCACTATGGACCACTGTGTTAGGTGCCTTAAAGGACTGGTGCTTGACTCTTGCTTTTGAGGAGCTTTCAGTTTGGTTGGAAAAGGATGGTGGAAAAGGTAGGAATCAGGGAGGAGTATAGTGAGTACTGAGGCCACATCACACCTGTGCTTTTTCATTTCAAGTTGACAGGAACACAGTGTTCCCTCTGTTTTACAGAGAAGTCAAAGGAGGCTGAGAAAGATAAGGTTGCTCATTCAAAATGTCAGAGCTGATATTTGAACATAAGCCTGCTTGTCTCTCAAGTCACCTCTATCCCCTGGAAAGGAAAATCTTTAACCTGATTGTTGCTTAAGTTCCTTATTTCTTTTGCTTAAGTTCTTTACCTTGTCAGCTGTGAGTATTCAAGTTATTATTTTGGGGATTTCTTTTTCTTATCTCAAATTTCCATCTTCTTTAATAACGACTATCAATATTATTAAAGTAATTAACATGTTGGGAATGTGGTTATTTTGCTCTACATTGAGCAAATACTTAACATACATTATTACCAGATCTTATTGCAAAAGTTGGTGATCACCACCTCCCCCTCCCCCTCCCTCTTCCTCTTCTCATTTTAGAAATTAGAGATACAAGTGAAATACAAAAAACTTAAAAACAAACAGACAACCTTGTGTCCTCAGTATATGGCAGAGCAGGATTTCTAACTTATGCTGGCTGACTTTTCACTAAACCTCTAACATGTACACATATATGTACATGTGTGTATTTAAAACAGTTTCATTCCCATGTTTGAGGCCAATCAAATAAGAGTGAACACAGAAAATCCTAATAATTCATTCTCTGTATTCTGGGCCCTTCTCAAATGCTCTGCAGATGCCTCTTTGTAGCAGCCAGTCTCATTCAATTTCTTAAAGCTGATGAAGATCAGTGTGTTCAGTGCTCATGCAATGATTCTCAACATGATGAGTATTTTTTACCAAGAGTTGAATTGCAGCATAGTGAAATATACCACCATGTTTGCCAACCTTGGAACTCAGAAAGAGGAAGAGGGCCACAAGTTTTGGTTCCTGCCAACATCCTCCATTTTTCTCTAATTTATACACATGCTAACAAGCAGCTGGGCTCAAAACATGGACTCACCTTGCCAGGAAGGCCCTCCGAGACTTGACCCCACTGTTGGGACCTTCTCTTCCCTCTCCCTGGATAGCCTTAGGGAGAAAGGGGAAGTTCCCCAAGAGCCTTTTGTAATTTCATCCCTTCTCTGGTTTTACTCAGGTTCATAGCGCTGTGACCTATGTGAACTCTTTCTCTTTAATACAAGAAATAAAAATGTTTCTTCCATCAATGCAGACCTCAAGAGAACCTCTGAGTTCAGGTCTCTCAGTACAAGGGCCATGTCTTTCTGCCAGAATCACTCCCAGGGCAGCCCTTGAGCTGGGGAGTGGTGTTCAAAAGTATGCTGATGTGGGCTTCCCTGGTGGCGCAGTGGTTGAGAGTCCGCCTGCCGATGCAGGGGACACGGGTTCGTGCCCCGGTCCGGGAAGATCCCACATGCCACAGAGCAGCTGGGCCCATGAGCCATGGCCACTGAGCCTGCGTGTTCGGAGCCTATGCTCCGCAACGGGAGAGGCCACAACAGTGAGAGGCCCGCGTACCGCACAAAAAAAAAAAAAGAGAGAAAAAAAAAGTATGCTGATGAGATCTGAAGAAATGAAGAGTTGACATACTTAACTGTCCTACCCCAACCTGCAGAGCTTTGTAACCAAGATGGTAGCTGAGCGGTGATAGTAGCCTAAGGGAGAAGGATGCAGAGGGTGTTTTCCTCCAGGGCAGTCCAAGCTATTGTTCTGAGCAGTCAGGGTCCAGTGCTGCCAACACGAAGGGGCTGAGGTCTTTGTGGGGCCCCTTGGACCCTGAGAGAAACTTGGAGATCTCTGGGCCCAGGGAGTGAGATACACCTGGCTTCAGATTGTCACCCTGAGCATATTCTTCAACTAATCTGAGCTCCAGTTTTCTTTCCTATAGGATCTATTTCACATGCTTCTTATATTTATTAACAATTTTAAAAATTTTTATAAAAGCAATACAAGTACATTATTTTAAAAGTCCAATTTTTACATGACTCATTACCGTGTATTAGTTTACTCAGGCTGCCATAACACAGTACCATGGACAGAGTGGCTTAAACAACAAAAAGTTATTTTCTCACAGTTCTGGAGGCTGAAATCCCAAGATCAATGTGTCAGCAGGTTTGATGTCTCCTGAGGCCTCCTTTCTTAGCTTGCAGACGGCTGCCTTCTCCCTGTGTCCTCACATGGTCTTCCCTCTGTGTGCACATCTCTGGTGTCTCTGTGGGTCCAAATCTCCTCTTATGAAGACACCAGTCAGATTGGATTAGGCCTACCCATATGACCTCATTTATCTTTACTCACCTCTTTAAATACCCTATTTCCAAATACAGTCACATTCTGAGGTGTGGGAGGGAGGCGGGGTTAGGGTTTCAGCATGTAGATTTGAGGGGGGCATAATTCAGCCCATAACAACCAACAAAAGGAAACCCTGTACCTATCCCTGCACACCCTGATTTCCACTTTCTGAGAGCCTAGCCCTCCTTTTCCTTTTTCTTCCTGTATTTACTGCCATATTTATAAATGACTTGTTTGTACTGCTATTTTTTGCTTTTCTGATTTTAGCTCTAATCTGATTTTATTATCAGAGATGAGGATATACCCTCAGTTCCCATCCCCACATGCTTTCTTAAAGTCTTCTACCAGAAGTGTATCATGTTTTTGGTTAGATTATAATTAAGAGTTTGCATTGTTATAGTTATGTAAAAAATTATATACAGCCAATCCATGTATATATAGTTTGTTATAATTACATTTGCATTTTTCTGTAGTGCCTTTCCTGAAGATAATAATTATTTCCATTTTTATTACCTTAGTTTTCAACCTCCTTATCACTGTTCATCCCATGCTCTCCACTGAAGCGAATCTCCTTTCATTGTCATGAACACATCAGGGAGTTCTGGCTTTCACTGGCACACCTGCTCCATCCGGGATGGTTGTTTTCCAAGCCTGTGGCTTTGAGATCTTGTCTTGACTACTGTCCTTGGATCTTTGTTCAGCATCCTCCTGGAGAATTCCTTCCCCTCTTGCTATATTGGGTCTTCTGTTTCCTGGATCTTAGTGTTTTTGGTTTTCTTGGCTTATTTCTTATTTTACTTACTTCGGTGTAGCTCATGCCTTTGTAGCTTCCTGAGAAAGAGTGCATAGTAGATAAATTTGATAAGACTTTGAGTATGAGAATGTCTTTATTTTACTCTGCTATTTTCATCTTAGTTAAGTAGAGAATTCTGGGTTGGAAATACATTTTCTCTCAGATCTTTGCAGATGTGCTAATTTCCTGCCTTGGCACTGAGAAATCAACTGACTCTCTGATTCTTATGTAGATCACCTAGTTTTCCTTTCTTGTTGCTTTTTCTTCGTTTTCTTGATGCTTTTAAGATCTCTTTGTCCTATTTCCAACCAGCCCTCCTGTTTGCAGAACCCACTTGTGCCCTCATTTCCACAGGTCCCTGGATTCTTCAGTTTCTGAGCCTTTCCAGGATTCTGCAGAGCAAATTGCTTATTGATGGGCATCCCTTGCTCTGGGCTGTGTTTTTTTCTAATTCTGCTCCCAGCTCACCTCTCCATCTGCTTCCAGCTTCTACCATATGGTTGTGACATCTTCTTTTCCATTCTCTTCATCCTTGTGGGTTTATGCCTTTAAAGAAAATCCTTTTACTGTCATCTTTGTGGAAAAATATACAAATATGCATATTCAACCCCACTTGTTTAAGTGAAAGTTCCTCACAGAATTATCATAAAAATTAGAAATTCTATATATATATTTACAACCACTTATCATATATAGCACCTGTTACATAGCAGGCACTGAAAAAATAATATTTATGTATATATGTGTAGCAGAGGGCTAACAGGGATTTAAACACACTGAGGAGCATATGATGGCCTGGAAGCAACCTCTGCATGAAGACTTACAAAAATCTTAAGAAAAAGATGGAGCCTGGCATGATTCAGTAAAACCACAGTTAGAGGGAGAAGTACTTCTGAACGTAGGACAGTATTTTCTGTTACTAGACTCTGCCTCTCCCAGCCCCATGGATTCATGCCTATGCCCTTGATAGGGAAAAAAACTCTAAAAAGGAATGCAGCAGACTTTGGTTTTAGGTCAGTATTTGTCCATAATCTGCTGTTATGCTTCAGCCTTCAGAAAGCCTACTTCATTATTTCCGACATCTGTGCATCAGTGATGATATAGTTACATATCAAATCAGTGTAACAGCATCAGATACACGAACAAGGCATGTAATTAAAGGTATTGTTAATATCTCTACACTGTCTTTCAGATCCAACTTTAGAGAACAAATCTACAATGTGTGAGAGGAGAGTTGTGCTTAACGAGGGCTATAGAAAGATTTTGAATATTAGTTCACCTTGCTGAAAGGACACTCAGAGAAGGTGCTGCATGAGTTTGGAGGCACTGGGTAAAGAGTTAGACAAATCAATTTGCCACTCACATTCATAAGAGTTGGTGATAAAAACTACAAGAATTCTGAAATATCTACGAGTTGCTGCACTGAAAGTAAAGAATTAAGGGGAAAATGCCAAAAGGTAATGAGAAAAGAATCAGCAAAGGGGAAATTTTCAATTAATCAACCCAGGATACTTCTTGAGCATATTTTGTGTCAAGATCCTAAAGAAGTGGCCAGAGAGATAAGGAGGAAAGAAAAAGGAGGTCATCCCACCCTGGGGCCCCATGTCTGTTGGATAACAAGGTAGTATTTTATTCATGACAAATCTGGGCAGAAACCAAAAAGAACAACAGTGGGGAAATGGGATTTGAATTTGGTCGTGGTCAGAGATGTGGGTAAATTCAATGATTTTCAATCAGGTGGGAAAAAGGCCCCCAAATCTAGCTGTTCAAAAATTTACAAACAGAGCTTCCCTGGTGGCGCAGTGGTTGAGAGTCCGCCTGCCGATGCAGGGGACGCGGGTTCGTGTCCCGGTCCGGGAAGATCCCACATGCCGCAGAGCGGCTGGACCCGTGAGCCATGGCCGCTGAGCCTGCGCATCCGGAGCCTGTGCTCCGCAACGGGAGAGGCCACAACGGTGAGAGGCCCCCGTACTGCAAACAAACAAACAAACAAAATTTACAAGCACATGACAAGCATACTTAAAAGCTAATGGCAGAAAGTGACAACAAAGGTAACCTGAGGGTCACAAGTAAACTGGATTTCCTGAATAGCTGGGCAAGCAGGTTGCATTTGGGGAAAGCACCAGGTAAGTGTAAAGGGAGGGATTCTCCTTTTCATTCTCCTGAGAGACTTCACCTTGGAAAATGATGGCATTATTGCTGCCTTTTTGGAAGGCAAAAACCAAAGGATCCTATTGGGTTGGAATGACTTTGAGCTTGTACCCAAATGTGGCCAGCCCCTTTGCAGACAGCTTATTTACCTGATTGTTTCCCCTCGTATCTGGAGTCCCATCTCCCACCTCTCTGACTCCATTAGCTCCAGTTCCTCTCAAATGCCAGCTGAAAGCATTTATTTTTCTCTGTTACCCAGACCCCTTAATTTGCAGCTTCGTTGGCTTTTGCTTAGTATTAGTAATCCTTGGTGATTATTTCCACACTGGTGATTGTTGTGGCATTGGCAATTGTATGAAGTGTTTGGTGATATTGTTGTTTGGGGGAAGCTGGGGGAGTGAGGGAATTGTTATCGTCAGAATTCAGTGGCCTTTAAATGCAGTTTGGTGCCAGTGCACTGGGGGATTCTCTGACACTCGTGGGAGTATTTCATTCTTACATACTAGGAACGACCCGAGAGACCCACCCCAGTGCATCATTCACAATAGAGCCTGCCTTTTAAATAGCTTTTCATTTGGTTGAAAGAACAGATTCCCACACAGTTTTTAGAATGCATGGAAAAGCCCCTATCATTTTCCTGCCTCGACACCCTTTTCACATGCAACCACACAGTTCTTTGCTCTATGAGAGAGAGAGAGAGGGAGAGATGGAGGGAGAGGGAGAGATGGAGGGAGAGAGAGAGATGGTGGGAGGGAGAAAGAGAGTGGTCACAGATGACTCTCTGGGCTGTGCAATGACCTTTCCTTCTTAACTGTTCTGTATAAGGTATATGCCTTCACTAGGCGGTGTGCAGAAATAATGAGTGGGTAGGAGATTTATTCTATGCCAGTATCACCACTGCCACCACCCACACGGACATATGACTGCATTCCACGATCGCTTCCTTTTGTTTCTATGAAACACTTCTGACTATGAAAGGAATTATAGAAGGAATATGTACGTGCTCATTGTTGAAAACTTGGATAGAAACAAAAAGCATACAAGGTACAAGAGCAGAAAAGAAAGAAACAAACTCGGAATACCACTCTCAGAGCCAACTACTTAATACTTTGTGGTATTACAAATCAAGGATTTATCTAATAATGTATCAAAGATTTACTGAGTGCTTACAACATACCAGTCATTACGCTACTTGCTGCAAATACAGAAGCAAACAAATGAGGTCCTTACTCTTGTGAAAATGTGCCCCTGTGAATGTAAGTCCTGTCTGAGATGTTTCCTGACCTTCTAGCTCCTGTACAGTGTGTTCTGCAGTCATAAAAGGCCCACTTCCGGGCTTCCCTGGTGGCGCAGTGGTTGAGAGTCCGTCTGCCGATGCAGGGGACACAGGTTCATGCCCCGGTCCGGGAAGATCCCACATGCCGCGGAGCGGCTGAGCCCGTGAGCCATGGTCGCTGAGCCTGCGCGTCCAGAGCCTATGCACCGCAACGGGAGAGGCCGCAGCAGTGAGAGGCCCGCGTACCGCAAAAAAAAAAAAAAGCCCACTTCCTAGGGGCTCTCTAGGCTGGGTTAGCTGATCCCTTTCCTGTCTTTATGCAAGGTTCTTCGTGGCTTATCAAGCAAGATGGTGGGCATCCTGCTCTGAAGGAGGGAAGGTGTGAACATTTGTGCTCCTGAACATCTGGCCAACCACTACATCCTCTGGGGACTGACAAAGATTTATGGAAGAGCCCATGCTGACAAATTGAGGGATTT
Organism: Stenella coeruleoalba; assembly: GCF_951394435.1. Lineage (NCBI taxonomy): Eukaryota > Metazoa > Chordata > Mammalia > Artiodactyla > Delphinidae > Stenella > Stenella coeruleoalba. Next base: position 45,782,222 of record NC_137148.1, on the reverse strand, counting down.
TTGTCATCATTGTTGGTGTTGTTTTTTATTTTAAGCAAGCAAGCCACTGGGCTGGTCCTTAGGTCACTGTAAGCACCTCAGCCGAGTTTGCTGGTGTCGCCATGGACTCTGTTCATCTGTTTATTTATGTACTTCACAAACTTTTACAGAGTACCAGTCACTGTGCTAGACACTGGGATTGCAGAGAGAAAAAACAGCAGAGAAACTCACTCTCTAGTTGAGGGGAGATTCCTTATAGACAATTACAGTGCAGTGTGCTAAGCACTCCAACAGGCTGGGAGGAGAACCAAGGGATGGTCACCCAACTTTACTGCGGTCTGGGGGCAGGTAGTTCAAGAAAGTCTTTCTGGAGGGGAGATCTGATCTTGAAGTTTGAATAGAAGAAGCAGATGAAGGGTGGGGTCGCAATTAAAGAAGAAACAGCATGTGCAAATGCCAGTGAGCATTAAAGAGGCTGGTGCCGTGGAGAGACAACCAGTAATTCCCTGTGGCTTGTTCACTTTGCAGGGGTACAGTGTGAACAATGAAGCTGGCCAAGTGGGATTGATGCCAGATTTTGAAGGGCTTGTTTCTACTAGGCTTGAAGGTTTAGACGTTGTCCTGAAGTTATCCAATAGCTATCAAAAGATTTTTTTTAAAGCAGTGGCAGAATCAGTGCATAGTATGAAGAGGACAGGGAAAGAGGATGTTTTTATAATTCAGGTGAGAGAAATAGGCCTAGCAGAGATGGAGAAAAGAGTTGAGAGATGTTAAGGAAGGAGAAGCAACAGAAGTTGATGGCTGGCTGAGTGCTGGAGGGTGAGGGTTGGGATGACTCCCTGGTTTCTGATTGGACAACCCAGTGGGTAGTGATGTCCTCCACTGAGACAGGTGATACTGATGGAGGGACTCAGCTAAGAGATGGGTATTCAGAAAGGAAGAGGGACTGAGGAGGAAGGTGAAAAACCAGCAAACAAGCACATTAACAAACAAAAAAAGCCAACCAGAAAGAAGAAAAACCAGGAACTAGGAGATCTCATGTGAGCTAGTCAAGAATGATTTCCTTGGTATAGTAGGGGCCAGGGAGAGATTACAGTGGGTTAGGGGGTACGTGAGAGGTGAGAGGGAAGGAACAGCCATGGCAGGCTGCTGTGCGGCTGAGCTGGGAGGAGGGAGATGGGGGCTGTGCACCAGCCCGAGGAGGACTTAGTGATAGATTGGGGTGGGAGTGCCTTCATTATGGCACTGAATTGAGGAAAAATGGCAAGTAGAGAAGGCGAGGTTGAAGGTTAAAAATGAAGGGCTAACTGATGAAACAGACTCCCTGAAGAGAGATCCAGAACACAGACCAGTACTTGTCCAACCACACAAGGGTGAAGGCTCTGGCGGGAAGCACCTTGGAAATGTGTGGGGTATCACAGTGCTTTGGGGCTGTTAAGGCATCACATGCGCAGAGTCCAGGCATGTTCTGTGTCCTGCACGGGGTGATATAGTGAGGAAAGTCTCCACATTCCAACAGCTTTCAAATGACCTACCAGCCAGGAAAGTGAGAGCCCTCTTTAGCATTACCTGAGCCTGGAACCTAGCACTGTTTTTCATAGAGACAAAAAGTAATTTCTAGGTAGTTTTAGTATAGATTAAATTTTCCGAAGTTTCAACCACAGTATAGATCAAGGGAAGATTGTACTGCGTTTTACTGGGACTTATAAGGCATTGCTTGGCGTTGTGGAGTGGCATTTTTCTCCTGCTGTTTGAGTGCCAATATTAAATACCTGTGTCTGTCTCCACGTTCGTAATTCCCACACAGCGACTCCACGTCTAGATGTAAGGCTTTGTCTACCTAATTTTGTATCCAGTATAATAGTACGTGAGCTTTCACATACTGAAAAGCATACTACTTTCCTTTCCTTTTCCTTTTATTTTATTTATTTATTTATTTATTTTTTTAACATCTTTATTGGGGTACAATTGCTTCACAATGGTGTGTTAGTTTCTGCTTTATAACAAAGTGAATCAGTTATACATATACATATGTTCCCATATCTCCTCCCTCTTGCGTCTCCCTCCCTCCCACCCTCCCTAACTTTTCCTTTTATTTTAGAATTATGCTATTACATCCATTAAAGTATAATTATCTAGGTAGGTTATATTCGTTTCTCGATATTAAAGGGAAGGAGAGTTACAAAATATTTTATTTTTATAGAAAGAGCATAGGATCTGATTCTGCTGAGAATCGCCAGCAAACGTAGAAGCGTTTAGGAGGAGAAGCTACTAAACACTGCCCTAGAGAAGGCAGTAAGGATGGATAAGACTCACAGAAGCCAAAGGAGGGGGGACATGGAGTTGAGGGAATCATCCTGTCCTTTATCCTCTGTCAAGTAGGAGGTTAAGATGTGTTCAGAGTGAAGGAGACAGTGAGCTTGAAGAAAGTGCCGTAAGAGAGGGAGAGGAAAGCCAGTGGTGGATGAATGCTGTCTTCAGACACTTGGAAGATCACCAGGCAGTGTTAAAAGTCCAGCTGAGGTTGGAGACCATAAATTTGTCAAGAGCCTCAATCAGCACGGCTCTTCCCTTTGCCAGAAGAGCTCAGTAGGAGCGCTTCTCCAGGGGAGCGGAGAAGGCTGGCTGGATTCATCCAGGGTTGGAGTTTCCCTAAGCAAGAGTAGCAGAAGAATAAAAGATCAGGTCACCGAGAACACTGACTACCAGACTTAGCAGTGAACCATGATTAGGGCCAGAAGGGACACCTAGGAGACTGTTACATTATAAAGGCCCCTGGTCAACCTCAGGGGCCCTCAGTGGTAGTACATCCTTCCTCTTTCTATTCCAAGAATGGAACCAGCTTTGTCCCCTACCTGGTTTGTTAGTTGGTGAAGCTCTTTTAAAAGATTTTCCTTTATTTAGCTGCATGAACTTTTTTGCTCTGACTTACATGGGCTGACATTCTCCCAGGATTCTGTAAAGAAAAAGTGCAGCTTCCTGGCCTCCTGATGTAAATGGAGGCAGGCTTTGCTAAGATGAAGGTGAGTGTTCCCAAATCCAGAGGGAGGGTGGCTTTTAAACGGGAAAGTCAGTACAAACTAAGCTGAAAATATGAGGTATAGCCAGTGGAAACCCCTTGGTTTAAAAGAAAAGAAATGCTCTGTGACTTCCCACATGTCCTCTGAAGAGTCAGACTTTGTAGAATCAGGTGGGACCTTCCAATTTGCTCATCTAAATTTCCATCCTAGTTTCCATTGCCAAGTGTTGGAATCTTAAGTTGTAGCCTCTGGCCGCACAATCCGAATCCCGTCCAGTTCCCCTCTTCTCCTTAACGGCGGTGGAAGCAAAAGAGGCACCAGGAAAGGAAGAGGGTCGCCATCAGATGGCCACATTCAGATGCGGGGACTAAAACATGGAAAGGGAGGGAGGGGCGAGTTGCTTCACCGGTGCCGTTGCTGGAAGCTGAGGACACTTGAGCTTGGAGACACTGGGAATGTCAAGGGCATGACTGGGCTTGGGGCAGGGGTGCACACTCATGTGGGACTTGGATATGGGTGGCAGACCTAATGTAGAAACTGATATAAAATGCTGTGAGGTCTCGATGAATAAGGTGCTGAGAATATCTTCCTTGAAATATCATGAATAGAAGTGACTAAAACCAACATGAATTCATATCAAGAATATACAAGAAGTAAGAAAAGGGTATGATGAAGGCAAAACCCAAATGGAAAACCCAAGTGGCTAATTGTTCATAAGTATATGAACAATTACACAAACACTAATAATCATAGAACTGCAAATAAAAATGGGGCACTGGAGATCGGAAAAATATGGAAACTTAAATAACAAAGCATTGGCAAGGAGGCAGAGGATAGGAGTCCTCAAGCATTGCTGGTGGAGCTGCAGACTGTTAAAGCCATTCTGGAAAGTGATTTGGCAGTACTTAATGGAATTAAACATGAGAATACTCTGTGACCGGCTGTCATCCTTGTCTACTTATACCCAAGAGAAATTCTTTCAAAAATTCCTAAGGGAGGCTTCCCTGGTGGCGCAGTGGTTGAGAGTCCGCCTGCCGATGCAGGGGACTCGGGTTCATGCCCTGGTCCGGGAAGATCCCACATGTCGCAGAGTGGCTGGGCCCGTGAGCCATGGCCTCTGAGCCTGCGCGTCCGGAGCCTGTGCTCCGCAACGGGAGAGGCCACGACAGTGAGAGGCCCACGTACCTCAAAAAAAAAAAAAAAATTCCTAAGGGATGTCACAGGGCTATCGTTATGGTGGTGTTTGTGGTAGTGGGGAGTTGGAAGTAATCTGGGTGTCTATCACTAGGGGAGTATGTAGGAAAAGTACGGTGCTCTGCAGCACTTAGAAGTAAGAACTAGATGTGCTCATTGTAGCAAGGATAGAGTTTTAAAAATAGCGCTGAGTGAAAAACCTAAGAAACAGAACAATACCATTTAAAATGGGAAACACATGCAGACATATTAAATGCCCTACACACTTTGCAAAGATGCTGTATTTATTTAGGAAATTGGATCAATGGCTGTAACAGAAGGACTCAAAATAATGATTAAACTGGATGGATTTTTCTCCTGTTAAAATTCAGGTAGGTGATACAGAGCGGGTGCAACATCATCAGGGACCCAGCTGTTTCTGTCATTTTACTTTCCCACCTTCAACTCGTGACTTTTATCTCAGGGTCCTCTGTGGCTACCTGATCTAGCACACAATCAGAATCTGCCGGGTGGGGAGAGGGAAAGGAAAGGAAAGGACACATTTCCGCCTACAGAGCAACCTAGAAGTTGACACATCACTTTTGCTCATATTCCGTTGGCTAACATGAAGCAGTGTAGTCATGCCTAGCAGCCAGCTACGAATTCTGTTAGGATGCAAGGAGGACAAGGACCAGTGCCTACCATAGACATGTACGTGTGCAAGTAACACAAGTCAGGCGCCTTAGGGTGGGGGCCTGAGGACGGAGGAATGGGCGTCGGGATGAAAGGGGAAGAATGACATTTGTACAAAATAAGAAAGAGTCTTCGTGTAGATTCATGATGAAAGTGTATCATAAACTGATGAAAGTGTATCATAAACCTATGATGACAGCACTCCTCTGTACCTATGGAAGGAAGGAAGGGAGGGAGAGAAGGAGGAGAGAGGAAGGAAAGAAGGAAGAGAGGGAAGAAAAAGAAGAAAGAAGGAAAGAAAAATGGCAGAGGTTATGGTCACACGAGAGTCCCCGGGAGAGCAGTGTGGGGAGACATAACACAAGTAGGTGAGTGCGAGGTGTGCCAGGATGGGAGGGAAATTTTCCCAATAGTCTCATGAAACCAGCAGAAAGAAGCAGAGCTGGTCTCTGGTGTCATAGGTCAGCTTGGCTGCTGGCTTCCCTCCTGGTCACTGGACTGGTCACAGATATTCCAGTTGCTCAAGTGCACAGAGTCAATTACATGTAAGATCAAGGGCAGGGTTTTCCAAGGCCGAGTATTTTGTGAGTCAGTGAGCTCTCCACATTCTCTTTTGCAGATAGTGGGGAAAACAGAGGGGTGGGTACTGGGGTAGAGCTCCCAAGCCACCATGCTCTGGGGAGGAAATAAAGAGGAGGATGAAGCAGGCTTACCAGTCTGAAGACTTTGCTGGAAAGCACTGACTTAGGTTCAGAGTTTAGCAAGTCTCGTTTGACTTATGCAAAGGAGAACGAAGTCTCAAAAATGATTATGCTATAGTTAAATCTGAACGGCTACAGTGAGTATCTTTAACTGACTGGCTAATATCTATGTATTCTAATAATCAGTTCCTTTGTAATTATCCATTAGCAGTATCTGTGATGGAATAGGAAGAGAATAGCTTAGAAATGGTACAGGTGCAAGTTCACATTCTTGCTTTAGTACTTGATGTAAAGTCTTGGGCAAGTCACTTAACCTTTCAAAGCCTCCCTACATTGGTAAAATGAACATAACAGCAGTTACCTAGCAGAGTTGCTTAAGATACTGTAGGTAAAATAAAGTGTCTGCAGTGCCTGTTAAACAGGTGTCCAACAAATGCTAACCTTATCCGCTAAATACCAGAATAGGTCTTTTCCCATATTATTTTTAGTTGGTCACTTGGCTAATGCAGACGTTCACTATATTTCTAGTTAATAAGTGCATGTGTGAAGAGAAAGCGAGAGCATTAACACTGATCAACCTATTTCATTTACATATAAAATTCTCATCTTTTTTTATTTTATTCAAGTATAGTTGATTTACAATGTGTTAATTTCTGCTGTGCAGCAAAGTGATTCAGTTATATGTATATATACATTCTTTTTCATATTCTTTTCCATTATGATTTATCACAGGATATCGACTATAAACCCCTGTACTATACAGTAGGAGCTTGTTGTTTTTCCATTCTATAGATAATAGTTTGCATCTCCTAACCCCAAACTCCCGGTCCTTTCCTCCTCCCACCCCCTTCCCCCTTGGAAACCAACAGTCTGTTCTCTATGTCTGTGAGTCTGTTTCTGGTTCGTGGAGAAGTTCATTTGTGTCATATTTAGATGCCACATATAAGTGATATCATATGCTATCTGTCTTTCTTTTTATGACTTACTTCGCTTAGTATGATAATCTCTGGGTCCATCCATGTTGCTGCAAGTGGCATTATTTCATTCTTTTTTTATGGCTGAGTAGTATTCCATTGTATATATGCACCACATCTTCCTTATCCATTCATCTGCCGATAGACACAGAAGTTGTTTCCATGTCTTGGCTATTGTGAATAGTGCTGCTATGAACATAGGGGTGCATGTATCTTTTTAAATTATAGTTTAGTCTGGATATGTGCCCAGGAGTGGAATTGCTGGATCATATGGCAACTCTGTTCTTAATTTTTTGAGGAGCTTCTATACTGTTCTCCACAGTGGCTGCACCAACTTACATCCTCACCAACAGTGTAGGAGGGTTTCTTTTTCTCCACACCCTCTCCAGCCTTTGTTGTCTGTAGACTTTTTTTTTTTTTTTTTTTTTGCGGTATGCGGGCCTCTCACTGTTGTGGCCTCTCCCGTTGCGGAGCACAGGCTCCGGACACGCAGGCTCAGCGGCCATGGCTCACAGGCCCAGCCGCTCCGCGGCATGTGGGATCTTCCCGGACAGGGGCACGAATCCGTGTCCCTTGCACCGGCAGGCAGACTCTCAACCACTGCGCCACCAGGGAAGCCCGTCTGTAGACTTTTTAATGATGGCCATTCTGACTGGTGTGAGGGGGTACCTCATTGTAGTTTTGATTTGCATAAAATTCTCATCTTTAATGTTGTCAATCCTTTTAAACCTACAAGTCAGTCATTTTTCCCATTGTTGAAACAGTTGATTCTGGGACACATATCCCACAAAGAGCATGGCAGCAGGAGGGGAGAACACATGAGACCAAGTGACACGATGCGAGGGCTGTCTTTTGACCACAAATTGGGCAGCATTCACATCTTCGGTTATGACATTAAAAAAGAAATGCCACGAAGAACTTTTGAAACAGTTGAAGGAAAAACAGTCAATGGAACAAAGTCTTGAACGTAGAGAAACCTTAGCTGTCCAAGAGAACAGTCCTGCTGTTTTCTGGGAACACACGCAAAAGTAGAATCAACGGTCGCATGCCAGTTCATTCAGCATCCAGCTTTGCACTAAGGGAGAGCCAGAACGAAGCTTCACCTAGCTTAAGGACCAAATGAATCACCACAGAACTCAGATTTCAAACACACCAATGGAGAAATGAGTAATTTTCAGTGAATGACTTTCAGCATATACTTAAATCTTAAACTAAAAGAAATCGAATAAATAGCAAGGAGACTCCTCCACTAGCTGGGGTTTTCATGAGATAATTACACCCCTGGAGGATTAAGGTATCACCTTTGTTCTGGGCTCTGTAAGACTATGGAACTGATTGTCTTTCAGTTACCACCCCCTGCTCTGTCTCTGGCTCCAAGACCTGATGGTAGGTAAGGGAGAATATATTTGTGTGTAAAATCATGGATATGTTTTATCTGGCTTGCTGTCACATACCTTGTGTTTCTTAAGGATAGCAGAATAATCATAGAAATCAGAGAATCCATTTGTAGACTTTAAACTGAACCTCCTTTCAACCCAATAAGTTTGAAAAAAATTATACCCACAGCCATACATACACACCCACACCCACACACCTAAAGGAGGACATTTATAATCACCATTTTCTCAAAAAGAATCATCATAGCTTAATGGGATAAGCTCACTTCCAGGAAAAATTTTATCTTTAGATGAGTTTGTATGTGTATGCAATGAAAATATAGTAGATTATTTCTCTTTTCACCTTAGCTTTTAATTGCAACAGTTCCTTTTATGCGGGTGCCTTGTCATATCTACTCCTTTATCTCTTTTATAGAATCTCTGTTTGGTTCCTTAATCCTTAATTGTCCTATTTTACATAATGTTTAATTTTATGAGATGCCTGGAATATTTCTGGAAACGTAGATGTTTTAAAATCAGTTGAATAAACCCTCCTTTTCCTGAATAGAAGGAGATAAATTCCTGTAAATATTCCCTTGCCAGATTCAGAATTCTGCCACGGTCTTCAGAACCTCTCTTGTTCAGGTGTTCAAGTTGCTTCTTTCTCTGCAAACTACTCTGTCCCCTTAACCTTCACCAACCTGTCCTAACTCAAGTGGTGGCTTTATCATGCCTAGATTACACATACAGTGTCCACCCTGGCACCCTCTCCAGCCAAATTTCCCCTCCATTTAACCCCCAAAGTGATGCCAAGCCAGCCTTTTTATAGACAGCTCGGGGTCTCCTAGGTCACTGACTATTGTGGCTAAAAGCTAAGGTTATGTCCATTCAGCCCCAAACTTTAATCGTCAGTGAGCATCTAAGCCCCAAGGCCGACGTGATCAGCTTCCCAGACCCTTACGCCTAACCAGGAGACTATGTTGCCTTCTTCTGGAATGACTAGGACTTATCCTCTTGAGATCAAATAGAGATGATGGAGTTTGTACTCCCAAGGATTGTTTTCTTGTCCCACAAGTCTGAAACACAGGGCAAAGGCTCTAGGAGTTGGCAAGTTTATTATCGGACAAGGTGACAACCTTTCATGCTTCTGGTTTGTTTGACTGGAAACAGGAATTACAAACTCCCCCAAGAACCAATGAAGGAGAAGCATCTTCAGCTAAAAAACAGTAAAAGCATTTCTGTGTAGCACATGCTCTTTCCCTGGTACTCCTGAAGTTCCCTGGGATCTGTACAAGTTTACCTCTACACACTGGCCAGCTCAGGGTGACGATTATCAAGCTGATTTTATTTGGTGTGCTCATTTTTTAGGACTGCCGAAAAAGTACCAAAAACTGGGTGGCTTCAAATGACACAAATCTATTCTCGCAGAGTTCTAGAGTCTAGAAATCTGAAAGTAAAGTGTAGGCAGGGCCATGCCCTCTCTGAGGCTTCAGAGGAGAATTCTTCCTCACCTCTTTCTAGCTTCTGGCGGTTGGTTCTCAGCAACCTTTGGCGTTCCTTGGTTTGCAGACGCATCACTCCTGGCTCTACCTTTTCCAACCCGCAGCCATCTTCTCCTTATGTGTTTCTGTCTCTTCACGTTCTAGCCTCCTCTCTAAGGATACCAGTCATACTAGATTAAGGGTCCACCCTACTCCAATATAACTTTATCTTAACTAATTATACCTGCAAAGATGTATTTCCAAATGAAAGGTCACATTCTGAAGAACTAGGGGTTAGGACTTCAGTGTGTCTTTCAGGGGGGACATGATTCAACCAGTAAAATTTGGGATAAATTTAGCTTAATGCCTCCCAGATGCCCTTATATTCTGCAGGAAAGAACTTGTCCTTAAGGTGAAGGGTACACAGTTGGGGTGGGTGTTGGAGAAAGCACAGATCCTCACCTCTCCAGTGCTCAGAAGGAAGAAATCACCCTTTGCTCTTCTGAGGGCCTCCGTTTCTGTCCGCCAGTTGGCACACACTGTAGCCCGTGTCCTGACAAAGGTTCTGTCTGCGTTTGCAGAGCGAGCAATCAAAACTACATCTGTGCTGTGAAAACGCTCGCAAATCTGCCAGGAACATGAATAACAGGCATTTTCCACAAAAGTTCCTCTTCCTCAGTCAAGCCAGGAACTGTTTTCTGAAAGCACCACAGAGGCAGTGAGTTTTCTGGTTGTAAATCTCTTTGTATGGAGTCAGATCAAGTGCCAACTTCCTCTGCCCAAGTTTCCTCTCCTCCGGCCCCGAGGCTGGCCTTAAGGGAGAAGCTGGGAATGTGCTTCTGCCTGGGGACCACAGGCAAGGTCATCCTTGGGACATTGATGGGGGATGAGAAGGAAGTAGAGGGCGCCGGGGAGGGCTCAGGTCTGCCTTTGGCTTCCTAGTGAGGAGCTAGTGGGCTGAGAGTGTGGGCGGACAAGGGTGCGGGCTGTGCTGGAGCAGCTGGCCTCCCTCCCAGTCCCCCAGCTGCTTCCCTCCCTGATGGCAGCTGCCTGGGTACTCCTTTGATGCAGCAAGGACACTCAGAAGGGGCTCTGTGGGGCGGGCTCTGTGGGGCAGGCCCTGGGCAGAGCTGTGAGAGACAAAGCGTGTCAGGGCTGCCGTGCCACACACATGCCCCCTTCCAGCACCTCAGCCCACTCCATGCCTCTGCCCATCTCAGCCAAGCTTGCCTCTCACTTGGCTGCTCCTACCCTTTATGTTAAGAGGCAGACAGACCCAAAGTCGATCTGCGCCTTTTTGCTCCATCAACTCCTATCTCAAATGAAATAATATCCAACAAGAAAGCCTTGAAAAACACCGCCTTTCCTGATAGCTTAAATAAGGTGGTAAAATGGGTAGCAGGCAACATTCTGCCATAAAACAATAAAATATCGAAAACCTGATCTTAAAGATTCTCCCCCCAACATGATTGCCTCATACCCTCTCTTCTCTTCTCTCTCCTCCTCCAGGTTTCTAAACCACTGTTTCTTCTCGTGTAAAGTGATCTTGGCTCTGCCTTTCTTCATTCTGCTTCTGGACCCTTTGCCTTTTGTCATCAAAACAAAGGCAACAAAGCATTGTGAACGAAAACTCTTCCCATAGAAACCTGGTAGAGGAAATACTGAACCAGTAATAATTTTGGTCCATATTACACTCTCCCCAAAACTTGAAAATCTTTTATTCCTTAATGCACTAAAAAGTGAAGCTTTAATTGGAATTTTAGGTACAAAGTGGAGGAGTTACTGCTGGTATGGGGGGGAGGGGTGCAAGTGGAGAGGTTGGTGGAGAAGCGATTACCCGTCTCCTCCTAGAATAGCTCTGGGGCCCAGTGATGGCTCCGCCCCTCTATGGAAGTTTCTGGTGAAGGCCCTAACTCCCTGCCCTTCTACACCCTGGGCACAGGGCTGACTCAGAGCACCCAGGTTCAGGCTGGGTTCTATGCCTCAAGAGATCCAAACTGGTGTTGGCTGTAGCTGCATGCACAGTGCTACCAGGTTAGGCTGTAACCATAGATCATCATCTCCCCGAAATACCCTATTTTAATTGTATTTAGTTTCATCTCCAGGTGATGCAAATGAATCGTTGAAAAGTTGTGCTTTTAGCTCTTTGTTACAGCCCCAAGGAGGTAAATCCCCTAAAGTGAATTTTTTTCTTCCATACTTATATAGAAGCTAGCTTTACCTCAAAGTTCAAGACTGTCCCACTCCTACACATCCTGCCATGAGTTTGTAAATCCTCAAATTATTTAAAAGGCTCAGCATCTCTGGTTCTAGTCCACAGCTTTGAGACAGTGGAGTGGGCTGAGGCGGAGGGAGTAAAGGGATGGGGTGGGGGTTGAGTGGGTGGGGATGACAGGAGAGAAGATTGTAGTCATGAGCACACCATGTCACCAGTCCCCAAACTCACCTCAACGCTGTGAAGTCTCAACACAAAACTGAAAGTGTTCATACCTAGGACACTGAGACTTCCCCTGAGACATTCTTATGAGTTCATATTTGACTAGCAAGCTCTGGAAGGGAAGCCAGGCCCTCCAGTGACGGCATGGGGTGAAGGAAAGGGGTTATAACCTGGGGCAAAGAGTGTAGTTTGCTAGTGGTTCTTCCTATTCATAGTAGTTATTTCTATCTTGTGCCATTTTCCTTTCATCCTAACTCATTTTTGTTAATAAAGCTTGTTGTTCCTGACTCAGTGATGAGATACCTAAGGAGGTTCTTATCCTAAATTACTGATTTGTACTAACATCCATAACCGCTAGCCTCCTTCATTTATCTAAGAAAGGCTTTCCTGAAAGAAGATGTTGATGTTGAGGTGAGCTGGCCAGTGACTTGTTAAAAGACCTTTTACACACAGATGGGCTGGTAAGCAAGGGAAGGGCTGGACAAGCAGTTCCTGGAGTTCAGAAGCAGCTATAGTTACAGATCTCTCCAGGCTGCTGGAACCACAGCCGAGGTCTCCTGGGCAGTCCTCCAGACCCAACCAAAGCTACCCTGGCTCTACTGCCTGGCTTCCAGGTGGCCCATGCAATGTGTCCACCTACACCATGTCTTTGCTAAGAGTACTGTGGCGGTGCTACTATCCTCAAGGCTGATTAGGGCAGATCCAACCCTCACTGGGTAAACCATCGACCCACACTTGGAAGATCAGTAACTTTGAAGACAGAGAGCAAAGAGAGTATGATTGAAAACAAAAACCTTTTGCCCCAAATTCACCTTTCTTATATTGTATTTTTTTAACAGGTAAGACTGCCCAAATGGTTCCTTTTTCAGCAAACCTAAAATATTATTTTTCTAAAAGATTGACGGGAATACAGATAACATCATTTAGATTATGATCCTATAAATTGTACTGCCTTGGTCCAAAATTATCTAGCCGGTCAATTTCAGATAACTGTCAAAGAAGAGAAGCTGAAGCATAGCATTTGCATGGTCAGCTCTAAAAGAAAGGATGAGATGGTCAGATATGGAGAAACTCTCTTCATCAGTTAGATCACTGGCTAATTATGCCAGGCTTGCAAATAAAAATCTCCCTTAGACTTCCCAGCTTCACTCAGAGAAAAACTCTATTCTATAGCTAGATTATACCCCAATATCAGCAAGTCATCCCACTAACTGCTGGTCAGGAAAATGTGCAAACAGCAAAACGCGGGAAGTTCAACCAACACATCCTCATGACTGTGTAGACAGGATCAACTGAGGAGGGACTGGGGGAGTCATCTCCGAATAGCAGTGGCATGTCTGGAACCGTGCATATGTGCATATACAATACGTGTTTATGTCTCACATACATAGTCAAGACAGTTCCAGCTCTAACTAGTACATCCGTGAGCCGGTCGCACAGCCATCACCCGATTTCCTTTTATGGGCTTGGCACTTCACACACCATTCATTTAATATGAGACACTTTAAATTAAAGAAATTAAAAAAAGAATTTGCTGATGTCTGACTCAGAGAAAAAGAATGGAAAGCTAAAAACAAGACACAACTCCAACTGAAATAAATTTGAATACTCACCATTCTCTATATTCTCAGTAGTCATGTCTTAGGCTGAAAGCTCTCAATTGTTCAATGAACTGAGTAATACCAGTGACTGCAATTGCTGTCCAGATGACATGAGTTCACAAGATAAAGATAAAAACATTTAATTCAGTGTTACAGGAAAATAAAAGTGTTCATCTGGTTGAGAGGAGGAAGACACTAACAATTACATTCTAGAAATTTCTATGGCTATAAATGTCTGATTCTTTTTTTTAATTTAATTTTTATTGAATGAAAGATTCTTTAACTTCTGTAGTGCTCTACTATTTTCAAAAGTTTCACACAAATGATTTTATATAATACCATAATAACCCCTTTTCCTCCATACCCCTGTATTGCCCCTCCCCCTTCCCTCTCCCCACTGATAATCACTAGTTTATTCTCTATATCTGTGAGTCTGCTTCTTTTTTGTTTTTTTTCACTAGTTTGTTGTATTTTTTGGATTCCACATACGAGTGATACCATACAGTATTTGTCTTTCTCTGTTTGACTTATTTCACTTAGCATAATGCCCCTCAAGTCCATCCATGTTGCTGCAAATGGCAGAATTTCATTCTTTTCTATTGCTGAGTAATATTTGTGTGTGTGTATATATGTATATGTACACACACAACATATTCTTTCTGCATTCATCTGTTTATGGACACTTGGATTGCTTCCATATGTCGGCAATTGTAAATAATGCTGCTGTCAACACTGGGGTGCATGTATCTTTTCAAATTAGTGTTTTTGGTTGTTTTGGACACATACCCTAGAATGGAATTGCTGGGTCATATGGTAGTGATATTTTTAGTCTTTTGGGAAACCTCCATACCATTTTCCACAGTGGCTGCAAAAATTTACATTCCCACCTTTACTCCACATCCTTGCCAATTGTTATTTGTGTTCTTTTTGATGATAGCCATTCTGACCAGTGTAAGGTGATATCTCAGAAATGAAAAAGAAGCTACAACTGACACCACAGAAATACAAAGGAACATAAGAGACTACTACAAACAACTATATGCCAATAAAATGGACAACCAAGAAGAAATGGACAAATTCTTAGAAAGATACAATCTCCCAAGAATGAACCAGGAAGAAATAGAAAATATGAACAGACCAATTACCAGGAATTAAGTTGAATCAGTAATTTAAAAACTCCCAGCAGACAAAAGTCTAGGACCAAATGGCTTCACAGGTAAATTCTACCAAACACTTAGAGAAGAGTTAGCACCCAGACTTCTGAAACTATTCCAAAAAACTGAAGAGGAAGGGACATTTCCAAACTCATTCTATGAGGCCAGCATCACCCTCATACCAAAACCAAACAAAGATATCACACAAAAAAAGAAAATTACAGGCCAATATCACTGATGAATATAGATACAAAAATCCTCAACAAACTATTAACAAACCTGAATGCAACAATACATTAAAACGATCATACACCATGATCAAGTGGGATTTGTCCCACGGATGCAAGGATTTTTCAATCAATGTGATACACCACATTAACAAATTAAAGAATAAAAAAAAAGATCATCTCAATAGATGTAGAAAAAGTTTTTGATCAAGTTCAACAGCTATTTATGATCAAAACTCTCCAGAAAGTGGGCATAGAGGGAACATACCTCAACATAATAAAGGCCATATGTGACAAACCCACAGCTAACATCATACTTAATGGTGAAAAGCTGACAGCATTTTCTCTAAGATCAGGAACAAGACAAGGATGTCCACTCTTGCCACTTTTATTCAACATAGATTTGGAAGTCCTAGCCACAGCAATCAGAATAAAAAGAAACAAAAGGAATCTAAACTGGAAAGGAAGAAGTAAAACTGTCACTGTTTGCAGATTACATGATACTATACATAGAAAATCCTAAAGATGCCACCAGAAAACTACTAGAGCTCATCAATGAATTCAGTAAAGTTGCAGGTTACAAAATTAATATGCAGAAATCTGTTGCATCTCTGTACACTAACAATGAGCTATCAGGAATAGAAATTAAGGAAATGATCCCACTTACTATCACATCAAAAAGAATAAAATACTTAGGAGTAAACCTACCTGAGGAGGTAAAAGACCTGTACTTGGCAAACTATAAGATACTGAAGAAAGAAATCAAAGATGACACAAACACGTGAAAAGATATACCATGTTCTTGGAAGAAACACTGTTGGTTAAAATGACCATGAAAGGCAATGTAAAGATTCAATTCAACCCCTATCAAAATGCTAATGGCATTTTTCACAGCACTAGAACAAATAATTTTAAAATTTGTATGGGGGACTTCCCTGGTGGCACAGTGATTGAAAGTCCACCTGCCGGCGCAGGGGACATGGGTTCAGGCCCTGGTCTGGGAGGATCCCACATGCCACCGAGTGACTGGGCCTGTGAGCCACAACTACTCAGCCTGTGCTCTAGAGCCTGAGAGCCACAAAACTACTGAGCCTGTGTGCCACAACTACTGAAGCCTGTGTGCTTAGAACCTATGCTCCACAACAAGAGAAGCCACTGCAATGAGAAGCTCGCGCACTGCAATGAAAAGTAGACCCTGCTCACCGCAACTAGAGAAAGCCCATCCACAGCGACAAAGACCCAATGCAGCCAAAAATAAATATTAAAAAAAAATTTGTCTGGAAACAAAAAAGATCTGGAATAACCAAATCTATCTTGACAAAGAAGAATAGAACTGGAGGAAACATGCTCCCTGACTTCACACTATACTACAAAGTTACAGTAATCAAAACAGTATGGTACTGACACAAAAATAGATACAAAGATCAAGGGAACAGAATAGAGAGCCCAGAAATAAACCCACACACTTATGGTCAATTAACCTATGACAAAGGAGGCAAGAATATACAGTGGAGGAAAGACAGTCCCTTCAATAAGTTGTGCTGGGAAAACTGGACAGCTACATGTTAAAAGAATGAAATTAGAACACTTTCTAATACTATATACAAAAATAAACTCAAAATGGATTAAAGACCTAAACGTAAGACCAGATACTATAAAACTCCTCAAGGAAAGCATGGGCAGAACACTCTTTGACATAAATTGCAGCAATATATTTTTGGATCTACCTCCTAGAGTAATAAAAATAAAAACAAAAATTAAAAAATGAGACCTAATTAAACTTAAAAGCTTTTGCACAGCAAAGGAAGCCACCAACAAAATGAAAAGACAACCTACTGAATGGGAGAAGATATTTGCAAATGATATGAATGATAAGGGGCTAATGTTCAACATATATAAACAGTTCATACAACTCAACATAAAAAAACACAACCCCATTAAAAAATGGGCAGAAGAATAGAGGAGACAATTTTTCCCAAAGAATACAACAGGTACATGAAAAGATGCTGAACATCGCTAATCATCAGGGAAACGTCCATGATTCATGACTGAACTCTGCCTCTGCAAATGTGCCAGGGAGCTGCCATCCTTCCATGTCAGGCCTGGCCCCAGGCCTGTGCCTGAACCCACAGCAAGCCCCCACCTGGATCGCAGGCCAGTTGTTCACATGTGGAGCTTCTTGCCTGTAAGGTGTTAACCTGAGCCTGACAGGCAAAGATGGTTTCCCACATTTACCCTTGGTGCTTCCTGGATCGAACTTTAGACTCTCTGTTGACTCCATTAATAATTAAGAAGGAAAGAGAGGCTGTTCTGTTGTGACGTAGAATGATGCTGATGAGCTTTACTTTTACACCTCAGGATTTCTGTTTCCTCCATCATTCAGGAAAGCTGTTAGATAACTCTGGATGATGTCACTGCAGACCTCCTCCCTGTGTCCTGATACTAGATATGGGCAGTTTGAAGTAAGCTTTAAGGGATCAGCTCAGAGGAGGGAGCCAAGTTTCCACACATAGCCATGTGGCGACCGAGTGACAGCACAGAGGAGAGGAAAGGGGCTGTGTGCCTAGAGCGGGGGAGCGGACGCTGGGAGCTGAGGCTCCATCCTCCAGTTAGGACTCTAGCTGATTAGCTTCCCAGCGTACAGGTCTATGACACGAAAAGCCAACAATCCCATCTTGGAAGTCACTGCAGACCACCTTACCACACCAGTTCAACTAGTCTAGATTCTGGGGTTCAAAGCCTTGTAATTTATAGAGCAAAGGTCCCGTAAAGTCAGTGTGGGAAACTGCAGATTGGGAAGCCAATAAAAACCAGGGGATAGAAGCCACTGGTATTTAAAAATGCTTTGATAAGATTGATTGAAATATTCCAAGGACCAAAATAGGCTATTTTTAATATCCGGCACCTTGTCAGCGTACAAAGGACATTCACCTTAATCAGTGCAGAGTGGGGGGGTGGGAGGACTTTAACGTTTTCTTTCTGAAGGTCAGAGTGTCCTGAGGGTGTGTGGGTGACGTCTGTTTCACCACTGTTATGGGAGGTTTTGTTACTGTGGCCCACATTTAGCATAGCCAGAACCGAAATGTTTCTTAATGACATTTAGCTGGTGTAAAAAGGCACTTAATAACAACAGCAAAAATCTCTTCTACCGTAGTTTTTATCTTCCCATCCAGGACCACTGAAGGCACCTCTCTTCCATCACACCCTGCTGAGGGGATCTGAACACCAAAGCACTGGGCTTCACCTCAACCCAGTGACCTACATAGTGTGCGCTCAGCCATCCAGCCTGCAGGCAGCAGACTGTGTTTCAGCATCTCTCCATGGGCTGCTACTGCCATCTCGGGGGAGGGGAAGCGGGGGGAGGGGAAGCCAGGGGAGGGGAGAGCTGGGGTTAGGCTTGGGCAAGTCATTGCATAGGGCTGCCTCTTACAATGAGGAATAGTAGCATGTCTGTTCCCCTGCCCCACATTCAATGCCAGAAAATCCCTTCCCTAATACACATTTTCAAATGTCCCTATGGGAAGGAGAAATGTGGTTAAGAAACTTTATATAAAAAGAAGTGAGTCATAAAAATTCAAGCCTCTTGCATAGCTGCGTATGAAGAGTTGAAGAGTTTGGACACCACATGGCCAGTCTGCATGAAGCCATCTTCTAAGGAGGCATTATTCTGAGCCCAGGAGTTTTGTACCCCATAGTTTTCCACAAATGATCTTATCTGTGATCTCAGAGAAAAAGAGACAAGTAGATGAGCAGAGAGAAGTGGCAATGAGATAATGTTCAGACAAGAGATTGATGCGTGTCCCTGGTTCCCAACGCTGTCCCAGTCCCTCCCTCCACAAGTGTCTCATGAGACCTGCTGGACTTTCCACTCTTAGATCCGTGGGATTGTCCACAGCCTTAAAATAAATCTCCTTCCCCTTTTGTTTTTGGCTTAAGCTAGTTTAAGGTATTTCAGTTATTTTTAACAAGAAAAGCTTGACTCAGAACTTAGACTTGAAAGGATAATTTTTAATGCATGATGCTCATAAAACAAGCCATAAACACAGCAAGATCATGGAGGAAATGTCATACATATGGTGACCAGGTTTGCCTGTAAGTCTTAGTTTGTATGATTGCCCCCCTTTCATGTCCAGTGTCCCAGTTTGCCAGTAAATTATATGGTCACCCTAGCCAGAGGATCCAAAATGAACAACCAAGTTTTCATGAAGAAAGTTGACCTTAACAGAAGAAGGACTTCAAATAAGAGGAAGAGGAAATATTTTGCCTCAAAGAGTCTCCCTTAGCTGTAGATGCACCTGAGCATGGTATAAGATGAAAAATAGCTGGTCCTCAAGCAATCGGCTGTGGATAAATAAAAAAGGGAGAGAGTAAGATTACTCTATTCTGTTTGCCTTCACTGACAAACCCATGTATTAAAATCTGTTACAGTGGGCTTCCCTGGTGGCGCAGTGGTTGAGAGTCCGCCTGCCGATGCTGGGGACACGGGTTCGTGCCCAGGTCCAGAAAGATCCCACATGCCGCGGAGCAGCTAGGCCCATGAGCCATGGCCGCTGAGCCTGCACATCCGGAGCTTGTGCTCCACAACGGGAGAGGCCACAACAGTGAGAGGCCCGCGTACCGCAAAAAAAAAAATCTGTTACAGTGACCCATGGCAGTAACTAATTCTGGTTTGGTAGACAGAATGGCTAGTGTTTTAGGTTTATATTAAGAGGAATATTACCTAATCAAAGTGCTTAGATGACCCCGTCTAATTGGAGTCCTTTCTTGTTGCAAGAGGAGCAAAGCAGCAAAGGGATTCTCTCCTTTATGAGAGCAATGGTGATTTCCAAGATTAAGGGACGTATGAAGAGAAGGTCTATGTGAAAGTCCAGGGGCCACATTTAAGCAGCACTTGGCAAAAGCCACTGTACCTCTGGCACCAGCCAATGGGTTGTTTCCCTTTGAGGGTTCTTGTTGCTGGGGTAATGGCACTCTCTTATAGAGTCGAAAGTCAAAAATGCTTTTTTTTTTTTTTTTTTGCTTTTGGTTTTTAATCTTATCTCATTAATTTTGGATACGTGGGTAGTGTTTTGAACACTTAATGTCTGATCCTTTTTCTTGCAGCAATTCATTTTATCAGCAAGACTTTAGTCAGTCATGTGGTTCTGCTCATCCCTGGGGCCAAGTTGCTCTGATCAAAGAGGTCTACTCCCTTCAGCAAAAAGTTCTTTTCTACTCTGTGCGTGTGTCATGTTTCTGTTTTACGTTTCTACGTCTAGGAAGAGAGAGACGGAAAATAAAGATTGGACTACTGTCTCCCATTTTAATCTTTGGTGGAGAGGCAGTATATCAATTAATTAATTAAACAATGGGACTAATGTTGAACATCACCTGTGTTGTAAACTGCTTGCTATGAGTTTCTGAATACCCCTGTGATGGTTAATTTTATGTGTCAACTTGACTGGGCTAAGGGATGCCCAGGTACCTGATAAAATATTATTTCTGGGTGTGTCTGTGAGGTTGTTTCTGGAAGAGACTATTATTTAAATTGGTGAACTGAGTAAAGCAGATGGCCCTCCCCAATGTGGGTAGGCATGATCCAATTTCCTGAGGGCCCTAATAGAACAAAAAGGTGGAGGAAGGGTGAAATCTCTCTGTTGGAGCTGAGGCATCCATCTTCTCCTGTCCCCAGACACCAGTGCCTCTGTTTCTCGGGCTTCTGGATTCAGATCAAGAGTTACGCCATCCGTCCCCTATCACCACCACCACTAATTCTCAGGCCTTAGGACTTGGACTGAATAACACCACCAGTTTTCCTTATCCTCAGGCTTACAGATGGCAGACTGTAGGACTTTTTGGCCTCCATAACTACATGTGCCAAATCCTGTGATAAATCTCCTCTTGTGTGTGTCTACATATATCTTATTGGTTCTGTTGCTCTGGAAAAACCTGACTAATACAACCCCTCAAAGAGCTTCGACTCTCTTGTTTTTTTCTTTTGGGCTTTGCATCTGCGCAAATAGTAGGACTTCAATTTGTGACTATTGAGGATGCTTTCTGTTATCTGGGGATTTTATTTTTTTTAGTTTTTTATTGAAGTGTAGTTGATTTACAATGTTGTGTTAGTTTCCGGTGTACAGCGAAGTGATTCAGCTATATATATGCATACACAGGAGATTAAAATCCACAACTAACTAAAAAAAAAAAAAAAAATATATATATATATATATATATATATATATTCTTTTTCGTATTCATTTCCATTACGGTTTATTACAGGATATTGAATATGTTTCCCTGTGCTATACAGTAGGACTTTGTTGTTTATCTATTTTATATATAGTAGTTTGTATTTGCTACTACCAAACTCCTAATTTATCCTTCCCCTACCCCCTTTCCCCTTTGGTAACCATAAGTCTGTGAGTCTATTTCTGTTTCATAAATAAGTTTATTTGTGTCATATTTTAGATTCCATACATAAGTGATATCATATGGTATTTGTCTTTGTCTGACTTACTTCACTTAGTATGATAATCTCTAGGTCCATCCATGTTGCTGCAAATGACATTATTTCATTCTTTTTTATGGCTGAGTAATATTCCATTGTGTGTGTGTGTGTGTGTGTGTGTGTGTGTGTGTGTGTATGTATACATACACACACACACCACATCTTTATCCATTCATCTGTCAATGAACATCTAGGTTGCTTCTATATCTTGGCTATTGTGAATAGTGCTGCTATGAACATTGGGGTGCATGTATCTTTTCAAATTAGAGTTTTCTTTGGATATATGCCTGGGAGTGGGATTGCTGGATTATATGGCCATGCTATTTTTAGTTATTTGTGGACTTCAATCTCCTGCCTTTCTTTTCTGAATTCATAGACTACTGTTTTTTTGCTGTATTCACCTTCTCTGTTGTCTTTATCCATCTTCTTCCCCCGCTCCTGTCCAATCCCATTTCCCCTTTTTACTTTGCTATATTTACAGATCCAATGTATTGTAATGTATGTACCTATAGAAGGCTCTAAAGTAGATCAGTACATTCATCAAAACCAAGGCCAGAGCTGGAATTTGCCTGCTCTCCTGTTTCCCAACCTGTTATGTCTGGCTGCTTTCTCCATCACAGCCTCAAATGATCCGCTAAGAAAGTAAATGGAAATATTGATATCAAAAGCATAAAGCCGAGTCCGCCTGCCGATGCAGGGGACGTGGGTTCGTGCTCCGGTCCGGGAAGATCCCACATGCCGCGGAGCAGCTGGGCCCGTGAGCCATGGCCGCTGAGCCTGCGCGTCTGGAGCCTGTGCTCCGCAACGGGAGAGGCCACAACAGTGAGAGGCCCGCGTACCGCAAAAAAAAAAAAAAAAAAAAAAAGCATAAATCCGCTCTAACACTAAGACTCTGGCCATGTGGACATGCCCTGAATTTGAATACCAATGTCATCACTTGGTCAAATTCTTTTTTTTCTTCTGATTTTATTGAGTTGTAATTGACATATAGCACTGTAATAGTTTAAGCATAATGGTTTGATTTACATACGTCATGAAGTGGTTATCACAATAAGTTTAGTGAACATCCATCATTGCACACAGGTACAAAATTAAAGAAATAGAAGGCAAAGATATTTTTCTTGTAATGAGAATGCTTAGGATTTACTCTCTTAACAAGTTTCATATATAACATATAACAGTGTTAATTGTGTTTATCATGTCGTACATTACATCCCTAGTATTTTTTTATCGTATAAATGGAAGTTTGTTCCTTTTGACTGTCTTCATCCAATTCCCCCTCCCCTCGCCTCTGGTAACCACAAATCTGATCTCATTTTCTATGAGTTTGTTTGTTTGTTTCTGAAGTAGAATTGACCTACAACCCTATGTTAGTATCTATTACATAACATAGTGATTTGATATCTCTATGCATTTCAAACTAATCCCCATAATAAACCTAGTTAGGCTATGCCCACAACATCAAATTCCTGAGGTAAAGTCCAAGTATTACTTGGTAAAATCCAATTCAAAAAAGTCTTAAAATTCAGACTCAAATTTCCCTTTAATGAGTTGAAAGTCTGAAGTCCAAAATTCTTAAGTTAATGTCCAAAAACCAACTTCAAAGTTTCTTATTCTTTTCGGTTTTGTCAGAACCCCAGTGGTTTCTGAGTGATGGAGAAAAAACAAAGGAAGACTTTTTGATTTGTCTCCTTAAGTTGTTGGTCAGTGAACGCTAGTTGTCCAGAACCCATGACGTGTAAACTTTAGTGCAAAGAGGAGAAATATTTTTGGCATTAGACATTGCTTTGCATTAGAAAATTCGTCTATGTACACCCTCCACTCTCTGAAAGTGGCTTTTGAGATACTGCTGTCTTCTTTCAGAGTCCAGAAACATGCAATAGAAGCAGCCCTTCTAAGTCACCCTTCTCATTTGACTTGCCTTTCTTCCCTATCCAGCATAATCAGAATCTCTTAATTTTTATTTCTTCTTTGAGCCCCATGTTCCTGTCTCCTCTCTGACCCTCCAACTTCCACACTGTGTTGTACGAAAGTGGGACTTTGTCTAGTTTCCTTGTCTTTACTATCTCTTATAAAGCAGGCATTTTCTATTCTTTGCTAGATACAGGTGGTGCTTCTTATCTGTGGGTTCTGCACCCGCAGATTCAACGATCCACAGGTCAAATTTGTGGTTAGCTGAATCCATGGAGACAGAAACCACAGATGTAGGATCCCTTGTAAATGACTTGAGCATGTGGGGATTTTGGTATCCACGGGAGTTCCTGAAGCCAATCCCCTGCAGATACGGAGGGAAGATTGTATCTTTTTTCCATGCCTTCTTGCTGTGAAATTGCTTAGGTCTGAAAACCTGTCACCCGGAGGAGGTTCTCCCTTCTCCCCATATTTGTTGATTTTGGAGAATCACATTGAACAGATTCCCAAGCAAAGCTGTTGTTGATGCTTCTGAAGCGTGTGTCCCTGGGGCGTAGAGACCAGCAACGTTTCTGCTGCGCACACCTCCAGACGCAGTCCTTCTCTGCTTTTGGATATTCCAGACCTTGAGTAGCATTTTCTCTGCTGCCTCTTTTGCTGCAGTCCTGGCTTTGCCTCTAGTGTTTTATCTTCCTCTTCCCTGCTGCTCCTCTGCTTTGGGGAAGGTTCAACTGACTTCTAACTTTTGACTCTGTTTCTCAAGCTGGTGCCCTGCTTTCCCAAATCGTTTGCTGGAATTAAGAGCCTGCCTTCCTTTCACATCTTCATTGCCTTCTGGCTCAGTCATTTGTTCCCAATTTGTGTCCTGTAATGAAAAATATCAAATCAACCGTTGCATGGGTAAACATTCATTTAACTGTGTTGTGTCCAGCAGTAACAAGGAAGGAACTATTGATCCACCCCAAACAGAAGGGTGTCAGGTGCACTATGCTAAGTGCAAAAAACCAGACTTAAAAGGTGACACACTGTGTGATTCCATTTATATGGAAATCTGGAGAGTTATTATATGGACATTCTGGAACTGTCAGAAATATCCTTATTTTTAAATAAATCTTATCAAACTTCTCCTGCTTGACTGAGGTAATCCCTCCTGGGAGATAGTCTCCCATCAGAATAGAATGTAGCTCAGGCCTGACTGGTCTCAGTCTATACTCACCTTTCCTGGTTCTCCTTTCATCTTTGCAACTTTCTTTTTTTTTTTTTTTTTTGTTTAACATTTATTACCTTTTTTTTTTAAATCTTTATTGGAGTATAATTTTTTTATAATGGTGTGTTAGTGTCTGCTTTATAACAAAGTGATTCAGTTATACATATACATATATTCCCATATCTCTTCCCTCTTGCATCTCCCTCCCTCACAACTTTCTTTTAGAATCTTAATTCTGCAGATTTCTTGGTCATGCTCCCTTGTGGTACAGGCAGTGATCCAAGGACTGTAAACTTTTAATCAATCAAGTTGTGCTTTGACTATTTTATATGACTCTTTTTGGCCTTCCCACTCAAATCTGTCCAGATCTACTGAATAGAGTTTACAAAATCTTTACACAGCTCTCTTACTATGGATTTCCACGTAAAAACACCCTCATAGAAACACTCATAAAAGTGTTTGACTCTCTGGGTACCCATGGTCCAATCAAGTTGGCACATAGGCTAATCATCATCACTAATATTCTGGAATCAGACAGTGGAGAAGGTTGCACACATTGTGAATATACTAAAAACCACTGAATTGTACACATTAAAATTAGGTTAAAATTGTGAATTTTATGTTATGTGATTTTTATCTCAATTTTAAAAAGTTAAAACCACAGGAAGTACCACTACATATGTATGTATGTGTGTATATATCTGTATATATATGTGCACATATATATTTAAAGAGACAGAGATACACATGTATATAAACTTATATATATGCATAAGAATTGACAATACCCAGTGCTAGCAGAGATACAGAGTAAGTATAATTCTTGTACATTGCTGTTGGAAATGAAAAATGATAGTCATTTTGGAAAATGGTAGTTTCTTAAAAAAATAACCATACACTTACCTTAAGACTCGGGTATTCCACTCCTAGGTAATTACCCAAGAGAAATGAAAACTTATATTCACATAAAAACAGTATGTGACTGTTGATAGCATCTTTATTTTAGTCTCCTTACCTCCTAAATGGAAACAACCCAACTGTGCCTCAGTGGATGAATGGACAAGCAGCCTGTGTTGTGCTGGGCAGTAACAAGGCAGGAACTATTGATGCACCCCAAACAGAAGGATGTCACATGCAGTATGCCAGGTGCAAGGAGCTGAACTCAAAAGGCGACATACTGCATGGTTCCACTTATAAGGAAACCTGGGGAATTATAATGTGGGCATTCTGGAAGAGGCAGAGCTATAGGGATGGAAAACAAAGCAGTGGTTTCCAGGTTCTAGGGGTAAAGATAGGGGTTGACTACAAAGAGGTGAGGGGGGATTTGGGGGCTGATGAAACTGTTGTATATCTTCACTGCGGTGATGGTTACACAACTTATATATTTGTCAAAACTCCTAGATTTACATGGTAAAAAAAGTCTAAATTTTATTGTACGTAAATATCTTAATTTTTTAAAATGGGGGAAATGCATATACGTATCCTTGGTACAGCATCTGACATAGAGTCAGGGACTCAATAAATGTGAAACGTAATCTTTTGTTTTTTAAAGGGTTAAATGATACGAACACCTAAAACAAAAGCTAAACTTTAATTTGTTGTAGGTTATTGAAACTTTTCCTGGCAGCCGTACTGATATAATGAGAAATCCCCAAGGGTATTAAAACATAAAGTTGGGAATGGTTGATTTAAAGTTTCCATGACCTTTGGACATCCTTTATTTGGGGCAGGTATTTCAGTTGCCCTTGATTTATGTTATGCCGGAAGGAGTCCAGCTCTTTTCAATTTGTATGGAAAGGAGGACACTTAAAGGGGCTCGAGTCTCAAATTGTGGCTGACAGAATACTTAGAGTACCGATGTGAGGTAAAATGAAAAAGGTAAGCATAAATAATGAGTTTTCCCTAGAACTAGATCTATTCAGCTTAAAAGACTGCCCTTTATTCTGAGATCATGTCCTTTCTTCTTATTTTGATACTCAAAGGTCTTTTATTTATGAAATAGTGGTTATGGTGGATAATTTTTTGATATTTTGTTGTTTTTTAGATGTTACAAGAAGAGTCTACAATGCTATTTCAGTCATTCTCTGTTCTCTCTCTGTCTCTCTGTTTCTTTATCTGTCTGTCTGTCTCTCTCTCTCACACACATCTATCTTTACCAGTCAGTGAAATCCAAGAATCTGTCTGGTAAATACCAGTTAAGACCTGAGTTGAGCATGTTGTATGGGGGTCATGAACCTGGCCATGCCTGGCTGGACCTCCTGTGGCCCTGGCTTTCCTTCTTCACTGTCCTGTCTCTGCCCAGGCTCTTGTGCCCAGCTGACCTCAACAAAGGCAGCAGCTTAACGCATCTCAGAAATGTTTTGAAATTTTAGGAGGCATTTTCTAAGTTCCAAGGACTTGCTCAGAAATGTTGGATTGAAATGATCAAAATCTAGGCTTTGCAGGTTACCTGTTTTGCCCCATGAAGGGTGGAATTCACACCTCTTTGGATACTTCGCTGTTTCACCCTGTCTGCCTGGAAAACAAACAAAACAGCCCTGGTTCTATCAAGGCTGGGTTTGGATCATGCCTTTCACCCTGCTCTCAAACAGGACCCCACTGTGATCACATATTTTCATAGATGCTGCCGCTCTCCGTTTGTACACTTCACCTGCCGTGGAGAGGTCTTTCCACTGGCCTGTAAGAACATGTCTTTTAAAGGCATTCTCTGAGCTGAGTATCATTCCACTGTTAACTCTACTGAGAGTCACGTTATTTTTGCAACCCGATTGAGATTTAACTAGGCTGCCATGCTGTGCGACAGGCTCCGGGAGCCCAGAGTCCAAACTCAGGGGTAGTAAACAGCCCTCACTGACTGCCGTCGGCCAGCACTTTAGGATCAATCTAAATTTGTCTTGACAAATTACAGTACCTTATAATAGTTACACTCATTAACAGTTTATATGATTCTTTGCATATGTGGTTTTCTTTACAGATGATAGTTTTATTAATCATTCCTTATAAGAAGCCCATAAAACCAATTGTTCTTTGCCTGGGAGGCCATCATTTGTCTCCCTTTTCACATCTTCCCATCTCCCAAACTTGGAGTGATAGTGTAAAATGAAAGGCTGGCCCCCTTGCCTCAAGAGGGGCTAACTTTGTGGGGCAAATTCTGCATAGGGTCAGACTGAAGTTAGTCTCTGGCTGAAACCATATGTGGCTCCATTTTTTCCCTCCCTCTTCTGCTTCTCTCACACCCCCCCCCCATCCTGACAGCATCCCCCAATCAATAATTTGAACAAGAATCTCTGTCTCAGGCTCTGCTTCTAGGGAACCCTATAAGACTGGCATGACCCCAAAGCCGCCACAAATGGTACAGATGTGGAAAAGCCCAGCTGCCTTTGAGATAATTTGTCAAGAGCACTTCCCACTAGGGACAGTCCACATTATGTGGCAACGAACCAGCCCAGGCTTATCTTCTCTTTGAGGTGAAAGTTGGCCACTGCATTTCAGGTTATTTTCCTGAAACGAGGGGAAGAAACATTGTTAAGATTCAATAAAGCATATGACACATCATAATGCTGGATACTCTGGGACTCAAAGGCATCAATGGTATTGAGGACTGTATACATTCCTTGGGGCTACTGGAACAAATTATCACGAACTTGGTGGCATAAAATAAATTGATTCTCTCACAGTTTTGGAGTCCAGGTGCCCAAAACCAGTATCACTAGGTCGAAATCAAGGTATCAGCAGCAGGGCTATGCTCCCTCTGGAGGCTCCAGGGGAGAATCTGTTCCTTGCTTCTCCCAACTCCTGGTGATAGCCAGCATTTCTTGGTCTGTGGCTGCATTACTCTAATCCCTGCCTCTGTGGTCACAGTACCTTCTCTTCCATCTGTGCCGTATCTCCCTCTGCCTCCCATTTATAAGGATGTACGTGATTGCATTTAGGGCCCACCCTGATAGACCAGGATCATCTCCTCCTCGTCTCAGGATCCTTAACTTCATCTCAAATGGAATGATCTTATTTCCATGTAAAGTACCATTCACAGGTTCCAGGAATTAGAATATGTTATCTTTGGGGTGACCATTTTTCTACCTAACACAAGGAGAGAATTGCAGTTCTACTTTGTATTCCTGTGTTCCTTGTAAACCTCTATCACCAAAGGTGAACCAAAAACTTTTGCTTTACTTATTTTATGCTTACCACAATATATACTATGGAAGATATAGAAAAGTGAAATCACAGTCCTGCTCTCAAGATCTTGCCATCTATTTCAGGAGAAGTACCCCATGCTCAAATTAACATAACTTATTACCACTGACACAGGAGTCTTTTTTTTTTTTTTTTACTAAAATTATCTATTTTATTTATTTATTTTTGGCTGCGTTGGGTCTTTGTTGCTGTGCCCAGACTTTCTCTAGTTGCGGCGAGTGGGGGCTACTCTTTGTTGCGGTGTGCAGGCTTCTCATTGCGGTGGCTTCTCTTGTTGCAGAGCATGGGCTCTAGGCGCATGGGCTTCAATAGTTGAGGCACTCAGGCTCAGTAGTTGTGGCTAGAGGGCTTAGTTGCTCCGCGGCATGTGGGATCCTCCTGGACCAGGGCTCGAACCCATGTCCCCTGCATTGGCAGGTGGATTCTTAACCACTACACCACCAGGGAAGCCCGACACTGGATTCTTGTAGGCCTTGTATTCCAAGAAGAGATAGAGAAAGCCAGTGGGCTGGAGTGGTGAAGGGAAGCTTTAGAGAGAGGTAAGACTTGAACCAAATCTTGACATTTTGTTGAAGTTGGGCAAGCAGAGGAGAAGAGGGTTGTCTTCTTTCGTTCTGGCTGCTGTGACAAAATACCACAGACTGGGTGGCTTATAAACAACAAAAATTTATTTTTCACAGTCCTGGAGGCTTGGAAGTGCAAGACCATGACACCAGCATGGTAGGGTGAGGGTTATCTTTCAGATTGCAGGATTCTCATTATACCCTCACAAGGTAGAAGGGGCTAGGGAGCCCTGTGGAGTCTCTTTATTAGAGTACTAATCCCATTCACGAGGGCTCTACTCTCATAACCATCACATTGAGCATTAGGATTTCAACATGTGAATTTGGGGGAGACACAAATATTCAGACCATAGCAAGAGTTCAATTTATTTCCTCATTTGATTTTTACAATTGCCTTTGAGGGTTGTTTCTTTGGAACATTTTTTGGCCTGACTCATATTAAGAAATATATTTTATATTATGACTTAGTGTATGAAATGTACTTATGGAATAAAAGTTTCATAAGACAATATTTATTTTTAACACTTCCAATCAGTTCTGATTTTTTTAAAAAATTCTATTCCGTTCTATTCCATTCCATGTTATTTCATTAAAAAATTGCTGGTTGAGGCTCACTAGCTCACTAAATTAGATCATGACCACTAGAATGGATTGAGATACAGATATTTGAAAAATACCACTTCAATGCAAATACTCTCTATCATGATTTCTGACCATATTGGTTATTAGTTATCTATCGCTGTGCATGACAAATTATCCACAAACTTCCTGGCTTAGAACAATACCCATTTATGATCTCAGAGTTTCTGAGGGTCAGGAATCTAGGCATTGTTTAGCTAGGTATTTCTACCTCAAAGTTCTCTCACAAGGCTGCAATTGAAGTGTTAGTCAGAGCTGCGGTCTCATCTGAAGACTTGACTGGGAAGTGTTACTCAGAGCTGTGGTCTCATCTGAAGACTTGACTGGGGAACAGAAGGATTAACTTCCAAACTCATTCATATGCTTGTTGGAAGGATTCAATTCCTTGTGGACTTTGAGAGTCTCCATTATTTGCTTGCTGTTGGCTGGAGGCCTCCCTCAATTCATTTCCATGTGGACCTCTCTACAGGGCACCTAGTGACATGAGAGCTGGCTTCATTAGAGTGAGTAAAAGAGAACAAGAAGGAGTGAGCAAGGCACAATCACAGTCGTTTCATAATGTAGTCTCAGAAGTGATATTCTACCACTTTTGCTGTATTCTCTTTGTTAGAAGTGAGCCACTAGGCCAAGCCCACACCTAAAGGGAGAGAATTATGCAGTGGAGTGGGGAGTCACTGGATACCATCTTATTGGCTGCCTACCACATTGGAAAACCTGGTATCAGCAAGAGAAGAAATTAGTGGTTCTTGAGGGAATTGAGCATAATGTGAAGTCTAACTTGCTTAATCCATTAGTGAGCCATCTTGACTTGTGATATCCAGAGTGTGACTGTTGTCTACAGGTTTGACCTTGAGAAACAAAATACTGAAGAGCATGGCTTTAAGGCAAATAGGGAAGCAAGAGTATTGCCTTAATTTGACATTCAATGAAAATGAGCTGTGATGGTTGACTTGCTCGTGCTCATATTGTGAGTAAGTGATAATACTGTAGTTACCACCCAGTTCGGGCTAGAGAGATTAGTAACTTGACCAAGGTTGCCCAGTTCTCCTGACTTGATAATTTATTAACTTGACCATGGTTACACAGTTAGATGTTAACACAATACTATACTCTCTTGTACCAGGCTAGAAGTTTGAATAAGAAGAACTGATGCTCTCTTTCATGTTAAATTAGCCAAATTTAGGAACTTTTTACTTTCTCTGAGGCAAGGAGGATAGTATAGCTCTTATGGAGGAAGCAAACCCTTTTAATTTTTTTCAGATTTTATCTCAAGAAGTAGGCATTCTTCTCTTCCACCTAACCCCAGTCCATTCTTCATTGGGAACAAGTAATTCTAGCAGTCTTTAGAAACTTGATAATGATTAAAGAAAAACATTGAGGAGTCTTAAGAACAGGATGCTATATCACACAAAGTTAAGGTCTTACTATCTTTTATTTATTTATTTGAGGGATTGAAAGATTGGCATTTGGGAGATACACTTCAAGTTCTTTTTAATTTCAAGTTCGTAGACTCGTATTTCTCCTGGGGCTCCAAGTTTGACCTATATAATGTCTTAGGAATGCTCAGATGATTAGCCAGTGAGTCACTGATAGACAGTTGGTCCTCTGAATCTGTGAATTCTGCATCCAGAGATTCAACCAACCATGGATTGAACAATTTACATAGCATTTACATTGTATTTACATCTATTTACACAGCATTTATATTGCATTAAGTTTATAAGTAATCTAGAGATGATTTAAAGTATGTGGGAGGGGAATTCCCTGGCAGTCTAGTGGTTAGGACTCCGAACTCTCACTGCCGTGGCTCCAGGTTCAATCCCTGGTCAGGGAACTAAAAATCCCACAAGCCACATGGTGTGGCAAATATATATATATATATATATATATATATATATATATATATATATATTTATTTATTTATTTATTTATTTATTTATTTATTTATTTATATTTATATAAAGTATATGGGAAGTTATGCATAGGTCATATTATGCAAATACTATGCTATTCATATAAGGGATTTGAGCATCTGTGGATTTTGGTACCTACAGGTGTCCTGCAGCCAATCCCCTGCAGACTGAGAGATGACTGTATCTATTTTATATATATACAATTTTCCAGTTTGTTGAATGCAGTCTAAATACTAGGAGGAAGGGGGTGACTTCCAGTAGCAAGAGGTGGTGAGAGATCTAGCAGGATGTAGAAGAGGATAAGTTTGAGCACTCAAGGCCCTTTCTGTAGCATCACCCCAGGAGGGAACAATAACACTGCTCTTCTTTACCCTGCTCTTGTTGCTGTGGTGATCTCTACACTCACAGCAGCCAGAGACAATTGTGCTGAGACTCATCTCCTCCAAGATCCTCTCCTCGTGATAAACCACTAGAGAGATTTCAATGACAATGCTCACCTATGATGCAGGCTGCATTCAAATGATGGCATTGAAGGCTTTGACTAGCAGGAGGAACTATCATGGAGTGACCCAGAAAAGGAATTTTGTAAAGAACTTTCTCCTGAACTAGGAATAACCTTGGGGTTTGAGAGAATTTTCTAACCTTTCATTCTGTCTTCACTGTAATCATACCTCCGAGGTTCTGGAAAAAAATCTGCCCTGAGCTTCCACTTTAGATTAAGTGGGAAAGAGGGTTGAGGCATGAAATTAAATGAATATTTCTTTCTTTTCCTGTTTCTCAGAATTTTATCCAGGGATGGTGGGGAAAGGAAGATGGAGATGGTGTTTTTTTATCTGAGAGATCTTTCCTCTCTCCGGATGCTAAGACATAGCAAAATAGAATAAAATTGATCTGTGAGTTCAAAAAAGGAGACTGAGAAGGCCAAAGGAGGATTTGGATACCTTGAAATTAATGATGAAAATTATTTTAAATATAATGAAAATATTTTCGAATGATTAAAAAATTAATAATATACACTTATCTTTTGATTCTTTGTTTTCAATAACTGCTGATCATTTTTAGCAAGAGATCTTTGCAATGCAAGGGTCTTGGCTGACAGAGATGTTGGTAGAACTTCTACTCATGAACAAGTTCTTGAAACTACTCGAGTTTTCCATTCAGGGCCTGTATTCCTGTCTATTTTCTTTCTTCTCTCCCTCCAGTCTTTTCTTCCTGTCTTCCTGTGTTGTAGTTGGTTAAGCATTTGATCTCTTTGGTTAACATGCACTGGGGAGTGGAGACTGCCAATGGGAATCTCAGCTGATAGCTGGGTCTTAAGGAAACTCAGGAAGAGTTGACTCATCAGGCTCCACAGAGAGAGCAAGAGGCTGGGAAAGCCTGGCCTCACAAAGCCCAGGAGGGGTCAGGATGGCTGTTTGGAATGCCAGCCCCCTTCATACACACACACTTCCAAACACACCCAGCAGCAGGACTCAATGTCTCTTGGCCTGGTGCTCTGCCTTTCCTGTGGTTCTGCTATACTCAGCTTCTGCTTGCCTTGGCATCTTCTTGCTTTTTTCTTCACGGCTGATTCTCTCTACATTTCCCACTTCCAATTCTGAGGAAAGGTCTGGCTGGCCACCTAACTGTCATCATCTCTCTTTGCACAGAGCTCTTTGTGCAAGATCACATCACGGGTCCCAGGCCCATGTGGGAATTGGTAGTTTTTGTGCCAGAGCAGATCACGTAGCCTGAACATTGCCAACCCTACTGGAATTATTGCTTGGGAGCCCCTCTCCCCAGTGGGGCAGTTTTTCTCAATGGGACGGGGAGGTCTCACACGGTGACTGTCTGCCAGGAACACTCTTTTCCACTAAGACACCCATGGCTTCAACAACATCTTGTCCCACATGTTTTAATCTGACTTAAGAATGACTGCTCATTTACTTGGTAATACTCCCTTGAAGGAAATTTGCAGGTGGGCTAGGCAAGATCTTCTTTCTTTACTCACAAAGGAATGCTATTACAGGTAAGCGTACACCAGTGAGATTTTAGAAAGTGTAGGTGAAACCTCCTCTAATCTTGCTTTAGATTGGCCGTGACGATTTGCTAACCTCTTCCTTGGTGTGTGAGTGGACATTGAACAGGAGACTGACTGGAGCTTATGCATGGACACTGCCATCATCTGTCCAGTTCATCAGATCAGCCAAACCATCCATCTAAAATGGATTAAATGATAATGACCTCAGACTGTGGATGAATCTGTTTCCCTACAGGTGTTTCTCATTCTGGGTCAACTGGTTCTCATCTTCCTTGCACCACGTGGCCAAGAGTCAGGGCAACGTGGAAGATGCAGACAGGGAAGGCTGGGCAGTGCAGAGGTGAGTCATACATGGCTAGCTTGGGTTTTGTTTCTCTATTTCTTTGTGCCTGACTGCTTACATGTCTTGTTTGGGGTCGGGAAGGATACCATTTGGGAATACATGCTTTCCTTTTGAAAAGGACTGATATGGGTAGAGTTTGAAAAGTCAGCCATTTCAGGAGCTTTACCAGAGTTTCCTCCTTGACCTAGTTTGCAAGTCTGCTGCTGTGTTTCCTATTTCAGCCCTTAAGATTGAGGTTGCTATGAAATGCCTTCAGTTCAGTTTGCTCCAGAGGCCAACGCTCCAGCATCTGGTCCACAGCAAGTGACGGAAAGTCACTAAATTGCTCAAGGTGTCCTCAGTGTAACCAATAGCCCGCCTCCCACTAAGGCAACCAGCTTGGAGCCCTGCGTTCTAAATGTGAGCTCATCTTTACACAGTGAGAGAGAGAGAATGAATTTCTGTGAACCTGCGTTCTACACCTCTATTTATACATCTACATGTTTTCTGCTTCTCTTTAAGATAACAAAAATCTGTAGCTGAAACCACAAATTGCGTAAATGACCTCATTTAATCTGCTTACTTCTTCCTCTTCAAGATTGTATTTCAAGAGTTAAAAAAAAAAAAAAGGACAGGAGGATATGCAGGTATAAATTTCAGATTTGCTGTTGAAAATGCAAAACAGTGAAAAACTACCTGGGCAGAGAACTTACTGAGAATAACAAATGATGGCGAAATGCCTGAGGATGTCTTATGAATCATTGCATATTGATTCATGTTTTTGAGTTCTGGTTTAAAATTCACCGTCAATGCCTTATGTGGGAGCTTCTTACAATGCAGAATCTCAGGTCCCAGCTCACAGCTGCTGAGTCCAAATCTGCATCTTCACAAGTTTCCCAGGTGATTCTCAGGCACTTTAAAGTTGGAGAAGCACTGGCCTAAATACTTTGTTGGTTGTTGTCATGACAACCTGGTCACTTTGATTCCAGTTGTTTTATTTTTAATCCAGCCCAATTGCTCCCTGCTCAGTGGTCTGCAAGTCTTCCCCATTGCCTGGCAAACTGAGCCCAATTTTTTTTTGGGGGGGGGGTGGCATAAAGGCTGGGCACAATATCTACAACCTACATTTCTAGGCTCGCTTCTTCTTAGTCCCCCGTACACACATGTATCTCCATTCACACTAGGATATTTCGCTCATCATGCGAAGGTGTGTGACTTGACATCTCTTATGCTGTTCTTTCTGTCTGATGCACCCTCTTTTCCTTTCCTCCCTGTATGCTGAGATCCTGTCAGGTCTATAAGACCATATCAAATGGTCTATCCTTTGAGAAGCCTTTCCACAAACGGACAGGATTCCTCTGTCCTTTTACTCCTGTAGCACTTGGTTTATAGCTCTTTTATGGTGTTCTTCTGAGGATGGTTCATTTTACTCCCAGAGTGCTCATCTGAGCTTCTCCTACCTCGCCCAGCCCTACTGCATATTGTAAGCTCTTTGAAACAGTGGCCACATCTTAACTCATAACTGTCCTCCCAAAGTCATGGCCTCAGTACCTTGCACGTAGTGGACAGTCAGTAAATTAAACTCCTAGGCAATACAATTGGTGAATATAAAATCATCATATGGTAGGCTTCACATATAAGGTGGTGCTGTACACATCGTGAGCAGGATTTTTAGTGCATGAAGAACACACTCTCGCTCAGTTCTCTTTTTGAGTACTTGCTTCAGTGGCAAAGGACAAGAATGAACTCTTTGGCCTTAGAACGTTGTGAAGCAAATTGGTCCCAGGATGCATTGCATCTGTGGTTTGCCCACATTCATGTGGGGCACCCACCAGGATGACGAGCTCAATGTGTGAATCTTGGTTCTTTGACTTCCTAGGTTTATCCCCTCGAGCAGGTAATTTGAGCTCTCTAAGCCTCAATGTTTCACATAATTAAATAAGACACAAGACCTTTATCACAGCGCCTGGCACACAGAAAGCACTTAATAAACAGTAACTATTTTGATAATTTCAAAGATAATGATGAGAATTGTGATAAAATTAATAGGACCATCTATTTTATTATTCTAAGAAAACATTTAAACCACCAGATCTTCAGATGATATCTAACCTGGAGTGTTCAGTGCTGGTCTTCTACGGCAGACAGTAGTGGACAGGTCAGAACCCACACGAGACACTTCTCACTTGTCATTGGACAGCGTTATCTCCAAATGCTAAAGTGCTGTTAACTCAGTCACGGAAAAATAGTATTTTCCTCTCTTTTTCTCTCACACCATTTAAAAAATGTCTCTGCATAATTTATTATTTTTAAATCAAATCCTACACAGAATAGCACCTATAGTTTCTAGCAACTTTAAAGTAAGAATAATCCATGTGGAATAACGTAAATAAAGAAAATTTGTTATCATCCTGAACACTGACAAGTAACGAAGGTAGAGGGGAAAAATAATTAGATCATGGCATTATGAACATCCCCGTTTTCCATTTGTGATATTGCTATGGTGATGGAGGAACCAGTTAGTGGAACAAAATCTTTTCCTTGCTTGGCTTATTTTGTCGCCTGTCCTATTGGAAAAAGTAGCATATTGATAGCTCAACAGTTTTAACATAGAAATCTTGATTAAGTTGATGGATTTCTGCTTTCTTGAAACATCCGTCATTGACTAGCTCTTCCTTTTCTGACATTGCAATTTTCAAAATAATTTTCCTTTCCTTTCCATCCTCCAACATAGCTCATTCTCTCTGGCCTCAGATTTTTGTTAAACGAAATCATATTCTCATCTTTCATACTTGTTACTTTCTTATTAAATTTCCAACTATTTCAGTGCATTATTTAATATTTCCCATGACATCAATGACTCCACTGCCCTTTGGACTTTCTTCAATTTGTTTCGTATGTTAAATTATGTGAAACTGAAAGGAGGATTTCAGACATTTTTTTACTGGCAGTTCTCATTAAGAAGGGTCTCAGATTATCACTATCATTGGAGAGGCCTAGAAATTTGTAGGAAAAAATGAAGCCAGTGGGATCTTACTGTGTCAATAGAAAGGATTAGAAAATTCTGTGGGCTCTAGAGACCTGTTTTTTCCCTTGCCTGCTATCCTGTTCTTCCTTTGATAGCAGCATCTCACTTTCCTTTGGGGGATGCTCCTCTCCCACACTTAGACCATATGATCAGATCGGGCTGACCTCATACCCTCTTCAGAGGCTGGCACATGGCCCACACCTGGCCAATGAGGTCCCCGACCAGAACTTTCTCTGGATTCAGTGTGAAAGGCGTTTTTCCAGCTAAGGTGGTGAAGTAGGTAAGATGTAAGCTGGAGCTGCTGTTGCCTGTCCTTGTCACCAGGGCAGGGCTCACCTTTGGATGAAGCCATAGAGAGAGAAGCAAAGCTGAGATGAAGTGAGAGTGACTAAGGACCCACTAGGCTCAAAGTCAGAGCTTTTGGTTACATGAGCTATTGAAGCTCCTAGCTTAAGCCAGCCTGGGTTGTGTTTCTGTTACTGTGAGCTGAATTAGTCTGATACAAGTAACCTTGATTCATTCTTAGCTATCTGTGGCATGGAACAGTAAGGAGGAACTAAGAGTGCTTCTGAATTTCCCTGTGGGTTTTATCACGTAAGAACCTAGGAGAATCTGGCTTGACCCTGTTTACATAGACTTGGAAGCAGCTGAGCACAGTGGTAAGAGCAAGAGCTTTGGGAACAAAAAATACTTGGCTTCAGATTCTACTCTTGCAGCTCTGTGGCCTTGGGCTCTTTGCTTAACCTCTTTGACCCCCAGTAAGATAGCATGTGGACAAGCCTGGGGGGCGGGGGTGTGCAGGGTGACATTTTGGGAGGGTGTGAAAGGAAACTCAGCGTCTCATGATGGTAAAGCACCTGCAGCCTCGCAGGACAGGAGCAGCCATTGTGGCGACCGCACCTCAGAGTCCTGTGCACAACCCTGGGTCTCATCCACTGTGTGCTCTGTAGAAACCCATGACTTTGTAAACCAAGCACCTGAATCCAGCCACGTCACTGCCATTTTTAAAATCCCTCAAGAGCTACTCGTTGTCCAGTCTTCTGAACTTATACATAAAAAAACTCTTCCCGATCTGACCCAGAAAGCCCACGGATGGCCGCTGAAATATAGATGGTACTTGGCGCAAATTGCATAAAGGTATACAGGGAGAGGTTGAGTTACAAAAAGGCCCTTTCCTGGGTGGGTGCAGGAACGTTATGCGGTGTGCAAACAGCACAACCTTCTATGGGAGGGCCTGCCTCACCTCCACCTGGCACTTTTTTTTTTTTTTTTTTTGCGGTACGCGGGCTTCTCACTGTTGTGACCTCTCCCGTTGCGGAGCAACAGGCTCCGGACGCGCAGGCACAGCGGCCATGGCTCACGGGGCCCAGCCGCTCCGCGGCACGCGGGATCTTCCCAGACCGGGGCACGAACCTGTGTCCTCTGCATCGGCAGGCGGTCTCTCAACCACTGCGCCACCAGGGAAGCCCCACCTGGCACTTTTGCCTCTTTTCTTAGGCAGGGTAGCACCATCCTACCTTCTGGCCATAGAGAATTTCTTCCACTTCTTTAAAGGCCTAGCAGCTTTCCTCCCTCTGGCCCTGTTATCAAAATCTGTTTTCTCCGTCTGGAAGCTTTCTCACTTCCTTGATACCTGGAGAACACCTACCTTTGAGGCAGGTGTGAGCAATTCTCCCAGAAGCCTTCCCTGATCACATCTAGGCTAAAGGTGACCTTAGTATCCCATACTTAGCCCTTCCATGACACTTGTCAGATGTTATTTTTATTATGATTGCCTGTTGAATTGTCTGACTTCAGACCATTGGGTCTTAGTACGTGAAGGCATCACAGTCACTTAGGGATCCCATTTAAAGTGTAAGATTTTGGGGATCCAATCCCAGAGATTCTCCTCCAGTTACTCTGGGCACTGGGATTCGATCTTTTTAAGGTAGGTTTAGGGTGTAAATACTGAGCCCAAACTTCCAGATTTAAGTCATGGCTCTGTTCCCTAATGGTGTGACCTTTGGCAAAGTAATTCACTCTTTTGTCTCAGTTTTCTAGTCTGTAAAATGGGGATAATAATAATAGGTCAAATATAGTGTTGGTCTGAGAATGAAATTACACTACGTGTAAAGCACTTAGTTTAGTGGCTGCCCGTACCATGCCCTTAATACATGGTAGCTGTTACTGCTAGTGATGATTCTGAGGCAGATGTTCACCAGACCACACCTTGAGAGGCACCACATTAGATGATGAGCATTCCAAGGTCAGCAGGCAGGTCTGTCTTACCCACTTGAGCCCCCAGAACGGAGCACTGTGCCTGGCACATAGTAGTCACTCAAACAACCCTCTTTTGCTTTTTTGAGTAGTTGGTATCCACACCAGTCATTTGGCACCTTTCCTTATTTTAGTGTATATTATAGATTACTCACTGCTTTCTGGCCTTTACCTTGTCTGTCATCCAAATCAGAGGTATCACAAGGGCAGAGGGTGTGACTGACACCCCTTGTATTTCCACCCAGCAGGACTTCCCCACGTTTCTTCATGGAAACAGAGCTGAGCTCATCACTCTGCTTGGAGTCATCACACATCTGACCCTTCCGGAGAGCAGAAGCCTGCAGCCCCTAGCATGGTTCCCCATATAATGTGGAACATTCAATTCCCTAACTTCTTCCTCTCCCACATGTCAGGAGACAGATATACTACATCAACCTTAGTAACATGAATGCTTACTTCCAAGGTGGGTGGTATACTGTTCAATGTTTAAAAATAAGCTCTCTGGAGTCAGGGATGGGGAGACCCCTGGTTTACTGTGGTTACCAGTTTCCATGGCATAAATATTTCCACCATGCCTGATTTCAAGCTACCAATGAGATGCAGCTGGATGTAGAGTTGGAAAGAAATGTGTGCAACCGCTCCTGTGAGCTGGTCAGATGTGTGATGACTCTAGCACATCATTAGTCCATGGGTAAGTAGGTATTATAGTTTCTGGAGGGGTGGGAAACCTATATAGGGTGCCACTGAAAGGCTCCCCAGAAGATTCTGAGAATTTCCTTTAAGGGGGAGCTCTGCCCTCCTTTTCTATCAACCAGAATTACCTTTGTAGATAATTATCAAATTCAGAAAGCTGCTGGGATTTGGGGGAAGGGTATAAGGAACATGGATGCTAATTTTTCAAGTTTTGTCCGGGTACTTTGGGTCAGGGGCAAGGATATTAAGAGAAGCTCGGGTGTTAGAGTGTATGTTTAGCAGTAATTCTCCTGATGATGCAAACTGCAACCACTGTAGCAAGTATTCCTCCACCTATTGCTGGTACTGAGAATTTCTTTCTCAGATGAGTTTTCAGAAATTGGAGAGTTTCATTGTTAGGTGGTTTCACATTTTATCTGTGTTTATTGATGAATGCATGAATCAAACTATCCAAAATTTTTTTCTACTGCCTTCCAACGCAAACTCTATTGTAGAAGGTCTGGGATTTTCATTATTTTCCAAAGCCCACGCTCACTCTTGCTTTTATACCTTTGCATTTTCCTATTGTCCTTCTTGGTGGCATTACTCTTTCTCCCATGGTGGAGCCTAGGGCATGGGAGATGAGGAAAGGAACTGGACACAAATGTACCCTCTCTTCTTGGCTAGATCAGAGTCAGGAAGAACTGCGTATGTGTGTGCGGGTGGGTTTGTGTGTTTAGAGTCTGTTATGTAATAATGGCCAAGAATCGTTGAGTCTTTACTACATAACAGGTACAATGAAAATGCATTAGTTCATTTCATCCTCAGAACAACTCTGTGAGGTAGGTACTGTTAACATCCCTTTTATAGAGGAGGAAATGGAGGCGAAGGAAGGAAAAGCAAATTGCTCAGATCACACAGGTGGTTGATGGGAGAGCTGGGATTTGAACCTAGGCCTGGGCTAGATACATAGGGCTGTGAAGGGCTCCACTAGGTTCTCACCCCAAGCTGTGGCTTGGGTGGCGGTTGGGTGGGAGCAGTGTGGTGGTTACCACACTGCTTACCTTTCATTCTTTCATCCACCTTTACCTAATCCCATAGGATGGGACCGTGTACGCCAGTAACTATGATGTCTTTTAAGAAGGCATTGGCTATTAGTTGTCCACACTCCAGGGAAGATCCCCTTGGTCAACCTCATCCAGTGATACAGTAGCAATCTTTCCCTGAGAACTCCCCCACAGCCTAGTCAAGAGGGGCATGCTAAGAGGGGCAGAGAGCGCTGGCTCTCCTCTAATCTTCTTTCTTCCCTTCTCTACGTAGAAACAGAGGTTCTAGCTGGGTAAATGCCAGTGATGGCCATAATTCCCAGGTTCCTCAGCAGCTTGATGTGGCCAGTTGACTGCTTTCTGGCAAACGGGATAGGAGAGAGAGTGAAACATCCAATGTCGAGGTTACGCCCCTAAAGGGAAGAGTGTACCCTCACTTCCCATTTCAGGCAAAGGAACGCAGTCTTTCAATTATGCTTCTTCTTCTTGGACAAGATGGTGGCAGCCATGAGTGGAAGCCATGCATTGAAGCCTGGACTCCTGACCACTTTGAGAAGCAGAGTTTTACTATCAGCTTGGATTTTTATGGGAAAGAAACTATTAAGTATTTAAAGCACTTTTGTTTTCGCTCTCTGTTATATTACCTCAATCTAACTAAGACATCGAGAGATATTCAACATTTGTAAATCACAGCAATTACTTCCACTTCCTTACAAAAATCTTTTTTTCTGCTTACATAGGCCCTTTCATGCTCCTGTTACCACTCTCACTTGTCCCCATGGAGAGTGTCTTTCCTCCAATTCTCCGTACCGTCCATCTCCCAGAGCCCCACTCCCTTTATGTCTCTCGCTGAGACCAAGCCCACATATATTAAGCAGATGAGGAGTGAGCTGGGATTCAGGCGAAGTCTGGGGATGATGCTGAGAGTAAGACAGGGGATAGGATAAAAGCCAAATGTCAGGCGAGGCAGTGAATCAAGTATCTGCTTGCAGGGAGGAACCAGGGAACAGGAAGAAATGGAGTCAATACAAAAATGAGTCCAAAAGGCAGGCAGGGACGTAAGACCAGAGGACAAAGAAGAATTCGGAGGTTAAAATGCAGCCGTGGGTGAAAGTCCGATGTGCATTTGGGAGAAGAAAAATAGACACATCCAAAAAAAAAAGCAAGGAACCTTTGGAAGTTAGGTGAAGCTGCCCCAGATAAAAAGACTCTTAGAGCTTGCCTGCTGTAGCAGGAACTCAGGGCTGACTCAGGCTGAGATCCACCGAGAGCCCGGGATAGCAGCTCACAGCTCCTGACTGGCCTCCTGGCCTTGTTCACGCAAGAGCTCAAGTCGTGCATGAACCTTTCTCGTCTAGTAGACACTGTGGTGGCGTGGTACATCCTAGGGGCTGGCTCAGTCAATAGCCCTTCCAACCTCTTCTTGTCCCTTCTCCACATTAGAGTCAGGAGAGTTAAAGGGTCCTTGAAGCCTGGTTATAGATGTAGCCTCAGTTCTGCTGAGCAGATGCAGCCCTATGCTGCTGGGAAGGAGGATGTGACCCGTGTGCTCAGCTCTCCTTGTAAGCATGGTGGCCGAGCTCTGTTCCCCAGGCATCTCTAGCAGAGCTTGCACTCTCCAGTGTCACTCTCGTGTCATTGGTGCTGAGTGGCAGACAGTCATATCACTGATTTCCGACAGAATGGTCCTTGGGTGGTTGGTTACTTCCTCTGGCTGCTGCTTAGCCTCTTATCCTGGGTTACTGGTCCTGCAAGAGCTTCTATAAGCCACCTAAGAAATTTCTTTTTGCTTAAAATAGTAAGAGTCGGTTGTTTGCAAATTAAG
This sequence comes from Stenella coeruleoalba, assembly GCF_951394435.1. Classification (NCBI taxonomy): domain Eukaryota; kingdom Metazoa; phylum Chordata; class Mammalia; order Artiodactyla; family Delphinidae; genus Stenella; species Stenella coeruleoalba. The sequence continues at coordinate 45,739,320 of NC_137148.1, read as the reverse complement.
TGTTCTGGTGGCTACATGCATATCATTTTACATTGTCTTTAGATCTTTTATATCTATTGCTATATCTTGCCTTCACAACTATAGCATAAGCAACTTTTAGATAGAGAACATGTTTTATTCCTTTATTTACTCATTTTTTGTTCCTTCCATAGTGCTGAGTACACAGTAAAAGCTCAAAAAGTACTTTTTTTAAACTTGAAATGTGGCTCTTTTTGAGGAAGGAAATATGAACTGTTCAGTGATCTGTGTGGGAGATGCATAAAATGAGCCATTGTTGTGCAAGAAGAAAATATTAGAATAGAAACTTAAAATTTTATGAGCATAATTTTTTATCATTTTACTAATATTTAATACAGATTGATAATAGTACATACACATGGACAAACAAATGTGGGTGTGCACTGCCAGAAAGTTGTTACTTATATGGGTGAGAAATTTTAAAAAACTATTGGAGGCCCCTGGACTGAGTGACCTTTCACGATGCTTTCCAGTGACTTTTTAAAAAACCACTCAGATTTCTCATCAGAGCCAAGAGACGGGCAGAGAGCTTAGTAGAGTGCCATCTGGTGGTGAGTACTTCAACCTGCAGGGTCGATCCCGTTGTTCCTCCAGCAAGCTCTCTCTTAGCTGGACTGCAGGCATAGGGGACAGTTCGTAGGAAGGAGAGAGTGAAACTCATCTGGCCCGAAGGAAGCGAAAGGGTGGAGAAGGCATAGAAGCACAGGACACAGGACACAGTGAAGAGGGAGACAGGTGGGTAGAGACACAGACTAAAATAAAAATCTGTACGTAAAAGACACAATGTGACTAAGACAGAAACATGTTGCAAAAAGGATCGATCGTGCCTCCTGGGTTCTACTTATCCACGTTCATCATCAAAAACCAAAAGGCCAGGATGGAGGGTGCCTGAGCGCTCCTCTCTCCCTGGGGCCAGGTGTCATCGCAGAACAAAGAGACCTGCAGGCTAAACTTTACTTCGCTGAGAAAGAAATTATCTTTCAAAGACAAACACGTGGTACCTAACCACAAAGAGCAGAGCCTGAAATTCTCTTCTCTACCAGATGAATGACGTCATGTTTCCTGTTCTGGATCCTTGTCTCCTTGACTAACCGCCCCTCTGGGGGAGGTCTGGTCATAAGCACGTTAGAACAGACACTGCGTTTTTCTGGGGCATCACAAGGTCACTGGCTGTAACGTCAGAGGAGGCTGCTCCTTGGGAAAATGGAAGCAAACAATGACAATTATGCTTCCCAACAGATGCCTGTGTCCTTAATCTGCCCGCTGTGGAGTGAAACAGCAAAGGAGACATTTGAATCATCCCGGGATGAGGTGTCAGGACTGTCCAGTTTTGATGAAGAGGCACTGGGGAACAGGGCGCTGATGTCTTCTCACTACAGGTGTCCCCTCTCTTTTATGCACAGGGGGATAAAATAAATCAAGAGGAACAGGTGAAGGAACGCAGGCAGGGGAAGGAGGGAAATGATGCCTGAGAGAGGGAGGGAGGTTGGGAGGGAGGGGATAGAGGGAACCACACAGCGGGAGTTCCCTGTTCTTCTAGGCAGAGAATTTCATCAGGATAGCACGTAGGGGTGAGGAAGGGGGAGAGGGCTGGAAGGAAGGTCCGGCAGAAACAGTTACCTTCAGAACAAAGAGAGAACAAAGATCTTGGGACCTCAGGCTTCCATGACCGCGCTGTGGGAGTTTGCAGGAAAGCAGAGTCTGCGCGTTGGCAGTTTGGTCTCAAAAAAGCAGAAGACGCTGATCAGGAGCAGATATTGGGGGTTTCCTAGCTGGAGTGTCACAGGGAAGATTCTTCAGTGACTCAACTTATGGGAGTCACTGAAGGAGGTGGGTTAAAGCTGCGTTAAATGTGCAGCAGAGCCTCCTATGTGCCGCGTGAGGGAGCGTCCCCGGCTCTGCTGAGTGTTGGCAGGGGGCAGGACAGAGTCAAGGTGACCTCAAGGGTCTGCTCACTGAGCTTTACCGTGGTCATCGTCCATGGAACACAGTGCTGTGGGGAAAGGGGTTCGGGAGACCACTTCCCCTGTCCTTAGGTTCATGACCCAGTATGTGTCTCATATCTTCTCTAGCCTTATTTCTTTATCTGCAAAGTAGGTAGACTCGTCCTTGTTTAATCATTCATTCGTTCCTGATAGAGTTACTGAGCAGCAATGAAATGCCCACAACTCTGCTCCGTGCTAGGACTGTAAAATGAATCAGCCTTGCCCTGCATCCAGGCCTTACCCAGCCCCATGCACTTTATCTATTTATTTTTTACATGGAAATTTTTATTTTATTTTTTTATTGAAGTATAGTTGATTTACAATGTTTTGTTAGTTTCAGGTGTACAGCAAAGTGGTTCAGTTATATATATGTGTGTGTGTATATACTATTATTTATATTATTTTTTAGATTCCTTTCCTTTATAGGTTATTACAAAATATTGAGTATAGTTCCCTATGCTATGCAGTAGGTCCTTGTTGGTTACTTATTTTATATATAGTAGTGTGTGTCTTTTAATCGCAAACTCCTAATTTATCCTTCCCTCCCTTTCCCCTTTGGTAACCATAAGTTTGTTTTCTATGTCTGTGGGTCTATTTCTATTTTGTATATAATTTCATTTATGTTTTTTTTCTAGATTCCACATATAAGCAATATCATACGATATTTGTCTTTCTCTGTCTCACTCACTTCACTTAGTGTGATAATCTCTGGGTCCATCCATGTTGCTGCAAATGGCATTATTTCATTCTTTTTTTGTGGTGAATAATATTCCATTGTATGTATATGCCACATCTTCTGTATCCATTCTTCTATCAATGGACACTTAAGCTGCTTCCATATCTTGGCTATTGTAAAGAGTGCTGCAGTAGTGAACATTGGGGTGCGTGTAGCTTTTTAAATTATGGTTTTCTCCAGGAATGGGATTGCAGGAGTTTATGGTAGCTTTATTTTTAGTTGTTTAAGGAACTTCCTTAAATGTATCAACTCACTACCACTACCCTCAGAGGGCAGTGCTTTCATTATCTCCATTTTACAAGTGAAGAAGCCGAGCACAGATTAAATACCACACCAAGGGTACACAGCCCCCAGGAATTGGAGAGTCTGAATTTGAACCCAGGCAGCCAGCACCAGAGGCCAAGTTCCCACCCTCTGCTCTGCTTCGGGGTAACCACAGGCTTGTTGTTTTGTCTAGAAAATGGAGGAGGTTGACTGCATATTCTCTGAGGTTGCTTCCATGCCTAGGTTTAAAGAGCCAACCATGCGGTATCTCAGGGTTAGAAAGAACTGCCTGCAGCCGGGCTTACTCCACGTGCCCTTGTTCCACGCAGAATGTGGGAGCAGACACCCTCCCCAGTTCCCCACGACTCCCCAGGCTCTCAGCCCATCCCCCTCTGTCGTGGCCAGAAGTGGACGCACAAATGTCATCTAGCTGAGCACAGATGTGAGTCACCGTAGCTTTTCTGAGAAGAAAAGAGGGAACACTGGATGTTAGGGCTACCTAGGAGAATATCTCATATTTTTTTTTAATATGCACGATTTTACGTCATCTACTAAAACTGTGGTTAACAGGCTGACAAAATTATATGCTCTGGATGCCCTGATATCCATGACAATAAACTGCTACTTGAGGCAAAAATGATAATGTCCACTTGGCTCAGTGTTTGTTTTTGTTTTTTTCAAAGCTAGTTAAACCAGCGTTAAAAAGAAGCTTATTTTTCTTCTATCCCAACCCTGCTGGTGACCTGGTCTCCAGATGTGTACATCCCAGAGCGGCCAGGAATGAGGGTAGAGTTGGCGGTGGGTGATGGAGGGGTTTTCAGACAAATGAAACAAAAGCCAGTGCTGGCTGACCTTCGGGGGGCATACTCAAGACGGCAGGGCCTGAGTGGTATGGTTTTTGAAGGAGGGAAAAGGATGTATGTTTGAAAAACAACCAACCAACCAACAATACTCCCATCTCAAGAAGAAGTTGTAGGTTCCTATATATATATATATATATATATATATATATATATATATATATATATATATATATATTTTCGGTACGCGGGCGTCTCACTGCTGTGGCCTCTCCCGTTGCGGAGCACAGGCTCCGGACGCGCAGGCTCAGCGGCCATGGCTCACGGGCCCAGCCGCTCCGCGGCATGTGGGATCTTCCCGGACCGGGGCACGAACCCGTGTCCCCTGAATCGGCGGGCGGACTGTCAACCACTGCGCCACCAGGGAAGCCCCAGGTTCCAATATTTTTAAAGCATTATGGGCAGAGGACCACTCAGGGGAAGATGATGGTTGCCTTCTCCCTGCATTTCTGCTCCACACATTTCTGCTACAAATCCCCACGGAGGGGTGTGAGGAGGGGGCTCTGTGACTGGAGAGCGGGCCCCCTAATCAGGGACACTCGTGACTTGGGGGCAATCCTTGTCAGAGCGTTAATGGGCTTTTTAAAAACTCATTTTTCTGTGTCAAAGAGAGCCTGGATAGGTCTGTGGGTCCAGCAAGAGGAGGTGGGGACCACCCAGGGTTGGACGCCAGGGGGTAAACAGGGGAGACGAGATGGAAGACACACAGGAAGGCACAGCCCCAGCCAAGTGACACAGAGCCCAGAGGACCAGTACCGAGCTGAGCAGGCCAACAGCTGCCCAGACAGGGTTTGCACCAAAAGCCAAAGACTTGGGACGTGAGACCAGCAGGGAAACAGTTCAGCCACTCCAGAAAACAAAGGTCTGCCCTGGGATAAGAGCATGGAAAATGCCAGTTGGCCTGGGAATGACTCTTCATCTCCACGGCAAGGCCTGAACCCTCGCAGGGAAAGCTGGCCACAGACGGGCTCTGTCAGAGGATGCTGAGTGCTTGGAGACCGACTGGGAGTGGACCTGTGACCTCCCCCAGCGCCCACCCCGCGATTCGGAAGTGTTTGCTACCGGCATTAAACCAGCTGAGGACGGGAGGGCAGTGACAGGATGTGCTGGAGAACAGGATATCTGGGGAGAGTCTTCAGTGAAGAAACTCCCCATAGTTTCGCCCTTGGAAATCCACAGAAGGAATCAACAAGAGCCTTGCCTGGGAGGAAGCGTCCATCTGATGGGGAGGGCTGTTCTGGGCTTGGGTAACACTTGGAATCACTTTAAGATGCTGGGAGTTGGTAGTAGAAAGCAGACAGGATACAGAAAGCGTTTTAAGTCAAAAATTACAGCTGAGTGAAAACAGAAATGCTTCTGGAAGAGTTAATGATGTCCTGAAATCAAGCTGAGGAGTAAAAGACTGAATCTTTCCCAGCACTGGGGGGATCGGAGAAGGGGAGGAGAGGGGTTACCAAACCAGACGCTGCGTCTGGGAGGGGCTTGGAGGTGGACTCTGGCGGAGCGGGGTGGAGGACGCACACCAGGGCCGGGGGATCACCCCCTTCAGTCTTGGTCCTGGGGGTCTCTCTTGCCTCACCTTCGAGAACATACATATTCTGCCTAAACTGAACCTATACAGGCTGCAGACTCCGCCTTTCTGAGGCGCTGTGCCGTTTGGAGATTGCAGGCTCCCACAACTGCCCTCCTTTTCTGTGCCTCTTAGGAACGCAGAGACGTGTTGATATTATAAAGTGGTAAATGGGATTCAACTATTCTCTGAGAGTAGACACACACACACACACACACACACACACACACACACACACAGAGTCTCCTTCATATTAAACTATCTCAGTGTATTATCAGTAACACTCTTCACAACGGAGTCCAGAACAGTAAAGAACTACAGCTTCAGGCAACTTGAAAACAAGAGACAATTGAGTGACACATTCCAGCCACCTTCCCGCAGAAAGCTCAACTCAAGATGCATCTGATCTACAAGTCCCGTGGGTCTCAGCCTTAGGGTTTGGGTTCTCTCTCAGGCACGTGTTTTTCTGGTCTCCGGTGAGAATGCTGCTCAGGACACCAGCCTGCACCATTCCGGCCTGACCGGAGGGCGCCCTCTAGTGGCTGTCTGGAGCAGGTTCTTTTAATTTCCAACCCACCAAATTTAGAAATACATAATCCCAAAGGCAACTGTGGAGTTCTTAAATCTCTTAATTCTTTTTTTGATAATGATAATTGCTAACTTGTTTGAACACTTAATACCTAGATGTATTAATTCTCACAATTGTCTCCTGTTTTACAAATGAGGAAATGGAGGCACAGAGAATTTACCTCATGTGTCAAGGTCATGCAGATGCGTGGTGGAGTGGGGTGACTTTGAACAGCCATATTCTAGAGCCCAGGCCCCAACACTGCCTTCTTCTCTCTTCCTAAGCCGTGTATAGGGCCCAGAATGCCAGGGTCACCACGTCGGTCTCTAGGCCTTCATCAGAAGGGCACTCAACAGATTCTGTAACTAGCACTTGGATTTCTTTGTGAATCATCACTTTAGACAAACTTGTAGCTTCATTCACTGTTCAAAGATGGTTCACTTTACAAGGTAAGCTCCCTGAACAAGGTTCTGGGCTCAATTTTGCTACCATAGCAAAAAGCATTTAAAGCTTAAAGTATCTTCTATTCTTCAATTTCCTCCTATCTAAAATGTAAATAACACATTATTCCTACTTTTTTTCCTTACAGATCCTAAGCTCTGTAGACAAATTTAATAGCTCTTTGGGGTTTTGAAAGCTACTGTCTTCCTGTTATTCGGAGAGTTAGATTCCTGAGGTTTAGAGGACATTGGTTTTGAAGCCAAAAAGAATCAGGGTTGCATCTGGCTCTGCTTTTCAGCAAAGGGTTGACCTAGGCAAGCATTTAACATTTCTGGATTCCAGTTTCCTTACCTGTAAAATGGAGGAATTTAACCAGATGAATTTTAAGCCTCCTACTAGTTGGAATATTAAGTATTGGTAGGTTATGAGAGGAAAAATATAAAAAAATGCCATCATGATTAAAAGGTGTTGATAATTTGGTTCATACAATCGTGTACCACATGCTCTACCTTCTAGATCTGGGTAAGTTAAGCTCGTTATTATCTAAATTCCTATGGGAAATGGGCTGGCTGACTTGGGATCCTCAATTAGGAATGTCAAGGTGAAAATGAAATGCCCCATCCAGTCTCTGAGTAGTTCGTATGAACTAAAATAAATTAGGATACATTTTCCAATCTTGTGTTAAAATACTGGCGTGCACATGGCCACACACTTTCTTCTGTTATCTGTGTACCATGGAAACCCACGGCGTATTCGTAGTAATATAGGTGACCCATGTTATTTAAAAGGAGTATTCTCCTTTTTCTTAATTTGAGTCACAATCGGCCTCCTCTGAAAAGCAACCAAGCCCAGGCTCAGATGCGTGTGGCTGTCCATGATTAACCTTTACAGAGTGTGAGTGCAAGAAGTCAGGAGTAGAGCTTTTCTTGAAACCACTAAAGAGCAGGGTCAGGCCTGGATTGAAGAGAGGAAGAGGAGGATATTTGGATCTGAGCTTCCTGCAGAGCAGGAAGTAAGCAACTCTCTTTTCCTGATCTGCAAGTGATCAGCTTTTACAAGGATTATTTTTTTATTATTTTTATTTTTATTTTTTTTGTGGTACGTGGGCCTCTCACTGTTGTGGCCTCTCCCGTTGCAGAGCACAGGCTCCGGACGCGCAGGCTCAGCGGCCATGGCTCACAGGCCCAGCCACTCCGCAGCATGTGGGACCTTCCCGGACGGGGCACGAACCCATGTCTCCTGCATCGGCAGGCAGACTCTCAACCACTGTGCCACCAGGGAAGCCCAAGGATTATTTTTTAAGTCAAGTTATAGCAGATCAATTTTAATGACTGGAATCAAAGGAAGGAAGCATTTTCTGGTGCAGGAACAGGAAGCATAAAGTCAGACTTAAACTGTGGTTGGAAGATGAGAGAGAATCAGCCAGGCATCAAGTGTTCCGGTGTCCAGGAGAGGGCGTCATCACTCAGGGTTTTCAGTTGCCAACAACAGAATCCACCTCTGGCTTAGTTAATCAGGGGATTCTCAGAATGCTTGAAAGGGTTGAAAACCTAGGCTTTGAACCTAGACAGCCAGGAATGGGTCTTCTCTGCAGGCTTCCTTCCCAAAATGATTCCACACAGCTCATTCTTTTGCTTTCCCAGTTTCAGATTCAAGTTCTTGCATGGATGCACCCAACTTGCGGAGCTCGGGTCACATGCCTCTACCCCAGGTGCAAAGGAAGCTGGGAAAGTGAGCTTTGGGCTTCTGTAAAAAAAGCTATCTCTTTCTCCTAAGGGGTGGGGAATTCTCCAAACCAAATATATTAGTCAGATTCTTAGCACTCTCAGCTGGGATGATTCAAGAGTTTCATGAAAAACTACTCTAATTATAAAGGTGGGGACAGCAATAAGGAAAACCAACAAGTTCCCCAGGGCCAACAACAGAACAGAAGTCATTACCACGTCCAGACCTGAAAGGATAGGGAGCTATCACTGCAATGTAGTAAAACCTGTAGCTATAGCAGTTGTGGCTCCATAAAGAGGAAGGCAGCCGCTATCAACCTGTATCCTGGCACCGGACACAGGTTGCCAGGGGAACCTGAGTTGGGGAAATAAATACCTTGCTTCCTCTCTCCCCACTTTTCAATCTCCTGCTGGTGCCTCCCATTAACTGAACACAATTGGAAGCTAGCAGTCCAGGGAACTCATGATGCCGTCCTTGGAGATTGGCCTTTCAGGCACAGAGCCAGATGAAGAAGGTAAAGACTGGACATGGAGGGCCAAATGGAGACTATCCAACACCTAGGAAGGGAAATCAAAGGTGGGGGCTGCCTCACCATAATAAAAAATATTCTCTACAAAGTTGAGGGAAAGGGACCCAAAATAGAAAGCCACATGGTGCTGTTGCCAGCAAACAGAAATGATTTCACTTCTTCCTTTCCAGTTTGGATGCCCTTAATTCTTATTCTTGCCTGATTCCTGTGGCTAGGACTTCCAGTACTGCGCTGAATAGAAGTGGGGAGAGTGGGCATCCTTTTCTTGTTCCTGATATTAAAGAAGAGACTTTTTACTTTTTACCATTGAGTATGATATTAGCTGTGAGTTTTTCACATATGAGTGTTATTATGTTGAGGTACATTCTTTCTATATCTAATTTGTTGAGAGTTTTTATCATGAAAACATACTGAACTTTGTCAAATGTTTTTTATGCATCTATTGAAAATGCCAAATGATTTTTATCCTTCATTCTGTTAATGTAGTATATCACATTTATTGATGTGCATATGTTGAACCATCCTAGCATCCCAGGGATAAATTTCATTTGGGCGTGCCGTTTGATCCTTTTAATGTGCTCTTGAATTCAGTTGCTTGTATTTTATTGAGGATATTTGTGTCTATGTTTATCAGGGATATTGACCTATAATATTCTTTTTTTATGGTGTCCTTGTCAGACTTTGGTATCAGGGTAATACTGACCTCATTAAATTGAGTTTACAAGTGTTTCTTCCTCTTCAGTTTTTTGGAAGAGTTTGAGAAGTATTGGTATTAATTCTTTGAACGTTTTGCAGAATTCACTAGTGAGGCTATCTGGTCCTGAGCATTTATTTGTTGGGAGGTTTTTTTTTATTACTGATTCTATCTCCTTGTTCATTATTGGTCTGTTCAGATTTATTACCCCATGGTTCAGTCTTGGTATGGTGCATGTTTCTAGGATATTATCCATTTCTTCTAAGTTATCTAATTTATATAATTGTTCATAGTAGTCTCTTATGATCTTATGTATTTTTGTGGTATCAGCTGTAATGTCTCCTCTTTCATTTATACTTTTATTTGAGTCTGCTCTCTTTTTTTCTTAGTCTCAACAAAGTTGTGTCAATTTTGTTTACCTCTTCAAAAAAACAACTAAATTTCATTGATCTTTTCTGTTGTCTTTCTCAACTCTATTTCATTTATTTCTGCTTTAATCTGTTATTTCTTTCCTTCTGCTAACTTTGGGTTTAGTTTGTTCTTTTTTTTCTAGTTCCTTAAGGCATAAATTTAGGTTGTTATTTGAGATCTTTCTTTCCTCTTAATGTAGGCATTTATCACTAAACTTTTGCCTTAGAACTGCTTTTGCTGCATCCCATAAGTTTGGTATGTTATATTTCCATTTTTGATGTCTTAAGATCTTTTTTAAATTTCCCTTTTTATTACTTCGATGACCCACTGGTTGTTCAGGAGTGTGTTGTTTAATTTCCACATTTTGGTGAATTTTCCTACTCTCCTCCTGTTATTTATTTCTAGTTTCATACTATTGTGTTTGGAAAAGATATTTGATATTATTTCAATCTTCTTAAATTTGTTAGGATGTATTTTATGAACTAACATATTATCTATCCTGCAGAATATTCTGTGTGGTATTTGAGAAGTAGGTATATAGTGCTGTTGGGTGGAATAGTCTATATATGTCTATTAGGTCCATTTGGTATAAAGTGTAGTTCAAGTCCATTATTTACTTATTGATCTCTGTCTGGATGGTCTATCCATTGTTGAAAGTTGGGTATTGAAGTCCTCTACTATTATTGTTTTGCTGTCTATCTGCCTTCAATTCTGTTGACTTTGAATATCTGGGAGAGAGCTCCAGAGTCAGTTCTGAGCCCTGAGGATGTATGAGTTGGAAAGGGATGCTACCATAAGATGCTTTGAAAGGAGAATTCATTATCTTGGGTGCAGCTGGGTGTCAGTACAGAGCCATCCCAGATATCCTAATGACAAGTAAATGAGACCTAGACCAAGGAAGCAACAATGAAAATGGAATGAAGGGCTGGATTTAAAAGCTATGGATTTACGGTCACCCATCATAGGTGCTACAGTCTTTAGCAAATAATAACTTAGCAGGGAAAGGGTCAGAAAAAATTTAAGATGCCTAAGCCCTCAGTATTTTGTGGCTAGGAGAATTTTGATGTCATTAATAGAAGGAGAGAAGTCAAGAAGAAAAACTATTTAGGAAAAAGATGTGCTGATAGTTATTGTTGAAGTTACAAATGTAATCTTCTGCAGAAAGCTGCATAATTCCTGCTTCTAGGAGAGATGAGGTACACACATACATAATTGGGCAAAAATATGGAGATGGTAGGTGCCATATGAATGGTACCCAGAAAGGTGTTATGGGAATCTAGAGGAGATTACAGCTGGGAGAGTCAGGGAGGGCTGCACTGAGAAGGTGGAATTCAAGCCGGGCCTTGAAAAATGGGCAGGATGTTGATAGATACTTAAAAGATGACAAGTATCTTTAGATACTTAAAAGATAGATATTTAAAAGATGACATAGGAGAGCCAATTGGTCATATGTAGTAAAATTGAAAATTACATGTAGTCAACAATCTGTAATTCTACCTACAATTATACACCTTAAAGAAAATGTAACTTTTATATATAAGGATACATACACAGGAAAATGTAATGAGTAAGACTGAAATCTCTCTAAATTTCCATCTACAGGAGAATTGATAAAAGATGGTGTTTCATGCAATAGAGTTCTATATACCTATTAAATTAAATGAAGTAGTGCTACATGTATCAACATGGGTATATCATAAAAATATTAGTAACGAGAGAAAAGAGTATATGTGCCAGGGTCCCATTAGAAAACATGGTACTCTGATGTTTGATGGAGTTTAACTGAAGATAATTGAATGAAGAGACTATATTCAGAGGTGTGGATGAGTAAATGGAATCAGAGCGTTGGTAAGATACTTGGGAACTAGTAACAAAGGGAAGTTTTCACCACTTCTAGACTTGAAATGTTAAAAAGGAGGGATTGGGGTTAATGGAACCTGGTTAGAGATGAAGCCACAAAAGAGAGGCTGCTGGAAGGGAGTTATTGTCAAAAATGAAGCCACTGACAGAAATGCAGCTAGACAGGGAGATAGCAGAGGGGATGAATATCTTACACGTATGAGATTCCTATATCTGCTATAACAAAATGGCATAAAACTTAACATTTATTATGTTAATGATTATGGAGGTCAGACATCCAAATTGGGTTTTACCAGGCTAAAATCAAGGCATCAGCAGGACTGCATTCTTGCTGGAAGTTCTAGAGGACACTATATTCTCTTGCCTTTTTTCAGCTTCTAGAAACCGTCTGCATTCCTTGACCTGTGGTCCTTTCTTCCATCTTCAAGGCCAGAAGTGTAGCTATCTTCCAATCTCTCTCTCTCTCTCTCTCTCTGACCCCTCTGCCTACCTCTTATAAGGACCCTTGTAGTTACATTGCACTCATCTAGAGAATCCAAGATAATCTTCTCATATCAAGATCCTTAACTAACCACATCTGCCCCCTTTGCCATATAAAATAACATACTCACAGGTCCCGAGGAATAGTACATGGACACCTTTGGGGGGTCATTATTCTGCCCATCATTTCATACTTTCTCTTCTGCCACTCTACAATCTCCTGCTGTTGCTTTCCAATGGACAAATCCAACCAGCAGCAGAGAGCAAGGAAGCCCAAGGATGCAATCCATGGAGGTCACTTTTTTGGGGACAGCTGCAGAGAAGAACAGAGAATAGAATTGGGGTGGTGCATTGGCAACTAACCACTGAAAAAATCTAGTTATATAATGAAATGTATAGTATGCTATCATTTATACAAGCTGGAAAACGTATAGAACATTTAGAATAATGCTACATGCTGTCAGTGGTTATACATAGGTGGTAATCATATTTTTAAGATAATCTTTTTATGGTAGGATAAACTTAGATTTACAAAAAAATTATGAGAACAGTACAGCTAGTTCCCATATAACTATACCCAGTTTCCCCTATTATTAACATCTTACATAATGTGGTACATTTGTCACAAATAATGAATGGTTGCGGATGCATTATTATTAACTGAAGTCCCTGGTTTACTGAGATTTCTTTGCTTTTCCCTAATGTACTTTTCCTGCTTCAGGATTTATCTAGGATATCACGTTACATTTAGTCATGCCTTCTTAGGCTCCTCTTTGTGGTGACAGTATCTTAGACTTTTCTTGTTCTTGATAAATAATAGTGTTTTAAGGGTGTAAGGAAATCACAAGCACCAGTTCCAGGACATCTGTTACCTCTGGGGAGGTTGTGAGGGCCACAGGCTCAGGAGCAGATACATGGGGGCTTCAGATACATCTGTAACGTGTGATCTCTTTAAAGAGATGTAAAGTACGTGTGACAAAATATTTAGAATTCATAGCATTGGGTGGGGTTAAGTTTATTATTCTATTTTTTATTTGTTTGAGATATTTCAGAGTCAAAGGATTTGACAGGTCGAGAAGAAAACTGCCAGGTAGTTGGAGGAGAGTGAGAAAAGCAGAGAGAAGGGGCCGCAGTCTAAGGAGGAACGGGCTGTGGTTAGACGGAGCTGGAGCACAGGGTCCTCAGATGCTGTTGGAGGGATGTGTGGCTGGAAACTCAGGCTCTGGACCTACTGTGGATGCTGCTGATGGAGGACGAATCGAGCTGCTTCATCATCTGAGGGCCACTGACAACGTTGGAGTGGGATTAGCATGGTTCATCTTTGCAATGTGTGGAAGTTGCTTTGGAGAAGAATTAAGGAGTCAGCTCAGCTAGGAGAATGGTACAGAGGTACAGGTGTGCAGTGATAAGGCTTACATTTAAAGGGCAGCAAATACTTATTGTTGACTCTTCTAGTGCTCTGTGTTTTATTTGATTTCATTCTCACAACAACCCATTGAGGTAAGTAGTAGTATTACCACCTGTCTTTTGCAGATGAGGAAGCTGACCCACAGAGAGGTTAAAAAACTTCCTGATGGGGCTTCCCTGGTGACACAGTGTTTAAGAATCCACCTGCCAATGCAGGGTACACGGGTTTGATCCCTGCTCCAGGAAGATCCCACATGCTGCGGAGCAACTAAGCCTGTGAGCCACAACTACTGAGCCCACGTGCCACAACTACTGAAGCCCGTGCAGCTAGAGCCCATGCTCCGCAACAATGACCACAATGAGTGGTCCACGCACCGCAACGAAGAGTAGCCCCCGCTCGCTGCAACTAGAGAAAGCCCATGCGCAGCAATGAAGACCCAACACAGCCATAAATAGATAGATAGATAGATAGATAGATAGATAGAGAAATAAAACAAACTTCCTAATGTTCATAAATCTGGAAACTAGGGACACTGGATGGGGATGCAGCCAGGCTCGCTCCTGCAGACATGCACCCAATGTTCCTGCTCTGATCCCACCCTAGGCTGATAGCACTGGGAGAAGTGAGGAAATCCAGGCATTAGGGATAAGGAAGACGTGGGTGTGGGGGAATTAATGGTTTCAAGCCTGGTGACCAGAGGATATCGTTACCCCAGAGAGAAACTTTAAGTATCAGGAGGAAGAGCTGGATTGAGGAGTTGGCTAATAGGAAGAGTTGTGTCTGAGGGGCTGAGGAAATGTCAAGCAGGCAGCTGTAGAAGTGGGGACCAGCTGCTCTGGAGCACGAGAGTTAAAGCTGTGTGACTGAGCCAGAATGTTTCCTTCAGGGAGGAAAGGAAGAGAGAAAAGTGAAAGGCAGGAAGGTATAAAACTGTAAAGATAGAAATGGTTTTATAAACTTGGCTCATGAAATATTTAGTAGGCTTTTTACTTAGCTATGCTATTTCCTCCCACCTTCGTTTTGGGCGAGCTTGAGTGAGGTAGTTTGTCCTTTCTTTTTTACAACTTCTTCCACTCGCAGAAGGGGTTCTTGGCTTGGTGTGGTTTCTAGAAGGATGAAATAGCATCCCTTTGCCCCAATTTATTCTCATATTATTTATATTATCCTTTCCAGTTTAGCCAAGTTCTTTCCACTTTCATCTAAAGAGAATAATATTCCCTTTCTTTTCAACATTTTTAGTTTATGCGAACTATGCCTCTTTCACGGTAAGATAACAAATAGAAGTTGAAATAAACGACTTAAAAATGTAGAGTGTGTGGGCAGAACTTTGCTGACTTTTTAAAACTCTGTCTTTGATGTCAGAGTGAAATTAAGGTTTTATGTGCTTATTTTCTTTTGTCGCAATGAGGAGGTATTGGGGACGGGACTCTAGCTTCTTCGTCCTACAGTGGTTCAGAGTTGAGTGTTACTGAGGCCCATTTTAAAACACACTGAGGAATGAATACCTTATAAAATGTTTGACTGCAAATTGGTAAATCTAGGCAGTCATAATACGTCAGATTACTGTAAAACATGAACTATCTGCTGAAGTATGTTATAAAATATGCATTTATTGAAAGACTGCTCTAGGGGCTATGAAATGCAAGCCAGAATCAGGTCAGTCTTTTTCTTCAGGTATTTCTGAAGAAATCTAAAAAGAGTTAGAGGAGGAAAGTGTTGATATAAACTCGAACTTTGTTGTTCTCATAGAAAGGAAGATTTGTAGAATGTCCTTTATTAGTCAAATCGCTTATATATGCTATATAGAATTGCATGGAATAAACAAGAGGGGAAGCCAGGAATGGAAGGAATGTTAAAACAGGAGTCAGGAGATTTGGTACCATCCCTAAACTGCTATAATCCTGGACAAACCAGGGTTTGCTCCCACCCTCAGAGATACCATTTTCATTGATCTGGGGGTGAGGTCAACGTCTGGTATGTTTAAAAGCACTTCCCAGGTGATTCTACTGGGTACCCAGCATTGAGAGCCGTTGCATACCACAACAGTTTGGTATCACGGGACAGCCAGTGCTCATTTTAGGAGAGACTGAAGCAGAGTTGGAGGGGAACATAGTGGACATTTAATTGACTTTCAATATCCATCTCACTCAAATGCTTAGCCTAAGCCAGCTAGGGGACCCTCCTTCTCCTGCTGGTAATGGGCTCAAGGTGGAGCACATAAGCCAGTTGTGGTTGATGAGACATAAGAAGTTCTCTGCTGCTGCTAGCTAGGGCCTGGGGGTGTCATTCTGGGAAAGGCTTCTCTCACCTGAGAGAAAGTCCCAGAAGGAGATACTCTCTCTTCTTCCTCCTGCCATTTTTGTCTGGATGTGATGCTTGTTTCCACCAAAGCTATCTGGCTACCTGCCTATAGAGGGAATAAACATCAAAGCTCAGAAGACCCTGGGTCTTGATGACATTGTTAAGCCACTGTATCAACCTGCCTTGGAGCCCATCCTACTTCTGAGATGTTATAAAATAGATATTTAAAGACACTTTGATTTAGATTTTATTTGTAGGCAAACACACCCTAAATGATGTAGCGAAAGATAGTTCATTCCTGACATAAAGACAAAGGAGAGTTTTCTGATGGTGGACCTCTCTGGAACCAGGGCAGTCTTTGTGTGGCTTGGGTGAAGGCCAAGTCTGAGTTCTGGAATCATAGACTGATAGACTAAGAGAGCCATATTATTCCAACTCCCTATTTTTGCTGAATAGGTAAGAACCAGAGAAGTAATATGACCTTCTAAGGTCACACAGCAAGTTGGTGATGTGGTTATGTCTAGAAAACCCAACTCAGTTAGAAAGACCACACCATACCATACTTCTAACGTACAACTAGGTCTTTTATATCCTCCATGTGTACAGTGACGCCACGTCCTCAGTATACACAGTGATACCAAGAATGTTTCTTACCAAACTTAGAAAGTGTGAAATATGGTGTTCGAGTTTTCAAATCATTATGGGGTCTTGCTCTGAGAGAAAGGTTTCATTCTGAACAATACAGATTTGCCAATCAAGAGAAATTAGGTAATGGACCAAATTCCTTTTGCTCCATATCATAGGCCATCAGACCTGGTTGAACCTGTGCCTTACCCTGGAGCAAAGCGGGTGTCCACCTCCTTCACATGACTTTTCAGAAACGTAAACAATTCACTTGCCCTTCCGTGCCTTCCCGTCACAGACATTACACTCTGAACTTAGGATTCCTTCCTTCCGTCTATGGCTCTTTCTGATATTAAAAGGAGAATAGGTCTGGGAGGGGTAATACTCAAATCCATGCTTCTTAAGCAGAGGTAAGGGGACCCCTGTACAGCCTCCCAAGGGGAGGGCAAAGGGGAAACAGGGCACACCTTCCTAGAGAACAGACTTAATCTGATGGTAAAAAAGAAAAAGGTATAGGAGAAATCCAGTTTCATGGGGGATCTCTTCACTTCTTTCTGGGGAACTTTGGGTGGAACAGTTTACAAGTTCTGATAAGTTGCTCTGCCTCAGTTTGGATGAATTTTTTCTCTAGAACATTTCACTGAATGTTAGCTGAGCCTAAAAATGGAGCTGGCTATGGTCAGAGTTCCACTTACCATGATTGTGTGGCACATTGTATCAAAACTTAGTGGTGTCAAACAAACAACAAATTGTCATGAGCATGGATTTTGTGGGACAGGAATTTGGACAGGGTACAGCAAGGCTGGGGCCTTATTTGAAAAGCTCACTGTCAAGCTTGAAGGTTGGAAGGGTTGTTCACTTACCTTTTGGGGGTGAAAGCTGGCTGTTGGCCGGAGCATCAGTCCTCTCACATGGGCTAACTTGGGCTTCCTCACTGTGTCCACACAAGTGTCCTAAAAGACAGAGCCAGGCAGAAGCTGTACCCTTTTTAGATGACTCAGCCTCAGAAGTCATTTAGCATCGCTTATGCCATATTCTATGGATGGGAGCACTCAAAAACCTGCCCGGAATCAAGGGGAGGGGACACAGACCCCACCTCTTGGGTGAGTGGCAAGGTCTTGGGAAAGCAAGTGAGACTGGAAACACTACTGTGGCTTTTTTTTTTTTGCGGTACGCAGGCCTCTCACTGTTGTGGCCTCTCCCGTTGCGGAGCACAGGCTCGGGACGCTCAGGCTCAGCGGCCATGGCTCACGGGCCCAGCCGCTCTGCGGCACGTGGGATCTTCCCGGACCGGGACACGAACCCGTGTCCCCTGCATCGGCAGGCGGACTCCCAACCACTGCGCCACCAGGGAAGCCCTACTGTGGCTTTTTGAGAAAATAAAATCTGCCACGGTTAGCTTACCTTGGTCATGGGAATTTCATCTTCTTTTGAGTCTATCTTCTATGGCTATAGAGAAATCCTTCCCTTTGTCTATATCTCATTCAGTTGAAAAGTTGTTTTAATAAAAACCTATGAAGATTATGGATGCATCAGTCTAAACCTGTTTGTAGTGCTTGAAAAGTACTTCCAAATGAAGGCCCTTCAGGAACATCTTTACAAACGATGAAAAGCACATTAAATCTGCCTCTGAAGATAGTGTTGTCAAGGTAATTAAGCAGCAGATACTCAGAAATGAGCTGGATCCTGATGCTGTCTTAGACCTTCTGAATTTAAATTTCCTCCCTCTGAAAGGTAAGACCTGGGTCTGTCCACCTCAGAAATTTGCAAGACAGTGTTGCGTGGTGGGAAGATTGGGACTTAGAGGGTTTGGAATCAAACCTTGACTCACTGCCCAACTCTGGTCTTGGACAACTACATCATTTTTAAAAGGCTTTGCTCCTCATCTAGAGTCTAGAATAAGGACCCTAATAGAAGCTACCTCCTGAAAATGCCTGTAAGTAAGCAATACAGGCAGGCACCTAATGTTATAGTTATCTCATAAGGCCAGCTGTGATGCGGATTCAGTGGCAAAATGCAGTTTAAGTCATTTTGCACACTGTAAACCCTGTGGAGAATTTGGTATTATTGTTATTATACCCAATTTGCTAGCTCTCACCTAGCTGAAAAGTTCTGAAATCTGGTGCTGATGAGATTTACCCAATAAAATAGTTTAAAATATGGATTCTTGCCAACTAGTTTGAGAGATTTTACTCAGTGGGTCTGAGGTTGAAGCTGAGAATGTGTAATACCCCTGCCCCAGGTGATTCTGATGCATCGGATGAATTCAAGGTGGGCATTTGGGATCTACTAAGAAGAACCCTAGGGAACCTGAGCCCTTGAGCAGTAAAGGACATGGAATGGAGTTCTGCTTCATAACAGGCAGTTGGGGGAGCTCCTGCTACAAAGTCTGCAGGCATCAGAGGATGTCAGGATGCCTGCACACCTGGGAGGGACACTGGGAGGAGGGAGGGGAGACCGCCAGACAGAGGTCTGTCTCGATGGGAGTCTATTAGCCTCATCATTGCCCTGGGTTTAGCGGGTATGAGGGTTTGTCTATAGTATCGATTAAGGAAAGGCATTTTTAGCTAATAAAGTAGGAAAATTACCCAGGACTCAATTTTTGTTTGAAAGATCAAATAACTGAGGAGCAAACCACACTTTGCAGAGGACCAATTTACATGTCAAGCAGCATTAAAAGAAGCTGCTGATTCCTTTCGCCCCATGGTGGATTTGGTATTTCTGACAGAGATCTGCAGCAGTAAGCTGGCGGTCGATACATCTGGCCCGTAGTCCCCTCTGCCTTTCCGGAGGAAATGTACGCACCAATTTCAAGGACTTGCCACTGAGTGAGACACTGACAAGAAGTCAAAAGTGTTTTATCTTATTTTCTTTGGGAAGCGTATTCCCGGGGCCGTCTTGGAGAACTCAGAATGGTTATTTTTAAGGAACAATTTTCAATCTGTAACATAGTTTTGCCTGCCTCCTTCCTTCCAGCATACTCTTACTTCTGTGATTTTTAAAATTTTAACAGTTTTTGGTAAAACATTTGCCACTTGCATGGTTTAACAGAAAAAGTTGTATCAATTGAATGATTTTCCATATCCCCATTTATTCTCTTTACCCACACATCATAGTCTAAAATAATTTTAAAGATATTGCTGAGTATCTTTCCAACTTAAAAAAAATCCTCATAATTACTTTATATTTGTCCTCACTACCAAAATTTCCTGTTTTGAAAGTATTCATATAATTGAATATATATGGAATGTACATTGAATTTATGGAATGTAAAATAATATTCAGTTTATTATTCTTCATGTATTTCTTTTTTCATGTTTTTGTTTCTTTTTAAGTCTTTTGTAGCCTCCTCTCGGGATCTAAGGATTAGTAAATGGTATCTAAGTTATGTATTCATATCCCATTCTACTTTCCCTTATCAGAACTGACGTAGAAAAAGACACAATAATTCTTACTCTGCCCTCTGGTGGAGACAATTGAGTACACATTTCCTCTCTAGCCTTGTCTACTGTGCAGCATGTAAAGAATCATACCTACCACACGTTACGCATTACATTAAGCGTTGTGGCAGGCACTGCATCCATCGATTAAGTCTGACAACAATTGAGGATGATATTATAAGGAAATTGATGATCACAGAAGTCAGCAACTAACACACAGAGGCAAAATTCAAATCCAAGGCTGTCTAAATCCAAAGCTTTGCTCATGCCCTTATGCCATGCTGCCTCCCATCCAGTATCTTCAAAAAAGAAAATAGCCTAATGAAACTATGCATTGGGTCTCTGATAACTATATGCAGGTTTGCCTATAGGATTTCATGTCAGAAAAACCTGGCTTTAAGATCCATTCCTCCCACTTTCTGTCTCTGTCTCCTTGGTCACCTTATTTAATATCTTTAAATCTCTGTAGTCTCATGTATGATTCTTGATGAGGATCATGGTAGCCACATTTCAGAGGTCTTTGTTGAGAATTAAACAACTAAAAGAAATCCATAAACACACAAGGTAAGCAATCAGTGCATGGTTGATCTGATGACCATAATCTTGTTGAAAAATATTGTGCATGCCCCAAACTCAAATTTGTTGGGTACACTTTCTGTTGTTGACTTTTATGACTTCTTCATAAATTTTAAATGCAAATTTACTGGTAAAAAGGGACTTTGAGTCTTTTGACATCTCTTGGCGCTACCCTGGGGACTGCCATTTTCCCCTCAGTGGGTCTAATTTATGAGAGAGTTGCTTTTGTTTTCCTAGGAAGGGGCAGGTACTCAGGCTCAAATGAGAATATGGTCCCTGAACCTTTGCTTCTTGTATATAATTCTTTTTTTAAAAATTTATTTATTTTATTTTATTCTAAAATTTATTTATTTTATTTTATTTAGCATTGGGTCTTCGTTGCTGTGTGCGGGCTTTCTCTAGTTGCGGCGAGCGGGGGCTACTCTTCTTTGCAGTGCGCGGGCCACTCATTGTGGTGGCTTCTCTTGTTGCGGTGCACGGGCTGTAGGCGTGCGGGCTTCAGTAGTTGTGGCACGTGGGCTCAGTAGTTGTGGTTCACGGGCTCTAGAACACAGGCTCAGTAGTTGTGGCGCACGGGCTTAGATGCTCCGCGGCATGTGGGATCTTCCGGGACCAGGGCTCAAACCCGTGTCCCCTGCATTGGCAGGTGGATTCTCAACCACTGTACCACCAGGGAAGCCCCTTGTATATAATTCTATTCAAAGTCATTTAGGAATTCATCTAATAAGAAAAATGTATGAATTTATTAATTTAATGGTTTACTTATGATTTGGTCACTAATTTCTCTGTGGTGCCAAATCTTGCTAACTAAAGGGCCTCACTTCTTGAAAAAGAAGTCACCTTCCAATGAAAATGTTTTCAGTGAAGGAAACAGAATGGTGTGGGGTGGTTGAAGGATGGTAAAGCTCTTTTTAAACTCAAGCCTCAGAAACTCATGAAAAAATAAATAGCACAATTTAAAAAATCCACAATGCTTGCAAGAATGTGGTGAGACAGGAATTTTTATGTCAGTGAGTATATACGTTGGCATAGTGTTTTTGGACAGTAATTTGTAGTAACAGCTTTGAACACGTTCATGCACACTGAATTTTCACTTTCAGAAATCTGCCCTAAAGAGCAAAGCAAGCAAATCTTTAGCTAAAGAGCCGCTCATCATAGTATTACTGATGACCAAAGTTAGACGTGACCAAAGTGTGAATAATAGAGGATAACTTATATAATTTACTGTATTTATAGTACAATGAACTACAGTATATCTATTAAAAATATTGGTATGGGAGATGACTTGGGAAAATACAACACAGTGACAGGTGGAAAAAAAACCAAAATACTGAACTATCTATACTATAAACTATGTGTGTATATATGTATCTATGTGTCTATCTGTCTTCAAATTATATACATATACGTCCCATTATAAATACACTATTTCCTTCCTATTCCATTCTCCCTCTTCCTAATCTAACAGAATTTTCTGTGACACTCCAGAGCTACTTCTTGCCTCCAGTAGGTCATATAATCAAGAATGGATTGTACTGAATCAGACATCTCCACTGCTGTTAGAAATTGCTGTGTTCACATTTTTGTTTTTGCCTACCATGGGTTGTTGAATAAGGAAAACATCCGACAAACAACAGGGGTATGGATCCAGAAATTATGATTGGCTGTTTATTTCTAATGTGTAATTAATATAATAACATCATTATTTTCTGGATTTTTTTTTTGGTCTGTTTAACAAAAAAGCCAGTTCTATACCTGGCTTTAATTTGTGCAATGTTCAAAAGAGCCAGATATCCCTTCAATAATAAATCATAGCATTTTAATCCTATTATGTATCTTTTGCATCTTCAGCTCCGGTGAATTATATAATTGACATGTAATAAACACATATTTAAAGTGTATAATGTGATAACTTTTGACATATGTACAAACCTGTGGTATTAGTTATCCTGTTGTGTTACAAATTAGCCCCCCAATTAGTGGCTTAAAACAATAAGCATCTGTTATCCCACAGTTTCTGTGGATCAGGAATTTAGGAGCTCAGCTTTTGGGATAATGCTCAGGACCTCTCACGTGGCTCCGGCCAGGATGTTCAAAGGGCTGCAAACATCTGAATGTTTGACTGAGGCCAGAGGATCTGTTTCCAGGATGGCACACTCTCATGCCCATTGGCTGGAAGCCTCAGTGTTTTTGCTTGCTGTTGACAGGATGCCTTAGGTTACTTGAGTGTCCTCACAATGGCAGCTAACTTCCCCCAGAGTAAGTGATCCAAGAGAGGACAAGCGAGAGAAAACTGCAGTGCTTTACGACGTGGGCTCTGAAGGCTCTCGTCACTTCATCTTTATTCTACTTGTTAGAAGCAAGCCACTAAGTGCAGCCCTTACTCAGAGAAGGAAGCTTAGGTTCCACTCCTTGAAGGGAGGAGGATCAGAGAATCTGTGAACGTATTTTAAAACCAGCACACCCATGAAATTAGCAACACCATCAAGATAATGAATATATACCATATTAATCAGATTCTAATCCAAATTAAATGTTATTGTGTTTAACAATATTTTAATTTTGGTGAAGTTACTAAATTGCACACAGTAGTTTTGCAAATACCACTGTTCCCTTGTATTCACAGAGCACCTTTCAGACTGAATTATGTTTTAAATGTTTTCAAAATTTTTCTTAGAGTAGTCAGCACATCTTTTATGCATGAGTCTGGTGAACATCCAGCAATTTCTGGCCAGAAATATAAAAATTCCTTATTTGGGGGATAAAGAAAGGGGAAAGGATGCAGCAGAGGATAAATAAGAACATGTACATAAATTATATTTCCTTATGTCAGGCCTTTGACTTCCTCATGGCCTCACCGGAACAGATTATTTGGAACTCCTAAAGAAAGATGTTTTTCTGATAAATGCTGAAAATGTGTACTTACTTCTAGTATGCTCACCCAGCATCTCTTCAACAAGCACATGGAGGGCACGTTTTCTAGCTCCTGAGTTTTTCTGAGAGCAAAGGGTTTTCTCTGCCGTTTCTGCTGACACATCAAGCACCTATGTGACGACCACAGCAACACAAGCGCCATCACCACCTTCCACATAGTGTGCACTTCGTGTGTGTATCAGGCACTGTGCTGTCTGTTGCACGCACATTAGCTCATTTCTTTCTTACTCTAGCCCCGTAAGAGAGGGGTAGTTTTCTCATTTTATTTTTTTTTCTGTTAAGAAAATTGGTGAAATTAAGACAGTTGCCCATGGTCATTCATTCAGTAATTTGCTCACCCTTCATTCA
Organism: Stenella coeruleoalba; assembly: GCF_951394435.1. Taxonomy (NCBI): domain Eukaryota; kingdom Metazoa; phylum Chordata; class Mammalia; order Artiodactyla; family Delphinidae; genus Stenella; species Stenella coeruleoalba. The sequence goes on along the minus strand of NC_137148.1, from coordinate 45,715,548 downwards.
ACAAATATTTTAGGAGCGCTAGCTCTGTGCCTGGCAGTCTAGGTGCTGGGGATTTGAAGGAACAAAAGAGAATTCTCTACCTTTAGAACTACATGAAGGAGGTGAGATTTAAACACAGGTTGTTCAAAGTCTGCACCCCTAACCACCATATCAGTGGTTCTCAAACTTCTATGGGAATAAACAGCACCTGAGAATCTTCTTAATAAGGCACATTTACTCCTTATTGGAGGTTTTATTCAGAAGGCCCAAGAATCTGCAATTTAATCAGCCATCATAGGTGATTCTAATATAAGTAGTCTAAGGACCACACTTGGAGAAACACCGCTTCAACTACCAAAGAGAGGGCACACTTTTCCTCATTGTGCCCAGTTATAATGTATCCTCAATACTTTCCCCCCTATTTATATACTATTTAAATCAGTCTCCTTGAATCCAGAGTTTGTATGGCCCAAGTTCATAATAATGTAGGTTTCTCTTATCTGGATTCTACTTCTCTATTTTGGAAATATTTTGCTCTATGCAAACTATAACGGTTAAACCAGGGCTAAAAGGGTGTTTGAAATACTGATACTTTTTGTTCCACATCTAAATATACCCAGTTTCTACATTATTAACAAACATTTTTCCCCTTGTCCACAATAATAGATCTTAGGGACTTCTAGCTGAAGACCTCTTCCTGCAAATGGAGAGGAATAAAGTACCCCCAGTTTTAGAAAAGCTCAGGAAGAGAGTGACTGGGCATATTAGTTATCTATTGCTGCATAATAAAGTATTCTAGAATTTAGCAGCTTTAAACAAGCATTATCTCAGTTTCTGTAGGTCAGGAACCTGAGAGTGGCTTAGCTGGTTATTTCAAGATCAGATTCTCTCAAGGATGTGATCAAGAAGGTGGATGGACCTACAGTTGTCTCAAGGCTCCACTCAAGGTAGATGTGCTTCCAAACTCATTCATTTGGCTGTTGCCAGACCTAAGAAAACCTGCTTCTGCTTCCAAGCTGAATCCCGGGGACTTCTCCACTATAGGTCTGCCTGGCAACATGGCAGCTGGCCTCCCCAGAGTGAGTGATCAAGAAAGAGTGAGAGAGAGTGCCCCAGGATGGAAGCTGCAGTCTTTAATAATTTAATCTTGGAAATGATGTCTCGTAATCTCTGTTGCATTCTATTTGCTAAATCCATTTCCCACTTAAGGAGAGAGAATTATATAAAGGTGTGTGGTAGGCACACTAATGGCTCCTCCTAAAGATGTTCACTCCTTAATCCTTGGAACCTGTGGAGATGTTATATTACGTGGCAGAGGAGTTTGCAGGTGTGATTAAGTTGATTGACCCTAAAGTGGAGAATATTCTGGATTATCCAGGTGCGACCAATGTAATCACATGATCTCTTAAAAGCAGCAGAAGAACGTGAAGGGGTGTGGCAGAAAGGGAAGTCAGAGGGATTTTAAGGCTGAAAGGTGTTTGAGGTGCAGGTTCTGAGACGTAAAGGTCATGTGCAGTGACTGGAGAGAGGCTTCTAGGAGCTTATCCAAAGCAGGTAAGATACACAGAGGCTCCAGCAAAGACTGGAGCAAAGACTGGTCCTGGGTGACAATCAGTAAGGAACTGAGGACCTCAATCCTACAACCAAGGAAACTGAATTCGGCCGGCAACCTAAAAGAGCATGGAAGCAGATTCATCCTCAGAGCCTCTGGTAAGGAGTGTGTCTCTGTTGATACATTAATTTTTAGGCTGGTGAGACTAGTAGGACTTCTGCCTACAGAACTGTGAAATAATATTTGGGCTGCTTGCTTTAAGTTGTTAAATTTGTTGTAATTTGTTTTGGCCACGTAACAAAACATGATACCACCAGGAGATGGGGTCCTTAGGGGGCAGCTTACCATACTGAGTGTGTGCAGAGGTTGAATGAGTTTCTTATAGAAGCATGGGGAGCACATTCTGCAGCGCCTAGGTTTACCTGGGAATAAAGAGGTGCTTCTGCCAGTACAATGGCAAATGTAATGTCCCTGCGCTGTTGCAAGAGGAATGGGCAAACTCGTTTTCATGGGCCACGACCAGAAAGTAGAAATGGCTTGAAAAGAAAAGGAGATAAAAGGAGAATTAATGCTATAGGGGCCATTCACTGTTGGTGGGTTTGTTTGGTGGGTTGTTTGTCATGATGTTGTCATGGCTTCAGTAGCACTGACCAGGGCTCCGTTTGCATGCTCAGATGTTGACCCTACTGGTAATAAGGCAGCTGCTGCTCTTGGACTTAATAATTCCTGGTTGGATGAAGAATAGGGAACAGGTGGAAGGGCAACTGTAATGGCCCTTGAATAGCTGGATAACCCTTGATGGAAAAGAAAGCTCTACTTAGCTCAGTAGTTTGGGAAAGCTGTACCAAACTGGTATCTCCTGTTAGGTTTTTCATGCTTCATAAAACTGGACCACATGAAAAACACCTGAGGAGCTTTTTTTTTTTTTTTTTTGCAGTACGCGGGCCTCTCACTGTTGTGGCCTCTCCCGTTGCGGAGCACAGGCTCCGGATGCGCAGGCTCAGCGGCCATGGCTCATGGGCCCAGCCGCTCCTCGGCATGTGGGATCTTCCCGGACCAGGGCACAAACCCGTGTCCCCTGCATCGGCAGGTGGACCCCCAACCACTGCACCACCAGGGAAGCCCTGAGGAGCTTTTAAAAAATACTTAATCCTGGGTCTCAGCACCAGAGAATCTGATTAAATTAGTCGAGGTAGAGTTAGAGAATCAAGTTGACAAGCCCTTCTCTCTGGGCTCAGAGGATAATAAATTACCCCAGAGGATAATAAATTCAACTTATGTGCCTGACACATAAAAGCTCTTTATGTAACATTTATTAAATGCATAGATGAATAAAATAATGCACACTGCCCCCAGAAGATTGAAAACACCGTAAAACTGTACTTGGTTTTAATGATCAGATCATGCAGTGACTTGAGGGTGGGTTTAACATTGAATAATTTACATTGAAAGTCCAAGGGTTTTTTCCAATTAAATCACTGTATTTGAGGATGGCCTGGGGTCAAATGGAAATGATAAAATTCCAAAAAGCTATTATACTTTTCAATATCGTAATGCTCTTTGAAGAATTTTTTTTTTTCCTTTTCTACTGACACAGTACAAGGAAAATGTTCTAGGTCTTTACCATTTAAGAGCAGACAGATAGTGAGAGAAATACTGAAATGTCTTTTATAGAGAGTCACAGTAACCTTAGGAGAACACCAGCAATTGTGTAGTATAGCAACTGCAATTTAAACTACAGAAAGGAAAAAAGATTTTTCTGGATGTCCTCTTAAGGTCCCATTCAGTTTTTGATAATATATAAAAATTGTGAGTATTTTTGTGAAAACCCTATTTTCAGCTCTAGGATTGGAATTCATGGCACCTAAGAACCTAATCTATTTTCCAAGACCTTTTTTTTAAACTAGCTTTTGATTTCTTGCTTATACTGTCAAACCTCCATAAGAAGTTCTCCCTCCCCTCCCGCTTCCCATTGCAAATCCTGACTGCACTTTAGCTCAAGTATCAACAAATGGCCTTTTGTGAATGCCATCTTTTTCCTTGCTAAGCCTATGTGATGTGTCAGTTTCCAGGATTTCTACTACCAACACCACTCCTCCCTCCAAAGTTCTATTTTTAAATGTCCTTTTAATTTTGACTTGCTCTCCATTAGTCTACCCGTCTTTTGCCTTTTCTGTTCTATGAATAGAGGCAAGGGCAAAAAGATGCCAAGGAATATGTTATTTTATACTTGATCTGAAGTGATGTCAACCACATGGAATGCATCACACCTGGTGTATCCCAATGAGAAAAAAGTATAAAGGAGCAGCTGCCGGCTTTTCAGAAATATCACCTTCCCTTCTCTTGCAAATGGTTTTGTGATTTGGTGGAAAAACAGCAGTTTAAAACCTTAGCTCCGTTGGGCTTGTCACCCACTTAACGAATGGTTTCTGGTTTCTTCAACATTAAAAATGTAGTCATCACTGTCAAGATGAGGTAATGCTTTTCTTGGTTAAAAATTTTTTTAATAATATTCAATGTCTGTTTCAGTATGAACCTTAAAAAGATAGTTGTTTTTCATCTCATCGTAAGTAGTTGTTGGAAGCTCCATGCCCTACAGATTAGTAAAAATATTAGGAAAGGACAAAAGCAATTAGTTTGAGATGGTTGTATAGAAAATAAAGTGCATAGAGAGGGAGCAGAGGAGAGAGAAACAGGAGTACAAATGGGAGAATAAGACTTGGATGGAGAGGATATCAATTTTTGCTTATATTTTCGAACTCTGTTGGCTCTCTTTAACATTAAATGATATGTAAGCATCTCATTTTGGGAAATAAAACCCTCCTTTAGACTATCCTCATTAAATAACCCTCACTTGTATCTTCAAAGTACCTGAAAGAATAGTGTCTTATCTTCATCATTACCATTTGATTCTCTGCCCATTGCAATCTTTCTCCTCCATTGCTATTCTACAACTGCCCCTGTCGACATGACTGGAATTCCTGATTTTAATTCACATAATCTGAAAATGTGGACCACTTCTATCTCAAAACTCTCTCCTCTCGTGGCTTCGTGTATCCCACTCTCATCCCATTCTCCATCCATCCCTTTTTTTAATTTAAGTATACTTGATTTACAATGTTGTTTTAATTACTGCTGTACAGCAAAGTGACTCAGTTTTATATATATATATACACACACATATATATATATATACACATTCTTTTTCATATTCTTTTCCATTATGGTTTATCACAGGATATTGCATATAGTTCCCTGTGCTATATGGTAGGACCTTATTGTTTGTCCATTCTACATATACCAGTTTGTATATGCTAAACCAAAATTCCGAATCCATTCCTCTCCCAGGCCCCTCCCCCTTGACAACCACCAGTCTATTCTTTGTCTCTGATCTTTTTCTGTTTCATAGATAAGTTCATTTATGTCATATTTTAGATTCTACATATAAGTGATATCATATGGTATTTGTCTTTCTCTTTCTGACTTACTTCACCTAGTTTGATAATCTCTAGTTCCATCCATGTTGCTGCCGATGGCATTATTTCATTCTTTTTAATGGCTAACTAATATTCCGTTGTATATACATACCACATCTTCTTTATCCATTCATCTGTCGATGGACATTTAGGTTGTTTCCATGTCTTGGCTGTTGTGAATAGTGCTGCTATGACCAAAGGGATGCATGTATCTTTTTGAATTATAGTTTTGTCTCGATATATGCCCAGGAGTGGGATTGCTGGATCATATGGTAACTCTATTTTTAGTTTTCTGAGGAACCTCCATGCTGTTTTCCACAGTGGCTGCACCAACTTACATTCCCATCAACAGTGCAGGAGGGTTCCCTTTTCTCCACACCCTCTCCAACGTTTGTTATTTGTAGACTTCTTCATGTCCATCCATCTATTTAGCCTCTCCTTTTTCAAGTCTTTTTTGGGAGCTTGCCTTCCTTGGTTGCCTATAGATGTAGTGTATCCTAGTTCCCAGTTTACTCTTCTGATATGTGACATTCTCCCGCATTTTGTTTTCTCTACTCCCCAGAGTTTTGGTTATTGTACCTGTTTTTTTTTAATTGAGTATATTTGACATACAACCTTGTATAAATTTAATGTATACAGCATGTTACTTTGGTACTTACATATTGTAATATAATTTTGTAGCTATATTTATAACATCACATAGTTATAGTACAATATTGTCTAAAGTCATTATACTATGTGTTAGATCTCTATGGCTTGTGTGCTACTCATTGCATATTTGCACCCTTAAACAACATCAGTCTTATCCCCCACCCCATTCCCTGGTAACCATCATTTTACTGTTTTTTATGAGTTTGACTTTTTTATATTTCACATATAAGTGTTATCATACAGTACTTGACTTTCTCCATCTGTCTTATTTCACTTAGCATAATGTACTCAAGGTCTATCCATGTTATTGCAAATGGCAAGATATCCTTCTTTCTCATGGCTGAATAATATTCCACATCTTTTTATCCATTCATCCACTGATGAATATTCAGGTTATTTGCATGTCTTGGCTATTGTGAATAACACTGCAATGGGAGTGCATACATCTCTTCAAACTCCTGTTTTCATTTCCTTTGGCAATGTAATGGAAAAATGCAGTTTTCCTCCTTCCATTGTAGGAAAAAAAACAGTTCTTCCCTACTATGCGTTTCCTCCCTGTGAGTCTCCTTTACTACTCATAAAAAAACACTTCACTTTTGGTCACCAAATATGTAGACGTTTTTCCCCACACCAAGCAATTCTCTGTGACACCAGCTGGGTGTCCTATAATTTAGCCCAATTCTAAAACTCTACCTTTATAGAGTCAGATCCCATAAGTTAAGGGCTCAGTCCTACAGGACTTCCTTCCAACAACTTCCCAGGTTGTCACCTGGGCTTTTTGAGAAAATGGCTGTTGGTTGGAGGTTATGACAACTCCTTCCTCATGTTCAATTTGCTAGAAAAACTCACAGAACTCAGATATGTTTTACTTCTCTACCAGGATATGCTGAAGGATATAGTAGAACATCCAGATGAAAGACAAGTGTAGGGCAAGATCTGTGGGAAGGAATGCAGAGCTTCCATGCCCTCTCTAGGTATGTCAGTCTCCTAGCACCTCCACCTGTTCACCAACCTGGAAGATCTCCAAACCCTGTACTCTTTGGATTTTACAGAGGCTTCCTCACCTAGGCATGATCAATTATTAACTCCATTTCTAGCTCTTCTCCTCTCTCTGGAAGATGTGGGGTGGGGTTGAAAATTCCAAACTTCTAATCATGGCGTGGTCTTTCTGGTGACCAGCCTCCATCCAGGAGCCCACTCAGAGTCACCTCCATATAACAAATAAGAGCCCTAGGGTGCATTAGCACTTAAGAAATTCTAAGAGTTTAGGAGATTGCACAAGATGGTGGAGTAGAAAGACCTTGAGCTTACCTCCTCTCACAGGCACACGAAAATCACAACTTTTTGCAGAACAACCATTGGTGAAAAAGACTGGAACCTACAAGAAAAGATCTACAAATGAGATGAGGAGGGACAGAGTTGTGATACAGTGAAATCCCCTACCCCCAGGTAGGTGATTCACAAACAGGAGAATAATTACAATTGCAGAGGTTCTCCCAAAGGAGTGAGAGGTCTAAGCCCCGTGTCAGGCTCCCTAGCCTGGGGGTCCTGCACTGGGAAGATGAGCATCCAGAGCATTTGGCTTTGAAGGCCAGAGGGGCTTGCTTTTGGGCAAGCCAGAGGACTGTGGGAAATAGAGACATTACTCTTAAAGGGTGCACAAAATATCTCACATGCTCTGGTGCAGAAGCAGTAATTTGATAGGAGTCTGGGTCAGATCTACCTGCTGATACTAGATAGTATCCTGGAGAGGCAGGAGGCAACTGCATCCTACCCCTGGGGATGTAGACACTGGTAGCAGACATTATTGGGAGTTAGTTCTTCCACTTGGATACTGGTGTTGGCAAGCACCATTTTGGAACCTTCCCTCTAGCTTTTTAGCCCAGGGCCCAACCCTGCCTTGGCCCAATCATCTGTAGGCCCCAGTTCTGGGACATTTCAGGCCAAGCAATTAACTGGGAATGGACATAGCCCCACCCACCAGCAGACAGGCTGCCTTAAGAATCTCTAAGCCCACAGCCACCTCTGGACATTGCCCTGCCTTCCAGAGTGTCCAGGACCCAGCCCCATGCACCAGTGGGCAGACACCCGGCCCAGAATCACTAGGACCCCAGCCCTACCCACCAGTGAGCCAGCTCCAAGATTTACCCACCAGCCAATGGACACCAGCTGTAAGAAAACCATAGCACCACAGTCTGCAAACCTGGCCCATACACTAGCAGGCCAGATTCTGCACTGGGACTAACTGGGCTCAGGCCCCACCCACTAGCAGGCCAACACAAGCTTCAGGATACCCTGGGCCCACAGCCAAGTGCATCAGGAGCCAGTCCCACCCACCAGCAGCCCAACACCTGCTCTAGGACCCATGGGCCCTGCAACCAGACCCCAGGACCCAGCTCTGCCAACCAGAAGAGCAACACTAGCCCCAGGACGTGACTTCACACACTAGAGGGTGGGCAACAGCTCCAGAGTCACCTGGACCCTGACCCTGGCTTACCCCAGTAATCCAGCACTAGCCCCAGGGATCCTGGTGTTCTTCAGCCAGCCAGCTGCCTCATGACTCAGTCCCTCCAACAAGCAGCTGGCAGCCACCGCACAAGGCAGGACCTGGCAACCAAACAGACCAGGGGCCAACAAAGCCTACAAGATCACCCACATAGCCCACCACAACAGAAAGACCCATGCAGCCCTCATAAGGGGAACACCTAGAGCATATTGCTCTGGTGAAGAGAGGGAAGTGCACTGCTGGAATGCATAGGACATCTCCTACAAAAGCCTACTTCTTCAAGATCAGGAGATGTAACCACCTTACCATAAAAATTAAAGAAGCAAGTTTGGCAAAATGAGGTGACAGAGAACATGTAAAAATGAAGAAACAAGATAAAACCCCAGAAAAGAACTAAGCATGACATGGAGATAGGCAATCTACCCAAGAAAGAATTCAGGGTAGTGATTATAAAGATGATCAGAGAACTCAGGGGAAGAATGGATGCACAGAGTTAGACGTTAGAAGTTTTATAACAAAGAATTAGAAAATATAAAGAACAACCAAATAGATGTAGAATACAATAATCGAAATGAAAAATACACTAGAAGGAATCAACAGTACACTAAATGATATGGAGGAATGGATTAGTGAGCTGGAAGACAAGTAGTGGAAATCACTGATGCTGAAGAGGAAAAAAAAAAGGACAGTTTAAGAGACATCTGTGACAACATCAAACACTAATATTCACATTATAGTGGTCCCAGAATGAGAAGAGAGAGAGAAAGGAGTAGAAGACATAATTGAAGACATGGTAGCTGAACACTTCCCTAATCTGGGAAAGGCAACATTCAAGTCCAGGAAGTGCAGAGATCCCCTTACAGCAGGGGTCCCCAACCCCCGGGCCATGGACCAGTACTGGTCCATGACCTGTTAGGAACCAGGCTGCACAGCAGGAGGTGAGTGGTGGGCAGGCAAGCAAACTTCATCTGTCACTCCACATTACTCCCCATTGCTCACATTACCACCTGAACCATTGCTCCACCCCATGGAGTTTGTATGAATCTGTAAATGGTTTTGGGTAGCATGGACATTTAAACAATATTCTTTGCATCCATAAACACAGGTGTCTTGTTTGTGTATCCTTTGATTTCTTTCATCAAAGTCTTATAGATTTCATTGTATAGATCATTAACCTCCTTGGTTATATTTATTCCTAATATATTTATTAGGAATATTTATTCCTAAGTATTGTTTTTGATGCCATTGTGAATGGGGAAGTTTTATTTCTTTTTCGGATCTTTCATCATTAGTATAAAAATGCAAATTATTTCTGTATGTTAATTTTTGTATCCTGCAACTTTACTGAAATCATTGATTAATTATAAAAGTTTTGGCTGACTGATATTTTCTGTATATAAAATCATATCATCACCAAATAGCAACAATTTTACTTCTTCCTTTCCATTTTAGATGCCTTTTATTTCTTTGTCTTCCTTGTTGCTTCAGCCAGGATTTCCAGTACTATATTAAGTAGGAGTGGTTAGAGTAAGCATCTTTGTCTTATTCCTGATCTTAGAGGAATTAATTTCAATTGTTCCATCTGATAATCTCCAGGTCCATCCATGTTGCTGCAAATGGCATTATTTCATTTTTTTAATGGCTGAGTAATATTCCATTGTATATATATACCTCATCTTCTTATCCATTCCTCTGTCGATGGACATTTAGGTTGCTTCCATGTCCTAGCTATTGTAAATAGTGCTGCAATGAACATGGGGGTGCATGTACCTTTTTAAATTATGGTTTTCTCTGGAAAAAACCCAGGAGTGGGATTGCTGGTTCATATGGCAGCTCTATTTTTAGTTTTTAAAGGAACTTCCATACTGTTCTCCATAACAGTTGTACCAATTTACATTCCCATGTTGGATGGAAGAGATGGAACACCATTCTGACTGGTGTGAGGTGATACCTCATTGTAGTTTTGATTTGCATGTCTCTAATAATTAGCGATGTTGAGCATCTTTATATTGCTTTTTGGACATCTGTATGTCTTCTTTGGAGAAATGTCTATTTAGATCTTCTGCCCATTTGTTGATTGGGTTGTTTTTTGATATTAAGCTGCATGAGCTGTTTGTAGATTTTGGAGATTAGTCTCTTGTCTGTCACATCATTTGCAAATATTTTCTCCCATTTTGTGGGTTCTCTTCTTGCTTTGTTTATGATTTCCTTTGCGTGCAAAGTCTTTTAAATTTAATGAGGCCTCATTTGTTTATTTAAAAAATTTTTTTATTACTCCAGGAGGTGCATCCAAAAAGATATTGCTGTGATTTATGTCAGTGTGTTCTGCCTATGTTTTCCTCTAAGAGTTTTGTAGTGTCCAGTCTTACATTTAGGTCTTTAGTCCATTTTGAGTTTATTTTTGTGTATGGTATTAAAGGATGTTCCAATTTAATTCTTTTACATGTAGCTGTCCAGTTTGCCCAGCACCACTTATTGAAGAAACTGTCTTTTCTCCATTGTATAGTCTTGCCTCCTTTGTCATAGATTAATTGACCAAAGGTGTGTGGGTTTAATTCTGGGCTTTCTATCCTGTTCCATTGATCTACCAGTCTGTCTTTGTGCTAGTACCATACTATTTTTATTACTGTAGCTTTATAGTATAGTCTGAAGTGAAGGAGCCTGATTCCTCCAGCTCCATTTTTCTTTCTCAAGATTGCTTTGGGTATTTAGGGTCTTTTGTGTTTCCATACAAATTTTAAGTTTTTTTTTTCTGGATCTGCAAAAAAAGACATTGGTAATTTGATAGGGATTGCATTAAATCTGTAGATTGCCTTGGGTAGTATAGTCATTTTCACAATATTGATTCTTCCAATCCAAGAACATGGTATGTGCTTGTGTGATCTTCTATTTCTCTCATCAGTATCTTATAGTTTTCAGAGTACAGATCTTTTTCCTCTTTAGGTAGGGTTATTTCTAGGTATTTTATTCCTTTTGATGTGGTGGTAAGTGGATTATTTCCTTAATTTCTCTTTCTTATCTTTCCTTGTTAGTTTATAGCAATGCAACAGATTTCTGTGTATTAATTTTGTATCCTGTAACTACCACATTCACTGATGAGCTTTAGTAGTTTACTTGTAGCATCTTTAGGATTTTCTATGTATAGTATCATGCCATCTGCAAACAGTGACAATATTACTTCTTCTTTTCCAATATGGATTCCTTTTCTTCTCTGATTGTTGTGGCTAGGACTTCCAAAACTATGTTGAATAAAAGCGGCAAGAGTGGACATCCTTGTCTTATTCCTGATCTTAGAGGAAATGTTTTCAGCTTTTCACCATTAATTATGTTGTTAGCTGTAGGTTTGTCATATATAGCCCTTTATTATGTTGAAGTACATTCCCTCTATGCCCACTTTCTGTACAGTTTTTATCATAAATGGTTGTTGAATTTTGTCAACAGATTTTTCTGCCTTTATTGAGATGATCATATGGTTTTTATTCTTCAATTTGTTAATATTGTGTATCACACTGATTTGCGCATACTGACAAATCCTTGCATCCCTGGGTAAATCCCACTTGCTCATAGTGTGTGATCTTTTTAATGTATTGTTGGATTTGATTTGCTAGTATTTTACCAAGGACTTTTGCATCTATGTTCATCAGTGATATTGGCCTGTAATTTTCTTTCTTTGTGGTATCTTTGACTGGTTTTGGTATCAGGGTGATGGTGGCCTCATAGAATGAGTTTGGGAGCATTCCTTCCTCTGCAGTTTTTTGGAATAGTTTCAGAAGGATAGGTGTAAACTCTCCTCTAAATATTTCATAGAATTCGCCTGTGAAGCCATCTGGTCCTGGACTTCTGTTTGTTGGGAGGTGTTAAATCACAGTTTCAGTGCTTGTGATTGGTTTGTTCATATTTTCTATTTCTTCCTGGTTCAATCTCGGGAGATTGTACTTTTCTAAGAATTTGTCCATTGCTTCTAGGTTTTCCATTTTTTTGGTATATAGTTGCTTGTAGTAGTCTCTTATGATCCTTTGTATTTCTGTGGTGTCCATTGTAACTTCTCCTTTTTTATTTCTAATTTTATTGATTTGAGCCCTCTCCCTTTTGTACCTGATGAATCTGGCTAAAGGTTTATCAATTTTGTTTATCTTTTCACAGAACCAGCTTTTAGTTTCATTGATTTTTTCTATTGTTTTCTTCATCTCTATTTCATTTATTTCTGCTCTGATTTTATGATTTCTTTCCTACTACTAACTTTGGGTTTTGTTTGTTTTTCTTTCTCTAGTTGCTTTAGATGTAAAGTTACGTTGTTTATTTGGGATTTTTCTTGTTTCCTGAGATAAGATTGTATTGCTATAAACTTCCCTTTTAGAACTCCTTTTGCTGCATCCCATAGGTTTTGGATGATCATGCTTTCATTTTCATTTGTCTCTTATGTATTTTTTGACTTCGTCTTTGATTTCTACAGTGATCCATTGGTTGTTTAGTAGCATATTGTTTAGCTTCCACATGTTTGTGTTTTTTATAGTTTTTATTTTCTTGTAGTTGAATGCTAATCTCATAGTGATGTGGTTGGAAAAGATGTTTGATATGATTCCAATTTTCTTAAATTTACTGAGCCTTGTTTTATGGCTTAGCATGTGATCTGTCTTGGAGAATGTTGCATGTGCACTTGAAAAGAATATGTATTTGCCTGCCTTTGGTTGGAATGTTCTTTATATATCTATTAAGTATATTTGGTATAATGTGTCATTTAAGACAGTGTTGGTTTTCTGTCTAGATGATCTCTCCATTGATGTAAGTGGGGTGTTAAAATCCCCCACTATTATTGTGTTACTGTCAATTTCTCCTTTTATGGCTGTTAGCATTTGCCTTATATATTGAGCTGCTCTTATTTCGGTTGCATATATATTTACAATTGTTATACCTTCTTCTTGGATTGATCCCTTGATCATTATTAATGTCCTTCATTGTCTCTTGTAACTATTTATTTTAAAGTCTATTTTGTCTGATATGAGTGTTATTACTCCAGCTTTCTTTTTTTGCGGTACGCAGGCCTCTCACTGCTGCGGCCTCTCCCGTTGTGGAGGACAGACTCCGGATGCGCAGGCTCAGCAACCATGGCTCATGGGTCCAGCCGCTGCGTAGCATGCGGGATCCTCCCGGACCGGGGCACAAACCCCTGTCCCCTGCATCGGCAGGCGGACTCTCAACCACTGCGCCACCAGGGAAGCCCTCCAGCTTTGTTTTGATTTCCATTTATATGGAATACTTTTTTACATCCTTGACTGTCAGTCTTTATATGTCCCTAGATCTGAAGTGGGTCTCTTGTAGACAGCATATATACAGATCTTGTTTTTGTATCCATTCAGCCAGTCTATGTCTTTTGGTTGGAGCATTTATCCGTTTACATTTAAGGTAATTACTGATATGTATGTTCTTATTGCCATTTGGTTAATTGTTTTGGATATGTTTTTGTGGGTCTTTTTTCTTGCCTTCCTATTCTGTTCTCTTGTGATTTGATGACTGTCTTTTGTGTTGAGTTTGGATTCCTTTTTCTTTTTTTGTGTGTGTATCTACTGTAGATTTTTGGATTGCAGTTACCATGAGGTTTTGATACAGAAGTCTATATATATATATATATATATATATATATATATATATATATATACACACAAGATTGTTTTAAATTGCTGGTGTCTTAATTTCAAATGCACTTCCAACATCCTGCATTTGTATTCTCTTCTCATGATTGCCGGTTTTGATATCATATTGCATTTGGGGGATTTCCTACATTTACTCTATATTTGCTTTTACCATTGAGCTTTTCCATTCATAATTATCTTGTTTCTGGTTTGGGCCTTTTTTTTTTTCCACCTAGAGAAGTTCCTTTAGCATTTGTTGTAGAGCTGGTTTTGTAGTGCTAAATTCTCTTAGCTTTTGCTTGTCCGTAAAGCTTTTGAGTTCTCCACTGAATCTGAATGTGAGCCTTGCTGGGTAGAGTATTCTTACTTGTAGGTTTTCCCTTTCATCACTTTAAATATATCATGTCACTCTTTTCTGGCCTGCAGAGTTTTTGCTGAAAAATCAGCTCACATCCTTATGGGGTTTCCCTTGTGTGTAATTTGTTGCTTTTCCCTTGTTGCTTTTAATATTTTTTCTTTGTGTTTAATTTTTGTCAGTTTGATTCACACGTTATCGACCAGGGGATTTTTGCAGAAACTAACACCTGTGCCCAGTGATTTCTTATGTAAGTGAATATTGAAACACCCACATGTGTGTAAATATCAACAACTTTTTTTGCACTTAATGTATTTATTTGAAACTTTTATGTGTCTTACTAAAGCATTCTAATATTTTGTTAGACTGTGATAGGCAGTACAGCAGGCACCTCTGTGCAGGGGAACAGAATATCTGTTACAAATATACTGTGTTTCACTGCACTTTTCCCTTGAAGAGCAGACTCTACACTTTCTGGAGGGTTTTTTTTTTTTTTGTCCTGTTGGTATTATTTCCTCTAGATTATGTTCTTTTATTTTACCTGATTGTCAACAAGGTAGATCTTTGTAGGGGGCTCTTTTAGAAACACCACAAGAAGAACCAGGTGTGGAACTACCACTACATTCACAAGAATGGTCAGTTACCTATTCTCTAGCTACTGCTAACAAAAATTGCTTGTAAGTCATTTTATTCTGTGCATTAAGGCTACAATAAATTTTAAACACATTGAATAAACTGCAGTTACTCAAATAGACACCCACTTTCTTATATCATTTTCGAGTTTTCTGGAGGATATTGAAGTTTGCTAGATATTGCTCAGATCAATCAATTACTTTCCTATATTTATTATACTCTAACATACAAGTGGACTTAGTTATCTCATGGCCGGTCCTCCTGTCTTCCTTTCCTATAGATGCTATGGAGGCAACATGAATAGTTGTCACCATGCAGGCTAGCTTCTTGTCTTTCCATATAAGAAGAATCACTTCTCCCTTCTGTAAGAATGTCATTTCTCCCCTCTGTAGATTTTTAGATTTCTCCTTTAATTAGTTTAGTAGACCATGATTCTCTCTTATAGTCCCACAGACTCTGGTTTTATTCTTCAATAATATTTCAGATGTGGACACATTGTTGTAATAATTGGCTTGCTAAATATGGTGCCATGAACCAAGATAAGGTTGTAGGACTGATAATATTGTTTCTTGCAGTTTCTTTCCTTTACCCTTCTAAATCTCAAGTTTGCATATACATCCAGTTTCACTTTCACTAAACATCCTGACCAAAATTTCATATTTTGTAAGTTTTCTAGAATTATAGGTTTTGAATCAGAGTCATCCTCTCCATTTTATCATTGCCTCATCAAGTGATAGCTTTTGTTTGGGTATATAGATCGATTGAAATTTTGGAAGAAAATAATCCAAAAGAAGTTTAACTTTTGAAATTCTGTCTGCAAGAAGTGGAGTTTCCAAGTTATCATGAAAGTGAAGAAATGTCATTATTTGTTCGAACCTTCTTCTCGTCATAATCTTTGAAAAGATTGGTGTTTCAAGTAAGGGATAAGTCGGCCAGTATTCTTTCCAGTGTGACTTTCTTATTTGTGCTATCAAAATTATTAATCCAAGAAACTTCTTCATGTCACTATTGGTTACATCAGTCCATTTTAAAGCCTTGTCATACTTTTTATATGATTTTTCATTCTGTTGCCAATACAAGTTTTTTGAGAAGTGACCAACTCGAAAAAGTCGTTACCAAAAATTGTTATTTCAGGCTTCCCTGGTGGCGCAGTGGTTGAGAGTCTGCCTGCCGATTCAGGCGATGCAGGTTTGTGCCCCGGTCCGGAAGATCCCACATGCCACGGAGCGGCTGGGCCCGTGAGCCATGGCCGCTGAGTCTGCGCGTCCGGAGCCTGTGCTCTGCAATGAGAGAGGCCACAACAGTGAGATGCCCGTGTACTGCACACACACACAAAAAATTGTTATTTCACTGACATTTTGCAGGTTATTACATTCAATAGTTACCCCTGGCACACCTGTAAAATCTTCTAATTTTCATGAAATGTTGTCCCCATCCACTCTTCTGTAGAAGCAAAGGAGCATTCTACAGCACCATGAGTTTCATTTTCACTTTCCATATCAGAATCAATCACTAAAATTTTTTGTCTTTTTTTGGTCTAATATTCACATTGTCTGAATCAGAGCTATATTCTGAAGAACTATCATCTCCTGAGACACTAGTATATATGTCACTCAGACAATCAGAAAGTATATAAATAAAATTCACTGAAAAATTATTCTTCACTCAAAATTTTCTGATGTGTAATTTTTGAAAATTTTATAGTAATAAACTTGCATTTATAATATACACAAAGTTGGAACAAAAACCTGATGGAGCAAAATGTGAATGATAACAACAATCATAAGTTGTATAATGAACCCTTGATCAATTTTAAGCTCTAACAATTTCACACGGTGATGTTAATTATATCACTCTCTAAAAACGTATTGATACATTTCCGGTCAGTAATGTTCAGATAACAAAAGACTTATTAATACATCTCCGGTCAATAATGTGTTAAAATGTGTCTCGGCATATTCTTCCTTGGGTTTATCCTGTATGCAACTCTCTGCACTTCCTGGACTTGAGTGATTCTTTTCCCATGTTGGGGAAGTTTTTGGTTATTACCTCTTCAAATATTTTCTCAGGCCCTTTCTCTCTCTTCTCCTCCTCAGAACCCTATAATGTTGGTGTGTTTAATATTGTCCTGAGGTCTCTTAAACTGTCCTCATTCCTTTTCATTCTTTTTTCTTTGTTCTGTTCTGTGGCAGTGATTTCCATCATTCTGTCTTCCAGCTCATTTATCGTTCTTCCTCCTCATTTATTCTGCTATTGATTCCTTCTAGTGTTTTTTTTTTTCATTTCAGTTATTGTATTGTTCAACTCTGTTTGTTTGTTCCTTATATCTTCTAGCTCTCTGTTAATCATTTCTTGTATCTTCTCAATCTGTTCCTCCATTCTTTTTCTGATATCTTGTATCATCTTTACTATCATTACTCTGAATTCTTGCTCAGGTATATTGCCTATCTCCACTTTAATTAGTTGTTCTTCTGGGGTTATATTTTGTTGCTTCATCTGGAACATATTCCTCTGCCCTCTCATTTTGTCTAACTTTCTCTGTTTAAAGTCTTCATTCTGCATGCTGCAGGATTGTAGTTCCTTTTGCATCTAGAGTCTGCCCCCTGGTGGGTGAGGCTGGTCTAAGGGTCATGTGCAGGCTTCCTGGTGGGAAGGATTGGGTCTCGTCCCTCTGGTGGGCAGGGCTTTGTCAAGTGATATGTATAGTGGCTGCTGTGAGCTCAGGAAGACTTTAGGCAGCCTGGCTGCTGATGGGTGGGGCTGTGTTCCCACCCTGTTTGTTGTTTGGCCTGATGTGTCTCAACACTGGAGCCTACAGGCTGTTGGGTGAGGCTGGGTATTGATGACAAAATGGCAGCCTCTAGGAGAGTTCATGCTAATGAGTACTGCCCAGTACCTCTGCCACTCTGTGTCCTTGTCCCCACAGTGAACCACAGCTGCCACCTCCACCTCCCCAGGAGACCCTCCAAGACAAGCAGGTAGGTCTGGCCTATGATCCTATGAAGTCACTCCTTTTTCCCTCAGTCCTGGTGTGCATGATACCTTGTGTGTGCCTCCAAGTGTGGAGTTTGTTTCCCCTAGTCCTGTGGAGTTCCAAGCCCCACTGGCCTTCAAAGCCAAATGCTCAGGGGGCTCCTCCTCCCATTTCCATACCCTCAGGCTGGGGACCCTGAGGTGGGGCTCAGAACTCTCACTCTTGTATGAGAACCTCTGCAATATAATTATTTTCCAGTTTGTGTTTTGCCCACCCAGCGGGTATAGGGTTGGATTGTATTGCAAATGCGCTCCTCCGACTGTCTCATTGTGGTTTCTTCTTTGTCTTTGGATGTAGAATATCCTTTTTGGTAGGTTCCAGTCTTTTTTGTCAATGGTTGTTCAGCAGTTAGCTGTGATTTTGGTGTTTTTGTGAGAGGAGTTGAACTCAAGTCCTACTAGGCCATCTTGTCTCCAACACCTTCTGGTTTCTCACTGTGGTGGATAGAGACACAGGGGCTTGATGATGCTAAAAAGTGATGGGGATTCTTTCCTCTTTTACCCAGTCTTTATGTTGCTTTCAGTGTTACTGAGTGTGGTTGTTTGTGACCTTGGGCAGGTTGCTCACTCTTTTCTGGTCTTCTTTTTCCCATATATATATATATGTATTTTTTTTCATTTGTTCTTTCTCTAGTTTCACTTATTCATATGGTGCCATGTGCAGAGACCTTGTCCCCAGGCACTTCAGACCAGAGTTCCTAGTGTGAAACTGCTGTGCTGACACTGCATCTCGGGGGACCTTTTCTTTTTGATAATAGCCATTCTAACAGGTGTGAGGTAATATCTCATTGTGGTTTTGATTTACATTTCCCTGATGATTAGTGATGCTGAGCGTCTTTTCATGTACCTCTTGTTCATCTGTATCTCTTCTTTGGAAACATGTCTATTCAGATCTTCTGCCCATTTTTAAAAATCATACTTTTTCTGCTGTTGAGTTTATGAGTTTTTTAATATATTCTGCATATTAACCCCTTGTCAGATACATGACTGGCAAATATTTTCTCTCATTAAGTAGATTGTCTTTTTTTTTTTAAGAAGATGTTGTGGGTAGGAGTTTATTAATTAATTAATTTATTTTTGGTGTGTTGTGTCTTCATTTCTGTGCAAGGGCTTTCTCTAGTTGTGGCAAGCGGGGGTCACTCTTCATCACGGTGTGCGGGCCTCTCACTATCGCGGTCTCTCTTGAAGTAGATTGTCTTTTCATCTTGTTAATGATTTTCTTTGCTGTGCAGAAGCTTTGTAGTTTGATGTAGTCCAATTTGTTTATTTTTCCATTGGACTGTGATTCGATGTCAGTTTGAGATAATTATTTCTTATTCTGTGTGAATAAACATTATTATTGGAATTAGGCTGGTAATAAAAACATGAAATAGTGGCTTTTTTGTAGGGTGGATATATGTTACTTTTGTAAATGTTACAGTTTGTTATTGTAATTGGAATTGTTAAGATAAATAGTGTGACTAGTATTAAGAAGGTAAATAAGTTTATTACTTTTACTGGGAGTTGTTACAATTTTTTGGTTCCTAAGACCAATGGATAACTGCTATCCTTTTTTTTTTTAATATAAATTTATTTATTTATTGGCTGCATTGGGTCTTTGCTGCTGTGTGCGGGCTTTCTCTAGTTGCGGCGAGTGAGGGCTACTCTTTGTTGTGGAGCACAGGCTCTCTAGGCATGCAGGATGCAGTAGTTGTGGCACACAGGCTTAGTAATTGTGAATCTTGGGCTCTAGAGTGCAGGCTCAGTAGTTGTGGCACATGGGCTTAGTTGCTCCGTGGCATATGGGATCATCCCAGACCAGGGCTTGAACCTGTGTCCCCTGCACTGGCAGGCAGATTCTTAACCACTGCGCCACCAGGGAAGTCACTGCTATCGTTTAAAAGCTTGAAAAAACCATACTGTTAGGTATGGAGGCATGAATTAGCAGTTCTTGCATAATTTTTTGGTAAATGAGAAGATCTAGTCTTCTGTTACTAGATTTACAATCTAATGTTTTTTTAAACTAAATTTACAGTACAAGGGCCCTAAAATGATTTTGGGGTTTAATGATAGGAGTAATCGAGGTAACAGGTGAAGGGTTATGAGGGCATTTTCTAGTGCAAATGATGGTTTGATATTGTTGATATTATGTGTATATTTGTCTCATTGTGTTATGGTTAACATATATAGGGAGTATAGGGCAGTAATTATATTAATTGCTATTAAGATAATGGTAATGTTTGATCATGAAATAATATGTAATATTACTACAAATAACTCTGATAGGTTGGTAGTTGGGGGTAGAGCTAAGTTTGTTAGGCTTGCTAATAGTCATCATGTTGAAATTAATGGGAGAAATGTCTGTAAGTCTCAGGCTAGAATTATTGTTTGGCTGTGGATACTTTCATAATTTGAATTTGCTAAGCAGAATAGTGTAGATGATGTGAGGCTGTGAGCAATTATTAGCGTGGTAGCTTCTATATAGTTTCAAGGTGTTGGATAAGAATAGCTACGATAACTAAAGCTATATAACTAACAGAGGAATAGCGATTTTAGGTCTGTTTGGCGTTAAGCAAATTGAACTGGTTATAATTATTCCTCATAAAGAGAGTATGAGGGAGGGATATGATATAAAGTACGTTAATGGATTTAATATTTTTGTAACTAGCAATATACCATAACCTCTGAGTTTTAGCAGTATGGCTGCAAGGTCTATAGACCCTGCAATGGGGGCTTCTACATGTGCTTTAGGTAATCAAAAGTGGAGACCATATAGGGGTATTTTTACTATAAAGGCTATTATGCATACTAATCATATGAAAACGTTGAATCAAGTGTTGGATATTGCTTGAGTTCAATATTGGATTATTAGAAAATTAATGAGCCTGTGATATTCTGAATATATACTAATGCTACTAAGAGTGAGAGGGACCCTAACAGTGTATAAAATAAGAAATAAAGTCCTGCATTAAGTTGTTCTGTTTGATTGCCCTATTGGGTAATGAAGATAAGTGTTGGGACTAGTGTTGCTTCAAATAAAATGTAAAATAAGATTTGTTCTGTGTGGCAGTAAATGTTATAATTAGGAATATTTGTAGTTTTACTAGCATAGTAATATATAATTTTTTTCCAGGTTAATGATTCTTTGAACAGGTGAAATTGGCTGGCTATTAGTATTAATGGTAAGAGTCATGTTAAAATTAAAAATGGTGCTAATAAGGAGTTGGAGGAAAAACTAGTGAAAAGTTAAGATTTTTGTCGTTGAATTGGTTTAGGAGAAAAAGGCTTATGAAACGAATTAATAGGCTATGTACTGTAGTGTTAATTCAGATTATGTTGCTTTTTGATAGTCATGCTGGTGGTATTAATATAATTGTAGGGATAATAATTTTTAACATTGGAGATGTTTAAGGTTTTGTACTTAATCAGTGCCATATGTGTTTGATACTATTACCAGTAGGGATAGTCTGAGTGCAGCTTTGAAGACGGTGAAGAGTAGCAGAACAATTGGTATTATGCTGGCCAAGGTAAAATTTGTGTTTAGGACTATTAGGGTTGCTATAATAAATAGTGATAATATTATACCTTTTAGGCATAGTAGTGAGGATATTAGGTGAGATTGATATATTAATAACCCTATGAGAGATACTATAAATACTATAACAATATTTATATATACTAAAGGCATTTGGTAATTATGAACTTAATCATATTCTAGAGTCAAAATCATTTATTTTAAACTAATTACCATATTCAGTTCATTCTAGTCCTTTTTGGATTCATTTGTAGTCTAGGCTTGTTGCTAGTAATAAGATTAGGAATAGTGCTATAATGAGTATTGTTTTTAGATTGTTTGAGATGCTTATGGTAGGGGTAAAAGAAGATCAGTTTCTAAGTCGAAAAGGAGAAATGTAGTAGCTACTAGGAAAAATTTTATGGAAAAGAGTAGATGGGCTGATCCTATGGGGGTCAAATCCACACTCACAGGGACTTGCTTTTTCTGTATAAATATTTAATTGAGGGAGTCAAAATGCGACGAATACAAGAAATGAGGCTAGTGCTATATTTGTAATTAATGTCAGTATCATTATTCTTTTTCAGATTATACCAAAACTGATTGGAAGTCAATTGTACTATTTAATACTAAAAGAATAAGATCCTCATCAAAAAATAGATACATAAAGGAATAGTCATAGTACATCTACAGAATGTCAGTATCAGGCAGTGGCTTTGAAGACTAAATGATGATTAGATGTAAAATGATGTTTTAATTGACATAAGAGGCAGACAATAAGGAAGGTAGAGCCAATAATTACATGTAGTCTGTGAAATCCTATAGCTATGAAGAAAGTTGATACATACACTCCATCTGAGATTGTAAAAGATGTTTCATAATATTCTGAGGCTTGTAGAAGTGTAAAAAAACACCGAAAGCAATTGTAATAAAAAGAGTTTAAATTATGTGTTTGCGGTTTCCTTCTATGAGGCTGTACTGGACTCAGGTAATGGATACCCCAGAGGCTAATAGTACAGAGGTATTGATGAGTTGAACTTCTAGTGGATTTAGGGGACAGATGCCTGTTGGTGGTCAGCATCCTCCTAGCTCAGGTGTGGAGGCAAGGCTTGAGTGGTTAAAGAACTTAGAAAAAGCCAGTAAAAAAAGAGGACTTATGAAATAATAGGATTATTCCATATCAAAGTCCTTTTAGAACAATTGGTATATGATGGCCTTGGAAAGTGCTTTCTTGGATGGTGTCTCAACATCATTGATATATTGTTAAGGTATTTGTTAGTGGGCTTGGTGACAATAATGTTGAATTAAAGTGAAATCACATAATTAGGACTGATGTTATTAGGAGGGCTAAAAGAGCTCCTGTGAAGGGTCAGGGACTGGGGTTTACTATATGATATGCATGGGTTTGGTGGGTCATTATGTATTATTATGTAAGTAAAGGCTTCCTAGTAGGATAAATATGTAGGCTTGAATGATGGCAACAGCAAATTTGAGAATGGTGAGGAAGATAAGGATAATAAATGTAATTAAGGCTGTGGCAGTGCTAATATTTAGTAATGTTGGAGTTGCTCTTCCAATTAAATGAATCAACAGGTGTCCTGTGATGTTAGCTGTCAAGTGTACAGCCAGGGTTATTGATTGAATAAATAAACTGATAGTTTCAATGATAACTAGTATGGAAATAAGAGGAACTGGTGTTCCTTGTGGTAGAAAGTGAGCTAGGGATGTTTTTACTTTGTGACAAAAGTCTGTAATTACAGTCCCTGCCCATAGGGGAACTGCCATGCCTAGATTTATTGAGAGTTGTATAGTAGGTGTAAATGAATGTGGT
Source organism: Stenella coeruleoalba (assembly GCF_951394435.1). Classification (NCBI taxonomy): domain Eukaryota; kingdom Metazoa; phylum Chordata; class Mammalia; order Artiodactyla; family Delphinidae; genus Stenella; species Stenella coeruleoalba. Next base: position 45,692,409 of record NC_137148.1, on the reverse strand, counting down.
AGTAGTCCTAGTAGATTTGTTGATCTGATAAATGAGTGATATTAGTATTAGTGTTCAGGTCTGTACTTTGTGATTGTGAATAGCTGTTATTTGTTTTGATGTTATTTGAACGAATCACTTTTGAATAGAAGTTATATGCTTGATTAGTCGATTAGGTGTAGGAAATAGAATGCTTGGAAATATGATAATTAAGATAACAACAGGAAGCCCTGTTAATGAAAGAAGCAAATAAATTTTCATTCATTTTATTTCTAAAGGAGTGGGTTGTTTCAGTGTTTTGGTAATATTGATTCTGGGTTTGAATAGTAAATATGTTTTGAAATTTTTAGTTGAAATATAATGAATAGGACTAGAATTATTGATAGGATAGTAATAAATCATGTTGATGTATCTAGTTGCAGCATATCATTAAAGGGAGGATTAACTCCCAAGCTTTAACTTAAAAGGTTAACGTTATTTAGCTTCTTAACATATTTATAGTATTGATGCAGATAATTTCTCAAAGTATTTTAGTGGTACTAATTCAAGGACGATGGGCATAAAGCTAATCATTTCTCAAAGTATTTTAGTGGTACTAATTCAAGGACGATGGGCATAAAGCTATGATCCACAAATTTCTGAGCATTGTCCGTAATATAGACCTGGTCATGCTTCCTGGAATGGCATCTGTTTTTAGGCCTAGTGAAGGTATAGCTCATGAGTGTAAAACATCTTTTGAGGAGATTAGTATTCGGATTGTTATTTCTATAGGAACAACTACTCCGCTATCTACTTCTAATGGTCATAATTCTCCTGGTTTTAGATCTGATGTAGGAATTATATAGAAGTCAAAGTTTAAGTCTTCATAGTCTGTATATTCATAGCTTCAGTATCATTGGTGTCCTATGGTTTTTAGTTAGAGAGGGACTATTAATTTTATCCATCATGTAAAGAATTCATAATGATGGTAAGGCAATTAAAATTATGATAATAGCTGGTAAAATTGTTCAGATAGTGTTTAATTCTTGTGCATCTATTGTGCTTGTATGTGTTAATTTAGTTGTTATTATAAGTGAAATAATGTAAAGAACAAGAGAGCTAATTAAAAATATGATTATTAATGTATGATCATGAAAGTGTAGAAGTTCTTCTATAATGGGTGATGTTGCATCTTTAAATCCTAGTTGGAGGGAATATGCCACGGAAATATATAGGACTTTCACCTATAATTTAACTTTGACAAACTTATGTAAAATTGTACTAATGACTCATTTATTGAAAAAGACATAATGGTTATGCTATTGGCTTGAAACCAGTAGAAAAGGGTTCGAGTCCATCCTTTCTTCACTATTTTAAATTGACATAAATGGGTTCTTCAAATGTGTGATATGGTGGAGGGCATCAAGTATAGTTACTCTAAATTTGTAGTAGTTAATCCTACTGTTAAGACTTCTCGTTTTGATGCAAATGCCTCTCAAATTATAAAAATTGTTAATATTACTGCTATTAGTGAAATAAAGGAGCCTATTGAAGAAACACTATTTCATGTTGTGTAGGCATCAGGGTAGTCAGAATATTGTTGTGGTATTCCAGATAGACCTGGAAATGTTGTGGGAAGAAGGTTATATTTACACCTACAAATATAATTACAGAGTGACCTTTTGCTCATGACTCATAGAGTTTATAACCTGAAAATAGTGGGATTAAATGTACGAAGCCTCCTATAACAGTGAATACTGCTTCTGTTGATAATACAGAGTGGAAGTGTGCAACTACATAATATGTATTGTGAAGGACAATATTTAGGGTTGAATTAGCTAAAACAATTACTGTTAGTCCTTCTACTGTGAAAAGGAAAAGGAAGCCAAGAGCTCATATTATGACAGGGGATCATTTGATATTACCTCCGTGAAGTGTTGCTAGTCAGCTAAATATTTTACTCATATAGGAATGGCAAAAATTATAGTAGCTGTTGTAAAATATGCTTGTGTATCAACATCTATTCCTACTGTAAACATATGGTGGACTCCCATGGTAAACCCTATGAAGCTGATTGACATTAAGACTCAAACTATACCTATATACCCAAAAGGTTCTTTTTTTCCTGACAATATGTGGAATTATTCCAAATCCAGGCAAAATAAGAATATAAACTTCAGGGTGTCCGAAGAATCAACATAAGTGTTGATATAAGATTGGATCACCTCTCCCTGTGTCTAGGTTTCGGTCTGTTAATAGTATAGTAATTCTGGCTGCTAAAACTGGTAGTGATAGTAATACAGCTGTAATTAGAATGGATCATACAAATAGTGGTGTTTGGTATTGGGACAGAGTGGGTGGTTTTATATTAATAATTGTAGTAATAAACTTAATAGCACCTAAGATTGAGGAAACACCTGCTAAATGTAGGGAAGAAATGGTAAGGTCAACGGAAGCTCCTGCGTGGGCTAGGTTTCCAGCTAAATGTGGATATATGGTTCAGCCTGTACCGATGCCAGGTTCAACTATTGATGATGCGAGTAATAGTATGAAAGAATATGGAAGGTATCAGACGCTTATATTATTTATGCAGGGGAAGGCTATATGGGGTGCTCCAATTATGAATGGGACTAGTCAATCTCCCAAACCGCCAGTTATAATAGGCATAACTACAAAAAAGATTATTAAAGCTGCGTGGGCTGTTACAACTACATTGCAAATTTGATCATCTCCAAGTAATGTTCCGGGTTGACCTAATTCAACATGAATTAATAGGCTTAGAGTAGTGTCTGCTATTCCGGCTCAAGCAGCAAATAATAAATATGAAATACCAATATCTTTGTGGTTGGTTGAGAATAATCAGCGGTTCATGAGCACAGGTAAAATGGTTAAGTAAGCATTAGACTGTAAATCTAAAGACAGGGGTTAAGTCCTCTTTTTGCCATGTCCTGTGGTCAGTCTAACATACTGAATTGCAAAGAAGCAGCTTCAATTCTGCCCGGACATCTTCTGCCTGTTTTTCCCTGACCATGGGGGAGGTAGATTGAAGCCAGCTGACTAGAGTATTTGGCCTTAACTAAAATTTCCTGGGAAATGTGAGCCCACCAATCTAGTGAGGATTTAGCTTAATTACAGTGTTTGATTTGCATTCAATTGATGTAAGATATAGTCTTACCATCCTTATTAAACAAGAATTAAGTAAATTATACTTATTTAGGGTTTTGAAGGCTTTTGGTCTATACTAACCTAAATTCCTAGTCCATTACTGAAAAGACTGGTGTAAGTGGTAATAGCATTGTAGATATAATGATTACTGTTGGTAGGAAGATCATTTGTTTTGTGAAATCAAATTGTCATTTTATTTTTATGTTGTTGGTGGAGGGAAATATAGTCAGTGCTGTGGAGTATGTGAGTCATATGAAGAAATACAGATTAAGTAACGTCATAATACCTATTAATGTAGGTAAAATAATGTTATTTTTTGTTCTTTCTTGAATGATTATTTATTTTGGTATAAAGCCTGATAGTGGTGGAAGACCTGCTGATAATAGGGTGATTAGAATAAAGGTCGTGAATGGGCATTTTATTTCAGGTCTGTGATAGTGATAGTGTAGTGGTGGCTGAGCTATAAATAAATAGTATAAATATGGTAAACATTATTATGATATAGGTTAGTAGATTTAGGATTGTTATAGTTGGATTATACAATATAATAGCTTATTATAGTTATTCACCCTATATGGGTGACTGATGAGTAGGCTATGATTTTTCGTAATTGGGTTTATTTAGTCTGCCTCATCCTCCAATTATAATTGATAATATAGATACAGATAGTATTAAACTTAGGCTAATGGATGGTGAAATTTGGTATAATACTGATGGGGTGCGAGTTTTGTCATGTTAATAAAATTAAGCCTGCTATTAATGAGATGCCTTGTGTGACTTCAGATAGTCAGAAGTGGAATGGAGATAGCCCTAGTTTTATGATTAGGGCTATTGTTATTACTATTGATGCTGCTGAGTTAAAGATTTTTGTAATAGTTCATTGGCCGGAATATAATAGGTTAATTATAACCACTATTCTAAGTAATAATGATGCGGTGGCTTGTATCAGAAAATGTTTAATAGATGCTTCCATGACTCATGGGTTGAATTTTTTTATTTTAATGGGAATAATGGTTAGTATACTTATTTCAACTCCGATTCAGATAAGTATTCAGTGTTAACTGGTAACTACATTTATGTTATTCCTGAGATAATGGTTGTTATGATGATAATAAGAATAACAGGATTTACTAGTAGGGGAAGGATATAAACCAACATTTTCGGAGTAGAGTTGATCCTATCAGAATCAAGGATAGAATGCTCAAATTCATAAGAAGGAAATTGTTGATAGTAGTGTTTTGATAATGAAGTTGGTTGTGTATAGTTCTGATGTGTGGAGGTTGTGCAGGGCTCCTAGAAAGAGGATTGTTGGGAAAATATTTGTTATGATGTTGTTGGTATATTCTGCTAAGAAAAATATAGTGAAAGAGCCTACTGCATATTCTACATTGAAGCCCAATATGAGTTCAGATTCTCCTTCAGTTAGGTTGAAGAGGGCTTGATTGGTTTCTGCTAGGGTAGAAATATATCATATTATGGCCAGTGGTCATGCTGGGAAGATTATTTATAAATGTTCCCGTGTTGTGATGAGGGTTGAGAGGGTAAAGGATCCGTTTATTCGAAGGATTGACAGGAGAATGCTTGTTAGTGTTACTTCATAAGAGATTGTTGGTGCTACTGCTCATAGGGCTCCAATTAGTGCATATTTTGAATTGGAAGCTCATCCAGATCATAGGATGGAGTAGACAGCTAGGCTTGGCATAGCTAGTATAAAAAATACCCCTAAGTTTATATCAGTAAGGAGGTAGGGTATGGGTAGGGGAATTCATATGCTTAGGGCTAAAGTTAAGGCTAGAATGGCTGTGATAAGAAAAATGGAAATAGAAGATGTAGCTGGTTGTAGTGGCTCTTTGATGAATAATTTGATTGCATCAGAGATAAGTTATAGTAGGCCATATGTTCCAAAGATATTTGGTCCTTTTCGAAGTTGCATAGCCTAGAATATTTCATTCAGTTAATGTTAGGAGTGCTACAGCTAGAAGAATAATGATAATGGTATAAAGATATTAATTATAAACTTTTTTTAGGGAGAGGATTTGAACCTCTGGTTATAAAGTTTTAAGTTTTACGCAATTACTAGACTCTACCACCCTAACAAACCCTGTTCTTGGGTAATGTTTTCTATATGTTAAGATTATATCATTAACTGATTTTAAGGTGCTTTTAAAAGGTAGGCCTCATTTCTCTTGTCCTTTTGTACTGGGAGAAATATGTAATAGATAGAAACCTACCTGGATTGCTCTGGTCTGAACTCAGATGACATAGGTCTTTAATTGTTGAACAAATGAAACTTTAATAGCGGTTACACCATTGGGGTATCCTGACCCAACATCGAGGTCGCAAACCCTATTGTCAACATGAACTCTAGAATAGGATTGTGCTGTTGTCCCTAGGGTAAATTGTTCCATTGATCAAAATATTTGGATCAATAAGTGATAATGTGTTTTGACTAGTAGGTCTAGATTTTAATCATGAGGAAGCTTTTTTGTTCTGCAAAGTCACCTCAACCAAAACTGTCAGACCCTCATGAAAATTATATTATTCCTCGGTGGTTAAGTTATATTTATTTGGGTTAATTAATTAAAGCTCCATAGGGTCTTCTCGTCTTATTTTTTTACTCCTACTTCTTCACAGGAAGGTCGATTTCACTGATTGAAAGTAAGAGACAGTAAAACTTTTGTGTGGCCATTCATACAAGTCCTTATTTAGAGAACAAATGATTATGCTGCTCGGGCAGGATACCACAGCTGCTTAACAGTTATCACCGAGCAGTCAGTGCCTCTAGTTATGCCAGAGGTGATGTTTTTGGTAAACAGGAGGGTTTATGTTTGCTGAGTTCCTTTTACTTTTTTTAATCTTTCCCTGGGTGCATACCTGTGCTGGGTTAACAGTGTACTTAATAAATAATTTAGTGTTGAATTGTGTTTATTTGCTGTTAACTATCAGTAATATTATCAGTTACCTTTGTTTTGGATATTAAATCCAAAAAATAATCACAAAGACTGATGTTAAGGAGAGTGCTACCTTTGTTTACTTCTAGGAGTTTTATGGTTTCAGGTCTTACATTTAAGTTTTTAAGCCAATGTGAGTTAATTTTTGTAAATGGTGTAAGATAGGCGTCCAGTTTTATTCTTTTGCAGTGGCTGTCCAATTTTCCCAGCATCATTTATTGAAGGGACTGTCCTCTTCCCACTGTAGATTCTTAGTTCTTTGCTTGTAAATTAATTGACCACATATGTGTGCACTTAACTGCTGGGCTCTCTGTACTGTTCCACTGAGGTATGTGTTTGTTTTTATGCCAACATCAAACTTTTTTGATTACTATAACTTCACAGTCTAGTTTGAAATCAGCATGATGCCTCCAGCTTTGCTCTTGCTCAAGATTGCTTTGGATATTTGGGGGTCTTCTGTGGTTCTATACCACTTTTATGATTTTTTTCTATTTCTGTGAAAAATGCCACTGGAATTTTTATAGAGATTGCAATGTCTCTATAGATTTTTTGGAGTAGTATGGACATTTTAACCATATTAATTCTTCAAATCCATGAGCATAGAATATCTTTTTATTTATTTGTATTTTCTTCAATTTTTCTTCATCGATGTTTTGCAGTTTTCAGTGTAAAAATTTTCACCTCCTTGGTTAAATTTATTCTTGAGTTTTTTTTCCTTTTTAATGATATTTTAAATGGGATTGCTTTCTTAATATCTTTCTGATAGTTCATTGTTAGTGTATAGAAATGCACCAGATTTTTACAGACTGATTTTTATATCCTGAAATTTATTTAGTTCTTGCATTTTTTTTGGAGGTGGAATCTTTTGGATTTTCTATATATAAGATCAGCAAATAGTGACAGTTTTACTTCTTCCTGTGTGAGTTGTATGCCTTTTATTTCTTTTTCTTGCTAATTGCTCTGGCTAGGACTTCCAGTACTATGTTGAATAAGACTGGTGGGAGTAGTCATCCTTGTTTTTTCCTGATCTTGGAGGAAAAGGTTTCAGGTTTTCACCAGTGTGATGTTAGCTGTGGGCTTGTAACTGATAGGTATGTCCTTATTGCTATTGTACATATATGGCCTTTTATGCTGTGGTTGTTCCCTTTATATCCACCTTATTAAGAGTTTTTATCATAAATGGTTGTCGAATTTTGTCAAATGCTTTTCATTAATATGATGTACTACATTGATTTGTGAATGTTCAACGATCCTTGAATCTCTGGAATAAGTTGCAGTTGATCATGGTGAATGATTCTTTTAATAGTGAATTCGGTTTGCTGATATTTTGAGGATTTTTGCATCTATGTTCATCAGTGATTGTAGTCTGTAGTTTTCTTGTGGTGTCCTTGTCTGGTTTTGGTATCATGGTAATGCTAGCCTTCTAAAAAGAGTTTGGAAGTGTTTCCTTTTCTGTTTTTTTCGAAGGGTTTGAGGAAGATTGGTATTCATTAAATATTTGGTAGAATTCACCAATGAAGCTGTCTGGTCTTTGACTTTTGTTTGTTGGGAGGTTTTGATTACTGATTCAATCTCCTAACTAGTAATTGTTCTATTCAGATTTTCTATTTCTTCACAATTCAGTCTTGGTAGTTTTTATGTTTCTAGGAATTTATCCATTTCTTCTAGGTTGCCTAACTCAATGGTGTGTACTTCTTCACAGCAGTCTCCTGCAATCCTTTATAGTTCTGTGTTATGCATTGTAATGTCTTTGATTTCTGATTTTGAGTCCTCTTTTTTCTTGGTGAGTCTAGCTAAATATTTGTAATTTTTTTTTTTATATCTTCAAAGAACCTGCTCTTAGTTTCATTGATTTTTTTTCTATTGTCTTTTTAGTCTCCATTTGTTTCTATTCTGATCTTTATTTCCTTCCTTCTGCTAACGCTGGGTTTTAAGTGTTTTTTTTTTCTAGTTCCTTGAGTAGTAAGTTAGGTTTTTTTTTTATTTGAGATATTTGATTCTTGATGTAGGTATTTATGGCTATGAACTTCTCCCTTAGAACTTCTTTTGCTGTATCCCATAAGATTTGGTTTGTTGTATTTCCATTTTCATTTGTTCAAGTTTTTTTTTTGACTGCATTGTGTCTTCATTGCTGTGTACAGGCTTTCTCTAGCTGCGGCAAGTGGGGACTACTCCTCATTGCAGTGCGCGGCTTCTCATTGTGGTGGCTTCTCTTGTTGTGGAGCACAGGCTTTAGGCATGTGGGCATTAGTAGTTATGGCACATGGGCTCAGTAGTGGCTCGTGGGCTCTAGAGCGCAGGCTCAGTAGTTGTGGCATACAGGTTTAGTTGCTCTGTGACATGTGGGATCTTCCCTTGTCCCCTGCTCTGGCAGGAAGATTCTTAACCACTGCACCACCAAGGAAGTCCCCAAGGTATTTTTTGATTATTTTTTGGACCCATTGATTATTCAGTAGCATATTGTTGAATTTCTACTTCTTTGTGAATTTTCCAGTATTCTTTAGTAATTGATATTTAGTTTCATATCATTGTGGTTAAACAGATGTTTGATATGATTTCAGTCTTCTTAAATTTATTAAGACTTGTTTTGTGGCCCACCATACGATCTATCCTAGAGAATCTTCCATGTGCACTTGAAAAGACTCTATAATCTTTTGGGTAGAATTTTCTTTATATACCTGTTAAGTCCATCTGGTCTAATGTGTCGCTTAGGGCTGATGTTTCTTATTTATCTTCCGACTGGGACAATTTATCCAATGATGAAAGTGGGGCTTTAAAGTCCCATACTACTATTGTATTGCATGGCTTATTCATTTAGGTCTATAAATATTTGCTTCACATATTTAGGTGTTCCTATGTTGGGTACATGAATATTTACAAATGTTATATTACCTTGTTGATTGAACTGTTTTCATTATGTAATGCCCTTCTTTGTCTCTTGTTACAGTCCTTGTTTTAAAGTCTATTTTGTCTGATATAAGTATACTTACCCTAGCTTTCTTTTAGTTTCCATTTGCATGGAATATCTTTTTCCATCCCTTTACTGTGTATGCCCTTGTGTCTTTTGTAGCCAGCCTGCAGATGGTTCTTTTAAATTTTTATTTTATCCCTTCAGGCACTCCATGTCTTTTGAGTGGAGAATTTAATATATTTATTTTAAAGTAATTATTGATAGATAGGTACTTATTGCCATTTTTATTGTTTCTGGCTGTTTGTATTTCTTCTGTTCTTCTCTTGCTCTCTTCCTTTGTGATATTATGACTTTCTGTAGTGGTGTTTTGTATGTCTTTAGCTTTCTCTTTTGTGTAGCTACTGTAGGTTTTTGCCTTGTGGTTACCATGAGGCTTTAATAAAACAACTTACATTTATAACAGTCTAATTTAAGTTCTTAACAACTTAAGTTCAAATGCATCTAAAGCTCTACATTTTAATCTCCCCCCTGCCTCATTTTATGTTCTTGATGTCATATTTTATATTTTTATCTTATGTATCCCTTTCCTAATTATTGTAGTTATAGTTATTTTATTACTTTTGTCTTCTAACCTTCATACTAGCTTTACAAGTGATTAATTCACCATTTTACATTAGATTATTCCTAATTTTACTATATATTTACAGTGAGATTACTTCATATCTTTTCCTGTTACTAATTAGTGCCCTTTCTTTTCAGCTTAAAGAAGTCCCCTTAACATTTCTTTTAAGGACAGTTTAGTTATGATGAACATTTTTAGATTTTGCTATCTTGTCTTCAATTCTGAATGATAACTTTGCTGGGTAGAGTATTCTTAGTTTGAATATATTGTGCCACTTTCTTCTAGCCCGCAAAGTTTCTGCTGAAAAATCTGATAGTCTTAGGGGGGTTTCCTTTATGTAACAAATTGATTTTCTCTTGCTGCTTTTAAGATTCTCCCTTTGTCTTTACTTTAGACATTTTAATTATGTGTCATGGTGTGGGTCTGTTTTGGGTTCATTTTACTTGCAATTTTCTGGATTCCTGGATCTAGATGTCTGTTTCCTTTCCCAGGTTAGGGAAGTTTGGGGCCATTATTTTTTCAAATAAATTTTCTGACACCTTTCTCTCTTCTCTTCTGGGGCCCCTATAATATGAATATTGGTATGCTCAATGTTGTTCTTTAAGTCCCTTAAGCTATCTTTACTTTTTGTCATCATTTCCTTTTGCTGCTCTGATTAGATAGTTTCACTGCCCTGTCTTTGAGTTGACTGATCCTTTCTTTAGCTTCATCTAGTCTGCTATTGAAATTTTCTAGTGTAGTTTTCAGTTCATTTATTAGATTCTTCTGTTCTATGACTACTATTTGGTACTTTCTTATATTTTCTATTCCTTTGTTGAAATTCTCACTGTGTTCATTCTTCTGAGTTTGTTGAACATCTTTATGACCATTATTTTGAATTCTTTATCAGGCAAATCAGTTATATTTGTTTCATTAAGAACTTGTTCTTAGGTGTGTTCTGCCTTTTAGAACGCATTTTTCTGTTTCTTCTTTTTCCTTGACCCTCTGTGTTAGTTTCTATGTATTAGATAAAACACCCACCTCTCTCAGTCTTGAAGGAGTGTCCTCATGTAGGAGATGAACCTTATCGTTCAACCCTGCCCTAGCTCTTGGTTGCCTTTTTTGATTGTTCAAGCAGACTATTTTATTCTTAGTGACTCCCAGTAGTTGAGGCTGTCAGTGTCCTAAAGGGGAATAGCTCAGTCAGTACATAGATTCAAGCTGATGGAAGCCAGACCCTTAGGCAGCAGCTTTTGAAGTACACAAATATATATATGGTCTTATGTGACTGTATGCATAAGTTTCACTGGCCACAGGAGTCCTGGAATCTAAAGGCATCGTGTGGGTGGCAGTTGCAAAAATTGGGGTGCCAGATGAGTACACAAGGTCCTTTAGAAAAGATACAAGTGGCCTAGAGCAAGGCATAGGGAGAGCACAAACATGGAGTCCAGCAGCTTCTGTCCTTGGAATGCCCCTCTGTTAGGCCCTAAACATGTGACAAAGTAGAAGCCTGTTCCCCAGGCTGAAGAACCAGGAGAAGCAAATAGACCTCTATCACATAAAGACTGGGGATGTGTTTCAGTCTGCTGTCTGCACAGTGTCTTGGGAGTGGTAGCTTGCCAAGAACCATCTCTCTGTTTATTACCATCCCATGGAACTCAGGAAAGCAAGCCCTGCTGGCCATCAGAACCAGGCCATCAAGGGGCATTCCCTGGGGGGCAACCACAAAAACAAAAGCACCAGACATAAAAACTGGGCACCAGACACATGTAAGAGCCCTCCTCTTGGGGTGTGGCAGAGGGAGAACACAAAGATTGTGCCTGCCCTCTAAGGTTTCTGGAGAAGATTACATTAAGCTCTTAGATGTCTGTTTAGTTAGAAACCTATCCCTCAGGCCGTAGCTTGAAGATAAGCTGGTAGGCCTCTTTCACAGAAAGACTGGGTGTCTCAGTCTGCTGCCTCTTGCTGTGCTCTGGGGGTGGCAGCCATGTAAGAACTCCTTCTCCATTGGTTACTATTTTTTAGGATTCTCAAGCTTGAGCTCCACTGGCCACCAGAGCCAGGCAATTAAACTTGGCAGGGTGCCAGAGAGGGTAAGCACTCCTTTCTAAGGGATCAAAGGTGAGCTGAAGCATGGCAGAGAGAGAGCACAGAGATGCTGCCCGCCAGCCTCTGTCTCTGGAGAGTACCCTATCAGGCCTCTAGATGTGTATTAAATTGGATGCCTGCCCCTCTGGCTGATACTTTATGTGAAAGAGGCTTACTTGCTTGTCTTAAAGCCTGGGCTCCTCTCAGTTGACTGCCTCTGTGCTGGTTTCTGAGGCAAACGAATCTTGAGTCCACAAACTCTTTATGGGCTGTTTCTCGGTTTGCTATAGACTCATGGGTCTCATGGATGTGAGCCCCATTGATTTTAAAAGCTAGATGTTTTGGAGTTTATCTCTCAGATGAAGACTTTAAGAGTTGGGGTGCCTGATGTGGAGCTCAAACCCTTTCCTCCACAGGGAGAAGCTCTGGGTTTTGAGTTCTCTCCTGATTGTGGGTCACCACACTCAGTATGGAGTTTATGGTGAGACTGTCTCAGCCTCTCTTACCTGCATTTTTTTTTTTTAAATTTGCCCAGTGTATAGGGGTTGCTCAGGTAGTTTTTCATTTTCTTTCAGTGGAAGTTTTTCGATATGTAGCTACAGATTCAGTGTGCTCATGGGATGAGGTGAGTTCAGGATCTTCTACATCAACATCTTGAACCAGAACCTGTACTTTGTCTTTGAGTTAGTGGAGCTAATATATACTTAAACTGAGCCAGAAATGTCAGTGTCTCCTCTCAGTTTCTAGTTCTCACTCTTGAAATCCTATTGGTCACCATTACCTACTTTCTAAATTGAACTATCGTGTATCCTGTACTCTTCACCACTACTGAGCCACCTTTATTTCAAGCATATAGATAACCTAACAGCTTTTTAATGCTTGTTCTGTTTCCACCATTGCCTCCTATTAGTCCATTTCCTATATTGCCATTTGAGTGATCTTTCAAAATTCAAATCTGATCAGACTAATTTCTTGCTTAAATTCCTTCAAGAATTTTTCAAAGCTGGAACATGAAATCCAGACTTTTAAAGTATTTCAGAAAAGTGTGATGATCTCAACACTGAGCCTCTCTTTTTCTCTTCCATCCTGTGATGACCTATGTGAATGGCTTTGGAGTTCTAGGAATACACAGTACTCTGCTCTACCTCTGTGGTTTTCTTTTGTTGCTCTCTCTGTGTGGAATAACCTTCTTCTTCCACTTCTGCTCCAGCATAACTTCTACATCTCCTATATGTTTTAACTCAGGTCTCTTTTCTTCTAGTACACTTTCCTGGAACATCGCAATCTTTGCCTCCAATCTGGGTTAATTGCCCCTCTTCTGTGCTTTCACAGTAGTTTGTATGTAACTTCTATATTGGCACACATCAAATTGTATTGTAATTGTCTGCTTGGTAGTATACTGTTTTGAAATTTTAATCCAGACTTTCTCCCAATACTTGCCTTCTTATATTGTCTATACAATATATTATCTTTGCCTTTCTACCATTCAGTCAGTAGAATTGCTTTAAGGGGGGAACAATATACTTTAAAAAAGAATATGATTTTTAGTTGAAATTGCCTGAGATTTAGAATTAATAAAAAAGAAATTCTAGTGCGGAAGGACTTGGGGCATAAAAAATAGATTAGGAAGAAAAGTTGAGCAGTCAGACTACCTCTCCACCAGACTAAAGATTCTTTGGACTTGGTGGGTATGGGGTGAAGTGAGAAGAAATTTAGAGGAGAAATAAGAGAACCTTCAGACTTGAGTGTTCCCGAGAAGTGTCCAAGACCACAGCCTGCCATGTGGCCTTTTATTTAGAAGTCTTTTTCAGGACCAATAGGAACCTAGCAAAAATGATTAGCATCTTCTGAGGGTGCCAGATATATTCTTTCTAGGTCTACCTTTTCAAGGTTATTGAGAAAAATAGACACATAGTAACTTCATTTTTTAAAAATTAAAGCCAGGGTGATTATTTCTGAGGGGTGAACATAGAGGGGGATTCCTGCTAAAACCAGTTGGAACTGGTTTAGCCACAGAAACCTCAGAATGACCATGAAGCATGTGTAGGTCTTCTGAGGTCTTGCTACTGGCAAGACTTTTACCTAGGGATAGAGGACTCTTGTCTAAAAAAATGTATTTCATAAGATTTCAAGAAGACATTTTTGTGAGTTCTTTTAGAATGAAACAACTTTCTAATGTTCACTTCAATTATTTATTAGACACAAATATTAGGAAAGAGTAATATATAAACTGTGGTAATCTATTAATATTAACTTATACATTTTCCTCTATCACAATTGTATGAGTTCAATGAGGTAGTATTCTATTTATGTATTTTCATGTACACCAAGAAATTAGCACATAAAAGACATTCTATAAATGTTTGTTGATTAATATAACTGGAAGTCCCTTAATTTATTATTTTCCATTAATTTTGATTCTTTTCATGTTGCCTGCTTTGTCTAGACAGACAGGTGACCCTCTTGTCACTGAGTTCTGTTCAGGAAGTTATTTTGACCCTGTGGACCCATGTGGATATTCCTAGGACCGTCTTGCTTGGCTTATTTTTAGCACAGAGTTTGGGAAACAGCTTTAGAGGCATATTTGAAAGAAAATATGTGGAAATAGAGCTGTTGGCATGATTAGAACATTAAGCAATCTTAAAATTAGTAGTAGATCTGCTGTGATGCAAATAGATGGATAACTGGGTGCTTCACCATGCTCTGAGGTCCAAGACCAAGGCAAGCCTGCATATTACCTGAAGCATCACTGCATCACACACCATTCATTTAAAAAAGCCTATACCACTCACACATCCCATCCATACATTACCTGGTTGAATGCTTCTCTCCCAGGCGGTGTCAGTAGGGTGCAAAATAATCATTGGATCCTAGAATTCAGATACAGGAACACATGGTCTTCAGGTAGCAGAGGTGACTTTTTAATACCATAGCAGCCTTTCTTGATTCTACAACCAAGAGCTTTGATTCTGGAATATAGTCAGTCAGGTATAAAAAGTTACCTACCTTAAAAGATGACAAATGTTAGAGTTAACTCCTTTGCCTAAGTCCAAAATCATGTGTAGGAAACTCATAGCCCTAAATAAAAATACACTCATTCTGTCTCTAGTTCAAGCTCAGCACTGTGCCTAGGATTGTAGATGAGGAAGGCAAAAAATGGAAATAGGTATCCTAGGACAAAAAGTAATACAAATTGAGAGGAGATGAAAAATGTTCTCAGACCAAGACTGAGAAATTCAGGAATATAGTCTCTTAGATATTTATTGTAATCTCCAAATAAAACAAGATAAACCCAAAGAACAAAAACCACTTTCTATACAGAATTCACATACAAACTTAATACCTAATAGAGCACATACAGTTCTTACACAATTCATTTTAATAAAGAGAATTAAAACTTCACAATGTGAATACATGTTATAGCGTTAAACCGAGACAAGAGCTCCTGTGGACACATGAAGAGTCATAATATTTGCTGTGCAGCAGTAGTGTTCAAATAAACATCACGATCACTATATGAAAGCATTAAGCCGTTACTCAATTTTTTCTCAAGAAGAGCTCCACAGTGCAGTCACTAAGAAGGAGCCGAAAGTGCCTGGTTACAAAGGAAGGTATTCATCTATGCAATTCCCCACACCCTTTATGGGAAACACAGAACGACAGAAAAATCTCTGGGCTCACATCTGCCTGGTTGACGCTGGATTTGACAATGCCTTGTAGTTTGGTGCATGGGCAAAATGTCTAAATCTACTGTTCTTATGAGCTTCAGATTAATTTGTGTTTTGGGCCCGAGTCTGGGGCTGTTCAGCACAGAGGAATATGACGATACTGCAGCTTGCTTTCCTCATGGGGATAAAAACAGAGAGAACCAAACTGGGGTAATTTATTGGGTTTCCGAGGGCCAGTCTGGTTCTCTGGAGGAAAACAATGATCTCTAGCTGCCAGCTCTGTCCCCCTTCCATTCAAGGGAACAAACTGTGACCTTTCCCATTTATTTGCCTGGCACAATCTCCTCTATCTAATTCTTTCTGGGATCATGTCTCACCTCTTCAATGGAGCCATTCTTGACTTTTCCTGTTTTTGTAGGTTTCACATTCTCTGTGCTCCTATAGCCTGACATAACATAGCATTTAGATCATATCCTGGTATTTTGTTCCTTGTTCTTCAGTCAGTAAGCTTATTAGAGGCCAGAGCCATACCTCTTCCATGTTTGATTCCCACAGCACTGAGTACATGGTATTCAGTAACTATTGACGACTAAACATTTAAACACACCCTTAAATTATCATTCTAATGTTGGCTACCTGCTTATATTTTTCTTTTTTTTAAATTTGGCACGAAGTAGTCTCTAACCTCCCTGTTTCACCCACCTCTACTTGACTTCTGTGGGTCCGAGAGCAGGCTATCACATGTAAAATAGGGCCACATATCGCTGGTAGTGGTCCAAAGCCATTTAATATGATTGGCACATTCTCACATGTCAATTTCAGGCAATTGCCATAGAGAGAACTGAAGGCTTCCTGTGATGTACAGAGGGCCATGGTCATCTAAAACCAACTGTTTTTCATCATTTTTAGTGAAAAACTCAACGTTTTTCCCAAGGGTATCATGATTTACTCTAACTAGATGAAAAGGCAATACACAGTATTACAATGAGTGTTTTGCCTTAAAAATTAAAATGGCAAATAGGAGTTTAAGGTAGTTGTCCTACTTGAAACTTCATATACATAAATACATAGTTTTTGGTAATCCAGCAACCAGGCCTAATTTCTTGATTTTGTATCTCATTGAAGTTCTATGCCACCAATTATGAGATTAACCAAGGGAGTCTGAGGACGAATATATGAGTTTATGATGACATACCAAAGTGATTTAAGGATTCTGACTTGTTTCTCCTATATTATCAGTGTGGACAATTGAGAATTGAAAGTGAATATAATATTAGCAACAACCTAAAAAGACATCAATATTTTAGGATTCTCAGGATTGACAGTGTTAAATTTGCAAACCAAACACAAGGTTGAGTGACAATGAAATATACACAAAAATATGAGTGAAAATTCTTAGGAGACAGAACATGTGATCAACATTTCAGAGAAAAATAAAAATGACTTTTCCTTATGTGCATATTTTTTCTTAGGTTTCTAAATTAACCTCTTATAAAAGGCTTAAGGAAGATTCTGAATTAAAGAAGGGAATGCCTATATAAAATAAACTAACAGCCATTCTGTCTTGAAAATAAAATCCACAATTCTAAAAGGCAAAATTGACATATATTCCCAGATCCTAAATGTTTGGTCTTATAGGGGAAAAAAAAACATACCTTGAAGTAGGCACAGAGGAGTTTCACATGACACCAATAAGGTATTTACTGTATAAATTGTACCACTAGACAAATACAGCTACACGAAATAATCTGAGTAAGTCAAACAGCCATCAAAGCATCTCACACATTCATTATAATTCACTCTTTCACACTAGTTTATATACACTGAGTAAGTCATTAAATATTGCACTTATTGGCCCATGAACCCTCAATTCTGAGGTGTTGAAAAATAGAAAACAAATCTATTTTTATAACATATTTCATGCAACATTTAAGACATTTCAGTTCCACAAACACCATTAAGTAGTTGTACATTTGGACAGTTCAACGGTATCACATCACGTCTGACATTAACAATATATTAACAGGAATTACAGGAAATTTTCATTCAGCACATATCCTAGGGATGATGAGACAATGCATGGAAAACCATCATACTGAAACAGCAAACAATCCCCAGATTTCACTTTTATGAGGCGTATGGAACCACTAGACAGATGTAATTTATGCTCACGTCCCTGAAAGGCCAGGTGTCTGTGGCTCATGTACCATCTGCATCTTTAAGAATGGCATTCATGAACCTAAGCAACCTCTAGTGCCAAATAATATGACCATGGAAACATTTCCATTAAGAAATAAAGCCACAGCCAACTCTCAGTTGTCCACAATGAAGGAAAGTATGAACACAGGTGAATGAAATACACAGGTACCCCCCCCCCAACTTCATTTCAGCAAGTAATGACCGGTTGAAACTCTACCACTAACTGTACTGATGGGAGGTAAATGGTGAAACTTGAGTCTCATTTCCTATTCTTGGTCCTGTCACTCTGTGAGGAGAGTGCTTTAAAAAACTGAGATGATAAAAAAAATCAGGAAGTAGAAAAGAGAATTGTAAATAGAAAGCTCAATTTGTCCACCAGCTGCATGGTCTGATCTTAATACTTGAACTCTGACAGAGGCTTTGAAATAATTTCTTTTCTCTAGAAGGTTTGCAAAATATATTCTCTCTATCCTCCCCTTTTAATGGGAATTAATTCTCTGCACAGAGGCAAATCAAATCAGTGTGAAGAATCTATTTTGTAGACCTTTTTAAGGGAAATGCCAGTTACAGTTGTTGGAGCATAGTAAAATCTCCCTTTTCCCTAGCACTGAGAAAGCACCATATATGGAAATTTTCCTTCATAGAAAAGGTATCTGTGTTTGAGTGTGTATGTGCTGGGAGGGGTAACACTCTCTGTGTGGCCCAAGTGTAAATATTTTAATCTACTTAAGCGAAGTATTTGACTAGAGTGTCAAGCATTCCTGTAAAGGTTTTTAAGAAAAAAACATTATTTATGAAACAACAATAGGTGGATATATTTTAAATAAATTCTCTAGACCTGTTTTTGTCCCCTTAGAGGATATTGTATTTTTAGAACCTGGAACCCTTTAGGTTCACTGTAGAGATAATCAAGATGCCTTTTTTCCTGGTTATAAACTTCATCTTTTACTCAATTTTCCTAATTTGTTTCAGAATATAAAACAGGTTTTTGTCTTTAACTGGCTTTGATCAAAAAGTTATCTGAAATATAAAGGAATCTAAAAAGCTGACCCTGATTGTTCAGCTGATCAGAAAGAATTCACCATTTTACTGGTAGACCCCTAAAACACAGGTATTATACACAAAAGGGCAAAGCCAAGCAGATCTGGAGTGGCTGCATCTTCTAGGGGGTGATTAGAAAGGCCACATGGGTCTAGTTGCTCACATGGCAGCCTGACATGGCACACTGAGTGAGTACACACACAAAGGAACAAAGAGTTCTAGTTACCAGTCATGCAAACTATAATTTAGAGAGAGAGAGAGCATTCTTCAGACAGAAAGGCTACCTCCCAAGTATGCCACACCAAAAATTCCTGATGGAGCATTCCAATAGTAGATGGAAATTATTAAACACTTTTTGACCTAGAAGGGTTTTAATCATGACTTTAAGATTTATCTTAGTATTTCACATGCAGCTGCTACCTCAGCCTTGGGATAGCTTGGGAGAGTCTGGATACATTTTTAACACAGTCTCACAGATGCCACACAGTTGACTGAAGGATGGCACAGTATATCCTCACTGAGCACGAAGAGACACATTGGATAAAGTACATCAAAATGAGCCACTGATTACTGACTACCACGCTCCAAAATTAATGTTGCTTCATGGAAGTTCAGTTAACAGTAGACTGTATTTTACTTTGAAGCAAGAACATTGCATCCCTGAAAGTCTATCCTCAGTATAGATGTAGTTAAAATGGGAAGGTTAAATTAGTTCCTGAAAGATAACCAATGTGCTGAACCAAAGAGCTATTATTAATCTGGATAAGAGTTAAGTAGGTGAAATACATATTTGTTTGTTGAGTATGTAGATGTCTTGTATAATTGCGGTTGTAGTGGAATGCATAGTTCATATTTAACATAACGCTGAGGCTTTCTGCAGCAACCAAAGACATCATCATAGTTCCCATTCCAAATAAAAATCTTAGCATTTATTTACTAGGCGGGCAAAGGGATAATGATTTTAAGTTAAACTAAAGAGGTGGTTAGAAGTTTATCAAGGCAGTGGAGGCTGCTCAGCGGGGGCAATGAACTAATTCACTGTCTTAAAGCAATTCTTATAAGCCCGTAGATATAATGCTAACTTGTAAACTGCCATCTTAGGACTTAAGAAACTTCATGCACCTTCTACATCCACTCACAACCCCGAAAGCTGAAATGCGGGTCCACTAAATGGCTGTTTTTGTTTGTTTGTTTGTTTTGCGGTACGCGGGCCTCTCACTGTTGTGCCTCTCCCGTTGCGGAGCACAGGCTCCGGACGCTCAGGCTCATCGACCAGGGCTCACGGGCCCAGCCGCCCCGCAGCATGTGGGATCTTCCCGGACCGGGGCACGAACCCGTGTCCCCTGCATCGGCAGGCGGACTCTCAACCACTGCGCCACCAGGGAAGTCCTAAATGGCTGTTTAGAGGAAATAATTTCCAGTCCAATTTTTCATTTACATTTAGAACAGAAAGGAATGTCCCCAAACCAAAGCTCTTGGAAGTATCTGCTCAAAACAATCAAGGTTTGATTATAAAAGTAATCGGAGGGATGGGGTGATGAGGAGAGGGGTGACAGAGGAAGAGAAATTTGTTCTTGAAACACTAATTGAGTTGCATCAAAGACAAAACATGGCTGTCTACAATTTACACACTAACACAAACATACACTTTGTAAGATGTCTCTGTTCTTTTGAATACAAATTTAGTTAGGCCATTAGTAAAAATGATCTGTGGTTATTTAAGCTGTTGGCAGACAGAATATGGGAGATATTGTATGCGTGTGTGTGTATACACATTTGTGTGCATGATGGCCTAAAGGGTGAAAAACCTTGGAACCACAGCATTATAAATAATATAGCTTGATGCCAATAGAAGTTTACTTAGTGAATCCTAGGCTGGTTCTTCTTTTGCCAAACTTGATTTTAAAACCAGGATCTCTTGATGAGATTAGGAGTCGAGAATTTTTCTCTCTTTTCATGTGCTTTACCGCAGGAGCATAGGTGCTCAATTCATTGAGCTCTGTGACGATCCTTTTTGGAAGCGTCTCACTTAGAAAATCACACTGGGGTAGGGACTTCAGAACTGAGAATCAATTAGTAAGCCTCTACTTCCATTGAGGTTTGAAAAATAGAAATTATTGGATGTCCCTTGGCACTGACACCTGGGCCATTCTTGCATTCTGCTCCCGACTGGCACACAGTAGCTCAAGTCTGGTATGTTTGACACTGTGGAAGTGGGTACTTGGCTTAGGTCTTCTGGTTCTAGAGCCGTTTAATTTCAATGGCAATTAGCTCTTCAGGGAAGGAGTTTACAAGAGGGCAAAACTCAACTTTCTTTCCCATTTTCTACCCTCTCTGATTTTGCTTTCCATTTTACAATAATATGCATATCAATGTTCTTCTGAAAAAGCCATCTGAGACATCATATTGAGGTCCTTGACATCTGTACGTATGTATGTGAGATCAGGTCTGAGAGAGGATGCGAAGGTCTTCCTAGTTCTATTGCTTCATATTAGATTGTAAAAGTCAGCTTAACAGCTATATCATTTAACATGGCCATTTTCTAGACCATGTTAAAGAAATATTACAGTATCATGCAAACAGGCTTCTGTTGCAAACAAATCTGCTTTGATGGCCCCTGCCTTCTCTTTCTTCCCTTCACTTTAATTTCTGTGATTTTTGAAGCTAGTTGCCCCATTAAAATCTAATAAAGCATTAATGTCTTCTTGTCTTCACTAGGCTAAGGTCTACCTTGCAGAGTGCCAAAGTGAAGATTTATTGCCAATTAGTGGATCTTAAGCTAAGATGAGCAATAATAAGAATGTGGATATGCTTAAGACATCCCAAATGCTTTCTCCTGTAATTTTCATCTTCTAACTTACTAGTAATATATGTGACCTAGTTCCCTGTCTTGCAGGCATTTATCCTCCAGAGATCTCTTTAGATATGCATCTTTCCCTATCAATATCCTTGCTCAAGGATCTTGCGCTCAATACTTTCATGGGAAGTGTCTCTGTTTTTGAAAAGAGAAAAAAATCTTTTACATGATCACCAAAAAAGGGGAAAGTTCACTTAATGGAACTGCCCTTCCAAATATGCCAATGTGTGCCTGCTGCCTTAAAGTCCTAGCCGTAAACGATGCTGGGTGGTGATACAGATGCTGTGTCTCTTTTCAGTCCTCACTTAGAATCGCTGGTGGGATTGGTTTGCTTGTTAATCATATATGGTCTTCAGGAAATCCAGGCGAAGGAATCTCTAGGAGAAAGAATCTGGGTGTTCAAATGGTTTCCTTTCTCCTCTCAAATTGCTTATGGCACCCTAAGATTTTTCTGTAACTCTCAGCTCCAAAGAGAGGTCTCTGAGTAACTTAAGCATGTTTAAAGGCTTACAGAATGGGGATACGCTTTAAAGGTATAAATACTTGGATTGAAAAAGATTAGAGATGATAATTGTCTTTTCCTCAATCTGAGAGCCATGGAGATACTGTTTAACTGATTTCTAGCCAGGTAAAAGAACCTAGGGAGGTGCGAGCAGAAGGCAATGTTGGGGGAAGCAAGCCTACATCCTATGGGAAGAGGTGCTCTAACAAGCTTCAACTTGACCTCTGTTCCAAGCGTTGGTAATTGTTCCAGAAAGTCGCGGTGGTATATGTCATGGGGGGGAGCTCAGGCCTTGGAATCCCACTGCTACTCATATCCTTCTTGGTTAAGATGCTTGCTACATAACACATTCAGCAGATACCTCTGTCTGTCAGTGCCCTCAAATATTCAGAATGTTGGGTGGTGCTGTCTTGGGTTAGGTATTCCTTATTTAAACATCTAAACTAAGACTACTGTTAAAATCTACTTCCAGTCAGGTAAATATTAATCTCTTGGTAAATTTGCAAGGGCCTTAAACAATATTTCAAGTTCTTTATAGTCAATGGTCTTCTCAGTTATAATAACACTGAAAAATAGATACCTTTCCTGAACAGTAAACCAACCAGACCCATGACAGTCTCCCTAATCATGAGTAACATTTCCACTTGATTTTTGATTGAGAGTAAAGCAAATAAGGCCTCCTGAGATCTCGCCCTGCTCACACCACACACACAACCAATTTCTTGGTTATCATCCCTACAAGTGAATAGCATAATTTGAACCCGTAGCCCAAAACTCAGTTGTACTGAAATTATAATCAGAGGTCCCAGCAGTAGCTTAATCTAAGAAACCTGAAACAAAAAGAGCCTAGAAGACAAATAACAAATCACATGCAAACATCTGATGTTTATAGATGGATAGTCCTTACAAAGTTAAGATCACATATTTGTCACTTGTTAACACCGGAAATCTCCCCGGAATTGAATGCATGTTCGAGCCACAGACATCAAAGATTTCCCTCAAATAATTATTAGGCAGTATAAATGAAGGCTAATTGACCATTTATAAATGCTATTTTTAGCAACCAACCCCTCTGGAGCTGCCTGTACCGGGACACTAACAGCCACAGTTGGGCTGCGGTGGAGGAGGCGTTTCCCTGAGCCTCGTGTTCTGCTTTGCGGCAGTGATGGCTGGATCTGTCTCCAAACTCTCGGACATTTTGTCGCAGATGATATCCACGAGACGCTCAAATGTCTGCTTCACATTAACGTTATCCTTGGCACTTGTTTCAAAAAACTCAAAACCTGGAAGAAACACAAAGAAACACAGCTTGGTCACTTCATACTTCTGCGGAAATTAAATGGGACATGGTGATGGTAGGACAGCAGTGCTGGTAGGTTTGGTTTGGGTGGGAGATGAGAGGCAGGATTGAACAAATGCTACCATCTTGCTATCCATTAACAAGAATTATAAAGTCGAATTAGCGATGTTCACATCTTATTTTTCTCTAGACAAAAAAAAAAAAAAAGCCTTGGCAAGAGTTAGTTAGTAAGGACGACATGAAGAATCCTTGACACAGTCTGTCTCTGCCATCTCTTCCTGCAACCCCTGGATCAGCATGCAGCCTCTTCTAATCTTTTCTAGGTCTGGGGTTATTTGGCATTTTTTTTAAAATTTCCTCATTTCAGATTCTACCAAAATTATTAATTTTCATTTTTTCTTTAACTTCAGGCTTAGAAGACTTCATGTTCATATTCTGCTGTGAAAGGGACTCCCAAACTCCCACATAATGCAGCTCTAACTTTTTCCATGTCTGTCCTACTGCTGCCTAGTAAAGTGTTTGAGGGTAGGCCTTTGGTAAATTTCCAGTATTTAACTGGACATAAGGTGGCACTAAAGAATCATTGGATTTACCCTAAGCGAGCTCCAGCCTCCTTTAGGAAATTTGAGTGGTGTTAGCCTAACAGCCCTCCAGGGCTTTGTATACCATTGCAGCTAGCTACTGGTGCTGATTTTTCCATATCTTCTGTTACCTGTCAGCAGCAATGTTTTATCAACATCTGGGAAAGGACACGATAAATTTCAAATAAGCTGCCAGAAGTGCAAGAAGTTACAAAAAAATGCAGTGACAGTTTCACGCATCGACTGATGCGTCACTGTACCTGGGTAGAAGCAGCCTTAGTAGGCTGCTCTGTACACAGCCTTGTCACTATTGTTCGCATTCACATTCCACGGGCTGAGCTTGCCAGTCAGTTGCCATGACAACCTCCCCACTAGGCCAGCCAGAGATTGCTCTGGTCCATCCAGGGAATGTTGATTTAGGATGTATTGGGTTGAACACAGAAATGCTGTCCTAATCCATTCTGAATTTTACACCCTATAAATCCTCTGGTTACATCTGGTCCTATCTCTGAGGAGCCACATGGATTCAGAATGATTAAATCATGTGATTTCATCCCAGCTCCTGGGGCCAAAAGAGGAAAAAATGGATTAATATTTTGAATCCATGTCAAAATCGCTCTCATGAGCTAGAAATATTTATTTTCTTAAGCAGTATTGAAGATAAACAACAAAAAGCAATTTTCGTGAATTAAAATTTAGTTAAGATAGATGATGATATCTGAGCTCGAATTTCTTTAGTTACTGTGTATTCTGTTAAAATCCGAGTGAGTAACCGCAGGATTTGAGCTGAAGGAGCGAGCATGAGTTAAGCCAGGTTCTATAAAATAGAGAATATTTCAAGCCCTCTTTGCCTTGTATTTATTTCCCTTGCATTTGTCTCTCTGGACAGTGTTTATATAGCTCTCTTAAATTCCTAATTTCTTTACAAAATTCTGGCATTAACAGAATTCTCTTTTCTAATGTTTGCAATCTATAGGGCTAGATCGTTCACCTTTCAGCAATTTGATCCAGATTTTGGAAAGCACAATTGCTTAGAATCCATACTTGCCTAGATGTCAGAACTATTTGCATCCTTGTGGGGATTTTCTCAGTGTTAACAGGAGGGTGCTTTAAGTCACAAGATACCAAAACCCCACTGAAATCAAGATCCCTAAATGAGACTTTGTGATAAATTATGGGATTTTTTTTTCTCCAAAGGTTTCACTTTTCTCTCATCGCTTCTGCTGACACATCTTTTATTTATTAGCATGATTTGGGGGAAGGCACTGAACTTGAAGGGTATCATAAAAGATTTGGCCATTGTAAAACAAACCACAGTAATCCGTGCAAACCTTTATCAAATGTGATTCTTTTAATCTGGGCTTAGAGACACACAATGCTGCTGGTGTACAACTTAAGGTCAGTAAAATGATCCTTGAGCCCAGGAGCCAGAATGCTCTGTGTCTTGACCTTACCCTGGAACCCCAGGAAGAGAACACCATATTATAACAGCCCTCCATTTATCCAGCATGGCTGGAGAAGGAGATGCCATAATGTGGTGAGAGGGATGGATTGTCAGATGGGAGATTTAGCCATAGGAGCAATACTTACTGGCTTTGTGACCATGGGAAAGTCATGTTTTTATTCTTATGTTCTTTATTTATGACATTTGTCTTACATTAGGCTCAAATGAGAAAATATATGTAAAAGTGCCAAGCAAACCAGAAAATGTTATTATATAATTATACAATAACTATATAATTAAATAATACTATTATCACAACAATAATAGTAAGAAACTAACATTTGGGAGGTTACTGTAGAACAGGTGCTATTTAAAACACTGTATCTGTAAGGTAGGTGCCAGTATTTTCTCCAAATTATTGATAAGGAAATAGAGGCAGAAAATGGCTGAGTACTTTGCTCATTTACTTGATCAGCCAGTAGTGGCAAAGCTGGCATTTGAACTAAACCTGAACGCTCTCCTCCTCCTTCAGATACTCTGCAAAGCCTACTGTTTGGTTCCAGTTGAACTGGAAGTTCTATGTTAAGTAATACAACAAACTTTCATCAATTTACATAGTTAGTGATTAACTAGATTTAACACTCCGGGTGAAACATATGAAACATCTTTTCTTAATGATTCCAAAGGTACTCTGGTATTTTGTGCTGCTTAAGGTTCATCAAGGTGGCCATCAGGACAGCTATATGTCTATAGAGAAATATGTGAAAGGTTCTGGAAATTAGGCCTCCTCTCATTGACCACATGTGCTGTTGGTCATAAAATGAGATATTCAGGATCAAACTCAACATCATTATTTTAGCATATAGTTGTTTGGATTCAGGGCAAAGCAAGTTTACTGTGCAATAAATGATTCTCCATCCTGGGGAATCAGTATCTACAACCAAGCAACTCTATGTGCGACCACACTCCACACCTATGGGTGTCCATGGTGTTTAAAGCTCATGAACTAAATTGTAACCACAAATTCAAACACTTCAGCCTACTTCAGCCTTTATTCTTCTATTGAGTCATTGTTGGGTTTTATGGCCATTACCTACCAATGTATCATACTAAATTCAACTATAGCAGCATGACCTTGTTCTTAGAAATATTTAACCTCCCATTCATACACACGAACATCAGTGGAAAGCCAGCACTTCAGTCAGTGATCCCTAGGAAACAGTCTTTTTCATAAAACTTTGAAGATCATTTCCAACTTACTAGGTAGGACAGCGTGATTTGGCAGATCAAATAAGTAGCCCAAGGTCACAGAGCAAGCTGATTGTGAAGGGTGACAGAGATCTCCTAATAAATAGGTTACTGACTTAGCCTACAGCCTTGGACACCTGTCCCTCAGACTATATCATCCTGTATCAATAATTGCAGCATACACATGTTTTCATCAACAAATCAGTGAACACTTTCAGTTGGTCACAGAAGCACTAATCATCCATTCTAATTTCTCTCTGGCACAGACAGCACTGTTCCAAGCTGGATAAGCCTTGCACCATGGTTCAGAACATCTTTTTTTAATAAACATTTATTGGACTATAAGTTGATTTACAATGTTGTGTTAATTTCAGGTGTACAGCAAAGTGATTCAGTTACATACATACATTCATTCTTTTTCAGATTCTTTTCCCGTATAAATTATTAAGAATATTAAGTAGAGTTCTTGCTGGTTATCTATTTTATATATAGTAGTGTATATGTTAATCCCAAACTCCTGATTTATCTGCCGCCACCATATTTCTCCTTTGGTAACCATAAGTTTGTTTTTGAAATCTGTGAGTCTGTTTGTTTTGTAAATAATTTCATTTGTATTTTTTTAGATTCCACGTGTAAGTAATATCAACAGATATTTGTCCTTCTCTAAGTGTCTTACTTAGTATGATAATCTCTAGATCCATCCATGTTGCTGCAAATGGCATTATTTCATTCTTTTTTTATGACTAATATTCCACTGTATATATGTATCACATCTTCTTTATCCATTCCTCTGTCAATGGACAGTTAGTTGCTTCCATGTCTTAGCTATTGTAAATAGTGCTGCAATGAACATTGGGGTACATGTATCTTTTCAAATTATGGTTTTCTCTGGAAAAAACACAGGAGTGGGATTGCTGGCTCATATGGCAGCTCTATTTTTAGTTTTTTAAGGAACCTCCATACTGTCCTCCGTAACAGTTGTACCAATTTGCATTCCCACCAACAGTCTAGGAGGGTTCCCTTTTCTCCACATCCTCTCCAGCATTTACTGTTTGTAGATATTGTAATGTTGGCCATTCTGACCATTGTGAGGTGACACCTCATTGTAGGTTTGATTTGCATTTCTCTAATAATTAGTGACGTTGAGCATCTTTTCATGTGCTTTTTGGCCAACTGTATGTCTTCTTTGGAGAAATGTCTATTTAGATCATCTGTCCATTTTTTGACTGGGTTTTTGGTTTTTTGATATAGAGCTGCATGAGCTGTTTGTATATTTTGGAGATTAATCCCTTGCTGGTTGCTCCATTTGCAAATATCTTCTCTCATTCTGTGTGTTATCTTTTCACTTTATGGTTTTCTTTGCTGTGCAAAAGCTTTTAAGTTTAATTAGATCCCATTTGTTTATTTTTGTTTTCATTACTCTAGGAGGTGAATCCAAAAAGATACTGCTGTGATTTATGTCAGAGTGTTCTGCCTGTGTCTTCCTCTAAGAGTATTATAGTGTCCAGCCTTACATTTAGGTCTTTAATCAATTTTGAGTGTACTTTTATGTATAGTGTTAGTGTTCTAATTTCATTCATTTATGTGTAGCTGTCAAGTTTTCCCAGCATCACTTATTGAAAAGACTGGCTTTTCTCCATCGTATATTCTTGCCTCCTTTGTCGTAGATTAATTGACCATAGATGCAAGGGTCTATTTCTGAGCTTTCTATCCTGGTCCATTGACACAGCAATTTGTCTTTGCACCAGTACCATACTGTTTTTTTTTTTCTTCTAATTTTATTTATTTTTTTGGCTGCATTGGGTCTTTGTTGCTGTGCATGGGCTTTTCTCTAGTTGTGGGGAGTGGGGAGTACTCTTCGTTGCCATGTGTGGGCTTCTCATTGCTGTGGCTTCTCTTGTTGTGGAGCATGGGCTCTAGGCGCGCAGGCTTCAGTAATTGTGGAATGCAGGCTCAGTAGTTGTGGCACATGGGCTTAGTTGCTCTGTGGCATGTGGGATATTCCCAGACCAGGGATTGAACCTGTGTCCCCTGCATTGGCAGAAGGATTCTTAACCACTGTGCCACCCAGGGAAGTCCCTACCATACTGTTTTGATCACTGTAGCATTATAGTATAGTCTGAAGTCAGGGAACCTGATTTCTCCAGCTCAGTTTTTCATTCTCCAGGATGCTTTAGCTATTTGGGGCTTTTTGTGTTTCCATACAAATTTTAAGATTTTTTGTTCTAGATCTGCAAAAACAGCCATTGGTAATTTGATAGGGATTGCATTGAATTGGTAGATTGCACTGGGTAGTATAGTCATTTTGACGATATTGATTCTTCCAATCCAAGAACATGGTGTGTCTTTCCATCTGTTTGTCTTCAATTTCTTTCATCAGCATGTTATAGTTTTCAGGGTACAGGTCTTTTGCCTCCTTAGGTAGGTTTAGTCCTAGGTATTTTATTCTTTCTGATGTGATGATAAATGGGATTGTTTCCTTAATTTCTCTTTCTGATCTTCCATTGTTAGTGTATATAAATGCAAGAAATCCCAGTGTATTAATTTTGTACCCTGCCGCTTTACCGAATTCATTGATGAGCTCTAGTAGTTTGCTGGTAGCATCTTTAGGATTTTCTATGTATAGTATCATGTCTTTTGCAAACAGTTTTACTACTTTTCCAATTTGGATTCCTTTTATTTCTTTTTCTTCTCTGATTGATATGGCTAGAACTTCCAAAACTATATTGAATAAAAGTGGTGAGAGTGAGCATTGTCTTGTTCCTGAGCTTAGAGGAAATGCTTTCAGTTTCTCACCATTGAGAATGATGTTTGCTGTGGGTTTGTCATATGTGGCCTTTATTATGTCGAGGTAGGTTCCCTCTATGCCCACTTTCTGGAGAGTTTTTAATAATAAATGGGTGTTCAATTTTGTCAAAAGATTTTTCTGCATCTACTGAGATTATCATATGGTTTTTCTCCTTCAGTTTGTTAATATGGTGTATCATATTGATTGATTTGCGTATATTGAAGCATCCTTGCATCCCTGCGATAAATCACAATTGATCATGATGTATGATCCTTTTAATGTGTTGGTGAATTCGGTTTTAATGTGTTGCTGGATTCGGTTTGCTAGTATTTTTATTGAGGATTTTTGCATCTATGTTCATCAGTGACATTTCCCTGTAATTTTCTTTTTTTGTGGTATCTTCATCTGGTTTTGGTATCAGGGTGATGGCAACCTCAAAGAATGAGCTTGGGAGTGTTCCTTCATCTGCAATTTTTTGGAAGAGTTTGAGAAGGATAGGTGTTAGTTCTTCTCTAAATGTTTGATAGAACTTGCCTGAGAAGCCCTCTGGTACTGGGCTTTTGGAAGATTTTTAATCACAGTTTCAATTTCAGTGCTTGTGATGGGTCTGTTCACAGTTTCTATTTCTTCCTGGTTCAGTCTTGGAAGGTTGTACCTTTCTAAGAATTTGTCCATCTCTTCTAGGTTGTCCATTTTATTGGCATATAGTTGTTTGAACTAATTCTTATGATACTTTGTGTATCTGTGGTGTCAGTTGTATCTTATTTTTCATTTCTTTTTTTTTTTAACATCTTTATTGGAGTATAATTGCTTTACAATGGTGTATGAGTCTCTGCTGTATAAAAAAGAGAATCAGCTATACGTATACATATATCCCCATATCCCCTCCCTCTTGCATCTCCCTTACACCCTCCCTATCCCACCCCTCTAGGTGGTCACACAGCACTTAACTGATCTCCCTGTGCTATGCAGCTACTTGCCACTACTATCTATTTGATATTTGGTAATATGTATGTCCATGCCACTCTCTCACTTTGTCCCAGCTTACCCTTTCCCCTCCCAGTGTCCTCAAGTCCATTCTCTATATCTGCTTCTTTATTCCTGTCGTGCCCCAAGGTTCTTCAGAAACATATATTATTATTTTTTAGATTCCATATATATGTGTTAGCATACAGTATTTGTTTTTCTCTCTCTGACTTACTTCACTCTGTATGACAGTCTCTAGGTCCATCCACCTCACTACAAATAACTCAATTTCATTCTTTGTATGGCTGAGTAATACTTCATTGTATATATATACCCATTCATCTATCGATGGACACTTAGATTGCTTCCATGTCCTGGCTATTGTAAATAGAGGTGCAATGAACATTGTGGTACATGATTCTTTTTGAATTATGGTTTTCTCAGGGTAGATGTCCAGTAGTGTGATTACTGGGTCTTATGGTAGTTCTATTTTTACTTTTAAAGGAACCTCCATACTGTTCTCCATAGTGGCTGTATCAATTTACATTCTCACCAACAGTGCAAGAGGGTTCCCTTTTTCCCACACCCTCTCTAGCATTTATTGTTTGTAGATATTTTGATGATGGCCATTCTGACTGGTATCAGGTGATACCTCATTGTAATTTTGTTTTGTATTTCTCTAATGATTAGTGATGTTGAGCATCCTTTCATTTGTTTGTTGGTAATCTTTATATCTTTGGAGAAATGTCTTTTTAGGTCTTCTGCCCATTTTTGGATTGGGTTGTTTGTTTTTTTGATATTGAGTTGCATGAGCTGCTTGTATATTTGGGAGATTAATCCTTTGTCAGTTGCTTCGTTTGCAAATATTTTCTCCTGTTCTGAGGGTTACCTTTTCATCTTGTTTATGGTTTCCTTTGGTTTCCTTTGCTGTGCAAAAGCTTTTAAGTTTCACTAGGTCCCACTTGTTTAGTTTTGTTTTTATTTCTATTTCTCTAAGAGGTGGGTCAAAAAGGATCTTGTTGTGATTTATGTCATAAAATGTTCTGCCTATGATTTCCTCTAAGAGTTTTATAGTGTCTGGCATTACATTTAGGTCTTTAATCCATTTTGAGTTTATTTTTGTGTATGGTGTTAGGGAGTGTTCTACTTTCATTCTTTTACATGTAGCTGTCCAGTTTTCCCAGCACCACTTATTGAAGAGGCTGTCTTTTCTCCATTGTATATCCTTGCCTCCTTTGTCATAGATTAGTTGACCATAGGTGCATGGGTTTATCTCTGGGCTTTCTATCTTGTTCCATTGATCTATATTTCTGTTTCTGTGCCAGTACCATACTGTCTTGATTACTGTAGCTTTTTAGTATAGTCTGAAGTCAGGGAGCCTGATTCCTCCAGCTCCATTTTTCTTTCTCAAGATTGCTTTGGGTATCAGGATCTTTTGACTTTCCATACAAATTGTGAAATTTTTTGTTCTAGTTCTGTGAAAAAATGCCATTGGTAGTTTGATATGGATTGCATTGAATGTGTAGATTGCTTTGGGCAGTATATCATTTCACAGTGTTGAGTCTTCCAATCCAAGAACATGGTATATCTCTCCATCTGTTTCTATCATCTTTAATTTCTTTCATCTTTAATTTCTTTCATCAGTGTCTTATAGTTTTTGCATATAGGTATTTTGTCTCTTTATGTAAGCTTATACCTAGGTATTTTATTCTTTTTGATGCAGTGGTAAATGGGAGTGTTTCCTTAATATCCCTTTCAGATTTTTCATCATTAATGTATAGGAATGCAAGAGATTTCTGTGCATTACTTTTGCATCCTGCTACTTTACCAAATTCATTGATTAGCTCTAGTTTTCTGGTAGCATCCTAAGGATACTCTCTATATATATAGTATGTCATCTGCAAACAGTGACAGCTTTACTTCTTTCCTGATTTGGATTCCTTTTATTTCTTTTTCTTCTCTGATTATTGTGGCTAAAACTTCCAAAAGTATGTTGAATAACAGTGGGGAGAGTGGCAACCTTGTCTTGTTCCTGATGTTAGAGGAAATGTTTTCTGTTTTTCACTGTTGAGCCCAATGTTGGCTGTGGGTTTGTCATATATGGCCTTTATTATATTGAGGTAGGTTCCCTCTATGCCTACTTTCTGTAAGGTTTTTATCATAAATGCTGTTGAATTTTGTCAAAAGCTTTTTCTGCATCTATTGAGATGATCATATGGTTTTTCTCCTTCAATTTGTTAATATGGTGTATCACATTGATTGATTTGCATATACTGAAAAATCCTTGCATTTCTGGGATAAACCCCACTTGATCATGGTGTATAATCCTTTTAATGTGTTGTTGGATTGTATTTACTAGTATTTGGTTGAGGATGTTTGCATCTATGTTCATCAGGGATACTGGCCTGTCGTTTTCTTTTTTTGTGATACCTTTTTCTGGTTTTGGTATCAAGGTGATGGTGGCCTCATAGAATGAGTTTGGGAGAATTCTCCCCTCTACTATATTTTGGAAGAGTTTGAGGAGGATAGGTGTTAGCTCTTCTCTAAATGTTTGATAGAATTCACCTGTGAAACCATCTGGTCCTGGGCTTTTGTTTGTTGGAAGATTTTAATCATAGTTTCAATTTCAGTGCTTGTGATTGCTCTGTTTATATTTTCTATTTCTTCCTGGTTTATATTTTCTATTCCTGGTTCAGTCTCGGAAGGTTGTGCTGTTCTCAGAATTTGTGCTGTTCTCAGAATTTGTCCATTTCTTCCAGGTTGTCCATTTTATTGGCATATAGTTGCTTGCAGTAATCTCTCATTAACCTTTGTATTTCTGCAGTGTCAGTTGTTACTTCTCCTTTTTCATTTCTAATTTCTAATTTCATTTCTAATTCTATTCTACCACTGCATCATATTCTATTCTATCTTTTTTTCTTGATGAATCTGGCTAATGGTTTATCAATTGTTTATCTTCTCAAAGAACCAGCTTTTAGCTTTATTGATCTTTGCTATTGTTCATTTCTTTCATATTTTTTTCTGATCTGATCTTTATGATTTCTTTCCTTCTGCTAACTTTGGGGTTCTTTATGTTCTTTCTCTAATTGCTTTAGGTGTAAGATTAAGTTGTTTATTTGAGATTTTTCTTGTTTCTTGAGGTACGGTTGTATTGCTATAAACATCTTCCTTAGAACTGCTTTTGCTGCATCCCATAGGTTTTGGGTCATTTTGTTTGCATTGTCATTTGTTTGTAGGTAGTTTTTGATTTCTTCAGTGATCTCTTGCTTATTTAGTAGTGTATTGTTTAGCCTCCATGTGTATGTATTTTTTACAGATTTTTTTCCTGTAATTGATATCTAGTCTCATAATGTTGTGGTTGGAAAAGATACTTGATACAATTTCAATTTTCTTAAATTTATCACTTGGTTTGTGACCCAAGATATGATCTATCCTGGAGAATGTTCCATGAGCACTTGAGAACAAAGTGTATTCTGTTGCTTTTGGATGGAATGTCCTATAATTATCAATTAAGTCCATCTTGTTTAATGTATCATTTAAAGCTTGTGTTTCCTTATTTACTTTCATTTTGGATGATCTGTCCATTGGTGAAAGTGGGGTGTTAAAGTCCCCTACTATTATTGTGTTACTATTGATTTCCCCTTTTATGGCTTTTTAGCATTTTCCTTATGTGTTGAGGTGCTCTTATGTTGGGTGCATAAATATTTACAATTGTTATATCTTCTTCTTGGATTCATCCCTTGATAATTATATAGTGTCCTTCTTTGTCTCTTGTAATAGTCATTATTTTAAAGTCTATTTTGTCTGATATGAGAATTTTGTCTGATATGAGAATTGCTACTCCAGCATTCTTTTGATTTCCATTTGCATGGAATATCTTTTTCCATCAACTCACTTTCAGTCTGTATGTGTCCCTAGGTCTGAAGTGGGTCTCTTGTAGACAGCATATATATGGGTCTTGTTTTTGTATCCATTCAGCCAGTCTATGTCTTTTGGTTGGAGCATTTAATCCATTTACATTTAAGGTAATTATTGATATGTATGTTCCTATTACCATTTTCTTAATTGTTTTGGGTTTGTTATTGTAGCTCTTTTCCTCCTCTTGTGTTTCCTGCCTAGAGAAGTTCCTTTAGCATTTGTTGTAAAGCTGGTTTGGTCATGCTGAATTCTTAGCTTTTGCTTGTCTGTAAAGTTTTTAATTTCTCCATCAAATCTGAATGAGATCCTTGCTGGGTAGAGTAATCTTGGTTGTAGGCTTTCCCTTTCATCAGTTTCATTATGTCCTGCCACTCCTTTCTGGCTTGCAGAGTTTCTGCTGAAAGATCAGCTGTTAACCTTATGGGGATTCCCTTGTGTGTTATTTTTCTCTTCCTGCTTTTAATATTTTTTCTCTGTATTTAATTTTTGATAGTTTGATTAATATGTGTCTTGGCATGTTTCTCCTTGGATTTATCCTGTATGGGAATCTCTGTACTTCCTGGACTTGGTTGGCTATTTCCTTTCCTATATTAGGGAAGTTTTCAACTATAATCTCTTCAAGTATTTTCTCAGTCCCTTTCTTTTTCTCTTCTTCTTCTGGATGCTATAATTTGAATGTTCATGTGTTTAATGTTTTCTGAGAGGTCTCTGAGACTGCCCTCAATTCTTTTCATTCTTTTTTCTTTATTCTGCTCTGCAGCAGTTATTTCCACTATTTTATCTTCCAGGTCACTTATCCGTTCTTCTGTGTCAGTTATTCTGCTATTGATTCCTTCTAGATAATTTTAAATTTCATTTATTGTGCTGTTCATCATTGTTTGCTCTTTAGTTCTTCTAGGTCCTTGTTAAACGTTTCTTATATTTTCTCCATTTTATTTCCAAGTGTTTGGATCACTGTTGCTATCATTACTCTGTATTCTTTTTCAGGTAGGCTGCCTATTTCCTCATTTGTTTGGTCTGGTGGGTTTTTACCTTGCTCCTTCATCTGCTGTTTCTCTGCCTTCTCATTTGCTTAACTTACTGTGTTTGGGGTCTTTTTTTGCAGGCTTCAGGTTCGTAGTTCCCATTGTTTTTGGTGCCTGCCCCCAGTGGCTAAAGTTGGTTCAGCGGGTTGTGTAGGCTTCCTGGTGGAGGGGACTGGTGTGCCTGTGTTCTGTTGGATGAAGCTGGATCTTGTCTTTCTGGCAGTCAGGGCTACATCCGGAAGTGTGTTTTGGGGTGCCTGTGAACTTAGTATGATTTTAGGCAGCCTCTCTGCTAATGGGTGGGGTTGTGTTCTGTCTTTCTAGTTGTTTGGCATGGGATGTCCAGCACTGGAACTTGCTGGTCATTGAGTGGAGGTGGGCCTTAGTGTTGAGAGAGAGATCTCTGGGAGAGCTCTTGCTGATTGATATTATGAGGTGCTGGGAGGTCTCTGGTGGACCAGTGTCCTGAACTCTGCTCTCCCACCCAGCCAGAGCACCAAGACCCTGTCAGCCACACGGCCAGGTATGTGGGGAGTTTCTTGCCTTTTGGGTAGTCTGAGGTCTCTGTCAGTGTTCTGTAGGAGCTGTTCTGCATGTAGATGTATTTTTGTAGAGGGAGTTGATCTCCATGTCTTACTCCTCTGCCATCTTGAAGGTCCTCCCTCATTTCTATTTTTATTGATTTGAGCCCTCTCTCTTTTTTCCTTGATGAGTCTGGCAAAAGGTTTATTGATTTTGTTTGTCTTTCTGAAGAGCCAGCCTTCATTGATCTTTTGTACTGTTTTCTTCATTTCTATTTCATTTATTTCTGCTCTGATCTTTATGATTTCTTTCCTTCTACTAACTTCGGGTTTTGTTTGTTCTTCTTTCTCTAGTTGCTCTAGATGTAAGGTTAGGTTGTTTGAGATTTTTCTTTTTTCCTGAGGTGAGGTTGTATTGCTATGAACTTCCCTTTTGGAACTGCTTTTTTGCTGCCTCTGATAGGTTTTGGATCATCATGTTTTCATTGTCGTCTGTTTCTAGGTACTTATTTGATTTCCTCTTTGATTTCTTGAGTGATCCATTGGTTATTTAGTAGCATATTGTTTAGCCTCCATGTGTTTGTGTTTTTTACAGTTTCTTTTTCCTGTAATTGATTTCTAATCTCATAGGGTTGTGGTTGGAAAAGATGCCTGATATGATTTCAATTTTCTTAAATTCATCAAGGCTTGATTTGTGGCCCAAGATATGATCTATCCTGAAGAACGTTTCATGTGCACCTAAGAAGAATGTGTATTCTGCTGCTTTTGGATGGAATGTTCTACAAATATTAAGTCCATCTGGTCTAATGTGTCATTTAAGGCCTGGGTTTCCTTACTGATTTTCTGTGTGGATGGTTTGTCCATTGATGAAAGTGAGGTGTTAAAATCCCCCACTACTATTGTGTTACTGTTGATTTCTCCCCTTATGGCTGTTAGCATTTGCCTTATATATTGAGGTGTTCCTACGTTGGGTGCATACATATTTACAATTGTTAATCTTCTTCCTGGATTGATCCTCACTTTTTCATTATGTAGTGTCCTTTGTGTCTTACAACAGTCTTAATTTTAGTCTATTTTGTCTGATATGAGTATTGCTACATCAGTTTTCTTTTGATTTCCATTTGCATGTAATATCTTTTTCCATACCCTCACTTTCAGTCTGTATGTGCCCCTCAGTCTGAAGTGAGTCTCTTGTAAGACAGCATATATACAGGTCTTGTTTTTATATCCCTTCAGCCAGCCTATGCTTTGATTGGAGCATTTACATTTAAGGTAATTACTGATATGTATGTTCTTATTGCCATTTTGTCAATTGTTTTGGATTTGTTTTTGTAGGTCTTTTTTCTTTCAGTTGTACGTCTTTTTTCTTCCAGTACCCTTTTGTCCTCTTGTGATTTGATGACTATCTTTAGTATTAGATTTGGATTCCTTTTGTGTGTGTGTGTGTATCTATTGTATATTTCTGGTTTGCAGTTCCCATGAGGTTTTGGTATAGCAGCCTATGTATAAACAAGAGTGTTTTAAGTTACTGGTCTCTTAATTTCCAATGCATTTCCAATATCCTGCATTTGTACTCTCCTCTTCTGACGAATGCTGGGTTTGATATCCTATTTTTGTGTGGATGATTTCCTGCCTTTACTGGTGAGCTTTTCCATTAGTAATTTTCTTGTTTCTAATTATGGCCTTTATTTCCCCCACCTAGAGAAGGTCCCTTACTGTGTGTTGTTAGGCTGGTGTGGTGGTGCTGAATTCTCTTAGCTTTTGCTTGTCTGTAAAGCTTTTGAGTTCTCTGTCGAGTCTGAACGAGAGCCTTGCTGGGTAGAGTATTCTTGTTTGTAGGTTTTTCCCTTTCATCACTTTAAATATATCATGCCACTCCCTTCTGGCTTACCGTTTCTGCTGATAACCTTATAGGGTTCCCTTGTGTGTTGATTTTACTATTTTCTCTTTGTTTTTAATTTTTGTCAGTTTGATTAGAATGTGTCTTGGTGTTCCTCCTTGGGTTTATCTTGTATGGGACTCTCTATACTTCCTGGACTTCTGTGACAGTTTCTTTTCACGTGTTAGGGAAGTTTACAGCTATAATCTTTTCAAATATTTTCTCAGGCCCTTTCTCTCTCTCTCCTCCTTCTGGCATCCCTATAATGTGAACAGTGATGCATTTCATGTTGTCCCAGGGTGAGGCAGCAGAGAGAGGTGGTATAAACCAGATTTCACTCTTCTGCCCAAGGGATGTGATCCTACACCCTAACGTCATACCAGTAGAAGGATACCTTCAGTAGAATCACCTGAAGTACTTAAGAGCTTTTAAACTTCACCCCCCAGACATACTGGAATTGTGAGGAGGAGAAGGGCCTTGAATATGCCCTTTAAATAGCTCCTTAGGTGGTTTCTTATGCACACGAAAGGTTAAGATTCACTAGCCTCTCTACACCCATGTTCATTACAGCATCATTCACAATAGCCAAAAGGTGGAAGCTAACCCAAGTATCCATCAACTGATGAATGGATAAACAAAATGTGGTATATACATACACTGGACTATTATTCAGCCTTAAAAGAAATTCTGACACATGCTACAACATGTATGAATCAATGTGAAATAAACCAGTCACAAAGAAGTCAAATTTAGAGAGACTGAAGGTGGAGGGCCAGAGTCTGAGGGAGGGAAAAACAGTTGTCATTTAGTTTCACTTTTGCAAGATGTTCTGGGGATTGGTTGCAAAACAAAGTGAATACATGCTGAACTGTTCACTTAACATAAAATTTACCATGTTAGCCATCTTTATGTGTATTTTACCAAAATTTAAAAAAATCGTAGTGATAAATGCCTCTATTAAGAAACAAGAAGAATCTCAAACTTAATACCTCAATACCTCAAGAAACTAGAAAAAGAAGAACAAACAAAGTCCAAAGTTAGCAGAAGGAAGGAACTGACAAAGATCAGAGTTGAAATGAATGAAGTAGCAACAAACAAAAAGTAATAGCTGGTTCTCAGAAAAGAGAAGCAAAATTGACAAACCCATAGCTAGACCTTCCAAGAAAAAAAGAGAACTCAAACCAGAAATGAAAGAAGAGACATTACCACAGCAATACAAATGTTCATAAGAGACTGCCATGAACAATTATATGTCAACAAATTGGACAACCTATGTTTCTAGGAATTTATCCAAGATGGAATCATGAAGAAATAATCTGAACAGAACAATTACTAGTAAGGAAACTGGATCAGTCATCAAAAACCTCTCAACAAATAAAAGCCCAGGATGCTTCACTGGTGAATTCTATCAAAGAAGTATTCATAGCAACACTTCATTTTATGATATTTTTATGATATCAGCATTACCCAGATACCAAAACAAGGACGCAACAAGAAAATTACACATCAATATCCCTAAAGAAATCTTCAACATAATATTAGCAAACCAAATTCAACAATACAGTAAAAGAATTTTATACACCACGATTAAGTGGGCTATATTCCAGGGATGCGAGGATGATTCAACATCTGCCTATCAATCAACATGATATACCACATGAACAAAATGAAGGATAAAAATCATCATCTCAATAGGTGCAGAAAAAGCATTTAACAAAATTCAGCATCCATGTATGATAAAAAAAACTCTCATGAAGTGGATAGAGAGGGACTGTACTTCAACATAATAAAGGCCATATATGCCCAGCCCACATCATACTCAATGAGTAACAGCATACTCAATGGTGAGAAGCTGAAAGCTTTTTCTCTAAGATCAAGGAACAAGGCAGAAATACCGTCTCTTTCTCCTTTGATTTACCATGGTAGTGGAAGTTTGAGTCAGAGAAATCAGGCAAGAAAAGGAAATAAAAGGCATCCAAATTGGAAAGGAAGCAGTAAAACTGTCAATACCTGCAGATGACATATTAAATATAGAAAAACCTAAAGACTCCGTCACAAAACTGTAGAACTAATAAACAAATTTGGTAAAGTTGTAGGATACAAGATCAATTACAAAAATCTGTTTCCTTTCTATTCAATAATAACATAATCAGAGAAATTTTTAAAAATCCCATTTTCAATTACATTAAAAAGGAATAAAATAAATTTAACCTAGGTGGTGAAAGATATGTATACTGAACTGCAAGACAATGAAAAAAATTGAAGATACAAATAAATGAAAAGATAGTTCATGCTCATAGATTGGAAGAGTATTGTTAAAATGTCTATACTACCCAAAGGAATCTACAGATTCAATGAAATCCCTATCAAGGCACTTTTCACAGAAAGAACAAACAATCCTACATTTTATATGAAACCACACAATACACCCCAAATAGTCAAAGCAATCTTGAGCAAGAACAAAGCTAGACGCAACATGCTCCCTGATTTCAAACAATATTATGAAGCTATAGTAATCAAAACAGTATTTTGTGACATAAAAACAGACACACAGATCAGTGGAAAAGAGAGTCCAGGAAGAAAACCATGTAGATGTGGTCAGTTAATTTATAACAAAGGAGCCAAAAGTATACAGTGGAGAAAGGACAGTCTCTTTAATAAGTGGTGCTGAGAAAACTGGACAACCACATGGAGAAGAATAAGACTGGATCACTAACTTAGACCATACACAAAAATTAACTCAACATGGATAAATGATTGAACATAAGACCTAAAACTATAAAACTCCTAGAAGAAAACATGAGCAGTAAACTCCTTGATAATGGTCTTGGTGATGATATTTTAGATCTGACTCTAAAAGCAAGAGCAACAAAAACAAAAATAAACAAGTGGGACTACATCAAATTAAAAAGCTTCTAAGGAAACCATCAACAGAATGAAAAGGTAACCTACACATATCAATAGCAAAAAACAAAACAATCTAATTAATGAGAAGAGGATCTAAACAGACATTTTTCTGATGAACACAAACAGGTGGCCAAGAGGTACATGAAAAGATGCTCAACATCACTAATCAGGGAAATGCAAATCAAAACCACAATGAGACATCACCTCACACCTATCAGAATGGCTATTATCAAAAACAAAATAACAAGTGTTGGCAAGAATGTGGAGAAAAGGGAACCCTTGTGTACTGTTGGTGGGAATGGAAATTGGTGCAGCCACTGTGGAAAACAGAATGGAGTTCCTCAAAAAATTAAAAATAGAAGTACTGTATGATCCAGCAATTCCACTTTGGGTTATTTATCTGAAGAAATCAAACAATAACTGGAAAAAATATATGCACCCTCATGTTTATAGCAGCATTATTTACAATAGCTAAGACATGGAAACAACCTAAGAGTACATAGATTGTGTGAATGAATTTTAAAAATGTGATATATGTGTGTGTATATATATATATATATATATACACGCATGTATATATATATATATATACACACACAAAATAGAACATTATTCAGCCATATAAAGATGAAACCTTGCCCTCTGCAACAACATGGATAGACTTTGAAGGCATTATGCTAAGTGAAATAAGTCAAACAGAAAGACAAATGCTGTATGAT
Organism: Stenella coeruleoalba; assembly: GCF_951394435.1. Lineage (NCBI taxonomy): Eukaryota > Metazoa > Chordata > Mammalia > Artiodactyla > Delphinidae > Stenella > Stenella coeruleoalba. The sequence goes on along the minus strand of NC_137148.1, from coordinate 45,651,172 downwards.
CTAATTTATATGTAAAATAAAAAGATTAAGCTCAGAGATTCAGAGAACAGATTGGTGGTTGCCAGAGGTGGAGTTGGCAGGGTAGGCAAAATGGGGGTCAAAGAGTACAAACTTCCAGTTATAAAAGATTTACTATCCTTATACACTGCTGATGGGAGTGTAAAATGATGCAGCCTCTTTGGAAAACATTCTGATAGTTTCTCAAATAGTTAAACATACTTATTGTATGACCCAGCAATTCCACTTCTAGGTACAGTACAGCGAGAAATGAAAACAAACGTCCACACAAATCTTACACAGAAATGTTTACAATAGCAATAGTTATAATAAACAAAAAGAAACAGCTTGAGTGTCCATCAACTGATGAATGGATAAATAAAATGTGGAATATGCATATAATGGAATACCTTTCAGCTATAAACTACTGATACAGGCTACAATGTAGATAAACCTTGAAAACACTATGTTAAGTGGAAGAAGTCAGACAAAAAAGGACTACATAGGATATGATTCCATTTATATGGCATGTCCAAAATAGGCAAATCTATAGAGTCAGGAGAAATAGGAAGTAGACACTAATGAGCATAGCTTTTCTTCCTGGGGTGATGAAAATTGATTGTGGTAAATGTTGCACAGCTCTGTGAACATACTAAGAACCACTGAATTGAACACTCTAAACGGGTGAATTGCATGGTATGTGAATTAGATCTCAATAAGGTGTACGTATATATGTATTTATTAAGAATCACTGTTTTAAATGAATGAGAATGTATGTTGTCCAGAAAAGGTCTCTCCAGAAGGAATCTCCATGCCTTACTGGGGGAACCATTCCACCGATAAAGGATTCTGTCAATCAGAAAATATCGCCTCATGCCCAACACAAACATTTCAAACAGGTATTTGTCCATTGTTTTTGCTCTAGCCTCAGTGGAGATGACAGAGAAGCTGCTTATTAGGAGGACATTTGAATACATTCTGGTGAATATGAGGAACACGAACCACTCTCAGCTTGGCTGCTGGTACCACTCTCTCTACTTGGCTCCCTGACGGTCAAGTGAGTGCTGGGTCCCACAGATGTCTGGCACTTTTTCAGACCAATACCCACACAGGGTAGTTTAAGGCTGAAAGCATGCTTCTCATTAAGGTAGCAGGTCCTGGGAAGGCTCCCCTTGGCACCTGAAGAGTACTGAAATGTCATAGCACCCCACAAGAGACTCTGTTCCCCTTGCAACTGTACTGCATTAGTGGTTATAATCACAGCTCAAATATTCAAATATTGAGCGTTAACTACGACCTTCTCAGCCTTTTCATATTCCCACGCATCAATGGCTATGCCATGTTGTGAAATACCATTTGTTTCCATAAGACATTCTGGGGAACTGTTTCTCTTTCTCCACCCCAGGAAAATCTTAAACACCCTTTGGGGCACTATGACTGTGTTCAACTTCATTTTCAGAGAAAAAAATTACAACTATCTTTTCGTTCCATAAAAATCATAGTGCAGTAAATCATTTTCATCTCTAATTGTTAAAAATCTATGATCTGTCCTTAGGTTTCTATTCCCAAACTCCTAAATGAGAAGACTTTCTAGCTGCAGTGTCAATGTCTTATCTTCCCTTTCCTGTGGAACTGAATGAACCAGAGCAGCAAGGAAAGGTCATTCTGTTGCCAGGTGGGTGACATTTGGGCCAGATCTTGGGATTGCTGAGCAGCACGACAAGCTATGGTATTAGCTTGTTCCCTGCTGGGCCCCAGGCTGGAGACAGACTTTAGAGGAATTGGTAAGGATTTTGACCCACTTGCCTGAAGAAGGGCCGCAGAAAGCAGCCAAAAGCTGGAGAATGGGAGTTCAGCCCAAGGTCTGTGTTGCTAAAATAAAAGGTCAAGTATTCTAGTCTTTGAGTCCTTGCCCTTAGCCAGGCCTGACTAGTTGGTAGCTTTCTCCTGCTTTCTTAGTATTCTGAAACTATGCAAGGATCATTCCTGCTCAATGTAGAGGCTTCCTCCTGGTCCTTCCCTCTGCAGATATTAGCTTAACACACTTCATATGTGGGAGAAGCTCAGCTAAACAATACAGAGGAAAGGAAGCTTTCTGAGCTTGCTGGTGTAGCAGCTCCCCATGCTACAGTTCATCATTCTCAGTCAATCCACCCCCAGAATCCCACACTCAGTGAAGCTTGTCCACTCCCCGTCTGTTGTAGAGACTCAACACAAGCCCCTTGCAGCTGTGCCATGTGAGTTATCTCTTTGAATCATTGTCCTTCACCCTTTCCCCCTTCCCAATCCAACCTACTCTTCAAGACAGAGGCTCCTGTATGTTATATCTGGTCCCCAGACCTAACATTTATATTTTGAGCTTACCTTTAAAAATCTAGATTTCTGGAGTGCTATCACCAAGATGATGACACAAGTCATTCCTGACTTCATTCCTTCACAAGGGGAATGACTAACAACTATTCATGTAATAAGACACCACTGAGAAAATCCTAGAACATGTGAAAGAGGCTGAAGCACCCCCCTGCACCCAGAGAGCCAAGACAGACTGCATTAGCAGGGTAAGAAGAGCAACTATATGCTGACTGTGTTGCTTCTCCCCCAGGCTGGTACAGCACCACACCAAGAGCTGATACTTCTTCCAGTGGGAAAGAGAGCCCAGGGTGGACGTTCAGCTTCCCCAGTATTGTGGGTTGCTTCTTAGGAGCCTCCATTCCACACACATCCCACCAGGGATGGCAAGGGAATGTGTAAGGCTCAGCCACTGGGAATCTGATGGTGATAATGTGCAGGGAGAGGCTCACAACAGCCAGCACTTGGATCTTGACAGATTGAGTTCCTATCTGCAGCACCCAAGTAGCAGTCCCAACCAGTGGCTTTGCTCATCTGTGGAGCCAAGATGGTGGTGCAGTCTGACCAGGGAACACAGCAGGGTATGGTTCTGCTTGACACAGGTCCTCAAAGAGTTTTCTTTCCCTGCAACTCGGCCTTTCCCCACTCAGGCACGAGAGCTGAGTCATAGCCTGGCTCACTCCTGAACGTAACTCCCAGCACTGCCTAATCAAAAAGGTTCGTCAGAACACCTGGAAGCTGCATAGCCCAACAACACTTGAGCAGACAGTGTGGCAGGCAGAGTTGGTTTTCTGCAGAGCAAAGACTGTCGGTGGTCCTGTATGGCTTGGGAACTTGGGATGTGGGTTGGCTTGAGATAAGACCAGAAGTGGATCTCGTTCTACTTTTTCGTCGGGGGAGGGAAACTAATTCATAGCTCCACCCATTGCTGAATATAGCCTTCAGCCCACTTGACCAGGGTACCAAACCAGAGCATATGGGGAGCTGTGCAGCCTATCTAATAGCCCTGCTTACATTGGCACTTAAACAGAGAGCACAGCCTATGGCTTTCCTCGTCTTCAGAGAGCAAAACCAGTGGCCCCACTTGGACAGGGAATTCAGTGTACAATCTTGACAGATTCAGGTTTCTAAACAAGCTGTACCACCTCTGGGGTATGTCCTGCTATGCTGCCATGGCAGAGAAGTTAATTCATAACACCATCTACTGCGGAGTATAGTACCCAGTTCCAACGATGTAAGAAGCATGGCCAGAGAACCCAGATAAATACAGAGCCCACCCTGTAGCCTGGCTTGGGCAAGGAACCAAGCCAGCAGCACACACCCACCCCCCAACCTCAGAGCCTGGGCAGTGGCTTCACACCAAGGATGCTGCCAAGAGACACATCCAGAAACCCAAACTGAGCTGACTGGTGAACTCTCTCTGCCAAAGTGAACCTATAAAGTTTGGATGAGGGAACTGTTTACTCAAATGTGCTGATACCAGTGTAAAGAATTAAGAATCATGAAAAATCAGGTAAACGTGACACCACCAAAGGAAACTAGTAAGGCTCTAATAATTGACACTAAAGAAATGGAAATCTATGAACTGTCAGACACATCAGAACAGTCCTCTTAAAGAAGTTTAGTGAACTACAGGAACACACAACTAAATGAAATTAGGAAAACAATGCATGAAAAAATATGAAGTTCAGCAAAAATAGTAAACTTCAAAAAACATATCATAGAGCAGAAAAATACCATGAACTAGAGAATCCAATAAAGAGCTTCAAAAGCAGACTCAACCACACAAAAGGAAGAATCAACAATGTAGAATACAGCACATTTACAATTACCCAGTCAGAGGAGCAAAAGGGAAAATGAGAAAGAGTAAAGTAAGTCTGTGGAACTTATAGGATACAATCAAAAGAAACAATATCCACATTATGGAAAGAGAAAGGAGCAGAAAATATATTTAAAGCAGTAATGACTGAAAACTTCCCAAACCTAGTGAGGGAAACGGACATCCAGATCCATGAATCCTAAAGGACCTTAAGTAGATATACCTGAATATGGCTACATCAGACACATTTTAATTAAATTGTCAAATGTCAAATATAAAGAATTCTGAAAGCAGCTAGAGAAAAGAAAGAAGTGACAAGGGAACACCCATAAGATTAGTGGTAGCTTTCTCAACAAACTTTTTTCAGTCCCAGAGACAATTAGATGATATATTCAAAATACTGAAAGAAAAACTTATATCAGACAAAACAGACTTTAAACTAAAAATGGTACAAAGAGACAATGAGGGTCATTATATGATGATAAAGATGTCAATCTATAATGATATACAAAAATTGTAAGTATTTATGCACCCAACAGTGGAACATCTAAATATATAAAGCAAAAACTAACAGAGCTAAAATGAGAAATAAAGAGCGATACAATAATAGTTGGGAATTTTAATACCCCACTCTCAACAATGGATAGATCATCCAGATAGAATAAAAGGAGGAGGATTTGAACAACACTACAGACCAAACAGACCTACACAGAGCATTCTATCCGACAACAGAATGCAGTTGAAAATCCATGTATAATCTCTGTCTCCACAAAAACTTAACTAATACCCTACTGTTGACTGGAAGCTTTACCAATAACGTAAGTTGATTAACACATATTTTGTAACTTATATGTATTATATGCTATATTCTTACAATGAAGTTAGATGAAAGACTTAAAACTATGAGAAGATATATTTACCGTACTACACTTCTCAATACCATATATTTGTCATCCATTTACAAAAAGATAAATTGTATGTCAGTACCAACACATTAATATTGTCTTATATGATACAAAACACTGTAGATGTTATACTTATTACTAACACTAGAAATCAAAATGAAAAGGTAATGTGAAAAAGTTAATGCATTGATAATGAAGAAGCAGTAACATGATTGCTTCATGGTAGCCTAGCCTACAAATAAATAAAATTATAAAATATTTACGGCATACAAATATTACAGTCATATTCATAAGACAGTACTGGAAACATTTATTTAAAACCCACTTACCAAGTTTCTCCAATTATGAGAGAGGGGCATACTGTATGGTAATGTAATACCATATTATTAATCTTATATTCAATTCACTCACCCAACTGCTATGTAAGGATACATTAGTATTTAGATATATTATATGCATTCATGACATACCTGACTTTTAAAAATATTTTTCAATATTTCTAGGCTATGTGATTTGTCTGTGAGATTTCTCACATTGTTGAAAATCTCCAAATATTTTTTTCAACATATTTATTTTAAAAAAAGCAACATATAAGTGGACCCATGCACTTTATCGTTTTTTTGATTTAACATCCTTAACAGTATAATTGCTTTACAATGCTGTGTTAGTTTCTGCTGTATAACAAAGTGAATCAGCTATACATTCACATGTATCTCCATATCCCCTTGCTCTTGCATCTCCCTCCTACCCTCCCTATCCCAACCCTCTAGGTGGTCACAAAGAACCAAGCTGATCTCGCTGTGCCATGTGGCTACTTCCCACTAGCTATCTATTTTACATTTGGTAGTGTACATATGTCCATGCCACTCTCTCGCTTCGTCCCAGCTTACCTTTCCCCGTGTCCTCAAGTCCATTCTCTACATCTGCATCTTTATTCCTGTCCTGCCCCTAGGTTCTTCAGAACCTGTTTTTTTAAGATTCCATATACATATGTTCACATACGGTATTTGTTTCTCTCTTTCTGACTTACTTCACTCCACATGACAGTCTCTAGGTCCACCCACCTCTCTACAAATAACTCAATTTCATTTCTTTTTATGGTGAGTAAATATTACATTATATATATGTGCCACATCTTCTTTATTCAGTCATCTGTTGATGGACACTTAGGTTGCTTCCATGTCCTGGCTATTGTAAATAGAGCTGCAGTGAACATACATGACTCTTCTTGAATTATGGTTTTCTCAGGGTATATGCCCAGTAGTGGGATTACTGGGTCGTATGGTAGTTCTATTTTTAGTTTTTTAAGGAACCTCCATACTGTTCTCCATAGTGGCTGTATCAATTTACATTCCCACCAACAGTGCAAGAGGGTTCCCTTTTCTCCACACCCTTTCCAGCATTTATTGTTTGTAGATTTTTTGATGATGGGCATTCTGCCTGATGTGAGGTGATACCACATTACAGGTTTGATTTGCATTTCTCTAATGATTAGTGATGTTAAGCATCCTTTCGTGTGTTTGCTGGCAATCTCTATATCTTCTTTGGAAAAATGTCTAGGTCTTCTGCCCATTTTTGGGTTGGATTGTTTGGTTTTTTTGATATTGAGCTGCATGAGCTGCTTGTAAATTTTGGAGATTAATCCTTTGTCCGTTGCTTCCTTTGCAAATATTTCCTCCCATTCTGTTGGCTGTCTTTTCATCTTATTTTGGTTTCCTTTGCTGTGCAGAAGCTTTTAAGTTTCATCAGGTCCCATTTGTTTTTATTTCCATTTCTCTAGGAGGTGGGGTCAAAAAGGGTCTTGCTCTGATTTGTGTCAGAGTGTTCTGCCTATGTTTTTCTCAAAGAGTTTTACAGTGTCCACTCTTACATTTAGGTCTTTAATCCATTTTGAGTTTACTTTTGTGTATCGTTAGGGAGTGTTCTAATTTCATTCCTTTACATGTAGCTGTCCAGTTTTCCCAGCACCACTTATTGAAGAGGCTGTCTTTTCTCCATTGTATATTCTTGCCTCCTTTATCAAAAATAAGGTGACCATATGTGCATAGGTTTATCTCTGGGCTTTCTATCCTTTTCCATTGATCTATATTTCCATTTTTGTGCCACTAATATACTGTCCTGATTATTGTAGCTTTGTAGAATAGTCTGAAGTCCGGGAGTCTGATTCTTCCAGCTCTGTTTTTCTTTCTCAGGGTTGCTTTTGCTATTTGGGATCTTTTGTGTTTTCATACAAATTGTGAAATTTTTTGCTCTAGTTCTGTGAAAAATGCCATTGGTAGTTTGACAAGGATTGCATTGAATCTGTAGATTGCTTGGGTAGTATAGTCATTTTCATAATGTTGATTCTTCCAATCCAAGAACATGGTATATCTCTCCATCTGTTTCTATCATCTTTAATTTCTTTCATAAGTGTCTTAAAGTTTTCTGCATACAGGTCTTTTGTCTCCTTAGGTAGGTTTATTCCTAGGTATTTTATTCTTTTTGTTGCAGTGGTAAATGGGAGTGTTTCCTTAATTTCTCTTTCAGATTTTTCATCATTAGTGTATAGGAATGCAAGAGACTTCTATGCATTAATTTTGTATCCTGCTACTTTACCCAATTAATTGATTAGCTCTAGTAGTTTTCTGGTAGCATCTTTAAGATTCTCTATCTATAGTATCATGTCATCTACAAGCAGTGACAGTTTTACTTCTTCTTTTCTGATTTGTATTCCTTTTCTTTCTTTCTTTTTCCTCTCTGATTGCTGTGGCTAAAACTTCCAAAACTATGTTGAATAAGAGTGGTGAGAGTGGGCAACCTTGTCTTGTTCCTGATCTTAGCGGAAATGGTTTCAGTTTCTCACCATTAAGAATGATCTTGGCTGTGGGTTTGTCATAATGGCCTTTATTATGTTGAGGTAAGTTCCCTCTATGCCTACTTTCTGGAGGGTTTTTATCATAAATGGGTGTTGAATTTTGTCAAAAGCTTTTTCTGCATCTACTGAGATGATCATATGGTTTTTTTCCTTCAATTTGTTAATATGGTTTATCACATCAATTGATTTGCCTATATTGAAGAATCCTTGCATTCCTGGGATAAACCCCACTTGATCATGGTGTATGACCCTCTTAATGTGCTGTTGGATTCCGTTGGATAGTATTTTCTTCAGGATTTTTGCATCTATGTTCATCAGTGATACTGGCCTGTCATTTTCTTTTTTTGTGACATATATCTTGTTCTGGTATCAGGGTGATGGTGGTCTCATAGAATGAGTTTGGGAGTGTTCCCCCTTCTGCTATATTTTGGAAGAGTTTGAGAAGGATAGGTGTTAGCTCGTCTCTAAATGTTTGATAAAATTCACCTGTGAAGCCATCTGGTCCTGGGCTTTTGTTTGTTGGAAGATTTTCAATCAATTTCAATTTCAGTGCTCATGATTGGTCTGTTCATATTTTCTCTTTCTTCCTGGTTCAGTCTTGGAAGGTTGTGCTTTTCTAAGAATTTGTCCTTTTCTCCCAGGTTGTCTTATTGGCATATAGTAGCTTGTCGTAATCTCTCATGGTCCTTTGTATTTCTGCAGTGTCAGTTGTTACTCCTTTCTCATTTCTAATTCTGATGATTTGAGTCTTCTCCCTTTTTTTCCTTGATGAATCTGGCTAATGGTTTATCAATTTTGTTTATCTTCTCAAAGAACCAGATTTAATTTTATTGATCTTTGCTATTGTTTCCTTCATTTCTTTTTCATTTATTTCCTTCATTTTTTTTCATTTATTTCTGATCTGATATTTATGATTTCTTTCCTTTTGCTATCTTTGAGTTTTTTTGTTTTCTTTCTCTAATTGCTTTAGGTGTAAGGTTAGGTTGTTTGAGATGTTTCTTGTTACTCGAGCTAGGATATTATTGCTATAACCTTCCTTCTTAGAACTGCTTTTGCTGCATCCCATAGGTTTTGTGCTGTCGTGTTTTCATTGTCATTTGTTTCTAGGTATTTTTTAATTTCTTCTGATTTCTTCAGTGATCTTAGTTATTTAGTAGTGGATTGTTTAGCCTCCATGTGTTTGTATTTTTTACAGATCTTTTCCCGTAATTGATATCTAGTCTCATAGCATTGTATTTGGAAAAGATGCTTGATCTGTGACCCAAGGTATGATCTATCCTGGAGAATGTTCCATGAGCACTTGAGAACAAAGTGTATTCTGTTGTTTTTGGATGGAATGTCCTATAAATATCAATTAAGTCCATCTTGTTTAATGTGTCATTTAAAGCTTGTGTTTCCTTATTTATTTTCATTTTGGATGATCTGTCCATTGGTGAAAGTGGGGTGTTAAAGTCCCCTACTATGATTGTGTTACTGTTGATTTCCCCTTTTATGTCTGTTAGCATTTGCCTTATGTATTGAGGTGCTCTTATGTTGGGTGCATAAATATTTACCATTGTTATATCTTCGTCTTGGATCGATCCCTTGATCATTATGTAGTGTCCTTCTTTGTCTCTTGAAATAGTCTATTTTAAAGCCTATTTTGTCTGATATGAGAATTGCTACTCCAGCTTTCTTTTGATTTCCATTTGCATGGAATATGTTTTTCCATCCCCTCACTCAGTCTGTAAGTTTCCCAAGGTCTGAAGTTGGTCTCTTGTAGACAGCATATATATGGGTCTTGTTTTTGTATCCATTCAGCCAGTCTATGTCTTTTGGTTGGAGCATTTAACCTATTTACATTTAAGGTAATTATTGATATGTATGTTCCTATTACCATTTTCTTAATTGTTTTGGGTTTGTTATTGTAGGTCTTTTCCCTCTCTTGTGTTTCCTGCCTAGAGAAGTTCCTTTAGCACTTGTTGCAAAGCTGGTTTGGTCGTGCTGAATTCTCTTAACTTTTGCTTGTCTGTAAAGGTTTTTATTTCTCTGTCAAATCTGAATGAGATCCTTGCTGGTTAGAGTAATCTTGGTTGTAGGCTTTCCCTTTCATCAGTTTCAATATGTCCTGCCACTCCTTTCTGGCTTGCAGAGTTTCTGCTGAAAGATCAGCTGTTAACCTTATTAGGGTTTCCTTTGTATGTTTGTTGCTCTTCCCTTCCTGCTTTTAATATTTTTCTTTGTATTTAATTTTTGATAGCTTGATTAATATGTGTTTTGGCATGCTTCTCCTTGGATTTATCCTGTATGGGACTCTCTGTGCTTCCTGGAGTTTGATTAACTATTTCCTTTCCATATTAGGGAAGTTTTCAACTATAATCTCATCAAATATTTTCTCAGTCTCTTTCTTTTTCTCTTCTTTTTCTGGATGCCTATAATTCGAATGTTGGTGCATATAATGTTGTCCCAGAGGTCTATGAGACTGTCCTCAATTCTTTTCATGCTTTTTTTCTTTATTCTGCTCTGCAATAGTTATTTCCACTATTTTACCTTCCAGGTCACTTATCCATTCTTCTCCATCAGTTATCCTTCTATGGATTCCCTGTAGAGAATTTTTAATTTCATTTATTGCATTGTTCATCACTGTTTGTTTGCTCTTTAGTTCTTCAGGTCCTTGTTAAACGTTTCTTGTATTTTCTCCTTTCTATTTCGAAGATTTTGGATCATCTTTACTATCATTTGTGTGAATTCTTTTTCAGGTAGACTGCCTATTTCCTCCTCATTTGTTTGGTCTGGTGGGTTTTTACCTTGCTTCTTCATCTGATGTGTGTTTTTCTGTCTTCTCATTTTGCTTAACTTACTGTGTTTGGGGTCTCCTTTTTGCAGGCTGCAGGTTCATAATTCCCATTGTTTTTGGTGTCTGTCCTCAGTGGCTAAGGCTGGTTCAGTCAGTTGTGTAGGCTTCCTGGTGGAGGGGACTGGTGCCTGTTTTCTGGTGGATGAGGCTGGATCTTGTCTTTCTGGTCAGCAGAACTTCATCCGGTGGTGTGTTTTCGGGTGTCTGTGGACTTATTATGATTTTAGGCAGCCTCTCTGTTACTGAGTGGGGTTGTGTTCCTCTCCTGTTAGTTGTTTGGCATAGGATGTCCAGCACTGTAGCTTGCTGGTTGTTGAGTGGAGCTGGGTCTTAGTGTTGAGATGGAGATGTCTGTGAGAGACCCATGCACTTTAAATCGATGTCATTCAAGGGTCAACTATACACATTCTTTTCAAATGTACATGGAATATTTTATAGGACTGACCATATTATGGGCCACAAAAGAAGTCTTAGAAAATTCAGGAAGATTAAAATCATACCAAGTATCTCTTTGCACCACAATGATATGAAAGTAGAAATCAATGACAAGAATAAAGATAGAAAATTCATGGAAGTTAAATACTTCTTCAACAACCAATGAATCAATCAAAGATTACAGGGGAAATAAACTATCTTGAGACAAATGTAAATGGAAACACTACTTACAAAACTTATGAGATGCAGCAAAAATAGTTCTAAGAGGGAATTTCATAGAAATAAATACTTTAAGAAGCAAGAAAGGTCTCAAACAACATAACTCTATGGCTTAAGGAACTAGAAAACAAAGAAGAAATCAACCCCAAAGTGAGAAAAAGGAAAGAAATTATATATTAGAGCAGAAATAAATGAACTAGAGACAGGAAAACAATAGAAAAAGTTAACAAAACTAAGAGTTGATTTGAAAAAATAAATACAATCGACAAACCATTACCTAGATAACCAAAGAAAAAGGAGGACTCAAATCACCAAAATTATAACTGAAAAAGGAGACATTGTAACTGGTATCTGAGAAATTCAAATGATCATAAATGGCTACTATGAACAATTATACACCAACAAACTGGACATGCTAGGAGAAATGTAAAAAATTCATAGAAACATACAACCTACAAAGAATGAATCAGAATAAAATAGAAATTCTGAACCGACCACTTACTAATAAGGAGATAGAATCAGTAATAAAAAATCTCCCAACAATGACACAAATGAACTTATCTACGAAACAGAAACAGACTCACAGACATAGAGAACTGACTTGTGGTTGGCATGGGGGGGGAGGGATGGATGGATTGGGAGTTTGGGATAAGCAGATGCAAACTATTATATACAGAATGGCTAAGTAACAAGGTCCTACTATATAGCACAGGGAAATATATTCAATATCCTGTAATCAACCATAATGGAAAAAAGTATGAAAAAGAAGGTATTTATATGCATAACTGAATCACTTTGCTCTTCAGTGGAAATTAACATAACATGTAAATCAACTATACCTCAATAAAATAAATATTTAAAAATCTCCCTACAAAGAAAAGCCCAGGACCAGATGGCTTCAGTGGTGAATTTTATCAAACTTTTAAAGAAGAATTAATGTCAATTTTTCTCACACTCTTCCAAAAAATTGAAGAGGAGGGAACATTTCCAAAATCATTTTTTGAAGACAGCATTATCCTGCTACAAAAGCCAGAAAAAAGCACTGTAAGAAAAGAACTACAGGTCAATATTCCTAATGAATACAGATGTAAAAATTCTCAATAAAATATTAGGAAACCAAGTTCAGCAGCACAGTAAAAGGATTATACACCATGATCAAGAAGGATTTATTCCCATTTTTGGATTGGGTTGTTTGTTTTTTTGTTATTGAGCTGCATGAGCTGCTTGTAAATTTTGGAGATTAATCCTTTGTCGGTTGCTTCATTTGGAAATATTTTCTCCCATTCTGAGGGATGTCTTTTGGTCTTGTTTATGGTTTCCTTTGCTGTGTAAAAGCTTTGAAGTTTCATTAGGTCCCATTTGTTTATTTTTGTTTTTATTTCCATTACTCTAGGAGGTGGGTCAGAAAGGATCTTGCTGTGATTTATGTCATAGCGTGTTCTGCCTATGTTTTCCTCTAAGAGTTTGATAGTTTCTGGCCTTACATTTAGGTCTTTAATCCATTTTGAGCTTATTTTTGTGTATGGTGTTAAAACAACCCAATCCAAAAATGGGCAGAAGGCCTAAATAGACATTTCTCCAAAGAAGATATACAGACTGCCAACAAACACATGAAAGAATGCTCAACATCATTAATCATTAGAGAAATGCAAATCAATGAGATATCATCTCACACCAGTCAGAATGGCCATCATCAAAAAATCTAGAAACAATAAATGCTGGAGAGGGTGTGGAGAAAAGGGAACACTCTTGCACTGCTGGTGGGAATGTGAATTGGTTCAGCCACTATGGAGAACAGTATGGAGGTTCCTTAAAAACTACAAATAGAACTACCATATGACCCAGCAATCCCACTACTGGGCATATACCCTGAGAAAAACCAAAATTCAAAGAGTCATGTACCAAAATGTTCATTGCAGCTCTATTTACAATAGCCCGGAGATGGAAACAACCTAAGTGCCCATCATCGGATGAATGGATAAAGAAGACGTGGAACATATATACAATGGAATATTACTCAGCCATAAAAAGGAACGAAATTGAGCTATTTGTAATGAGGTGGATAGACCTAGAGTCTGTCATACAGAGTGAAGTAAGTCAGAAAGAAAAAGACAAATACCGTATGCTAACACATATATATGGAATTTAAGAAAAAAAAATGTCATGAAGAACCTAGGGGTAAGGCAGGAATAAAGACACAGACCTCCTAGAGAACGGACTTGAGGTTATGGGGAGGGGGAAGGGTGAGCTGTGACAGGGCGAGAGAGTCATGGACATATACACGCTAACAAACGTAGTAAGGTAGATAGCTAGTGGGAAGCAGCTGCATGGCACAGGGATATTGGCTTGGTGCTTTGTGACAGCCTGGAGGGGTGGGATAGGGAGGGTGGGAGGGAGGGAGACGCAAGAGGGAAGACATATGGGAACATATGTTTATGTATGACTGATTCACTTTGTTATAAAGCAGAAACTAACACATCATTGTAAAGCAATTATACCCCAATAAAGATGTTAAAAAAAAAAAAAAAAGAAGGATTTATTCCTGGGATGTAAGGATAGTTCAACATAGGCAAATCAATCAAAGCAATACATCACAGAAAAAAACACTGAAAATATTCAACACCTGTTCATAATAAAAATTCTTAACAAATTAGGTAGGAAGGAATGTGCTTCAATGTAAAAATAAAGGTCATATATGACAGGCCCACAGCTAACATCAATGGTAAAAGGTTGAAAGCTTTTCCACTATGATCAGAAATAAGACAGGGGTGCCTACTCTGACCACTCCTGCTCAACATAGTACTGGAAGTCCTAGCCAGAGCAATTAAGCAAGAAAAGTTTTAAAAAGGCATCAGATTTAGAAGGGAAGAAGTAAAATTTTTCTCTATTTCCATATGCTATAATTTTAGACATAGAAAATCTTAAAGACTTCAACAAAAAACTGTTGGATCTAATCAACAAATTCAGTAAAGCTGCAGTATATAAAATTAACATACACAAATCAGTAGTGTTTCTATACCATCACAACAAATTATCTGAAAAAGAAAACAATCACATTTATAATAGCATCAAAAACAATAAAATACTTAACCAAGAAGGTGAAAGATTTCTACTCTGAAAACAAGACACTGATGAAGAAAATCAGAGGCAAAAAAACTGAAAAAGCATCCCATGTTCATGAATGGAAAGAATTAATACTATTAAAGTGTCAATACTACCAAAGGCCATCTGTAGATTCCATGAAACCCCTATTCAGATTCCAATGGCAATTTTTACAGAAGTAAAAAAAAAAATCCTAAAATTTACATGAAACCACAAAAGATCCTGAATAGGCAAAGCAATCCTAAGAAAGAAAAACTGGAAATCTCATACTTCCTGGTCTCAAACTGTACTATAACTCTATAATAATCAAAACAGTATGGTATTGGCATAAAAACAGACACATAGACCAATGGAACAGAATGAATATCCCAGAAATAAACCCAAACATCATTTGACAAGGGAGCCAGGATGCTCAATGGAGAAAAGAGAGTTGATTCAATAAATGGTTCCGGGAAAATTGTTATATCCACGTGTAAAATAATTAAATAGATCTCTATCTTACACCACTCACAAAAATTAACTTGAAATAGATTAAAGACTGAAATGTAAGCTCTGACACCACAAACTCCAAGAAAACAGGAAAAAAGCTCCTTGACATGGGTCTTGGCAATGACTTTTTTTCCATATGACACCTAAAGCACAAGCAACAAAATAGAAAATAAACAAGTGTGACGACACCAAACTAAAAAGCTTCTGAATAGCAAAAGAAAAAATTAACAAAGCAACCACCTATGAAATGGGAAAAAAATAACATTTGCAAACCATTTATCTGATGAGGGGTTAATATGCAAAATATACAGAAACGCATACATCTCAATAGCAGAAGAAAATAATCCAATTAAAAAATGAGCAGAGGATACGAATAGACATTTGTCAAAGAATACACAGATGGCCAACAGGCACATGAAAAGATGCTCAACATCACTAATCATTAAAGAAATGCAAATCAAAACCACAATGAGATGAGATATCACCTCATGCCTGCTAGAATGGCCATCATCACAAAGATAAGAGATAATAAATGTTGGCAAGGATGCGGCGAAAAGGGAACCCTTGTGTACTGTTGGTGAGATTGTAAATTGGTACAGCCACTATGGAAAATAGTATGGAGGCTACTCCAAAAATTTAAAATAGAACTACCATATGATCCAGGAATTCCATTTCTGAGAATATCATAAAGGAAACAAAAGTACTGTTAAAGCAATATCTGCACCTCCATGTTCATAGCAGCATTATTTACAATAGATAAGGCACAGAAACAGTCTAAGTGTCCAGAGGCAAATGAATAAAGAAGTGGTGGAATACACATACATACACATACACACACACAGGAATATTATTCAGGAATAAAAGTGAAGGAATTCCTGCCATTTGTGACAAGATGGATGGACCTTGAGGGCACTATGCTAATTGAAATAAGTCAGAGCAAGACAAATACCGTATGACCACACTTACATGTAGAATCTAAACAAAACAAAACACCCCCAAACTCATAGAAATAGATATTCAGATTTACGGTTACCAAAGGTGGCATGAGGTGGTGGGAGACTGGGTGAAGGCACAAACTTCCATTTGTAAGATTATAAGATATAAAAGTACTAGGGATGTAACATACAAGGTGAATACTATAGTTAATACTGTTTTATGATGTACATAAGAGTTGCTGAGTTGTAAATCCTATGTACATAAGAGTTGTTGAGTTGTAAATCCTATGTTTCTCTTCACAAGGAAAAAAAATTTTTTTAAATGGTTGTCAATTTATTGTGGTAATCATTTCACGGTATATCTAAGTCAAAGCATTATATTGTACACCTTAAACTTATACAGTGCCGTCGTCAATTATATCTCAGTAAAACTGGAAAAAAATTCAGATTTCTGGTTTATCTTTAAATTTTGGAATACTCATGGGTCTTTGGTCGCATACCCTGATATCTGTGGCTGGTCTACTTCAGATGGGCAGTCTCTCTTCAGCTGACACAATCTCTGTCACAGTCATGTCTCTTTGGCATGAAATCCATGTTTCAATTGTTAGTTCCTTTTGCACTGGCACTTCTTGACCCCCACATCTCTATTAACAGTGGGAAAATGGAAGCTACATAGAGAAGAGCCTATTGTTTCCAGAGAAAGGAGAGTACATTACTTTTGTAAAACAAACTGTGTTTGAATCTTACACTTAGCAGCTTCACTCTTTCAATTATTTGCATCACCTGCCCATCCCCTGTAGGTATTTGATTTTGAAACTTTCAAGACCTAGCTGATAGCCAAGACATGGAAGCAACCTAAATGTCCATAGACAGAGGAATGGGTAAAGAAGATTTGGTACATATATACAATGGAATATTACTCATCCCTAAGAAAGAATGAAATAATGCCATTTGCAGCAACATGGATGGACCTAGAGATTATAATGAAGTCAGACAGAAAAAAATATCATTATTATATCACTTATATGTGGAATCTAAATAGATTATACAAATGAACTTATTTACAAAACAGAAAGAGACTCACAGACTTCAAAAACAAACTTATGTTACCAAAGGGGAAAGGTGTGGGGGGAGGATAAATTAGGAGCTTGAGATTAACACACACACACACACAATTATATATAAAATAGATAACTAATAAGAACCTGCTGTATAGCACAGGGAACTCTACTCAATACTCTGTAATAACCTATATGGGAAAAGAATCTGAAAAAGAATGGATATATGTTTATGTATAACTGAATCACTTTGCTGTACACCTGGAACTAACAACATTGTAAATCAACTGTACTCTAATATAAAATAAAAATTAAAAAAAAAAGACCTAGCTGAGACCTTACTGAACTCTAAGGTCTTGCTGGATGACTCCAGTGTGCACTGAACATTCCCTGCTCCCTACTAATTCTCTTTCTACCTTGTATTTGGAACTTAGTAGTTGCTGTTTTGTACTAGGTTCAAAATTTGCAAAACGTAAATTCACCATTTTAGCCATTTTAAAGTGTACAATTCAGTAGCTTTTAGTACACTCACAATATTGTGCAACCACCACCACTGCCTAATTCCAGAACATAATCATCACCCTGCCAAAATCTCTGTATCCATTAAGTAGTTAATCCCCATTCTCAGCCTCCCCTTACCCCACCTCCTCATGCTAGGTGTATTTTGATCCCCAGTTAGATTGTGCATCCCATAAGGACTTCTCTCTATCTCACACGACATTTAATATAGTGCCCGACACCAGCAGATGTCTGGTAGATTTTGGCTAATTAAAGGACTGATTGCTGGGAGAAGGGGAAGAAAGGGAATGGAAAAATAAAAGAGAATCAGTTATTCTTTTGTTTATAAAGTGAGTACAACTGTGAGCAATTTTGTCAGCCAGATTATTTCTAGGTGGGGTTTACCTAGTACAGAATTCCATGTAATATTATTTTGTTTTTGCCTTGCGGAAAATTTGTGATATAAAACAAACCATCTCTATCCAACTGTGAGGAAAGATACATTTCTGAAACTATTGAAGAAACGCAGAGTTGTTACACTTCAACACTTCAATAGTTGTTAATTCAGATGTTGAAGTGGAGGTTCTGTCAGACTGGTTTTGGTAAAGAAGGATCATTTATGATTGGCAGAGTAACTGTGTAGACGGAAATAGCTGCTGAGTGTTTAAAAGGAGTTTTTCTTAAATCGTTTAAATATTCCCCTTGTACCTTAACATTTTAATAGGCTTTCAGTGATAAAGGAGACAATTTCCAGACAGCCTATTTATGAAGGGAAAATATCAATAACTTTTATTGTGCAGGATTTTAGTTTACAAATATATTTATATGCATTATCAGTGGCTTATTTTTGCTGTGAGGGATGCATGTGACATAGAGCAAGTAGTGTAATAAATGTTCAATTATCAGGGCCCAAATTAATGAGATCTCACTGTGATATCCAAGGATGTGGAATCTTAAATATAACTAACTTTTATTGAGCACACACTATGTGCAAATACTGTGCCAGGCATCTTGCATCTATTTCCTAATCTTGGGACAAGCTCCATGAAGTACTTTCACACTGCCCATTTTACAGTTGAGAAAAGTGATTGGGTCACACGTTTGGCAGACCAGGACAGGAAGTGAAGTCTGACTCTAATTCCTGCATTCTTAATCTCCAAGCATCCCTTAATTTCTATTTTATATTCTGGCAGCACCACACTCAAACATTATAGAATGATAGCTGTCAGCTTCAGAAAAATGTTCTTGGGGATTCTTATCCACCCTGAGTAACATATTTTAACGTTTACCCACTCTTAAAATCAGGACATTCTCCTCAAAGCCTAAATCTAGTTCCTTTCTATGGTAACACAGCCTAGTTGTCCTATTTAGAACAGACACAGAAAGCATGTGAAGCTTCATGCAAATGATTTTCCTACATATAGTGAGAGATTCTGAAAGTTGTAATTAAGCCATCCCTTCTCTTGACAAATCTTGAATCTGGAAAAGGAACCATCTCTCCAACAGCAGTTTCTTTGTTCATTAAGCCATCAAGGCAGAGGACGAGATGATGATTAATCCTGCAGTCTTTTTTTCTCCACAGTTTTAGTGAGAAATAATTGACATACATCACTGTATAAGCTCAAGGCATACAGAATGATGATGGTTCAACTTACATATATTGTGAAATGATTTCCACATTAGGTTCAGCTAACATCCATCTTCTCATAAATACAATAAAAAGAAAAGAAAGAAGATAGCAGGAAAAAAACTTTCTCCTTGTAATGAGAACTCTTAGAATTTACTCTCTTAACATTCTTATATACCATACAGCTGTGTGAGCTATAGTTATCATGTTGTACATTATATCCCTAGGACTTATTTATCTTATATATGGAAGTTTGTGCCTTTTGACCACCTCCATCCAACTCTCACTCCTCCCTCCCCCACCTCTGGTTAACCACAAATCTCATGTATCTTCTTCTATGAGTTTGGCTTTTTTTTTAAAGTTTACACATAAAAGTGAGATCATACAATATTTGTCTTGTTCTAACTTATTTCACTTAGCTTAATGTCTTCAAAGTATAGCCATGTTGTTGCAAATGGTAGAATTTCCTCGTTTTTTTAAAATGGCTGAATAATATTCCATTGTGTGTGTGTATACACTCCCCACAACTTCATGCGTTCATCCATCTATGAACACTTAGGTTGTTTCCATATCTTGGCTATAGTAAATAATGTTGCTATGAACATGAGAGTGTAGATATCTTTTCAAGTTAGTGTTTTTGTTAACTTGGATCATATGGTAGTTCTATTTTTAATTTGTTTGAGAATCCTCAAAAAGCCACTGTTTTCCATAGTGGCTGTACCAATTTATATTCCCACCAACAGGGCATAAGAGTTCTCTTTTCTCCACATCCTTGCCAGCATTTATTATCTCTTGTCTTTGTGATTATGGCTATTCTAACAGGCATGAAGTGAAAACTCATTGTTGGTTTTAACTTGCATTTCCCTAGTGACTAGTAATGGTGAACATCTTTTCACGTACCTGTTGGCTTTTTGCTTATGTCTTCTTTGGAGAAATCTCTCTTCATGTCCTTTACCCATTTTTAAATTGGGTTACGCACTTTTTGCTATTGAGTTGTATGAGTTATGTGTTTTGAATAAACCTCTTGCTTAGAATGGCAATTTCTCTGTCAGTTAAAGCCAATCCAGGAGAATGTCAGTTAATTAAAGTAAAGGCAAAAGAGACAGACAAAATAAGCGTGTAGTATCTAGACTTAGCGGGGGTAAAACTTCTATTCTGATGACTTTCATCAGGAAAAGCTTTCAGCTATTTCTCTAAGAGCAGAAACAAGACAAGGATGCCCACTCTCACTACTTTTATTCAACATAGTATTGGAAGCCTTAGCCAGAGAAATCAGGCAAGAAAAGGGAAAAAAAAAAAAAAAGCATCCAAATCAAAAAAGAAGTAAAACTGTCACTTTTTGCAAATGACATAATATTACATATAAAATAACATGAAGAATCCACCAAAAAATTTTCCAACTAATAAACAAAGTTAGGGAAGTTGATGATACAAAATCAATATACAAAAATCTTCTGTGTTTCTATACACTAATAACAAACTACCAGGCAAAGAAATTAATAAAACTGTCTCATTTACAACTGCACCAAAAAGAATAAAATACTTAGGAATAAATTTATGCAAGGAGGTGAAAAACCCATACACTAAATCTATAAGACATTGATGAAAGAAATAAGATACAAATAAATGGAAAGATATTCCATGCTCATAGATTGGTGGGATTAATATCATTGAACTATCCACACTACCTAAAGCAATCTATAGATTCAATTCAATTCCTATCAAAATTCCAATGGCATTTTTTTTTCACAGAAATAGAACAAACAATCCTAAATTTTATATGGAACCACAAAAGACTCTGAATAGATAAAGCAATCTTGAGCAAGGACAAAGCTGGAGGCATCATGTTCCCTAATTTCAAAGTAGATTACAAAGCTATAGTAATCAAAACTGCGTGGTACTGGCATAAAAACAGACACATAGCTCAATGAAACAGAACAGATAGCCCAGCAATAAATATTTTGTCAATTAATTTACAACAAAGGAGCCAAGAATATACAATAGGGAAAGGACAGTCTTTTCAATAAATGGTACTGGGAAAACTGGAAGCCACATGCAAAAGAATAAAACTGGAACCCTATCTTACACCATACATAAAAACTAATTCACAATGGATTAAAGACCTGAATGTAAGACCTGAAACCATAAAACTGCCAGAAGAAAACAGCCAGTAAGCTCCTTGACATTGGTCTTGGTGATGACCTTTTGGATCTAACTCCAAAAGCTAAGGCAATAAAAGCAAAATTAAACAAGTGAGACTACATCAAACAAAAGATTCTGTACAAGAAAGGAAACCATCAACAAAATGAAAAGGCAACCTACTGAATGAGAGAATATATTTGCAAATCATATATCTGATAAGGGGTTAATATCCAAAATATATAAAGAACTCATACAACTCAACAGGAAAAAAAAAATCTGATTAAAAAATGGTCAGAGGATCTGAATATACAGTTTTCCAAAGAAGACAAACAGATGGCCAACAGGCACATGAAAAAATTCTCAACAACACTAATCATCAGGGAAATACAAATCAAAACCACAACAAGACATTATCTCACACCTGTTAGAATCGCTATTATCAAAAAGACATGAAAAACAGGTGTTGGCAAGGATGTAGAGAAAAGGGAACCCTCGTGCACTATTGGTAAGAATGCAAATTTTGCAGCCACTACGGAAAACAGTATGGAGGTTCCTCAAAAAATTAAAAATAGAACTATCACATGATCCAGCAACTCTACTTCTGGGTATTTATGTGAAGAAAATAAAAACACTAATTTGAAAAGATATATGAACCTCTATGTTCATAGCATCATTATTTACAATAGTCAAGATATGGAAACAGCCTAAATACCCATCAATGGACGAATGTATTGAATATAAAGAAAATGTGGTACATACTTATACAATGGAATCCTATTCAACCATAACAAAGAATGAAATCTTGCCATCTGCAACAACATGGATAGATTTTGAAGGCATTATGCTAAGTGAATAAGTCAAACAGAGAAAGACAAATACCATATGATCTCACTTATATGTGGAATCTAAAAAAACAAACCAAAAAACGAGCTCATAGATACAGAGAACAGATTGGTGGTTTCCACAGGAGGGGGTTGGTGGTGAATGAAATGGGTGAAGGAGGTCAAAAAGTACTAAGTCATGGGGATGTAATGTACAGCATGGTGAGTATAGTTAATAATGTGTTGTATATTTGAAAGTTGCTAAGAATCTTAAAAGTCCTTATCACAGGGAAAAAAGTGACTATAAATGGGGAAGGGTGTCAACTAGACTTATTGTATTATCATTTCACAATATATACAAATATTGAATCATGTTGTACACTTGAAACTAATATGACAATTATACCTCAATGAAAATAACTAAATGCAGAAGAGAGAGAATAGGGTGTAGTATTTAGACTTAGTGGGGAAAATTTCTATTCTGATGACATTCATGAATGAAATACCATGGTTTAGATATCGTACACAGATATGGAAGAGGTGCCTACAGGTACCAAATAGAATGTATCCTTGGAATTTGGGATTGAAACAAGAAAAAGTCACCCACTGAGGAATAACGGTGCTAAATTAGTGCTACAAAGTACATGAGATTAGCCATATGCAGGCATAATTCACTGCAAGATAGGATTAACAGATGACTCTGGTGAGAACATGCATGACATTTCCCAAAATCCATTAAGGGACTAGGGTGTCTCCCAAATTTCTAACACAGGAGGCAAGATCTTTCTCTTAGCCATGGCCTAATGAGTTTTAAAATTTCCAAGGTGAGACCATCAGGAGAGAATGGAGTTGGTCTGCATGGAGTCAAGAAAAAGGAGAGTCAAGGATTGAGAGTATTTACTGTTCAGCATGGTCAAGGGGAAAGAGAGGGTGCCTGACCAAGTTGTGTGGGTATTCAGGTTTGCCTACCTGCCCACTTCCATTGGAAAAGGAAACACTGTCCTTGCTCACTGGTATTCCTATAATGTCACAGACCTGGCACATAGTAAACAGTCAATACAATAAGGAATAAATGAGTGAATATTGTTGGGTTCCCTTTTCTTTGCTCTAGGGCCACTGAGAAACCTTATGAAATTGAACGCCTTTTCTAAGGGTATTATCTATTGACAATAGGATGCACTTGATTAGCTGTTAGAAATATTATCAATGATGTAACATTTAAACTTCTCAATAATAAAAGGCATTTTTAATTACAAATCAGTCCCTTGTGAATTTGGTTAGTGTGATTTGTTCCCCCACTCTCCCCTGCTCTGATAATTTTTCCTCAAGGGAAAAGAAATAACATTGGTAAGTGTACAAAGCTGGTAAACAGACCTGGACCTCTGCCAACTGTGCTGACCAAGAATATATTTCACAATTCAGTGTGATCAAATGGTCCTCATTGATTTAAACTCTTTCAACTCTCAACACTTAGCAGATTAAACTCTATACCAATGCTGCAGTTTGTATTTCTTATATCTGATGTTAATTTTATTGTTAAGTAACATTGATATTAGCATTTGCTGTTTTTTTAAAAACCAAATAAAAGACAAAGACACCAGTTTATACA
This sequence comes from Stenella coeruleoalba, assembly GCF_951394435.1. Taxonomy (NCBI): domain Eukaryota; kingdom Metazoa; phylum Chordata; class Mammalia; order Artiodactyla; family Delphinidae; genus Stenella; species Stenella coeruleoalba. The sequence continues at coordinate 45,627,477 of NC_137148.1, read as the reverse complement.
GATTTCTGTAACACGGAATTGGGTTCATTTATAAACATTTCACAAAATGAGAAGAGGTCACAGCTTGGAAGATCATTCTAAGAGGAGAAGCAAAGGTAGGGTTCTGAGCCAAATCCAGGTAAGAAAAGTGAGGGATGGATAATTTTGTAAGATGGGACATGTGACATATCAATTTGAGGTTGTTTAGAAGATAAGCTTTGATTCACAAGTGGTAGCAGGACAATGGGAATTTGGAGGTTCTTTAGCAAGAACATATTGAGCATATCAGCAGCCCTTGGAGCAGCTGGACTCATGGGAATGAGGATATCACCAGAGATCAATGTTGGTAGAAATCTGGATCAGTAAGGAGAAATATGGGAAAGACCACCTAGGTTAGTGGGGTTGACTAAAGAAAGTGGTGAGTCAAAGAAGGATTCACCAGGGTCTTCATTTACTGGGAGATGTGAAAATATTAAATGAGTGGCAGTTCAGAAGAGTAGCAGCATGCAGAACCCCGAGGTAAATGAGGAAGTTGAGTTTACCACTCAAACATGCTGCGTGGGTGGGGATCCATGGGCTGGATGACCATAAAATTTATCATTTAAACCAAGTCATTTTTGAGATTGAAAGGGGGTGCTATTAATACTCATACTGAAAAATGAGCATAAATTGAGACTGTCCTGAGCACACTGGGGCACACAGTCACTTTATTCATAAAGAACAGATACTTGCTAGGGAGTGAATTTTAGCTTCCAGTAAAGAGAGTAGAGATTCATAAGATTATGAGATAATGGAGAGCAAGAGTTCATATGAATTGGGGAGCTCAAAGGAGACAAGGATCAGGAGGAAGTAGGGGTCCCTTCCCTTCCTACCACACAAGTAGGATCACACCTAAACTAATCCAAACACGTTAAAATGGACCCTGTTGATTTGCTTTATACCTCCTGGGACTACTTAGTCAAAGAGAAAGTGAGCCAGTGGAAATAATTGTTGGGTGGCCATGTTTCCAGGCAGAGAGTTGTGTGCAGACAGGTACTTAGAGCATTTAAACAGCATTACTGGGTACTTAGAGCATTTAAACAGCACTGAATCCAGAAATTGGAAATTCTTGTTCTTTCATAAACACTATGATTAAGATTTAAATAAATCTTTAAAAATCTTCTGAAGAACAAAGTCGATGCATATATGATGCAAGTGGTTTCAGTTTTAAAAATAGGCTTCAGGGTACTGCTCTTCTCATTAGAGTTTGTGGCTCCTCAGCCTGGCTTTATTACAGAATTGGTTTTGTAGGGACAAGAGAAAGAGATTAAAAAACTGAAGGAAAAAAATACGTTATTAAAGTGTGGTTGCTGGAGGCAACATTGCAGGTCTGAGCTTGACAAGAAAGCTTTAAAATAGCCCAGGCAGGAATGTGTTCACCACCAGAAATGCTCATGCTTCTCTGGCTTGTGTACCCCACCTAACTAAGTGGCCCTTGGCAAGCTAAACTGACACTATAATGATAGGCTGAAGCACACGAATTGAAATTAGCTATAAAAATGTGCACCCCACCAACCATTAAACTAGTTATGGTCTATTGCTAAAGACAAGGTTAATAATGCAGACATGGCCATGATGGCCAGTTCTTATGATTTGCTTTACTTTTTCCTACCAATTAGGAAATGCATACAAAATTAGGAAATGTTATAAAAAATGCATTTAATGGAGGCAACTCTTAACAACAATTTAAATTCATAGAAAGAAAGGGATGGCTACTTGCATTTGAAAAATAATTTACTGTCATCTTTAAAACTATGGATTTCTGGTTTCCAGTGTCTAGGTTTAATGCTAGTTCTTTCCATTTGCTCACTAGATCTTGTCCCATTCACCCTATGGCTCTCCACCAAGTAGCTCCATTCTCCTGACTCTCCACCCTCTGCTTCTTCTTGGGTTTCTTCCCTTCTGCCTGTTAACATGCTGATTTTACTCCCAAATTTCCCTCCATAATGACTTCAGTTAGTTACTCAAGCCAGAAACCTTGGGTCATCTTTTACCCCCCTCAGCCTTCAGGATCCAGATATTCACCAACTGTTGTTAGTTCTACTGCTTAAATATGTAAAAGTTTCTCTCCTCATTTGTACCCCACTGCCACTGCTCAGTTTAGGCCTATGGTCCTCAACTTCAGCACAATCAGGTAACACATGGGCAGAACATAAATTAGGGGTTCTCAACCCTGGATATACATTAGAATCATCAGAGGAGCTAAAACACCAGTGTCTGTACTCCAGCTTTAGAGATTTTGATTCATGTGACATACATGTGTGTGTGCACACATAAGCTTCCTATTCTCTCCCTATAAACCATCATCTAATCAGTGATCTCCAAACACTTTTTTTTAAGTCTAAGGATTGTACAAACAAAAAAAGTTTCAAATGAAGTGACGTCAGCATCATGGCAGTGTGAGTCATCCCTTTTCCTCTCCCCTTTTATTTACAATGAGTTGGACATTCATAACAAAACCAAACTGCCTCTGTCCATTGTACCAGGACACCCAAGAAATTTCTTCCTGCCTGTGTATTAGAAAGTAAGTAGATAGGATCTCTGAGGATCCAAGAGAGTTGATTAGCCTGCCCCACTCCCATTTGGCACTATGTTGGAACTGAACCATACTCTAAAAAAAATGGACTTAACAGACATATATAGAACATTCCATCCAACAGCAGAATATACACTTTTCTCAAGTGCACATGAAACATTTTCCAAAATAGACCATACAAGACACACAAAAAAAAATCTTAGCAAATTTAAGAAGATTGAAATTATACTAACTATCTTTTCTGATAATGGCATGAACTAGAAATCAGCAAAGAAATGAAAATAAAACATTAAAACTTATGTGATGTGGCAAAAATTATTCTGAGAGGAAAGTTTATACTGAAAAAAACAATGTATTAAGAAATTAGAAAGATCTCAAATAACCTAACTTTACAACTCGAGGAACAAGAAAATGAATAAATTAAGCCCAAAGTTAGCAGAAGGAAGGAAATAATAAAGATCAGAGCAGAAATAAATGACATGGAGTTTAGAGAAGGAATAAAAAGGATCAATGAAACTATGAGCTGCTTCTTTGAAAAGAAACAAAATTGAAAAACATTTAGCCAGACTAAAAAAAAAAGAGAGAAAACTCATATAAATAAAATTAGAAATAAAAAGGAGACATTACAACTGATACTACAGAAATTCAAAAGATCACAAGAGACTATTATAAACAATTATATGCCAACAAATTATATAACTTAGAAGAAATAGCTAAATTTATAGAAACACATGACCTAACAAGACTGAATGAGAAAAAAATAGAAAATCTGAAAAGATCAACAATGAGTAGAGATTGAATCAGTAATCAAAACTCTCCAACACATAAAACCCCAGGGGGGGCTGATGGCTTCACTGATGAATTCTACCAAACATTCAAAGAAGAATTAATACCAATCCTTCTCAAACTCTCCATAAAATTGAAGAAAAGGAAACACTTCCAAACTCATTCTATGAGGTCAGCATCACCTTGATACCAAACCAGATAAGGACACCACAAGAAAAGTACAGACCAACACCCCTGATGAATATGGATGAAAATACTTTCAACAGAATATTAGTGAACCAAATTCAAGAGAACATAAAAAGGATTACACACCATTGTCAAGTGGGATTTATCTCTGGATGGTTCAACATACACAAATCAATAAATGTAATCATCATATGAATAAAAGATAAAAATGACATGATCATCCCAACAGATGTAGAAAAACATTTGACAAAATACAACACCCTTTCATGATAAAAACCCTTGGCAGATTGGGTATAGAAGGAATATACCACAACATATATGACAAACCCACAATTAACGTTATACTTAACGGAGGAGAATTGAAAGTTTTTCCACTAAGATCAGGAATGAGACAAGAATGCCTACTCTCACCACTCCTATTGAGTATAGTACTGGAAGTCCTAGCTAGAGGGATTAGGCAAGACAAAGAAATAAAATGCATCCAAATCAGGAATGATTTGCTATTTGTAGACAATATGATTCAGTATATAGAAAATTCCAAAGTCTCAACCAAAAAACTTTGGAACTAATCAACAATTTCAGTAAAGTTATAGGATACAAAATTAACATACAGAAACCAGTTTCATTTCTTTACACTAAGGTTGAAATATCTGAACAAGATACCATTCACAATAGCATTAAAAACATTAAAATACTTAGGAATAAATTTAGCCCAGGAAGTGAAAGATCTGTATAAGACTATAAGAAAACTACAAGGCTTTGCTGAAAGAAACTGAAGACACAAACAAGTGGAAAGACATCATACTGTCATGGATTGGAAGAATATTATTAATATGTCCATAACATCCAAATCTATCTACAGATTTAATGTAATTCCCAACAAAATACCATAGGCATTCTTCACAGAAATAGAAAAAACAATCCTAAAATTTGTATGGAACCACAAGAGACTCCAAACAGCCAAAGCAATCCTGAGGAAAAAGAACAAAGCTGGAGCTATCATACTTCAAACTATACTACTAAGCTACAGTAATAAAAAAACAGTATAGACGCATAGACCAATGGAATAAAGTTAGAGAGCACAGAATTAAACCCCTGCTCATAAAATCAACTAATATTTGACAAGGGAGCCCAGAGCACCAAATAAAGAAAGATAGTCTCTTCAACAAATGGTGTTGGGAAAAATGGATGAACACATGCAGAATAATGAAAATGGACCTTTATCTCACAGCACTCATAAAAGTCAACTCAAAATAAATCAAAGACCTAAACACAATACCTGATACTATAAAACTCCTAGAAGAAAACATAGGGAAGAAACTCCTCAACACTGGTCTTGGCAATGACTCTTTGGATATGATACCCAAAGCACAAACAACAAAAGCAAAAATCAACGAATGAGACTAAATCAAACTTAAAAGCTTTTGCACAGCAAAAAAGAAAAAAAAGTTATTAAGAAAATGAAAAGACAACATACAGAATGGGAGAAAAAACTTGCAAACTATTTATCCGGAGAAGGGGTTAATATCCAAAATATATAAAGAGCTTGTACAACTCAAAGGCAATAAATAAACAAAAAATATGATTAAAAATTGGGCAGAGGATCTGAATAGACATTTTTTCCAAAGACGTACAGATGGCCAACAGGTATGTGAAAGAATGTTTAACATCACTAATCATCAGTGAAATGTAAGTCACAACCACAAAGAGATATCACCTCACACCTGTTAGAATGGCTATTACCAAAAATACAAAAATTAACAAGTGTTGGTAAGGGTATGAAGAAACAGGAACCCTTGTGCACTGTTGATGGGAATATAAATTGGTATAGCCATATATGGATATTCCTCAAATAATTAAAAATAGAAATATCATATGATCCAGAAATTCCACTTTTAGGCATTTATACAATAAAAACAAAAACATTAACTCAAAAAGATATAGGCACCCTTACGTTCACTACATTATTATTTACAATAGCCAAGATATGGAAACAACCTAAGTGTCCATCATCGGATGAATGGATAAACACACATATGCACACACACGTACACAATAGAATATTATTCAGCTATAAAAACGAAAGAAATCTTGCCATTTATGACAACATGGATGAACCTTGAGGGAAATATGTCAGAAGGAGAAAGACAAATACTGTATGATCTCACTTATATGCAGAATCTCAGAAAAAAAAGCAAACCACCTCCCCCCAAAAAAACCCTCCAAAATAAAACCCACCTCAGATACAGAGAACAGACTGGTGGTGAACAGAGGTAGGGGCCGGGGGTTGGGCAGGCAAAATGGATGAAAGGTTAAAAAGGTACTAATGTCCAGTTATAAAATAAATAAATCACAGGGATGTAATGTACAGCACAGTACCATAGTTGAAAATACTGTATTGCATATTTGAAAGTTGTTAAGAGAATAAATCTTACGTTCTCATCACAAGAAAAAAGTTTTTGTAATTATGTATAGTGATGGACATAGACTTACTGTGGTGATCATTTTGCATTTTGCATTACATACAAATATTGAATCATTATGTTACACACCTGAATTAATATATCAATTATACCTCAATAAAATAAAATAAAATACTGTTGACTGAGTCCCACCAGAGAGATCCCAATTTAACTGGCCTGATGTATAGCTTGTACACTGGTATTTTTGAGAACCCCTTCTCTAGATTCAATCTTCCTTCTATTTACTTTTCTCCTCTCCTTGCCCTGGTCTTGCCTGAATTGAATTTTCTGAGAAAGAAGTGAGATCCCCTCAATGTTCTGAGGCCTACCTGTGACTTGAGTTAATTTATCTGTTATTCCTAGTCTCAGAGCAGTCTTATGTTGCTCTCTCAGCGCAACAAAGAAGAAAGACAGCACACTTTACAATACCTTAATTTTTCATTATTTAGAAGGGAACTACCGTAAGTAGTCCTCCTGACAGATTCCCTAAAATAATGCTCTAAAGGTACTAAGAAGTTGCTGTTAACCGGTTAGTGGTAACTGTCTCACCGTAATTTTTTTTTTTTTTTTTCGGTATGCGGGCCTCTCACTGTTGTGGCCTCTCCCATTGCAGAGCACAGGCTCCGGACGCGCGGGCTCAGCGGCCATGGCTCACGGGCCCAGCCGCTCCGCGGCATGTGGGATCTTCCCGGACCGGGGCACAAACCTGTGTCCCCTGCATCGGCAGGCAGACTCTCAACCACCGCTCCACCAGGGAAGCCCTCAGTGTAATTTTTAAGGCCCAGAGAGTGAGGCATCAAGAATTTTCAGAGGTTTCTTATAAGGCACAGAATGAGTAGTAAAGGAGTTTTCCAATTTACTGGTTGGAGGAAATTCCATAAAGCTGGGCACTGTTTGAAAATAAATATTATGTACTTGGGCAATATTGCATTTGAGAAAATTTATCCTGAACAGTGTTCTAGTCATTTTCTGTCATCTTTCACTGGATCACTGTGGATCACTGGAAGACTCTGGGGTCCATGAACAGAGTTTAAATAGGCTTATCTGTAATATAGACCCTAATTCTCTCCTGGATTGTAAAATAGAAAACTAAACACAGTTAAGACCTAATCTGTATCTCAAGGTCGTTCCAAGTATACAGTGACTCAAGCGGAGCTTAGCAGTCAGGAGGGTGTGACGCTGGTAATTATAATTCTCTTCAATGGAAAATGTATAAAGAGAATCTGGCTGTGTAGGATCAGGCTGCATGGATCCAAAGTTCAGTGAAGTTACTGCTTTGTTCATTCTCACCTGAGTTGGCAATGAAAGACAAGGGTGTTTACACTAAAAGACTAAAATTAGAAACCAATTGAAGAATCCTAGAATCAGAGTTCCTAAATTAGGCATCCCTGAAGTCATCCAGTCTCAGCAGAAATCAGCAGCATGGGCACTAAAATCTCAGGAGGTAGACTTTCCTGGCTTGGTAACAATGATGTTCCTTTCACCCTAGTTAACATGTCCCCAAGAGTGATATCAGGGCATATGAAGCCGCATGGTCAATGTGCTCAAACTTATTCTTGGTGGGATAGAAATGTCCCATAGAGTCCAAACTCTATTAGCCATGGTGTATCTGCCTTACTTGATTTATCTAGACTTTTGGGGAAGCAACTATATTGAATATATCCTGTCTGCACCACCTCCCTCCTCCAGAAACAATCAGTTCTTTTAGTATATACTTTGTTATGTGAAGGAGTATCCTTTCTGATTTGTCTTTAATTTACCTTTTTCTACTTCAAGAGATTATTCCCTTGAAGGAACTGTTTAATTAAGCCAGCTTTTACTGAATCAATGTTTCAGAGTTTATAGACATAGAATGTGACTTTTTTGTCACTCTTCATATTCTTAATACAGAAGGAACTATATATTTGCAGATCTGTATGTCCCACCTTCATCCTTCAAGTTATACTTGTTTTGAAGGGCTGGAAACAATTTATGCATTCACGATATTTTATTGTATTTTTGACATGCAGACCACACATTAAGCTCCACGAGGAGGAAGATACCTATTTTATGACTCCTTAATATCATTACAGGTGTTTAATAAACATTTGAAGATGAATAGACAAAACAAAACAAGTCATTAAATGTGAAAAGAAGGGGAAACAAATTTTACAGGTTGGAAAGATGGCAAAGTATAAGAATATTTTATAGTTGTCAGAAATCCTCATGGGTTCCCTGTGCTAGACAAGGAGGAAGGATGGAGACGACAGGGTTGGAATTTAGTAATACAGGCACATGATATCATGACAATTATTTGAATGGAGAGTAATAGGATATATGTATCTGTTACTTGCTTTAGGAAGAAATATGAATGCAAATTAAAAACAAAATTAGAGCCTTACAAATTAGTTATTAAAAACATCACTTCTCTCCAGAAGCAAATTTAGTTTATCTGCAATTTTTGTTTCTCTGACTGCATTTTTAGGAAACCTCAGAGTTTCTGCACTTTCTGCCCATTCAGTGCTTGTAAAAATGGTTCAAGTATTCTTTCTTCTATAATTTCAGGGCAATACAAATCCATTCTCCTCCATACATTTCTTTGTTCTTATTCCCAGTTATATTACTTTTATTTTAGGAAAACTTCTATCTTTAATTATTTCTATTTTTTCTAATTTAATATTTTTACATTTAAAACAAATTATGAGACTGTACATATATATAGATTATTGCCATATTATAAATTTGGCATTTGGATAAAAATAAAAATTGAAAACATTCCTATATATTGTTATAGGTACATGTGCCTATAGTAAATACCAAAAACACACATGGGAAGAATGATACTAGCTAGAGGATAATGTTCAGCTCAGGGGCAGTTCCCTACCTTCTCCAAACACTTGCAGCTATTTAAGCCAGTGTTCTAAAATTTTAGGGTTGTAGGAAAGTCAGAATGTTGTTTGTTAAACATGTAGATTCCTGGCCTTCAGAAACTTTGAAGCAGCATGCCTGAGTTAGGGTTGACAAATATGCACTCGAAAAAGAACCCCAGAGGATTCAGCTGCACATTGTTTAGAGGACCACCCAAAATCGGAAGTATTGAATACATGCAGCTGGCAGGTGGGTAGAGGGTCAGGTGAAAGGGTCAGGGCTAAGACATGACTTGGCTGTCATTAGTTTATAGGCAGAGTTCATGCCTCAGAAGTGGTTGGGAATATCTAAGGGAGAGTGCAGAGAGAGAAGAGTGGTGGGCCAAGGATGGAAAGGCAAAGTGCGAGAGGGAGAAAGAGGAGGAGTCTCCCAAGGAAACAGCCAAGGTATGGCTGGAGAGAGAGCACCATGGTATAGAAGCCAAGATGGCAGAATGCAAGAAGGAGGGCATGCCCAGGAGGCCAAATGAAACAAAACAACCAGGAAAGGGAAGACCAGAAAAATGCTGATTGTCTGCATAGTGTATCACAGGCGCCACAACGGTTGCTCCTGAAAGGTAGCATTATGATTGTATTCCCAAGCACCTGATGTATTGTACATGTTTGGATTGGCAAGGGCAGCTGACATACAAGTATTTTAAAGACCTCAGCTACAGCTCAGTTCCATCAAGTACCTTCATTAGGATAAGCAAATGTTATGGATGTAACCATCCACAATGGAGAATTAATTGTAACTAGATCAATACAGCAGTGTTTTTGAACCATCTGCTAAGATGTGGTAATGACATTTATAAAACAGTGCCCAACCTTTGTGTGTGTGTGATGCTGTTCTGGACAATGGAATTTTACCAGTAATTAAAAGAAAATAAAGCTAAGACCTTTAAAATCTTTAAACTGATTGTGAGGTTTTTTTCCCCGTATAAATGATCTCTCATGATCATTTATAGAAGGGTGTGTAGTCATGAAAAGAACAAAGCACATTAAAGAAGGTAAACGACTCTAAGAATGCCCAAGTGTTGGTTGCTATGACAACTGCTGGGGTTTATTGAATACAGAGCAAAAAATCAATCAGAAATCATTGGAGGAATGTGTATGGGTACATAAACCATTTCTGCCTCACAATTTCAGGAACTTTCCTTCATCTGTGTACCGCATGAAAAGGGTTTGTGTCAGTCAGCGGAGTTCCAAGGAAGGCTGCCCTCTTGATGCATTCACACCATTCTACATGTCCCCTTCCACAACATGACCTTCTCAACACCCAGGTAATTTATTACAGTGGTAAAAAATGTAACCAGCTACCTGGCTCAATGTCACTAAAATATTGGCTCCCATCTATTGTACTTTGAACCAAACAATTTTCAGGTTTATATATAGAAGTCACTTACGTCTGTGTAGCAGTTTCTTCCCCCCACATAGGATATGCCTGACTAGTCAAGAAAATACAGGGAGGGAAGAGATTGTCTCAGGCAGACACCCTGCCAACCCTCTCCCAGATTTCTTTTCTCTCTTCTCTTGGGGAATCTACTGTTCTCCATTCCTAACTTCCTGAGGTGCTAAGAGGACTAAGAAAAGATAGCCAAGTTTTTCAGACTTTTGGGGGAAAAAGATTGTTAAATTGATGGAATGGGGAGAGGCCCTATGAACGAGATGATAAAAGCTCAAGGGCAGCCACAGAAAGAACAGGTATCAGCTGTATGATTTTCTCATGGGCGAATGTAAGAAAGTTTGGTGGGAGGGTTCTTGCAGTCATTGGGTGATAGCCTTTGGTCTAATGAGCTCACTAATCTCATAAGGAAATGGTCAAGCTCTCAGACTGGACTGTGCATAGTTCATTTATGAGATGACCAAGTGACAGGGTGCCCCACTGAGAGGATGTCTGCTTCTCTAATCTGTGCTGCACACTCCCTGCAGATTAATCACAAAGTACCCCCTTCAGAACAGTGTTTTTCAAATTATAGCAGGTTGAAGCACATTAGTGGATCCTAAGATTTATTTAGTGAGTTGAAACCATTATTAAAAGAAAATGAAAAATAATAGAAAAGAGAATAGCATCAGAACAAATCTCATCTAATAAGAGTAAATGTGTTTTGTAAAACTTTGGTTTCATTCTCTTTCTACGTATGTATGCACTGGGTTGCTAGATTGAATGCATTTCTTACTGTAGGTCCTGGGCAAAAAGGTTAGAAAGCCAGACTCTCAGAAGGAAGGGAGGGAGGAAAAAGGGACAGGAGGGAGTGAGGTGGGAAGGAGGGAGGGAGGAGGGAAGGACAGGAGGGAGGGAGGGAGAAGGGAGGAAGGGAGGGAGGGAAGGAGGAAGGAAAAGAAAGAAATTCCAGCTCATTTGCTTAGGGCTGGAATTGTTCCCCAAATCCACTCTACTTCCATAACATCACACTGGGTTCCAACTTTTCCACTCTCTGTCCTCCCAATGTTCCTCTCAATGTCCTTACTCCACTGTGCCCTTTATTCATGATGCTTCTTCTCCTCCTCATGGTTTTCATATTCTACTCTCCTTTCAGGAACATTAAAAACTTGTCTTGCCATTTAACCCATATGATGGTTAGCTCCTCTCATCACTCACCTCTTCCTAGCTGTTCTGCTCATTTCCATACATTTTCCCTGTTTCCTCTGCATTGCTCCTTATCTGCCTCCCGTCTCACTTCACTCTCACACCTCATTCTAACACCTGTGTCTGCCTCCCTCCCTCTGTTGCTTTCCTCTTGGTGCCTGTCTCCGAGCTTATCATATCCTCATGATGTTATTTTTGTTGTTGTCTTGTTATTTCTGCTTTCTTGTGTGTATCTCTGGTCTCCCCACTTGATTGGAAGCAACTTGAGCCGAGGGACTGTGGATCACACTTTTTTGGTATCCCCCGTGATGTCTGACACAGTGCAGGATACACAACTGGTGCTCAGTAAAAAATGCCTTGAATTAATAAATCAATCATGGCCATTGCAGCCTCTCTCCCCACGCACCAGTCCCTGCCATGGATGTCCCCCAGCCGCCGCCTCCTCTGTGCCCCCTTCCCAACAGGGCAGGCTCATGTGCTCTGGGGCAGCCTCAGGAGCAGATGCTTGTGGGTGGCCCACATGCATAGGTGGGGCTGAAACCACAGCTGAGCCCCAGGGACCGTGCAACTAAGGAAGAAGAGATGAAATCTCCCCTTACTGCTGTGCAAACTGAGGATTTACACCCCTGCAACCGGCTTTGTAAACTCAGCACCTGCAGAACATCTGAACAGGCAACGAGTGCTCCTACAGCTGAGAGGGTCTAGCTTTAGTAGCTGTGGACTTTGTGGACACGTACACATGGGTGTTGGGCCAGGCCAGAGTCCGAGCTGACCCCATAGCACCCACAGTGGGTGTAGATCCATGATTACTGCAATCCTGGAACCTGACTTCAGTGGACCTACACTAGTGGTCTGTTGAAAACAGCACCTGAGAGACACCAGGCCAACTGCCGGCACACCCACACAGTTAAGGTGGGGCTGAGAGCAGTGCCAACAGCAGTGTAATCTGAGAGCTTGCACACCAGGTGAAAGGTGACACAACAGAGCACACCCACAGGTGAACAGCTCCAGAGGAGGGATACTCAGTGGCTTCTCTCCCAGTGGGAGGGCTCCAGTCCCACCTAACTCACACCACAGATCAGAATCACAGCCAAGAAACAGATCTGGGGGCCTCTACTCCAAGAACTAGGGAGCAGACTCCACCCAACAGGGCAGTGACAACCACAGAACAAAGGGGAGGTTCAATATCCAATGCAGGCTCTTGTCACTACAACATCAGTCACACCTCCTATCAAGGGGATAATGGACAGCATACACTGAGGAAAGAGGTGGCAGACACCTATACTAAAAACAGCCCTAGCACCAAAAAAATTTAAACCCATGCAGGCCACACAGAAACGTTCCCACATAAAAATAGCCCTCCAAGACACAGTCTGAGGATCTGGCATTGGGAAGAAGAACCCCCAGAGCATTTAGCCTTGAAAACCAGCAGAACTTGAGTGAAGGAACTCCACAGGGCTGGGGGAAAGAGACTCTACTCTTGGAGGGTGCACACAAGGTCTCATGTGCACTGGGACCAGCAAAAAGCAGTACATCCATAGGAACCTGGGTTAGACCTACCTAGGGGTCTTAGAGGCTCTCCTGGGGAGATAAGGGTCAGCTGTAGATTGCTGTGTGGGGCAAGGAGACTGGTAGTGGAAGCCCCATGGAATACTGATTGGCATGAACTCTCCAGGAGGTCCCAACTTTGGTACCATACCCAGCCTGACCCAACAACCTACAGGCTCCAGTGCTGGAAAGCCTCAGGCCAAACAACAAAGAAGATAGGAACACAGTGCCACCCATCAGAAGACAGGCTGCCTAAAGTTGCACTGAGCTCACAGCCACCTCAAATCACACCCCCTGACACAGCCCTGTCCACCAGAGGGAAAAGACCCAGCTCTACCCACCAGAGGGCAGGCACCGGTCCCTCCCACTAGGATGCCTACAAAAGCTCTAGGACCAACCTCACCCACCAGGGGTCAGACACCAGAAGCAAGAGGACCTATGATCCTGCAGCCTGTGGAAAGGAGACCACAAACACAGAAAGTTAGACAAAATGAGACAACAGAGAAATATGTTGCAGACAAAGCAACAAGATAAAAACCCATGAGAACAACTAAAGGAAGAGGAGATAGGCAATCTACCTGAAAAATAATTCAGAGTAATAATAGTAAATATGATTCAAAATCTCAGAAAAAAATGGAGGAACAGACCAAGAAGATATAAGAAATGTTTAAAAAAGAGAAGATTTGAAGAACAGAGATGAACAACACAATAACTGAAATAAAAAAATACACTAGAAGGAATCAATAGCAGAATAACAGGCAGAAGAACACAGTGAGCTGGGAGACAGAGTGTTTGAAATCACTGCCATAGAAGAGAATAAAGAAAAAAGAATGGAAAAAAAATGAGGACAGTCACAGAGACCTCTGTGACAACAGCAAATGCACAAATATTTGCAATATAGAGGTCCCAGAAGATGAAGAGAAAGGAAAAGGGCCTGAGAAAAAATTTGAAGAGATTATAACTAAAAAGTTCCCTAACATGGGAAAGGGAGACACTCATCCAAGTCCAGGAAGTGCAGAGAGTCACATACAGGATAAACCCAAGGAGGAACACATCGAGACACATGGTAATCAAATTGACAAAAATTAAAGACAAAGAAAAAAATATTAAAAGCAACAAGGGAAAAGCAACAAATAACACACAAGGAATCCTCGTAAGGTTAACAGCTGATTTTTCAGCAGAAACTCTGCAGGCCAGAACAGAGAGGTACGATATATTTAAAGTGTTGAAAGGGCAAAACCTACAACCAAGATTACTCTAACCAGTAAGGCTCTCATTCAGATTTGAGAGAGAAATCGAAAGCTTTACAGATAAGCAAAAGCTAAGAGAATTCAGCACCACCAAACCAGCCTTACAACAAATGCTAAAGGAACTTCTCTACGTGTGTGTGTGGCGGGGGGGGGGTGAAGGCCACAACTAGAAACAAGAAAATCACAAGTGGGAAATCTCACTGGTAAAGGCAAACATAAAGTAGTGGTAAAAAATCATCCACACACAAATATGATATCAAAACCAGCAACCGTGAATATACAACGGAGAAAAGACAGTCTCTTCAATAAGTGGTGCTGGGAAAACTGGACAGCTACATGTAAAAGAATAAAATTAGAACACTCCCTAACACCATACACAAATATAAACTCAAAATGGATTAAAGACCTAAATGTAAGGCCAGACACTATAAAACTCCTAGAGGAAAACACAGAACTCTCTTTGACATAAATCGCAGAAATATCTTTTTGAATTCACCTCCTAGAGTAATGAAAATAAAAACAAAAATAAACAAATTGGACGTAATGAAGCTTAAAAGCTTTTGCACAGCAAAGGACACCATAAACAAAATGAAAAGACAACAAACAGAATGGGAGAAAATATTTGCAAATGAAGCAACAAGGAATTAATTTCCAAAATATGCAAACAGCTCATGCAGCTCAATATCAAAAAAGCAAACAACCCAACCAAAAAATGGACAGAAGATCTAAATAGACATTTTCCCAAAGAAGACACACAGATAGCCAAAAAGCACATAAAAAGATGCTCAACATCACTCATTATTAGAGAAATGCAAATCAAAATTACAATGAGTAGTTGTACAAAACTACAATCACCTCACAACAGTCAGAATGGCCATCATCAAAAAATCTACAAACAATAAGTGCTGGAGAGGGTGTAGAGAAAAGGGAACCCTCCTACACTCTTGGTGGCAATGTAAATCGGTACAACCACTATGGAGAACAGTGTGGAAGTTCCTTAAAAAACTAAATATAGAACTACTACATGATCCAACAATCCCATTCCTGGTCATATATCTGTAGAAAAACATAATTTGAAAAGGTATCCTAATGTTCATTTCAGCACTATTTACAGTAGCCAAGACATGGAAGCAACCTAAATGTCCATCGACAGAGGAGTGGATAAAGAAGATGTGGTACATATATACAATGGAATATTACTCAGCCATAAAAAAAGAACAAAATAATGCCATTTGCAGCAACATGGATGGACGTAGAGATTGTTATACTGAGTGAAGTAAGTCAGAGAAAGACAAATATCATATGATATCGCTTATATGTGGAATCTTAAAAAATGGTACAAATGGACTTATTTACAAAACAGAAATAGTCTTATTTACAATACCAAAACAGATGTAGAAAACAAACTTATGGTTACTAGAGGGGAAAGGGGGGAGGGATAAATTGGGGGATTAGGATTGACATATACACACTACTATATATAAAATAGATAACTAATAAGGACCTACTGTATAGCACAGGGAACTCTACTCAATACTCTATAATGAGCTATATGGGAAAATAATCTAAAAAAGAGTGGATATATGTACATGTATAACTTATTCACTTTGCTGTACACCTGAAACTAACACAACATTGTAAGTCAACTATACTCCAATAAAAATTATTTAAAAAAAATCAATCAATCATGATTCCCTCCTTTGCATCAAAACTCTACCTTACTCACTCAAGCATTTCTTCCCCTATATACAATGTTTTGCATTTGAAATGGCTTTGCCATTTCTAAAACTCTTTCATATCTATCTCTTATCTCAGTTGATCTTATCTACAAGGACTTGGTAAAGTAGGCATGGGTCATAACACTCATTCTTAAGAGATGAGGAAACTGAGTTTCAAAGAGGTTTGTAACTGTAACACACGTTGCCAGTGGTGTCTCTAGAACCAGAATCTATAACATGACCTATTCTGTGCCTATTACCCACCCTCCTCCAATGGAAACTTGAAAACAACAATCATATAGCATAATAAAGTGCTCACTCAGTATAAAATATTGTATATAGAGAAAAAACCCCAAAGAAATAGCAAGCAAGGCACATTCTGTCTTTCTTATGCAATGGAATTTGAACATCTTGTACTAAATCCAGATGCTGGCTGTCTATTTTGCTTCTGTAATTGTGCTTGGATTCTAAGGATACCACAGAAAGTGGTAGGAAATCCACTTACTACTTACAGGCGATGTGTTGGTTTCTACTGTCAGGTTGACAATCTTTTCATTAAATCCATCCTAGCAAGTAGCTGGGACTCTGCACTGTGTTACAAGTAATTACCATGCTCTCTTTCTCATTAATTTGATCATTTGTTTCTTACCAAGCTGTTCTCCTAAATGTTGGCCCCTCTCAGTTGAGATGACTCGCTCATCTTCCATGTCACATTTGTTCCCAACCAGGATAACCTGGGCATTATCCCATGAATATGTTTTGATTTGAGTTGACCTACAAGAAAAAAAAAAAAAGGCAAAAAAATGATCAGAGGAAAATGCAACAGCATAAAATGAAGGAGAAGAAATACATCCCACAGATGACGATAACAGCAAAAAATGAAGCCCAAATACCTGACATTTAGAATTAATTAGTTCAGTGCAATTTCACCTTTCAGATACTCATCAGGGATTGCATGAGTCAAAAATCAGGGGAATGGTGGTGTTGTATTTAGAATTCTTCTGTGTTTGGTGAGATTAATATTACTACTGCTTCTTCCTTTCCCCCTTCTACTCCACCTTATACAGTACTTTTATACCTGGAGTGAGTGGCCAACCATCCCAGTTTGCCCAAGATGTTCCCAGTTTTAGCAGTAAAAGTCCTATGCCCCAAGAAACCCCTCAGTTCCAAGAAACCTGAGATGGTTGGTCACTATTTATAGCCCATCACAGAAAAGAATTTTTACCTTGTTACAGTCACAACTTAAAGAGCTAAGACAATTGGGTTAGGAAATCGGGGGGTAATGATAATATTTTTAAAAAGCGTTATAAGAACTCATCTACTCATGCCTTACATTTTTAAGAGAAAAATGCCAGGTTGATTAATATCAAAATTATAATACAATGAGCTGGTGTTTTAGGTTACTATAAACAGGATATCTAGGATTCAGAATAAGCTTCTGGTACGGATCATAATGCACATAACCAAATTTTGATTTTGAAACTTAGTTGATAACTATAATAGTTAATATTTGCAGGTACTGTTTTAAACTCTTTATATATGTTACCTTAACTTAATCCTTAGAGTAACTCAAGGGAGATAATATTATGATCCTCATTTTATAGTTGAGGAAAATGAGGCACAGAAAGGTTAAAAAATTCACCTAAGACAACTCAGCTAGCAAAGTGGTAGATCTGGAAATCAAAACGCAGGCAGTAAAGCTTTCAAGCCTGTGCTTTTAAACACATATCTGTAGTACTCATTACAAGTTTGAGAAGTGAAGTTCCAGTGTATTTTTTATCATTTCAGAGAGGAAGCTGAAAGGAAGCCATGTTCTTTAATCCTCCCTTTTTATTGGCCACGTTCTTATTTGATAACAATTCTAGATAGGTGGGAAAGACATATCACCCAGTGGGTGGTTGAGAGAAAGAGAGAGAGAGAGAGAGAGAGAGAGAGAGAGGCAGAGAGGGAGAGAGGGAGAGAGAGGGGGGGAGAGGGGGAGGGAGGGAGAGGGAGAGAGAGAGAGAGAGAGAGAGAGAGAGAGAGAGAGAGAGAGAGAGAGAGAGAGAGATGCTAAACAAATGATGAAAGTTTAATAAAGGGATTTGTATAATGTCAAAAAGAGAAGCTTGGCATGTTCTTACTAGCAATTGTCAAATACTTCAGGATTTTTACAAAGAAAATAGTGATGAGCTGTTCTCAGCTTGAAGACAGAATGAAAGCAAATAGGTTTAAACTGCAGCAGGAGAGCTTTTAATGAGATGTCATCACTATTTCTCCCTTCCGAGAAGAAAGAAGAGAGCTAAAGGGCAGATAGGGTCTTATTTCAGAGTACTTCCCTGAACCAAGTACAAGTTTTCAAATGAGATTAAAATATCTGGTGAAAGATACCTTTGGTTCCATGTGAGCGTCCCAAGGTGCAGCATATTTTATCAGAAAAATCTGGGGATGTGACCTTTCTAATTATGACACCTAAGAGAATAATACATTCCTCTAGCAATAGTCACATTCAGCATGTGTCTATAAACTGGGAAACTAAAGGCAGACATTCAAAATCTACACTTTTCACTTACCTCATCTTATGAGTGGGGTATATGAAAAATGATGAATCCAGAGTGAATTAAGATGTAAAAAATATTCTATACCTGGACACATCTTAAATCTCAAGTGCTAAGATAGTTGTATAAATAAATTCCAAAGGTTCTTTCAAAGGAACTCAAATCTAATCAGATTTCCTTAGGTAATTAAAAAAATTATCCCTTTGCTCCTTTAGGTCTTGTTAGCCAAGGCTTGGCCTATGCCTGGAAAGGCCCTAGGTTGAGAGCCCCTATGTTAATGGAGAAAGTTCTTATCCTGGCACACAGCTAGAACACAAATTTGCAGAATGAAGCTGGGGAGACGGGAGTCACAGGAGTGTTATACTTGCATAAGGAGGAGGCTGGGGCTGGTATGTAATAGCATGGTTTACTGAATTTACCAAGGACAAATGCTTGCCTGAAAAAATTTAGCACTCTTCTGACCTAGTTAAACTCTTCCTGCTGCACCCCTGATTGTATAAACTTACACCAGGCCGGGGTGCACCTTTGTGAAGGTAAAGAAGAAACAACTCAGCTAGCTGATTTGTACTCTTGAACCAAGTTAATGGAATGCTTGCTTCTGCCATTAAACACGTCTGAGTCTCTCAGTTCTAGCATAATAACTCATGGGGTCTTCGGAGGCCACAGAGATAGATTATACATCTATGCATACACAACATTCCCTGTTTATACTGTGTGTGTGTATAATTTGGGGATGCCATGATTACAACAGAATCATCCCCCTTTCCAATTGTACCTATATCAGAAATATTTTACTGTAACCTCCGCAATGTCCTAAATTGCCAATAATTAAAAATGAACACTTTCTGTAATTAGGGAATTATAAAGAACTGTTACCTTAAAATCTTCAAGAGCCCTTGGAGACAATTTCTGTTTTTAATCAAATATCAACTGTGGTCTGAGACATTTGTGTTGAAGTGAACAAAACATTAATTTGCCAGAGTTGGTTAATCAAATAAGATTTGTTTTTGGACTCTGGACTTTCTGATGAAGTCCGCCATCAACAGAGTAGCTTTAGGCAAAGCCCAATCACCAGCTACAGGGGAACAGAACCATGCTGACTGATTTATGAATTACTACATATCATAGAATCTAAGATGCCGTGTATTATAAGATTAAAAATTACGGATGGCCAAGAACAAAAAGCAGCAGCCTATGAAACTATGATACAATGGTTAACAATTGTCCTGCTAGACATACTTGTCAGTTACATCAGCTTCTTGTTACTCTGAAGTTTTTTTCATGTATTCTGAGGGATTTAGTAATTCTTTCTGTCTTCAGTTGCTTTGTTCATGAAAGATGATCATCCTATGACTACCTCAATAAGTCAACATACCCTTCTGCTTGTGGGTATCTTCCCTTAAGACCTGTAGAGCACCAGCATGTTGCTTTGCAGGGAAATATGAAATGATGGTCATTACTCCAAGTGAGTATTCACATCCCTAACATCAAACTGATACCCACCTCCCGCATACACAATAACTTTCTACCTACGTTGTAACAGTTCCACCACTCAGTTGAGGTAAGGACAGTATACACAGCTATGACCCTGTTGGTGCATGTACAGGCAGTAGAATCCATTTCTCATACAGCATCAGCAATTACAATGTCATTTATTGTAAGACACATCCCAATTTCAGAGATGTTAAAATATGAGTAATTGTGCATCTTAGCTTCTGTAAAACACTATTGTTTTCTTGGTATTTCTTTTATGTATGAAGACCTAGGTTGAAATGGGAGCTTGGATTATTCCTTTAGCTCAGGAATACTTGAAGATGAGAAAATATAAACCTCATGGGTTGAGAAAGACCCAGAGTTGTGTGTAATATGAATTAAGGGCAGAAGACTGTTGGGATGAAAATCCAATCCCCAACGCTTCCAACTCAGAATCCTAACAATTTCATTCAGCTCATTTAAAAGAGAGTGCTAGTACTGAGTATGGGAAAGTCATTCTGCACTCTGCAGCCTCAGCATCTTCATCTGTAAAATGAGGCCACCACATTTTGTACTTAATCTCTGGGGATGTTGTAGGACAAATGTGGTTTTAGGTAGGGTCATGCTCTACTTTCTACGTCGCAAACACCTTTTCACAAATATAAAACATTATTAGTCCCAGCTTGGGCAGCCAGCTGTTTCTCTTCCTCAGTCCAGGTCAACTCATCCTTTCTAATTTCTATAATCTAAAAAATAATTTCAGTTTTTTTCATTGAAGAATCTCAAATTTTGTCTCCGGTTTATACCTTAAGGCTGAGGTCCTGTACAGATACATTACTAAGAAGGAGTAAATGGCCTTTTTTGGTATGTCTATTAGGAGTACGGTACATGTTTATTGAGTGAATCCTCCTTTCATGTGTCATTTCTATGTATCTACTTTTTCAGTCATTTGCTATATTTTGTAAAATTTCTTATTCAGGAATGGATTTTTATCACCTCATTAGGAATTGTCTTATTTCTTTGTCTGTTCCGGAGACATATTTAAAGAAAGTGCTGTCACCAAATAACATACATGAGAGAAGATGATTTATTTCTGAATCACTGCAAAAGATCCTTTGGGATTTACTGTTAACCTCAACAAGATTAATGGACTCAGAAGCAACACGCTGGTCACCATGGTTACTCTACGAATGGCAATTAACTCAGACCTTACCAGTAACGAGGTCCTGGTTACTAAAAAAAAAAAAAAAGTTATTTGTCTTTTAGTTAAAAACAAAAATAAAACAATAACCCCCCTCTCTCTATATATTTCTATATTTTTATGTTTCCTCTATAAATACATATGTAGGGAGAGAGGATTTTGATTTTTGTTTTTTGTTTTATATTATGAGGCAGAGGGAGATGAAGAGATTTTCATATTTTATACATAAATGACCGAACTCTGCTCAAAATAAAATAATTTAGGAGAGCTGTAAACAGACAAATCAAATTCCTATAATATCTCTATTTCTCCTCTCTTGTTCTGGGTATATAAATAATCTCCTACGAGTTCAACCTGTTTTCATTGAGAAGAGACTCTTATTAGTGATAATGTTCTGGAAAACAGTCCACAAAATGTACCTCAGGAACCCAAAAAGCAGTTATCTCTTAGGGTCTGATCTGGGCTATACATGGGAAGATGAGGTGTCAGGGAGAATATGACCAGCTCTTCCCCCTGCAGTGAATCTCAGACAGATCTTAACAGCAGTCCTGTTCTTCATTCTGGAAGCTCAAATTTCTCCTCAGCAACCATTTCCCTTACTCTCCTCAATATTCGGGAGCCTCAGCCTTCAGCATCTCAGCAGACTTCAAGTCATCATGGAATTTCCCAATCTCCTACTGCTCATCGCATAGCATTGGCCCTTCTGTTACTTTTCTACTAACTTAATCATTTATTTATTCAATTTTTCTCAACCCTTGGAGAGCTTTGAAAAATAACTTCAACCTAGAACAATTAAATCAGAACCTTTAGGGACGTCATCATAAGCATTTAAAAAAATAATCTCTGCAGCTCATTTGTATGTATGACTGGGATGGCTCTCTCGCCCACACCTGTTTCAGTTTTTAAAATAATCGGTTTCTTTACTTCCCATCTAACGCTCAAAGTGTTTGCAGGTGGTTTACAAAGATACATACAAATTTAAGATATAAACAAAATAAATTTTAAAATGAATGAGTAGTAATAAGGAAACAAAAATAGGAACGTAATAAAACCTAATGATTTTTATACACTGTAAAAGCTAACAGGTAGTCTCAGAAGTTGAGGAGATAGGTTTTTCATAGGTACATTGACTCATTTAATAAAGGAGTTATAAAAGGAAATGTTAAAAATGTATCCTCAAATAAATGTTCTCCAACCTCTTTTTTTTTTTTTTTTTTTTTTTGCAGTATGCAGGCCTCTCACTCTTGTGGCCTCTCCCGTCGCGGAGCACAGGCTCCAGATGTGCAGGATCAGTGGCTATGGCTCACGGGCCCAGCTGCTCCGCGGCATGTGGGATCTTCCCGGACCGGGGCACGAACCCATGTCCCCTGCATCGGCAGGCGGACTCTCAACCACTGCGCCACCAGGGAAGCCCTGTTCTCCAACTTTTAATATCTTTAATTACTTAAGAAATAGGTTTATAGTTTTTGGTAAAATTGCTATATTCTCATTAAAAATTCTAATAAGAGAAAAAGCTAAAGCAAAAAATAAAAATTATCAGAAATCTCACTAACCCCAGATAACCACCACTAACATCTTGGTGAAAATCCTAGAGTAGATTGTATTACTGACCTCACTGAGTCATCACCTCCTTCCCTGTAGGTGGATTATATTTCCTTGCCCTCCTGGTTTTGGACTGGGCCAAGTGAATTGCTTTGGCCAATGGAATATTAGGAGATTTGGTGTGAGCCACTGGTGAGCAATAGGCATCAGAGGCACTGTGAGTTTCATCAGCCCTCTGGTATTCTTGCTCTTCATCATGGAAGAGCCCATCCCAGAAAGGGGGCTGCTCTGCCAGCCTGTCCCAGAGGAATGAGAAAGCAGGAGGAGCCCAGCTGAGTTCTACAGAGATCAGCAAATCACAGCCAAACCTAGAAGAGCCCAGCATTGCTTTCTCATTTCATCTCTTGTACCCAAAGGAGCTATCACTATGGGTGGGTCTAGGTTTTGCAAGGCCTAAAACTAATACAAATGTGAGGGCCCAATTTAAGGAAAAAATGCAAATTAGAAATACAGACAGTCAGAATGGCCATCATTAAAACGTCTACAAATAACAAATGCTGGAGAGGGTGTGGAGAAAAGGGAACCCTCCTACACTGTTGGTGGGAATGTAAATTGGTGCAGCCACTATGGAGAACAGTATGGAGGTTCCTCAAAAAACTAAAAATAGAGTTGCCATATGATCCAGCAATCCTGCTCTTGGGCATATATCTGGACAAAACTATAATTCAAAAAGATACAGGCACCCCTATGTTCACAGCAGCACTGTTTACAATAGCCGAGACATGGAAACACCTAACTGTCCATCGACAGATGAATGGATAAAGAAGATGTGGCACATACATACAATGGAATACTACTCAGCCATAAAAAAGAATGAAATAATGCCATTTGCAGCTACATGGATGGACCTAGAGATTATCATACTAAGCAAAGTAAGTCAGAGAAAGACAAATACCATATGATATCATTTATATGTGGAATCTAAAATATGACACAAAAGAACTTATTTATGAAACAGAAACAGACTCACAGACATAGAGAACAGACTTGTGGTTGCCAAGCGGGAGGGAAGGATTGGGAGTTTGGGGTTAGCAGATGCAAACTAGTATACATAGAATGGATAAACAACAAGGTCCTACTGTATATCACAGGGAACTATGTTCAATATCCTGTGATAAACCATAATGGAAGAGAAAGAAAGAAATACAGAATGAGGTACAGGGCAGTTTGTAGCAGATGCTGTTGGTGCTCTGCACATATTCCCCAGGCCTTGCCACTTCCTCGTGTGCTGGCTGCCTTCCAACTGCCAGTATCTGCAGCTTTTGGCTTTAAAGTCTTCTCTGAAGCAATGGAAGGCCACTCCACCCATCAGGGAAAGTCAAATGTAACAGGGAAAGAGCACACCCCAGGAACAGACCTCAGCCAGTGACTGACAGGAGTTAGCGTGTAACTACTGCCACTCCCTTGCTCCTCCGGCTGCTGCTGCAATGATCCCCAGAATTTCAAGAAGGATGAAACTCTAGTTACCCATAATGGTAGAAACACCATTTATTGGTGGTCTTCCCTTCCCCAGCTAACTTCCCCACCCTCTGTGGCTATTTCTTACACTTTCTGAAAAAAACCACTTGTATACAAATTCCCCTCTACGAGCCTGCTTCAGGAGAAACCCCAACTAATACACTTGGAATGGGCTTGTCCAGGAAAGGGAACCAAAGTTTCCTAGTGAGGTTCTGGAGATGGCAGTACCGGCTTGAAAGCACTGACTTTAAATATTAAGGACTTCTGTGGGTTGGTTGTGAAACTGTACCTTAACGTTGACCACGATGGGTGTTTTTATACCATGGAAATTAGCAAATGTTACAAATCAGATTTTTTTCTTTTGTTTTTGCCTTTTTTCAAAGAGTCTGTTTCCTGGTACACCACAGAATGTAAGCTTCATTAGTTTTGCAAGAAATTCACCTGTTGCTATCACATGTGCCATTGTCTAAAACACATGGCCTCTGTGTCAGGCTACCTCACCCTCTTCCATCTGGTCTCCGCTCAATCCCTCCTCTGGACTAGGTGCTCATCATATAGGCCCCCATACACCCTGTACCTCACTCACCTGGACCTTCTCACTTGTATCTCTCCTAGACTACAGGGGGGCAGGGACCCCAACTGTTTTGTTCACCACTGTGCACTCAGGAAAACATCTGGCACAAAGAAGGGTCTCAGCCAGTAACTGTGAATTAGTGACCAAATGAATGAGTGAACCATAGACCGAATGTGGCAAAAATGCCTAAGGAATTCAGTAAGTTCAGAATATCAGCATAAAATTAAAACAGCACAGGAGGAGAATCACCACTGTATGTGATGCCAGTGCCCCACGACATCCCTTTCAGGACGCGTTGCTGGCAGAGTTCTTCCAAGGTCTTTGACATCCTGACCACGTCCTTGGTAGAGAAAAGCAAGTGTTGGCCTCTCTACAACCTGCAGGGCCATCTGTGTGATGAGCTATTCATTCCAGCCAACAGGAATCACATTCCTTTCCGCTCCAGCACCAACAGTCAGGGTGAGGATCCTCAGGGAGTAACTTAGCACCTCGTTACCGTGGAATAGTTGCTTTGGAGGTTCCTAGTCTGACTCCTTCATTTTGTAGATGATAAAGCTGAAACTCAACATGTGGAGGGACATGTTAATGGAGAGGATGCAGTTACCTAGTGGCTGACGTGAGTCTGTATCCCAGGACTTTCCATGCTTCCTCGTCTACTTCCACAGGGAAGAGTAGTGACTACATTCTACTGAGCATGGAAGTTGGGAAGAAATTCATGTGCCAAACAGTTGACTGGTTTTTAAAAATAAAAAGTAATATGTCTCCTGAGGAGACCAACATACTCTAAATCTCCATATATATGAGAGTCGTGAGGCTGCATGTGGAAATGAGCAGAACTGGATGGGTCTGAAGGATCCGATCCTCTTCGCAGGAAGCCCGTTGCTGAGAGCAAATAGCATTTATTCAAGAACTCAAGAAGCAGTCATCTTGAGCAGTGTGGTCCTGGAACCACGTGGGACCACATCAGATTCTGCATTGTCAGTCTAAAACCAACTTTAGACCCATTTCTATCATGCCTCTGTTATAACTTCTAATCTCATTTTGTTTGTACAAAATGTCAAATTCTATTTTTTTAATCCATATGTGTGGTAGGAACAACTGGACATCTCTCTTCTATGCCAGAAAGAAAAACAACTGGATGGAGGAAACATCACCCACTGGAAAACAGAGACAGAGCCCCCCCTTCAGTGAGCAGAAGGGAGTCTGACCCAGGAAAGGGACAGATGTTCCTAGGTTCTAGAATGCCTGGGTTATTCTTCCACAACTGGCAAGGCCAAATCCAGGTTAACAGAAATATCCTTTTCTCAAATCAGACTGTATTATCCTGGGGGAATGAATGGTCTTTGATAAGGCTTTTTGCTACTTAGCTGAAGGGCAAGCTGAACTTAGAATCTAGCATCTGCTCTGCCCTCACTCAGATACCAGGAAATTGTCCTTCCCCTTCACAGCCCGGGGGGCTGAGCAGAGGAGAAGCTCCACACACATTCGAACAAAGCCTGAGCACTGAGGCATGCAAGACATTAAGAAAGGACCAAGGAGGAGGAGGAGGGAATGTCTCCTCCTGTGGGGTAGGCGGGGGTTTCCAAGAGGGGAATGAAACCTCAAGTCTTTGGGACTGAGCAAGTGGAAGCCAAAGGGAAATGAGAAGTGGAGATTAAGAGGAGATAACGACAGGAAAAGGAGAAATGTCCGCTAAACCTGTTTGAAGTCTAGGACTGTGAAGCCTCCATTCCAGGCAGGAAAATAAATAATATAGTTATATCTTCCTTTCCTCTAACACTAGCCAACTCTTCCAAGATCCCACTGTCAGGATTAATTGTGGAAGGCTTTGAAGTGGGCAAAAGAGATGTCTAGGAGTTCTGACAAGCATATCTTTCCAGATCATCTCTTGCTTTTCATAGACTTTGAGCTATTTTACAACTCTGTAAATGGGAGAAAATGGATAATAATATAGATGAGTTCTTGCCAATAGGAAATAGAAGTGTAAATGAATTGTGTCTGGGGGAATGTCATTGATCATCGCCCATGGATATTCACCTATTTTGCAAATATTGGTAAATTCATTCCAGCATTCGCCATTGCCTCTACGTGTTTTCACTGACTACTCCCTTGAACCTTGGCAACTTATATTGGTTCCATCATTAACTGCTGAGTTAAATAAAATCTTTAGGGGCTTCCCTGGTGGCGCAGTGGTTGAGAGTCTGCCTGCTAATGCAGGGGACCTGGGTTCGAGCCCTGGTCTGGGAAGATCCCACACGCCACGGAGCAACTGGGCCAGTGAGCCACAACTGCTGAGCCTGCGCGTCTGGAGCCTGTGCTTCGCAACAAGAGAGGCCCATGCACCGCGATGAAGAGTGGCCCCCGCTTGCCGCAACTAGAGAAAGCCCTCGCACAGAGATGAAGACCCAACACAGCCAAAAATTAATTAAATTAATTTAAAAAAAAGTTGAAAAGAAAATAAAATCTTTAACATGTTTATTTTATATTTGAATGGAAGTGTGATTTTACCTTATTTTAAAAGGAAATTAAGCATTCCAGAGGGGGAAGGGCTCAAGATGGCAGAGAAGAAGGACACAGAGCTCACCTCCTACAAAAACATTAAAAATACATCTACAAGTGGTATGATACACACAGAGAATCTACTGAACACTGGCAGAAGACCTCAGACTTCCGAAAGGGCAAGAAAACCTCCACAAAACTAGGTAGGACAAAAAGAAAAAGAAAGGAATCTGGGTGGGGCCTGCACCTCAGGGAGGGAGTTGTGAAGGAGGAAAGGTTCCTGTACGCTGGGAAGTCCCCTCACCAGTAGGGCGATCAGCCTGGATGGAGGGGGAGCTTCAGAGCCTAGGAGGAGAGCACAGCACCCAGTTTGTGGAGGGCAAAACAGAGAGCAACATGCACAGAAGGTCAGCACTGCCGCCGTGCACTCCCCAGGCTGGGATGCTCATCTGTCGGTGTGGGCGGGGGCTGAAGCTCAGGCTTTAGAGGTTTGACCCAGGGAGAGGACCAGGGTTGGCCGCATGGAGACAGCCTGAAGAGGCTGGACTGTGGCAACTGAGGGTGTACTCGGAGGAGGCCTGGGCCCACCAGAGAGGCAAGATGCCATTGTTGGGGGCACAGAAGGAGAGGGGTGGGACCACCAGAAGAGCTTTTTTCCCTCTGAGTGCTCCCAGGCAATAGGTCACCGCCTACAGGAGCTCTAGGGGCAGGCGCAAGTTGCTGCTGCCATTGTGGGCTCCAGAGGCGAGCAGGGGCCACTGCTGCAAGACCCATGAGCAGGCGCCAAGCACTGCCCCCATTGTCCCGGGAGCATGTGGGCCACAGCAAGCCCCAGGAGACTCATGAGCAGGCGCAAAGCACTGCCCTCACCGTCCAGGGAGCACACTGACCATAGCCGCAGCTACGAGAACTGTGAGCAGGTGCCAAGCACCGTCCCTGCCGTCCCAGGAGTGCACAAGGGCCACTGCACCTGCACACCCCATATCAAGGGGTTAACAGAAAGCACATGCTGAGGAAAGAGGCAGCAAGCATCCAAACTAAAAGCAGGTCCTTGATTCCAGACAAGATGGTGGAGGAGAAGGACTTGAGCTCACCTCCTCTCACGAAAACATCAAAATCAGAACTAACTGCTGAACGACCATTGACAAAAAAGACTGGAACCTACCAAAAAAAAAGATTTGACATTCAAAAACAAAGAAGAAGCCACAGGAACATGGTAGGAGGGGCACTTTCAAGACATAATCAAATCCCATGCGCGTGAGGTGAGCAACGCACAAAATGGAAAGTAATTATATCACAGAGGTTCTCCCACAAGAGAGTCCTGAGCCCGATATCAGGCTCCCCAGCCTGAGGGCCTGGCATTGTGAGGAGGAACCCCCAGAGCATTTGGCTTTGAAGGCCAGTGGGGCTTGACTGCAGGAGCTTCACAGGACCGGGGGAAAGAGAGACTCCAGTCTTGGACGGCACACACAAATTTTCATGTACACTGGGACCCAGCAGAAAGAAGTAAATCCATAGGAGCCTGGCTGTACCAACCTGCAAGTCTTGGAGGGGCTCCTGGGGAGGGGGGGAGTGGCTGTGACTCACTGGGGGGGCAAGGACACTGGTGGCAGATGCCTCAGGGAATATTGATCAGCATAATCTCTCCTGGAGGTGGCCATTTTGGCATCAAGACCTGGCCCTACCCAACAGCCTACAGGCTCCAGTGCTAGAACTCCTCAGGCCAAACAACCAGCAGGATAGGAACACAGCCCCACCCATCAACAGACCAGCTGCCTAAAGCCATACTGAGCTCACAGCCACCTCAAAACATACCCCTTGACAGAAAGGAAACCACAAACAAAACAAAAAAAACCACCCACACAATGGGAGAAAAATTTGCAAACAATAGACATACAAGGGATTAGTCTCCAAAATTTACAAACCATGCCTGCAGCTCAATATCCAAAAAACAAACAATCAAATAAAAAAATGGGCAGAAGACCTAAATAGACATTTCTCCAAAGAAGACATACAGATGGCCAAGAGGCACATGAAAAGATGCTCAACATCACTAATTATTAGAGAAATGCAAATCAAAACTACAATGAAGTATCACCTCATACCAGTCCAAATGGCCATCAACAAAAAATCCACAAACAATAAATGCTGGAGAGGGTATGGAAAAAAGGGAACCATCCTACACTGTTGGTGGGAATGTAAATTGGTACAGCCGCTATGGAGAACAGTATGGAGTTTCCTTAAAAATTTAAAAATAGAGCTACCATGAGATACAGCAATCCCAATCCTGGAAATTTATCCAGCAAAAGGCATGGTTTGAAAGGATACAGGCAGCAAAATGTTCATTGCATCACTGTTTACAATAGCCAAGACATGGAAGCAACCTAATTGTCCATTAACAGATGAATGGATAAAGGAGATGTGGTACGTATATACAATGGAATATTACTCAGCCATTAAAAGGAATGAAATAATGCCATTTCAGCAACATGGATGGACCTGGAGATTATCATACTAAGTGAAGTCAGACAGAGAAAGACAAATACCATATGATATCACTTATATGTGGAATCTAAAATAATGATAAAAATGAACTTATATACAAAACAGAAACAGACTCACAGACTTAGAGAATGAACTTATGGTATGAAGGGGGAAAGGTGGGGTGGAGGGTTAGATTGGGAGTTGGGATTGACATGTACACATTGCTATATTTAAAACAGATAACCAACAAGGACCTACTGTAAAAAAAAAAAAAAAATGGAATTTAAAAATAAAAAAACAAAAAACCACACTTTTGACATGACCGTGCCCACCAGAGGGACAAGACCAGGCTCCATCAACCAGTAGGCAGGCACCAGTGCCTCCCATGAGGAAGACTGCACAAGCCCCAGGACAAACCTAATGCACCAGGGGGCAGACACCAGAAGCAAGGCCTACAGACCTGTAGCCTGCAGAAAGGAGACCACAAACACAGAAAGTTAGACAAAATTAGATGGCACAGAAATATGTTCCAGACAAAGGAACAAGATAAAATCCCAGAAGAGCAACTAAGTGAAGTACAGATAGGCAATCTACCAGGAAAAGAATTTAGAGTAGTGATAGTAAAAATGATCCAAGATCTTGTTAAAAAAATTGAGGCACAGGCCAAGAAGATACAAGGAATGTTTATCAAAGAGCTAGAAGATTTGAAGAAGAAACAGAGATGAACAATACGATCACTGAAATGAAAAATACACTAGAAGGAATCAATAGCAGAATAACTGAGTCAGAAGAACAAATAAGTGAGCTGGAAGACAAAGTGGTGGAAATCACTGCCACAGAACAGAATAAAGAAAAAAATGAAAAGAAATGAGGCCAGTCTCAGAGACTTCTGGGACAAAATTAAACACACCAACATTCACATTAGAGGAGTTCTAGAAGAAGCAGAGAAAGGGAAAGGCCTGAGAAAATATTTGAAGAGATTATAGCTGAAAAGTTCTCTAAAATAAGAAAGGGAACACTCACTCAAGTCCAGGCAGCACAGAGAGTCCCAAACAAGATTAACCAAAGGAGGAACACGCCGAGACACATATTAATCAAATTTCCAAAAATTAAAGACAAGGAAAACATATTAAAAGCAACAAATAACATACAAGTGAATCCACATAAGGTTGTCAACAAATTGAAATTCTGTAGGCCAGAAAAGAGTGGCACGCTATGCTTAAAGTAATGAGAGGGAAAAACCTACACCAAGAATGCTCTACACAGCAAAGTTCTCATTCAGATTCAACAGAGAAACCAAAAGATTTACAGATAAGCAAAAGCTAAGAGAATTCACCAGCTTTACGACAAACCCTAAAGGAACTTCTCTAGGCAGAAAACAGAAGGCCACAACTAGAATCAAGAAAATTATGAATGGGCAAGGTCACAAGTAAAGGCAAACATACAGTAAAGGTAGGAAATCATCCACACAAAAATAGGATATCAAACCCAGCATTTGTGAGAAGAGGAGAGTACACATGCAGAATATTGGAAATGCACTGGAAATTAAGACAACAGCAACATAATCTTGTTTATATATAGACTGCTATATCAAAACCTCATGGTAACTGCAAAGCAAAAATCTACAATAGATACACATAGCAAAAGAAAAAGGAATCAAAACACAACACTAAAGATAGCAAATCACAAGAGAACAAAAGAGGAATGGAAGAAAAAAGACCTATAAAAACAAATTCAAAACAAATAACAAAATGGAAATAAGAACATACATATCAGTAATTACCTTAAATGTAAATGGATTAAATGTTCCAACCAAAAGACATAGACAGGCTGAATGGATACAAAAACAAGACGTGTATATATGCTGTCTACAAGAGAACCACTTCAGATCTAGGGACACATATAGACTGAAAGTGAGGGGATGGAAAAAGGCATTCCATGCAAATACAAACCAAAACAAATCTGGAGTAGCAATACTCATACCAGACAAAATGACTTTAAAATAAAGTTTGTTACAAGAGACAAAAAGGACAATACATAATGATCAAGAAATCAATCCAAGAAGACAACTTAAGAATTGTAAATACATATGCACCCAGCATAGGAGCAGCTCAATATATGAGGCAAATGCTAAAACCCATCAAAGGAGAAATCAACAGTAACACAGTAATAGTGGGGGATTTAACACCCCACTTTCATCAGTGGACAGACCATCCAGACAGAAAGTCAATAAGGACAGCCAGGCCTTAAATGACCCATTACACTAGATGGAGTTAATTGATATTTATAGAACATTCCATCCAAAAGCAGCAGAATACACTCTCCTCTCAAGGGCACATGGAACATTCTCCAGGATAGATCACATACTGGGCCATAAACCAAGCCTTGGTAAATTTAAGAAAATTGAAATCATATCAGGGGTCTTTTCCAGCCATGATGCTATAAGATTAGAAATCAATTACAAGAAAAAACTGTAAAAATCACAAACACGTGGAGGCTAAACAATGTTACTAAACAACCAATGGATCACTGAAGAAATCAAAGAGGAAATTAAAAAATACCTAGAGACAAATGAAAACAAAAGCATGACCATCGAAAACCTATGGGATGCAGCAAAAACAGTTCTAAGAGGAAAGTTTATAGCAAGAAAATCTTACCCCAGGAAACAAGAAAAATCTCAAATAAACAACCTAACATTACACCTAAAGCAACTAGAGAAAGAACAACAAACAAACCCAAAAGTTAGCAGAAGGAAACAAATCATAAAGTTCAGGGCAGAAATAAATGAAAGAGAGATGAAGAAAACAATAGAAAAGATCAATGAAACTAAAAGCTGGTTCTTTGAGAAGATAAACAAAATTGATAAACCTTTAGCTAGACTCATCAAGAAAAAAAGAGAGAGGACTCAAGTCAACAAAATTAGAAATAAAAAAGAAGTTACAACTAATACCACAGAAATACAAAAGATCATAAGAACTACTATAAACAACAATATGCCAATAAAATGGACAATCTAGAAGAGATGGACAAATTCTTAGGAAGATACAACCTTCCAAGACTGAACCAGGAAGAAATAGAAAATCTGAACAGATCAATTGCCAGGAATGAAATTGAATCAGTTATGTAAAAACTTACAACAAACAAAAGTCCAGGACTAGATACCTTCATAGGCGAATTCTACCAAACATTTAGTGAAGAGTTAACACCTATCCTTCTGAAGCTATTCCAAAAAATTCCAGAGGAAAGAACACTTCCAAACTCATTCTATGAGGCCACCATCACCCTGATGCCAAAACCAGACAAAGATACCACAAAAAAAGAAAATTACAGGCCAATATCACTGATGAACATAGATGCAAAAATCCTCAATAAAATACTAGCAAACTGAATCCAATAATACGTTAAAAGGATCAAACACCATGATCAAGGGGCATTTATCCCACAAATGCAAGGAATCTTCAATATCCACAAATCAATCAGTGTGATACACCATGTTAACAAACTGAAGAATAAAAACCATATGATCATCTCAATGAGGTGCAGAAAAAGCTTTTGACAAAATTCAATACCCATTTATGATTAAAAAAAAAAACCCTCTCCAGAAAACTGGCATACAGGGAACTTACCTCAACATAATAAAGGCCATATATGACAAACCCACAGCTAACATCATTCTCACCAGTGAAAAGCTGAAAGCATTTCCTCTAAGATAAGGAACAAGACAAGGATGTCCACTTTCGCCACTACTGTTCAACATAGTTTTGGAAGTCCTAGCCATGGCAATCAGAGAAGAAAAAGAAATAAAGGAAATCCAAATTGGAAAAGAAGTGAAACTGTCACTGTTGGCAGATGACATGATAGTATACATAGAAAATCCTAAAGATGCTACCAGAAAACTACTAGAGCTCATCAAGGAATTCAGTATAGTTGCAGCATACAAAGTTAATACACAGAAGACTCTTGTATTCCTATACTCTAACAACAAAAGATCAGAAAGAGAAATTAAGGAACCAGTCCCATTTACCATTACATCAAAAAGAATAAAATACCTAGGAATAAACCTACCTAAGGAGGCAACAGACCCATACTCTGAAAACTATAAGACACTGATGAAAGAAATTGTAGATGACACAAACAGATGGCTAGATATACCATGTTCTTGGATTGGAAGAATCAATACTGTGAAAATGACTATACTACCCAAGGCAATCTGCAGTTTCAGTGCAATCCCTATCAAATTACCAATGGCATTTTTCACAGAATTAGAAGAAAAATTTTACAATTTGTATGGAAACACAAAAGACCCTAAATAACCAAAGCAATCCTGATAAAGAAAAACAGAGCTGGAGGAATGAGGCTCCCTGACTTCAGGTTATACTACAAAGCTACTATCATCAAAACAGTATGGTACTGGCACAGAGACAGACCAATAGATCAATGGAACAGGATAGAAAGCCTGGAATTAAACCCACTCACCTATGGTCAACCAATCCACGACAAAGAAGGCAACAATATACAATGGAGAAAAGAGTCCTTTCAATAACTGGTGCTGGGAAAACTGGACAATTACATGTAAGAGAATGAAATTTGACCATTCTCTAACGCCACGCATAAAAATAAACTCACAATAGATCAAAGACCTAAATGTAAGGCTGAACAGTATAAAACTACTAGAGGAAAACATAGGCAGAAAACTCTTTGACATAAATCTCAGCAAGATCTTTTTGGATCCACCTCCTACAGTAATGAAAACAAACACAAAAATAAACAAATGGGAACTAATTACACTTAAAAGCTTTTGAACAGCAATGGCAACCATAAACAAAACAAAAGGCAACCTACAGAATGGGAGAAAATATTTGGAATGAAGCAACCGGCAAGGGATTGATTAATCTCAAAAATATACAAACTACTCATGCAGCTCAATATCATAAAAACAAACAATGCTATTAAAAAATAGGCAGAAGATCTAAATATACATTTCTCCAAACAAGACATACAGATGGCCAAAAAGCACATGAAATGATCTTCAATGTCATTAATTATAGAGAAATGCAAAACAAAATTGCAATGAGGTATCACCTCACACACGTCAGAATGGTCATCATCAAAAAGTCTACAAACAATAAATGCTGGAGGACAGGGAACCCTCCTATGTAAATGTAAATTGGTACAACCATTATGGAGCACAGTACTGAGGTTCCTTAAAAAACTAAAAAGAGAACTACCATATGAGCGAGCAAAGCCACTCCTGGGCATATATCTAGAGAAAACTACAATTCGAAAATATACATACACCTCAATGTTCATTGAAGCACTATTTACAATAGCCAAGACATGGAAGCAACCTAAATGTCCATCGACAGATGAATGGATAAAGAAGATGTGGTATATATATATATATACACACACATACATACAATGGAATATTAGCCATAAAAAAGAAGGAAATAATGCCATTTCACCAACAGGGATGGACCCAGAGGTTACCATATCAAGTGAAGTAAGTCAGACAGAGAAAGACAAATACCATACGATATCACCCATGTGGGATCTCATTTAAAAAACGGATACAAATGAACTTATTTACGAAACAGAAACAGACTCAGATATCGAAAACAAACTATGGTTACCAACGGGGAAACAAATGTGGGGAGGAAGGGATAAATCAGTAGCTTGGGATTAACATATATTATACACACTACTATATATAAAATAGATAACCAATAAGGACCTAGTGTACAGCACAGGGAGCTCTACTCAATATTCTGTAATAATCTATACGGGAAAAAGAATGAATATATGTATATGTATAACTGAATCATTTTGCTGTACATCTGAAACTAACACAACATTGTGAATCAATTATACTCCAATATAATTTAAAAAATAAGATTAACACATGACACACACAAAAAGTGCATTCCAACCTTTTTTCCTGGTACATATAAAAACATTAACACTTGTAGAAAAGCAGCAGGGGAACCTGGAGAAGTATAAGACTTGGCAGAACATAACTTACAGGTTGTTTATGCTTTATGAGATAAATGAAATCATAGAATAAAGAATATGTTAAATAAAAAAAATCAATAAAAGGAAATTAACCATTACAACTTATCACCTGATGGAAGGAAGGCATGTATTTGGGATGACTAGCCAACCTGTACTTGAGAACAGAAATCACCATTGTGCCGCAGTAGATGGACTCAACCATCCTGATGGGTTATTAGGTGTAATGACCACAGGAATCAGCAGTAGACCCAAGGGAGGGCAGCAGTGAGAAACAATCCCAGTCACGTGAGTTGGACTAAATGCCTTAAATGTCCCCTAAATTTAGCAAGGAACACCCTCTGAGGTGGGGAAGACGCTAGCCCTTGTTACCCACATGTGAAGTACTGGTCACTCTGGTGGTATAATAAAAAATAATACATATTTATGTACATATAAATAATATTTAAACATAAAACAATAAATTGATAATAATAAAACAGTAACATCATTAATTTAACCCTTTATGTCAGGCAATGTGCTAAGTGCTTTACATTTATTACTATCTCATTTAATTCTGATAACACTGTAGGTAGATACTATTGTTTTCCCCATTTTGCAGATGAAGAAATTGTAAAATGAACACCTGTTGAGGGTAAGTTACCAGAAACCCTCAGCTAATATAATGCAATTGGACTGCAAACCTTTCCATTGGAGTAGGAGCTCAAAGTGGTGGGTTCTAATTTTTGTACCTTATTCAGAGAACCCAGAACTATTCTCTTAGCTTTCTTGAATCTCTGCCGAGAGGGGAGAACAAACCCTAATATTTTCACTAGATTTTCAAGAAGACCAATGAGGAGATGTCCATGAAGGAGTTTTGAAAACCAGAGAGTGCTATATGAATGGAAGGTATTATTATTACCGGCAAATGATATTAATTTTCCATATGGCATTGATATGTTATCTCAAATCATTCTCTAAACAATCCTCATTGTGATTTTCTTTGCTGTTTTGTGATCTTTAATTAGAAAAGGTTAAAGTGGGAGGAAAACAACCACAAAAATAAAATACTAATTCTCTTTCAACCTTACAAATGCATTGTCAGGTGTTACTTGAGGAGCTGGGGACCCAGCAGTAAAGAAAGATATGGGCTGTGCTCTCAGGGAGCTGCGGCCTGACCTCATACTGTGATCTCACAAATACACTCAAATCAGCAGGTGTTTATTCATCAACTACTGTGCATAAGACACTAGTGTCTACAACACAGGGTGCCGCTTTTCGAAAGGGCATCGGAATCACCTGGAAGGTTTGCTCCCACCTTCTGAGTTCCACCCCCAGATATTCTGCTTTAGGAGGGCTGAGGCAGGGCCTGAGATTCTGCATTTTTAACAAGCACTCAGGTGGTGCAAGCACATTTTGAGCATCACTGTAGTGGGGGAGAGAAAGAAGTAGGATTTGGCCCCCGTCTTCAGGCTGTTACATTCACTAGAGAAAAGAGTCTAGTTTGAAAAGTTAATCGTCAAATGGGCAGGGTAAGTGGGGGGCCCTTCCAGTGGGAAGGCTGTGGTGATTGTTCCAGCAGCTTGGGGGATGATGGACCAGGGGGGCAGTGACGAATGGAGGCTGGACCTCTGGGAAGTAGAGGAGGGGTGTGGCAGATGCAAGATAGGAGCTAGCACACATTGCCCCTTCAGAAGGATAATCATGGGTCTTTTAGGTATTCATAAGTCTAAGATTTAATCTCCAAGTCAGAGAAATGCATAGACTGAAACAGAGGATCACGGTACTGGGATGGGGTTGGGGTCTCTGGGGTGAAGAGCTGGAGGAGGCCTTCAGAGGGGCCTGAGGAGATAAGGCTGCTTGGGGGTCCCATGTTGGCAGTGGTGGTGGGGATGTGTGGGGCAAGGGGGGGGAGGGTGATCTGGGGGTTCACCATTTCAGTGGTTCGCTGACGTGAATTCAGCTCAGACTGCCCCCCTGTACAGTGAGAGACAGCGGGGGTGTGGGGAAGGGGCCATCCCAGATAGCTTCGTGTCTTGGGGAGAGGGAAGGGCAGTGGGGAGGAAAAGAAAATGATAAACGGGAAACAAAGAAAGATTATCCTCAGGGCCAAGGAACAGACTTTACTGGGGGCTCTGGCCCCTTCCGTAGGCCTTAGGTTCTGGTAAAACAGATTTGGAAGAGCCAGGAACTGTCCACTCTCTTCCAACCCATTTGCCTTTTAACCCCTCCCATTCAACATGTCTGAAGCATTGTTCTATTGTTTGCCATAAAAATCACTGTAAAATCGCCTCTCTTTCTCTCGTCTTTGAAATGACAGTGTTTTTCACATGAGCAAGAGCAAAGAGGTTTTGCCATTGGGGAGAACTCTGGCCTCAGGAATCCAGAAAATATGAAAAGGCTGAGCTCCACAGTCGCCATCTGCCCAGGCTGCAGACAGCAATTGGTATTCGGTTTTTTAGGTGCCACTTTTAGTTGCAGGCTGTGCATATGAACCGCAGTCCTTCTCTAGCAAAAGGCATTCTGCCATAAAGAAGAGTAAGGTTGTGCAGTAAAGATGTGGTTCATAGAACCTGTGCTCAGCTTGCTCAGATGAAGTCCTGGTCTCATCGTGCCTCTGTAGGACCAGAATAATCCATGTCCATAACGCAGCCCTTGGAGGCAAACAAGACCTTGGCGGCACCAGTTTGGTGGGGGAAAATTCTAGAAGTACACCATCATGCAGGCGAGGAGGACAAGCTACAACTGTTGTGCAAGAGCAATACATCAACTAAAAGAAGACGCAGCTCGTGCATATTAGCACGTGTTCTTGAAATACACACCTGCCCTTGTACTCCTGCTTTAGAAGAAATTGCCCAACATCACCATGCTTCTGGAGAAGATCATATTAGGTAGTAATCATCTCATCTCAAATTAAAACAAAACAACTAACTCTAATACACACACAGAGAAAGCACACACAAAGAAGACTTCTGTACCAACAGAAGCACTTTTGTTTCTTGTCCAGTGCTTTCTAGATGCATCAGTCATTTGCCTATTTGTTCTTTGGTCTGTTTCTTTCCCTTACCATGCTGCGCTCTGTATGGCAGGAGGATGACCCTTGCACGAGTGTTTCCCAGGCTGCCTTGCCAGCTGGTTTCCAATGGGAGACTTGGACAGGAGACTGGAGAGGGAAGAGGGCAGAGCTCAGGGCTCCCCCCGCCTTCTGCTTTGAGCGGCCTCTCTAAAAGAGGCGGCAGCTCTACGGACAGTTCCAGCTCTTGGTAGGTGGTGTCCCCAGTCTGTGGGCTCTAGAAACCCCACTTCAAAACCCAGTGGTTGATAATCTCTGGATTGTCTCATTGCCCCTAGTTATCTGGGATTAGATTCTCCCTATCGAATGACCTGGCCAATGTCTGTTTCCTAGGCTGGATCCTCACTGACACACTATGTTAACATTTGAATAGTTTTTTATTCAGGAAACAAAACAGGACACTATTTTGTAGCTCAAAAGTCTAGGCTACCTTATTTCTCCAACTATTGCGGAGGCTTCCTCTGGCACACAGACTTTGGAAAGGAAGAACAGTAAACAATAAAGTTAACATAACTAGAGGTTTTCTCATCATAATTTATCAACTCCAGAAAGACCAAATTAGGCTAAATGGATTATATGTTGTCAGCTGTGAGAAGACTGAAGGCTATACACCAGGTTTTAGTTACTATGCAGTGGGCACTATCCAATGAAATAAAAAAGAAGAGAAAAATAAAATTATCTATACAGAGAAATAATAGTAAATGTAGAAAAATACAGGCTATGTTAAGAAAAAGCCATTTAGTCAAAATTCTAAAGCCCTAGTGTTTACTGAGCTATTTGAAATAACTTTAGCTGGCTTCTGGCAAAAAAAAGAAAAAAAAAGAATTGTAAAATAACAAAACATGACACAGCATTTCTTGAGAATTTGACACAGAGGAAAGCTGTTGAAAGAATAAATAGTCTTGCCTGACTCCAAAGGAGAAAACCAAGAGCTGAAAGGTGAAGTTAATGACAAGAAAACTAGATCTGTCTCAGGAAATAAAGTTAACACTTTCAATCAGTTGACTGAAGTATTCCTCTCCCCCTCCTCATTATTTTTGATTGATCTGATAAGTAAACCCATAAGGCAAATTTTATTTGGCAAAGCAAGCGTCTCGAAAGTTCTTTTCAATTTTTAATTTGACCTGTAATGCAATTAAGTAATTCAGAATGAAATGAATAATAGCATTACTTTAAAGAATTTCTACTCATATTTAACTTGTATTTGATTCAGACTTAAAATAACCATCTTAAAAAGCATTTTGTTCACTGAATTATTTTCTGCCGCATGATGGAGTCTACTTGTTCACTGTGGTCTGCTTTTATTTAGACTACTAAGATATTTCAAAATATCATAGCCATATGATAGCCATAACCACAGAGGGCGCTAGAGTTTCCTTTAGTATTAGCAACATCATTCAATCTCCTGCTTTCTGGACTCAGCATTTCAGCAATCAGGTTCATGAAAATCCTAGTTGCAAGAGTAAACATTTGAAATTCCAGGTACCATATTTGGTGGTCATGGTTTTCCTCTACTCTCCATGCACTTGTTTTTCTACGAGAAGATAATGTTGCCAGCTTCTCTAGCAAAAGGCATCCTGGCATAAAGAAGAGTAAGGGCAAAAATCCAGCAAAATGAAAGTATGTGATGTGCCCAGGGAATGTTAATGTCCCTGGAATGCTATGTATGAATGGAAGGGAATATTAAATTCCGTGGGGTGTAATGATTTCTTTTGAGTTTGAAATTATTTCATTTTAACCACAAGTTGTTTCTTCTCAGATAAGAATAGAGGGATATCCCTCGAGGACTGTGGCTCTCCCTGAAAAAGATGCTTTTGACTTCACAATATCACTGAAGAATTTGTACCTGAAGTGTTTTGGAGGCAGAACTTTGATAAAAGAGAAGGTCTTAGTTTTGGAAATCTTTTTTGTCAGGGAAAAAAGCATCATAGGAACACAAATTAAAAATTAGAACTATATGACCCTTGAATCTTAGCATTTTTCAAAGTTAGTGATAGAGATGAGCAATATAAGACACTATAGAACCCCCCCCCCAATTCATATTCACCCCAAACTGAATTGAAACTTGAAAATGAGTGTCAGTCTGTGGCTGTGAGCTTTCTAGGAGGAGACAGGTCACCAATCAGTGAGAAAGGTCCTGCTTCCCAACTATAGTCACCATCCAGACAACCCTTTCAGCTTGGCATGCTGCCTTCAAAAGCCTATCATATCAGAGAAAGCAAGAAGCAGAACGTATCTAGTAGATTCACAGTCCTATTACACAGGAGCATTTGAGATAAAAACCAAAGTAATTATTTCTAAAAGAAAAATGGCTCCTCTAACAGCCAAGTAGTTTATTTTCTCATTCTGCAGAAGAAGCGAGGTGATGACATCACTACCAGGTCCTTCTGCTTGGTTGGCAGATGCTACTAGTATTCAGATCTTGCTAAGTCATCTGTGCATCTCTGATTTTTCCTCTCTCTTCGTACCTCTTCACCCTACCACCTAACTGCCACTGATACTGGCTCCTGAAGTGGTTGGTTTCTGCCCAGTGAGGCCACTGAGATGAAAGCCTGGGTTTATTTGAGTGAACATGGGCCAAAGGAACCAGTATCCATTGTGGCCACACTCTCCTGTTTGAAAAACACAGGCAATGGGTTTCCATCCAATGAGTCTAACAGAGGTTCTTGACTAGGGATGATTTTGTCCCCTTGGTGATATCTGGCACTGTCTGGGCACATTTTTTTATTGTCATGAC
The DNA here is from genome assembly GCF_951394435.1 of Stenella coeruleoalba. Lineage (NCBI taxonomy): Eukaryota > Metazoa > Chordata > Mammalia > Artiodactyla > Delphinidae > Stenella > Stenella coeruleoalba. The sequence continues at coordinate 45,585,872 of NC_137148.1, read as the reverse complement.
TGGAGGAAGGAGGTACCACTGGCACCTAGCGAATAGAGGCCAGAGGCATTGCTAAATATCCTTCAATGCACAGGACGTCTGCCCCCCTTCCCTAATAGAATTATCTGGCACAAATTGTCAACGGTGTCATGGTAGAGAAACCCTGTTTTAACAGACCAAGGGATTTATTTCCTTAAATAATCACTTATCTAGGGAGCTTGTGCTTTACTTTAGTATGAAGCAGAGTAGTAGAGTCTGATTAGTTCAAATGAATTCAAGCTAGCTACTTAGGTTGCTTTGAAGAAGCACAAACAAGCAACAAGCAACACCTGAATGCTTATAACGCTTATTGCTTTATTGGAAAAATGAAAAATGCCATAGAGGATAGTCTTTCTAAGTAGAATGATTCTTTTTGAGGGGGTGGCCTTTTTCATATTCAACAGCAATGTGCTAACCTTCTGTTTTCCTGGGACAAGATCTGTGACTAGTTAGAATAGGTTTAAACTTTGAATCTCCTTCCTGTGGTTGACCAGAGTTTTCAATATCCTTACATCACTAAACATATCCAAGACAATCAGATTCTCATTCAGTCTCTTCATCCTCTTCCCCCTCTAAAACTGAGGCAATGGTTGCCTGTGTTTTCTTTCTATGATCACAATAGCTAGCATTTATTGAACACTTGCAATGTGCTAGGAGCTTTCCAAATGATTTTACATGTTCGATCTCATTTAATACCCAAAACTACCCCAGGAGTTGGGACTGACATTATCCCCATTTAACAGGTGAGTGAAATGAGGTAGAGGGTGTTGAAGCATCTGTCTAGAATTGCACAGCTAATAAATGGAGGTGTGGGGAAACAAACCTAGGGGATAGGCTCCAGAGTTAGCATCCTTCGCTTCTATGCTAACGTCTGGCCCAGAAGATTAAATATTCCGTCTCTCTCCCCCAGATACATTTTCCTTCCTTCTCTTACAATTTCTGTTAGATGTGAACCCATCTACAATCAGGTTGCTTAAAACGACAGGGAAAAAATAAGGGAGCCAGATAACCTATTTAATAGAAATCCAAACACACGTTTTTGAAATTAAATGGAACAAGGTCAGCCCCTGGTCATATATGGACTTGATATCAGACACCACCTCCACCGCCCACCATACCCCCTTCCAGGCTCTCTCTCACGGTAGAGTCATTTTGGGGGGAGAGGGGCTTTGCAGCGCTCCATGGCTGCCCTTTGCACCTTTGCCCACCCAGGCTGAGGGCTCATGGTATCTTTGTAGGAATATTTCTTGCTACTTCTGTTCCCACGTGTTACTCACTCTTCCTCAAACAAGCCCAACTCATCATCTGAGCACATTTTTCTATGTTCCCTGCCTGGAATACCATCTCTTTCCTTTCTACGTACTCAAAGTCTGTCCATTTTCAACTCCAGGACGAGTTCTCCCTTCAAGCTATTTTTCCTGTATTCTTGGTCCTTATAGTACCTGCTATTTATACTGCTCACCTGGCTCTTAATTCTCTACCGTATTATTTTGTGTTGTTATAAAAGCATTATACATGAGTCTTTCTTCTGAGTTACAGAGTTGGATTCTTGAAAATAGAACCTTAGACCACCTTGTATTCTCCAAAGTATTGAACAGTGCCCAATATGTATTTAGTAAATGACTTCAGTTTGGTGAAATTGGACCACTCTAGTTCTGAAACTCACCCTGAATATCTGGATAAATTAAAACCTAAATAAATTAAAGCATACCTTTATCCCTTCCCAATTCTGACTTTCATTACTGCAATCTCCAGCATATAAAAATCATATAAAACATCAAGTGCAAGTCAATAGATGTTGCGAATAAAAATAGGGAAACAAAACCACTATCTTTAGGCCTTTATGAGCACCAAAATGTGAAAAATCTATCTTAATTGCAAATCTTTTAGTAGAGAAGTCATAGCTTACATACTGTAGGTGTTATTAGTACCTTCTGCAAGAAGGGGATGTTAGTTTGAGTGCTCGTGTGTGAACACTTCTCTGCAGAAACATGTATATACTTCTGGAATATGCAACACACCTACAGACACACACCCCACTGTGTACAGTGATTTTATTTTTTTTCCTCCTGTGGCATTCAGCCAAACTAGCTTTAGAGTAATATTCTTTCCTAAATTTGTCTTTATTGCAAATAAAGTGGTAAAGATGTGCTAGCAATGGTGCTAAATAAGACAGATACCTCTTTGGGAAGAAGAAAGCAACCGTGAAGCTACATGATTCATGTGCAGCCCTGAGCCCCTTGCTCATTCCCCTTCCCTGGTTGAGAGTTTGCCTGGGGAGGGAGAAACCTGGATGGAACAAAAGCAGGTCCTGAGGGCTCTGTGAGAGTAACAGGAGTGGAAAAGCACACAGGCAAGGAAAAATTCTGATTGAAAACCCCAATTAAAAACCATGGGGCTCTTGGTACTTGAATGCAGAGGAAGACAAGAAAAATGGTAGGTCAACTGCTTTTTACCAGCCTTCCAAAAAAGGAAAGGGAAAAAATGTTGGTTAAGATATGTCACCAGTAATTTCTGTTGAAGAAATTTCCTGTCAGATAACTGGATTTAGAGAAAGAACAACTAACGAAAGATCCCGGCAGTTTGTAACAATTTCCTATTTTCACAAAGCCCAGAGAACCAGCTGAATTCCTTTAAAGCTTATTGTTCTGAACGCCTTTATCTTCCTGGTCTCCTAACTATCTTCTACGGAGGATTTATGCCTTTCAATCTGCACGATAAATCACCCCAGCTGAGACTGTGCAGCAGATAGTTCTGGATCATTTGCAGAAGGCCAGTTGCTCAGGAGAAAATGGGTTGACATAGATGAGCAAAATCTGTCCTTCTTTTCACATACATAAAGCTGGTTTTGGAAGACAGTTAATTTGCTTCTGATATTGAACAGCAGAGGTTTATCTGGTAAGTCTTGTGCACCTCCGTGGCAATACACTGGATACCAGAAGCCACCTTTGACTTGTGACAGTCTCTGAAATAAAGGCATGCATGGACTTCCCTGGTGGCGCTGTGGTTGAGAGTCCACCTGCCGATGCAGGGGACACGGGTTCGTGCCCCGGTCCGGGAAGATCCCACATGCTGCGGAGCGGCTGGGCCCGTGAGCCATGGCTGCTGAGCCTGCGCGTCTGGAGCCTGTGCTCCGCAACGGGAGAGGCCACAGCAGTGAGAGGCCCGTGTACTGCAAAAAAAAAAAAAAAAAAAAAAAAAAAAAAGGCATGCATGATCTCAGAGAAACCTAATGCAGTGAACTTGTCTTTTTTCATTTACAACTTTTGCCAGAAATGGAGCTTGCCTGCATAGTTCTTCTGGTATCAGAAGCCCAACTGGAAATAATACTAACAGGAGGGAGAAAACAAAGGTGCCACTTGGTGACTGGTCTGCTCTGAGCAGGCACTTAATACCAGAAAACTGCATATGAAAGAGTTAACACTTTAACGTGGTGATAAGACTTTACTGTCCCAGCATTTTATTAAATTGACAAAAATCTGAATTATTCCTCAGACAGCTCAATTATGTATTAACATGATCCTCTTAGAAACAGGGCTTGGTTATGGAGAATAAGAACCTTAACAGTGAGAAGTGCTAGCCAGGCAGTAAATTGCTATTTGTCACTTCCAAATCAGTTTCCTTCTTGGGACAGGGCCACCAGCTAGAGACATCCTTACAGCTAGCTCTTGCTATACATCTGTGATGGTTAATTTTATGTGGCAACTTGACTGGGCCAAAGGATGCCCAGATAGCTGTTAGACATTATTTCTGGGTGCTTCCAGGAGAGATTTGCATTTGAATTGGGGGACTGAGGGCCCTTCCTGATGTTGGTGGGCATCATCCAATGCGTTGAGGGCCTGAACAAAAGGACAGAGGAAGGTTGGATTTGTTGGCCGCCTGACTGCTGAGCTAGGACATCGATCTTCTCTTGCTGTCAGCACTCCGGTTCTTGGCCTTCAGACCCAAGCTGAACTCTACACCATCCGGTCTATGGCTATCAGGCTTCTAACCTACACCACTGGCCTTCCTGAGTCTCCAGCTTGCAGGTAGCACATCATGGGACTTCGTCTCCATAATTGCATGAGCTGATTCCTTTTAATGTGCCTACCTCTATCTATCTGTCTAGATAATACATATAATATATACATATCTTATTGGTTCTGTTTCTCTGGAGAATCCTAATGCAATGACTGAGTTCTGGTTACTACAATGAGATCAGAATGGATGGGTGCAGTTTTGCCTTGTTCCCTCAAAAGACAAATGCTTGCCCTGGACCATCTCACGTGTCCCATTCGGAGGAATCTGGGTGAAGCTATGACCCAGCTTCCATCATGCAGATGACATTCATGCTGCAGGAAGGCTGTGGCAGCAAGTTGGAAGAAGCCCGTGTCCCTGAAGGACCTTGTGGAACATGGATGTCCTTCAAGCTTAGTCCAGCTGTGTTTCTTAAATGAAACAGAAAGCAGTGTCTTGTAACATTTAGCCTTGTATTTTAGGAACTTTTTGTGACAGCAGCTTAGCCTTTATCATACCCAATTCTAATACCCAATTCTTTGTCTAAACTTGTATAAATTCAGCCCATACCCTTATGTGCACCCACCTACTGCCATATCCCTTTCATCTGGAACAATCAGTTCCTTTGTATAGATTCTTAGTCCATCACAGAAAGCTGGAAAACTTTTCAGGACCTATTTTTGGCAGCAGATACAATCAAGTCATTGATTGCTTAGTTATAAGAAAAGTTGTAATTTCTAAAATTTACCAGTCTAGTTATAACCTTGCCAGTGTCAGCAGCCAGGGCCATTACATGTGAGCTGACATTTCTTCCTGTAAACGCTCTCTATGAGGTTTCTGCATCATTCCCCTGTCATTTGGGAGTGTGCACGTACAACCATTGCACTATAAATGCATTTTCTCATAAGTACAAACACCAAAGATGCCTGGCAGAGTGCTTATTTGTTATCCCTTTACCTGAAATTAAAGTGTGCTAGTCCACTAGTAAGGAAAATGGGTTCCATTACAAACGAGAAAAAAGAGGCTAATTCTGAATATTTTTTCCAGCTTCATTGAAGTGACTATTAAAAATTGTATATATTCAAGGTGTACAACTTGGTGATTTTATATATGTATCAAAGCTAATTAATCAAGCTAATTAATATATCCATCACCTCACAGTTACTATTTTCATTTTTTCTTGTTTTTTGGTGAGAGTACTTAAGATCAACCCTCTTAGCAAATTTCTAGTATACAATATCTTTACTATAGTCACATTGCTCTACATCAGATCTCTAGAACTTACTCATGTTGTGTAACTGAAACTTTGTATCCCTTGACCAACATGTCCCCCTCTCCCCAGCAACCACCAGTCTATTCTGTTCTATCAGTTTGACTATTTAGATTCTACATGTAGGTGAGATCATACAGGATTTGTTTTTCTGTATCTGGCTTATTCCACTTAGCATAATGTCCTCCAACTTCATCTATGTTGTCACAAATGGCAGGATTTCCTTCTTTTATGAATAATATTCCATGGTATATGTGCATGAGCTACACATAGATATATCACATTTTCTTTATCCATTCATCCATCAATGGATGTTTCCATATCTTGACTATTCCATATCTTGGCTATTCCATATCTTGACTATTGTGAATAACGGTATAATGAACATGGGAGTGTAGGTATCTCCTTGAGATAGTGGTTTCATTTCCTTTGCATATATTACCAGGAGAGAGACAGCTGGATCATAAAGTAGTTCTATTTTTAATTTTTTGTAGAACCTCCATAATGTTTTTCATAATGGCTGTACCAACTTTCATTCCCACCAACAGTCTATGAGGGCTCCCTTTTCTCCATATCCTTTGCCAACACTTGTTATCTTTCACCTTTCTGATAACTTTCTAACACGTCTGAGGAGATCTCTCATTGTTTTTATTTGCATTTCTCTTACAAGAAGACATACACTCAAAAAGTCAGATTGATTTACTGTAACTAAATGCAATTTTTAAAAATGTTCAAAACAGGTTTTTCATACCTCAGGTTTAAAAATCTTCCAAATTTATATTTCTTAGTTATATACTTCTAATGATTCATAGGGAAAAACTTCTGTCTAATGCTTCACTCAAAAGGTAAAATTTCAAACATCCCATATTAATGCGTGGTTTTATGGAGAATAGAAAAGAATGCAGCTCCACAGTTTCTTCACTGTTGCGTGACTCCAGTCATAATCACTAAGGGTGTGATAGCTAGAAAGCTAAGAGCTCAAAGGCCATGAAATTTTTCACATTTACATAAGGAGCAGATTTTCTATATCCCTAGCTACGTTTTGCAGACTCCCATGAAGTAGTTTGGGTATTATGACAAGTTGTCACATTGCACCATTTAAAGGGCCAGCTTTGTGCAAAGCAGTGGAAGTCCCAGGATCTGCTGGTCTCATTACATCTCCAGAGGGTTGACCTCTGACCAGAAAAGATCCCCTTTCTGGGATTGAGATATTAATTTCAAATTTCTTAACTTTCATAATTATCTCTACCGTGAGTAGGAGATGATGCCGTGCTGTAGCACAATGAGAAAGAATGTCAGGAGTTTTGAATTCCAAAATCCTTGGAGGAATTCAATCTTCAGTGATTGGCTGGATTTGAATTTTAACCTAGTCTCTGAACTTCCCCAGACACTCACATGTTGCTGGTTCCCATTGGTTCTCATGTCACACTGGAATCGCATAGGCTACTCTCTCATGCATCACCACCAGTTTCCTAGATTACACCATGATGGAATTCTGCATGTTGCTCTAATTCCTTACCCCACTGGTTCACTGTTGCATGCAATCTTGGCCTTGCCCAGGTCTGTAGGACTGATCCTTGGAACTCTAATTGAGACATTTGGTCTTACCCTTGCTGCTTCTTATTTCAAACATGGGCTTGTATATTTCTTTGCTAGAAACCCTTTAGAGCCAGAGAGAGAGATAGTATTCCAGCGTGAGAGTAGCGAGTTCTGTGGCCAAGAGACATACAGGCATATTCCTCAAGGAGATGCCATGGTCTCAAGCCTCTGCAGGGGCTTTTGCAGCCCTGTTGATATTCCCGTCTACCTGGACGCTCAGGAATGTACCCAGGGCAAATGTAGTTAGGCTGCTAAATACATTGACTGTAAGAAAAATGGCAATCATTCCAGGTGGGAAGGAAGTGACTGAATTCATATGGTAAAGCCATATTTTCACTAGGAATGACTAGACAGGGCCTGAAAAATTATTTAGTGGCATTTAGTTACACAGAGGATGAAAGGCCACATCAAAGGTCTCTCAGAGCTAAGCCAGTATTTGAGGATCCAGTCTCCTACATTCTCTAATTTTTTTCTTTTCCTCAAACTTACTAAAGAATTCCGTTCAAAAAATGTGGAAGGTTCCCCACAAAATGTGATTTCCCCTGCCCTTCCCCTCCACGTGTGGCAGGTGAAACACAGCACATGGCTGTACTCTGATGTATTCTCCACAGGAGGCACTGAAGCACAGCTCTTTCATTACACAAAGACACTTCAGGGATTTACTTAAACATTAGAAAATACCCATTTTTAGGGGTGGAGAAAATAAGCATCTCCTAGTGGGAGAGAAGTAGCAGCCTATACAGAGGAGCTTCAAACCCCTGGATTATATTTTCCTATGCTCACAGAAAATTGCTAATAGCACCACTAGCCTACTGTGAGCTTTTCCTTCCTGTCTGCACAAAACACGTTTCCAAAAAAAGATCTGGCTCCTGTCAGCAATTCACAGAATCCAAAAACTAGATGTAGGGTGAAACTGGAGGGCACCCATGTAAGGGAGAAGTGGGGCTACTGCCTACATACACCAAAGAATGAGTTTCCTTTTTACCTGGTTATATTAATTGAGGACATTTAATGAAGATTTATTCACATGCCATAAGAAAATGTTGTTATGGAACAACATAAGGTATTAAAAGAAAATTTAAACTTCTAATGCCATTCGCTACAAAGCCTGAGCTGATTGATCTAAATACATGAACGTGGAGCAGATATTACCTGAGATGGATGTTTTCAAATTCAATTGAATACATTATTGCATGATTAATCACCTCATATACACCAGATAGATCATAGATTTCATAAATGGCTGATAAATTCTTTGAAGAAAGGGGGCCAATGGATTTGAGCCCTTTCCTGAGCCCTTCCTTTGTTCAGATGTCATCAGTGTAAAATGAGTCCGCAAGAACTGTGCATTATGTTGACCTCTATTAGAGCTGTCTTCAAAGTTGCCTTCTGCTGTCTGCTAGGTTTTGTGTTCTGAGATGATGAAAAGTCAGAGTTAATTTAGATCCCAGCATTCCACAAGAGTTTGCATTTTGGGCCTTAATAACTGACATTGAGCGAATTCAAAACCACTGTTTGTAATATTCGTAGGAGAAGGAAATGCCTGGCTCTTTCACAAGGGGTTGGGGGAGGAGGCCAGCAGCACACTTGCACACCAAGCCCAGGTCCTCAGCTCTCAGGGGAGATCCTTAACTGTCCGGGTCATGGGGAACTGAGGGAAATAAGTGACATTCTTTTTCAAGACCATCTCATACTGATTGTGGTCACACGGACTATACCAGGGCCAAAATGTACTGAAAAGTTTGTAAAGTCAGAAAGACCTAAGTTTGAATATTAGCTCTAGCATGTGTACTAGCAGGGGGATCTCAACCTTAGTTTCCATTTTTGAAAAAGTGGTATCAATAATACTGTGTGTTCTCCCAACGCTATTTTTTAAAAGTTCAAGCCTACAGTTGTCATACACCCAGCTTTCACAAAAGTTCATGAATTGTTAACATTTTGCCACATTTGCTTTCTCTCCACATAACACTTAAGTTGTTGCTGAACTATTTAAAAGTAAATTACAAACTTGATGACACAAACACTTCACAGATTTCTAAGACTAAAAGACAGTTTCCTCCCTAACCACGGCTCCATCAAGTCAACCAAGAAATCTGACCTAATACTATCATTACCATCTAATATGTAGATCACATTCAACTTTCCCCAATTATTCCAGTACATAACTTTGTACCTGATTTTTACCCATCCAGGATCCCGAAAGATCACACATTATATTTTCAGTTGTCATCTCTGTAGTCTTAGTTTAGATCACTTTCTTTTTTTTTTTCATGACACTGACGGCTTTGAAGAATTCAGGCCATTTGTGGCCAGGTGAAGAATGTCCCTAAATCTGAATTTGTCTGTTTCCTCATGACTAGATTCAAGTTAAACACTTCAATGAGAACACTTCCCATTACAAACTAACACAAGACACATAATATCAGTTTGTCCCATTACTGGTGATGTTAACTTTGCTCACATGCTTAATGTATCGCCGAACACTTCCCATTACAAACTAACACAAGGCACATAATATCAGTTTGTCCCATTACTGGTGATGTTAACTTTGCTCACATGCTTAACGTATCGCCAAGTTTTTCTATTGTAAAGGTATTTTTTATCTCTTTGTAATTAATAACTAACCTGGGGCATGATGCTTTGCGACTGTGCACATTTTATCTGCTTAACATTTTATCATCCGTTGATGACTTGCTTAAATCAGTTACTACATTCATGGTTGAAAAATTCTGGCTTTCCAATTCTGTTTTTCGTTTTCCTTGTATTAACTGACATTCTTCTATAAAGAGATTCCACCCCTGCCACCCTTTTGAGTACCATTAGGGATTTTATTTATTTTGGCCATGCCACGCGGCTTGTGGGATCTTAGTTCCCCAACAAGGGACCGAACTCGGGCCCCCAGCAGTGAAAGTACCAAGTCCTCCTCACTGAACCGCCAGAGAACTCCCCATAGGGACTATTTTAAATTTAATGTGTCACAATCTAATACTCAAGAGTTGTGATGATTAGAACAAAAGTATCAAACTCTTGGTACATATCTGGAGCATACTGGGCATTTGACAAGTGGTAGCTTTTATGATAATTTTATTCTAAGTGCAGAAGCTAAAATGTCAAGTTAATGTCATAGTAGAGTACAAACTGGTCACCAGATCTTATCTTGTCCATGGGAGAAATTGTGATGGCGCTACCTGACCAAGAATTTCCAGAAGTCCTCTAGGCCTGTCGTTAAAAGGCTTTCCTCTTGTAGATCTGCATGGTACCTACAGACTGGCCAAATGATTGACAGCTGCTCGTGTCCCAGTCACACCTCTGCTTCCGTCTTCAGCACTGCATGGATACCTCCTTCTCTGATCGCTGCTAGAGGCCAACAGGTCCAGCAACTCCAGCAAGCTAATTATCCCCTACCTCTATGGAGGGAGCGGGGAAGACTCATACTTTCAAGTGGAGACAGCTGTAGCTTGTCGAGAAGTTTGCCACTATTTAAAGAATCAGTCTTGGGGAAGAACTGTAAGGAAGTGTAAACTGCAGCAGTATATGAGTTGCTTGCTTTTTTAATTCGGTCTTCTAGAGAGTCTGATGCCCCTGGTGCCAAATACTCATTAGCAGTAAGTAAGTTCTTTAGGGAAGCACACTAGCTTTCTCAGGGAGAGAAAGGATATTTATGTATCTTAGAGACAGGATTTGGGTCCAAGAGTTAGTGTCTTTCCAAGTATATAACCAAGTGGTCCTGAGGTTTTGAGAAAAGGAAGAGCAATGTTTATCTTGGATTCATTGCTGGACTTGGCACATCATTAATAGGATTACTGGTGAAATAAGAACTGCTTCCCTCAACGCTATTCATGCAGTTTTGTTTGGAAATACGAAGCTGTGGGTGTCTGTGTAGTACATTAAGGTTGAGACATGGAAATGAATTCATTGAAAAAACTCCTGGCCCCCTTTCTCCTTCCCCATCGATCCTATGCTTATCTCTCCCTTGCTCTGTGCTGAGGGAAGCTGACCCCATGAACTATGTCATCTGGGCATCCTTCCCATGTGGCTTCCAATTAGGTCTGGCAATGGGAGGCTCTAGTAGGAGCACAGATGGTAGGAGGAGAAAGAGGCCACCCCTTCCCTGATTCTCTGGCAGTAGCTGGTCGCTCCACGCTGTAGGTTTTACAGACTTCTTCACAGCTCCTGCTCTCACTGCAGAACAGCTAACACTCCATCTTCTGTGCCTTCCGCTCTAAGGGTAGTAATGGATTCCTGCTGTAACAGTCTCCAGGCATCTACCATCTCATTTTCTTATCCCTGCTAACACCCTTGTAAATCACCTCTTCAAGGAAGTTATCTTTGAACCATCATGGATGGGTTCTTTTTCCTGGCAGGACCCTGTTACAACTGTTATCTGCCAGGGCCTGTCTAAATGATTATTCACTTATCCCTCTCAACCACCCGGTATAGTTACACTATGACCAACATGTTTTAGCTCATGTTTTAGCTCGGTAAGCTGACACCCGGTGAAATTACTTGATATGCCAAGCATCATACAACTACTAGGTGTTGGAGCCAAGCGTGAGTTACCACTTCTCCAATACTACACACAATGCTTCTAAAACCTGCCAAGCACCTTCTTCCAATATGGTCCAGAAAGTTTTTAATGACATAGGTGAGGAGTTGCCTTATTTATGCCCCTTGGAGCAAACACTAAGAACTAATAGGGAAGGCTTTGGAGTTCCTGGACCCTGTTGGACTGTTATTTTTCTCCTTGCAACCATTTAACCTCAGATTCACAGGAAAGGCCATCTGAATAGGCAAATAGGTTTGCCACAGAATAGGCAAACCCATTACATAAGTGAACCTGACTGGTGGAGATACAGATCCGAGGAGGGTAAGTTTAGTGGAGCTAGTCATTTGCAGGTGTCCCAGGAATTGTAAAAGGAAGGCAGCTGAACACTTGGAGTGGGCTGATGCACTGTTAAGCTTAACCATGGTTTGCTCTGGTTGTAAGAGCCTCACATTTCCATAGTTTTCCACTTTTCCTCTTCCTGCTTTTTCCCCGCTCATTTACATCTTACGCCAACATTTCTATCCTACCTTCTTTCTTTCTCTCACTGCTGTGGAGTTTTTCTTTTGGTCCTAAGGCTGCCTCAGTTCCTGCTGAGTGTGCTGTTCTTTGATGGCAACCCCCATTATCAGGGAATGGAGACCTAACGAGCTAGAAAAAGCTGCACCCACCTTCTCACCTCTGAGTTTTTAGCTTTCATTTTCTCAATCATTTTCACAAGGCTCTTGTGGCCTTTTACCTTAAAGAATGTTGAACACACATTTTCAGGATTCCCTTTTAAAAATATGATCGTTAAAATTTCTGGTTGACAAATACCCAGCAGACCGGGGTGGGTAGGTTGGGGTGTGGCTTCCTGTGGCCTGAGTTCTGAAGAGACAAAACCCAAGGGATGAACATAGCACAGGGTTGGGGAGTTCCTTCATCTCCCTAACTCAGACACGTCTTCCCGAGCAAGCCAGCCCCAGGTGCAAGCCTTTCCTGAGCGTGGTCAGGATTGCCTGATGGCTTGTTCAGATGCAGACTTCTGGGCTCTCTCAGGCCTACTGAAGGGGAATCTCGGGGGAGAAACCGGCATTTCAAACAAGTTCTCAGAGGAGATTATTATGTACACCAAAGTACAAAACCCACCAGCATTCTGGCTACAAATCTAGGTTTCTGAGCTTGCAGATCTGGATTTTAATTTCAGCTCTGTAATTTACTAGCTGAACAATTTGAGAAATTTAACTAAACTTCTCTGAGCCTCACTTCCCTCATCTGGGAAGGATCTCTCTTTCATAGGGGTATTATAAAAATTAACACATTATTTAGTTCTGTCTGTCTGGAATACTTTAATACTCAGTCAATGCTTGTTTATAGCAACTAATTAAAACTGATGATTCACCTATGAAAAAACTGAATTGATCAGTTAATAGTCACAATGACTGGCATTCAATATCTAGCAAAGACATAGACAAAATAATTTTTAAAAGCATAACCAATGATGCAACCTGGACTACAAGTTGGTTCATGCTTATCAGCTGAGAAACCATTAGAAGTTATTGCTTCTAATATTGCTTTTTCCTGTTTCATATAATCCTGCAGGTAGAAAAACCAAGTAATAAGTTACCATGCTTCTCAGAAGCTTCTGTGTTTTGTTGTATTTTTGCCTGTTTTTTTTTCCTCTTTCTTTTGCAATTGTAAATTTTGTCTGAAGGACCAAAAAACGGTATTAAGTAGAGAAAATAGTTTTATACATTTCTGAGGGAGACTCGAGTAATATACTACATATGGGGGTATGAAAAGCACGGTGCTTTTTCACTCACTGCATTTGATGGTATGGAAAGTTCTTTAGTGATCTGCTCTAAGAACAGAGTGTCATGCATTTTAATATATATCCTGCTGAGAAACTTGCAGCTGATTTATGACCCTTCAAACCTGCAACTTTGCATTCTGCATGCACAATTGTAAGAATTCATGGTTTCGTAAAGGGGAAAAAGCAAAGATTTCTTCCACCTTTTAAGAATTAAATTCCAACTCTATATTGAGGTGATCTCCAAGATGAAATAAGGATACAGACAATAAAATGGCAAAGTAGAAATGTAAAATCAGGACCATAGTGAATTATAGAATTTTATGAGCATAGAATTAGAAAAATACAAATCCAGTCACTAGTAAATGATTCCCTCACTTGAGTGACCATCAAAAACACATGAGATGCTTTTAAAGTCTGTAGAGCGGGGCCCACCCGAGACACACTGATTCAGCCTCTTCAGAGGTGAGGCCCAGAAACTGGACTTTTAAAAGCTCCTCATATTGGGGAATAACTAATGTACGCTACAGTGTTATATGTGTGCGTATATGTGAGAGAGAAAGAAAGAGGGGAGAGAGTGTTGCAGAGAAGAAGAGAGGCCAGGGGGAGGCCAGAGAGACCAGGGGTGGTAGTAGGGGGTTGGGGCATGTGGGTATAGTTATTCTGAATTCTGTCTGCCCAAGCAAAAAATTACAAAGATGAAGTCTGTAATTCTCATAATAGAAATATTTATAGCGGGAAACACAAGAGAAAACTTTCCCATAACTGAATTCTGAAAGCAGTCTCTTTTGGTGTGGTACCAGCAGGCCTCCTGAGGGCTCAAGATAATGGGATCGATCGCGGATCTGATAACGGCGTAATGGGTCTGCTCTGGTGTCAACTATACTAGGTATGTTGCTGCTTCCCTCCACATCCCTTCGTGCCAAAGCCAAAAATGTACACCACCGTCATCTCACAGTTGTATAGTGCTTGCTATTTACAAAGCTATTTCATTTACTTATTCCATCCGATATTTAAAACAGTCTGATAATCAGTCATTGTTACTATCAGCCGATATCGTCACCGTTTTAGACATAAGTCATTTGAACGGCTTGCCTAAAGTTACATGGAAGGCCAGTGGCAGAAAGAAGCAGTATGATGTCAGGGGAAACTTTTTCTAAGTATCACTGCCAGTCTTTTCATTAGATTATAGCAAGATAGGTCTAGCTCTTTGGTAAGCAGAATGTAGTGAATATTTCTTTTCATTCTGATTTTGTAGTTAAAGATACAAAGGAACTCATACGACAGGGATGGTCTCTGTGCCGGAGAAGTTTATTATCTAGTAAAAGTAGCTCACTCGTTTTCTATAAAAGAGTTTAAGCCTAGTGAGTTCTCACCGTTTATAGTTTCATGAAAGTATCTGTCTCACGTAAAGAAAAAAACCTCAAACTTAGGAGGCTCTGACTTTAAAAGACTGCATCGTAACTTCTGAGTACATGAATGATATGTTCTTTTTCCTTGTACATAGAACCTTCAAGGAACCTAAACATTTGATTTGAGCAGATGATTAAGTGGCTTTTTAGATTCACAATAGTGCAGGGGAATATTGGGGAACACGAATTGTTTCAGCAACAGTATAATCATTGGCAATACTTAAAATTTCTTTTATATCTTCTCCTACCTGCCCATCTTCCCAGACTCATCCCAATTGGACCGTCCCTTTCAACTTCCTGTCTCTCCAGATGGATGAGATGTCTTTCCCTTTGCACCTGCAGAGTTGCATCGGGGATTTCTATGTCCAGCCCAACTTCTGACTCTTTTAACAGAACCCACGTTTTTCCCTGGGGATTCACCCCTCTTCCACTGTGAGTACCACGTGGTTTGAGTGGACCAAGTCTCCCTTGATTCCAGGTGAGTCCATGGTAAAAACCTAGCCAACCAAATCCCCTTGGCCACCTGAAATTTGAAAGGTGATTTTCTTATGGACAATAAGACCCACATGTTCATTTCAGTTAACTTTGATGTAAAACATCTGAGCTTTATTCTTCCTTGGCATCCAGGAGGGAACTATCACAACATTCCCAGTAGTCAGTGCCTGAATTCGCTAGACTTTTAAATTCCACAGAAGCTCTATAAATTTATACAGCAGCCAGCTGGTGGTCTGGCATGTCTATTTTAATCTCAGGATTATGTTTACCTAAAGATAGGAGTCCCTTAGAATAGGAGGCCTATTCTACTCAATACTATAACTAGTGTTAAAAAAAAAAGATGTAGGAAGAGGATAGTCAGGTTTAAGTGGAAGGACAATTCTGGTTTGGACATGGTGAGTTTGAGATGCCTGTGGGATACTAAAGCAAAGATAGCTAAGAATTAGTGGCATGAATGGTTCTAGACTTCAAGAGAAGTCTAAGAGGGAAAGAGCTATTTGACTTTGCATTAGAATCACTGGAGAGCTTTTAAAACCCATGATACCTTGGCTGCATCTCAGACCAATTAAATCAGAATCTCTAGGAGTGGAAACCAGGCATCAGGATTTATAAAGCTCTCCAGGTTAGTACAATGTATAACCAACATTGGGAAACAATGCCCCAGTGTGTCTGGCTGATTTCAACACATTTGAACCACTGGAAAATTCAGGCGACAAATAAAAACACTTGTAGATTTAATTATTGACTTAAGGTGTAGTTCCAATCTTCCCAGGAAAATGGTTTTATTTGTATGTCCCTTTTTCTGCTTGCTATTTTTCCTGTAACAATTGGAAATTAAATCGAGAGGCTGCATAAAAGAAGAACGTGAACTTTCCCAGGTTGGAAGATCCGACTGCAAATTCGACCTTCTCCACTTGTTAGCCTGCTGACCCTGGCTGAGACACTTCACTTCCTTGAGACTTAGTTTTTCTTATTTGTAAGTACTAACTTTCAGAAGACCGTAGGTAACAAGAGAATTCAAGAGAGACCATCAACAAAGGGCCAGCTACTTTATAGCTGTTCGATAGATTGGTAACAGCTGAAAGAAGGTACATAGTTCATTTGCATAATGACAGGAGCAGATTTCTGTTGCTCTGCAGGTCATAGTTGTAAGCGCATCTGGTTTGAGGTCTGCAGCCGGCCTGTCTACACACCGTATCTCAAGATCTTGTCATTCACTGTCAGGGTTTTGTAACAGGTTCACCTTGGTTAATGCTGTGAGAACAGACCCTAAATGAGGCAGCTGGTGCTCAAAGCAGACATTGGTGATAAGGCCTGACCAAGTAAGCCAGTGGCTCCTCATTTCCCCCGCCCATCCATACCAAGGCCCGGCTTATCGCTAAATTTCATTTTCCTTCCACCCCAGTTTTATAATTATAATGCATATTTTCTCTCATGCCTTTCCCTTACTATTTGCTTCCCCAGGTCGCACACTTACATACGCCACGCCACCCCTCCGTGCCTGCACCCTCTTCCTTACCAAAGATCACTAAAGCTAGCCTCTATTTCTTTTTTTTTTTAATCTCCTAACTCTCCCCCTCACACCGGTGGCATCATCTGGTTTTGCAGATATTTCACAAATTTGACAGTCATTAAACCATGGAAACCACTTAGGGAAATGGGACTAGGACACATTTACATGTCATTATCCCAAATGTGAGATTTCTGTAGCAAATATTGCTTATTTGGGATAATACCAAAATGCAACCATCTATTTAATCTCTTGGCACCTTTCAATACAATTCTAATTATACACATATTTTCATAGTATTTAGAAGAGAACATTCTACAGGAGAAAACGTCCCTCCTTTGCCTACCACACACTGTTCATCCCTAGGAACCTTATTCATGCGTTTGGAATGCACATTTTACTGAAAGGATGCTTGAAGCTTTTATCAAACCTGTCTTAAGACACTAAAGCCAAGTCCAGCAACATTTTCACAACCAGGCAATTATATACAAATGCATGCATTTGTTCCTGATATAATCTGATCGACAAGCAAAATTAAAACTGATTTTCTTTCCATTCATTCACCTCAAAAAGACCGAAATGCTAGAATTCAGCATGTTCTCATTTGCAGGAGAAACAGAAGTGGACCACACAGGACCTACCTGGCAGGCAAGGTGGTGGCGGTGCCACGAGATTTTCGGCCTACAGCATATGCATCGAGCGCAAAGCCATCTGTGGCTGCTTTTCAAGACAGAGGCAGGGGGGCCGCAGAAGGCTCCTGTGAATGCCTTATATGGCAAGGAGCCAGCCTGGAGCAGCACACAGAGCCGCTGAATTAAATGCGCAGATTAAATGAACAGCTTGCTTTATGTACATCAGTTAAGTTCAAAGCTTTCCGGCCAACTGCTAATAGCAGGCTGGGTGAAGAAACAAACAGTGACCTGGGTGGCACGGGGCCTGGCGGAAGGCAAGGTGACAGCAGCTCCGCTCTCTCCTCCCCACCCTGCATTTCACTTGCCTTCTTCTCTTTACCTGGGGATTTATCTATAGCACCTTCTCTTGTGCAGAAAAGAAAAGGTTTGATCTCTATGTGGCCTGGAGTCCCTGACTGACCACAGCAGAGGGGAGTGTTCAGCACCCCTGGCAAAGGGTTGGAAAATGAGAACTTTCCAGCACAGGCTCTGATTATCATCACCTGAGGAACAAGGGAAGAAGCCCCACCTGCCCAGCCACAGGACTCAACAATCTTCAGGTGCAAGCTGGCTCATGCACGTCAACTGTCGGTATCATTAGACTTATTGTAACTGTGATTAGTATTCACAATAGCTGAGGGCAATTCTAGTCCCCGCCCAGTGAGGTTGGCAGGTGTCCCCCTGGGAGTTCCAGATTTAAGGAAATAGTTTTTCCCCAACCGTCACCCCTGCAGTCCACCGCACTCTCCTTAGGAGGGTAGGTCTGCCCTGGGGATTCAAGATTTACAGAAATGTACCTGTCCAGTTTTCCCAGCACCACTCATTGAAGAGGCTGTCCTTTCTCCACTGTACATTCCTGCCTCCTTTGTCAAAGATAAGGTGACCATATGTGTGTGGGTTTATTCTGAGCTTTCTATCCTGTTCCATTGATCTATATTTCTGTTTTTGTGCCAGTCTAGGTGGGAGAGGGAGGGTGGAAGGGAGGGAGACGCAAGTGGGAAGAGATATGGGAACATATGTATAACTGATTCACTTTGTTATAAAGCAGAAACTAACACACCATTGTAAAGCAATTATACTCCAATAAAGATGTATATAAAAAAAGATTTACAGAAATGTGCCAGCTCACTCAGAGTCGTAGTGGTGGTAGGTCCCACCCCACCCTGCCCAGGTCACACCCAGCCTTGTGACACAGGCTTTATTCACACCTTTCCATAGGGGCACACAGCAAAGCGGGGAGCTGCCTCTTGGGAGGGAGGGGGAGATGCAGCAGCCACATAAGCAGCAGGGCCTGAGGCTCTTTAAGGATGTGGCCAGGGGGAAAGGCCCCTAGAAAACATCCTCTAGGCTTTTCATCACCTACCATCACAGTCCTTTCCAGAGTGTGGTTACCCATAAGGCCCCTTTCTCTGTCTGGCATCCTCTTCCCCACTCCTCTGGGGGCTGTGGGCAGTGGGGGAGGAGCTCGAGGCAGGAGCAACACCCATATTCCTGTCTACCTCACCTGCTGTGAACTGTGCTTTCCCATCGCAGAGGTCCCCTCGCCCAAGGGCCGCCACTCTCCAGAGCTACCCCTAACCTTTTCCTTGCTTAGCCAAATTCAAATCCCAAGCTCAAAGGAAGAGGGAGCTCTTTTTTTTCTTTTGTCCCCATATTGGTACAAAGGGACACGTGCCAATTGATTAACACACATTCGACTTTGCATTCAGGTCTGTTTGCAATTTATATCAACAGGAAGCTGGTGACTTCCAGACAGGGGCAAGCTCAAGGTCAGGACCACAACAGAGGGTCTGAAGACACCACTGACTTGTTCGTTAGGCGGTGCATAGACAACGGGATGCAGGAGGGCCATACTCTCCCAAGCAGTAATGCGGGAGCCCACAGCCCCAGCGCGCCTGCCCACACAGAGGTCCTGGCCTTGCAGCAGGAGGGCTGAGCAGGTCACCGCGCACAGCTGAGGATGAGCCCTCCAGCTGCTCCTCAGCACTGTCCCCTCCACAATGCTTCTGCTTACCTTTAATAAGTTGTACAAACCCAACGTTCTCCGAGAAAATATAGATGAACATAAAACCCAAACCACTCTCAATTACACTCCCAGATTAACCAACATGACCATTTTTTCCATCTACCCTTCTCCAGGGACTTTTTAGGCAGTCCCAAGTCTCAGTCTCCTGATAAAACCGGATTTTACTATAATCTACTAGGTTGTCACCTACAAAGGCACTGTAATAACTTAAATCTGTACAGAAAATGCTGACAACTTACATAGAGGCTACTTTTTTTTGCTGCGGAAACCGTAAAGAACTCTAAGTTGTAAAGTTCAGAAAAGACTCCGGCGCCAGCCTGGCTGCAGTGCAAGGGGGAAGGTTTTTAACCCTGAGCCCCCAGGGCTTTCCCGTGGGGCAGATGTGAGGCAACCACGGGCATGCAGAGCTCAGGTCCACTAGGCATGCGTGCTGGGGATGATGGGACTGCCTGCAGTGGCCACTCACGTCACCCCCGAGGGCTTAGAAAGAGGCTAGTTTCCAGAACTTCAGATCCTGAAATTATGCTCAGGACTTTCTGGCGCTTGCTACTTTACCTCTAAGCTGACCTCCCGCCCCTTGGGTTTCTTCACTTCCTCTCAGCTTGCCTCTAACATCCTCAAAAAGCCCCCATACTTTTCTATCTCTGTACGTGCCGGGCAGATATAACATGCTTATAGCAGCGAGGATCTTTCTTCTTTGTTGGGGAGTGGGGAGGGGAACCATAAAATAAACCTCATTCTGTTTTCTTCTCACACACAAGTAGATGGTTAATATTTTGACAAATGAACTCATGTTCTTTTCTTCCTGGATGGGCTCTGTTCCCTTTTCGCTTGCCTTGTCCTGTCCCCTGTGCTGCAACGCCAGCTGGGCTCAGAGCCCCAGGGGAGCCTTGTGGTCTCACAGAAAATAAAGATAACCTGCTCGGTCTTTTTTCTGAACTGTTTTCCAAAGCCCAAACCTCTGGGTGAATTTAGGGACTTCATAGAGGTATATACAGAGTGCCTTGAAGAAGCGTGGAGAGAGAAAAGCTGAGATCCTCCTGGGCTGGGAGGGCAGAGGGGGGATGGAAAGAAGGGAGCACCACCCTCCTCCGCATGTCTGGGAGATGCCAGGACCCACAGAGAGCGTGGGGTCAACTGCTGCTTGTAGACGGGCCGCCACAGGCTGTCCTGCCAAGACCCCACCTACCAATGGGCGTTGGGGAAAAGAAGGACTGGCCAGCTTCCTTCTCCCAACACATCTCTAAACTCTGGACTCCAGAACTGCGGCCAAACCCGAGGGTGTGGACGGGGGCTCAAAACCCCATGAAGGGCTAAGGTTCAGGGTTGGGAGAAAGGGGCCTCAGAGTAAGAAACTGACTTATCAAGAATATAACTGTGCTTCTTACCCAAGTTGTGGACTAATATCATACTTGTAGTGCTTTCCTACTGCCGCCAAAACAAATTACAATAAATACTTAAAAGAACACAAACTCATCACCTTACAGTTCTGTAGGTCAGAAGCTGGCCTCAAGTCACACTGGGCTAAAATCAGCATGTCATCCACAGGGGTGAGTTCTCTTCTGGAGGCTCTCAGGGAACATCTGTTTCTCTGCCCTTTTTCCAGCATCTAGAGGCTGGCCACATTCCTTGGCTCAGGGCCTCCTTCCAACACTCAAAGCCAGCAATGGCCAGGAGTGGCCAGCGCAGCCTCTCTCCCATCACAGCTCCTCCGCACTGACTCTTCTTCTACAGGCTTCTCCCACTTTTAAGAACCCTTTGTGATTATACTGGATCCAGCTGGATAATCACGGGTACTCGCCCTATTTTGAAGTCAGCTGATTAGCAATCTTAATTCCATCAGCAACCTTTGCCATATAACATACTCACAGGTTCCAGGGATTAGTATGTGGACATCTTAGAGGTGGAGGCATTATTCTACCTACCACATACCCAAATGTGTATACCTGAGTTTCTACCCACTGTAGCCACCTTTTCCATGTAACCATCCCTTCCTGCTTCCCTTAATAACAAATGCCTTGATAATGTCCGCTAATCTTCAAAGGAAAGAAGGTTATTTTGAGTAATTCTTCTCCCCCTTTGATGTTCCATATTCTCCTATGCAAAGCGTGATCCGTGGATAGCAGCGTCACAATCACCTGGGAGCTGGTTAGAAATGCAAACTCTCGAGCCTCTTGCCAGACCTCCTGAATCAGGATCTGCACTTTATCAAGATCCCCAGGTGATTCCTATGCACTGATTCAGCACATCCCAAATTGTGGAAGCTTGAATATTACTGTAAAAGTAAGAATGCGAAAAAGCAGGGCAAGTTTTTACTAAAAGAAAAACTGAAGCTCAGAAAGGTCAAATAACTTGGCAAAATCACTTAGTGCAGGGGTTTCCAAACTGGGTCCTAATGCATTAGAATCACCTGAGCTTTAGGAAATCCCAAAGGCCACGCTGCACCCCAGATCAAAGAAATCAGATTCTCTAGGGGCAGGACACCAACACCAGTGGCTTTTACAACTCCCCAGATGTTTCCAGTGTGCAGCCAGCTTTAAACGTCTGGGATTTAGAAGACTTTCAATGGTGAAGAGAGTCTAAATTGTGTTTTTTGAGGATGACCAATGTCCCAGTTTGCCCAGGACTATTTTGGTTTTAAAACTGAAAGTCTCTGGGGACACGAGACTTTCAGTTTTAAAACCAAAATAGTCCTGGGCAAACTGGGACATTGGTCATCCTTGTTTACAGATACAAAATCCAGACCACCTCAAGCTGCGGCAGAAAAAGAGTTGGGTCTAGTTTTCCACCCTTACTCCCCCTCCCCCAACCCCGTTTCCATTGGGAGGCACTTCTAGAATGTGTGGGTCAGACAGATAAACGCTCTCCTTTAGAACTGAGATACATTCTTTTTTTTTTTTTTGAATTTTATTTATTTTTTTTATACAGTAGTTTTTTTTTTTTTCTGCGGTATGCGGGCCTCTCACTGTTGCGGCCTCTCCCGCTGCGGAGCACAGGCTCCGGACGCGCAGGCTCAGCGGCCATGGCTCACGGGCCCAGCCTCTCCGCGGCATGTGGGATCTTCCCGGACCGGGGCACGAACCCATGTCCCCTGCATCGGCAGGCGGACTCTCAACCACTGTGCCACCAGGAAACCCCTATACAGTAGGTTCTTATTAGTTATCTATTTTATACATATTAGTGTATATATGTCAGATACATTCTTAAATATGTTCATCCGCATCTCACACAGCCTATGAAAGTTTGCTAATGGTCCTTAAAGGCCCGTAGACTCTTTCCCAGCAAGCTAATGAGGTAAGGGGAAGAAGGGCAAAAGTAGATGGTCTCTCCTTCTTTACACTCCCCCTTTAGTCTTTTTGGCTCCCTTCCAGCATTCTCTACTTAAGGAACATATTTAGAATATCTGGTAATAAGAGTAAGGTCATTTATTGGTTTGTAACACAATTGTTTTTCTTTAATGAAAGCAGCCATACATGTAAAGCCAGTCCCTCTAAAGTAAAAATATAATCATTTGTATTTTTATTATGTATTTTGTTATGTATTCCTCACATTTGAGTTGGGAGAGGTGTTCCCAGCCATTAATTTTGAAGATAGTTTTTCAAACAAGAGAAGGAAAAGCAGACCTTCACCCTATCAAGGATGGCCTGCCCGTCTCAGCCACAATTTAAGTGCGCAACAATAGCATCTCCGGGTTCCTGGTTTGCTTTGGAAAACTGAAGGAAACTGTTGTTAGAGGATACAGAGGGAGGACAGAAGAAAGGCAAATTTTGAAAAGTTGAGTCCCCCAGTTCACTTCCAGGGCATGTCTGGCCACCTGCCCAAAGAGACCCACAGGATAAACCCTTCAAGGGAACACAGCAGCCTTACGAAAGCGTTCACTTTAAAAGTATTTCATCTAAAGCAAGTGCTGTGTGGAAAACACTTTGCCTCTACTTTCTCATACTTTGTGGGAGACCTACTTAAAAAAACAAATAATGGTTTCCTACGAGTTTCAGTAAAAACAAACAATCATTTATCTGAAACATCGTAATACAAAGATTATGCTTCTTTGGAAGGAAACATAAATTCATTTTGGTGTAATGGGCGCTGGGGAAAATCATTTTGTTCTGAATGATTCACACATGTGGTCTTTATTCCTGCATTTCAGATATTCACTATTCTGAAAGACTTAAAAGTGGCAATGTGAATTTTTTCACCGTACAAACTAATATACTGCCAAGCTGGAGGTGAAGGTACTTTACAACCTTTAATCTGAAAAAAGTTCTCTTGATGGGCATATCATACGGCAATTTCTTAAAAATCTTATCTCTGTTACAGGTGCAATTTGGGGGATATTTTTGCTTTATAAACATATATGCATTTGTGTTGGGCTCTTACTAGTTTCTAAAAAAGAGAGGATGGAATAAGTGTAAAAACATATATTCTGACAATACCAGCACTACACTGATGACAAAAACAACTTCCTGAAGCCCAAAGGAATAGCTATGAATATGCAGTGTTACGGAAATCAAGAGGAATTGTATGGTAATTTCCTACCAGGAAAGAAGTGAAACAACTGAAATAAATCACAGTATAGGGCATAATACAACTGAAGGCTTCACATTTTAAATCTGAAAGGCAAATGTGGTCCTTAGAACTGGGCTCCTGAGAAATAATTCTTATCCTTCTATGTTCTGTTCAGGTGCTGAAGGCTATGAATGTTTTCTAGGGATAACACTCATACTCCGAGTAAAATTCTGACTGAACCATACCTTGGCATGACTGACGTTCCAACAGTACATTAGAATTCTCAAATATAATGTACTTCAGAAAGGCAAAGTTTTAAAAATTGTTATCATTGTCGAGATGATTTCTGAGCAGGAAAAAAGCGCTTAGTTTTCATGTCTGGGCTGCTTTCAGATAAAGTCGTATGTAGCGGTCACTGCAAAGGAACATACTATGTAGAAGTACTGGAGGAAACATTTGCTTTGACGGTCACAAAGACTAGCAATCGTACATGGAATAACAGTGGACACAATGACTATTCACAGTTGGAGTTGTTACTTAAATACTAAATTCAAGGTGTTAAAGCGTGTACTAAGAAATTCTGGGTACAGCCTAGATGGAAGATTTGGGCTGGGGCTATTAGAGGAAGCAGAGGCCGTGTAGATTTTTGAAGGGAGTTAAGGTATCATGGCATTGCACGGCACACACGAGCGTGTAGAGCGATGAGGCTCACTCACTCTCGGGATGCTTTCCTCTTCCAAGCCTAGCCTGCTTAACCAGTTGAAATTAACCCAGTGGTGCGCCAATAGACAGGTGGCAAAGTACTCCCATTCCCATTCATTCATTCATTCATGCTTTTACCAAAGCTTTACTGACATTATACCTCTTAGTCATGAGGATAAGGGGTGAAAGAGGATGCACTGTTCCTCCCTTGGGAGCTTTCAGGCCAAAGAGGTTGATAGGAGAAGCCCTCCAATAAAAAGTGGACGGCAGTAAGTTCCACAAAATAAAAAAGTAAAATCTGGTAGAGATTAGCCAGAAGTGAGATCAGGAAAGGTTTCCTGTAGAAGGTGACATCTGAGCTTGGCCTTGAAAAATGAATGGAGACATACAGAGCGGGGAGTCAGAAACTGGGGTGGTGGAAATGGAGGGGAAAGTTGGAAGAGTACTTTCTGATGTGGCCCAGGATGGGTTGGAGAACTGGAGAGATGCCAGTGCACCTGGCTGTAGGTTGGGTCCAGATCATAGGAGGCCCTACATGCTAAAGGACTTTATCGCTCTCGGGAGCCACTGAAAGATTCTAAGAAGGGTGATGACGTGAACAGAAGAGTGATTATAAGATTAACTTGCTGAGAGTTTCCACTCCCCACTTTGGCAACTGAGAATTGCGTCCTGATGCCTTAAAAGTGGGGATAGTATGTAGCAAAGTAACTTCTCTCCTATGTATCTAGAATGATACTAGTTAAGGACCATACTTGGGAGAACTGAGAAAACAGTTTCTCAAATCATATTTAGATTAAGAAAGAAAGGAAGTGATTGGAAATACAGAGACAAAATTAGGCGACTCTTACGAGTTCAAATGAAAGAAATAAACTAAGATGATAGCAAAGGGAGAGATATGTAAGTACTGATTTTAATCAAATCCTATCTACCCAGAGGACTATTCTCCTGGCCAAAAGGATACGTGTTAACAGTCAACACTAGAAGGTCACACTCGTGTGGAGTTGAGTGTGAATCTGATGAGCAGCTGTGAGTACTTTTGGCTGGAGGTTTTTAAATTTTTTATTTGATTGATTTTTAGGGAGATTTCTCCTTGCTGGAGAAGAGAGAGTTTTAAAGATAGGGCTGGAGTGTAATTTAGGAAAAAAACACATTTGGAATTCTAGAGATAAATGAAGATCTGAGTTAAATTACAGTCAGTATATAGTTGAAAACTATGAGATAGATGATTAATAATAAAATATTAGCTATATCATGTTAGTCACATATCCTTGGGTAGAGTACCTATTTTCAGCCCATTCCTTAAACAATAAACAGCTCTACCTTTCAACGGAGTGTTTTAAAAGGTCCACCTAAGACCCCAGGGGATCCCAGAATGCTGATTATACCAGCTCTAACCTGTCCACCAAAGAGACCTGAAACAGACACAGGCTTATTCTGACTAAGGAGACAGATAGCTGCAGCATCACACAGCCACTATATGCATTTTGCTGACTATATTGGAAGGAAGCAAAGATTTCACTGAAAATCAACTGAAAAGCACTCAGTTCATAAAGGTAACACTCTGAGCAAATACATAAGCAAAGAGCAAAAGCTAGTTACTAAGGACCCTGGGGTAAGAAACAAGATATCCAGACTTAGATGATTTGGAGACAGAGAGCATATGTAAGTTACGAAGAAGGATCCAGACCAGATCAACATTATTTTCTTAGAGAAAAGGACTTAGAGAGATATTGGTACCCAAGGAGCATTCTTAATAGATTGCTATACTTCAGTACATAAACTGTTAAGCCCCAGGTGTCTCAGCTCAGTGAGGATAAATGTATTACCTTTTAGAGCTCTTCCAAATATCAGTGCTTTGATTCTCAGGAAACCAAATTCAGAAGCTCCCTCTAAATTATTCAGTCTTCCTTGAGGAGAGATGGGTTGTCTCACTTAATCAGAGCTGCTACCTGCACGTCTGCCGTTCCGTGTTTTTGGAATCCACAGGCCTTACCGTCAGTTTGCTATCTGACGGTAAGGCGTTTCTCCACTGCCCCCAGTTTCCTGCCAATAATACCTCCATGACACTGCTGACCTCCTCTGTTTCTCTGCCCCTCAGTGTTCTCCAGCCTTAGGCCAGTAGGAAGTACCTTTCTGCGGTTCCTGACCACTTATTTGAGAGGACGTTCGCACACCAGGGGGTTCGGGCCCTTAGAGTTGTCATCTTTTTCCCCACAGTGTCTCCCTTCCTCTATGCAAAGTACCACCAGGCACGTATCCCTCTCTCTCTGATCCTGACTGTGGGCTAAGTTCAAGTTATTTTCCTCATGGCCTGTTGGTACCATGCACTTTAAAAAATGTGAATAAGCACCTATTTGGTGTTTCCTAAATATTCCACACCCTTAAACTCTCCCAAACTCATTGTAATAATTAGGAAGCTGGATGGCCCCGCACACACAGACAATCTTCCAGTGATTCAGTTCCAGCTCCTCTAAAACACCCTCTTTAAGTCATATATCTATCTTTCTGACTATCTGTCACGGGTTCATTCTTGACAAATCAACAAGTTCATTTTTTGTAGTTGTTGACGTCACAAAATTCTGAGTTAAAGAGCACCTTCCAGGTTTTGTTATATAAATATACTTGGACCTGGTGGTCAAGACAGTCAGAAATTAAGAGCCAGAGTGAGAACTTGGATGTGGTCAGTTTGTCTTTGTGACTCTGCTCTGTTAGCACTGGCTTGTCCTCTTCATTCTGAGACTGACATTATGAGGGTTCAGCTCTGGGCTGCCTGTATTCGAAAATAGAAAAAATAGAGTGAGATCTTATCATAATGGTTGAGCAGAGACAGAATGAATGTGGCTTAAGAAACGATTGTTGATGGGATGCATAGACCCTCAAAGATGACCTTGTGCTCTCAGTCCTGTCTGACTGGGAGAATGACGATATTATTAATTGAGCAAGAAACGGTAGGAGCTGCAGTAGGCTGGGGAGTGAGGGTGATTAATTCAGCTTTTGACATGCTGAATTAGAGATTCTCCTGACTCATCTGAGTGGAAATGCCCAGAGTCAGCCAGATATAGGGAACTTGGAAGAGATGTCTACACTCAAGACATATGTTTGGTGTCATTCACATAGACATGATAGATGAGGCCAGGGGTATGAATAATTTTAGTGCACTACCTTGACATTCAGCTTGGGTATGAGAGGCAGAGACGTGGGCAAGCAAGTTAGTGTTCTTGGCATGTCTCATTTAATGATGAGGCTCACTTCTTATCACTCACTCCTACAATAAAAGCAAGGCAATCTGCAATTACTAGGCAGTATCAAAGCCCATTCTAGCCTTTATCCAGGCTTTAAAGTCAGGCAGAACTGGATAATTGAGATTCACACCTTTGCCCTGTCTGCATTCCCTTCTTTATTGGAAATGACTCTAAGTCAGTGGAAGTGGAAGAAATAACCAGCTCCCAGAAAACCAACAAATGCCTGCTCTCCTTTACCTATTCTTTAATGAGTCTAGGGTTTGCAATTTGTAAAAATGGTAAAATCCTGGAAGGCCCTACCTCTTGTTGAGATGTAGCCAAGAACTTACTATAGCATTCTACACAATCTTCAGAGAAAAGTTTGCTAACTTGGCTGGTGAAGGATGCTGCTTTTCCTAAATTTTCATCCAAAATCCTATGAGATTTAGATGGCTACTAGCTCCTAGAGCACAAATAATAAAACTCTGAAGTGAAGAAAAATACTGGGCTGGATTAGTCTAAAAATAAAAATGCAGAGCTCTAATTTGCATTATGATATAATTACAAAAAGATTCATTCATTCATCAGGCATCAGCTGAGCACCCACAGTGTGCCAGCTCTGAACAAGATTTAGGGACGACGAATCTGGCTGAAGGAATTATACGTAAAACACAGTCCTCCTCCTTAAGAAATCCCCAGTCTTATGGGAGACAGAGACACATAAAAACAGTTATAAGTAAATGTGCTAAAATGCTATAGTGTAATATGAATTGTTTTGCTGGACACATAAATAAATTATGTCTGACTGTGGGACTTGGGAAGGCTTCTAAGAAAAAGTGATGTTTGAGATGGGTCTTGAGGCTCAAAGAAGATTTTTGAAGTCGTGAAGGAAGGGCTGGACATTCTAGAACAAAGAAACACCCCCGGCACACACACATACATACAGCCTTTGCAGCTTATTGGAGAAAGAAGTAAGGAAGTTTGGTGCAGGGCATAGAGGGAGTTGCAGAAAGGATTAAAGGAGGAAGCTGAAAAGGTAGGTTAGAGCCAGCTTGAGGAAGACTTGTTTTTATCCTGAAGTGAACAGTAGTAAGCCAGCGAAGACTGGGGGCTGAGTCAAAAGTTCCAGCAAGAAGTGATGCGGTTGAGGATTGCAAAGAGCAGAGGAGGTGAGACTTTGCTGAGCTGGAACTACTAAGATTCAACAAATGAAACGGAAGTTGTTTCTCCCGTTTCTATCTTGGAAGCCCGGGTAGCATGGCTGAGGATTCTAGCGATGCCCCAAATGAAATAAATTTATTTGTTTATTTTTGGCTGAGTTGCGTCTTCGTTGCTGCATGCAGGCTTTCTCTAGTTGCGGCGAGCGGGGGCTACTCTTCGTTTCAGGAGCTACTCTTCTTCCTGGCCACACAGCCAAGTCCACCGCCCAGAATTCTTGCAGTTAGTTGGGGTGATGCATCTGCATTTTGCACAGTGGAGTGCGGGCAGACGTGATGTACACACCACTTCCAGACCTGTGCATTCTCTCTCTTCTCCATCGGCGGTAACCTTCTAGGCAAGGTGTTGAAGATGCCACATGACAGGATGAAAGGAGGTCGGCTCTGAAAAGTGCTTGGAGCAGAACTTCCCCGCCACCCCACCCCTGCAGGGCTGCACTGGACCATTATATACATTAGGCTGGGAGCAAGCAATCCAATTTTACTGTAGCAAGGCATGAAGATTTTGTGATTTCTCTCTTTCAGCAGCTAGTGTTACTACCTTAGTAATACTGAGGAGAGAAAGGAGGAGTGGTGTGAATAAAGTAGAAGATTGGGAAGAAGACAATGGCCTTAGTTTCACCTATGTTGACTTTGAGAAGTGCGAGGGCACCCAAGCGCTCAAGAGATCAGGAGAGAAATGGGCTTAAAGCTTAAGAAAGAGGCTCAGGTTAGCCTTGTTATATTTGGAAGTTACTGGCATATAGATATTCTTTGAAGTCAAAGAAGTGTAAAGAACCAGTCTTGATGCAAAAAGTTTGAGATGAGGAAGCAGAACTCTGAGGGCAACACCAGTATTTAAGGTGTGGAAAGGAGAGGTTCATCAAAAGAGTTTGGGAAAAGAATGGTGGGGTTAAGAGAGAAAGGGAGAGACATTTTGTTTGCTTGTTTTACTTACTTCCTGAAAAACAGCATATTAGTTTTTAAAAAATATAATTGACCAGGTACATTCCTCAAAGACCCAGTGAGATGGGCACTTCTCAATCTGTGAATTAGAAGACGGAGGCATACAGAGGTTACATGACGTCCTTAAGTTTCTATAGCTCATAAGCTAGAGAGCAGGGCTTTGAATCTAGACCAGTCAGCTCCAGAAAAGTGGAATAGACCTAAATGGTGGCTGAGGGTGTGAGCTGCTGCAGAGAGAACCAGGAAAGATTCTGATGTGTCTGGTGGCAGATGGGGCGAGCAGAACAGAGCAGGGTGTGGTCACAGCCAGGGAGCAAGCAGCAGAAACAAGGTTGGTGTGTGATGCAACATGCAAAGTTGTCCAGCAGGCAAGGGGCTGCCAGGAACTCAAGAGAAAACAAGATCTGAATAAGGGAAATGGCAAAACCTAGAGTTGCATGTAGGAGTTTAAGGCTGCAAACTGGGGAAACAATGAATGACCTTACAGTCGGCACTGACTCAGCAGTTAGAGTGCCAGGCCAGCGTACTCCCTCATGACACTCAGCTCAGCAATTCCTCTAAGAAGCTTTGCAAACTGGTGCCCTGCTGGCTGCATATGACTTACAGATACATTTTTTTGGTCCATAAAATGTTTTTCAAAGTTTAAGGTCATTACCAAGATTTAAAAATGTTGACAACTGACACAAAACTTCAGTTTTCAGGATTCTTTGGGAAACTTAGAATGTCTGGCAGCTCTGAACCACTTGCCTATGTGACACTTATTGTGGGGAGGTGAGAAGTTTGCCATCTTGGAGGGGTCATTCCATTCCCATCACCTGTCAGCCTTCGTAGGATTTCAGTCTGCAAACACTGTTCTAAGGAGATAGGAAAGGGAAAGTCAGGCCTCAATGGCTGTCGTGATTCCACTACACCAGCCAGGAGGGGTCTTCTGACTCTGCAGTACTTGTAACAGGTAAGGGCACAGTTGGGCTTGCTTTGGCCCTGAGCTTTCATAAAGGAGCACACAGATACTTAGCAGAAACTCCAGGGCCTGGCACTTGGTACTTAGGTCATTTGTGACCTTAGCCAAGGGTATTTTCAGAAGACCAGTGGGAGCCTAAAACAGATGGGAGTGAGTGAAGATGGAGGGTATGGCGGTCCTGGGTGAACTTGCCCAGGCTTCCTGTTTCTACCTCTGCCCCCTGAATTCACAACACAGCAGCCAGAGGGATCCTTTAAATACGTCAACTCACGTCATCCCTTTACTCGAAACCTTCCTATGAGCTTCCCAGTTCATCCAGAGTAAAAGCCAGAGTCCTGACCCGCAATGCCCCCCAAGGCCCTCAGGACCTGGACCCCTGGCCTCATATCCCGCTCCAGTCCCCTCCCCATGCTGGTCCAATCACAGTTTCCCGCGTCGATCCCAATTTACACTAAGGACGCTCCCACCCTGCTGCAGGACCTTCACCTGGCTTGCCCTCTGCTTTGAATGGAATGCAGAGCTTCCACATGGCTTACTCCTTCCCCGCCTTTAGATCTTGGCTGGGTGTCACCCATTCCTGACAGCTCCATTTAAAGGAGCATCCCCACTCCCTCCCTAGTACTCAATGCCCCATTCCTGCATATATTTCCCCAAGGCATGTATACACATCTATTTTTAACTTGTTTGTTTCCTTCATTAATATATGATCTGCCTTGTATCCATTAAAGGGCAGGAGATTTTTTTTCTGTTTTCTTCCCCACTAATATCTCTCTAGTGCTAAGGGCAGTGCCTCGCAGGCAGTAGGTATGCAGCACATAGTAGGTGGATGAGACTGAACCAGAGACTTAAGTACACGTGTGGGCTGAAATGTAGAGGATGAAAAGAGATACAGAAGGTGGAGGATGTCAATGATGGAGCCTAATCCTGGGAAAGATGTGGGCAGATAGAACTGGGAGCCTCGGTGGAGGGCCTGGCCTTGAAAAAGCAGAAGGAGAATTCTCTCTCTCAGGTAGGCATGAAGAAAGCAAGGATAGGTCCCGATACCAGGCGAGGAAGGAAGCGAAACTGACATCTACCAATTACCATTCGCTCATGAATTCACTCATTCATTTATTGCACTCTACTGTGTTTGGGATACCACATTAGGGACCAGGGGTGCAGAGGCGATGCCCTCTGTTTCCTCATTGAGGTAGGAGCAGAGACAGTAGTTGAGAATGAGGAGAGGGAAGAGATACAGGCTGTTTGAGGAGAATGAAAGGCTTTGGAACAGCTGCTTCGGGCACTGTAAATAGAAAGTGGTTAGGACACGTGAAAGGACTGCCGAGTAGTATGGAGGGCCCAGCTGAGGCTGTCCTGGTGCCAACTGGCCCAGGTATCTGATTTCTCCAGCATCATTTGCAGCCTGGGAGCAGAAGCCGGGAAAAGCAGATGATTGGAATAAATTGGTCCTGGGATTGCTAGGAGCGGGTGTCGTGGGAGGAGACGGGAGAGTTGGGGGGAATCAACCGATCAGGCTGTAACCCTAACTGCCCACTGCTTCTTCCGTCACCCTGGGGTTGCTCACCTAATTTGGAAGAATGACACTGATTGACAGCCCTGCCCTCTTCCCCCCAGGAATCAGCACTGGCCTCAATCAAGTGTCCCCAGTATAAATTACTCCACAAACTTTAAATAACGAAAATGTTGATACATATTTCTGGGGGCTCTTCTCTCCTCACTCCCCATGAATTATCCAAAAGGGGTACCTATCTGACTTCCACACAATGATGCTTTGAAAACCGATTCTCAGTACCCAACAGACATGCTGGGCCCGCTCTGTGGTGAGTCCTCACTTATTTAGCTTCTGAAGCAGGCAGCTGCAGTCCTTTGAGGGAGGATGACTCTAATCTGATTCCAGGTCAACTTAGGAGAGTCCCTTATGTGAGTTCCCAAGGACATGCTTCTACGAATGGAGGTGACTTTCTCCAACATCCTCCTCAATACAAGTCTCCATTTGCCGTAATTTTGGACACTAATTAGGACCAGTATGTACTCTATTGTAGGCCAAACTTATAGCTGGTTAGTCCCTTGCTCCCAGGCTCATCAATTCTGTTCAACCTGAGGAGGTTGGCTCACCCCACTGTTGACCTGTCCCTCTTAGGAGTTTATCTGAAATCTTTATAATGACTCACTTCCCCCAGACACATAGAATGAATCTGCTGGTCTCCTGGGAGAACTTCTTTATGTAACTTCCAGAGGTCAAATGATACGCATTCAATGCCTGTTTCTGCTGACTGCCCCACCTTCCTACCTGTAACTTGACACTCAGCCTTGGCTTCATGGTCCTGTGAATGCATCATGATTTTACTCTGTCACTTAAAAATATTTTACTTCTCTACTCTTTGTAGGGTTTTCTATACGAGAGAAGTATGATTTCCTTACCTTATTTGTAAAGTTTGAGCAATTTAGGAGTTTTGAGCTCTGAATTCTGGCAATCAGAGGAATGTGAATTTAGATCATTATGTTGGAAGTGAGCCATCCAGGATAGTTAGAAATGCCTGGAGGTCTTGGGAATGAGTTGGAGTGTGCCTTTATGGGATGCCAGGAAAGGAGATAAAACCAAAAGACAAACACCATGGGCTTGTCCTCTTCTCTTTTTTGTTCTCATGACAATGAAAGGCCGTATCTATCCTGGAAAACATTCTGCAGGGACTTGGCTAGAGCTGTACACCCCTAGTGGTCCCAGAGAGCTACTGCATCACCATGGTGCTTCAGTCCCTTCTTGCTGTCCTTTCTTTTTTTTTTAAATATTTTCACTTTTTTTTAAATTTATTTTTTTATTGAAGTATAGTTGATTTACAATGCAGTGCCAATCTCTGCTGTACAGCAAAGTGATTTTTTAAATATTTTTAATATTAAAATATTAATATTTTTAATATTCTTTTCCATTATGGATTATCACAGGATATTGAATATAGTTCCCTGTGCTATACAATGGGTCTGTTTCTGTTCATAGATAGGTTCATTTGTGCAGTATTTTAGATTCCACATACAAGTGATATCATACGGTATTTGTCTTTCTCTTTCTGACTCACTTCACTTAGTATGATCATCCCTAGGTCCATCCATGTTGCTACAAATGGCATTATTTCATTTTTTTATGGCTGAGTAATGTTCCATTGTATATATGTACCACATCTTCTTTATCCATTCATCTGTTGATGGACATTTAGGTTGTTTCCATGTCTTGGCTATTGCAAATAGTGGTGCTATGAACATAGGGGTGCATATATCTTTTTGAATTATAGTTTGGTCCAGGTATATGCCCAGGAGTGGGATTGCTGGATCATATGGTAATTCTATTTTTAGTTTTCTGAGGAACCTCCACACTGTTTTCCATACTGCACCAACTTACATTTAAACAATACCTTTTAAGATGCAGACATAGAGAATGGACTTGAGGACATGGATAGGGGGAAGGGTAAGCTGGGATGAAGCGAGAGAGTGGCATTGACATATATACACTACCAAACATAAAATAGATAGCTAGTGGGAAGCAGCCGCATAGCACAGGGACATCAGCTCTATGCTTTGTGAAGACCTAGAGGGGTGGGATAGGGAGGGTGGGAGGGAGGCTCAAGAGGGAGGGGATATGGGGATATATGTATATGTATAGTTGATTCACTGTTATAAAGCAGAAACTAACACAACAATGTAAAGCAATTATACTCCAATAAAGATGTTAAAAAAAAAACCACTGTCACTATGGTTCTGCAAGTTCCCTTAATTAGTTTATAGTATATACCTTGATCCAACTAAAAATGAAGATTAAAAAACTGGAAAAATGATTTTTTTCCTCACTACTCAGAAATTTTTTTCTCATTTTCACTCTAAAAGCATTAACCTATAATCCTTTCAACTTCAATACTTTTCTGTTCTACTTAAAATTAAAAGCGAAAGAACTACCAAAATAAATAAATAAATAAATAATACCTTTTAAAACAGTCCCAAAAATAAATAAATAAATAAAATACCTAGGAATAAACCTGACCAAGGAGGTGAAAGACTTGGCATATGCTCAGAACTATAGAAACATTAATAAAGGAAATTAAAGAGGATTCAAAGAAATGGAAAGCTATCCCATGCTCTTGGATTGGAAGAATTAATATTGTTAGAATGGCCACACTACCCAAGCAATCTACAGATTCAATGTGATCCCTATCAAATCACCCACGACATTTTTCACAGAACTAGAACAAATAATCCAAAAATTTATATGGAACCATAAAAGACCCAGAATTGCCAAAGCAATCCTGAGGAATAAATACAAAGCAGGAGACATAATTGTCTTTTCTTAATGAACAGAGAATATATCAGTGTTGATTGTTTGCTCTTCTATTCTAATGCAGAAGCCAACTTAGATAATGATAATCTTTCAAATGTTCTCCTTACCCTGATCACCAACCAAGCTGCTCCACCGTGACTCTAGTTTACACACCACAATCAAGTTCATATTCTTGAAGCACTACTTTGAACCTGTCAGTCCTTTGTTTAAAAACCTTCACTAATTCCCTTTTGTTAACCAAATACAGTGAATTCCCTTGATCCTGCCATTCAAGGCTGCATTTATCAAGCCTAGGCTTGCATCATGCTTGCTAATGTCCCATTACCCAACATAATCAACATGGCCAAGCCTAGAATCAGTGTGAGGGGACCATATAAGGGTGTAAATACCGGAGGTGCTGTTTATCAGGCGTTACCAATGCAATAGTCTATCACATGTCTCTGCTCTACAAGTAATATTCCATGATTACTCTTTTCTAGTTCCATATTGCAGTATAAGTTTGAGTTTCTTAAAGCTTCCCTTTTCTCTTAATGCTAACAAATAAGATTACAGTGTTTAGCCTTGAGATACCAATTCCCCCATTAACATCTTCCAGTAAAAAGAATCTCAGAAAAAGATAGATGTTTCCACTTCCCTTTCAGACACAGATATTCAGACACTATTTTGCTTCATAAAAAAGAATTTGTTCAAAAACAAGCTTATGGCTAATAAAGGGAAAAGGTGGAGGGGAGGGATAAATTAGGAGTTTGGGATTAACACATACATACTACTATATGTAAAACAGATAATCAACAAGGACCTACTGTACAGCACAGGGAATTCTACTCATTATTCTGTAATAACCTATATGGGAAAAGAATCTGCAAAAGAATGGATATAAGTATATGTATAACTGAATCACTTTGCTGTATACCTGAAACTAACACAATATTGTAAATCAACTATACTCCAATATAAGATAAAAATTAAATGAAAAAAAAGAATTCTGAACGTGAGAACATTCACAAGAGTATCAATCTTAAACTCTGGCTCATTCACAAGAGTAGCAATTAAACTCTCCACATAAGTAGAGACTTATGTAACTACAGCTATTCTTTTCTGATTTCTGCTACTTGAAAACCTGTCCTTGAAAGTGTTATTTATAAAAAGAGTTACTGAGGACACCTGTACTCCAGAGATGGTTGTTATATTTGAGATTCTAACCTTTACCTTCTGAAACTTTGAATGTCTGTTTCCCTTGTCTATAAATTTGTTGCTGGATAATATTTTTCACACGGTATAAATACTTGTAAATTTTTTAGCAACCAAGAAAAGGAGCTTTTTGAGTTTTTCACTTCTCTTTACATTCATTAAAGAATAATAAGCCTATGATTCTGACAGATTATGTTATCAAAACAAGAGTTTTGAGAGATTTCGTCTCATTTAAATCACTAGTATTTAGTTAAATATTTATTTCTCCCTTGACAAATTGTAATCTCTTTTAAAGCAGGACCAATTACATATGTATACCTATATTTATATAAATTATTAAATATATATTCATACTTCATCATAATTACTTAACCGGTATCTAGCATTATGCTTTTTCCAACAAGCAATTGCTGAGTGGTTTTTTAGTAGCTTACTCATGATTTTGGTCCTTATGAAGACATGGGCACATTGCCTAATTGATCTTGTCAGAGCAGGAGCTGTTGATACCGAAGTTGGGAGTTTGGCCCCTATATGGTCAGATCCCATAATAAGGAAACATTTTCATTGCTCTATGGGCCAGATTACATACGTAGCAAAAAATTTTTAGTCTTTTATAAAACACTTGGAGTATTCATTAAATATTTTGGATCATTCTTTAATTAAAAAATGTGGATGTATTAATTATCTTGTGATATGTATGCTTTTGTGTGTATGAAGCATATGTGAGAGTGTGTCTTTCAGAATCTAATCTATTCCCAAACTATTTGGTTTTGTCTTTAACCACTTCATATGAATTTCATTTAAAATGACATATTTAAGGTCAAAAAGAATTATTATGATGAATCATAATGAATATTAATTATAAACCCACATTTGGGCTAGGCTGTGGAGTAGGATACAATTTGTGGTAGCTTTTCCAACTTTACGTCTTCCTGCTGAAGGTCTGAAAAGACCCATGGTCTTTAAAGAAGGAAAACTATAATAAAATGCCTTTTACTAAAGACCTCTTCTTATAATACATTTGGGAACTTTATCTTTTAGAAACAGTAAAAAATATGAAACATCTTAGGCAAAGAAGTAGGCCACTTCCAAGAAAACCTGAACTGGGTTCAGCCTCACATCAAGCCCTAAAGAAGATTTCCTCTTTGTATTTTGTCAGTCGTCCAGAACAAACACTATTCCAAGCTGTTCTGCTGATTATTCAGCTTCTTTGCCAATATCATTTCTGGGTTACAGACAGTGACTTCTTTTCCACTCTGGTTGAGAAAATGATTTGAATAACCCATTAGCAGGAGAAAACACCTAACAGCCCGCTATATTGCACATATCTTATCAATGAGTCATCCACAGGTAGGAGAAAGGGTGCTTCATTAATTAAACATCCTACTCTCACCCCAGGGCAGAACGTATTAATAATTACCATCTTTATTCTTTAATAATATTATTGTGTTGAAGTGAATAATTAAATTACATAGAAACCTAGCAAAGATCATTATAATTATCATTATGGAATGAATAGTAGCATCGTTGTCCATACATTATATTTTTCTAAGCTAGATGTGCCTAGATGTATTTTCACAGGACGTGATTTTAAGGTATAAGAACATCTCACATGTGATTTAGCTACTGTTTTTCATTAACACCCTTCAGAGCTTCATATTTTATCAGAAATTATCTGATCTAAATACTTTACATTACTAGTATTCCTTGGTGGAGAATATTAATTGTAAATTCATATCTTGAAGAATCTTACAGATGATTAAATTTCTCTCAAAGAAACATGCATAAAGTATTTCACCTCTTGGCAGAAGTTACATATGAAGATGCCGCTGAAATGCAAGTTCATAAAAGCAGAAAGAAATAAAAGGTCCAAATCTAATAAAATTAGGCACTGGAAGATTAAGTCAGAATTTCAGAAGCTTCCTCAAATCAAATCGAACTCTGACAATGCTCCTTTCCTTTTATTGTTAACGATGTGGCTGTCTGGATTCTCTTTATTTTTTTAAGCAGAGGTAGTTTCCTAATACCATTTACTCTCCCAGAGAAGAAAGAGCATGAGGAAACGAGCAGCACGTGTTCAGCATCCCCTACCCGTCTGTGCTAGGAAGGAAGGACCAGTGTGCACGTACTTTAATGTTTTAATGCTGGGACCACTTGCATACATCTCTAACCCTGAACTCTTTCCTGAACCCCACGCTCAAATATCTAACTGCCAACTCAATATCTCTGCTTGGGCGTCTGGTAGAAATTACAAATATGAGTGATCCAAGATGTAGCCCATACACTGCTACCTCAACCCTCCCCTGATCCCCACTGCTGCCTAAAGCCAACCTCTCGAGGTCTTCCCCACCACTTGCTGCCGCCATCATCTACTCAGGAGCTCAGGACCCAAACTCAGGAGCCACCCGTGGTTCCTCTTGCTCTCTCCTGTCATTGTTACGTCCTGCCTGGCTTCCTTTCAATATCTATTCTGAATTTGCTCACTCTCGCTTCCCCCAGTGCCACTGCCTTGGCCCATGTGGACATCACATCTTGCACAGACTGTGGTCACAGCCTCTACATGGGTCTCTGGGCTTTCCTTTCTTGGATTCCTTCACTCTAAGCTCTACACAGCAGTGGGAGTGATCTTTTCAAAAGGCAAGTATTAAGACACTACCTTGGCTTCCCATTACGCACAGAATAGCCGCTGCCTAAGGAGCCTTCTGAGTAGAGTCTCGTACCTCTGACACTCTCACCCTTGCTCTCTGGGCCCCAGCCACACAGGCCTCCTAATCCCTTCTGGACTCAGCAAGCTCCTGGCTGCCCTTCTCCCACTTGCTGTTCCCTCCTCTGGCTGGACTGCTCCCTGCAGCACCCCACAGTCTTCACATGGTTGGCCTCTTCTTATCATTCACATCTCTGCTCAACTGTCACTCCTCAGAGCACCTGATCTAAAAGTCCCGGGGCGACATCCCATTACTCAGCTTAATTTTCTCCATAGCATGTATCACCATCCAATACCGTATTATTGTTTGTTACTTGTATCCTTATTTATTTGTCATCTATCTCCCCAGCTAGACCTGTCTGTGGCTGGCACCTAGTAGGCACTCAACAATTTTGTGTTAAATGAATGACTAACCGATCCACCCTACTGTATGGAAATACAGGAAATGCATTTATAAAATCAGGTTCTGACAAAGTGGAACTTAAACTCTTCTCAGTGGTGCCAACATGATTGTTATAGGGTAAGAAGTACTCAGATCAAGAGTCTTTCTAATTTTGTTTTGAGCACCAGGGTGACTGGAGCTGCTGCCTGCTTAGTCCATAGCTCTGCCCTGGATGTCCTACAGGCTTCAAAGTCATGTGCACGACAGGCCCCTGCCTTCACAATAACCTCTCCCCCTGCCACCCTGCCCCTCGCCCCCTCTATTCCAGTCACAGCGTTTTCTTGCTGTTCCTGCAGGCTCACTACATATGTTCCAGACTTGGAGGTCTTGTACTAATGGGTGCTGGAATCCTCTGTCCCAGGGCTGGCTCCATCTTGCCATTCAGAGTTCAGCTTCAAGGTCAATTCCTCAAAGAGCCATCTATGACTGCTGAGTCTATAGCAGCCTCTCACATCATTATAATTTAATTCTTTGCATAGCCCTTATCACTGGTATTTTTCTTCTTTATTTTCTTCCCCTTCCACCAGGCTATAAATTCCAATGTCTCTCTTGTTCCTACTGTATCCCCAGGGCCTGGAACAATGCCTGGCATATAGTAGGTGATTAGTAAACATTTGCTGAATATGAGTATG
This sequence comes from Stenella coeruleoalba, assembly GCF_951394435.1. Classification (NCBI taxonomy): domain Eukaryota; kingdom Metazoa; phylum Chordata; class Mammalia; order Artiodactyla; family Delphinidae; genus Stenella; species Stenella coeruleoalba. Next base: position 45,545,698 of record NC_137148.1, on the reverse strand, counting down.
ACTCTAGCTTGGCTCCTTAAATCCACTGAATACATAAGAAGCGTTAGTTGAAATATTAGCAGAATGCTTATTTCCCCCACCCCCAAGTCTCCTATTGATTTGTAAAGTGATGTTAGTCTTTTTTTTTTGCATAAAACAAGTTTCTCTTTTAACCCAAACTTCTCTACCGACTCTCGCAGATGTTGCACAGTATAATTTCTCTTCTTCTTTGAAATGAGCAAGGGCTGTGTTTTATTTGTTTGCAGCACAGAGCAGAGTATCTGACGCACAGCAGGTGTTCAATGAATATGTATTGAAAGAATGAATGAATAAAAGAAATGTTTAGAATAAAGCTAAGGATCGGCTGGCGGGCACGCCAGAAGTGTAGAATGGGATAAAGCTAGAGCGCTTGGCAACGTCTCAGCCCACCTTTCAGAGTTGAGGATTGTCAAGTGAAGTACTCTGGCCTCATTTCTGAGATTTGGCGGCCCGCATCCCTTCAATTCACTAGAAAACTGCTCACCCTCCTTACAACGTGTTGGTCTGTTATGAAATCTGTGAAGACATCACAGATAACTTGGCTTTCTCTTAAACTGGCAGCACCGGCAGAATTTCGCTTCCCCTGAAAGCCAGAGCACACATATTGGCCCTCTCTTGTCTGATTTCCAGGGCAAAGTTATGATAATCCTTGTCCTGGGTCTCCTCCTGGGTTCTGTGGTCCTGTGTTCACGCATCAGATTCAGAGATGCTGTCCTCAGTCCCCTGAGGTCTACTCCCTACCTCTTCCTGTGTTCACGCATCAGATTCAGAGATGCTGTCCTCAGTCCCCTGAGGTCTACTCCCTACCGTGGTACCTAGGTCCCTCACCTGGATGTTTGGAATTAGCTCCTGCCTGTGTCTCCTGGCTGTACATCCTGGCCTATACTAGTGTGTATACCCTAACAGGTATGTCTTACTGCCTTTGTACCTTTGTACCAAGTCTTTATCTCGTCTGAAAGCTCTGACTATTCCTTTAGCTGAGCTACGTTTACTTCCTAGACTCTGAACCCCACCAATAATCTCTGGTTCATACCGGAGCTTCGGTATCATGTTCATGACAATTATACAATAATTTTAGAAGAATCTAAAAATGCCAGAACCTCTGGATATTCCATCTCCTCAGTTGATCATTTGCTGCCTTGGATTTGGCATTCATCTTCTCATATTTCCACTTGGCGCCATAGGGCAGCTTTGTCTCTGGACTCTTGCCATGGACCTACAGTCTTATTTCTGGACTTCATTTCAGTTTTATCTCTTGCTATCATGTTCGTCAATAAGTGGCTGATTAGATAAATGCTAGATGATGTATCCACGGAGTGAAATATTTTATGGCCACGAAAAGGATGACGCATGACTAGATTGACATGGAAAGATCTCCACGGTATATTTTTGAATAACAATATAGGCTTGCAAAATAATATGTTCAGTATCATTCCATTCACATCAAATTATACACCTCTCTGTAAAGGTAGCATGGGATTTTTTTCAAGAAACATCAGTGGAGGTAAGATTACGAGCCTCTGTGCTTTCTTCTTTATCCATGATGATGCATCGTTTATGTTTTCTAAAATGAGTAAGTGCTATCTCTGTAAATAGACAACCCCATTAAAAAGAGGAAAGAAAGATTAAACTTATGGTACGGACCCATTACACGACCATTTCTTCTCTGATCTGCAGTAAAGCAAGTGAAAGGAAAATGTTAGCTGAGGGAGGTGGAAATGGAAAACCTGTGTCAGTGATAGTTTAACAGTCCAGGCCTCCAAAGGCAGGCTGGACCTCTGGGCCTGACCCCACTGTAGGAGCAGAAGGTACTGGCCGTGAATGCAGCTTACTGTACCTAGAAAGTTAGGGGTCTGTTTCCTATTGACTTTACTTGTCCCAAGCAGTGCATAATCCTTAGTTCTTTAATCAGATTCTCTTTTTTTCATTTTTTTAAAAGAATTTTCCCTCTTTTTAGTTGGTATTCTTGACAGTTTTGAAGAAAGTCAAGTGAATTGCAAAATACAATATTTCAAAAATATATTTTATCAGAAAAGTTAGTGCTTGAAAACATTAACTATGATATGCATGGAAGAAAAGAAACTCTTAAGGCCAATATTCTCCTTAACGCTTCCTTCTGTTAGGGTAATGGTCATAACAGATAATAGGAAGGGTTGAAAAGAGAAATAGCTGATAAAACCATTCCATGGAAATAGTCATCTGGAAAGCCTCCCGATGGATAGCCCCAAATATAAGTACAGGGCAGCTGCTTTCTAAATGTCATGGCCCAGCTGCACATACCATCCTGCATTTTGACCTACAGGCCTTGACCATGGCCACACAGGATGCAGGTTAGATTCAGAACCATCCTCAGGAAACTAGTCCTTTGTAAATTTACCTGGAGGGGAGATTCCTAGTCCTCAGGTTGAAGGAGTAACTGAAGGGGATTGTCCTCCTCTCTGAAGTTCGACCCTGTATTCCTACATCAGTACAGTACAAATTTGTGAGTTGGGTTCTACAAAGGGATCTCCAAGTTTGATGTATGCCAAAAAAATATGCTGGTTTATTTTAATGCCGTTCATTGTTGTTTGTCTTACTTTTAAGGAAAATAATTAAAAGTTAAACCTTATCCAATCAGAGAGACATGACCACACTTGGGATAAGCTGAACAAGACTCCCCAAGGATGAATAAAAATTGGCAGAGCTGGGTGCAGCCCCTGTGCCTCCTGACTTCCCACCCCCTGCTCTTCCATTCTATCACCCAGTCCCACAAGGAATTTCCAAACACTCCCATGTGTCCCGGTTAGGACGCCATCAGCCATTTCTCTCTGCATTGACACATTTGTTTTACTTTATTGCTATTTCTGCTTGCTTGGCAAAAGAAAATGGCTTTCTCTCTAAATCACTGTGCTTTATTTTCTAAGTCACGGGAAGGCAAATTTTTATTAAATGCCTACCTTGTGAACCAGAAAGGTGGAAACTTCTTCTTCAGTGGAAGTGGAAACAGAGTGATAAGTCCCCAGAACGTGCGAAAAGCTTGGTCACCTGTTCCTTTGTGACAGCCCGCAAACTCTTATAATATGGGTTGGATGCCTTCATCAGGAGGGCAGGGAGACTGCTTGGAAAGAGCCCAAACTACTTATCTAGTGCTGGAAGACTTGTTTCAGGATGGGACCTGCTTCTGTTTCCCATTGTTTTAGTACCTCTGGGGGGAGGTGCTCCGGTGAAAATGCACTTTTGGAGACCTTCCTTTCAAAGAATCATATTGCTGGAAGCAAGGTTAACAAACATCTAATATCACTCCTTGATTCATCAATGAGAAAAATGAAGCATAATCTTTCAAACGTGCCTAAGCTTACAATTTGGGGGCAGAGCTGGGACTTGGTGGTTTTAAATGGATTATCAGATTCAAAGGCATAAATATAGGTACTTATTAGTTATAATATTTTATAATGTGGGTTCTCTGGGTCTACCATTTTTTCTCTTTTTTCCTTGCTATTTCCCTCTCTCAACTCTTAGTTTATTAATGCAAGTTGTTCCAAAGGTGGAGGAAGCCAACCTCAGCTTAGTTAAAATATCAACCTCTTATCAGGTGTGAGGAAAGGTTTTACAGAGGTAGATGGTAAACCTAAAGTCAAGAGGAGGTAATTAGCAAATTTAATTTAAAAAAATTACCCCATTTCCATTTCCATTACTACGGAAAATTAGATGTAGATATACAAATTTTAATGTGCTTAGAAGTTCAAATAAGAATAATTTAATAAATCTAATTTAATGTGAATAGACATAAAATCTAGTAAATGCTGATAGGCTCTAGTCACAGGAGATATATTCTGTATATTCATGATATGTTATAGCCATATTTCAACAAAATATAGTCAACAAAAGTAACATATCAAGATTTATTATTTTGGGGCTTCCCTGGTGGCGCAGTGGTTGAGAGTCCGCCTGCCGATGCAGGGGACACGGGTTCGTGCCCCGGTCCGGGAAGATTCCACATGCCGCGGAGCGGCTGGGCCCGTGAGCCATGGCCGCTGAGCCTGCGCGTCCAGAGCCTGTGCTCCGCAACGGGAGAGGCTACAACAGTGAGAGGCCCGCGTACCGCAAAAAAAAAAAAAAAAAAAAAAAAAAAGATTTATTATTCTGATATGTAAAAAACATTTTGTGTTTCAATGGATAACTGCATTATGTACAGTATACCGTTTTGGGTTATCAGATTTATCAGATTCCAGTCCTACTCATGTCTTTGAGCTAATTTGCCACTCTTTGTAAGTGGTAGGTAAGTGATAGATATGTGAGCTCTGTCCTACCTGGTAGTGATTTAATTGACTTCCCTCTTGTGGGAAAAACATTCCCATTGGCAACTCATCTCACCATTGCTTACCTCCATATAAATTTATACTCTTTTGACTTTTCCTTTGAAACAGTTATAACACCTGCCTGGTTCCCTCATATCATATGAGTAAACTAACATTTCAATATGTGTTCATTTTATATCTGTCTGAAAGTCATGCCTTTACCTTTTGCTGAAAATTATCTTTTAACAGATACTAACTAAGAAATGTTCATATTGTAGCTTCCTCAGAAGGCTAGTTACTGGAAAGAAAAATCTATCAAAAGGATAAATAAATAGTGATGAAAAGTGAAAATAAAATATTTTCCATTAAGGAAGACAATTTGACATGTTTATGAGCCAAATTTCAGGAAGGAAAAAAAATCCCGCAAAACATCTTATATCTTTAAATATCTCAGTAATAAAATAACAGCAGTTTTAAGGAAGTGAACAAACCATCTCGATCTCTGCTGTTTGATATGGCAGCCTTCAGCCACAAAAGCCTGCTGAGGGTTTGCGGCCTGGCTTCTCCAAATTGAGATGTGCTGTACGTGTAAAATGAACACTGTATTTTGAAGATTTAGTACCAAAAAAAAAAAAAGAATGTAAAATATCTCATGAGTAATCTTTATATTGATTATGTGTTGAAATGGTAATATCTTAGATAACTTGGGTTAAATAAAATATTTTTAAAAACTAATTTTACCCATTTCTTTTTGCTAGTTCAATGTGACTAATAGGGAATTAAAAATTACATATGTGGCTATTGGATAATTCTGGTACAGAGAATTAAACCACAAATTTAATGTTATTTTGCTATACATTATTGGCATATTCTTGGGTTTCAATATCTATGTAGGAGAAAAACAAAACAAGAAGAAAGGTCATAAATTGAAGAGCAGTTACCTGGGAATTCATAAAAAATTAATATGCTTCCTCTATGAATAATCGCCTAAAGTTTGTCAGTCATCATTTACGATACATAAAGACAGAAGAGATCATGAAACAGCTGCCTGCAGTAAACAGTTTAAAGATCAATAAGTATATATTTAGTTTTGTTGTACCTTTTGTCCTTGATGGAAAGCAAGTAAAATCCTAAGAGTGTGTGTGTGTGTGTGTGTGTGTGCGAGTGTGTGTGTGTGTGTGAAAGTTTAAGGTTTTCATGAGGAAATGAAAAGAGCTGAGCATTCAAAATGAAGAAGGAGGTACAAGCTTGGCTAACCTTTCTAGAGATATGATTGGTTGCCTTGGAAACAGTATAAAGTCTTATATCAAACAAGATCCTGAAATTGATCTATTTTTTTTAGAGCAAGCAGAATATGGATTTAAGGTGTTTGTCATTCCAAAGTGAAATTTAATAAGTGTTTGTGGGTATTGCAAATGCATACATTAATTAATTGCATAATTTTCATTTGTAATGAAAGAACAAGTTATACGACTATCAGGTTAAAAGTCGTGAGAGATAAATTGAACTTTTTCAGGGACTTACCTTTGATATATTTTTACTAAAATAAAATATTACACTGGTTTTTCTGATTAAAAAATATAAAATGCTTATTGTAAAAAAATATTCAATCAATATATAAGGAATTAAAAAAAAGTAGAATGTAACCTCTGCTCACAGACCCAATCCATTTGTTAGAGATGTTCACAGTTAGCAGTTTGACATATGTCCTGCTAAATGTGTTCTTGCTGTGTGTGTGTATGTGTGTGTGTGTGTGTGTGAGAGAGAGAGAAGGGGGGAGAGAATGGGATCATATAACTCATGTTATAAAAACTGTTTTGTAAAAGCATACATAATGTCTTTCTTTGGAAAATTAAGATATATAAGTAATACTCCTATCTCTCTAGGACTCTTCACTGACAGCCTCCACCTGTCAGTACAAGTCCAGTACTAAGTACTGGACTTGTACTGACGTTGTTAGACATGTATCCACGCCATGCCTCCAGTAACTAAACTGGAAGCTCCCTGAGGGCAGAATCGAGTTGTACCTAAATGCACCATGGATTCTAGCATAGAGCTAGGTCCACGATGGGCTCTCAAAAATACGTTTTCAATAATAGGTATTTCTTGTGAATATTAACTGATTATACAAGATCCTGAACACCAGACAAGAAGGAAGAACAGGCAAATTGCTTGGTTAATAATAATTGCTCACATCCCAGCAGGAGTGATATTCTAGGCTTCTGGCCATCCCATTCTTGAGACTCATAATTCTGAAAGGAGCCTTAGAGAGCATTAGTGTATCACCACACTAAAGTGCTTTACATGTAGTAACCCATAGTGTAGGTACTTTTAACATTCCCGCTTTACAATGAGGAATCTGATGCAAAGTGTTAAGTAGTGGCGCTGGGGACTGCATCCAAGCTTCTAACTTCAGGACCCATACTCTCAACCTCTAACTTTCTTTTTTTTTTTGCGGTACGCAGGCCTCTCAGTGTTGTGGCCTCTCCCGTTGCGGAGCACAGGCTCCGGACGCACAGCCTCAGCGGCCATGGCTCACGGGCCCAGCCGCTCCACGGCATGTGGGATCTTCCCGGACCGGGACACGAACCCGTGTCCCCTGCATCGGCAGGCGGACTCTCAACCACTGTGCCACCAGGGAAGCCCTCAACCTCTAACTTTCATGACTTTTCCATATAGTTATGGTGGACAACAAGCAACTGGCTAAATTTTTCATACAAATAAACACCAAAATCTTATTGACACATAAATCCATTGCACATTTATTTTGATAATGATGCCATTTATCTTACTCATAATGATGCATACTCATCACAACCAAGTGAATGGCAAGGAGGCTGAGTGGGAAGGTCCCAAGTAAAGGATGAAGGGGTTAGGAGTGAGCATCAGATAAGGTCTCTTATCTAGGTCAGAGACACAAAAGAGGGAGAAAGAAACCCTAATCTTTGCCGCTTCTATCAGTTCCATTCTGGCAGTGATATTTTTAATAACAAAGAGCATCTCTTGAATGCATTGCTACTCTGTGGCCCAATTTTCATCCTCTAAATTTGCCAACGTGTACTTTATGATATTTTAAGCTAAATGACTCATCACTAATTAATCAGTATTGTGATGCTAAATTTCGACCACAAAGAGCAAACCAAAGCCAAGTCAACCTGGCTTTCAGTTAATTGGAAAAATTAAATGCATGAGCGAAGTCAGTTCTTCTAGGTATAAATGTGCTTTACACCCCATCTGTTTAAAGGCATCAGCAGAAATAGCTTAATAGCAGCAGACTCTAAAACTGTTCTATCTTCCTCTTCATTATGTAGTTAAAGCTACAGTATGGATGTAAAGTTGGTACTATAGAAAGTAGAATCAAATATGCTAAATATTATAAAGAATTTTATGTTGAATTTTATCAAGGTTATCTTTACTTCTGAGGACAAAATATCTCTTATGCATGTACCCCCTCACTCTTTGCAAAATAGTTATTGAGTATCTACTATGTGCCAGACACTGAGGGTATAGTGGGGAGCTAGGGAATCAGGGTGTATGTGCCCACTTTCTTTGTGACATTGCAAATGCTGTTCCTGCCACCTGGATGCAGGGAACAGCTATTGGTCTCTGGCTAACTTGTACCAGTCTTTAAGTATAGGCTTCACTTCCTCTAAAAAGCACTTTCTTCCTACTTGCCCGGTCTGGACTAGAATTCTCTTGTTTAACCTCCCCCAGGGACCTATAGTTAGCATCGTGGTTACAGCACCTTGCCTACTTGCTTGTTTGTATCCTTCGTTGAAATCTCCACTCCACTGAGAAGAGGTACTGTCTATCTTGTCCACCATTGTTTTCCATGGTCCGGCACATAGTGCATTCTTATTAAATATCTGTTAAATATTTGAGGTAGGTGGTATTTTGTATAAACTGTCTTGGTTTGGCTATTTGGTCATTTTTGTATCATGGTATAAAAGTTACTGACATGCAGTCACCAGTTGGGGAATTTCTAATCTAAAGGCTGGACGCAGGAAGGGGGCTACAGCAGGAGTATGCCCTGGTCCTCCTTCAGAGGCTGCTGCAAAGAAGCTAGAAGAAGATCATGGAAAAACACCAAAAGAGAAAAAAAATGCACTGAACATCTGCCCAGAGAAGCACCACTCAAACATTCATGAGAGATCATGATGAAGCTGTCCTCCCACATTTCTGTTTAATCATGGCTGGCCTCTATGTTACCTTGGTAATCATCCATTATCCTAGTTCCTGTTTTCTTTTTTCTCTCACAGCCCTTTTCAAAACCAATAACTCCTTTGACACCTTATTTATTATGTACTTGTTTGTTGATATCTTCCCCCATTAGACTCCTTGAGGGTAGGGACTCAATCAGTACCCTCAGCTCCTAGGACAGTTCTCAACACATAGGTGTTTGATAAAAATTTCTTCTAGGCTACAGCTGTCCTCAAACCTCTGGATGTACTTATAGAAACAATATGTCTGTAAGAATGGGAAAGGACGGGTTGCATCTGTCTGTTTCGCTCATAGTTGTATCCCCACAATGTATCAGAGTGCCTGGCATATTGTAGGCACTCAATGAATAATCACTGAATAAATGAGTAAATAAGCCATTCAATTAAAATTCTATTTCAAATTTATAAACCATTGGGAAAAAATTAGAATTCATAGGTCCACGCTGATGATAAAAAGATAAGTAAATAAATAAATGGGAGAATTTTGCTTGAAGTAGAATGCTGAGAGCTGGTGGCAAGTGTGGAGGGAGTGCAGAAATTGGAAAATCTTAATTTTGTACACCTTTTATTAAAGAATGGATCATGCAAGAGTCATCAATGGATGCTAAATCTAGAAGGAAATCTTGATGAGGAACTAGCTATTAGCATGGGTTTAAAGTGTCCCCAACAGGCTGCTTATTAGTTACGGGGGAGAAAATGAAACAGTAATTACCTAGTGGAGAAATCAAAAAAACACTCAACTGGGTGATGAGAGTTAACATCACCACAGAGTGACAGATGGACAGAGTATCCCTCCATATATGATACCCTGAGAGGGACACACCATCACCTGGGCAGCATTCCAAATGAGAACATATAACCTGATCGTAATCACGGGGGTGCTATCAGGCAAGTGAGGAATGTTCTATTTTAAAAGGGGGAGGGGTGGCGATTCTCTATGCCTCCAAAACGTCAATATTAGAGAAGACAAAGAAGACTGTAGAACTATTCCATATTGAAAGAGGTTAAAGAGACATGGCAAGCAAATGTGATACCTGCCCCTAGATTTGATCTTATACTAGATGGGAAAATGCTATAAAGCACATTATTGGGTCAACTGATAAAACTAAACTATAAAAAAAAAAAACTAAACTATAAAAGATAGATTAAAGAATTCTATCAATGTTGAATGCCTGAAGTTGCTTACTCTACTGGGTAAGAGAATATCCACATTCTTAGGAAATATGCACTGAGGTTTGGATAAAGGGCCATGAAGTATGTGACTTATCCCCAATTCCTTCAGAAAAATATTATGTGTATAATAATATGTATATAATACCTATAGAAAGGAAGAGCCAGAGAGAGAAAGAGTGCACACAAAATCAACTGTGTGAAGTGTTAACAATAAGTGATTGATTGTGGGTAACGGGTATATGAGTGTATTGGTGTTCTTTGCACTATTTTTTTTTTTTTGAGAGTTATGTTTTATTCGTAGACATACTGAGGATTTCAAGCCCAGGATGCACTATTTTTATATTTACAGCTTATCCATAAGATTGAAATTATTTCCAAATAAAGAGCAAAAAAAAAAAAAAAGTAAAGGAAGGTAGAAATATGTCATTAAGTATCAATAATCAAATAAATAAAAATTATTTCATTAAATACTTGTGTGGGTTTATGAATACCACATTGATTTGAATTATAAGTTCTCAAACTTTCTTATTTTACATGCTAAAAAATGGTTTAACTTCAAAAGGGAAAGTATAATAAAATCAGTGATAATGTGAAAGTTTGCATACTAATTTGTAGCACTCAGCAGTCCCCAGACTTAGCAGTTCTTTGGGTTCTGAAATGCTGCCTACTGGGAATTTTCAAAATTGGAGCCTCCTAGCTGCCCCTGCCTGACGAGACCATCACCAAGGAGAAGCACAAGCCCTGGCAGTAGGCATTCCCCTCCTGAACGCTGCAATCATCCGGATGCTCCCAGCTCCAGATGCCCATCCTGCCTGCTCCCAAATCCTGATGTCTAGTTCTGTCCAGCTTGGCAGCAGCTCACAGTGATACAGCCACTTCAGCGCTCAGACACGCAATTACTAGGGGTGACTTACACTTTACAATTGTACCCAAAACACGAACATCATTTCAGAATGCACAACACAACAAGTGCATCCTGCCCTGAGGAACAGCAATTGATCAGATGAAAACAAATAGCCAGACTAAAAGGGAAGTGTTAATTGGAAGTAGCCAATTAAGCTTTTATGACGTCAGATTAGTTCAGGCTTACAACCACATTAAATCAGGACATCAAAAGGGAGAGCCCTAGAATAATAAGGTAGAAACCAGCACTGTCACTCAGGTTCTCTGGAAATTATTCGCCTGTGCCCTTCTGTTATCCTCAGGAATATGGCCCTCTTTGTCACAGCTCTGTGTGGCTGCCATGCTTTTGGGGTTGTTGTGTAAGTGATTAGAGAATGATTTCTAGTCAATAACGTGTCAGCTGTCAGCTCAAATTGTATGTTTTATATTCTGCATGTTAGAGCCAATCAGATTTTTCTTCTCACTTTTTTTATTCCTTTTTTGGTTTCCTTGCCTATGTTGCTTGGAATTTAACTTGGGCTGACAGAAGAGGTTTTACTGATTTGTGCAGGGGAAGGGGGGAGAGAGAGAGAGAGAGAGAGAGAGAGAGAGAGAGAGAGAGAGAGAGAGAGGGAGAGAGGGAGGGAGGGAGAGAGGGAGGGAGAGAGAGAGAGAGAAAGAGAGAGAGGGAGGGAGGGAGGGAGGGAAGGAGAGAGAGAGAGGGAGGGAGAGAGAGAGACGTCAAGAAAATACGCAAGGAGATTTACACTTAGCATTCTGGATTTTGCTGGGTGACCCAAGATGGAGGTGGTCACAGCCAGTGCTCAGTGTAACAAATACTAGACAGGATGTTATATCTGTGCAATTTATTATTCTGGATTTTGTGCCTCAGTTTCTTGTCTTTCAAGAAGGAACACAGTGTCAATACATTGAACATCATCTTATAAACAATTATTTCTGGTTGCCCTTTGCTGCTGTCCCTCTTCGAGGCTGGCACAGTTGTATGAATGTCCTGTTTATCCTTGGCCGGGGGTAGTTACCACTGTCAGTGTGTTGGGCGGGGTGTATGTTGCCCCCCACAAAAGACAAAGATTACCTCTGCTTTGTGTCTTCCTTATTAAATTGGGTTTGGGCTGTACACCTATTCACGCTGAGTGTGACATTGACCCTGACCTCTTTTCACTTCGGCAAGCATTTTTCTAATAACTGCCACGTGGAAGGTACCTGAGTTGGGAAAGGTTGAACTCGAAATCATAAGACGTAAGGCTCAGCCCTACAATAAAAAGCTCGCCTCCCTGACAATGTTATGTAGATCACAATTGTTAAATTGCTTTGGTTACATAAATTTAGTGTGTTTCTACAGGACCTTTGTTAATAACATGGACAGTATAATAATTGTGTTGTAAAGTGCAAGTCCCAACCAGGGAGAAATAGAGTATATTGTACAGTTCACTCCGCACAACACAGAGATGAAGGTTAACCCTATAAGTGCCAGATTTTAATCTTTCATGATGGAACGCTTCCCCAAATATCTTGCGCACTCTCTCCTCTCTCAAACTGAAGAATTTACCTGTCCCAGCTCTACATACCCCTCCCCCAACCTCTAGCCCTCCCCCACCCCTCCCCAGCCAGCTGGAATCCAGCATCTGACAAATTTTGGCCCACTACTGTTGGCAAGAATTATTCTTCCCCTCTCTTCAACAGAGAAAATAAAACCTTTCAATGCGGAAATATTTAAATGGCTACAGACTGGGGAGGAGGGAAGCCAGGGGTCCCACCAATGAGCAGGGGGGTCTGTGCTCCCTCTCCAGGTGTCCATCCACCAGCCCCACAATGGTCATTGCAGCCCTGACACTACCAGCACCACTGCTCTTCTTCGTTCTGTTTCTTAATTCTTGTCTCATCACTCCCCTCCCGCTTCTGGCCTTGATGCCTTCTCTGGACAGGGTCAGTCAGTGAGGGCGCCCCCTTCCCTCCTGGCCTTCTGCTTCTCTTCCCGGGTACACCAGATACTGAACTAACCCCATGGCATTTCATGAGAACAGTGGTCAGCCTCAGTTCTGATTGCTGCCCTTTCCAGATGCTCAGGAGTTCCTTCCTGCCTTAAAAGCCTATTGGAGGTAAAGGGGATAGTTGAGGGTGAAGGATTCTATCCGGATCTGAAAAATTTCAGGAAAACTAGAGGTTCTGGAAAACTGGATGATGGGTAGTTGAGGGTTTACTCTATAAATGGATGAGAACTTTATTTTAAAAAATGACCGCTTAAAATCCATGATTCAGGAATGAGGAAAAGCATGTGAGATCTCTTTCCTTAAAAAAAAAACTCTTGTTTCTTTTGGGAAAGAGAAAGTTAATCCTATAGTTCAGTTGAAAGATGCCTCTATGTAGAACAAACTGATAATCCCCACTAGTTTCCTTCACACATTTTAAAATAAATGCAGCCTCCAGACAGGACACCCACCTTAGCAGATAATTATTTTCGTTCAGCAGCAAAACATCAAGCTTCAAATAACTAATTGAGTCCATGAATATTTATGAATACTGGAGGAAGTTTAAGCATGCTCAAAACACCCTATTAACCACTTTTCTAATAGGAATGTCATTTTTTTTAATGATCCCTTTTCACTCTTTAAGGTCCAAGTTAAAACTGACTCTGCCTGGGATCCTAAAATGACGGCTCCCTCATCTCAACTGACATAAAGAGTTTAGCCTAATTCCTTACATGGAGTTAAGTCATCAACAACTATTTTCAGATTGAGAGTGAATTTCCATAATTTAATCTTTGGGGAAGCTGGTATATGATTACATTATTCAAATAACATACTATATTTTAAAATGATGAATAAATCTGCATTTTAGGTAGTTGAGAAGTAATAAAATTGAGCAAAGTAAAGGAATTTCAGTGCTCTATCCTTTCCCCCGAAGCTGTAATACCTCTTTCTTGTTTGATACTTCACTTAATAGCTGGAGAAAGTCCATCAGCAATCATTTCCCATTTGGAATCAAGCAAAGAGACAACTATTGAGAATTCTCACTGACTGGAATCACTGCTGGTACCTCAGAAAACCTTAAAGATTAAGAGTTTAAGATGAACATAGGTAAATGTTCAACACAGAATATATGCATTTTCCTTTGCAAAAATCTTTTTCTGCAGTTGGTTCAATGAGTTTTTTGTACTGTGATTCTGGACCTCTTCCATCCAAAGCAATCCCAGATCTTCTTTTCAAGGATATTCCTTTGGGACACAGTCCTGTTGGGAGTTTTCACTTGGCTGAGTTCTTAAATCCCTGATAGATCATTAGGTGCTAATATCTTGGTCTTTTCCTAGAACTGAATTGCAGTTCTACCATTAAGTTACAGCAGTAGTATTTTGTGAACTGGGTTGTTATTTCTTCCGCTAGGGATACTGCTTAGATGACAGATTTGTTGCTAAATATTTCCAGAATTAGGGAAATACAAAGTTATTAAGTAGGCTCAAGAAGTGATTTCAGTATGTAGTTATGTTGAATTTCATTTACAAGCCCTAGGTTGAGTTAAAGAAACATGGGGTTTTTTTGAATCTCTGAAATAATTTTATTACCAGTTTAAGAAAAGTCTAGAGTTCTAAATACATTTAACATTTCCCTAAGTCAGAAATCAAAGTAATCATACTGAGTCTGAAAGCTGATTTCCATATTTTCTTTTACACTTTATTATGCTTAAATCTGCTATTTTGTTTTGAGGTATAACTGAAAAGGCAATGTTTGAGAGGCTTCAAATTAAGGAAAATCAATAATTACACCTCTGACCTACATTTAAATCATTAATTCACAGTTCTATTTAAAAATACAGAAATAGCAGTTTCAATTCAGCATTCTGAAAAACAATTAAATGTTCTACAAACACAAGGTCAGGTCAGTCAAATAAGCTCTTCATTAACATACTACCTAATGCCAGACGGTCTCTCTCCCTCTTCCCCACGTACCTCCATTTGTGGCTTCTGTCCAAACCTCTTGCGTTAATCTATCTTGTGTTCTGCTTCCTGACCTCCTCTCAGCCTCCCTGACTTAGATCTAAAATTACTCCTTCAGTGAGCTATCTTGCTGGCTGCGACACACGTTTGACACCGAGTCATTCAAAAAATGTTTGTTGAATGCCTACTATGTGTCTTCAAGCACTGTTCTGGTAACTGGAGATATGGTGGCAAACAAAATAGACACTCCTCAATTATACCTTTGGTTTCCTGTCTCAACTATGATCTGGACCTTTTAGCAGACCTGAAAACAGGATAATGGTCAAGATCTATATATGATGGGACCAGTTTTTATTTTTATAAGCAAAGCACCCTTTCTAAATCTAACCTAGTTTTAACTCTTGGTTTTAAAATGAAGCTATGAGTCATAATGAGCTTCATAAGGTAAAGAGTGAACGTTTTGCAATCTGATTACAAAGACTCTACTGACTGAGGAAATAATTTCCATATATATTAAAGGAACCCAGAGTGAAATCTGATACCCCGTTAATTGCTTTCAAGAGTCAGAGACCTAATTTCTTCTCTTTTTCTTTTTCAAAGCCTTTATAACCTAAAAGTTTCAGTGTTTTCTAATAAATTTCTTGAGTTTTTGTATCTATTACAGAGAATTGCTGAATTCAACTCTTCCCCAACTTACCTGTGAATTGAGTTACTGACTTGCAAAAGAAACTAGTCAAGGCCAATCAGTGATTCAACACATATATCATGCATCTATTTTCCAAGGTCTTAAACAGAGTCACAAAGAGTAAGGAGATCTCTTTCCTTGAAGCATTCATAGTAGCAAGAAGTAAGTGCCGCCAACTACATAGCTTACTATTTCCTTTTTTTCCCTAAACCTTTCCATTGCTTCTTGTTCATTTTATCAGTTTCTAAACTTCTGGCCGTTGGAAATCAGTCCCTTGCCAGATTGAAAATTGTATAAATTTGAGTAGGAGGGAAAGTTAACATTGAGGATCTTGCTCTATCGTACATAAAAATGTTTATAAAACACCAGGTGTTAAAACTGTGTGATGCAAGTTAAAAATAGAAGACTAGAGGGCTTCCCTGGTGGCGCAGTGGTTGAGAGTCCACCTGCCGATGCAGGGGACACGGGTTCGTGCCCCGGTCCAGGAAGATCCCACATGCCACGGAGCGGCTGGGCCCGTGAGCCATGGCCACTGAGCCTGCGCATCCGGAGCCTGCACGTCCGGAACCTGTGCTCCACAACAGGAGAGGCCACAACAGTGAGAGGCCCGTGTACCACAAAAAAAAAAAATAGAAGACTAGAATGATGGAACAAAATAGAGATGCTTAGAATGGAGCTAAGCCTATAAGTTTAATAAATTACAATACCATGGAAAACAAAATAATGGACAAATAAGTAGTGATTAATAAAAATGGATTAATAATGAAGAAATAATTTATTTGTTATCATATATAACCATAAATCCCAGAAGGACTAAAGAATTTGAGTTAAAAGGCTCTCATGCTAAAAAAAATTGTGAATGAGATTGTGGTGATTGAAGCAAAAAGATAAATTATTAATGGTAAAGTTAATAACTGAAAATTTTATTCAGCAAAAGACTAAAAGTAGGACAAAGGGATAGTTATTCCTGATGAATGTGACCAATTTTGATATGACAAACCAATATAGTTTTATAAAAAGCAGCATCCTCTTTTCATTGTACAAATGGTTACAAGATGTAAACAATGACTCATATCCTTTGACAGATCTCACATTCTTTCTCCAAGACCTAACTCAACGTCACATGCTCTGTGAAGCCTTCTCCTCCAAGTAGCTCTACTGGCTCCCAGAGACTTATTCATAATGCTGCAACTTTTTTAAAAATTGCATTCCCTTGTAATTTATCCTTTATATGTCGTTTTCTTTAGCTAATTAATCAGTTAACTATCTTTTTATTCCCCAGGCTTAGCAGAATGCATGATCTATATAATGACTGCTAGATTAATGTTTATTAAGTGAAAAGAAAATTCACACAGAACCAATCACTTTGGAATTCTTTAAGAATCCTATTTCCTCAATACTGGGACTTTTCTAAGCACTAGAAAGAAAAGATGGGGAAGGGCAAACTATAAGACTATATAGTCTAAACAACTGCTTCTGGAGAGAACAGAAAAAGCAACTGAATAGGTGTTAAGTAAAATCCTACTAGTAAATTATGTTAGTAGTGAGGCTATTTTCTGGAGCAAACATGCCTACAGCTCAGACATGATAGAAGTTTATTCCTTGTATACATAATATATACAATAAGTGTTCCTGATTCAGGGGGTAGAGGGGAGCTCTCTTTCCAGGAGTGATTTCTAGAAACCCATTCTCCTTCCATCTTTGGGCTCTACTATCTTCACCCCGTGGTCTCCAAGATTCTGCATGGAGCCCATTAAAAGAGGATAACAGGGATGGAGAAAGCAAATTCACATCACCAAGGTCTGGTAGTGGCAGACATTACTTTGGCTGACATTCTGTTGATGAGAACTAATCACATGGCTCACCTAGCTGCAAGAGAAGCTGGGAAACATAGCTCCTGACTGCAACTTCTTCCCAGTAAGTAGTACTATAGAAGAGTGTGCATAAATTTGGTGGAGCCATCTCTGCCCATAAAGATTTCCTACATCTTCTTTTAAATACTTTGTAAATGAATATCTACAGATACACATACACATATGTATACATATGTTTCTTTATCTATGTAGATTTAATTTCTGAAAGATACACACACACACACACACACACACACACACACACGCTACTTGAAAGTTTTAAGAAATGAAAGGCTGGTGCTACAAGCAAGCCAACACAGTTAGAGGTATGATTCTTCCTCAAATCAGAATGTTGAGGAGTTTTACCTAACTCTCTCACTGCAATTACATCCTACTTCAGAGCAATGGTTCTCAGACTTTTTGAAATAATTACTGCCACACACTATGAACCAGTCACTATGCTAGACAATTTCAACCTAAAAATGAGGCAAGGCTCTTATCACCTCACAGGAACAATCAGCCTAGGGGAAAGAAAGACATAAGAGCAGGTAATTTTAACATCAAGGCTAAACAATGACAAAATCTGTGCAGATTTTAATGCTTAAAAGGGTCAATTATCTTCCTTATTCTTAGTGTTTTCCCAGCATTCTGTCTGGATGGCTACATCATTTCACCCATGAAATTCTTTCTAAATATTGTGGAATAGCCTATGTGCCTATTAAAGAATTTCCTAATCTCCACTATATTAACAAGAGTGAGGGCAGGGATAGCAAAAGTGGGGGGAAAGTTCTCTACTTTTTTAACACATGTTTTGTTATTGTTGTTCTATCTGTCATTCATTCATAAGGCCGTTACCTTAAGGCCATGTAGTAACACTAAAAGCTCTTTTCTGTAGTTGTTCAAAGATTACTCTAAGTGTACTATTTAAATGCCTGAAAGAATGAAAGGGTTTATTTAATAAGTAGGAGGATTGGGCATAGGCAATATCAAATCTCATTTGGAGCCATTTAAGACCTAGAACTTTTTTTTTTAAGGTCTTCATTGTAATGCTTGCTGCGATCTAAAATAAATATTTCCTGAGTATTTACAAAGTAAATGATTTGGTGCTAAATATCATTAGACTGACAGACTTTTACATTATGTTGTCCCAAGCTAAAGAATAATTCTGTTGATGAACAAAAAGAATATTTAAACAATGAGATGATATATATATATATGTATATATACAAAATAACATGGAAATAGGGTTGGCTGGGGGCTGTGGAATAAGTATCAATCAACACACATTATGCTGTTTTCTTTGTGAGCATTTCTCACCTCAACCTTTGGAAGCTCAGACATAATAAATATTTTGACTAAATAATAACATGCTTTTGGCTACCAGCTGTGACCTCCAGAAAAATGGGAGAGGCAGATGGCAGAAAGCAATGAAAGGGAAGTTCAATAGAGAAATGTTAGAACGTGAGTGTTTTTAAAACTTTCTACTATACCCAGGTTGTCTGTAAGTCTCTAAAGAATAGCATTACCAGATAAACTAGTGGATGTCCAGTTAGGTGTCAATTTCAGATAAATGATAAAATATTTCTTAGTATAAGCATGGGAATACTTATACTAAAAATTTATGCATTATTTATCTGAAATTCAAATTTAAGTAGACAGTTTACACTTTCATTGCTACATCCAGCAACCCTATTAAAAGTTCTAGTAAGGAACCTTCGAATGTTATCATAATACATGTCTACTGTTGCCTAAAAATCTCATTAAAAACAAATTTGGTCAGAAATAATGTTAGAAGAAATGTAGAGGATTTCATTGTAGGTGGTGGATCAACAAAAGCTGTATCTACTCATAGTATGTTTTGATTTCTGAGGGAAGTGAGAGGGCTTGAAGCTACTGTCAGAATAACTAAGAATGTGAAAGTGAAATATGTGAAATAAGTCCACGGCTTCAGGTTTAGCTTCCATTGGCCTTTTGCTAGCTTTTGTATGTGTGTCCAGATAGACAAATTAAGTATCAAGCTCAAAGAACCAATCAAGCAGTTTTCTGATCTAGAAACAGGAATCAGTGACATAAATATCATAAATAGTAATTATTAAAATAATAAATTTGCAGAGTGTTACAGTTTTAGGATGTTTTCAGAATCTGTAAACACATTTGATTTGCAAACCAACTTTGTGAAATACTTTTTTTACTTCAGGAAGATCTACACCAGATTCTTGATTTCAGGGAAATTGTTTGCATTCCCTCCACAGCTGCGGAAGAAGCATGAAAAAAATATGGCTTTTCATTCTAGCTGCCAAACATGTACTTTATGGATGAGCTCATTATTATGCAAGATGGTATGGAATCACATTGGTGTGTAGGGGCTGCTAATGAGAAGTCATAAGTCCAAGTCCTTAATGTTAAGCTCAGGCTACAACGGGCCATTCTCTTGAAATATCACAAGGATGGCAACGTGTGTGTGCATACATGTGCAATGACTCTGACTCTCAGGAAGTTAGCTGCTTCCGGATGCCCAGTTTAAATATTCAGCATATAACCCATCCTCTCTTCCCTTTGAGATGTCTTTGTTTCTCTTAAGTCCCATATATGTGGGAGCTCTTTACAAGGCTGCCTGAGAATGCCAGAGAATGATGCTGGCTCCTTGTGTTGAATCCCTGACAAACTAGTTACAGGGAGGATGGTGACTGTCTAGAATGAGAGGATGTTTTTTGTTGGTTTGCTTTTGTTTTTTCCTAGCCTCAGCAATGAACAAAAAGACCCTCCTATTTATATTCATCACAAATCCCTTAGAAGTTGGAGATCAGTTTAGGGATATAAAACTCTTTCTAAAGTGAAAATGTTCCCATCTACCCTAGCAAAGCAAATAACAATTTATACACATTCTGTAAATTGTTTTAACCTGAGTTGGCCCTGGAAAGCATCAAACCAATCAGCTAATAGGAGTTGTTTGGACAGGGAGAAAACCCTGTGGAAGGGGATTTATGTAGGCGAAGGTTGGGCCTGGGCATTTGTGTTCTCATTCATTCACTCATCAATTGCATAGTAATTGAGCCCTTACTAAGTATAAGATTCTTTGAGAGATGCTTGGGTAACGTAGGGATAAATAAGTCTAATACATATTTGAACATCGAGAACTTCATAGCATAGTGGAGGAAATAAACAGGTAAGCGATGAACATACAAGGCAGGATGAGCTAAGTGCTTATGAGATCTATAAGGGACAGTACAGGGGGAGCCCCTGAGTGAGGAACAACTGATCCTGATCAGGAGGAAGGGAAGGGAACTAACACTTAATGAATTCCTGCCCCGTGGCTGGTGTCAGTTAGGCCTCAGTTAGGACACTACCCGCATTATTAAAAAGGGGGATATTCAAGGTGAGCTTTAGAAGACAAGGAAGACTCCAGAGGTCTGCAGTCAGGACAGGAACCCCTCGTTCTGTTCTATAGAAAAACAGAGGGATCAAGATGCACCGCACATGTGAGTATGGCCCGTGGTCTGGTGTGGTCAGAGTGAAGAAAGGTGCATGCGGTTATGACACCTCATCTACTTCTGAAACAGTAGGCCTGGAAGAATGGGGGCTTTGGAAATCAGAGGGTGGCTGCATAAAAGCCCTGACCCCATGGAAAGGACAGAGGAGAGGCAAGGGCAGAGAGACTGACCAAAAAGGCAATCTTAGAGACAAAGATGGATTCTGCAATAGTGGCCTGGTGACTTTCGCAGTGATTGCCATGCAGAGACCTTTCAATTGCAAAAACCAACCAACCAACCAACCAAGTGACCCCTCCCCCTCAAAAAACATGTGTTGGTCGAATTGAATCTTGTAAGCTATATTCAGCATACTGTGGGCTTCATATCCAGGTTTTAAAAAATATATATGTGTGTGTGTGTATATACATATATAAACACACACACACACATATATAAGGGACTTGAGCATCGATGGATTTTGTTCTGGAATCAATTTCCCTTGGATACTAAGGGACAACCGTGTCTTGAAAAGACGTCCAAGTGATTCTAATGAGGAATCTGGATTGAGCCCTACTGTCTTATATAGACCTAAGGGCAAGATAAAGTCCTTTAGTTTCTACAGCATGCCAGGTACATTACATTGTCTCCTCTGTTCCTACAATCACCTTGTAAGTTAGGAATTCTTTCTCTCTTTTAAAGATAGTCACGAAGGCTGAGAAAGGTTAGATACTGTCAAGTTTCTAAGGTTATACAGTCTTTGGTTTGTTGGATTTGTCTAACTTTGAGGCAGGAGACTTCAATTAATGGTCTGCAAAGCCTTTACAGCTCCCCTCACCAGCCTCAGAATTCTCAGCTTGGTGCCTCTTGCCCTTTTCAAAATAGATCTTTAACCAAGAATTCTGTTCCCTTCTTTCTACCTTTCTCATTCCCTCTCAGATCCCTGTCTCTGTTGGTTTTAAATGGAGGGAATTTTTTTAAAAAGGCAACTTTTCCTCTCAGCTTAAGAAAACTTCTCCTGAAATAAGCTGTTCTATTCAGCTATATAAATTAAGTCATTCTTGGTACTTTTATAGGTCATAGGATATAAAATTCTGTGCTCTAGCAATTCAGAAAAGACTCAGCTCCAGCATATAAACTATGAAAGCAAAGATTTACATAAATTACCATATTAATATTCATATTTAAAGTTCACAGCTTATCCAAAACAGAAAGATAAGGAAATAATTTCAATTATAGCAGAGCATCCATTTTTTTTCATGTTGTTTAAATATGTGATATGCATTTAGGAAGTGCTGGGTCAGTGGGACCACAGCTAGATTTTACTATACTTAACTCCTTGAATGCCATAACAAAGCTTTCAAAAATGTCTTGTTCAGGATTAAGCCCACTGGGATGTAGAGAAGGCATGAGGTTGAGGGAAGGGGTTTGATCAAAAGTGGGGTTAGGGATGGAACTGGAGGTAAAAATATTTGTTGTTCTACTATTGCTCATAAAAAGAAGAATGTTTTGACACTTTGACATGGGCATTTTGATGAGGGCTCTATCAACATGACCCTGTCATACTGGCCTTATCACCACGTTTCACCTCAGTGTCAATGAAACTGATGTGAAAAACAAAATTTAGGGAGCCAACAAGGGCAAGAGTGGGAAGAAGTGACAAGGGGAAAGTGAGATGCAAATAAGAATAGTGGGAGGCCCAGGGGAGACCAGCTGGTGTTGCTGAAACTGGCATGCACCACTTTTGTCAGCCTTACAGGGCCCCTTGGTGGGCTTGTTTAGGGCAGCTTTCTACAACGTGGTCTTTCACAAGGGTGTTGGAAGACAATATTAGAAGCTCTATTTATATTTAACTCATCCTTTTTTAGCATCTACTTTTCTGTGTTTGTTTTGTAATGTGCATTATAGATTGGCACAATGGTATATGCTTATTATTTATGAATAAGTAAATGGATGTTGTGTAATAAAAGAATTTGGCTGGTTTTTGTCCCCAACTCCTGAGAGGTAACCTTGGTATTTCTCAAGTGACTGGAGTGTCTTTGTTATTCATGGTGGGCCCTTTAGAGCAAATCAGATAGTTGATGCTAGTGAGATAAATCAGGATGAGAGGGGGGCCATGCCAAAAAGACCAACTGTGTGATTAGATGGTTGGCATTTTGAGTCTGGTGATATCAGGCCATCCTCTGAGGAGGGGAGGTGGGTTGGAAGTTGAGTTCAACTATATGGGCAATGATTCAACCAGTCATGCTGATGTAATAAACCCCCAACCAAAAACTCTGGACAGAAAAGCTTAGGTGAACTTCCCTGGCTGGCAATCTCCTGCACATTGTCACATATCAATGTGCCTGGACAGTGATGTGTCCCTGAAGACAACAGAAGCTTTTCATGTGGAACCCTCCCAGATCTTGCTGTATGCATTTCTCTCTTTGGCTGGTTCTGATTTGAATCCTTTTGTTATAATAAAACTATCATTGTAAGTATAGCACTTTCCTGAATTTTGTAAGTCATGCTAGTGAATTATCAAACCTGAAAGTAGTCATGGGAAACCCTGTATTTGCAGCCTGCTGGTCAGAAGTGAGAGTGGTCCTATGGATGCCAAACTGATATGTAGTATCTGAAGTGAGTCCACTCACCAGTG
The DNA here is from genome assembly GCF_951394435.1 of Stenella coeruleoalba. Taxonomy (NCBI): domain Eukaryota; kingdom Metazoa; phylum Chordata; class Mammalia; order Artiodactyla; family Delphinidae; genus Stenella; species Stenella coeruleoalba. The sequence goes on along the minus strand of NC_137148.1, from coordinate 45,522,533 downwards.
AGGGCACCAGGATGGTGCCCTTAACCTTGGCTAACTCTGGGTAGACATATATTGGAATGACTACTCAAAAACTTTTAATGGCTGTAAGTATTTGGTTCAAAAAAAGTTTGAAAACCACCTAGGACACCACTCAGGCCTCGACACATCTCTTCCCTCACCTGCCATCCAGTAGCTGTTGCTTTCAGTATGCTATGGGAAGGAAAACTATAAAAAAAAATTCGTTTGATATATACAAATTACATTTGGATTACAGGATACAATAGACTTTAAATGAGAACTTTTGCAGCAACATGGACGGACCTAGAGATTGTCATACTGAATGAAGTAAGTCAGACAGAGAAGGACAAATATCGTATGATATCGCTTATATGTGGAATTTTTAAAAATGGTGCAAATGAACTTATTTACCAAACAGAAATAGAGTCACAGATGTAGAAAACAAACGTATAGTTGCCAAGGGAGAGAGAAGTGGGGAGGGATAAATTGGTAGATTGGGATTGACATATACACACTACTATATATAAAATAGATAACAAATAAGGACCTACTGTATAGCACAGGAAACTCTACTCAATGCTCTGTATATGGAAAAAGGATCTAAAAAAATAGTGGATATATGTATATGTATAGCTGATTTGCTTTGCTGTACACTTGAAACTAACACAACATTGTAAATCAACTATACTCCAATAAAATTTAAAAAAAAAATAAAGAAGGAACTACAATGAGAAAAAAAATAAATGAGAACTTTTCTAAAGGGTATTCTGTGACTAAAGAACACGAGATTGAGGGCATGGAGAATGTGGCATGGTTGGGCTGCTTGTAACTCCTTTTATTTACACCATAATTCTTGTTCTTGTTTTGGAAATTGATAGTATGGGAAGGAAAAGGTACATGACAATACTTAATATGGGGCTCTGTCTAAATTTAATGGAATCAGTCATCATACACCATGACCTAGCTTCTCTGGTGACAAAACATAATCCTCCCATAACTAATATTGTGCTATTTTTCTAATTTTCTCTTTAGAATAGTTTCCTTCAATGTCTATCAGTTTTTAAGGAGTGGGTGTGTAGGGGGGTTGGTTTACAACTGATAATGAGGATAATTATCTCAATCAACTGGACTGCAGAGATAAATAACCAAGGCCATCCCAACATTAAATGAACAAATAGGGCGCCAGAACCCTCCAGCTAGACTGGGAACCCCACATTAGGCAAATAGTGCCATAGATTTAGAAATAGGTAAAATTAAACTGGGGTTGTATCAATTTAGACTGAGAAGATTTGGCCTTTACTCATTTCACAGTGCAGTGGCTGAGTGCATATTATTTGCTGACTGGACAATTAGAAAATGAGGACCGGGACTTCCTTGGTGGTCCAGTGGTTAAGAGTCCACGCTTCCAATGCAGGGGGCCGGGGTTCGATCCCTGGTCAGGGAAATAGATCCTGCACGCTGGAACTAAGAGCCTGAATGCCACAACTAAAGATCCTGCATGCCACAACGAAGATCCCGCGTGCTGCAACTAAAATAAAAAAAAGATCCCGCATGCCACAACTAAGACCCAGTGCAGCCAAATAAATAAATACAGACATACATATTTTTTAAAAAGAAAAGAAAATGAGGACGAACAGTATGTGTCATAAAGTACTAAACATTCTAAATATTCACTGAGGTTGGAAAGCAGACTTGATGGAGATTACATTCATGATGGAAAATACTAGTAAGGTTCAAGTAAGGCATGAGCGTAACCATTCATTTTTAAAGCCTAAAACTCTGTTTTCTAAATAGGATCATCAACAATCCCACACATTTTCTTTTTCATTAAAAATATTACCCAGAAACCAAGCTGAACATCTAGAACTAGGAAATGAGCTCTTACCACAATCTCCTCTCTGAGGAGTTATGTGACAGGTATAATTAGTGTCCTTCAAGACAAATCCACTCCCCAAAGACAGGCAACTAATTTCAAAGAAAAGAAGGCACAATAAAATAGATAGGAACCAAGAAAATCCTGTGAGAAAATAACAGTATTTGCAATAAACATTTTGACACACAGCTGCACATAAGGAGCTGCTAAGAAGTCTATTTTCAGAGTATAAGTGAAGCAGAACAAATAGCAATCATATTTATATAATATCTTTCATCCAAGAGACCAAATCTTTTATTTAATCTTCATATTCCCTATATAGCCTGTCTTAGGTAAGGCTGCAGGAACAAGAATTTAGCTTCTAGCCTTGACTTTAGTGTCAGTGTTTATGGAATTATAATTACCACCTCCAAGTACAGATGAGGTTAGGCGACAAAGCACAAAGTCAGACGGGACAGGCATCTCTATTCCCCTAGCTCCTTCTCTGTACATAATCAGCACATTAACTGCTAATGTGTGCTTCATGCTTCAGTCTTCAAGGCTTTTGCTATTTCCTGGATCACCAAAAAAAAAAAAGGAAAGATTCTCTGTGACCAGAATATAAGCCCAGGTTTGCCCTCTTTGGTCTGGGCAGATACTGAGTAAACTTAAGTACTTAATTAAAACGTCTTTAGTTCCAGGCTTTACATTTTTTAACGTGTCTGCATTCTTCCTGGAGCTAATTCTGGGCCAGAACTAAGTCCAGCAAATGAAAGAATAAGTGGAAAAAACAAAGAAATAAAAAAAAATCCAGAGACAGAAAGTTGGTTGATGGAACTTTGAGGCCATAAGAGATGAGTAAATATTTCTCATTGAGTTAGATGACATTTCTGGCCATTTTTAGGGGCCCCCAAATATGTGTTGTATATTTATTGTTCTAAGGCATTCCTCACAAAATATCCCTCCAAAAATAAAGATAAAAGAAGACCATTTTAGGGCTGGAATCAGTGTTAGTTCCTACAGGAATTAACCAGGTAACTTCAAGTCACTTTGCCCAGTATGGAAGATGAGACAATTTTGATTTCTCTTCATCAATTCTACCTACATATCAGCTCCATCTTACTGAGAAGTTGGAAGGTCTTACTATATAGACAAAAGTTGGGTGAGATAGGCAATACCTCCCTACACACTTGAACTGAGAGCACTGATTTGTTTTCTTCAAAATATTCTGATACTCTTGTGGCCCTTGGTCATCAACTTTTTGTAAGACATGTAATTGATATGTGCCTGGGACTGTGAAGGCTATGAAGAAACAAAATGAGTAAGATCAAGTCCTATATACCTCTCTTTCTGTCATTCATACATTCATTCATTCAACAAATATTTATTGAACATCTAGTATGTGCCAGGGACTATTCTAGACACACAGATATAAAACTGCATAAAAGGGACAGAGATTTGCTATTCTATGAAGCATGCTTGCTGGGGAGACAGATGTGGTAAATAAGTCAATTAGAAAATATATTAGAGAGTGGTAAATGCTATGGAAACAAGATAAAGCCAAGAAAGGGGATACGGAGTGCTAAAGAGGGTTGCAATATAAAATAGGGTGGGAGGGGCACACCTTGATGATAAGGTGATGTTACAGTGAAGAATGGAAGGCGATGAGGGGAGAGCCATAAGATATCTGAGGAAGAGACTTCCAGGCAGTGGGCATAGCAGGAGTAAATGCCCTGAGGTTGAAGCATGTCTGGTATGTTCTAGGAATGGCAAAGAGGCTGGTGTAGCCCAACCAAGAGGGAGAGCAGGAGAAGGTGAGGTCAGAGAGGCAGTGGGTAAACTGTGCAGGGCTTGTCGGCTCTCGTAAGGGCTTTGGCTTTAATGCAGGGGAGGTGGGATGCTGTGAATATTTGTAGCAGAGGAGTGACACGATCTGATTTACAGTCTGAAAAGCTCATTCCATCTGCTGTGCTGGGAAGATGCTGGAGGCTAGGGCAGTGCTAGAAGCAGGGAGACCGATTAGGCTATTGTAATAATCCAGATAAGAGATGAGGTAGCATAACGAGGGTGGTAGCAGCATGTTATGGCTTGAATTGTATCCCCTCCCCAAAATGTTAAAGTTGGAATCCTTAGTACCTATGAATGTGATGGTACTTGAAAATAAGGTTTTGTAGATGATCAGATTAAGATGAGGTTGTTGGGTGGGCCCTGATCCCATAGGATGGTGAAGGAGAAATCTGGGCACAGGAAGAGACACATATAAAGGGGAGATGATATGAAAACACAGGGAGAATGTTGTCTACAGGCTAAGGAATGCCCGAGGCTGCCAGAGGGAGAGAAGCATGGAAGAGGTTCTCTCTCACAACCCTCAGAAGCAACTAACCCCACCGACACTTTGATCTGGGATTTCTAGCCCCAGAACTGAGACATTTCTGGTTTTGAAGCACTCAGTCTGTGGTACTTTGCTACAGCAGCCCTAGCAAGCTAATACACAGTGGAAACAGGGAGGGGCGGGGGTGGCGGTGGGAATTTGAATATGTGATTGGTTCTTACTATTCACGGATTCCATATTTTTGATTTGCTAAAGTTTATCTGTAACCTCAAAATAAGTACTCATGGCCCTTTCACAGACATTTACAGACATGAGCAGTGATTAGAAATCCGAGTGGCCCAAACACATACTCCTAGTTGAGCTGAACAAGGGCATGTTCTGCCTTCTTGTTTCAGCTCTCACCCTGTAAATAAGTGCCCTTTCACAATACATTTAGAGTCATACTCTTCACATTTTGGTTTTTTTATTGATGATTTTGCTGTTCAATATGACCTCCAAGCATAATGCTGAAGTGCTGTCTCATGTTTCCGAGTGCAAGAAGGCTGTGGTGTGCCTTACAGAGGAAAAAGGTGTGTTGGATAAGCTTCATGTCGGCATGAGTTGCATTGCTGTAGGCCATGAGTTCGATGTCAGGAATCAACAATATATATTAAACACAGTGTCTTGAAGCAGAAACACACCTATCATAAGGAATGTATTGATCGGCTGGCAAAAATGTTGTGAACAGAAGCTCGCAGGAACCTAACCCCATACTTCCCCAATGGGGCAGATTCTGTACTCACTAATTCAACACTCTTGATAACTTTATAGAGCATAACTACCTCGAAGGACAAAAGAGATGTATTTTGAAATTAGAGCCAAGATAATAACAGTATATTTTTTTAAAGACTGGATGTGGGCTCTGAGAAAATGAGAAGTTAAGATTAACCTCAATGTTTTTGGCCTGATAAACTGGAAAGATGGAGACAGAAAAGACAATGGAGGGAACAGGGTATATTTTGTTTTTGTTTTTTGGGAAGGAGCTGTGGATTAGGAGCTGTCTATCTTATAAATATAAACTTGAGCTTAAGTTGGATGACGTGAAAATTTCAGAGGAAGAAAACTGTTTTATGGCTGGGTCCAAGCAGCAGTTAAGAAATGTAGTCATTAAGATCCAGGGAGAGGAGAGACACCTTGATGCCCAGTGTGGGGTGGTGGTAAAGCTCGGGGGTCAGACGTCTGTGCTCTATTCCCACCACTGCCCCCTCCAAGCTGTCACAGAACTGACCTTGTAGTTGAGAAGACCTTGAACAAGATTAGGAAGCTCTGAACAAAGGCTTAGCAATTGCTCATCATATCTCGGCTGTTATTACCAGGCTAAAATTCTTTCATATCGAATATGAGGTCACCTTAATTTAAGACCATTATATATTTTTGGAGAAAAAGAAAGAGACAGAAAACTGCAGAGGAAAAGAATATTTGAAGGTGAAATTTCATTCCAGTTCTAGTACATCTGCAATGGTACCCTGAATGTCATGGAAATGAATTATTTAAAACTGGTGGGATGATGGTGTCGGACTTTTATCCTCAGTCTGGTGGTTTTAAAAAAAATATCAACCTGCTCACCAGATTTCCTGCCTTAAAAAAAAAAAAAAAACCTTGTATTTATAGTTTCTCATTGTGTCATCAAAAGCAGAATGTAAATAAATAAGGTGGGGGAAGTAAACCAGAGACAATCTCCTACAGGAAACACAGCAGCTTGTGGCCATGCCAGACTTAGAACAGAAATGCATTTAAAGTCAGGAATGGGGAAGAATTTAAACCAAGTTAAAATTCTCTGCAGTGTGTATAAACATTTGAGTTTTAGTGCTAGACATTCAGGAAGAGCCTGGACAGCAGATCCAAATTCCATATACCTGGGGTCACGCTCCCACGGAGACCCAGGAAACTCTCTAGGCCACAACTCCTCTGAGCAACATTTCAAAGGCAGTGAATTTTCAGTGGTGATCTTCTGTTTCTAGAACTATCTAAATCTATTTGGGCCTTGTCTCTCTAATAAATCATTCATTTATTTCTTAAATCAAAGCCCATTGGAGGATTCAAACCACAGAATACTCTGTTTTCAAAAAAGAGGTAACTTCTATTTTCTCAAAATTATGGAGTCACTAAATTGCTGCTCTTGACTTTGAACTCCACACAGCTGTCTCCTTAACAAACTGCAGGTTGGAGCAAATGGGGATCTGGCCAATTAGTCTAGTTACTGACCACAGTGACACAGTTTCGCCACCTGGACAAAGCTGAAGAACACTGTAAACCTTGTTGCAGCATCCAAAGCGATTGTTTACAGCCACTTCACTTCCCTGTGTCTTTTTAAAAAATATGCCAACCAATTCAGATAACCTCACTAGATGTGCACTTTCCATGCGGGTTTCACTCACTTTCAATAAATAATTCTTGAGCAGTCACTCAGTGCCAGGCCCTGGGGTAGGCAAGGAGATATAAAGGCGAAAAAGAGAAGGCATAGCCCTTGTCTTCAAGGAACTTGGAATCCAGCAGGAAACCATAAAGTGAAATAGGCATTTACTTTATAAGATAAACCAGTGGTGGTGTTTCAAGAGCCTACAATAGGAGCAAGTAAACACATCTGGAGTTGAAAAAACCTAACGGAGGAAATGATGGTCAAGCTGAGATCGAAAGGATGAGAGGAAATTAGCTTGATCTGTGTGAGGGCTGGAGGGATGTGGTTTCTTGTAGAAGGCAGGGCATGTGCAAAGGCCTCTTCTGAAGAGGAAGAGAAACAGAAGTATACGGAACCCAGAAGTATTCAAGGAACTAAAAGAAGTTCAAAAACTGGAAAGACTTTGGGGAGGGGGAAGGGTAAGCTGGGACGAAGTGAGAGAGTGGCATGGACATATATACACTACCAAACGTAAAATAGATAGCTAGTGGGAAGCAGCCACATAGCACAGGGAGATCAGCTCGGTGCTATGTGACCACCTAGAGGGGTGGGATAGGGAGGGTGGGAGGGAGGGAGACGCAAGATGGAGGGGATATGGGGATATATGTATATGTATAGCTGATTCACTTTATTAAATAGCAGAAACTAACACACCATTGTAAAGCAATTGTACTCCAATAGAGATGTCAAAAAAAAAATTGGAAAGACTTTAACAAGCATAATAATACAAGGTCAGCATCTGGTTTCCAAAGTATTGGATGCAATATAAGCAAGCACCTGAGGTCCTCTTCAGAGAACATAAGCTCAAACTGCCTTCTGTCTAAGGTATAACGTAGAAAAATGGAATCTAGGGAGGATAGTCTAGGTAGCATGGAATCCATGCATTCCCTTGAGTGGTTACCATTTGATTCTTGGATCGTCTGAGACCACAAGAAGTCTATGTGCTTGGAGTATATTTTCCGAGCCTCCCACAGGGGCCTTCACTGAACATACTCTAATGTTTGTCTTCTATGTTTTAAAGGCACTATAAAAAAGGAGTCTCATGAGGTCTTTTTAGTACTAGTTGTGAAAGCCATTGTTGACATAAACCCAATGTGTCCCCAAATGAAACATATTTCCAGCAGAATTTAATAAAAAAAAAACAACTTTCTTTGCCCTCAGGGATTGGTATAGCAATTTTTACCCCTTCCTATATTGAGAGCTGTATATTACATCAGGTTTAATTATTTTTTTCAGCCATGATTTTCACCTCGGTTTCAAAGAGTCTCAGAACCAAATTTTGTTTTAAACACAAGAGCCCTTTTGCCCTTTACACTTCCATAAGCTTTAAAATTCTCTATCAGACACCCTCAAACTGGACTCACCTGTCTGAAAGGCCAGCCACTCATTCCATTCCATTCCTGCAAGGGCTCTGCTCAACTGCCACCTCTGTTATCAGCATGACATGGGCGTGATCCAAAGTAGCTCACCTCAGGCTAATGCCACACAGCTCTGCCTTCCACAATGAAGCTTCCCTGTTGCCACTGAAATGAGTCATCCACGGATGTGTAACACGGAAATGTGGAGGAGTTAAAGCCTGAACCTCTGACCAGTAGAAGACAAAGGCTTATGGGGAAATTCTTCTCCCTTCCTCTACCTGACGGTCTCTCTGAAGAAGTTTCTGCGAGACCTGTGGTCAGTTGCGCTTGATACCAAGTGGTGACTGGTTTGCCAGACGTCCCCCAGTGTTGGTTCCCCCTTCTCCGTGCCACACACCCCTTTCTTCTCTCTTGCTTCCCTGAGACTGTACTTCCCAACAAAGTATTAGCATTTAAGCTTTTCCCACCCTGTTTCTAGGGAACTAGGGCTAAAACAATATTCCCTCCTGATTTTGGGGGTCACTCTCTACTCCTATTTTATTAAGCATATTCTATGTATCTTTTGTGTTTACTTCACATTCTTTTTGAAAATGTATAGACTCAAGATAAACTTATAAATAAGATCACAGTTAAAGTTAAAGATCACTGATTAAAGTTTGTATTAACTTTACAGAACTTGGGAACTTGGCTAAAGAGAGTATTTTTATTTAATTTAATTCCTCAAACAAAATTCTACTGGCAAATTCAAAGTACAGTCTAACGTGTTTTCAAAAAAGGAACAGCCTCTATTTCCTCAAAATGATTTGTTACTTTGCTGCTATTCTCTCTATATCTCTATACCTGCTTTCTTAACTGACTAGGATTTGTGTGTAATTAAATTCTAAGAAACTATTCACTTCATCTAAATCTTCCTACAGTTAGATAGTTTAAGGATTTTACTGAGATCACAGCCAACAAGCATTTTCTTTTCTTTCTATATAATGAAAGTACATTTTGTTGAGAAGAGTATTTGAAACTTTAGCCGCAAATAAATTTCAATTAATTTTTCTTTTTGCTATGTATGATTTTCTGTATTTTTTCTAGCCTTAAGGTCAGTCCTTGGATACCAGTAATTTAAAGAATCTGTTCCTTTGTACTTGTTTTGCTTAGGAATACCTTATTTCTTGTTGTAGAAAGGCATCGTGGAATATCAGCAAGTCCCTCCTTCTTCACCGCTGCTGGACAATACCGTATATGTAAGTAAGTTAGTACTGCTGAACTGGATTTTTTCCCCCAAACAGGTTTTTTTTTCTTACTATACAATTCTGTTTCTATTCCTTAAACATTTCCCAAGGTTTTTGATGGGTTGAGTTCATCAATTAACAGTAATTTTTAAAATGCCCATTTTGTGCTAGTTACTACATTAGGTAGGAAATACAAAATTTTTCTCTACAAATAGTTTATATTCTATTAGGAACTTAGGACAACTATATACCTAACAACAATAAAAAGTTGAATATAATATCGCCATAGCAGCAATACACATATGATATTAAATCTTTGCTGGGAGGAAGAATAGAACCATTAATTCCTATGTTGGTCTGAAGTAATTTCTATATTTTTTTGTTGGGTTATCAAGCAAGTATGTGAACCTCTATAGTTCCTTGGATCATCCATTCAAAATACATATTGGATTAATGTGGTATATATATATATACACAATGGAATATTATCCAGCCTTAAAAAGGAAGGAAATTCTGACATATACTACTTCATGGAATGAAACTTAGGAACATTATGCTAAATGTAATCAAAACCACAATGAGGTATCACCTCACACTGGTCAGAATGGCCATCATCAAAAGATCTACAAACAATAAATGCTGGAAAGGGTGTGGAGAAAAGGGAAGCCTCTTGTACTGTTGGTGGGAATGGAAATTGATACAGCCACTATAGAGAACAGTATGGAGGTTCCTTAAAAAACTACAAATAGAACTACCATATGATCCAGCAATCCCACTACTGGGCATATTCCCTGAGAAAACCATAATTCAAAAAGAGTCATGTACCAAAATGTTCATTGCAGCTCTATTTACAATAGCCCGGAGATGGAAGCAACCTAAGTGTCCATTGACAGATGAATGGATAAGGAAGATGTGGCACATATATACAATAGACTATTACTCAGCCATGAAAAGGAACGAAATTGAGTTATTTGTAGTGAGGTGGATGGACCTAGAGTCTGTCATACATAGTGAAGTAAGTCAGAAAGAGAAAAACAAATACTGTATACTAATGCACACATATGGAATCTTAAGAAACGGTAGTGATGAACCTGGCTGCAGGGCAGGAATAAAGATGGAGATGTAGAGAATGGACTTGAGGACACGGGGAGGGGGAAGGGTAAGCTGGGATGAAGTGAGAGAGTGGCATCAACATATATACACTAGCAAATGTAAAATGGATGGCTAGTGGGAAGATGCTGCATAGCACAGGGAGATCAGCTCAGTGCTTTGTGAAGACCTAGAGGGGTGGGATAGAGAGGATGGGAGGGAGGCTCAAGAGGGAGGGAATATGGGGATATATGTATACTTATAGCTGATTCACTTTGTTGTGCAACAAAAACTAACACGACATTGTAAAGCAATTATACTCCAACAAAGATATATATAAAAAAAGAACATTATGCTAAATGAAATAAGCCAGTCACACACAAAAAAGGAAATACTGTATGATTCCACTTATATGAGGTACTTAGAGTAGTATGAATAGAGCAGTCATATTCATGGACATAGAAAGTAGAATAATGGTCCAGGGGTTGGGGATAAAGGAGAATGGGAAGTTATTTAATGGGCACAGAGTTTCAGTTTTGCAAGATGAAGAGTTGTGGAGATGGACTGTAGTGATGGTTGCACAAGAATAAGAATGTATTTAATACCACTGAACTGTGCACTTAAAAATGATTAAGATTGTAAATTTTAAGTTTTGTATATTTTACCACAATAAAAATTTAGAAAAAAGTTTTAATAAAATTGTACTGTATTCAGTACTAGGGAAAAGAGATGAATGAACTCACACTGCAATACAGAAGACAAAATGTAATCAGATAAAAACAGAGTCTGCTAGGTTTTTTATGTGGTCTGCAGAAGTGCTAGTGTGGCATGGAAGCAGAGATATGGGAGTGAATAGCATTGTCCACTGGGAATGGAAATTGTGGTGGGTGGGAAACGAGATAGTGGTATCTTCAAAAGCTTCATAGAAGAGCTGTTATTTGAGATGGGCTTGAAAGGGGAATAAGAATTTAGAAAGATAGCAGAGAAGGTATTCCAAGCAGAGGAACAGAGTTATTGAAAGAATGGAACATTAGTAAATTGAGAAAAGTTCTGTCTGGTTGAAACCTAGCACCAGTGGAGGAGAGTGGTAGGAGATGATGTTAATGGAATAGCTATGAGGAGGCAACACTGCCCACCATGTTAGAGGGTGTGGACTTCATTCTAAATCAATGGTCTTAACCAGAAGTGGGCATCAGGATCACTTTTAGAGCTGACACACATACATATACCAATATTTATCACTGCAGACTTGGTTTTGTTTGTATAGAGTGGAGCCTGGGCTTCTTCATACTGTCAAGGTTCCACAGTGATTCAGAGAGGCTCCCAGAATCTCCACTATAAGTAATAAGATATTATTAAAGGTTTTATTATTAAGATGAGAGACGTTACTTAGCTCTGATGGCAATATGACAGATGACCTGGAGAGGGTGGGACTTGCCAGTAAGCATACAAGGTAGAAAATTCCTAAAGTGCTGAGAGCTAAGGTTCTTAAAGAGCTCATGACAGTCTGAATTTAGACAGTGGCAGTAGGAACAAAAGCCTTCAGAAAGTTAAAACTACTGGACTTGGTGGACAGTGAGAAGTAATGGGTAAAGAGAGAGAAATCAAAATTAGAGCTCAGATTTCCACATCAGACAACTGGGTGCAGGTGGATCCACTAACTGAGATAGTAAATATTGGCATAGGTATTAACTACAATATCTGGCAGATTGTCAAAGAGTAGGTGCTCAATAACTGTTGAATGAATGAAAAATCCCTAGTAAACCAATGATTATACAGTTGTGGATGAAAACATGACTAAGAGTTGGTTTATGGATAAGCTTTGTGGGGTTTTGACAAATCTAGATATCTGGGGGAGGTAGAGTGGAAGGTTGTGAAAAAGAAATGCAAAACAGAGGGTACCATCAAAACACAAAACCCACAAAGGTTGGAAAGTTTAGGCTCGGTTCCAAAAACAGTGAATGGTTCAGTATGGCTTTAGAATAGTGAGAGATGAGACTGTAAAAATATAGGGACTCCATGATGTCATGTGTCTGAAAGTCAGTCTGAGGAAGTTTTAATTAATTAAGGAGGTGATGGTAAGTCATGGCTTTGGGGCAGGAGTCTTCCATGATCTTTAGGATCATGTTCTTTTGGGAGACTCTTATAGCAGCAGTGGGATAGGATGGATTCGGATGGGAAGAAATCTAAGGGGGAAAAGATCAGTTAGAAGGCTATTATAAAGGAAGAAGCAAAAGATAAGAAGAAGAAGCTGAGCCATGATGGTCATGTGATTTCTCAGGCAGGAGCAGATTCAAAGGATAGTCAGGAAAAAAATTAATATGCAAGATCAGGCTCCAGAATAGGATGGATGGAAGTTAGAGTTGGATACAAGGTGGAACCTGGGTGGCAAAGCATTGTGGTCTCAATGAACAGCAAAAATTGAAGTCAGGAAGGTGAGCAGTTTCAGGTGAAGACAAGTGATTCTGAAATGGCAGCAGGATGTCCAGGTGTATAAATATTTCGGATACCAGGAAATGCAACATTGCACTTCACAAGACAGACTGGGGCCCAGTAGTTAAACTTGGGAGCCATCTGGTACAAGTGATAAATGATGTGTACAAGTGGATAAGATGGCCAAGGAAACAGAATAAGCCCAAGAAAAAAGCCATGAGAGGATGCTTACCCTTTGCTGGGTGAGGCAGGGAGTGAAAGCTAGGAAGTAGAAAGAGGAGCGGTCTGAGAGACACAAGAATAATCTGGGAAATGTGCCTCTAAGACAACAGGAAACAGAATTTCAAAGGGAAGAGTGGGTAAATAGAGTCAAATAGAGAATTGGAGGAGGTAGGGAGAAGTGAGATAGGGCAGATGGTCTCTTGACAGGTGAGAGAGCCTGGGTGGGGTTGCAGAGGGAAGGCGTGGAGGAGGGCATGAGGAACACTTTTCCACAGTGTTTCTGATGCGAGAGTCAGAGGTACTGCTCGGATGGCTCTTGGCACTGTTACCATTTGGTTTCAAAGAACTCAACAGATCCATCTCTTCTCAGTCGTCATATAACTTTCATTGGAACAACGGGCCAGAGCTATGGGTGCAAACAGATTTAGGAACCCTGATGTCTGAAATCTAATTCATGAACACTCCTGGGTCTTATCATTTCCAGAGAGGAAATAGTCAAAGTTAAAATGACCATTTTGTATGACAATATGTGTGCCAGAGCTATGTGTGGCAATTAACTGGATAGCACCATGGTATTCATTGGACCAACCTTTTTGTTACTAATTTAAAATGCTACTTTTATCATAAACCAAATCCCATATGGCTTTGTGTCTATATCTGGACTCTCTATTTCATTCCATTCTATACCAAACCTCCTGGTATTTGATTGGGATTGCCTTGAGTTTATGAATTTATTTGTGAAGAACTGGCATTTCTTACAATATTCAGTCTACTGAAAAGAGGGGTACTTAAGCCTTCTGCTATGCCCCTCAGTTGAAGATAACTATTTTTTCATAGAGGTCCTAAGCTTGTCTTTTTCAGTTTACAGCTATATATTTCCCTTTTGAGTTGCTATTGTTAGTGGTATTATTACAATTTTTTTGTATTGTAAGTGTGTGTGTGTGTGTGTGTGTGTGTGTAAATAAGAAAGATGTAGGTGCATTTTCAGATAAGCAAAAAAATTTTAAAGAAACAATCTAAGGCAAACTGAAATTTTTAATAGCATCTGACCTTCACTGAGCTGATACACATATAAAAAAATCATTTTGGATAATACTATCATGTAAAACAGAAAAAAAATGTTTATTTTACCTGTGTAATTTTTCCTTCGATAAGACAAGCCATGACTGTATTTGGAGTTAAAATGTGGTGTCTGTTTAGTCCTGGTCCTACCAGTGAGCTCACTTTCCTCCTAATACCACACAAAGCGCAACTAGACTCTGGCTCTTTCCCCAGAAAAGTAGCCCTGTTCCGCCCTGCTGCTTTAATTCATGACCATGACCATGACCATCAGCTTTTCCATGTCTCCTCCTGAGGTGCTGGTGGAATAGGCTGAAGGAGCTGCAGCCACAGCAATCAACCCCCCATAGCAAATCCCACAGACAGAGGTGTTTTCACATGGTTTGATGTAGCTGGGAGTCAAGAAAGGTTTCAGTTTTTTCTTTTTCTTCATCCCTGTCCTTTGGAACTTTTCAATTTGAAGAAAAACTGGAAACTATCTAACAAATCCAGATAAGGGGTCAGCAAACTTTTACTGTAAACAGCCAGACAGAAGATGTTTTAGGCTTGTGGGCTCTATGGTCTCTGTTGCAGCTACTTAACTCTGCTGTTGTACCATGAAAGTAGTCATAGACAATAAGTAAATGAACCTGGCTGTGTTCTAATAAAACTTTATTTATAAAACAAGTGGTGAGCCAGTTGTGGCTCATAGTTCAAATTTGGCCTCTGGTTCATGGTTTCCAGATTCCTATTTTAGACCAGTATGCTTCCAGACCATTCATTATTTGTACTTCAAAAAATCAAAAGCAATGTACGTGTCCCCACGGAACTAAAGATCACAGGATGCAAAGCACTGGAGTGAACAAAATAGAGCAAAATCATCAAAATGATTTCTTATCAATCCTTAAATGGGTCTGAGCATAGCTAGCCCTTATTTGCTTTATGAAACACAAGTGGGATCACAGTATATAAAAATACACATATTACATTGTAGTGTGATCACTGCTTTGAGGAGGGAGAGAGAGGTGAGTGAAAAAAAGTCATTATTAGTAATGCGAACATTTGCTCTTACTTACCAATCCTGTACTGCATTGAAGGATTCTTCATTTGTGATGTCATACATTAAAATAAAGCCCATGGCTCCACGATAATAGGCTGTGGTGATAGTCCTGTATCTTTCCTGGCCTGCTGTGTCCTACAAAATAAAAATAATAATCTGTCAAAAAATGAGGCAATACACCTTCTGGGAAGTGATTAGTTATTCCCAAAATAGTCATAACAGAGAGTCTAAATTGTATTTACAATGTATAGCTATATATGTTTTTCAGTCTTGTTTTTCCTAATGATTTTCATATGGCCGCTCTGCAGTATTATGAGCAAATCTTTTTTTTGGGGGGGTGTAAAGAACTAGCTCAGAGTACCTTCTACATATGTTCATTCCCATTAAGGAGCATTTAACTATAGAAAAGAAAATAAGAAGAAAGATCATACATATCAAAATCTGTGGCTTTTGTAGAGTTTAAAACCAGAAGAGTACATTAGCTCCAGCATTATGTATTTACTGTCTATCTGCTAAGTACAAGCCTCTGTGGGGGAAAAAAGAGAAAAGGACCTTTTATGAAAAGGTCCCTGCATTTAAAAGCATGCAGTGTAGTTTCCAGTTATTCAATGGTAAAATGACAATTAAAATACCTACTTTGTGTGGGTGTTTGAGTCGGACAGATCTGGAGTTCCCACTCTCCCATTAGAGAGCTTGGGGGGACATGCACAAGCTGCTGAGCCTCTATTAACTTAAACCCCCTAAAGTCTAGCATGCCTGTTAGGGTGACATGAAATAATGCATGGAAAGTGCTTCACTGAGCCCGACACACAAAAAGTGGCCAATAAATGGTAAGAACTGGCTGTTATTCCTGAAATTTGGGAAGGCAAGGCTAACACAGGATGGTAGATGGCAGCTTACAAATGCAGGGGCTCAGGGCCCGCAAAATAGTCTCATGCAGCAGTGAAATCTGAGAATCAGAGGCAGCTACAACACTGAAATGACCTATATAGGTCACAGATACTGCACGATGTAGTTGAAGAAATTATTCCTCAATTCAACTAACTCTTGCTCCTTTGTCTTCTCAGGATCTGGAGGTATAACTTATAACCCAATGCTCCTTGGCTTCCCCCTTCACCACTTTCCCAGGGGATTGGGCTCTGATTTCTCTGTCCTAGTATTCTAGGTGCTTAGCATTTTGGACAGAAATGTCACCTTCTTTCTGACTTCGGTCTGGGTCCTTTCTTCCCTTCTCCCAGAGATGCCTCCTTTGTATACAAAGTGCATCCCAGTTCCCCCTAAGGCAATATTAATAGGTCTTGAAGGGAAAGCTAATGTGTTGGAAGATTCAAGAAGTTCCTTTAGCATCAAAATGAAATGAACAAAGCACCGAGCTTATCTCCCTGTGCTTTGCGGCTCCTTCCCACTAGCTATCTATTTTACGTTTGGTAGTGTATATATGTCCATGCCACTCTCTTGTTTTGTCACAGCTTCCCCTTCCCTCTCCCCATATCCTCAAGTCCATTCTCTAGTAGGTCAGACGCAAGAGGGGAGAGATATGGGAACATGTGTATATGTATAACTGATTCACTTTGTTATAAAGCAGAAACTAACACACCATTGTACAGCAATTATACTCTAATAAAGGTGTAAAAAAATAAAATAAAACCTTAAAAAAAATGAAGTGAACATCTCCTGGGTCTCACTCTTAGAACAGGCTCATGTTGGACACACTGTTCCTCACCTGTAGGTACCCTCCTGCTCAGATGCTTGCACTCCACATCGGACTAACAGTAGGAAACTCAAGAATGCTCACAATTTTCTCCTAATTTGTGTGGTTTATTCTATTTGGTCCCTGAAAATTCAGAGAATGGTAACCAAAGAAGGTTGAGGAAATCAGCAAATGATTCTAGGAGAATGTGGGCGTGTGAAATAAAACTTGAAAATTAGCAAAGGGTGTGACTGTTCATGAGCAACAATTCTACCCTACACTTGGAGCAGGGATAAGGCTGGCCTGATTAGAGGTGTTTATTAGGTAATATTATTGAAATAATTTCCAAAGGTAAGATAAAAACAGGTTATGGTATCCAAAATAACAAAAAATGAAGCAAAACAAACGAGGAAGGTCTTTCAGAACATACCACCAATTGGCAGAAAATAAAAAGGAAAGTCTAGGTTTCACCACGTGAAAATGTGACCATTCCTTGAATATAAAAATAAATGCTATGAAGAAAATTGAAATGATATATAATCAAATGATATTTGAATATTTTACTGTACTTTGCTTAGTATTTTATAAATATGAAGGTATAGATATTAGAGATAAACTTGGAAATCAAAAACTGCATGTAATTGGGACAATCATAAAAATTTATTAGACAGAAAGAAGACAATCTTGAGCTTATTTGGATATTTTTGGATATTCGTTGGATATAATTCCATTAACAGTATATCCAACTGTGAAATGAAGGAGAAAGAGAACCAAATGCTCAAAGACTGTGTTTAAAAAGCAAGGTATAATTAGAGATTGTGTAATATATTTTAGCTCCTGGGGAACAGAACCCCTTATAACTAGTCATTCTATTTTAAAACTTAGGCACTTTTGTCTTGGGTTCATATTTTTCAGAATACATTATCTATAAAATTACCACTTTTTTTTCCTACTGTGAAGTAATTTTAAATAGCTTTCTTTATCTCTTGGTAAAATATTTTTTTTGACATTGACCAAGTAGCCTTCTTACAGGTTAGGGACCCACTTCCTGCTGCTTTCTCTATACAAAAGACAGCTTTTCCCCAATTTCTCAATAGGAGAAAACAGCCAATATGCCCGAGGCACTGCTAAAATGTGACCCAGACCCTTCCTGTCAAGCATGTCTTCAATACAGACACTAAATAATGTTGTGTTGAAAAACTATGACATTTTCTCTCTCTTCTTGACCTCTTCCAGTGATGGCTTCCTCTTTCATAAGATGTTAATTTTATTTTGACAGCAAAGAAACTAGATCTAGTGTTATAAAACATATCAATTTCACACTGGAAGTGTATTTAATCTTCAAGGGAGCAGAAATCAAGGTCCCGTTACATTATGATTGAGATGTTACAGGAAACCACGGGGGGGTTGGATAGCCATTATGTATCCAAATTTTAAAACAGAGAGAGGGGGACAAAAACAGCTTTTAAGAAAAAGAAAAAAAAAAGAAGCTTTCAGACAGCACTTAAGTCACAGCAAGGGGCAGGACCTTCCACAGGATTCTGACTTGAACTCAGAAACACAATCTAATTGGAGGTAGTTGTCACCTCGGAGCTCTCAGGGAGAATAAGAAATTGCACCAAGTAGGGGAAGTGTAGTAAGAAATACAGAGAGGAAATTTCCTTCCCAAATGCAAATAAAATAAAAAGAGTAAAACTAAGCTAATAGACACTAGTTGGCTCTGCATTGGTTTTGAGTACTGAAAACAATTTTAAGATTACAAACTCATTAGCATTTTCTCTCCCATTATATTAGGAAGAAAAAGGAGTCAGAAAAAATACCTCATTACATTTGACATTTACCAATAATGATAGAAGGTTATATTGGAAAGAAAAGAACATTTATAATGTCAAGTGCCACTAACGTAATTAAATGTGAGAATCTCAAAAGGTAACTGACTAAGATGGTACTTCTCAATCTGCTCCGGAAAATGGCTCTAAACTCTGGCTTTGCCTTGCTGCTCTGCCCAGTTGATTCTGATAACTGGAGATACCTGCTGGTTTTCTATAAATGTAGGCTTCTGGTGATTGAAAAACACAACAGGAAATCTTTCACAAAAAAAGGGATAAAAATATGATTTAAAAATGAAAGCTTTCTTCCAAGAGAGTTAGCTTTCATTTTTCTCTCTTTTAAGAAAAAATAAAATCATCTTAGCTGGCTTAAATATTTTGACTTCTCAATCATGTTTTTAGGAGGAATTTTTGGCTTAAATGATAGGTTTGATTAGCAAATACTTGAATATCTGTCAAAAAAGAGCTCTAAAATGGAAAACATTAGCAGTTTGATAAGTAGTAGCTAGGAACATTTTCAGTTTGAATTTTGGCATTTTTGCCTGTTTTTGCCTTATGTTTTCTTTCTCTGGTGAAACATTTTATTTTTTTAACTGCATGTAGTGCATTCTCAAACACTTCTGAGGTCACACAGAGGTAATGTGCAGTTTTAGGATCGAGGAAATAGCTTTCACTTGTAAAATCTGGGTTATATTGTAATTTGTTTTTGTTTTGGTGGTTACTTCTCTCTGTATTGGATTAAAGGGAAAATGGAAGACACCATTAGTAAAGAAACATAACTCAAATAATATCACTACCCTCAAAATACATTTATTGAATGTCTAGACAGAGAAAAATAGATTGAAGGACAGACAATCCTGATACATGAAAAAGTAGGTAATTTTATAGATGGAGAAACCAAACCAGAACACATTGGTGTTAACTGATCAACAAAGGTAATTTAATTAAGCTAAAGGAAATAATATGTAATAATCCAAAGAGGAAATCAACAGCAATGTAGGATGAGAACACTGCAACATAAGACATAAAACACATTTTATCTAGTGAACTTCTAAATAGACACAAATATGTGAAATGGAATAAACAGTCATTTAGCATTCAAGCAAGTAGCAATCTTTTAACTTGTACCTTGCTACCTTCTACCTGTAGGAATTATTTTGAATCATCAAAGGAAGATTAAATTATACTCAATATAATTTAATATTAATGCTGATTGGTTGATTGATTCATTCATTCAATAAACAATAAGTGAACACCTATTACCAGTTACAGACTGTGATAGATATTTATTAAATTTATTTTATGTATTCTAGACGTATTTTTTATATTTAAAAACTCTATACTTTAAAAGCATTTCATTAATCAGGATATCATATTCCTCACATGTCTACAAAATATTAGACATGAAATATCATTTCTAAAGAACCAGATAGCATAGCAATTTAAAATTGTAACTGAGACCATCTGCTCAGTGGTGAGGTTCTCCAATTCATAGTCACAGTTATGGGCTGTACTGTGTTCCCCCCACCAAAATATGTGAAGTCCTAATCCTAGAACCTGTGAATGTAACCTTATTTGGAAATAGGGCCTTGGCAGATGTAATCAAGTTGGGATGAGTTCATACTGGATTACGGTGGGTTCTAATCCTATGACCAGTGTCCTTTCAAGAAGGGAAAACAGAGACACAGAGAAGGCCACATGAAGGCAGTAGCAGAGATTGGAGTGATGTATCAACAAACCAAGAAACGTCAAGGATTGCTGGCAACCCCTAGAAGCTAGGAGAGAGGCATGAAATGAATTCTCCCCCTAGAGCCTGAGAGAGAGCATGGCCCTGTGATACCTTAATTTAGGACTTCTAGCCTCCAGAACTGTGAGACAATAAATTTCTGTTGTTTTAAGCCACCCAGTTTGTGGTACTTCATTATAGCAGCGGTAGGAAACTAATGCAGTCATCGACCCCAGTCTGCAATCTTCATGATAAGGGCAAAAACAATATAAATTTCACAGCTATCCACATACCCCTTTACTACTTTACAGGAGAGAAAATATAGAAGATTAACAGTAGTCTTATTGAGAAGCCTAACATTGTCTCACAAAGATGTTATGCTAAAATGCATAACTATATTCCATTTATGAAAAATTAATTCTATTCAAAAATGGTGAGTTGATATATCTTATTGCTTTAAAAAAGTAGATCTTAAATATACATGAATACATACATATATTGTTCTTAGAAGGACAGAGCACCATTGCTTGAAGCGATACACATTATATACTGTTTCCCGTTGGAATTTCATCCCCAAATTTTTGAAATGCTGTTACAGAAAAACCTAAAGTCATAACATATACTGAGACACTACTCTCCAAAACAACAGAAACAACAAAATGCTGATTATTATACATTAATTCTTTTAGGTGATGTTACTTTCCTTCCAGTTGTATTTATTTTTTAATTTGCATAAATAGGCAGGCATAAAGCAGCATTGAACATAGTCTGATAAAAATAGTAAGCAAAACAGGAAGCTCAAATATTTTATGCTTTCTTGTTGCATGCTTATTTTTGGAATAAGAACTTTTTTTCCTTACAGCATTTAATCTTCCATTAAAATGAAATTTACAAACCACTTTTCCCTACTGATCTTGTACAGTTTGAATTCATTTACAGACACTTAGTTATACAAGCATCTGTAAATGAAGCTCACATTTTAGAAGAGTTCTAATAAACTGGCCTCTAAATAGTTCTTTGACCAATGTAGATGTTCTTCTTACCTATTGTCTTTTATCCATCCTCTTCACACCAGCCGATTTTATTGATCAGATTTTCTTGGCATGATGTTTAGCTTTGAAATACCCAAACCTTCATTTTACAATGGCATCCACTTCCAAGCAAAACCCTAATAAAATAACCCTGAGGCACAGGGATAAAACTTGACCTATTATTTCTTGGCAGTGTTACCATGGCAATTCATCCTTCCTGGAAGAGAGGAACGGTTGTATTGTACACTTACAATTCTTTTATAGGGGGCCTTAGACTCTATTGTCAGTGACAACCCAACACATCTACCAATTGTGTGTTTCTGCTCATGAAAGTTGAGACACTTTTCAGTAAACGCCATTTCAATGCTCAGATGGACTCTCTTCAAGACCTTAATAAAATTTACAATCAAAAGCACGTAAAGGCATCTTCACTCATTTAAGAGCTTGTTATCTAAGAACAATTAACACAAAGGCAGAGAAAGGTGCCATTTTTTCTTTCTTTTTTTTATTTATTCATTTTTCGCTGCGTTGGGTCTTTGTCACTGCACGCAGGCTTTAACTAGTTGCAGTGAGAGGGGCTACTCTTCGTTGCGGTGCAAGGGCTTCTCATTGTGGTGGCTTCTCTTGTTGAGGAGCAGGTCTCTAGGTGCACAAGCTTTAGTAGTTGTGGCACACAGGCTCAGTAGTTGTGGCACACAGGCTTTGTTGCTCCGCAGCATGTGGGATCTTCTTGGACCAGGGCTCGAACCGGTATCCCCTGCATTGGCAGGAGGATTCTTAACCACTGCGCCACCAGGGAAGCCCTGCTTTCTTTCTAATTAATCTTTTCGACATTCTTCTCAGTGGGATTTTGATTATGTTCAACTTTGTCAAAACCTAGGGCATAAATATTTAAATGAAGGCAGCTTGGAGCTTTTAGTCAAAATCAGTGATTGCTTTTCTTCCCAGAATGCAATTCAAAATGCTTGCCAGCAGATCAAGTGCTCTGTGTTTTAAACGATAATAGGCTTTTGAGTGGGATTCTTATTGTTGCCTTAAAATTGGCACTAAGACTCCAACCAAACTTCTTACAAAGGGATGGAGCTTTCACTTGCACAGCCATGTGCCAGTTGGTTGGTTGGATGGATGTCTGCTTAGGCAATGGAATTGCTGATCTGCGCTTATGTAGGGGTATTTGAGACCTGGAGAGAGATGGCAGGGTTGAGGAGGGGGAGGTGGTAGAGGAGCCCGACTTCCCACAGGTTAGCAATAAACACCACAGCAGGCAGCTGCTCTTGAGACATCTTGCCATTAACCCACCTCTGAGAGGGCTGTCTCCTGGAGGAAGCTGGGGAGGAGATGGGGAATACTAACAGGGGCAAGAGGGGTCAGAAGGAATGTTAACAGGTTCTGGCTGAATATCTGGCACATTTTAGCTGTGTGAACTTGGTTATCTCACTTGCCCCTCTGGGCTTTGATGTCTTCATTTGTAAATGAGAAAATAAATTTTCTAAGTCTGTTTCAGCTCTCAATTCATAGAATGTCTTTAAATACCTTTTCCCCTCTTCTAGGATTTTTGGGCTAGTGCATCACAATCTTTCTACTGGTGAAATCTGTCCATTAATATTTACCCTAATTACCACTCTCTTTGCATAGATGTTTCCCATCTTATTTTATATTTGGCTTGATTTTCCTGTCATTCTTTCTATTCATTTCCTGCTTTCTCTTTGGCTGAATGTTTTTCACTTTTTTCTAATTTTATTCTTCCCTTTATTAGTTTGGAAGTTATACCTGCTCTATATAAAGTGATTATTAAAATTTCAAAATTTATGTTCAAAAAATTTAATTATATCTTTATCTTTATTTACCCAAATTCAAGTATTTAGAATAATCTGTCAGTCATCCCTTCCCATTCTACATAATAATGCTGTACAATGTTCCATATTCTAATACTATCTTGACTTTTTACTCCCTGTATTAGACATTATTATGTTTTACACAGACATTATTCATTTATATTTATCCTATGTTTTCCAGTTTCCCTGCTCACAATTTCTTCTTATCAATACATATTAAACTACCATTCCATACTTCTGAAGTGCATTCTTCAGAAATCTCACCGGTGAAGGTCTTTTGATAGTAAATATTCTCCTCCTGCATGTCTGAAGATATATTTATTTAGCCATTATTCATGAATAATGGCTAAATAAATATATATTATTGGGTGTAAATTCTAGTTATACTCTGTTCTTTATAGCATTGTGCTATTGTTTATAGACTTCAGTTGATACATTCAAAAATATGCTATCACTCTAATTATTGTTCTATTTTAGGTAAACTGTTTTCTCTGAAGCTACTGTTAAGAGTTTCCCTTCATCTTTGGTGGTCTTCAGTTTTGCAATGATGTGGCTACACTTACAATTCTTTTATTTATGTTGCTTGGGGTTCACTGTGATTCCCTATTTTGAGGATTCTTGTCTTTCAAACTTTTAGAAAAAAATCCAATCATTATCTCTTCAAACTACTTTTCTCCCATTCTTTATTTTCCCCCCTTTATTTTGGACTTACAATTAGATATCAGGAAAGTAAGGTGACCACACAGCCCGGGCTTCTCAGGAAAG
Source organism: Stenella coeruleoalba (assembly GCF_951394435.1). Taxonomy (NCBI): domain Eukaryota; kingdom Metazoa; phylum Chordata; class Mammalia; order Artiodactyla; family Delphinidae; genus Stenella; species Stenella coeruleoalba. The sequence continues at coordinate 45,498,616 of NC_137148.1, read as the reverse complement.
TCCCAGGTTATGCCTTGTGGTAGATCAATGAACACTCAAATAATGAACTTATTGACTCAAAAGTCTTCTGGAACTTTTTCAATTTAATTCATATCTGAAAACATGCCTAGATCTATATAACAAGTTCATAGTTTCTGACACGGTTTCTGTCAGTTCTGAAGAGTTTGGAAAAAAAGGTTTGAAAAAGTTTTAAAGGTCAGCTGAGTCACACATTGTAAAACTTGTTAACTTTAAAATGAAAGTAGAACTGGGTATAAAATATATGCTGTGGCATGAGTCTGCCTCTAGAAAAGGAGTGTTTCTGTTTCTCGTGAGGTCTCTGACCTGTTAAATCATCACATTGGCTGTTCAGCTTATTTTTTTCTCTGATCAGCTTTATTTAGTTACCCATGTTTAAAAGTGGTTGTGTCACTCATTGCAGGTCAAGATCACAGGCTGGTATCTGATTCACTGGTGTTTCATGTGATTAACACAGTCGTTAAAAAATTGTAAGCCAACATTGAAGAATGTGGAGATTTTTACACAAAAGCCCAGATTTCCAATTTCTTTTGAAAAATGTTAAAAGATGGTAACAAACTGCTGTATGGCCATTGAGGGCTGAGGCTGGGTAGCAGCTGCCTCTTTTATACAGTCATCTGCCTTTCTCTCCTTTCTGCTGTTGCCTGTTCCCTAAGGCACTGCTATTTGAGATCACCCAGCATCTACCACCATAAGTATTTCTGTTTATCCTCTGTTCAAAACCATCCTATGTCTTCCTTCCAGCCTGAGGATAAAGTCCAAATTCCTTAGGCTTTTTTCCATTTGGCCCCATCATCCCTTTCCAATTTTATCTTTACATTTATATTTATTATATGTGTTTATTCTTCTTTTCGATCCCATTGTGTCAGAATCTGACCATGTTTCTCAAACCACGCCCCCTGTGTTTTCTGACTTCCGTGTCTTCTTCCTGTGTGTATACGCCTCCACGTGCTTGTCCTCTTGATCTTGTGTTTTCATCCTCAGTAGAATCCAAGTATATCTTTAAAAAAATGTCTTATCAAATAGCCATTCTTCTTATTCTTCTGGACTGTCTTAACCAAAGAATAAAACTAGTTCTTAACCTAGCCTAGGCAAGTGAATGCCTAGGTGAAAGTTACATTTGGGATCAAAATTTATACAAGGAAAAAGTCAGGTTGTCTTAACAAATCAATATTCTGTCTGGGTTGACTTCTTGTTAAAAACTAATCAAACACTGGAAATCTATATTCCTAACATTATACTGGGTACCGAGAAAAATACAAAATAAGCATCCATATGATACGATCTCTAAAACAAAGAGTTTGTATTTCCCACAAACTGCCAAAATAAAGCACGTAACGTGATCTGAGACCCTGGCTGTATTTGCAGCGTTTATTGTATGATGTGTGCAGTCTGTGCTAGAGGGGTTGACTGAAATGAGCTGGAAAACGCTCCAGGAAAACGTAAGGCCAGTCCTCAGGGATCAGTAGGTTTTGAAGGGCAGAGGTGAGGTAGTTAGCAGACACAACCACAACTGGGATCATGGAAAGACCATGGCAGTGACGGAGTGGAGAGACTGGCATTGATGTTTATCCTTCATATTTACTTACCTCAATCCCTCTGCAGGGATTAAAACAACGTTTATTGTGAAGTATTGCAGAAGGCTTTTGTTTGGTACCTGATAATTCACCAGGCACTGCAAATGGACAGTATGATTCCCTACTCCCTTTTAAATTGTAGTATCTTGTGGGGGAAACTGAGAACAGATTCTGTTTCTTCTACAGCAGGATCCATAATCCGAAATGGAAGAAAGAAAATGTAATCTATGACCCAGTACCAGGTGGATTAAGTAATTAAACCCCTCTGAATTTTCACTTTCTAGCTAAAATACAGATAATATTATCTACCTATCTTCCTTCTCAAGGTTGTTGTAAGGATTAAATAAATGAACATATTGAAAGGCTTCTAGCACACACTAGGTGCTCAATAAATGGGTTCTTTTTTTTTTTCTAGAAGCAGCAATGTGTGGAGGAAAGAACAAGGATTTGGTGTTAGAACACCTGGGTTCCTACTCTGGCTCTGAGACTCACATGCTGAGCGATTTTAGAAATATCACCTAACCTCTCTGAGAATCAGTATCCTGATTTCCAAAATGAAATTAGTAACTGATACGGAGTTGAATTGCAAGTTGCAAATGACAAAAGTTCTCTGTAAGCTATAAGTTCTCTGTAAGCTATAGGTAATATCATTACTAGTGAATGTGTTAAGGATAGTACAGAATTGAAACATGTCAAATCCCAATAGAAAGTATTTGTTAAATGCAACTGGATTCCTCGGTAGAACATTGTTCCTTATATCTCCCATCTCCCAGAGAGGAGAGAAAATAAAGGTAGTTGTCCTTCAGAATCACCCAGAATCTATATACCCTCATCTTCTCTCTCCACGCCCCCTTACCTAAAAAAGGAACAGAATTCAAAGATGAAATACACAATTAAATCCTTATCATGACAATTACTTGATTATGCTTACTAATTTCTTTAAGATCCTCTGCACAGTCTTACTTTTATGATTGTTTTGACCAGCACTGAAACAAAAGGCCTAATGAATAACAACGGTGTTTCAAGGTTAGAGGAATGATTTCCACATCTCAGACTACTGCTCATTGTAGTTGATAAGTATCATTGAACGACAAGTACTATGTCCAATGAATGAAGTCTCAAAAATACAGAGAGAGACAAAGGGAAATGAAAACGTAGAAACCAGATGCTAGAGAAACCGAAGTCGCTGTAGCATCTCATTATGTGCTCCGAATCCAGAGAGAGAAAGCTCGGAGCAGGCAGCTAGCTGTGCAGCAGGCCTGGGCAGCAAGAGGATAAAGTAACCGTCTGGCTTGGGAAGGAGCACGGGAAGGCCAGGGAGAAGTTTACTTTGGAAAGCCTTCTTAACTTGACCAGAAATAGTACTACTATCAATAATGGCCTATATTTCTCTTTTTGAAGTGGGTCTAATATATTTATTTGTTTGTTTATATATAACCTTCATCATAAATAATTCAAAAAATATAATGAGATGACATTACATCCATATGAAATATCTAAACATCAAAGGCAACTTTGAGTTGTTGATACTATTTTACAAGTTGTTAAGTTGGTAGAAAATATTAAGCCCATTGCCTGGCATTCAAGAAACAGGGACACTCAGACTCAGGCCTCACCCAGCATAGGGCACTTTCATGTGTGGCCTTTGTGACCTCACATTTCTGTATGAGATTATATAGGATCAAATTTTATAAGGCATAAAGCCATACAGGGTCTCCTAAGATCGATGGTAATCGCAAATAAGCTTTGGAGATCACACAGCTAAGTAGAAGACAAACCCTGGCTTCTGCCTACTTTTTTTGGTTATGTTGAAGCCATTGAAAGATAGTTTCAATGGCTATTTAAGCAGTTCTCTCTTTCCTTTCTGTTCAGTTCTGAACAGACACCCATGCAGAGTTGAGGCTGGGGCTCAGCTTCATAATCAGAGGGACTGAAATCGAAGGCGGAGGTCAGAGGTGGGTTACAAAGACGATTATAGGGTTAAAGAGAGATGTGCTCGAGGGGAACAACTCAAGCTTTATTAAGTCTCAGAAGTCTGAAAGTGACTTCCTTAGAACTTCAGTATTTTGAAACCTTTCTGATAGAGCACGAGAAGTGGCTCTTTTCTTTTTATAAATCTTCATTCAAGACAGGACTAGACTTATTGGGGGAAATGGGGCCTGGACATTGGCTGCAAGGTGTGTGGAAGCTGGAAAGGCAGACAGGATATCTAAGGGCTGGGCTGTGAGTTATGGAGGCCCCTCTGGGGAGGCAGAGGGGCCAGAGTCGGGAGAGGAGAGCCCCGTGGGCACTCAGGGCCCCTTTAACATTGTTACTATGGACGCTGCTTTTGAAAGGGCTGAAACCTGACCACAGAACCAAAAGAAAACAAAATCTAAAGGAGAAGCCAAATTCGTATTAAAACGTGATACAATCTAAATCTAGAATAACATCTATAGAATTGATTCAACCTGAATTCCATGTAGGGGTTAAATCTTCTATTAAGTCAGAAAAAGTAAATTTCCAGGAGTCATTACAAATAAATCAACCACATTATCTCCAGATCAAATAAAAAAGAGCCTGTATTGAATTGTATGAAAGAGGATACAGATAGGCAGATTCATGTTGTATAGTATATACGACACTCACACATTAGCATTTTACATTTAAGAAGCAAAATTAACTAGGATGAAGAAAATCATTATTGATGTGAAATAAAACCCATGCATAAAGAAGCATTTAGCTTTCATTTTTCATAGTAAAAAGTTACCCAAATCACTGTATTACAAATAGACCAAATAGAACTAAATCATTTGCCAAACAATCTGACAGCCCATAAAATCATTCTTCCCACATTTAAATTTCACTAACAACATGGCTGCTGGCATGAGAAGCCTGAAAGGGCATTCATATTCCAAATATAATTCAAATTTCTACTTTCAATGCAAAAAGTTCTTTTATGGCTTGTGTGCCTGACAAACATATTTTTCTTACCATGTCAACAGAACTCTACTGCTTGAATAGCTTGATAAGCAGAGTCAGAGAGCAGATCATTCTCCTACAGGAAAGACAGAAACTTCTCCAGCTGGGTAACACTCAGCTGGAGGATGCCAGGCCTGAGGATCACGCTGTGCTAATAAGGTCAGGGTCTGATCCCTGTGTGTTCTTCATTCTGCCCGATTACACGCTCAACCTGGTGAGTTATTTCACAAATGTGAGAGGCAGGCAGATGGGCAAGGGTGTAAGGCTGGACTTGCACAGATCCATCATCCTTCATAGAAGGACAAATGAATGATTCATTATATCCAAAGAAAATTCTAAGCTACTTCTGAAGAACTTGACCAAGTGGGTCAGAGTTTCTCCCATTTTGCAACCAAGAGCAATAAATTCTGTTGCTCAGAGTTGGCTTGGAGGGACAGATAAGATGGAGAGTTACCTCTTATCTTCAGGGAAATTTTAGGAGACCTATTCCTTCTCAATGGCTTATATAAAAATTACATTTGGTCATTTAAAATAGTGCCACACTCGCAGAAGTTCTCCTTTGGTCGATTTGGTGGTGGAGTCTGGGGATGTGCACTCTCTCCAGGTACCTTCGGTCATTCTGACGCTGGTGGTTTGACTAATGCTGAATACCTCTGAGGTGCAGGGACTCTGGGGTTAGGTGATTTGGGCTCATACTGTGGCTCCATCACTTACTAGTTGTGTGACCTTAGAAAAATCAACTCATCTCTCTAAACCTCAGTTTCCTCAACTGTAAAATGGGATCATGATAGATTACCTCTCAAGGTTGTTATGAAGATTAAATGAGCTAACACAGGCAATTTGTTTACTATAAGAGCTCAGACTAGCAAGTGAGCAATGCATGGTAGTTACTGTAACTCCCAAATGCTCTTTCATTTTTTAAATTTTCTTTCTTATATGCAATGTTTTATCTATTGATATGTTTCATGCTTATATTTTGGGTTTTTTAAGTCACTGCAGAATATACAAATAATGCATATGCCATATATTGTGTGTGTATAATATTATATACATATATATATATATTATTGGTGTGATAGATCTAATTTTGGATGTCATTTTTTTCAAAGATGTGACTATAAACCACTGTTAACCATTCTTATTTAAATAAAATGTGAGTGACCAAGGAGTAAAGATGTCTTATACTTTGTCATTCTTTGCTAAAATGTGATCTTTTTTTTCTCAAATGGAAATGAGATTACTGCTGCGGTCTTCCGATTTGTTTCAAGTGGACAGGCAAACATCTCCAAGCTTTAAAACTTCTTTCTGACAGAAGACCTACTTCAATGTGTCCGAGGCAATTTAAAAAACAAATAGAGACAAGCAAATAAAAATTTGAAATTGCCACAGAAAGAAAAGCAAACAAATAATGACTAAAAGTTTGCTTGGGCCTTTATCCAAGCTGGTTTTAGAAAAAGTATGAAGACTCTTTGCCTCAATGGTAAAAATGATTGGAGATATATAGATTTTGATGAAAATAGAGAAACTTACTAAGAAAAAAAGGGGTTGCCTCATGAACTGGCGAGCACTTCGTCACTGGACATGTTTGAACACAGGCTGGGTGAGCAATGTTAAGGATGTCGTAGAAGAGAGTTATGCATTCTGTAAAGCGTTAGACTACACAACCACAAGATTACAAAAGGAAAATCATAGATGGTGTTAAAGTTGTGAAGCTGGGTATTGGAAGGTTCGTCATGTTTTTGGTAACTACAAAAAAGTAAAGAAGTTACTAAACATCTGTGAAAAGACAAGGAGCTCAGATTTTGGACATATTTTATTTTAACCCTAGGTGGAAACTCCAAAGCAGAGATGTTCTAAAAGCAAATAATCTATAAATAGGTATGTCCTCATTATATTACAAACTTACTTTTTTTTCTTAATAACTCTTTTTGATTACTGGTTTTTCTGCTTTTCCTATCATACAAGTTTCGGTGATTCAATAAGGGAAGTAGCCATTTACCTGTAAATAAAGATACAAACTTGGGATGGGGGCCCAAAGCAAAAGGTGAAAAATATGTTTATCCAGAAGGTGCTCAAACTCTCTCCTTCCAAGACCATTGTCCCACAAGTTGTAGCTGAAACTGACTGACCCCTCCTCTTAATTAGTGAGATAGTAAAGCTTACTATTCAACCTGGCCACAATAAGCTACTCCTTAAGCAAAAAAAAAAAAAGAAAAAGTTTCTATTCTTGGTATTTCCTTTACATTTATTACTAGATCACTCAATGGTTATTGACACTAGATTAATGTGCATTTAAAAAAAATTGTCCCAACTATCCCCAAAACCATCAGAGAAACATTACAAGTCATAAAATCATAATTTTATATTGGAGGCACCAACAATATAATATCCAGTATCTCCTATGATCAAATGAACTACAAGGCTACTATGAGCAATCTAAAAATAAGAGGAGGTGGATTGGTCAACATAAAAACAAATGCAGCCTAATCTCCTGATCATAGGAAGATGGATACTTCAGGCATAAGCACATTAATATGTAAAATTTAATTTGCTCCATTTCCAGAAACAAGTTAAATTAGGTTAGAGACCAGAGGGCCTCTTTCCAAAGAGACAGGAAGAGAGGGAGGATGGAGAGAGGGAATCAGAGCAAGTGGAGAGAGGTGGACAGAAGTGCTTGGGAACAAGTCATTTTATTCAAGGAGTCCTTTCAACAGTAAGTTTGTGTGTCATCTAGTTCTACTCCATAAACCCAGTTCCAAGAGACTTACACTCCCTCCAAAAGAATTCTCTTTATCCTTATAATATTCACTGAAACACACATTTGTTTTATCTTGGATTCTGAATTCAAGTCCTTCTTACCTGCTTTCGTAATAAATAAGAAATCCAAATGCCACAATGTCAAGCTCATCATCAAAAATTTTTAAGAGTTTATAAAAGAAAGCCAATTGTTTGTAGATTACCAGTAATTCCATTTAACAGTGATACTGCAAAACTGCTGGCCATGAGACAGAAGAATCTAGTTCACATTTGGACTAGTCACTTATCTCTAACTGCTGAAATAAAATTCACTTGTGAGAAGCTATCTTCTTCCTGAAGGTCAAGGTTGCTTTACCTACTTAAAAAATAAGAATGCAAAAAATACTCTATGTGATATACAGTTATTTCATTAGTCAGTTGTTTATCTAAAAGTATTTTGAGAGCAGAGATTTCCTGAAGAAATATCTTTCTAACATATAACATGATGTCATAAATAACCAGATGGTTAAAAAATCATTACTGAAGATTGAGGAAAAAATCAAAAGATCATAGTGATGGTCAAAAATAATAAATTACGTTCTCCTTTGCTTCGATGAAATTGGTTCTGAATATAACACTGCACTGTCACTCGCTTTGAACCTACCATCCATGAAACAAAGCAAAAGGAAATGCATACAGTTAGCTACGAGCTTGAAATTCTCTCTGATTTGGTAACACATGTTTCTCATGGTGTTAATTAATGGTGAGCACAGCACTGTCCAACAAATCAGTCTTTCCAGTATTGAGCAAGGGGCCACGGCTCCTAATTCAAACTGGAGCTAAATGTCCAGCTAGAGAGTGGCTGAAGGTTACAGCAATAAAAAAAAAGAGGAAGAGCTAGCTCCCCTTCAGACTTCTGAAAATATGGCAACCAAAATAATTCAGGCAAAATAAAAGTCATTTTAACTGTCCATCATGTATCTCTCTCTCTTTTTTTTTTTGACTGCAGTTCTGGAATGGAATAGAATTTCAGCACCAGAAACATTCTGCACAGATCATTTGTACAGCATTTTTGTTTTGTTTTTTATCTAGTCTCTTAGCAAGTTTAATGTTTATAACAAACACTGTTGTCTATAATCACTATACTGTACATTAGATCTCCAGGACTTATTTACCCACTAGTTGCAAGTTTACATCCTTAAACAACATCTCTCCTATTCCCCCACCCCCCAGTCCCTGTTAACTACCGTTTTATTCCCTGTTTTTATGAATTCGGCTTTTTTAGATTCCACGTATAAGTGATATATACAGTACCTATACAGCATTGTTCTTATAAGATTCTCAGTGCTTTCAAGAATTGTGTTTGAGATTATTTTCCGCTATTTAGATTGCTTTTCACCTCACTAAACAAGGAGAATTTTTTCCTGCTCTGGAAATAGAGATATCTATGCAGTTTATTCTATCACAATCCTTTAATTTAGCGCTCTCACTGCTTCCTCTTATCTGAGTACACCAGCAGGCAAACTTAAGAATTATGGACCACAGATTATATGCTGTATGCAGTTAACAAAGGAGACTTCATGGCTCTGCAGTTTTCACAATTACATTAAAGCCAGGCGTGTTTCTCTTTAAACACCAAAATGTGTTTTTATAAAGAAATTGGTGTTAGGATTTGTCATTAGAAAGTAAATAAGCAAGGATTAAAATGGCATTTACTGTGAGGAAACAGAGGCTCGACATAAGTCACCCAGCAGCTACGGTAAAGCACACTCCAGTCTGCAGAAGGAAAGGGCTTTGGACTTGGAGTCAGAGGTTCTTTTTGGGTAACAGGCTCAGTTCTTTCACAAACTGGCTCTGAGACTTCGGAAAGGTCACTTCATCTTTTGAGTTTCCTTATTTGTATAGGGATGTGATTGAATTACATAATTTTTAAGGTCTCTTTCAATTCTAAAGACTACTAAGGTTAAGTCTTTTTAAAGGAATTTATTTCTTGGGAGAATGTACATTAACACACACTGTAGGGCCCCTAAAAAGCTGCTTAGTACATTGATTTTTAAGAGTTTTAAGCATTTCAGTGCAGTGATTCTCAAACTTTGTTATACATCAAATTTGTTAATTGTAAATTCCTGGGCCCCGTCATTAAAGACTGATTCAGGAGGACAGGAGTGGGCTCAGAAATCTGCACTATGAATGGCTCTCCAGGAAATTCTGATGGAGGTGCTCTGAGGACCTTACTTTGAGATTAAACTAGTAGCTTGAAAGAAATAAAGCAATTTCTTCAAATCCTGGCTTAATGCCTGGAAAAACTGCTTCAACAGGATACTAAGACACAATCATTCCAAATAAAACCTTCTTTTGCCCTCAGAAATAGGATTATAAAAGAATAAATTTGATGTTATTCATAAGGAGAGTTCGGATTTGGCTGCCACATGCAATTTCTGAATCATCCCTTTCTTCTTTTATTAAAAGTTCTTTACATTTCTCCTCCTCGTGGAAGTCACCTTTAATTACCACATACCCTGAGTATTAGCTAACCCAACATATAGGTTGCCCTAGATTTTTCTGTTAAAAAGTTCAGGTTCTAGCCACACTTACTATCCAGGTCAAAGCCAAGTCTATTCTTAGCAGGTTACAAAATTCTATAGTGGAATCCTAGTTTTGCTTAATAAAGTATATCGATCTAGATATCAAAAAAGATTAATTGAAAATATATAAATATTAGCAGTTACCTATTTTCTGTTTATTGTTCTGTATTTAAATTTTTTTCTACAAAGCCTATTATATTTTTATAATCTTGCCTTTAGAAAGAAAAAAGAAAGAAGAAAAGGAGGAAGGAGGGAAGGAAGAAGGAAGACAGAAGAAGGAGAAGAAAGAGGAGGAAGAGGAGAGGAGATGGTATGTGTGCATTACTATTCATTTACAAATATGAGGTCAGCCTAGTCTTTATCCCTGCATATTATTTTCTTATGAGGAAATATATATTTGTATTTCTGGTAAACGGTACATCAATTCTTTTTTATTTTTTTTTTGACAAATGCATTATCTAAAACATTTAAACACACATTGATGATTCTACTAGCTAAACTTTGAGTTTATAAAACACTGCAATAAAAAGGCAAGTGTTGGGCTTCCCTGGTGGCGCAGTGGTTGAGAGTCCGCCTGCTGCTGCGGGGGACGTAGGTTCGTGCCCCGGTCCGGGAAGATCCCACATGCCGCGGAGTGGCTGGGCCTGTGAGCCATGGCCGCTGAGCCTGCGCGTCCGGAGCCTGTGCTCCGCAACGGGAGAGGCCACAACAGTGAGAGGCCGGCGTACCGCAAAAAAAAAAAAAAAAAAAAAAAAAAAAGGCAAATGTCTATATTTTGGGATGTATTTAAATTACATATACATACAATCTTATTCTCTCATTTGTATATTACACATACTTTGAGTTTCTAAGTATGCAACCATTTGGAACGATTTTCATGCCAGATGTAATACATGAATCTAAATAAATTGTAATTGTGCAGCAGGCCTACTCATCTTTGAGTGTTCTGACCTTGAAGAAAAAACATCACTTTATTGCTTTAGCTGAAGTCTAGACTGTGATTCCTCCAGTCCAAAATGTGCCTGGATCCATCAATCTTCAGAACACAATCACATTTTGTGAAAAGAAGAGTAGAATGATTCATTTATGATTAAAGAACAAGAAGACCAGTTCCACATTTTAATTAAATCATGGTATAAATGGGATTTATCTGCTGTACTTTTTTCAGTGACATTAGGTGAACAGAAAACAGGTAAAATCTTGTCCAAAACAATATAATGCAAAATATATATTCATATATATATATATATATATTTTAAGGATCAAACACCCACTTGGTGTTCACTGAGCATCTGTGTTCTAGGCGCAATGTGCAATGAAGGAAGCCCAAGTCATGATCCCCACGTAGCAGAAGCTTTCTGCTCCCTGGAAAGACATTTTGTACCAAGTCAGTTCCTCCTGAATGCCAAAGTCTCTCACACAGTTCTTTATGTCTGGTAATCATCCATATTTTCCCCTTCCAGCTAGACCAGTGCATTTAAAGACTGTGAAAGTGTTTTGGCTAGTTTCCCTCTGACATCTACGTCAATGTGGAGCTTCTGGAGACAAACACAGACAAATATCTCTTCTTCTCTTCTTTGTTTCTTCCCTTGGCTTTCCATTTCCTCCAGACTTTATCAATACTCACCAAGTAGATGCCCCATCTCTGTGTCCCTAATACTCTGGTTATTTAAAGCTCTTCTCTGTTTGGAGGAAGAAACCTTAGTCCATTTATGAAAACATGTAGAACTTATCCCACTACACGTTCACCCACAGCAGACAATCTAAAATGTAAAGTCCTCCAGTGCTTTCCCACTGAACTTGAAATACAATCCAAACTCTTTATATGATCAATAAGAACCTATGTAATCTGTTTCTTAGCTACCCCTTCCAACTTCTCTCCTTCCCATCTCTCCTTCATTCCTGCCACGTTGACCAGAATCCTTCACAAGAAGGACTGAACAAAATGAAGAGGATATGAATATTCTATAGAGGAGCTACTTCATTGCATAGATGGGTCAGTCTAGGAACCACAAGAGGTGTCTTACTGCCAGATTCATTGAATATATTTCTGCTTCTCTGTCCATTCAGGCCATAAAATCCAAGTGTTGTCCACTTTATTTCTTTCCACTGCCACTATAGAAGGGATCAATGCAAGTCTGATGACCTATAATTCTAGTATAAAGAGAGTTCAGGAAAAGAATCAAAACGAATATAAAAAAATATTAGAAAAGGAAATATAAATTCAACTCATCTTTACTCCTTCAGCTCTGGTGCCATTTTCATAATTTTTAAATTGTATTGTAAAAAAAAATATATATATATATGATAATAAAGAAAATAGCCATCTATTGAAAGATTTATGAATCAAAAATATAATAAATCTGCTATAGAAAATAGAAAAATTGACTATAATTTGGCTTATGTAGCAGGCATATACATGCCATTTATGAAAAGACTTCATTTAGTCTCATGCTTACATTAAACACCACCATGAGTTGCTCAGAGCAAGGACTGGGTCTTTCAAATCTAAAAATCCAGTGTTTAGTATATAACAGATTCTCAATATACATGTCATTTGTATGGAAGAAATTAATTGATGGTAAAAGCTCAAGAGTTACTAGATCTGTATCTCAAGAGAACTTAGAAAATCTTAAAATTTGATAATCTCTTCAAAACAGAACGGCCAAGCATCTCAGATATGCTTTAGATATCTAAGGTATTTTCCTGCCTGAGACACAACTGATTTTCTGAGTGCTGGATCAGTCACACCATGCTGGCCTTCCACCATGACCCCCTTATATATATTTTTTTTTTTTAAAAATAAATTTATTTATTTTATTTTTGGCTGCATTGGGTCTTCGTTGCTGCATGCAGGCTTTCTCTAGTTGCGGCAAGCAGGGGTTACTCTTCATTGCGGTGCACAGGCTTCTCACTGCGATGTCTTCTCTTGCTGTGGAGCACGGGCTTTAGCCGCGCAGGCTTCAGTAGTTGTGGCACGTGGGCTCAGTAGTTGTGGCTTGCAGGCTCTACAGTGCAGTCTCAGTAGTTGTGGTGCATGGGCTTAGTTGCTCCACAGCATGGGGATCTTCCCGGACCAGGGCTTGAACCCATGTCCCCTGCATTGGCAGGTGGGTTCTTAACCACTGCACCACCAGGGAAGTCCCATGACCCCCTTATATTAACTTCACTGATGGTGATCAAGGTAGTAAAGGAGGGAAATGCAGGTGCCTGAGACCTTATCCCTTGCAAGTTCTTCCTACTCCTGAAAATAGGTAGGTTCTTTTTGGAATATGGAGGAGGAAGAACAAAATAGTCTAGTAGGTTGAGACATCCTGGATGTGAATTTGGAACCAATAACAGCATCCCTCTAGAATTTTAACTTACTGAGCTTCAAAGCTCAGTATGAATGCTTGCTTCTTGGTGAGTCTCTGACACTGTCCACCCTTACGGTCGCAGCAGTGGGGAATTCACCACTTTGCTCTTTTATCTTTCTATGTTTCCACAGCAATTTGTTCATCATATCAACAAAGTGAGCCATGTAGGTTTATCATCACTCACTGAGTAGACTCGCAATATTTCTTCCAAAGTGTCCCTAGAAATAGCAAAATAAGACATCTACAAATGTCGACATCTACAGATGTCGAAGAATTGTGGCTACTGTTATGAAGTAAATTATGCTACAGCCAGACAACTAATTTTCAAAAGCAGGAAGTGCACATAAAAACACTTTCCCTTCAATGATTCCTCTGGTTTCATTCTATCTCAATATGGACCAAACACTGGACTTTTCCAAGCTCATACTTCCATGGTGCCATGAAAAGTTTTTCATTAGTTTCATAACTACTCCATACACTGTGACTTCCCCCTTTTCTCTAATATTCTTTAAAATAATAATACTTATAATAAACTTTATTGCCTGTCAGAGTGATTGCCAGTCTTTACCTTAATCTTACAAGATATAAAATTACCATGCCTTATAATCAGAGGCTCTGGTCTTAAAATACCACACAACATGACATTCAACAAAACTTACAAGTTAAGCATACCACAGCACGGAGCATTTTCTCTCTTTATTTCCTCCCTAACCAGCTTATAGAACTTCCAAGAGAACATCCAGGCAGCTTTTGAAAGGTTTTCAGGTTACTTTTTTTACTGGAAATGTTATGAACATCATAATTTGTGAATTCTTTATGAATTAAATATAAGCTATTATTAATAAGCTAGATACAAAAATGGCTTAAGAGCAACTTAACATGGAAATCTACCTCTGCAAATTACCATTAATAATAGCCTCTTATCTCATGATCAATTGCAACAATTCTTAAATGTGTTAACTGGGTTTATTAGTTATTACAAATCTTATTCATCCCATTACTATTTTATAAACTAGGAACTGCAGTAGTCGGTAACATTGGTTACCATGAGAGGTACTATATAATAATGGTTGGGAATTCAGGTTCCGGAGTCAGACCTTCTAACTTGAATTCTGTTCTAACCTCATAGTAGTCACATTACCTTGGAAACATTATTTCAATTTTTCTGGGCTTCAGTTTTCTCATTTGTAAAAATGAGAATAAAAGTAACATCAACGTCATAAAGCTTCTGTGGGGATTAAATGAGAATAAACTACATAGAATACTTAGCATAGTGCCTGGCACACAGAAAAAGGTCAATAAATGTCAGCTGTCTCTATTCCCTACTATAGAGGATATATATCCAACTCAACAAGAATTCTAACAAATTATTAACGTAAAAATTACAAAGGAGGTAAAACCAAATCAAATACATGTTTGACTTCACTGAAATCATTATTGAATCCATCAGGAGACCATTTCTACTGATTTTCTGAATAGTATTAAGTTATCATCATTAATAACCAAAGATGCACATTACGTTTAAAGAGCCTAATTTATAATCAATTCCTGTTCACAGAATTAAAGGTCAAAGAAATACCAATAAAACATCCAAAGAAATTAAAATGGATTGCGAAATCATAAAGAACTTAAAGGTGCCCTAATTTCTCTATTGAATCTTTGGCCTGAGAAGACAGTAGCACTGACGTGTTCTTATGAGAGCTGAAGAGCTAAACCTTTTGTATAGAGCAGTACATTAGTTAAGGACTTTGTAATTTAGCAGCGTAAAAAGATTGACTTCAAAACGGAATAGACTACATTTAAATACAAACGAATAAGACCATTCCTATAGACCTGAGAGAGGTAAACACGTTGCCAAATACTGAAGCCTGCAATTTAGAGCTGTCCTTAACTTATTCTTGGTTTTGGAAATCCTTCTATTTACCTTAAAGAGAAAGATGGAAGAGGTAGAGTCGTTCCATGGAACACACAGCTGCCATAAAGAACATGCTGTTGGGTAAAAAACCTTCAGCCAGCCAGGCTCAGAGCTGTGAGGGGCATCTTATGTTTAAAGGAGGAAAAAGTAAACAAGGAAAAGTCAACAAAATTGATAACATTTTTAATGGGATTCCTTCCTTATGGGAACCCTGCAGAAACCAGGAGAACGCTCGGCTCCAGAGTCACAGTTAGAAAATTCCAGTTTCTACCAGAGAGCAAACTTGGTACCAAGAAAAAAGGATTTGAGGCATCTCTATAGAAACAAACATTCTGGCCTTTGCAAAACATTTGCAAGAATTAATTAAAACAGCTGATATGTTGGGAATAGCATATTCAATCGAAGTGTCAAAGATGGTTAATAGGTGAGGAAGGTTAAATAAACAGACATTATCAGCCAAATAAAACCTTAGCAATTCTGTTCAGGAACTTAGATCAGAAATGTTTTCAATAGTAAAAGTCTAAGACTTCATAAACTGAAGAATGCAAAACAATACAGCAGTGACTAGAAAAGATACCAGTACATCTAAATGCCCAGCCAATGTCCCTTCTTAAGTATATTTTGAATTTATCTTATATGCAGGATCAGCTGCACTAATACTTGGATTAGGCTCGTTATACTGAATGTAATATGTGCCCTATTGTCTCTAGGTGGATTGGATCTCCTTATTTTTTGCCCTATATCTCAATTTATGGCACATTTATATAGACAAGGATTTATTAGGTAGAGCTTCCTAACATTCATATAATATTTCCTAAATGCAGGAAAAAAGGTTAACTGCTGCAGCAAGCATATTATTACTGAAATGTTTACTGAGGTTTATTTACTCGCAATTACTATTGTTGTTGTTTTAGTACAGAATTAAGTTCATTTTAACACAATTCTATCTAATTCATAACTGAAAAGAAAGAGTGTCAAGGAAGAAATCAACTTAAATGAAACTACCCTCCAGCTGTCTACCATGCGCCAGCACTAGAAATAGAAAAGAGAACTTGATTTTAAAATGAATTCTGGCATGGTTCCCTCTCTTCTAAAACTTGGCAGAAAATATGATTTGGGGAGTGGCTGCACATTTTGCCAAGAGAGTAGGTTATTTTGGTATCTAGTGGGTGGACAAAATGAACCGCAATCATTTCTAGAGGGGTTTCGACTCACGAAGGCTGACAGAATGATCCTGTTCCCAATAAACCACGAAAGAAAACAAAGATGACTATATTGTCATTATTATTCACAAGGGAGCTGGGTGGTTGGGGTTGTTAGCAAGGGAAAAAAGTTGTGGAGCTCTAGGTCACTGGTTGAAATCACCTGGAGATTTAAAACTAAAGGGTTTTTTTTTTCAACTCTATTTTTAGAGTTATTGGGCTTAAGTTAAAACTGGTAGTGTTGTTGGGGAGATCTTGTTAAATAGGTTAAAGCTTCTACTCTCCTCCAGGTGACTGTTTTAGGAGTCACTGGACTGGATAACTGGATGGGTCAAGAGTTGACCCTGTTATGTATAAATTTATTTCAAAATTAAAACCATTGATAAGAGGTTTTCCTCTCCTCCCTATTTAAATAGGAGAGCTGGTCCTAAGAATTCAATTTGTATTTGTGTGCATGTGTGTGTGTGTGTGTGTGTGTGTGTGTGTGTGTGTGAGAGAGAGCGAGAGAGAGAGCGAGAGAGAGAGAATGAGAATCAGAGAGATGCAGAACAAAGAAAAGATGGACACATATTTAAGATGGACACAGATTATGATAGAACTCCTAGGTCATAATAGGAGTAATTGTTGATATTTTTGTTAATTGGACCTAAAAAGGAAGACATTTAGGGGCAACTGTAGGTGATTACTATATTGTTGTTTGTTTGTCTTTGACATTGTGTACACAATTATATACATAATTTACATAGAATAGATAAATAACTTAGAGGATTTGGGCACAATTTTTTTCAGTTCAATTATACAAATAATTGTCTCAGTTTCCCCTATACCTATCACGTCCAGATAAAAATCCTAGTGAATAAGTGGTTAGGAATAATTCCTTAAGCAGAAATAACCTAGTGTAATACCCAACTTTAGAGTGGGAAAAGAAAATTTGAAAGAAGAAATGACATTTAATTCTGTTCAGTTCAAGCAACATTCATTGATAACCTACAACTTGCCAAGCACCTCATCAAGCCCAGAGAATAGAGAGACACAGAAAATATATTCCCTGCCTTTGTGGAATGCATAGACGAGGGGCCACAGGGAGAGGTGAACCAATGACCTGAATGAGATGGGAAATAAAATTATCTGATGGTAAGCTGGTAGATGCTGATTACTTCTTCTTCCCTTTCCTTGTCCTCTTAAGAATTTTTTAAACCTTTTTTTCAAAAAACAAAATTTCGCTTTGCTCAGTCTTTCATCTCATTAACGAGTGTTCAGCCCCCTCTTCCCCACCTGCCTGAAGCTTATTTAACTTTAGTGTCAAAAGAAATGAGCACATCCATTGGATATAATCAAGTCCTATTAGGATCTTGTGCATGGTTTTACGAGCAAATTTTTATTTGATTGATTATATCAATAAAAATGAACAAAGATGCTGATCAAGCCATTTCCTGCCACCCTCTCTTTTCACTCACTC
Organism: Stenella coeruleoalba; assembly: GCF_951394435.1. NCBI lineage: Eukaryota > Metazoa > Chordata > Mammalia > Artiodactyla > Delphinidae > Stenella > Stenella coeruleoalba. The sequence continues at coordinate 45,480,807 of NC_137148.1, read as the reverse complement.
CCCTTCTTGCTCCATTGTTTATATAACTCCTTAGGGCTCTTTTCTTCTTTTCTGACATTTCTTTCCACAACTTGCCACTTCCCACCAACTCAACTCTCCCTCCTTCCCCTATGGTAGTGATGATTCTCGAAGCCTAGAGAGCCACTGTAATGCATCAGAGTGAAAACTGAAAATTGGAAAATCTGATTTGTAGTCTCAGCACTACCAGGAAGTTTTGTAAGATCCCAGGCCAGCCTCCAGCTCCCCCTTCAACTGCACTCTCTGGTCTCTCCCTGGGATGGCCTGTGGTGGAGGGGGGGTGGTGCTAGAGAGTGTTCTGCTCCCAAAGTTGTGGACTCAATTCCTCCCCAGTATTAGGTTGCCTCATTATGTAACTGCTCAGCTACATAGTTAGCCTAATGGATAAGATGGTAAATAACCAAAACAAATTTCTTCAACTTGCTGTTACTGAAAGGAAGCTTGTGATGGGTAGTGTTAATAATTGCTTCAAGAGATCTTAATGGTGAGTCCACGCTTTCATATACATCAGCAAATAAAATGTAACCTCCTTTAGATATCTGTACTTCCTCTGCTCTGTGCTTCTCTCTCCTGATCCTCTCAAACCTTTGTTTGTTTTTAACCTTAATAAATGCTAATTTTAATCATAGTTACATGTACACCTAGTTTAAAAAGCATATTATGAAAAACAGCAGTCCAAGGCCCCAACACTCTGATGCCTATATTTCTCAGTAATATATTTTTCTTGCTATTTCTAATTGGTCAGTTTTAGACGTTATCTATTGGCTTCCTTTTATAATAGAGGAGGTTTGAGCTCAGTGATACCCTTACCCCAATTTCCTTTCCCTCCAAACTCTCAATGAAATTATAGCAAAAGAGCACAAGGTTTCAATCCATCAAATGGTCTGTTTTATAACTATGTGACTATTTTTCACTGTTGAGAGAAGTAGTGTCTCTTGTGCATCTTTTAGATTTTCTTGAAGTTAATAATGATCTCATGCTTCATTTGTTTCACAGTCTGTGGGCTCATGATTAATTCTTTCCAGTAGTTCCATCAACCTCTTAATACTATTATCATTTGGTCAAACACATCAGGGAATCTATCAGATCATCTCCATCATTTCCACCTTTTATGGTGCCTGATGTTTTCAAGTTCTGAGATTTACAAGGTTCAGCAGCATGGATCTACCCTTTCCTTGGACCTGAAATGCAGCTCCTACCACCTGGTAAGTCAGTTCCTCTTTCCAGTGGCTTTCCCTGTTCAAAAATTGTGAGCAACATTCATGCCCTCCTCTCTCCTGCTCTCTTATTGGGGGCTTAGAGGGCAGAGAGAAATAACAATGTTCAGCCTTCTCTGTTTAACCAGAAGTCTCCTTTCCTATACTTTTCTGTTTTCTCTACTGTTTAACAAATCACCTTACAACCTCAACTTCTTCACTGTATGTGTAGTGGAGCTCCTGTGTGAGAAAACTGGGTGAACTGAGTGGTTTTAGTCAGAGAGGGAGGTCAGACTTTAAGAATTCAAAAGAGATGCCCAGGATGTAACCCTAAGAGTAGTCAAATGACCTAGAATGAAAGGTGAAGGTGATACAGACGTCAAGGAAATGAGAGGCTAGCAAGTTAGATAACCCATCTCTCCAGGCAAGGAGAAGCACAAGTCTGTGGAAATTTGTAACAGCAGCAATAGGAAACTAATGCAGGGAGTAACTGATTTTTTTTCCTAAATAGCTGCTTGGAATTGTGTGAGGGTGTGTATACATTATAAAAGCATCCAGGTCATTATCTTTTCACAGTTCACTTCAATAATGCTACATTCAAAAAGTGTGATCTTTCTGAATCATTCTTGATCTGCTTCTGGGCATTATAAGTTTTTCTCTTTGGTTAGACAGCCTGGAAAAATTACCTATTTTTTTTAGGTTCTAGGACTTTGAGGGAAGGTTCAAAGGCCCACTTAACATGGAGCTAAATTGCTGGTATTGTCTTGAGGTGTTCCATTTTCTCTAAATGGGCGATTTCTGAACTCCTGATTCATAAACTATATAACTCCTTTGCTTTGATTATTTTATTTGCTATAAATTACTGCCACATTTCCCTATCACTTGTAAACAAAGCTGATTTCCCCACTTGTTTCAGTTTATAAAATTATGGCCATCAGTCATTTAAAATATTCACATGGAGGAATTTTAGATTTCAAAAGAAATAAGCAAAAATTTGAATGGCACAAAAATCTGCTGACAAACTGAACCTCTAAAAGCCTGAGCTCAGCAGACATTTCTTACTTCACATCAAACATTCCGTTTCCTAAAAGGATATGTTTGCCATCCATGGACTCAGAAGAAAACATTGCCTCTGCTTATTTCACTGTGCAAAGAAAAGGCTGCATGAATTTGCTGACTAATTCACATTTGGATTTGCTGGTTCTGATTCTGGTTTTTGAGCCAAGGAGCAGCAGAGAATAGCTTAATTTGAGGTTAAAATCATTCGAATACAGTAAAGACCACCTGAAGGCATTCTTTTCAGGAAGACAGCTACTGAAAATGTTAACTGGAAAAGTTGCCTTTGGTAAGAGAAAAGAAAGCTATGAGACTATCAGGAATAGAAAGTGTCATTCCATGTGGAAAAACTATCAGATGAAAGGACTTGACAGGATAACGAGTGTCTTCTAGATGAGAACGCAGGCTCAACGTGTAACAGAGTTGTCTGCCTCCAAAATATTGAGATGTCAATCCTGCAAATTTGTGTCCTCAATCAGGACAAAGATTCCCCTTTCAAGGGAGATCCTGTTAAGAGTAATAGAAACCTAGCATCTGAGAGATGAAGGGGGCTATAGAGAGTATCTAGTTCCAGCTGTTGAGATGAGACTCAAAGCAATCAGTTAACCCAATGAAAGTCACAGAGAAAGTGAGCCACAACTCAAGCCCTGGACCACAGCATTTGCAGCACTCTCACTGTCTTTCCTTAGTTGTACCACCCACCCCACACTGTGTCTTCTCCTTCACTCCACACCATTCCCTCCTCACAGCAGCCGACATGTCTCCTTGTTCTGGCTTGGATGACTGGGGTGGAAGAGTATGTCAGGGGCACATATAACCAGTATGGAGTCCATCAGGTCAGGAAGCACCTATTAGCCAGAATCTAAAATGATAACCTTCCCTAAGCAGACAAAAAAGTCTTCTTTGAATATATAATGGCCTCCTAATAGCCTCTCCTTGGTTATACAGGGCTTTTCTATTTATACCCACATCCAGCAAAGACAGCAAAAGGAGATTTTTTTTTTATCAGAATAATCCTTTTGAGTCAATGATAAAGGAGCTTAGCATTATTCATATTATTCTAAGCTTTTTAGAAAAATCACGATTCTATTGGACTTGGAATGACTTGCAGTTTGATTATTGTTAAAATAGAGAATAGCTGTATTGAGATTTTTACTCAGTTTAAAATAAATCTCTTAGGCAGAGTTAGGGAAAAATTTTGCTAGTAATATAAGAAGTATTTTTTTCTAAAAGTTAACACATTAATGCTCTTTTCTGAGACACGCAGGGAAGACTGTTAAAATACAAAGCAGTAAAAAAAAAAAAAAAAAAAAACCCACAACACATTGTTTTACTGAGAGATGACCACTTGATAATAATTTTTTTCCTAATCATTTCCCCAAAGTCAGTGACTTATCTTGTCACCTTATATGACAAAGCATCTTTACTTAATGAAGCTAATCAACAGTCTGGTTGACTCCATGTACTTCCTTCAAATTACAGATGAGTAAATGTAATTACTTTGAACATGAATATACATGACACTGTATGAATTTCATCTATTTGCAGTAAAATGTTCCAAGTATGTCTTTTTGTTACCAAACATCAAATATGACCCACATAAGTTTCATTACTAGCTATCAAAACTTAGTTTTCAATAGTTTCTATAACTTTCATGTCTTATATGAAAAATACTTATGAATTTAGCACCATAAATTAGGATTATCTAAGCTTTAAAATTTAGAATGGATCAACAATCATTTTTATCATTGCTCTAAAATGTTGCTCATAAGTATTTTCAAGAGCTTACATGGCTGCTTCTTGGCCTCTTTACTTACTGGCCACCCCCCACATATGTACACTGAATACATGTACACACACACACACACACACACACACACACACACCCCAAATAACGTAGCTGATACCTCCCAGTAAACCAGTGAAAGAAAAGGACATCCGTTTTACAAATCAGTCTTCAATTCTAGCTCATCACCCTGTCCTATAGGCTACTGAAAAAGATATGTCACAGAAACATTGTTTATTTCCTTAAATAAGTAGAAAATGCTAGTATTTCCTTTAACCCAATATCCTTTGGTTCACAGCTATGGGCCTTGTCATTTCTCTAGGATTTCTTCACAACCTGAAATCAAACAGTTAGATAAGCTATCATCTAGTTAGGAAGTTAACAATTCAGTTCTCTGGTCGGTGATTTGACTTAATTTAAAGGACATTTATTTAGTACCCGGTTATGATTCAAATACTTTGCCAGGTTCTGAAGAGGATAATATAATGGATAAGACACTTTAGTTTGTGCTAACTCTTTAGGAAAATATCAAGGCATATCCTTACCCCTATCTTACACTTTATACCAAAATAAATTTAAGGTGGACCACAGATGGGGAAAAGAAAAACAAAACAAAAAACAAACCAAAACTATCAGTCTGGCTTGCTGGCCATCTGAAAGCTCTATAGGAAAGTCAGGATAGTTTTAATAAATATTGGAGCATATTATGGGTTGAATTGAGCCCCCCTCCAAATTCATATGCTGAAGTCCTAACCCCCAGTACCTCAGAATGTGTATAATTAGTTAAGCTAGGATGAGGCCATACTACAGTAGGATTGGCCCCTAATCCAGTATGACTGGTATCCTTACAAGAAGGGGAATTTTGGAAATAGAAAGCACACAGGGAGAACGCCATGTGAAGATTGGAGGTATGTTGCCATAATCCCAGGAACTACCAGAAGCTAGGAGAGAGGCCTGGAAGAGATTCTTCCCTAGCACCTTCAGAGGGAGCATGGCCCTGCTGACACCTTGATTTCAGACTTCTGGGCTCCAGAACTGTGAGACAATACATTTCTGTTGTTCAAGCCACTCAGTTTGCGGACATTTGTTATGGCACCCCTAGTAAACTACCGGAACCGAGCAGAACCCTGCGCCCCCCCACCCCAAGTACAAAGGCCCCTCCATGTCTCCTGCCTCTTGTTTATAGAAAAGCTGCAGTCTTCCAGGCCTCCCTGAGTCACAAAAGAGGAGGCTCGAGCAGTTAATGATTAGGACAATAGAGTCACAGACTCAGTGTCTGATGCACATTCCTGAGTCATTTTACAGATACTATAACTGCCACCAGAGAAGAAAGCTAACTGCACGATGACCAGAATCCATCTTGAGCAGTACTGAATTTATGGCTAACACAATTCCAAGAACTGGCCTTAAGAGAATGGGATTAACACTATTGCTTATAATCATCTATACCTTTGGGGACATCAAAATAACTGTAGCTTGCTCTGCCCATATATGTAAACGGACAACTATAACTGTCAACAAAGGGATGCTACAGACCCTTGTTGACATCTTCCACTCTAAGAATACGGCAGCCTATGAGCACCCTATGCCAGCAGGAAGAAGTTACAGAAGACGGACCTTCACCCATAATCCCATAAAAATGGATTGTTTAGACAAGTGGGGATTTGTAAGCGGCTTTTGGCAGGAAAGAGCGTTCTGCAGGAGGCCCCTTTTGTCTTGTCACTAACCTTAAACTAGGCACCCCATGCTCTACTCATCTCTGCCCCTAGCACGCCTTTCAAATCTTTTGATCACGCAATATCTTGCCTAATCTGCTGGTTCTTTCCGTAAATCAAAGAAGTAAAAATGAAGAATAAGTAATTAATAGATGACCAGATCTCTCCCCTAGCTTTCCCTTCAGTAATCTTTCCAACAAACTGTGTGAACAAGATAGTGTCTAAAAGAAAAAATCACAAGTTGACAAGCCTGCAACACAAGCCTACACACAGTGGGGGATGGTGAAAACTCTGACCCCCGATCTCAATGATTAACTGAGATTATTTCCTTTTTTCCCTTTAAAAACTTCCATGGCTGAGCAAAATCTTTGGGGGTGGTTTTTGAGGAACACTGAGTCCACCATCTCCCCAGATTGCCAGCATTTTGATTAAAGGCAATGTTCCTTTCTATCAACATTGCCTCTCCCGAATATTGATTTTTAAATGGCAAGTAGTCGGACCTGATTCGGTAACCCAAATACAGAGTGAGAAAAGCCACTCTAAGCAAATATAAAAACTAGAAACTATAAAAATCATTGATAACTTTAAGTAGATAATTTTTTAAAAATCTGTATGACAAAGAAAAACAAAACAAACCAGAATATAAAACAAAAAACTTCCTGTTTTGGAGTTTCAACTGAGGGCCCAAAGCTGAGGAAAATATCTATCAAGTATCCTCACATACTAATCAGGTTCTATGGTTATCAATGCAGGGCCTGAAAAGAGGGTGATCAAACGGCTGCCAAGATTAGCCCATCCTCCACCAAGAGTCTGTAAAAGCAAGGGCTGAGAGAGAATTCAGGGTGACAATGGGTTCTTCAGTGGTTAGAGAGAAGGCTGTCAGAGTGCTATAGAATTTCCTTAGTCCTTAATGGAGGTGGAATGTGGGAGGCTTCAGAAAATACCTGAGGAAGAGCAACCTGGGTCTCCTGAGGCTTGGGGAACACAGGGACTTTTTCTTTGAAGTGACCCTAAAGGCAAGTGGCTGATGGGACCAAGCTGCATGGTAGAGCCAAGAGCCAAGCTGTGCCAGGAAAGGGTGTCCTTTCACAGTGCCACAGGGTGAAGACATAGGGCCGATCCCTTGGGCCAGATGGGGACCTGCTAAAAGAGTAAGGTTTAAGCTAAATGGAAAGGAACCAAACCCAAGAAAAACAACCTGGAGGAGAAAGTGGATGTCAGAAGAGGGGTCACCGAAGTAGGAAACCAGAAAGCTGAGTAAGGATGACTGAGAGCTTAGAAGATACATTCATCTCAGATCACCATGAGGAATATTTTTGAACAGGAATCCTGAACATTATATGATCAAATCCGGTGATTTGCGTAGCACTGGTGGCAGGTGCTACTGATTTGGGTTTTGATATTTTCTTTTGGTAGTCATTTGCTTAAAAGGCTAAAAAAAAAAAAAAAAGGGAGATAAGACAAATGGCCTCTGGTGGGAGATGCTGATGGGGTGTTGGGAAGCATATTTCCTTCCCATTTCAGTGTAACTGTGACTCCAATTTGCTGTGCTTGAATGTCTGCCATGTGTGGAAATGAAGCAATGGCAAGGCTTTCTGCTGAGAAGAAAATTTAAATAGCAGATGGGAGAAAGAAACAGAAACCTTAAATTATGATATATGGAAAATTTAAAATGTATCTTGACAAAGGAATCTTAAAAGCGTTTAATGAAAAATTGTGATTACAGAGATGGGAGTTAAGTAATGGTATAGCCCAGGAAGTATTGATAGAGGTGAAGAAAATTAGATTTGGAGAAAAAAAATGTTTCTCTTTTAAAGAGATACTTAATGTCATCTGAAATCTAGTCTCAAAGAGCCTAAATGAATGGGGTATGGGATGGACACAAAGCCATTTTCACGAAGTCTGTTGAAAGGTATGTACTGAGCCTGAGACAGGTCTGTGGTTGAAGCAAACCTTGGTTGGGGTGAACATGAGAAAGCTACTCGAAACGATAGACATGCATGAGAAATGGTTGGTAGGGTTTGGGAACTCAACTCAAAAACCTCAATATGATCCCAAAGGTGTTGGAGTCACCATTAGGTCTGAGGAATGCACTCAGAGGAATCCTCTGAACCTCAGGAAAATAAATGGAGGTTCATAAAGTTATGGTGCTTTGGTTGTTTATCGTATCATTCAGGAGTGAGTTAGACTTCAGATTGGGAAAGGTTTATATTTTTATGCAGATGTTTCATCTGCATAAAAGTGTTACTTTCACTAACTTCAAAGAGAATTCAAATTTCTAAAGACCAACAAAACAGGTCTTATACTTTATATCTTTACCTTCTTTGGTGTCTTAAGTTTTGAACATATTTTCACATCTTCTAAAACATTATAACCTATAGAAAAGATCTCTATGCATTTAAAATATGATACATTATTCAATGTAAAGCATCATAACATGCATGTTGAACTTCATGCTATTGGAAACTAAATTTCAGTGTTAAGTGTTACATTGCTGTATTGCATTGCCCACACAAGCTCCTGTACCATCTCCATTTGTAGTTTGGCAGATCTTTTTGACTGTCATCCATATATTCTTCACATGGATTGAGCAGAAAGCATGATTTCTTGGCATTAGGCATGATTTCCCATTGTTTTCTCTTGTATAGGAGAAAAACTTTCAAGTAGCATCCATCAGACACATTCTTTATAGAGCATTCAATTAAAAAACTAGGACACATCAAATTTACCGAAAAACACATCAATGTACATTTTAAAGAGATAAAGCAACGACTCAAGCTCTAAAGTTGTTTCCTGGCGCATTAGAGACATTATGTCCTGAGGTCTAAATCTAATATACACAGGGATGATTTACATAGAATATACATACTCATTGTTCTTACTAATAATATATATCACATCACATGGAATACACTCAGTTCTGATCCTGAGATAGTTTCTAAATTCCCCGTCTAGATTCTCTCAAATATTTATTAAGAGTGAGATTTTATTCTGAAAAATGCCAACACCCTGCATCTTCTCAGAATTACCAATCCTATGCTGCAATTTGCCTGTACTGTCACTGACCTGTTCCCTAATCCACTAAATACACTTCAATAATTCATTGATTTATGCCATTGATTTATGTCATTTATGTCTATAAAATAATTTCTATATACAGTACACATTTCTTTGATTATGTATTGCTTGTGTATATTTGCCAGTGCTGGAGAAAGTATCTAGGTCTTATGGTAGGAGTCATGACCCCTCTTTGCATTAACTCTGAATGCCTCCGAGTTATTATAGACATGATCAGCTTGTGGCACCCTTGAATCTTACCAAACAGATGCAGATAAACAAAAAATATTGGAACATAACTGAAAATCTTGATCCTCTTGGTTTGGAAACATAATATAAGAGAATCAAATCCAAATCCAAGCCCCACCCCCCAAAACATCCAACCATGTGGGCAACTGAAATTTTGAGAGGCAACATAGGGGCAGTGGAAAGAATTTGCTTTAAAATCAAACACCCCTGGGTCAAATCCTATGAAACACAGGTTTTTCAAGTTTTAGTCTATATAAAATGGAAATAGGCCTACTTTATGGGATTGTCAAGAGGATTGAAGATAATATGTATGTAACTGGTTTGTTGAGGAGAAGAAAGGAAACAAACTCTCACTTCTTCAGTACCAATTTCCAAATTGGATCAGGCTTGATGGGGAGAAACTCTGAATTGGATCTCAGATGAACGTTTCATTTTGGATCAGGTTGGACTTTCTAATATCTGAGAGTGATAGCACTCTAATACCTAAAACTAATCGGAGAATTTGTGGACACTGACAAAATATCCCACCGGGCAGGGAAAAGCTCAGGAACAGAACATGTTTTAAGGGGATTGTGGGTTCTATCAAGGGCAGTCTATTCACTAAATAGAGTTCTCAATGCAAAGCACCTTGCCTAATGCCTAGAATACAAGAAAACACTCTTAAAAGTTTTCTATTTTAATACATAGTAATCTTGCCCATCCCCAACTTCTCCTCACCCCAAAGAACCCAACTCCAAGAACCTAATATGTTTATTAAAATTAAATACTAACATATAATACATTCCTGGAAAATCCTTAGAGATTACTTAGAATAGCAAAGACTAGAACAACTGGATGACCGAATGGGGGTGGAGTCCAAAAATAACAATCATTATATATATATGGTTTCATCTTTTACCAGCATATAAATGTAGCCAGTGAGGGATAAGAGAACCGTAGGGCTTTACCAGAAACTAAGTGGGTTGAGTTTTCTCAGAGCATACATCAACTTACAAGAAAACTACAGGATAAAAGAGTTGTCCAAGAAGAAGCAAGAATGATATAAGGCAGGATAAAATTTCGCAGAGTTTGATTCCTTACACATTTTCAGTCTCAACACCATGGAATGATGGAGATGGACATGACCTTCAAGAACCATCCTGTCCAATCTCGTTTTACAGGTGAGGAAACTGAGACTCAAGGAGTAACTTGGAAAATTAAAGGTGCAGCTTAGAGAACATAGGACTCCTAACTCATACAAATGCGGTTTTCACTCTGTCCCATTATCCTGAAAACAATGGAGCATTGGACTTTTAATACATTTTGTTTTAGAGGCAGACGAGGGGAAGATGGCGGAAGAGTAAGACACGGAGATCACCTTCCTCCCCACAGATATACCAGAAATACATCTACACGTGGAACAACTCCTACAGAACACCTACTAAACGCTGGCAGAAGACCTCAGACCTCCCAAAAGGCAAGAAAGTCCCCACGTACCTGGGTAGGGCAAAAGAAAAAAGAATAAACAGAGACAAAAGAATAGGGACGGGACCTGAACCAGTGGGAGGGAGCTGTGAAGGAGAAAAGGTTTCCACACACTAGGAAGCCCCTTCGTGGGCGGAGACTGCTGGTGGTGGAGCGGGGAAGCTTCAGAGCTGCGAAGGAAAGCGCAGCAACAGGGGTGCGGAGGGCAAAGCGGAGAGATTCCCGCACAGAGGATCGGTGCCGACCGGCACTCACCAGCCCAAGAGGCTTGTCTGCTCACCCGCAGGGGCGGGCGGGACTGGGAGCTGAGGTTCGGGCTTCGGTCGGAGCGCAGGGAGAGGACTGGGGTTGGCAGCGTGAACACAGCCTGCAGGGGGTTTCTGCACCATGGCTAGCCGGGAGGGAATCCGAGGAAAAGCCTGGACCTGCCGAAGAGGCAAGAGACTTTTTCTTCCCTCTTTGTTTCCTGGTGCGCGAGGAGAGGGGATTAAGAGCGCTGCTTAAAGGAGCTCCAGAGACAGGCGCCAGCCGCGGCTAAAAGTGCGGACCCCAGAGACAGGCATGAGACGCTAAGGCTGCTGCTGCCGCCACCAAGAAGCCTGTGTGCGAGCACTGGTCACTATCCACACCCCGCTTCTGGGGAGCCTGTGCAGCCCGCCACTGCCAGGGTCCCAGGATCCAGGGACAACTCCCCCGGGAGAACGCATGGCGTGCCTCAGGCTGGTGCAACGTCACGCTGGCCTCTGCCGCCGCAGGCTCGCCCTGCACTCTGTACCCCTCACTCCCCCCGGCCTGAGTGAGCCACAGACCCTGAAGCAGCTGCTCCTTTAACCCTGTCCTGTCTGAGCGGGAACAGACGCCCTCCGGCGACCTACATGCAGAGGCAGGGCCAAATCCAAAGCTGAGCCCCGGGAGCTGTGAGAACAAAGAAGAGAAAGGGAAATCTCTCCTAGCAGCCTCAGAATCAGTGTATTAAAGCTCCACAATCAACTTGATGTACCCTGCATCTGTGGAATACATAAATAGGCAATGAATCATCCCAAATAGAGGAGGTGGACTTTGAGAGCAAGATTTATGATTTTTTCTCCTTTTCTGCTTTTTGTGAGTGTGTATGTGTATGCTTCTGTGAGAGATTTTGTCTGTATAGCTTTGCTTCCACCATTTGTCCTAGGGTTCTATCCGTCCATTGTTTTTTTTCTTAAAAAAATTTTTTTTCTTAATAATTATTTTTAATTTTAGTCACTTTATTTAATCTTTATTTTATTTTATCTTCTTTCTTTCTTTCTTTCCTTCCTCCCTCCCTCCCTCCCTCCTTTCTTTCTTTCTTTCTTTCTTTCTTTCTTTCTTTCTTTCTTCTGTCCTTCCTTCCTTCCTTCCTTTCTTCTTTTTCTCCCTTTTATTCTGAGCCGTGTGGATGAAAGGCTCTTGGTGCTGCAGCCAGGAGTCAGTGCTGTCCCTCTGAGGTGGGAGAGTCAACTTCAGGACACTGGTCCACAAGAGACCTGCCAGCTCCACATAATATCAAATGGCAAAAATCTCCCAGAGATCTCCATCTCAACACCAGCACCCAGCTTCACTCAACGACCAGCAAGCTACAGTGCTGGACATCCTATGCCAAACAACCAGCAAGACAGGAACACAAACCCACCCATTAGCAGAGAGGCTACCTAAAATCATAATAAGTCCACAGACACCCCAAAACACACCACCAGACGTGGATCTACCCACCAGAAAGACAAGATCCAGCCTCATCCACCAGAACACAGGCACTAGTCCCCTCCACCAGGAAGCCTACACAACCCACTGAACCAACCTTAGCCACTGGGGACAGACACCAAAAACAATGGGAACTACGAGTCTGCAGCCTGCAAAACAGAGACCCCAAACACATTAAGATAAGCAAAATGAGAAGACAGAAAAACACACAGCAGATGAAGAGGCAAGATAAAAACCCACCAGACCTAACAAATGAAGAGGAAATAGGCAGTCTACCTGAAAAAGAATTCAGAATAATGATAGTAAAGATGATCCAAAATCTTGGAAATAGAATAGAGAAAATGCAAGAAACACTTAACAAGGACCTAGAAGAACTAAAGATGAAACAAGCTATGATGAACAACACAATAAATGAAATTAAAAATACTCTAGATGGGGGCTTCCCTTGTGGCACAGTGGTTAAGAATCTGCCTGCCAATGCAGGGGACACGGGTTCGAGCCCTGGTCCGGGAAGATCCCACATGCCGCAGAGCGGCTGGGCCCGTGAGCCATGGCTGCTGAGGCTGCGCGTCCGGAGCCTGTGCTCCGCAACGGGAGAGGCCACAACGGTGAGAGGCCCGCGTACCGTTAAAAAAAAAAAATACCCTAGATGGGATCAATAGCAGAATAACTGAGGCAGAAGAACGGATAAGTGACCTGGAAGATAAAATAGTGGAAATAACTACTGCAGAGAGGAATAAAGAAAAAAGAATGAAAAGAACTGAGGACAGTCTCAGAGACCTCTGGGATGACATTAAACACACCAACATTCGAATTATAGTGGTTCCAGAAGAAGAAGAGAAAAAGAAAGGGACTGAGAAAATATATGAAGAGATTATAGTTGAAAATGTCCCTAATATGGGAAAGGAAATAATTAATCAAGTCCAGGAAGCACAGAGAGTCCCATACAGGAAAAATCCAAGGAGAAATACACCAAGACACATATTAATCAAACTGTCAAAAATTAAATACAGAGAAAACATATTAAAAGCAGCAAGGGAAAAACAACAAATAACACACAAGGGAATCCCCATAAGGTTAACAGTTGATCTTTCAGCAGAAACTCTGCAAGCCAGAAGGGACTGGCAGGACATATTTAAAGTGATGAAGGAGAAAAACCTGCAACCAAGATTACTCTACCCAGCAAGGATTTCATTCAGATTTGATGGAGAAATTAAAACCTTTACAGACAAGCAAAAGCTGAGAGAGTTCAGCACCACCAAACCAGCTTTGCAACAAATGCTAAAGGAACTTCTCTAGGCAAGAAACACAAGAGAAGGAAAAGACATACAATAACGAACCCAAAACAATTAAGAAAATGGGAATAGGAACATACATATCGATAATTAACTTAAACATAAATGGACTAAATGCTCCCACCAAAAAACACAGATTGGCTGAATGGATACAAAAACAAGACCCATATATTTGCTGTCTACAGGAGACACACTTCAGACCTAGAGACACATACAGACTGAAAGTAAGGGGATGGGAAAAGATATTCCATGCAAATGGAAACCAAAAGAAAGCTGGAGTAGCAATTCTCATATCAGACAAAATAGACTTTAAAATAAAGACTATTTCAAGAGACAAAGAAGGACACTACATAATGATCAAGGGATCGATCCAAGAAGAAGATATAACAATTGTAAATATTTATGCACCCAACATAGGAGCACCTCAATACATAAGGCAAATACTAACATCCATAAAAGGGGAAATCGTCAGAAACACATTGATACTAGGGGACTTTAACACCCCACTTCCACCAATGGACAGATCATCCAAAATGAAAATAAATAAGGAAACACAAGCTTTAAATGATACATTAAACAAAATGGACTTAATTGATATTTATAGGACATTCCATCCAAAAACAACAGAATACGCTTTGTTCTCAAGTGCTCATGGAACATTCTCCAGGATAGATCATACCTTGGGTCACAAATCAAGCATCTTTTCCAAATACAATGCTATGAGACTAGATATCAATTACGGGAAAAGATCTGTAAAAAATACAAACACATGGAGGCTAAACAATACACTACTTAAAAATGAACTGATCACTGAAGAAATCAAAGAGGAAATAAAAAAACACCTAGAAACAAATGACAATGGAGACACAACAACCCAAAACCTATGGGATGCAGCAAAAGCAGTTCTTAGAGGGAAGTTTATAGCAATACAATCCTACCTTAAGAAACAGGAAACATTTCAAATAAACAACCTAACCTTGCACCTAAAGCAATTAGAGAAAGAATAACAAAAAAACCCCAAAGTTAGCAGAAGGAAAGAAATAATAAAAATCAGATCAGAAATAAATGAAAAAGAAATGAAGGAAATGATAGCAAAGATCAATAAAACTAAAAGCTGGTTCTTTGAGAAGATAAACAAAATTGATTAACCAATAGCCAGACTCATCAAGAAAAAAAGGGAGAAGACTCAAATCAATAGAATTAGAAACGAAAAAGGAGAAGTAACAACTGACACTGCAGAAATACAAAAGATCATGAGAGATTACTACAAGCAACTCTATCCCAATAAAATGGACAACCTGGGAGAAATAGACAAATTCTTAGAAATGCACAACCTGCCAAGACTGAATCAGGAAGAAATAGAAAATATGAACAGACAAATCACAAGCACTGAAATTGAAACTGTGATTAAAAATCTTCCAACAAACAAAAGCCCAGGACCAGATGGCTTCACAGGCGAATTCTATCAAACATTTAGAGAACAGCTAATACCTACCCTTCTCAAACTCTTCCAAAATATAGCAGAGGGAGGAACACTCCCAAACTCATGCTACGAGGCCACCATCACCCTCATACCAAAACCAGAAAAGGATGTCAGAAAGAAAGAAAACTACAGGCCAATATCACTGATGAACATAGATGCAAATATCCTCAACAAAATACTAGCAAACAGAATCCAACAGCACATTAAAAGGATCATACACCATGATCAAGTGGGGTTTATTCCAGGAATGCAAGGATTCTTCAATATATGCAAATCAATCAGCGTGATACACCATATTAACAAATTGAAGGAGAAAAACCATATGATCATCTCAATAGATGCAGAGAAAGCTGTCAAAAAATTCAACACCCATTTATGATAAAAACCCTGCAGAAAGTAAGCATAGAGGGAACTTTCCTCAACATAATAAAGGCCATATATGACAAACCCACAGCCAACATCGTCCTCAATGGTGAAAAACTGAAAGCATTTCCACTAAGATCAGGAATAAGACAAGGTTGCCCACTCTCACCACTCTTATTCAACATAGTTTTGGAAGTTTTAGCCACAGCAATCAGAGAAGAAAAGGAAATTAAAGGAATCCAAATCAGAAAAGAAGTAAAGCTGTTACTGTTTGCAGATGACATGATACTATACATAGAGAATCCTAAAGATGCTACCAGAAGACTACTAGAGGTAATCAATGAATTTGGTAAAGTAGCAGGATACAAAATTAATGCACAGAAATCTCTGGTATTCCTATAGACTAAGGATGAAAAATCTGAAAGTGAAATCAAGAAAACATTCACATTTATCACTGCAAGAAACAGAATAAAATATCTAGGAATAAACCTACCTAAGAAGACAAAAGACCTGTATGCAGAAAATTATAAGACGCTGATGAAAGAAATTGAGGATGATACAAATAGATGGAGAGATATACCATGTTCTTGGATTGGAAGAATCAACATTGTGAAAATGACCCTACTACCCAAAGCAATCTACAGATTCAATGCAATCCCTATCAAACTACCACTGGCATTGTTCACAGAACTAGAACAAAAAATTTCACAATTTGTATGGAAACACAAAAGATCCCGAATAGCCAAAGCAATCTTGAGAACAAAAAACGGAGCTGGAGGAATCAGGCTCCCTGACTTCAGACTATACTACAAAGCTACAGTAATCAAGACAGTATGGTACTGGCACAAAAACAGAAATACAGATCAATGGAACAGGATAGAAAGCCCAGAGATAAACCCACGCACATATGGTCACCTTATCTTTGATAAAGGAGGCAGGAATGTACAGTGGAGAAAGGACAGCCTCTTCAATAAGTGGTGCTGGGAAAACTGGACAGGTACAAGTAAAAGTATGAGATTAGATCACTCCCTAACACCATACAGAAAAATAAGCTCAAAATGGATTAAAGACCTAAACGTAAGGCCAGAAACTATCAAACTCTTAGAGGAAAACATAGGCAGAACACTCTATGACATAAATCACAGCCAGATCCTTTTTGACCCACCTCCTAGAGAAATGAAATAAAAACAAAAATAAACAAATGGGACCTAATGAAACTGCAAAGCTTTTGCACAGAAAAGGAAACCATAAATGAGACCAAAAGACAGCCCTCAGAATGGGAGAAAATATTTGCAAATGAAGCAACTGACAAAGGATTAATTTCCAAAATTTATAAGCAGCTCATGCAGCTCAATAACAAAAAAACAAACAACTCAATCCAAAAATGGGCAGAAGACATAAATAGACAATTCCCCAAAGAAGATATACAGATTGCCAACAAACACACGAAAGAATGCTCAACATCATAATCATTAGAGAAATGCAAATCAAAACTACAGTGAGATATCATCTCACACCAGTCAGAATGGCCATCATCAAAAAATCTAGAAACAATAAATGCTGGAGAGGGTGTGGAGAAAAGGGAACACTCTTGCACTGCTGGTGGGAATGTCAATTGGTACAGCCACTATGGAGAACAGTATGGAGGTTCCTTAAAACACTACCAATAGAACTACCATATGACCCAGCAATCCCACTACTGGGCATATACCCTGAGAAAACCATAATTCAAAAAGAGTCATGTATCAAAATGTTCATTGCATGTCTATTTACAATAGCCCGGAGATGGAAACAACCTAAGTGTCCATCATCAGATGAATGGATAAAGAAGAAGTGGCACATATATACAATGGAATATTACTGAGCCATAAAAAGAAACGAAATTGAGCTATTTGTAATGAGGTGGATGGACCTAGAGTCTGTCATACAGAGTGAAGTAAGTCAGAAAGAGAAAGACAAATACCATATGCTAACACATATATATGGAATTTAGGGGAAAAAATGTCATGAAGAACCTAGGAGTAAGATAGGAATAAAGACACAGACCTACTAGAGAATGGACTTGAGGATATGGGGAGGGGGAAGGGTAAGCTGGGACAAAGCGAGAGAGTGGCATGGACATATATACACTACCAAGCGTAAAATAGACAGCTAGTGGGAAGCAGCCGCATAGCACAGGGAGATCAGCTCGGTGCTTTGTGACCACCTAGAGGGGTGGGATGGGGGGGTGGGAGGGAGGGAGACACAAGAGGGAAGAGATATGGGAAGTATATGTATAACTGATTCACTTTGTTATAAAACAGAAACTAACACACCATTGTAAAGCAATTATATTCCAATAAAGATGTAAAAAAAAAGGTATATTTCATCTACATTTAAACTTTTTAATTACTAGGCAAAGTAATCTTTTAACTTGTTTTTCTTAGATCAGTCCTGATTATCAACATTTTTGTTACTTTTTATTAATAAAGTTAATTTTTTCTCCCCAAAAATATATACATTTTGTTTTAATTTTTAGCCCCACCTGAAAGCTCTATAGTAACACATATTAAAAGTATCTTTACTGTAAAGTTCTGGCATTATGGCACCTAGTTTATAATCTACCAAGCTGAAAAGATGAGTTATGAGTCACTGGTGAGTATGTACATAATTCCTAGTTAGCACAAAAGTTATTTCTAGAACATGTCTTATTTGTATCATGTCATTTCTAAATGTATTTTAATTTCACTTAATTTCTCAGTCTTTCTCCTGGTGGAAATGGTATATTCTCAGTATTTCTGAATAACAGTTGTATTTCACTAATATCCTATTTCTTATGGAAATGAACTCACAAAGATTTTGGATATCAGCACACATAAAAACAGATGAAAAGTGAAACCTCAATTAACTTTGAGTCACATACACTACAAAAAAAACTCTTCAGTGTAAATCACATTTTATTTTGAAATTCTATCCAGTTGGTAATCTGTTATGTTCGTAGCCAGAGTGCTGATATGAAGAAATGCGAAGGCCTTAATTAAAAGCAAATATGCTTGATAGGAGAAAAAATTATGTCAATTGTTTTAGGGGTGCAATTCTGTAAATGATTCCAATTCCAAAGTATGTAAATTTTGGTTAAATGTCTAAAGTCCAGAAAAATATGCTGGAAAATAAGCAACTTAATCTAGGAAGTCTAACGAGAAATACTCTATTGCTTTACCGCAACAGCAGAGTCTTCATGCATGCCTCTCTGCAACCAGAGAGCCTCTGCTCTGCCTCTTGCTAACTGTGTGAACGTGACCAAGCTATTTAACTTCCCTGATAAGCAGTTTATTCATTTTTCAATGGGGGATAATAACAGTACCTAAAACATAAGGTTGTTGTGAGAATTAAATTTTTTTTTATTAAGCATTAAGAACAGTGCCTGCATATATACAATGGAATATTACTCAGACATAAAAAGAAACGAAATTGAATTATTTGTAGTGAGGTGGATGGACCTAGAGTCTGTCATACAGAGTGAAGTAAGTCAGAAAGAGAAAAACAAATACCGTATGCTAACACATATATATGGAATGTAAAAAAAAAAAAGGTTATGAAGAACCTAGGGGCAGGACAGGAATAAAGATGCAGACCTACTACAGAATGGACTTGAGGACACGGGGAGGGGGAAGGGTAAGCTGGGACAAAGTGAGAGAGTGGCATGGACATATATACACTAGCAAATGTAAAATAGATAGCTAGTGGGAAGCAGCCGCATAGCACAGGGAGATCAGCTCAGTGCTATGTGACCACCTAGAGGGGTGGGATAGGGAGGGTGGGAGGGAGACAAAAGAGCGAGGGGAAATGGGGATATGTGTATACGTATAGCTGATTCACTTTGTTATACAGCAGAAACTAATACACCATTGTAAAGCAATTATACTCCAATAAAGGTGTTAAAAATAAATAATAATAAAAAAGAACAGTGCCTGGCATGAGTCAGTGTCAGGCTTTTGGTAACTGTTAGTATTATTATCTTCAGGAAAGGAAAGAGCACACAATCAGCAGCAGCCCGCGGTTGATGGATCGTGAGGAAGGGGAGAAGGAGCATTGAACATGACCTGAGAGGTAAGGTTAACCTGTCACTTGGTAGAAGAAACGGGGGCCCAGAGAGGTTGTGACTTACTGGAACAGAAACAAGAGCTGGGATCGCCTCTGCTCAGAAGTCCTGCAAAATGTATGACGGCCAAAGCATTAGCATGAGTTTGATTTCATAGACGTCATTCCTTACTGACTATGTAGATATGGCACCTGAAGTGCACTCTGTGAATCATCAGGGCAAAGCTGGACTGAGTCTGTAGTGGAAATGAGACCAGAATCTGACTTTGACCATGAAGTCGGCCAGCTTCTACATGTAATCAATAAAATGAAAATGACCCAGCTGTCACACAAAGCAGGCATAAGGCTTCTGCTTAACTTCCTTTCATGTAATTATGCAACAGGCATAGAGTTTAAACAAATAACTGCAATTCTGATTTTAAGGTGATAAATACATAATTTGTCTTTGATAACATTTCCCCATTTTTAGGCGCATTTTTATGGGCACCTTGACTTTTTTATGCTGGAAAGGCATAATGACATAACTTTGCGTTGAAATTTGGCAGATCCTCAACAGATATTTGGCTAACTTAGAACGTTATCACATTCAGCACAGCCTAGGAAGTCCAAAATCACCAAAAAGGGAAAGATAGTGGAAGAGAAATGTGTCTTCTCCATAGATGCTGAGAAAAAATCACTTCTGTTGTTGAGCAATTTTTTTCCCTCAAATTATATCTGAGCCAACGTTTAAAAAAAATGTTTTTAATCCATCCTTTGGAAACATTTTTATTTTAAAGAGTGTATGCAGACTTAGAATCTTTATCACAGGCCTTCCCAAAGGGTCAGGAAGAGGCACCAGGGGGTGTCCTGGCCTCTGAAATTGCTTGCACGTGCATGTGATAGCAATGCTGGTGAGAGAGGAGATGACAATAGCTTGCATCAGATTCTCAAAAGGTTTTATGATTCCCCCCTCACCCCCATCAAAAAAACCAGTCCTGAGAATAATGAGAGGGGTAGAAAAATGATTAGTGGATGTGTGCATTCCTGGGGAACGTTCATGCAGATGGTATAAATGGCTGCCTGTCGCCTCTTCTCCAAATTCTCAAAACAAAAGAGGGTGAGGGCAAAAAAAGATTATACTCTTTAGAAATCTCCAAATCATCCCATGGAAAAAGTGTGGGTTAATGAAAAACAAATTGGAAGAGTTGGTCTTTATGAGAACAGAAGGATGACTCACACCTTGGTTTTGCCTGTATGCGCAGTATGTAGGATCATGACAGACCCTAGGGCTAGGATCAGCAGGGATTACATTTACATAATCCATTCATTTGATCTTTTCAACACTGTGGAGTTAATATTGTTAGGTCCATTTTGTAGATGAGAAAATCAAAGCACAGCGAGGACAAGCGACTTGCTCAAGGTTAATTTAAGGACCAGTTATCAATGGAGCTGGCATGTGACCCCAGTTATTTTGACTCTTGAGCCGCTGCACCTAACACGGAGGTCCTCCTGCCTCCAGGGAGGCCCCAGCTGACCTAGGAACCTGGATTTATACCATCACTGTTAGTTGTACTCCGAATTTGGGGCTGAGGGAGCTTGTCAGGAAGCAGGCTGGATGTGAGGTGAACACCCCCTGCCCCATGCTAACTACCCACCCCCATGTTCTAACAGCCTCTGGGTGTGGTCTGCTATGACTTGGGGAGCAGGCTCTTGGAACATGGGGTTGCATCTCAAGAGTGGGATTTTCTCTAATTCTCTCAAGGGGAAATGATATCATACGTGACCGCATTAGGGATGGGGATTAGATTTCAACAACAAAGGACACACTTGAAAGTCATCAGTTGCTTGAGCCTACAGCTAAAAAATTATACACATCTACTGGGACTTAGAATGTGGAAAAAAAATACTAGGGGAATCTTTCACAGGAGGCCATGGGGGACTAGAGAGAATCTTAAAGTAAGATTTAGGATCCCCTAATTCTAGTCCTGGATTAGGTACTAGCAGGAATGACTCCAACCTCTTAGCTACAGAGTTTTCATATAAGAATGGGTATATTAAACTAGATACCCTGAGGTCTTTAAAATTTGATGATTCTATGATTTGACCCTGGTTGTGTGTCGTAACTATATACTTCATGTGAATTCAGAAGATATGATTTTGTAAACTTGTGTGATCCTTTCCATACAGGAGAATTAAAACTATTAGTTGAGTTTTAATAATGATTTTGTAAAACACTCAAGTGCCAAAGAAATTTCAGTCATTTTGAGGTTAACTAGAATTCCAGACTGACATTAAAGTCTAATTTAAAACTGGATTCTCCATTTATCTCTCAGGTTTCTAACCTTCCACCCCCATATCCAAGCTGCAAATAAATTCTAGATAGTGTGAACCATTTCTTTGCAAGCTAATTTTCCCCTTTACCTCTGAGGTTCAGGTTAATTTACTCCACTTAGTGTTCTAATCACTTTTCTTTAAAAAGGAAAGGAAGGAACATGACTTAGCACGACAGGCTTTTAAGGTAGGCAGCTGTAATAAAAAAAAAAATTAATGGGGCTTCCCTGGTGGCGCAGTGGTTGAGAGTCTGCCTGCCGATGCAGGGGACGTGAGTTCGTGCCCCGGTCCGGGAAGATCCCACATGCCGTGGAGCGGCTGGGCCCGTGAGCCATGGCCACTGAGCCTGCGCGTCAGGAGCCTGTGCTCCGCAAAGGGAGAGGCCACAACAGTGAGAGGTCTGCGTACCGCGAAAATAAATAAATAAATAAAAATTAATGAAATTTCTGTGCATGGGTAATGTATATTATATACTGGCAGAATCTACAGTGGAGCCATTTCTATCAAGCCAATGTCTCTCCGTAGTCTATGTCCATGTTACAAGAATCAAAACCGTTTCACTTAAGAGAAGTTTCACCTTATTTGAACCCAGTGGGAGGTAAAGATTGATAATTACAAGTCAATATAATATGCATAGGACAATATCACAATAAAGCAGGTGTCAGGAGACTATCTTAGGAGCTGGGCCAGGTTAAAATAAATAAGTCTCAAATCTACCCAAGTAGATTTACACTGGCATTATTAAACATGCACTTTTTCTTAATGCTGTTGATTCTCCTTAGAAACTTTTGGTAGAATGGAACAATATACCTCATGGTGTTGCCATGAAGGTTAAATGATATAATACATATACAATTCTTAGTGAAGTAGTTGGCATACACATATAGTAAATTCTCAATAAATGATACCCATTTCATCTGTTAGGAATGTTGTTTGGCTCCATATAACAGGTACACAAAAGCAGCTGCTTAACCAAATACTTTCCTTCCACAGTAGAAACCTGGGGTAGGCAGCCCAGTGCTGGTACGGAGGTTCCAGGATGCCATCAAGGTCCCAGATCCTTCCATCTTTCCATTTGGCTTCTGTCCTAATGCTTGCAAAGATGGGTCCTATACCTTCAAGTCTTACAACCACATTCTAGGAAAGGATAAAGAGGAATGGCAAAGAGCACTATTGCAGCTCTGTCTGTCATTTTATTTCTTTAAATCAGGGAAACAACAGGATTCCTGGAAGCTTGCCTAGAAGACGTCTGCTCATATCCCTCTTGCTAGAACTCAGCCATGTGGATGAACGTGGCTGTAAAGGAAGCTGAGAAATGTAATTTTATAACTGGACATGTTGCTACACTCAATAAAATCTGCCTCCATTGCAAGGGCCATCAATAGTGTATAAAACTGGGCTTCCCTGGTGGCGCAGTGGTTGAGAGTCCGCCTGCTGATGCAGGGGACATGGGTTCGTGCCCCGGTCCGGGAAGATCCCACATGCCGCGGAGCGGCTGGGCTCGTGAGCCATGGCCGCTGAGCCTGCGCGTCCAGAGCCTGTGCTCCGCAATGGGAGAGGCCACAACAGTGAGAGGCCCGCGTACCGCAAAAAAAAAAAAAAAAAAAATAGTGTATAAAACTAATCCCATTTGTCCTCAGTTAACATCATACTGTGGTGCTGTTGGTATGGAGGATGGGTGAAAAGATATTGGGAAAGCAACCAGGAGGGTGTGACACAGCTATTACCACGATGCATTGACACACCATATAGTCTATCTAAAGGCATCATATAATTTTGTTTTCCAATTCTATGGCAATGGGTTTTCTCCTTCGGATAAAATGCCCAAAGGTTCAGAGGCAACAAAAGAAATCTTTGGCTTTGGCCTGACGTTCCCCACACACACGTCACCACTTGTTTTCACATCTCCCTTCGGTTTTGCAGCAGCACTTTCCATAAATCACCTCCATTATCCTGTGAGTCAGCTCCCACGTAATTAGCATCACATTCATCATCTGTCTTCAGAGGCGCTGCAGTTTCTTCCTGGGGAAGACGAAGGCCTTTCTGCTCCTACCTCAGCTGAGGCCTCTGGCTGCTTTGCACCTAACTTGCAGCCAAGTGGAGTACCAGCAGTTCCCATCTCTAGTGCTCGTTACACGGCTAACTCTGGCTGGCCTGGCGGGGTGCTCCAAAGTATGTGGTGTGCAGACCAGTATCACCTGGGAGCTTGTTAGAAATGCAATTTGTTGTGCCCTCCTTGAGTGTCTGGCATCAGAATCTCTGGGCGTAGGGCCTAGGAATCTTTTTTTTTTTTTCAGCTTTATTGAGATAGAATTGGCCCAGGAACCTCATGCTTTTAACAAACTCTTCAGATAATTCTTACTCAAGAAACATTGTCTTTGTCCTCCAGGTGGCTTTTAGCATATCTCTAACCTAAACACTTAGCAGAAGTAGAGATGCTCAACCACCAGGCTACCCACTCAGACAGTGTAATAGCTTATTTGCCTTCTCTGTCAACTACCATTTACAAGCAGAAAATGCTTTGAATATTTTCGGTTTAATTATAGTCAGAGCAGAGCTGGCTTGGGGAAACATGAACATTCCAAACATAATAAAATGCAGTCAATTATATTGGGCTGTGCTGATTTCCTGAGGGCCAACGAATGTCACCCTATACAGTCCCTAACCGAATAAACATAGCTTCCTACTTAGCGATTCACCCTCTCACACCTGTGTTGGAACCTGCCAGAAGCACTGAATTAAAAGAGTACAGCCCATCATCTCTTCATAAAAATCTATGGCAGCAAACCCAGAGGAGTTTGCAGTGCAGGCAATAAAATGGTTTTTTTCTGTCACTCAAGAATTTAGTGAGGGGTGTTAGCCTCCATGGTCCTCAGTGGACGTGCAGATTTCTCATTAACTCTTTCACTTAAGAATGTCTAGAAGGCTAGCATTTCATGACTTTATGGAGTTTCAGAGGAAATAAGCTTATGAAAGTTTCCTATTCCTAAACATGTGAAATGGAATCAAATGTCCTTTGTTTATTCATTTCTCTATTCTTTTTTTTTAATATAAAATTTATTTATTTATTTATTTTTGGCTGCATTGGGTCTTTGTTGATGCGCACAGGCTTTCTCTAGTTGCGGCGAGCAGGGTCTACTTTTCGTTGCAGTGCACAGGCTTCTCACTGTGGTGGCTTCTCTTGTGGAGCATGGGCTCTAGGCGTACGGGCTTCAGTAGTTGCGGCACACAGGCTCAGTAGTTGTGGCTCGCAGGCTCTAGAGCACAGGCTCAGTAGTTGTGGCACATAGGTTTAGCTGCTCCACAGCATGTGGGATCTATCCGGACCAGGGCTCGAACCCGTGTCCCCTGCATTGGCAGGCAGATTCTTAACCACTGCACCACCAGGGAAGCCCTCATTTCTCTATTCTAAAATACATTTCTGGAAAGCCTATACAATGCAAGCCATTTCGATGATACCAGGAAGATATAAAATGAATAATACAGAGTTTGAATAATTCAAGGAGAAGCAGTCCCAGGACTTGCATAGAGAAGATGATTCTTCCACAGTGTGGGTCCATTAAGGAATTAATCAAATAACAACAATGAAATGAGTGCCCATAGATTGAAGAGCATTTAATTGACCAATTATTATACTGCTTCAATGTGAAATCACTGGTACAATACACTGGCAGTCATAAAGACTATTTTGTTTGTAGGCAGGGCCCAAGCTTTAGTGTCTTCTAATAAAGAGAGGTCCATAGCAGCTAATTCCTCAAGAGTACAGCTTAAAAGAAGTAACTAGAAAAACTATTGCAACTGAAAGACGTTGCTAACAAGTTTGTACACAAAAATTTTTCCATAGATCATATTCCCATATCTTCTGTAACACAGTAATGCCCATCAGGTATTATTTCTCTCTTCTCTCACTTGTGATATACTAATCCCCGTCCCCAACCCATAACAGCAATATGCATTACCAGCCTGGCAGGACTAAATAATATATCATGATTTTGTGTTAAGTTTTACCCACAAATACTCTCATAGAGGTATGTATACTTTCCCAAATTGCTTTTGTTCACTCAATTATTCATTAATTTAATAACTGTTTACTTAACAAATATTTGTTCTAGGTCCAGGGGATTTAATAGTGAGTAGGGAAAATGTGGGCTCTACCCTAATGGAACTTAATTACTATTCATTGTGGTAAATAAATAAAAATGATACTATAATGGTAAATTTTATGTTATGTATATTTTACCACCAAAAAAAGTGGGAAAAAAAAAAGATATTGTAGTGTCAGGTAAGAATACCCAAAAGGGAAATTAAGCAGCATCAGAGAACAGAGACTGATATGGGAATGGGTTTTGTGTCCTTTTAGATACAGTGGTCGGAGAAGTCCTCTTGCAGGAGGGGATATTTTGCCAAATGGCATTAAGTGAGCAAGGGAGATTAAGGACATGACCTGTGAGCAATTGCACTAAAGGGAGAGAGTAAGTCATTCTAAAGTCTGGAAGAAGAGCATTTCAGGGCTAGAGAGCAAAGAGCCTGAGATGTGAAGGGCCTTGGAGTATTTGAGAATTGGAAAGAAGTCAAGTGTGGGGTGCAAAGTCAGCTAGAGGAATAGTGGTAAGAAATGAGCTGGAAGGAGATGCCAGGGGCCAGATCCTGCAAACCCTGTGAGGTAATTTTGAGGCATTTTGGGGTTTTGAGTGTGATGGGAAGCTAATGAATGATTTTGAAAAGGAGGGTTATATGATTTAATGTGCTTTTTAAAAATTAAATTTGCATTTTGAAATAATTATAGATTCACATGTAGTTGTAAGAAACAATATAAAGAGATCCTGTGTACTCTTTACCCAGTGTCCCCCAATGACAACACCTTACAAAAACTATAGCACAACACCACAACCAGGATATTGACACTGATACAGTCAAGTCCAGAACATTTCCAGCACCACAAGGATGCCTCCTATTGCCCTTTTATAGCCATGTCCACTTCCCACCCCCTCCTCTGTCCCTGCCCCTAGCAACCACTAATCTGTTCTCCATTTCTATAATTTTGTTATTTCAAGGATGTTATATAAATGGAATCCTACAGTATATGACCTTTGGGGATTGATTTTTTCAATCAGCATATCCCTGGAGGTTCATCCAGGTTGGTGTGTGTATCAGTGGTTCATTCCTTTTCATTGCTGAGTAGCGCCCCTTGTACGGATGAACTACAGTTTGTTTAGCCATTACCCACTGAAGGACATCTGGGTTGTTTTCAGTTTGGGGCTATTAAGAATAATGCTGCTATGAACATTCATGTACAGTTTTCTGTGTGAACGTAAGTTTTTCTTCCTTTGGGATAAATGCTCAGGAATGCTATTGCTGGGCCACATGTTTAGTTTTACAAGAAACTGTTACACTGTTTTCCAGTGGGGCTGTTCCATTTCACATCCCACCATCACAGCAGGAGAGGTTCAGTTGTTCAGCAACCTTAACAGCACTTGGCACTGTCAGCTGCTTGCTGTTGTTTTTAGTTTTTACTTTAGTATTCTAATAGGTGTGTAGTGGTATCCCACCGTGGTTTTAGTTTGGACTACCTTAATGATTAATGATGTTAAGCATCTTTTCATATTCTTGTTAGCCATTTGAACACCTTCTTTGTCACCTTCTTTGATGACATGTCTGTTCAGATCTTTTGCCCAAGTAACATTTAATTTTAGCTAATAGCTACATCTGGGTTAATCTTTCCCCTTCTATTTCACCTTAGTAAATTGAGTTACATTTTAATATTTAAAACTCAAGGTTCTTAGGAGAAAGATAACTAATCTCTTAGCAAAATTAATTTTCCAACAAATAACAATGAAATTTTATTCAAACCTCTTAGTAAAATGTGTTTACAAGGCAGAATATCTGTGCCAAGGGTGGGTCTACTAATACTATCCTTTTGATCTGAACTAACATTAATTTTATAACCCACATTTCCTACTGCGGTCAAGCTAAGCATTAGCCAACAATGTTTATCTGTACATAACAATGTCCACAGATATAAGTACAAATGAAAGTAATCATCTAAATATTTTAATTCCCCAAA
Source organism: Stenella coeruleoalba (assembly GCF_951394435.1). Classification (NCBI taxonomy): domain Eukaryota; kingdom Metazoa; phylum Chordata; class Mammalia; order Artiodactyla; family Delphinidae; genus Stenella; species Stenella coeruleoalba. The sequence goes on along the minus strand of NC_137148.1, from coordinate 45,452,955 downwards.
ATGTGCTTTTGTTTTAATTTGAAGAAGAAAAATAATTAAGCAAAAGAATGGATGCTGTACTCTGTGTACTCTGCGTGTTTAGACATAACTTTAGTAAGTGTCTATTAATTAAATACAGTGAAACATTCAGTTTTTGACTAGAAAAATGCAGAAGTACTATTTGGATGATTCGGATGAAAGAAACATAAACAACTCCTTCTTTAAGAGCCAGTGATTCTGCACTTACATTCTTTATCCCATCTTCCCCTATGTAGACATATACAGATTCCTTCTTTGTGGTAGTGTCTCATTGAGGAAAGTGTGCTTTATTGGTAGGATCATTTCCTCTTTTTTAAAAAAAAAATCAATTTTATTGAGTTAAAATTTACATACATTAAAATAAATCCATTTTTGCATAGAGTTCAATGAGTTTGGATAAACATATGCTTGTTTAACCATGGCCACGATCAAGAAATAGAGTATCTTCAAAAAAAAGAAAAAAAGAAAGAAAAAGAAGAAGGAAAGAAATAGAGCATCTTCATCATCCCAAAAAAGTTCTCTCGTGCCCCTTTGAAGTCAGGACACTCCCACCCCTCACCCAGGTCACCCCTCATCTGATTTCTATCACTATAGCTTAGTTTTTGTCTGTTCTAGGATTTCATACAAGTGGATCCATACAATATGTTCCCTTTTGTATCTGGCTTTGTTTGCTCTGCATAATGCTTTTGAGATTCATCTAGTTTATTGAATTTGAATCCCAGCTCTTTTTATGAGCTGTATGGCAAATGGACCAATTATTTAACTTCTGTTTTCTCAGCTGAGGAATTGTCTTATTCGTACATTTCTGAGGGGGTTGTTATGAGAATTAATATCAAGGTAGCTGGCTTGGTGCTCAATAATTTTATCCGTATGGATATAAATGTGATTTATATCATTATATTTTTTTCCTTCATTCTCTCCTCCTATCAAAGGAGAAGTGGATAATTCTGAAGCGGCCACAAGCCTAATTCAACATGTTCTATGAGAGAAACCAGCACAGAGAAAACTCTGCCGTCATAATTTTATTATTGAACAAAGACACTCCCCTGAATTTCTGCCTCTTTCTTCCCCATCTCCTTTGGCCTTGAGCAAATTGGTTACAGGCAGCTCTGCCTTCTCTGCCCTAGGTTCCATTCTGCCCCTTCCAGAGTCAAATGACTTCCAAGAAAAGGTCACAATATCCCTTCCCTCCTAACACAGTAAAAGAGAAAATGAAACTACAGGCCGCCCCCTCCAGGGGCTTTCTCAATATAAAAGACTAAGTACAAGAGGCCTTTCCTTCTCCTAACAAAAATCTCATCATTCCTGACCTGATTCCATCAAGTGGGGATTCGGGATATGGGAGAGGAAGAGCAGCCGGAGATTCGGTATTTCCTCCCTGATCGGTCACCTCTGCCAAATCTCTTCCTGCTCACACTAGAAAATGATTGATATTCTAGCTTCTTTTTGCTTTTACCACTGTTCACCCCATTTTGTTCTCTTACACTTTTGTTCATCTCTTCCTCTGTGGTGCATTCATGATATTATAATATGAACATTCATTCACAGGAAGCTGGGGGGTGGGCAGGAGGAAAGATACAGGGCCTATAGTTCTGGCAATTAGCAACTTTCAAGAATAGGGTTAATGGATTTAACTAGCGTCCCTTTAATCTTCTGAAAGACCTCTCTTTTGGCACTGCCCCTGGCTTCTCAAGCATTGCCACCCACTGGGTGTAGTCAGGTCACCAACCAAAAGACAGCTCTCATGTGTTTGATCAAAGTCAGATCTGTCTCTACACACTACTATATATAGGGAACTATATTCAATATCCTATGATAAACCATAATGGAAAAGAATCTGAAAAGAAATATATTTATATATGTATACTGATTCACTTTGCTGTACACCTGAAACTAACACAACATTGTAAATCAACTACACTTCAATAAAAAAATTATACTGAATATATCCAAATAAAACTTATTACATCCATTAAAAAAAAAAACTTAGATCTGTCTCATCTAGGGTTTATCCAATCAGTCAGCTGCAGCCCCACCTGCTCAGATGGGTCTTTAACACTTGAATTATTAGAGTGGCTTAGTCAAGCGTACAACGGTAAATACAAAAAAAAGTGTGTACAAAAATGGTTTTCAGTAGCGAGTGTTTGGTCCCAAGAAATTAATAATTCTTTGGAGTTGATACAAACTGTTTTGCTATGGATGGAAAGTACATGTCTAATTAACATGGGTATGTATATTAGAAATAACATGGCAGGAAAAAAAGTAAGATGGACACACGATTCCAAATGATATTCAGATGCATTCATTTCCAGTTATTGAACTTGTTTATTTCTCTGAATAGAATGATATTTGCTGCAGGTAGCAAAATTCTAATGAAAAACCCGTGAGACATGACTGTCCTTTAAGGTATGCTTTAGCTTCTGTTCTTTCACATGCTAACGAAAACCCTGTTGTTATTTCATGAAAGAAATGAAATATTCACAAAATTAAGGCTTTAATGGGACGTTGAAATAAGAGATGAATTTTAGGGGTACATGAACATTATAATGTTTTAATTTTGATAGTGCATGTTAATCAAGTTTCTCGGAATATCTCCCTGAGTCAGAGGTTGTTGGTATTCCTCTATACTCCCCCAACCCCAATTATCCATTCTAGATGGGTCCTATGATTCAGTTTTACCAGTGGAATGTGAGGGAAGTGAGCCCTATCCATGGCAGGTAAGAGTGTGTGTGCTTTCTCCATGCAGTCTCCCCTTTCCTTAGAGTTAAACATAAAGGAATCCAAGATGGTAGACTTAAAAGATGGAAGAAGCCTAGGCTTTGTGCTTCAAGGAGGGCTACACAGAAGAGCTACCCAACTTGATTCAGACCATAACATAAGAAATAAATAACCACAAGAAAAAAACTGTATTACATTGTCACTATGATATTAGGGTTGATCTATAGCGTTATTAATTTCCCTGGCTAATGTAGTCTCTTTCCCATATCTGATTTGTGTGATGAAATGGGGTTGGTATTCACAGAACCAACTCCAGGAAAACACAGGCAGCTATCTTTGAAGAACCATTTACTTCCTTATTTTATTGTTGTTTCTGTATAGGCTGGGGTGGGGTAGCAGATGGATGGGTAGAGGGATAAGTATACCCTTATTAAGAGTCAGTCTCAGGGACCATATCATTTCTTACTTTTCAAATCCCAGGTAAGGCATAACAATTAGAATTTCTATAATGGACTACTAAAATCTTACGGGTTTAAGGGAACCTTATAATATGTTTCATACTTGTCTACCTTGCAGACACAGAGGCAGAATATTATTTTGTTTGTTTGTTTCCTTTTGGGTTTTTGCATCCCAAGGTAATTACCATATTAAGAACTTAAGGAAAGAAGTGATCATCATGAAATCAGTGGCCAGTGAATTAGAACCAATTTCTAGCTGCTTGAGAAAGAATTAATTTTATTATTTATTTGAAAATCTAATATTGGTAAGAATTACTTTATTATTTATTTGAAAATCTAATATTTGCAGTAATTAATTTTATTATTTCTTTGAAAATCTAATATCTTTTTCCTATAAAAAAGCCAGCTGGGAAAATGAGGCTTGGTTCTGCCAGAGTAAAGTTCTCCATTATGAGCACCCATGGTATAACTAAATGGTCCTGCCCACCACAGACTCTGGAGGGGTAAACTATGTGTTATCTAGGAAAAAAGTCCTGTCATCTCCCTCACTGGCAAACATGAGTGATATAAGAAGAGATGATTGCTTCTTACTCTCTGGGACTAAAGGAAGAAAAAGATTACATAAAGCCTGGAAAGGATTATTCACCCAATATTTGTTGAGAGTTTACTATGGGACAGGCATAAATTCTCAAAAGGGACCAAAGAAAATATTATATGTAGTGAAGACATTACCCCTTCCAAAAGAAGAGACATAATTTCAATTCATTATACTTATTCATCTGAAATAAAATACCTTACAGGGAAATACTTATATAATACATGTATGTGTATGTATGCATTCATAAAAATACATACATGTGTGTGGACTTCAAAAAGCAATACTGAGAATTATTTTTCTATGCAATTAACTCACATTTTTGCCTAATGTGGTAGATTGCAAACTAGCCACAATTCTTCAAACCTACCTGTCTGCGTGCCCCTTTTATAACTTTGCAGCTTCTCCTATCACTCCTATCCTATTATTTTTCCTCTCCTTTGAATCTGGGCTGATCTTCTGACATGCTTTGGCCAATAGATATGACTGAAGTAATGATATGCAAGTTCTGAGTCTAGGTCTCAAGAGGTCTGTATGCTTCTTCCCTCTTTTGAAACTGTCAAGGTAACATGTAAACAAACCCAAGCTAGCCAGCTGGATGATAAGATACATGTGGCCCAACAGCCCCATTGCCCCACTGCCCAGCAAACAGCCAGTCAACCTCAGAAGTAAAGCCTCTCTGCTGCTGACCACAGATGTGAGAAAATATGATCAAAACTCAACGCTCAGAAGAGCCACCCAGCTGAGTCAAACTGTTGACCCAGAGAATGGTAGGCTAAATAAATTTTTGTTGTTTTAAGCCACTAAGCTTTAACATGGTGTGTTAGGCAGCAAGAGATAAGTGATGCAACCAACAGGGGGATTTTAATGTATGCATTAACCATGGAAGAATTTTTAGTAGGCTGCTAAATAATATTCTACTTATTTTTAAAAGTAAGGTTCTCATTCCTAAACTACAGTCCTTTCCTCTAGTGCTCACTGTGGTAAATACATAAGCAAGCTGGAGTTTAAATCTCAAATTCACACTTATTTACTAGGTAGACCTCGGGGAAGTCACTTGGCCTCTCAGGTTTTAGTTTGTCCTACGTTAAGATGGAGATATGCTATTTCATCAAGTTTTGTTGGAAGGATTAAATAAGCTGACATAAGTAAATTGTCCATTACTATACCTGCAACATAATAGACACACACAAAGCAGTTCTTTTTCTTCCCAAGCTTTCTGTTTCTTTCTATTTTTAATTGTGCAGTGATTCCCAGTGTCCCCCTCTGTCACTAATTCTGGAACTATCACTTTGAAACAGAGTTAACTAACTTTCATTCTAGTGGCCTCTCCCTTGCTTAAAACAACTTTTTTCCCCATGGGTTTTACACAAACTAGGTTTATTACACATATAACATCTACCTTTAAAGAAATTATGTATATGTTTATATTGTATATATTATATATAGTTATAAATTATACATTATACTTATTGTATGTGCATATATGTGTAATTTGCTTATCAGTACCTGAAATTAATGTGTATATTTCTATACTTACATATTTGATTACTTAGTATTGTTTGTCTCACCCACAAGAACATCAGCTCTCTGAGGTTTTTGTGTTTCATATCCCCACCCCTGGCACAGCACCTGGGACACAGTAGAGGATAAGTATTTGTGGAATGAGAGGATAAATGAACAAATGCTTCTCAATCATTACTATGAAACAAATTTACACATTCGTGGGAAAACATTTAATTCAAAGATTTTTTTTTCAAATGCAATTTTGAAAGACATTAGAAAGAGAGAGAAGTAACATGACATGAAGGGATTTCACTATTGCTTGCTTTATGCAGTTTGCCTTTTAATGGTTTTTCATCACAATGAGGATTTCCTAAAATATTTTCTCATCTAAGACTGAAGATTTCATTTGAAATTTTGAATAGTAACTCTAATTAATTATGTAAGTACTCTCTGTAGTAGAAACTGTTCCTATGACTTAAAACAGTTAAATTATAACTATGAACAGCATAATCAGACATATATACTCTGTCATAAAACTGATTTGAAAAGTTAGATTTGAATCTCATAGGGTAAAAATCTCATAGGGTAAAATTAAACTCTTTTGGAAACTCTTCTTATTTCTCAGTTTAAAATGTATTCCAACTTGCTGTGTTCCCCGGAAGGAACCTATAAATCCTTGACCATGAAAACCCTTTTATTATCTGCTGTTAAAAACGATTTCCTTCGGGCAAATTGCACTCTCCAAGCAATCCTTTATTGCCTACATGACATATTATGGTCCAACAGTGGATCTAAGAATGCTTTGGAAACCTTAAATTGCTCTAAGCTTTAAAATCAAATGCTTAGACTAAGCCAGTTCGTCTAACAAAAAGAGCAAGCAGAAGAAATCAGGGCAAAAAAAGAGGGAGAAGCAAATGCAGAAAACATTAACTTAGAAAGTCAGAAAATATGAATTTTTATAGTTTGGGGTTTCATTTCCAGGTCATTTCATCTAAAATGCTTTGTCTATTCTTCAGGCTGCTGTCATTGTATGAATAACAGGCACCCTAAATAGATTATGTGTAAACTGAAGACTATGGAACTTAATAGGCACAAAACTCTGTCATAATTTTTCTTTCAATTAGGATAAAGTTTATCTTTCCGTGACTTCAACTACCACCTAAAGGTGAATGATGTCTAAATCTGTCACCAGTTCCCTTCTCTATCAAGTGTTCCAACGGTCCTCACCAAGTAAATGTCTTACCACCACCTCATCACCAACCACCAAGTCAACGTGACCCACACAAAACTCAGTTATCTCCTGTACTTATCTCATCCCATGACACAGTAACCCACCAGGCTCCCCAAGCAGAAGTCTTGCAGTTTTCCTTTCTCACTCTCATTCTCTCTTTTTTTTTTTTTTTTTTTTTTTTGTGTTACGTGGGCCTCTCACTGTTGTGGCCTCTTCCGTTGCGGAGCACAGGCTCAGCGGCCATGGCTCACGGGCCCAGCCACTCTGCGGCATGTGGGATCCTCCCGGACCGGGGCACGAACCCGCGTCCCCTGCATCGGCAGGTGGACTCTCAACCACTGCGCCACCAGGGAAGCCCTCATTCTCTCTTTAACCACTCACCAGACCTGTTGTTCTACCTTCAGATTCCAAACTTCTAACCATCTTTCACAATGTAGTCTCACACCACCTCCCCAGATCATTGCCTTTCATTTTCCCTTCATTCCTTCAGGCTGCTGAAGATTATTCTTCTTGGGAGGTGTTGATTTGTTAACAGGAAATATTTCCCAAACTCAATATTCCTCCTTATATCAGTAAAATTGTGAATACATATAATATTACTCTTTCATCTTGGTGTTTCATAATTTTATGTACATTTAAAACTTAATTTATTGATACTTTTTAGAGAAATTATTTTTTCCATACCTTTGTTAGTTGTGTATACTTGTTTTATAAATATATTAAAAACACTTATAATGCATAAGTAATGATCTGCAATTTTTCTTCCAGATTTACAATAAAAGCTCACCCATATCAATTTTAAATAATAACGGCAAAAAAAAAGAAGATCCTTAGAAGAGATTATGATACTAAGTGAAGTAAGTCAGAGAAAGACAAATATCATATGATATCGCTTATATGTGGAATCTAAAAAAATGATACAAATGGACTTATTTACAAAACAGAAATAGACTCACAGACATAAAAAACAAACTTATGATTACCAAACGGGAAAGACAAGGGAAGGGATAAATTAGGAGTTTGGGATTAACAGATACACACTACTATTTATAAAATAGATAAAAAAACAAGGACCTGCTGCATGGAACAGGGAACTATATTCAGTAACTTGTATAACCTACAATGTAAAAGAATCTGAAAAAGAATATATATATATATGTCTGACTGAATCACTTTGCTGTACACCTTAAACTAACACAAAATTGTAAATCAACTATACTTCAATAAAGAGTTGTTTGTTTTGAAAAAACAAAAAAGACCCTTATAAACCAATAACAATTGACACCTTTTCTAAAGAAACAGAAATTTACAAGTGAAAAGTAAAGTTTCAACTCACTCTAACAATAAAAATCTTGAAATATCTAGGAATAAATTTGAAGAGAAGTGTGAAGATATTGTATAGGGAATATTATGTAACACTACTGAAGAGTGCAATGTAAAAACTGCATAAATGAAGAGTCAACGTTTTTTCTTTGCTGTAAGAACTCAGTATTGTGAAACTATCAATTTTCCCTAAATCAGTCCATAAATTCAATGTGACCAAAATAAAACCCCAATAGTATTTTATTTTACAAGTTATCAGAATTTTTCTAAAGTATATCTGGAAGAGTAATAAAGGAAAATTTCAAACAATAAAGAGTATAGAGCAAGAAAGTATCCTTCCAGATTTAAAAACGTATTATAAAACCAGAGTAATTAAAACCAATGTACTGGGACAGGATTAAACAGATCAATGGAAGCTTTGTATAGAAATCTAGTCAAATATACAATGGAAAAGCAAAGATGGCATTCCAAAACAATAGGGGAGAAATGATTATTGAATCAATGGACTTGGACAAGATAGTATCTTTGAAAAAAAAAACCTGGATCCCTCTATCCTTTTCCAGAATAACTTTTATATGAATCAAAGATTTAAATGTAAAAAGCAAAGATAAAATTACCAAAAGAAAACACAGAAGTTTAGTACTTTCTAAACATATTAATTATTTATGGAAAATTAAATAATAAAAGAGATATTGGAAAAAATAGCAATACATGACAAAAAATTAAAATCCTTTTATATATGAAATAGGTTTTATACATATGAAATATTAATGAGTACGATGGCAGATTAAAGAGTAATCTGTAACATGATGCCATTTATATAAGACTGTTTACCTACTTCTATACATCTATAAATGTATAAAGAAAGGTCTAGAAGAATATGCTACAAAATAATAATTATATTCTCATAGGCATGGGATAAGATTTTTGATAATTTTTATATTATTTGACTATATTTGCATTTTTTCAACTGTTTATAATAAACATTTATAATAATTATAAAAATAATAAAGCTATTTTAAGCAAAATTAAATTTGTATGGAATAATAAACACAGGAAAAAGCCAAGAGAATACTGCAAAAGGAAAATAAACAAAAACTACTACTCCATATATTTTTTAAACATTTTTTATTGGAGTATAATTGCTTTACAGTGGTGTGTTATTTTCTGCTTTACAACAAAGTGAAACAGCTATACATATACATATACCCCATATCTCCTCCCTCTTGCGTCTCCCTCCCACCCTCCCTATCCCACCCCTTTAGGTGGTTGCAAAGCACCGAGCTGATCTCCTGTGCTGTGTGGCTGCTTCACACTAGCTATTTTCCATTTGGTCTACTCCATATTTTTTAAAAGACGATATAATTCACATACACGTAAGAGAGAAACTATGTGCATTGGTGTTCAAAAAGAGTTCATTATTTATTCATCATTTATTATATTTCATTCTCAATTCATCCTCTGGTTTACCATGCAAATAAAATAATCATTTAAGATATTTATGACTCAATTTATCTGTTTTTGACTGATATAAAGAAATATAAGGAACCATATTTTAGGCATAGGACAATGCTTAATAACCCTTTCATTAGAGCATTTTTTTTCACTAGAAGAGATTTAATAATTGATAAAAATGTACAAAAATATTCAAATCAGAAATGCTTTAGAATGTGTACCACAAAGTCAGTACTTCTCAGTGAGTAGGGAAGGTAAGACTTCCTCAATGAAAAAAAGCAAGAGAAAGATCAGATTGTAAAAGAAAAAAAAAAAGAAAAAAGACAACTGTTAAAAAAATCGTTTAAGGGGCTTCCCTGGTGGCGCAGTGGTTGAGAGTCCGCCTGCCAATGCAGGAGACACGGGTTCGTGCCCTGGTCCGGGAGGATCCCACATGCCGTAGAGCGGCTGGGCCCGTGAGCCATGGCCGCTGAGCCTGCGCGTCCGGGGCCTGTGCTCCGCAACGGGAGAGGCCACAACAGTGAGAGGCCCACGTACCGCAAAAAAAGAAAAAAAAAATCGTTTAAGTCAACATTGATTTGTTTTAGACAAGGATATTGCAACCATCACTTAAGGTTTGGTGGCACATTCTTTATTAGGTCCTTAAGGCAATATATTTAAGCTAATTTACAATTTAATTTGATGTTAACTTTTTAAACATCACCTCAAAATAATGCCCTCACAATAGCCTTTTTAAAATGCATTTAGAGAAATACATGAAGACACATATTAATCAAACTATCAAAAATTAAATACAAAGAAAAAATATTAAAAGCAGCAAGGGAAAAACAACAAATAACATACAAGGGAATCCCCGTAAAGTTAACAGCTAATCTTTCAGCAGAAACTCTGGAAGCCAGAAGGGACTGGCAGGACATATTTAAAGTGATGAAAGGGAAAAACCTACAACCAAGATTACTCTACCCAGCAAGGATCTCATTCAGATTTGACAGAGAAATTAAAACCTTCACAGACTAGCAAAAGCTAAGAGAATTCAGCAGCACCAAACCAGCTTTACAACAAATGCTAAAGGAACTTCTCTAGGCAGGAAACATAAGAGAAGGAAAAGACCTACAATAACAAACCCAAAGCAATTAAGAAAATGGTAATAGGAACATACATATCGATAATTACCTTAAACGTGAATGGATTAAATGCTCCCACCAAAAGACATAGACTGGCTGAATGGATACAAAAACAAGACCTGTATATATGCTGTCTACAAGAGACCCACTTCAGACCTAGGGACACATACAGACTGAAAGTGAGGGGATGGAAAAAGATATTCCATGCAAATGGAAATCAAAAGAAAGCTGGAGTAGCAATTCTCATATCAGACAAAATAGACTTTAAAACAAAGACTATTACAAGAGACAAAGAAGGACACTACATGCTGATAAAGGGATCAATCCAAGAAGAAGACATAGAAAATAATTGTGGCTTTATTATAGTAGTGCTCAATAGCACCACTATAGTTAAGGGTCTACCAGGTTTCCATTAAGAACACCTATTTCTGAGTTCACTGTAAAAGATCATATTGGCTTTAACCAGCTGGATAGTGCACAAAAAAGCAGTCTTATCCGTTGCTGGTGCTTTTTCTGTACTACTAGATATCAAAAACCTTTCATTGTATCTTCAAAATCCAACTTGTATAAAGTAAATCAAATCACCTCATGATTTAGACTTTAGAACAAAGTAGAGACACCTGCAGTTATCAGTAAATTGCCACCTTTCTATTTTTTTTTTGCAGTACGCGGGCCTGTCACTGCTGTGGCCTCTCCCGCTGCGGAGCACAGGCTCTGGACGCGCAGGCTCAGCGGCCATGGCTCACGGGCCCAGCCGCTCCGCGGCATGTGGGATCCTCCCGGACTGGGGCACAAACCCGCGTCCCCTCCATCGGCAGGCGGACTCTCAACCACTGCACCACCAGGGAAGCCCCTTAAATTGCCACCTTTAATCCATTCTGCAGTGCCCTATGAAAGGGTCACAGACCGTTATGACTGTATGAAAATATGATTCTTGATACAGAATCAAAAGTTATTTTTAATTTCCTTTGTTTTATAAAGTCCACAATAACAATAGGTAAATGTACTTTTATTTCTGTGATATAATTAAAACCCAGTGTTATTTCAATTGACTTAAAATAGAATCCCTGGTCTGAATTAGACTTTACATCATACTGTAAACATATTTGGTATAATTTATTGATCATCATCGAGTTGCTCCAAAGGGTGCTTCTGTGCTCTTCCAATTCCCCTTCACTCAGTTCACTGCCAGAAGTATCCCAATTACCAGAATCCTTTGCAGTCTTTTTCTCAGGTGATTTGTGTTTTGATTCTGATCTTTGTCTAGTTCTGTCGTTTTCGCTTTCCCAGTCTTTTTCTTTCTTATCCTTCTCCTGTTCAGCATCTGACTCTGGAGAGTCAGATTTATGTCTTCTCTTCTTGCTTTTCTTCTTATGTTTTTTTGATTTCTTATAACTTCTCTCAGATTCAGCACTAGAAGAATGTTCTGAAGCAGAACGAGACTCTGATTGCTGTCTTTTTTTCTTTGAATGGCTCTCGTCATCATGTGAATCCGACCCTGATCGAGAGCGGGAGTGTTTCCTGTGATGTTTTTCAGATTTCTTAGAATGTTACTTATTGTTTGAATGATGATGTTGACATTCATGATCTTCCCAGAGAGCAACCAATTCCAGTGGAGGAGTGGCTTATTTCAACATACTCTTAAATGCAGATTCTTTTCGTTTCATCTTCCAAGCCTCCTCTTTTTCTCTTTCATGTTCACGGGCTTCTGCCTTTTCTAGTAAACTATTGAAAGCCAGTTTAATACTTCCTGCATCTAATGTGGTTGATCTTTTAGTCAAACTGATTATTGCCACAAAGTCTTCAAAAGTAGTATTTACTTCAGCTACAAATCCTTTATTCTTCAGAATGTCTTTTATTGTCTTCTTCTCATCATGATAACATGCTTTAAGATCTTCAACGTAAAACTTGAAAAGGTCAAGTGCAGTTGATCCTGGCTGACCAAGCATATTAGTGAATCTAATGTCAGAACTAATTATTGGATACAATTCCATCCAAGATGACATAGCATGCAGTTGTCCATGTTCATGCAGTTCATCTAAAAATATCTGAAAAGATTCTCTGTTTTTACGCTGTCGTCTCCTTTCCCGAAGCAAACTCTTCTATTTTTCTTCTTCTTCTTCCTTTTCTAAAGCCCGAATGTGTTCTTCAAAGCAAATTAACTCATCTTCTTTATCTATGTTCTGTAATTCTTTATCTTCTGCAAAAGTTGGATTATCCATCAGATACTGCTGGGCTTCAGACCAAGTAGTAGAGTATGTTACATTAGCCATGTTGTCAAGTATGTTTTTGAAGGCTTCCCAATTTCTCTTTTGCAACTGCTTTGCTTGCTCCTTTTCTTTTTTTGAAAGAAAGAATAAAACATCTTCAGAGATTTCAAGATGATCACGTTCTGATATTGCATCACAGACTTGCATCTCTCCAAACGTTTGCTCTGCTTTTTTGTATCTAGTTGTGGAAGTCATTTTCTCATGATTTTCAAGAAAACGCTGAAAGGATTCCTCAGCCTCTTTGTATTTGGAGCTTGCTTCTTCTCTTTCTTCTTTCTCTGTCTGGACTTTATAAGCATCAAAGGCCTGCTTTTTTTTCACTCAACTTTGCTAAAGCACTGTATCGTGGATCATTAACGATCATTTTCGTAGTTTGCTCCCATGAAGCATTAGATGGTACCCGCTTTTCTTTCAATAATTCTTTAAATGCTTGCTTTGCCTCCTCCTTTATATTCCAAGTATATGCGTTTTTTTGCCGGTTGGCTTTCTTCCTCCTCCTTTTTCAGAGTAAAATCAGCTACAGTTTCCTGCTTAGATGTTTCTTCTCCCGTATTACTAGACACTTCAGCACTCTGATCCTGAACAGCAGGGGTACTAGTAAGTTGTGCTTGTTCTTCAGTCAAAACTGTTACTGTATTTTCATTATCTACAACAGTAGCAACAATCGAAGTAACCTCAGGCTCAGGAACAGCTGGAACAGTTCCACCGACAGTACTGGAGGCAGAGGTGGAAGCACTGGCAGCGGCGGCAGCCATGGTGCTCACTGTGGTTGGAATTTCTGTTGTAAGAACTGGGGCTGTTGATGTTATGGCGCACTCTTCTTGTTTACTGCTTTCTTCAGCTTTGATCATTGTGGGCAGGCTTGATTTTGTAATAAGACTTCAGCAACAATGGTATTCTCGGATCCTTCAAGATCTTCAAGTTCTTTAGGTTTGGCCCAGTGGAATTCTTTTGTTTGAGAATTGTGATAGGAAGGCTTTCCAGAGTCAGATTTGTACTGCTTCCAGGGCATTTAGATGAAAGTTGCTCAGAAGGACTTTTAAGATCATCTGGTTTCTCCCCAGTAGATTGTTTCGTTTCAGTATTGCAATAGTAGGTCCTTCCATCAGGTGATTTATGTTCAGTCCACGTTGATTTTGCGCCGGGTGTTGTACCTGCTGCTACATCCATGTTATTTACTCCTGGCAGTAAAGGCAGGCTGCATGGAAGCCTGACACATAGGAGACATCATCATTCCAAGCATTACTGAAGACATCATTCCAGGCATTTGTCCCACTGGTGGTCCTCCCATTGGGTGCATCATTTGGGGCATCATTCCATGAGGTACAGGAGGCATATTCGCTCTCTGACCCATAGGATGCATTCCCACTGGGGCATAATGCATGCCAGGGTGCCCCATCATAAGGCCTCCATGCTCAGCTCCCGTCCCCAGCCTCACCGTAGGACCGATTAGAATTTTAAACTAAAATGTTACCTGATTTTTGAAAGACATGTGTTTTATTAAAAGTTGTTTTCATTTAAAATTTTAATTTTTTTTTTTTTTTGCGGTATGCGGGCCTTTCACTGTTGTGGCCTCTCCCGTTGCGGAGCACAGGCTCCGGACGCGCAGGCTCAGTGGCCATGGTTTACGGGCCCAGCCGCTCCACGGTATGTGGGATCTTCCCAGACCGGGGCACAAACCCGTGTCCCCTGCATCAGCAGGTGGACTCTCAACCACTGTGCCACCAGGGAAGCCCTAATTATTTTTTAATCAAACTTAGATGTTTAATACTCAAAAGTTCATATAAATTTCAGCAAACTTGTCTCATCTTTTCTCTTTGTTTTCTTCTTTATCAAGGAAAAAATCCCCTAACTATTCCATATATAGCTCTGCAGGGGTGTGTACGCCTGTGTGCACATACCAGTACCAGAGGTTTGGAAATGCAAGTCACAATGTATCATTAACTGCATCTCTCCTGTTATTTCCCAGTGGAATGACTGTACCTCTGGGCCATGCTTAACCTTAGATATGATACTTCTTCCAGCTCAGCAGCTCATATAATAACAATTTCACTTCTACAGTAGGCGATGGAGAAAAGAAAACATACAAAATTAAGTTTTATGACAAAAAAATTCACTTTCCCATTTTTTAGGGAATATAAACTGATGGTGGATACTATACTTTATGGGACAATTCATGAGAGGATATTATAAAATATATTCCAATTTCCAAGGAAAACTATAAAAGAATAAGAAGTCAGGAGGCTTTCTTGATAACTCCCACCCGTAGGCTAAGCCAAGTTCCTCTGTTATAAGCTTATATTCATCACCCTGAGAATTACTATTCCAAGTAGACTGTAAGCTTTGAATGGAGGACTTGTATTTATTTTGTTTACAATTGTATCCTCAGTGCCTAGCATAGTGCAGGGCACAAGATACAGACTAAAAATTGTTTATGGAGTGCATGAATAATTAATTAAATGCCCTGGGATTAAAATCAAAATTCTTCATTGTGTATAGTTTTGTTTTTACACACATACAAACACATATAATAACATGTATAACATAGTATATACTGTACTATTGTACCAATGTATTACGTATATGGAAACACATACATAAATTAAATTTTAAAGCCATAAATACATTTTCTACGTATATGGAAACACATACATAAATTAAATTTTAAAGCCATAAATACATTTTCTAATATTTACTGCTAATGTATTATCTTGTACACCCTCTGGAGTGAATGCTACCTCTACCATCTCCCATCACCCCTGTCACTTTGAAGATAACTGATCTAAAGAATTACTGACAGCCTCATTTACTGACTTATTGAATGGTGACAGAAAACATGCAAAATAAACAGGAATCTAGAAAAACAGTCAGTGTCAGTCATAATTAAGAAAGTGGTCAATGGTACGAGACCAGAGCTAGTAAAGACCAACATTTGCATCTCAAAACTCTATGATGTGACATAGTTTATATCAGAGCTTTGCGGTCACTGCTACTGTGGCTGATCCAGCAGATTACACAGTGACAGGAAACAATCTGGTTTTAAGGAAGGTCTGATTTGCCTAAGTTTAACATCCCCATATCAGTGACATATTATAGACTGAATTTGATTCAAACGACAAAGTAAAGACATTACTCAGCTCCTGTGGAACCAAATGCCCAATTTAATTTAGGCTCCAAAAAAGTGATCCCTCTGGATCATGAGTAATCCTGCTTAATCCAAACATTCAAAGCTGTTCTCTATTTCAGTTCTGAGTTTTCCTTTTTTTCTTCATCTTGGAGATTAGTCTTTTCCAGAATGGAAGGTACAAGAATAATGTGGAAGTGATTTTCAAAGTGGGTGCCAAGGATTTCCTAGCCACTCTCAATAATTCATAGGGGAATCACAGTCGTTAACGCCGGTCCTCAAACCATCTACAAAAACACAGCTACAAGAAATTCACAGATAATAATAAATGGCAGCTTAACAAATATGGCCATATTTCTTCTTCCAGCAGTAGCATCTCTAGTTATAATTTATAACCATAATTATGGAAGCTGATTAAACTGAGGTATGAGAGATTTCATTATATGTGAATGCAGAGTTGATCCTGTTTATCACATGTATCTAAAACTCCCAGGGTTTCTTCTGACTCAACTGGAGTTACTATATTTCTTGCTAAATCCATTCTTTATTATTCCTCATTCTTCATTCAAAACCCAGAGTTTTACATTTGGTTTTCTTAACTTTTACTGTTTGCTCCTCTGCTGTCTAACTGTACCAGCCTTCCCTCCTCCACACCCTCTCTCTTGTACTCCCACCATATTTCCCTGTTTTGCTTCCTCTCTTTCTTCCTAGACTCTGATCTTTGCTCTCTTACCTGATATTACTAAGAATTTAGCAAGAATCGTCCTTTTTCTAAATCACTAGTACAAGATGAATCTTGCACCTTAAATTTGAATGGAGATCAGAGTTAGAAATCCTCGTGTCACATTTAAGAAAATGTGAACCAGTGCAAAGCCACTATTTTATACCTGTTCATTTAAAATGTCGCTGGCTACATGAGTTGAGGTTTTAAATGCATGTAATTAGGGTTCCAACAATGAGATTACACAATTTTTTTCAGTTTGTAATGGTCAGATGCCGAAAATTCTTTGCATATAAATTGTAAATTATAAACAGAAAGGCAGGGAATCGGGAAGGCAGGAAAGAAATCAGGGCCTGTCAGAGACAGGGGAAGAAGAGTGTAGTTTGATGCCATTGTAGTGCTTGAAAGAACAAGAATGTGCTGCTTTTTGAGCTAAGGTTTTATCTTCACCTGTCTCCAGCTGTCAGACAAATGCACTGTCTAAGATGGGCAGACCATTAAGACATTTTAGCAGAGATGTGTTCATTACTTTGGCTAATAGGGTTCCGAGTTCCCTGAAAAAGTGACACTGGCCAGGCAGATTCTGATGAGGAGGGGATGGAAATACCTCTTCATTGAAGGGAGGCTAAGAGAGAGACAGGAAGGAAGGAGAGGCCAGGAGCCTGTGTCAGGCGTGGGGGAGAGTGACAGTGATGAGTCCAGAAAGCCCAGGGAATTATGAAGACTCTGTGTGCCTTGGAATGTCAGACTCCCCACTTAGGTGGTTAGGACACTCAGGAGGAGAATGGCATGAATAAGGTGGGGATGGACTATGGCTGTTAAGTCAGGGTGGAAGGGAAGATGGAGAATTCTGGGAAGGTACCAGTCATCAAGTCCAAAGGAGCTCCCAAAGGAGGATGAAATCTGGAATTGGAGGTCAGTGACCACAACAAGCAAGTTAGAGCCAGAGAGTTCGGAAAATGGAGCTTGGAAAGATACCTGAATTGCAGGTGTGATCTGCAAAATATCTAATCAGTAGAGAATGAGCACCACCAATCAGAAGAGATGGCAGGGAGAGCAGTGGAAGAGTATTCTGGAGGCCAGCTCCTTTTGGGTATTAACCCTTTAGTTGCTGGACTGTTCAGGGGCTCCCAGTGGACCAGGTAGTGGTGGGGCACTTGGGGAACTTGAGACGGGAGCTATGTATTTACTGGAGAAACATGGCTGAATAACTAAAGTATATGTTAGAAAGTGGCTGCCTAGCCAGAACATTTCTGGGCTCCCCTTTCAGCAAGCAGGGGCTGTATGACTAATTCTTGACAGAGGAATATGAAAGAAAGTTCTGTTTGGTTCACAGCTGAGGTAACTAAGCACTGGGAGTAAGATGATTTTCCCAATGATGACAGGGAAATCTTGAAGCCACAGGAGGATGGAGCCATAGGATGGAAGCCCCGGATCCTTGAGTTACTACTTGAAGGAGGCCTTTCTCAGGAGAACTGCTCAACAGGAAAACCAGAACTGGACTCAGCATGACTGAGAAATTAAATTTTGTTGTATAAGCCTACTCAGTTTTTAGGATTTTTATAGCAATTAGCTAACCCTGAACAAAACACGGAATAAAAATACTTTAGCATTTTAATGCATCCACTTCGCACTGATAAATATGAGCAAATTTCTTAGTTTACTTGTCTCCTTTGAGAGAATGTAGAACATTCTACAGAGACTTTTAGGTCACAATTAAAAAACCATAAATTTCTATGGTTACCAAAGAGGAAGCAGGGGAGGGATAAATTAGGAGTTTGGGATTAACACATACACACTCCTCTATATAAAATAGATAACCAACAAGGTCCTACTGTATGGCACAGGGAACTATGCTCAATATTTTGTAATAACCTGTAAGAGAAAAGAACCTGAAAAAGAATATATATATATATGTATATATAGTTATATAACTGAATCACTGTGCTGTACACGTGAACCTAACATGACATTGTAAATCAACTATACTTCAATAAAAATAAATAAATAAATAAATAAATATGAGAAGTATCTGGATCTTATAGTTTCATCTTTCCAAGAAATGAGAGGTTTTATTGTTTGTTTTCTGTTTTCCTTACATTTTGGAACATGAGTTCTCCTTCTTTTATAAAAAAACTATAGGGGTTCCTATATTACATTGAAAAGCCTGTTTTGTAAACCCAAAACCCACACAATCACACAGTAAACTGATTTCTCTAAGGGGAGATGCTCAGAGCAAAATCTCATTCAACTCTGTATCCAAGAGGGGGCCTATAGGGCTCATCCAGTGAGTGCTTTTTGAATGAATGAATGATGTCATTGCTACTAGAAAAGCAATGTTCTGAGGAAAAGTAAATTAGAAGGCAATTATGGAGAGCAACCTGGGGTCTTCTGCTAATTAACCTTATGATATAGAATTCTCTAGTCCTTATTTCTTTGACGGACTTCGGTGACTTTAGAGTTTTGGCTTCTCATTTTCCAGGGAGAGAGCTGTGTGGCCCTGAGGAGTGATCAGCTCATACCCAGAGAACTATTTTATATCAAAACTTAGATGAAAACTCTGACTTTCATAATCGAAGAGTAGTAGTAGTTTCCCTTACTGTGGCACCTACTATTTTTTTTTTTTTTTTTTTTTTTTTTGTGGTACGCGGGCCTCTCACTGTTGTGGCCTCTCCCGTTGCGGAGCACAGGCTCCGGACGCGCAGGCTCAGCGGCCATGGCTCACGGGCCCAGCCGCTCCGCGGCATGTGGGATCTTCCCGGACCGGGGCACGAACCCGTGTCCCCTGCATCGGCAGGCGGACCCTCAACCACTGCGCCACCAGGGAAGCCCGGCACCTACTATTTTTGACTCTCAGTTGTTTTTCATCTGCAAAACTTAGATAACATTCATTTCACCTCACACAATGACTGTAAAGGGAGCACGAGGCGGTATCGAAGTGCTATATTGCACTCAATATCAAAGGAGTGTGGCGACCTCCAATCTCCAGACCTATTTAGTCAACTCAGGGACATGTGTGCATCATTAAACCTGAGGACTGGGATTATCTTTAAATTCAGCGTGTCATTAAAAAAATCCTATAGTACTTATTTCTCCTGGACTCAACACAATTGCATCAGCTCTCAGATACTCTTGTGAGACATAAACCATCAGCTAAAGTAGTAACTAAAAGTTTGGGGGTAAGGAAGTTATTATTCTGTTCATCAGAAAAGAGCTGAAGTATCTCATCAGCTAAAAAGCTGGTTGTAGGGATTTTTCTTATCCCGAGTCCTGCTTTTCTTTTAGTTGTCTTCAGTGCCTTATCCAATAGCTCTTCAAAATAGAGGATCTCGGTTTGACTTGAGATGCAGCTTCGAAAGAGGAACACTGAATTGAGTATAGCATGCTCCTCCTTTATATCTGGCTACTTCTGGGTGGACCTAGATCACCAATAGTCACAGCCTGCAATAGGAGGTGGGCAATACAGAGTGTGATCATCCTTCTCCGTAACTGACTCGTCACACTTTGATACGATACAGCAGAAGGTGCCAAGGGGCAGCTTGGGGAAAATTACTTGTGTGGCTCCTAATTGGATGTGTCAGCCGTGAGTGATCACTGGGCTCACGATTTAATGAACGAAGTAAAACCAGGCTGGTGAGGCATGGGGCTGGCTTTCCCTGCCCCAGTGAGTGGAGGTGGGGGGCAACCTTGGAAGGCTGGAAGCAAAACTGAGAAGCAGGCAATATCGAGTTTGCCGCCTTCTCTTTCCACTGTGTGCTCTGCTCTCCACTTACAGAGCTCCCACCCAGCGGAACAAGCTTGGTGTCCACCAGTGAAAAGTCTGCTCTTTCCTAGGAGCCCACAGCAGGCCTGGAAGCCCGCCAGTCACCCTTGAGAGAACATCGCCTCTGCTTTGCTGGATGGGTGACTGGTATGAAGCTTGCCCCATTGACAGGGTTTTTCCTAGGAAATCTCATGTATAACAGGTTTCCTTAAAACTCATCAGAAGAGCCAAATCATATACTCATAGGTTCATCCTTTTAGAGAACCTTTATGGAGAGCTAATATGTGTCAGGCTCTGTCAAGCGTTAAGGATGCAAAGGTATTGAATAAACACATTGCCCGCTGACCTTCAAGAATGGAGGCGGAAGCTGTTTCTAAGTGTCAGTGACAGCAATAACATGATAAGTGCAGTGAGAGACAGTGTGAGCAGAACAGAGGGGGTCCCAACTCCACCTTTGGATGGGCATGGGTGGCACCCCAGAGGCTACCCATAACTCAAAGAAAACAGCCCCAAAGTAATCAAGCCTACCACCAAGGGAAAAGTCATCAGGCCTCATCTTTCTCATAAAACCTATTCAAAGATTCCTCATGAGATTCTGTGCTGGTAGAATGTCCATTAGGCTCCAGACACCATATCCTGACCCACCCAAATCACAACCAGCAAAGTGAAGGTACGTGAAGTTCCTTTCTGGAATCACTCTCCTCTCCTGGAGTAGAGAAGACTTAGATCCTCACTTCAGGCCCTGCCCAACCAGTGTTGTCCACAGTATCTGCTACCTGAGGCCCCAGGCCCACCTTGGCCTCATGCTGTTCCCTCTGCCCCGAGTGAGTGCCCTCCTTCCCAACCCCCTTGCTCCCTAGTTAACTCCTCCTTGATTTCAGGACTCAGAGAAATTACCACTTCTTATTCCAGAAAACATGCTGCACTCCTCCCATAAACTGAGATTCTCATTTTCTCTGCTCCCACGATACCCACTGCTTGGTTACTTCTAATCTGTCACAAATCACACTAATAACCCTGACTTACAGTTTTCCTTTTGTCTGCTTGAAGAAGACAGATCTATGTCTTCTTCTTTGTGCATAGCACCTGGCAAACTCTGGGTACATGTAACACGTGTGTAGACTAGATAAATGGGTGGGTGGATGGATGAATGGAAGAATGTTGTGCCCTCATTTTTCTGCTGTCTTTAAAAGGACCCTAGGACTCCCCCAGTTATTCCACTCAGAGAGTCATGGGTGCTGTTTCTTCCTCCATATTTCCATTTAGTTGTATTTCATGCATCTGAAGCATATTTTCTGTATTGGAAGCGAGACACATGATTGGTTATGGAAAGCTATGCTCTGCATATTCATTTAGGAGAGCTACAAGAGAAAATTAGAATCCAGTGATCTCTCAATTTGTATTCCGTGGCGTTATAATCGGCCTGTGGCACTTGTTGACACGCTGCAGCCTAATAAACTTTGCAGAGGGAGACCTGCTCCATCTCACTTGAGCCCCAGTGATTCTAATATGTCTACTGATGGCCTTGTAGCTTGTACAAGAGATGGCCTTGTAGCTGTATGCAAGAGGCTTCCTCTGAATCATGTCTCTTTTCCCTTTCCTAATATCTCCTCTGCCTTTAACACTCTCTGGGAAATAATGTTCCCCAAATGACAATTGCTTTTGATCATAAATCACTTACTTGTTAATATTACTTGATTCTCAAACCACTCAGTTTGGTTATTAACCAACAGAGAGCCGAATCAGCCCTTCATTTGTGCTCTGTAAATACGATGTGTAAGGATCACGCGTTCTTCACTGTGTGCTCCTGTGTAACTTTCCCAATCTTCCTGGGTCCATTTTCAAATGTGACGAGACACAGAGAACAGAAGCTTGAAATGATGGCAGCTCAGCTAGTGCTGGTTTTAACAATTTATCTTCATACTGGTCAAATATCTTAAACAATTTTAACACCAGATATAGCATGAAAATGAGGAAATAAATTATAAACGAAGAACCAGGAGAAATGGTTAGGATAGAGACATTTCTTTTCCCTTCCTCATTTTTCCTTTCAGCTGGGGAAGATCAGTGAGAGGAACACTCCTGGCCTCTCTCTTTCCCTCACTCAACTCTGCCCAGAGTGACTTATGTGATTAGT
Source organism: Stenella coeruleoalba (assembly GCF_951394435.1). Classification (NCBI taxonomy): domain Eukaryota; kingdom Metazoa; phylum Chordata; class Mammalia; order Artiodactyla; family Delphinidae; genus Stenella; species Stenella coeruleoalba. Next base: position 45,430,512 of record NC_137148.1, on the reverse strand, counting down.
GGGTTTGGGGAAAACAAAAGCAAACGAATGAAAAATCTGCTTACGGAAGGCTCACTCTCTGCTCTGTTCCTCAAGGAGAGGCCTAGGTGGACCATTACCTTCCATTGCTGGGGGATAAGTCTGTCTAACTCTGGGGCTTTCACACCTAAGCCACTCTCTCCAATATCTGCCTAATAATTAATAAAGGTGATTTTAAAATTTCCTCCATTCGTTAACTATTTTGCCTTTTTTTCTCATTTTTTCTGAAACTCAGACAGGAAGAGAATTATTGTTTATGTTATTTATGTTGTAGAATTTCTGGAATATACGTCACCGGTGGTTTGTTTGCCGGAAGTGTGGTAATTGAAAATATAGGCTTCCTAGGTTTGTATCCTGGCTCTGCCGTTTATCAGCTGTGAGCTGTGTGTCCTTGTGCCCATAATATAATTCCTCTGTACTTCAGTTTCCCCTTTACAAATGGGGGCAATAATAATGCCTACTCACAGGGTTACGGGGAGTATACTAGCCTAACACAGTTTCTGTGAGCTATTTCTGTTATCATTAAGCCATGCCATTTGCTTGATGGAATGCCTTGGATGTCAACCTCATGTTGATTCCAAACATGCTGAACTGTTTGGCTTGAGCCATTACTAAATCATAGAATAACAGAACCAAAAGAGACCCGAGAAATCTTAGCTTTAGATCCTAGTTCAATGGAAGATGAGACGGAGGCCCAGAGCATAGAAGTAATTTACCCAAGGTTGCACATGGCAGGTCCAAGCCAGGATATCCCATCTGTCTGGACACCTGGCCCGTTGAATCTCCCTCTACCTTAGCTGCTGCTCTCACAATTATGATTTCTGTTAACTGCACTTCTCACATTCACTCTACTTGCCCACTTAATGCAGTTATTAAGTCTAGTTGCCAATCACATTGTACCTCCGAGGGTACAATACCAGGCCTCAATAGAATTTTGAGCATTACAACAACAGTAAGAACGAGATATTGCTCCCTGAGCCTCTCAGTATATTTTTCCTATTTGAGAAAGCTGAAGTCTGACTCACCCAAGATAATTCATGTAAGAGAAAGCCCATTAGAAAAGCAGTGCTGTTGATTTACTAGCATCCTGGTATTGCTTTGTTCTTTACAACGCAGACCATTTTTAAAGCCAGATATTTATTTCTTGATTGTTCTCCTAACCCCACTGCTTCCTGCCTAGGGAACTCACTCTTCTGTTTGTAGCATCCCAGGGAGTACAAACTAAATATAGTATTGAAGTAAAATCCCTGCAAAGCTAATGAACTACTTTATGGAGATTGAAGCAGGAAACCTTTTCAGGAGTGGTGTTGCAATTAATTGGATGTGGCTACACAAAGGCACAATTTCAGAAACAGGCAATTAACAATAGGGAATTCAGAAGGTCACAAGTGATGGCTCGAAAGGTAGAAAATGATTACTTTCAACCATGTATCAGCCTGGATGCAAAATCAGACATTTTAATATATGTTTTCAATGGAGTGCAATTTGCCTAAATTTCCAAAATGAAAATGTGGCACATTTGCCAATAACTGGTCTGAATAGCTAATTACTAATTACATACCACTGAGAATCTGATGCCTGTCATGTTGTAACCTTAGATTTCTCAAGTATGGGAAAGGTGGTCAAGTACGTTAGCAGATAAAGTCATAACAGCTAAAAGATCATTGTCCTTTAAGACCCTCAATATGAGTTAAATATGAAAATAATCCTTTTTGGTGAATTTAGGATAAATGACACAATGGATCAATAACAGTTAGCCAGATTATTTTTAGGCATGTTCAGCTATTCTGCTACTCGTGACACTTACGGCTATTTTTAGAACCCAAGTAAAGAATAACTTTTTTTTTTCTCTTTCTACATATCTTCAGGAATTGTTCTTCTATTTAATTATTTATAGAAACTGGAATCCAAGTTAAGTTGACCACGATGTTACCAAGTCATAGAGCTAACTGGATTCAGATTATGAAATTGAAACAATTAGCATCAATTTTCATCTCTATCAAAGTGTGTTTAAATTGACAAAGCAATACTGTTTTTTTCCCACAAATTATTGAACTTTATGAAGTAATATGTATAGAAAAACAGGATTAAAAAAAAGATCTTGGGCTTCCCTGGTGGCGCAGTGGTTGCGAGTCCGCCTGCCGATGCAGGGGACACGGGTTCGTGCCCCGGGCCGGGAAGATCCCACATGCCGCCGAGCGGCTGGGCCCGTGAGCCATGGCCGCTGAGCCTCCGCGTCCGGAGCCTGTGCTCCGCAACGGGAGAGGCCGCAGCGGTGAGAGGCCCGTGTATCGCAAAAAAAAAAAAAAAAAAAAAAAAGATCTTATTAATCGTTTTACTAGAAATTGAGTCAGACAGTAGCCTAATAGATAACAGTGTGAGATCTATGAGCTATATTCAAATCCTAGCTCTGCCACTACCTAGCTGGGTGACTGGAAGGGAATTACTTAACTTCACTGAAATTTAGCTGTCTCTTAGGGAATAGTGATATTGACTTTACCTCGTGCTGTGTGGACTTCATCATGTAAATGCATGTCAGATGCCTCACCCAGTGCTGGCATGCATGATAGGTGGAAGATATTCACTAAACATTAGTCATCATTATGACATCTGAGAACCTCAAGGATCAGGGAGAGAGTTTTTAAGGAAACTTAGCTCCATTTTAGATTATTAAGCTTGAGTGTCTGAGGAATGGAATTGTCTAGTGAGTCTCATGCATGGTCAAAAGAGGTCAAAAGCAGATATTTACATTTTGGAGATATAAATAGGTCAAATGGATCATCTAGGAAGACTGAGTAGAGGTGAAAAAGAAAAAGATCAAAGGAAAAATCTAGGAAGTGCCAATATTTATGGGAAGAGCAGAGAGGAACAACTAATAAAGAGAACTAGAAGAAGTGGTCAGAGAGTTGAAAGGGGAATCAGGAGGGGCTGACACCACAGACCTCAAGGAAGATCCAAGGAAACAGTGGCTGAGTATCGGGAGGATGAGGCCTGGAAATAGGTCTTTGTATTTAATACTTAGGATATAACTTCCAGCCTTATGTGAACAACTTCACCTGCCTGTGGGGACAGAAGCAAAACTGAATGGATGTGAAGAGTGACTGCAACCCAGGAAGAGGGGACTTTTAAGAGGGCTGGCAGAGAAGAGGAGAAGGCAACAAGGGCAGTCAGCTCGGGAGGGAAATGAGCAGAGAGGGGGAAGCGTAGGTATGGCCCAGTCTATCAACAGTTCACTAAAATCTGCTTTAGTGAAACATCCTAAATGCACAGCTAGTCTCTATTCCCTAGTCTCTCATAGTTACGTGTAGCCATTAAGCTGATTGTTGGCAAAGGAATGTAGGTTGAAAATATATGCCAATTCAAAGCCAGTATTTTTAATAAGCAGGTGTGTCTTCTGCCAGACGTCAGGAAGCAGCACCTTCCTCACTGTTCACTTCAGGCCCTGACTCCACACCCTGGGACCCTCTGTCCTTGTGCCTCCGTGGCCTCATCTGATGTTGGCATTGGACAGGATGCCCTCCTTGGGAAATGCAGGTTTTGCAACCCACTTTCTATGAGTATCAAGGGTTGTTAAAAAAAAAAAAAAAAGTCACAGTCTTATTTTTGCCAGTGCCCTGGTTTCTGTGGCAATATAATAATATAATTTCCTCGAAAACTAAACAGGTTTCTAATCTTTTTGTATCCAGTCAAGTCTAAAGTTCTTTCTTTGACATAGTTCTCAAGAACGCTTTATTACAATTACAATTTTTTTTGGTAGCTTAGGAATTATATACAGTTTTTAGCTCTACCAGGAAACTAACCATTTCTGTAACGTTTTTAAATAGGAAAGTATGTCCTAATTCCAAATGATGATGTAAAAATTAACATCTGGAAGTATGAACAACAATTTTTTTTTTTTTTTTTTTTTGTGGTACGTGGGCCTCTCACTGTTGTGGCCTTTACCGTTGCGGAGCACAGGCTCCGGATGCGCAGGCTCAGCGGCTATGGCTCACGGGCCCAGCCGCTCCGCAGCATGTGGGATCCTCCCGGACCGGGGCATGAACCTGCGTCCCCTGAATTGGCAGGCGGACTCCCAACCACTGCGCCACCAGGGAAGCCCAACAACACATTTTTAAGATAGAGATTGCATATAAGATAAATGTATGGGACTTGTTTTGAAATTGTTGGAATAAAGTATGATGAGGTTATTGGTGTGTTTAGTCTACCTGGGGTTCTGAGAATCACAGATGCTGATATTGAGGTGGAGATCAGTTAGGACACAATCCCATAATCTCTTCTCTTCTTATATCCAGATGGGTTCCTGTCTCTCTTAATGACTTTTTTCCCCCTTGGGCTTACTTGCACTACAATTGGCAGGGCTCATTCTTATACATTCTCAGATAAGAGAGTGAGAACAAGGGAAAGTTTGATAGATAGGACAGTGTGGAAGCAGCCCTCCAGCTCTCCGTCCCATTGACCACTGAGCACAGTCGCTCCAGCAACACCCCCTGCCCCTTTAAGGGTCAACTCATGTCCTGCTCACACAATTAACCTTGCTCTGATAAAAATCTGAGAAAGCATGCTTGATTCTCTTATATGAAGTTGATTACAGGTGTTGACAACCAGCCTTCAGGAGAGATCAAAAGTGGCAAAAGCAATTTATTCACTCACATGACTCTAGGATGATTGGTCTGAGGGGATAAACCATAATCCAAGGAAAGATCTGATGAAAAGATTTATTTCCTTGTTCTTAAAACCTTAGTGCAGAATACGAACAATGTAACTCAACTAAAATTATTTTTTGGAAGCTTCACTGTTACACAATTGGAAAGTTAGTAAAATTACAATATTGCACCTGATTCCTAGTTTACAGTAAAAGAATTGCTGTTCTCATTTTGTAACGATAAGTGCAGCCAGCATCCTAGGGAAGAGGGCACCTACTCTGACGACACCGTCCCTGAAAGACATCTGATATTTTATTCTGTTCTTCCATGTCAGGAGTTCTTAGGCCATGCTAATGAGAGTATTTTTAGTCATATATTTCAGCTGCATCTTATATACCACCTGAAGCAGGGCAGCTTCAAATAATAACAGCACTAAGCAGCATAGTAATTATTATTTATAATTACTTCCGCACGGTAGGTTGGCTCATAAATTTTAATGGAGCTCTTTCCACAGTGGTGATCGCCAACCTTCCTGGCATTTGTGGGATAAATGTTTATCCAAATAGAAATAATGTGGTAGAGTAATTTCATAGTCAGCCTGAATCCTCCCTTCCTCACTCTCCCTAGAGGTTATTTTAAATGCATAGAATTGGAGGGGAGGGAGGTAATAGTTATCCTACTTTGGAAGTTCTGATGTCCACACACTGACGCCCGATATTCATTTTCCTGGCAGAGATGTCGGTTGGTGCAAAATAGCTCCTGGGCAGGCAGACAAATTTACTGCCAGCAGCTGGAAGCTCAGTTCTTTCCAAGAGCTAGGTAAGAGCTTGACTCCAGGAAAGGAATCAGGAGAAGCTTCCCTCCTTTCTCTCCTCTGGATTCATTGTTAGATGGAAAGGGGGTGAGAGAGAAATCAACCGCACTTTACAAAGACACTAGAAATAGAATGTGTCTTTGCAAAAAGAATGCATAGCATGAGGGGATTTTTACACTATACCTATATGTACAGTCGATTCCATTTATGCAATGAAATTCTCTAGTACCTTTAAAAATCACCGATTATTTGACAGAACCTGGGGACACAGAGATTGGAATCCCTGATGGTTAAACGTTGTTGGGGAAGGAAGAGGAAACATCTTTACAATTATAAAGGATCTTTGAGGATTTTATTTCATCCAAGTGCAATTAACATATATATGTTTAAGAAGACATTGTTGGGCTTCCCTGGTGGTGCAGTGGTTGAGAGTCTACCTGCCGATGCAGGGGACACGGGTTCGTGCCCCGGTCCGGGAAGATCCCACATGCTGCGGAGCAGCTGGGCTCGTGAGCCATGGCCGCTGAGCCTGCGCGTGCGGAGCCTGTGCTCCGCAACGGGAGAGAGGCCACGACAGTGAGAGGCCCACGTACCGCAAAAAAAAAAATAAAAAAGAAGACATTGTTGGAATTTTGGTTCCTCCAAAAGCAGAGCCTGAGAACATAGAGCAGGTAGTTTTTTGGGGAGGTGATGCTGGGAAACAGGAGTGAAGTAATAGGGAGAATGAGACAGGAGAGGAGAAAAAGACGAAAGCCATCCCCTGGCTCTGGTCTCTATTAATTGAGGGCTATTACGGGGTTAGGGGTGATTCACAGCCCTGCACTTCCTGGCTGTGCTTGCAAGCATGGACCTGGTGAGTTGTGCTGTTTTAGAAGGCCCTGGGGCAGAAAGCAGAAAGGCGTGCGTGATATGCTTGAGGTAGACCACTGAGCATGCACAGATTTGCTCGCTGCAGCTGAAAATCAGAAGCAGGCCAAGGAGATGGGTGGGGGCCTAAGAGCATCTGCTACTCACAGCCACTTAATAAGGAAAGACCATTTTAGAATGATGATGTCAACTGCATGAAGAGCTTCTAACTGTGTTTCCTATTCTTCCTTTTAAAGGTGCACACACATCTAACGTCCCAGGTGACATACATCATCTGTTTCCTGCTATATTCAATTCCAAACTTTGAGTTTATTCTGACATTATTGTTCCACAGGTTCTTAAGTCTTTGCTGAAGTTTCCATTATACTTAAGGCCTAACACATCTGCTTGAGTTGTAAAATGGATTATAATTTCCAAAGAAAAAGGACATATTTATGATTTCATAATGGTTTTGACATTAGTATGGCTTGTTTTGTTTGTTTGTTTGTTTGTTTTTGCGGTACGCGGGCCTCTCACTGTTGTGGCCTCTCCCGTTGCGGAGCACAGGCTCCGGACGCGCAGGCTCAGCGGCCATGGCTCACGGGCCCAGCCGCTCCGCGGCATGTGGGATCTTCCTGGACCGGGGCACGAACCCGTGTCCCCTGCATCGGCAGGCAGACTCTCAACCACTGCGCCACCAGGGAAGCCCTGGCTTGTTTTTTTAAACAATCATTTTAAAGGAAATAATTGATAGATGTGGCTCCGTAAAAATGAGAGGAAAAGAAAGGTATGCCCCAAATACGCCATAAACAAAACTAAAGGCAAACAATTAGGGGGAAAAAAACTTATTTGCAAGAAATACAAGTTTATGTTCAGGAAAAAAGTGTCACAAATCAATAAGAATAAAGATATATAGCTGAAAAGTTAGTAACTTATGTAAGAAAAAATGCAAATGGCAAAGAAACATTTGAAAAAGACAGTCCAAGAGATGAGAGTGAAATTACAATAAATATAAAATTGGCAATGAAAAGAATGATCATGCTATCTATTACAGGTTCAGTGAAATGGGCATCTTGTGCCCTGTTATTGGGAGTGTAGAACTGGAGCATTTCTGTTATGTCAACTTGGCATAACAGAATTTACAAAATTTTAAATTTAAAAACCGAGAAATTCTATTTCATACGATTTACCCACCCACATAAAGAGGTAAATTCGGTAAAGAGGTATCAATGCAAATTCCCATCATTTACTGTGGCAAAAAGAAAAATCAGAGAAAAAAGAAAACTAGCAATAAGAGATTGTTTAAATAAATTTTTATGATGTTGCTACTTAAAATCAGGCTTTCAAAGTATATTTAAATATTTTAGAAAAGGTTCATAACATAGAAGAGAAAACACGGTTGGTGATATAGCAAGTATCTTCTTTTTAAGTATGGACTATACATATAGAAAACAATTGGAAAGTTATACACAAAACTATTAATAGCTATCTTTGGGTAGTAACATTCCTCGTGATTTCCTTTCTACTTTTCTATATTTGCATATTTTCTACAATGCCCATATGTACTTTTTTTTTTCTTTCTGTACGCGGGCCTCTCACTGTTGTAGCTTCTCCCGTTGCGGAGCACAGGCTCCGGATGCACAGTCTCTGCGGGCCATGGCTCACGGGCCCAGCCGCTCCGCAGCATGTGGGATCTTCCCGGACTGGGGCACGAACCCGTGTCCCCTGCATCAGCAGGCGGACTCTCAACCACTGCGCCACCAGGGAAGCCCCCATATGTACTTTTAAAATACTAGTCAAAACTAATTATTTTTCAAAAATCTACTTCAGTGTTAAAATTAATTATGACTAAGACTTGAACTTAGTCAACTTCAACTACTTGAAGGCAGCTTCAACTACTTTTTCTGTCTTCCCTCCTTTTCTTTTAGAAACTTTTATCTTCTAAAGGAACATATTAATATAGTATATCTGAATTTTAAAGTCACTCTAAATCTACATCATTTTTCTTCAGTTAAATCCTTTTATGGGAAAATTCCGGAAAGAATTTGGAGGCATCAGCGATAGAGAGTCTAGTTTTTTTTTTATAGTTCTAGCACCAGAATATACAAGGATAATGAATTATCTAGTCATTTAGAGAGAGAGTGATGGCAGGAGAAAAAAAGAAAGGGGAAGAGAGAAGTACAAATGAAGAGATAGAAAAGCACGTACAGAATTACAGAATGTAGCTTGGATGTTTGAGACTGTTTTTGTTTCGTTTTCCTTCTTGAGTCATAAAGGTCAGAAAGACTATTAAGAGATTATTAAATGTTTTGGTTTTCCAAATATGACTCTTCTGTATATAAGAAAACATCAAGAGTGGGGAACTAGAAGTAAAATTTTTAAATCCACTCAAATAGAAAGTAAAAATGGAAAAATTATTTTTTGAATAAAATAAATTAAATGATAATGCTTTCTCCTTGTACTCAAGCCCCTTCCATGAGTACTACCCAATAATTGTAAAACTGGCAAGGAAAATAACCTAATGTACGACCCAAAGTTTCTTTCCTAATCAGATTTCTGATTTCCATATGCTCCTTATTAGTTTCTCCAACATTTTAAGGTGGTGTATTAAATATACAAAAGTTACACAAAGGCAAAAAATTAAGAAAAGCGTGTACTACGTGTTGACATAATCAAAAATAAGAAGGTTGAAATTCTCATATGCCCTTTTTTTTTTTTCTCATGGCAACAGCCTGGGAACTTTGGACGAGACGACTCGGAGGATCATGATTCACCACTTGTGGGTGAATGATTTGTCATCCTGGTCTGGCACATTTTTTCCCTCTTCGTTTGATCTTGCCTCATTAGAGGCAGCTGACAAAACAATCTTAATTGAAAATAGGATGGAGGAAGCATCTGCTGAATATGGAGTCCAAATAATGCACTGGGACATGGGGAGTCAAATCATACAACTCAAGAGCACGAGTGCAGACAGATCAATAAGGTGAGGCAAAAGTAAAGAAAGGAACAAGAGTGCAAAAGCAGAGTGATGGTTAATCAAGAGGCAAACACACAAGGACGGGTCCATAGATAGGACTCAAAGTTGACCTGCCCAGAATCCAAGCAATATACAGGCATTAGCATTCAGGGGCAGGCGTGCAGTTTCTAAAATGACTGTGATATTAAGGAAGGACATCTAGGCAGAAGCCACCTGCAAGAGAATGGAATGGAAGATAAAGGAAACCAGAAATTTCCAGTTTCTAGGAAATCAGGATCCCAGGAAGACCAGGTAGACGATCTATTTGAAATATGTTTGGATTTTATATATTCCCTTCATCCAAGAAGGATTGGTCTCAAAGTAGGGGTGGAGCCCAAATAATAAGTAATTATTTCAGCTGTCCCAAGTCCTCAGGTTTGAGAGCTACAGGAGCAATAAGATAATTAACATAATGCTATATTCTCTGTGGTCCTCTAACTTTTCTTGTTTTTTTTACATTTGCTTTTCCATAAACTCAGAGACTTCCAATGTTTTCTTTTAATCCATTCCCCAAAAGCAACTATAAATTAGATAAGCAGAATTATACAACATGTTAACATAACTGTAACACATGTCCTTTCCTATGATTTCCTGCTGTTTCCATTATCAAACCCCATGTGCTGTCCACCATCTAGTGACCTGCATGCCCCTGAGTCCCCTGGTAGCTATGATGTGGCCATGCGCCTTCTGAAACTGTAACAGAAGGGTTATTTCATTTTCCTTTCTGTGTCAGGAAAGAAAGCAAAAGCTAGGGGACAATCAGTCAAGAGGTACAGTGTGCTCTAAAGTACAGCCTCAGGGACTCAGGGAGGAAGTCAGAGAGAACCTGAGGATGTACAAACCCTGGTCCTGACAACACCAGTCAAGACATGGAGGATTCCAGGTCCAGACGCAATTAGTCTGATTTTGATTCCTAGGATGACAATTCTGTGCTTGGTTAGAAAATAGCCAATTCTCTAGAAACCGTTCCTATCAACACAGAGATCATTCTGCATGCCAGATGACACAACTTAACAAAAAACGTATTTTTTTGGAGGCAGGAGCAGCCTTTTTAAGTCATCAATTCACTACTCTGCTTTCTTTAAACTATTGCACCTAGATTTATTTATTTATTTTTTATTTTATTTCTTTTTCGGTACGCGGGCCTCTCACTGTTGTGGCTTCTCCCGTTGCGGAGCACAGGCTCCGGACGCGCAGGCTCCGCGGCATGTGGGACCTTCCCGGACCGGGGCACAAACCCTTGTCCCCTGCATCGGCAGGCGGACTCTCAACCACTGTGCCACCAGGGAAGCCCTGCACCTAGATTAAGATGTATTCATTTGGAAAGCTTCTGTTAAGGATGGACTGCAAGCACCCCATGTAACAGATCCCATGTTTGACAAAACAAGATATTCTTCCTTATGCATTTGACCATAAGCTTGTCATTTGGCCATTTTAGTATCACACTTCCTCCTTTGTCCTCAGAGCAACTAGAGAAGGGTTGATCACCTTTACACACACATCAGTATTCCAGAGCTGTGTCTCCAAAACAGATGGCTCAGATGTCTCATCCATTCAACTCATAGACACAGAGGCAACAAATTTCCTTGTCGCCTCACAGAGTATTCTTACGTCAAATGCCCCCCTTACTGTGGGCACCCAAATTGAACTGAATTCAATTCAACAATGCACTTTTACCAAAAAGTGTTGTTCTTTTGCATAAATGTTGTCCTTTCCTATCTCTATTTTAGTCCCACTACAAGTCTTGATCTTACATGTCTTTTCCGTCTGCAGTGAGGATCAGCAACCTCCAATATATTGTTACTGAGCTCAAGTTTCTTCCCACTGCCCTGGAAGGGAAGTCTAAATGTGGGTGAACGCAGGTTTTGTGAGGCCTGGAGTTCATACAATTTGTGGGTCTCCTAGCATCTTACAGAACGTCCAGTGTTTCTCAAGAGGTCAGAGAGTTATGTTCCTCAGCGGTGACAGTGGGGCACTCTCACTTGGTCATATTATATCAACAGGGGAAAGTCTCAAAATGACAACACACAACTTTCTGAGATTAGATGTTGAGGTTTTTACTGGGTCCAAGCCACAAATAGTGACAAGAACTAACCTTTATTGGGTATTACTGGCTACAAGGTGCTAGGTTAAGTGATGTACACATTTGTTGTTATTCATAAACACATTATGAGAGGGAGATATCCTAATTGTGCCCATTTTACAGATGAAGTAACTGGGGCTGAGAGAGGTTAGGAAGCCACGATTCAGGATTTGAACCCAGACACTTTGCCATCAGGGCCTGCGCCCCTAACCAGGATGCTGCTCTGGCTTCTGAGAAGCAGAGGCTCTTGCAGGGAATCTGCTTTCCTTGTGCAATATTTCCTCCAACTTTTAAAAGGTGTGAATAAATATTCTTCAACCTGGACAACTGAAATAATGTGAGGGAAGAATGGTGATGGTTATGAGAACTGGAAATAGGTGGATAAAATTTAGGATTGCAACCAAATAGACTTCACAACCAAATATCTATAAAGTAAATGGGCATGATTAGAACTCTATTAGACAAAAACATGCTCATGCATGTGCTCAACGTGTGCTGGTGGCTCCCATGGGCCAGCCGTCACAGACACTGGGACTCCTGAGTTGAATAATGCACAGTCTATGACCCCCACAGAAGCTCATAATTTATTGGAAGAAAGTAAAAAACTAAATGACAGATTGATCATGTAAATATCAATTACTAATACGACTTTTAATGGCAAGTTTTAATCTCTTGCTATTATCTTGATTCATTCCTCTTTTCTATGTGGAACGAGTGTCCACCAAATGTTTTTCCCTGCACTACTGAATCTTCACTCAAATACACCAATTAAAAGATTAGGGTCCTGGTAGATCCCCCTGGGGGTGAGATGTCCTAAGCCGATGCTCTCCCCTCCACTTTCCTTCCCGTCACCTAGTTTTTAGAGCCTCTGGGCTCTGTCCATAAGAGCTGCCATTTTGCAGGGGGTATGCCTGATGGACAGAGTCAGCGAGAGGTATATCCATGTGTTCTCCAGGCTCCTATTCTAAAAGATATGTGGAATAGTAGTGTTCCGGGCTGCACTTTCCCTGCCCTCATCTCAGTAAGGGATTAGGAAGTTGAAGGGAATGGACTCTGGGCTCTTCACTTGCTTAAAACAGGTCAGTTTTCTCCAGTCACTAGGATACCACACAAGCCTGTCTTTAAGAAATGACTAGATATCCTAAAAAATATTTGAAAATCACCGTGGCAAATGATAAAGAGTTTGAGGAAACAAACCTCTTTGCTTGAGATCGAGAGAGTACTGGAACCTTCCCATTTTAGTTCATGATGTATTCAGAGACACAGAATAAAAACCTGAGCTAAAGGGGAATAGAGAGAGAGTACGTGTAGACATCAGTATCTAAGGATGTATCAGACAGCAGGGAGGGCTTCCCTGGTGGCGCAGTGGTTGAGAGTCTGCCTGCCGTTGCAGGGGACGCGGGTTCGTGCCCCAGTCCGGGAAGATCCCACATGCCGCGGAGCGGCTGAGCCCATGAGCCATGGCCGCTGAGCCTGCGCGTCCGAAGCCTGTTCTCCTCAACGGTAGAGGCCACAACAGTGAAAGGCCCGCGTACCACAAACAAAAAAAAACCAGCAGGGAAAAGAATCAGGAGCAAAGTTAGCAACCAGTGGGGAGTAGGGCTGTATTTAATCCTGAAGTAAGGGAAGGATGATAGGCAGACAGGGCAAGAGGAGAACGGGATGAAGAAGCAGGTGGACCCATTGTCAGGTAGAGTATGTTGGAGGCCCTGAAGCTTCGATGCTACACACATACCCTGTCTCCAGCTACTCCAAAGGATAGACCTCCAGCCAGAAGCCACATTTGGGTCATCCTAAGATGTTCTCTGGCTCCAGAAATCAGAAGGAGATCAGATCTGAATATCTAAGTCTACCCCTCCCCGTATCTATCCTCGACCTTAACAGACTAACGTAGACCTACCTCCTGTTCTTCATGAGCAGACACGATGTGACAAGAGTAAATTGGTCCATTTGAGTGGGACCGGTTCTTTAGAGCAGCAGTTATCAAACTTTATTGCATCAGACTCATCTGGGAATCTTGTTAGAAATCCAGATTCCCTGGTTCTGCTCACAGAGAGATTCTGACTCGGTGGGCTTGGGATCTACATTTTTAACAAATTCTCCAAATTATTCTGACAAGTGCCTGCCTCTGGGGCCACACTTTGAGGACTGTCTCTCTGGAGAGACTGTGGTTTCTGTGCTAAAATCATTGACTAGACACTCCTCTGGGGAACGATGGTGCTGACGCTAGGACCCTGCTTCATACAGCCTTCTGTGCTTACTTTCATATGTGTTTTTCTCTCATATTCCGAGATCCGCCCATCTGCAGAGTCAAGAGCCTCCCAACCATAGAATCGCCTTTACATTGTTTGAGTAGGTTTCATCAAGAAGGCCAGGTAAAAAGGTCTCAGAAGGTCTTGATTTTCACCAGTCCCTGAGTAAAGGGCCTGTCCTTCCACCTCTGTTTTCAACCCTTGGCAGCTATGTTACTACAAAATTTACTTTAGAATTTTACTCTCAAAACCAGACCTACAGACTCCGTTACAGCATTCACGGAAGCATGCCATAGAGCAAAGCGGAAAAAACGCTTTCAATTCTCACTCTCTTGTTTCCAATTGACTATAAATTTGTGAAGAATTAAACAGTAGCGATGAAATCTGAGCTTATCCTGACCCAGAGCTTAAAAGCTTTGCAAAATTTGAAGGGGTAAAAAAAGTCACTACTGTACTTTTGCTTAAAAGAGGAGGACGGATCTACCCGCTAAGATAAAATGAAACGATTTATATCTGCACATTATTCCCCTCCATTACCATAAAGGGGCAACAATGTACCTTAAGAGTCTGAGTCAGCCTTTCACACAGGTGGTATAAGTCGAAGAGGCCAGGGAAGGTGGTCCCACTGTGACACCCACTGCTGTGAGCTCCTTCATTCCTTTGGTTAACAAGCTACTACCTTTAGTATATTTCAGATGTGAGTCTATCAGTTATGTATAATTTAGTGTAAATTAACACTTAGCCTCTGATAAACTTTGAAAGATTAGAATTCCAGAATCCAGGAGGTTGCCTTCACCAGCAGTGCTCTCTCTGAGACTTATGTCAGGAAATCAAATGGCCTCTGTGCTCAGTTGTCCAGTTTGTAAACTAAGTAGGAGTTGGGAGAGGATTTGCCACACTTGTCACCTGCCTCCGTCCCCAGAATGGGTGGAGATTCTTGCTCCAGTGAGAAGATTTGAGGAGGACCTACTTTCCAGTCTCTTGCACTTGCTTTTGCCATAACAGCTTTTGTTGCCATAAAAGATGTGGGTGTGTGCTTTAATTTTCTCATTCTCTCATTCAGATACTACTGAAAAACTTCCTTCTGGTTCAGCCTCTGTTTACAAAGACTTGCGCTCTTTGCTCTGAGCCTCAAACCTGGCTTCCAGGAAAGCCACCTACTGTCAGAAGATCTTCCTTTACCTACCAGCACATGGGAGTAGAAAGCAGTACCTCTATATAAAGATGTGCCCTGTCAGGTATGTGTCAACAGTGCTATAAACTTCTGCTAATATTATTAATAATTTATTGGAGGCCTAGAGCAGCTCTACTCAAAATATGGCCTGGGGGCCCCCAAACTCTTTCAGAAAGTCTCTGAGGTAAACTTTAAAATAATGCTAAACTATTATCTATCTTTTTCATTCTCATTCTCTCACAAGCGTTCAGTGGAGGTTTCCAGAGGTTATAGGTTACATGACATGTGATATAGCAACGGATTGAATGAGGAAGCAGATGTGAGAATCCAGCTGTCCTCTATGAAGGCAGACATTAAGGAGATTTGCAAAAATACAAAACAATATCACATTTCTCACTACATTTTTTTCCAAGATGTAGTTCTTTTCATTAAAAGTATATAATTTATGTTTACATGCAATGTGTTTATTATTGTTATTTTAAATAAATTAGTAAACTTTTTTCAGTTTTAATTTTTAGTACGTAAATATTAATAGATATAACCCACATATACACAAGATCTTTGGGGTCCTCAATAATTTTTAAAGGTATAAATGGACCCCAAAAATATGAGAACACCACACAAACCATATTCCACATACTATGTTATTAAGGCAAATATTCTTATCCTTATTTTATAGAAAATGAAACTAAGACATAACAGGGTTACATAATTTGCCCAGAATCAAATCATCGGACACCAAAACTCATTATTTCTCCTTGTGTTATCTCTCTTGCTGCCCTCATGAAAGCTGGCCTTGTGTTTGGCTTGCTTGTGAGTCTGAATATACAAACGGACAACGGGCAGACCATATATAAAAATAAAACTTTGACCCACAACCTGTAGCAACCTGGCAGGAAACCCGCCCCCTCATCTCCGATAAACAACTCAGAATGCCAGCCTGCTGTAAGTCAGACTGGCAGGAAGCCAAATTGTTATCTCTAGTGACAATCCAGGAAGCTAAATCATAATTTCTATAAACTATTGGCCCCAAAGGCTCAGGACTTCATTAACAACGGACAGCTTCTTCTCTTTTTGTCCCCACTTCCAACTTAGGACCAATCAGAGAAAGCCAACTAATCAGACAGCCCTAACCAATCAGAAAGAAGTCTCCCCCCTTCTCGTGACCTCACCTACAACTTCCCCTGCCAACAGCCTCCAATCACTCAGGACATCACCTGAAGCCTTCCCTCTTCTCTCCTAGAAAGCTTTCCCTTTCCTCTTCCTACCTTTCAGTCTCTGCCAAAATACAATGGTGACTGACTCCCGAGCTCTATCGAGTTCAGCATAAAGAGCCTTTGCTTTTCTCCTTTGGTTGTTCTTCATTTATTTCCACACTTATTTCTGTGCCATTATCCTGTAAGTCGCTGAAAGACAGGAAGCTTAAAAGTCCTTGGCTCTCTCACCTCCGGAGGCTAGCACTTTATACAGCACAGAGTGATCACTCATAAACGTCTGGTCATTTAGGAGAAAGCCATCCTGGGGTCTGTTTGACTAAACCAGGGTGACTCCCTGGCTATCCAGCTGTTCCCTCCACGTTGTCCAGCCTAGTGGGGTTATACCACACAAACCCCCATGTCACTGATTCCCAGACATTTGAGCTTCCGAGATCTAAATGACACTAATAATTGTGAAAATTTTCAATCTAAAATGAAACTAAGGGGTATAAAATGCAT
This sequence comes from Stenella coeruleoalba, assembly GCF_951394435.1. NCBI lineage: Eukaryota > Metazoa > Chordata > Mammalia > Artiodactyla > Delphinidae > Stenella > Stenella coeruleoalba. The sequence goes on along the minus strand of NC_137148.1, from coordinate 45,413,951 downwards.
GTGTCCTCAGGAAAATAAAACTTAAGGACTGAGAGGCTGATTTCTGATAAATGCCTGATTCACAGAAAAATGATAATACTGGAATTTTCTTAAATGATAAAGAAATGGTCAGGGGCTGCCTAATATCAACCCTGGGAAGTTTTGCTTATAGTTTCCAGAGGCATGAACAAGAAATGACCCAGGTAGGGTTGGTCTCACAAAATAAACTGAATTGAACTTTGATTATATGACTGGACTGATTTTGACTGGTAGGGGAATTTTCAAAGCTGGTCTTTGTTTGTTTTCTATTTTAACAGACTCTAACTGAACCCTCCCCTCTTGCCTGCCCATAAAGAAACCCACCCCAAACCCTCAAAGGAGCCTGTGTCTTGCTAGAGTTTAAATGTCCCAAAGTGTAATTCCTCTGCTATTCCTGAATAAACTCACCTGTTGAACAATGTTGAGTTTGCCTCAGCTTACCTCTGCATTCAGGTCAACATAATAAATAAATACAAATGGGCAACTGACAGAGAACTGTCATATTTTCCCCACATCTCTTCCAAGAGGATTAGATAAAAGACCTGCGTTCACTGCTATTTTTATTTTCTATGCAGACGTTCACCCAGATTTGAGTGAAAATTAATTTCCTTATGAAGCAGACCTTAATGGCTATATATGTGTTCAAAGTGCTAACTCATTAGCAATATCTTGAGCGTTTGATAGAATTATCCAGTGAATGCGCGTTGAAAAAGTTAGGGAGGACCATGTGATCAGCCAAAACAAAACGAAAGTTGTGAAATGTACCATATTATTCAAATTATCAGGGGTATGAATATATGAAGAGCATGCCATATAATAGCTACGATTCAAGTTCTCTAAAATGTGGATTTGAGATGTCTGCCTTCTTATTTGATAATTGAAAGGTTTTATATAGAAAATGTAAAACACTACCTTCTTCATTGTACGGGATATATGCCTTCACCTTTCCAGATGCCCTCTTTAACCCAGTTCCATCCTGCTCTGTGCTCCAGGGGGCTAACTTCTGTGAATTGCTAAAACAGAGCTCCCTTGATGGTGGGCTCAGCCAGTAAGAGACACAGGTAAAAGGTCAGGAGTCAGGAGGAATGAAACATCGGGACATTTCTTCCCTTGGCCCCTTCCCTGCAGGGCCACTGACTGGCAGAAGCCTTGGTCTTCTGGAAGAACACAGGCCCCCTCCTACAGCTACAGCTACAGCTCTCTCCTGGTCCCCATTCCCTTCAGTCCAAGGCATGGGAATGGCTCTGAGGTCTGCACCATCCCTTCTTGCTCCCCTAAACCCTGCACATACCTTTGTAAAATCATTAAACTCTCCTAAATCACCTGGTGCATTTCTCCCCCAAACCCTGTTGATACTTTCACCCACTTTAATTCTTTTAAATTTTCTGTCTCTCTTGTACATTTAGTTTATACTCCAGAGTTTTGCATATGATGCTTTATAGACATTCTAGGATTGATTAAGTTGTTTTCAAAGACTGTAAACTTCTTGAAGGTGGAAACCTTGCCTTTCACTTCTCTGTATCAATCAAAGGGTTGGGTAAAGTGATTTCTGTCAACTGAAACTCACAGTTTGATCTCGCTGGTTGAGTTGTCACAGTGGCCATGCCCAGGACTAGCAAAATTAATGTTCTGAGAGCAAAAGCATAGAGCAATTCATAGTACTGAAAATAAGTACTATCTAGCTTGGGAAATGCTGTGCTTTCTCCTTAAATCTGACTTGAGAAACAAATATGAAGTAATTAAATGTTTCATTTGTATTCAGATTTAAGCTGTGTTTATATAACATCAGAACTGGTCAGTTCAGTATCACTTTAAACAAATCAATAGAGAAATAATAATGAGTGACGGTGACACACATACAGCCCATATCTTATATCAGAAGCTGCCGGTATCACTGGGCAATATCCTGAGGAAATTATATCCCAATATTTTAATAACAGCTCTCCATCCATGGATCTAATGATTTATAATTGTTTTGTTACAGGGCAGAACATCAATTTTATGAGCATTTAATAAACAGGCTTATGGGTTTGCCTTTCCTGTGCAGTTCATGGCTCTATCTAAATGCACAGATGGCTCCAAAACACCAAGAAATACCTCAACAACACAGCTGACTGCACTTGGGCAGATTAACACTTACCAGTGGCTGTTGAGAGGAGCCCAGGGGTCCAGAAGATGTTTTATCTTGTCAGTATGCCGGTATATTTCATTACCATGTCAGGACACCAAAAGAAAGGTCTTCATATAAGTATCTGCCTACATTAGAACTGGCAATTTATGGCCCCAAAAGTGTATGTTCAGTTCCAGAAAGGATGGAGTTAGGTAGATGAGGTCAATAGTATTGGTAAAATGCAGGAGACTGAGAAAGAAAAATGACATACTATGTGTCAGGCACTATGCTAGGAACTTCATAAATATCATTTTATTTAATCTTTACAAAGAGAATAATAAGCAAAGTCTTATTATTATTAGCCTCAGTTTATAGGTGGAAAAACTAAGGCACAGAGAAGTTAATTTGCCCAAGGTCACACACCCATAAGTCTTAGAACCGAGATTTAAACTCAGACAGCCCTGCTTTGGATTCCATTTTTAAGCACAACACCACTATATGATATTGCCATCTTAGGGGAATTTAAATCCAAGTAAGTCTAGAATAGGCCTAAGGTCAAACTAACACCAATGTGTTCAGGCAGATTAAACGCTTTAGTTGATACATTTGTGAAGATAACAATACAGTAGCAAAAGGAAGCCTCTGTGAAGTCAAATTAGACCTTCCAGCACACTTATGCCAAAGCTTGTGCATATTCTTTTTTTCACGATGCCTTCTTTTTTTTAACATCTTTATTGGAGTATAATTGCTGTACAATGGTGTGTTAGTTTCTCCTTTATAACGAAGTGAATCAGCTGTACATATACATATATCCCCATATCTCCTCCCTTTTGCGTCTCCCTCCCACCCTCCTTATCCCACCCCTCTAGGTGGTCACAAAGCACCGAAAGCTCCTGCATATTAACACAAAGATACTCTGAGCCACTTTGCTCTCAATTCAGCTAAGATCAAAGAATTTGATATACAAAACAATACAACAAAAGTGAAACATCGAAATGGGAGAAGAAAGCAACTAGAAACATGAAGGGGGACAGGGTGATATTAAAAATAGAAATATATAAGTAGATCCAAGACTACGGAAGATATCATCTGGTGACTGTTGAGTAGAGTGGTAATCCCCAAGGGACTCATACTGATAATTCTGAGAGTCAAGTCCAAGACAAGTTCACTTATCTTTCATGTTCTTAGTTTTGTGTAAGTAAATGCACAACACAGATTAAAAAGATTTTCATTAAAATATGTAATTTGTTTAAGATTTTGGCAATTTAAACATTCAATTATCTGGAACCTCACATGTGCAGAACTCCCATTCTCTGCTACCAAAGGTGGCATTCCCATTTTTAGAAGGTTTTAGAGCAGCAGTCTTAAGCCAGAAGTCCCTGTAGGAAGTAGGATGACAGGAGAGTCATGAAAGACACCAATCTGGATAGAATATATTGTCATGATATATTTTTGGAAAAAATTTACTCTGTTGATTTTTGCCTACTTGCTGATTTATTTATTTTTTAATCAGAGAGTTATAAAGTTCAAAGTTACTCTAAAAGAAGTAGAAAGAGCTCTGTGACTAGGAGGAAATTACTTAACCTCTCTGAGTCTTAGTTTCCTCATATCTTTAAAAGAGCTATATTAATACCAACATTTCAAGGTTGTAGTACTAAACATAAAATGTGCAAAGCGGATGGTCCAGCAATTATTCAAAAGTGGCACTTCTAGAAAAAAGATGTTAAGAGAAAAGACTCCAAGGCTAGGTGGCCCATACTCAGCTCTACTAACTACTTGTTAACTATGTGACCTTCGGCAAATTATCTGCACTCTCTGTGCCTCAGTTTCCCTATCTGTGAACTGTAGATAAGAACAACATCTATCTCACAGGTTTTTTATGAGGATTAGATGACTTAATACCTCTAAACACATACAGCAGTACCTGGAACATTAGCAATCATTGAATGTCAATTTTGGTTTTGTTTTAGTTGAGTCCGTCCCCTTCCTTTTCAAGATGAGATAACTGATACCTAGAGAAGTGAAGACATTTGCCCCAGGGATCCAATCTCCTACCCCCAATACTCCCACTTCTCCATCCCACTGTCTCATCACACCTTTGTCTGCACGCTCCCAGTGGGCGTTCCTCTTTTGCACTAGTTGTAACTGCTTCACATCAGCCACATGTCCTTCATTCTCTACAGACATGCAGGAGAAATTTCCACAAAGGCAGACGTGAATTGCTATGATGCTGACTGAAGGTTAAACTTTAGGTTCCTTCCAAGGGGGTCCACAAATGTGTTCGTCTGCTTTATGCTACTTTTGCAAAAGTAAGGTGTTTTTGTATCTTGTTCCTTAAAGACGATTGCCAAACTGTAAAATCTTCAGGCCCTAATAATCTAAATCCACAGTTGCTCAAATGGAGGGCAAAACAAGATGAAAGTCAGGATTTGAAAAACAAACAGTAGGCAATGAATGCTCTATATAAAGCTATGGTGGAAAAAAATCAGAAAACAAAGACTCATTTTGAAAAACTTTCACTTTTTCAGAGACAGGGAGAGAGAAAGCTCCCTGTTTTTTCAAATAGCTGGCTCCTTATCCTCTGTGTCTCAGCTCAGTTATCGCATACAAACCCGCCTTGATCATCTAACAAAAATATTCTTTCCCTCTTCTGATACTGTTTTGCATTTATCAGATTTTTCTGATGATTTCTCCATAGCACTATCACAATCTATATTTTTTCTGTTATTTACGTTCAACCTCAAATTCATTCACTGTGTCTGGCACACAGTAAAAACTCAATAAATGTTGATCAAGTGAATGAATGAATGAATAATTCCTTTTCACTCATCAGTTCTTGGCTCAGATATAGATGCTCTCAGGAAGCCTTACTAGAGTCCTCAAGACCAAGTTAGGCAACTTTTCTGTGTGTTCTGTGCCCCCTACCTCCTGGGAATTTATTATAGAAGATGAATTCTCTCTTCTCTCATCTACTGCCGCATCAGATGGTTGGCTCCTAATGGCCAACCCTGTGCATCCTTCACTATTGCATCCCAGCACCTAGTACAGTGCCTGGTACATAGTAGGCACCCAACAAATGTTTGGTTTGATTAAATTACTTGATTGGGTACAAAAGTCTGAAGGTTGGTACACTGTTTACAAAAGAAGAAAGCTAACATTTATTGTTAATTTTGCACCTAGTATTGAACTAGGTATAAGTATTTATTATAGCAAATACTTAGCAGCTAAGGGGTAGGTGTTATCTTCTCTTGTTTCACAAATAAGTAAATGGAGACATAGGGAAGATTGGGCTTGAGGTCACATAGCTAGTGAGATCTGGGTCAGTATTTGAGCCACAGAGTCCCCGCCTGTGCCACTGAGCCACTCTGCCCCTTGGTGGCAAAACACTTACTGATCCGTGGGGTGATCTTTTCTTGCATGTTTGTTTTCATGTCTTCCCACATGGCTGGTAAGCTCTATTAGGCCAGGAACAAGGTCTGTACCATCCTTTGTATTTTGTCAATGCTCAGAAGAGTGGTTTAAACACAGCAGGATGCAGGAGTCACTGCTTCCAGCTGTCTGACTAAGTGAATGTTTGCATCTTGACATTTTGCACACAGTATCAACTTCTTGTCAGGAGTGAAACTAAATCTTGCCTTTCTCAATATCCCAGGAAAAGCAGATGCTAAGTTAGACGAAATGTGATGGGAGGAAAAGACCATATAAATGACAGCACCAGGAATGGTCTTAGCAGCTGTCACTGGCTTCTGTGGTTCTCTTAAGGATTCTCCTGGGCAGAAAATGTTGGTTCCTTATCCACAGACTAGAGGGTTGAACACCATCCTGAAATCAATGGGCAGAGTGACTAGGCTAAGTGAGCACCAAATGCAAAGATTACAGTCAGCACTATTTTCCTGCAGGTATTCATTCCATTTACTCAGACACTTCTTTCCAAATACTCTTCTTTCTATGCACACTCCCCAGAGGTGGAAACAGGCATTCCAGAAATGTGCAAGAAGTGAATGGAATATGTTCCAGTCCCTCCTATTGTGCATATCTATGTGTTTTAAACACAAAACAGATAATGCACAACCTGTTCATGCTGGCAGATAGTAAATTTCAAGCAAAATAACTGATTCCTTTCTGTACCTATAAATAATTTCTTGGAACAGGTAAAAAGGGAATATAGAAAGTTGTCAAGCAATTACTTAGTGTGGAAAGGGTACTTGCTGGGATTAAGATATGTAGGATTACAGGGAGTTGGAGACAAGACGGAGAAGTAGAAGGACTTGAGCTCACCTCCTCTCACGAAAACAACAAAATCACAACTAACAGCTGAACAGCCATCAACAAAAAAGACTTGAACTTAACAAAAGCAATATTCTCCATCCAAAGGCAAAGAAGAAGCCACAGCAAGATGGAAGAAGGGGCGTATTCGCAATAAAATCAAATCCCATACCCTCCAGGTGGGCAAGCCACAAACTGGAAAATAATTATATTGCAGAGGTTCTCCCACAGGAGTGAGAGTTCTGAGCCCCAGATGTGGCTCTTCAGCCTGGAGGTGTGGCATCAGGAGGAGAAGTCCCCAGAGAATTTGGCTTTGAAGGCCAGTGGGGCTTGATTGCAGGAACCCCACAGGACTGGGAGAAACAGAAACTTCACACTTGGAGTGTGCACACAAGGTGTCATGCACACCAGGACCCAGAAAAAGAGCAGTGACTTCATAGGAGCCTGGGCCAGACCAACCTGCAGGTCTTGGAGGGTCTTCTAGGGAGGTAGGGGGCAGCTGTGGCTCACTATGGGGACAAGGACACTGGTGAAAGAGGTACTAGGGAGTACTCATTGGCATATTTGAGGCTACCATTTTGACACAAAGACCTGGCACCACCCAACAGCCTATAGCTCCAGTGCTGGGATGCCTCAGGCCAAACAACCAACAGGGCAGGAACAAAGCCCCACCCATAAGCAGCAGGCTGCCTAAAATCTTCCTGAGCCCCCAGCCACCTCTAAACACACCTCTTGATACGGCCTTGCCCACCAGAGGGACAAGACCCAGCTCCACCCACCAGTGGGCAGGCACCAGTCCCTCCCACAAGGAAGCCTGTACAAACCTCTTAGACCAGTCTCACCCACCAAGGGCCACACAACAGAAGCAAGAGGAATTACAACCTGTAGCCTGCAAAACAGAAACTGCAATCACAGAAAGTTAGACAAAATGAGGTGGCAGAGGAATATGTTCCAGACAAAGGAACAAGATAAAACCCCAGAAGAACAACGAAATGAAGTGGAGACAGGCAATGTACCTGAAAAAGAATTCAGAGTAATGATAGTTAAGTTGATCCAAGATCTAGGAAAAAGAATGGAGGCACAGACCAAGAAGATACAGTAAATGTTTAACAAAGAGCTAGATGATATAAAATACAAACACACAGAGATGAACAATACAATAACTGAAATGAAAAGTAGACTAGAAGGAATCAATAACAGAATAAATGAGGCAAAAGAAGGAATCAGTGAGCTGGAAGACAGAATGGTAGAAATCAATACCATAGAAGAGAATAAAGAAAAAAGAATGAAAAGAAATAAGGACAGTTTAAGAAACCTCTGGAACATTAAACATGTGAACATTCATATTATAGGGGTCACAGAAGGAGAAAAGAGAGAGAAGAGGCCAGAGAAAATATTTGAAGAGATAATAGTGCAAAGCTTCCCTAACATGAGAAAGGAAAAACTCACTCAAGTCTAGGAAGAGCAGAGAGTCACATACAGGATAAACCCAACGAGCAACACACTGAGACACATATTAATCAAATTGGCAAAAATTAAAGACAAAGAGAAAATATCAAAAGCAACAAGGGAAAAGCAACAAACAACATAGAAGGGAATCCCCAGAAGGTTAACAGCTAATTTTTCAGCAGAAACTCTTCAGGCCAGAAGGGAGTGGCATGATATATTTAAAGTGATGAAAGGGAAAGACCTAGAACCAAGAATACTCTACCCAGCAAGGCTCTCATTCAGATTCAATGGAGAAATCAAAAGTTTTACAGATAAACAAAAGCTAAGAGATCTCAGCACCACTAAACCACCTTTACCACAAATGCTAAAGGAATTCTCTAGGCAGAAAAGAAAAAGACACAACAAGAAACAAGAAATTTACAAATGGGAAAGCTGACCAGTAAAAGCAAACATACAGTAAAGGTAGGAAACCATCCACACAGAAATATGATATCAAAATCAGCAATCATGAGGAGAGTACAAATGCAGGATATTGGAAATGTATTTGAAATTAAAAGACCAGCAACTTAAAACAGTCTTGTGTATACATATAGTCTGCTATATCAAATCCTCATGGTTACCACAAAGTGAAAATCTACAATAGATACACACAGCAAAAGAAAAAGGAATCCAAACACAACACTAAAGTTAGTCATCTAATCACAAGAGAAGAGAACAAAAGAGGAAGGGAAGAAGAAATGACCTACAAAAACAAATCCAAAACAATTAACAAAATGGCAATTAGAACAAACATATCATTAATTACCTTAAATGTAACCAGATTAAATGTTCCAATCAAAAGACATAGACTGGCTAAATGGATATAAAAACATGACCTGTATATATGTTGTCTACAAGAGACCCACTTCAGATCTAGGGACACATACAAATAGAAATCAAAAGAAAGCTGGAGTAGTGATACTCATATCAGACAAAATAGACTTGAAAATAAAGGCTGTTACAAGAGACAAAGAAGGACACTACATAATGATCAATGAATCAAAGAAGATACAACAATTGTAAATATATTTGCACCCGAGGGGTGGTGGTGTGATGAATTTGGAGTTTTGGATTGATATATATATACACTAATATGTATAAAATGGATAACTAATAAGAACCTGTTGTATAAAAAAATAAATAAAATAAAATTCAAAAATTCAAAAAAATATATATATATGCGCCCAACATAAAAGCAACTCAATATATAAGGCAAATGCTAACAGCCATAAAAGGAGAAATCAACAGTAACACAATAATAGTGGGGGATTTTAACACTCCACTTATATCAATGAACAGACCATCAAGACAGAAAATCAATAAGGAAACATGACACATTAGATCAGGTGGCCTTAATTGATATTTATAGAGTATTCCATCCAAAAGCAGCAGAATACACATTCTTCTCAAGTGGACATAGAACATTCTCCAGGATAGATCACATCTTGGGCCACAAAGCAAGGCTCAGCAAATTTAAGAAACCTGAAATCATACCAAGCATCTTTTCCAACTGCAATGCTATGAGATTAGAAATCAAATATAAGAAAAAAAATTGTAAAAAACACAAACATGGAGGCTAAACAATAGGCTACCAAACAGCCAATGGGTCACTGAAGAAATCAAAAAGGAAAGTAAAAAAAAAAACCTAGACATAAATGAAAATGAAAACATGATGATTCAAAACCTATCAGATGCAACAAAAGCAGTTCTAAGAGGGAAGTTTTTAGCAGTACAATCATACCTCAGGAAACAAGAAAAATCTCAAATAAACAACCTAACCCTATACCTAAAGCAACTAAAGAGAGAAGAGCAAATAAAACCCAAAGTTCGTAGAAGGAAAGAAATCATACAGATCAGGGTAGAAATAAATGAAAGAGAGATGAGGAAAACAATAGAAAAGATCAATGAAACTAAAAGCCGGTCCTTTGAAAAGATAAACAAAATTGATAAACCTCTAGCCAGACTCATCAAGAAAAAAAAAGAGAGGGCTCAAATCAACAAAATTAGAAATGACAAAGGAGAAGTTACAATGGACACCATAGAAATACAAAGGATCATAAGAGACTACTACAAGCAATTATATGCCAATAAACTGTACAACCTAGAAGAAATGAACAAATTCTTAGAAAGGTACAATCTCCCAAGACTGAACCAGCAAGAAATAGAAAATATAGACCAATCACAAGTACTGAAATTGAAACTGTGATTAAAAAACTCCCAACAAACAAAAGTCCAGGACCTGATAGTTTCACAGGCGAATTCTATCAAACATTTAGAGAAGAACTAACACCTATCCTTCTGAAACTCTTCCAAAAAATTGCAGAGGAAGGAACACTCCCACACTCATTCTATGAGGCCAGCATCACCCTGATACCAAAACCAGACAAAGATACCACAAAAAAAGAAAATTACAAACCAATATCATTGATGAACATAGATGCCAAAATCCTCAACAAAATACTAGCAAACTGCATCTAACAATATATTAAAAGGATCATATACCATGATCAAGTAGGATTCACCACAGGGATGCAAGGATTCTTCAATATCTGCACATCAATCAGTGAGATACACTGCATCAACAAATTGAAGAGTAAAAATCATATGGTCATCTCAATAGATGCAGAAAAAGCTTTTACAATATTCAACACCCAATTATAATAAAAACTCTCCAGAAAGTAGCATAGAGGGAGCTTACCTCAACATAATAAAGGCCATATATGACAAACCCACAGCTAACATCATTCTCAATGGTGAAAAACTGAAAGTATTTCCACTAAGATCAGGAACAACACAAGGATGTCCACTCTTGCCATTTTTATTCAACATAGTTTTGGAAGTCCTAGCCACAGCTATCAGAGAATAAAAAGAAACAAAAGGAATCCAAACTGGAAAAGAAGAAGTAAAATTGTCACTGTTTGCAGATGACATGACACTATACATAAAAAATCCTAAAGATGTTACCAGAAAGCTACTAGAGCTCAAAAATGAATTTGGTAAAGTTGCAGGATAAAAAAGTAATACACACAAATCTATTGCATTTCTATATACTAACAATGAAAGATCAGAAAGAGAAACTAAGGGAACAACCTCATTTACCGTCACATCAAAAACAATAAAATACCTAGGAATAAACCTACCTAAGGAGGCAAAAGACCTACACTCCAAAAACTGTAAAACGCTAATGAAAGGAATCAAAAATGACACAAACAGATGGAAAGATATACCATGCTCTTGGATTGGAAGAATCATTATTGTCAAAATGACTATGCCACCCAAGGCAACCTACAGATTCAATGCAATCCCAAATTACCAATGGCATTTTTTACAGAACTAGATCAAAAATCTTAAAATGTGTATAGAGACACAAAAGACCCTGAATAACCAAAGCAATCTTCAGAAAGAAAAACAGAGCTGAAAGAATCAGGCTCCCTGCCTTCAGACTATCCTATAAAGCTACAGTAATCAAAACAGTATAACACTGGCACAAAAACAGAAATATAGATCAATGGAACAGGATAGAAAGCCCAGAAATAAACACACACACCTATGGTTAATTGATCTACAACAAAGGAGGCAAGACTATACAATAGAGAAAAGACAGTCTCTTCAATAAATGGTTCTGGGAAAACTGGACAGCTACATGTAAAAAAATGAAATTAGAGCATTCTTTAATGCCATACACAAAAATAAACTCAAAATGGATTAAAGACCTAAATGTAAGACCGGATACTATAAAACTCTTAGAGGAAAACATAGGATGAACACTCTTTGACATAAATCAAAGCAAAATCTTTTTAAATTTGTCTCCTAAGTAATGGAAACAAAAATAAACAAATCTGACCTTATTAAACTCAAAAGCTTTTACATAGCAAAGGAAAGCATAAACAAAACAAAAAGAGAAGCCCCAGAATGGGAGAAAATATTTGCAAATGAAGTGAATAGCAAGGAATTAATCTCCAAAATTTACAAACAGCTCATATGGCTCAATATCAAAAAAACAAACAACCCAATCAAAAAATGGGCAGAAATTCTAAATAGACATTCTCCAAAGAAGACATACAGTTGGCCAAGAGGCACATGAAAAGATGCTCAACATCTCTAAGTATTAGAAAAATGCAAATCAACACTACAATGAGGTAGCATCTCACACCAGTCAGAATGGCCATCATCAAAAAGTCTATAAGCAACAAATGCTGGAGAGGGTGTGAAGAAAAGGGAACCCTCCTGCACTGCTGCTGGGAATGTAAATTGGTACAACCACTATGGAGAACAGTATGGAGTTTCCTTAAAAAATTAAAAATAGAGCTAGCATATGACCCAGCAATCTCACTTCTCAGAATATATCCGAAGAAAACCATAATTTAAAAAGAGACATGCATCCCAATGTTCACTGCAGCACTAATTACCATAGCCAAGGCATGGAATCAACCTAAATGTCCATCGATGGATGAATGGATAAAGAAGATGTGATACATATATACAATGGAATATTACTCAGCCATTAAAAGGAATGAAATAATGCCACTTGCAGCAACATGGATGGACCTGGAGCTTATCATACTAAGTGAAGAATGTCAGACAGAGAAAGACCAATATCCTATGATATCACTTATATGCGGAATCTAAAAAACATGATACAAATGAACTTATTTACAAAATGGAAACAGACTCACAGACTTAGAAAACAAACTTAAGGTTACCTAAGGGGTAAGGTGTGGGGAAGGGGAGGAATCAATTAGGAGTTTTGGATTAACATACACACACTACTATAGATAAAATAATCAACAAGGACCTATTGTAGAGCACAAAGAACTCTACTCAATATTCTGTAATAAGCTAAATGGGAAAAGAATCTAAAAAAGAATAGATATATGTATACGTATAACTGAACCACTTTGCTGTACACCTGAAACTAACACAACATTGTAAATCAACTATACTCCAATATAAAATAAAAATTATTAATAAAAAAGATATGTAGGTTTACAGATTGGATCCCCTGAAGATCTCTGACAGATCACTTGGCCTCCTTTTACCTCACTTACAAGTGTGGTCAAGTACATGGGCTTTGATTTCAATCCCCTGGTTCGAATTCTGCTTCTGACATATCCTAGCTAGGACCTTGGGCAAATCCCTTTATTTTTCTGATTCTCTGTTTCCTCATCTATAAAATGGGGCTAATAATACCACCTTCCTTCATGGGGTTTGGCAAAAAATAAATGCTAAAAATGCATATAAACATAAAATGCTTATTTATGGGTCAACATTGGGTTCATTAAGTGATGCTATTATCAGTTGTATGTTTGAGGTCTCTAAATACTGAGACCCAGAAATGCACTGAGTCTGCAGTGAGAATGGTTGAAAACATAAGCATTTGTCAGAGTGGAATCAATGACAGAAGCCACCCCTGGGACTCTAAGAACCTGCCTTTTGTATTAAGCATGTCTGTTACTTTCTGTATTCAGATGCTTTGACAGCTGGGGCCTTATGGATCCTGGAGGGACTGCCCTACCCTGAGTTACTCAATTCTTTTTTCTTTTTTCTTTTTTTTTTGCATACTCTCTCGTTGCGGAGCAACAGGCTCCGGACGCGCAGGCTCAGTGGCCATGGCCCACTGGCGCAGCCGCTCAGCAGCATGTGGGATCCTCCCGGACCGGGGCACAAACCTGTGTCCTCTACATCGGCTGGCGGACTCCCAACCACTGCGCCACCAGGGAAGCCCTACTCAATTCTTAAAGACACTAAACAACTCACTGAAGCTCACTTGTCAAATGCAAACCACCAATACAGAGCTCATAGGGCTTGCTCCATCTTGGGCTCTCACACTATGAGCCACTATCCACCTGCCCTAATTACCCCAGGCACCTGACAACTTAGGGAAGTCTTTATGCCCCAGGGTCTGCTGCAGGTATTCAAACTAGCCAGTCCTAAGCCTGTTTACCCTGCCTGGCCCATTCCTTATACAGAAACCACAATAGAGGCTCTTGTCACATTCCTCCCGCCCCTCCTTCTGCGTCCTGACCCACGCAGGGGATTCCCCTCACTCCCAAGTGCCCCCCCTCCCCAGCCCATGTGTCTTGCTCTTAAAATCTGTGAGCATAACGAACTACTATTTCAATGGCAGTTGTCTCCTGACCTGTGGGCCTCGCCACACCTAAATAACAATAAAACCTATATTTTAAAATACCGTCTTCCTCCAGGACTGGGCTGGGGAAGCAGGGCTTGTATTCTCTGTTTACTCATCCATCTCCTGCATAAGATTGTGATATAGCTACTGCCTATGTATATAGTTGCTGTATGGAAATCAGAATTCCCTTTGGTTGCATGTGGACCAGAAGCACATGTTTGACAGCAGATGACACCTTTGTGAAAAAGAAAAGGCACCCCTTCCTGGAACTGAGCACAGCTTAGCATGTGGCGCTCTGGCTGGAGAACAGCCCCCACTTGACCCCTGGTTGGTGTCTTTGTCCAGTGCACAACATGTGCATCTGTATGCGGCAGCCCTGACCGCTGAACACACTGAGGACGTTTCTTATTAACTCAGGCTGGCCAGGGCTCAGAAATGAAGATGGGAAGGAGAGAGGGAAAGGGGAAGGAGGGAGAGAAAAGACAAGGAGTGGTGAAGGGTGAGGGTGGGAAAAAGAGAATGCAAAAATGATAAAATGCTAGTTCTAATTCCTAAGGAAACAGTGATCTCTGCCTACCTGCCCTCTGCTCACTTTAAACCTATATTCTCTAACTAAGCTACAAATTTTTCAAGCTAAGTCTTTCATTAGTTAGAGTCAACCTTGATTTTTGGACTTGAACAATGTAGATCCAACTGAAAAAGGAGACCCATGTGCTGTCTTTCTTTCTTTCTTTTTTTAGCACCTTTATTGGAGTATAATTGCCTTTACAATGGTGTGTTAGTTTCTGCTTTATAACAAAGTGAATCAGCTATACGTATACATATATACCCATATCTCTTCCCTCTTGTGTCTCCCTCCCTCCCACCCTCTCTATCCCACCCCTCTAGGTGGTCACAAAGCACCGAGCTGATCTCCCTGTGCTATGAGGCTGCTTCCCACTAGCTATCTATTTTATGTTTGGTAGTGTATATATGTCCATGCCACTCTCTCACTTTGGCCCAGCTTACCCTTCCCCCTCCCCGTGTCCTTAAGTCCATTCTCTAGTAGGTCTGTGTCTTTATTCCCGTCCTGCCCCTAGGTTCTTCAAGACCTTTTTTTTTTTTTTTACATTCCATATATATGTGTTAGCATACGGTATTTGTTTTTCTCTTTCTGACTTACTTCACTCTGTCCATGTGCTTTCTTTACACAAAGGAAATTGCCTTTTATTCAGGGGAACCACACTGTCAAACCTGGCTCTCTACACAGCCTAGTTTCAAGAATTACCAGCACTCTTTACTTTACAGATTGCTATAGGCGTCATAGTTCATATAGTAGTAATCTAGACACTGAAAATAAATACAGTACTAAGATATTCTTAGTAATGGTTGCTATATTATTTTTCAATCTTCTTATTGGGAGGAAATCCACTCTACATAGCCTTTCCCAAAGCTAAACTACTTTTAAATTAGAAGCAAAATATTATAGACTCCAGCTGTGAAATATTTTCCTCTAAGTAAAGTGAAAAACCCATGCTAGATTTTTCTCCAATATATTCTTAACAGCATTAGACACAGAAAATGAAAGAACCACCTCTAATACTTGACATCTCAAAATTTTTGAAAATTTTTGACTTGAGAATCATAAAAATGATAATAAAATAAAAGTGCAATAAGAAATGTTAATGTAGTGAAGGACAGAGGGATTCATAAATATACTAAAGGAAAATAAGGTTTGTAACTAAGTACAAATGAACGATGTTATTTCTCTAGACAGGTTTATTCCAAGGCAGTAGTGAACTTCCACAGAGAGGAGGCGTAACACAGCCAGAAAGAAATGTCAATGTTTGTAGTAGCCGTTAAAAGCTTTCTTTAAATGTGGACTGTTAAAAAATCCAGTTTGTGGTCTCAGAAACTTCCCCCACAGCACATGCAAAAAGCAACCCATCAAGTAGAAAAACTGGGCAGTCTTCCCACCCAGGTTCTTTCTTCCTGACCTTTTAGAAATACTACTTGAAATCTGGCTTCAAGTTTGATGTTCCTATGCCTGATGGCAACACTGGCAACCAGGTATGAGATTTATCCCAATTGTCATAACACAGCACTTACCTTGAGAGTGAACTTGGTGTACTAGCAACTGGACTGGCTTAGCTAGCAGGAGACCTGGATTTTAGACTCTACTCTGGCACTAACTGTAAGGTAAGGTCAAATCACTTAGCCCACTATATATCTTCATTTCTTAACCTGGAAACAGTTCTATTTATGGGCAGTTTAAAATAGAGTCATCAGAGTCATGTTAATATCTGTAGCCTGTCTTGGTTAAGGTAAAAATGCATTGGACTAATCCATGACAGTTTTCATTACTATGAAACAATTTTGCTTCTCTTCCTTTGAAATATATAATAGTGTGATAGACGAATGAATACATATTTGGTTTTCCTCCTGGTTCCTGACAAAGAGCTTCTACAACCCTTGGAATTTCCTAAGAGATGGGGGAAAAAGGATCATCTTTTGTTATTCATAATAAGCCCCTTTCAGCCATACCAGAGTTCATGCTAATGAGGTGACTGTTGGTTAGCCCCTAGATAGCTTCAAAATGGGGGCTGATTACAACATCGTAAATCACCTATACTCCAATATAAAAAAAAAAAAAGAATAGGGGATGATTGTTAGAAGAACAAACCATGTGATCAAAAGGTTGGAACTTTCAGCCCTACCCCCGCCCTCTGGGAGGGGAGAGGGTCCGAAGACTGAGTTAATCACCAATGGCCAAGGATTTCATCAATCATGCCTATGTAATGGGAGCTCCATAAACATCCGAAAGGGTGAGGTTTGGAGAGCTTTGGGGTTGGTGAATATATCACAGTGCTGGGGAGACTGCATGGAAGCTGCTCCCACCCATCCCCACAACAATTTGCCCTATGCTTCCCTTCTATCTGGTTGTTCCTGAGTTGTATCCCTTATAATAAACCGGTAATAGTAAGTAAACTCTTCCTGAATTCTGTGAGCTCTTCTAGCAACTTATCAACCCTGAGGGGTGGGACTGTGGGACCTGCGAGTTTATAGCCTGGAGGTCAAAAGCACAGGGCACCCAGATTTGTGATTGATATCTGAAGTGGGGTGGGGAGGGGAGGGATAAGCTTATGGAACTGAGCCCTTTACCTGTGGGATCTGTGCTAACTCTGGGTAGTTAGTGTCAACATTGTATTAAATTACAGGACACCCAGTTGGTGTCTGCATAGCAATGAAGAATTGCTTGGTCTGGAAAACCCCGGCATGTGGTGTCAGAAGTGTTGCACGTAGAAACAGATCATAGTATAGGCTAAGATAGCTGTGGATACCTTAATGAATTCGTTACACATTAATACAAGTGCATAAAGATACTATAAGCTGGAAAAAACAGTTCACGTTCAGTTATTTAAATACGAGACGGCAAACCATCAGTGCCAGATACAGTCCCAAATAAATAATTTGTTTAAGTCATAAAATAAAAGTTGTACACAACTAAATATTTTCTAGTATACTTACATTATGGCATAAAGCAAGAACCCCTAGAATTACTGTGGGAATGTTAGACTTAGGTAACCACCCTGTTGCTCCTTATCCTGTCTCCCCCCGCATGACTCAGTTCATCGGGATGGTCAGACTCTTTTAAAAACATCTTCTTCAGCATCCCAGGATACATTGCCTAAGATCACCATCTTCACAAAAGCACCACCATATTCAAGAAGACTTCTTAATTAGGGCAGCATGGTGAAGGGGAACAAGCCAAAGCATTAGAATCTGATAGACCTAGCCTGGAACCAGCCTCTTGCCACATATGACCCTGGACGAGCTATTTAATTTGTCCGACTTTCAGGTTTCTCGGATAAAATAGGAATAATAATAAATACAAAGTTGGGTTGTTGTGGAAATTAGAAATAAGGTATAGATGATGCTTGGCATAGTTCTATGTTCAATAAATGTTAGCTACGTATAATATTTATACAATTTGATATTTGCTTATAGACATACATATATAGTTACTCCGTGAGTATTCATTTCTTTCTCCAACTATACTACAAGTTCAATGAGAACAAAATCTTTGCAGAGTACTGCTTTTGAATGGTTCACAATATAGTAGACCAGCTGGTATATGGTAGTGTAAAATCCATTTTCATACCCCTAGAATCACAGGTACATTAAGAGCTCCCAATAGCCCTAAGAGGAAGAAATAAGATTGTTTTGATTGCAAAGAAAACAGTGGCCATCAGACTACTGTTGTGACTGAGGAAGGTCTGGGTGAAGGGTTCCTGAGTGGCTGACCCCTGAAGGGAGTGTGGGTATCCACAGAATGGGAGAATGAAAACCCTGGAAGGAGGTCCCAGGCTGGACGGAGCTGTGAAGAGAGTTGAAGGTTTTGGGAAAATGGTGGATTATGGATGACTAGAGACAAGATTTATATGTCCCAGGCTTTTGAGTGAAATTATGGAAATTGAGAAGCATGAGGAGGTATTAGAGGAGAAGCAGCCCAGAGACCTGAGTTGGCATTTGCTTGGCTCAGAGAAGAGCAATTTTCACGCAGAAGTAAGACCTGGACAGAAGTAACGGAACTTCAGTGTCCAAGAAAAGTACAGGAATGAGCTGTGGCCTGGTACTAGCACTGAGGGTTTTGAAAAAAATATTTTTGTAAGTGTGACAATATAATTCTCAAAAAAGGTATATTATTTGAACTTTTTCTGTTTTACATTAAGGACAGATGATTTTACACCTCTACAAAGCATTCCTGTCAAAAACCTAAATTGAGAAATTGTTAGAGATTATAGGATTGACTTTATACACCATGTTGATGTTTTACCTAAACAATCACAACAACCACCTTTAAACATCCCTAAGATATACGGCAGGAGCTGTCAGACAGAGGAATAATACTTCTTTGATATTAACAGAAAGAACATGGTCACAGAGGTAGGCGATGTGTAGTTACCAAATTAATTTAATTTTCAATTCAACAAAGCCCCTGAGAGTTAAGGGACCTTTCTTAAGCCTGGATATGAAAGTTATCTTCACATGACAATTGGTTGCTTAAAGCTCAAAAGGAAGAGAATGTGAAGCAATAAACACAGCTCTTCCTGTCTGTATCAACAGGGCTGCGTGTTTCTAAAGTATCTAAAGAGGGACCCCCTTCCCAACAAAAATGTCTTTGGGGATCAGTAGAGCAGCAATGGGGGCTGGGCCTATTTTTCCAAGTTCTTTTCTTTTTTTTTTTTTTTTTTTCCCGGTACGCGGGCCTCTCACTGTTGTGGCCTCTCCCGTTGCCGAGCACAGGCTCCGGATGCGCAGGCTCAGCGGCCATGGCTCACGGGCCCAGACGCTCCGCGGCACGTGGGATCTTCCTGGACCGGGACACGAACCCATGTCCCCTGCATCGGCAGGCGGACTCTCAACCACTGCACCACCAGGGAAGCCCCCAAGTTCTTTTCTGAGTTCTAATTAGACTTGGAAGACTCCAGAATTAGAATAAGTAAAATAGTAACAATCTCTTGTAAGCTGCCTAAGAGGATACCTACCTGTGTATATACCTGCATCTTTAAATTTTACTCCTAAGAGCTTTAAGATATGAAAGGACATCTGGAATATTTATAATGCTATCTTAAGGGCTCTTTTATTAAAAAAAAAAAAAAGTTTAAACGTTTTACTCTGAGATTTGTCTTTCTTTCAGCTTTCCATATCTGAGGAGGCAGGCTTATCGTCAGACCTACAAATCAACCATGGCACCAGTACCAAATGGTAGTAGACATCAGAATTGTCTCAGAAGAAGGCAGAAACCTCATCTCTTGGGAAATGCCTTTTTAAAGCTCAAATCAATTTGAGTGGCAGAAGGATAAATGAACAGGGAAAGGGGACCAAAACTAACTGTAAAAACATTCTACCATTGTACCCATACATTGCATGATGTACATAAAATGCTTACTACATAACTCTATTTTGGTATAACCAATTTTTTTGTTACTTCAGCTCTTATATTACCTTGAACGTGTACCCACACACACTTTTTCTTATGTTTCTCACTTGCTATTCTCCTAAATTTATCCCAACTATTTAGTTAAGGAATCTCTGATCTTCTGCAGCGGGTGAGGAGAGGCACAAAGCTAGCCACACAGTCGCAAAGCTTATTGGAGAACATTCTGCTTAGGGAAAAACCCTATTTAAAATAAATATCCTATTTGTTTTGTTTTGTCTGGGTAGGTAAACATAACTCTTAGAGCTGAAAACACAAGGTTTGTGGAGATTAAATAGACCCTTTTCAAATTTTAGCTGGGGCTTTATGAAGGGACTAAACCTAAGCTTTCTCTATATCTGGTTGTTTACCTTCTTTAAAACGACCAGGGCAGGCTGCTTCCTGCAACCTAAAAAGGCTAAATTTACTTTGCCTATTTTGTGTATTAGAAAAGTGGCAGAGAAGGATGCAGAGACTTGCTCCGGGTCACACAGACCATAAAAGACAGAGCCAGACTTTCTGTTGAGTGTTCTTTACCACAATAAACAGACATTTATATTTTCTTTCTTCTGAAGACTCTTAAGAAGCATCAATGACAATAAGGCTTAATTCAGTCTCCCTACCTTAAAGAGGCAACACTCTATTGCCTTTGAAACAGAATGTTCTGTGGCAAAGAACCTGGAAATGGAGGCTTACAGACCCCATGGGGACAGAACAAGGCAGAAAGGTTTCCCTCACACACTTATATGTTCAATGCCCTAGACTGAAGGATGCCATCAGTTCAAAGTCACTTACCCAAATCTGAAGCTTGATTCTCTTTTCATTTTTGAATACAGTTTTGACTTTGAAATCAATCCCAACTGTGCTGACGAATGCAGATGTAAAGGAGTCATCCGCGTAACGGAACAGAAAAGATGTCTTCCCCACACTGCTATTGCCAATGATGAGCAATTTGAACATGTAGTCAAAGTTCTGATCAGAGGAGTCTTTCTGGCCGTACCTGGCATCTTGGGCAGAGGCCATCTGTGGTAAAACAAAACAAAACAAAACAAAAGAGGTGTGGATCAGTCTCCCATTTGCCATGAAGCTAGCAGCACACTCATTATTGGTCTTGCCAGAAACAGATGTCAGACCACTCAGGAGACAAGTTGAGAGAGTTCCCCAGCCTTCCTCTGATGCTGGTATCCATGGCAATAATTCCCTGCTGGAAGACAGAAAAGCAAATCTTACGGCTCTTTCCAGCTGTGTTGGTGTGTGTCACTGCTCAGCATTCAGAACGAATCAAAGACACAAAAGGAGATGTAACATGAAAAGCAAAGATATGAGGAGCTGGCCAGGGCATGTGGATTCTGAAAGTTTGTAATTCCAGTGATGGTGACACCAAGGTGGCTGAACAGCAGGGTGTTTCTTCCTGAGTCATCTAAATTATTAGAGTCTCTCTTATTTTCTAGGGAAGCACTCCCAAAGCCTATCTCTATTTCATCTATTTATATCACTTTAAATCAACATCCTAACATATATGACCAATCTCTTTCAAATAATGATAATGACAAATACATACGGTTCAAACAACGTGCCAGGAACTGTTAACTTACTTAACCCTCACCACACCCTATAGGTGGGTACCTTTATTATTTACATATTAAAAGGAGACAATTAAGGCTCAGAGATACTAAGTCATTTGCTCAATTTCACATACTTTGTAAGCAGTAGAGGCGGGTTTCAAATCAGGCGGTGTGGTGCCAGGGCTCATGTTCTTAATGCCTCCTACTCCCTGCCCCCCAGCCCCGGTTCCCAGTGAGAACTAGGGAAATTTGTACACGTGCTCTAAAGTTGAAGTGGGAAATATTCATTGTGAGATTCATTAATGAAGGTCCCTACCTGGGTTCAAACCTCGGCTCCACCACCTACTGGTTGTGGAACTTTTGCTTTTTTATTTTAAATTGGTGTAGCTCAGTTTCCTCTCTTGCGTGAAATGGAAAAAATTATTACCCAACTTGAAACACTTGTGAAAATAATAATAGATGATAGAAATAGAAAATAATAGATGATATATCTGTACAGCAGATATATAAAGTGCCTAGCAAAGAATAGAGAATAATCTATTCTCTATAAATGCTCTAGATGGATTTTTCCTCATCTTTTTTGATGATCTTTTTCACGTCTATCAAAAGTGCTGCAGCATTACTCTACGTATCATTTGGCTCCATATAGAAAAGAAGCATTTAGGACGGTGAATCTCAGTGATTAGTGCACTTACCGGGTCACCTTTTTGGATGCTATGAATTCTTTGCCAATTGCTGTGCTGCCCAATACAATAGCCACTAATCACATATGCCTGTTTATATTTAAACTAAGTAAAATTAAAAATTCAGTTCCTCACTCACACTAGCCATACTTCAAGAGCACAAGAGCCACATGGGGCTTGTGGCTATGACACTGCGCAGGTTCAGGACACTGTCATAACTGCAGAAAGTTCTATTACTCAGTGCTAGGCTAGACAGTCTTTTTTCATTTCTTATAAAATCTGATTAATAATTACATATTTCTCTTGGAGGTATGGCAAAGAGAAAAGCCCCAGAAGATAGCGGAATGCTAGAAACAGTATATAGTGCCTAGTCTCATCTAAGACCACATTGGTTGCTGAAATCAGGTGTGTGTGTGTGTGTGTGTGTGTGTGTGTAAGAAAACTGAGGGAAAAAGAAAAGGGGAGATGGGGTGATAACGTATTCCCTTTCTACAAATACTCACTGCCAGTAGGAGAACACAAAAATATGAGCAAGAATAAAGGCAAAAAGAAAATCTGTATATATTATGAAATTTAAGGGCAATAAACATTCTGACTTCATTTCTTATTAAATATAAGTTTAAGCATTTCTCTTTTTAAGTCCATGTAACCACATTGCTGTCTTCAGTAAATATACCTTGTAATGATTGTCTACCAGTGGGAAAAACTGGGCCAGTAAAACAGGCAGATATCATCATTTTCCTTTCTGGCCCTGGAGTCTGCGTGCTAAGGTAAACTTCCCCCAACACAAGCAGCCCACCAAGAACAAAAATAGGATTATAATTCTTGACTTTCAGTTTGAACAATGATGTCTTGCTCTGATGACTTCTGACACCCCAGAAAGCCAGGTAACTATTTCATTTGACACTCCTATTCCTACAGACATAAGCCTTTCACCAATTAAGATCCCCCCCTTATGGAGGTGCTAAGTTCAACCAGGCCTGCAAATGACCTTTGTTAGGAAGATCTTTTACCATCTTTTATATGAAGCAGCCCAGATACTACATTCTGGATTAAGCATGTTCAGCTAAGCCACAGTTAGAAAATAGACTCTACAAGTTTCCTAGAGCTGCTCATTTTCTCAGCCTGACAGCCTACCATTACCCTGAGGTGGGATTCTGAGTCCTGTGGATTTCTAGGCTTCCTTGAAAGAATATGTGATAAAGAAAGCCACTATCAATCACAAGTCCTAGTCCAAAATTAGACCAACTCCAAAGCCTGAGGAAATATAGACATCACCATTGTATGTACTTTTTAAAGGTAATTGTAGAGATTTAGATAGAGAAAACCATACTGGAGTTTTCTCCAGCATGAGAAATAGAAGATGTTCAATTTTAAGGACAGATTATACCAGCTGTATTAGCAGCAAAGAAGGTGGTAGGAGCACCGAGGATGATGGGGCGTGAGGCTGGTGGATTTGTGGATCTAGATCCTCCAAGGGATGAATTAGAAGAGTTTGCTAACCTGCTCTTCTTGAAGATGGTGTGTGGTTTCTTTAAATTATTTCCTGATTTATATCCCCAAAAGTATTCACAGAGAGCCCCAAAGATGTGTATTCAGAACATATGTGTTTCCTAAACTTTAGAATAATGAAATAAATCCTGGCTTAGAGAATGGAGAAGTAGACTGCCTGAATCTTGCTGAGAATAGAAATGAAGCAATTTTTATTTACAAAACAGAAATAGAATTACAGATGTAGAAAACAATCTTATGGTTACTGGGGGCGGGGGTAAATTGGGAGATTGGGACTGACATATACACACTACTATATATAAAACAGATAACTAATAAGGACCTACTGTATAGCACAGGGAACTCTACTCAATACTATGTAATGACCTATATGGGAAAAGAGTCTAAAAGAGTGGATATATGTATATGTATAACTGATTCACTGTGCTGTACACCTGAAACTAACACAATATTGTAAATCAATTATACTCCAATTAAAAAAAAAGATGAAGCAATTTGACAGCATATGAATGTCAAAGGAACATATAGACAGTCACTATGTAAATTTACTAACAGTTCTAAATACTAAGTCATGTGAATGTCTCCAAAATTTTCATGGGAAAATATGAAAACAGGAGTGGACATGAAGGAACCTCCCAGAGAGCAAACAGGATTTTATAAAACATACATAAGAAACCCTTTAAATTGCATTAATCTTGAATTAATTTAAAAAAAAAGAATCATAGAGTGGGAAAGACTCTTCAGCGAAGCCCTCCTTCCTACTCATCCCCAAGTGTCCCTCTTGTCATTGGTATTCTAGCCCAGCCCTTCAAAGCGAGTGACAGAAAGTTTGCTAGGCTGTGAAGCAGCCTATTTCATTGCTGAACAACTGCAATTGTTATAAATTTCTTCCTTAGATTTGAGTTAAAATCTACTTCCCTGTAGCTTCTGTCCATGTGCTCCAGATTCTGCCTATGAATCAAAAGAGTTGATTCCTTTCCCAATCACAGCTCCCTAAGCTTTCTCTCCTCCTGCCTGGATAATCTCAACTGCTTTAGCCCCTTTCTCCACCCAGGGCATGTCCGAAAATCCCACACGTCTTCTAGGTTAAAGGGGACATCTCTGCAGATGTCAAAGTCCCATGCATGGTTCCTACAATTGGTCACAATATTCCAGATATTTATCTGGTCGTTGCTGGGTGAAATGAGATTCTCATGTCCTGTCACATCTGTCTTCACAATAAAGTCTCCTCAAATGCTCAGCACTTTTTTCACATTCACTGTTATAAACATAGGTCTCCCCTAACCCCATCCTATGCCTCGGCAATTTATTTTTTTTAATGGAAGTGTCAACCTTTATTATGTACTCTATTACATTTCCTTTTGTTTGTTTTGATTTACAATTCCATTCTGTTTTGATAACTTTTTGTCCTTTCATCAAAAATATTAGTTATCCCTTCCAGATTTGTCTCATTCCTAAGTTTGATCAGTATGCATTTCATATCCTCAAGATGCTAATCAAAATGCTAATCAGTTTGTAGACAAATCACAATGAAATTTTTTTTTACCTTGCTGAATACATAAATCTATGGACGAACTCTACAATATGTCATTAAGGAACTCAGCAAGTTTGAAACAAATCCTTAACCTCTGGGAGTTGGTGCCTTGCAAAGCCACTGTGCTATCCCTCTAGGTGTGCCTTGGTTCAGTAGCAGGGGAACAGATCATAGATTTAATTGATGTGTCATTTTTAATTTCAATTCTAGTCTCCCCAGAAGGCCTACTGACCAGGGACCAAGCAGATTACCTTTGACTAACACACGTAACCATAGCCTTCTTCAGAATTTTTGACATTAGGCTTTTCCAAATAAATGAGAAAAGCAAATTATTTGCAGGGATTCCCTTGGGTGCTTAAGAATCTAAACTATACTAAGCCATCTGTGCATCTGATGAGAAAAACAAAAAGAAGTCATTTTAAATGTACTATGTTCCACCTACTATTACTGATAACATCCTGAGGGTCAGTGGGAGAAAGAACGAGGGTAAATTATCCAGAAAATGAAATGCAATTCTTTGAAATTGGAAGAGTGAAAGCAAGGATGGGACATATGTATGGGAAGTGTAGAAATATGTAAAGTAGTTTCAAATCTCAATTGTTGTTACCTAGGGGAAAAGAAAAGAAAAAGGTAATAAGAGGAGTTATTCCTGAGAGCTCCAAAGTAAAGACTAAATTTTAAAACCAAGAAGGAAAATATTAAAAGATAGGATTTCCAAACACATGTCATCTGGCCCCTGGTGGTTTCTCGTAGTGAAGGTCTCATCTGCGCTTGGTTGCCTGTCTCCCTGTTTGTTTCTCAGGGTGGATTGGAATTGTGATTCTCTTTGCAGTCTCTGGCCAGCAGTTTCTCCATGTGTCTGCTACTGTTTGCTCTGGTAAGAGCCAGCTGAGAAGCAATAAACACTACTTGTATCACTGCGGACACATCACCATCAAGCTGAAAGGATGCTGCCCAGGGAATTGGAAGCAGCCAAGGCACTAGAAGACTTAAACTCTAACCCTGGCCTCTGAAGTAAAGGGCCTGGAAAGTAGGGCAGCATTTGGAAATCGTCTTTGTCTCCTTTTATGTTAGCAGGGATTGACTAACTACTATATTTCTTGGGACTCCTGGAGAATGTATATGATGGTATGCCAAATTATGGCAACGTTTCCAGGATGCAAGTTGCTCTATGTTTTAAGGGTATCCCTCAAGCTCAGTTTCACAGAACTCCTTTCAGTCTGCGTCTGGACCTCTATTTCATGCATAGCTTCTTTAGTACATGTGGATAACACTTGGCTAATGCACAGGAAGGTGGTACAATAACTGCAACAACAGCTCTTACAGACACTGTACTCTGCTTTACACATATTATCACACCTCAGCCTTTCACTGTCCCCAGATTTCAGAATCTAACTCTTAGCACCCCCCTGTTAGAGGAACAGAATGCTGAGTGTATTTCAGAATGGCTACCTTCCCCAGCCCCCTGCCAGAAGCATGAGCAGATTTTTCTCCAACCTTCACTATGAGAACTTAATAGACCTCCTGAAGGTAATATTCACAAAAGTGTGAGGCCCTCTGGAGCTTTATGTCTTAGACTTGTCCACACTGAGCCTCCAGGAATTCATCAATTACAGTCTACATTTTCTTCATCAATTACATTTAGGTTTTCCTACCCTAGTACTGATCCCCGTGAAGGTTTCTATTCCAGTAAATTGTGATTCTCTGTGTCTGCCTATTTGTCTCTCCAATTTGCAGGGCAGCAGTCTTCCCCGTGACCCCACTTTGCCAATGATCTAAGAAGAGTTGTTCATTTTCAGTTTGTTCAGCTTTTTTCTTGTGTGAGAATGGGAGTGACCACTTCCAAGCACCCTCCATACTGGACAGAAAACTCAAAGCCTTTATCCCCATTTTAAGGATGAAATTAAGAGTATTTGAGAGGAAGCTACAGTAGAGGGGGAGGTCCTTGTTTTTCAGTAGGTTGTTATCCTGATCCCTCTGTCTGCGTACTGACTGTGCCTTCATGACCTGGACCAAATGGATTAGGACCTACTGTATAGCAGAGGGAACTCCACTCAATATTCTGTAATAAGCTATATGGGAAAAGAAAAAGAATGAATATAGGTATATGTATAATTGAACCACCATGCTGTACATCTGAAACTAACACAACATTTTAAATCAACTACACTCCAGTAAAATTTTAAAAGCAAGAATTACAGACATGCAGCTCAGCTACTTCACTCTTCCCTTCATCAAACTAACAAGTCTCAGCCTTCAATCACAGAGAATATTGAAAGAGGTGAGGGTCCTTCTTTTCTTTGCTTCTAGAAGAATATCCATTCCTTTGTTGAAGAGAGGTATGCTCTAAATTTGATACATTTTAAAGTTCATTATAATGGTTTTTGCAACTCCTTTGATGTCTATACATGTTTGTTACTACAGTGTCAAGAAAAAGGAAATGAATTTTACCAAACCATATAAAACTGGTTCTTATTAGTATCACAGACCAGTGTTCTCAGCCTATGCTACATTTCACCCCAACTCCTAGTGTGCTTACTGAGGGCTCCCGGCAGGGAGAGCCTGTAGAGGGCTGTGCAGCAGCTGGTGAAGGGGCCACCCAGATCACACAGACAACAGTGCGAGCGAGGTCTGCTATGAAGGGAACCACGGTGGCTGGGAGAGCTCTCCAGACTCCAGTGATGCAACCCTGACAGCTGCCATGAAGCAGAGCCCTGCCCAGTAGCTCCTGTACATCTTCATGGATGCTGAAGCCAGAGGGTCATTAGTGCAGTCCTGGGGTGCTGGTGATCACCTAGCTGCTGGTAACCCAGGCTTTATAATCACAGTGGGAAGAGAGCTAGGGAAACACCATTCCGCTTCTTTTCTACCAGGTCTGAAAGTATGTGCAGCAGACACATCTGTGAAAAAGAGCATTCCACATTCTTGGTGTAATGTGGGTGTAGGTAAAGAGCACACTCTCTTGGGTCAGGATTCCTAAGAAGGAATCCTAGGTCTGTTACCTGTGCAAACTTGGGCAAGGTTTTTGTTTTGTTTTAAATATTCTAAGCTGCAATCTCCTCATCTATTGGAGAAATAGAAAACAGAAATAATAGGAATAATAGTGGGATCTTCAAAGTAAAATTGCCGGCACGTGTAAAGTCCTTGAATAGAGCATCCATTATCGTCTTTGTTATTCCTCTTGCTATACTGAAATGATACACAAGCCACTCACTTTCTCCCAACTCCCACTGTTGCTACTCTCTGAAATGGAAATGTTTGATTTTATAGGACATGTTCCCTCTCATTTCCTAGCTTTAGAGGACAAGAGGCTTTGATACCCAATACTCCCACTCTGTAGAGTTTCATAATTACCAAAATAAACACATTACATTTACTCTCTCATTTCAAATATTGTGTCATGGAACAAAGAGCATTCATCAAAACACGTCTGGGGACAGAAGCTGAGACCCTGAGTACCTGTGGCAAAGATAGAAGTCTTCTGTGGTCTGGAGAGGCTGTGGGGAGGGAAACGTGGCCAGTGGCCGTACACCCTGTGATGTGACCTGTCATATGACACCACTACCCGGTCACATTTGGAGAGTTACTAACTCATGAAACCCTTGGGTGTGGGTGGACTTTTATGGAAACTGGGATTGGCCTAATAAGGGTGCTCAGCATACAGATGGCCGACAGGCCCATGAAAAGAGGCTCAACATCACTAATCATTAGAGAAATGCAAATTAAAAATACGATGAGGTAACACCTCACACCAGTCAGAATGGCCATCATCAAAAAGTCTACAAATAGGGCTTCCCTGGTGGCACAGTGGTTGAGAGTCCGCCTGCCAATGCAGGGGACGCGGGTTTGTGCCCCAGTCCAGGAGGATCCCACATGCTGCTGAGTGGCTGGGCCCGTGAGCCATGGCTGCTGAGCCTGCGCGTCCGGAGCCTGTGCTCCGCAACGGGAGAGGCCACAGCAGTGAGAGGCCCGCGTAACGCAAAAAAAAAAAAAAAAAAGTCTACAAATAAATACTAGAGAGAGTGTGGAGAAAAGGGAAACCTCCTACATTGTTGGTGGGAATGTAAATTGGTGCAGCCACTATGCAAAAGAGTGCGGAGGTTCCTCAAAAAACTAAAAATAGAGTTGCCATATGATCCAGCAATCCTACTCCTGGGCATACATCCAGACAAAACTATAATTTAAAAAGATACATGCGCCCCTATGTTCATAGCAGCACTATTCACAATAGCCAAGACATGGAAACAACCTAAATGTCCATCAACAGATGAATGGATAAAGAAGATGTGGTACATATATACAATGGAATACTACTCAGCCATAAAAAAGAATGAAATAATGCCATTTGCAGCAACATGGATGGACCTAGAGATTATCAAACTAGTCAGTAAGTCAGAAAGATAAAGGCAAATACCATATGATATGACTTGTGTGTGGAATCTAAAATATGACACAAATAAACTTATCTACGAAAAAGAAACAGACAGAAGACAGAGGTGTGGTTGCCAAGGGGGAGGGAGAGGGGGGTACAGATGGATTGGGAGTTTGAGATTAGCAGATGCAAACTATTATATATAGAATGGATAAATAACAAGGCCCTACTGTATAGCACAGGGAACTATATTCAATATCCTATGATAAAAACCAAAATGGAAAAGAATATGAAAAAGAATATATATAAATGTATAATAGAATCGCTTTGCTGTACAGCAGAAATTAACACAATATTGTAAATCTATTATAGTTCAATAAAATAAATTTGAAAAAAAAAGAAAGGGAGCTCCAGGAACTAACTCCTAATAATTATGGGGAAGCTTTCTTCTTATAGGGCCTTAGAGTAGGTCTTAGGTAAAATTTAACCTAATTTCTGATGTGGAATTTGATAAATCATCAAAGCCCACAATATCATTATAGACAACAATACTGAATTATGAACTTCAAAGTCTTTAAGAGACTGGAACTTAATTGTTCTCACCATGTAAAAGAAATGATAATTATGTGATAAAATAGAGGTGTTAGCTAACACAACGGTGGTGACCATACTGTAATATATAAACATATCAAATCAAAGTGTTGTACACCTTAAGCCTATACAATGTTATATTTCAATTCTATCTCAATAGAAATAAAAAATTTTTAAACCCCACAATAAATAAATAAACAGTATCTTGCATACATGATGGTTATTTCCAGCATTTGCTAATACCTCTCTAAAATAATGGCAAAGGGTATTCACAAAAGTAAAATTCCAGATAGACAAAGAAAAGTAGAAAAGAAAGGTCAACAAATGTTTGGGATTTGGAAGTGCATGACTGGGGAAAGGGGAATCCTAGGCCTGCTAGGGAAGTCCACAAAAGCCCTTACCCTGTAGAACTTGGGATGGCCTTGGGATTGGAGACATCAAGTGTCTTGATCACGGGGTGTGGCTAGAGTGACCAACTCTCCTCGTTTGCCAAGGACTGTGGGGTTTCATGGTGCACAGCAGAACTTTCAGTGTTAAAACAAGCAAGCTGAGATGTTGGTCACGCGAGGTGTTTCTAGGGCATGCAAACAGGAGGACTAGCTGAAAATCCAAGTCCCACATCTCTCTCTGACCCTGTAGAGCCAAGCAACCATCTTCCCCACGTATGACTTCTTTAAAACAAAATTAAGTTTAAAATATAAAAAAGTCATCAAACATTCTTGGCATTCACACTTCCTATATGCAGATGTCAATTTATAAAAATGAAAGAGCCTCTCTCTTAGCAACGAAATGTAAAGAATCCTTTAAAACGTTTCTCATGAATATGGATAAAATATACATATGCTTTCTCATCATTTCTTGGTAGCAAGAAATACCAGACATTGTGTTCTCAAATATCCGCTCTCTAGAGCTGGATATATTTTTATTCAAAAATACAAAACTAAATATTCACTAGATTCAAGATTTCCAAACCTGGGAAACTCCACCTGAATTCTGCAAAATTAGAATATTCAAGGTGGGGTCAGGTATCCAAATTGTTAAAGCTCCCCTTGTGGCTCTTTTGACCAGTCACGTTTGGAATTTATTGGATTAACAAATGTCCGCAGGGAATCCAGGGCCCATGTCTGCTGTCAAGGCCTCAGGGACGTACATACAAGGAGACTAAGTAATCTGATATTTAAGCTCTGATCTGTGGGACAGGAAATGGAATCTTAGTGCTCTCTACCAGCTGTGGTCTTCACCAGTCACCCCTTCCACTGATGGGGACAGCTGATCTCACCAGAATGTTGACTCAGCACAGACGGTCTATACCCTAAAATGCTCAGCCTGCACAGACAAGCTGGATTCTGAGAAATGTATTATCTCTGCCCTGGGAGGAGCCAGACCTTCTGAGGACCAGTGATACAACTCACTGTGAGCTCCCCGTCAGACCCAGAGGAAGTACAGCCTAGTGAGAGGTAGCAATCCTGTTCTCACAGCACACGCAACTCTGCTCTACTCAGCTCTGTGGTGCGTGGCCCTGCCTTTCTTCATTAGTCATTTTTAAAAATAACACACAATTAGATTTTTCTTCCCTCCACTCCATAAGAAAGCACCCAACAGCTATAGGAGGCCAATGTCTAAACTGAAACCACAAAATGAAGAATATCTCTTCCTGAGAAGAAAATAAAAATTAAACAGTAGACGTACCCAGTACTATGTGGTATAAGGAAAACCTCTCTTAAAAACACGTAGTAAAATACTCTAAAAATCCCCAGTGGGGGGAAAAAAACTAAATTTTAATATTAACATGTGTTTCCCCTCAAAATTTCATCATTAAACATTTTTAGAACATTAAACATTTAAAAAATATTTCACATGAATTTTAAATATTTAAGGCCTTGAAAAATGCCTCCAGAGATTTGCTATACATTCCTTCTAAATCTCGACATTTCTCTTCCCCTCCTCCAGTCATTGAGGTAGGTCATGTACAGGGGCAAACACCCCATGGTCCACACATTTATGAGACAAAGGGACTATCGGGACCATTCTTGAGGATCTCGGTGGGCTAGCAGTCTACATGTCTGTGTTTCCAGACTGTGCAAATGGAATGACTTACAGAGCCACTTTTCTAGTTATAATTGTCCCTACTTTTCATTCAAAAGCTACTGCTACTATTATTTACTACAAAGAACAAGCCCGCCCAAGCACACTTACAAAAGAATGTTCACATGCACAGGTGTACTGTGTTTCCATTGTCCCCTTTCATCAGTCCTGCTACTCAGACAGGTGTTCAGTGAATCAAACATTTGAAAGAAAAACTGTCTTTTACTGCGAACACCATATATAAGTGTCACGTGGGAGTCATATTTTGCTAATTGGTACTTAACATGCTCTTTCCTCAAGATCTTTAAGGCTCTTCAAGCTATGGCTATTTTAGCAGGAATCACTCACTGTGTTGACTAGGAAGAGTCTCTAGCTCATGAGACTCAGGCATGCATCTGAGCCGCTCTGGACAACTAACAAGTAATTAAACTAAAAGCAGGTCGACTCATGATGAGAGGATCAGTGCCTCACCTCTTAAAGTTACATTATGATTTGGGTTCCCAGACCATGAAAAGTTGACAGTGTAGGAGCAAAGTGACTATGGTTCCAGGGTTTTCTTAGTTAGGAGGCCAAGTAGGCACAAAATGAGACTCTTTTAGGCCTGCTAGAGCTAAATTCCTAATGCTAGACCCAATCCAATCAGCTTACTGAAGAGTTCATCAGGGAACTACTGACCCTGACTTTTTACCAGTCACTAGGTGACTGAAGACCTAGTGCATTCACTCTTATGGTTTCATTGTTTAGTGGACAGAAGAATATTTCATGACTCCAATAAAACTAACATAATGCTTCAAACCAATCTCAAACATGCTGGTGTTGGAAAAGGCATATTGTTTCTGCAGAGTTAAAGCTTTAAGGAATATAGTATATATACATATATATACAGGCATATACGTGTGTGTGTGTATATATATATATGCATGAGAACACTATTAAGAAAGCAAGAGTGTCTGTATTAATATGGAGTAAATAGACTTTAAGACAAGGAGCACTGCCAAAAATAAAAAAGGACATTTCATAATAATAAAAAGGAAAAAATTTCAGGAAGACACAACAATTACAAATGTGTGTTTCCCTAATAAAGGAGTTCAAAATATATAAAGCAAAACTGAAAGAACTAAAAAAATGGAAAGATTGATTACCATAGTTGGAGATCTTAAAACCTTTTTCTCAGTAATTGATAGAATAACTAGACCAAAATCACTAAGGTTGTAGATGATCTTAGCAACACCACACAAAACCATGAGCTAATTGATGTTTACAGACCACTATACCTTACAACTGATGCATGCAGCATTCACAGTGCACATGAAATGTTCATGAAGTTAGACCAGACACTAGCCTGAAAACAAGTCTAAAAAAATTTCAAAAGAATGAAATCTTAAAGAATATGTTCTCTGGGGCTTCCCTGGTGATGCAGTGGTTGAGAGTCCGCCTGTCGATGCAGGGGACACGGGTTCGTGACCCGGTCCGGGAAGATCCCACATGCCGTGGAGCAGCTGGGCCCATGAGCCATGGCCGCTGAGCCTGCGCGTCCGGAGCCTGTGCTCCACAACGGGAGAGGCCACAGCAGTGAGAGGCCTGCGTACCGCAAAAAAAAAAAAAAAGAATATGTTCTCTGGTAGCAAGAGAATTTAATTAGACATCAGTATCAATAAAATATCTGAAAAATACCCAGTTATCTAGAAATTAAACAACATACCTCTAAACCCATTAATTAAGGAAAACACCACAAGAAAAGAAGCAAATAGTTTGAAATAAAATATAATGCAAATACTATACTCAGAAATTTGTGGGAGTCAACTACTAAAGTAGTAAAGATTTATCTTTGTAAATACTATGTTTATTCTTTAAAAAGAAACATTTAAACTCAGTGATCTAAATTTCTAAATCAATAATTTAAGCCTGATAAACAAAAAGGTTATACTAAAGTATTATACAAGGAACACAGTTGTTTTCTAAAAGCCCAAGTCAATACAATACAAAATAAACAACAAAAAAGTTAACAAAGGCAAAAGTTGGTTATTTGAAGACATTAATAATATGGATAAATATCTAGTAAGACTGGTGAGAGGGAGGGAGGGAGGGAGGGAGGAAGAGAGAGAGAGAGAGGATTCATATTATCAATAATAGGAATGAATGAGGGGATATCATTATAGATCCTAAAGAAATTAAAAGGTAATAAAAATATTTTGAACAATTTTATGTCAATAAATTTGAAAAATTTGGTGAAAAATATAATTTACCAAAACTGACCCAAGATGAAATAGGAAATTTTATATATGCATAATTAATTTTCTACTGCTGCCATAATGGATGTTTAAAACAACACCCAGTTATTACTTACCGAGTCAGAAATCTAGACACAGTGTAACTCAGCTAGGTCCTCTGCTCATATTGCTAAGGCATTACAAGCCCAAAATCAATGTGCCAGCTGGGCTGGGTTCCTACTTGAAGGTTCTGGGGAAGATTCCACTTCCAAGCTTTTTCAGGTTGTTGGCAGAATTCAGTTGCTTGTGGTTATAGGACTGAGGTCCCTATTTCCTTGACATATAGCCTTCTTCATCTTTAAACCAACAATTCTCATGCTTCAAATCTTTGACTTCCCCTTCTGCCACATCTCTCTGACTAAAGCAATATAATGACTGATGTCATTATACTGGACTCACCTGAAAATCCAGGTTAATCTCCTTATTTTAAAGTCCATAACATTAATTACATCTGCAAAGGCCCTTGTGTTGTGTAACATAATTTACTCATACGTTCCAGGGATTAGGCAGACATCTCTGCAAGGAGTTAGGGAGAAGGCTATTCTGCCTACCACAATATACTAAAGGGAGACAGATAGATAGATAGATAGAGTAGATAGCTGGAAGATAGAGATATTTGTATATCAAAAAAGTTGTATTTGTTTATAAAAAAAAAGTCCACAAAGAAAACTCCAGGCTCTAATAGCTTCATTGATAAACTCTACCATACACTCGCAAGAACAAAATATATCTATCTTACACACCAAAATCATTCAAAAAGTAGAGGGAAAAAGAACACTTCTCACTTGTTTTATACGGTTTCCATAACTCCTACATTATAACCTCATAAAAGCATTAAAAGAAAATCATATATCAACATCCATCATGAACTTAAGTGCAAAAATCTTCAACAAAATATAGTCAAATTGAATTGAGACAGTACATCATGACTAACTGGGGTTTATCTAAGTAAGGTCACACAAAATAAAAATCAATCAGTATAATCCAATAGAATAAAGGAGATAAACCATGTGATCACCGCAACAGATGCAGAAAATGTATTGACAAAATTCAGCAACCATTTATTTTAAAAACAAATATTCTTAGCAAACTAGGAATCAAAAGAAATACCTTCTGTATGATAAGGATATCTATAATAAAAATAACAACAACAAAAAACCAATTATAGCTAACTTCATACTTAATGGTGAAAGATGGCTTTCTGCTAAGATTGGGAATAAGAAAACAATGTCTGCTCATCATTTCTACTCAACATTTTACTACTCCCTCTTTTGAGAACACCAGAATCACAACTAGCTGCTGAACAATCATCGACAGGAAGACACTGGAACTAACTAAAAAAGATACCCCACATCCAAAGACAAAGGAGAAGCTGCAATGAGATGGTAGGAGGGGCACAATCACAGTAAAATCAAATCCCATAACTGCTGGGTGGGTGACTCACAAACTGGAGAACACTTATACCCCAGAAGTCCACCCACTGGACTGAAGGTTCTGAGCCACACATCAGGCTTCCCAACCTGGGGATCTGGCAACAGAATTTCTAGAGAATCAGACTTTGAAGGCTAATGGGATTTGACTGCAGGACATCGGCAGGACTGGGGGGAACAGAGACTCCACTCTTGGAGGGCACACACAAAGTAGTGTGTGCACTGGGACCCAGGGAAAGGAGTAGTGACCCCATAGGAGACTGAACCAGACCTATCTGCTAGTGTTGGAGGGTCTCCTGCAGAGGCGGGGGGCAGCAGTGGCTCATCAAGGGACAAGGACACTGGCAGCAGAAGTTCTGAGAAGTACCCCTTGGCATGAGCCCTCCCAGAGTCTGCCATTAGCCCCACCAAAGAGCCCACGTAGGCTCCAGTGTTGGGTCGCCTCAGGCCAAACAAGCAACAGGGAGGGAAGCCAGGCCCACCCATCAGCAGACAAGCAGATTAAAGTTTTATTGAGCTCTGTCCACCACAGCAACAGCCAGCTCTACCCATCAACAGTCCCTCCCATTAGGAAACTTTCACAAGCCTCTTAGATAGCCTCACCCATCAGAGGGCAGACAGAAGAAGCAAGAAGAACTACAATCCTGCAGCCTGTGGGACAGAAACCACATTCACAGAAAGATAGACAAGATGAAAAGGCAGAGGGCTATGTACCAGTTGAAGGAACAAGATAAAACCACAGAAAAACAACTAAATGAAGTGGAGATAGGCAACCTTCCAGAAAAAGAATTCAGAATAATGATAGTGAAGATCATCCAGAACCTCGGAAAAAGAATAGAGGCGAACATCGAGAAGATGCAAGAAATGTTTAACAAAGACCTAGAAGAATTAAAGAACAAACAAACAGAGATGAACAATACAATAACTGAAATGAAAAATACACTAGAAGGAATCAATAGCAGAATAATTGACACAGAAGAACGGATGAGTGACCTGGAAGACAGAATGGTGGAATTCACTGCTGCAGAACAGAATGAAGAAAAAAGAATGAAAAGAAATGAAGACAGCCTAAGAGACATCTGGGACAACATTAAATGCAATAACATTCGCATTATAGGGGTCCCAGAAGGAGAGGAGAGAGAGACAGGACCCGAGAAAATCTTTGAAGAGATTATAGTCGAAAACTTCCCTAACATGGGAAAGGAAATAGCCACCCAAGTCCAGGAAGCACACTGAGTCCCAGACAGGATAAACCCAAGGAGAAACACACAGAGACACATAGTAATCAAATTGGCAAAAATTAAAGACAAAGAAAACTTATTGAAGGTAGCAAGGGAAAAATGACAAATAACATACAAGGGAACTCCCATAAGGTTAACAGCTGGTTTCTCAGCAGAAACTCTACAAGCCAGAAGGCAGTGGCATAATATACTTAAAGTGAGGAAAGGGAAGAACCTACAACCAAGATTACTCTACCCAGCAAGGATCTCATTCAGATTCGATGGAGACATCAAATGCTTTACAGACAAGCAAGTGCTAAGACAATTCAGCACCACCAAGCCAGCTCTACAGCAAATGCTTAAAGAACTTCTCTAAGTGGGAAACACAAGAGAAGAAAAGGACCTACAAAAACAAACCCAAAACAATTAAGAAAATGGTCATAGTAACATACATATCGATAACTACCTTAAACGTGAATGGATTAAATGCTCCAACCAAAAGACACAGGCTTGCTGAATGGATACAAAAACAAGACCCATATATATGCTGTCTTTAAGAGATCCACTTCAGACCTAGGGATACATACAGACTGAAAGTGAGGGGATGGAAAAAGATATTCCATGCAAATGGAAATCAAAAGAAAGCTGGAGTAGCAATACTCATGTCAGATAAAATAGACTTTAAAATGAAGAATGTTACAAGAGACAAGGAAGGACACTACATAATGATCAAGGGAGCAATCCAAGAAGAAAATATAACAATTATAAATATATATGCACCCAACATAGGAGCACCACAATACATAAGGCAACTGCTACCAGCTATAAAAGAGGAAATCGACAGTAACACAATAATAGTGGGGACTTTAACAACCCACTTACACCAATGGACAGATCATCCAAACAGAAAATTAATAAGAAAACACAAGCTTTAAATGACACAGTAGACCAGATAGATTTAATTGATATTTATATGACATTCCATCCAAAAACAGCAGATTACACTCTTTCCTCAATTGTGCTCAGAACATTCTCTAGGATAGATCACATCTTGGGTCACAAATCAAGCCTCAATAAATTTAGAAAAATTGAAATCATATCAAGCATCTTTTCTGACCACAATGCTATGAGATTATAAATCAATTACAGGGGAAAAAAATGTAAAAAACACAAACACATGGAGGCTAAACAATATGTTACTAAATAACCAAGAGAACACTGAAGAAATCAAAGAGAAAATCAAAAAATACCTAGAGACAAATGACAATGAGAACACGATGATTCAAAACCTATGGGATGCAGCAAAAGCAGTTCTAAGAGGGAAGTTTATAGCTATACAAGCCTACCTCAAGAAAAAAGAGAAATCTCAAATAAACAATTTAATCTTACACCTAAAGGAACTAGAAAAGAAGAACAAACAAAACCGTAAGTTAGCAGAAGGAAAGAAATCATAAAGATCAGAGCAGAAATAAATGAAATACAAACAAAGAAAAAAATAGAAAAGATCAATAAAACTAAAAGCTGGCTCTTTGAGAAGATAAACAAAATTGATAAACCATTAGCCAGACTCATCAAGGAAAAGAGGGAGAGGACTCAAATCAATAAAACTAGAAATGAAAAAGGAGAAGTTACAACAGACACCACAGAAATACAAAGCATCCTAAGAGACTACTACAAGCAACTCTATGCCAAAAAAATGGACAACCTGGAAGAAACAGACAAATTCTTAGAAAGGTATAACCTTCCAAGACTGAACCAGGAAGAAATAGAAAATATGAACAGACCAACCACAAGTAATGAAATTGAAACTGTGATTAAAAATCTTCCCAGAAAGAAAAGTCCAGGACCAGAGGGCTTCACATGTGAATTCTATCAAACATTTACAGAAGAGCTAACACCCATCATTCTCAAATTCTTCCAAAAAATTGCAGAGGAAGGAACACTCCCAAACTCATTCTATGAGGCCACCATCACCCTGATACCAAAACCAGACAAAGATACTACAAAAAAAGAAAATTACAAACCAATATCACTGATGAATATAGATGCAAAAATCCTCAACAAAATACTAGCAAACAGAATCCAACAACACATTAAAAGGGTCATGCACCATGATCAAGTGGGATTTATCCCAGAGATGCAAGGATTCTTCAATATACTCAAGTCAATCAATGTGATAAACCATATTAACAAATTGAAG
The DNA here is from genome assembly GCF_951394435.1 of Stenella coeruleoalba. Classification (NCBI taxonomy): domain Eukaryota; kingdom Metazoa; phylum Chordata; class Mammalia; order Artiodactyla; family Delphinidae; genus Stenella; species Stenella coeruleoalba. Next base: position 45,374,518 of record NC_137148.1, on the reverse strand, counting down.
AATAAAAACCATATGATCATCTCAATAGATGCAGAAAAAGCTTTTGACAAAATTCAACACCATTTATGATAAAACCTCTCCAGAAAGTGGGCATAGAGGGAACCTACTTCAACATGACAAAGGCCATATCTGACAAACCCACAGCAAACATCATTCTCAATGGTGAAAATGTGAAAACATTTCCTCTAAGATCAGGAACAAGACAAGGATGTCCACTCTCACCCCTATTATTCAACATATTTTTGTAAAACCTAACCACAGCAATCAGAGAAGGAAAAGAAATAAAAGGAATACAAATTGGAAAAGAAGAAGTAATACTGTCACTGTTTGCAGATGACATGATACTATACATAGAGAATCCTAAAGATGCTACCAGAAAACTACTAGAGCTAATCAATGAATTTGGTAAAGTTGCAGGATACAAAATTAATACACAGAAATCTCTTGCATTCCTATACACTAATGATGAAAAATCTGAAAGAGAAATTAAGGAAACACTCCCATTTACCACTTCAACAAAAAGAATAAAATACCTAGGAATAAACCTACCTAGGGAGATATAAGACCTGTATGCAGAAAACTATAAGACACTGATGAAAGAAATTAAAGATGATACCAACAGATGGAGAGATATACCATGTTCTTGGATTGGAAGAATCAATATTGTGAAAATGACTACACTACACAAAGCAATCTACAGATTCAATGCAATCCCTATCAAATTACCAACGGCATTTTTTACAGAACTAGAAGAAAAAATCTTAAAATTTGTATGGAGACACAAAAGACCCCGAATAGCCAAAGCAGTCTTGAGGGGAAAAAATGGAGCTGGAGGAATCAGACTCTCTGACTTCAGACTATACTACAAAGCTACAGTAATCAAGACAATATGGTACTGGCACAAAAACAGAAATAGAGATCAATGGAACAGGACAGAAAGCCCAGAGATAAACCCACGCACCTATGGTCAACTAATCTATGACAAAGGAGGCAAGGATATACAATGGAGATGAGACAGTCTCTTAAATAAGTGGTGCTGGGGGGCTTCCCTGGTGGCGCAGTGGTTGAGAGTCCGCCTGCCAATGCAGGGGAAGTGGGTTCATGCCCTGGTCTGGGAACATCCCACATGCCACGGAGCGGCTGGTCCCGTGAGCCATGGCCGCTGAGCCTGAGCGTCCGTAGCCTGTGCTCCGCAACAGGAGAGGCCACAACAGTGAGAGGCCCACATATCGCAAAAAAAAAAAAAAAAAAAAAAAAGTGGTGCTGGGAAAACTGGACAGCTACATGTAAAAGAATGAAATTAGAACACTCCCTAACACCATACACAAAAATAAACTCAAAATGGATTAGGGACCTAAGTGTAAGACTGGGCACTATAAAAGTCTTAGAGGAAAACATAGGAAGAACACTCTTTGACATAAATCACAGCAAGATCTTTTTTGATCCACCTCCTAGAGTAATGGAAATAAAAACAAAAATAAACAAATGGGACCTAATGAAACTTAAAAGCTTTTGCACAGCAAAGGAAACCATAAACAAGATGAAAAGACAACACTCAGAATGTGAGAAAATATTTGCAAATGAAGCAACTGACAAAGAATTAATCTCCAAAATATATAAACAGCCCTTGCAGCTCAATATTAAAAAAACAAACAACCCAATCCAAAAATGGGCAGAAGACCTAAATAGACATTTCTCCAAAGAAGACATACAGATGGCCAAGCAGCACATGAAAAGCTGCTCAACATCACTAGTTATTAGAGAAATGCAAATCAAAACTACAATGTGGTATCACCTCACACCAGTTAGAATGGGCATCGTCAGAAAATCTACAAACAACAAATGCTGGAGAGGGTGTGGAGAAAAGGGAACCCTCTTGCACTGTTGGTGGGAATGTAAATTGATACAGCCACTATGGAGAAAGTATGGAGGTTCCTTAAAGAACTAAAAATAGAGTTACCATATGACCCAGCAATCCCACTACTGGCCATATACCCAGAGAAAACCATAATTCAAAAAGACACATGCGGGCCTCCCTGGTGGCGCAGTGGTTGAGAGTCTGCCTGCCGATGCAGGGGACACGGGTTCGTGCCCTGGTCTGGGAAGATCCAACATGCCGCGGAGCAGCTTGGCCCATGAGCCATGGCCGCTGAGCCTGCGCATCCGGAGCCTGTGCTCTGCAACGGGAGACGCCACAACAGTGAGAGGCCCACATACCACAAAAAAAATAAAAGACACATGCACCCCAATGTTCACTGCAGCACTATTTACAATAGCCAGGTTACGGTAACAACCTAAATGCCCATCAACAGATGAATGGATAAAGAAGATGTGGTACATATATACAATGGAACATTACTCAGCCATAAAATGGAATGAAATTCGGTCATTTGTTGAGACGTGGTTGGATCTAGAGACTGTCATACAGAGTGAAGTAAGTCAGAAAGAGAAAAACAAATATCATATATTAATGCATATACGTGGAACCTAGAAAAATGGTACAGATGAACTGGTTTTCAGGGCAGAAATTGAGACACAGATGTAGAGAACAAACGTATGGACATCAAGGGGGGAAAGCGGTGGGGGGTGGGGGTTGTGGTGTGATGAATTGGGCGATTGAAAAAAATAAAAATTAAAAACTAATTAAAAAAAATAAAACATTTTACTAGCTGTCCTATCCTGTGGAATAAGTTATAGGAAAAAAACAAAAAAAAGGAGGTCACTGGAAAGAAAGAACTGTCTCTATTTGCAAATGATACAATTATTTATGGGGAAATTCTTAAGGAATCTAAAAAAATACTACTAGAAATAACAAATGTATTAAGGTCTTGGGACATAGTTAAGACAAATAGATCAAAGAAAGTACAGAGTCCAAATATAGACCCCACCTATAATTAATAACCTAAATTTCATCAAAATAAAAATACTAATCAAAAGACACTATTAAGACATGAGTATTCAAGGCACAGACTGGCAGAAAATATTTTAATACATTCAAAGAACTTGTTTCAAAACTAAATAAACAGATATCAAAAAAGAAAAAAAAACCTATATAAAGATCTTCTGCAACTAAACAATAAAAAGACAACCCAGATAATGGATAAAAGGCTAAAGACACTACACAAAGGAAGATATACAAATGGCCAGTTAAAAGACACAAATATAATGAACATCACCCTCATTAGAAAAATGCAAATACAGATCACAATGAGATACCATAAACACCCATTAAAGTGGCCAGAATTTAAACGGCCACTGACACCAGACACTGTTAAGGATGTGAAGCCACTAGAATGTTCATACATTGCCGGTGAGAATGTGAAATGGCACTACCATTTTGGCTAGAGATTTGACAGTTTCTTAGAAAATTAAACAAAGACTTACCCTTACCTCAACGACTCCACTTCTAGGTATTTATCCATAAGAATGAAAACACATTATCATAAAAAGACCAATGTGATAATGTTTGTAGCCTTCATTATAGTAGCACCAAATGAAATTACCTCAAAGTCCATCAACAGACAAATAGATTTTAAAAGTGTTGTAGATTGATACACCAGTATAATATGCATCAATAAAACAAAATGAATTATTGATACATGCAAAAGCATGAATAAATCCCTTACACATTATACTGAGGAAAATAAGCCAGACTTCAGAGTACACACTGTATATTCTGCAATATGTTCATTTTGTATGCTTTCCAGAACTATATAGAATTCTAGAACAGGACTAATTTATGGTGAAAAAAGTCAAGAATTTATTGCATTGGTAGATTAACTGGAAAAAGAATATGAATGAAGGAATTTTGGGGGCTGATTGGAAATATTCTACATCTTTATAGTGGTATGTATTACACAGGTGTACCCATTTATCAAAATTCATCAAATTTGGGACTTCCCTGGAGGTCCAGTGGTTAAGACTTCACCTTCCAGTGCAGGGGGTGTGGGTTTGATCCCTGGTCAGGGAGCTAAGATCGCACATGCCTTGCAGCCAAAAAACCAAAACATAAAACAGAAGCAACATTGTAACAAATTCAATAAAGACTTTAAAAAAATAAAAAATTTTTTAAAATTCATCAAGTTGTTCACTTAATATTTGTACATTTCAACATATAGAAATATATCAAAAACTGTAAATAAACAAATGAAAAATGCTAAAAATTTATGTAAATCCAAATAAATCTAAAAGATTTCATCTTCACAGGTCATAGTATGCATGGTAAAAAACTATGAGCTGTTAAGAGGGTTCCTTTAGAACCTCTGGATCCAATTAACGAATGAAAAATGGGGAAAATTGTTGGACGACCTTTAACCAATACAACATTTTTTTCAGGTGGCACAACTGTTTATACTCAGTAAGTTGAGTATCCTTGATGTAAGAATAGTCCCAGGAAAATTCAATCCTTAGCATAAAAATGTATTTCCATCTTGGCATATGATGGTCAGGAAAGGAACCTGCAGTTCCAATATAAGCTTAGAATGGCAGGGGAAAATTGTGGTTATGCCATGTAATAAAACCATGACTTCTTGGACTAAAAAAATGAAAATGGAAAATCATTCTTACACCACAGAAATTTATTTTTACTGTAATTCTCCTCTCTATCCTCCACTTTCCTTTACGGAAGGAAGGTGGATACTTGAGGAATTTGCTCAAATGGAGTAAGAAAAAAGTTCTCGTTTCTCCAATGTCAACTAGAGTTTTTCTCTATCTCTGTAAGGGATGAGGACTAAACTTCCATTTCTTATAAAGATAAAGGGATCATCATAGAGGCTGGATGTGGCTAGAAATTCCACAATAATAAAATGCAAGATTGCCATGTACCTTCCATAGCCAAATGAAACAATGATATTTAGACTGATTCTTTGTAAGTTGTTTTTGTTATATAGCATGGCTGTATTTAATACCTATTGTGGTTTTCACCTCAACCTCATTTTTAGCCTACACTTATATTCTTTCTTCAATCATCCTCATTTTTAGCCAAATAACCTTTTTTGGCACTCTGCTCCATGCTTTGAGTAGTTGTTTTCCTTTCAAGTTTCCTAAATAGTTAGAGGGCTCTGCACTTATGTGATGACCCAGAAAGCTTGTGGATGACAAAATTGAAGATAAGCATTTAAACAGAGACAATGAATTCCACTGGTCCTGCAAGAGAGTATGTAAAGCTGCAAGAAATTCAAACCCAGGAAACAGAAAGCTAACCATTTTTAAAACATTGGCCTTTCTCAAATATTTGGTTTAGTTCATGCAAGATAAATTTATAAACAGAAGAGACAGTTTTCTTTCTTCTGAACCAAATGAATGAATCAAATTATATCAATAGTGCCCTCATTCATTACACCACCATTTTGTGTCTTCTTGAGGAACCCAAAATAATAGAGGAAAGAACAAGGGCTTTCTAGAGTCTGGCAGAATTTTGAATTTACCGTGTTGGGAAAGTTTTTTAATCTTAAAAAGTTCTAGTTATCTGCCCATAATTAGGATAATGGTGACCTCTAGGACTGTTTTATATTTTACACACACACACACACACACACACACACACACACACACACACACACGCAGAGAGATCTGAATGCAAGGCACAGTGCTTAGCACAAAGCACTAGATAAACTGGAATTTGTTCAACCTGGCTCCTGAATCAAATGACAATTTGTTCATGAGAGTCTTGCCCTCAAGTCACGAGCGCTGCTATTCCCCATTTCATTTGGCCCTCAGGATTTATGGATGCACTGAATGAAGAAACACAAAATGACCATTTCCTGCATTAAAATTCTAACCCATCATTTGGAACACTTACCAAATGCTATTCCTGGTTATTTAGTTGCAAAGGAAATACAGACAGCAAAGACTATTACGGTTTATTATTTTAATAATCCCTATAAAACAATTATTATCCCTTATTTTGCATCAACTCAGAGAGAAATATTCTTCAGAAAATTTGCATATATCAAAGATAACTACCTTGAACAGAGCACCAAGCTATGTACATAGGCACAATAAATACTTTTCAAAAGACATTAATTTTTAAAGGATTCTTTGATTTAAGAAAATAAAATAAGTAAATTAGGAAATCAAGAATTAAAGAGCACATTTTGTTTCACTGAATAAATGAACTAAATATTTTTATATGGGGAAAAGAATCTCTTAGGATAATGAAACTATAGAATGAGGTTTTGCTTGTGACTCATTTTCCAGAAACCTAAGGGAAAACTTAGGGGCATGTGTTTTAAATGATGATGTGGTTCAGTCTTTAAATGTAAAAGAAAAAAGTCAACTATTCATCTCATTGCATTTTCATATGCCAAAATCACCTGGAATGTGATTATGTGCTTATGATTCAGAAGTACAGGTGCTGAGACATTACTTGCCACTTAAAAAACATATATATATGAAGCATGTTTATAGTTTTTATTCTTCCTATCATTATATATGTTTGAAAACCTGACAGTAATTGAGAGAGGGCCACCATAACAATTTACTTGGTAAATTGAATCAATAAATGTGCTGAAATGAAATATACTACAGAAAATAGTCTTTGATTTTTTTTAATGTACATGTTATTCTTGATAGCATTTGGGCATTGAAAGTTTTAATTTCAAAAATCAAGTGCAGTGAATAAAATACATCCTAAATATGACAACTCCATCCAGAAGCAAATTAATTTTGTTACCTATTTTTATATTAATTATTCATTAAAGTTCTGACTAAAATATGGAATTACAGTGCCTACTACAAAGTTGATATGAAATAATTTAAAATAGTTCTCAAGGCACTAATTTCATACAGTTCTGTAACATTTTAATGACCCTTTTGAACATTCTAAGCAATTATTATAAGAAAATAAAAAAGATGCAGTGTGATTTATTTGTTAGAAATTTATTTTAACATAAACACCTCAGTGCATATATGGGTTTGATGTTAGATACTAACAATCTACTTTTAAAATCTACTGTCAATGTTTACTTGTAATCAGATATGCTTAATTTAGCCAGTTGGTTCCTGGCAGTACCTCTAGTAGCGGGAAATTATCATAAGCCAATATATCTTGATTGCAACAGCCTGTACCTTTATTGTCTGTCCAGATTCTTTTCACATCAGGTCTATAATGAAAAACTAAGTCACAAACAGAGGTATTAGAAGATTCACAATAGGGCCAATGTTCTCTGGACCAAATCAAATTTTCAATAACTCATAAGGTAATTCGAGAGCTTCTATTATATAATCCTTCAACAAACAATTAAATTCTACAGATCTTTTTTCATTGAACAGTCCAGTCAGCATATATGTTAATATACATAACCCATACCATAAATAAAAAGTAAATTGAAGCATACGTTTAAAGCCCTTGATTTTTGTGGAAAATGTTTAAGCACGAATTAAAGTCAAACATTTATATTGGTGGATTTGGTAGCAGGGTTGGGTTCTCAAGAGAGACAACACGTTCCAAACGTATGTTCCATTCCCCTCTCAATCCCATTCATAAAGTGCCTTTCTGTTACGCAATGGGATCACTCTGCTTGGTAATGAACACAGGCTGATGTTTAGCGTTAACTGATTGTATATACAAAGGAGACAGCATCACTCATCTTTACTTAAAAACAAAACTTAAGCAAGGTGCTTAGGCAGAGGCACCTTTGCACCGGAGTCAAAGGAAGCAAACATAAGAATGTGACAGAAATAGGGAATCGGAACGGACAACAAATGGGCACATTACTCAGGAAAGCTCAGAGGATAGTCTTTGAAACGCAGCAGTAAACCAGTTGTGTGGACAGCGATAAAGGCTTGCTTACTTCTGGGAAGAGTCAAGCCCCAATGGGTTTGCTTTTTCCGTTGATACTACTAGGACCCTAACTGAAGAAAGAGGACTATGGGGACCCTAACACTGGCTTCTCCTTTCTTAGCGCGCTCTTAACCAAGCGGTATTCGCTCTATCCCGACTCCAGTAGAGTTCGCAACCCCGAACCTCGCCATAAGTCCGTGTGTCTGCACCGCGATCACAACCAGGCAAGCCAGGAGGGACAATCAATGCCAATACGAGATTGCATGCTCCTCTGACTTTTGTTTGCTCAAGTTTACGTTTTAGACACTATAATCCTCCTTGTGGAGCCTAGAAAGATAATGTATACTCTTACCCGCGTCAAAACATCCCTAGTTACAGCCCCGCGGAGCGTAGAGGAACCCAGTTCTGTTCCATGGACCAAGTCAGAACCGCATCCCCGCGGGTGGCTGCCTAAGACCTTCCCTTAGATCGGGCGCAGTTTATGCTGGGAGCGAGGGAGAAAGCATCTTTCTCAATTCCTCCCGAGGCCACACTTTCTATATAGACCCACCTGCATGGGAGCTTCGTGTCTCATTGTTCGCAAAGTGTCCTCTCTCCCTGGCTAAGACAGTGCTGGCCCGGGAGCCCGATCAAGCGTGCACAGCCCGCGCGCTTCACGCTCCACACTGCACTCTTGGGGTTCGCTAACCGGCTCCAACATCAGCACCGGAGCTGTCCCTTCCTGGCGCCGCACACGCGTACTGGCTGGGAGCCCCGCGTGCTCCTGGGAGTTGTAGTCTAACCCTGCTGAGCTTTCCGGCCAACCGGTGAGCCGTGAACTACATTTCCCGGCAAGCCAGCATAAAAACGGGCTGCTCCTCCTGTTGGACTCGGCCGCCGAGCCTCCCTTCTCTTTTGGAATCGCTCCCGGTTGTTGCTGCTCTCAGCCTCACAGACCATTTCCTCGCAAGGTGCAGGCGAAAAGTGACCCCGGCTCATCTCAGCTGGAGATTTTTCTTTGCTACCTATCGCTTTCCGAAGCTAGATTGTGATTTTTCTTGTTAGGAAACGCACTACCTTGTGCTAATTCCCAATCTAAACGAAACCTGCGCTGCATTCTGGAACTCTCCGCGCTACACCTCCCCATCCTGAATCGGGAAAGTTTATACATTTCCATAGACAGAGTGGGGTGGTTTTACAATCTCATTCACCAAACGCGGGGGAGAACGAGAATGAATGGCACACACATAAAGAAAGTGGTTTACTCACACAATTGCATTGAGAAGGCACCCACGCGCGCGCGTACACACACACACACACACACACACACACCAAAGTCCATCAAAGCAAGATTTCACTCAGAGCATGCAGAGGAACTCCCTTCTGCTTACCTTTCCATACAGCTCCATTGCAACTCAAGGTTCCGAAATTCTTAGTAATCCGTCCTGCTACAAACGAGGTTAAGGTCTCACGCAGGAAGAGAAGCTAAACGCACTACACAATGGAAGGGGTGGGGGTGGCGGCTGGCGGAGGGAGAAACGAGGGACGAGAGAGCACAGCTAATTTAGATAGATGGTTTCTTTTCTCTGGAGGGAGAGTGTGGAGGCTTCAAGTACCAGCTGCAGAGAAAGAGCTGAGAGTCTCTTAGGAAGTGCCAGGGGCGCGATCGTGCAGGGCAGCCCCTCCCCAGGCCCTCCCCCAGACACCTTCCACCGTCATTAGTGCGCACACACGGTCGCTGCTGGCCCAGGGCTGGAGAGCTGATAGGGCACCGGGTTATTTACCCAAAGGAAGTCACAGAAAATGAACACATTCATCACCAGAGCCTAGAAGCACCGTCACAGAACAAGATAGGAGACCTCTATTAAGTTATCCTGTCCTTTCTTTAACACAGAGTCATGCCTTACATTACAATCATGCTCCTCCAGACTAGTTCAAAAATAGTTTTGAAATCTCGGAACTGTACTTTTATTACACGTATCTTTTCCCCTCAGTTCACAAATATGTGTGACTATCCATATTCTCTGTACCCATCTAAAAACTCTCTTTTCCCTTTAAGAGTAAATGTTATTCAGTCCAGTAATCATCCCCGCCTTTCACGTGTGGTCAAAAATTGGAGGCAGAATGGGAAAAGAATTAACTTGATACTGACAGAGACATGGAAGTAATAACTTAAAACTGCTTGAAACTCCATTGCCCTAGACAAAGCAGTAGAACGGAGGTTCTTAAACTTAAATGTGCTTGAAAATCTCTTGGGGGTGTTAAAATTCATATTCTCAAGGCATGCATAGAGATTCTGATTCACTGGAAGTGATGACGTGTCTGGGAATTAGCATTTTAAACAAACACTCCAGCAATTCTGATGCAAGTTGATCTTAAACAGAGAAACACTGCCTTAAAATTTTTTATGTGTAAGAATTTTTCAAAAATACAAACCTCGAAAACTTCACAGACTGACTCAATATTGCAACAACAATGCATTGGGAACCTACCATGTTCAAACTGTCCCAATAATTTTAGATTGTGTTTTTGTTTTTGCCGTTTTTTTTTTTTTAAGAAATCTAAGATCTGTCTTCTAATCTTGCAATCAATGAGAATGGAATTGATATCACCTAGGTAAATAGTTTTTATAGCTACTCAGAAAACACATTTGAAAATGCTCCCCTCATAGGGGAGCATTGGTTATGTGAGGTTTCAAGCAATTTCATTTAAATTAGCTAATAGCAAATAAAATTAAAAGGTAAAAACCAATATCTATATGTTTCTTGATAGATTATTACACATAAGCCTTCTGCAGATCTTTTGTAGATCTATGTGAAGGTGTACTTCTTTATAAATTTTTTCCAAGAGAAGTACCAACAAAGTAATACTGACACTTAAATGTGTATAATTATTGGCATTTAATAATAAAAATATGCACAGCTACTTAGAGCTTGTCTTTCTTCAAAAAAATTTCCTATAATTTTCATACTATCATCATCACCTTCTGAAATTCTCAGAATTCAAAGAGTCTGATACCACAGAACATGTTGAAATATTATAAGTGTTGAACCCTCTCAGATTTACTATTATTTGAGAAGTTCATCCCTTCTTAAAATTTTATTACAATGATTTACCACCTCAGTTTTCTAGTATGTCTTTTATTTGTGGAAGAACCCATGAAAATTGAGTTGCAGGAAAAAAAAAAAAAACGTTGTGAAAGGTTTTGGGGAACTTAGTTCTGTCCTGTTTCTCCTGCCTCAGTTGGTTACTTAAGTGGGTGAAGAGAGTAAAAAAAAAGCTAGTCAGGGATCAACTCAACAAACAAAAGTGGACTGGAACTGATTATCTCCCTAAAGTCAGAAGAGCACTTTATCTTTGCTTGAAATTAGGCCACCATCTGTGAGTTTCATTCCCAAGGTCACCAGATGACTGCTGGAGCTCCATCTCTTATATCCACATTCTAGCCAGCAGGAAGGAAGATATGATGAAGAAGGGCATTCCAGCATCCCTTTTAATACACCAGTGCTCTTACATTACAGTGCCTAGACCTTAATCTTATGATCATACCTACTTGCAAGGTAGGCTGGGAAATGTAGCCCCTACTCTGGGTAAACTTGTGCCCAGCTGAAAATCAGGAATTCTGTTATAAAATGGGTACTGGGGAAGAACAGGTGCTGGCAGACAGCTGGTAATCTCTCCTACAGGGCATAAGGGGGACTATAAGATAAATCTTGCTGCTTTTTTCCTTTCACAATTTTACTGAAATGTGAATGTCCAATAATTTTAAAATTTATCCATTCCCAGGGAGCTCTGTAATTTAACAGCAATCAAAGCCTTAAAATCAAGGAATTACCCAAAGGTTAGAATAGTCTGGTTCTTGTTGAGGAAATAAGGAAAAAGGGAAGTCTTCTCCACTTACATATGAATCTGGGGTTAGTTGACATTAAAATGGTTTTAAAAGGCAAAGTAGAGTTAAGTGAAGGCAAAGAGCCCGGCAGTGAGTGTCACAAAGTATGTAACATGAGCACTTTCCCATATTAGAAAGTAGAGCAGGCTCAAGGTCCTGAGGTCCAGAGAGCATGACTTACCCAGGGTCACATAGATCATTAGAGGGATAGCTGAGATAAGAACTCTTAAATCTTTGTCTTAGGATTCAGTTTTCTTTTCATTGTCTGACATCACTCTTCATTATTGATTGGCTTTTACCTATCCTGTGTTTATCTGATATTTACTAGCATTTACTTTGTTTTTTGTATTTATCTAGTTTATCTATTATTCACTTTGTTGTTATCAGTCCTTGTCTATATCAGCTCTATTAAACAGTAAAATTCTATCAAGTAGGGTTAAATGGGGATAATTTATTTGGCTAAAGAAACCCAAGAACAAGGATAATTATTAATTAGTAATGATGATATTGGTTAAATGAAAAATAGCATTAGATATTTTGTTTCTACCATTGTTACTATCTCTCTGTTAGGACTTACACTGAAAAATAAAATGACTGAGGCTTGGTATAAGAGATAAGTATGACCCTGGATATTCACTTACTCCCTCATGCATGCCTTACTCAAATCCACTGTGCAAGGATATGGCTGGGTGTCTAATCCTAGGTGTTTCTGGGACCATTTCCAAACAAACAGGAGGTTTTTCTAGACTGAGCCCCATTACCTTTGTCTGACTCTGTGTTAAAGCTGTCTTTGATTTCAACTTTGTGCAGCATCTGTATCAAGAATTGCTATTGATTGTCTCATGTTGCCTTTGGAAGAAATTGAATATCCCCATGATGTTATTGATCTCTTTTTAATTAAAAGGAAAATAATTTTAACTCATTCTTGCTCATGATTTTGCTTATGGACACCTAGTCAGCAAGATGTTGGGCCAGGATTTGAAGCTCAGGGTTATCTGATTCCAAAGCCCAGATTCTTGCCCATAGTTTTTCTCACAAAAGGCAATATTGAGAGGGCAGATAGCAGAAGCAAGAAGAACTGCAATCCTGCAGGCTGTGGAACAAAAACCACATTCACAGAAATATAGACAAGATGAAAAGGCAGAGGGCTATGTACCAGATGAAGGAACAAGATAAAACCACAGAAAAACAACTAAATGAAATGGAGATAGGCAACCTTCCAGAAAAAGAATTCAGAATAATGATTGTGAAGATCATCCAGAACCTCGGAAAAAGAATAGAGGCAAAGATCGAGAAGATGCAAGAAATGTTTAACAAAGACCTAGAAGAATTAAAGAACAAACAAACAGAGATGAACAATACAATAACTGAAATGAAAAATACACTAGAAGGAATCAATAGCAGAATAATTGACACAGAAGAACGGATAAGTGACCTGGAAGACAGAATGGTGGAATTCACTGCTGTGGAACAGAATGAAGAAAAAAGAATGAAAAGAAATGAAGACAGCCTAAGAGACCTCTGGGACAACATTAAATGCAACAACATTCACATTATAGGGGTCCCAGAAGGAGAAGAGAGAGAGACAGGACCCGAGAAAATATTTGAAGAGATTATAGTTGAAAATTTCCCTAACATGGGAAAGGAAATAACCACCCAAGTCCAGGAAGTGCAGAGAGTCCCATACAGGATAAAACCAAGGAGAAACACACAGAGACATATAGTAGTCAAATTGGCAAAAATTAAAGACAAAGAAATTTATTGAAAGCAGCAAGGGAAAAAATACAAATAACATACAAGGGAACTCCCATAAGGTTAACAGCTGATTTCTCAGCAGAAACTCTACAAACCAGAATGGAGTGGCATGACATATTTAAAGTGATGAAAGGGAAGAACCTACAACCAAGATTACTCTACCCAGCAAGGATCTCATTCAGATTCGATGGAGACATCAAATGCTTTACAGACAAGCAAGTGCTAAGACAATTCAGCACCACCAAGCCAGCTCTACAGCAAATGCTAAAAGAACTTCTCTAAGTGGGAAACACAAGAGAAGAAAAGGGCCTACAAAAACAAACCCAAAACAATTAAGAAAATGGTCATAGGAACATACATATTGATAATTACCTTAAACGTGAATGGATTAAATGCTCCAACCAAAAGACACAGGCTTGCTGAATGGATAAAAAAACAAGACCCATATATATGCTGTCTTTAAGAGACCCACTTCAGACCTAGGGACACATACAGACTGAAAGTGAGGGGATGGAAAAAGATATTCCATGCAAATGGAAATCAAAAGAAAACTGGAGTAGCAATACTCATATCAGATAAAATAGACTTTAAAATAAAGAATGTTACAAGAGACAAGGAAGGACACTACATAATGATCAAGGGATCAATCCAAGAAGAAGATATATCAATTATAAATATATATGCACCCAACATAGGAGCACCGCAATACATAAGGCAACTGCTACCAGCCATAAAAGAGGAAATTGACAGTAACACAATAATAGTGGGGGACTTTAACACCTCACTTACACCAATGGAAAGATCATCCAAAATGAAAACAAATAAGGAAACAGAAGCTTTAAATGACACAATAGACCAGATAGATTTAATTGACATTTACAGGACATTCCATCCAAGAACAGCAGATTACACTTTCTTCTCAAGTGCGTACAGAACATTCTCCAGGATAGATCACATCTTGGGTCACAAATCAAGCCTCAGCAAATTTAAGAAAATTGAAATCATATCCAGCATCTTTTCTGACCACAACGCTATGAGATTAGAAATGAATTACATGGGAAAAAACGTAATAAACACAAACACATGGAAGCTAAACAATATGTTACTAAATAACCAAGAGATCACTGAAACAATAAAAAAATACCTAGAGACAAATGACAATGAAAACACGATGATCCAAAACCTATGGGATGCAGCAAAAGCAGTTCTAAGAGGGATGTTTATAGCTATACAAGCCTACGTCAAGAAATAAGAAAAATCTCAAATAAACAATCTAACCTTACACTTAAAGGAACTAGAGAAAGAAGAACAAACAAAACCCAAAGTTAGCAGAAGGAAAGAAATCATAAAGATCAGAGCAGAAATAAATGAAATAGAAACAAAGAAAACAACAGCCAAGATCAGTAAAACTAAAAGCTGGTTCTTTGAGAATATAAACAAAATTGATAAACTATTAGCCAGACTCATCAAGGAAAAGAGGGAGAGGACTCAAATAAATAAAATTAGAAATGAAAAAGGAGAAGTTACAATAGACACCGCAGAAATACAAAGCATCCTAAGAGACTACTACAAGCAACTCTAGGCCAATAAAACGGACAACCTGGAAGAAATGGGCAAATTCTTAGAAAGGTATAACCTTCCAAGACTGAACCAGGAAGAAATAGAAAATATGAACAGACAACTCACAAGGAAAGAAATTGAAACTGTGATTAAAAATCTTCCAACAAACAAAAGTCTAGGAAGAGATGGCTTCACCGGTGAATTCTATGAAACATTTAGAGAAGAGCTAACACCCATCCTTCTCAAACTCTTCCAAAAAATTGCAGAGGAAGGAACACTCCCAAACTCATTCTATGAGGCCAGCATCACCCTGAGACCAAAACCAGACAAAGATACTACAAAAAAAGAAAATTACAGACCAATATCACTGATGAATATAGATGCAAAAATCCTCAACAAAATACTAGCAAACAAATCCAATAACACATTAAAAGGATCATACACCATGATCAAGTGGGATTTATCCCAGGGATGCAAGGATTCTTCATTATATGCAAATCAATCGATGTGATACACCATATTATGAAACTGATGTATACAAACCATAGGATCATCTTAATAGATGCAAAAAAAGCTTTTAAAAAAAAGGCAATATTGATTCAAGATAATATGTTTAAAATGTCTTACAAAGAAGTTTTACTAGACTTTGTTGCTGTTGTTGACCTTGCTTGGGAACAAGGATACTACATATAGTCCTCTCATGGAATTACTGGATTACTTATATCTTTTCATACATTTTTAAATTTGAAAACTGTCAACATTTTCAGATACTGATTCATTTGATGCACTAGAGATATTACTAAGGAGTTTTGTATCAATTTCAGATCTTTTGGTAAAGTGTATATGTTATATTTCCAAATCATAGAAGATAGCTTTAGAATAAACAGATTATAATTATGCAGATTATGAGAAAAACAAAGGAATTTTAAACGACAGTCTGCACATTTCATGCAAAGTACTTATTCAGCTACAGGTTTCAGATTGGTAATCTTGCGTGAAGGTTATGTGACCTACATCTTTACAGAAGCCAGGTCTTACTTCCAAAGAGCTAGATATCATTATCTTTTTAAAATAATTATTTTGTAAAGCTATTACAAATTTTGAAAATAATTTTATAATCAAGACCCAACTTAATTATGTCAAGTGTAGATATTAAGTTTTCTACCTCTAGGCTTCTGACCAGTCAAAAAAGAGTCAATCTAACATACTAACTCTGAGAACAAAGGGTGGCCCTAAGCAGCATCTCTTAGAATTGCAACAGTGTGGAGTGTGTGTGTGTGTTTTGGGGGTGAAGGTGGGAGGTTGAGGGGTGAGATGGAAGAACATGCTGTGGGCACCCAGCCAGAGCACCTGTAACAGCCAGCCTGCACGCCTTCAATAGCTCTAAGCTAAGCTTATATCTAAGAGCCAAGTCTAGCTAAGAAGAATGAGGCTCATGACAAACATCTATGTCCTGAACTTCCATAGCACTTAAAACATGACAGACTAGTACATGAAGAAGCGTTCTTACAGATGATCTAGCTGAATCCTCCCATTTTATGCATTATAAATTAGATTCCAGTAAAGTGAAATGACCTGCCTAAAGTACCACATGTCATCCGATGCCATTGAAGGGCTCTAACAAATATTGGAAAAAAGGCTATCTTGAAAGTACATCACAATTTATTAATATAGTCAATTTTATGTGTATCAATAATTTTCATTGAGTTATTTTTAGGTTTACATTTTATACTTTAAAATGCACAGTCAGAAAGGATAAGACACCACCCTCATCCTCAAGTGGGGTTCCAAACTAGTTCAGAAGAGCAGATAAACAGGTAACAGATAACAAGATATCAGTGGCAGAGATAACACAAAGTTGGGCCTGATTAGCTGCCTGCCCGCTCTTCTCATTAGTAACTGCTTTAAAGATTTATAGGAAAGAGTAATCAGTTCAAGGATATTCTATGGAGAAGTAAATTATGCCTCTGAATAAGAAGGTATCCGATTGTAAATGTAGAAGGCAAGACAAAGACTAGAAGACCTTCAAAGGGACTTAAGGATTATTTAGTATTTTTCTGAGTTTGCAGATAAAGGCTCAAATATGGGTGATGACTCACCTAGCATCACACTACTTAATAACTGAGCCAAGACTAATATGCAATTCACATGACATTAAGACCAGAGTTCTTTGTAAATATACAACATTTCAACAATCACTACTTTGGACTTGAACACTTGTTTGCTATCTCATAACTTAACCAAACTTTTGCTCAAAAATCATGAAATTACCACACATTAAATCAGAACTCAAAAACGTCCTCCAGAAAGTTATGTGATCTGATGGTTATCTCTCCTATGCTGGCTGAGAAACAGGGTATAAAATCTAAGGAAAGCTGAAGTATAATACTTTCCTTTTCACATAAGGGCTTGTTAAATATTTTAAATTTTATTATTTTAAAAATGTGACATAAGCTACAGAACTAGGTTTTATTATTTTTCTAATTGAAATAAAGTTTGACTCAAGTTCCCACATATTAAGATGGTTAGAAAGTTCAGTATCAACTGATCTGACAGAAATGGGGGCAAGGGTTTCTCCTTCCTCCCTCCTCAGATTACACAGAACCCTGAAGGACAGGGAGCACAGCAAAATGGTACATGCTGGACATCTCTGATGGTCACTGATGCTGCTTTTTTTCAGGTCAACATGGCCCATTTGTAGTCAGGTAGCACCATTCTCCCCATGCCAAGCTAGGCCACAGAGATTCTGATCAAAATCCCAAAGTCATAGGCACAGAGTGTATCAGTTAGCTTTGCTGGGTAACAAATAATCTCAAAACTTAGTGATTTAAACATTCTTAATTCATGATTCTATGGGTTGACAATTGGGGCTGGACTTTGTTGAGTGGTCTTTCTGTCTCACTTGGGTTTACACATACCTCTGTGGTGAGCTACAAGTCAGCAAAGTGGCTTCTTGGATTGTTTGGCTATCAGATGGGGAATGGGAGAAGGACCATGCCATGTGTCTCTCATAGAGTAGGATATTTCAAATCTGTTCACATGGCAGTTTTCCAGGTTCTAAGAGAAAGAGCAGAAACATGCAAGGCCTCCTGAGACCTAGATTTGGAACTGGCATATTATCCCTTCCACTCCGTTATATTTACCAGAAGACATCACAGTTCAGCTCAGATTGAAGAGGTGGAGAAATAAACTCCACTTCTTGACAAGAGGAGCTGAATAGTCACATTTCAAAAGGACTCAGATACAGGAAGCTGTGGAGACTGTGGCCACTGTTTCAACTTGCCACACACAGCCCAGCATTGCATCAAGGCTCTACCATCAACGGCTCTGCATTTCCATGAGCACCTGCCTCTGCTGCTCTTCACCAGAACTCCCACCACCTCCCTGGCTTCAGAGGATCTATCAACCTCACAGAGCCCCTCTTCAATCCTCAATCACAGTACTTCTGCTGGTTAAGTTTCTCTTTGAGTAATCCAGTTTCATTATTTACATGGACCTAAGCCTTTAATAACAAAGTCATGTTCAGAAAATTCCTTCCAGCATACCTACAACAACTGATTACTCCTTCTTCTGACTGTTAACTATCCCTGGGAGGTAAGGAAAGTTAAGGATTTCTGGACAAAAGAACTCACAAGCCTCATCACCCCTACTGCAAGGAAAGAACACCTTTCATTCTTCCGTGATCATCTTATGGAGAAAAGGGAGACTCGATCATTTCCCAACAGATATTCTGTCACATTTAATTCTCAGTTACTCTCCCTGCCACAAAATCTATAGGAAACTTGAGCTAGAAATATTATCAATCATCTCCAAAACAAATTTTTGTAAGCAATATTTTGTCCACAAAGCTGTTGCCTATGTCAAATAAATCTTTTTCTTCTGTCTGACCCTTGTGCTCTTTTATAGTCTGAGTATGGATGTGTTCCTGAAAGGAGGGATATTATATCATTATAAAGCACACATTTAACTCTGGTCAAAGCACTTATAGTTGAAGTACACTTTTCTTTAGATTGCCATGACTCATTGAAAGACGCATTTTCTTGATTTCATTTGCTAATGACCCTGATGTAAGCAACAGTTTTTTTTTCTTTATAGTAACAAAGACCTATTCAAGGAGAAGTTATTAAACTATTAAAAATCAGATTTAGTACAGATTCCATACTAGCATAGATTAGTACCTTGTCTTTAGGAAGGCCAGAGTGTTCTACAAGAAGGAGAAGGAGGGTGAGAGAGTCATATTTGCTAAGACTTACTTTATATTAGGAACTCTGCTGGACATTTTGCATAGTTTAACTTAATGTTTACATTAGCAAGAGGCAAATATGGGGCTTCCCTGGTGGTGCAGTGGTTGAGGGTCCACCTGCCGATGCAGGGGACATGGGTTCGTGCCCCGGTCCAGGAAGATCCCACATGCCGTGGAGCGGCTGGGCCCGTGAGCCATGGCCGCTGAGCCTGCGTGTCTGGAGTCTGTGCTCCACAACGGGAGAGGCCACAACAGTGAGAGGAAAAAAAAAAAAAAAGAGGAAAATATGATTGTTGCCTGGATAAACAGGCAAAGATTGCACAGTCAAACTGGGTAATTGGTAGAAAATTTAATAAAGGGGCTATTTACAGAGCCATGGCAGTGTCAGTGGAAACCAACAAGAGATGGTAGTGTACCCTGGGACTGGAAGCAACAGAGAACCAGGGAGAAGTTACAGCCAGATGGCTAAAGTCCAGGAAGGAAGCATTGAAGAGAGAAGAAACTACTGTGGAAGATGGAGCCTGCACTGGAAGGAAATAACCAGCCTTCCACCCTCTGTCACCTGCCAGCTCCCCATTGGCTAAACCCAGTCAGAATCATGAGCCTTGGAATCTGTTGATTCAGCCTCCTAAGACAGAGAGCAGAGTAAAGAATGGCAGAGTAGAGTGGAAAAGGAGGGTAAATAGGAGGTATCAGCACACTGTCCCATTTTAAAGATGAGCAAATTGAGAGTCAAAGCAAATAATAACTTTTGCAGGTCACAGAGGCAAAACAAAATTTAAACTCAGATCTTTCTAGTTCTCTTTGCATTCATTATATGTATTAACTATGCTATTGAGCTTAGTTAAGAGAAAAATTATCTGTAATTTCATCATAGGGAGTTTTCCCAAAATTCCAACTCCATTTTCCTCATTTAACTTTCACAGTCTTAACATCCCCAGGACTATACAATCAAGTGTGCACATGCATCATCACATTTCAACTGGACCCTTGAATAATTTCTATGTACCATCTCTTTTTTGTCTGCTTTTATTATTGTTTCCTAATGTGAACAATTTCACTAGTGAATTTTTTAATTCCTCAAGTCAACAAATACTTATGAATTGCCCAATGTGCACCATAGTTGTTTTTGACACTGTAGAGGATACAACTGACATATTTGCATGGTCTGTACTTTTTAGTGCTTATAATCCTATTTTTTTAATGAAGGACTATATGCTCCAGGAGACCAGGGGTCCTATTTAAGTTGTTCACTACTATTTAATAACTACCTGGCAGATGGTAGGTGCTCAACAAATTTTGATGAATTTAAATGTAAAATACTGAAAAACAAATATAATGAAGCTCATAAGTGTGTGGCACATGTAGTAAAGGGTTAGAGGTCTGGGAAGATGAAGCTCAGGGAGGATCAGCAAGGAGCAAGGAAGCTTTGGTGGAAATGGAGATGTTCAGAGGAACCTGAAAAGATGAACAAGGTTTAATAGATACAAATAGGAAGGACACTTGGGTACTTTAGAGGGGAAATAGTTTAGAGGACTAGGTTTTTCCTACAGGAAATGAAAGCAAACATGATAAAAGGAAGAAGTTTGCTCTGGAGGAACACACTCTGCCCCTTTCTGGTGCCTTCCCAGATCTTTCCTGTCCTCATTCCCCCTCCCCCCACTCTGGAGCATCTCCTTTTCCCAAAAATGTCAGCTGTTTCTGGTTGCATGATATTCAGGAAAACCTGCCTGTCTAGCCTCCTTTCTCAGAGTAAGGCTTTGTTTAATGACTTCTAGCACTAAATTAAACATGTGTTTAAGATCCCAGCTTATGTCACAAAAAACAGACACCTAGATCAATGGAACAGAATTGAGAGCCCAGAAATAAACCCACACACTTATGGTCAATCTATGACAATGGAGGCAAGAATATACAATGGAGAAAAGACAGTCCCTTCAATAAGTGT
The DNA here is from genome assembly GCF_951394435.1 of Stenella coeruleoalba. Taxonomy (NCBI): domain Eukaryota; kingdom Metazoa; phylum Chordata; class Mammalia; order Artiodactyla; family Delphinidae; genus Stenella; species Stenella coeruleoalba. The sequence continues at coordinate 45,353,361 of NC_137148.1, read as the reverse complement.
TGCTGGAAAAACTGGACAGATACATGTAAAAGAATGAAATTAGTATATTCTCTAACACTGTATACAAAAATAAACACAAAATGGATTAAAGACCTAAATGTAAGATCAGACACTATAAAACTAGAAGAAAACATAGGTAGAACACACTTTGATATAAATAACAGCAATATTTTGGGGGATCCATCTCCTAAAGTGTAGGAAATAAAAGCAAAAGTAAACAAATGGGACTTAATTAAACTTAAAAACTTTTGCACAGCAAAGGAAACCATCCACAAACAAGAAGACAACCTACTGAATGAGAGAAAATATTTGCAAATGATATGACCGATAAGGAATTAATATCCAATATATATAAACAACTCAACATCAAAAATAAATAAATAAACAACAACAACCTGATTAAAAAATGGGCAGAAGAACTGTATACACATTTTTCCAAAGAGGAAATGCAGATGGTCAACAGGCACATGAAAAGATGCTCAACATTGCTAATCATCAGGGAAATGCAAATCAAAACTACAATGAGGTATCACCTCACACTTGTCAATAGGCACAAACTATTGGGTGTAAGATAGGCTCAAGGATGTATTGTACAACACAGGGAATATAGCCAATGTTTTGTAATAACTGCAAATGGAAAGTAACCCTTAAAAATTGTATTAAAATTTTTTAAAAATTAAAAAAGTTCTCAGCTATCACCATCTAGGAAGATTTCCTTGATTCTTCCAGGCTCCAGGTATATTTGTCCTGTGCTCCTATAGTACTCAGAACTTTGGCCATCATAGCACTTTTTGAGGTGTATTGAGATGGCTTACCTTATGGCCTCTCTCCCCATAGTAAGTGGCAGGAGTTCTGGGACTGTCTCCCTGTTGCCATACAATGTATGAATGACTGTATGTTACCAATAAGCCACAGGGAGGATTTTAAGCTATTTTATGAATATGCTTCTACTTATCTTTTCTCAAATGCTGTATTTCAAGCTGATGAAGAAGCTTTTCTGGTGAAGGCATTTTTGGAGCCCTGAAAATTACACTGTAGATGTGGCTAGGTGTAGGACTGACTTGGTTCGGGATACAGGGTGACCAACCATTTCAGTTTGCCCAGGACTGAGGGCTTTGTTGGGATATAGGATTTTCAGTGCTGAATCCTCAAAAGTTACAGCAAACTGAGGTGAATTGGTCCCACCCTAGTGGGAAATGAAAAACCGATAAAAAGGAGCATTTTTTATGCACTGTGCTATGCCTATAAACACTAGCTAAGGTTATGTTAGTGCTGAAAAATATAATTTCTGATCTTGCTTTTTCATCTTTTGACTAATGGAACATTATGTCTTAGTAGAAAAGCTTTCACCCTGTGAAGAGTAGCCAATCAAGAGACTGAGAATTCTTAGGCTCTTCCATTATGTTGCTTTTAGCATACCACAGTAATTGGCTCTCTCCAAGTTCCCAGTTAGTCCTCGTGATTTAACTGATTGTAAGAACTTCCAAGTAGGGAGTTTTCATCTTAGATGTTTCATTACAGATGGATTTGTAGGAAGTGTTTTTGTAGTTGTTGATTTTTTGCTTTTAACTCTCAGAAGCTACTTGAGGGAGAAATTACTTTCATCTCTTAGAGGAGACACTGGGTTGGAACATTCACAACCAAGCACCTCAGCACTATTTGAATTGAGCCCCAGTGAATGGAATTTCAGTTCAATTCACTCCATTATTTCTTTACTGGGTTCCTTGTTTTTGCCTGTAGAGAAAGAGATTGGTGGATGATAGAACAAGGATAAAAATTATGCAAGGTTTTGAGGAATTGATTTTCTTATTCAGGAAATGAAGTGGATGGAATATACTCTAAGGTTGGAAGTGCCCTTGAGTCTAACACTGAAGCCAGGAGAGCAGCAGCAACTCAGCTCTTTCGTTAGCTTGGAATCCAAGAGATGATTAGAAGTTTAACTCATGCAGCTCAAGTGATTTTCTGGAACAGTACGTAGGTGAATACATAAGAAAAAGTTTCGCTCACTAAGAGTTTTATGTTTTATGTGCTTGTGAATGACTGTGGCTTAAATTACTGGCCTATTTGTTGTCTCATTCTTACGGATCACAGGCACAAATTAGACAAAGGCAACCCTAAGGCATTCTTTTGAGGCAAAAACGTCCAGTAGTACATTTAATAGCTGTCTTTTCAAGAGAGTTTAGTAAGCTTTTTGTACACGCAGTTTTATCATTTTCTTCTCACATAAAACCCACAAGATAGATATTGTGATGATCCTTGTTTATAGACGAGAAAACCAATTGAAGCGTGGGAAGTTTAAGAAGTTTGCTTTTTGTCAGCAGAAACGTAAGCATTCCAATTCAGGTGGTGCGGCTCTAGAGCTACAAGCTTATCCACTATGTCACAGGTATTTCACATGAGTGAACAAGTGACCCCACCCCTCTATAATGAGAAATGGTCTGCAGGACCGTTTTTGAAGTTCTTGAGTAATTTCCTATAACGTCAAAGAGGCAGCTTTGGTATTTCGCTTTGTAACTACAGAATCTGAGTTCCTTAAGTTTAAAAAAAAATTACTCCCAAACTAGCATACAAATTGCCAACTGTCCCTTTAGGTACGTATTCAGAAATCAAGTCTCAGAATTTTCCTGTCCAAGAATCTTCATCCTAACTTCCACAGAACAAATTTTGAATTAAGAAAATTATCAATGAAAAAGATAATGATAACAGAAACATAATGTTGGATTTGAATTTTGAAGGAGGAAAATATGCATTTATTTCTTTACAAAGTTAATATTTTTGAGATTCATTAGGTTCATAGGATTATATGCAGAGTGCATGTGTTCCTTTTTCACATTATGTTTCTTCTGTCCAAATAAAATATCTTCCCTTTTTAAATTCTGTAACATTAGCTCAAGTCTTTTCAAAGTGAAAGGTGTGGTATCATAAAACTTTTGAAGAAAAAGTAAATTAGTAAAGTAATAATTTCTTATATCTTCATACCAACTGTGATATAAGCATTATTATTATGAATCTCACTTTATAGATGAGGAAACAAAACCAAAGTTAAAGTGAATTACCTAGAGTGCATGTCAAGCAAATGGAAGACCCTAGACTGGAAGGCAGTTTTGCAAAAGAAGAAATGATTTATCCTGGACTTAATAGCTATCCCAGGAAGTACAAGGTCATTCCCTTGGTCATCACTCCAGCACTTGAGTTGCTATGGGAACCGAGCAGTTAGAACCTAGTAGAAATAAATGTACCATTAAAAAGGAGTCACTCACATAACCACGAACATTCATTGACACTGAGGCTCTTTCCTTACTAACATCAGCCTTCTTTACTGAATCCTAAATCTGCATATTGTTTGGTTGATGCTGGATTCCTCTGGAATGTTTGAATTCATCTGGTTGAAACATAAAATACTGCTAATGAAAGGATTCTTAAGCAGGGTGATTTGCTTTGCAGTGGGATGACCCTACCTAACTGAAATAGAACTCTGATTGCTATCATTAATAAAATAATAAGAAGAATACCCCCGTTTTCCCAGGGATACCTACCATTTACAAATCACTTTCATATTAATTAAGTCATTGATTCTCAATATAATCATTTAGGTGGAAGATATGCTGTTTTTAATTATGTTATATATTTCTATGGCTGAGGGTAGACTAAGGAAACATTTATAGGTGGATTCTCCCTATAATGGTTCATAAATTTATAATAGAAGAAATTGCAAGTGTCTTTTAGTATCGTTGCATTGATCACTGACTTATACTGCTATTTCTCATTAATTTCCTTATAACTGATGGTTATAATCCTAATGACAAAATTTAGTATTTGTAGAAACTTAAAGGTTACAAAATCATACCCCCATATTTTAATTTTACTTTATGGCACCAGGAGAGTCTGAAACTAAAACAGAGAAGTAATCACTAGGGTTCACATTTATTTATTACTTTGTTTTCAGAAAGAAGTATATACCTTCTAGTAAAAATTAGTGAGTTCCTAGAAAAATCATGATGCTTGCTGTGAATAATCAGAGGCCCAATTTCATACTCAGACAAACCAATATAAAGAAACAAAAACTCCACTGAATTTATGGACCATAAAGGTTTTCTAAGTTATTACTATATTAGTCAACAGGTATTGAAAGCTGGTTTTATAGTATCAAAATATCTGAATGAAAGTTCAGCCACTCCCTTTTCAGAGTAAGAAACATTGATTAGTCTCTCGGCTTCTGTGAGCCTTTATTTTCCTATCTGTAATATAAGGTCAATCATGGCTGCAGGGCTGTTTTTGAATATGTCCACTGTAAAGAGCTATACTGATGGGATTGATGGTCAGAGGCACTAGGATGGACTTCAGTGAGCTTGGACAAATTATTGAATTGAACCTCAATGTCCTTGCCTGTAAAATAAGAATAATGTTAATAGATTCCTCTGAGGGGTTTTTTTTTCAGGATTAAATGATAGATGTATGCCTGTGAAAAGGCTTCAAATGACAAAGCATATGCTAGCCAGACCACCTTAGTATAGACAGGAAGCACATCCACAACTAAAAAACATTTTGATATCTTTGGATCCCAATTGCATTTCATAACCACATATTAATTGTGGTGAAAAGAAAAAAAGTGGAAGGTTGTGATATGTCATATTTTAACCTGATTTAAAAACTAGTGTCTGCTGTTTTGAAGGCTCCCCTTCTCTTTCCCCACTGGATATATCAGTGTTACTCTTGGTTATAATTTGCTCTCTCTCCTGACTTGTATCTACTGTCTTCCTAGATGAGCTCACCCACACCCTCAATTTTCATTGACCTAATGATGCTCCTAGATCCATATTTTGAGCCCAGATTTTCTCCTGCCCTTTAGACTGGTTCAGCCAATTGCCTACTGGATCTCTGCACCTGTATGTCCAAGGGTACCTAAGCCACAGCAGGTCCAAAAGAGTCCTTCCCTGTTCCATACTTGCACCTTCCTCTGTGTTCCCCATCTTTGCAAGTGGTTCCACCATCCACCTAGCTGCTCGGGTCAGAAATCTTGGCTAGATATTGACTTTTCAATCTTCATCATTCTTCAAATCCAATCAATCAGCAAGTATTGTCCTTTCTACCATCTAAATATCTATCCAATTAAATCCTTCTCTCCATTTCTACTAGGTTACCTTCATTAGCCATTTGAATTTTTGATTGTAGTCCCCAGCCTCCATTTTCTCCCAATCTATTATCCATATCACGTCCTGAATGATCTTTCTGAAATCCAAAATTAATCACTTGTTCTCTATGCTTAAAACTCTAATTTCTTCCCTGTGCCCAGCAACTTAACATGACTCACAAGGCCCACATGATCTAGTTTCTGCTTGTTCTCACAGCCTTCCTCTCTCACTTCCACACTCTACACACCAGCTCTACTGAGTCTCTTTCACTCATCCATTGTGCAATGCTCCCTTTTGCCTCTAGACTTTAGCAAAAACTAGGTCTTCTGCTTAGAACATTTTATCACCATTCTCCCTGTAATACACACACACACACACACACACACACACACTTTACTTTTTTAATTCACAGTCAATTTTTTAACTCTCAAATTAAACTTTCCATCATCTAGGAAATGTTTCTTACCCATTCCACTCTGAAGTCTAGGCTAGGTATCACCCAATATATTCCCTGTACTTCTACCATCAAAAAATTATTTTGTAATCACCAGATTACTTCCATGTCATCTCCACCAAACCACACAATTGGTAAGGACCAGATCTGTGTCTATCTTTTAGATTCCTCTCTCCTTAAGTATGTCAGGATTCAACCAGAATCACAGAACCCATAGGAGAGATACAGCAAGAGATTTTTTTTTTTTTTTTTCAAGGAATTGGCCTATGTAATTGTGGGAGCTGGCTGGACACAACTGAAATGTGTAGGGCTTGCCATCAGGAAGGACAGGCTGGAACTCTTGGTAACGAGCTGAAGCTGCTATCCACAGGCAGAATTGCTTCTTCAGGGAAGCCTCAGCTCTGCTCATAAGACCTTTCAGCTGATTGAATCAGGTCCAGCTCACTCAGACTATCTGAGAAAATCTCCCTTACTTAAAGTCAACTAATTATAGACTTTAATCACATCTACAAAATACCTTAACAGCAACACCTAGATTAGTGTTTGATTGAACTAGGGACTATAACCTAGCCAAGTTGACAAACGAAACTAACCACCACACCTCAACACCTAAATAAATATTTGTGAAATTAATGGCTGCATGAACTATTTTGTTCAGGAAGAGCACCCCTGGGGTACAAATGAAATATTCCACTTTGTACTAAGGACATTGGTGCTATTACATTATTTATATTTCATACTTATTAAAATCTTCTGGGTTTTCTTTTTTGGTACCTTTGAAAGGAAAAAAATTGCACACTTTTTGCTATATTTATGGTCCCTCAGATTTCTTAGGAGAGAATCAATCCACATGATTAAATGTAACAGGCTTTGAGCTTCCTGAGGTCAGGATGGTGTATTATTTATTGCTTGGCGTCCTCTCAGCCCTACCAACTGTATGTGCACAGCAGCTGCTCAATGAAGATCTGTCAAAAAAGAACAAAATTAACCTGCTAGGGTTCTTCTTAAGACAGATTTTGAAATTGTTCTGGGTGCTGTGGGTCCTGTATTTTTTTTTAAATTAAGGTATAATTTAGACAGAGCAAAATTCACCCTTTTAGGGTGCACTTATGAGAGTTCTGACAAATGCATGCAGTGGTTCATTACCCAAAAATCTTGTCCATACACTTTTATAGTCAACCCTCTCCCACCTCAAATCCTGGAAACCAGTATGGTCTGCTTGCCATGCCTAAGGTATTGCCTTGTCCAAAATGTCAGGTAAATGGAACCATACAGAATGTCATATAAACTGCAGATCTCAGACTCTTTTGTGTCTGGTTCTATCACCTGGCATAATGCTCTTGGGATTCACCCATGTTGCTGTTATGTCAGTGTCAGTAATTTCTTCCTTTTTCTTGCTGAGTAGTATTCTACAGTATGGATGTATCACAGTTTGTTTATCCATTGTGGGATCTGCTTTTAATTACTCAAGATTTCTCTCTCTTCATTCTTCCTCAATTCTTTTTTGTTTTCTCTTCCTATTCATCTCTATCTCCACCCAGAATCAGGCGAAGTACTGTTCTATTTGGTCAGATTTTAAGATAGTTATTTGATCCTATTTTGTGGCTGGAGCCTAGTGAGCAGCAATAAACTCATACTAAGCCAATGTTTTCTCTCAAGACACATTGTGGTGGTTAAAAGAGAAGGTTTTCTCCACAAAAATGCTGGGCAAAGATGTGCAGAAAAGGGAACCCTCGTGCACTGTTGGTGAGACAGTAAATTGGTGCAGCCACTATGGAAAACAGTATGGAGGTTCCTCAAAAAACTAAAAATAGAGCTACTATATGATCCAGCAATCCCACTACTGGGTATCTATCTGAACAAAACAAAAAGACTAACTTGAAAACATACATGCACCCCAATGTTCATAGGTGCATTATTTACACTTGCCAAGATATGGAAGCAACCTAAGTGTCCATTAACAGATGAATGGATAAAGAAGATGTGGCATATATGTGCAGTGGAACACTACTCAGCCATAAAAAAAGAATAAAATTCTGCCATTTACAACAATATGGATGGACTTGGAGGGCATTATGTTAAGTGAAAGTGAAATAAGTCAAACAGAGAAAGACAAATACTGTATGATATCACTTATATGTGGAATCTAAAAAATACAACAAACTAGTGAATAAAACAAAAAAGAAGCAAACTCACAGGTATAGAGAACAAACTTGTGATTACCAGTGGGGAGAGGGAAGTGGGGAGGGGTAATATAGGTGTAAGGAATTAAGAGGTACAAACTATTAGGTATAAAATAATCTATAAGGACATATTGTACAACAGGGGGAATATATCCAATATTTTGTAATAACTATAAATGGAGTATAACCTTTAAAAATTGTGAATCACTATATCATACACCTGTAACTTATATAATATTGTATAGCAACTATACTACAATAAAAAGATTCTTTTTAAAAAGAGAAGATTTTGTTTGTATCCCTCCTCCGTCATTTACTAGCTGTGTGATCATGATCAAGTTACCTAATCTCTCTGTGCCTGTATTTCTTTATATGTGAAATGGAGATAATAACAGTACCTGTCTTAGCTTATGAGCATTAAATAAGTTAATAATTACAAATGGTGTAAAACAGTACCTGGCGTATTGTAAACTCTTAATAAGTGTTGGCTGTTATTATTTGGAGCCATTTCAAGACACTAAGGGGTCTTTATTTTGAGTAAAAATGTAGCATGTACAAAACTTGCTGAAAAGTTTACTTTTGCTCCGAGAGGAGGGTGGACCCATTATCTTGGGAGGGTGATTTTGGGCTGTGGGACAGGAGCTTGAAGCTCTGTTCAGCTTTAAGTTATGAAGGTACCCTTTGGGTGGTGGTATAGAGTTCCTGTATCTCTTTACCTCTTTTACCAGTGGAATGGTGCCTAGTATGTCCTCATGCACTCTTCCCATTGTCCCTGCTCTGAGATAATTGGATTGACCTAGCTGGCGTAAAAGCTGTGTCTGGGTGAATTACGAGTTTGGCATTTATCTGATTTACACAGTTCTCTCAGCAATAGGAGCACAGACTTGCTGGGAAATATTGCTGCCTCAATCCTTGTGTGGGCTCCCAGGTCGTGTCACTCCTGTGGCTATTTTGCCACCACCCTCAACGTTATTCTGTGCACATTTTCACTCTTTGCTGGCTTGTCCCTGGAAAAGGGAAAAGAGAGAACTACAGACAAAAAAATAATTTTAGTTTCCTTTTATTCTTACTTCTTTAGGCTTGAAATATTGATAAAATGAGTTCTTCCAACCTAGTTTATAATTCCCATGCCTCAGTAAAATGTTTGTAACTTTCACTTACTGTGTCTGCTCTGCTGGAAGATAATTCCTTTGTTCATATTATTCTATAAACCTAGTATTTACTTCATTTATGTGATCTTCCACTGAGATTTTAGGAACCCTTTTTTTTTTCAGGTGTGGCTCTATATTCCTTGGGCTTCTATTTTTATAAGCAATCTAATCTCCTGCAAACCCTGCAGTAATTATAAAATGGTATCAGAATAAATTATCACTGAGTTATAAGCTTGCAATATAAAAAGAAAACCTTTTCACTTTTAGCCTTTTTTAAAATGATAAAGCATTTTTATACAAGTTATATAAGTATAACTTAGATTTTTGAAAGTCAGATAAAGAAGAGGAGAAAATAAAAAATACCCAAAGTACCACTTGGAGATAACCTTGTTTTTGATTGAGCTTTTCCAGAATTATCAATCTACCATATGTGTATAAAACAAGAGTCTCATGCTTTATTTCTATGCCAATAAGTACATTTCTACATTATTGTATTTAATGTACGTTATTTATTGTTTTAGTGGCTTCATGAATTTACACCATCTCTATGAGGCATGGAGTAACGTATACATACACATATAAACATAGATGTGTCTGTTTACTGACTTTTTCTCCATTCTTTTATCTTTCTGTATATTCCGATGAGAAAATATCTTGTGATGGTTTAGTTTTCGTAAATTTATAGTACTTTTTCATATTTAATTGAGCAAGTTGTCCATAATTTCCCGTTTTTAAAAATTTGAAGTAAAGGCCTGCTATTATTTTAGTGACACTGTCTAATCTTAGAAGCCAATTGTGATTTAAATGATATTTCTCCACTTTACTATGCATATTTCACAAGTGTAAACATACCCCTTACAGCAGATTTATTACAGGTAAATGGTGAAGTAAAGAGAGTTGATTTCCAGTGTTCTCACTCCTTTCCTTACATGGGCTTCTCCTCATTCTTGTAGTCTCTGGAGGTTCCTGGTGTTCTCAGGGTGTCTCTGCCAACCCCCCATCAAATTTTCCTTTTAGTTAGTGGTCCAATTAGAAAGGAAAGGCAATCCCATGTCAGACCTCCTTCTTACAGATATATGCATTTTAAAATCATCCACTTCTCTAACCCACAAAAATAAAGCCCCAATGCTGGAGTTACAGTTCTCTAGACATGGTCCACAAAGCAAGATGTTTTTCATCTCAACAGGTAACCACATACTTTACAAACTAGGTACCAGACTCATGTATCATGCTCTGTGCCAGTCTTTTAAGGTTTAAAATAATTCCCTAGCATTAAAATTAATACTGAGTATTGACTACTATACGCAATGGAGCCCTTCTCATTTAGAGAAGTTACCGTTAAATGGTTGGAAATGGCTCACTAATGGGGAGCATGTGAGGAATGATGTGATGAAGCAGTGTTTGGGGCACTGATGTGACATCTGCATGCAGGATAAGCTCCCAGGGAAAGGACCTGGCAGAGAAAGGAATCATCTGGATCAGAGGGAGGCAAATCAATCATCTGGAGGCAAATCAGAATCATCTGGATGGGATTGAATGAATACTGGAGCCTTACATAAAGGAACAATTAAATCCCAACATCTTGGAGTGGGGCTGGGGTTTTGTTTATCTTTTATTATTTGTTTGAATGCTCTCCAGGTGATTTCAAAATGACTTAATTATTATTGTACTGAAACATCTGTAACAAAAATTATAATTTTAACCATCTTTAAGTGTACGATTTCCAGGTGATTTTAATCTAGGCTCTCAATGTGTTCTAGATAAGCAGATGGGGAAAGGTATATGTGTTGGGCAGGTAGAAGACTTTGGAAACAATGCAGCTTACTGTTAAACCTAAGTTAATCTGTGACATCTGTGGGACCTCTCACTGTTGTGGCCTCTCCCGTTGCAGAGCACAGGCTTCAGATGCTCAGGCTCAGCGGCCATGGCTCACGGGCCCAGCTGCTCCGCGGCATGTGGGATCCTCCCGGACCAGGGCACGAACCCGTGTGCCCTGCATTGGCAGGCGGGCTCTCAACCACTGCGCCACCAGGGAAGCCCGACATCTGTGATTTTTAAATTCATGGTGACCCTCACTAAATAATAAAACATTTGAGTTATCAAGACTAAAGAAATAGTGAATTAGAGTAATCACTTATGTAGGCAAAAGCAAAAATTTTACATAAATTATTTGTCTACCTCAGGGCTTCTTTTGATTTATAAGTGCATCTCAGATTTAGTAATGAGGCCCTTCCCTGCTGGGTAGCCAGTGTTTGAAGCTCACATTTTACTCCGTTAGAGCCCTGCTTTCTGGCAAATGCTATACATTTTAGATCTCATACTCTATATGTGTGTGTGTGTGTGTGTGTGTGCGTGCACACGTGCGTGTGTGCACGTGCTTTTCCTGAGGCTAGATCTCGAAATAATTTCTCAGATTATCAGCTTCAAATATAAATCATCACCTAAAGTATCACTAAGTGTTGCTATGATTATTAAAAATGAGTATGCAGATACCTTACCTCACAGTCAACTAAATTAAATCAAGCTAAAAAGAATCAAACCCTTGAAACAAATCTTACCTCCACATATGCTAAATCTGCAAATGTAAAAGCTTTGGTTTTCTCTAGCTTCTTTCCATTTAGTTTCCCGGCAACACTTTACAAAAGCAGCAGCTAGTGTTAATCGTTATAAATTTTGTTTATGGGTTTTTTTCAGTGGTTATTAAATGTTGAAGAGGAGGAAAAATAATTTTCCCTCCAGTCTTCTGAGTTCTTGGCTGAGATCTCGGTAATAAAAGACAGATTAACAAGAGAAAAACAGAAGTTAATTAACATGTATATCTCACATTTTCATGAGAGAACCCAGGAAAAATGAGTAACTCCCTGATATGTCCCAAGCCACCATCTTAGATACCATCTTCAGGTAAAGACAAAAGGAAGATGTTGGGGAATTGAGGGGGAGCAATTCACAGGGAAGGAGAGGGGAGTAAATGTTTGATAAACAAAGTTGCCCTGACATATGGATAAATCTCTCAGGTAAAAAAGTTATCTCTGGTAATAGCTCTCTTCCTGGTACAGACATCCTTTCTAATGTAAATTTCCATTATAAATGAAGATTTCCCTTAAAAAAGGATAATCTCTACTCTGCTTTCAGAGCTTCTCCTGTGTGTGCAGTTTCTCAAAATAATCCTTATACCAAAGACGCTTATTTTGGGGTGGCATATTCTGCTCCCTTCAATGTGCAGCATCAAGGGTGGTGACAATACAAACTACTATGGCCTGTTAAGGTCACCATGTCTGAATGTGGTAGAGAAAAGCTCATTTTAATCCTTGACTTCTAGAATAAAAATGAAGATTCTCAGAAAGCAAGTGGTCAGTGTTCCACTGTACCAAGGTACAAGGAATCAATTACAGCAGTATTTATCAAACTTAAAGTGAAAGACCCTTTCTTTAAGATTTGGGAAGTCAAAATGGCTAGATTGATTCTGTGCAAATCAAGGTCAAAATCCTGAAAACAACTGCTTCCCTTTGAACTTAGAAAACATCACTCCAGAAGAAGAAGGTTTAAGAAAAGAAGCTAAACCAGGTACTTTCATATTATTTCCCTAGGATGAAGTAAAAAGATCATTTGGTTAAGATCAGGATTTTGATATTGTGATTTTTTTATGTCAGATTAAAATGATCCAAAAAATCTAAAACCTTCTTCTCTTGAAGAACTCTGAACAGATTATTCTTTCAACTGACTTAGATAGTTGGGCAAATCTGAAACACAACATGAACAATGTGTTTAATCATAGAATCAGTATCTCTAATAAATGTCAAAGGAGTGTTATCTACCATGTCTCCTTTCTTGAGATACTTAAAATTATATGCTATTTTAAGGAAGTTAAAATAAATTGCTGACAATGGAATTTCTCAATATTAAAATCAGCATGCTATATTCCTTAGTCCCACTGTGATAGACAAGAAGAAATGTTTCCAGGCTCATGGAAATTCTAGGGTATCCTCAAAGGATGGGTAACCTTACCTAAACACGGCAGCCCAGTCCCTAGAAAGCAAGTGTATTTTCCATGTTCTGGGGCTTTCAGAGCTTCACTAGGGAAGCAGGTTAAGAATGGAACCACTTCCAAAGACCAGAAATTTTCCTTTTTGGCTCAGGTTCATTCCCACTCACGGCGCGGTTAACACTGAACTTCTTATAACTGACTTGAGTCTTTGTTGCAGAATTCCATTCTGTTAAAGAATTTCAAACAGCTGGGCCATTTGCAAAGATAAGCTTTTGCATAAAAAGGTCATGAAAAGAAGAGAAGTGGAAAATATACTAGAAGAGAAAATAATGGGGAACCTTGAATAAGATGCTAAACTTGGACTTTTCCAAATGGCAATGCAGAGTCATCCAAGTACTGGTGGGGGAGGATGCAGAGTAGTGATGCAATAATATGCTGATTTAAGGAAGATAATATGGTATCATGATGAAGATGGGTTAAAAGGGGAGTTGACTACCAGCTGAGAGATCTGTCTGCTCTGGCCATTCTGGAGGTGGGATGGGTTTTAGTAAAGAGTGAATGTCATTACAAATACTCAGTGTTGAAGCGGTAGATCATAGGGAGGTCTTTAGCCCTCCTTATTCCTGGCCTGGAAGATCAGGGTTAAAGGTGTTCCTCTGGTTCACTTATGCAGCACTGGCATACTCATCTTGTTGTTTGACTCCCCACCCTGGAAGGACCAAGCATATGAAACACTGTCTCCTTCTGTTATCGGAGCCCCATGCGGAGAAAAAGACAGACCTTTAAATTCTGTCCTGGACTATCCCATAACTAGACCTCTGGATATCCAGATACTGGCAAGAGCAAGATAGCCTATGGACATATAACTCAGGCCTCTCAACCTCATTCGCTCAACCGACTCAGTGAATCAAATCCTCAGCATCACTATTCGTGGGATAGAAGGAAGCATCTTCTGTGGACCCTCTGCTGAATAACAGTGAGTATTATCAGCCCTGGGAAAGCAGAATCATCTTTGCTAGTTTGTAAAATCTCTCCAAAGAGATGGTAAACATTGAGAATTTGTTTTGAAGCAGAAGAATATTAAGAAAAAAATTTCTGGAAAGGAATAAAAGGCGAACACATGCGCCCAGAAATGATTGTTGGTTTTATAGTACTCTTCAGAAAAGAAACCCACCTAGGCTGTGTAACAGATTGCAGGTGTTTAATGTGGCCATTGTGGACAAGACTGGCAGATAAGTGCTTTCGGAAGGTGTAATCAACCCCTCAGTTACCTCTGGGCTGACAGTGCTGCTGAGAGCTGTTTAGCATTCCAGTTCCATTGTTGAGTTCTGGGCTTGGAGGGCCTCTAGTGGCTGTCAACCTCATTAGGAAAAAAAAGAACAATTGCTATGTCATCTAAAGAGTTTTATGCCCAGAATGTAAAATGTGACAGTTTTAAGGCTGCCCTCTTTTTGTGATAGGGAGTTTTAGAGTGGAGTCTATAAGAGAGAAAGAGAGACATTGGTCATTCTTGACTTTATTTGTATGTTATTGAGTTAGTACCACAAGCAGGTCCCTGATAAAAAGAAGAGAGACGGTCACTGTACACTGTACCAAGAAATGTAATTCTACCATCCTCCCATGTCCAACTTAAAATGTTGAGTAGGTATATAAAAAAACTTTAGTACATTTGGTTACACACTCTTACCTCTCCCCAACCCACCCCCCCATGCTCAGAGAGCCCCTAAGAAAATAGAAGAAAATGAACACAGCCTTTGGTGGGAGCAGCAAAGTGCATCCAAGCTTTCTCCTATGTGACTCTCACTGGTTCCTTTTCCCCTACAAAATAGTATGAGGGCCTGGAAATGCATTCTGCTGATAGGTGCTCAGGTCAGAAAAGCTGATAAGAACTCAGTGGGCCTGGATTAACAAGAATCCTATAGAATGAAGCTATACAATCAGAGGAAACATGTCATCCTGTCCTCCACTCTATCTCCCATGTATCACACATAGAAAATATCTAAAATACATTTTTTCCAATAAGAAAATAAATTTTAACATATCAAGTGAATTTCTTAGGGCTGGCTCAGTACCAGGCTGTGTGAGATGCTCCCTGAAAGTTCTTTGTAATCCAGCCTGTAACACCAGGGCAAGAATCTACATAGGACTTTGGGGAGGGAAAAGGAGATATGCCAAGTAGCAATTAAAATGTTCATATTACCCAAATCCCCCAAATTATATATTCTTGGGAATAATGTAGTAATCAGGAGACTGAACAAAGTGTGAAGCCAATAAGGAAGAGCTACCTGAGGCCCAGAAGGCATGAGCTACAGCTATTAAGAGGCAGGGAGGGGGCTCTATAATCCTTAGTATTTACAAACTCACAACAAATGCCTTTACAGTTAAATATTCCTCTTTACATATCATACTTTGTACTTGATAATGATGTGAGATTAACTAATTAAAAGCAAGTGTGTCCAAATGAGCTGAGGTAAACCAAGGGATCCTTTTAAAATACATTTTCAGCAGTGGTCATTAAAGATGGCCATCTGGACATCTGTATTTATCTCCTCTCCCACCCAAGTCCCCATTAAATCACTCTGAAAGGAATTTAACAATGTATTCATGCGTAATAGCAGACAGAATTGGAGAGGGACTATCAGTCGAAAAGAGATTTCAATACGTCTCTGGAAAGCAGAAAGATAAAGATGGTGCTGACCATACAGCTTGAGTGAGAGCAAACTGGAGCCTAGAACTCATGCTTTCTGAGCTGCCACCAAAGAAACAAATAGCCTGCCCAGTGGAGCCTTGGCAAAGCTTCAGACTCAAGACCCTATGGAGGGAGCGAAAATAGGGCATTACTGAAAGGTCTGAATACAGAGTCGCTGACTTCCCCACCCCATCACTCCTGAAAGCTGTGGATCAGGCATTTATCCCTGAGGGGAAACATGAGGCTTCCTCCTTAAAGAAACTGGACAAAAGTCTGGGAGAACCAGGGCAGCCAGCACGAATGTTGCCACGCCAAAGCAAATCTCAGGGATTCCTGGACTTCGGGGACCATCCAACATAAGGACCAGCTTCTTACCCGTTCCTCCTAAAGCCACAGTACCCATTAAAATGTATACCCAGGATAGCCTTTTATGATCTTGTTCTGAAATTCAAAATGACCCAGTCAATGCTCACCAAGACTTTTAGGAAAGACTCCTAAATGAAAACAAAAGAAAATAAGCAAATTTTAAGAATCACTCAGAAAGAAATTAAGATTGTTCTGGAAACGGAATGTTAAATAAGTAGCTTCAGAGAAATTTGAGAAGATATTATACCCACAAACCATGAACAGTATACTATGAAAAAGGAACTATTAGAAAACATGAAAGAGGTCTTGGAAATCTAAAATACGATTGACAAAATATAAAAATCATTATCAGGTTTAAAAGACAAAGTCAAAGAACTCTTCCAAATAGGTAACATTTTCCAAATAGCCAGGAACTGTTCTAAGCAGTTTAGTCAACACAAGCCCATTATGTAGGTAATAATATGATGCTCTTTTTTAAGCTAAGGTATAGAGGAATTAAGCAACTTGGTCAAGGTCACTTAGTTAATGAGCTAGGATTAAAACCTAGTTAGTCTAGCTCCAGAGTCAATGAACTTAACTGTGATGTTATACTATTTCCAAAAATAAAGCCGGTATTTTTAAGCACTTACTCTGTGACAAGCACTGCGCTAAATGAATTAACTCATTTAGTCCTCAGAACAACCTTATGAGTAGACACCACTATTAGTCCATTCTAGAAATGAGGAAATGTAACAAGAAAGGTTAAGAAACTCCTATGGGTAACACAGATAATAAGGGGGAAGTGGGATTAAATTCATGCAGCCTTGTTCCATAACCTATTATACTATCTAAAACACAAGGGGCTAAAATATGAAGGTAATGGTAAAAGAAGGTCTACAACCAAGCAAGTTAATATCTGACTTAGAATAATTTCGGAAAGAAAGAACAGAGAAAATGGAGGTGAAGAAGTCATCAAATACATTTTAAAAGGGAAGTGCCCAGGCTGAAAGAAGACATGAGATTTCCTATCAAAAAAGGTTAT
The DNA here is from genome assembly GCF_951394435.1 of Stenella coeruleoalba. NCBI lineage: Eukaryota > Metazoa > Chordata > Mammalia > Artiodactyla > Delphinidae > Stenella > Stenella coeruleoalba. The sequence continues at coordinate 45,336,380 of NC_137148.1, read as the reverse complement.
TAGAATAATATAGAAGTTGACTTTTTAAAAAAAAACGATACCTAGACAATCCCTGTGAAACTTGGGAGCAATAAAGAGAAAGAGAGTATGCTAAAAATTTCCATTGGCAGTAGGGGTATGCTGGTGGAACAAGGGAAGAGAAAACAGATAAAATATGATGTAACTGAGAATAGATATCTCATCTGCCAGACTTGATGCGAAGACAATGGAGCCATAACATTCTTAAAATTCTAAGAGGAATGGTGCTCAATCTAGAATTCTGTTCTAAGATGAATTATCAGTGAAATTTGTAGGCAAAGAGAAGATAATTTAGATGTGCAAGGAATGTGAAACTTCGTCTCTCTGGTAGGCACTTACTTGAGGCTCTGTTCCAACTAGGTAAAACAAGACAGTAAATTTTTTCAAAAGACACGAATTCCAGGAAATAATGGCATCAACCCAAGAAAATAATTAGAAAAACCCAAGCACACAGCCGGTTCCAAGATCAAATAGTCTAGCCTAAAGCAAGGGAAGGAGGGTTCCAATGAGGAAGAGGGAGAGAGAGAGAGAGAGGGGTAATATAAAAAAGAAAAATGGCAATTTTGGAAAAACAAAGGGCTATACAAAAAATAGGAAATGTAACCATACTTTTGTCTACAGTGAATAATATATTGGTATAGTAATGAAAATGCTTTATATTAATATTCAATCTGTATACAAAGTACATGTAATTTTGGTTGCAAAATAGAATGTAAAGATTGAAAAGTAAAGTACATTTGATAATAGTGGGAAGTGGAAAGAGAGAGGAGGAAAGGAGGGGTGGAGTCAAGGCTGAGTGGATTGTTGGACAGTTTGCGCACTGTGCAAAGGTACACAGATGATGGGGCAGTGAGGGCTGAGAGCTGACACCTGCAAGAATAGGCATGTATTTTTTAACCACTAAGCTTATTTTCTCTCATTATACAAAAAGGGGTTTGTTTGTGTGATTTTTTTAGTGGATGATATGAACTTAAAAAATGAGTAAAAGCAATGTGAATTAGAACGGGAAGTTGGGAGAAGACAGAAGTGATCCCCTCCTAGTTGAACACTGTAGTCAATGCAGAAGAGGGAGTAACCAGATGCAGGTGTAGAGAGAGAAATACTGAGTTTTAATTTTTTTTTTTTTTTTGAGAAGTGAAACAAATGTACAAGAAACTAATCTGGATAATAACACGGTCCCATCACCTTTTTCCAAGGATTGTTTTCACATTATATACATTCAACTGTGGGATTTGACACTAAATATTTAAATGGTGTCTTCTAACCACATTTTCATATGTATATATGTATAACATTAGATATTTAAATGGTGCCTTCTAACCACATTTTCATTATAATGGTGACCTCAACCTATTCTGGATTATTCTGGCAAGGTTTAGGCTCAGCCTAATGCACTGGTATAGTTAATAATCTGTACATTTCAATTGGGGCAGGAAAACCAAAACTCCTTTTACCTTTTCCACACCTTTACTTCCTTCCCCAATTAGCTCCCTGTCAACTTGCTAGAGTTGTTCAAATTCCACAATTGGTTGTTTTGGCTCCTCTCAAATGCAAATTCTCTCTCGGTGGCAAGGAAATACATTAATTTACATAAAAGAAGTTGGCATATGGGGGTCTAGGAGTTAGAGGTGGAAAAGATATGGGAAAAGGCACCAAGACAAGGAGAGAAGGAGAGAAAGGGTGAGCCATGTTGAATATAAAGTGGCGTGCTTCATTTCATAGTTTTGCCTAAGGTATTTGAGTATGGCAATAAAACAGCACACTTTGTGTTTCCAACCTTTAAAGCTACTGTGGGTAACTTTTAGGTAAACCCCTCAGAGACATACAGTCGGACACACTCACAGCTGCTAACGATGAGACAGTCTTACCCAACACATAATCTCATTTAAATTATAAGGAGCTACATGCAGCTCAATAACAAAAATCAAACAACCCAATCCAAAAGTGGACAGAAGACCTAAATAGACATTTCTCCAAAGAAGATATACAGATTGCCAACAAATACATGAAAGGATGCTCAACATCACTAATCATTAGAGAAAGGCAAATCAAAACTACAATGAGGTATCACCTCACGCCAGTTAGAACGGCCATCATCAAAAAGTCTACAAACAATAAATGCTGGAGAGGGTGTGGAGAAAAGGGAACCCTCTTGCACTGTTGGTGGGAATGTAAATTGATACAGCCACTATGGAGAACAGTATGGAGGGTTCTTAAAAAACTAAAAATAGAATTACCATATGACCCAGGATTCCCACTACTGGGCATATACCCAGAGAAAACCATAATTCAAAAAGACACATGCACCCCAATGTTCACTGCAGCACTATTTACAATAGCCAGGTCATGGAAGCAACCTAAATGCCCATTGACAGATAAATGGATAAAGAGGATGTGGTACATATATACAATGGAATATTACTCAGCCATAAAAAGGAATGAAATTGGGTCATTTGTTGAGACGTGGATGGATCTAGAGACTGTCATACACAATGAAGTAAGTCAGAAATAGAAAAAAAAATATCGTATATTAACGCATATATATGGAACCTAGAAAAATGGTACAGATGAACTGGTTTGCAGGGCAGAAATTGAAACACAGATGTAGAGAACAAATGTATGGACACCAAGGGGGTAAAGCGGCGGGGGGTGGGGGTGGGGTGTGATGAATTGGGCGATTGGGATTGACATGTATATACTGACGTGGATAAAATGGATGACTAATAAGAACCTGCTGTATAAAAAAAAAAATAAAATTTTAAAAAAAAGAACATACATAAAAATAACTACCTTAAATGCAAACGGATTAAATGCTCCAACAACAACAACAACAAAAAATATAAAGCTACTTTGGGTAACTTTTAGGTAGGAGATAAGAGTGTTAATCAAGATAAAGTTATCAGGGAGAACACAGCAAGAAGAAGGAAGGTGCAGCAAACACTGGGCTGTAAAATTACTAAAATGCATGGCGGGCAAATTAATATTCCCAGAAGAAAAGCAGACAACTTTCATAATTAAATGATGCCACTATCTCACTTAAAAGAAGTGCGGAGAATTTTAAGAATCTGTCTCAAAGGGATTGTGAAAACATTTCTAGTTCTAGCAGAGGACATAGAAAGCAGAAAATATGAGTGCTTAACATACGATTTAACAATTCCATTCTGAGAAGATGCTAATGCAGCATCTCTACTTTGTGAAGATTTAAAAAATTCTTTTTAGAAAATTGCCTCCTGAGGGCTTTGCACTGTCATTTCTCTCTTGGTGTTTGAAGTGTAAGAGTTGTGGCAGGTAAAAATCCATTATCACTTAACATGTCAGCTCAATCTGTGATATCCATGTAAATGTGTTAACCTAAAACTAGTGACAGAATGTTTAAAATATGAATTTTATACAACTTTAGATAGGTGTTAAAATTACTGTAATTTTCAGGAATACTATTAATAAGTTACAGTACCTATTTGTTTTTAAGAAAGCATGCATTGAATCAGCTAGCACTGCACGCCCTACTGGACACATTAAGTAATGACTTTGTGATGTTGACGTATACACACTACTGTAAATAAAATAGATATCTAATAAGAACCTACTTTATAGCACAGGGAACTCTACTCAATACTCTGTAATGGCTATATGGGAATAGAATCTAAAGAAGAGTACATTTATGTATATGTATAACTGATTCACTTTGCTGTACAGCAGAACCTAACACAACATTGTAAATCAACTGTAGTCTGATAAAAATTAATTTTAAAAAAAGCCTAAGTTGGGTGTTAAAATGTCATTCTGTAACATTTTGTTCTGAAAGAAGTATTTGACTTTTAAACAACATTCTGCAGTAAATTCAGATTTTTGAATCTCGAACTCTACAGCAAAGACAACTTGTGACCATTTCTGTTTACTTTTGAGTTTACATTCTCCTCAGGAAGTAAATAAATATTCAGAGGTTAATAAAGCTGCTGTAGACACTCACCCACTGGTCTTTGTAGGGACATATGTTTCCTGTTATCTTAAGCAAATACCTGGGGGGGGGTGCTGAGTCTTATAGGAAATAGCTGTTTTTCTTTATAAGAAATTGCCAAGCTATTTTCAACTGTAACTGTACCATTTTGCATCCTTGCAATGTGTGAGAGGTTCAATTATTCCTCAATCTCCCAAAACTTGCTATGGAGCCCTTATATTGCATTCATTCTACTAGGCATGTAGTGGTAACTTTTTTTATATATATAAACTTATTTATTTATTTTTTGGCTGCATTGTGTCTTTGTTGCTGCGTGCGGGCTTTCTCTAGTTGCGGCGAGTGGGAACTACTCTTTGTTGTGGTGCACAGGCTTCTCATTGCAGTGGCTTCTCTTGCTGCAGAGCACAGGCTCTAGGCATAAGGGCTTCAGTAGTTGTGGCACACGGGCTCAGTAGTTGTGCTGCATGAGCTCAGTAGTTGTGGCTCGCAGGCTCTAGAGCACAGGCTCAGTAGTTGTGGCGCACGGGCTTAGTTGCTCTGCGGCATGTGGGATCTTCCCGGACCAGGGCTCGAACCCATGTCCCCTGTCTTGGGAGGTGGATTCTTAACCACTGCGCAACCAGGGAAGCCCGTTAACTTATTTTAATTTGTATTTCCCCAGTGATTAATAATGTTGAGAAACTTTTCATATGCTTATTAGCCATTCATATATTTTCTCTAGTAAAGTGTTTCTTCTCACTTTTTGTCATTTTTATTAGTGGGATTTTTATCTTCTTACTTAGTTGTTAGAGTCCTTTATATTATCTGGATACGTGCCCTATACAAGACAGTTATATTCCAATTATTTTCTCCAACTCTGTGGCTTGCCTTCAAAGACTCAGCTTTTCCCACTGTATTAAAAAAAAATTACAAGCTGAGTTCCACAGATAATCAGAATTCTGCAGAGCTGCCTGGGGCTGCTGAGGTGGGTAAGGGGCTGAATGGTTTTGCTGTCTATCTGTCTGCCTGTCTTTCTATTTACATATTTTTAATATTGGAGTACTGCAAAATATTTTGCTTTAGCAAAACATTTGAAATTACCACTATAACAGAGCAGCTTGTGGTAACTGTTTACTAGGTCAACTATGATCTGACTTTCCAAACTATTATGAAACTACAGATATAAACATAATGGCAGTTTGTGGTACACGGGCCTCTCACTGTTGTGGCCTCTCCCGTTGCGGAGCACAGGCTCCGGACGCACAGGCTCAGCGGCCATGGCTCACGGGCCCAGCCGCTCCGCGGCATGTGGGATCTTCCCAGACCGGGACACGAACCCGTGTCCCGTGCATCGGCAGGCAGACTCTCAACCACTGTGCCACCAAGGAAGCCTATGGCAGTATACTTTAATGGGGATGTCTTAAGACCTTAGAGGACTTTTGGCATCCTTAAGTTTGATGGTGTCCCTATAGTATTCTAAACATTTTTAAATTACTCACATTAAATATATTTAAATTTCTTAATTCAATTACTTATGTCAGTATGGATACATAGATGTTCATTTTATACTTTAGGTTACAATTGAATACAATTTATTTACTTTATTGCTCAAACTGTTCCAGTTTTGGCTACTTGGAGCTCTTCATGTTGTCCCCTGTGTCCCTAAACATACTTTTTGCATTAAAAAAATTGAAATGAACTTTTAAACTTTGCTTCTGAAATTATTTGCCTATGGATAATGCATCTCATGAACATTTGGCTAAATTCTCAGCAATTATCAAGTATACTCGGGAATTCTTGCAAAGCAAGGTAAAGCTAACCTATGCATTCTTTTCAAATATAATGAAATTTTTGTGATTATTAATAGTAACAAGCAAATGTAATATACATTAGCTAGCAATGACTAATTTTTTTTTTTTTGCAATGACTAATTTTGATTTTGCAGTTTTATTTGTGCACTTTAGAGTCGATACTTCCGTTTTGGTTGTCTGTCTAAGGTCCTGGTTCCTTGAGCTCACAAGCTCTACACTCTGTACCTTATAGAGAGTGTGCAGGGGAAAATAATCCACCCCTTGTGTGATGATTATGCAGAGCAAATGTCAGGGTAGCCCCAGTAACTCCCCTCCAGGTGTCTAAGTTAAGATGGTACTTTTGCTTCTGCTTTGCTCCTGTCTTCTTTTCTCTCTTTCCCACAAAGGGGCAAGACTGAGCAGAAGAAAGTAACAGCTGTAATTAAGATCAGACTCAGGGAAGAGAAAGGGGAATAAGTTATAATGAAATGAGCCCACATAGTTACCACAGGAAATAGACAAGTGGGGAGAGAGGTTAAATTAGAAATTAGAAAGGAATTACAAAGAATGTATATATGTGTATAACTGAATCACTTTGCACAGCAGAAATTAACACAACATTGTAAGTCAACTATACTTTAGTAAAATAAACTTTTAAAAGAAGTGAAAAGAAAGGACTTATTCTGCCAATGTTTTCTTGGAAATGTTAGCTGAGCATGATTGTAAGAGCTAAGAGGTCTCACATCCACAGTGGTCGTGAGTAGTAGCTGTTAGTTCCCTCCTGGTGGGTACCCTGTTGGTGGATTGGAAACAGGCAGAAACCATATCAGATTAATACCCAACAGAAACTGAGTTTGGTAACAGGAGCCTCTCACGTCATGAATTTCAGCAGCCTTATGTAATGAAGCCTCTTGCTTCCATACTTACTCGCAACCAGTTAAAAAAGAAGTGTAGAGATTTTTAAAATGCAGATTTCCCTGTTCTTTTCTATAAAGATTTGGATTCAGTTTGCAGAGCTTCCCAGAAATCTGTAGTTTTAAGTCTCCTGGAAACTCTTAGTAACCAGTCAAATATTTAGACTGATTTTCTTCTGTCTGAAGACTTTTTGTATAGGATTTCAGTCTCACAGGGGAAATGGTGAGTTTCTTGGATTTAATATGATTTGTTATTCATTGGAAAGGCACATGCTAAAAATTTGCCTCTTACTGTGGGTGAATAAAAAGGTAAAGGAACCAGGACCTTAAATTCTAATCTAACAGCTCATATATTATGGGCAGGACTGGGGATGTAATTTGCAGGGCCCAGGGCAAAATGAAAGTGCAGAGACACTTGTTAAAAAATGATTGAGGATTTTAACGCAGCAAGAGCAAAGCAGTAAACCAAGTATGGGGCCGTTCTAAGCATAAGGTCCTATATAACTGTATGGATGGTACACACAATGGAGCATCTGATGGCGGGATTAAGATTCTGGTAAACTGCATTCTGTAAATGAAGTCATCAGATTCAAAAATTGAATTGTTGGCAGGATTAAGGTTAGACTTAATCATTTCACAGAGACAGTGTAAAATACTCAATATTATCATTAGCTAAGCATTTTCTTCTCTAGTAATATAGCATCTATCAGGGTAGGAACATCACAATGTCCTGTCTGTTCATGTAAAAGAAAGTCTTAGTTATTGATGAAACTTCACATGCTTAAATTAGAAAAATCAGTGTGAACTTATGCTTTAAAAAGAAATACATATATTCAATAACGTGGTACTAACTTTGTATGTTAGTAGTTTCTAAACCTAGTAACTACTAAGTTAGATAGATAGTTACTAAACTTATGGTGATCATTTCATAATGTATGCAAATGTCAAAACACTATGTAGGACACTTGAAACATAATATTGTACGTCAATTATATTCAATAAGAAAGAAATACATATATATGTACATATACAAATGTGTACATACATACACACATGTATATATATACACAAACATATGTTTTACCTCTGTCACTAAGGAAAATGGATCAAATGAAGAAACATTTCTGCTCATCACCAATCCTCTTGTGCAATCCAAGAACCCAGGTATTTTATTATAATAGTATTCTCAACTATGAGGCAAGGGGTATTACAGGAAAGTAATGGATTCCATATCTTAAGGAAAAGAAATATCAAAACATGTCTAATTCTTACCAAAAAGGGTAGTGCTGAAAGGACAAAGACTCTTCAAAAAACAACTCATTAATCAAGTGGTGATAATTTAAACCACAGCCACCACAGCAATAATACTGTAATACTAATAACTATGATTATTCTTGTTATGTCAGTTTGAACAAGGTTTGCTGTGAAATTCAGTAAGTTCCTAATGCCATTCCAAAGAGAACAGTTTGTATAAACATTATTTTAAAAATACAGAACAAAAGAAAGGTGAATACATTCAAATTTATAATGGTTTTGTAACTGAGCAGGACCCTATGGGGCCTTCCTGGGACAGACCCCCCACATGTCCTCCACCTGCCTCTGGTTTATAGAAAAGCTGAGGCTCCCAGGCCTCCCCTGAGTCACAAAAAGCTAGCTAAGGAGTTAATGATTAGAAGAATGTGAAAATGTAGTTACAAAAAAATAGCAGCTGGGCTGGGAAAACTGGTAACAGTTTAAACAATAGATCAGCCTTATGGCAGAGTCACAGAACCTTTGGTTCCTCCCTAAAGAACATGGGCAACAGTGTCTGATGCACATTCCTGAGTTGTCTTGCAGATAATAAAATCCCACCAGATGGGAGAAACTAACTGCATGATGACCATGAGCACATAGGCCCCAGACTGGCTGGAGGCTGAGCACTGATGATGTTAAACCCTGTGACACCACCTTCCAATGTGCTTCACCATCAACCAGTCAGAAAATTATGAACGAGCTGATCATGCACTTTGTGACTCTCTCCCTCATCTTGCCTTTAAAAAACACTTCTCTGAAATCCACCAGTGAGTTCGGGTCTTTTGAGCATGAGCCACCCATACTCCTTGCTTGGCCCTTGCATTAAACCTTTCTCTGCTCCAAACTCCAATGTTTTGGTTTGTTTGGCTTCACTGTGAGTCGGGCACATGAACTTGAGTTTGACAACAATTTTAACAAATAAAGTTGCAATATATAAAAGTGCTCAGTTTCTTATACTTTTATATAACTGCTATATGTCTGTTTATAAAGATTAGACATGCTGTTGCTTTCATCTGTGTACAATGGAAAGAATAAAGAGAGAAGCATGGAGAAAGTCTGGGGAAAAAAAGGAGTCTATACCGAAACTAGGAAGGAATGAACATTAACAGGTGACCCAAAATAAAAATCAGGTGGAAAGGGAGTTCAACAGGTAGTCAGTATCAGTGGCCACAAACAAAACTAAGTAGAGAAGGAGGTCACCAGTGTTCCAGGGAAATAAATAATAAGCCAGTGTTCTTAATGAGGAGAGCTAACTACCTAATGTTAATCGCTTATTGCCTAGAAGGTGAAGCTCCTATACAGCACTATTGATAATAATAAAATTTTACCAAGAAATATATCAGTTTGTAATATTGCTAACAGACTAGGTCAATATATCATAAAGACTAGACAATGGGCTGTGTAGCTAAGTGATTATTTGAAAGTATATTATGGCTGGGGGAAGACAACAGGAGACAAAATAATGACAATTATAATATCCACATAAGAAGTGAGGACTTAGAGTCAATGAAGTAACAGATAAAATATGTCACCTAAAAGAAAGCTCACTATGGGAAAAGTGACCAAATTCTTTGTCCCATCTGTTGGCAACAAAAATCCTTGGCTGGTCTGAGAAGGTATTATTTTTCTAATGCATCTGCTAAGATTACTTCAACCCCAAGAAGTTATCAAAATAATATGACTACAGCTCTAGGTATGTATTAAAATTAGTATAGCTATCCACCTAGGAAGGTATTAACATCAAGTGTGAAACAACAAAGGAATGAATTAAGCTTGTAATAGTGAAACTGTAGAATAGTTTTAAGTTAGTAGAATAATAAATTTGCTGAGTTTGTATGTGTGTAAGTTTTGTCGTCTTAGTGGTTTTGGAGTATTCAAAATAATCAGTCATAGTAATTTTGTATTTCCCATTTAAATTGAAAGGATATTTTGTTATTCATGTGTCATTTATATTTAAATATTTATGAAAAAATATTTTCAAAGATTTATTAAATACATAAGTTTAACAAATTTAATAAATTTGCCATTATGTTGGTTAATTTTATGTGTCAACTTGACTGAAACACAGGATGCCTATATGGCTGGTTAAACATTATTCTGGGTGTGTCTGTGAGGATGTTTCCAAAAGTATTAGCATTTGAATTGGTAGACTGAATAAAGCAGATGGCCCTCTCCAGTGTGGGTGGGTATCGCCCGCCCAGTCCTTTGAGGGCCTGAATGGAACAAAGGGCAGAAGAAGGTTAGATTCCTGTTCTCTCTGCCTCACTACTTGAACATGGATCTACCCTCAGCACTCCTAGTTCTCAGGATTTCAGACCCAGGCTAGAATCTACACCATCAGGTCCCTTGGCTCTCAGGCTTTGAACTACACTACCTGCCTTCCTGGGTCTCCAGTTTGCAGACAAAATATCCCATTGGTTCTACTTCTCTGGATAATCCTGACTAATAAAACTATTAAACAAAATACAAATAGAAATGAATGTTCTTCTCCATGAGGTGTTCAGCTCAGACATTAAAGAATTGATAAAGAATTGATGACTACTCCAAAGAACAATGTTCACGTCACATCACAATGTAATGTCTAGGTGCTTTACAGTTTTTTTTAAAGGAATTATTCACATATAGAAAATGAAATATCATAGCCCATTAAACTGTGTAACATACCTCTGGGACATGTGTCCTGCAAGAATATAAACTCTCCATATTTGTATTACACAGAAATAATCTGTGAGCTTCATCCTGTGGAGTGACCCACGACTTATGTATAGGTTATATTCCTGGATCTCACCGCTTTTACTGGTGTCGAGAGGTGAGAGTGGAAAGTATGGTATGGGGCTAGAAGGAAAACTTCACTGTATATCTTCTTGTATCTTTTGAATTTTGAACCACGTAAATATATAACCATTACATTAAAAAAATTGTCTATTGAAGTTGCCCTTTCTGGATAATTGATGTCTTACAACTCTTGCTGTGTTAGGAAGGTGTTAGCTACTATTATAGAGTGAATGAAGTAACTAGCCTTGAAGAAAATGAGAAAATCGTCTATATGGGTATCTAGAGGAAGAGCATTCCAGGAAGAGGAAACAACTAGGAAAAGGGTCTGAAGGACCCTATTTTATGGTGTGTGAAATCACCCTGGAGAGGAGATTACGGTGAAATTCTTACTACTCCAAAAATATGTCTATTAAGAGCAGTGCCATGCAAATTGCCCCCAAAATTATAGTTACAGGATGATTTTATAACTTTGCAAATTAATTGAAAGATCAGGATTTTGTTTTATAGTTTTAAGTTTTGACTTCTCCTGATTTCTCAGCCTAAATTTTCAATCAAGTGATACAGAGTACCATTTAAAATATACCCTAAAGAATATTGTATATTTGTGGGCCACTAGTGTGCACTGCCTTTAAAAACTTATACAGTTATACAGAGGAAATAGCAATGTAAAAGCAAAAGCATAAAGTATGTTTTACTGTTTTTACTTTAACTTCTTTTAAATTTTTATATTAATCTTTCAAAGATCAACAAATGCAATCATTTTTTTTGAAAAACAGAACTCTTTTATAAATTAAATAGAAAACCCAAGCTTCTCTCTTTGGCTATGTGTCTATTTTTGTTCTCCAGTTGAGTTTTCCAGTTGTCATTGTTCTCTGATCTTTAGCCATTTAATCTCCTTTTGAAAGAGATACACCTTATTTTCCTATCCAAATATGTGCCATAGAGCGTATTTGAACAACCTGAATAGCTGTTTAATAGAGTTAGCTTTGTCGTATTTCATTATTAGAAACTGTTGGGGTGGAAAAATACAACTTATTTTCTTCTTAAATCTTTAATTGTGGGAGTAAAGCAGATATGGTGACCTAAAAAACTAAAAAGGAAAGTATAAATGTATAAAATAAGTGGATTTTTAAAAATTTTGTGTTGGTAAAGAATAGGTTAGGAATAGAGGAGACTATTATTTTTCTAGATAATTACTACTGGCCTTCTCTGCTTTTTAAAAAAAATAATTTTTATTGGAATATAGCTGATTTACAGTGCTGTGTTAGTTTCTGCTGTTTTTAAAGGCTCTCTCCTGAACCTGTATCTCTATCTGTTCCAATTTTCCCTCATTTATTACCAGTACATACTTAGAATAACATACTTAGAATAATTTCCTATTTCCCAAGAGCAGACATGACTATATATGTAGGTAATGCCAAAGAAAATGAAAACAAGTACACGAGTGTCCTCCATGTTGTTCTTTGTTGATGGAATATTGGGGGTAGGGATGATGGAGGGAGATTCTTAAGGGATTCTTAAGTCAGGACATGAGTTGTTAGATAGTGTCTATTATCTCTCAACTCCATAATCATTCTTCTATGGTCTCCTCTATACCACTGGGGATGAGAATCTGCATGTTATATTTCTCAAACTCCCAAGCTCCCTTGTCGGTTGCCTTTTGGTAGGTTTGAAGGTAGGGAGAAGCTCTTGTTCTGCTTTCTCGTGGTACCTCCTGCAGTGATGGCTGCTGCGCATCACTTCCTGGGCTCCTGCTCACATAACTTGATCCCAAGGAGCAGGCTCAGGGGCATAGGAACTGTGAGCTCTAGTCTAGTCTGGATCATTTCGCTTTAGCTCTCCCTGGGGGAGAACAGGGAGGGAATAGGTTCCTGCAGTTACTGATCTTTTGAGTAGAATTACCTACTCCTTTTTGTTCTCGCAGTCCTGCAACATCTTTGCAACCAATTCCTTTATTAAGTTCCCTCTATCTGAAATGCCTATACACACTCACATATACATTTTCTACAAAATAGTGAAAAAGAGTGTACTTATATTTTACAAGCTTCCCACCTCTCCTTCTTTAGTCTCTCTCCTACTTTTAGTGTTTTCCTAACACTAAAACTCCCTCTGACCTCTGGTTTCCCAGAATTTATCATGATGCTTCTGGTTTTCTCATGATGCCCCACTGGGTCCCCATAGTGACCATGCTCAGATTATCTCTCATATCAAGTCATATGTATCTTGTATTAATATTTCCTGGGACTTCCAAGGTAATGAAGTCTTGTACTCTTCCCCCATCTCAGCTCACCATTTCTTTCTGAAGACACATTTTACCCTCTCAGTCAGAATTAGACTTTCTCATCTCTGCTCACATAGCTATGAACTTATGCTTCTACTAAAGATAGAATTTATTACATTGTACTAAAACTGTTGGTTTATTTATGTGGCTTTCACAAAAGTCTATGAGTCATTTGACATCATTTCTGTGTCACTACAGTCTAGAATGGCCATGGCATATGAATATATTTAAAAAAAAATAAAGCAGTACATGTTTTATCTGGAATGACATTGAATTCCAAAGATTTGCAGGCCTAATAATGCAAATTAACAAGTGAGTGGCAATATCAGTCCATGATTTGAGGGGGAAAAATGATTATAAGGTTAAGCAGACTATAAACCTCAAGGGTAGAGGCTTGCCTTTCATGTATCTGTATCCTCAGCTTAATACTGTGCTGAGGTATTACATGGGCTAATACCTGGAGGGCTGTAAGAGATGCTCTTAATTAGGCAGCCATGGTGATGAATGTCAAGGATTAAAAAGGACAACTGAGTACCAGAAGGCAGGAATATAGAAGAAATATGAAGACAATTTGGCTTATTTCCTCATAGCATCTTTTTACCAAAAGCCGTCTGAAACTCCGTTATATCTTCCCCCTGAACCAGCCCAGAATTCCAGAACCTCTGCACTATGTGATCACTTGTCTTAGAAGAAAGCAGTTAATTAGTTGCTCAGATGTGTGGTGGCTCTTCTCTAAATCCCTGTTACTTACCTGAATCATCAACTCTTGAAAGTATTAAGTAGTGGGTAATGGTTTAAGAACACAAAAGGATTTTAGAGACTCTAAAGAGCAAGGAAGAACCCTGTATTGGTGTGAGTTTCAAACTCTGTGACAGGCAGGAGGGATGTGTAATTGGGACTTTGGACACCCTTAAATTACCTTGACCCAAGCAACAACCTCCTATATCATTCTGACTCTTGGACAAGTGCACACACTCAACCAGCAGTCAACGTGGTGGAAGTAACTTCAGGGCATATCAACAATCTTGGTAATTGAAAAGAGGGAAACTTATATCATCATGGCATGGCCCAAATGGGGGTGGATATAATTTTTATGGACACTGTCTCTTTAGGTAATACTTCTGTACCCATCATGAGAGTTTCTCAAGGCCCTCCATAATGCTCCAAGGAGGGAAGCTTGTAAAGTATGGCAGCCAAAGAGAGGCAGTAAGACATACAAAAGCTGATGAATTTTGAGCAGAAATGTAGACTGAACTAAGCAAATTTTAATACCCTTTGAACTCATCAAAATAAGTGTGACAGGGCTTCCCTGGTGGCGCAGTGGTTGGGAGTCCGCCTGCCGATGCAGGGGACACGGGTTCGTGCCCCAGTCCAGGAAGATCTCACATGCCGCGAAGCGGCTGGGCCCGTGAGCCATGGCCGCTGGGCCTGCGAGTCCGGATCCTGTGCTCCGCAATGGGACAGGCCACAACAGTGAGAGGCCGGTATACCGCAAAAAAAAAAAAAAAAAAAAAAAAAAAAGTGTGACAACTTTCAGAAGGTGAACTCTGTGACAATGAAGTCATTCCAAACATCTGAGTCAATGATTTAACAGTAGAATCAATACAACTTTTAATTGACACATATTGAAATTAGGAATTAAGCTATATCGTTCTAGTGCATTGGAGTTCAACTAGGACTCTCAGAGCTGGTGCGAGGAGCACAGAACTCATCTATCTCCAGCCCAGCCTCCCCCTCAATCTTGCCCTTGGTTCAGCATTCTTGCCCCTTATTTTCCTGGAAAGGAATTTGGACAAGAGCTGCTTCACTGTTCACATAAGAGGTAGCTATTTTGAATTTTAAAAAGTCGAAGTAGTGCAAGAAGTTTTTTTAGTTATATAAATTCAATTGTGACCATGCTGATCAGAAGTTCTGATTGGTAGTTACAAGTGCAAGATTGTTGAAAATTTCAAAATCAATTATTATTATTATTAGTTTTTAACGTCTTTATTGGAATATAATTGCTTTACAATAGTGTGTTAGTTTCTGCTGTATAACAAAGTGAATCAGCTATACATGAACATATATCCCCATATCCCCTCCCTCTTGCATCTTCCTCCCACCCTCCCTATCCCACCTCTCCAGGTGGTCACAAAGCACGGAGCTGATCTCCCTGTGCTATGCAGTGGCTTCCACTAGCTATCTATTTTACATCTGGTAGTGTATATATGTCCATCAAAATCAATTATTATATAATAAATGCTTATTTTATTGAGCAAAATTTCAAAGCACAAAATCTTTGAAGAAGAAAATCATAAAAAATAATCCTTAATGGTGAAAAGTCCAACAATAATATGTAGGTAATATAACTGAGACAAGTAATACAGCAGATTAATGTTTTATATGCATCTTAGGCATTGAATAATTTTTTTTTTTTTTTTTTTTGCAGTACCAGGGCCTCTCACTGTTGTGGCCTCTCCCGTTGCGGAGCACAGGCTCCGGACGCGCAGGCTCAGCGGCCATGGCTCATGGGCCCAGCCGCTCCGCGGCATGTGGGATCTTCCTGGACTGGGGCATGAACCCGTGTCCCCTGCATCGGCAGGTGGACTCTCAACCACTGTGCCACCAGGGAAGCCTTTTTTTTTTTTTTTTTTTTTTAATTTTTGGCAGCGTTGGGTCTTCGTTGCTGAGCAGAGGCTTTCTCTAGATGTGGCGAGTGGGGGGCTACTCTTCGTTGCGGTGCGCAGGCTTCTCATTGTGGTGGCTTCTCTTGTGAATCACAGGTTCTAGGCACGCAGGCTCAGTAGCTGTGGTACTCGGGCCTTGAGGGTGCAGGCTTCAGTAGTTGTGGCTCGTGGGCTTAGTAGCTCCACGGCATGAGGGATTTTTCCCGGACCAGGGATCGAACCCGTGTCCCCGCATTGGCAGGTGGATTCTTAAGCACTGCACCACCAGGGAAGTCCAGGCATTGAATAATCTTAATGTCTGAGGCATTTTCACATATTATTCAATTTCCACAATAACTCTACCGTATTCTTATTAGTGTTACTTATCAGCTGTGGATTTTCTGACTCAGAGTGGATAAATAACTTTTGCAAAGCCACATAGCTAATATTCATTAGAACTGTGATACTAATATAGGTCTAGTATATGTTTTAGCATTTATTTTTTCCACTCTATTACACTGCCTAGAAATATTTAAATTCATGCCAGACCTGTGTAGAAAGCTAATCTGTATGAAATTTTCTCAACCAATATTTTCGTGTTTCTAATTATTTTTAATAGCAGTTTACAAGCCCTTCAAAGCAATTGGAGATTTTGCCCTTTCTTTTACACAAACAAGCCAACACAGTGATAATGTCCTATAATAATGGGCCTCTTTTGTAGAAAGGCAGTCATTAATTCTTATTTTCATTCTAGGTAAATTCTGCTATATAATTCATGCTTTAGTAATCCAGTGTAAGTAGCCTGTTCTGACTGCTCAACTAAGTCAAGTTCTTCTATTACAAGCTTTAATATCACCATGTTTCTTTCCTTCATAGCATTTATTTATGTTTTTAATTATGCTTTTGTTTGTAGGGTTTTTTTTTGGTATTTCTTCTAGACTGCATTGTATGTTTTTATTCACCATTGAGTTCCTATCACAATGCCTAACAGCTGATGCACCCTCGGTAAATATTTGTTAGCTGGGTAACGGCTAAATGGATGCATGGATAGACAGAGGAAGGAAATCAGCACAAGATAGGTCATTTTGGACTGCTGGCATTAAACAAGGATTCATATGTGATCTGGAATTTAATATAGGCTTTGAGAAGGGGGCAAAATATTTAACATGTCAATCCACATGTTAAAAATATACACCCTTTATTACAGCTTTTTTTTTTCCCATTAAGTGCAGTCGAGGAGATGCATCCTGAATTAAGCCTCACAGCTTTCTTTTTCAACACATGTGGGTGAGAAGGTATTGTTATATCAAGCAACACAGCTAATTAAAAGAGGAAATGAAAATCATTCTTAAATGAAAAGAGTACCACTTCCCCCTCTGGTTTCCTTTACTATTATATATCCTTGAACTATAAAGTGTTTCAGTAGAAAGAACTATTACTAAACAGTAAAATCAAACCATTTCTACAGATCTGCATGACGCATAAGAAATAGTAGGAACAAAGAACTACATCTTGATTTAGAGCTAAGGGACACATTTGCTTGATTATTGTTTGTTCTGCAGAGGGTCTGAAAAGGAAAGACACACAGGCAGCCCTTTCACTCGCTCCACATACAAGACTCTTAGCCCCCCACTGCCTTTCAGCAGCCTCATTCATGAATATATGTCCTTGCCTAGCCCTTGTAGATGTCTAGCTTTCTCCTTTAGACAGAACGTTCTCTTTTGATTACCATTAAGGGGATTATATATTCTCAAGGTTCTTTTTTTATGCATCTTTTCATTCCTCCTTTTTCTAAATGTTCCCCCTCCCGTGCACTTTTCTAGTCCTCTTCCAAACCTTTGCTCTAAGATTTAATTAGTTGATCTAGCAAATTCAAAAGTAATTATTGCTTTGCTTTTGCTTTTCCATCTTTTAACGTTAAAAGGAGGAGATTCTCCCTTAAATGTAACATCAGATTTTTCCTTGCTCAGGTACTTCACAATATTCTCCTTGATCTTCTGGAACAAACAGACTGAAAATAGCTTCTAGGCCCTTGCCATTCCAGCCCAGAGAGAATATCTGTCATTAGCTCTTCCTTCAAATGTGCTCTCCAGCCCTCTCATTGCAATGCAGTTGTCACAGACATTTCCCCACTTCCTCCCCCTTCCCCTCACCCTGAATGCACCTCTTCTGTTGGTCATGTGTCTCTCTTATCAGATAATTGAGTTAAAAGTGTATATAGTCTAGACAAATTCTGCCAGATGAAACAAGATGACAAAGGAGTACATTTTAAGAAATAATGACCAAAAGAGGACCTGTCGTGCGCCACTCCACTCCTGATTGATGGGCTTCATTACTTAGCTCCGGCCACACGAGAACCACATGCATTAAGAAATCTGTATACTCTGCTCTCTTAGGGCTATCTTTGCTTAACATTTAGAAAAATCAGTGTCATTTCTAAATGCAGAGAAGGCCCAGCTAAAATAAAATAGATAAAAGCAAAGCCCTCAGGAAATGAGACTTGAAAGGATGCTCTGAAGAGGACTTGGATTAAGAGACAAACAAAACCTTTCTATTTTCAGTCAGTAAGAAAGGCAGCAAGTTACGTTGAATAGCCCTGAGTTCTGATCCTGGTTAGTCATGAATCACTGTATTACTTTAGGGAAGTCACATAAACTTTCTGGGACTCATTGTTCTCATTTACAATATGAGGAAGTCAGTTTAGATAATTTCCAAGTTATTTTCTCAGTCTGAAATTCCACGATGCTAAGATAGAAGATATCATCTACTAATAATACTGTCATAAAATAACCTGAGCAAGTCTCTCATCAGAATGACTGGGTTCAAATCCTGCCTCCATTTTTTTTTTTATTGACACTAAGATCTTTGGTCAGATTTTAACTTCCCTAAGTCTCAATCTTCTCATCTGTAAAATGGGGATAACAACAGTACAAATGCAATAGAATTGTTGGTGAATTAAGAAAGATAATTCACATAAAGCCTTATCATGGTGCTTGGTGCTCAGAAGCCAGTCCAATAGTAGGAATGTAACAAGGACTACAGTCTTCTCAGAAACACCTAAGAAGGAAAATAAAATGTACATTTCTGTGTATTTGCTTGATGAGTTTCCAATATCCTAATTTGATATTTAAAAAATCATATGTTAATAAAGCCTAGTTAATTATATTCCTCCTCCTAAATTCTCAGTATCACAATTAATATGTCAGTCTAGCATGGAGTGGAGCTGGGGAAGTGGGCCTGAGGCAACAGCTAAACTCTGCTTTTCACTGAGCCTCAACCTTATGGCTTTTACAGCTTCCAGGCTTCTGGGGAGCTCACCTCAGACCCAGCTAGCCACCGTCTCTGTCACTAACAAAGATTTAGAATACATGTGGCAGTGGATGGTCTGACTTCCATAATTTTCAGTCTTAACTATTCACTAAAGCCAGTCTGTCCTTAAAAAGGAAAAGCACTCCAGAACCACCGAGCTTTTGTTCCCATGGCAACAGCGCAGGTCAATAGCTGCAGTCACACCTTCATCAGCCTTGATTGCATCTGGCAATTTACCATCTTCTGTGCTTCCTTTTGTTTGAGCCTCTCTCATTTGCTTAATTCCCATCTCTATTGGGAGAATCGCAAAATGCAAAACTACGGGAGCTGAATTTAAATTAAAAGCTATGGGAGCCTTAATAAAACACTGGAGAGCACGGCTTATTTTATAAAACTCATAGACATGTGCTTGTTAGAATCAAGTCCCATATCCTGAACCTCAGAATCTCGCTTCCCCTATTCTGTTACAGCTGAGAAATTATTTATTTGCAATACCCTATGGTTTTTGGAAAAATCGATGCCACTTCTGCCTTCCAAGATCCTATTCTGATATCATGGGTATCAGCTTTGTCAGGATAAAGTCCAAATTCCTCAGCTTGTCACACAAAGCCCTATATCAGCTGACCTTTGCTCACAGCACCACCTTCCTCTTGCCCGTCTCCCTTTACACTCTACACTTAGGTGGTATTTCTCTTCTTTCACTTCTTGAACACATCCTATCCTCTGGCTCCTCACACATGCTGTCCCCTCATTTTGGAAATCATTCCCTCAGCCTCCTTGCCTGGCTATCTCGTAATTGTCCTCCAGGTCTCAGTTTAGGTGTCACTTTCCACAGGAAAGCCTTCTTAACCCCAAGCCTGGAGAGTCTTCCATTACACCACGTGCTTCCCTGTTACACCATTATCTCAATACATTCTAATAGCCTGTAGAAGTATCAGAACTCCTTAAAACTGTGTAAGCCCAGCGAATGCAGAGGCAGGGTCTGTATCTACAACCTCCATCCACTAACCCCACTGCTGAATTTGCAGTGCTCCTTAAGTGTTTGATATATCACAGGCGCTTCACAAATATTTGTTGCATGACTGAAATCACTTTATCCTACTAGATCATGAGAGTCCCTTGTTATAAATTTCATGACTTTGGTGTTCTGCAACTTCCTGTCTATCCAACTGTAAGCATCTACCAGAAGGTGCTTTTATTCAAGATGTATTTGCAATTTTCCTATCCTTCACAGGGATTTCAGTAGATAACCAGTCACTTAAAGTGGACAAATTCTAAAATCCCTGGTCTGTGGTCTGTGTTTTTTTTTCATGATTTAGTCCACTAACCACTGATTTTTAGGTCAGCTCAATGCAGTTATCCTAAAAAGACTTAAAAATAAGGAACAAACAAAAATGTTGAAGTAAATGAAATAAGTAGCACTACTGAGCCATACACCTATAGTCATCAGACAAGTCCACTAGCCTGAGGCCCAGCAAGCCCTGGACCCCTTCTTGCTACTATACAGAGTCTTATGTTTCAGAGCTCATCAGTCAGCAGTCAGGGGAAGAGAAGGACAGACACACTGTTTGCTAAATGTGACACCACCTGAATTCAGTGACTGGGGATCACAGGGACAAATCTTGAGCCAGGCACTAATGTTGAAGAGGCAGCTACTCAGTACGTGGTATACTGACACCATGCTACTTTGAGGCTGAAGTTTCTGACACTGCGACATTCTGAACTGTCAGCTTCTGAAATTATTAGCAAGCATCCCATGCAGTGGATACCCTCCCTTTATCTCTGAGCCTTCTCTGATCCCATCATTAATTTCATTTCTATTTCTGAGTGAAACCCACACCTTGACCTCTAGCCATCAGTCTGGCCCATGCTGAATTTCAGATGTCTGAAGGATACTAACACTGCATAGAAATAAGCATTAGATGGTGAGCTATGTGAGTCAAATGCTTCCAAAGGACATTGGGGGCAGGAGAGTTCAGGCATAAATGTCTAAGTCACCTGGGGAAGAAGTGTGAGAAGAAGCTGGGAGCTGAGGAAAGCCTCATGGAGCACCACTGTGCTGAATGGGTGTACAAGAGGAAAGGAACTTGCAAAAGAGCTGAGGAGGGGAGAGAGGGAACAAGAATACCATGCTGCAAAGTGATAACGCAATATAAGCACTAAAAGGGGATGATGGAGTTTATAACTCCCTGAATCGTAAAAAACCAGCTGGTTATTGTGGCTTAGAAGAGCAGTTAAAAATGTGGAAATAGGGTTTCCCTGGTGGTGCAGCGGTTGAGAGTCCGCCTGCCGATGCAGGGGACACGGGTTCGTGCCCCGGTCCGGGAAGATTCCACATGCCGCGGAGCGGCTGGGCCTGTGAGCCATGGCTGCTGAGCCTGTGCGTCCGGAGCCTGTGCTCTGCAATGGGAGAGGCCACAACAGTGAGAGGCCCGCAAAAAAAAAAAAAAAAATGTGGAAATAGGGTCGTCTTTCCCCTCTTTTCCCTTTCCTCCATGGAACCCAATGTCCAGTCTCCCCACTGGCCTAAGTGCCACACCTGCTCTGCTCCTTCTACTGATGTGGCACGAAGCTCACTCGTACTGAGACAGCAAAGAAGTCTCATGGCACTGAATTTCTATTAAAATCTGGCTTAATATATCCTTGCATAATAGTGATGTTCAAAATAATATTTGTAAGTTTTCCCATTTTGTTATTTTCCAAAGTATTTCAGCAATTTCACTAAAAATGTTAGCCTTCAAAAAACACCTTAATGATTTGATCGGCAAACATAATTGAGCATATCCTATAAGCGAGTACTGGTGATCAAGCAGGGAGTAAGACAGAAAATGTTTCTGCCCTCATGGAACTTACATTCTAGGTAAAGAGAGCAGATTATAAACATACAAGAACACTTGTCAGGTAGTGATAAGTCTATGAAGGCAACTAAAGCAAGGAAAAGGGTCTGAGATTCACAGTAGGGGGCCATTTCAGATTCGGGGGTCAGCTCTGAGTACGTGTCCTTTGATCAGAGAGTTCAATGAAATGAGGAGTTCACAGTGTGAATATCTGGAGGAAGAGCAGTCAGGGCTGAGATAATGTAATGTCCCTGAATTCAGGCAAGTTTGAGGACCAGCGAGAAGGCTAGTGATCACATAAGTACACTTCCATGACAAGGACGGGTGCAATTACCAATATGTTTACCAGTAGCCAACTGTTATCTACATTCAACAAGGTTAGAAAGGCAGTAAAGGCAGACAACTTCTTCCTCCTTTTTATATCTACTTATCTTACTAGCACTTCTTTTTTTTTTTTTTTTTTACGGTACGCGGGCCTCTCACTGTTGTGGCCTCTCCCGCTGCAGAGCACGGGCTCCAGACGCGCAGGCTCAGCGGCCATGGCTCATGGGCCCAGCCACTCCGCGGCATGTGGGATCCTGCCAGACCAGGGCACGAACCCGTGTCCCTGCATCGGCAGGCGGACTCTCAACCACTGCACTACTAGGGAAGCCCCTTACTAGCAATTCTTGTGTGTGTGTGTGTTGGGGGGAAACAACAGAAGGGGTAAAGGAAATTGTCATTCAACTTCTCTTTTGACCATACATGCCCTCCATTCTCCGTCCCGCTCCTATTTCCTATTCTCGTTTCTCTCTCTCCTCTCATTTCCCCCACTCTTCTCCTCCTCCTCTTCTCTATCTTCGTCCCCACCTCCCCTTTCAAATTTCTATCTTCCATCTGCATCCTTTACAATATTTCTGTACCTTCTTAAAATCTCAAAAGTGAAAATCATCCTTGAGAGAGAAAAAGATTGTTTACATCGGCTGAGAATAGCAGTTTGCATTTGAGTTAGATTATTAGCAAAATTAACCACATGTACCACAATTAAAAGAGGAAGGAAGTTGGGGGTGGGGAAAAAGACCCAGTAGCGTCAAATATAATGAGCGCGGCTTTACCAGGTACTCACAGAAATGTCGGCATGTTCACACCCCGTGACTCGTAGCTAGTCTCTGCAGGGTTTCATGGCCAACATCCAGCAACAACGAGCACCAGGCTCCTTGCCCCAGCGCTCACGCCTGCAACTTGCCAAGTTTCACTTCAGTCTGACTTAACACTTCATCATAAAGGTAATAATAATATACCCCAATAAGAGGGTAGAGTAATATACTCCAACCCACTATTGATCTCACAGCAAATGGGCCCTTGCTTAGCTCACTGAGAAACCTTGCTTTACCTCCTCCCGATGAATGCTCAGACCAGACTGGTAAGGCGGCTCCTCCAGTGCCCACCTGTGGCTACTCACCTCCACAGGAGTCTCGTGATCCCTTTAGATAATACCACTTCAGCTGTTCTGGATTAAACCCCCCTCTTCGTTCCAGCCTGATTCCCACCATCCTACCAAGACACAGATACTCTCTGGTGGTGTTTCTGGCAGGTAATTTTCAGTTCCTATGATTGAGTACTAGGTAGGCATGGGTATAGATTACTCTAGCAAAAAACTTACTGTTTGGGACTTCAAAATGACCATGTGGTCCGGGACCAACATAAATGCTTGAGATCAACATAAATCCTTTTCTCCTCTAGAAAGTGAATAAGAGCCATTTCAAACCTTGCCAGGCTTTATGGACTTTCATTAATGAGTAGTAAGGTACTGAACATTCTTTACTGTCTTGAGCACTTCCATCTTGACCCTTTCCAGTTATTTCTCAACCTGGTAGCTCTTCTAAAAATGTAATGTTGTCACTCCTCTGCTTAAAATCAGTTTTTAGATTCCACTTGCACCCACGTCAGAGTCCAAGCCACCTACCAAGACCTACGAGAAGCTGCGCTGTGTCTACTCTTCCCCCCTTTGCCAACACATCAGGTGTCACTTCAGCCCTCCCTCACCAAGCTCCAGCCACCATGGCTTTCTTTAAGTTCCCAGAGCACCATACATTCTTTCATGCCTCAGATCCTTTCCATATGCTGGTTCCTTTCTTGCCCATCACCACATTTACATAACCCCTTTCACCCTCAGGTCTCAGCTTAAGCGTGCCTTTAGAGAGGCCTCCTTCGGCCATCTTATTAAAATTCAAATCCTCTTCCCTACTGAACGAATGCCATTGTTCTCAAAAACAGAAAGCTTTCGGGCTTCCCTGGTGGCGCAGTGGTTGAGAGTCCGCCTGCCGATGCGGGGGACACGGGTTCGTTCCCCGGTCCGGGAGGATCCCGCATGCCGCGGAGCGGCTGGGCCCGTGAGCCATGGCCGCTGAGCCTGAGCATCCAGAGCCTGTGCTCCGCAATGGGAGAGGCCACGGCAGTGAGAGGCCCGTGTACCGCAAAAAAAAAAAAAAAAAACAGAAAGCTTTTTTTTCTTCACAGCACCTACTATACCATTTTTAGTTGTATCACTCAGGGTCCACTTGGGGAAATGGAAACCATACCAGTTTGTCTGAAAAGGGAGGACCAAATATAAAGCATCAATTTAAAAAAAGTACTGGCAGACTGAAAAGACAAAAAGAGGACACTGAGGCACCAGAGAGATAGGAAATGCAGGAAATAGCCACCAGACCTAAGGCTGGGGATCATCAGAAACTAGGAGGAGGTGTCCTGCAGGGCTGGGACCCAGAGCTCAAGGTTCCGTTTGCTCCCTGCCGGTCCCTCAGGAGCTTGGAGGAGGGCCTGAGGGGCTGGTTCTGAGATACCAAGGAAAGGGTGCTGCTTGGCTGGTGCCGGCAACTCTGACAAGGTGCAAAGAAGCTGGTTCTGGGAGTGCTGGGAGAATTAGAAACTGCGAACAACCAGTGATGCTGGAGTAAGTTAAATGACAACAGTACCTTCTCAGAACAGCAAGGAGAACGAGAACGAGCAAGGCCCCTTTTCCTTCCTGTTTGTTGCCTACCATTCTTCCTCACTGCCTGCTATTGACAGATCCTAACGTGGATACACCTGGCAAAGGAAAAAGGTATTGATAGTTTGCAGAGTTCCAGCCTGAGCAATTTAGAGCAGCATATCCAAGGGTGGGTTTGGAGACAGCTTAATAAATAGCATAGTATTTGTTTTTTGTCTTTTCTTTCGTACTAGACAGAACATGTTCAGGACCCATGTCTTTCTTTTCACTATTTTACCCCGTCCATTTGTACAGCACAGTAACAAGTAAATAGAAGGTACTCAATAAATATTCCTTGGATGGATGAATTTATTAGATTGTTTTCAAAAGGACTTAGTAAAATATACAGTTCAATTCTTGTCAATTGAATAATATTGAGTGCCTCACATGGTGGTCTAAGTATTGGAGCTAAAATATGAATATGAGACAGTTCCTGACTATTTAGTAGGGAATTTAAGACATCGTCATATGACACTAAATAATAAAATGCCATTGCAAACATTCATATGTTTAAACGCCCAAAGAATTGAATAGGCAGCCAAATCTATAGGAGATCAGGAAAAGAAAAAAGGCAAATGTAGGTTTGGAATGATTCAAGAGACTTGTGGAAGAAGTTATGATCTGAGGCAGGCTTAGGAGGGAGTGGACAAGCAAAGCTGTGGAGGAGGGATGGGTTCGGCAGGTTTTCAGATGATTCTGATGAAAACGAAGTGAGAGATTAGTAGAAGTCACTGGAAAAGTGAATTTGAACCAGCTGTGTAAAATCATGAATTCTGGAGGTAGAATTATGAGTAGTATGTCTTTTACAAAGAGGCGACATTAAGAGGTTATATGCAAAGGAGTGATGTGGCCGTTGGGAATATTTTCTGCAGATGAATCGGGCAACATCATGGGGATAGATGCTGCATCACTGATTATGCAGAAACTAGAGCCAGAAAGACTAGTTAGCAGACTGGGACAACAATCCTGGGCCAGAAAAGACGGTGGAGATAGAAAAAGAAGAAAAATATAACAAGTAATGTTCAGAAGGAAGAATCAGTAAGACATAATGCAGAATTAATCCAGGGCAAGGAGGGTGGAGAGGATAGCTAGAGTTAATCCACAGTGATACATGCAGAGAGGATTCGGAAGGGTGGAGATAAAACAGAGATCATTAAGTTTGAACAGAAGAACTTGATTAATAATGTTATCAGTACAATAAAAGTTCCAGAAAATATTTATCCTCCAATAACTAAACCCACATTTTGAAAAGTTAATAAGAATCCGGAAGAACATATATGTCTTCATCTTGAGGTTCTTCAGAAGTACCAGGCTTCTGGCGGGTATAATAGTCACATGGTGTCTCATTTCCATAGATGTGTTCCTTGAAATTGGTCTGCCAAGTGTTTTCATATACTCCCTTGTCTGTTTCTTCTTTAGCTTGGGGAGGACACGCTTCCACATTTTCATAGTTGCCATGTGTGTTAGTGTCCTTCCCAGCAGAGCTGTGGTCTTCGGTTTGAACTGAGATTTTATGCCTTGGGCCGATAACCTGGGAGCTCAAGGAGACTCTTTTACTTTGGTCTTTTCTCTTTTTTCTCCTTTGCAAAAACTTTGGTAAGGTAAGTTGCCTTGTATTATGCTGTTTCCAGTGCCAAACACACCCAATTCCACAGATCACCAACAGTAAAAGAAGGGAAATTCCTATGGAAACGGCCACTGAAGTATTTCCACAGCTTTTCAGCATTTCTGCACAGTATTGTTTCGTAGTATGGTGTAGCCCTTAATGAATTCACAGGTACAGTCCACTGTAATTCTTTGTAGGATATGGTCTGAAAGTAATTTTGGAAGTTCTTTTAGGCATTTCTGTTTCAGATATGAAAGAACATCATGGCAAAGTCCTGGTGTACACAGAGGAGAGGTGAGTAAACTTGATTTTGGAAGCTGGCTCTTGTTGTAGCTGATGATTATACAACTGTTGTTGTATAATTGCACCGTGTCGGGGGGATTTCATTCAACTCTGCTTCCTTTTCTATCAATGAATCACAAAATGAAACACAAATGAGTGGAAACTAATAGCAGAGCAGAAAACTCAAGGAAGGGAAGGTTGAACGATCTACCATCCACGTGCCTGCTGTAAATCAGAAACATTTAAATGCGTATTTAGTACATAGCATAGTCGAAAATCTGCCAATTTCTACCACTACATTAAGCACCAGCATTTAGTGAGCTCTTCCTTCAGGGTAGAATACAGTACCAGCTGTTGCATTTAGTGATTTTTTGTTTTAATATAAAATACAGTACGAGCTGTTGTGTGTGTGTGTGTGTGTGTGTGTGGTGGGGGGAGAGTTAAAAGAACCTGTCTCTGCTGAAGCCTGAGTGGTTTTATCACTTAGATTTCAACATGGTTTTTGACCATAAGGCTAATAATTTTCAAGAGAAAGATAATGCTTCAAACACAATAGGAGCAAAGAGATAAGAGTATAGATGTGCAATCATTTCCATTACCCATCACCTCCTCTGTGAAACCTTGCCTGTCCCTCTTTGTAATGATCTGGGAACATGTCTTTTCCTTAATCACACATTCCTCTGTATCCCCATATTAATGAGTCAGTTCTCTATTATAGTATGGCAATCTAAATTACAGGAAATTGTTTGTTTTCCTATCTGGTTAAACGGTGGACAAGGGATCAGGTCTTTTCCTCTGAATACTCCTAGAGAAAAGCGTAACACCTAGTACAAAAAAGACAGTCAATATTTATTGAATAAATGATTAAATAAACATAGGACTCCAAATCTAAGCATCTAATTGTTTAAGTTCACAGTTTAAAACTCGAGACATGTCTTCTAAAAGGTACAGTGTATACTTAAAAAAAGAAAAGAGCTCTTTGATGTAACACAAAATACCTAAAACCAAAATATTTAAAACAAAATTTGAAAGACTTCCTCTCACTAGTCTTCTCACAACTTCCAGCAAATAACTTCCGTTTAATTAAGATAATTTTAGAGTGCTACCTGTTGATGCTTTAAAAAGGCAAAGAGGAGAGAAAAATGGAAGTGTTCAACTCGGCTGAGTGTTCTATTATGATTTTATCAACAAAATATTATTACTGTATGTTTTTAGCCTAGTCAAAGAAATACTTATATCCAATATTGTTTTCATTATTGTTTTCTTCCAGTTTTATTGAGATATAATTGATATATACCACTGTATCAGTTTACGGTGTACAACATGATGATTTGATATATGTGTGTATTGTGAATTGATCAAAACACTAAAGTTAGTTAATATGCATCAGCTCAGTTACAATTTTTTTTCTTGTAATGAGAACTTTACGAGCTACTCTCTTAGCAACTTTCAAATAAATAACACAGTATTGTTAACTATAGTCATCCAATTTCATAGTGCTTATGAGATGATTGTCATGATCCACTGAATGTCATCATCAATAATATTTAGTTATTTGGGGTCAGCTTCTAAACACTTTTACATGGATTATCTCATTTAATCCTACCATGCACAGCTGTCATGTTAAATAGATACTACTGTTATGCCCATTTTATATGTGAGAAAAGAGAGGATTAAAAAAGTTAAGTAACTTCTTTAATGACTAAGAAGTGATTAAATCTGGATTCAAGTAAAAATTTCCCCCAAATATTATTCCTACCCACATTTCTATGAATGTCTATCAAGCACATCCATTGCTAAATTTTTATAGATGATTAGCTCTGAGGTTCTTGAGTGTTCGGAATCGTATCTTATTCATCTTTATATTACCAGCAGCAGTACTAGACACAGAATAGCTAGCTTGCTAAGTATGTGTTACTGAAGGGAGCAACCTGCATTAGGATAAAAATAGTCATGATAAACAGGAAAAAGGAAACCCCATGAAATTGTGCCCTGCTCTCAGTAGGAACTCATGTACAACAGTGAACTTTTCTAAATTTGTTCAAGGTTAGAATACATCAATGTGCAAATTTTCAATTGGCATTTCACATAAAATATGAAATTAAATAGGAGATGCAGTTAACTCATAACATTTATTTGATAAAACTATAGGGACAGACACCCCAGACTGCAACATCTTTTACTCTCTTTGGAACTTTTGTAGGTTCCCTCCTTTAAAAGGCCAGACACAGTGCTTGTATTCAAAGGCAAAGGTTTGGAAAGTGACTTTAACCATTCGGAGCCCACTTCCTTTTTTTGCAGCAGTTGAGAATTGACCATATGTAAGATATTTCATGGTATAAATGATTACTCATTTAAGTAAATATTTGCCAGCATATTTGAACTAAATTTCACATATTG
This sequence comes from Stenella coeruleoalba, assembly GCF_951394435.1. Classification (NCBI taxonomy): domain Eukaryota; kingdom Metazoa; phylum Chordata; class Mammalia; order Artiodactyla; family Delphinidae; genus Stenella; species Stenella coeruleoalba. The sequence goes on along the minus strand of NC_137148.1, from coordinate 45,307,286 downwards.
ATTGAAATTAATCAGCTTTTTAAAAGCTGCCGGGATTGCAACAGCAGTGAGGAAGGCTAACTATTGTCCTCTGAGGATAAGGTAAGAAATTGCTCTCTGGATTTTCGAGAGGAGAATTTATTTTTAACCATCTATGTTCTTCTATGTAGACATTCCAGTACATTCCCAATATTTTTTTTTTTTTTTTGGCGGTACGCGGGCCTCTCACTGTTGTGGCCTCTCCCGTTGCGGAGCACAGGCTCCGGATGCGCAGGCTCAGCGGCCATGGCTCACGGGCCCAGCCACTCCGCGGTATGTGGGATCTTCCCGGACGGGGGCACGAACCCCCATCCCCTGCATCAGCAGGCGGACTCTCAACCACTGCGCCACCAGAGAAGCCCTACATTCCCAATATTAAAGCTGTTTGTCAAAGTAGTGTTCTCTGAGATAAAGACAAGGAGATATTTTACAGGAAAATAAATGCATCTGTCCTCTTTCTTCAAAATAACAATAGGAAAACCCCTGCAAGACATGAATAAAGACCTACTAGAATGGGATACATATGTTAAACAAGAGTCCTTCAAATATAACTTATAGGTTTCACTTTGCCCAATTTGAAAGAAGACTGCTTCTGTTTTGGAAGACAATTCCAACAGGTTACCTAACAATTATTTGTCTTAAGACCACAAATTGTTGACAAACTTCTGAAATTTTCAGTCAGATACTGCCCTTCTGTTTGAAACCAAGGCAACAACAAAGCATACTCTTATCCTTGTGAGGCTCTGTACTAGTAAAGAAACATTAACCTCACTCTCAATTTGTAGAGTGGTTTTTCAACGTATGGCCACCTAATTCTACAAACTGTGTTTGATAAGATAAAAAGCCATTGATTATTTAAAATGAACTAGATTTTATAGTTTTCATTTCACACAAACACCTTAAAGCAGGTCTTACTTACCTTGAGATTGGTATGCAGAGCTTTCTTTTGTTCTTTTGGTTATGTTTTAAACCCGCTTTTGTTTAGAACTTGTTCCTCTTTTTCACATAGGTCGGTTACTTCCTTCTTTACTCCCTCCTTTCAGATCATTTCATACTTGCAAAGTTTCCTGGCTCTAGAGGAAGTTCTCATCAAATGCACAAGAATTAAGATAAATTGCACGAGTTTGTGAGTAAGGAAGTCCAGCCCTTCATCTTTACCCAGTAATAATTTTCCAACTATATCAGAAAATGATGCCTAAAGCCTAGGTGGTGTTTTTATTTGAGCAATATTTGCAGTCTCCACTTTATTTTTGTTTCTTCTAAACATCAGAAATTTATTCTCTCACATTATGGAGGCCAGAAGTCCAAAATCAAGGGGTGGGCAGGGGCGGTACTTCTGGACACCCCAGGGGAGAATCCATCCAGGCCTCTCTCCCAGCTTCTGGTGCTTCCTGGCGATCCCCGGTGTTCCTCATCTTGTAGACACATCACCCCCATCTCTGCTCCATTGTCTCATGGCTTCTCCTCTTGTCTTTTCCTCTATGTATCTCTTATAAGGTCACTGTCATTGGATGTAGGACCACCCAGATAATCCAGGATGATCATTTCACAGACTCTTCATTTAATTACACCTGCAAAGACCCTACTTCCAAATAAGGTCCTGTTCACAGCTTCCAGGAATTAGGATTTGGATGGCTCTTTTAGGGGCTTGGTGGGGGGGGGGGGTCACCATTCAACCTACTACAATACCTAAAAGAGTGTGCATTTTACCTTTTAATTTTTATAACTTTTTTTTTTTGCGGTACGCGGGTCTCTCACTGTTGTGGCCTCTCCCGTTGCTGAGCACAGGCTCCAGATGAGCAGGCTTAGCGGCCATGGCTCACGGGCCCAGCCGCGCCGTGGCACATGGGATCTTCCCGGACCGGGGCACGAACCCGTGTCCCTCCCCATCAGCAGGTGGACTCTCAACCACTGTGCCACCAGGGAAGCCCAAATTTTTATAACTTTTAAAAGTTTAATTCTGTGTGTAATCTTCAGGCAGTCCTCACTTGAGAATAAATAAGTCATTTTATTTGTACTTTAAAATTTTTAAAAAGAAGTATTTTAAAATGTAGTAATGCATAGGTCTTTATTTATTTGCTTGTATGTTAGAACAGTCCTTGTTCCAAGTACTATGTCCCAGTGCCCCAGGTTACATCTACACATGTCAAACCAGTGTCCCAATTTTTGTTCAGAATATGCTAATATTCTTTTAAATTAAATTGATAAGACGGGATTTCCTAAAGTATATTCCAAAGTGTACTACTTCTGGAATTTTCTAGTAGAAGTTTCATCAAGTAAATTTGGAAAGTACTGCTTACCTGGAGACTCATAGGCACTCAGCATACTAAAAGCTATGAGCAGTCCTACAGCAAGCAAACAAAACAAAACAAAACCAAACATGAAAGAAAAACTGTTTCACTTCATTTAATAATAGTCGCCAGCATTTTCTGAGCACTACTATGTATTTAAAGCCTTTGTGTGCTACTCAGTAAATCCTGACAACAGCTTGATAGGAGAGGACTCTATTCGTCCTTTCTTACAGAAGAGGGGAGGAAGGCTGAGTGGTGAGGTACTCACTCCCCCGTGTGGCTGGCAGTTTGCTTCCATCACCTGTGTGCTAAAGTCACCATACTAGCTGTCTGGCTAGGCTGAAGGACAAGTCTCCATCACGGAACCCTTATCTAACAGCATCTCTCAGAGGACAACTCTGCGGAATACCAAAATGGGAAATGCTGAATTAGACAGACAAGATGATAAAGTAACGGAAATTTTGCCTTTTATGTTGTACTGGAACTTTTTCGAGCACAGAGGATGAACTTTGCATGAGGCAGTTTAAAAGACGATTTAGTGGGCTTCCCTGCTGGTGCAGTGGTTGAGAGTCCGCCTGCCGATGCAGGGGACGCGGGTTTGTGCCCCGGTCAGGGAGGATCCCACATGCCGCGGAGCGGCTGGGCCCGTGAGCCATGGCCACTGAGCCTGCGCGTCTGGAGCCTGTGCTCCGCAACGGAAGAGGCCACAACAGTGAGAGGCCCGCGTACCGCAAAAAAATAAATAAATACATAAATAAATAAAAGATTTATTTACTGCAATACCAATTGGACATTCGAAGAACAATACTGTCAATACTGACTGGACACTGACACCATGCCAGGCATTATGCTAAGCAATGGGGATGCAATAGTGAACAAACTCCCTTGCAGCACCTAAAGCCTAGTGAAGAGGTTGTACCCACAGATCTTTTCAGATCAAGACAGTAGGAGCTAAGAAAGACGCCGTTATGCACAGGGAACAGTGGGAGCGAGGAAAAGAGACACCAGCTCACAGCTGGTGAAGGGAAGGGAAGACATGAGCAAAGCCTCACAGAGCACGAAGGAGATAAGCAAGGCAGAATAGGAGTGTTCTAGGCAAAGATCTCAGAGTGAAGGAGGTTATGAAGTTGTGAAGCTTGAAATGTGAATTCAATCTTCAGTCTACCAATATTTTAACTGCAACATTAGCCACCCTTCCAAGTAATAATACACACATGCATACAATCTGCAAGTAATGTAATAAATACAATATTCATGTGAGATTATACAGTCTACTCTAGAACTCAGGACAACTGGAAGTTCATCTGGATTTTGCTGTTTGAACTTAGGAAAGTTTTAACCCTTTATCACTTTAGTTTTTCTAAGGATAAATAAAATGAAGGGATATTCCCTGGCCTTTTTCTCTAGATATGATTTATTTTTAAGTAATAGATATAACCATTCTTTGAATTTACAGAAGAGATGCTATATATATGTTTTTCAAAATAGAATTATTGTATAATCATCATTTGTATGGATCAGATATTATGTCTTGAGTTCTGTTTTCCTACCTTCCTATCTTTGGCCTAGCAAGACACATTTTTATTGTCTTCTTACAGTTCCCTTTTTAATCATAGCAATTATAGTTAGGCTTTCTTTTCCTGCTTTTCCTTCCACCATGTCGTTTGGGTAGCAGAGGGCGTGGGAGGTAAATTGTTCTCTAGTGTAATTTGGACTGAATAGTTTATCCAGATAATCTTTCTTCTATTATTTGATGACTAACAACCAATTTACTTAACTGTGATTAAAATTCCTAGCAATTTCTTTTGTGTCAGTTAATACCTATTTATTTTAACCATGTACTTTTTCAGATACTTGAACTGAGTAATATTGGTGATGACAGATGTGGAAAAATGTTTGTGAATGTGGATTTTATTTGAAAGCATGACTGACTAAAAACATCTTCCTGGATATTCTTTACGGAGCCCCCAAACTCCATGCTACTGGTTAAAGGCGTTATGGAAGCAAACATTTTAGCATAAGACATTATGTTGCCTGGGAAAGGTAGCATATTATTAGCTAGCAAATTCATTAATACTGATGGGTTTATGGGATTAGCCAAAAAGCAACTAGAGCTTTAATGGAATGAGTCACTGCCTTTCAACTAGTAAAGTTTCACTGTGTGGGCCAAGGAGTTAAGAAAATTTTAAAGTGAGGAAGTTGAGGAGTTGAAGGTGAGGAGAGAAGGCATGAATAAGAAGAGGTCAAAATAGAACCACTGTTGCTTTAGTTATGCTTAGTGTCAATCCTGTTAGCAGCTGGCAAACTTAAATCATATAATTTTGAGGGGACAGGAATGGATTTTACTGGTAGAGATGTGAGATATTATTTAGTCAAGGAATTCATTCCCAAACCTGAAAGTCTATCAAGGTCACTTATGAGGGGCTTCCCTGGTGGCGCAGTGGTTCAGAGTCCGCCTGCTGATGCAGGGGACACGGGTTTGTGCCCCGGTCCGGGAAGATCCCACATGCCGCGGGGCGGCTGGGCCCATGAGCCATGGCCACTGCACGTCCGGAGCCTGTACTCCGCAACGGGAGAGGCCACAACAGTGAGAGGCCCGCGTACCACACACACACAAAAAAAGATCACTTATGAAACTTAAAAAAAAATAGAAATTCATAGGACCCTGGGGATTCTGCTTCATTATGTCTGGAGTCGGGCCCAGGGAACTTCATTTTAAAAGTTAAGAACAATACCAAGGAATTTCTGAGTTAGAGGAATAAGGGATTGCACAGACTGTGTCGGGGAGAGGAATTTTTACTTTTGATTTTACAGTCTTTTATACTTTTTGATCTTTTTTCATAAACATGTACCACTTTCATAAGAAAAAGGAACATTGACATCTCAGATGATTTTGAATTGTGGCCAGGTTTGGGAACTATTGATATAATTGAACCCTCTGAGGGTCAGAGAAGTGATGTGATTTACTCCACAGAAAGTAGAAATCTAGACCAGATATCAAAACAGTCTCCTGATTCTGATCTAGTAATTTTCCTCTATACTATGCCACCTCCGTGAGGAATAGATAAAAAGAAAGTCCCTAGATGTCCCCTTCAAGAGTCTATCTGTTTTTCTCTCCTTACATTAAGTCAGAATATATATGACAGGAAGTTAGAGATAAGCAAATGAGAGAGCAAAATCCATCAGGAATGCCATAGGTAGTGAACCATGAAAGATGTTACTCTATTGGTGGACCATTTTAAACTATGAAATCTGCCACCTGAAACACTTGTCAGGACTAAAGAGACGTATATTGTTATGGTTCATTTAACAACTTAGAAAGGTTAGATTATGGTCAAGGGCTAAAAAAAGAAGACATTGAAAGAAAAACAAAGTAAAAAGACCTAGGAATTGCACTCTTATGTATATACTCAACAAAAACGAAGGCCGTTTCTGATTATGACTGCTTTCTTCATATTGTCCCAAAGCTCTAGAAACATTCCAAATGTCCATCAACAATACAGTGGGTAAATGGAGCATGGTAAATCCACACAATGGAGTACTACACAACAATGAAAACAGCCAAGTTACTGATATGCACAAAAACATGGATGAATCTTACAAACTTAATATATAATTAAAGAAGCTATGCACAAAAGAGTACATGTTTTATGATTCCACTCCTGAAATCATGTAAAGCTTTCTACAACCATATAATGGTAGAAGTCGGAAGAAAGGTGATTATTATAGACTGGGAGGTATATAAGGGAGCCGTCTCAGATGCTAGAAAATGTTCTATATCTTTCTCTTTGTGGTGGCTACAAAGACGTATCTATGTATAACCATTCATCAAGCTGTCCATTTCAGATTTATGCACTACATTATGTAATTGTATCTTAATTAAAAAAAAGAAACTGGAGATGAAGAGTAAGACAATACCTTTAAAAGTCATGACAAATTGAGGTAACTAGATATATGTTTTTACTCATTCAGATTACCATCTTCTTTGGTAAACTGATCTACTAATTTGGGAGGGGAAATTTTGCTAAATTGCAGGTAGACTTTGAGCTGGATGAGTTATAACTTTATCTGGAGCTTCCTGAGCCTGAAGGTTGGTAAAGGCTGGTGGTAGGAAGGATGGGAGTTATTAATGAACCTTGAGCTTCCACCCAGTCAAAGCAGGGAATTTCTACTTTCTGAGATTATGAATATGGTCTTTCATTGGCACACCTTGACTTACTTAAGGGATGTGTTGCTGAAAAATAATATTCAATCTAAAACACAGGTATAAAGCAATTTAACCTAAAAGGAATAATTCTGTGATCTTGGGCAAATAATGACTTCTCCATCTTGCTTTCTTCATCCACAAAACAAAAACGGATTCAGTAATCCCTAAGATTCCTTCAAATTCTACTAAGTACAAATGAATGGTATAAAAATGGCCATCACATTCAGAAGATGATATTTCAAAGCAGTTTTCACGGTTAGCATATATTTCCTTTCACTCCAACTCCTTTTTCATCATGTCTTTCCTAATTGCTAGCGCATATCAGATAACATGACTTGAAGCTTGTTTCAACTTCAGTTGAACAACACTCCTTCTCCTTCCCTCACTGTTTCCCCTTTTATTCCTTCAGATTAAAATAAATGGACATTGGGAAAGCTGAAAAAAATTGAAAACATTTTACTGCTTCATGAAAAAAAATTGAAAGCTGCATAATTTTGCAGTCCAACAGAAGATACACCGTTCATCTTAGACTGTGTATATAATTTCACAAGTCAAATAACGGATAAACTATTTCAACGGATTTTTGGTTTTTGTTCATTTGAGGAGGAGAGTATTATAAACTAGGATTAATGATAGACACCAAGTCAGTCACTGGTTGATTCTGCCAACTTCCTCAGAAAATTCTGCAAGGCACATTATAACATATCATTACTTTAAAAATAACTGCACATATTTTGAAACTTTACACTGTAGTCAGACTGGATGTAAGAACTACTGGAGAGCAGACACCTTTCTCCCAAGAACAGTGTCAATCACTATTACCGTTTCAAACCTGGCACGGGAAGCGGGTACTAGAGAAGGCTCACTCATCAGAGGTAAGCGTATTCTCAGGCCTTTGCTTGAAGACCCTGAGTGATCTGAGTTATACACTGTTTCTGAGCAGGAAATTAGGGGATGGAGAGAGAATAGTAGCTGTTTAGAGTCACTTTTCTCCCCCCAAAATGAGATTGCGCCCTATATAAATTTATTCCCAGGAGGAGGAGTAGAGGGTGAAGAAAACAACAAACACTAAAACGGAGTGGGTAGGGCAGAGGGCCTGTCTAAAAGGGTCCCAATAAAGAGGACATCTTTTTCTCTCCCTGTGGGAAACACACTCTGGAAGCCAATTCATCTTCAGGTAAATATTGGTGAACATTCACCCAGAGCACGAGGGCATTTAGTGGCGAGGCATAAATTGTTAATAGTCTCAGATAAGCCAGCGTTATGCCCCAGCCAAGTCGATGTCTCTGAAACCCATTTTCTATGCTTCGTTGTAGACCACTGGCTTCTTGTTAGTAGACCAGGCTAGCATCATGTTGTTCATTCTTAAGAGACATATCTCACCGTAATATGTTCCTTTTATTAGCTAGTTTATCAGAATTTGAAGACCGTCTCTTTCTTGTCCTCAGAATCTATCATCTCTCTAATATGAACTAGCTTGAGCCAGTCATTTAATCACAGAGAACCTCAATTTCTCATCTGTAAAATGGATCTTAATGAGTTAATGGTTCTTAACTCTAGCTGTTCATTGGAGTCTCATTAAGGAGCTTTAAGACTCTTGATGCTTGGGTTCCAGGCCACAAAAATTAGAGCAAAATCTCTGAGGGTGTAACTTGAGCATTACTAGTTTTTAAAAGGTCTTCAGGTATTTAAAGTCCCCAGCAAGCCAGTACTGAACAGTCAGGCCTCTTTTGAACTAATATTCTATGGCTCTGTGCTGTATGATCTTGAGAACCGCTTAACTCTTTACTTCAGTTGTCTTCACTATAAAAAGAGAACTTGAGGGACTTCCCTGGTGGCGCATTGGTTAAGAATCCGCTTGCCAATGCAGGGGACATGGGCTCGATCCCTGGTCCGGGAAGATCCACATGCCGTGGAGCAACTAAGCCTGTGAGCCACAACTACTGAGCCTGTGCTCTAGAGTCTGCAAGCCACAATTACTGAGCCCTTGTGCCACAACTACTGAGCCTGTGTGCCGCAACTACTGAGACTGCATGCTGCAACTACTGAAGGCCGTGCGCCTAGAGCCCGTTCTCTGCAATGAGAAGCCACTGCAATGAGAAGCCTGTGCACCACAATGAAGAGTAGCACCCGCTCGCTGCAACTAGAGAAAGCCCACACACAGCAATGAAGACCCAACGCAACCAAAAATAAATAAATAAAGAGAACTTGAAACGTAGTGTTGTAAAAACATATCTGCAAAGTGCACAAAGTTCACCACAAAAATATATGTTACTAAAAGCTGCCGGGAATTTGCATGATGGCTAAAATGCACTAATAGTACATACACATTGATTTCACACTTGAGCATATGTCAGACCATTCTCTCATCTCTTTATGTGGATTTTCTTTTTTAATTTCTGCAAGAATAGGGATGGGTGTTATTTACTAGTTTGAAGATGAAGAAGCTGAGGCCTACCCGAGGCCATATCTCTTTCCAGAGCCTGAATTCAAACTCACAGCATGTGACCTGAATCTAGAGCAAGTGCTTTTAACCTCTACGGTATTTATGAACTGCCCTCCTTCTCTTTGTGTAACCAAATGCCTGTGATGTACCAGATTAAACAATTCACAGAAGGGGAGTGACATGCTTAAAATGGCCTGAGGCTGGTGACCCTTGTGACTACCAGGGAGAGTGATGGAAATGACCTCACATTTAGCTCTGACTGGACTCAGTAA